>NC_133162.1:102903906-105533520 GCF_040802235.1 Manis javanica
ATAATAAGTTTAAATATAATCTTGACAGGAGCTGACAAAGTTTTTCTGTAAAGACCCAGATATTAAATATTTTAGGCTTTGTGGCACTAGAAAGTCTCTGTTGCACATTCTTCTACTTTTAAACACCCCTTTCAAAATGTGAAAAAACATTCCTAGCTAGCTGACCAAACAAGAAGCCAGGCAAGGGTTGGGAGATGGGGGAGCAGATTTGGCCAGTGCGCTGTGGTTTGCTAACCTTGGGATCAGAACAGTCATGTGACAGTAGCTGACAGAATACACAATGATACCTGCTTTGGAGGAGTGCTGAAAAATGCCATTGAGAGAAGTCCCAGAAGTGTGTGAAGCTCTCTCAATTAGCACCAGGCATCTACTACTTTCCATAGTATTTTAGAGATGATGCAACATTTAACAGAGAAATGCAAAGAAGTGCCCACATCTAGGCTACCATTAAATTTTTTTATACTCTTAATGAAAAAAACAAGCAGAAAAAGAAACTACAGTCAGTATGATTTCAGTTTTTTCAAACATTAAGTCAGATAAATAACTACATATTAACAGACACAGAAACAAGCAAAGAAAATACATGAGCTATTTCACAGCAGTTATCTTGGGGTGATGTGATTGATTTGGGAGGGGTTAAAATTTTTTCATATCCTAGAGTCTTGGATAGTGAGAAAGATAAACCACCTAATTCCTTCTTGTCTAGGCTTGAAATCAACTGAAAGTGGTATGTCAGGTAAATGCAGAACTGAATAAGACCTCTGTTATTAATGAAGTTGTTACAGGTACGTATCTTAGTTCTTTGGGTAGGCAGGCTCACTAATGGCTTCAGCATTGGTTTAGATAAACTGCCCCATCCCTGAACAACTGCTGGCCTCTCCTAGGGGAGCAGGACCCCTATTTCACAGCAGAGAGAAGACTAGAATAGACAGACCAAAATAACCACCCAAATGAGATGTCACTACTTTCCCTGCAGAGAAGTAGGAGAGAAGGTAAAAGCAGCCAGGAGTGGCACTCTATCGGTAATAAGTGACCCCAGTATCCACTTCATTGCATTTTTCCACAGATAAGAACCAACAAGGAAAAACAAAACACTCCCCAAATATTGGCCAGTCCATACCTGCTATCAAAACCTTCTCTTGGTTTCTATATCATCTAACTAGAGAATTCCACATGCATGGCCTGGAAGAAAGATAGTTATAATTCATGTTTTAGAGGTAGCACAGGATCTGAACAAAGTCTGTTGTAAAGTCCTGCATTGCCTTCTTCTGTTACTTCATAAAAGTGATGTCAACTCCTTCTGACTCATGGGAACATCAACTCAATATAATTTGCCTATAAGGCACACCTCATTCACAGTTTTGCAGAAACTTCGTGGAATTTCTCTGGACTCCAGCATTTAGTCTTCATTCTCCTACATTCCAGCCTTTTCTTATTTGTGAAATGACACTTCAGAGTCATGGTCTTCATCTGCAAGTTCTAGGAGCTGAACTAGATGGTTTACTGAAGTCCTCTTTGGCCGCTCTTTGATATTTGCTGAGCGACACTACATCCCGGTGCTGTCCACTCACTGGGCATACAGTTGTCAAAAAGGGAAACTCAGTTCTTGAGACTCTCCTTCTTTTAGAGGAAGAATCCAAACAAACGGCTATTTTAATTTGAGGCTGAGATTTATTCCATACTCCTTTAGAAGTTAAGTGAAACACCACATTAAAACAATGTGGGATCCATTATTTACTTAGTTTTGCTTATTTTTCCTCAAAAACAGAGAAATCACAGTTATGTCCTGATGATGTAGGAATATGACACCTAATTTTTAATGTATATGTCAGCCTGGGCAATGATTACTAAAGAGGAAACTGGATTTGTGGAAGGGTTAGGGATCCCTGGGAGAAAGAAAGAACTCTGAGATGATCCTAGAGGTGAATGATTGGTGTCAACATGAGTCATCTATGATACAGGAATTTACTTACCAGGTAACAATATTATCATACTGATGATCACTTTGATACATTTAAAAAATCTAAAAAATTAATTTCAAGAGTAGGTAGTGTAAGAAGTAGAACCAAGGAGAATTTTCAGCCACACCATTTGTTAAAACACCTCATTTGGAGATCTATTAATCTCTGAGTTTAATTAAAAGTCTGAAAGAACAA
This sequence comes from Manis javanica, assembly GCF_040802235.1. Lineage (NCBI taxonomy): Eukaryota > Metazoa > Chordata > Mammalia > Pholidota > Manidae > Manis > Manis javanica. Next base: position 102,906,063 of record NC_133162.1, read on the forward strand.
ACAGTTATTTTATCTGATGTCTAGTTCCATTTGGTTTTCCTTGTGATATCAAGAGAAGCTGCTGGAATTTTCTTACCTATTTACTTTTCCTTTACTCTTGAAATGAGTTCAGGTCTAATGTGTGCCCCCCTGGGGTGTTCTACAACTACACTAAGTTACTAGTGAAATTCACAAATCCAGTGACAAAGCAATGTAAAGACCAAAAGAACAATCTAAAAAAATGGCTGTTTCTCTTTTTTGATCAGTCCTCAGGATTAAGGGCTGAAGGTATTGATAAAGACAGAGGAGTAATCCTCTGATGGAGTGAGATGGTGTATCAGTGTTCTCCATACTCAGTCAATTAATAGACTTCACTGTATGCAAACACTGATAAGTGGATGAAATGTGCTGCTTCTTAATGGTCTAATCTGTATTCTAACAGGATGTAGGCGCTGCTGCACAAACATTTTGCTTGGCTGTTACCCACAACATTTATGCCTGGGAGTGTGCAAGCCATTTATTTTGACAGTGGGGCTTGATGCACATCTTTGCTGTTAATAGCTCTGCAAACAGTTCACAATGAAAACATCGCACAACTGGAACTAATCTCATTTTTTTCCATATTAATAATGCTTAAGCAACAGATCATTAAGACCCAAAGTGGTAATGCACAGATGTTTAATGTATATGTTCAAGAGCTCCTCGTCAAGTCATGCCTTCATTCCTTCTGTCAACAGTTATTTATTGAGCAACTACGCTGTTCCAAGCACTTTGGTGTTTGTACATATTTTTAACACAAACATGGTCTTTTTCCTCATGGAGTTGCCATTCTAGTGGAAGAGAGATCACTGAGTTTAACAAACAATTAGACGCATGTTCATAACTTTGGATATGTATTACAAGGACTTTTCCTCACTGGAACGTCTCTTAACACAGTTCCTTCCCCTTCATTTCCTTCTCACTATCAAAATTCCAGTTCTATTTACTGGTTTGTGAGAATGTCCTGTTGCTTCTTTATTTTTCTTCCTTCACATTCAAAGGTTAACTGTAGATTGTTTTCACCTTGGTCTAATGTGTAAACAGTAAGCCTTCAGCCCCTAGGATCCCACAGGCACAGCCTGAAATGATCACCCTTCAGTTAGCACAGGACCTGAACACAGCCTGTTGACTCCTATTCCACCTTCCTCTGTAAATGTATAAAAGCAGCATCAACTCTTTCAGATTCACGGGGACTACCTGTCTTATATATACTGTCTATGGAGTGCACCTCATTTAGTTTAGCAGAAACTTTGTAGGTATTTCCATGGGCTCAGCATTTAGTCCTCATTCCTACTTCCCAGCGCTACCTCATTTCCCCCTCAAACATGGGGGAGAATTGCTTTATCTGCTCAGGTCCTCATCCTCTTCTACCTCTTTTTTGCAAATGAAGCTCAAGGTCTCTCTCCCTACCCAGCCTGTATGGACAGGTTCTCTCTGATTTCTCCTCTTACCTTCCTTACCACATCTCCTCCTTTCATCCCGCAGAGGAAATGCTTTTGCTTCTGACTTCTGCTTAACACGTGTGTATCCTCACATTTTAAACTGTGTCGTATAATTTATGGTGATGGTTTTCAGCCCTATCAGATGCAATATTCCAGTTCATCAGAAGTGTTATGTGACACTCCCTTTACTTTCCTGAAATGAAATTAACAGATGATATAATTTATGTACAGCATTATTTCAAGAAAAAGTATCAATACAATGCCATAACTGTAATATAAAGGAAATAAAAGGAAAGTCATTTGTAATAAAATAATATATATTAAAAAGGCTACCTGGAATACATAATAAATTAAGCAGAAACTTGTACCTGCCTATAATTATAATGAACAATTTTGGGTTTAAAAGAAAATGACTTTTTTAAGTTACATGCAATAAATACAAGAACATAAAAGAAGACAGGTAGAAGTTGATGCTAAAATAAATACTCAGGTTTGGGTAAATAATAACTTATCAGACTTATTTGTGAAAGAAATAGAGGGAAACAATTTCAATCAGAGAGAATATGCCAAGACAAATTACAGACTATCAAAACAGAAACATGAGAGAGTGTGATATTCTCATAAATGACCTGAGCCTTAGGATCAGCATTTCCCTTGGTTATGACATGCAACAAGGTCATGATATATACTAAAGAAAGCATCTCTTAGCCTAAAATCCCACTACCTGCTGAGGAGTACATTCCACTTTTAGTGCTTAAAACACGTTAGACAACACGTTCTTCAATAGGCATAGGAAATAAAGGATGAATGTGAAAGGGTATTTTAAGGAGCTAAAAAATGATTGTATAATGACCTTTTGGGATAGAATCAGAATATGATGAAAAAAATGATGAAAAACTGAAATGACTTTTAATAAGTAATTTTCATACTATAGTTTCTTGTTATGGGGCAACCAAAATTATTTACACACCCACAGGTACACACACATACCACTTATATATACATATATGTATATACACACACATATATGTACTGTGCAAAAATATTAACTATTTTTAAAACAGGTTATAATAATAAAATTCAATGAGTTAATTGAGCTTCACCAGTAATTTAATAAGGTTTGATTTTTTTAAGTGTCTCAATCAGAATTTCTCATCTCCCCTATTACATGTTTGTATGTGGCATCTATAAATATAGACTGATGGTTGAAAATAGGAGTGTTTTCTTGCTAACTTGCTGATATACATGATGATCCTGTTGATGACATAGTTTACCAAAATGGTGAAAAATTCTTGTTAAGCTCTGAATAAAATAAAGTAGCTTCAACTTACAAAATAGGCAGATTCTGAGAAAAATCAGGATACATTAAAACTATGCAAAACATTTTGTGCATATATGGAAAATGGAGTTAGATTCCAGGCATTTCTCTGTATATACAGGAATGTCCCCAAGAACCAAGGATACTACTTTGTCTGGGAATCCTTATTAAGTGGAAGGACACCTAGCACTCCCAATATCCTATACATCAAAGGCCAGCAACACACCTATAGCAATGGGAACAGTGAAAACAAAGCCCCAACAAACTTCCAAAATATCCCTTCATGGGCAGCACCTTCCTAAGGCCATCACTTTGTGGAACACTTAAAAAGAGCCAAAATCTCATGCTATTATGCGTTCTAGCTCTCCCCAATAACTCTGATTCTTGCAATCCGTCTTTCAACATGCCGTGTAATCAACAGCCATCCCAGGTCTTAGTGTGAAAAATGACCCCTGAAAGATAATTAAATCAAATCCCTAGAACTTGTGGATGTTATCTTTTTTTGGAAAAAGGGGATTTGTTTAGGTTAATGGCCCTGAGATAAGTAGATAGTCCTCGATTATCCAGGAGGGCTCTAAATCCAGTGACAAGTATCAGCGGGGAAAGAGGAGGATTTAAGACAAGCAGCAAAGGAGAAGACACAGAGAGGATGAAGCAATGTGGCGACTATGGAGGCAGAGACTGAGGTGATGGGGCCACAAGCCCCAGACCACTAGCAGCCATTAGAAGCTAGCAGGGGCAAAGAACAGACTTCCCGAATGGGAGGAAAGGAGTACAGCCCTGTGCACACTCTGATTTTGGATTTCTGAAATACAGAACTGTGAGGGAATAAGTTTCTGTCATTTTAAGCCGTGAAGTGAGTGGTAATTTGTCACAGCAGCTGAAGGAAACTAATGTACCAGATGAGTCAGTCTCCACCAGGGCAGAAGAAAGTTTAATACTTTGTTTGTTTATGTGTTTGTTTTCCTCCAAAACTTTTATATTCTTTGAATAGGATTTGGCACTAGGAGGAAATAAGAGAATGAAACATGTCTGTCCTCCATGTTGAACACACCACTATGGATGGAGCTGTGGATCTTAGCTCAAGTTTTTCTTCCCCATGGAAATCTTTAAATTCTATTCTATCTATGTGAACTGGAATAAAACCTTTTTTTCCATTCTGCAAAGCACTCACCTCATTTTAAAGCTATACAGTCACTCCTGTGATTCTTTGGAAAACACTGCTTCCCCCACAAAAACACAAGCTCCTTGAGAGGAGGGCCTCTGGGCATATTACCCCACCCTTGTTTTCTCTACAGCCTGGCACAGTGTTTAGAAAAGAGAAATGTGTATACAAATATTTTATGAGTGAATATCTATATATAATAATTTACAGATGTTTTGGTTAATAAGAAAAAAGCACTTGTCATTCAGCTTCACAGTGGCAGAAATAAATGTTTTTCCAGGATAAAAAAATGTTTTAATGAGTAACTTCTTCTATACACTGTGTTTAAAATACCTACTTTAGTGGTCTCAATCCCCAGCCTCTGAATCAGCAGCTGAAAACAATAATTTCTTAGCTTGTTCAGCAGGCTGAATTGTGTCCCCCCAAAATTCATGCCCATCTGGAACAAGTGACTACAACCTTTTTGGAAACAGTATCTTTGAAGATGTAGTTAAATTAAAATAAGGTCACACTGGATTAGGGAGTGCCTGAAATCCACTGATTGGTATCCTTACATGGAGAGGGAAATTTGGGCACACGGGAGACAGAGGAGACATACAAAGAGGGCAGACAGATATGTAAGGAAGACACGCAGAACCTGCAGCAGTGAAGCTCCAGGCCAGGTAATGCCAAGGATTGCTGGCAAACACCAGAAGCTAGGAAAAACCAGGAAGAATTCTTCCTTACAGCCTTTACAGGGAACACAGCCCTGCCAACCCTTTGATTTCAGACCTCTAAAACTGTGAGGGAATAAATGTCTGTCTGTGATTTCAAGGCACCGTGTTCATGATCATTTGTTATGACAGTGTTAGGAAATTAAACATAGCCAGTAAGCGATGTGTATATTTTACAGTTTTGCCCACGTTTCTTATAATGAGCCACCTCGTTGGGTTTTGCCTTAGTAATGCCATTCCTATCAACTAATTCTGGCCATTGGCAAATGAGATGGCAAACACAGAATGATGGGGATACAAGGGCTCCACTCTAGAAGAAAACTGCAAACCAGTGTGATCTGAGCAAGACAGTACTGCATAATTGGTTGCAGGTACCAGGCGGGTTTTTGTTTCTGATTGCAGTTTCTGCCTCCTTCTCATTACACAACCTGGGTTAATTTACTTAAGAACTATGTGCCTTAATTTCTCATCTGTGAAATGGGAAAAATATAATCCCTTCTTCATTTGCCCAAGTTCTTTTCTTGTAAAATGCTTAGCACAGAACCTGGGTCATGGTAACTATTCAATAAACAGTAGCTATTACTATTGTTAATACTGGCTTAAGTGAAGGGTAAAATAACTTATAAATATCTGTGTTTATATATATTATATATAAATAAGATAAATTACTTTAATTAAAAAGAAATCTAACTATATGTTGGCTGTGTTACAGCTCTGACAAGCTAAACATTTTTATGCTATGTACAGAGGATGTTATTTTCCTTGCAGATTGCTCAGGAGTTTGACTCCATGCGCTACATTTAAATTGATTCCACTTGTTAACAGCAGTAGCTGTACACCACTTACGGTTGCTTGAACTTGCCCAGGTTACTATTTAGGATACTTGATATCCAGCAATGACTTCTGAACAAAGCTCAAAAGTCAGTAAAACATTGAACAACTTATTATGGAGATAAGGAAACAAACCCTTATCTCTACAAGGTTTTTATACCTAAACATCATGATATATTACATAATGATGTGTGCAACCTCTTCCCACCAATGCAAGAACTTTATTTCTAATGGAAACACAGGGCTTGCTCTCCTCCTTCTAAATGGTAAAGGAAGGAACATATAAATACTCTGTAGTGGTTTCTGGTACAGCTAGTCAGCATGGGCAGGAGATATCAGTTACTGTTTAAGTTTTCAAAGAAAATAGTTATGGTTCCCATTTACCTACCATTTGATAAAGCAGAAGGGACAGATACATGTGAAAGGTGCTACCTTATGAATTCATACTTCTAAAACTTATATTAGGCAAAGAGTAATGCTCACACATTCAGGAAAGCACGTCCAAAGAGAAAGAAAGGATACTGGCCTGAACACCGGAGCAGTACCAGGGGCCCTGCCAGATCAGGTTGAGCCACTACTTGCTAGACTGCAGAAGGTCTGAGCATCTCCGGGCAGGACAGGTTGTCCAAGTCTTAGGAACAGGAGGATACTTCAGTTTCTTGCAGAGCACTTAAGGAGTTGGTACTATTTGCTAATCAATGTGGAAATATTTTAATATTATAGCAACTATGTGGCTATAAAGGCACAAATTGGTAAATATTGGCTCTGGACAAGGCTGTGATAAATTAGACTAGCACAATGGTAGCAGGTGAATCCTGAGACAGTCACCTAATAGAAAACAGCCCCAAGAGGTATAAGGGGCACCACACTGCACTGCTGTAGGCATAGTTAGTTCTACATAAAGTCAGGGAGGTGGCATGTTTGACCCTCCAAATTCTGTTTGAACACATCATTTTATTTTCTAATTACATTAATGCCAGAACAAAATTTCCTTGTTAAATAATTTAAAAATTTCTATTAAGGATAAATACCATCTGCCTTCCAAATTTTGGTCTATTCATTCCCCAGAGGTCACTACTATTATTAACTTAGTGACATCATTTCAGGTACCTTTCTATGAATATTCACACACATTTAGTGTCTTTGGTGCTTTCCATGTGTTTATACATGTAGTAAGCAGAATTCTAAAATGTTCCCCTAAAATTTATCTATTCTCCAGAACTGTGAATATGTTGAGATATCACACCTTGATTATGTTATTTTTTGTGGCAGAAAGAATTCTGCAAATATAATTAAGGTTACTAATTAATTGACTTTGCATTAATCAGAAGAGATTATTCAAGTGGGTCTAATCTAATTACACATGCCCTTTAAAAGCCTACTTTTCTCTAGGTGGTAAGAAAAGGGAAGTCAGAGAGATTCAAAGCATGAAAAGAATTCAATACACCACTGCTAGCACAGGAAGGGGTCACATGCCAAGGAATGTTTAAGGCCTCTAGAGGCTGAGAGTGGCCCCCACTGACAGCCAGGAAGGAAATTAACTTCAGTCCTACAGCCCCAAGGAACTGAATTCTGCCAACAACTTGAATGAGCTTATAAGCAGATTCTTCACCTCTTGTGAGATCCTAAGCATAGAACTCAGCTGAGTCCACCAGACTTCTGACCTATAAAAGTGTGAGATAATAAATAGGTATTGTTTGAGCCACTAGGTTTATGATAATTTGAAATACAGCAATAGAAAACCGATACCACATATCATTCTGCAACTTGTTTTCATTCAAGAGTATGTCTTATAAAACTAAGCAAATTAATCTATTCCTTTTAACTGCTCCATAATTATAAATAATTGCAACCTACTTAATATGAACAAATCTAAAGAAATGTTGGTAAATAGATTATAAATAATTTCCAAAGTTGGGTACCAACAATTCCTACTATCACTGCACAAACCTGCTACTTTCCTCTCATTTTCCCTTTCTTTGAATCTGGGCTCACCATGTGATGTGTTTTTACTAATAAAATCTGGTTGAAATACTGTCCTAGAACTTATGTATTCAGGTCTTGAGAGACCTTGAAGCTTCTGCTTTTGCCCTTTGGGGATCCAAGTAGTGTGTATAAAAGCTCAAGTAAACTATTAAATGATGAGAGACCATCATTAGGGGAGGGGAGGATTCTAGTGGGGAGGTGTGAGGAGAGAGAATGGGACCCAGCCAGCCCCAAGCCAAGCTCCAGGTAATCCCAGGAGTCTCCATGTAAAATACAAGAACTACTCAGCTAAGCCCAGGCTGCCTAAAGAATTATGTGAAATACTAAATTGCTGCTGTGTAAGTCACTGAGTTCTGCGATCATTTGTTATGTAAAAATAGATAACATTATAATAGACACATCATAAATATATAAATTATCAACATTACATTTTATGTATCCATTGTTCTACTGATGAACATCTTGGTGCTTTCTAATTATTAAATTGAACCACATGACACTGCCATTTTTATAAGTCAAAATTTTGTAAGTCAAATACCAGCAATTTCATGAAGTTCAGTCATATAAACAAGCTGCCATGAATATCTCTTTATGAACCTCTTTGTGCACATGGTGGTGGGGGGCATCACTCTAGGGTGAGTACTAAGGAGTAGAATTGTTTAGTCATAGGACACCACATTCTAAATTTCAAAAGATGTTGCAAATTACCTGCTATACTAACTACCAATTTATGTCCCTATTATTAGTGTATAATACTACCCTACATCCCTTCATCTACATATTTGTAGAATTCCATAACATTAAAAATAGTTACACAGGGCTCAAGATGCAGCCAACTTAATATGAACCAATCTAATGCTAAAGAAGGGCTGGCAAACCTGATGTGAAATGCCTGATAACCCATGAGGCATTTGGATTTAAGGTTTAAATATGCTAATGTTGGTGACCATTTTAAAATATACAAACATAGCTTCCTATTTGTAGAGTAGTTAAATTAATATAGTAAGTTGTGTTCATGTTCTATGAGTGAGTGGACCTTACCTAAGTGTCGGGAGTGGGACTGGAACAGGGTAAGTAGCGGGAAAGTTGCCCAGCCCGGGAGGTCACACAATTTCAACAACTCTAGATGATTCCAGATGACAGTGCACAAAGACACTGTGCTCCACAGGTAACAGTGTCACCCATCCATGTACCAATATGATAATTGGGAGGCTGAATAGTTAATAACATTTAAAAGAAATGCCTTAACATTTACTATGAAATATCTTAATAAACATCTCTCTAAGGCAGAGACAGAGACTCTTTCTGTACTGCACTGAGGAGCGGCAGGGTGTGCTTGTGCCTCAGTGTCAGTTCTTCTGTTCCTCTGCACGAATACAGACCTGTTCGCATGTCCACCCTCTCTTCCTTGATTATCAGATCCTTTATGGTGCACAGGATTCAACATGAAGGAGGGGAAATGGAAATTCCCTGGACATTTGGTGAGTGTTTAAAACAGTGGTTACAACAGGGAACAGTCTCTGAAGATAGAGGAGGTCCAAGACAGAAAGGATATTATAATAATAAATTCCTATTTCACAGCATGATGACACATGACTGACACTACAGAGGCAGGGCAGAACCCTGAGCCTACCTTGTTCTAGCTGACTGGCAGTACACTATGAAATAAAGATTAAAATTTTGAAGCATATGGCAAATAGTGTGATTTATCAGGGGACTTGTCAGAACCAGAGTAGTTGGAGGTTCCCAATTAATAACACATGTAGTTTTCTATATCTGGGTGAACCCTGTTACCAGGACACTTTCTCAGCCCCATGAAAAAGCTCCATGCTGGCAAGTCACCTGAAAAGTCATTGGCCTTTCAGCAATTTTCTATTTTACTCTCTTCAATAGTCACATACATTTAGAAAACAAAACAATATGCTTTCCCCAAAGCAAATAAGCAGAAAAAAAGTATTCAAGGAAATCACTGAACTAAATTAGAACTATTTCAAAAATGGAATGGGGAGCACCTTAGGATATACCATTATTAATACCTCAAACAAAAAAAATTTCCATTGTAATATGTTTTTAATCAAATACATCAATCTACAAATTTTGCAACATCTGCAAACTTGAATGCTATTGAATAATGTGACCAAAATACATTAAATTAATTGCATTAGAGTCCTTGGCATCACTTTGTAATAAGTGCACAGTAACTATTGCTAAATTACAGCTGAATCTCTGCAGAATTAGGTATTATATCTATATTAAGATAGAATGACTGTATCATGATTAATGATACTGCAGTGAATACCAAAAGAATTAAATGATTAGCCACTTTTTCTAAAGTGTTAACATTTTTCCACAGTTTTAGAGTTATGTTTCAAGAAAACTTTGCAATTAAACTTATGGCTAATGGTTTAAGAGTTAGATCCAAAGACAAATACTGTTTAAAAGATAAACTTCATTAATGAGTAAATATTAAGATTTAAAAAAACACTTAGCTGAACTATCCACTTTAAATAACTAACAGCAGATGAAATGTTTCATACAACCATGTAATTAAGGATACTTGGCTATAATTAAAATTTTCATGTTAACTCTTTTTCAAAATAATTCATACAAATCAGTTTATGTATTTGTGGTGACCTAGAAAAAAATAATAAACTGTATTACCAGTTTCAGAGGAAAAGATGTTATTCAATCATCAGGCATTTTTGCACCTCTTAAAGAAATTATGAAGAATAAAAGCATAAATTTTTATTTAATTGTTCATGGGAGATACTTATGTTATAAAGTATTTGCAAACACTTCTCAGGAAAAAAGTCATAGCAATTCATTAGACCCAGACTTGGCAGTGTCTTAGGAAAGTAATAACCATGCATCCGAAAATAAACATTGAGCAAACATTTATTGAAAATGATTTTTTCCCTATTATTTCAGTATTATTAGTTCCAAAGGTAAGTACAATACTGTACAAGATACTGGGGCCCTGAGAACTAGCCATTCTCAGTCCCATGAGTGATTTTGTACATGATTGAAAAATGCAAATGCTATTAAGTAAAGTAAGCATATAAAGAAAGGACAACTTTGAACTAGTGCTAAAACAGCCACAAGCTTATTTCTAATTTATCCAGTGATCTCTCTGGAATTTGTTTTCTATACATAGATTCAATATTTTTTTTCTGATTTGCCCTCCCAGTTAAAAAAAAACAAATTAGGAAGATAAATAAATACTGAGAAAACATTTTTAACTCTTTAGAATAAGCTAATTTATTTCCTCCAGTATTTATCACATAATTAGAAACCCTGTCTCAATCTTCTCAGCAACTCAAATATATATATTGGAGAGAAATCTGAACACATAACATTGGGGTCACTTCCATTAACTAGCTACTGGTGTCTGCTAAATTTGCCCCAAGTCAATTGTAACCTCCCAGAACAGAGACTATGTTTCAAATATCTTTATTTTTATATTCCTGACAATGCCCAGCAAAGGATTTGGTAAACAATACGTTCTCATAAAACATTGTTCACCTAATCAGGCTTGCAGAATTCTTCTAGTCTTCATCCTATATTTCCCTAATGGATAATCTCAATTTTTCCTCCTTACCCATCACTTTTCATTTTTGGTCCTACCCGCTTTTCTTACAAAACTCCCTAGAGTAGAGATTGGGCAGCAAAGGCCCATGGGCCAAATCCATACTGCTGCCTGCTTTAGTAAATACGGTTGTACTAGACTACAGCTCTTCCTTTACTGCTGATGCCTACTTCTGGGCTACAAAGGCAAAGTAGCTGTGACGTGATTCTTAGCACACACAGCCCTAAACACTCACTATGTGGCCCTTTACAGGACATGTCTGCATTAGAACACAGATCCTCAGTGTCTTTGTACTGAGGAACATCTCTGCTCCTCAATTGAGTGCAGCTGGAAATGTCTAAGATGAGGACTAACAGGTAGATGGAGAATTAGTTTTGATGGATTAATGGACAGATGTCAATAACCATCTTCCAATAATCCACTTACAATAAGCATTTCAAGTAAAGCATCCATAACCCTGTTTCTAGCCATAGACTCCCAAAGGGGAGTCACTGGAAAGAGTGACCTATGGGCAACCACTTCATGTAACAGGTGGTATGAAGCCCATTTTAATGTTAGCTGCTGATTATTAATCATCTGATAATTACTGAGCACATTTGTTACCCTGCACCAGATACTTTACATACATTAGGTCATTTGGTCCTCCAATAACCATATGGAGGTGGTCCATTTTACAAGTAACAAAACTGAAGTTCAAGAGTTAGAAGAACTTGTCTAAGCATATGCAACTAGTAAAAAGCAGAACTGGAACTGATCTCAGGGGGTGGGACTCCAGAGTCTGGGGGTAACACTGTGCTCCCCCCAGCAATAATTAACACTTCCACTCCCCAAATAGACTTGATCTCCAGGCACTTGAACTAAAAAGTAAAAACTGGATTGTAGCAACAGAATAAGACATTCTTACTGTTTATAGCAAACTTGCAAAAAGCATCTCATTATTTTAAACTCCATAAAAATTATATTCTCAAATATCATTTCTCTTTTGACCAAATGAGAAATAATACTTTCTATTTAAGCAGTTCAAATAGACTCTCTTCTGTAGCTTGGAAAGATGAAGTTGTATCTCAAACTTCTTATTTACAATGCTTTTCCCAGTACAGGTGTGATATTAAAGTTGCTATTCTATTTTTTATAGAAACTTTATATTGTTAACAATGTTTTTCATCATATGGATATTATAAAAGGATGATAATTTATAAAAGTAACATGTTTCTTTTCAACTCAAGGAAAAAGAAATACTAAAAGCAAAGTCTGAGGCACATGGCAAGGCAGGCCCCTGACATCAAAGGATGTTTCCGGATGTAATTGGAAGGCTGTACCATTGAGGCTTCAAATGTCAAATGGAGGCATATGCTGGGCTAAGCAGGGAAGGCTATTAAGAAGTAAAGATGTCCCCCGGGATGCTGGATTGCAGAATGTGATGAAGGATCTAATGTGGCAAAGCTGAAACTATCACGTGGCATTCAAATCAATCACTAACACTCTCAGTGACATATCTGCCAGGCTTCACAGAGTACACCCTGATTCTGAAAATTGGGGAGAAAAAGGAGTTTCTTGGGAAAAAAACATATTTTAAAAAATAATGACTTAAAAGATTTTGTAAAATATTAGCAAAGAATTCAATGATTGTAGCAGAAGGCATAAGATCATTAAGAATGACTCGCACTAAAATGACTATTCCCTTCCTTTTTTTCAATAGACTCCTTATCTCTAGGAAATGACATAGGCCAAAGCATAAGGAAAGGGGATGTTTTGTTTTGTTAATTAATTTCTTACAAATTATTTGTATACTGCTATTTATCTAAACTCTTTCTGCTGCGTCTTGATTTCAATGTCCAAGCTCAAACTGTGTTTTGCATTAATACATCTCCCAGCATCATTTTGTTCATGTCTTCTACTACCTCCAGGAACATGGCTTTGGCTCTGGCATTGCTAATTGGGTCATTTTTAATCAATAGGTCAGACACGCATATAAACACACACACCTAGATGTATGCAAACACACTGGTCTTTGTGAGTCCTTTCTATAAGAAGAGTCTGAAGTGTTACATATCTGGGACTGAGCTGCTGGAGAACTGGATTCAGGCCCCAGGATTGCAATGAACTCAACGGATGACTGGAAATCTCTTCACTTGAAAAATGATGGGTTTGGATCGAGGGTGTTCCTTTCAGTTTTGATATTTTATCATCTGGGAGTCAGCTCTGCTACTTCACCCTACTTCTATAGTGCTGAAAGCTCATTTCTTTCAGTGAGAATAATTGATGGCTTTCCCCTTAGCAATCTCATTACATATTTTTACATATTTGTTGGTTATTATGTTTTCTTTCCATCACTTTTCCACATGAATGAACAGTATGAGTTATCTTCATCTTCAAAAGTTCCACCTTCATTTTTCATCATTTTCTTTTATGGCTACTTTCTCAACTCTATTACCTAAAACCCGTATAGGATGGGGGTGTGAAGAGTGAACACTCTGGATTTAGACTGCCTAGGTTTGAAACCACTTGCTCAAGGTGAAATGTGAGACAGGTCACTTAAGATAGTTAAGTTTAAGTATCCTTATTTATAAAGTGAGTATTATAATAATGCCAAACTCTGCAGTTATCGTGAGACAAAGGAGAGAACACACTTTCAGCATGCACTGGGCACCTGGCATACAACCAACACTATCTAAATTATGATGTGGGATGTTGGGATTGCTGTTTCTGATGCCTCCTCATAGGCACAATGTCACAGAAAACTAGTGCTTTCAAAAGGATTTACCCAAATGAACAGTAAACAAGACTAAAGAGAAACAACTCCATCCACTGTGGGAGTCACAGTATTTTCTCTTTAATAACAAACTAAATGACTAAGGTAACTTCTACTTTTGATCATATCCTATGCCCTTGTTTCAAATGCCCATGAATGTGAACTTAGGAACAATCTTTCATATTTCTGGATATGAGTAGACTCTCCTGAGTGGGCAGAGGTCTCTTGCGCTCTTGACCTGAAACAAACTAAGAAAACAAACTGAGAAAACTCATTTAAACAACTGAGAAAACTATAAATTAAAAAAAAAATTGGAAGTGTGATTTCTTCTTAATTTACAGAGAATATCAGTCAGCACCAGCGTTGCTTCTGGCTGGACACAACACAGCACCAAAGGGATGTGGCTACAAATCCACCAGAACTTTTCTACCTGCTGAAAATTTTATTTCTGCCAAATGATTAACCTGCAAATCCTTGACTATGCCTCCATTACTGATCAGTAAACTGGAGGTATTAGCATTTCATTGCTTAATAGAGGAGCTCATAGCTTCCAAATTTGAAGTTGGTGAATTCCTCTTAAGCAGTCATATTTGTTACACTGGCATGAGATGTAGGTTTTAGAATCCTGAGTGTGCAAAACCATACACAGAACTGACCTCAACATCAGGGGTTTGCAGAAGGCGACAGTGAGACTGACCATGTTTTCCATTTAGATCTCATTTTTGCTTTTTTTCATCTTGATTCCCTTCAGGATATGAGCCCATGATCCTTTCTATCACTGGTCTAATATACCTTTTCCTGTAGCTATCTCTTATACTACAACACATTTACCCTTTTTTATCCATACACATCCCTCCTAAACACTCAAAGAGCATTTTACCCACTCTAGGATTCCTTCAGCTATTTCCTTTAGGACTCTTAAGTGAATTTCATCACATCTCAATGATTTCAACACTTTCAATTATCGAAGTGTTCCTTAACCTGCTTGCTCCAGATGAGAACTCACCCACGTGCTCATTAACTGTTACTGTATTAGCACCCTTTGACTATTAACCTCTGTACTGAAGGCTGAAGAGAAGAGCTGTTAATGATTTCATAGCCTTCCTGCCATGTGCCTGCCTTCCTGCCTGTCTCTCTCTGTCTCTCCCTCTTTCTAATAAGTTCCAGGCTTTCTTCTCTGAGAGAGTGCTCTTTTGCCTTGTAGATGCATGCAACTATTCTGTTTCACCTCATTTTCTAGGAAAATCACATTGTGACTTCTTGTATTTTCTGCTCTATATTTTTAATCCTTCATATTGTACAGATATCTTTAGACTTTTCCAATTGCACCTAAAATATTTATTTCTTCATTAAAAATTGTATATGAACATATATATCCTCATAGGATTTCTTTATTTTTAACATTCTACCAGGGAACATAGATGCTTAGAATCACTACATTTAATAATGGGTATTACTTTTTATTTACTTGTTGGTTTAGAAAGGAAATAGATGGACATAATCATTTGGGAAATTCTAATTGTTCTCATCTATAAGAGGATAAAACAAAAATTTCCATTCAAATCTATCCATCTGATTTTTAACATTCTACCTGGGAACACTTTACCCACTTACTCCTTTGAACTTTTTATGTCCGTCCATTCAGTCTATCTGCTTTAGCCATTTTAATTATGTTAGTAGGCTCTTCATTCAAGCAGCCCAGACACAGAGTCAATCCACTGTGCATTCCACCACACTGACCAGTGGTACCACCAAACTGTAAGAGAACACACTGGTTTACATGATTAAATCCAGTGAACCCAATGGTCTTCAGTACATGCTCTTATAGGTGCAGGACCAAATGGGCAGAGGGTCTGAAAGGAGGAACTATACAGCACTTGTTCAAAAAAACGTATTTTTATTGTTGCTATATTTAAACTTCCTGCTTATGTTCTTGGCTTGGAAGTGTTTTTTTTTCTCTCTCCCAACATGTTCATATTAAGCTTTCATAGTCATGAGAATAAAACATAAATCCTTTCATTCATGCTACCACATGTGTTCTCCCCACCTACCCACCCTCCTCACACTTTCTTGCTTCTTTCCCTTGGCAGGTGTCATCCGTATTAAGAAAGGGAATAAAAACACAGGAAGTGGACTATTTTGGAGAAGGGAAGCATAATGTGGGCCACACCAGGGATAACTTTAAGGAGCTACTAAGATAGAGGGGCCACCCCCCCCCCACATCTTTGGGAGGCATCAGGACCAGCAATACTTGCTTCATGGGCAATTATTTGAGGCACAGTTATTAGGCACCTGTCCAGGTGCTATTTTACCTTCTCCAGAGGGGAGATAAATGTTTTCTTCCCACTCATGGAGATGCCAAATAAAGGTCACCCTATTTCAGAAAGCATGTGAAGAGTGATATTGAAGGTCAGTCATTTTTTAAGTAATGACTTTCTTCTTTCCTTGAATACTGTTGGAAAGTGGTGAGGCAGAACTTGTTTGACTGTAGAAAAGCAGTTTTTAAAAATATGGTTTGACCAGACTATTGAAAGAGGGAAAAGAACAGTGAAAACAGCTGCTTTGGAAGTTTGAAAATTTTTATTGACTCATAAAATGTTACAGTGAGAAAGAACTTAAGAATTTATGATAGAAGTGAGGAAACTGAGGCCCCAGGAAATTAGGGAAATCACTCAAGGTCATTCAGCATCGAATTCACAGAGCTAAAGCCAAAGTGAAAACCAGTCTGGTGGGTTTTCCAGAGCGTGCCATGGCCTCACTTATTTCTTCTCAAATGTCAATCTTTTTGTTAACCTGGCCCTATTTGGGAGCAGTTTTAGCCTACTCCACTACTGCTGGAATCCAAAGCAGTGCCATATGAAAAGGTCACTTTTAAATCACCCAAGCTTCCACGACACTGTGTCAGAGGGATGTGCTAAAAGCTCTTGCTGCCTCCTGGGAAACCCACAGCAAATCCTCTACACTCTGCAAAGTCCAAAGGGTATGAGGGACCCCAACCAGCTCCCAAGGCTTCAACTTATCACCTAACTTTACAGGTTAAAAGGGCACTGAGGGGCTCCAACTGGTCCTATGGGTCACATCTATGGCCACAAGTCCAGTCAAGGACTGAGTACCCACGTATTTTACATTAAAGCTGTATTACTGCACAGTTGTAGGATACAGTACTAATTACATTTTGGAAGCCTGAATTCCAGCTCAAAAGCAACAGAACAGCTTACTATTTAAAGGCACTTTGCAATAAAGCTGTACAAAATGTAAATAACATGCATTAATTTAATGTTCAGCAATCCATATGTTCATTTGCTGAATTTTCATACTGAGAGCTTTGTGAAATACCAGCCCATCTGCATGGAATAGAGAAAATGCCCTTAACAAACAGCCTCCTGCTCTCAGATCAGTTATGGAAGCCCATCCATGATGAGCATCTCCAGTCAGACACTTACTGAGCACCCATTATAAAGTGGGTCTTATATTATGTTCTGTGGATAGAGCAAATAGATAGAGCCCTCACACATGGGAAGCTCAAATCTAGGGAAACAGATATTTAAAAAATAAGTTATGTCTATGTTTATTGTAGCATTATTTATAATAGCCAAGATACAGAAGCACCCTAAGAGTATGTGATAGAAGAATGGATAAAAGATAAGGTACATATGTACAATGGAATATCAGCCATAAAAAAGAATGAAATCTTTCCATTCACAACACCATGGACAGACCTAGAGGGTATTATGCTAGTGAAATAAGTCAGACAGAGAAAGACAGATACCATATGTTTTCACTTATATGTAAAATCTAAAAAACAAACAAATGAACAGATAAGAAAAAACAAAAAACAAAACAGAAACAGACTCATAAATACAGAGACCAAAGTGATGGTTGCCAGAGGGGAGGAGAGTGGGGACATGGGAAATATAGGTGAAGGGGATAAAGAGGTACAAACTTCCAATTAAAAAACAAGTAAGTCACAAGGATGAAAAGTACAGCATATTGAATAGTCAGTAGGAAGAAAAGTACAGCATATTGAATAGTTGGTAATATTGTAATAACTTTGTATGGTGACAGATATTAACTAACACTGAGGTGAACATTTTTTGTAACATACATAGTTGCCAAATCAGTATGTTGTACACCTGAAAGTAATATAATATTGTATGTCAACTATGCTCCAATTAAAAAAAATAATAAGGGTTTCATCTAAAGGGTTTTGTTGGCAATCATTTCACCATCTTATTTCTGCCCACCTAGAAGGCACAGTGCTCTAAGGTAGGAAACAACCTTTAAACATTATCTAGTCCATCTCCCCAGCCCTAGGCAAGAGTAAGATTCATCCACTCCATCATTAAAAAAATAAATATATGAGCCTCTTTCCAACAGTTTAATATTGAGCCATCTTTACCATTAGAACATAGTTATATTACTTAGCCTAAATCCCTCATTCTGCAATTCATTTACTGACTCTGCCCTTCTTTTATTGACTCTGAAGATCATGAGCATTTAATAACACCACTAATTTAACTTTAAGAACATCTTAGTTTCCTGTTTTCTGGGATCCTCAGGGGTTTGACTTATAATTAACTAAGTAGGTGTGCAAAATGCTCCTCTGTGTCTGTCCTAATCAAGGAAGTCTGAAAATTGTGCACAGCAGACATTCAAAAATATTTACCAAAACAACAAGCATTCTAGTTAAGGCTTGCCCAGCACTGAGTAAGAGGGAGAAATGCTAGAAGACAGTATCTATGTTTATACGTCAGTTTCAGAAGAGCACCTGTCTTTAATAAGTGTCTTCCAGGGATCCCCTGGAGAGACTAAGAACCATGCTCCTACATCTCTTTAGCTCTTCTTCCTGACCTAGGATCATACAAGGTCAGCAGCACACTGGAGGTCTTCAATCAACTTGAATGAATGAATGAATTGAAAAAAAATTAATGAATGAATTTAAAAAAGGGGGAGTTTCTACTCTCACTATAATGACCCCCAATAAAAAATTTATTTAATATTCAAGGCAATTATGCCACTGCCTATAATTTTTATCAAATTTATATTCATTCTTTTTTTGCCTTCTTCCACATCTCAAGGTTGAACCATTTACTTTTACACTGATTTGTATGAAGCAATTCCATCAAAACCTTTCTGAGATTGTATAAAAGTCCCTGATCATCTATCTCAAATTATACAAACATTAACTTAAACAAAGTAACTTGAGCATCTCAGGATAAGGTACTTTCAGATATTTTTTTTTGTCTATAATACAATACAGTCAGATCTTTAAACTCAGATGAGGTGATGTGTGCTGCAGAATTTATAGAAACAAAATTATACAAAATAATTTGGAAATAATATGTGCTACTAAAACCAAAATATCATGACTTAGCTTTAGTAATGAATGAAGGAATCAGCAACTTTCAACCACTAAATCAGTAATGCTTTCTTAGAGAATCATGAGAATTATATTTCCCATGTGCTTGTGAATGTAAACAGAACTATTAAATAGTTACCACCAAGGATATAGAAAGTAGAACACTGGAATGTATCAAATTTATAATGTTGCTTTCCTAAAAAAATGTCATTTATAATTTTCAAAGGGGCTTTAAAAATCTAGGTTTTATTCAAGTATATCTGTGTGCTACAAAAAATAGCTGTAGTAATTTCAAATTTGATGTTTTTTTAAAGGCCTTTTGCAAATGAAGCATACTTTTGAATTCAAGTAATTGAGGGCATTCAAAGCATTTATCAAGAATTGGTTCCATTAAGCATTCTCAATAGAATCAAACTTTCCTGAAAAAAAGAAGTAAAACCAAGTACCAAAACATTTCTAGCCAAATATGTTAAGGAAAAGTCCTAAACTGAAGCTAAGGAAAAAGAAAAAGAAAAAAAAAGAAACGGCAACATAAATTCAATTATGGTGCCAAGTAGCCACAGAAACATGTAGAAACACAGTCATTCAAGTAAATAAATTATTCTGATTTTGCTTCCAGCTGACACAAATGACTCATTTCCTTGGACTTGATACAAGAAGGCTTCAGAGCAAAAGAAGAAATGCAATCAAAGAGAGAAAAGCACATTACTCATCGTCTGCTAGCCTCGCAGTTACTGGGGTTTACTATCATGCCTCACCCTCCACAGCCTTGCAGGAGATGCTTATGGGCCAGGCTCTTACATGCTTAAATGAACTCATTCATAGACTCAATTTCCTTTGTGGGCTCTTGCAACAGTTCTCCGTGGTGGCAAAGTGCCTCTCGTTCTTTGTCATTAATAAAGTATTGAAGTTTGCAAATTACATACTTCAAAAAGCTAATTCAGGCTTATTTCTAAAATAAGCAGGAGTGATCAAAGTATTTATGCTAGTAGGGCCTGGCTTGGGTAAACCAGAAAGTCCTGAGGGGCTGCCGCTGTCCCAAGTGCTGAATGGTGGAGAGGTATGGAGGAGGGAAAAGGAATGTGTTAGTGCACAGGGCCTGACAGGAGGGAGGCTTAAGGAACCTAAACTTTTTCATCCACAAGGAAGGAAGTATTTTGGCATTTTAATTACCCAGTACATCCATCTATAAGGGGGAAAAGGTGAGTATTATTTTTAATAAGTGTATTAGCTTACTGCTGTGTTTTCTTGAACAGGAAAGAAGAGAAAATGAAGTGCTGGAAATTTCACATAACCCACAGTTTTACTAACCAAGGAAGTATGGAGTTTGTGTGTTCCACATACAAACATATGAAGGCTGTGTTACAGCTCTGCCTTCCACTCTCACCGTGTTGGTTAGCTTGGGCTGCCATAACAACAACACAGACTGGGGGCTTAAACAGCATAAATTTATTTTCTCACAGTTCTGGAGGCTAGAAATCCAAGATCAAGGGCTCCTCAAGGTTGGTTTCTGGTGAGGAATCTCTTCCTAGCTTGCAGATGGTCACCTTTTCGCTGTGTGTTCACATGGCCTTTCTTCCACATGCTCACAGACAGAGGACAAGCTTTGGCATATCCTCCCCTTCTTAAAACGGAACCAGCCCTAGTAGACCGGGGCCCTACCCTTATGATCTCATCCACCTTACCTACCTCCCTAAAGGCCCCATGGCTAAATGTGTCACACTGGGGGTTAGGGCTTCAATATACAGATTTGAGGGAGACACAATTCAGTCCACAACATGCACCAAGTGAGAAAATGATTAAGGAAAAGAGACCTGTTCTGAAACATTCTCTCCTCTGACCAATTTAAGTGAATTCAGAATCATTGGTGCAAGCGAAGAGCCCTTTCAAAGCAGACTGCCACTAAGAATCACCTGTCCATATTCATCCCTAGACAGATGTCACTGAGGCCTGGACCACATTGACTAAAACCACACGTACCCACTGCCACTGTGTGTCCAGCCTATCAGTCAGCAAATGTTTGTAGGGTACCAAGTGTATTCCAAGACCAACAGGATATGCAAGAGGTATGAGAGCCATAGAGTTTGGAGGAAGATGAGTGTATGTATCAATTAGCCAGTGAAAGAGGTGAGTCATTTCCATTTAATCCATGTGAACCAGTCTTCATAACAGCCACAGGTACACCACCACACTACAAATACTCTTGTGTCCACTGCTTCCTCATACCTCCCAGCCATCATGTCCATGGAAACAAAAATGATCTCCCTCATAGCAGCATGATCCAAAGAAGATTAGCTCCTGGTACCTTTAGTGCAAGGAGGGGCAATTTAAGTGGAATGTTTCTTCTTTATCATAATCAGTTCCAATTCCACTCAAGACTTCATTCATATTGGACTGTGATGAACATTTGGTAGACAGGATGCTTACATGAAAAATACATAATAGTGACCATAGAGTAAAAGGCAAATTAGTGGAAAAATCACATGACATTTTAATTCTAGGAAAAGAGGAACATAGCAGAGTATGAGTAGTAGAACCCCTCAAAAATAGAAACTAAGATTCCAGGTGAATTAAGAGTGTATGACAGGATATTGAAACAGAATTCTGGCTGGGATTCAGAAGTACAAAATTCTTCATACAAGAAAATGGGAAGATCAGGGGCAGTACAACATATAGAAAGGGTATAAAATTTGAAAGTGCAATACAGAAGTTATTACTTCCTTTCTGGTATGGTCTTAGCTCTCTGAGCCTAAGCTGACTTATCTTTAAATAGGTACGATGTTCTCTACTTCACTGGTTAACTGTGAAGATTAAGTAAGTACACTTAGACACACACACACACACATCTGTAACACTGCCTGACACGCAGTAAAAACACTCACAAATATCTGTTGAAGGAGTAGATCATGGTATAATTAGCAGCTATACTTCTGATCCTAAGTTTCAGCTGAAACCACCAGCCACAGCAATGGCAGTGCCGTCTGCAGTAAGGCACAGAAGTACTGGAGTCTCTTCCAAGCCTTTGTGTGGACAGATGAATACAAGTATTTGGTTTAATATGAAATTATTGTCAGCACTGCTCTATAATTTACCTTCTACAAATATTCCGATGCCACAAAATTGGGCCCCAAGTCACCATGGTGGAACAGACTGCCCCATAGCTGGTTGTCTTATTTCTATCAGAGCTGATTCAGGGCCTGATGTTTACACAAAGCCTGCTGCTCGCTTTATACTTTCAGCACTGTTCAGAATGAAACTTGTCCTCAGATGACAGGACAGAGGGCAGCCAGGCCAGTTTTTCTTGCTACGTTCTGTTTCCAGCTGTTCCATGAGATTACACTTCCTTGTCCTAAGAAAGTTTTCTGCCAACTCAGAACAGGCTTTCTCTAACTACTCATGGTATCATCGGTATTGTAGAGTTCAGGAGGCAGGCCAGTGCCCCTGCTTGGATGCTGCTCAAGAATCCTCTCTTCCTTTAAGGATGGTTGGGAAAATTAGTTTGCTCTGTTTTGCCTTTCTTTCTTGAGTATGTTTTGAACTGGTGTAATATTCCACAAAGTGGATGGTCAGCTAAATCCTCTGAAATTGTGAAGTATACTTTGAGAGAAAAAAGCAACTTTTATAGATGACTATACCCAGTTTATATTTCAGTTACATTGTTGTTAATATTTGTAAATGTCAAAAGCAATGAAAAATGTCAAACCATGTGAGCAAAATTAAGGGTTTCTTATAAGATTTGTAAAATACAACCTAACCAACCCCTATGCCAGGCACAAGATGTCAAGTTCTATGCCCTGAATTTTAGAGGGCTCTGCTCTGACCCTCCTGTAAACACCCTTTCCACCAGGTGAGGACTCCCCAGGGTCAAAAGGATGTGCCCACGCAGGGTCTGTGCCTCTTCTCTCCCATGATACCCTGGGTTCTGTAAACCCGGAATTTCCTTCCAAATAGCCCTGAGTCTGCTTCCAGGACCTGCAGTGACTTTCATACACACCGAGTCTCAAGAAGTGGGTATGAACAGGGTATAGATATGAAAGTTGGGGTATGAGTACAGGTGCCCTGAGGCCCCTGATTGTTCGGGAAGATGGGAAGTGGGGCAGGGACAGAAAGAGAGCTGACCAAAGCATTAGGCTGCAGGCTGGGGTTCGGAAGTAGTTGTCCTGATACCACCACAAGCCAGCACAAAACACCAAGGACTCTGAGCATTTTAAACTCAAATTTGTTCTTCTAGGATAATGAAGGTTATTCATCCAGGTAAGGGAATGACATACTTTATTTGGCAGTATGCTGGCCTGATTTATGACTTTTACATTTTAAGACACATGGAATGGGGGCCACCTCTTGTCCTCTTGCTCAAGGCCTCATAAATGTGGGGGGGGGGGGCTGTTATCAGAATTCATGTCAGAAAATGACAGGCTTATAAATGAGAGAGTAATTGTATTAATTCTGTTACTTTCTTTAGCTATACTAAGATTACAGGTAATAATCCATAACAAGAAATAGCATTTTTCTGAGGTACTTTCTTTTTTTTAATGAAAAACTAAACATCTACAAAACTAGAGGTCATAGTATAAGAAACCCTCATGTGCTTATCACACAGCTCAATTATAAACAACTTGAGGCCAATTACATTTCACCTTACTCCTGACCCTCCCTCCAGATTATTTAAAGTAAATCATGTTTATATCAGTATGTATATTTAGATTATGAAGACTCTTTGAAAAAATGTAACATATTTCTTTCTACAGTTTATTCAAATCAGTATCCACCTCAGGTCCACACAATGTCTCTTGAGACTGTTAAGCTACCAGTTTTCTTCCGACTTCCTTTTTCTTTCTTGTAGTTTATTTGTTGAGGAAACCAGGTTGTTGGTCTTGGTTGAATTTCCCATAGTTTGGATTTTGCCCAACTTATTCTCATGATGTTTCCTATGAATTGGTCATTAGATCTACAGGCTTGATTAGATTCAGGCTCATTTTTTGGCAAAATGGTGCTGGTATTTCCACTGGAGACAACGTATCAAGTAACTGTCTCTCTGTGATGATCACTGCCTAAATCCATCATTTCATTAGGAGCTGCAAAATGTATTCTAATACATTCTAATTATATCACCTTCTTCATTTATTAGCTGAAATAGCCTCTAAAGAAAAATTTGCCCCTCAGTAGTGATTTAGTTATAGTTCTTATAGGAAAAACAAGATGAATGCTTGATTATTTTCCTTTATTTACCTGTTTTGAAAATAATGAGTAGGTACTCAAACATCCTACACAGCTAGTGTTAGCATTGTTTTTTATCACTATGAGTGCAGAATTTAAACAGCTGCTGCATGTCAATATGCTACAGATATTATTCCTGCTAATGCACAAATCCAGGTATTTTTGACAGGGGGTGGGCAGCTTTTTCAAATTGAATCATGAGTCTTTTTATCAACAGTCTCAGAATACCAACACCAACACAATCTCCGAAATTATGATTCCTAAAAATGATGACAGTTTTGTGCATTTCTTTTGTCTCTCACAGCTAATTTTTTCCATTTGTATTTTTTTATTTACCTGACCTATAACATTATATTACATTTAAGTGTGCAACATAATGTATGTCTCTCTTGGTTCTTATTACTCTGAATGTATAAACTTCTGTCTCAAAATCACCTCAAACAATTCTTCTTTGTGAAGTTTTGTCATCAACTCAACTTTTAGTTACATGTATTTGTTGTGTTTCGATTTTTAGGAATTTTTAAATTAGATGTTATAATGCAATTAAATATTCACATATTTATAAAGTCAAATCCCTCAAAACAAAGTTTATTCAGAGAAATTTAGTTCTATTTGTATACCCATCTTCCATTCTCTCTTAATATCTAATAGCTAACCATAAAGTTTTACTTTATTCTTCCAAATACATCTCTTTCCATATATTTGTCTGCATGCACACATACACACAGGTACACAAATCCCACTTCTTGAATAAATGACAGCATAATAATATTCACCTTTTTTTACCTCGTATATTTTCCTTTCTCCTGGTGATTTGATGATTACATTTATGTGAAAATAAGGAGAAAAATATTGATTGAAATATTGAAAATAGGGAGGACATGTAGATGAGTATTGTTTTGAGAAGTAACACAGTGGAAAGGATGTTGGACTCCATAAATCACTATGTTTGCATCTAGGATTCACTTCAAATTTAGCTAAAAATCAATTTCTCAAACTGTTAAAGGCTCATTAATCAAGTATTCTGGAAAGGACACACTGATATTTGAACTTAATTATTATAAAGTTTTATAAGTTGTAGAGTGAGCTGGCTCGAAAATATAGGTCTGAAACAACATTTGTGTCTTACGCAAAGTAATAGAGAAACTAGTTAGTCATGTAGAACACATCCCAATAGAGTTCAGTAAATTAGTATATGTCCAAATCATTGACTATACTTACTTGCTCCAAAGATAAAGATTGAAGCAAATACTGAATTTTTGAGAAACTTCATATCTGTTACCTTTCATAGTGTACCACATGAAGATAAGGTCAAACCTGAGTTGAATCCTGGCTCACCTGTTTAGTGACTATGTGACCTTTTGCAAATTGTTTAGTTTCTCTGGGCCTTATTTTCCATATCTATAAAACACTGATGCTAATACTTCCTCATAGGATTGTAGGCGATGTGATTTCATGTTTAAAGCACCCCCCAAAAAGCAACTGGTACAAGATCAATACTCAGTAAATACTAGCTCACTTGCTCTTTTGTGGGCAATAGAAACAGGAAATGGTACAAAATAATGGTTAACAGCCAAGCTGACTTCAAATGCCGGCTGTAATATATGCAAGATGTATGAAAATGGGTAAGTTATTTAACCCATCTGAGTCTCAGTTTCCTCATCTGTAAATAAGAGTTAATAGGAATATCTTTCACGGAAGGTTACTATAAGAATTAAATTACATGTAGTGTTATTTATGAGAAAGGGACACTTTCTGTTTTGTCTCATAGCTTCTCCCTGGTACCTATAATACTACCTGACACCTGGTAAATTCTCCTTAAATGCTAATAAAAAATAAATGAGTTACATATATGCATCTCATATATCTTATGGTTAAAGGCTCTTCAGAGAAGTTTCAAGTATACAGTGTTGCTGTTTTTCACACCGAAGAGTTCTCTCTTTGTACATTTAGACGCAGTCCTTCTTCTCTTCAGGTTTTATTAAATGATGGATGTTCTCACTGCCATTACAGTCTCCAAGGTCCTGGCCTTTCCTGAACTGGGCTTTATATGTGTTGAGGCAGTAACTACAGCCTCACTACTCTGCTGCTCAATTCTTTACTCAAGAGAGACTGCTTACAAAGTCTGGGTCTGCAGAATCTTGAAGCCATTCAAATCTATTACAAAGACCTGTAGGGTATTTCCTGATAACATATCGTGGACTTTGGTGATTGTTTCTGAAAAGGCAGTAGACTTGTAAGTGTAATATGTGTCATGAATATTGGAAGTATATTAAATATATTACCACTTCTCTGGAGACTCTTGACAATAATGTGAATTGCTGAGGGAATAGAAATCAATTCTTAAAGTGTTTCTGACATCAAAGGTGACCGCTGGGCTTCAAGAAAAGGGTTCAAAGTAAGATTGGCTTGTTTGATTGAGATATTCATAAGATCAACACTGCCAAGGTAGGTCACTCTTTCTTTTACTACCCGTGCTGCGAAGGAGTGATGAAAGCTTGGTTCAAACAGCTAGTGTGCTCGGATAAGGGCCTTAGCAGAACTGAGATCCAGCAGCACACAGCTGTTAGCTAGCTGCTTCAGAAACCCATTGTGAATACTTACACCTTTAGGCCTGTCTTTGTGTTCTGTTCTCTTAACCTAAAATGCCCTTCCTTTAGTTCCATATTAAATCCTCCTTACCTACACATGCTTCAATACTTAGCTCAAATAAATCCCTTTCTGACTTGCAGAGTTTTTCTTAAGTCATTTTTTTTCTCCCTTTCTTGCAGCAAACTTTTGATTTCATCTAAGATTAGTTTTTTTTTCAAGTGTGACTCTTTTTACCATAAATCCTTAGGGACAGGGACATAACTTATTTTGTGCCCCCATCCACCTTGCTGAGCCCAGAGTCAAACCAATTTTGCTATTTTATTTTTTTAACTTTCATACTTTTGTCTCAGTAGTGCCTGCAAAAAGTTATTCAAAAGGCAACAATACTATCTGAATGGAAAAATTTAAAAAAACAGATTAGAGATCTGAAAATTATTCAGATAAATACGATGCACCAGGATGGCCATGTGATCTACAGTGAGAGGTAATGAATGGTAGCTTAACACAGCAACTTGGCCCATCAGAAATAGCACTTTATTCATTTATTTCAGCTGAGGACCTACTATGTATCAGCATAGAACCATAAAATGTTTACATTCTACTGAGGGGAATACCCCATACTGACATCCAAAAATGTGGTAGCATTTAGAAAAAAATATCATTATGTGTTTAAAGTCTGTATAGTAATGAAGTGAGGAAAAGTGAGATACTTAAAAAGGCATCAAGGAGAAGGTGAATCTGGAACTGGGTTTTGTTGGCTAAATACATATCATCCAAGCCAATAGCAAAGCGGAAATTTGGGTTATCTTGGTTAAATTCAATGACTATGTAGTCCACATAGTAAGTGTAATTGTAAGTCGATAGGAGTCCAGATGTCTGGAAACACCAGTTTAGTCATCAGCCCAACTGATTCCATAATATGGTACAAAAAGACACTAAGAAGATAGACATTACAGACAAGGCACTGAAGACTCAACCCTTGGACTTTCCTTATTAATTCTGAAGTGGGAAGAGGGTAGCAACCAAGTTTTCCTTTTAATTTGGTATAATTTCACTTATCACTCTGGCCCACGTTTCTCTTGGATACAGTCTCACTCAGATAATGGTGATCAAGTTTAAGAAACACTGTCCATGGCGGAACATGTCAATTTCTGATCAAGGTTGAAATCTATATGAAATACAGTTGTTTCTAGCACCATTTGAGGCTGCATTTTCTGACATTCATCATAAACTACAAAATGAATGAAGAAATAGGGTATTTGACCAGTGGGCAGAAGTCATAGGTTCTAGATTAGCATCCACCCAGCCATGTAATCATAAAGATGGTGCTTCATTTTTTAAGGTCCAATATTGTTTTTATAAAAACTATGATATTGCAATATGCCCTGCCTACCATGCATAGGGTTATAGTGAAAAACTGAATGAAATATTGTAAGTAGTGGTTTGGCAAACATTTGAAAAGTAGAAGAAATGTAAACATCATTATATTTGTGGTCATGTTGGTGGCAATATTAATAAAAGTGCTTATTATAAAATATAAAAGCTTAAAATTCTCTAGAAATTAAACATGGAAAAAGAAACTTGTATTTGTGTATTTAGATAATACATCCTACCATTTGCTGATCTTACAAATGACAGCTGAAAACCTCTGGTCAAAAGATATGGGGAAAGAATTCTGAAACACAATTTAATGAAATCTACAACACATTCCTTTTGTCAGAACTGCATAGCTAATTCCCTATTTTATTCTCAGGAAACATTTTTAAAAGCTGGAGGCTGTTAGTTAGCAACCGATGTAGACATTTATAAACAAGGACCATCTTAACTGAATTATTTTTCACAAATTAAACAAAGGAACACAAAGCATAGTTCCAAGGGTTTGCAATCAGCACTCAGAGATACACTCTCCAGGAACACCATTCATCAGACGCACTGCCTATGGACGGAAAGGTAATCAGAACAATACAGAGATGGCTGCCTTGCACTTGCCCACATGCTACTGTAGACAGACTGGTATAAATGTTTTCTGAGGGTTATAAAACATTGTCTGAAAGTAAACTGTACCCTATGGGAAGTAAACTTTCAATGCACCAAATTCCACTTAGTGCCCTGCAGACAGGAATTTTGCAAAGAATATTCTGAAAAAGGCAACTCATCTTTTAAAGGTGAGCACTTTATCATAGAAGCCCAGGAAAGGGAAATCGGGCCTTCATCCTCCCAGGCCATCATGGTTTAGAGCTCTAAGAATGATGACTATTATCAAAATTTTAAAGACCCACAGACATGGCTATTCTAAAGCCTTTCTTGGAAGTAAATTTCTATCCTAAAAACATTATCTTTAAAATTCTTCCGTATGTTTAACCTAAGTCTTTCACAGTGTAACTCTGGCTCCATCTCACTGTTTCATTGAAGATATTCATTCATTCTTGTATTCACTCACTCATCCTTTCTGCAGACAACAAATATTCATTGAATGCCTACCATGGTAAAGGTCACTGGTACTAGTATAAGATTTGGGGGAATGAGAATGTACTCTACCCCTTGATAGGCAACAACCTTTCTCTCTTTATTTAGATCACTATTAAGACAATTTATGGAAACAGCTGCCAATCTGCAGAAAATATGGAGAACCAAAAAATATATTGAATAGCCCCAAAAATAGTAATCAACATATTTAGACTGTGAGAAACTCTATAGGTCAAAGCTCTAAGGTTCTTCAGAGCTAAACCTGAAGGAAAAGCAAGCAATGGAGGGTGACCTCTTGGTTAACAGAAACCTAAAGGAGTATCTAGTTTTATAACGAACAGGCAAGACTAAACTAAAGTGTCTGGGAATATACATTAAATGATAAAACTACTAAAATATAAGGATTTTACTGCTATAAAGTCAGGATGATAGTTACTGGGGGAAGAGCAAGGGTGGCCAGCACCCTTTCTTCTTTACTGGCTGGTTACAAGAGGGCCCCACCCTTGGATAATTCATTAAGCCCAACATTGGTTTTGTGTGGTTTCTGATCTGTGTTTTGTTTTCCAAGAAGCACTGATCAGCATGGAACAACTAGAACTCCTACAGGTGCGGTGGGAATGCAAAATGGCACAGCTGTTTTGGAAAACAGTTTGGCAGTTTCTTGTAAAATCACACTATGCCTCCTAGGCAATTCAATAATACCACTCTCAGTCGTGTGCCCAGGAGACATGAAACCACACTATGACCTGAGCCCGGAAGCTGCATGTTTACAGATACTTTACACTCACCGAGAACCAGCAGAAACTCATCAGCAGGTAAATGAGTGAGTGAACAGTGGAACATCTATACAATGGACACCTATCAAGCAATGGAAGGGAATGAATTGATAGACTCCTAAGGGAAGGAAGCCAGACACAAAAAAGTGAAATACTTGTAACTTCAATTCTAAGACCTTCTGAAAAAAGGCAAAACTATCGGGAGAGAAATCAGATCAGTGGTTGCCAGGGGCCTGGGTAGGGAGTGGGAACTGACAACAAAAGGGAATGAGGGAACTTTTCATGGGCAGGAAAATATTCACGATCTCATGAATTTCGTGATGTTATATGCTTGCTAAAACCAATCAAACTATATACTTAAAAACGTGGATTTTTTTACAAACCTAACCAAAAAAGCCTTTATTATTAAGAGTAAGAATAAATTTAGTTTCCGATTTTAAAGTAAAACTTATACTTCCATAAGCTGAATTTATTTTTTCTTCAGAGAAAAATATGTTAGGGTAGGGATAGTAACACATTAGGAGTTGTAATAGGTAAATGAAAAAGATATTTAGAAAAGAGACTATATCACAGGGGGTTTTGTCATGTACTATTTCTTCAGAGAAATTAAAAGTGAAAACAGTTGTGGTTGTCATAAAGTTCTCTGTTCAGTCTTTGTCCCAAACCAGTTCAAATAAATCCTAAAGCAGGACAACATCAGAGCCAAGAGCAATAATGGTTATGCCCATCGCAGGGGATCTTAGCTTCCTTTTGCCAGTCAAGTTCCTCAAGATTCAATTTTGACTGTCCTCAACAGAAATATTTCATGTGGGCTGGGCAGTTTTCTAATTTCGGCTTCTCCTGAGTGAAGTAACCAAAATAAACAGGGTGAAAGCCCAGTCCCACTGCGACCACAATGCGGAGAGGAAGGCAGACCATGCTAAGCCCTTAGCCCTCAGTCTGGTTGTCTGAACCTCGAGAAAGCCTGTGCACAACGGTGTGACTGTGACTTCACGCAGGAAACACATTTCAGTTTAAATATGCAATCTTCTAAAAACCATAAAAGTACTATGAAACTATAATGCGATTCAACTTTCTCCTTTTACAAATGAATAAATTGAGATCCAGAAAGGTCCAGTTACTAAACCCCAGTTACTAAGCTAGTTAGAAGTGGGGCTATCCCAGAAACCCCATTTAATAGGACAGTGCTCTTTGCAATGAAATAGGAACTATTCTCTGTGACTGTGTTAATATTGTTTTCACTACCAGGGATGAATAACAGGCAATATAACCTCCACACTTTTCTCTCAACAACCTATAGCTTTGCGAGGAATTTAAGAAACTTATGACAATGCCATCATGTCTTATGCAGAAACAGAAGTACAAAGATATTAAGGAATGCTCAGCATTAAATTGAAGTTGTTCAGGGAGCTGAAAATGGCCTCGTTTATTTCCCTCTTCTATGTACTTGGCTTTAGCCTCCCTCTGCTTTGCTCAAACGCAAGCTCACACACTAGATCACTAAGGTATAAACTTCTGACGTCAATGTATGATCCATATTACGTCAACCAGGCACTTTAAGAGATGCCATTTTAAATGTTTTCTTCCATTTGTTGTCATCTGAAGAAAATGTATCATTTAACCAATGTTTCTCAGTCATTTTTAACTTCTGGTGGATTTTCTCAGAGGAGCAGATAAGAGGCCTTCATTTTTACAAAAAATCTTGGCCAGAAATATTGCTGGTAGTGAAAAAAAAATAGCAGTCCCAAATCAACAGAAAATTACTCTCTACATTTATCAGGAGGAACAAGGCACTAGGGAGAGCCAGCCTCTGCAGTAGGTTAAAGTTGACGAATGGTCTGAGACGGGAACAAAAGCAGAAGAGGAGCAGAAGGGGCTCTGTGCTGTTGACTGTCCAAAGGTCAGTTGACAGCTTTTTCTTGTCTTGTTATGTTTTATCTTTCTAAAGATGTAGAGAAAATGTTCTTTTAATGTACCGGACAGGTACAGAGGCAGAAGGGAATACATGGGTAGAACAGTTAAGGGCATATTATCCTGTTCAACACATACTTCTATGCCAGGTACCTACAGCTTCCAAATGGGCAGCAGAAAGTGAACCCTACAATTCCATACAGTCTGAGAGTCGATAATGTGAACAGCAACCAGTGAGCGAGTTAAGCAGTAAAACCATCTCCATTTACGTCTCCTTGAAGTTCAGCAGGCAGCAAACTGCACTTAAGCATAGCAACCAACTGTGATAGGAGAAATCCCCGTTACAGTAAGCAGAGAAATAGCTTCAAGGCAGCCAGTAACAGTGCAGGGAGAGAAGGTCAAAACAGGTGCACAGAAATTCTGGAGGTAGAGAGTGAAAGTGTGGACTCCACTTGGGTGATTTTTAAACATCTTAGTCTATTATGGATGACAAAGCTTAATTGCTCTCCACTACTTAAATTTGCACTGCATGGTGTAAATACACACACATGTACAGCACATAGAACATTTCAAGGCTGTAGAGAAATGAGAATTGATTTCTGATGATGTTGCTTTGGGTGTGATATCATTTGCTAACTATAGATTATAAGATATATCTGGCTGGTGGTGAGTCTACCAGGTTGACTCTAATTTAAAGTTTCAAACATACTGCAACATAGAGCTACCACACAATAAGCACATGTATTACTATTACTAGTATCACTACACAATCACTAGTTTAATCTGGCTTCATTCACGTCTTTGCATGGTAACATACCACAAACAGATAGGAAGTTTGGCTGTCTTGAATTTGGACAAAATTTCCCTTCATTTACAGCTAAGTTATAAATGTGTAGTTTGGTTCATATATGTGCATAAGGCTTCTCTATCTGGATTCTACATTTTTTGAGGACACATGCTGTGTTGTGTGTTAACTGTGGACACAATAAAATGGTTGACTGTCTAGTAAGAATAACTTTCAGCAATAGCCTACACATTGATTAGGTTATTTTCAAATGCATGTGCAGATCACACGTTTTGCCTGAAATCAGCACTCCATAAAGTTGTTTATTTCTTCACAAGTCTGTTTTTTAAAAAATTTTTGTTATTCTATCTGAACATAACCTACTTGGTTTTATACAGTGCTCCTGGACTTGCCGCTCCAGGTGAATCTAACAGATGCACAAACACTTCATTCATTCAAGGTGGAGTTATGAGGCTGGGGGTTCAAACACTAATTATCTCCATACAGGAGTGATGGGAGTGCCAAGTCCCCACCATTAACCTCAGCTGTTCACAGTTCAAAGAAGCAGGTAAAGACAGTTATGGAAATATGGAGGCGGGAGTGGGTCACAAAGCTAATCCCAAATAAAATATGCCCAGCCATGTACACCACATAGACCATGGGTTAAACAATCATTATGACATCTGGAAGGCATTTGATTTTTATCACCAAATAATAAGACAAAGAAGGGGCAGGTCTAATGATACCACCACCTGCTTCTAAGAACCACCTTTTGGAAATGCTCCTCATCTATGAAGAAGGCTTAATTTGAAAGTATCTCTTTTTCTTCTCTGCATTTACATTAAAAAGGTAAATGGTCTGAATCAAGTTTGTTACAGTGGCCTAAAGCACCCTCAGTGCAGGCAATTTCTGATTTATGAGCTTAGAGCTGACTATGTAATCTCATTACATCTCTCTCCTTTTTTTTTTTATTTCCCAAATTTTGGACCACTGCTGATCATTATACTTTAATCAGAGGTTGAGAGGGAAGAGATTATGGATGAAGGTTTGTTGGCGACTGACATAAAAGAGAACCACTCATTCAAACATCTTTATAGATTTTTATCACTTAAGTGATCCCATTACTCATTATCACAGATAATCACAAATGTTCAGGTTTATCTCATGCCTTTAAGCCACGAGGCCCATCACCTAGTTGAAACTGCATAAAATCAAGTTCGGGACTAATTCTCTGGAATCACTCATTCTGACACCTGAACTCTATTTACCAGAGGCACCTAACTGCCCCAGCTTCTAACTTTCCCCTTCAATGTCTACCTCATCCCTGAATCAGAGACTCAGAATCTCCCTAACTATTGTTTAGATGGTTCCACAGCTACATCATCCTCAAACATACCAGGAAAATATTTCACCCATGCAGAGCAGGCTTCAGCATCTCATGCCTCTGTATTCCAAGTCCATGAAAGAATTAGATCCAGCATATATAAATTAAGATTTATTAGATATACATAAATTTGCCCATGAACTCGCAGCATAGTGCTTCACTGAGAACCTGAGCTCTGGAGCTCTTCCTAACCCACTTGTTCTCACTTAGGCATGGACCCAGCCTTCCCATTTCACGTATTGTGAAATTCAGAACTTCTTACCTTTCTAGGATTAGAGACAGAGCAGAATTAGTAATACTTCTAAAAATTAATCCTACTTTGAGCATCTTGGACCATTGCCTATTATATCCCACACACCATCTCTGACTGGGGCCTTGCTATACCTTCTACTATGAATTTGTTACCAGGCGTTGTATTTCTCTATTTAAAGCTATAGGAGTCTTTGTCTATGAGGTTCAATAATCAGCCCTCTTGTGTTTTCCCTTTTATCTCGTCCACCAGGGATCTTAGAGCTAAATTAAATGCTCACTCTTAGAAAATATATTAGGCTATGCAAGTATGATAACTTGCCACATTCCCCTTTCAAGGGCTTTATTTTCCGTTTTTATTTTATCAATCTTAATGTAAACCTACCTCTTACTGTAAGCTGCTCAAATCCTTTGACAAGGTAGGTTATCAACATTATTTTTGAAAGTAAACTCATCCCATGAAACAATACTTGAAATAAGTCTACATCTTGGATATTAAACAGAAAATGAACTGGCAGACCCAGGGGAAAAAACAGGAGAACATTATGAATATGAAGGTTTTAAATTCAATACAGTTATTTGCATTGTAGAAATTATGTATGTGAACAGTTAGATGTCGACCACATTTAAGGATGATGCACTATAGACATGTTCCTAATGTTCATGTCTTAAAACTTAGAGTTCAGTTCTTAAAACTAAAAATTTTACAAAGACTTAAATTACGGTAACTGGATTGTTTAAATAGCATAACTAGAATTATTTTATAAACCAAAGTTTAAATGGGAAAGGCTATCAGAAATGATTTAGTAGGTCTACTTAAATTATTTTATATCTACCTTACTGTTATAAAAGCTTTTGCCCCCATCTTTTGCTGATTTACATTAGTTGTCTGGATGTAACTGGACTTGACTTTTTCAGTTTCAATGAAGCTTTACATAAGAAAACTAATTATATGGGGGTGGGGAGAGGTCTTCATAAAAGCAGTATGTAAAACTAATCACCATTTCTTTTATATATAATTATCTTCTCTTTCAGCTGAGGATGTAGTCTTGGCTCTTGCGTAACTCAGATCAGTATGAGATTGTCATTTGATTTACAGCAGATGACCTGGCATCATATGAAAATAATTTATTGTACCATGTGCCTCATGCCCTGTAAATCAACAGCTTGAATACAGAGACATCTCAATTAGACAGTGCAAGGGTAGCGTCTGCCTCCTCCTTCCCTATATCATTAAAATAGTAAGTATTACAAAGCAGTGCTTGTTTTAAAGTTGCTTCGGGAGGGGATAGAGAGGATCTATTATTTCAAGGTAGGAGACAAAAGTGAGAGTTGCCATCAAACATAATGAAAATGGACCACAAGGCTGTGTGAGTGATAGCCTGTGAGGGGTGGGACATGCATTTGTTAAAGTATTGATTGGTGCGTTTCCACAGCACCTGTGTGATATCATTGGCTCAGAGAGTTGAACAGGGTGTTAAATCATGCCTCTGAACACAGAGGAGCCATCCATCCTTCCTACCCTGTTCCCCCAAGAAGCCTCTAAACCAAAGTCAAAAGCATTCATGGAATTAACCACAATAAGATAAATCACCAAGAGGGCCAACATTGGTCTCTCCCTGAAACACATCTGAAAATTAAGCTGTCATTAGGAAAGCCTCGTACTGAGGAAGTTGTACTATCCATTACCAGTCATATCCAATTCCAAGTAGTAAATCAACAAGACCCACACGGTTTGCTCATGAAAACTTCAGAACAGCTTCTCAAACTTGATTCTGCCTGAGGTAACCTCATGAAGGGGAAAAGAAACTAAATTATTTTCCTGGTTTATAAATAGTAAAGTGAAATGTAGAAAGGAAAGCAAACTGTCCCTCACAGGGTACCCCTATCTGGTCCCAGAACTGTAATCACACAAGTCTGAGTTTTTTCCATGGACCTAAATAGATTTTAAATAATAGGTTGAATCTTCACCTGGTCCTATATTAACTATACTTGGAAGCTGAGAGATCCCAACAATGCTGGAATCAACTCTAAGAAGAGTCACTTTTTCAGAATCTTCCTTCAAATTCAAATTACTTTTTAAAGTAAAGGAACTCTGATCTTTTCAAAACCATTCCTAAATATTTGCCCTGAGTAATGAGTAAGAGCTTACTGGGAGATTAGATTCACACTCTCTACCTTAGTAGAAGATTATGATAACCAGTGGAATATCTTCCTGCTGGCTGGCCTTTCACAGAACAGGCCAATAAGGCCATAAAGCCTCCACAATTTACTGGAAAATCCTTCAGAAAGCCATAGACGAAAAGACAACCAATTTCAATAAAACCAAGGCTATGTGATGTGCAAATGGAGATTTCCAAAAAATTGGTCCAAATGCAACAGGATGTCTTGGTCAGAAGACAAGAAGTCTGAACTCTTGGTAAATTCCCTCCTCAGATGCAACAGAGGCTTGCACAATGGAAATTCCAGCAAAAGTGTCACTGGTGCAGGAGAGATGTACTTCCCAAAGCAAGATGTTCAGTGCAGAACAATACCTGGAGAACTGCTGCTGAAGGCCTCGCATCTGAATTCTGTTGCGCTCCGACTCCAGCGTCACCTCCTGCAACCGCTTCTTGCTCTGAAGACGTAAGTGTCTCTCTTCTTCCAATTCATGTATCAGCTTCTCATGCTATCAAAGGCACAAAGGGAATGCCTTTTAAGAAGGTGTTTCTTAAATATTATGGCAAAAATAATTCCTAATAGCTGTCGGTTACTAAGTGCTGACTTTGACTTTATATAGAAGTTAATTTCATTTTCATTACAACCTGATGAAGTAGGTTCTGTTATCAATCTCTTATTATAGACAAGGAAACAAAGGATCAGAGACACTAAGTAATTTTTCCTAAAAACCAGAAGGTAACAGATTTTTCAGTCCTGACTGATTTGACTTTTAATGCTTGAGTAATTTCCACTAAAGCAGGTGGCTTCCTGTGGAGATATGAAGATCTATGACCCAATAATACTATCAAATGCATAATAATTCAAGTAATAATGAGTAAGATCATTAGTGCCTGTTCAGAATTATTTTTTTAAACTCTGGTATATGCTTTCAAGGGAATATACTGATTTTTACAGAAGGACCAGGAATTACAACTTAGACCATGGAGCTGATAAGAATAAGGTTAAAGAATTAGTTTTTATTTGTCCAATTAGGTTTTCACATATAAAAATAGTCTCAACCACCCACTTAATTTATAATCCTAGAATACTAGCTTGTTCACAAATGGGCGTCAGGGATTAAAAGTGAGCATTCAGGGATGATGCAGAATAGATGGTTCAGCAAAAACTCATTCCTGGAACCGGTGGAAAGCCTGTAAGCTCAGATCCTTCTGACATTACTGACTTGGCCAGGCCAGTTTTTTTTTTTGGCATGTCATGCTAGTATGGTGACGGCTGTTACAAAATTAAGATCTCTGCATAGAGAATATATAATCTGTGATGAAAAGAAAAGATTCAATGCCTGATTATGAGGGACCTATATTCTTAAAGGGAAAGAAGGGAAGCGGAGACCTAAGTTTCCAATGAAGAAGACACTATGACTCAATACCATGCATTGCCCACGATGAAGTCTGACCCCCTGCATGGGGCATATTCATAGGAAGTGAGAGGAAAAAAATGAATTTTCTCCAATTCTAACTCATGGGAGAAAAGTTCTCTAGAGAACCACGAAAGAAACATCCAGAATCTATAAATAAATCAAGGGCCTTTAAAAATACTTTCACATCCCCCTGCCTCTGCACCTTTGACCATGCTCTTCCTCCTCCTTAAAAAGCTCTCTGGGTCTCTCTATTCAAAGCCTAGGGTACTTCCCAGGCTCAGCTTTAAGCCATTTCCTCTAGAACTTTTCCTTTATCACATCATCCTTCTCTCCCTTCTCTGATTTCCAACAGCACCTACTACGCTGTTTACTACCCTTTAGGTTTTTAGTTTGTTTCTATTATTATTTTTCATGTGCCTTTATCATAATTTTCCAACTATATAAACAGTTACTTGTGATTAAGACTCCCTCTAATGTGCATATGTATTTTGTACTTAGCACATTACCCAATACACAGTAGTACTGAAGTATATCTGCTATTGATTCTAGAGCTGGCCTTTTGCTAAGTCAGGCTGGACTGTCTATGTCTCTAATTCATGAATGTTCCATTTTATCCCCACAATCAGTTATTTCTATAAAAATCAGAAAGAAAATGAAATAAAAATCAAGTCTTTATTCTGTAACTTTCCAGCAGCTTTGGGAAAGAAGAAAAGCATGGTTTTGGAAAAGAAATGTGCTAATTAAAGATAAATCTCTGTAAAAATACCCAAAATGGCAAATTTTATATAACATATATTTCACAATAATAGAAAAGTAAACTCTTTACTCAGTTACTACAAACAATCAACATTCCTCTTTTTAGAGACTCATTGGACTAGAAGGAACATGGACAAAGCACCTATAGTATAGAATTTGGAAGGTTGGGTTTTGAAAAACAGGCAAAAAAATATATGTTGAGTATTTTCAAAAGCACAGCCTATGACGGAAGTGAACTTTCGCAGAGAAAGTATCTCCCCTCCTTCCATCAAAAGTGAAGAATGGATTTACCCTACTGAAGAACTAAAGCCATACTGAAAAGTCTCCAAAATCTAATAAGGGAGAACCTTTTCCAAATGAACCTTTTCCAAAATCCTCTCTATTCAATTTGTTAATGCCTTTTCAAATGTGAATACAATGATACCCTTACAACAGAGAGAAAATTCTAGGGAATTCTGAGCATAATGAAGGCAAAAGTTTACTAAAATATATTCCCTTCAAAAGGTATTTCAGTTAAACTAGCACAGCTACATCCTGGGTATAAAGTGATTTTTCCCCAAAGTAATTCTGATGTTTCTCTCTAAGATATGCTCTGAATCTTTCACAGAAGGGAGAGTGAAAGTGAAAGACAGAGAATGCTTCGGTGTTATTCCTACGGCACACTAGGTACTCCAGAACAGTAAGGACAAGGTGGTATCACCAAAATCAGGGTCATAAAGCTGAGGAAGCCAAGTTTCTATGGCAACATCTCTCTTTCCTTTGGACCACTGAGCTGCTCTGGCTTTAAGAAGTTATCTTACAGCAGCTCTGAGATGTTTTTCAAAACTTACTGGGGACCACATTTGTATTTCTCCTGGTTTCACTTAGCAAGTTCACCTCTTCCCTTTCTCCTCTGCAGCTTATCTTACTGTTGCACCCAAATCACTACACCTATGAGGAGCACAAGAAGGGATGTTAAAAACATGTTCACAGAAGCTTTGCCAGCCACATTCTCTTCCTTTCCTTTACAGCCATAGGTTCTCTTTCAACAGGCAATTCGCATATTTTTCTCAACAAAAGCTGCCTCTGAGTGGGTTCGAACATTCAACCCTGCATTCTTCTTTAGCTGCTTTCACTCTATGAGAAAAATCTTAAACTTGGAGAGCACTTTACATTTTATAAAATGCTTCTGCCTTCATTGCTGCATCTTGTCCTCGGAAGAGCACAGCGAAGTCATTGTTACCAAGTACATTCAGTGTTGAAGAAAACGGCATCAAGAGAAGGAAGGAGTCTGCCCAGGTCCCATTGTTAGAAACGACAGCTCTGGGAACAGAATCAGGTTTTTCTGACCCCCGGCACCCCCTTTTTCTCTGCTAGAGTCAGTTGTACTAAAACATTTTTTTCCTTTTACCCTTTTTAATTTTTATATTTGACATATAACATTGATTAGTTTCAGGTGTACAGCATACTGACTTGATATGCGGATGTATCGTGACATGGTCATTGCAGTAAGTCTGGTTACCATCTCTCACCATAAATGGTTACAAAATTTTTTTTTCTTGTGATGAGGTCTTTTAAGATTTACTCACTCAGCAATTTTCAAATATGCAACACAATATTATCAACTATAGTTTCCATGCTATACATTACATCCCCATGATTTATTGAGTTTATAACTGGCAGTTTATACTCTATTGACCCCCTTCACCCATTTTGCCCACCCTTACCACCCTCCTCTCTGACAACCACCAGTCTGTTCTCCCATCTGAGTTTGTTTACTGTTCTTGTTTTATTTTGTCAATTTTTTTTTAGATTCCACAGATCAATGAGATCACAGAGTATTTATTTCTGTCTGAGTTATTTCACCTAGCATAATGCCCTCAAGGTCCATATATGTTGTCCCAAATGGTAAGATGCCATTCTTTTTCATGGCTGAATATCATTCTAGTGTGTATGTGTTTGTGTGTAGGCATGTGTGTGTGTGTATATCACAGCTTCTTTATCTAGTCATCTATTGATGGACACTTAGGTCAGTTCCAGAGCTTGGTTACTGTAAATACTGTTACAATGGACATGAGGTATGTATATCTTTTCAAATTAATGTTTTCACTTTCTTAGGATAAATACCCAAAAGTGGAATTACTGGATTGTATAATAGTTCTATTTTTAATTTTTTGAGGAAGCTCTGTACTGTTTTCCATTGTGGCTGCAACAATTTTACAGTCTCACCAACATTGCACAAGGGTTCCCTTTTTGTCCCATATCCTCACCAACACTTAATTATTTCTTGTTTTTTTTAATAATAGCCATTCTAACAGGTGTGAGGTGATATCTCACTGTCGTTTTGATTTGCATTTCCCTGATGATTAGTGACATTAAGCATCTTTACATGTGCCTGTTGGTCATTTATATGTCTTCTTTGGGAAAAAAATGTTTATTCTGATTTTCTGCCTACTTTTAATAGGACTGTTTGTTTGTTTTTGCTATCGAGTTGTATGTATTCATTATGTATTTGGAACATTAACCTCTTAGTAAATATATGATTTGCAAATATTTCCTCCCATTCAGTAGAATGCCTTTGCATTTTGTTAATGGTTTCCCTAGTTGTGTAGAAGCTTTCTAGTTTGATGTCATCCTGCTTACTTATTTTTGCTTTTGTTGCCTTTGCTTTTGGAGTCAGATCCAGAAAATCATCACTAAGACCTAAGCTCAGAGACTTATTACCTAACTTTCCTTCTAAGAGTTTTATGGTTTCAGATCTTACATTCAAGTCGATAATCCATTTTGAGTTAACTGTTGTATATGGTGTTAGACAGTGGTCGAGATTCATCCTTTTGCATTTGGCTATCCAACTTTCCCAGTACCATTTACCTAAGAGGCAGTCCTTCCCACATTGTATATTCTTGGCTCCTTTGGTGCAAGTTAATTGACTATATACATACATATGTTGGTTTATTTCTGCTCTCTATTCTGTTCCATTGATATATGTGTCTGTTTTAATGCCAATATCATATTGCTTTAATCACTATAGCTTTGCAATATAGTTTTAAATTAGGGCACGTGCTGCTTCCAGCTTTCTTCTCTGTTTAACACTACTTTGGCAATTCAGAATCTTTGTGGCTCCACATAAATTTTAAGATTGTTCTATTTCTATGAAAAAATGCCTTTGGAATTTTGATAGGGACTGCAGTGAATTTGTATGTTGCTTTCAGTAATATGGACATTTCAACAATATTAATCTTCTAATCCATGAGCACAGAACATATTTCCACTTATTTGTGTCTTCTTCGACTTCTTTCATTAACGTCTTATATATAGGTCTTCACTTCCTTGGTTAAAGTTATGTATAAATATTTTATTCTTTTTGATGCATGATTTTAGATTCTTTCTGATCCTTCTCAGACACATTTCCTGGTCCCTCTTCCTGTGCCCAATTTTTACCAGTTAAAATTTCCCAAGGCTCTTGTCTCACCTTTATTCTCTTCTAACCCTAAACATCCTCCTTTGGCTATATTACCCATGCCTGGGACTAGAACCCTGAAAGCACTTTCACAGACCTGTGAGTGAGACCATGAGCCTGTCTGTCAGGAAAAAGCTCCTGGATGCACAAATAGGCTTCCTCCTCAGAACGACTGGAGGGGTGTTTCAATTTGCTATCTGTGCAGTACACTGTGGGTGGTAATCTGGCAGGAACTGTCTCTCCAACTGTTACAGTCCCATGGCATCCAGGAACACAAGCCCCCAGGCCTCCAGAGCCAGGTGCTCAAGGGTGTCCCTAGGTCTGCTGCCACAAAAACTGAGGTACCAGATGTGGATAAAACTCCCCCACCCAGAGACACTGACACTGTGGGGCACAGCAGAGGGGCAGGAGGGGAGATGGTACCCACCAGAGCCTTCATCCCAGGGAGATTCCCAACAGGCTCCTATCCCTCTGATGGACACTTTAAGACTAACAAATCAATCTCATTCACATTTAGTTTGCATACTTTCCAAACTGCTGCTCCCACACTGGTACTCGGGGAAGTGAGTATGCACATGGGCCCTCCAAGAGCAGGTTTTCAGTTCACTATGGCCTTTTCAGTCTCTTAGACTCCAGCACCAATCACTTTTAAAGCCAGATGTTTTGGGGGGTCATCTCTCAGGTACAGGTCTTAAGAGTTGGGGTGCCTGATGTAGGGTACCTACTCTTCACTCGTAGAGGGGAAGCTCTGAATTTGTAAGTTCCCTCTTTACTGTGGGTCACCACACTGGGGGTGGAGTTTATGGTGAGACTCCACCTCAGCCTCTCCTACTTGTCTAGAAATGGCCTCTTTCTCATTTAATGTGAGGATGTTCAGCTAATTTTCAGGTCTTCTTCAGAGGAAATTCTTCCTTATTTAGCCTAGATTCAATGTGTCTATGGGAGGAAGTGAGTTTGTTATCTTCCTGTTGCCATCCTGGACCCCCTCCTTACACTTATTTTAAAAGTGCAAATTTATTCCAATGCAATTGATGTATTACTAGGGGACAATTTGAACAAGA
This sequence comes from Manis javanica, assembly GCF_040802235.1. NCBI lineage: Eukaryota > Metazoa > Chordata > Mammalia > Pholidota > Manidae > Manis > Manis javanica. Next base: position 102,949,445 of record NC_133162.1, read on the forward strand.
CACCAATTTCACATTTGTTTATGCTTGATTTCATTCAAGAGAGGCATGAAGTGTACACAAAAAACTGCACCCTGCTGCACTTAGCATAGAAATACACAAATCACATACATCTCAGGTAGACTGACCAGCACCCTCAGGCCAGCATGTGCGTGACATGAGCCACCCCATCCACATCTGGTGGTAGGTACAGCTGGCCCTCCAGTTTCAGGCAGCCTTCCTTCCACTGCTTCACAGTAACTCACAAGCGACAGCCCTCCTAATGACTGCTTCCACAAGCAAATCACACATCTTTTTAAATGTAAAGCAGCATATTTATTGTATTATTTATGCATTTCTTAGGCACTTAACACATGTAAAATTTAGCTGCCATTTTTATTAGATTCTTATCTTTTTTGTGTCATTGACAAAGTTTTTGAGTATTGTGTCCCTAGTTCCATTTTTCCCACAAGCCTTATGCAGGGATTTTTAAGAACACCTATGTTACCTTATAGCTGAGCTGCACATCATGGTGGAGAGAAAGAAATCTGAATCAAGAGTAGAATTTCAAATCTTATCCCTATTCAGGCACAAGCAAAGAGTCTGGCCTTTGACAAAGAATCAAACATAAAAACAAAAAGAAAGGTAGATTAAGTCCAATTCTTTGTCCTACCAAATGGTCTTGGCTACATCTCAGAACCTTCACATAGCCTTAAATTTAGTTTCTGTCCTTTAGTTAAACCTCCAGGGAAGGAGGCAGCACAATTTCCCTGAGTCATCCATTTTATTTTTTAAACTTCTCTCCTGATAATTTTCTTAGACTCACTTTAATTGTTTCAAGTTTCAAAAAGCCATTTCTACCTTCATGTTCCCAGGAAATGGAGAAAAATCTAAAGGTTCTGATAGTATTTCCTAATTTAAGTGAGAACTCTGCTTGGAAAAAGAGCTATGTACATACCCACAAGGATTTTCTTGTTCACTCAGACCACAAATGTTTACTGAGCATCTACTATGCGCTAGACATTGGACCAGAGCAGGAGACCAGTGATGAGTCAAATAGACATGGTTCATGACAGCAATAGACTTACTGGTGGAAAGGGCAGTTGCTAAATTAACTATCACACAGATAATTATATAAGTATAAGCAGATGCATAATTAAGGGTTTGCTGGAGGATGACAGCAAGAACTGATTGTATTTGGTAGGTTAGGGGAAGGCTTCTCTGAGGAGTTAACATTTGAGCTGAGACCTCTGTGATAACTAGGAGTTACTAGGTAAGGAGAAAAGACCAGCACTCTAGGCAGAGTGAGTAGCGAATGGGAAGGTCTTTAGTCACCTAAGGGAAGAAGGAAGAAATCTCAGCGTGCCTCGAATCTGGTGAGCAAGGGGGTGGAAGTGGCACATGGTACAGGTGGAAGAGCAAGGCTAGGCCACAGGGGACCATGACCGTCATATTAAGGAGGTGAGGATAAGCTGAGTAAATAGTAACTTTTTACCAACGTTCAACTGAGTGAACAATAGGATCTGATAAAGCCTTTGTGAAGATCATCCACTCACTCTGTGGAGAAAGAGAACTGGACTAAGGGGCTAAGTACAAATGGGGAAATACTGAAATAGAGAATGGTGAATGCTACCAGCTTCTAGTTTAAACTGCACATTTGTTGGTCAAGTGGTTTTGGACAAGCCACGTAACTTACAAGCTAACTCTTTTAAGCTGTCTTCCTCTGAATATTGGAAAGAGTAAAATCACCCAAGCCAACTTCATAGGTTCACTGTGAGGAAGGAGTGAAATACGTATAACAAATCGCTATAAAAACTTTTAAGTCCCATATAAAAATAAAATACGGCTAACTGTAATTATACAGCATATATTGCCTAACATAGTTTACTTTTGATAAATTTATAAAAATATTAGTCATTAATAATCACTACATATTAAATATTATAGTTACATATATTTTTTAAAGCATAGAAATGTGCTTTTTAAATAGATAAAACTTTAATACTAAGGGGAAAGACATTTTAAATCGTATTTTAGTAAAAGCATGAGACTAATTTAATCACAAATGTCCTCTAGACTGCATATAACTGGGTTTGGAAATCCCTAAAATACATTATTTCTTAATCCTACCACCCAGTATGATTTTAAACAGGTGGCTTGATCTGTAGTGTGCCAAAACTTCAGGGGTTGGTATTAAGATATTAACACTCAGTATCAAATACAGAAAGTCAATAAATACCTTTATCCTAGGTCTAATTATATTTGGTGATTGTACATACTTCAGTGATACTAAGGCATATTCAGTTACAGAAGAGCCAAATAATTTGGAATAGAAAGGACTTTACTTACTGTGAAAATCCTAGTGCCACTATGCAGGGTCATATATTATGTGAAACATTCACCCTAACAAGAGGTGCACCTCCCAAATACGCTCTATGCACTCCACGTAAGCCCTACATAGTGAGTGACATGAAGCGTCAACTCATGTATACGTACTCTATGCTAGCTTGATGCCTAAGAGATGCATGATAATATATGGAAAGGTATTCACTCTATGTTTCTGTTTAAAAGATTTCCTGAGGTGTTTAAGTTAAAATATTCTTGTCAAATAATATTTTATGATAAAAGAACCTAAGAAAAATATTAATACTATTGAATAATAAAGGGATCTAAAAGGTAGAAATGAACAGAGGCTATTAGAGAAAGTCATAAGGATTAATGATATTCCTAGGTGTTGATGTAAAAATATATGAACTCCTTCAAGAAATATGGAATCTGGCAAACAGGCTTCATATTATGCAGCAAAATCTTGAGTTAAACAAATTAGTAGAAAGATAAATACATTTGATTCTATGATACAAACCTAAAGCATGGCATTAAGGCTTAATAATAAATTCAAAACTTCAAAATCTGCTTAGATTTGCTTATTAAGTAGTATCCAATCACAGATTCCACCATGTGTTCATCAATCAACACCCAATATATACTGAAATATTTAAAGATTATACAGAGACCAGGAATAACCATTCTAATTTTCTTGCTACCTATTGAGAATCTAAAATTGACAAGTGATTTTTTTCTTCAGAAGTCCATAAACTGAACACATCAGCAACTAAACTACACTGTTATGTTTTCATGAAAACTAGTTTTTAATGGAAAAACTCTGTATTAGCTAAATTCTATCTAGCCACTGCAAAATGGCTCTAAGTTAAGCTATAATTATTACATCTAATTGCAGCCTCATTTTTGCTTTCTACACAAATTGCAATATATTTTCCCTGTAAGGCTCCCTGAATTCAATATCTCCATTAGTTGTGAAAGATTCAGTTATCCTAGAAGCAGAGAAACAGATAAGGAACTTCAGAATTGATTTTTTTAAAGCCTGTATTGCTGGCTGTAACAGAAGAATCAGAATCAGATTTTGAGATGCCAGGATAGAAGCGGCCCAATATACATCTACAGTGCTGATAACATCGCCCAAGAGAGACAGCTTTTAGTCTAACAAAAAAAGTTACAGAGCTTGTTTTCTTTTTTTTTTTAAAAAAAAAGGGGGTAAGAGGAGGGAAAAAATGGTGAGATAAATAAAGGACACAGCCATGGGGTATTGAGGGGGGAGTCAGGAAAGAAATTTCAAGGGGTAAAAAAGACAGATGAGTACTTTGGGGGATCTTAAAAAGTCCCAAGTGCTAGACAGGCAAAGAAGTGCCACAGGTGAGTCATTCTGTAAGATTAAATTTCCATAGGTAAAAATTATGTACATGTTTATTACTTAGCAAAAGGATACAGATGTGAACTTTATGGAAGGGGTATTTTCAGGTACGTTGTGTTGAAAAGCATGATAAAATGCAGGTTTAGTATGTCAAGAGTGCCAAGGGTTATAAAGGCACATTGGAACAAATTATAACAAATTATGACACCCTACAAAGAGAGAAAATTAACTTGCCTTGTGCTTTTAGCCAATGATCTTTGTTATTTATTAACTGGGGCTACAAGGGAAGAATAAAAAAGTAATATTGCATTCACAAGATAAAGTAATACAATTTTAATTTTATAATACAGGTGAAAAAAATACAGGACAGGAAGTTATACATTGATCCACTTCCCACATTTTTCATCATTTTAAGTGTCCTGATTCTCACCCTTGTGACTCCTGTAGTGGACAAAGCATGAGGCCAGTGGTTTGGATTACAATTGTCTGAGTTCCCCCATTAACTTCCTCTGCAATTTTGGGAAATACAATTACTCATTTTGGAACTCCTTCTGAAATGCTAAGGTCTCTTTCATCATTACATTTTGTGCATCCATGAATTAGTCATACTCAACAGCGATGGGGTTTAGGACAGTTATCCCAAAATTTGGCACCTTGGCATACCAACTGTCAGTGTCTTAAACTGAAGGAATTTGAGACAATGGTAGAAGCAGAAAGGTCACTGTGACCCTCCCATCCCTTCTTCTCTGCAACAGGTTATAAAACCCTGCTTTGAGGGGTGCCCTCCTCAGACCCAGGATTCTTATCCTCAGAGAAAGAATTTGGGTCCAAGAAATCTACATGAACAACCCTTGTAAAACTAACCCTTACCTTTCTAGTTACTTCTTCACCATTTACTACCCCTGTATCTTTTCAGTTCTTCACAAATTGTCTCTTTGTCTCGAAGAAATTAAAACTTCCAACTCTGGCCACTTTGGGTCTTTATTCCCTTAGGAAGGCTCCCATGTACATGTAAAAATTCAGAACATTTGTATGCTGGTCTTCTGCTAATCTTTTTATATTAGCTTAATTCTTAGACCCAGGCAGAGTCCCAATAAAGGTAGAGATTTTCCTCCCCTACAATAGCAGCATAGTTATAATGGATTGAAAAGTATGAGATGAAATATAATGTCTCTAAGATGGAGGTTGTACATGTGCTGGGAGTTAGTCATAGTACAGATTTCATTTAATAATGAAGAAGGTGACAAGCATCTCAATGCAGATAATTAGGTGGGGGAAGCTAAAGCTAAAAGACACTAAGAGTGTGGTTGTCTCAGCTAGTGTAAAACAGGCAAGACTGTTAAATAACACTGGGCATTTACACACAGGGAGGGAGGGAGGGAGGGAGGTATAGATCCCAGAGGGACTGGCTTTAATTTGATTCCCAAATAATTGCAAGTCTCTGTAGATCTTGAGGAGAATGACAGAATATAAATGATGTTTGAGCAAGATAATTTTTCCTCAGGGTGGACTCCAGGAGTGGGTGACCACTACCAGGAGTAAACAGTGATTGCTGTTTTTTTACTACTGTCATTCATTAGCAATGGTTCCTTCAGTGGGAAAAAGGCCTTTTCACATGGTTTTCTGACTCACTGACTTTCTGACTTCTGACAAGCTATTCAGGAAACCATTTCCTCTGAAGTCTTTGAATATCAGATGATAATGGGGCCTGACCAAGGAAAGCAAGACATTGAGTGACAAACCAAGTAAGTTCAGTACCTACAGTCAACGGCCTAACTCAGACACTGTCCCTCACCTCAACTGTTGTCTCCAGTTTCTTTGGTCAAAATGCTCAATTCTCAATTTATTTAGAAAACAGTTTCATTTACCCCAACCACTAGGTCCTTTTATAAGAAGTCAATGACTCCTTCTTCTCCCTGGTCACAGATCTTTCTCTGTTATCATGTTAATTGATCACAATTTACAGTAGCTATTAATTATTCTATCCCTTTGGGGGTTCTCAAAAGTCAATTTTATTAAGTGCCTTCCTACTCAATTGAAATGTAAAGTATTTTTCTCTGTTCTGTGGATACGGTACATTTCATACTAGGAAGGGGAAGGATTTCACTTCTCTCAGGAATTTTTACTCCCATTTCTCTGCCCTGAACCAAGCTACAGACTTTAGAGTGTCCCTAGATGGATTTATTCACCATTCTACACTTCTACACCCAACTGTTCTTTTCTGTCTTTACCCCACAATGACCAGTGGAGAATGAATGGATTTATCCAACAGACCTAGCTTCCATTTCAAAGTTCAAGTCACTATATCTCTCTCCTTGCTCCATACTGTAGAGGATTCCAAGAAGATCTTTTATTTTCTTTCACTCCAGTCTTAGACTTCAGGTATACTGACTATGAAGGTTAACACTTGCTCTGCCTTCTCCACCCTGTTGTCTCTGTTACTGCACTGCCCACCTAATTTATGATTTATCTCATACCTTGGTTCTCCTAGTAGTCAATGCAGCAGCTTCATAAAAAATTATATATTTTTGCTAAGCATTTCATACATAGTTATTACCCCTTATCTCTTCAAAGAACTTTTCACTCTGTCTGTTCTTTTCTTTCCCTCACCACCAACTTTGTTTAGTCTCATTAGTCTCACTTTTGCCCTCTCCCAGCAGCCCATAGATTGTTCCCAAAGTTCATATTCAAATCTGGGTAGTCATTTTTGTTCCTTAACCATAAATTCAAAAATTTATTTTCTTACAGAATTTACAACAGCTTCCTTTGAAAGTATTTATAATTCCATTCTTTTCTTTTTTTAAGGAGTGTACATATTACTGCTCTTTTGGTTCACCTTATTAGATTTTTACAGAATTACAGGATGGGAAAAAAAAAACTATTTACAAGAAGAATTCTTTTTTTTCCTCTGTGATTGGAATCCCTGTATTCCTCTCTTTCTCCAGTGAATGAGTGTTATTATGTGTATGAGAAGTTAAAGTATTTGCTATAATAATTATTCACTCCTCTAAAATAGGAGAATAATTATAATGTCAACAACAGACTGTTTAAGGTACTACTGAATCTTTTATTGTAATCTGCCAGAGAAATGGCTTACAGGACCTCAGTAATTAATATTAATTTCTCACAAAGACTTTTTATCCATTTAGAAAACACTCTACAGCACCTTCATATTTCCCATTTCATTGTGGTAGTCTCTTCAAATATTTTTTTAAACAAGGTCCTAAGAACATCTGGCTCAGTTCTTACATAGCTAGTTTTCATTATTTTATGATAGTAGAATACATTAGAAACCTGAAATGTTAAAACTATGGTTTTTAGCAGGTTGCTTTATCCTATTAGCCAATGCAAGCTTTCACATTCTATTATTCCATTAAAAGGTCAGCTGTGGATTGGATTAAAGATAGCAGCACAAGAGGTGAGACAGAGGCTTCCTCCTAAAAAATGCATATAATACAAAAATATAATTAATACAACTAATCCTGAAAGAGCAACAGGAAAGAGGGCTGCACCAGACTGCATACACCTGGAGGAAAGAATAAACCTCATGGAACAGCATTGGGAACTTTCACAATCTTCAGGCACTCCAGAGTCCTGGCTGGCTACGCAGTTCCAAGGACCCCCTCCATGATATGCAGACTGCTGCACCTTCCTCCCAGCCAGCCAGCCGGCACCTGACTCACAAACCCTGCCATGGTGTCAGGCCAGCCAGAGGGAAACCTTGCCTACAGCAGCTACAAATGCAAAGATATAGAGGCTTATGCCTGTGTGCTCGGCCCACTGGTTCAGGCGGTGGAAACAGGCATAGCAGCCAGAAAGCAGGAGATGGCACTTTTCTCCCCCCAGGCACCAACACATTTCCCCTGGGACACCCGACATTGCTCCAGGGGCTGAGCAACTCCAGAGCGTAGAGCTTCTGGGCACTAGAAGGCACCATATACAAATATGAAACATCAAAGGAACCTGGTTCAAAGCAAAATTATAAATACACCAGAGAAAGATTCAAATGAAATTGACCTCATGAATCTTCCTGAAAGAGATTTCAGAATAAAAATCGTAAACATGCTCAAAAATATTCAAGAACTCAGGAATGAATTATGGTCGGAGATCCAATCATTATGGAACACAGTATCAGAAATGAAACATACAATGAAAGGTTTTAAAAGCAGATTAGATGCAGTGGAGGAGACGATAAATGAAATAGGAACTGGAGAAGAGGAATACAAAGAAGCTGAGGCAAAGAGAGAAAAAAGGATCTCCAAGAATGAAAAAATATTTAGAGAACTGTGTGACCAATCCAAATGGAACAATATTTGCATTACAGGGGTACCAAAAGAAGAAGAGAGAGAAAAAGGAATAGAAACTGTCTTTCAGGACACTTTCTGAAAACTTCCCCAATCTGGGGAAAGAGATAGTCTTATGCAGGCCATGGAGGTGCACAGATCTCCCAACACAAGGGACCCAAGGAAGATAACACTAGACATATAATAATTAAAATGGCAAAGATCAAGGATAAGTACAGACTACTAAAAGCAGCCAGAAAGAGAAATAAGATCACATACAAAGGAAAGCCCATCAGGCTATCATCAGACTTCTCAGCAGAAACCTTACAGGCCAGGAGGGAGTGGCATGATGTATTCAAAGCAATGAAGCAGAAGGGCCTGGAACCAAGAATACTTTATCTGGCAAGATTATCATTTAAATTTGAAGGAGGGATTAAATAATTTCCAGATAAGCAAAAGCTGAGAGAATTTAAGTCCCACAAATCATTTCTACAGTATATTTTGGAGGGACTGCTATAGATGGAAGTGTTCCTAAGATTTAATAGCTGTCACCACAGATAATAAAACCACAGTAAAGAAAGTAGAACAGTTAATTACTAAACAAATGCAAAATTAAATCAACTGCCCCCAAAGTCAGTCAAGGGATAGACAGAGTACAGAATCTGATACCTAATATATAAAGAATGTGAAGGAGGAAGAAAAAGGAGAAGAAAAAAAGAACCTTTAGATTGTGTTTGTAATAGGATACTAATTAAGTTAAGTTAGACTCTTAGATAGTAAGGAAGTTAACCTTGAACCTTTCTTTGGTCACCATGAATCTAAAACCGGCAATGGCAATAAGTACATATCTAGCGATAATCACCCTAAAAGTAAATGGTCTGAATGCACCAATCAAAAGACATAGAGTGACAGAATGGATAAAAAAACAAGACCCATTTGTATGCTGCCTAGAAGACACTCACTTTAAACCCAAAGATATACACAGACTAAAAGGGAAATGATGGAAAAAGATATTTCATGCAACTAATAGAGAGAAAAAAGCAGGAGTTGCAGTACTTGTATCAGGAAAAAATAGACTTCAAAACAAAGAAAGTCACAAGAGACAAAGAAGGACATTACATAATGATAAAGGAGTCAATCCAAAAAGAAGATATAACCATTTTAAATATCTATGCACCCAGCACAGAAGCGTCTACATATGTGAAACAAACACTAACAGAATTAAAAGGGGAAATAGAATGCAATGCATTCATTCTAGAAGACATCAACACTCCACTCACTCCAAAGGAGAGATCAATCAGACATAAAATAATTAAGGAGACAGAGGCACTCAACAATGTATTAGAACAGATGGACCTAACAGACATCTACAGAACTCTACACCCAAAGCAGCAGAATACATATTCTTTTCAAGTGGACATGGAACATTTTCAAGAATAGGTCAAATACTAGGCCACAAAAAGCACCTTGGTAAGTTCAGAAAGATAGAAATTGTACAAACCAGTTTCTCAGACCACAAAGGTATGAAACTATAAATAAATTATGCAAAAAAATGAAAAATACCATAAACACATGAAGGCTTCACATGTTTCTAAATAACCAATGGGTTAATGATCAAATAAAAACAGAGATGAAGCAATATATGGAGACAAATGAAAACAGTAACACTGCAAAAAAATCTGTGGGATGCAGCAAAGGCTATGCTAAGAGGAAAGTATATTGCAATACAGGCATACCTCAGGAAAGAACAATCCCATATGAACAGTCTAAACTGACAATTAATGAAACTAGAACGAGAATAACAAATGAGACCCAAAGTCAGTAGAAAGAGGGACATAATAAAGATTAGAGCAGAAATAAATAAATTTGAGAAGAAGAACACAACAGAAAAAATCAATGAAAGCAACAGCTGGTTCTTTGAGAAAATAAAATAGATAAACCCCTAGCTAGACTTATCAAGAAAAAAAGTGAGTTTACACACACAAGCAGAATCAGAAATGAGAGGGAAAAATCACTACAGATACCACAGAAATACAAAGATCTATTAGAGAATACTATGAAAAATTATATGCTACCAAACTGGATAACCCAGAAGAAACGGACAACTTTCTAGAAAAATACAACCTTCCAAGGCTGACCCAGAAAGAAACAGAAAATCTGAACAGACCAATTACCAGAAACAAAATTGAATTGGTAATCAAAAAACTACCTAAAAACAAAACCTCTGGACCAGATGGTTTCACCACTGAATTTTATCAAAAATTCAGTGAAAGCCTAATACTCATCCTCCTTAAAGTTTTCCAAAAAATAGAAGAGAGGGGAATACTTCCAAAGTCATTCTATGAGGCCAGCATCACTCTAATATAAAAACTATGCAGACACCACAAAAAAAGAAAATTACAGACTAATATTCCTGATGAACATAGATGCAAAAATACTCAACAAAATATTAGCAAACCAAATTCAAAAATATAATAAAAAAATCATCCACCATGATCAAGTAGGATTTATTCCAGGGATGCAAGGATGGTACAAAATTAGAAAACCCATCAACATCATCCATTACATCAACAAAAAGATGGACAAAAACCACATGATCATCTCTATAGATGCCAAAAGAGCACTTGAGAAAATTCAACATCTCTGTATGATAAAAACTCTCAACAAAGTGGGTATAAGGATGCCCACTCTCCCCACTTTTATTCAACATAGTAATGAAGGTCCTAGCCATGGCAATCAGACAACACAAAGAAACAAAAGGCATCCAGATTGGTAGAGAGGAAGTTAAACTGTCACTGTTTGAAGATGACATGATATTCTCCATAAATAACCCTAAAGAATCCACTCTAAAACTACTAGAACTAATATCTGAATTCAGCAAAGTTACAGGATACAAAACTAATACACAGAAATCTGTTGCATTTCTATACACTAATGATGAACTAGCAGAAAGAGAAATCAGGAAAACAATTCCATTCACAATTGCATCAAAAAGAATAAAATACCTAGGAATAAATCTAACCAAGTAAGTGAAAGACCTATACTCTGAAAACTACAAGACACTCATGAGAGAAATTATAGAAGATACCAATAAATGGAAAGACATCCCCTGTTCATGGATAGGAAGAATTAATATTGTCAAAATGGCCATAATGCCAAAAGAAATCTACAGATTCAGTGCAATTCCTATCAAAATACCAATAGCATTCATCAATGAACTAGAGCAAATCATTCTAAAATTCATATGGAACCACAAAAGACCCCAAACAGCGAAAGCAATCCTAAGAATAAAGAGTAAAGCTGGAGGGATTATGCTCCCCAACTTCAAGCTCTACTACAAAGCCACAGTAATCAAGACAATTTGGTACTGGCACAAGAACAGACCCATAGATCACTGGAACAGACTAGAGAGTCCAGATATAAACCCAAGCATATATGGTCAATTAATATACAATAAAGGAGCCATGGACATACAATGGGGAAATGACAGCCTCTTCAACAGCTGGTGTAGGCAAAACTGGACAGCTACATGCAAGAGAATGAAACTGGAATATTGTTTAATCCCATACACAAAAGTAAATTCAAAATGGATCAAAGACCTGAATGTAAGTCATGAAACCATAAAACTCTTAGAAGACCATAGGCAGAAATCTCCTGAATATAAACATGAGCAACTTCTTCCTGAATGCAACTCCTCAAGCAAGGAAAACAAAAGCAAAAATGAACCCATATAACTACATCAAACTAAAAGCTTCTGTACAGCAAAGGATACCATCAACACAACAAAAAGGCATCCTGCAGTATGGGAGAATATATTTGTAAATGACATATCTGACAAGAGGTTAACATCCAAAATATATAAAGAACTCACATGCCTCAACACCCAAAAAGCAAATAACCCGATTAAAAATGGGCAGAGGATATGACCAGACAATTCTCTAAAGAAGAAATTCAGATGGCAACAGACACATGAAAAGATGCTCCACATCACTAATCATCAGGGAAATGCAAATTAAAACCACAATGAGATATTACCTCACACCAGTAAGGGTGGCCAGCATCGAAAAGACTAAGAACAACAAATGCTGGCAAGGATGTGGAGAAAGGGGAACCCTCCTACACTGCTGGCGGGAATGTAAGCTAGTTCAATCACTGTGGAAAGCAATATGGAGGTCCCTCAAAAACTAAAAATAGAAATACCATTTGACCCAGGAATCCCACTCCTTGGAATTTACCCAAAGAATACAAGTTCTCAAATCCAAAAAGATATATACACCCCTATGTTTATCACAGCACTATTTACAATAGCCATGATATGGAAGCAACTTAAGTGTCCATCAGTAGATAAATGGATAAAGGAGATGTGGTACATATACACAATGGAATACTATTCAGCCATAAGAAAGAAACAAATCCTATTATTTGCAAGAACATGGATGGAGTTAGAGGGTATCATGCTCAGTGAAATAAGCCAGGTGGACAAAGACAAGTACCAAATGATTTCCCTTATTTGTGGAGTATAACAGTGAAGCAAAACCGAAGTAACAAAACAGTAGCAGACTCACAGACTCCAAGAAGGGACTAGTGGTTACCAAAGGGGAGAGGTGGCGGAAGGCAGGTGGGGAGGGAGAAAGAAGGGGATTGAGGGGTATTATGTTTAGCATACATCATGTGAGGGGTACAGGAAAACAGTGTAGCACAGAGAAGGCATATAGTGACTCTGTGGCATCTCACTACACTGATGGACAGTGACTACAATGGGGTATGTGTAGGGACTTGATAATATGGTAAATGTAATAACCACATTGTTTTGTAATGTGAAACCTTCATAAGAGTATATATCGATAATACCTTAAAAAAAAAAGGTCAACTGATCTTTAAAAGATCAATGGGGAACTAATCACAGTTTTGGTTCAATGCTTTAGTTAGTATTTCATTCATATAGGTACCAAAGTTAGAAGAAATGGAAAGTATTACATATTGAATACTTACAGTTTGTGTTATTTCAGCAGGTAAAGTTAACAGAAATACAGTTTTTATGGAGAAATCATAAGACCTATAAATGAGCTGAATGAGCACAATTAGTTTATGGAAAAGGAAAATGTACTCTTCAAAAAAGACAATCCAAGTAACTTTTAAAAAGTACACTTAACTCTTGGCTAATCACATTAATGGAGATTATTACATATGTCTTGCCAATGGATTTCAGCTCTGGTCAAATTATGGATTTAATTTGACCAAAGGAAAGATAGTAGAATGTTCTTGAGGTGAAAGGGTTATACCCAATTTTATTCCCACCATGGCAGGTCAATCACTAGAATCCCATCCAGAGTGAGTTTGCATTCAGCAAGCTGATCTCTGCCTCTGGGCCTCTCAACCCATACAGCCGTCTCAGTCTCTGTCCTTGGCGCTTCCACCACTCCAGCCTCTGCTCTGCAATCCTGCAGCCTTGCAGCCATGCCACCGTGTCACCCAGAGCACTGGGCAGAGCTCTTGATACAGAATCAATAACAACACATTGCCCACACGTGTGTAGTGAGCCAGCCAACCAGGGCCAGGTGAGAATCCGGGCCACAGGAACCTTCATTTTATCCGCACCATAGATAATCTGTTTTTGAGTAGTGGGAGAGAGTCACAAGAGGGAGCAAATGGAAAACATGGCCCCATGTGGTACAAACAGTAGTCATAAAAAATAGGCCAATGGACAAGCGCTTTTTGGAAGCCTTGAAGGGACGGGGACCCCAGTGCTAGGGAGGCACGGTGGCGGGACTGGTGAGCGGGTGGCTGGGACCGGCACTTGAGGACAGAGGAAATCGCGCGTTTTTCCCCTTTTTTTTTTCTCTTTTCTGCGAGTGCTTTTTGGAAGCCTAAAAGGGACAGGGACCCCGGTGCTAGGGAGGCAGGGCGGCGGGACTGGTGAGCGGGTGCCTGGGACCGGCACCTGAGGACAAAGAATATCCCGCATTTTTCCCTGTGGGACCGGTGGGTGGGTGCCTGAGACCAGCACCTGAGGACGGAAGAAATCGCGCGTTTTTCCCCTTTTTTTTCTCTCTTTTTGCCAAGTGCTTTTTGGAAGCCTTGAAGGGACAGGGACCCCGGTGCTAGGGAGGCAGGGCGGCAGGACTGGTGAGCGGGTGCGTGGGACCAGTGCCTGAGGACCAAGAATATTGAGCGTTCCTTCCCTGCGGGACCGGTGGGTGGGTGCTTTTTGGAAGCATTGAAAAGACAGGGACCCTGGTGCTAGGGAGACAGGGCAGCAGGACCAGTGCGCGGGTGCCTGGGACCGGCACCTGAGGAAAAAAAAAAAAATCGCGTGTTTTTTCTTTTTTTTTTCCTTTCTGTTCCCTCTCTCATTGTTGCTGTTGTTGTTTTGGTTTGGAGAGTGCTTTTTGGAAATCTTAAAGGGGCAGGACAGGTCACTTAGACCAGAAGCAGGGAATCTGGGGATCTCTGGGCACTCTAACCCCCTGGGCAGCAGGGAGCACAGAGGCCCCTTACGGAGATAAATAGTCTCCTGGCTGCTCCCCCTCTAACGGGGCTCCACCATTTTGGAGGAACAGCCCCAGCCAGGCCAAGCCCACAGCAACAGTGGAGATAAACCCCAAAGCAACTGGGCAGGAAGCAGAAGCCCTGTCTGCGCACAGCTGCCCAGCACAAGCCACTAGAGGTCGCTATTCTCCCAGGAAAAGGCTACAAACCAACAAGAAGGGAAGCTCTTCCAGCGGTCACTTGTACCAGCTCTGCAGACTATCTCTATCACCATGAAAAGGCAAAACTACAGGCAGACAAAGATCACAGAGACAACACCTGAGAAGGAGACAGAACTAACTAGTCCTCCTGAAAAAGAATTCAAAATAAAAATCATGAACATGCTGACAGAGATGCAGAAAAAAATGCAAGAGCAATGGGATGAGATGCAGAGAAAAATGCAAGAGCAGTGGGATGAGATGCAGAGAAAAATGCAAGAGCAGTGGGATGAAGTCCGGAAGGAGATCACAGATGTCAGGAAAGAGATCACAGAAGTGAAACAATCCCTGGAAGGATTTATAAGCAGAATGGATAAGATGCAAGAGGCCATTGAAGGAATAGAAGCCAGAGAACAGGAACGTATAGAAGCTGACATAGAGAGAGATAAAAGGATCTCCAGGAATGAAACAACACTAAGAGAAATATGTGACCAATACAAAAGGAAAAACATTCGTATTATAGGGATACCAGAAGAGGAAGAAAGAGGAAAAGGGATAGAAAGTGTCTTTGAAGAAATAATTGCTGAAAACTTCCCCAAACTGGGGGAGGAAATAATCGAACAGACCATGGAATTATACAGAACCCCCAACAGAAAGGATCCAAGGAGGACAACACCAAGACACATAATAATTAAAATGGCAAGGATCAAGGACAAGGAAAGAGTTTTAAAGGCAGCTAGAGAGAAAAAGGTCACCTATAAAGGAAAACCAATCAGGCTAACATCAGACTTCTCAACAGAAACCCTACAGGCCAGAAGAGAATGGCATGATATACTTAATGCAATGAAACAGAAGGGCCTTGAACCAAGGATACTGTATCCAGCACGACTATCATTTAAATATGATGGTGGGATCAAACAATTCCCAGACAAGCAAAAGCTGAGGGAATTTGCTTCCCACAAACCACCTCTACAGGGCATCCTACAGGGACTGCTCTAGATGGGAGCACCCCTAAAAAGAGCACAGAACAAAACACACAACATATGAAGAAGGGAGGAGGAGGAATAAGAAGGGAGAGAAGAAAAGACTCTCCAGACAGTGTATATAACAGCTCAATAAGCGAGCTAAGTTAGGCAGTAAGATACTAAAGAAGCTAACCTTGAACCTTTGGTAACCACGAATCTAAAGCCTGCAATGGCAATAAGTACATATCTTTCAATAGTCACCCTAAATGTAAATGGACTTAATGCACCAATCAAAAGACATAGAGTAATAGAATGGATAAAAAAGCAAGACCCATCTATATGCTGCTTACAAGAAACTCACCTTAAACCCAAAGATAAGCATAGACTAAAAGTCAAGGGATGGAAAAACATATTTCAGGCAAACAACAGTGAGAAGAAAGCAGGGGTTGCAGTACTAATATCAGACAAAATAGACTTCAAAACAAAGAAAGTAACAAGAGATAAAGAAGGCCACTACATAATGATAAAGGGCTTAGTCCAACAAGAGGATATAACCATTCTAAATATATATGCACCCAATACAGGAGCACCAGCATATGTGAAGCAAATACTAACAGAACTAAAGAGGGAAATAGACTGCAATGCATTCATTGTAGGAGACTTCAACACACCACTCACCCCAAAGGATAGATCCACCGGGCAGAAAATAAGTAAAGACACACAGGCACTGAACAACACACTAGAACAGATGGACCTAATAGACATCTATAGAACTTTACATCCAAAAGCAACAGGATATACATTCTTCTCAAGTGCACATGGAACATTCTCCAGAATAGACCACATACTAGCTCACAAAAAGAGCCTCAGTAAATTCCACAATATTGAAATTCTACCAACCAATTTTTCAGACCACAAAGGTATGAAAGTAGAAATAAATTCTACAAAGAAAACAAAAAGGCTCACAAACACATGGAGGCTTAACAACATGCTACTAAATAATCAATGGATCAATGAACAAATCAAAATAGAGATCAAGGAATATATAGAAACAAATGACAACAACAACACTAAGCCCCAACTTCTGTGGGATGCAGCGAAAGCAGTCTTAAGAGGAAAGTATATAGCAATCCAGGCACACTTGAAGAAGGAAGAACAATCCCAAATGAATAGTCTAACATCACAATTATTAAAACTGGAAAAAGAAGAACAAATGAGGCCTAAAGTCAGCAGAAGGAGGGACATAATAAAGATCAGAGAAGAAATAAACAAAATTGAGAAGAATAAAACAATAGCAAAAATCAACGAAACCAAGAGCTGGTTCTTTGAGAAAATAAACAAAATAGATAAGCCTCTAGCCCAACTTATTAAGAGAAAAAGAGAGTCAACACAAATCAACATAATCAGAAATGAGAATGGAAAAATCACGACAGACTCCACAGAAATACAAAGAATTATTAAAGACTACTATGAAAACCTATATGCCAACAAGCTGGAAAACCTAGAAGAAATGGACAACTTCCTAGAAAAATACAACCTCCCAAGACTGACCAAGGAAGAAACACAAAAGTTAAACAAACCAATTACAAGCAAAGAAATTGAAACAGTAATCAAAAAACTACCCAAGAACAAAACCCCGGGGCCGGACGGATTTACCTCGGAATTTTATCAGACACACAGAGAAGACATAATACCCATTCTCCTTAAAGTGTTCCACAAAATAGAAGAAGAGGGAATACTCCCAAACTCATTCTATGAAGCCAACATCACCCTAATACCAAAACCAGGCAAAGACCCCACCAAAAAAGAAAATTACAGACCAATATCCCTGATGAACGTAGATGCAAAAATACTCAATAAAATATTAGCAAACAGAATTCAACAGTATATCAAAAGGATCATACACCATGACCAAGTGGGGTTCATCCCAGGGATGCAAGGATGGTACAACATTCGAAAATCCATCAACATCATCCACCACATCAACAAAAAGAAAGACAAAAACCACATGATCATCTCCATAGATGCTGAAAAAGCATTTGACAAAATTCAACATCCATTCATGATAAAAACTCTCAGCAAAATGGGAATAGAGGGCAAGTACCTCAACATAATAAAGGCCATATATGATAAACCCACAGCCAGCATTATACTGAACAGCGAGAGGCTGAAAGCATTTCCACTGAGATCGGGAACCAGACAGGGATGCCCACTCTCCCCACTGTTATTTAACATAGTACTGGAGGTCCTAGCCACGGCAATCAGACAAAACAAAGAAATACAAGGAATCCAGATTGGTAAAGAAGAAGTTAAACTGTCACTATTTGCAGATGATATGATACTGTACATAAAAAACCCTAAAGACTCCACTCCAAAACTACTAGAACTGATATCGGAATACAGCAAAGTTGCAGGATACAAAATCAACACACAGAAATCTGTAGCTTTCCTATACACTAACAACGAATCAATAGAAAGAGAAATCAGGAAAACAATTCCATTCACCATTGCATCAAAAAGAATAAAATACCTAGGAATAAACCTAACCAAGGAAGTGAAAGACTTATACTCTGAAAACTACAAGTCACTCTTAAGAGAAATTAAAGGGGACACTAATAAATGGAAACTCATCCCATGCTCATGGCTAGGAAGAATTAATATCGTCAAAATGGCCATCCTGCCGAAAGCAATATACAAATTTGATGCAATCCCTCTCAAATTACCAGCAACATTCTTCAATGAATTGGAACAAATAATTCAAAAATTCATATGGAAACACCAAAGACCCCGAATAGCCAAAGCAATCCTGAAAAAGAAGAATAAAGTAGGGGGGATCTCACTCCCCAACTTCAAGCTCTACTACAAAGCCATAGTAATCAAGACAATTTGGTACTGGCACAAGAACAGAGCCACAGACCAGTGGAACAGATTAGAGACCCCAGAAATTAACCCAAACATATATGGTCAATTAATATTTGATAAAGGAGCCATGGACATACAATGGCAAAATGACAGTCTCTTCAACAGATGGTGCTGGCAAAACTGGACAGCTACATGTAGGAGAATGAAACTGGACCATTGTCTAACCCCATATACAAAGGTAAACTCAAAATGGATCAAAGACCTGAATGTAAGTCACGAAACCATTAAACTCTTGGAAAAAAACATAGGCAAAAACCTCTTAGACATAAACATGAGTGATCTCTTCTTGAACATATCTCCCCGGGCAAGGAAAACAACAGCAAAAATGAGCAAGTGGGACTACATTAAGCTGAAAAGCTTCTGTACAGTGAAAGACACCATCAATAGAACAAAAAGGAACCCTACAGTATGGGAGAATATATTTGAAAATGACAGATCTGATAAAGGCTTGACGTCCAGAATATATAAAGAGCTCACACGCCTCAACAAACAAAAAACAAATAACCCAATTAAAAAATGGGCAGAGGAACTGAACAGACAGTTCTCCAAAAAAGAAATACAGATGGCCAAGAGACACATGAAAAGATGCTCCACATCGCTAATTATCAGAGAAATGCAAATTAAAACTACAATGAGGTATCACCTCACACCAGTAAGGATAGCTGCCATCCAAAAGACAAACAACAACAAATGTTGGCGAGGCTGTGGAGAAAGGGGAACCCTCCTACACTGCTGGTGGGAATGTAAATTAGTTCAACCATTGTGGAAAGCAGTATGGAGGTGCATCAAAATGCTCAAAACAGACCTACCATTTGACCCAGGAATTCCACTCCTAGGAATTTACCCTAAGAACGCAGCAATCAAGTTTGAGAAAGACAGATGCACTCCTATGTTTATCGCAGCACTATTTACAATAGCCAAGAATTGGAAGCAACCTAAATGTCCATCTGTAGATGAATGGATAAAGAAGATGTGGTACATATACACAATGGAATACTACTCAGCCATAAGAAGTGGAAAAATCCAACCATTTGCAGCAACATGGATGGAGCTGGAGAGTATTATGCTCAGTGAAATAAGCCAAGCGGAGAAAGAGAAATACCAAATGATTTCACTCATCTGAGGAGTATAGGAACAAAGGAAAAACTGAAGGAACAAAACAGCAGCAGAATTACAGAACCCAAAAATGGACTAACAGGTACCAAAGGGAAAGGAACTGGGGAGGATGGGTGGGCAGGGAGGGATAAGGGGGGGAAGAAGAAGGGGGGTATTAAGATTAGCATGCATGGGGGGGAGGGAGAAAGGGGAGGGTGGGCTGCACAACACAGAGAGGACAAGTAGTGACTCTACAACATTTTGCTAAGCTGATGGACAGTAACCGTAATGTGGTTGTTAGGGGGGACCTGATATAGGGGAGAGCATAGTAAACATAGTATTCTTCAGGTAAGTGTAGATTAAAAATTTAAAAAAAAAAAAGAAAGAAAGAAAGAAAAGGGGGATTACTCCTTAACAGGATAAAACTATTGGTAAATCAAAGATCAACGCATGCTTTAAATATCCTTAATGTTGATCACTTAAAGGGTGTCAGATGATCAGCTATGGAGGTACTCTTTTCTGATAATATTCCTTTCTCTTAATTAAAAAAAAAAAAAAAAAGCAGTTACTGTGTGCTGACCTCCAATGAGTTCTGCATAGTGGTATAGAGGGCATGTCAAAGTGTGGGCAAAGGGTCTGTTTGTTTCTACGCAGAAGATCAAGGCCTAGCTTGGATACCCAGAAAATGAACTAAGATACGATATGAGGAGGAGCTTCCGGCATCAGCACTCTCTGGAGGACTCGTGCCGGGGGATGATCATCAAAAAGCCTCCACAGGGATCCGGACGATGCTGCGGTTGTGGCTGCATCCAGCCCACCATCTCCTGGACTTGCCATAAGAAGGAGGAGGGAGATGTCTAGGCTGGCATGTGCATACAGTGAGACAACGAATTTGACTGGATCTGTACTGTTGGAACTCAACCAGGAGTTGGGAGGGGTGCAAGTTGTAGCACCCCAAAATCTCATGACTATAGACTATCTATGGTTAAAAGAACATATGGGATGTGAACAGATCCCAGAAATGGGCTGCTTTAATTTGTCTGATGGTTCAAGTACAGTTGGAAAATATCCATCATATCATAGATAAATTTTCACAAATGCCTAGGGTGCCTAAATGGTTTTCTTGGCTTCACTGGAGATGGCTGGTAATTATAGATTTGCTTTGTTTATGTCACCGTATTCCTATTATGTCAATATGTGTGTGCAAATTAGTTAGTAGTTTAAAACCTATACATACTTAAGGTACTATACAAGAAGATATGTCAAAGAAATAATCAATCCTCCCAAGTTTCCTTCATATGCTACATCTATAGCTTTTCTTCTTCCTTCCTAATTACAAACTTTAAATAGAATTCGTGCCTCATATCGAATTTACCGAGTATCATAATTCCTCCAGGTGGTAAAGATACCTCGAGACAAGTGCTGGGCATAGAAGCCACAGGGCATAAATCTGCAAAGAAGTAAAAAGCTAACCTTTGCAAACAATATGGCTTCTCTCTCACTTACCAACTTTACATTTCCCTGTATGGCCCCGGAAGATGACTGGTTAGCCAGAGACGGGTAAGATTCCTCAAGGGAGGAACAACCTAAGACAGGCACAGTCGCAGGGGGGCCATCAGGTGAGAATTTGGGGATCAACAGAGGTGAGGCTCAGAACCTCACCCCCCCTGCTTTGAGAGAAATCTTCTGCATCCGTGGATGTCTTGCTGCCCTTGTCTAGCCTGGATTAATACTTAGTCCATAGGCACACACCTGATCATCTGATCATCTACATTTGCCTTCTTACAGCACTAAACTATGTTTTCTACCTTTATCTTGCATCTACCTACCACTTCAGCATTTTATTAAAAATAAAAATAATAATAATAATAGGAGAAATGTGGGATCAACATATAAATCAAGTACAAAAATCAAATGAATATTCATATTTGACCTGATGGTTTATAGGTCATATTGCATGATCAAAACCGAAAGTTTCTGTGATGACTGCCCTTGTACTGTTCACCATGTAAGAATTTATTCACTCTGTAAGAATTCGTTCACCATGTAAGAACTTGTTCGTTATGCTTCAGAAGATTGGAGACTGACGAGAATTAGGCTTGAGATGGATTAATGATTGTACATTGAGCATCGACCCCCCTATACTGAATTTTATTGTTGTTAACAACCATTTGATCAATAAATATGAGAGATGCCCTCTCAAAAAAAAAATAAAAAATAAAAAAAATAAATAAATAAATCCCCTCTGGAGGAAGATAAAAAAAAAAAAAAAATAGGCCAATGGAGACTGATTACCACAAATAGAATGTCTGTCTGACACATGACTGGGTATAAAAAAGTTCACAGTGGAAAAGCCTACATCACGACTATGGGTCTTTTGAGTGCAGTTTACGCAAGCACCAGAAACTGTTCTCAGGTGCCCTTTTTGTAATCTCCTGGCCTCTCCCCAGCTCTGCTCCTCGCTGAATGTTTAGCCCTCTCATTTGGAAGTGGTCTCACCTGGATGGCTTAGTCAGACTCGAATGAACACAACCAATCTGTTCAGCTAGGTTTCTAACGGACACACTAGTATCTTTCCCTTTCTATATTTTACCATTTCTACAGGTCATACAATTAAGGGGAAATAGAAGTCTTTAGACTTGGAAAGGCACTTTAGATTACCAAATCCACCAGAGGTCCTATAATGTGCTAAGCAACCAGCCCATTGTAAGTCTTTTGTTATTGTGCAGAGACTATCAAACCTCCTTTTTGAGTTTCCATTCCTGGGTAGTTGAGAGAAGAGCAAATTTCCTAGAGCTTGGTGGAATTTTGCTTCTGGACCAGTAGGATTTATATGTAGAACTCTTATCTACATTTATAAATTACTTTCCTTTGCAATATAGGCTTTTATATATAAGCTCAAAATGAAACCCCTACTTGAAGATGGAAAAGGGACTGGCAAAGTCATTAAACATTTTAATCATTTTTATATTAGTGTCTTTAAAAGCCCTCCTAGAAAATTTTGCCTCCTTCTTCAGGAAGCAACAATGTTAAAAGTATTTTATGAGTCCTTGAATGTTATGAAATGTGGTTCCTTCACTTTTACACATGTGGAATATTGGCACATTGCTCCACAAGTGTATGTTTTTATATAGGCTAGGACTCCCAGTATTTTTGACCAAAGAAACAGATTCAACATGTACAAATCTAATTAGTGAGATTTAACTGCCTTTAATTCCATGGTCAATCAAAACATGTGTTACCACACAGGCATGCCATTCATTACATCCAAATACCTAAAACAGCAGCTATCACCTCTCAGACAAGCAAGAATTACACACAGTCCACAAATTACAAAGGGTTCAACATACTGAACATTACTTATTAGCAGTTACTGAATAAATGAAAGCACAACTACCATAACACAGGAAGTCTGTGGCTTTATTTTACTTCTACTCAACAAGATTGTGGCCACTGACATTAAATCCAAGTTGCAGCTAGTGCCAGCAGCTCCACCGATGTGTAGGACAAGGGAACACATATATACGTTTTGAAAGCAGGGAAAGTTACAAAAGAAATTTCAGGACAAATCAAGTGAATAAAAATAGCAAAGAAAGAAAAAAGTGAAGGACTATTCCTAGTATCACAAATAAGAATGATGTTGATGCTGAATCCTGGCTGGTTGTTCTAAGCACTTTTCATGTAGTATCCACTGAATCCTCAAAACAGTAGACAGGAAGCACTACTTCCAAAGCAATTTTTTTGAGATTATGAAGCTAAGACCACAGGAAATAAATAGCAGAGCCAGACTTTGAGCTCAGGCAATCTGACTCCAGGATCGTCGAGCTTGACTGCCTTGCCTCCCCTTACCAATGAGTTTTTTTCCTGATCTAGTAAACTCTCACCTCAACCTGTGAACCAACTGTCAGAGCCTCTCCCTTTCCGGTACCTGTCAGAGACTGTGAGGTAGAAGAGAGATTTAAGAGACTTTCCTAAAAAAGGAGAGTTGGCCTTTGCCATTAAGAAAATTATAGTGTGGTAGGACCAGGATGACACATAGCAAACAATTAGCTGGCAAAAGGTACTGATCTAGGACAAGGGTGGGCAAACTCTTCCCGTAAGGGACCAGATGGTAAATATTTCAGACTTTATAAGCCATACAGTCTCTATTGCAACTAGTCAGTTCTGCCCTTGAAGCATGAAAGGAGGCATAGATAATACATTAACAAATGTGTATAGACACACTTCAATGAAACTATTTATAAAAACAGGTGGGAACTAGGGCAGCTCAGAATAGTTTGTGGATCTTTAATCAAGATCACCAGTTGACATCTCATGAAAAGGAATGAATTCTGCTTCTTAAGTTTTTAATTCCTTTTTCCAGGAGGTAGTATTTCTTTTATCCAAAACTTATGAACTCCCCAGAAGCCATGGGGTTTGGGAACTACCTTATTATTGTTGAGAAACAAAGTCAGTTTGAAACATATTCCCCCAAATAATGAAATTGTGGCCACTGTCAATAGTCAAGACAATTATGTTTTGATTTTCCAGAAAGGATAAACCTTTCAACATTTCTGGAAATCATGAAATATTTTGATTGTCAGTGTACTAGGAACAATCTTTCATCTATCCCTGTGTGATGGTATCTCTATACAAAGGCACCAGTTTTGGGCTATACATAGAATTACGTTTTACTCTTTGGGGCTGAGACATTAATCTTTTCATTCTTGATTAGGAATAGATATTAACTAACCCCCTCAGAAAGAATAGAGTCAGTAGTCATTTGCTGCCAGTCTGTTTAGTGTTAGAAATTATTTGTTACTTTAATTAAGTAACAATTTACAAAGTGGCTACTTCATGTTAAAATAGTCTCAATGCTAATTTTGAATAGTCATTACATATATAACAGATAAATGATTATTTAGTCATACATACGTTTTGTTTTTAATACTCCAAGTACCTTTGATATTTAATGTTGACAGGAGTCAACATTTTTAAATGCCTTTTTTATTACATATTCTCAGATACTGAAAAAAACTTAAGTCTAACCACTCATTAAAATCAAACACCTCAGAGTGAAAAACTAAGACACTTTAGTGTGAAGATTTCAGGTTGTAGCAGAAAAATTCTTTCTTCATCTCTCTACCAAAAGTTGTATATTATGTGCTAAATGAGTTAACTTTCCAGCACAGCCAGTAATTGAGCTTCTTACACACAGTTGGGTTGGCTCGGGAGAGAAAGAGGATGTTTGCGATCTAGAATTTATGTAGTCTTGGGTTATGCCTTTTTCACCAATACTTTATCTGCCTGGATTGTGTGTTGCATTCATATTTGAAAGATTTCAAAATTCAGGGGATTGAGGGGTATTATGTTTAGTACACATGGTGTGGGGGATCACGGGGAAAACAGTGTAGCACAGAGAAGGCAAATACTGAATCTGTGGCATCTTACTACAGTGATGGACAGTGACTGCATTGGGGTATGGGTGGAGACTTGATAATATGGGTAAATGTAGTAACCACATTGTTTTTTCATGTGAAACCTTCATAAGAGTGTATATCAATAATACCTTAATAAAAAATTTAAAAAAAACTTCAAATGTGTTTTTGTCTGTTACTCATTGTTTACTGTTAAACTAAATATCTTTCACTCTGTGATTAATACCTTCAAAAAAAAAAAGAATAAACCTGGGTATTGACAAACATCTCTACAACATATTGCAGCTTTCCTGAGAGCAGATACCATGAAAAACTGCTACCCCCAAGAATTTTCAGTGATTGCATTGACTCCAGTGCTTTTTACAATATTTACATGTTTCTTACAGCTGAATCATTCCACTGTAACAAGACTTCATTAGACAGCTATCACATGGCAAGCTTTCTCAGAATAACAATTAATATCCCTTTGTCCTTTATTACTGTTTCAAACCATTGCAACCATATTGCTCATATTCAGTTTTACATCTTCTCTGGTGACAAAGTTATTAAAGAGCAGGAGCTAGATAAAATGCAGGTACAAAATGTAAACAACAGGGACTGTGTTTCTTGGGACTACTGTTCCAGGACAATTTTAAATGGCATTACCACATTTTTAAAAAAGTTATTATGCTCTCAGATGCAAAATGCAAGATTTTTATGCAGGACTTCTATTTTACACACTCTAAACTGTGAGTTCCTGGCTTTTATAAACACTTGACTTCCAATGATTTGTTCATCACATGATTCACTGTCTTAAGACAACTTCCAATAGGAATCCTTGGTGGATTGGAGGCATTGGCAGCCAGCAACATATGTCAGATTACCACTGACATGCATCATATGTAACTCTCTCCAATACTAATCCACTCAAATACAAATTCCTAAAGCATATAACCATTTTTTTTTCATCAATAAGTATTTAATGGTCTGGGTAAAAGCTAAAGCAAGATGGGAAGAATAACACCAACCTTCCCAAATACAGTAAACAGAAAACGAGCCCTTCAAACACACACAACATAAATAAGTTACCGCATTTTCTTGCCTTCATGTATATTAGCAAAAAAGAATTCAAGGAACTATGATTTTCAATCATATGAACCTTGTACATGTTTATCTGTGATGAATAGCTATCAGGCCATTTACAATTTTTATTAGCAGCATTTGATATTGCTGCCAATGGAGACGGTTTTGCATTATGATGAAGAAACCCAATGAACCGACCCCAAGGTTTGTCAAAACATACTCTCCATTTCTTGTTCCAAAACAGCATCTCTGTGCCTTAGCTCAAAATTGCCACCAAGTGGATGGACAAACACTGTCTGGTTGTAGCTGTACAGCAAACAGCTGCTTCTGACTTGAGAAGAGTTGAACAAATCACATCCTCCAGCATGTACTAAACACCTGCTATGCACAAGGTGCCCTTCTGGATGCTGCACAGCTGACGCACATTCGGATTATGAGTGAGAAGGCCAAAGCCCTAGATGGGGCCCCTCACTGCAGGTGCCAACGTTCTCTCCCTTTCAATATGCAAACTTCTCTCTTTTTAATCGACAAGAGAGTACAATAACCTACTAAGCTATGTGAGAACAAGGGCAATACCCAGCTTGGGAAAAGTTTTCTTATTGCCAGTAACTGTTTAACTATATGAACAAGAAACACCCGAACTCATAAAATTGGAGTCACTTCTAAAACTAGTGATAGCATTCAAGAGACCAATAAATTGGAGGTGATATGTAGTTCTCTTTTACAATCCTTCATGGAGATACTGCTTTAGACATGATAGTGGTGATATATAACTCACTGGAGAACTCTAACGGGGACTGGGCACGCCACACGCACAGACGAGAAGCATCTGCATTCCCAGCTAATAAGTTGCCTCTCCTCCCACTGGACCACTCTGACCTTTCATACTGTAGGCCTTAGTCTCTTCCTGTGGCGTATAACCCACAGGAAGAGAACCTATAAATATATTTGATAAACTGATTTCTTTAATGAAAAATCTAGTTTATTCAAATTTGTAATTCTAATTCCTATTTAGGCTAATCCTCTGCTTCTAGCATTATTTATTTTGTACTATAAAACCCATCTTTTCTCTTGGAAGCATGGGCACCAAAGGGAAGAACAGTAACTTTTAATGGGTGTAGTTAGGACTAGAAATTTTTATCTGAAAACCATAAAGCTTTTAAAAATGAATTTGCAAATGTAATTGAGCTTCTAATAGCTGCTACTGATAGTAATTAAAGAAATCTCATTTCCCTAAGTAAAATATAATGAACTGTTTTTCAAGATCGAATAAAACTACAAAATGCCATCAGGGTGATAGGATTCGCCTCTGAAAGTGGTGTTCTGGAGTTTGTAGAGAAGTCTCAGCAGCTAGCAAAAGCCAACAGCTTATATAGGGTTATGGGTAATGTGGAAGTGATTTCCACTTTATCATACCAACTTTTACTGACTGATAACCAAACTGAAAGGCAATATATTGCACAGCTTCATATTTCAGTGCTTATGCAAACGTAACCGACATCCTTTAGAGCTGCCATTACAGCCTTTGAAGAATTTATTTAAATAAACATCAGCATGTCCTCGGTTGACTTGGGCATTTCACACTCTTAATGTTTAATTTTTACTTTTACATTACTTCTGCCTTTTCTTAAAGTAAATATGGTGTATAGGGTCCACAGGGACTGCCTTATCCTGGGCCTTATCCTGTCAACAGACAGGATGGTCTTAACAGGTGGGATGTTGTTAACAATTGAACAAATGCTTCAATTGCTCACAACTATTCACTATCTCCTTAATTCTAACACTTTCCACAAAAACAACCTCCACAGTTTCCCTCTGTATTTCAACAGCATGTGTTTTCTTTATCATCCTGGTAGTCAAGAAGTTTTTCCTTATGTTGGATCAAAATACTTTGTGTCTTAATTTAATGTCCTGCCTTATTGTTTGGCTACAAATATGAGAAACAATTCATCTCACGACTCTTCATAAAAATGCTTTATCCCAGGACAAAATAATTAGGTCAGTCTTTAGTTTTCTATTAAGAGACACCCCTCCTCTCATACAGGCACAATCTTTAATCTTCAAGCTTCTGTGTAGTATGAAGTGTCACGTATTTGTGTGGCTTGTCACCAATTTTCGATGATTTTTGCACATTTCTCTGGTATTGTCACATTTCCATTAAAAATAGGTATCAAATTCAGATACAAAACTATAGCAAGAATTTGGTTGTCAAACTCAAAGAAGCCGTGATTGACCTTAGCAAATCCCAGTGCTCTGTGTTGCACCCCATGTGCCACCCCACCCCAGCCCACCAATAGCCCTTCTCTATTGGAGCCATTCATTTGTTTGTTCAAGGACATATAATATGTTGTCAATAAATATCTATCTTTGATGGACTAATGATTCTTATTTAACTATTAATTTATAGTGACTACCCAAATTTTTTCTCCATCACTGGTTCCTTGATTATCTTGCCCATTGACACAGTGATTAGTTTTCTTAACCTATTACATCACACTGCTTTCATTAATTAATTAATTCATTGGCCATTCAGTAATTTCTTACTTCATGCCAGGCAGCCAACAGATGTTGTCAATTCAGTTCAGAATAAGACAAGGTTCCTGTCTTGAAGATGTTTAAAATCTAGTCAGTGGGTGATACCCCTTTTAAGAAAGACTTACTTTAAATCAGTTTACTTTGTATCTCTGTTGTTAAAAGTATAAATGAACTGTTCTATGTTAATGTTCCTTTCAAATTCATGGCTGAGCATTTGGTAATATTCTACTTATTGATTTGGGCACTCATTCACAGGTTCCATTTGTAAAAATTCAGTGAGCTTTACCAATATGTGACTTTTCTGTACTTAAATTATATCACTAAAATTTTTTTAAAAAATAGACAATTTACACCACCATCCAAAAGACAAACAACAACAAATGTTGGCAAGGTTGCGGAGAAAGGGGAACCCTCCTACACTGCTGGTGGGAATGTAAATTAGTTCAACCATTGTGGAAAGCAGTATGGAGGTTCCTCAAAAAGCTCAAAATAGAAATACCATTTGACTTAGGAATTCCACTTCTAGGAATTTACCCTAAGAATGCAGCACTCCAGTTTGAAAAAGACAGGTGCACCCCTATGTTTATCACAGCACTAGTTATAATAGCCAAGAAACGGAAGCAACCTAAATGTCCATCAGTAGATGAATGGGTAAAGAAGATGTGGTACATATACACAATGGAATATTACTCAGCCATAAGAAAAAAACAGATCCTACCATTTGCAACAACATGGATGGAGCTAGAGGGTATTACGCTCAGTGAAATAAGCCAGGTGGAGAAAGAGAAGTACCAAATGATTTCACTCATATGTGGAGTATAAGAACAAAGAAAAACTGAAGGAACAAAACAGCAGCAGAATCACAGAACCCAAGAATGGACTAACGGTTCCCAAAGGGAAAGGGACTGGGCAGGAGCGGGGGAAGGGAGGGATAAGGGCAGGGAAAAAGAAAGGGGGCCTAACGATTATCATGTATAATGGTGGGGGTGCATAGGGAGGGATGTGCAATACAGAGAAGACAAGTAGTGAGTCTACAGCATCTTACTATGCTGATGGACAGTGACTAATGGGGTTGGTGGGCGGGGACTTGGTGAAGGGGGGAGTCTAATAACCATAATGTTCTTCATGTAATTATAGATTAATGATAATAAAATGAATAAAAAAACAAAGCAAAACAGGAACAAAACAGCAGTACACTCATAAGCACTGAGAAGTGACTAGTGGTTACCAAAGGGGAGGGGTTGGGGTGGGTGCAGGATGGGGGAACAGGGATGAAGGGGCACAATAATTTGCAATCACAATATAAGTTGGTCATGGGGACTGTAGTACAGCATGGAGAATATAGTTAATGATTCTGTAACATCTCTCTACGTTGATAGACAGTAACCATACTAGAGGGGATGAGGATTTAAAAATATGGGTAACTCTTGAACCACTGTGTTTTACATTTGAAACCAATTAAGACTGTATATCAATGATACTTTAATAATAAAAAAATATCCTGTTTGGCTTAAAGATGACAGTGTGAGAGATGAGACAGAAACCTCCTGCCAAAACCACATATATTATGAAAATATAGCAAATACAACTAATCCTGAAAGAGCAAAAGGAAAGAATGCTGCAACAGATTACCTACACCTGGGGAAAAGAGCAGACCTCACAGAAAAGGCAGTAAACAATAAAATTTTAATGTAAGACCTATAATTTAGGGGAAGAAAATAAGGTGATGTCAACTAGAAGTCTGTATAAGTTTATTTCTTATCCATCGGCTTTTAAATAATAATTACAATAATAAATACTGTATGTATATATTCTGATAAATATAAAAAAATAGACAATTTAGGTGACTTAGATACAGCAACAAGAGCATGATCCACTTAAGAAGACATTGGTAAATTGGACTTCATTAAAATTAAAAATTTACATTCTGTAAAAGACAATGCTCAGAGAATGAA
Source organism: Manis javanica (assembly GCF_040802235.1). Lineage (NCBI taxonomy): Eukaryota > Metazoa > Chordata > Mammalia > Pholidota > Manidae > Manis > Manis javanica. Next base: position 102,980,050 of record NC_133162.1, read on the forward strand.
AAGACAAGTCACAGACTGGGAGAAAATCTTTGCAAAACACACATCTGATAAAGAACTGATATCAAAAATATTCAAAGAACTCTTTAAGTTTAACAATAAGAAAAACAATTCAAATAAAAGGATCTGAACAGACATCTCACCAAAGAAGAGACACAGATGGACAAAAAAAAAAAGAAAAAGAAAAAGAAAAAAATGCTGAACATTGTATGTCATTAGGGAACTGGAAATTAAAACATCAGTGAGATACCACACCACACATGTTAGAATGGCTAAAATCCAACAATGACAACATCAGATGCTGACAAGAATGTGGAGCAACAGGAATTATCATTCCTTGCTCCTGAGTTGGCAGTGTCTCACAGGGCTAAACACAGACTTTCTATATAATCCAGCAATCACAATCCTGGGTACTTAGCCAAATAAGCTGAAAATTATGTCTATACAAAACCTGACATGGATGTTTATAGCAACCTTATTCTTAACTGAAAAAGCTTGGAAGAAACCAAGATGTCCTTCCATAGATGAAAGAATAAATATACTGTGGTACATCCATACAAGTGAATATTATTTGATGTTTAAAAATAAATGAACTCTCAAGCTATGAAAAGACATAAACGAACTTTAAATGCATATTACTAGGTGAAAAGTCTACTAATTGTATGATTTCAATTATATAACATTCTGGGGGTAAAAAAAACTATATTATATACAATTAAAAATCAGGGTTGGGAGAGATAAGAATAGTTGTCTTCAGGGGATTTTTAATTTTTGAGGGCAGTGAAGCTATTCTGTCTGATTCTGGAAAGGTGGATATATGACATTATACATTTGCCAAAACCCACCAAACCATATAATACAATGAGTGAACCCAAAGGGAAACTGTTGACTTTAGTCTATGATAATGTAGTAATATTGGTTCACCAATTATAACTAGTGTACCATGCTAATGCAAGATACTAATAACAAGGAAACCTATGTTGAGGCACAGGATTAGGGGAAGGTAATATGCGAACTCTGTACTTTTTGCTCAGTATTTCTGTAAACTTACAACTTCTCAAAAAATAAGGAATATCAATTTTTTAAGTCAAAAAAGAAACTGATTTGATAGTTTTGAAATATCAAACATGCCTCATTCAAATCTAATCAAATTACTTCAGGGATCATAAACCCTTAAAGTCTCCCTCCAACCTCCAGAATAAAGCTCATGCTGTGAGGCATACAACATAAAGCCACTGGCAATCTAGTCCAGTCAACCCATCCCTGTTCCCAGCCACCCCCTCCTGTGTACACTGGGCTCCTAGCCCTTCTCTCTCTCTTCCTAACAGTGTTCTTTTTTCTGATCCTAGAATACTTTCCCTCTCAACAAAGCCTACCCCTTGGTCTATCTAGTGATCTCCTAGTCATTTTCTGAGGCCTTTCTCCTTGAAGCTTCCATTACTACTCTTGCATAAAATGAGCGCCTCCTCCTCCTGTCTTCCAGCCATACACTGTTCCATTATAACTGTTCATGTTTCTACCTCATTTGCTAGAGCATGAATAACTTGAGGGAAAGGACCACGTCTTGATTATCTTTTCACCTCTGGTGCCAAGCACAGTGGTGGAAGGTAGGTGTTCAGTAAGATTTTATTGAACCATTAATCATTTAATGAGATATTCTCTTCAAATAATTATCACTATTATTGTTGTAACCCTTATGAGTTAAAAGTGTAACATTAAATGTTAACATGGTAAAGGAATTTCTATAAGAGTCTGAAATAATATGGGCTAGGTATCTGACATTCTGATTATATAACTCACCATTGCAATGACACTTAAAGGTCGCTGTGGAATCACTTGTCCATTAGACACACTCTCAGAGACTAGATGTCTCACAGAAGATTTTAATAAATGCTGGACTACAAACAATTTGTGGTTGAATTCCCTGAAGAGCATCACAAGGGTAGAGAGTCTATGTGTGCTTGATAGAGAAATGCATATGCCTTACATGCCAAATATAGTGTTTGGTTTGGGAAATTGAAGATTCTGACTTATAGTCTTGAGCAGGCAAAAAGCCAGTTCAGTTCAACAGTGAGAATTCAAGAGGAAATGAGATAGTAGAAGAAAAATGACAGGACATTCCCACCACTTAAATATGCACGTTAGGCTTAAAATCTCTGCCTGGGCTATTTTTGCTTTGTTCTTAAAGTCTCTGATTTGGCAGTTCCATCTACTATAAAAGTTGAATCATTATCTCAGTGAGGGACCTCCTAGTCTGTATGTCCCTTGATGCAGGAACAGGACACATGCCATTTTCCTTTCCTCATTTATTCTCTACACTTTTCCACACTGCTTCTTGCCCTGGGAAGTTATACTATCTGGCCCACATTAATGGGTTTTGTGCTCTCTGGCTTTGGGTCAGGTCTGGCCCACAAAGAGCCCCAGCAGGAGATGGGAGGAAAGAGGGAGGGAAAGGAGGGGTATTTATCTACCCAACTCAGTAGTTCTCAATACTGAGAGTTTAAAGTACATAAAAATCACACAGAGAAGGGCTTATTAAAACACATGTTGGTGGTGTGTCCCCGTCTTAGCAGTTCTGACTGAGTACCGCTGGAGTAAGGCCTGAAAATATGCATTTCTAACAAATTCCCAGGTGATGCTGGTGCTGGGAACAACCACCACATCTTCCATGGAAGGTTACCTCTGGCCTAGTAATGCCCATTCAGCAAAAGCCATTACTACTCTCTACTATACAGGACTGAGATAGTTCATTTTATGTGTAAACGTAGGCCATAATACCCAGATATTTGGTCAAATATTATTCCAGATGTTTCTATGAACTTCTTAGGATGAGATTAAATCAGTAGACTTGGAGTAAAGCAGATTACTATCCATAATGTGGGTGGGCCTCATCAAATCAGTTGAAGGCCCAGCAGAACACTGACCTCCCCAGAAGGAGCAGGAATTCTGCCAGCAGACGGTCTTTGGATTTGAAATACAACTCTTCCCTGGTCTTCAGTCTGCTGGTCTACCCTGCAGATTTTGGACTTACTAAACCTCCACAATCTTGTGAGTCAATTCCTTACAATAAATTTCCAGATTGATAGATAGTTGGAGGCTGCATACACATACCCTGTTAGTTCTGGTTCTCTGGAGAACTCTGACCAGTACAATGACTTAGTCTCTCCAGGTAGCAGGAGTTGTTGTGGGAGCATGTTTCCTACATATATCTTCAGACAGGCTGAAAACACTTGAATGGCTTTGAAGTTTCTGGTGTCTGTACTGTCTCTTATAGTGTCTCTATTTCCATACTTTTGTAAACACTCGCCATGTAATAAACTCTTGTTGAATTATTCTATTTCAAACGTGTCATCCATTTCCTGTTGGAATCCCAACACGTACAATTCATCTTAAATTCAGTGAGTGGAAAAGTCAACTTGCCTTCTTTCTTTCTGATCCTTCTGCTCCCCCTGTGCTCTCTCTTGTGATTAATAGCTTCCTGCCAGGCACCCAGACCTGTACATTCAGCATCAGTTTCTGACTTCTTGTAATTGTTGGTTCAACTTTCTGAGTTCTCTACAATTCTGGAAGGCCTTTGTAAAGATCATGTCTTTATTTTTTTTTGTATCTTCAGAGCCTAGCACAGAATGTACCAGGCATCTTACAGGTGGCCCCAAATTATGTACTATAGAAATGAATACATTAGAATTTATATGGAAACTTACAGATTTCATATACCTTTCACATAACATTTCCAGACTCCAAACCCCAATTTCTTTCTCCAACACTTTGCTCAGACCAGGAAAGAGTCACTGCTAATATGCTGGGTGCTGGTTCTTCTACAGTAACACCTGTATCTCTCTCTTTGCTCCCAATTCCACAACTCTCCCTCATGATGTTATTTGTGAACTAGATAATTGTATGAGCTTTCTAAGCAGTTTCTTTGCCTCCAATCTCCCATTCCTTTAATCCATTTACACCTTGAATCTTTCATCATGACTTTCTCCATATTTGATGGCATCCTACTACCCACTGAAATGATCCAGCCTTCTTAGTTTTTACATGCAAGTCTTCACTAGCTATTCCAAAGCTAATCAAATCAATCAATCTTACCACTCCTTTATGTGGACTTTCTACTCGGGGTGCTATTCACCTGCACCTTAAAAACATTCTGAATATCTCCAACTCTGAGTCACAACTATTACTCCTTGCTTGAAACTATTTGTTACTCGTTTTCATATGCATCTGTCAGAACCTAGCTCTTATCCTGTACCTGCCACTCTGCCAGCTTACAATGACTTCTCATTTCCTCAGTATTTTCTTTAGGCATTGCCTACACCGCACATCTGGAATCTACCAAGCTCTTTGCTTTTAAGTGTATATATGTGTCATCTCTCAAATTAGGCTGTAGGTAACCAAGTGGCATGGTGTCCTACCTTCTTTAGCCACCAAACCTCAAGTACAGTCATTGTCACAGTGTAATAATGGCACTCAACACATCCTTCTTCAAGGTGTATGCCTATGGCCTGTGAAAAAGCATGCCTCTAAAGAACCAGTACTTACTGTACTCCTACTTCAGGACATTAATGATACATAGAGGAAAGGGCTCTATTTGCATAGGGTTTACAGATTTCAAAAGGGGAAGAAGACTCCATATTTAGCTAATTTTATTGAGTGCTTGTTGTGAAAAGCACTGCAATATGTGCTTTGTTTGATTCATGGTCTTCACATTTTTGTTTGGGGAGGTTTTTCCTCTACCTCCCCAAGATGTACTCCCCAAAAATAAAACTCAGAAGATCTGGTTGTAGCCCAGGAACCTCCATATTAAGGAGCACTTTAGGTGTTTAAAATGCTAGTAATTTTTTTTGTATTTGGCCCCCACTTTGAGAAATGATAGGACAGTGTATAAAGGAAGAAAATTCATAGAAGAGAAACAAAGACTTCATGTTATCACTGGAACAGTTGTAAATAACACTATTAAATATGTCCTATTAATGGAAATGCTTATTCAATTAATTTTGATTTTTTCATTAAAAAAATCCATCTAATCCAATGAATTAAGATATTTTCCAACTGAGAAAATGATCCTCCATCTACCTTATAAATTGCCCCATATAACTGAAGGCATACTAGCCAATTTTTTTACCTTATGAAGCATGAAGGGGTAGTAATATGAATACTATATGGTATAAAATACTTTATGCAATTCAACTAAAGGGTGAAAGTCTTTCTAAATGGAAGAGGCTATGGATAGCCAGAGAGAGGAGTATTGCTCCAATATACAAAGTTAAGGAGAAATAAGACAATTATCCTTTAGGAAATATAAAATGTTCCATCTCTGCTGTTTGCTTCCAGCAAGGGAGGCTTTAATTGGGACCGATCTGAGGTAAGTGCTGAGTATATTTGCTATCATTGTGTTATTTGATCTCAGTATATTAGATGCAGCTGTAGAAACAGGTACTGTAGGCAAATATGAAGAAAACAAACTGCTGCCTGCAGATAATTTTTTTTTTCTGGGCTGTTAAGGGAAATCCAAGATGATTAAAAATTTTCCTCCATTTATTTTTAAGAGTATGAATAGCAACACACACTTCAATCATCAAAATGGAGGTTTTACCTTTTGAACTCACTTTGGATTATGAGTCACGAAAATTCATTGTGCTGTATTCGTTCATTTGCTCCTTCAAAAAAATCATTGAGATTTTGTGCCAGACACATAAATAAGGGGCTACCCATTCTAACAGTAGTACCTAGGTGTCCTATTCATATCTCAAAAGAATGGAGACTCTATTTCCACAACAACCCCAGAGTTAAAAACCTATTGATTCATTTCCAGATTAGCTCCGCAACTTCTGAGTCCTATATACCTTCAGTATTTTGTAGTCTCAATCCATCCTATACTCAATGAAAAAAAAATAAACACTATCTTCCTGAATGTAATTTAGATTACTAGTCTTTGGTTCAATAACGCAAAACAGGGCCTCACTGATTCTCAATTCTTCAATTAATTAGTCAACCACTGAAGTTACTGAGAACCTACAGTTGTTCTAGGCACTGGCAGTAGGAATAAAGGACAGTGGAAGTAAGGAACAAATGTAACACAGCTTTGGCTCTTGACGACTGTGGTAGACTGGATAATGGCCCCCCAAGGATGTCCACACCCTAGTCCCTGGAACCAGTCCATTTGGCTGAAAGGATTTTGCAGATGTAATTAAGTTTACAGACCTTAAAATTGGGAGATAATTCTGGATTATAAGGGTGAGGATAATCTTCATTCCATGAACTCTTAGCAGAGAATTTCTCTAGCTAGAAGCAGAGGGATGAGACAAAAGGAGAGAGATTCCAAGTGAGAGAAGGATTCAGTGCACTACTGCTGGCTCTGAGGCATAGGACCCCATATATTAGGACTGAAAGGAGACCTCTAGGAGCTAAGGGTGGCTTCCAGTTGAGTCCTCAGTCCTGCAGCTGCAAGGAACCAAATTGTGCCAACACCCTGAGTGAACTTAGAAGTGGATTCTCCCCAGTGTCTCTAGTAAGAGCCCAGCTGAAAAAATCTTGATTTGGGACTTGTGAGAAATAGCAGCAGAGAAACCAGTCGAGCCAACCCAGATGTCTGACTTACAGAAAATATTATTTATGTGATGCTTTAAACTGATAAATGTATGTAATCTGTTATGGCAGCAAAAGGAAACTAATAAAAGACCCTATAAATGACCCATGTGGAGGGTAGTGCTACTCCATAAAGTAATGCATTCCATAATTAAGGAGAAGATGCCGAGTCTGGCGAGAACCACCAGCATAGTCCTGTAATTGTGAAAGGATTCAGAAGGGAAAAAAGCCAATGAGGCTTGTAGAAGTCACAGAAGGGCTTATGTAGTATATAGAATCTGAATGGGTTGAATAAACAAAGTGCTAAAGAACTAAGCATTTCAGAAAAGTGCCACAGCATGGCAGGGGCAGGAACAAGCAGGTTGGGGTGACTGTGAAAAGAACAAACAATTAGAGTGGCAAGAAACGGTCAGCATGGACAGCAAGGCTCCTGAACCCGACAGTAGCTTGAAAATTGTTCTTAGAGGTCACTGGGGGCCAAAGCTGAGAAGAGGGGCAAAGGGAAGGGAGGCTGAGCAGGTATGGGATGGGGGTACCTGAGCCCCTCGACTGTCCCTTCTTCAGTGAGAGCATTTTCACATTGCTAGGTTTCACCTATTGAATTTCTGGGTAGGACTGCATGTGAACAGATTCCAGGGCTGTATCAGTTTGCCAGAGCTGCCATACAAAGAACCACAAAGCAGGTGACTTAGAACAGCAGTGATTTATTCTCTCACAGTTCTGAAGACCAGAGTCCAAAATCAAGGTGTTGACATGCCTGCTCCGAAGGCCCTAAAGAAGGCATTGCTTCAGCTTCTGGCAGTTCTTCAGCTTGTGGTGGCATAACTCTAATCTTCACATGGCATTCTCCCTCTGTGCATGTCTGTGTCCAAATTTCCCTTTTTTATAAGACTCTAGTCATTGGATTAGGGGTTTACCTAATTGCATTAGGAACTCAACTAATTACATCTTCAATGACTCTGTTTTTCAATAAGGTCATGTTCCAAGGTATTGAGGCTTAGGACTTCAACACATGAATTTGCAGGTGGAGGACACAATTCAACCCATCACAATGGCTAAAGTAAGGTCTGAGATACCAAATTAACAACTACAACCAACATTGTCCTTCAACTACTAACTTACCTTCCAGTGTGTCCAAGCTGGACCCTTCAGGCATGTAACTTGCTCAGCCTTTCTCCTACCTACCACCACTTTCCTCTCTTGGAATTTTCTATACTCAGTTCCAAGGCTCAGTCCCAGAGTTTCTGCCTTTAGGAAAAACCCAGATGATAATCTATTTCTAGGGTGGCTATTATGCATTGCATATTATATTAACAATAAATCGTCTTGCTCTTGTTGATAAACTGCTTAGTAACCACTTCATTAACATCGTTTGTGAGACTGGAGAGAAATTCTAACACAGCGTTCTATGCTCAGCATGAACCCTGTATGTGCTTACTGAAAATGATAAAAATATATTCAAACACTATCCACCTAAAAACAGTGAATTCAAAGCTAAATTTAGATTTTGCCCCATAGAAATACACTTATAGCCCAATATTTAATTCTAGCATATGGTTTCCTTGTCATTGTATTAACCACTTTGGCAAATACTACATGATACACATTCTCTTATTGATGTTCAGTCTCAGCCTTCTAACTAAAGCTGGAAAAGCGCCACCTAGTGTTCCGGTGTCCACATTATGTGTTAGCACACTATGGGCAGAGAAGAAAAGCAGCGTGTTCTCCCTGGCAGCCCGTGTATTTCTCAGTGGAAAATTTAAACACCTAAAACACTTAAAATTAAATCTTAGAAGCTTTCAGGTGAGACTCAGGTTTTTAAAAGTAATTGAACCACCAAAGCTCAGGCTTGTTTGAGGGATGCTTACTTTATTTTTTTTTATGCCAGCAGGGCATGGGGTACATGTGAAACCCCAGATGTATGCACAAAGGCATCATCTCCTATAACCCCCAGGGATCTACATCCAGGGTGAAAAGTACAGATTTTTCTTAATTTCCTGGAAAACCCTTGAAACATAGGTTCAGACTCAAGAGGCTTCATGTGATTCTCTCTCTCTTCAAGGGATGATTTGGACCAGATTTGCACTTGTTTCTTCTCATTCTTATTTTGTGCCCTCTCTCAGATCTCATATACAGAACCTACTAGGCATTCATCACTCACTTTCAAAAGCATGTCTTTTTCATAATCATACCACTAACCTCCTCGGAGAGGCTATTCTACATGAGCAGGCAAAAGGTTAAGAAGAGACATTTTTCAAGTTTTAGTTAATTTCTATCACAGCCAAGGAGTAGTGTTTGCAGAGACTTTTTATTTCTTGTAAGAAGTCATTTAATTACTGCATTTAAAATTCACATAAAGTACTGTGGTAAAGATTAAAGATCTACATGGGAAAACATTTTGAATTAAAAAAATATCATACCCACATTTACAAGAGTTATAGCATCTTAAGTTGAAAAGGGATTGCTCTATGGAAAGTATAAGCATAAATATAATACTTGAAGCTGCAGCATCATATTTATTTTTGGGGGAAAGTAGTAGAACATTTACTTATCCCTGTAAATATAGTGGTACCACAAGAGGAAAAACATAAGAGTGATCTACAGAGGCCCTAGTTTTTTTCTTGAACATCCTTGGAACTGTGGACCTATTACTCTGATGAACCTCCACTCCAGATGTCCCATTTTTACTCTTAAGGCAACACTGAATTGACTTCCATGATGTAATACGTTTTTTTGAATTTAGGAAATATTCAAGTCTTTATATCTTCACAATATATAGTCTGTTAAGAAGACAAGTCAGGAAATGGAGAGTTTTCCAAGCCACTTGTGACTCCTCTTAAATTACTTTCTGCAGTTAAAATAACTGTGTTTGTAAACCAAATGCTTTTCAAGAATAGGATCCCCCAAACAGCCATATGTTATTGTTTTTCCATGTAAGAAAATGCATTACTGTGAAGGTTCAGTGACATAAAGATGGCACTGGAGGATGAGGGTGCTTTCCATAAAAGGCAAAGCATAAAAGAGAACTGCCCATGGAAACTGGGGTAGTACGCTATATCTCAACAGAGTGAAAAATGTTCTAAAATGCTCTTTACACCTTTAGAAAAGATGGGAGATCAGGTTTCAAGGAACTTAAAAGTGAAAAAGAAAACACTCCGAACAGCACTTTGAAAACCGCAGGGGGAATTAGAGGGCTATCACTCCAGGTGACAATATCCAGGCTGCCAATGACTCTGCTTCTGCAGGTGTGATTGGTACAGAAGGCCCCGTACCATTGCTGTCATGTCACAGTCATTTCTCATGTTTCATGCCTCTATTGGAGGCATGAGGGCAATGAAACCAAGTCCTCATTTATCAGCAGCTCAAACCCTGGCTAAGAACATTGGAATCTAAGCCTTCTTGGGTACCCAAGCTGCAACAGACATTACCAGAGGCCCATGGGAGAGTGGGGACAAACATTCAGCTTGCCGGAAGTTCTCAGACATCTCAGAAAGCCTAATTTATTACTTCTCCTTACCACTTAGTTGTTGGATAACACTAAGTCAAGCCAGCTTTATATTTTTGCTGAATTAAAGCCTTAAAATAAAAACCATTTGGCGTTAGAATTCTAAAATGCAAGCTTCAGCCCAAGGAATTTTATAATTCAGAAATCCTGAGATGATACTTACCTGTGTGTTCTTAAAAAGGTTTAGTAAGGAATAGAGATTGATTTTATTACTTGTTTGTTTAAACATTTTCCATTTCCCTACTAACTTTTATTCTCATTTCAAAGGAAATTTTATTTTCATTTAGCAGTTACCTTAACACTTAACTTACAGTTTCTCTGTCAAATAGCAATTGCAGTAGGTGAATTCCAATTCAAACAACTCTGTTATTTGGAAGCAGCTTTATAAACTGGGTAAGAACCTTCCTTTGTATATCTAGCCTGAATAATTTATCTGTTTTGTAAGTTTGGACTTTCAAAACTTAGATATCTTAAATATGGGCATATCTCAACTGAACAAAAGCTTCAATTGAAACCCTACTTTAAGCACAGCAATACTTAAGAAAACAGACAATATAAAGGAGTTAAGCACAGCAAACAATGAGAACAATTCCAGGCCCACAAGCAAGAACTCAATTTCAAATGGTTCACTGTGTATAGATCTATGCTATGGGAAGGCAAAGCACAGAAAAGCTCCCAGTGGTGGCAGGTAAATATTTTTTCATGATAGATAAATTAATCCCATTCAACAAGCTATGGTGAACCATCCATAAAAGCAACTATGGTGCCAAATTCTGTAAAAAGTTCATCATCTAAACTGCTACTGCTTTTTGTTTCCATTTTCAAATATAGCTTATACCCACAGAAAGGAGGACAGAAGGTAAAATATTGGACTCTGGACAAAAGCTGAGTTTGAATCCACATTCTGCCCCTGTCCAGCCTTCAGAGTTGGTGAGGTTGTTTACTTCTGGGTACCTACTTGCTTCCTTTTCCTTGTCTTTACTGAATTCAGTAGAACAATAAAAGGGTAGTAAGCAAATCTAATTCATGACTGTGCATTTCTATTGTCCTAACTTATAATACAAGCATGTAAACCACGGGGTAGAGGTTTTGGTGACTGTTTGAACAAGACTCTGCTCCTCATCTTGTCTCTTAACATTTCTTTGCAAATCAAATGCCCATTCTTGGCAGTTCTCCAGCATGGTTTACAGACTTCCAGCCTGTTCAAATAATCACACTCACAGTCTGGCTTGCCCAGGTTCCTAAGCCCCTGCCTTCCAGTCTCCCTGGAATCCCTTCTTTCCATGGATGTGGCTAAATTGGAACTTAAAATATAGGGGTTGCTTTATTAGGAAAGCCCTAAAAATGGAAATGAAATAACTTGTTTAGAAGACAATTGTGGGAAAACACCTTAAGGTGAATTAGCAAGCTGTTTGGATCCCTGAAGAGATTCCTCCTTTGAGGCTTAAACAGTCTGTACCAACATGCCCAATTTGCAGTAATAGGAGGTACAAAGAGAGACTGGATAATACTAAAAGTTGACAAAGACAAAGAGCCATGGCTTTCAAAGGAGGATGGCTTGCCTCCCCTCCTTCAGGAGACATCTAATGTCTGGAGACATTTTTGGTTGTTACACTGAGGTAAGGGTGCTACTGGCATCTAGTGGGTAAAGGCCAGAAGTGTTGCTATACATCCTACAGTCCACAGACAGCCCCCACCCCAGCCCCAACAAAGAAATATCTAGCCCAAAATGTCAAAAGTTCCAAGGCTGATAAACTCTGATACAGGAGAGTAGTAACTCATGACACTGCAAAACCCCCTTGGAAAGCAATCTGGAATTATATGGTCACGTTCAAGATGTTCACAGCCTATGACCAACCCAGCGACTGATTCTTCCAGAGAGTACCTTCAAGAAACTCTTGTAAGGGTCATGTTCAGTTGGCAGTTTTCCAGTGTGGCTTACAGACTTCCAGCCTGTTTAAATGACTGTTCAGAGAAGCAGCCCAAATTTCTATCGGTAGTAGAATGGATCAATTGTGGTATAGCCATGCCATGTAAAACTACACAGCAGTGAAAATGAAAGGACTATACTACACGCCTTGAGAGAAGAAGAGAGAGAAGCAAACTGACTCTCAGTAGAAGGGAAGGAAGAGTTAGGGAAACAGAACAAGCAGGGGATCCAGGGCTGGTAAGAGAGAGAGACAGCAAGTTCTGGTGGGTCTGGACTTTGAGTTGTTAAACAAAGATGCTCCTCTGGCATCACCAAGATCCAGGGATCATGCCTTCAAGATCAGCCACCACCCCTGGCACTGAATTCCACTTCCCAGTCACCTTCAAATTATTTATTAGTTTGAGGTACCTTGGTGCCCTAAGAGGCAGACCCCTGGTAGGAACTTAGGCCTTCTGTCCTCATGAAAGGAAGAGGTTTCCATTACACAAACTACTAAACTGGGCTCTGACTTACTCATTGTCAGTTCAGTTTATGTCAAAAATTACACACTTTCTAAATTCCATTATCATTCATCAGTCAGTTAATGTTTAAGTGTCTTCTCTACACTGGGTGATGTTTTTGGGCTGTAAAAATACTAGGGGTGAAAGATGTGGTCTCTGTTATCCAGAGATGCCAAACAGAGGAACATGTTCTGCAAGCATCAAATGGGGTGTGGTGGTGGAAGGAATGGGATGGGGTGCATCAAGGAAGGTCTTCCAGAGGAGACAATTCTATGCAGAGACTACAAGGATGAAAAAGAGTAAGCCACACAAAGAACTGGCAAAGGAACACCCTGAGGAGAAGGAACCCCGGGATTTGAGAGGAAAACAGCAAAACCATTATATTAATATAGTGTACTATAATGAAGCGTAGTCATTCTGCCTGTGTCATACTTTACAGAGATGTGACCATAACTTGCATATAATTTGGTATCTTCTTTATTATATTATGAATAGTTTTTCATGTTGCCACATAGTTGTCATAAAAATTTAAATGGCTGCATGATATTCCACAGATTGACTATAGCCTCTTTTACTTAATCACCCCTTCTGACTAGTGCTGAAATGAAGGTCTTCCTTTACATAATTTTTCCTATGTCTTTTGTATTATTGCCCTACGCTAATTTAAACACACTAGGATAATGAAGAATGTTTCATTCCTGATTCATCTTAATCACTTAAGGATTTATATTCAATATCCTTAAGTTTAGAAAATAATTCACATTACCCAAGCCAAAAAATGTCTTTAATTTCGGCATCATCTTGCACTCTCTTCAAAATTCATCGCATACATAAACTGAAGAACTGAACTACAGCTACCAAAAAGACCTTAAAACTTGAAATCAGGTCTTCAGAGGCTGACATTTCTCAAGCTTCTGATTTAAAATCTGTTTTTCTTTTCTGTAGTCTCGGGCAGTCAACCTTACATATTTCCCTTTTGAGATGGTTTATGATCACCAGGCCACATTATATATGACATGATAACTTGGGACTGTCTCCAAATTAAGCACCAATAAACTGAATCATGAGCAAATTTAACACTGCAGCTGAAATGCTCTCCTGTGGTTCTGGAACCTTTCTGGTATTGAGGTTAACAGGTTGTGATCTGTAAGAAATCCTCCCAAAATCTAGCCTCTTAGAAATCTGCTTTCTTAAAAGCAATAGAGTTTTCATGTGAATCAAATTCAAGTCTCTCTGTGGTAATAAAAATTTTAAGTGACAATACTCAGCACTGGGATGACAGGTGATAACCTGAAAAAACGGTCCCTTAACGTTGGGCCACTGACCTGAACATCACAGAGGGGTTGAAAGTGGTATAACAATTTAGCTATCACTGAATGATGTAAGACAAATCACTGGAATAAATCATATCTTTGCCATCATTAAGAAAAATCCTAGTGTGAATCATTTCTAAATTTTGTCACAATGATGCAATAATAAAGCTTACAATTACAGAGTTCTTTAGAATTCACAAATCATAATAATATATTTGTCCCTCCCACCCTAAAAGGGAGAACAGAAAACCTTGTTATTTTATAGATAATAAAATGATTCCTTTACAGGTTAAGAGATTTGCTTGAAGTACTATATAATGAAGTGAAGCCATGAACTCTGGTCTTCTGGTTCCAAGTCAATTCTTCTGTACCATGCTCTCCAGGGTCCAAGCACATTGAAAAGAAGTTAGCTTCTAGCTGCAGCTTTGGCATGGACTAGACATCTCACTGCATGCAAGTCAAGTAACAGTGGGCCTCAGTTTCTTTATTTGTAAAAAGCATTTGATCACATGGCCTCTAAAGGTTAATAATTCCATTTCAAATGCTTTTTATTATAAATTGCTCAATTTATTTAAGCTTAAGAAATAAAGAAGAAAAAGGAGTTTACTCATTTCTCTGCCCACAACCTCCACTGCCCACCTCTGGCAGCTACCAGTATCTGTTACTATCTATGTGTTTGGTTTGCCTTTTTTTTTTTTTTTTAAGATTCCACATGTAAGAGAGATCAAATATGCTATTTGTCTTTCTCTAACTTATTTCACTTAGCATAATACCCTCAAGGTCCACCTATGTTGTCACAGATGGCATGATTTCATTTCTTCATATTCACTTTTTTATATCACAATTTTTTTATCCATTCATCCATCAAAGAACACTTAGGTTGTTTGTATATTTTGGCCACTGTGAATAAAAATGCTGCAGTGGACATGGGATTGCCTGTACCTCTTCGAGGTAGTGATTTCTCAGGATATGTATCCAGAAGCTAGATTGCATGGTAATTCTTTTAGTTTCTTAAGGACCCTCCTTTCTCTTTTCCATGGTGGTTATGTGAGTTTAACATTTTCAATGAACAGTGTACAAGTGTTTCTTTCCTCCATATACTTGTCAACTTTTATTATCTTTCGTTTTATTTTTGGTAATAGTCACTCTAAAGGTGTGAGGTGATATCTCATGGTGGTTTTGATGTGCATTTCTCTGATTAGTGGTGTTGAGCACCTTTTCATATACTTTCTGGCCATCTGTATGTCTTTTCTGAAAAAACACCTATTCAGCTCTTCCACACATTATTTTTAATCAAAAAAATTTTTTTTGCTATTGAGTTGTATGAGATCTTTATATATTTTGAATAGTAACCTTTTATCAGATATATGATTTAAAAATATTTTAAAATATCCTGTAGATTGACTTTTCATTTTACTGATGGTGACCTTTGCTTTGCAAAACTTTTTAAAAAGCTTGATATAGTGCTGCTGGTTCATCTTTCCTTTTTATACCTTTGGTTTTGGTGTCAGATTTAAAAAATCATCACCAAAACCTAGATCAAGGAATTCACTATGTTTTCTTCAAGGAGTTTGTGTTTTCAGGTCTTATATTCAAATCCTTAATCCATTTTGAGTTGATTTGGGGGTATAGTATAAGAAGATGCTCTGGCTTCATTCTTGTGCATGCGGCTGTCCAATTTTCCCACCACTATTATTGAAGAGACTCTCCTTTCCCTATTGTATATCCTTGGTGTCCTTGTTGTAAATTGATTTACCATACATATGTTGGTTTATTCTGGGCCCTCTATTCTGTTCCACTGATACATGTGTCTGCTTTTATGCCAATACCAGGCTGTTTTAATTACTATAGCTTTACAATATAAAGTTAAATTAGGGACAATGATGTCTCCAACTTTTTTCTTCTTTTTCAACATTGCTATGGCTAATCAGGGTCATTTGTGGTTGCATACAAATATTAGGATTGTTCTATTTCTATGGAAAATGCCATTGGGCTTCTAATAGGGACTGCACCAAATTTGTAGACTGTTTTGGATAGTTTGGACATTTTAACAATAGTAAGTCTTCCAACCCATGAGTACAGAAAGTCTATCCAATTATTTGTGTCTTCTTTCTTTCATTAATGTCTTGCAGTTTTCAATATACAGGTCTTTCACCTCCATGGTTAAAGTTATTCCTGGGTATTTTATTTTGATGCAATTATAAACAGTACAGTTTTCTGAATTTCTCTGATAGTTCATTATTAGTATGTAGTAACATAATACATTTTTGATACTGATTTTGTGTCCTGCAAATTTACTGAATTCATTTACAAGTTCTAGCAGGTTTTCTTTTTTTTTATGTAATCTTTAAAGTTTGCTATATTTCAGATCATGTGATCTGCAAATAGTGGCAGTTTTACTTCTCTGTTTCCAATTTAAATGGCTTTTATATCTTTTTATGCTCTGGCTAGGACTTCTAAGACTACGTTGTAAGAAGTGGCAAGACTAGGTAGGCATCCTTGTCTTATTCCTGATCTTAAAGGAAAAGCAGCTTTCCACCACTGAGTTGGATGTTACCTTCAGGCTTGTTATATATGGCCTTTATTATGTTGAGGTACATACCTTCTATAACCAAGTTGTTGAGAGTTTCTATAATAAATGGACGTTTGATTTTATTAATACTTTAATCTACTGACATAATTTTTATCTTTCATTTTATTGATGTGGTATATCATATTGACTGATTTGCAGATATTAAACCATCTTTCCATTCCAGGAGGAAAATCACATTTCATCATGGTGTATGATTCTATTAATGTATTACTGAATTCAGTTTAGTAATATTTTGTGAAGGATTTTTGCATCTATGTTTATCAGGCATTTGGCTTATAATTTTCTTGTGACATCCTTGTCTATTTTGGTATCAGGGTAATGCTGGTCTCATAAAATGAATTGGGAATAATTCCCTCCACTTCTATTTTTTGGAAGAGTTTGAGAAGGATTACCTTTCTTCTTTGAAAGGTATTTAGTAGAATACACCTGTGAAGCCATCTAGTCCTGGGCTTTTGTTTGTTGGGAAGTTTTTGATTACTGATTCAACCACCTTACTAGTAATCAATCTGATCAGATTTTCCATTCATCATAGATTCAGTTTTGATAGGATGTATTTTTATAGGAGTATATTAATTTTAGGTTATCCAAATTGTGCATATATAATTGTTCATAGTCATCTCTTATGATCCTTTGTATTTCTATGGTATCCATTTTAATGCTTCCTATTTCATTTCTGATTTTATTTATATGAGTCTTCCCTTTTTATTTCTTGGTGAGTGTAGCTAAAAGTATGCAAGTTTTATTTTTTCAAAAAAACAAGTCTTAGATTTACTGATATTTTCTATTGTCTTTTTGGACTCTAATTCATTTATTTCTGATCTAATCTTTGTTATTTACTTCCTTCTACCAACTTTGGGATTCATTTGTTCTTTGTCTAGTTCTGGGAGGTATAAAAGTCAGGTAGTTTATATGAGACTTTTCTTGTTTCTTGAGGTAGGCATTTATTACTATGAACTTCCCTCTTAGAACTGCTTTTGCTTCTTCCAATAAATTTCAGTATGTTACATTTCCATTTTAATTTATCTCAAGGTATTTTTTTATTCCTCTTTGGATTTCTTCTTTGACCACTTTGTTGTTCAGTAGCATGTTGTCTAATCTCCACATTTTTATACCATTGTGATTAGAAATGTTTTGTGGCCTAACACATGATCTCTCTTGGAAAACATTCCATGTGCACTTGAGAAGAAAGTGTACTATGCTGCTTTCAGATAGAATATTCTATAAATATTGGAGGGGTCCCCTGGATAGCAGTCATAAAAATCAGGGTTCCTGATGGATAAATAAGCTCTTTTCTAAGAGATGCTAGTGAGCTGGATGAAGGCAGAGGGAGAGCAACAACCAGGATGGCATCCATAGCCTACATTCTTTGACAGCACCTCTATAGGCCACTAAATATGTGCCATACTTGAAGCCCACCCTTCAGGACAAAGCCCTGGAACAAGCAAAAAGGCCTCCTTCACAGAAAGACTGGGAGGTGGGCCTCAGTCCACTGTCGGCACAGTGCCCTGGGGGTGGTAGCCTGCCAAGAATCTTTTTCATTGTCATAGTTCCATGGAACCCAGAAATGCAAGCTTCCTTGGCCACCAGAGCCAGGCAATCAAGGGGTATCTTCTGGGCATCAGCCATAAAAACCAGGCCACCAGACATAAAAATGAGGGCACCAGACATGTGTAAAGCTCCCCTTCAGAAGATTTCCAACAGAGTGAACACAAAGATAACACCTACCCTCTGAAATTTCTGAAAAGAATTACAGTCAGACCCTAGATGTATGTTTAATTATGAGCCTGACCCTCTGGTTGCAGCCATGATGATTAGCTAATAGCCCTCCTTCACAGAAACACCCAGTTCCTAGGTCTGTTGCCTCTTGCTGTGCCCTGAGAGTGGGAGCTTTTAAGAACTTTTTTGCATTGGTTACACTCATGTGGACCCATAAGCATAAGCCCTACTAGCCATCTGAGCCAGATGATATAAAGGTGTCTTCTGGCAGCAGTCCCAAAAGTCAGAGTGCCAGATAGGGCTAAGAGCTCCCTTTTGGGTGACACCAATTATTACAGCCCATGGGACCAAGAATGCAAACACTCTTGTCCTCAAGAGCCAGGCAATCAACAGGCAACCCTTGGGCACCAGATGCATGTAAAAGCTCCTTTCCAGGAGATACTGGTGCCCTAGAACACAGTAAAGGGAAAGCACAAAGGTGGTACCCACCAGTCTCCATCTCCAGAGTGTTTCAGCAGGGTCCTATATGTGTGTATTAAATTAGATGCTTGCCCCTCAGGTGACGGCACGTGACCCTCCCTCACTTAAAGTCTGGGCATGATTGGCTGCCTCTGAACTGGGCCCTGGAATGGGTGAGTCTATCAGCCCTTTAAGAGCTGTTTTTTCAGATCAATACAGTCTTACGCATCTCAAACACAAGCCGTGCTGGTTTTCAAAGTAGATGTTTTAGGGGCTTGACTCTCAGATATATTTCTTAAATGCTGGGGTACCTAACATGGGGTCCAAACCCTTTACTCCTCAGAGAGTAGCTCCAGGTTTTGAGTTTCCTCTTGGTGGTAGATCAACTGGGCTGGGCTTTATAAAGAGGTTATGTCCCAGCCTCTGCTATCTGCTTTGGTGAGGTTTTCTTCTTGTTTCCTGATGTATAGTTGTCACTCATCCAGACTTTCAGTTTTAGAGGAAACTATTTCACATATAGTTGCTGGGTGTCCATGGAAGCACATGAGTTTGGGATCTTTCTTCATTGCCATCTTCTGAAAATTCCCTTTTCTATGAAAGGATTTTCTTATTTACATGAGAAGAATGTGTCTTCCCACCACACATTCCTGTTCCCCACCTCTCCAGCCAGTTAAACGCCTGCCCATGACAAGTATGTAAAGATGACCTGATAGAGTAAGTCAACTTCGATGCTGCAGTATAATGATATCAGTGATAACAGAATATTAATAGCTACTTTAACTGTATGCTTACTATTTGCAAGGAAGTATTTTAAGCACTTTATGTGACAACTCACTTAGTCCTCATGATGGCCTAGAACTAGGTGTAATTACTGGTCCCACTCTTCAAATAGAAAACTCAGGACTACAGAGTAGGTCTTCAAGGTCACAAAAGGTGGAGTCAAGATTCAGTGTCAGAATAACATGGTTCTAGAATCCATGCACTTAACTACTACTCTATGGAGCCACATTTCTTGACTTTAAAATTTCATGTGAGTGAATTTAAATTGATAACATGTCTTGACTATGGATCTTGCCTGAATCTGCCTTGTCTAGATTCAGCCTATATGTCTATCATATAACCATGTGAAAAGCCCTCAACCAGTTTTTCCATAACAAATTAATTCTTAAACATTCTTATCAGAGATGTTTGTATTATTTACAGGGAGAGGTTCCCTTCCATTACAGGGACTCCCAAGCCAAAGGTATTATTTGGGCAATATCTCAATGGAACAAACAGACCTTGCAGTGTGGAGTCATCAAAATGGTGTGGAGCCTTCCTCTGCTCCACCTGCTAGCCTTCCTGGAGAATTCACTTCCTCTTTTAAGTCTGTAGAGTCACCAAGCTTCAGTTTCTGTGAACTCATACTCTCCTGGGAGAAGCTTTCAGACAAGAAGCTAAGACCAAAATACAGCTTCCCATTCTATGACTCCAGGAAGAAAAAAATTAATATATAATATACATATTTTTATCATCCATATTCAATATTCACTAAGAGCAATTTTCTTGCATTTTTGTAAGGTCATATTTATTGTTTATGTTAATGGTGCAGCTCTCATAGCAAAGAAACTGAAACTACCCCTCAAATAGAGTGGGCTCTTCAATGTGTGGTCCAAGGATTTACCCAGCCTCTGTACTTCCCGTTTGCACCATGAACAGTGTCCCCATCTTTTACACACAGCCCAGAAAATGGAAAGGTTGCTCCTCTCCCCCTTCAGTCTCAGCACCGAAGGGCTACAGTAGTCATTCTCTCCATTCTTCATTGATACCCTTGAAAAAGATGTAGAACCCAGGCCTGGACCCAGCATAAAGAAAAACATACCAGCATTTATGTGAATCAGAGGATGTATGCAATAAACATCATGAAGGTGGAACAAAGACTTCTGAGCAACTCTGAGCAATCTTGTCTAACTACCCCGACCCTTGACACATCAAAATCCACTGCAGCAAGTGAAAGAGTGACACATCAAATGCTCAAACAGCTGTTCTTTTTCTAGAATTCCACACCATCCTGATCTTGAAACCTCCAACGAGATGTACTACAGTAAATCTCACTCCCACTAATCAAGATGGAAATCTTTTCTTTCCCAATTAGGTCCGATTGCACAGATGAAGCAGCACATCTGTTTGCCTTTCAAAATGGCTCACCCAGGGGACTGTGGAGATTGACTGGCATACACCTGGATGATCTGTCATCTATTTCTTCCTCTTGCAGACTGCTTCTGCCACCTTCTATCAGCAGTCACGCACAGCTTCCCTTCTGTGACTCTCCTTGATGCCTGCAGGGACTTCTGAGGAGAGTTTACCAGGACCGCTGAGCTGCTTTTCATTAAAGAGGTTTCCACTCACAGTTACTCAAGCATGTCTGGCAAGCACACACCTGCAGATGCAAGGGTGCTGCCTACAGCAGTAGAGATCCAGCTGTTTCTGGTTAGAAGACAGGGTCACTTTTGGGCAGTTGAGGAACTAATATGATGTGAAATCGACCTGGTGGAGTATAAAGGTAATAGCAAATACCTAAACGTGGCCGCCACAGTAAAGCACTAAAGGGATCACCAAGCCCCAGCATACAGGATTACTGCACAACTAAGGGTTGTTTGTAAAGAAATAAACAAACCAATATATGCAAAGATGCATTATATCCCCAACTTACAGTAAAAGGAACCTGCAATAACCAGACACAGGCTTTAACAACATGTTTTCCCTTAGATGACTTCTTTTAAAATAATTTTAGTATGGGCAAAAGCAATTCTCTTTAACACAGTGAGAGAACAGGCATTTCGTTTTGAAGGGGAAAATAATGAAGGAAATATATAATTTCGTTGCCTTCTGGGGCTTCTTGTAAAAATGGAAGGCATAGAGTTGGGAACTTGGGCTTTGGGGTCAGATAGAGTTCAAAAACCAGCTCGGCAACTTCGTAGCTATGGGTCTGGACCAAGTTACTTAACTTCTTTGAGCTAGTACAATTGGGTATTAATAATAAACACCTCCATGGGCTGTTGTAAAGAGCTTGGTAGAGCCTTTGCAGAATAAGTGTTCCACAAATATTAGCTGTTGTCATCATTATCCACAGTATGTAGTGGTTGTTATCAGTGTGCTTCTCAAAGACTCTGCAGTGGCTGTAACAAGGAAGGCTGCTCAGTTATCACCCTTACCTTTATGACTTATTTAATACTGTATTCATATTCTTATAATAGGTGGGAAAAAGTGGTGAAGGGATAGTTAATGGCCGACTCTTAGGAGAAATCGCAGCCATGTCCTGGCAAAATTGGGAATATGCATAAGTCATTTTATGCAGGCTGTTGACAAGACTCCATTTGGGGCAATGGTGCAGTGGACAAGTTATCTGAAGCCACCTGTATTCAACTTTATTTGTGCTTTCCCTTTGGCCTTAAGACACTTCCTGACTATAGGTTCTCTTCAAAACCATTTCATTAGCACTGCCATGTTCATACCAGCACTATTCGCAATAGCCAAGATGTGCAAACAACCTGAACCTACTGATAAGAAACTGTGATATATACGCATGGTGGAATATTAGCCTTAAAAAAGTTGGAACTACAGTAAGGATGAACCTTAAGAACATTAGGCTAAGTGAAATAAACCAGTCACGAAAAGACAAATATTGCATGATTGTGCCTACATGAGGTACCGAAAATAGTCAAATACATAGAATTAAACTGCAGAATGGTGGTTATCAGAAGCCAGTGGGGCGGGTGGAGATGGTGTGTTACTAATCAATGTGCATAAAGTTTCAGCTAAGCAAAACAAATAAGTTGTAGAGATCTGCTGTACAACACTGCGACTATAGTCAAAAGCACTGTAAAATCACTTATAAATTTGTCAAGAAGGTAGATCTCATATCATGTTCTTTGGAAAATAAAATTTAAAAATCTCACATCCATCTCCTGATTTAGTCACTCAGATGACAAGCTTCCTAAGTCTAATAAACATATCAAGTATACATAAAGGGCTCCTGATAGATCAGTGTATTACCCTGCTGGAAATATTTCCAATTTTAAGATTCTCTGAAGCAAAATGTAATAACCAAATAAGTTATTTTTTCACACTGGAATTGTAAACACTTAAGGAGGTAGGTAGAGAGATAAAAGGGAATTTTTGAGGCAGGATGCTTTTGCAGGCATCTCTTGAATTATAATATATAGGCTATTTTTCATGCAGTGACATCCATCCCACAGAATAAGAGACAGTGGTTTTTATGGAATAAAAAGGAAAGTAAGCTATTACATGCTTGATTAAAGGCTCAATCCTTTCAATCCAATGGAGATGTGATTCCCAACTGAGGAGGAATGTGGTCTTTGGAGAATAAGTATATGCTCCTTTTAATTTTTTGTTGTTGTTTGGTTTGTTTGTTTCTGTTGGTGTTGTTTTAAATAGAGTAAAAAGCATTAGGGCTCATCTATTCATTACAGGGCTGGAGGCATGTTCAGGCCATCAGCCTCTGGTGTGCTGCTCTCCAGGCAGTCTCCCTCCCACCCCATAGTCTCTGGCTCCCCCTGGGCAAAGTACCAAGCCACCTGCATTCTATCTGCAACTTGCCCAGAAAAAGAAATCTTTGTTTTTAAATGAATGTGGCTCCCTCTGCTGGTGGAAAGCTTGAATCAATAGTAAAACCCTCCGAAAAGGAGAGCAGTAGCTCAGCCTTTCACACAGCGCCAAAAATATCTGGCAACACATTACCCCTAACAAGTGAACCACACAATGACGGACCCTCCGTGCTTCTTATATTCTGATGCTAATGCTAACATGGCAAAGAGATGCAGAACTAAAATGCAGTGACAAGAGGGAAAAAAGTCCTGCTTTGGAAGAGAAAAAAACAGGACACTAACGAAGGTATTCTCCAAGGGCGGCTGTGTTTAAAGAAAGCATTTGGGGTTAAAATACCTAAGTTTTTTCTTTAAATAATAAAAAAGGCTCTTCAAAAGAAACCATTCCATTCCTATAAAGGGCTACATGGATGTAGGGATTGAAAGAATTGAAATGCTTCTTAGAAAAACTACCATTAACAGAGTTCTTCTGGAACCAAGTGAATATGTTAATATGCCAAAATGCCTACTTGACATACTGATTTTTCATGAGGTCAAACCTGTAGCTTTAAGAGTATCTTCCATCACATATCTACAAGTAAGTCTTATGAAGGGACACTTTGAAAAAGAGCGTTCCGTTTATCAGAAATAAAGATGTGAGCCCCAATAAAATTCTTTATCATTAAGCCAAAAATATAGACAACCATAAGAGTGGTCCTAAATATCTAGGTTTACATGAATTTCAACAGCAACACCAACTTATACAGTGATGATTCACAGTTGGGCTGCTTTCTAAGTAAATCCTAACAGGCTGAGCGCCACAGAGGGCTAAGAAATGGTTAAACACAAAATAAAACAAAAAATAATCCCAACACGCCAAACAGAAGAGCCCATTTAGACCCTTACGTTTTGTCTCTTACTGCTTCATTGATAACTAAATTATATTCACTCCTGAGTGATTCCAATGTTTCTAGGTCACAAATCCTGCCACTTGCTAGAGGCTACAGCCCGATTTATCATATCTTTATGGAAGCATTTCAGTGCTGAAAGCAATGCACTGTGCTTCCTGCAGAAGGTTCAAGTTAGGAAGGCAGAGGGCGGCATCCTCCTGCTAGGGACAAGCAGCAAAGACCCAGGGGCTGTTTTGTTTGGTCTCTGAAGACAGCTCCCCCCGAGCCTCAATGAAGATTAGGTAAATACTCTAGATTTGGGAATGAACAGCAATTGGGGGTGGGGTAACACCAAAAACAATTTGGATAAAAGTCGTATTTTCTGTTCTTACAGATAAAAAGGCATGTTGCAACTCTGGGGGAGCTGGAAGAAAGGAAATGGATATGGAAATAGTGAGCATCATTCATAACTACATATGGTAGATTTACCAGAAACTTGGAAACCAGGAAAAGGGATAAAGAGAATGGAGAGAAGAGAAGAAAACACACTACACTTTTTTTCAGTGATTAAAAAAGAAAAATGCATGTAATTAACATTGGTATAATACTATTAACTAAATTAAAGAGTTTAGCTTTTCTACTGCTAATATTTCCCTTTCCCAGGACCCTATCCCAGATCCTAAGTTGTGTTTGTTGTCATGTCTCCTTAGTCCCTTCTAGTTTGTAACAGTTCCTCAGTCTTTCCATGACTTTTATAACCTTGACAATCATGAAGAGTGCTGATCAGTTATTTGTCGATGTCCCTCCATTGGGTTTCTCTGATGTTTTTTCATTACTGGAATGAGATTATGTATTTTTAAGCAAGTACACATACACACACACACACACACACACACACACGATGTGTTCTCTGGGCATTATATCAAGGGGTGCCCCTGTGTCTTAATACTGGTGATGTTTATCTTGATCACTTGGTTGAGGTGGTATCTGCCAGTTTCTCTACTGTAAAGCTGCTATGTTCCTCTTGTATTTAATATGTATATATCTTGGATGAGATACTCTAAGACTTATGCAAATTCTACTTTTCCTCAACTTCTGACCACTAATTTTTAGCATCCATCCATATGGACTCATGGAATTTTATTCTATAGGTTAAAATCTAATACTGAGGTTGTTTACCTTATTTTGTTCAGATTGTTCTCGTTTGGGCCATTTAGAGCTCTTTAGGGTAGGAGCCTGTGTTCTTTTAAGAAATTGATCTATTTGGGGGCATTTCCTTACTTTCTGACACAACAAAATACTTCAGATTCATCTTGTGTCTTCCCATTCCAGCTCTGGAATCAGTTATTTCTTCAAAGAGGCTCAATTCATTTCACTAGAGAATAGTGTTTAGAAACCAAGATCTGGGCTCTAGCTGTACTCATTTTGACTAGAATGCCTTTGCTTTAAGCCCTTTCAGTGGACAAAGCTGGTAAATGCATGTATGTAAAAGAAACCTATGCATATACGTATCTACATTTCTCTATATATTACCTATGTGTATATGTATGTATGTATGAGATTATATAAAATATGAGTATATATGAAAAAATATATACAGACACACATATACATGAGTTTTTATTAATACATCTGATCCCCAACACCACAGCGATAATGTCCACATTCTCCCTTTTCTTATTTAGACCTTCTTTCTCCAAGAATAAAAACCCAGTTCTGATTTCCTACAATGTAATTCTTTGTTTAATTCTAGTAAACGAAGTAGTTTCAGATTTTCCAGTCCATAGCCTTGTGACAAACATCTTAACTGCTAGGTTACTGCATTTATGTACAACTCTTTTTGTCTTTAGCCCTGTAATATTCAAGCAAAATACTTTTTTCCACAGTTAAGAGTTTGGTTTATTTCTTTGCTCATCTCCTTCACTTTATCTATTAATAATCTATAATACAGTTAAGTGAATATGTTAATTATTTGTATTCTATTTGGGGTTCCCTGCACAGCCTGATGGTCTTAACTATTTGCTTATTTGGTGGGCGGGTATGCAGAGGATGAGAAACATAACTATGACCCCAGGAATCAGAGCCACACAAGAAGTTACACTCAGACACATGTCGTTCCCTTCTCAGCCCACGTAACTCAGTCCAATCTTCAAGTTTCCCCACCTCTTTTTCCAACCAGAACCTACAGGTAACCAATCACTTTAGTTCCTAGTTTACTCTTCATGTATTTCTTTTATACAAATGAGCAAATAGATGTATATTTTCTTAAACGCCATTCATTTTTACATGAAGAGTACCACAATATATACTATTCTCTTGTGCTCTATCTTTTTTACTTAACCATGTACCCTGGAAATCACTTCAGATCAGTTCAAAGAGCTCTTGGGTTTTGGTTTTGTTCTTTTGCCCACAGCTGCATATACTCCATTGTGCAGCTATGGCACAGTTTATTCAACCAACCTCCTAAGTAGGCACATTTAGGTTGTTTCCAGTATTTTGCTAGGACAAAAAGTGCTGAAGAAAATAACTTGTGCATATGTATTTTTATATTGTTGCATATATGTCATGAGAATAGTTTCATAGAAGTAGGATTTCTAGGTCTAAAGATAAGAGCATATGTGGTTCTGATAGATATCACCAAATTTCCCTTCAGGAGGACTGCACCAATCCACATCCTCACCAGAATGCCTGGCAGTGTGTGTGGTTCCCTGCATCCTCACCAGCAGAGCATGTCACAATATTATCTGGTTTTTACCATCCTGATGGGTGAGACATGGTATCTCAGCACTATTTGTCATTATTCTAATTATGACTGAGCTTGAACATATTTTTCATATGCTTGTGGGTCATTTTCATATCACTTTTGTGAATTAAATGTGCATGTCTCTTTCCTGTTTTTTTTTCTTCAGTTGGATTTTTGGTCCTTTGACCCTCATCAAGGATTTGTTATGTTAAGCATATTAGCCCTTTGCTGTGCTATATATGCTGCTAATATTTTGCCCATTTGTCAGTTGTTTTTCAACTCTGTTGCATTTTTGGTCATGTAAAAAAATTAATTTTTATGTGAAATGTATCAGCCTTTTATTGCATCTAGAGTTTGAGTCACAGTTAGAAAGCCTTTCCTTAAACCAATTAAAGAGGAATTTCTCTGTTTTCTTCAAGTATTTATATAGTTTCATCTGTTATATTTACATTCCTAATCCATTTAGAACTCAGTGTTCACAATAAATGCATGGAATGTTTTTGGTGGTGATTTAAGGACTCTTATCCATTTATTCTCAAGAATATTTTGAAAATTGCCCTGGTTTTCCTACTCTGACCTAAACCATGGCCAGCAGTAGATGTTTAGCACAGGGTCGCTAGCTGGAGAGAAACATCTAACTGAAGGGCTGGCTATGCAATCCAAACAGGTTTCCTATTCCCCTTCTCCTGTCTCCTCTGCTCCATGCCTGCCTCTGTTGCCTCTTCCTCTCTCGCCCCACAGATGGGAAGCTGGAACTCAAACGGTAAGCCTGATTGGGCTGCGGGCAACGACGCAATGATGTCCTGACAGCCCGTTCTTTATTTGTGGGTAAACTCTAAGCTCCATGTACCAGCTCTCATTATGAAAGTATGAATGCCAGTGACCATGGTAAATTCATTAATAGGACTTGCTTCCCATTATTAGTACCATCTGAGTCTGTTAAAAATCTTAACTAGGAGTTTAATTTCTCTACAGAGGGCTTTAAATTAATTAGGGGTTTACATGCTAACAAAGAGCTTGATACATCCATAAATCAATTGAGTATAGGAGGACCACGCAGGGAGGACATCTATTCAGTGGAGACCTGAAATCCAGCATCCCTGTAGGGCTCCCAACAAAAGGGTGCAGGTGTGGAATAGGCCACTGTGACAAGGAACTCCCAATAATTATTTTGAATCGCTTAAACCACAGCAGGTAATATGGCAAATCAAAGTCCCAGGCGCTCAGCAAGTGAAACCCATGTTACCATGAAAAGCCACATCATATCACTTTAACCTCTATAAATGAATTGCTGTAACACTGTGATTTATTTTATACCAAGTCTAAGAATTAAAAGGACATTGATCAAAACGACCTCTTTTTTTCCTTTGTTAGGAATAAAAACTAACAGATGGAACCACTTTTTTTTCTGTAATGCACCAAACATCACTTTACAATCCTTTGAATTGCTAGTGCCTTTTATAAAATCCACTTGTTTTAATATTTACACTCACATTCTGTTCTTTGCATAGAATGTCATTAATATTCCTTTAAACACAACTTATATTTTTGAATCAACTTTAAAAATGCATAGCAATGATTTCCAACCTTAAATAGTTCCAAGTGTTAGTAGTTTTTTCTTTTGTATCATTTGATTAGGAAACACATGATTGAAAAAAATGATAGAATCACTTTTAAGTGATTTTGTATTTCATTTGTCATAATATCAATATCTATATGAAAATCATGCATGTGTATGTTTTAGAAGACTTTTTAAAAATCTATTTTAAAAAATCTAGTAATTTAAATGTGGATCTACAATAGTAAATTTTAACTATTTGTAATAGTTCTCTTGGCAGTAATTTCTTTGGAATTTTTTTGTCCAGCCTGCTCAGGTTCTATACCCCTTCCCTAGCCACAGGGGTCTGAAGACCACATGCTAGAAGCAAATACAGTTAAGTCTATACAAGTAATATTCTCTAATTAATTCCTCATTGAGTTGAAAATTATTATATTAAACTCTACCCTCCAAACAGTGTTAATAAATCAAGATTTTTAGAATATGAAACCAAAAAGTTCCAGTGTAAAATATAACATCTCCAAAGTTTTTGTGAGTTTAAGTTAAATAATCCAGGTTGCAGACGATTTCAGTTTCGAAATACTAAAGGCGACACCTTTCGAATTTTAATGACACAGGATGTATTTTTTTCCTATCATAGGACACAAAAAGAATCCATACAGTACATGTTTTCCATCTCTCCATGATCACAGCACTTGGTTAAGGCTAACAATGATTCAGGCCCTGCAGAGTTCATTGCCATGGCAAGCAAAGAAAAGAAAAAGAAGAAAGGGAACACTCTGTGCCAAAGAAGAAGGATTTAATCTCATTCCCTATTCTGCTCCCCTCCCCACCACACTGTAAAGAGAAATGGGGGGAGAAGACACAGTGTCCAGAATGCACAGCCAAGCCATTCCTCAGCCTCACTTCACCCTCATCAATGACACAGATGCTCTCAGGAGGCAAACACACTGTGCCAGCCGAATTTTAAAGATACAACACAAAAAATACCCTCTTCCTTTGATCCCATACCTCCCTCCAATTATCCCCTCAATTTTTGGTAGATACAAGTTTCTGCAAGTTTGTGAAACAGTGGACTATATTTGAGGTCTCTACTTCTATTCCTGGTATTTTCTAGTCTATGTTTCCAGCTGGTGAGGCTATAATAAGGCATCCCAACACACCCACAGAGGGGGGGGTGTCAGAGAAGGTCACATAGAAAGCCATGACTTTCATCCTTGTCAGGCGTAATTACCCTCCTGCCCCTCATTATGTAAGTGGAGATCACCTGAGATGCCTGGACTCCCACCTCTACCCAGCAGTAATGAGCATCTCTCCCTCCTACCCTGCTCTGCAGTGATAGTATCAGAAGAGGCCTACAGGACAGCATTTTACACCATTGCTCAGCAGTAATAATGCCAAACATGCCTGGTTCAGTGGAGGTCATATGGGACATAACAAGGCATTCCTACCACCCCCTCCATCAAGGGACATCAGTGGAGGGTCCTACTAGGGAGCCTGAACTCCCATCCCTGCCCAGCAGTAAGGAGAAGCACCCGCTTATGTGTCAATGAGGTTGACAGGAAACCCAAACTTCTTCCTTAACCTGCCAGTCACAAAACAGAGCATCCCTTCTGCCAAGCAATGCCTATGGAAGCCAAGAGAGCAGAAGGTTTAAATAAGGTCCAGAATCTCATAACATAATACCCAAAAGGTTGAGATTCCACTGAAAAAAAATCACTCATCATATCAAAAACCAAGATCTCAAACAGAATGAAAAAAGAATCAATAGATGCTAACTCTAAGAAGACAGAACTGTCAGACTAACACTGGTAGAATTGATATTGTTTTAAACTTTTTAACATAAATGTAAGAAAACAGAAAATATATTTAAGCCATTATTGATGTCATTTTGAAGTAGTCTCTGCAGTATTTTGTTATGTCATAAATACATATAAAATACTTGTTGCTATTTTTAAAAATCCAAATGCACATGCTTATTTAGCTCATTAACTCATAGCTGGTCAAGAAATAAAATTTTCTGAAGTTTGGAGAAAAAAGCATAATCAGAAGGAACTTGGCTTACAAAATATCAAGTAAACTGTAAGTTTCTAGTAATTAAAACAATTTAGAATAGTGTAAGAAGAGACAAAAGTTAATGAAAAAGTTCAAGTCCTACAATAACTGATGCAGGTTGAGAGGGGTATTTGGAATATGATGGTGGCAATAAAGTTTAAATTGTTCAATAAATGATTTGGGGAAATTAACTATCAATTGGGGAAAACATTCCTTTTGACTCCTACCTCACAACAATTTAATTCTAGCTAGAATATGCAAAAATTTACTTGAAGAAAAATAAAAACTATACACATTCTAGAAGATAATGGGTATCTTCCTACTCTTGAGGTGGAATGGGCTTTTATCCATAAAACAAAATTTAAGATGACATTAAAGTCTTCAGGACAGAACATATCTTGTGGTAAACTATGCCAGCATTAGGGAGTACAGGCTGAAACACAGTCTCCAAGAATGAAGAGAGACATGATTTTATAGCATTTGTGAAAAATAATGAAAGGTAAGTATGAAAACAATAGTGATAGTAATTTCAAGGTTGAAAGAATTAAAACCAAAGGAAATAAATATGAAACATCTAATAGACTGAAAGAAAACTTTCTGTTAACTTGAGTTAACAGAACAAAAGAGCATACAGAATTAGAAAGAACCAGTAATGTGTCAAAGATCACATTGCTAACAACTGGCTGGTCTTTGAATCCAGACCTGCCTTGCTGGGAAACTCATGTCCTTCTTATTCCCACATATGTATCAACTAACTAGCCATTAAGATGAAATCTCTGTTCATGTAATGTGGTACTGTGGATTGAATCCTAGATCAGAAAAAGGGAAATTTCTTGAAAAACTGGTGAGAGCCTAATAAAATCTGGAGTTCAGTTAATAGTAACATTCCAATGTTAATCCCTTAGTTTTAATAATTATACCAGAGTTATGTAAGATGTTAATGTTAGAAAACTTGTTAAAAGGTCTGCAGGTGTGCAATTTTTCCGTAAGTCTACAATTACTCCACAATAAAAAAAAAGTGTGCTAAAAAAATAAATCTCTCAAAACTGGTGCCTTGGGTACTATCTTAAAAGTTGTAAGTAAAGAGATTTATTGCATCAAGTCAAATTTTAAGAAGGGCATTCTGTGCATTAACGACTGATTATAACAGGTTCACTGATGATTTTAAAAATAAACATCTGCTTCCATTACATAGCTTTTTTAAAAATCCTTCTTATTTAACTTTTCCATACCATTTTTCCTTTCATGTGGGTAAAAATATAGAACATTGTAAATAGTAGTCTTTAAAAACATAAAGTGATGTGGTTGTCATGATCCACTTTCCATTTCTGCTATAGATGTGACAAGGCTCTGGCCTTGTAACAGCAAGAATTAAATTTCGAGGACTAACACAACTGCCTGATTTTAGGAGCTGTCAGATTCTGAAAGAATCAGGACTTAGAAATAAATGAATCCTAGGAGAAGAAATGCTGAAGCATATAATTAAGTAGAAAACTCAGAGAAGTTTGACTAGGAAACAAAAAAGGGGAAAAAATATTGAGAAAGAGGGAGAAAAAAATCAAAATAAAGGGTATTAATGAAAATCAGGCTTACGGTGTCTCTAAGGAATTGAAACAATAAATTGTGCAATGGAAGAAATAGTAATATTAATAGTAATAATTCGGACAACATCACTGCCTCGCTCAGAGCCCCCCAGCGGCTCCTGTCACTCAAGAGCATGAGATGGAGCTCCTTGGGAACCTGGCTGACTGCTTACCCAGTGGCCCCCAAGGCTTCTCTGACTTATGTTCACTATTCACCCCCTGCCCCCTCCATCCCTCATCCCTCCATCCAGTCTCCCTGCTGTTCCTGAGGCCTCCAGGCCTTGGCACTTGCTGATCTCCCTGCCCTGGGATGCTCCTCTCCGAGATACCTCTGTGGCTCACTCCCCGGCCTCCTACAGGTTTTGTTCAGTACCAAGTTTTCAGTGATGTACTACTATAAACACTCTATTTAAAATACTGACCCCTAGAACTCCCAATCTTTCCTACCATGATCTGATTTTCTCATAGCTGCTTCTACCATCTAACACTTTAGTTACACTGAATGTCTATCTTCCCCATCACTGGAATGTAAGCTGTCAGATTTTTTGCCTGTTTCTTTTTTCTTTTTTTCACTTACATTTCCCCAGTGCCTAGAATAGTGCTGGGCACCTTATAGGTGCTCAATAAATATTTGTTAAAATAATCAACACATAAATGTGATTTTTCATTACATCATTAAATAAGAGTAATAAAACACTCATAACTTTTCCAAAGGTTTTCCTTTTTTTTTTTTCGATCTATCACAGTAACCTTTCTTTGTCTGTGCTTTTGTTAAAGGCTCTAGCAAAGCCTAACTCACTCCATTTTGAAAGACACTAAAACGTTCCTTTTATGTTGCCCTCTAATTAGAGCTTTCTGAGTTTTAGAAATTTTGCCAGGAGCCCCCTGGAAACTATAGGTAAGGACATTCCATTCAGTTTGGAAGCACACAGCCTCCACGATGCCAGCAGGTCTGCCTGCCAGCTGTGGATTAACTGCTAGCCCCCTCCTGCCTCCATGAAGTTCCCCTTTAACGTGTGCTGTCTCTGACCAGCACTTGGGAGACGGTCTTGGGACACTAGTCTACCTTCTTCCCAGGTTGCCAGCTTCCTGAATAAAGCAACCTTTCATTTTTACCTACACTCGTCTCAATGTTTTAGCCTTTCCAGCAATGAACAGCAGAACTTAGGTGCAGACCAGGCCACAGCTCTGTAACATTTTTTGGGTATTTTCTACACTGAACAATTATTTATATATTTTTAAAGGGGGATTTTATTTTACAAAAGACTAGAAAATTATCTGTGCAAAATGACTTCAACTCAGGCCCATTTACTGACTGAGTCAGAAAGATCCATTCTTTAGAGGCCTGTTTTTACCAGCTTCAATAACATTCAGTTATTACCATGAAAAGCTCCCCACCATAAAAACTTCCCATGGACACATGTTCAGTAGTATGATCCACTCAACAAGTGTAATCATAAAATTCCAACTTCCTCATTTTAAGATGAAGAAACTAAGACCTAGAAAAAGTAACCAAGTCTTCAATTAGGACAGATCAAGAAGCATAGAACAGGAGCTAGTGCGAACAAAGGATTGAAACATTACAGAATGGCCTAGCTCATAAACATTTTACAATGCAGTAAAAGTGCAGGTTGAAAATTTTCAGTTCACCATTTGACTAAACCTTCATTTTCTTCAACTTACTTCCACATGCCTGCTCAAAGATGCTGTGAGCAGTTGCTTCCCATTGTTGCGATATTCCATATTCTCTTCACATTGAGATTACTAACAGAGCAAGCAAGGTGGCTGCCTAAGTATTTTAGCATGCTCAAGGGCCACTGTACCTTCCAGAACCCGCTTAACATTCAGTCTCTTGCTCCAGCCCTTTGCATTTCCCGGTCGGAGAAGTGTGAGACCAGCATTTTCTACAAATTCCTTATTCTTCTCAGTAGAGAAATTGTCAATTAACTCTCATGAAATCAAATGGAAGCAGCCCTCAGGGTCTGAAAATGTGTCACTTTTCTTTTTCAAAACATCTAATTCTTATGCATAAATATTGCACATGTGCCACTGTTTTGTCATTAAATGGGGGAGAAAATCTAGCTTTCTGTATTTTTTCTCAGAGATAGCAGCGGCAGTTAATCCACACGTGTACATTCCCTGGGTCTCCAGACAGTCATCTCTAATGTAAGAGTGGCACACAGACAGATACTTTGGCAAAAGACAGTCTATAAAATGAAGTTGCTGTGGACCAAAACAGCCATATTGATTTCTAGTACAATTCAAAACATAAGGAAACATCCATTTTCTAAATGGCACACACTGAAAAGGACGGGGAGACACATAACTGCAAAGAGTGGAGAAGGAAAAGGATAAAAGGCCATTACATTAGCAAACATCTAACCATTTTTTTAGGTTGTTCATTTTGTTTAAGTTGGGAGAACTGAGAATCTTGCATTATGCTGAAATGTCCTTATCTGAAAAATCTAAGATTGCTTAGACACTATTCTCACAGCTGGAAGCCTGGGCATCCAACAGACCTTCAGAAAATAAAGCTTTAAAATCCTTTGAATGCTTGAGCATCCTCTTCAAAGCCCAAACAGTTTTTTTCTCAATTAATATATCTCTCTCTCACTCTCTTGCTCTCTCAGCAAATGGCAGAGCCAGTCTAAACTGCATTATAAACACATCATTTACCAAAACATCATTAAGTTTGCTGCAAGGAAATATTTTCCTTAGATATCCTTAATGAGACAAAGTGCCTTTCAAGCCAGAGACCTTCAGAAGGGAGGCTCAGAAGCAGGAGAGACCAGCCAGGACTTACCATGGCCCCCTCACTTCTTCTTTGGGCGACTTCCCGCTGCAGTCTGGCCACAGCCAACTTCTCCCTGGAGAAACAAAAGCACGTGATTAGCTGCCCATTCTTCTCAAGGCAGAGGTACACTGGCATGGCTTTGAAACATTCTTTTGAGGTCTCCAGAGGAACTCCTTCCTTGGTTTAGCCCACTTCCTCCACTAAACTTTCTATAAATATTTAAAGTGATTCGTCATTAGTACATTGTTTTCATTGAGTGTCATGAAAGAGATTTTTTGCCTTGGATTTATAATAGCCAAATAAATGATGAATGTCAAGTAAAAGCTTTGTTTTCAGTTCATTAACATATATCATTTGTAAATAAATTTTCCATAGCTAAAATATTTAAATTTGACCTGTCTGTATCACCTTTGCTCATACATAATTATTTTTATTTCTTTCATTGCTCTGTGTTGATACTGACCTTATAAAAAGCAAACAACTCTGAACCATTCTTGAAGTAATAATAATAGGAGCTCATTTGCAACCTTGATACAATAAAGGCACCAGGCTCAACATTTTATTTGATTTTACATGAGACTAACACCAACCCTACACCACTAAGTTCTATTATCCCCATTTATAGACATGGAAACTGGGGCTCAACAAACTGAGTCCCCAGCTAGAAATAGTTGTATTAGGACCAAACTTTAAGTTTTTCTTACTTCAAAGCCTAAGTAAAAATTTTGACTATTATTTTTCAGTGTCTAGGAAATAGATATGATTAAAAAGCAGGTTTAATATTCTTTATTTTACAATTGGGTTCATTTTGTATCCTTTACAATTGTAATTCTGATTTCACTTACAAAATAATCTAATCTTCACAAAAATTTTAGAAATGCTTTTTTTTAAAGTAATAGGTACCTGTATTTTGGACACCTTTTCAGTTATTCTTTTTAAAAGTTAACAGATGAAGTAGGAGCAAGTCAACTCTTCCAGTAATCCTGAAATCTTAGTTTTAGCAAGGACTGTCCCTGAAATCCCTCTATTACTATCAAGATGTGAGCTATCTAAGTTCAATTTCATCCCTCAGACATTCCCTTCCCTCCACATAGGATCAGCTAAATGCAAACAGTGGGAAAGCAAATCCATTCCTAGATGAGAGGATTTCTCCCATCCTAACTTCTTGGGTCTGAAATGTCTACGGCTTCCAAGAAGGCACGTGTTTCAGTATGGTGAAAGTTAATAAACTTTTTAGTAGGAGCAGCTCTCTCTGAATAAATACCTAAAGATACAGACCGGAGGAAAATTAGAACCAGGAGACTTTTGAGAGATACAAGTTTTGCCCCATGAGAGGGGACAACAAAGTGAGTAAGAAGAAGCCTGAAAGAAATGGAGCCAGGTGCAGTAAGCAAGGCAGAGTGTACATGTGTTCTCTGGCCCAGGCCCTCATGGACAAATGAAAGGAGAAAAGAATTGAATGGGAAGAATATGATGGAGCTCTGGCTTAATATGAAAATTAAACATGTATTCATAAGGACAAAACAAAGCAAAACAAAACACCATGAGAAGAACATACCCTAGCCTTTATTATTGAGCAACTGCACTCTGAGGTATAAACCCAACAGAAATGCATGTATATGTTCAATAAAAGACATATACTACAATAAAATTTTCATAGAAACACTACTATATATATGATAGCCTGAAACTGAAAATATAGATACACGAGGACATTAGAATGAATAAACTTAGCAGCATTTTACATTGGAAAACTATAGAGTCCTGGGAAAAAAATAATCTATCCCTAATCATAACAACATACAGAATATCACATGCTGCTGAATGAAAGAAGCAAATGTAGGAGAGTATAAAGTTCATGGTTCCATTCATATGAAGTTCAAAGACAGGCAAAATTCCTACTTAATTTCAATAAGTCAACAAAAAATAAAAGATACACATATCAAAAAGCAAGAGGTAAAACTTTCTATTCAGAGATGACATAAATTTCTATATAGGAAATTCTAAGGAATTTGCAAAACAACTATACAACTATTAAGTGCATTTAGCAAAGTCACAGGATACAAGCAAATACACAAAAATCAATTGTATTATATACTAGCATGAAAGAGGAAATTACATTTTAAAAATTCATTTATAATAGTGTCAAAAAACAAAATACTTAGAGAATAAATTTAACAAAAGACTTCTCAGACAGAAAACTATAAAACACTGCTTAGAGCAATTAAAAGGACCCTCATACATATGCATTACAAATCCCTCAAAGGGATCTTGAGAGCACCTAGCATTCTGGAACCACACTTTGTGAACTTTGCCCAGAAGACACAGAACTAGAAATGGAAGAATGTTCTGGAAAATTTCCTGGAATTATCATTCCTGATTGCTGAATCTTCTAAGACTTAATATATATGCTAATAGCATGTCAGCTTTCTACAAGAGCCATTTAACATAAAGAAGACATTTCTAGAACAGACTAAGAGTCTATCTTATCACTATCTTCCTACTAAATGATGGAAGAGTCCTAATACACTTTAAAGGTTAGAAACATCACTATTTTATCCTTAAAAAAAGTTTTCCTTTAAAACGCTATTAGGAATTATCACACAGTACAGGTGCTTGTCGAATCTTATAAAATCCAATTGAAAGAAAATTCAATGGTTTAACCCATCAACATAATTTTTAAGGAGGAAAATATAAAGAAATCATGAAATTGTGTGCTCTGGTCACAGATTTTTTTGGCATTTAAGAAAGAAAAAAATATGAGAGAACCAACAAGAATGGTCATCTTCTAATCCATACCATGTCTGCCATTTGATTTGGTAAAAGAGTAAAATGTAGAAACTGGAAACTTAGGTTTGACCTACCACCATGTGAACAAATGTGCACCCAATATCAAAGAATCATGGGAAAGTATGTGGCACAAACATAGGGGAGCAAATTTTGCCACACCAAAATATGCTTCTTTGGCAAATTGATTATTTTAAGCGGACTATTTTTAAGAAACTTCAGACAAAGAGAAGCTCTGAAAACCAGGAGAAGTTACCCTAGAGATATTTGCATGTATTAATGAAATCTCTGTTTGTAAGGGTGTCTCCCTCTTGGTGCCAAGAGAGGGCTGAGCAAATCTCTGGAAACTCTTGTCATTGCAGAAGGCCCCGACAAATCCATGTAACAGCCTTGCTCTCATTCACTGTGCTTTTTTCCCAGTGACTTCTCATAAATGACTTGCCAACCTCAACACCTTCTTTTGTGTTAGATGAAGATGGTACTGAAGATGATTAAGATTTTGGGGGTATTCAGTATTCCTGGGTCTTTCCCACATGTACAGGAGTTATACATGTTATTAAACTTTTAATTTTCTCCTCTTTATCTGTCTCATGTCAATTTGATTCTTAAACCAGCTAGAAGAACCATGAAGGATAGAGGAAAAAATATTCTTCCCCAACACAAGCACGGAGAATCTCTAAGTCGTCCAGGTAACAGGAAAGACAACTCCCAGCTCTACCCCTGCAGCCTAGTGCTCCTCGTTTATAAGGTAGAAAATGTTTAAGTCTAGTTAAACTAGTCTAGTTTCGGGGGTTACCTGATTTGGAGTAGTTAGGTGTTAAAGGAGCAGAATTCACAAGAATAACAAATATTAATGTGTCTTGAGGATCATGTTCTCTGTAATTGTTTTAAATCATTTAATCAGGACATGCAACATACATCATGGAGCAAAGATCTCTAAGGGTTCCAGGGTCTATGGGGTGGGGCAGGCAAGACGAGGGCCAGCTAAGGCCCATCACAGCAAGAGCACCCCAATTTTGAGCTATTTTATATACTGGGCTTCTGAATCCTATTTTCTTTAAAAAGAGAGTTTCAAGGCTAAAAAAAAAAAAAATCCAAAACATGATCCTTTCCTGAGGTTCAATACTTTATATCTCCCCAAATCTTTCAATTTCTTAGTATTACATGTATGAAAATACTGTCGGCAATTTTTTGGGTTTTTAGTGGGAATTGCAATTTTTTTGTACGAAAAAATAGTTGTCTTTATTTAAATTAAGGGATGGAGTTGTTGAATTGGTGAAAGCAACTATGCAGAAATTCTCAGAATTTCTAGATGTTAATTTGAGCCCAGAAATATTAACTTAATCATAATATTAAAATTAAAGGTTTCTGTCTTTTTTTTACCATAATTTCATTTTCCCTTGAGTTTGACAGTCCATTGGCAAACCATATCTACAAACCACCATGGTCCTAATATATATGTGAAACCAACTGGGACCAGCATCTTTTATATGCAAATTCAGGGTTCTAAAAAACAGCTTTGTTTAAAAAATGCAGAATCCTTGACTTGCATACTACCCACAGTAAATTCAACACACTCACATCCACATACAGTCCTGGACTATTTGAAGATCTTAGCTTGTCTGCTGGAAACTGACACTGTGCTTTTGCAACGCATCAAGGTTTTGTGTTCGTAGCAAAGCCAGTAGCTCATTATGGAAAGGGTTTGACTTTATGACTGCAAAACAAATGTCCAGGGATATTTTCTGAGAGCTGTGGAGCTTTACTTACAGAATAGGGGGAAAAAGGACATAAAGAATACACACACAATGAAACAAAAGAAACCACAAATACTTTTTCAGTTAAATGTAAAGAGAATTCTTTCCTCAGGGAGGAATAAAACAGAGCTATTTTTCTTACTCAATATCTTACCCAATTGGAGAATTTTCTAAGTTTCTAAAGTCTGTCAATTAGTTCTAGAAAATCTCAACTAAAGACGGTAACAACAAAATCATTTACATGAACCATGTATTTCAGAATATCACTGATACAACTGCAATTAAGCCCATGGAAAGCTTGTCCTGAGTGAAGTCAACAGCAGGTTGGCATTTGTAAAATCCAGGAAGACCTGCAAGGTTTGCATGTTTAGAAAAAACATGGCCCCCTAGAAGAAAGCAGCTTGCAAAGGGGGACTACACTCAGTCTGTGATGTGTGAAGACTCCACACTTCAGGGCACTACAGAGCCATCTGCTGCATGAGTGTGAAGGGCAGACCCATCTGGAGACAAATCAGTGTTCTATTGCCACTCTAAAGGGAGCCCAGCACCCATTCTGAACAGATGAGAATGAAACCACAGGGCAGCCCTGCTCTCCACCAGGCAGATGGCAACCCCTGAGGATGCCCTGAAAGAGGAGCAGCTCAAGCACTCCGTGGAAGCGTGCAGAATTACTCCCACTCAGTGTAAGTCTCTGCCCCAGGCAACTCCATACAGACTGTGCCTGCGTAAGATGAGGATCTAAAGGCACATCAAGCAAGCTGTCAATATAGAAGATATGTGCGTTTTGATGAAAAGGCCCCTAATTTGTCAATCTCTACTTGACTTTTCTAGAAAAATAAAGTATAACAATAAAATTAAATAAAGTGTAACAAAATATGTATGACAATAAAGGATAAGCAAGCTCATATATGTATTTTTAAAAGAATTTCTTGGGTATTGTACAAATCCAAAGATATTGTGGTATTAGAGAATCCAATAACACCAAAAATCCCTAGCCTCATATTAGTTTTGATTCTTAGGTTAAACTCCCATATTCTAAAGTATTAAAAATTATTTACATATATAAATAGTTGTATTCTGTATTATACAATATATACCTCTATCTCTATTTTAATTTATTCAGAATAGTCTGCTGACTATATAATCTAAAGATGGCCAAAATTCTAATTCATTCAGCAAACAATGTGAATTTACTCTAGGCCTGGCACAGTTCTAGACACTGGGAAATAAATGTAAGAAAGATAGTTTCAACTTCAAAGAGCTCGGGGTCTCACAGACAGAGAGCATTCCCAGGCAAACCAGTGTCAAAAGATGCAACACAAGAGTGCCGTATTCAAAGATGGGTTTTCAAATTAATGTTAGGTGATGAATTTATCGAAAGACTGACAGTGAACTTCCTTTAAGTGAAAAGGTACATTCTACTATTTCTATGATAAAGTTGTTTTTTGAAGTTCATACATTTCAGTAAAAAGTCATATAGGGAGAACATCTGTCCCCACAAGCATTTTAACTATGAAGAATCTGTTTCATGTTTTGATTATGTTTTTCCTTAAATTCCTGAAGTCTTTTGAATGCAATAGTATTGCATAATGGACTTTAGTTCAGCTCCAAGTTCCACTCCTCTGGGTCATGATTTTATTCAGGTCACTTCTTTCAGACACTCAACCAACTTCTTTAGCCTTTTCCATTCTAATACATCATATCACCACAAGTGCACTTTAAAAAGGTAATAATAATGGCTACTATTTATTGAATAGTTACTGTGTCAAGCACTAGCCTAAACACTTTACATGAAGTACTTAAACCTCAAACTAACCCATCCGGCAGTGTTGTAATCATCTCCATGACATACAGCAGTAATTCTCAACCTTTCTGGATTCAAAACTTCTTTACACTCTTGAGAAAAATCACTGGATACTCAAAAGAGCTTTTGTTTATGTGGGTTATATCTATTAATACTTACCTTATTCAAAATTGAAACTGACTTTCAAAATACTATTTTTTTGAAATACTGATACCATTGCAGGTTAACATAAACAACATATAACTATGAAATATAACTATAGATTTCAAAACAAAAATTAGTAAAGGAGTGGCAGTGTTTTGTAAATGTCTTGAATGTCTGGCCAGCAAAAAAGACATCTGCATTTTCATATCTGCTTCTGTATTCAGTGTGTTGTAGTGCCCTGTGTTGAGTAGCCTCTGGCAAACCATTGTATGCCTGGGAGAGAATGAGAGTAAAAAAGGCAAATAATGTTTTAGTACTTTTATAAAATTCATTTTGACTTATGGGGCCTCAAAAATATGACAGGGCCCCTGGAGCTCCCAGGTCCACACTTTGAGCACTGCTGATGTACAGTAATACTTACCTTTCATGGGGAAACTGAGGCTCAAGAAGGCTGGAAAGCATGCCCATTATACTATTACTCTTCAGTTTCAATACAACCATGCGTGTTTTTCCAAGTTTGCAAAATAGCAATGAACATGTTCAGTTAAACTTTGATTTGTTAGAATTTGTGCTTCTGTATCAACCATCAACTGTTAGTACTGCCTCTACTGTTAAGGAAGTAATCACAAATAAGGCAAGAAACGACTGAGGCCTCCAAGGATGAAACACTCTTGACCACTTT
This sequence comes from Manis javanica, assembly GCF_040802235.1. NCBI lineage: Eukaryota > Metazoa > Chordata > Mammalia > Pholidota > Manidae > Manis > Manis javanica. The sequence continues at coordinate 103,022,034 of NC_133162.1, forward strand.
AACGCCAATCAGTGGGAAGACCACTGATACAACTTTTCAGGAACAAACTGAATTCCAAGTGCTATGAATACACATTTCTAGCAGAGTGGAATAAAAATATTAATCCAACTCTGAACATAAATGTATATGCAGGCTTTTGGTTTAGTTTCAGACACCCTGCCCCCACCTAGTATTTTACCAACAAAGATTTCACCAAATGCCTGAGAGGAAATTAGATACATGATTACTCTCATTTATGCCTTGGGGCAGAGTCACACTCCAAAATCTTGGAGAAAAGTTTGCATGAGTCATCAGCCTTCCCCACTTTTGAGTGGGCTCCAAGAATAAGAGCCTGGTGGCAACCTGGTATGTGTGTGAGGAGAGCTTTTCTGTTCCCCCAGGAGGCCTAGGCCCATTCTCTGCACACACAGAGGCATCCTGGGGAGTCACCCACCACAGAGGCACGACAATGCCAAATGCCAGGTGCGCCTGTCCAGCGGGCAGATGGGGAGACCAGTGGCGGCAGCCCTTGAGTGATGGTTAAATTAATTAGCACTTCCAAAGCAGATCATTTAATTACTTATCCACTCAAATATTCAGGCTGAGAGCACATTGTAGTGAGACTTACAGAGCTACAACCCAGATGAAAGAAACTTCATACATGTTTCCAATATGTGTCAGTGTTGGCCCCAAAACTTTAAAATATCAAAAATTGCCCTCATCACATTTCTTAGGGGAATCTATTAAACATGCACAGTGCATAGAGGTCAGCAAGTTGAGAGTGTTCTAAGTTGTGCCTTATGTGATTTTGTGCAGCAATCACTAAGTGACTCCACAGGGCAAACCCACACACCCCACTGACTTTGAGAGAGAGCAGAAGCTTTAAGAAGTGTGCTGTGCTGATTAAGGAATTCCCTCCTCAGCCAAAAAACATTTGACACAGACTTTTTAAAAGAGTTTGGTGTCTTAGAATAAGAGATCATTAGTAAAAACAACCAAAACAAACTCCCTAATTTTAGTTATCATCTTTCTGCAAACCTTTTATCCAAATGCTTGTCCTTATTGAGCTTTCTGAAGCTTCTAAAAATGTTTTTTTCTCATTTTCTAAATTTATCAAGAATTTTCTAAAAGTTCTCTAAATTTTATGCTATGTAAGTATTTCTCAAAATCTTTCTATGCTGAATGCTCTTCCACTCTCAAAAGTGCTGTCTCGAATTGCACCTGCATTTCCACTTACTGATTCATTGCTTCATAGATACAGTCACTCCTGCTGCCCACTCTATGGCAACTGCCTGAGAACCTGTCTCTCTCCCCTACAGCGCTCTAAGACCCAGGAGGCTGGGACTTATGGTCTTGGTATGTGAAAAGCACAAATACATCCTCAATGAATCAAAGATCATGCTTCAGGGCAACCTCATCCACTGAGGCAAGATCACAGGCTGCCTTCAACAAATCCAGTATCACAGGTTACTCCCAGGCCCCGGGGCTTAATAAAATGTGTCAGACCACATATGCTACCTGTAATCCCTACTACTACTGCCACAGGTAGAATTCTCCACATTTTTAGAAGAACGAACTATTCTTGTTAGTAAAAAGGTAAACCAATAAGGGAATGACCTTGTCTTCCTGAGTTCTGTCCTTCTATTTCTTCTTGAAACTGTTAGCTTTCACTAGAATAATCCATGCTTTTATCACAATATTTTTGATAAATGCAGGCTCTACTAACTTACTTAACATAATACTGAGTTAAAGCAACCCCATTTTCTTCCCGTTCTCTCTTTGAGGCAGAGTGAGATCTCAAAGCTCTCCTACCTAATATGTTTCTGAAATACATATTAAAGCAAAACCTCAGAAAAATAAGTGATCTCCTAAAGGAAGAAGCTGAAAGAGGTAATAAGCAGCCCTGGAACATTGTATTCCAGCGTAGTTTATACCCTAAACCTCCTTCTTTCATGTTTGGAATGAGTCATACACAAAAGGTAGATTCTGCTCAACAAGATGGTAGCTTTTAGAATAGACTGGCAATGCCATCAATTCATTCCACAAATATTATGCTGCCTGCTCTATGGGGGGCACTTTGCTAGGGTCTGTGAAAGATCCAATGATAAGTAAGGCTCAATTCCTGGAGTCAGCACACATCTGTTGCAAAAAACAAAAACCGGGTCTATACCCAGTGTTTTGGATTGAATTGTGTCCCTGAAAACTTCCTATGCTGAAGTCCTAACCCCCAGTACTCCAGAACGTGACCTTATTTGGAGGCAGGGTCTTCACAGAGGTAATCAGGTTAAAGAGATTGTTCATGGGGACCCTAATCCAATGACTGGAGTCCTTTACAAAGGGATGGACTTGAGGATAGATGCACACAGATAGAGAACATGGTGTGATGATGCAGGCAGACACTGCATGATGCTTCCACAGCGAAGGAATGCCAAAGACTGCCAGCAAGACGACCAGGAGCTGGGTGAGAGGCACAGAAAACTCCCTCACAGTCCTTAAGGAAGTGACCCTGCCACCACCTTGATCTTAGACTTGGAGCCTCCAGAGCTATGAAAGGTCAATAAATCTCTGTGGGTTAAGCCACACAGGTTGTGATACTTTGTTACAGCAGCCCTATCATATATTCAGATACACTTATATTCTAATATAACATTTATCAACTATATATGTTTGAACATAATCCACCTCTCTTTATACAAATTACATATAACTTGGTAAAATATAATGAGAGTCCCAAACAAAGTGTAACATATTTTTAGCAGGAGTATTTATTTCTTTCTGACCAGGAGAATCAGGGAAGTCTTTATAGAGGAAATGGCAGGCACATTTCACATAAGCCAAGAGCCATAAAAAGTCAGAAGCTGAACATGGGAACTTATGACTATAGAACTATAAACTATTTATGGCAGAGATGTTTGTTTGTTTGTTTGTTTTTAATCTAAGGAACTCAATTCTTTTACATGCCATTTCTCAAGAGAGAGTTCAAGACAACTATATGAATGATTCAAATGGCACTCTTGCTATCTAAGCCTCCACAGGTACACATCATCTTAGCAAAAAGACATTTTTAGTACTTTCATCTTCATCTTCATATTCTTTTTACTGTGTTTATTGTGATGTCTAGTGTAAGATAAGGTGCTGCCTGGTGCCCTATTAAAAGAACACTGATTTAGTTGATAAACCAGAGTGCGGATGGATTGCAAACATACTTCCTCACTCTCTGGCTGCCACCTTCATTACAGGGATGTGTACTAGTCACCTGCAAGTGACAAAGACTCAGGAGACCTGTGGTCTTAGAACTGGTCTGTCTAGAGACAGAATCCATAACCAGGCTCTATTTAACTCAGGTCTCTACCCAACCAAACAATTATCAGGCCTTAGGAACACTATCAACTTTGGCTTTTGTAACCTGTTCAACTGAATGCTTCCCTAAAGCATTCATTAAGAGTAATTTTTAAAGCATTAATCATTAGCAAATTTAATTTTATGACTTCATAAACTATTAGAACCAAGCTCACCTATTTTCATTCAGAATTCTTTCCACTATTGAGTTTTGTGACCTGATTAGATGCTTCTTTTCTAATCTTTTCCTATGGACTGTATAAATTTAGTCTCTCCTGGCTGCAAGTAACAGTAACAAACTCCAGCCAGAATAAGATGAAGCATTTCATTGAGCAAGTTATGGTATTTCAGGAGCAAATGAACCCCCAAACCCTGAGAAGGACAGAAACCCTGGGAAGGACAGGAGCCAGGGCACCTCCAGAGGCGCCCGCTGCAAGAATGCATATACCTTCTCCTTAGGGGCTCCTAGATGCCTTGGCTCAGCTCTAAGGACTTCTGGTTTCTTTCCCATCAGTTTCACATTTTAAATTCATTGGAATGTGATCCTAACTGGCATAGCTTGAGTGAGGTACACACTCTGGATCAACCAGGGTTGACCCAGGGGTCTGGGTCATATAATACAGCTGAGACATGCTCCTCCTCCTGACAGGCCAGGGGCTATTCTCAGAAAAGGAAACAATCATTAGAGTCTGCCACACAGACTGGTCATTTGCACTTCATATGTGTTATCCTTTCTTTGGAAAATACTTTCAGTATATTCCTAATTAATCCTCACGTGGCCCTGTAGTAAAAATAAACAACAAGATATGTTATATTTTAAACACTATAATTTTTGCATTCATTTCAGTTGAACTTAACTCCATTTGAGGTTTCTTGTTAAAACACTTAGCTAGAATGGGGCCTGTATCTTGCTTTCCTCCTATTGCCTTGACCTCTCCACTTTGTGAATTAAAAATTTATATTGAGCACATTCTTCATTTCTTCCTTGTAGAATATATAACTAACCTTTAGTCTAAATATTGCTTTCTGTATATTGTCTTACTGTCTCTGCTGTCAGCATGACTTAATTTATATTGAGCACACTCCTAGAAATGATATCAACTGTGAAACATTATGTACATGTTCACACAATATGTATACTATTAGAACCAGAGAATATACTCTTAGGAGACCAACAAATCAGGAAGTATCTTCCACCTCTATTTCCTGTCCTTCCCACCATTATCAGTAAAACTGTTGAAAATAAAAACAATTAAGACACAGACACTTTTAAGGGCATGCCAATTTAGTAAACCTAGAGAATAAAAGAGAAACTCATATTACCCTATATTCTTTGGAAACGATCTAATTGTGGCCAGATATGTATAATATTCAAATAGTATCTGAGCTGACAAATAGCTAAAAAGCTATGAAAAAATCAATAATGGGAAACTTTAGAGGGAAAAGAGAAGATGCTGATAAGAAAACAGAGCCTAATGTTTAAGAAATGAGAAATGAATGGGAACCAATCTATGAAACAATTGAATATACATTATGCCAGGTAAAACCCTAACGGGGAGGGGAAAAAAATTCTCAGATAATATGACCATCTACGATACTCTCAACAGAGGTAAAAGTGTTTTAGGAAATGGAAAAGGAATGGTATGCAAACAGCAGATGTTTTTGAAGAATAACAGCACAAAAACTGGACAGAAAAAAAAATACTGTCAAAATAGGTTTCTTTAAACTTGCTGTTTATATGTAAATAAACCTAAGCATTTATAATTATCATCTGTGTTACTGACACAGTGAGAGAGAAAAATAAACAACAACAAAAATGCAGGCATCTTTTGTATCTTAAAACAAGAGAGGGAAAATGGAAGCAGAGAATGGTTCAAAGAGACAATAAAAAGCCTTTTCTGAAGTATGGTAGACACCCACCATCCTTGAAGGCAGATGACCACGGACATGGTCAGCAGTAGTCTGAGCAAATATTCGTTACATTTAAAACAGAAGAGAATAACAGTAATTAATATCCACAGCAATTCTATTCTAAACACTTTACAGTTATTACCTCATTTAATCCTCACGCTAACCATGAATGAGGTAGGCACCATTATTATCCCCATTTTATAGATAATGAAAATAAGGCACAGAAAAATTATCTTCCCCAAGGTCTTAGAGCTGGTAAGTCATGATGTCAGGATTTGGACACAGGCACTCTTGGCTCTACTCTTAACCTTAATGCTATGATATCCACGAAATTATATCTGGAGTTAGGACTGTAATATTACATGTGGTTGATCAGAAATATGCCACTAAAAAATCTATATGAATTTCATAAGAAGCTCTCAAAATCCATTTTAATTCCCCTAGAGAACCAGACAACTGGAGAGGCAGTATAAAGCTGTGGTTCACAGAACAGACTCTGGAACTGGGTTGGAAGGATTCCAAACCCCAGCTCTTCCACCTAACAAGCTCATGATCTAGGGAAAGTTACCTATCTTCTGTTTTAGAGTACATCATTGTTTATGAATATGCACTGCCCCTCTCTGTGACGGCACTTTACTTCCTCACCTCACTGGTATCAGGCATGGCATGAAAACTACTTTAGCCAATGAAATGTGTGGAAGAAATGTGTAACTTCTGGGCAGAAGCCTTAAGTCCAGGATAAGGTTTGCCATGTTCTCTTCTCTCATGATTGGAAATGGTTGAAAAAGGCTACCCTGGGTCCTAGAGTAAGAATTCCTTAGAGCAGAGCAGCAGACCCACCTCAGACACCAACCAGAATAAGACATGTTTGTTGTAACTCACTAGGATTTAGGGGCTATTTGTTACTAAGGCATAATTTGCCTCATACACTCTCTGTACATCAACGTCCTGTTTCTAGGCTTGTTACTGGAATTAAATGAGTTATTTTTAGGAAGCATGTAAACAGTGGCTGGCACATGATAAGGTCTATAGAAGTGTTCATTCGTATGGTTATTTTCATCTATAAATGGCAGAAGATAAGTATTAGTGAGCCAGATACTCATCTACAAGTAGAGAAAAGACTACTCAAGGAAACATTCCCAATACTAATCAAATTGAATGTTTTTATGGTTCTCTAAACCTTTCAACTCAGTTCTAACTATCTACTGGCTGCCCTTTGGGCTTTTTGCAAACTTCTCGGTGCTCTATTACCAACCCAGCAGTCTCATGTATTTGCTGACAATTCAAGGCCTTAATATTGCTGGTCCAGAGTCTCCAGACAGTTTTCCTTCTACCAATTTTGGTCAGTTATTCTGGCCATTAATCTATGCCTCCTCCATCTCCCTCAGCTATCTTTTTGGAAATAGAGTTGAAACTATTTCCCATCCATGGAACACAATTTTAGTGAGAAAATAATAGTTGTTAACTCATTGTTTCTAAGAGTGAAGGAAGGATTGAATAACCTTGACAAGTTTCTTCATTTAATGAGTTTTGATTGGTTTTAATTTGCTAGTATGTGTATTTTTATGGTAAAGCTCTTGGCAGTTCATGTTCCACACAACATGCTTTCCAGGGATGCTACCGGCCACCCCAGATGCTGTAATAAGCAGACAGTGAGGCCTCTTCTGCCCAATAGAAAGACACTGAGGCTCCACCTAATCCATCTCAGAAATCACCGGCTGTTAAAGTGGGGCCCTAGAGAGGTCTCTGACACCACCACCCACAATTTAGAGATGAGGAAATGGAGGCTCAAAGAAATTAAATATCAATGAGAAAAATAAAAGCTAGTTGAAGAGCAAAACCGAACAGAGCAGTCATTATCTATGAAGCCAAACTAGTGCTATTTCCAGGGTCGATTGGGTTTTAAAGAAAAAGACTTAGAAACATGAGTATATTTGGATAGAATGAAAAACATGTTAAAAACCCATCAACAAATTCATTCACTCCATGTTACTAGGTATCTTATTGAGTTTTAATCTGATCTATTTACAAAGCCAAAGAAGTTACTGAGAAAGAGACAGTAACAGCCCATGTTACTGAGCTTGTATGTGAAGCAGATTGGTAAGATTGAGTCAGTATCTGGGTCTTAACTAAAGTAAGAGAGAAAACAGAGATCAACTTACACGTTACGTCAAAAAACTTTATTTGGCAGTTACTATATAAATAACTCACCAGCTATTTTGTCTGAAACAATAAATGATTAAAACGGCTGTCTTATCCAACAAAAATCGGAAACAGGCAATTGATAGGCTCAATATTCAGAAAATACAAAATACTAAAGGTAGCTATAGCTGCTTTCCACTGTTATTGGAGGCAAACAAAACCAAATGTTATTCCTAGCACTCATCACTTTGAATTATTTCTAAATGTGCTTCCCTACAATAAATGCACTGGAGGTTAATAAGTTTTGCATGTAAACAGTAGAAGATATAAACTGCCAAGGGGGGGGGGTTGCTCCCTTTACTTTTATTCTAGCCATCTACCCAAGCCCAGAAGAAAGACATCCCCTAAAGCTTCATGTGGCTTGTGATATAATCCCGTCCTCTGTGACTAAATAGGTAAAGGAAGGATGTACTCCTTCTAGTGGATAATAAAAAAAACTGAGATTTGTAGCTAAAATAGTCTTGATCACAAAAGCTTTATGTGTTTTTTCTGCTCCCCTGCTAAGTTCATATGCCTAAAAAACCAAAGAGAAAACAAAACAGGAAAGGATTCTACAGGTACCCATGTACAAGAAAGTTACAACAGTCAAAGATCACAATAAAATCAGTCAGTCATAGATGGGAATTCCATACAGCAGGATGATATATCTGCTTTGGAGAAGAGCACAATCCATTAAAAAATGACTGATAGAGAAAGTCCGGAGCTGAAACACATTCATAAAATCAAAGGCAAAATAACTAGCAATGTCCTACTTAGTCCCAAAGAAAAACAAATCCAGTAAAAGACTCTTTTGCAAATGGAGAATGTCTTTAGTACAATACAATAAGACTGTTGTGTGTGACACCTTGATAAATTAAAGAAACAGAAACACTGTCACAAAAAGAAAAGGAAGAAAGGAAGGAAATTCACAAACAGTACCCACAAAAGATGGATAAGAAAGTTTTAAGAGAATACATGCATTGATTAAAGGCAAGCAAGGAAAACAAGATAGCTGCTCTATCTAGCTAACCCCCCACAGCACATGCCTATTGTACTGTTTCCTTTGGCACTGACTACAAGACAGCTTCATCCTATGTCTAATAATACTATTATTTATAAAATGGAAGAAAAACATCCTGATAAGAATATACCTCAATAGGAAAAAAGTCTCCTTCTATATAATCTGAGTATACAGATGAAAAAGAAATGCTTTTTCAAAGTAATAACAATTACAAAGCAACCAGTGAGCAAGATAAGGACTTGCTGAAGGAGCCACACTAAATCTATTCAACCGACCAGCTTTTCTGTTATGTGAGTCCAAGAATGGATAACTGCTGCTCACTGGGAAAGCCCGCAGTGCTGGAAATATCAGTCAATGCTACGATACAGAGAGAAACAGAGGAAAGGGTGTCAATACATTTCCTTACAGTTCTTCATTTAACACCATATAACAGGATTTTGAAAAGTTCACACATATACATGGCACCTGCCCTGAAAAAGCTAGAAATTGTAAAATACTACTTTGTTACATGATTTTACCAATGTTCATTTATTGCAAATATAGAAAGAATGTTCAACTCAGTAAGTGAAGTTATTTTCATATTCTGACCAGTGTCCCCACATTAATAATATATTTCACTGATATGGCAAATTATATTATATTGAAATAAAAAATCAAAATAGAGTGATATTTTCACAAGTCCAAGTTTAAAAACAATCTGTTGAATATGGCTGTTGCCTATCTCATAACTTGGTATACATAATATGTACACATAACTACATTTAAATACCAACAGTTTAATATATTACATGCAATCTGACCAGGTAGTTCCAAGACTATGTTGATAATTTGCTAGAGCTGGGAAAGAGTAAAACAAAACAAAACAAAAATCCATAATACAATTAGCTAGTACTTATTATGCTACTAATATATGGCAGCAACAGTGCTTCTGCTCCTGCCTATATCTTACTGAATCCTTACAAATCTCTTTTTTTCAGATGAGAAATCAGACCTTCCAAATGAACATTCTATACTTTAAACCACTGCACTGTCCTCCAAGCCACATATCTACAGAGGAGATTTCTGTGGAACCTCCTAGAATTAGTAGTTGTTGGCTATGAATGGAATTTTTCGCTGCTCTCAAAACATGACCAAACCAAACATGATTCCAGCAATGATTCCATAAGAAGCATCTGTGGCAAGAAGGGCCAGACAGCAGGACTTGTGAGGAGCCCCAGGCCCAAAGGTATGGCAGACACTCAGAAGGGACTCCTCATAAGAGTTCAAAGCAGGAAATTCAGGCACACAGTGGAGAATCCCATTTGGACAGGGTATGGGTAAATGTCCTGATCTGGAAATGTCCAGAATGTCATGAAAGGCAAACTCTAGTGAAAGTAACTTCAAGACTGGTGGTCAACTGAGGGTTTATGAGTTCAAGAGTGGAATGCCAATTTCTTCAAGGTATGATGGCAGTGAGATAAGAGTCTTAGAAAAACTGAAGCATATGCAGAATGTCAAGACATTCACACAAAAGGAGGCATATCAGCAACGAGGATGATTTGAACACACATCTAGGTTTAGTTCTAAGTTCATTTCTCAATAAAACTTGGTCATTAAATAAAATGTATTCCATTCAAACTATGGGACAGTTTTCTGGACTCCTATAGGTCTGTTTTGAAAACTATAGGTCCAGATCTGTACCGCACTGATACTCCATGAAGAATAAGCTAGTTTCAGTAACATTCATTCTGGCACTAACCATTGTGTATTAGCACCTTACTCATGTCTACAGAAGTTGGTCAGGAAAAAAAATCTCAGATAGCTTGCAGTTTTGTTGACTTCTCTTCACCTTTTGACTCTCAGCTCTTGGCTGTGAGCTAAACTCTATGGTTTCATCCTAATTTTCAGAGAAAGGTAACAGAAGACTTGGAATCAAATTTTTATGTTCAAAATATTTACCTAAAGTTTTAGAGATTGACTTTGCTTTTTAGAAGAGTGGCAAATGTTAAGGGAAGAACTAAGGGTTAAACATATCTAGACTGTATAAGTAATTCATTCATAAGTAAATATGTGTATGAATGCAGACATAAATCCTTAGCCCAATTAACAACCAGGATTGTAAGTCTAGAGTGAGAGACCCTGTCTTAGTGTAGAGCTCAGGGAACATTAGGCATTAGTAGATGCTTATTGAACAGTAGATGCTTATTGAACTGAAGTTACTTAACACCTGAGTCTCAGAGCCATTATCTTTAAACCAGTGATAAAATAGCCATTTCTCATTTTTTACACATTATACATTTGCAAATTTGCCAACCCCATAAAGTTTATTTGCAAGGCCAAAATCAATGTAAGGGACTTTCACAATAATTTGCAGGTATGAACATAGCAGCAAAAAATTGGGAGTCATCAATGTAAGTGCTCCCCAATGAGTTTGAACAAGGTGAAGCTCTGAGGCTCTCAAAATTGTTAACAAGTGTCTTTTTCATGATCTACTTAGTGCCTTATTTTTTGCACTTTAGTGCTTTTTGCTGGTGATTTTGCTACTTAAAACAGCCCCAAATGCAGTGCTGCAATACTACCTATTGTTCCTAAGCACAAGAGAACTGTCATGTGTACTACAGAAAAACAGATGAGTTAGGTAAGCTTTGTTCAGGTATGGCCTGTGGCGCTGTTTGGCTGTGAGTTCAACATTAATGAATCAACAATATATATGAAATAAGGTGTCTATATAGAGAAAGACATGAAGGTTATGTATTGATCAGTTGATGAAAATGATATGACTAGAGGCTCACAGGAACCTGTGCATTTCTCTGAAGAGCAATGGTTTAGATTTCACTAATTCAGCATTTATGACCACTTTAGAGAATATAACTACCATGAATTATGAGAATCAACTGTACTTGTTCCACCAGCTGTTTTTAAGTCTAAGAAAATGTAGGTGAAAACTCTGGTGAAGTGCCCAGAACAAGTAGGCAGTCAAGGAGTTTTACCTCTCTCAAAACAAAACCAGCATCCTCTTAGGTGTCAGCAAACAACACAGCTGAAAATACCAGTTCACTACATTTCATCGAAGAGGGCATGAAAAGTGGAATTGTATTTAATGTATCACTGAAATCAATATACTAATAGAAATGGTAAATATTAAGATAGTTATAATCAATCAAAGGCATGTGAGTCCTAGGTTACAATAATGTTGTCAGAAAATATGCAATTAACTCTGCTAATTAGAAAATCACAGTCTGTTATACATAAACCCTTCAAACAAATCCAATTAAAAGGGCAATTCAAACTTGAGCATATCAGTGACAAGTCTATTACCTCTACAGGTTTCAATTACAAAGGAAACAAATTGTCCTGATAACAAATACAGGGTTTCAAAATAAAGCACATGTGAGGGCAGAAACTCACCAACAAGAAAGGCTTCTCACGTGAGGAGTCTGGAGAACTTACTTTAGGAAACACTGGCGTATTGCTTAGTTTCAAAAGCTGTATCTTGATTAACTATGATTAAAAAAATGATATTCCTGAACAGAGATAGATCCTGTGTGTGTGTGAATGTGTGTAAAGTGTAGCTAACTCTTTCTTGGTAGAGATAAAACAACTTTAATTCAGTTTTCATCTAATTTAGAATCAAGAGCCAAGGCAGGCATTTTAATAAAAATATTAGATAAAAGAATGATAAAATGATATTAAAGGAAAGTAAAGTTTCAGAACACTACTGAGATTTTTTAAAAAGCTTTTCAAGGTTTTGAAAGCCTCTATTTACATACACCATGCTTATTTATTCACTAAATATGCATTAATTCCACACACATTTATTGAGTTCTGCTCTAAGCCGTCAGAAATTCCCAGGTGAACACCATACAGAACAGCCTTTCTTAAGCTCACAATGTAGTTAGTGAGACACACTTGTCAACAAATGCATTCCAAGGTGATAAATACAACTGAAGAAGTAGCTACAAAGAAGAAAAATGTTACTAAACTGAGGCTGGTGCTTTGAAAATAATGCTTACAAAGGTGCCTCATCTCCACATTTAAAATAAGGCTCCTCCAGGGACCATTTATCAGCTCAGCTGTAGTTAATATGAATAGCTGAGAAATAATAGTAACTACAATTGCACAGGGGTAGGAGGGAGGCCCCAGAGTAGTCCGAACCTCTCCTCTCCTTTCCCTCTCAAGTCACTTTTGCCATCAAACCACACTTAATCCAAAGCGAGTAATGTTAACTAAAGGAACTGGATTGTGCAGGTGGTGTTCCTGGCTGGCAGAGGCACTGGAAGAAGGGTGCCCCCCTCTTGCCTATGAACACTCGTCATGCACTCTCATGCGAGAGAGAGAGAAGGGTTTCCTGTATCTTGAAGTTGGTTGGCTTAGCCAAGGGATAGAAACCTTACTTTGGGTTCCTTCTGAAAAGTGGCACTTTAATTTTATTAGCACCTATTTTATCCCTTTCTCATTTCCCTCTGCTTTTAATAAAATATGTGTGTGATTTTATGTCCTTTGCCAGGATTAGGATTGAATAGTTTATCTGTTTGAGGGTGCTGCAGAGAAACAGGATCAGTTGAGAGAACTCAGCCTCCCAGCTAGGCCACTGCCCCTGCACAGTAACATGTCAAGCGCCAAGAAGGCCTTGCTGCTGAGTGTGAGGCTCCTCTCTGCCATCTGATCCAGGGCTGTATTTACAGAGACCATGACAGCCCATTTCTAATCAGGCTTCTTTCCTTAGTGCTCTCTGGTGAGACCTCCACTGTAGGCACTAGGGAACCACATAGAAGGCAAAACTCAGTCATCTGTAAGGATTCTGGACATAAGGCACATGACAAGTCAATCATGATATCAAAGAATGAACAGGAAATGAAAGCAAGAGGTTCAATAATTCAAATATAAACTGTAAGCTGCATTGATATAACTTTCAAAAAACACTAATTCAGTCCCAGGATAGGTTTAAAATGAAACTATTTATGTGTGTGTATATATATTATGGAAAAACTAGACCATATGTATATATAATATATACACATAACATGTATAAATAACACTAATACTAAACTGGATATTACACACACACACGTGTGTGTGTAATTGCTAGCTATTTACTCAAATCCATTTCCTCCTCTTCTAGGCACAGAGATAAACTACACTTCCTTGCCTCCTTTGCAGGTAGGATTCCAGGCAATAAACTTTGAGCAGAGTGGTTTCTGCTACCCATAAGTGTGACCCCCGTAATAAGCTTTTACAGATGGTTCCATGAAGTTTCCCAGTGCTGGCATACAGGGATGGGGAGGAACCCCAGAGCAGCCTGAAAACCACAGCTGGAACATAGTAGAGCTTCTATCAGCTTGTATTCTTGAATAACTGCATGGAGGAAAGCTTCCCCACTATATCTGACTAAACCCCTAGTTCTATCACATAAAAAAGAAGTTTATTTATTAGTGAAGCCAACACAGGTTAAGAGATCATTACCACAGCCAAGCCTACACTCTATTACACACAACTGTAGTGCCTCACATTTTGGTAAACGAGATACATGATATCACAACTTAATAAATTCTAATTTATTTCCTCCTCTCTTCTATTCCTTTGTCCATCCAATTTTCTGTCTTTGCATGGGGATGTGGGAAAACAATAGAGAAAACATTTGAGAACACTTCTGTCAACGTTGTCCTGAGGGGCTGATGCTTAAGCAGGCAGGAGCAATCTGTGATAGAAACTGATTCGCCACCTTAACTCTTCTGATGTATGCAGACTACATACAGTGCCATTATTCCGAATCCAAAGCCAACAATATAGTCCCCAGAGAAAAGGAATAAAACACTGCGTATATAACAAAAAAGAAAACAGATATCAAAAGCTACGACCTAAATCATCTCCAGCAGTCTACTGCAAGACTGTGACTCACAGGGTACTTTTTCTCAAGGCTAAGGAAGTGCGTGTAGGTGCAGGTCGGGGGGCCTAGCATCCAAAGGAGCACCGAAACAAGTTTTTAGCATAGGTCTTAGGAAGGCTGAGTTTAATGCATATTTTCATAGAATATCATTGCGTTGGATGTAAAAACTAGACTACATACAGCAATTCATAAGTCACAGCTCTGAGAAGGCAGCTGAAGAAATATTTGTCTTTGCATCAGATGAATAGCTCTATCACCCAGTAGTTATAGTTGTGTAGCCCTTCTCTAAACACCTTTCAGATGAGACTGTAAAACCTTTTCCAGGTGGCCCCACCTGAGAAGCCTCTGAGCAAAGCATTCTGTCTTCTTTAAGCATGAATCAGTTCTGAGCAGTAACTTCTTTTCTCTTTCTTCCCTAGACAAGGTGACATGAAGCCGTGTTTCGTAACAAGTAGGGCTGGAGGAGCATTTAAGTGTCCGAGACTGAGCTCCAGTTCTTCTCCCACACAACCGTATGGTTTCAGAAAAATCATAACCTTTTTGGTCTCTGTCCTCTCATCACAAACAAGAGGAGTGGATAAAAGAGGGTAAATCCAGCTCATCAGTCTATGTGTTACCTTGTAATATATCCTCTATTCCACCCCAATTCCTTTATTAGGCCCTTAAGTTATACATAAAATCCATAACATACAGACTAGTTTTAAAATACCACTTTAGTCAATCATGTTGGATTCCTATAAATAGGAGTGTTTCATACCTGCAATCAAATCTGCCAAATGCATGGATCAAAATTCCTTTAATACATCACATGCTGGCATCTTCCCAAATATGTTCACTTATTATGTTTATCAGAAAGAATTTTTAATGAGCAGCTGCCTCAAAATTAATTAGTGTGTATAGCTCACATTATAAAGTTACAAGCCAAATCCCATTGTAACTAATGTATTTTCAATGCATAACTCAAATTGCAAAGAATACTGAAGTGTAGTGGATGGCCCATTTCTTTAAAACAGTATATGAATCAACAGATTCACACAAACATGAAACAAATAGTTCTGTTCTTGATGCATATTTTGAATAATTTGATGCATAATTTGAATTATTCTATCAAGGAAAACATATTGATACTTCATTTCTTCATGTATACTCTTAAACCATTTCTATTATAGAACTAGACTACAGGAAAATCAGACTATCTGACTGTATCAGCTAGATTCCAATTTTTCCAACTCACAAAAACTCTCAAAACAAAGGAATCATTTTATGGGCCATTAACTGATTCCTTCAAACACCACTGGGTTTCATCTATATCTTATTCATGTGCTCAATTACATCCTGTTTTTGAAAGAAACCAAAACATAGCAAATAAAGCTGAAAAATTGCTTTGCCAACACTTTTTTGTGAAATCAAAATCAGGTGTAATTGAAAGAAAATGATTATATATCTTGCTGGCACTTGTTCCATTTTTTTAGAACAAATGTTCACACTCACCTAGGGGATGTTTCCATCTGCTACTCTCATTCTAGTGTTTATGATTTAGCTTTAATTATTGTACATAGACAAATTACCAATCTTACTATCAAAAAATAAATAACTCTGGCCTTATTTTTTAAAAATTCTATACCAAAAATGAAATCAGATTGTCTCAATCATATTTTAACAATTAATCTTAAAGTTAGCAGAAAAGTAGATCTTATCACCACCTAGGGAAAACATAAACTTCATCACCATTAAAAAGCATTAATTCTAGAGTTGTGCATTTTATAGTTATGAACTTAACCACGCAGCCAGAGATCTAGTCTCTTGGAGCCTAAAATCCAAAATTAACATGTACGTGTATTTTGAAAAGACAAAAAGTCATGAAATAGTAAGATAAGAACAGTGAACAGATACACAGTAGTCAATACATTTACAAATGGACATCAAAGCATATGGATTTGTGGTTTGGTAAGTCAGACCAGTACAAAAGTGATACGGACTCACAGATGTGACAAACCTTGACCACACCAAACCCTGGCAAAAAGCAAAAGCTTTGGTACAACATCCACCCACTTTGCCCTCCCCAGCCTCACCTCTGGCACCTCCAAAGTAGCTGCATAACTGATTTATTTTTCATCCAGATGGTGGTGTCCTGTGGACAGACTTAAAATTCCGACTGTGTCTTAGGCATGCTTATTCAGTGTCTTGAAAGCCATTATTCACTAATTTCATGTGGAAATGAAATTTCAGCTTCCCATTGTGTACAAATAACTTGGCCACTTACACCACATACAAAACGTGCTTGTGCCAGGCAGGAGTGGATGGCTAGAATGCAAATGCCTTCGTGTGCTTCCCTGGCTTGGGCCCAAGTTGGCATATGGTGGTCCCACTAACCACCTCCATATAGAATACTAGTTGAATACTTCAAGCAAGCCCTAGTAATGTGGTTTACAAAGCACACACTAGATGACTGCTACTTGCTTCTGTTTTCATTCAGGATAGAAGTTCTGTCTTATTTCAAATAAAAGCATTCAGTAACATTTTGCTTCTTTGCATCTCCCCTCCCGACATTATCGGCCACTAAAATTTTGGTAAATCTAGAAATAATTATGAGTTTCTAAGCTTTCTTGCTTTACTATTTTCTTACTCTAGAATGTAATCCTAAACATAGGCATCACTCTCTGTTTTAAGTCTAAGACTAGTAGGCAAAGAAAACTGGCTTTCAGATAGCAACTTAAAGGTTTTAGTGAAGCTCACAGGCTTTGCTTTTGCACAACGTTCCCACTCTGTGCTTATACAACTATTGGTATTTTCTGGAATTTCATTCTGGAAATTGCTTGCTTTAAAATGTCTAAGAACTCTTTTCCCCTCCCTCTTTTGGCTTTTTTTTCAGAATCAGCAGTGCCACTCAGCCATCATCATCATCATCATCATCTTCATATGTAAACATACTTTAACATTTTATACTGTAGCTGAGGAGCTCAAAGTATTTTACAAACATTAGCAAAATCACTGGTAATTTCTAGCCCTGAAATCTGACTTTTGGATCTTCCCAAGAAAATTTATTTACATCATGTTTGCAAAATATAATTTGTATTTGTAAATATAAACATTTATCTAGCACTCAGCACTGGATGCAACAAGTCATATTCTGGGAGTGGCATTCATCCCCAAGAGAAGTTCCCAGAGACATGAGCTATGCCTGTCTATGGTGATCCTTTCTGTCTCATTTGCAGGAGTAAATGGCTTTTTCTCACCTCCTACTTCTATCTACCCTGCCACATAGCTCCCTGGTCCTCCCCCATATCTGCAGAGTGCTAAGAAACCTTCTTTCCGACATCCGAGGAATGCATTTTTGTCCAATTGGCCTTCCTCCGGCTTGTCTTCTAGATAACAATTTCAGGATGAGATGAGTGATATGGATTATAGGGATATTTTGGACATTAAAAATAATCATGATCAAGACAAAAGAGCTTAATCCCTACTTTAAATTACTCATACAATTTCTGAAAATAACCAATGCTGTCAGTCAACTGGGTAAACATCCTGTTCCCTATTCTTTTTCTCTCTTTCTTACTACAATTAAAGCAACTGATGGTGCTTTCAGAAAAAGTCATTCTGACTTCCTAGAATCACACCTACTGTGAAGAAGGGGAGATGGTCTTGCATCCAAAAAAGTAAATGTGCTTTAAAAACAAGAAACTGGCTCTAGCACAGAGGTGACATGTAGAGACAAAGGGTGGTTCCAGAATTTCTAGAAGGGGCTCCAAAGAAGCAAACAAGTCGGAATGAGGAGGCAGTATATTTGTCTTGAAGCTGTATTTCCCAAGCCAACTCACATCTCTGACCTGGACTGTGGCTTTACTAAGGGTGACTGGAAAGGGTGACTAATGGAGATGTCACTGTGAACCTTTTCAATGCAAACTTTGGTTGTACCCTGAAAAGAACATAGCTACTGCATGTAGTATCAAGCCAGCCCGTTCTTAGAAGTAAGCTTTGATCTATCAGCTTCAAAAGAAATATAAAAGATTGGGAAAACATTTTTGAAAAACAATAAAGTCACTTAAGAATTGCACAATTCTAAATTGAGAGACACCTAAACATTAAAGCAAAAAATTAAAGGATTATCCCTCCTTCTCTAGCACCTTGAAATTATTGGGAGTTTTGTTTTGTTTTGTTTTTAACAAAAGACCTATATTTTGTATGAAATATCAGAAAGTCATTGGCATAAATGTTAGATGAGTATAAACTAATGGATATACCTCAGTCTATGGTTTGTGTCCCAAAATAAGACAGAAAACTATTTCATAATAATGTTTAAGATTTTAAGTGTATGCTGTTTTTTGGCTGACCTCGTTACAATGAAAGTCAAAAGCAATCACCTTTAAGGCCCTTTGAGAAATAGTTCTTCATACCCTTTTAAAAAAAAAAAGGAAAAAAGGTCAGGAGCAATAAAGGCTGGATTCTTCTGTAATTTAAGTGCAGCCCTCATTGTTTAAACCCTGAAACAGGATTTCAGTTGGTAAGGAACTGCTCCACAAAGTTGTACATGGAAGAACCTTTTCTACGAGTCTGTTTTGAATAGAAAAGGCAGCTCTAGGCAAACTTGGGATTATGTGACAAGTTTCTAACAAAGCGAGTCTGGTGCTAACAGAGGCTGGACTGAAGCATTTCATGGTGTGAAATGGAATAACCAGGCTCCTGAAAAACACTTGCCTTGGTAGCTACCACAGTGCAGTACATGTAGCAAGGGGAAAAATTGCTGCGACAGCATCTTCTTTTGATTCAGCCTGGTAGCTATGGAAACTATCTTTTAAAAGCCAATTGGTACTCTTCCCTGCAAACCACATAAATTAAAACTACATCTTTACCCTCATGGATTCCATACTTGGAGGCTTCATTTTTCAACATGCTCCATTTATCTAAACCCTTGCTAGCTTTAGCTCAGGTATTTGCAAGCTGAATCTATCATATTTGATTGATGTTATGGATTTAAATTAGAAAACTCATGAAGGTCTTTCTAAACTAGGCCCCAAGGAGTGGGGCCCAAACATGAGAAGTGACCACTTGTTTAATCTGCATGACATGCTACAACAAATATGTTTGCCTCTTTGTATTTCTCTCTTTTTCCCCTTCTCTGAGATAAGAACATATATAAATTCCCATCACTGTAATGCTATTGGCCCATGTGTTTCTTTTCTGTGGCCGTCCATACACCATAGGTGATGAGCAGCAATTCAGGGTCAAGAGTTTCCTTCTATTAAGATTTTTCTTTTGTGTCTCCCTCAATGGGAAGATTGTGAACAAGCTTAAAATAAAACACAAATCAAGTCTATGGTTTGACTTCTTTTTCTATATGAATTTTAACCATTATCTGTTTGAAATGGAACTCTCTTCAGAAATCTATTTCTAGATTTAGTTATCCTAATATTTTGAATTTTACCATTTATTTCTACCTTTAATTATATTTAATTTTTTATTTTAGTACACAATTTGATAAAAATGGAAGTTCTTTGTGTTCATGTTTCTACTCTAAAAATCATCTTAAATCATTTTTATTGTCTCTATTTCCTTGGTCAAACCTCCTCCAAATTTACTTTTCTGTGTCTGATCTTCTCTCACCAACATTGCCAACTTTGACATTTGCAAAATTGAAATAGAGTAAAATTATCTTCCAACATGCTTGAATTTCTCTGATTTTGTCAACATCATCTTTTTTTTTAACCTCCAAGTCTCATAAAGTTTATTCACAGCCTATTTGTAGAATCCTATTTTGTGCACAGTTAGCATGACCTTCAAAAATTAAAAGCTATATTACCCTAGATTAATATTAATGAACAACAAAGCTAGAGGACTTATACTATATTAAGAACTATAATAAAGTTAGAGTTGATACAGTGTGTTTGAAGCAAAAAAATAGACAGACCAATGGAAAAAAAAACAGAGTGAGAAACACACTCAGAGACATTTGCTTGATAGATGACAAGGATGACAAAGGAAAGTATTTGGCAAAGAATGGCCTTTTCACTGAGTGATTCTGGGTCACCTGGGTAGCCATAGGGAGAAAAATAATCCTGGATCCCCTTCGCATATCGTAAACCAAAATCAGTTCCTGAAGAACTGCAAACATAAATATGAAAGACAAAATCACAAAGCTTCCACTAAAAAAACAAACAAACATAAGAACATATATCTTCATGACTCTGGAAAGGCAGAGATTTCTTAAAGAAGACATAGCAAGTACTAAGCATACAGGAGAAAACTGGTATATTGACTTTTATTAAGAATCTCTTTTCTTCAAAAGACACATTCTAGTGAAACACAGAGAGGGTAAATATATTTTCAACACCCACTTGAGTGCACATATAAAGTACTATAATTAATAAGAAAAAAGAAATATAACCCAAATAGAAAAATGGGCAAATAACTTAGATCAGATCATAAAAGAGGATATCTAAATGGTAAATAAGCATTTTAAAAGGGGTTCAATGTCTTTAGTCATCAGGGAAATGCAAATAAAACTACAGTGCAATACCACTACTACCCATCAGCATGGCTAAGATTTTTTTTTTAAAGGAAAATACCAGTGTGCTTATTGGCAAAGACGTGGAGAAAACAGAGCTCTCATATTCTGCTGGTGGGAGTGTGACTGATAAAACAACTTTGGTAAACTAACAGTATCTACTACAGCTGAATACATGTATACTCAAGAGCCAGCAATTCCATTCTTCGGAATATAATAATCAGAAATAAATAACAATGATCACCAAAAATATGTACAAGAGTGTTCACAGTAACACTCTTCAGGAAAGCCCTAAACCAGGAAATACCCATAAGCCCATCAACAATTGACTGTACAAATAAATTGTGGTGTGTTCATTTAACAGAATACTTACTGCACAGTAACTAGAATAATCAGTTTACAAGTACTTACAACAATAAAGCAAATATCAGAAATATAACATTGAGTGAAAGAAGTCAGAAAAAATAAAAAGTAGATACTAAATGTCTTCATTTGTATAAAGTTCAAATGTGGGAAAACCAATATATGGTTAAAGAAATCAGGATAGTATTTACCTATAACTGAAACTGGCATGAGGTGGATTCTTGGTTTTTTTCCTTGATTAGTTACATGGGTGTTTTTATACTTGGTGAAAAAAAAATCAATGCATCAACAGTTTATATGTTTTCTGTAAATATGTTACACTTCAATAAAAGGTTTTCAAAAAATTAAAGTCATCATCCCATTTTCAAGCAACATATCATTTTAAAGTTGGGTACATGGAGGAAAAGCATGAAAATGTCAGTAGGCAAGTCATCACAGTCAGTCTCAATCAGCACATATTCAGCATGTTCCTACACTGTGACATTTTAGGAATGATGGAAAACTGTATGAACATAGAAAAACCATCCCCTGTTCTCCAAGAGTTTATAACTCAAAGAAAAAGAACTAAGAATTAATTCTATCAAAGGAAAAAAGAGAGACAGAGAGAGAATGATAGCAGGCACTCCCAGTGATTATACTGGTGGGGCCAACAACTGACCCACTTTCCAACAGCTGTGCTGTAGGCTTGGAGGAAGAATGATGGTTCAGGACTGAAATGACCCAGAAAGGCCTCCTGAAGAGGTGGATGGGAGTGTTAACTGGAGACAAGTACAGCACAAATTCGTAGTCTGGAAAAAAAAGCAATGTGAATGATTCCGGGGAGAAAGGGGGACATGAGTGATGATTGCAAATATACTAAACTTTCATGGTGAGGTAGGTAAAGAGAAGCCATTGAATACCAAACTGCATTCTAATGGGGGGGAAAAAGACATTATTGTCTACCCTTAGAATAACAACATGGAAAAAAGCTTGTCAAAAAGATGTGTTTATCCATTCACCTACATTTATTGCAATTTTCTGGAAACTTTTTTCAAACTGTACATTGCAGAATATTAGTTAGGAGTAAAATCATTTTACTGCAACCAATTTTCTGCAATCTATTTTGCTGTAGCCAATATTCCTTAAGAATAGGATTGACTAGGAAACACCACACTATACTACACAGGATCATTAGCAAGAAAGGATGTATTGCAACTGGTCCTGCAGCCCATTACCAGGGCCCATGGGAGAAACATGCAGAGGTAATGTGAGGAATATATCCAAGGCTGATGCATCAGCTTCCCATCATTTTGTTATGCAGCATTATTTCATGAAATTTTGTTTTTTCAGTGTGTGTGTGTGTGTGTGTGTTTATGTGTACAGTTGAAATATAAAATGTATTTGTATGGTTTGCAGTGAAAAAAATTAGGGAAACATTCCTCTAGAAATGGAGTTCTGTAGAATGCATTTGAACAAAGAAAGGCTTGAATGTGTGTCAAATGCCATTAAATAATGAAGAGAGGCATGGTAAAGAAATGAGCTGCCAGGTAGTACTAGGTCTAGACTAAGAGCCTAGAGTAAAGGACAGTCAGACCCTCCCCAGTTTTTGTTTAAGCCTTAGGGTTATTTGCTGCTCCCTGAAAGTTCTGTTCCCAGGGGATCCGCAATCCAGCACTTCTTTCAGTCACATCAAATAAGGTGGCCTTTAACTGTTACCTGCATCCAATTCTTCCCAACTGATCTACCTAGCAAATGTTGAGACCTTGCAAATACAACTACTTATATCACATATACTATTTAAAGTGTTGGTTTGTTTTTTTAAACTGTGCTACATTTGGAAATACGTAATATATACATAGCCCTGTCTAAGAAGGGTCAAATAACTGGCAATTCGGGGCAGGACTGTGAGTTGTCTTTAAATTATTTTGACAGGTGTCATGTTTCTACGTCATTTTCACTATACAAATCTAGCTTCAGCGAGGCTAATGGCTGTTTTATGATAGCACCATTAATGATGTTGATATTCAAAACTGAGACAAATGTTAAAATAATTTTTTTACACAGAGCTATTATATTCTATATTACTTTCCTACCCCTTAAAATTTTTCAGCATTTAATTAAAATCACACAAAAATTTCCCAACCCATTCACATTTCACAGCATTAAATTAAAATCCCATCAGCAGTCTCCACCCACGCACCCACCCCCATCACTTTAAATTAAAAGGAAAACTCACTTGAAACCCAAGGTCTTATGCAGTAAAAGCATTCCAGTCAGCTGCACAAAGCATTTCTTGTGGGACAATATCCATTAATAGTTAAAGACACACTTAAATGTACGAATATGTGTTTTCTTTATAAACACCTATATTGGGAAGGGAGAAGGCCTTCATTCATTCTGAAACCTGGTGACCTGGAAGTAGGCAGGCACATATCATCTCAAGTGTCTATTCACTTCCTTTTCTGTGCAGATCTGTCTTTCCCTACAGCCTGTGGTTTTGTGATTTTTTTCTCCTCATATCCTGTTTTCTGCAGAGGCTATTAGAAGTCATGTTTGTCTCATGCTACTTGTTCCAGAATTACCCTAAAATACTTATAACTATGTCCTATATTAGGAAAATGGAATTCAAAATTTGAAGTCCTGTCAGGGTATCTGCAGTTTCTCTGCCAATAAGGCCATGTGTTGATTGTTTGCTAACTGACCCATCATATTACTGATGACATGTTCAAAGCCATTGAGGAATTCATCCCAAAAACTGCATATGGGTATTCTGGATAAACTATTCTCTCACTGCCCAGGAAGAGAATGGGCTTGATGCTAAAAAGGAATAATAATGAACTTGTCAATGTGCAGTTGCTTTCCTATTGGCCAGTCACACGAGTTCTTCTGATTTCCTTTCAGCATTTTTAGTAGGTGGTGAAATTATAATGCTACACTGACTGAGTGGGTGAGTTGATCTGCCTTGTTTTTGTTTGGGATTATCTATTCCTGAATCTATACCCAATCACACAGGCATTTCTGCCTTCTGTCATCTATATGCTCAGCAAGGTTTATTTGTATTCATCTTTTACTCAAATAAAACCATTTAGGTTTATCTAGGTCCACCCAACCAAAGGCAACTTGCCACTTTTGGATGGAGAGAGTGGCATGTGTCCTAGCCGCATGCTCCTCTGTAGCAGGCTCTAAACCGCACAGAGGCTGTAACACATGAGAAGATTGCAGAAGAGCAGCTCTGGTGTGCTGGGAAAAACAGCAGCACTGGAGCCAAGAGCCCTGGTTTCTAATCCAAATTCTGACACCAACTTGCCAACAACCCATTTGAACTTTTTATGCTTTCATTTTCTAATTTATGAAATGCAAGGGCAAGACTAGAGTACATTGAATGACACTGCAGCTTTAAAATGCTCGCCTATGTATAGCTGAGCAGCTCACAGGTTTCAGTGGCATCCTTCCTCCAGACTGACCCAGCACGGAGCACACACTAAGTCCTTGACGGCTCCTGGGTCTTCCTCTACGGGGTCAACAGACCCAACCCTGGTCCTTGGAAAAACCTACTTCTTCCTTCCGGAATTCCAGTGCACAACTCAGTTCCGAGGGAAATAATCCTCTCCTCACTACTCAGCTTTAGATTGCCCTACCCTTGGATGTTTCCCAAAATCTTACTTTCTCATTTTTTTCCTTCCTCAGATTCCGTCAAGGGAGATGCCTCTAACTTCATGTGTCCCTTTAGTCAGCCCCCTCCCCGAGGCCCACAGTTTGAATCACATCCCTGAGGCCTTCATCTCCCCATTCAGGTAGTTGTGGTTGTTGGCAAAACAATGCCTTCTCCCCTAAAAGATGTCTACATTCTAATCACCAAATGAGTGAATCTTTAACTCTCATAACAAAAGAGGCTCTGTAGGTGTGATTAAGGACCTCAGATGGGGAGATTACCCTGCAGTTACCTGGGTGGGCTCCACATAATTACAAGGGTCCTTGTAAAGGGATGCAGAAGAGTCAGAATCACAGAAGGAGATATGACAATAGAAGCAGAGATCAGAGTGATCCCATTGCTGGAAGGGGCCACAATCCAAGGAATGCAAGCAGCCTTTAAAAGTGGAAAGGCAAGGAGGGAATTTTCCCCAAGTGCCTACAGAAGGAATACAGCCATACAAACGATGTGACTTTAGGACCTCTGCCTCCAGAACTATAGGATAATACATTTGTATTGTTTTAAGCCACTAAGTTTGTCCTCAGTTGCTACAGCAGTAAAAGGACACAAACACAGCAGTCATTATTAAATTATTTATCACTCAATTCCCCTAAAGGATTCACATCCTGCATCTCTACCAGTTCTCATCATGGATCTGCTGCAAAAATTAACATGAATAAAACCTTTCTATTCACAAATCTAGTGTAGAAAACATCAATGTAGATATTTACTTGGAATATACAAAAATGAGGAAAGAACTTTATCAACCTACCTACAAGTGTAGCAATCAGACACAGGTCCCAGACAGATAGGTGAAGGGCTTAGTGAGTTGGTTCTAGAGTTACACCTCCTTAAATGCTGTGCCTAAGCTCTTCTCTTGCCAACCCTGATCCTGGCCCTGGTGGTCCCTTCCCCACTGCATGCAGTCAACCTCCCCAGAGTGGGAAGGTACATTCTGGCCAATCCCAGACTAACCAAGGATCCTCCAAGCCAGGTCTCAAGGTACCTGGTCTAGGCTGGACTCTGACTTGAAGTTATCCTCATCAGTCAGTAAGGCTACGTGGATGCTGGGAGCCAAGTGGCATATAATCAGAGGCCCCTAAACACACTTTGGGATCACTCACATCAGCCTCTAGCTTTGCTATGCAGTTTAGCGTCATCTGGATGTTAGCAAGCCCTCAATGAGCACTAGCTCCACATTCAGTATTATACTACTTGCTCTGTGGAAGCAACCCCACCAGGGAGCCCTTAGCCTGGCATAACACTGCTACGTAGAGCCCAAATTAGAGGGGACTGCTGGCCCACACCTCTTACATTACCTCTAGAATACCCTGGCACCACTATCCCCAGCCTGACCTGATACCAGCACTTGGTTCTCTGGCTCCTTCCCAGTAAATGTTTACTGAGCACCTCATATGTGCCAGCTCTGTGCTCAGTCTGATTAAAGAACAGCATAGACACAATCACTATGCTTATGAAGCTGACCATCTGACCCAAAATTAGTAACAGCAAAGGTTATGAGAGCCACACAAGAGACATACAGGGCCTTCTATGGACGGCATGTTTGTCTCCCCCAGATCCACATGATGAGGTCCTAATCCCCAGGGTGATGCTATTAGGAGGTGGGGCTTCTGGGAAGTAATGAATCATGAGGGTGGGGTTCCCATGAATAAAAAGAGACCTGGGAGAAGACACAGCGAGAAGGCAGAAGTCTGCAAGTCAGGAACAGATCCCTCAAGAGAGACCCCTCAGAGTGGCTGGCACCTTGATCTTGGACTTTAAGCTTCCAGAATGATGAGAAATAGATGCCACTGTTTAAGGCATGTGGTCTGTGGTATTTGTTATAGCAGCCAGAGCTAACTAAGACAATGCCCATGAGAAGACATCGGGGGATGGTGAGGAGGGCCCTGACCTGATCCATGGAGGAAGTTTAAGCTACAATCTGAAAGATGAGGAGGCATGAGTCTGGAGAAGGGAGACGGGCAGCCAGGAGTGTGCAGTCAGGAGCAGAGGGAAGCCAGAGGAGAAGCAGGGCCCAATTAGGCCCAACTCATAGGCCAAAGCAAAGAGTTCTATTGTTTTAACTGCAATCTAAGGGGAGAGGTTTTAATGAGAGGAATGACAGGATATTTGAAACCATCAGGTTCCTGAGACTTCCTTTACAGGAACAGAAGGGAGGAAAACACCACTGGGTTCCAGCCTTTGAGGTTTTGGTCAAATATGTACATTCTTCCCAGGAGGGACTGGAAAATACATTGATCCACAGCTCTGTGATAAACCTTTATCAGAAATAATTCTGTCTTGGTGAGCTGCCCACGGAGCAGTGCCCCAAGGAAGTGGGATGGGAAGAGAAACAGGCCAGAAGAGCACAGAGGGAGTGTGGAGCCAGGACAGACCCTGGGACCCAAGCCCTGGCAGGACCTTGACCCGGGGTGGGCCAGCTAGCCCGGACCCAAGCGAGTGGGACCACCCACTTCACCCACATTACATCTCACCCCTGGTCAGATCCTTGGAAGGCTGGGCCCCCTGTCTCAGCTTCGGCATCACCCCCAGGGAACGGATGTGATGCTTTCCTCAGCTGAGCTCAGTCTCACAGCAGAGAGAAACCTGGGCACAAGCCACATTTATAAGGAGGTAAGAGAAACCAGTGCCAAACATGCCTCCTGAACCCCTGAGGGCAAGCAGAGGGGGGGCCATCAGCTTCTGAGGCAGCTCTGCCCCTCTGGACATATTGCTGCCTGCTAATTCCACAGGGGAAATGAACCACATTGGAAAGAAAATCTCTCAGATTTATTTTTATTAACCACAAAGCAAGTATCTGTGATTAGTCACAGTCAAGGCAGTAGAACAGAAAACAGATAAATGTATGTATTTTGACACAGACCCTAAAACTGCCACTGAGCTCCCTGAAGGACAGGTCAGTACTTCCAGGAGTGTCTGGTGACATGGCTCTGACTTCACCAGGCACAGGTGCCTTATGGGGGACAACACTAAACACAACATAGAGCACACAGCAGATGCCCCCTCAAAATTATACGTATATATAAATCATTCAATACTTATGCATTTATAAGGCACCATACTCACCTTTAACCAAAAGCAGAAGTTTATTACCTAATAAGAATTTAGATGTGGAGTTTAGAAAATAAAAATAAAAATCAGTGTATATAAAGAAAAACATACTCCATTTATTCTTTAAAGCTTATTCCTTTTGACAGCAATGAAGATCAGACATGATACAAATGCATATTTCTGCCCTGTGAATAATCAACTGCATTGTGTTTATTTGAGTGGTTCTCTGAAATGAAAGTCTTATACCCAGAAATTATGAAGAAGTCTCCTCATGTTTGATCTTAGCTATAAACTACTAAAATATCATTTTAATTTCTTCAGGGAAAGAGTATTTCACAGAGTTTGGGTTCAAGAATTGGAACTGCATGATGTGGAGGGAAGGTGGCTGCAGTGAGTTAATAATGTCCTTCCAATACCTGAAGCATCATTATTCAGAGGATGATGACAATCTAATCCCCACATCTCCTGATTAAACAAACAAGAGAACAGAAGCTTGGTTTTCATTCTGGAGAGATGTTTATTAGTAATGAGGACAGAGTTCCTGGCAGTAAAGGCTACTTAGAAAAGCTATAAATCACTTTTTCCAGAAGTCTTCAAAAATAAATAAATTCATCTGCTCATGTCAGTTTTAACGTGGAGAAGTTGCTGGAGAAAAAAGAGACACTTTGAGTTTTCATCCTCACCACAGGACTCTCTCTCTCGTCATCTCAGCCAAGCAGACACACAAAACAACAATCCCCCCACGACATAACACACAGAGACGTGCCGTCACTGGCTGAAGCTAGGACCCTCTTGGCACCACCAGATGCCCTCAGATCACACAAAAGAGGTCTGTGAGCAGAGTACAGCTGCCATGAAACAGTCACTTTCAAACTCCAAGGACACATTTAGTCTGCTCCGACACCGACTTAGGCAAAGGAAGTGGCACTAACATCTTCCAACATCCTTGGGGGACTGAGCTCAGCCATCCCCATTAGAGAACAGACGTTTTTGAGGCCAGAGTGAGGCTGCCCAGGAGCACCACCAAACGACAATGGAGAAAGCTTCTCTTCAATGCCAGCCAAAAAGAGGATCAAAAGGCTTCTCAAGTCCTAGCACAGAAGCCCTACAAATTTACATGGGGGACTGACTTGCACTGGTGAAATTCATTCCAATGTCCGTAATAATCGTCTGAAGGAGCCATTTACAAAAGCAAGCCACAATCCTCTAGCATCCTCCTGAAGCAGGTGGTGAAGCTAGGGTGGGTCTTCAAACTACACCTCTGGGGCCTGTGAGGTGAAGGCTTTGCCAGCTGCTGTCCGGACAGAGGGACTCATTCACATCACCAGCCCTCTTACAGAATAACAGTTCTGTGTTTCAGGTTGGTAAAGATGCCTCTCCCTGAAGTGGGCAACAGTAAGAGAATTCCTGCTGTGGAATCAGAATAGCAACCCCAACTTTTTCAGCTCATGTATAATGACACAAAGTACACTGACAATGCTCAGTGCATTTCAAAATATAATCCATGCTCAGCTCCATGTCTGAGAAAGATACCGTAAGAACCACAGGAAAAGATGAAAAGAGAAATAACATGTCTTGAACACCTACCATATGCGAGGCACTCTGTTGAACTCTTTACATAATTTACTTCATTTAACATGTGACAAGCCTATGATGTAGTAACGAGAAGTACTGTTCTTCCCGTTCCATGGAATAGACAGTATATCCCACAGATAAAGCAATGAAAGCTGTAGACTAGAGAAGTTAAAGGTTGGAGTTCACAGGGTAGAAAGCAGTAGAATTAGAAAACCTACTGAGAGCCCATGCCCTATTTACAATCCCACTTATCCTTTTAATACCCTCTGCTCCTTAGACTTCATTTCTACATCCACCTCCACCCCTTCCTGGGCCCCACTTTAAGATCATTTATCTCTAGAATAGAGTTAATTTGGGGAGACAATGTTCCTATTGAATAGGCCCTGGGCTGGAACCATATTTCTGCATTTTCAAGTTTTATGTCACTTGAAATGTCATTTAATTTCTCAATCTCAGTTTCTTCATCTGTAAAATGGGGATAAAGGGCAAATCTATATTACAGAAAGGAAAAAAGGGAAACACATAGAAAAGTGACTTAAACTTATAACTTTATAAGGAGGTATTGTCATAAACCCCTCTCAGTCATGCTCCACCAGCTCCTCATCATGATAGAGAAAGCTGGGAATCAGTGTAACCTACAGGACATGTCCAAGTAACATCTTGCCACTTCCAGGACTGAGCCTTAAGAAGGTCTAGAAGCTTCTATTTTGCCCTGAGTCAACACGTAACAAGTTCTGCTGGACAGTCCATGTGGAAAAAAGAGTATTGCTAATTATTATTTTAAATAATACAAATGGAAGCAATGCATTACAGTGAAAACAGCTTTTGACTAGAAACCTAGAAACCTGAACTTGACTCCTGACCTAATCACTAGCTGGGTGAAACTGAACAAGCAATTTGATTACCCAAGAAGTTTTTTTATATAAGAAATGAAACTAAAA
Source organism: Manis javanica (assembly GCF_040802235.1). Taxonomy (NCBI): domain Eukaryota; kingdom Metazoa; phylum Chordata; class Mammalia; order Pholidota; family Manidae; genus Manis; species Manis javanica. The sequence continues at coordinate 103,052,454 of NC_133162.1, forward strand.
TGTCTTCTTAGCTTTTTTGTGCTTGTGTGGGATCAAAATGACATAATAAATAGCAGGGATTTTTGCAAACCAAAAACGAAAAAAGTTCTATACAAATGTGAAGAATTGTAGTTGAACTAACTTGAGGCTTCACCACTTCATAGTTATCACACAAGTTCTCAGTTTTGAACAATTTGTATTTTCCTGCCTTTTTCCAGGATAAGTGTTCATATAAATACATTTTTTTCATTTCCAGAGTTTTGGGAAACATCACTTAAAAAAAGGGGGGGGAGGATAAAACAAACTCAAAGTAACTATTCAATACAGCCCTCACTGCTTGATGAATACTTTTGGAGACAAAACCGTGAAAAGCAGAAAACTTTTGGCTTCTGGTGAATGGCTATATTCCCCATCCCTTGATGCACTGATTTATGTGAGTTTTGTTCCCCACGGTGGAAAAAAGATGTAAACAATGGCTTTAGGAAATATGTCTTAAGAATATATACAGTCCTGACATGGGCAAAGAGAGGTCTCCTAGTGGGACTGGATACCAGGAATGAAATACAAACTAGGTCATGGCTATGTTGACTGGCAAGAAATAAATATATGAAGTTATCTATTTCATTAAATGAAATGAGACACAAGAAACCAAATGTGTCCCTCGTAGTCTCACCAACTAATGAAACATTCTTTTATTGGAAGTCAAATCTAGTACCATAATAAGATAAGTACATAAAGCTTACATTATCAAATTAAAAATAAGAGTTTTTTAATGAACAAGTTATGTTAATTAATAAGTGCCAACTCCTGAGTGTGAAATGACTGGTGGTAAGGAACATGCTTTCTCTTAAAAGATTTTAAATGACCCTCTTCCAAAGGCCCTAAAGCAAAATATTCTGTACTATATGAATAAACTAAATATTGTGGTTTTCTACTTCAAAGTGGAACAATAGGTAAATTAAGACTAAAACAGTCATTTATGCACTGTAATAAAAACATTTAAACCAAGAATAAAGTTGTAAATATTATCTATCCAATTTTGAATATGTAAATTAGTTTCTGGGTAATGGTATGCATCTCTATACAAATATATATAGTACATATATATATATATATATATATGCTTATACTTATGTGACATTCTCAGTTGTTCATTGAACAAAAGGGAACCTTACCTACTCTTCTTATATATGTTCATGAGACTCTACAAAATAGTCTTAAATCCACATGTAAGAAGACAGGGCCAATATTCTCACAAATATATTCTATTGTGGTTTCCAAGAAGAAAAATAAATATGAAAATCTTGGGTGTATTGTCACCATCTAATTAGAAAATGAATGTGGCCACATGAACCATTACAGACATAACATTGTTCTGCATTCATTATCATTCTGTAAATAATGATATTTTTAAAAAAGAAACCACTGTGCAATTTAAAACAAACCAAAAATTCCTGTTTAAGTCTCACACTCTAGAGGCCATTCACGGACAACTGTAGCCAGATAGGTAACTCTTCCTATACTGCACCCTCTCTGTTTCCCTCATCCTTCATGCCTTCCTTCCTAGATTCATGTAGCAACAAAGGCCATTCAATTCCAACTAACCAAATGATAGCTAGACAACTAGGCTGGACATGTCATAACAGTCCCATCTCTACCCTCTAATGCCATCCATCCGTAACAGATTTGTGAAGCACACATAATCACTATTCACAAAATGAAAGGAGGAATTTTGCAATTACATAGTTTATTGAGCCAATGTAGACAGCCTAATGAAGAATTCAGGCATCAACATGAACTTCCTTAGCCTGAATCAGTCAACATGCTCAGGGACATTGGTATGTCTACATAGCACAAGCTAATTTAATAGTAAGGCACCAATGAGCAGAAATCTGTAAGCAGTACACTGAAATACAACTCAAGGTTTTCAAGATCATGAGAGGTACAAACAAGCAATATAATGAGAGGATCAAAAGAATTCAGACACTTTATAGAATTTTAAAAACTACAAGAGAAAAGTATTCAGAAATACACTAGTGACCACAGTATTTTGAATTATTTGCAAACTTCCAAATACATGAACCAACTTATAATAGGTGTAGAAAAAGAAAGAAGTAAATATAGAAAATAAATGAATTATTAATCATCTAAATACATTTATATTCATAAATAGGCAAGAAAGCTGGGAAAGTTTTTAGAACTAATTACTCAAATGAACAATTCTAGAGTAAAAGAAGCAAAAGTTTTCATTTTATACTCTGGTATTATACTGATGCCTATTTTGGGAAGAAATGTTCAGAACATTTCTAGGAGATAGAAAATAATCATAGAAAAAGAAAAACCATCATTCTGTTTAATTTTAGGTGAACAGTCAAAAGCCAGATGCATAACTTCCTGCTCACAGATTACACAAAATGTGAAGACTGTGAACAGACCTACAAGGCTGATCCTTGGAAACCAGACAAATGATGGGACTCGACATCTTGCATTGTGCAACTTCAATACTGTGCCCACTGTCATTTCTGAAAAAGCTCCCCGTGATGAGGGAAATTGGCAAAAGTGCCCTTTGGTCACAGAACCAGATTCCCAACAGAGGGTGCACAGTCTCTTTTCTGTGTTGCAAACACACCCTTGGCATACACGGCCACTTTCAGTGCAGGGAGCTCTCATGACAGCATGGGGTCATTCATGGCAATATTACACCAACATGCAGCTTGAAATAGTGGGACTGTTTTAAGCACATTTTATTGAGGAAGCTTTTGGACTACAGAGCATCCCCCTGTAAAAAAGGTGCATGGCTGCAAAGATACCTCTGTCTAATCAAGTATGGAGTACACTGTTCAGAAATCTGTAGTTTTCTACTTAAGGCTCCTAATGCAAATGAATCTAAAAGTCTGGAGCTACTCTTGATTCTCCCATCTTGGAGTAGTGAACAAGTTAATTCTTCTAGTTATTCAAAAAGAGAGGCAGGCTCTTGCACTCTAGTAACTCGTGAAATATCTCCCTTCCTTTCCGTTCTCATGTCACCCCCAGTCCAGGTCTTTATCATGTCTGCTAGACAGTCTCCTAATTGCCCTCCACTCCCCTACTATGCACCTTTCTCATGCTCAAGTTCCCAACACCTTTCACCCATATGGCCTCTGACTCAAAATCACTGATGGTCTCCAGTATCATGTCCCATAATAGGTTCCACATACAACTGCCTTCCCAAGATGTTCCATTATAAATGTATTTGATGATTTAAAGATATTTGGGGAAACTCAGAGATTAACAATGCAGACTGGCATATTAAAACCTCTGAGAACTTTCACAGGAGAGAAACTTTTTTTTTTTTTACTTTCTCTCACCTTTTTCTCCTTTTCAACCATGGAGCTTCTCTTGATTGGGCTTGATTGTTTTGACTTAGACACCTACAGCCCCCAGGAGAACTGCCATTCCAGGCAGGCAGCGCTTGGGACATGCCAGCTCAGAGGGTAAAGTTTGGATTGCTTGTGTGCAGGCACCCACCCCAGTTAGCAAGACCCCACCACCTCTGCCCTCCCCCTCCAGCCCTCTTCCAGGGCTGCGAAAGTGCCTGCCTCTGAGCCTGAGGGCAAGGCCTCTCCCGACTACCCCTCACCCTCTCTCTCTCCTCCCTGGGTTCTCCTTCCCCAGGAGGCCCATGCCAGCACACTGGCCCTCAGTCATCACTGCAGCTTAGCTTCCTACCTCCTGTTAGGCTGATTCCCTTTTGCTACTTCGCCACCTTCACAAGTGTTTCTGGTACCTTAGAGGTCTGTGTCCTACTCCACCTAGATACATAGGGCATCTGTAGCTTATAACTAATTTTATAACTAACTTACAAATAATTACATCTTTCAATGATTTACTATGAATCCATAAAACCCGGGACAAGGTTAAATAAACAGTATCTTTTAATGAAAAAAAAAGGGGGATTTCCCCAAATATGTCAGTATAGGAAGAGGAAGAGGGAGACTGTGTTAAGGCGGAATGAAACTCTCCGAGGAACTGCAGTTTAGCAGAGAGGGTGGGGCAGGACCACAAAGCAGCATCCGGATCTCAAAACTGCTACAAAATCATTACAAGAGCCAAATTATCTGAGGAGGAACACAAGGCCAGGTACACCACCCTAAAACGGACTGCCCGATGGACAAGAGGATCTGCTCCCTCATGTGCTCTAAGGCAGACAGGATGATTTTCAGAAGAAAAAAGATAGGCCTTTCAGGGTATGTTAAATCCTAAATCAAATATTCTAATTCCTAAGACAGTAAAGTTCCAAGGTGCTTTTTTTTTTTTTCTTTCTGCCCTCTACTCCACAAATATTTATTGAACACCTAGTAGACATAGAGTGGTTGGCAAAAACGACAAGTGGAAATGTTTCAGGAAAATCAGGATAAACTGTGAGGTACAGAGGAACAAAGGTATCTACCTTCTGAAAAGTCCTAGTGTATTAATGTAACAAGGATGGGATAGATTAAAATAATGTCTAAAAGCTGTCCAAAGCAGGAAGCACAACTATGCAATGTCAGGTCTGTGTGTTTCTTTTGAGAACCAATAACTTTCTGTTGCTAAATGATCAGTATCAGAATAAAGGACAATGGTCAAAGAAACTCTTAAGTACAACACATTGCCTGACACACAATAGGCCCCTAATAATAGTCTGCTGAGTCACTTAATGAATGAACAAGTGAATGAAATAAGGCAGGAAAGGAGGGCATCTGCTATGCATAGAAATGCTGTGTCTGGCTGGAACATCTTTGGTGCGATAATTCCTTTAAACTAAAATGCAATGCATGGTGAGCTACAAAGATCAATCTGTGCCTTTTTGAGTTAACCATGTTTCCCTCAAAAATATCATTGTGAAAGATTAAAATCCATACGCATGGCAAACTACTTAGATAGCCAGCGTGGTTCTCCTTTCATGTCAGAATAATTCAAGCAAATGTTGGGCTGCCGAGATAAGAGCCACTCCAGGAATTTGAGGAGATAGTACATTTTATACAATCTCAATAGGAAAATAATGGGGAGTGATAGCTGAGTTTGAACACTTGCTACTGGGGAGGAGTCGAGGAAAACCATGCTACAATATTAGAATATTAACATATTTGGTTAAAAAAAAAAAACAAGAAGTAACCAAAGGGAAAAACGAAAGAGGAACAGTCTTGGAGAAGTGGAGTTAATCTGAATTTGCATCAGGTGAAATGTGTGTTGTGTACTGTATTTGACTATGATACCAGTAAGCTAAACTAATCTATGTTATTTTACAAGGCCACACGTACCATTTGGTACATGCACATCTGTGTATAAAACTTGATATGAATTAGAGAAAGTTTTGGTAGCTTAAATCTCATCCAAGAGAAACAACAAAAATAAAATTGATAGAAACTAAAGAAGACTCTTCCAAGGAAAGTAAGATATTTTCCCTGGAGGCATTTGTAATAAAAATGACCAAAGAAATGAGGAAGAGAATAAATTCCTTGCTGGCCGGTTAACAAAACCCGGTCTTTTCTTTCTTTCATTTCTATAATGCAGTGAACAGAGGATAGGGGGGATCAAGAGATTGTTGAACCCAAACACAACCCTGGATAATGCAGTTATTAAAAAAATCACACTCCACATCTCCCAACAATTCAGTCAAAGCACCAGGAAAACCACCTGAGGTAAGCTTCTCTGGTAAGGATAACTCTCTCCTTTACAATTCATACAATTTTGTTAATACCACCATGACACTTAAGTTTACTTTATCATATAAAATCTGTATAATGAAGAACACAGCACTTGTCTCACAGAGATCCAGACTGCTGCCTTTAATAAAGAACATGTCTGACACACACTAGGGCTGAATCAGTGACAGGGGTCTTTATTATGGTGATGCTCCATATAATTACACTGTTACTCTCATTTCTTTTATTAACTCCTCTCTTCCAGCTTGCAAACTGAGAACAAGGCAGTGTTTCTCATCTTTGCATGCCTTGTAACCCAGAACTTGCCCTTCACAGGCATTTGATGAATTTCACACTAACTGAAACTTTCTAGGTTTATTACAGAGATTCAACTATTTGTACCTCAAAGAGAAAATAATTATTATCTGCTATTATACTTGTGGAAAGCATGTGCTCCTTCTAAAAGTAGCTGCCACTGCTTGAACTATAACTTTTCCTATAATGTTTGTTCTTTTTGGGGTGCTGGGAGAAGGCTCTGAGATGAAGTTAATATCAAATAGGCAGCGTTACTAAGTCTCAACCAATAGGAAAAGAACATTAAAAGACCATAGCAGATAGTACATGCTAACCTTTTATACATTAGGTACTATTTTAAACCACTTGATATGTTATATATTACTCTCAAGAATTTATAAATGCATATAATAGTTTTTTCTATTTTACAATAAGGAAACTGAAGTTAGAGAAATTAATAATCTTCCCCCAAACTGCATCAATAGTAAACAATGGTATCAGGACTTGAACCCAGGTCTGCTAGACTCCCAAGTTTGAACACTTACCCACCTGCTATGAAATACAAAGTTTTAGCAACATGCTGAGTTCCCAGTTCATTTAGAGGTCACAGCCTTACCTACAGCAGTACATGCTATGACCTATCTTCAACATGTCCAACACAGCATAAAATGATTTATTTCCCTCCCTTCCTCTCAACCCTATATCCCCCCACTGCCAACCTGCCACAGTACCTGAGAATCCAGGTACTGGCATCCCCCTTAATGCACTCTGTAGGTTATGTTCATGTCAAGTAATGTGAAATAGTTATGCTGAGTTTAGCAACATATTCACAGGGACAGTTTACTTAATCCATTACCAACCTACTGCCTGAGAAGTCTCAGCTGAAGGGTCATGTGAAAACAGAGTTGACTGACAGAAAGAGGGTGGAAGAGTATAATATCCAGAAAGCAATCCCAGTCAGAAGCAGCAGCCCTCGCAGCAATAATACTGTCCTACTTCACGGCAGCAAGAAACTTCTCAACCACCCACATCCTGCCCCCATTAAACTATACCTCTAAGGACCCCAAAGGACAAAGTGATAGGATATTTGAAAGGAACATGCCTATTGGCCAAGCATGAAATTCTGCAGAAAAAGCAAGGATGTTTGGAGTACACAGCCATAAATGCTCCTCAACAAACATTTACTGAGTGAATGAATAATGGGGCCATAGATCAGTCATGGGGAAGGAAGGCTGACAACCATGAACCATGGTGACAGTCAACATCAGAGTGCCCACCACTCTCTTTTGCTTGAATCTCTCCCATTAAATAGAAAAATTATAGGAATATACCCGAGGTTGGAATCAACTTCACATCTCTCTAAACTTCATTTGAAAAACCTTGGGAGTCCAACAGAAGCTGAAGTCCCCGATCAAAGCAGGGCCCACTAGGTCCAATCTAACTTCCCAAATACTTATATTTTTTAATTATGTGCTTTTCAATAACATGCAAGCACCTAAAGATGTAAGTCCAGCTCTAAACTAAGATACTATGATGACTAAGAATGAAAATAACACACGGCTATGCCAAATACAGAGTAATAGGCTTGAGTAAACAAATTCTCCAGTAAAAAATCAAAACCAAAAAACCCTACACATCTAAAAGTTCCCACAAAGCTTCATGGTACTAAACAATAAAAAACTTCCTTGAATATCTCTAGTCTTCCCTCATAACAGACCTTACCCTAGACCTTGGCTACTCTGATGTTTAGTAGAACCCACAACCAGCTCTGGTCATAATGAGCTCCATCATATACCTTGCTTGCACAACTTCTTTGAATAAAACTTTTCAAAATGATAAACAAGAGTACTGGCATGATCTCTAAAATGCCAACCAAATTTTGTGATTCTCAGGTGACATTCTAGAAATAATTTTTGGAGAAAAGTGATGAACAATAGTCACAGTTAAGAAGTGAGAAACAGCTGCCCTCCATGTTGAAGATGAGAAAACGAACAAATCTCCATGAAGGCCTTCTACACATTGTTACTTTAGATGATAAAGAAGAGAAACTGCCATTTATCTACCTGACATATTGCCAGTTTTCAAAGTAATGGGTAAAAACAATCAAAACCTTGACTATCTTCATATTGCTCAGACAAGGCACAAAAACTCTTTCTGTATGCTCTAAATTCAGAAAATCACTTCATTTCTAAAGTAAATATATACCATAAATGTACAGATATCTTAAGAATGCCCTGTAGCTAAAGAAAGTCACATCATTGCCTGCTCATTTTGCTTAATTTGCTAGTCTCCCAGCAACTCTGTACTAAAACTTTCATCCCATTTCAGATCCTTAGATCCTAGAATAAGAAAACAGTCCAGAGCTCTGGAAACTCTCCACCTCCAGCAGCCAGCAGTTCACTGAGCCACCGTGGTCTCCCAATGGAGTCACTTTCCAGGGTGTCTTCCTCGTAATATGCATGTTACACGCATTTCACTTATCTTTTCCAAGCTACATTCCAGTAACTAAGCTTCATAAGCTTCTTCTGAATTGTTTATTTTGTTTTAAAGCTCCATCAGCTGTTGGGATGGTTTGCAAAATTCTTTTCCTTTTTGGTTACACAGGACTAATGAGCATTACCGGGACTTTTGGTGGAATCCCTGATATTTAAAATTCCTACTGCTGAGATTAAAAGAAATAATGCCAGTGAAAGCCTTATGTAAACTGTAAAGTCCTGGTCACATGTAGCATGCTGCAGTAATATTAACCACCATGGCAATAACTACAATTCAGTGTAATGTGGGCTTTAAAATACTGATAGCCATTTGGGCCTTGTCCTTCTTTCCTCCAACTCAGGGCCCACACTGGTGCCGAACACAGGGGAGCCTCTCAAGAAAGTTTTCTTTGGCTGAATAAATGAATGACTTTGAAACATCACATGTTTTTCCAAATTAATGTCCAAGGACAAAACGAAGCTAAGCATGACAATTCAGATAATGAAAATACTCTGATCAAACTACTGATGTACTAGCATAAATACTACAGAATAAGTTCTTCCAAAGATAATTCCTTTGCTAATGGCATCTGGCCCTTGCAGTCAATACTGGGGAGAAGGAGGAGTACAGTCTGGGGCAGGAATTTCTGTTAGTCCTGAAAATTTTTATTAATTCACAATGGCTTAGAGGCAGCTGTCATCCCAGACAAGCTAAGGGGGCATGAGTTTGAAGGTTTTTAAAATGAAAAAACACAAAAGCAGCAAAGGTTATCCCAGCAGTGAGCATTCTAAACTTGAGCTTATTCCCAGGGTTGTACCTTTCTAGGGCATGGAGTGACCAACCATGGAAATGACCAGCCTTCTGTGGGAGGAGGGAACAAGCCTTGCAGTGTGAGAAGTAGCTGAGGAAGAAGTACTATTATGAAATGAATTATTTTTGGAAAATGCTTTTGCAAGCCTGTGCAGGAATAGTTCTGGTCATTAAAGAGGTGTTCTATTTTATGTACATATGTGAGTGAGAAGGTGGGGGATGGAAACAGAAAGGAATATGGAACAGGGGCCTCATGTATACAACTCAACAGAAGCAATGAGAATAAGAAGGGAAACTCTGGAGCGGCTGTTTATTCAGGAAAGCAAACGCTGGCACTGAATTTAACCCTATAAGACAAGGATAACCTAAGAGCCCTTTCCCAAAGGGTGTGTGGGAGGCCTAGAGGAGGGAAGGAAGATGGCCTGCTACCCAGGCGGTCCGAGGGCTTCGGCAGCGGGAGGGCCTCTGCACCAGTGGCCGCTAAGCTCTAGAAAATATCGTATTTCTGCCCATCAATCAGCATTAGGCTGCTCTAGGGGCTGAGCTTTCGGCACAGGCAGTTGTCAGTAGCAACGCAGCACACACTGGTCGCTCCCGGCGAGCTGCGGCACAGCAGCGAGGGAGGGATGGCCAAGGCTAGAGGCCCTGTGCTGGGTAGACAAGGGCAGGGACCCACTAGTCCCTGGGGTGGTGGGAGCGGCAGGGCCAGGTGGAAGCAGGTCGCGGATCCCTAGGGCTGGGGGCTGGGGTGGGAGGGTTCTGGTGTCATGGCAATGTCCGTGCCAAGTTCAGCGGCCTCCCAGTCTCTCTGGAGGTGACTCGCTTTGCTGGCACCTGAAAATCGGAGTCAAAGCCACGAGACAGGAGAAGCGCTGTACCTGAGTTTGGGTACGTGGCGATACTCAAGATGCACCGCCACCCCTGCCCCCTTCAGGAGTCTGGAGATTGCCGACGAGGAATTGCCTACACGTGTGCGTGCTTTCATTCGCACTTGAAGCACAAAAGCGAGGCCCACAGGTGGAGAGGAGGTAGCGCGTGTGTCGCGCGGTGCTCAGACGGCGTGGGGGCGGGGAGCCGGGTGAGCGCGCACACAGGTTCCCACCAGCCCACCAGCCGTCCCGGCCGCAGCGCGGTGCGAGTGGAAGAGCGACCCGCACCTCGCACCACCTCCCCGAACTTCTCCCCCTGCTGTTGGGATCCGGTAAGCTAGAAAGGAAGGGCGACTGTGAGAGAGGGCAGCAGAGGGCAGAGAGGGACCGAGGAGCCACCTTGGGAGGACAGAAGCAGGGCGTTTACAGGGACCAGTGGGAGCAATAGGGCTCCCAGGCCAGAGAGGCGGGCGGCCGCGTGCTGGGGGCGCGCCTGGGAGCGGAGCGGGCTGGCGTCTCCTTACCTGGCCTGTGGAGGAGCATTTTGCTGCGGGTCGGGAGCGGGGTGGGCGCAACCCCCCCGAGGCAGACCCTGCAGTGCTGTCACTTCGGCAGCATCAAGGCGCTGGCCGCAGAGCCCGGAGTTGACAAACTTGCCATGTCCGGAGCGCGCGGAGGTAGCCGGAGCCAGGGGCGCTCCACAGCGCACGGCGCAGGGCAGCCGGACCGGCGCGCTCCCTCAGGCTGCGCCGCTTTGTTACGCTCCTCTGGTCTCCCTGCGCCTAGCTCCCGGGGTCTCCACGCCCTGTCGGCAGTGGGACGTTTTTCACCGGCGATCTGGGAGGCCCCGCGAGTCCGCGTGCCACTTCCCTCCCGGAGGCGCCGGGTACAGAGCAGCCCAGGAGCGCCCGGCGGGACTGCGCAGTGAGCTCCTACCAGGCAGCTCCGGCCCCTGGATTCCCGCCCCCCACCTTCTCCCCCTCCCCGCCCCTCCGCGGCACCCCCATTCGAAGCTGCCTAGGATCGGGCGTCAAATCCAGCCCATCTGCTGCAATCATAATCAGTCTCAAACGAACGGTTCTGACAAATCTCCGCCTGGAGCCCGAGTTGGGGAAGCCAGTGGGTGAGGGGCGGGAGGGGAGGAGGGAGCGAGGGGCGACAGAGACCGGGCGCTGGGAGGAGGGGTGCCTAGAGGCTCCTATTGTCTACCCCAAACAGAGGAACTGAAAGGGGAAATGGGGACCCCCAAGGGGAAAAAGTGCTTTCCTTTCCCAGTTCCTAGTAAGAAAAACCAATCCCCTGGCAGGCCCTGACACACCCCACCCCCATCCCAAACTGAGCTTGATGAGCCTGGGTGGAACGAATTTCTGCTAATGAACTAAACAAACAGGTCCTGTAATCTTATCATCAGGCTAACCCAGACACTGGCAAGATATATAAAGTATTGTGATTGGCAGGTAAGAGCTGGAACTAACAGTCATTTGTCTGGAGTCAGAAGTTGGTTCCCAAGTACATTGGGAATAAAGCTTATGGGGAGAGAACTGGTTCGTAATTGTCCAAGCAGCTCAGGCCCTTTGCCTCCTGTTGGCATTTTGGGAGATAAAGGGGAAATTTGCTTTAAGAAAGAAAATGCTGAACTCAGTATAGCCGTATTTGTGTTCAAAGAATTCTCAGAATATATTTCCCCCATTTTCTCTTGGAAATACTCTTTTTAAGACATGTTATTAGAAAATGACTTCTAAAACTGATATTTTTCCAAACTAGTTTCTTCCGCAGATGAAATAAGGTGCTCCTGTGAATAAATATAGTCTATTTTCATATGCCATTTCAATATAACCACACATATTTCTATTGGTGATAGGCCTAAAAGGACTATGGCAAAAGTGTTTTCTTTTTTAATAAAAATAGCAGTTGTTCTAGATATACATAAACAAGTCTTAAAACATAAAGAATACAACCAATGGGATTATACCTGTTCTGTTGATCTTCTCAAGTGCTGGGAAATGTCCACTTGCCTTGAATGACAGCATGTGTTGAGGAAATAATATGTTGGCTAAACAAATCACCAGTTGAAAAGTTGAAGGGAGAATTTTTTGAGCCATTTATTCAGATAGGAATAATACCTTGGCAAAAATATATTTTATGGTGAAAATTGACTTGAGTTTTAAATCAGTGTTCATTCATTTGCTTTATGTTATATATAGTTGAAAAATGTGGGCAAGCTACATTAAGCACCCACTTGCCTTGGCAAAAACTGTGTCTTCTACTTATTTTATAGCCTAGTGGTGCTTATGACAGCACTGTGCAGCTATGAGCATTCCATAAATACTTACGTTTGAAGTTCTGATTTACAGGTCAGGATTAAAATCATATATATCATTGTGGCTTGATAGCAGAAGGAAAATGAGGTTCAAGTGTTAGTTCCTCCAGTAAGTAAATAATGAGTACAATTAGCTGATCAGATTTTAAGATATTATTATTAATATTTGGACAACTAGCTAATCAGATTTTAAGATATTATTAATATTTAAAAGTTAATGGCTTGCCACTGTCATTTTGTTTAATATTTTTATTAAGTTTATAAATTTTGTTGAAACATTGATCAACATGGTGCCAAGAAATAAATATTTCAAAAAGGTTGCTCTCCACCAGAACGAGGTACCATGCTGGTGACTGACTTTAGTAACAGTACCCAGGACAGTGATGGCTTTCAGGGAGAGAAGAGCTGAGCTGAGCGTCAAACACTGGGTGCACGCAGTGTCTGTGTTCTGCTGTGTTCTTTTCCCAAGATGGTAGTTTCATTTGCATCAGGGCCAAGTGGTAGGCTAAATGAATGGCCCAGTTCATCAAGACCTTGGTTCTAACTTCAAAATATATCCTATCTGATAATCTCAATTATTAAGTGTCCACAATGTGTCAGTGCTAGAATATATGAGTGCAAAGACAAAACATTTTGGCCTTGTGGAACTTACATTCTGGAGTGGAAGACAGACATTAGAAAAGCATACATAAGGAAATCATATTCTCTGGTATAAAGTAATCAATGATGTGAAGAAAAACTAAGCCAGGAGGGCTGTGTGGTATTCAAGTTTAAGTAGAGTGCTCAGTGCAGGTCTCACTGTGAATGCTAAATTTGAGTAAATAATTAAAGGAGATGAAGGGGCAGCCCAGCCATGTAAGTATCTGAGGGAAGGTGGTCCCAGGAAGCAGAAAGACCAAAGGTGGTGGTTCTTAGAGATGATTGTATCTGGTGAGGTCTAGGAAGGAGAGTGAAGGGAGAGGTTTTAATGGGGACTGTCTGAGAGGACAATCACTGGGTGGGACCTATCAGGCCAATTTAAGGACAAATTTTTACCCTAAGTGATATGGAAGGACGTGGACACACTGTTTTGAATAGAAGCATTTCATGATGTGATTGTTGAATGGGTCACTCTGGCTACCATCTTGTCAATTATGTGGGAGAAAAGGGGGAGGTCTTTATTAGGTTATTCCAAGAATCAAGGTGAGAGAGGACGGTTTGGACAGGACTTTATCAAAAAGGATGAGAATTGGTGGCAATTTGGGACTGTTTTGAACTTAAAGCCGACAATGTTTATTCAGAACAGGGGGGTTGGGAAAAAAAGAAGGGGTAATGAAAGTTCCAAGTGTTTGGCCTTCACAGCCAAAAGAATGGAGTTGCTATTTATTAAAATGGGGAAAACTATGAGTAGAACAAATTTTGGTAAAGAATCAAGGGCTGTTTTTTATGCTACATCTGGGATGCCTTTTAAGTTCAATTTTAAAAATAATTTACATAGAACTCTTAGAATACTTCCTGCCTTTTGTGGTGGTAGCACTTGTGTTAGTGGGGGTTCATGTGGGCAGTTGTTACTGATATTATGGATGTTTGCCAACCAAAATGAGAAACTGAGTAGGCCATTGAATATATAGTCAAGTGTGTGCTCAGGCACACATCCAAGGTGGCGATGTACGTTTAAAAACTGTGTAAAGTATAGATGGTTAAATTAAATCCATTGGATCGGATGGGATATTGACCTGTGAGTACAGTTGGAAAAGAGAAGACTTGGGAGGACTGAATTCTGAAAGGCATTCTGACTTCAAAAAGTCAAAGAAGGTGAAAAGAACCAGGTAAGGAGACTGACGTGAGTGGCAGCCAGTGAGGGACAAGGCAGACCAGAGAGTGTGCTCCCCCAGGAACCTAGTGAGGTAGGTATTTCAAGGAGGAGGGAGTGATCTGCTCTTCTCAGTCTCCTGATAGGATTGTTACCATAGGAAATCTAAAACATACAAAAACCTGAGAGAGTTTATCAAGGGTACTGGATAACTTAATTGTTTGTTTACAGTACAACATCCAGAGTGTCCTAGCATCTAACTAAGGATCAGGCACATGAAAGGTATTCAAATGGTGCTGACTCAAGTTATCAGTCAATGAAGGGATTAAATCCCTTATGCTTCAATGTATTTCTCAATTTACGATCTGTGGATGATTTTGAAGGGGTCTTCTATTCTCAAATTCAAGAAATATTAATGTTGGACAAGGTTTCTGAGAGGGAGTAGACCTGAGAAACATTATTAATGTTTCTCTTTTATTAATGCCAGTGTCAATGGACAAAAGACTTCTAATCCATAAGTCTCATATGGGACATTTTTTCAGACCATGTTCAATAACATTTAAATTAGTAACAAAGAAATGACTCACATACATGTAGAAGTTAAAAAATATACTTCTATAAGTAATCTGACAACTTAAGATAACACAATTTAAATGAGCAACCAACTTAAATATATACCTTATCAAAGAAAATATAAAATGGAAAATAAATGCATAGAAGGATGCTCATCAGTCATTGCAGAAAAGCAAATTAAAATCACAATAAGATATCCTCATACTCAATAGAATTAGCAAAATTAAAAAGACTAACAATCTCAAGTGTTGGCAGAATACAGAGCAACTTTAATTCTCATACATTAGTGGTAGAAATGCCAATTAGTGCATCAAATTTGGAAAACCAATTCTCAGTTTCTCATGAAGTTAAACATACACTTAGAAGACCATTGAGCAATCCCACATGTATCTTCTGGGTAGTTACCCAAGTGAAAACATATTGACACAAAGACTCGCACACAAATGTTTTATAGCAGATTCATTCATAATATCCACAAACTGGAAACCACCTGTATTTTTATCAACTTGTAAATAGATAAACAACCTGTGGCAGATCCACCCATACCATGAAATACTACTCAGCAATAAAAAGGAACCAATTATTGATAAATGTAATGATACAGAATGAATCTCATTCATGGTATTATTCTAAGTGAAATATCATACTTTATGACTGGCTTTTGTTTCATTCCATTTAATTCTAAAATACATTAAGGACAAAAAGCAGATATCAGTTGTTTCCGGTGGTGTGGATGGAGAGGGCATTGACTACAAAAAAGGCACAAGGGATGTATTTTGCATGTGGGAAATATAACATATCATGCCTGTTTGGTGGTTACAAAACTGTATTTTGTCAAACTCATCAAATTGTACACTTATTGGTGAATTATATGTAAGTTGTCTTAATAAAAAATATTTTTAAAAGAATAAAGAATTTAATGTGTCTTTTGGTAGGGGGATGAATAGCACTTTCCCATTTGAGAAGAGGAAGCTTACCTAAGAAGTATCACCAGTTTGTAATCCCCAGTGAAATACCTGATCCAAATAAGAATCACCAATAGATGCTAAAGCCAAATGGTAAAAGACTGATGGGAAATAGAATATTCACACAATACCAAATATCACCTTCTAATTTTTTGCTAATTGCCAAGGGAAAATATTATATCTTACAAGGGGAGAGAACATCTGACCTGTTCCTCCTTATATGATGCTATGTAAGATGTGCATAGTACCACCTATGAAGTGTTCCTGCAAAAACCATGCTGAACCTGATTCTTAGCAAGGCTTTTGATATGATGAACAGCTTACAAGAAATATGAAAGATAGAGGATCAGATAAATGATACCACAAGAAAATAAGGCAAATGCAGACTATGGGAAGCCCTGGAGCTCTTCAAAAAGCAGTGTCTGTGAGTAAATCATCCATAGATCTCCTATTGGATAAGAGAATTTTTATTGATTTTGCTAAGGTTGAAATGATGCTGTGGTTATAAAGGAAGAGGTCCTTATATTAAAAAGGCACATGCTAATAAAGTATTTAGGGCTGAAGTAAAATGGTGTTTACTACTCCCTTAAGAAAAAATACGTATGAAACAAAAATGCCAACATTTGCTGATGAAGGTTGTGGATAAATACGTGTTTTATTGCCCTCATCTTTTGATTTTTCTATAACTAATGATACAACAGATTTAAAATAATAGGACTACTGCACTATTAGCAACTTTAAAGCAGTAAATGTGAAAACATAGGTAAAATGATAAATGTTCTAAAATATAAAATGCAAACTTTTACTAAAACTCAAAAACCAACAAAATCTACTTAAATAAATCAATAATTGAAAAAAAATTTACCCTGAATAACCAATAGACCCAGATATTTTAGACATCTTTATTGAGTTATAATTCACATATCATAAAATTCACCCATTTAAACTATACAATTTGTTTTTAGTATATGATGGGTATTATAAATAATGCTGCTGAAAACATTCACATACAAGTTTTTGTGTGGAGGTATGTTTTCATTTCTCCTGCAAATATATCTAGAAATAGAATTTCTGAGTGCTATGAATACTCTAACACTTTGAGGAACTGCTGAATTGTTTTCTAAAGGAAGTGCACTATTTTACATTTCCACTAGGATTTTTTATTATTTATTATAGCCATTCTCATGGGTATAAAGTGTTCTCATTGTGATTTTGATTTGCATTTTCCTAATGGCTGATGATCTTTTAACTGGTATCTTTTCATGCACTTATTGGCCATTTGTATATCTTTGGGGAAATTTGTTTTTAATACCTATGCTCATTTTTAAATAGGGTTATTTATCTTTTTATTGTTGAATTGTGGGCCCAGATGTTCTTTAAGGCAATTTTTACAAAACCCTAATATCCACATCTTACAGAAAGAGTTCTAGGAAATAGAAAAAGATGAAGAGAAGAGAAAGAGGACTAGAAGGTGGAGAAGAGAGACAGGAAGAGAAGAAGACTTATGAGTCATCTAGAATTACTTTAATACTAAAATTAAACAGATGATATGGGAAAGGAAAATTAATGCAGTTTCAAAAATCCTAAATCAAACTGAATCCATCAATATGAAAAATAGTAGCAGTAGCAGTAATAATGGTAATAATCATATGGCATGATCAAGTAAGATTTATCCTGTAATGCAAAGGTGATTTGGCTCTAGAAAAATCTATTGATTGTCAATAAAAATATTTTTAGAAGATTAAAAAATAAGATACAGCCATTTCAATAGATGTAGAAAATTTCAATAACATTCAACATGTCATGATTTTTTTTTTAAATAACAAACGTCTTTCACAAACTAGGAATAGATGGGAACTTATTTAAGTTGGTAAAGGGTATCTACCAAAAAATCTATAGCACACATCATACTAAGTAGTGAAATTTAAGCACATTTCCTTTAAATTTTTGCTCTAGTCAATGTTCAATAGAAATGTTAAAATTCTGTTTAACATTTTCTAGAAGGTCTTATTTAGAGCAATGATATAAAGAAAACAAAAGGTGTCAGAACCAGGAAGTAATGAACAAAACCATCATTATTCATACTTAATATTGTTATCTCCATAGAAAATTGAAGATAACCTGGAGGCAAATCATCAGGTATATTGAGAGTAGCATGTTTATTAAATAAAAGAACAACATACTAAAACAGATAGTGTCCCTAGCCTAGATGCCAAATTATTTAAAATGTAACATATTTAGAAAATTCCATTTAAAATAGTAAAAAAAAAAAATAGGTACAGAGGAATGAGTATAAAGATGAGTAAAAACATTTTTATATAGAGTACTTTGTTGATTGGCATAAAAGAACTAAAATTAGGAAAATGTAGATTAAAAGACTCAATATCCTAACTTAATCTTTAAATATGAAACATTATCAAAATCCCAGCAGGTTTAAACATTGAACATTACCAATTAATCCTTGAAATTCTTATAAAAGAGAAAAGGCCCCAAAATAACTAATTTTTAAGGAGGGTGACTCCACTAACATCCAAAAAAGGGCCAGGCACCTTACTATAACAGACAATTAAACAGGTGAGATAAATAAATACATCAGTGGAATAGAAAGAGAACCTGGAAAGAGACCCACATATATGGAATTGGGCTGTGTGACAGAAATGACATCATTAATTAGTGGGGAAAGGATTGACTATTGAGACAATGACATCAGGTCAACTTTATACTTGAAAGATGTTGATGATGTGGAACAACAGGAACTCTCACAAATTATGGGAATGCCAAATGAAGAGCCAGTTTGGGCAGCAGGCTCTTACAAATATAAACATACTCATCATATGATTCAGCAGTTATGCTCCTTGGTATTTACACAGAAGAGCTGAAAACATACATCCAAATAAAAACCTGTGCATGGACTCCAGTTTGAAAAAGACAGATGCACCCCTATGTTTATTGCAGCACTATTTACAATAGCCAAGAAATGGAAGCAACCTAAGTGTCCATCAGTAGATGAATGGATAAAGAAGATGTGGTACATATACACAATGGAATATTATTCAGCCATAAGAAGAAAACAAATCCTACCATTTGCAACAACATGGATGGAGCTAGAGGGTATTATGCTCAGTGAAATAAGCCAAACGGAGAAAGACAAATACCAAATGATTTCACTCATCTGTGGAATATAAGAACAAAAGAAAAACTGAAGGAACAAAACAGCAGCAGAATCACAGAACCCAAGAATGGACTAACAGTTACCAAAGGGAAAGAGACTGGGGAGAATGGGAGGGTAGGGAGGGATAAGGGTGGGGAAGAAGAAAGGGGATATTATGATTAGCATGTATAATGTGGGGGGTGGGGGAAAGAGGAGGGCTGTGCAACACAGAGAAGACAAGTAGTGATTCTACATCTTACTATGCTGATGGGCAGTGACTGTAATGGGGTTTGTGGGGGGAACTTGGGGTAGGGGAGAGCCTAGTAAACATAATGTTCTTCATGTAATTGTAGATTAATGATAACAAAATTAAAAAATTTTTTTTTAAAAACCTGTGCATAGATGTTTAGAGCAGCTTTATTCATAATTTCCAAAACTTGGAAGCAACCAAGATGTCCCTCAGTGGGTGAATGGATAAATATACAATGGTACATCCAGACAATGGAATATTGTTCAGAATTAAAAAGAAATGATCAAGCCATGAAAAAACATGGAGGAACATTAGATGCATATTACCAAGTGGAAGAAGTCAATCTAAGGCAACAGACTGTGTGATTATAACTATATGACATTTGGGAAAAGGCAAAACTGTGGAAACAATACAAAGATCAATGGTGCCCAGGAGTGAGGGGAGAGGGAAAGATCAATAGGAAAGCACAGAGGAATTTTAGGGTAGTGAAAATACTCAGCACGGTATTATAATTACATATATTTCATTATAAGTTTGTCCAAAACCATAGAATGTACACACCATCAAGAGTGAGCTCTAAAGTGAACTATGGACTTGGGATGATTATGACGTGTCAACACAGGCTCATCCCTGGTAAAAATGTACCATTATGGTGACTGCATGTTGGTAATGGGGGAGGCTCTGCCTGCGTAGAGGCAGAAGGATTATGGGAAATTTCTGTACTTCCTCTCAGTTTTATTGTAAACCTAAAACTCCTCTTAAAAAAAAAAACACTAAATGTGAAAAGCAAATCTATAAAACTTTGTAAAGAATGCTTTGGAGAATACTTTTATATTATCAGGCTGAGAAGTATAATGAAGTATCTCATGATATTAAATATTTGAAATTCTATGAGAAAAGAAAATGCCATAAAGAAAATGAAAAGTCAAGGCACAGACTAGAGGAATCTTTTTGAAACATATATATACTAATAAGAATCAACGTTTTAAATCTGTAAATTTGTAAAAAACTGCACATGAGTAGGAAGCATTTTTTAAA
The DNA here is from genome assembly GCF_040802235.1 of Manis javanica. Classification (NCBI taxonomy): domain Eukaryota; kingdom Metazoa; phylum Chordata; class Mammalia; order Pholidota; family Manidae; genus Manis; species Manis javanica. The sequence continues at coordinate 103,072,633 of NC_133162.1, forward strand.
AAGGGACAGTATATGAATGGGCAGTTCAGAGAAGATAATTAAATGGCAATAGATATATTAAAGTGCTCAATCTCATTACTAAGGAAACAAAACAATGAGATACCCATGCTTATTATAATAGCAAAAAGTAATCATTCTGAGTACCATATGCATTGGAGAGTAAGTGTGGAAACAGGACCTCTCACACATCTCAGACAGAAACAGTACAGACCTATGTTGTAAAGTTGAAGGCACTCATGCCCTAAGACACAGCAGCCCCACCCAGATATATGTACCTGCTCAGAGGAAAGTCTCACACACACGCAAGCACACAGGAAATAGAAAAATCCATTATATACTAAGTCTCAAAGTAAACGTAAGTTCCACAAAGTACAAAGATTGTAAGCACTTGCTGATAACATTGCACTAAAACTAAATCATCAACTACATTAAAAAACTAAATGCCCTGCCTTCTGTAACTGGAACATTAACTTTTAAGCAAGTCTTAAATGAGAGAATTTAAACTAAAATTTAAAAACTCCTAGAAAATGATAGGGAAAACAACTGGATGCATTTAAATCAGTGGTCACAGAAAAAATAATAGTCCCTAAACAGTTAACAATAAAAATGTTAAAGTATAAATAAATCTAAATTCTCAGCTCAAAAGACGAAAAAAGGAAAATTAACCAAAGAAAGCACAGGAAAAGACAAAGACAAGAGCAAAATGTAATGAAGTAGAGAACAGGAAAGCAATAAGCCTAGTTAAGAAATTAAAATCTAGCAATAAGCCGAGTTAAGAAATTAAAATCTAGCTTATTTCTTTTAAATAGAACACTACATAACTTGACATTTACAAAAAAGAAAAAGGTGGAGGGAGAGAAGAAAGCACAAATATACAAGATACATGACAAACAGGAAATAACCACTGAAACAGAAAAAAAGTGTTTTTTAAAGTATAAGAGGCTACTTTACAGATTTTGTTTCTATTCAAAAAAATTTAAAAATATATATAAAATGGAATAATTCTTTGGAAAAGATGTTTATGAGAACTTGATCTATTAGAGACAGAAATTTTAATCAAACCAATGTTTCTAGAAGATAAATTGGGTAATAGATCTACTATCCCAATAAAAAAAACTACATGCTCATAAGATTTCCCTGGAGAATTATAAAAAATCCCCAAGATCAGACTATACCAATGTTCTGTATTTTTTCTAAAATGTGAAAAATTAAGGAAAATTTCCTAATTATTTTTATAAATCAGGTATAATATTGACAGTAGTTATGGACTGAATGTTTTCATTCATAACAAATTTGTATGTTGAAACTCTACCCAGCAATGTGATGGTATTAGGAGGTGAGGCCTTTGGGAAGTAATTAGTGTTAGATGAGGTCATCAGGGTGAGCTGTCATTAATGGAACTGGTGTACCGGGAAGAGTCCTCCCTCAGCTCTCACTGTATGAGGATACAAAAGCATAAGGATATAAGCAGTCAGCTGTCTGCAGCTCAGAAGAGGGCACTCACCAGAACTCAACCATGCTGGCACCCTGGTTTTGGACTTTTAACTTCCAGAACTTTTAGAAATTAATTTCTGTCCTTGATAAGCCACCCAGTTTATGGTATTTTGCTACAGCAGCCAGAACTAAGAGAACACTTTAACCTTATAAAGGCAGTTTAAAAATATTATAGACCAGTGTCACTCTACATCAATGCAAGAAAACTAAATAAAATAGAAGCAAAACAATGTGAACTGCACTGAAGATATATACCATGATCAAAGGCCACTTGCATTTGGCTTAATGTTAATCAATCATTAATATACCATATTATTAAATCGAATGAGAAAAATTTCTTAAGTCTCTTCACAGATATTTTAAAAGCCTTTGATAAAATTTAACACCCTCCCTGATCAAAACTCAGGAATATAGAAACTGATGCATATTTTGTTAACATGGTAAACTACACACACATATGCCCAGTACTAACACCAGTTTATCCCAATAGAACAATATTTGAAGCATTTCTAGTAAAATCAGGAATAAGGTAAGGATGCCACTCTTTTCCACTACTATTCAACATTATATTGTAGTCAATGCAGTTTTGAGGTAAGTCAAATAGAGGCCTAAAAATTGGGGAAAAGAAGTAAAAATGGTATTTTCTGATGATATGGTCGTATGTCTGGAAAATTATGTGAATCAACAATAAAATTAGCTCCAATGATAAAAATTCAGATTCAGAAAAAACATACAGAAATCAGCCACTTTCACATATATTAATAACTTATTAGAGGATATACTGTAATAGAAAGCCTCATTTGTATTACTAACTAAGAAGATACAATACTTAAGGGAAATCTTAAAATGAAATATATAAAATCTATATGAGGAAAACTTCAAATCTCAAAGTCACAAAAACAAACTTGAAAAATAGACTTTCACTGTTCTATGACATAATGACTGCATATTAAAATGTGAGCTCTAAGTTACTTTATAAAGGCAACACAATTTCAATAAAAATACCAACAATTCTTTTGGAGCTAAACAATAACACCAAAGTTCATGTGAAAAAACTTGTAAGAACAGACAGGAAATCACTGAAAAACAAAAGTCATAAAGAGAAAAGGAGTTCTTCCATACAGTAAACACACTATAAAGCTGCTATTATAAAAACAGTATGGTGCATGGATACACAGACAGAGCAAGAATAAATTCCAAACTCCAGAAATGGTCCAACAAACATATGAAAATACACTTACAATTAAGATGGCCTTTCAAATCACTGAGTCAACAATGGGTTTTTTTCTTTTTCTAATAAACAATGCTGGGACTTGTTGACCATTTGACCAAAATGAACATTAAATTCATACTTCAAACCATACAGAAGCATAAACTCCAAACAGATTAGGAATCTGCATGTAAAAAAATGAGACCATCAAGTACAAAAGAAAACAACCACAGGTGAAATTCTCTATAACCCAGATAAAAGGAACGGTTACCTCACTCCTTTGACTCAAGCTCCAGGTGCAGTAAAAGATTAATTAATCTTACTACCTAAAAATTGTTAAATAGCATGATATATTAGTTTTCTATGGCTGTTCAAAGAAACTATCACAGATTTAGTGGTTTAAAACTACACAAATTACTACCTTATAGTTTGTAGGTCAGAATTCCAACTGGCCTTACTGGTCTGAAATCAAGGTGTCAGGAGGGTCACAATGCTTTTTGGAGGCCCTAGAGAGAATCCCATTCCCCTTTTCTAGCTTCTTAGACACTGTCCACATTCCTTGGCTGATGGCCCTTTCCTACATCTTCAAAGCCAGCAATACTGTTGCTCTCTGATCTTTTTATCTGTTCATATCTCCCTCTAACCAAGGCCAAGAATGATTCTTAGCTATTAAGGACCCTTGTGATTATGTTGGGCCCACCTGACTAGTCCAGGAATATGCTCTCCATCTGATGGTCCTCCTGCAAAGTACCTTTTGCCACATAAGGTAACATATTTATAGGTCTGAGAATTAGGACATGGACGTCTTTGGAGACCATTATTCTGCCTACCACACATAGCAAAACCCACACACATAATCAAAAGTCTACTGATATTGCTGGGAGAAAGTATCTTTACTATATCATATTTAAAAGTTAGTATTTCCAATATTCAAAAATCTCTTAAAATGAAAGGAAAATTTTAGTAGAAAAAGCTGGCAGAAGTCATATACAGACAATTCACAAAATGATATGAAAGTGGACCTTGAACACATAAAAAGATGTTCAAGCTCACTCCTAACCAGAGAGATGCAAATTAAAATTACACCAAGCTCCATCTATCTGACTGGAGAAAATTTAGACATTTAAAAACTTATTCTACTGTTGAGACTGTGCTAAATACAGTCTTATACATTGCTGGCAAAAGTTAAATTGGTACAAACTTCTTAGAGGAATGTTTTCAACAACCAACAAAACTCCATTTGTACTTAATATTTGAGTGAGTATTCTCACTTTTTCCAATTTAACCTCAAAATGTACTTCCAATAACACCAAAATACATAGGCTCATTGGTTATTCATTGCTACATTGTTTGTAATTGTAAATTGTTGCTTAAAATGCTAGTAATTATGCTTGCTCTCCATATATATCTTTTTATCCATATTTTATGGTTTGTCTTACCTTTCAGGATGGATTTAAACTGCTATTCAACTTTATAATCCTGCGTGAATAGTTTCTACAATCTTTTCTACATAGTAGCACTGAATAAATGTTTTCAGTTTGGAAATTATTAGGTCTAAATAGTCATTTGTTATAAGAAATTTTATTTTGGAATAAAGCTCTCATATAACACTATATAGCTTATTCCTTTTGGATTTTATTGTTGTCTACTATACCATTTTCGTGGTTCTTACTAAGTGTCTTATCACAGCCAATCTTCATTAGGGAAATTTGGTTTCTTCAGTAATTAAAACTCTGTGGCTAGGGCACAGAGCTGAATTCAGCACAGTCACTTGGAGCAAGGTTCCACTGGACTTTCCATACTTTTTGTCACAACTGAGAAGTCCATTGTTCTATGATGACATTATCACCATTAATAAATGTATAAATGAAATGCACCTGAGAACAGCCTGGTGATTGTCCTAGGTCTTGGTAACAATGCAAGTAAATATACACCCATGCTCTATCAGTCAGTCCACTTTTTAAACTTAAAGATTAGTGTTCTTTTTTTAATACAGCTATTCATACACCTATCATTTATTAATCAATTTTTACATCAGAAATTATTCCAGGTTTTTAAAATCAAAAGTCTATAGCGTGTAAACCAAAAAAAGTTCCTAACTTCAATTTTTAACAGTTTAGTTTCTGGGAATTTTATGTTTATATTTAGATCCTGTTTTTAGACTGTCTCCTTAAATGAGTGTGTATTACATGTGTTAGTAATAATGTACATATGTATATACACATACATATACATTATTATATATATATATATATATATATATATAGTGTGTGTGTGTGTGCATATATCTCTATAAGCCCATACATTACTTTAATTAGAATGCCTCCCTTTATATTGGGGAACCTATAAGCAAAGAAGGTGGAAAAATTCCCCTCATGCACACACATGCTGAAGTTTACCTAAGCCCATCAAATTCAAAGCTCAGATAAGCATCCACACATATGTGAAATGGCTGTATATGGGGATGGGTAGAATATATTTAAGCCAAACTTGAATGTAGGAAATTCATTATCTGCTCCTCTACCCAAACACGGAGATAGCTTCCATGGTTTTCCAGCAACCTGTAGAATGCAGTCCAATGAAAATAATATGATCGTATTTTTGAGAGGAAAAAGTTAGCAATGTGGTATCTTTCTCACTAATTCTAAAAACATTTTACAAGGATCTTATTAACCATTGAAAGTTTTTTTTGATGATTGATGGTTTTGAAGTTTTTAATGTTTCTAATAATAGAATCATAGAAAGAATAAGATTATGGAAAGGAACCTAATACCCCTATTCCCACTTGCTTGATAGGAGAGGAAATTGAGCTTATGTGGTATTTAGGAACCACAAGGGATTCAGGGAGAGGACTGCGAGTTAGCTGGGGGTTTCTTCACCGCTTTTCATCACTTAGCCACCAGACTAGTGGGGCTTTCAGAGCCCCAGAGCTGAGCAGAACAGCTTGAAAGCATATCTTAGAAGGATGTGGACTCATGAATTCAAATTTGTGACAACCTTCAATCCTCTACTTATCCAGGAGTTGGTATGTAGGGGGTTGCAAACAACACAAGGAAGTTTTGTAAAAACTCACTCTAGCAATTGGCACCTACAGTTGAAATCTTGCCTAAAAACTTTTGTTGTAACACAAACACAGCCACTTATTTATGGACTGTCTGTGACTGCTTTTGAACTCCAGCTACGAAACTGAGTAGTTGTGACAGTAACCATAAGGATACAGCTGGTAAAAAAATATTTGCTATCTGGCCTTTAGCAGAAAGTTTGCTGACCCCTTCTCCAGAAAATGTCACTCTCTTATAAGCTGTTATAAAAATGAATAAATATGCTTTTTAAAACTACTAATGATTATGATTTTGAGTTATACTTTGAAACAACTATGGTAATTAAATAAATGCTATTAATTTTAATGAGCCCTTATTTCTGATACAAGCTATTCTATAGCTTATACATTCCTGCAGAATGTTAGTGACATTCCATTTTTAATAGTAAATAGGAGTCATTTTTGCTAATTAACTTTTGAAAATTAAACCTAAATTAACTTTTTATAGCCAGCAATAACTACAGCAAAGATTGCTTCCACATAATTAAAATACAGTGCTCCTAATGAATAGATATCCACTTAAAACTTTCTTTACAAAGATAATTATAGTTGCTTATAGTTCCATTTTGTCCTATGTGCATTGAAGATTATTGTATTTTCCCAAAATGTAAACATTTTTAAAAATCTATTTTTATGCATTAGAAATGTAACAATTATCAAACTTCTAAAATATTCTGTAACATTTTTATATTGAAAAGCTGCTCTTTGGGCAATTATGATAAATTAAATATTAAGAACAAACCCCATCGTTTCTTATAGAAGGAATAAAATTTTAAGACATATCCGAAGATATATCAGGTATAAAATAAAGGAAAAAACTACAGGTGAAACTGGTATTTAAGGGATTAAAATTAGGGAGAACCAAAATAAATAATTAATTTTTAGGAAATACAGTCTAGGTATCAGTGAAAGTCTCTTCTGCCTTTATACTATTTTGGCCTGTATATGGAGTCAGGATAGGCTAGGTTATACCATGACAACAAACAATCCCCAGATATTTCTGGCGTGAGATGAAAGCTTAATTCTTCCTCATAGTACATGTTGGCAGGCACCTCTGCTCATGGTAGTCATTCTATGACTCTACCTTTATATCAACCATCATGTTGAGCATTGCTGGTTGCCACGCCAGAACAAAAGAGCACAACGGAGTGTTGCACATCCACGATTAAATGTGTCAACTTGGAATGTCACTTTTGCTGACAACTCACTGACCAGAATGAGTCACATGACCCCTTTAGAGTACAAGGGTGTTGCAGTGCTATTATATGCTTATATGGGATAGAGCTGGACATATTTCTTAACAATTTACTGAATGTTTAAGATAATGATTAAGGACTCAACCCTCAGGCCAGACTAGTTAATTGTCTGTAATTCCCATTCGTAAAGTGAGAATACTAAATCTGACAGAACTGTGAGGATTAAGTGAATTGATACATATGGAGTGCCTTGAAGAGAACTAGCATTTAGTAAGGTGCTGTTATTTCATTTCAAGCTCTGTATTTGCCACACTGCTCTTTAGAGTCAAAATCACAGGAGGACAGTTTGAGGGCCGCTGACGGGCCCAGCAGGGATGCCTGCGAGAAGTACTCCTGAGAAAAGAACCATGACTGAATCAAACAAATCAAAATGCCAGGTCCTCCTTCTAAGTAATATTGATCCAGGAGGCAGGAGACAGCTATTAGTGGGATACCAATTTAGTTTAACAGAAGCTAGAGGACCAAGGCAATAAAGACACTAAAACTGATGGTAGGTATTAAGAAATGTGAAGATCAGAGGATGAACATAGGGTTTGAACATACATGGAACCAGTGAATGCAGGATGCTGGACAGGTCTAGTATATAATATATATATTTGAATAATGCAGTATATCAATAGGACCTTTTCTAATGTGTGATTTACAAGGCTTAATCAGGCTAAATATGAGAGTTTAATAGAAGATTCTCTATAAAAAGGGCAAGTACAAAAAGGCAAGAGGAAGAATGGGAACAAAGACAAAGCAAACCAGGAATCAGAGTCCAGGCAATGTAGACAGATAGCTCTTCTCCTTCGTAGAAACACAGCAAGCATGGGGCTGATGGTACTGTCCATTCCTACCAGAGCTCCTGTTGCCTCAGCACTGGCACCAGCGCAATTGCTCTGAATCCAAGACCGCCCACCCATGACCATCAACCCATGATGACCTGTGTGTCCCTATGCAAACAATTCTGGGCTATTAGGCACCAGATGAATGTATAAGCAGACCTGATTTCCTCTTCCAGAAACTTACTGGTTCAGAAGGGAGACAGAGAAGCTATTAGCCTACCCATAATGTAAATCAGAATGAAATAAGTTCTTTACTTCATATACATGCCCAACTGATGGGAGTGCAGAAGACTGAGCATTTTAAGAGATTTTAAAGAAGAAGAGGGATAAAAAGTTGGAGAATGCAGCAAATACCTAGCTAATAGAATATCATGAGCAGCTATGAAAACCATTAAGATTGACCATTTGGAGGAGAAAAAAAATGTTTAAAAAAGTAAAAGAAGCTTTTTACTTTATTTCACCCATATGTAGTTAATTCTGCAGCACTCCTTAAAAGGTCTCATTCCACATATATCCATGCATATAAACCTCTGTTATCCACCCCACAATATATTAATTACAATTTAAAAGTGACTATTTGATTTGAATTTTATCTTGGTAATCTTGAAATATATGCTCCACAGTCTACATTTTCCTAGATGCTCACGAATTCAAAAGATCATAGAACTACAAAAGAATTTCAACCCAAATTTCTGCTCTACAGATGAAAGTTATTTATCTAGAGCACAGCCAGAATGAATGGAACGACTGGATGTCGTAAAGTTAACATTTAAAAATCACTTTCTAGTATGGCTAACAACTGAAAAATGACTGAAGCTTGTGTGTGTTGAGGACAAAGAGAAACCCTACTTCACAAAGCAGGACTTATATTTATGCAAGTTATTACCCAACAAAAGGATGGAAAAGTTAGAAATACAATAGATTTTAAATGACTTACATAAATTAATGACAGGCCCATCATCGCAGTTAATAAGAAAAAATACAATGTTTGGGTCATGGCACAAATGTCTGAAGTTAACATCAAAGAGACCCCACTTTGACAAGTCTTCCAGAGACAGAGGTGGCACAGGGCCATGATGCTCTTTGACAGTCGTCACTTCCATTTGTGAAGCCTACAAGTGCTGCATTTTGGGTGCCTGAAACAAGGAACTACTAGGCTGCTCAGTTTGTGAATACAAGCTGGACTTCCACGGAACAAATCTTTGACTATACATTAACAAACACAACTATATCTGAAGTTTCTTGTTCCCAAGCAGAAGCATTCTAACTTTACCAGAAGAATCAGATCTTGGAAATCCCATGAGAAAGTTTTCATAAGGATTTATCCACACTTTCTTCTTTGGTTTGCTCAAATGAGCAGCAGGAAACCTTCCAGAAGTCCTGGACCTCTGACCCTTTTGTGGTTTTCCCATCAACATACGCAAACATCCACGGAGCAATTCCAAATCTCACTGCGTTGTAGCATGACCTTGCGATAAAGTATTATCGCTATATCTAGAGCACTTCCAATTCAACCCACTGTAGGATATGAGTTTAACTGCATGTTCCTTGGGAAAAAGAAAATTTTATTGACTCAGAAGTGTTAGAAACCACTGTAGTATATACCTATCTGGTTTCCAAATGTTCTTCTCAAGCAGCCCTCATGGACCCCTTCAGGATGTTTCCTGATGACAAGTAAATCAGCATTTGCCTTTCACTCAATCTAAGCTCGTGCCTTCTCTGGGACAATATCAGGACACACATCTGACAAGGGTTCCAGCTTATTAATTTACTCCAATGTCTTGTGGCCATTTGACTGGAAAACTAATCTGAACTGTATTTATTGCAAAATTTTCAACAATGTGACAGAGATGAATGCAAACTTCATACAGTCATTTTCAGCCATTTTCCACACTCAAAATGTTAACTTTAAAATTTGAAGGAAGAAGATAATGGTTCTACTTTAAAACTGCCTGAAAGTGGAACTTCTATAACAATAGTTTAGCATCGAGCCAGAAAAATAAACTCACCTGCTAGTGTAGTAAATGGACTAGAAAGAACCTGAGCAGAGATTGGGGTGGGGGTGGGAGTAGTGAAGAAGAAAAGGCAGTGGAATTGGATTTCTAGAATAAATGATTAGAAGCTCTTAGCATAATTTATCTTCAAGAAGTGGTATCTTCTTTTACAAAATGTACGTATCACTGTCATAATATGGCTGAAACTGGAAAAATCTAAATGTTAACCATGACAAGCATTTATAGTGCCCACCTTCAATCTCTGTCTCCACCTGAACACACAATTAGGTCCATTCACTTTGGCTGTGCTCTGGATAAATATCTTCTTGTGAGCTTTGTTTCTTCTTTCTAGCATTATCCTCCTTGATATTCCTTAACCCTGGAACTGTAAATGTTAAATTAATAGTTATTCATTTCAATGATGAAATGAAACTCACTCCCTTCTTCCTTCTGAGGGCCAGACTAATTGTCCAATGAAAGTTCTACCAAGGTCAGGAAGGACCTAACTGACTTGGAGTCATTAAATCTGCTCTGCCCTCTTAACCATAAATTAAGCCCTGGTGCTGGAAAAAGGGAGAGTGAAATAGGACAAGGTAATTTTAAAATATCAGGAAATAAGGAAGCAGTGGCAAAAAGGAGGATGGATTTTCTAAATTTAAAACACTCCTTGCCTTTTCTTGAAATAATGATTTATATTCTTTGAGTCCACAAGAGTGTGTAACTGGATATGCATGATGCAATGCTGGAATTTTAGGTATTTTACCTAAAGGTTAATAACAATTAATACCACTGGGGGAAAAAATCATAAAGTTAAAATAACAGCACTTTCTCAAAGAATGACTGAAACTGGACTTGTAATCTGGACATAATAAAGCATATTATGTTTATATTAGAGCCCCACACATTAAGAGGAAAACTGACAAACTAGAGTAAGTCCAAGAGGTGGCCATGATTAAGGTGGGGTCTCAAAGAAGTTGTACAAGGAACAATGGAAAAACCTACATTGCTTCCTTTGGAAAAGTGAAGACTGAGACCAAACTATAAAACTGTCTCAAAATATTTAAAAAGAATGGTACACAGAAGGGGAAAACAGTCATTACAAGTAGAGCTACTGATAAGAGTGAAAAGCCAGATGATCTGTCAACCAGTGTGAAGGGGTGTCTGGCTTCTTCCTGTCCACAGCAGCAGAATCAATTCTACACAACATTTGAACAATGGTCCCCCGGGGTTTGCTTTCACTCATGCAGTGGTAGATCTCACTACCTCAAGAACACCTTCCTCCACGTTAGTGGGTAGAAAGGGTCAGAACATTCCTTCCTAACACTGAGTTGCCATCTCTCAGGTTCTGACTTAGGTAACTGGTTAACTAGTTCTGTCCTCATGAATATCCCAGAAAACTATTAATCCCTTTCCACAAGATAAATCATTTCATTTTCAAAACACTTGTAGGTCTATTCCTTAGTTTTCTACTTGTGAACTAAGTATTTCCAATTCCTTTCACCATTATTCATTTAGTATTCTGCACTTTATACCATCTCAGCCACTGGTCTTCTGGACACTCCTTGATTTTCACTATCTTTAATTGACATCTGAAATAAATACTCTAGATACAGTGTTATCAGCAAAAGGACCACATAGAATTTTTAATTCCCCTCTTCAAGAAAAATTACTTAATATGTGCGAGTTGAAACCTATTATGTTCAACTCTATGCTAGACACCATTCAGTACATCAGCTGTTGATAATATTTGTAGAGAAAAATAAATGTACGTAGAATAGTTTTGGAGTTTTTACAAGATGTAAATCATTGTGTGTATATGTGTGGTATGGTCTCAAACTCAAGGAGGATTAAAACAAATGGAACCCAGGAAGGCTGAGGAACCCACATGAGGAGTTACAGGTCAGGAAGACTCTGAAGCGTGGGTAGGACTTGTCTGTCTGGAGTGGAGATGGGGACAACAGAGTGTGTGTGCAGGTATCACCAGTAATAAAGGAGGTCAGGGATGGTAACAGTATGTGTAGGTAGAAATATAAATATATTTGTATCGTAATATTTCCAGTAAAACTTCCTTTCTTTCATTCCACTTCTTGATATTTATCTGAAGAACATGAAAACACCCATTTGAAGAAATATGTGCACCCCTGTGTTCATTGCAGCATTATCTACAAAGAGCCAAAATAGGGAAGCAACTTAAGTACCTATTGACAGATGAATGGATATAGTATACAGTTGATCCTTGAACAACACCAGTTTGAACTGCACAGGTCTACTTATACATGGATTTTTTTCAATAAATATACTGTATTTCTAATTGGATGTAAGGCAGCAGAATCCATAGGCAATGTGGTCAAGAAATGCAAAAGAGAAATGTGGTACTTCATGGCCCATATGGGAACAGAACTTATAACCTTGACACTATCAATACCATACTCTAAACAACTGAGCTAACCAGCTGCTATTTGGACCTAAGAGTCATGCCAGGATCTGAGAAGAGTCAAGGCCCAGGTCATGCAACTCAGAGAGGGGCAGGAAACTTTTGCTCTTTGGATGTTGCCTCCTCCCAGCCCAGGCCTGATCCACGTGTAGAAAGCTGTCAATGCTGTCAGCAAGCAATAGATAAGCTAATTAATCCTCTGTTTGCTCTCTTTCTCTATTGGACCCTACAGCTCTCCTATTTCTTTTCTACTTTTCTATGTTTCATCTGAAGTTAACTAACCCATTTAATATACATTTAATATAAGTTAATATACAGGGCTATTTGTTTTTGGGGAGTTAGAAGTTATATGCAGATTTTCAATTGTACTGGGGGTTATCACACCCATGTTCAAAGATCAATTGTATATGCACAGTAGGATATTACTCATCCATAAAAAAGAATGAAAACTTGCCATTTGTGACAACATGGATGGACCTAGAGGGTATTATTCTAAGTGATGTCAGAGAAAGAAGAATACCATGATTTCACTTACATGTGGAGTCTAAAAACAAAACAAATGAACAAAATAGAAACAAACTCATAAATACAGAGGACAGACTGGTGATTGCCATAGGGGAGTGGAGGGTGGAAATTGACAAAATAGGTGAAAAGGATTAAGGGGTACACATTTCTGGTTATGAAATAAATAAGTCATGGATGTAATCTCCAGTGCAGGAAATATAGTAAAAAATATAATAGCTGTGTATGGTGACAGATGGCAACTAGACCTATTATGGTGATCATTTTGTAATATATAAAAATACCAGGTTGCTATGTTGAACACCTGAAATTAATATAATACTGTATGCCAATTATAATTAATTAAAAACATTTAAAAAAATGCTTGACTGTGCTATAAAATTTCCAGGACTCAGATTTCCACGGTTATCTCATTAGGCAAATTAATTCTTGGTAAAATACTACCATGAGCTAAGACTGCAATGCTAGAACTCTCCTCAGGTGACAAGTACAGATTTCAGCAGCAATTTTCTGGACATCCAATTGCCTTTATTTCAAGCATGAGAATTCCAGGCACTCAAGTGGGAGAGGTATTTTTGGAGAGATACAGCTTTTGGTACATTTTATCATCTTGGTAACAAATGGTCCCAAAGGCGAAGTTCTAAATTATGTATCTGATCCAATGAGTTTCACTTTTAGAATGGCCTTCTGTAACTGACCCTGCTCATATCTTTATTTCCAAAGCAGAAATGAAAGAAAATCAATTAGATAATAAAAATGAATAAATCCAGGTAAAGACACATTTTGGCCTTTTAATTAGCCAGTGAGTCTGTGAATCTCCAGGGAATATTGAATTGACATCATAAGACAATTCAATTACCATTAATAAAGACCATAACCCAAAACTGTGTGTGTGTGTGTGTGTGTGTGCAGCTGACTGTTTTTTGCACCATGCTGTGCTCATAGCTTCTGTGGAAACTTAAGTATTATTGAAGAGAACAATTTCCTGTAAAACCTCTTGAAAGTGATCACAGACTCTGACCCTGCTCTGGTGCCCTGGGTCTGCCAGCATGCTGTTTTATTACCTCTGGAAGGTTCTGTGCCAAGATACAGCCCAAGAATTAGAGCTTAAGGAAAACCAAGCAATCAGAACACAGACCCTGACTGTACTCATGTGCCACCGAATAGCAGCCTATCTGGACTAGAGTAGATATCAATCTACTTCTTTCAAGAAGAGAAACTGTCATTTTCCGTTGGAGTTCTATGTATATCCCTCTTCTCTCTCTTCATCACCCAACCATTCTCTCATACAAGGTGAGAATTATAGATTGTTAACTCTAAAGAAAAGCCTGCTGAAACCACATACTTCAACCCTTTCTCATTATCACTGGGAAGCCAAGGACCCAAGTGCTTAAATAACTTTCCCAGGACCATGCAGTAATTGGAAGAATCCGTATTTAACTCTACATTGCAGGGAATGAACCAGAGGCGATATTTTTTTTAACACTTAGCAACATACAGCACAGTTACTAAGCAATCAGAACACAGACCCTGACTGTACTCATGTGCCACCAAACAGCAGCCTATCTGGACTAGAGTAGATATCAATAATATTTTAGGAGATAAAAAGTGCCCCTTATTCATAATTAGGTTATCTAAATCACTTAGCTAGTAACATAATTTACTTTTAGTTGTCGGCTGTTCTCTTCACATTTTTAGTTTGTTTTCCTCCATTCTTTTTCATACCACTAATTGTTTGGAAACTCACCCTCCTACTGACAAACCATGTCATTGTTATTTATACTAAGCTCCATTCTGACTCCAAGTGTACGTCCATGCAGGCACACCCTTTCTAGCCTTCTGGTCAAGCCCTGATTCTGTTTTTAAAAGTAACTTGACCTATGTGTATACAATTTTTCTCTAACTCACTTTATCCAAGATAAAAAAAACAAAAACAAAAACAAACAAAAAACCCCCACTATTTTAGGCCTTGATTTTATCATGGATTTTTTTAACCTATTAGTCTCCTAATTCCTTTCTTTCAAAATTATAAGACATTCTTTCATTTCCTCCATCAAAAGGTTATTTGCTGCTCAAGACACAATTGATAGATAAATGGAGTAAAACTGGGCACAGAAATACACATTTGACTGTTTCTGGTTAGAGCCTTTCCTGTCATGTGCAGTAAACCATCACACAGACATGGCATGCCTTAAGACTTCTTATGTTATGGTTGCATTTTGAAAGAATCATGAAATAAAAGTCCAGTGAAGCAAGCATGCTTTCTGGCTTCATAACATGTTCACATTTTCATTAAACGTCTCTTGCTTTCTAAGAGTAATTATCTTAAATTGCATACTTCTTTAGCATTTGCATGCCGCTTGACATTTTTCTTGCAAGAACTTTGAAAGACAGGCTCATCAATTTCATTATGCGCTCTTAGTAATTTCTGTTTTTGAATTATTTGAATTATCATCAACCCCTTCCATGACTTAAGAAAAGTGTTTTGAGTATCTATAATGTGCTTAGTGACTTAGGTACAAAGATGACGAAAACACACTTCCAACTGTCCCTGTGCTTTCAAGGTACACTAAGTTTTATGTTTGAAGTGAAGTTTTGTGTCTTTTGCTAAGCACTATGAGAGACAAAAGGAATGGGAAGACTTGGTTCTATAGGTCAAAGATAAGACCTGCCCTCATGAGATAGTTAGAAAACAAGACAGCGTGTGATTGAGACCTATGTGGTTAAAACTGGTATAGAGGTCATTGCGGGTAAGGACAGAGACACTGTTACATGTTTGTAGTATTTGCTGAAGTGCTGTCCTTGTTAATCAGGGAGGGGAGGATCAAGAACTGGAGCACCCCTAGGGATCCCCCTACTAGTAAAATCTGGTTAATGTACTAGGTGCACAGTTGAGAGCTGCAGTGGTTTTTACTTTCTCGAGTAGACTTTTAAATCTGGTGAAAATTTAGGATTATCTCCATGGAAAGTTCATATACAACACTTAATAAACCAGTGCCTAGTAGAAGGCAAACACTGAGTAGCAAGCAAGCCAGGTTCCCATAAAGCAACCTCCTGAGGGCTTCTGAGCATGAAACCAGTCATAAGTTGCCAACTTTAACCAACCCTGCCACGGACATTTGCATTCTTGGAAGTTTTCTCTGCCCTGATATGTCTAGAGTGTGCCTCTACCAACTACTTTACAATTTCAACCTTCTCCCCATTCTTGGATTCCAGGGCATCTTTCCAGCCTTAGATCCTTTTTTGGATTATTTATGAGGTCAAGTTTGTAATATAAAAGTACACAATGTGCCACAGTTAAGGCCTCTGAGAGGGAAAAAAAATTGCACTTTGTATTTCTTCTTTTCAATGAGACCCAATACTTCTCCCCTGAGTTAGAGGGTGGAAGTGAGGTACTAGAACTACCCGCTAGGCCTCTGAATACAGAAGGCTCAAAAATAATGAGGGGTAAGCAAAAAAAAAAAAAAAATTTACTCTTTTTAACTCCAGAGTTACCCATGTAGACATATAAAGTAATATCCTAATATCAATCCCTTTAAAAAAAAATCACAAGTGTGCTCACACACTAACAAGTTAGTGCTTTCTTTTACATTAAAATTAAAATTAAAATTAAACAGAGGACCATGGTAAATTACCCATTTTGTTCCTCCTTTCAGAACAAAGGTACTTTTTCATTCCTTCCTGCAGGTGCACTTCAATTTCAACATATAAATTTAGGCCCAGTGGGTCATTTATATTGTTACCTGCTGGAGTTTTTCTTCTTTCAACTTAGTAGGGAATATTTGTAATCTTTGTTACCCCAAGTAAATCTACAAAACGCCTTTTGCTCAATGCTCTTATTTTAATTTCAGATAAATAAGCCATATTAGGTTCCTGGCTATCATATTAAGAGAAGCATGGACCTAAAAATAACAAATGTGTTTTAAGCCAAATGTTTTCAGATTAAATAGTGGTAAATTTCTCAGGGTGACCCCCAAACCCTACTGATGTTGAAATATTTTTTTGGCACTTTGAGAGTGCTCTGGAAGAACATAAACCTGCTTAAACTAGAAGCACAGTTATTCTCAAATCATTTGTGGACCTACTTGTACAACATTATTCAACTCAAACCTTCCCATGGCTGCAATAAATCCATCTTTAAAGTGGGGATATTTCCCAAGTTACACAGACAGCAGTTTTATATCTTTGTAGGTTTGTTTACTTCTTCTATATATAGTATAGTTTATTAACTATGAAAAAATGTAGATGTGAATTTCTCATCTCAGGTACAGTTATATTCTAAAGTCTTAAAATCAATTCAAATTCAGTCTGTTCAATAACAGATCCTTCATCTGCCCTCACTCCCCCAGATCTGCTCCTATTCAGGACTCAGATCAAACCACCACTTCCCCGGGGGAAGTCTTTGGACTTCTGAGGGACAGTCTCCTAAAATGTGTTAGATTCCTATACCCAGTTCCAATGGGATAGCTTAATGAATGTATGTGCATTTTTCTTTCAAACAAAGTTTGAAGTGAAGAGAAGGGGATAAAACCCATAAGGTTTTTTGTAATCTATGCACTGATTAGGTTAGGACCTAAACAGAGGCTCTTTGGCTGGATTAGCATAGCCCTTTAATTTAAAGGGGTGGGCAGATATAAGAAACAAGGAATCATGTATATAAAATTGGTGTATAATTTCTCTTTGGCATTTTTATTGTCTCCTTGCCCCAGACGACCTTGAATTCAAATACTAGGCAACTCCCTAAATAGATAAACATACAGATCACATACAGAAAACTATAATGTTGATCAATCTTAAAGTACAAGGTCAAATATAAACCTGGGTGATCTTTCTGGACTGAATTCTATTAGACCCTCTGCTACTGAGCAGAAGTCACCTTAAGGACAGGGATGTCACTTCATCAGGGGCTTCAGAGCTAAGAGAAGCCTAGATGCTCCCTTGCTCCTCTACTGCACCACAGTCTGTAACAAGTAAGTACCCTTTGGGATACAGCTCAGCCCACAGCTCCCTCACCCCCACCTCTGCCCAGGGATGACATAACCACTGAAGCATGTGGAGATACCCATTTTCCAAAGCCCTGATTTATTCTCCCTTGTGCTGAGCAGAGGGCATAACTTGGAGGCAAGACTCTTATCTTGGCAGGGGTCTGGGACTGTTTGCATCTCTGAAACCACCCCTGTTGGGTAATTGAGAAATGACATTCATGGCTTTCCAGGCCGGGCCTGAGCTTACACTTGCCCCAGAATACACTGTGATCATGTAAAGCTTGACAGCCCTGGTCTCCTTTGACCTTAGCAGAGTGAGACAGGGAGGAGAGCCGGGAAGCCCTGTGCTCTTACCAAGCTGGCCTCGCATGAGCTTTGGCTTTCAGAGCTTTTATTGCTATTACAGAGCACTCAGCTCTCTGTTTGCTACACATTTCATCCCCCAGAGACAGCCTCTTTTTCTCTTGAAGAGATTGAAAAAACAAATCACAGTTCTTATTTTATTTGGTGTCCACCATTAAGAATTCATGCAGAGCAGTTTCACTTGTTGCCAATTAAGATCTCCCAGCGGAAGTCTATGATTACAACAAAGGCAACCTGTTTAATACTTGGCATCTCCTTAGTCTACATAAATTAATCCCATGAGGATAGAGACGTGCTAATTCTTAAGATGCCTAGATAATTCAATTCTGAGATACAAGATATAAAGAAGGTAAACCTCTGAAAGGCTCTGGGCTTAACTTCTCTCAGTGTGTATATGTTTTTGCTTCTTTATTTTATAACTACAAGACAGTTTCTAGATAACACATTAGCAAAGAATTTCCCCTTCCCAGGAATACAATGATAGCCATGTAGCCTCTCAGTAGGAAACTTTAAATATCACTCACATTTTACAGAAAGTGAGATTAGGGCTGCGATGAACCTTAGGCATTGGTGCCAATTATCTCCACCCAAAAACTGTATTGCTGTCTTGAAATTATGGAGAACATGAGTATTTGGACTGTGGATCATTTTATTTTCAGTGTCCACTCCACTGATAAGCAACATTTTGAATCATGACGGTAACTAAAATAAAGGTTTTTGTCGAGTTTTTCCTATCTCCTTCCTTAAAATAAAAATCACCTATCAGCCAGAAAGCAAACATCTACTTTAAAGAATTTGAAACACTAAATCATTTTATTGGTGGAAGGGATGGGCCTTAGGGACTCTTATTCCAAGCAAGGATCTATACTTGCTTTTCAGTTGTTTTCCTCTCTTTTGTGATGTAGGAAGCCATTATCTCTGCCCCTGGGAAAGCAGGATTTAAGCGCTTTACTAGGGTAAACATAGCTTGTTAGCAGTAGTTCTTCAGGGTTTGGAATTTGGAATTGAGGCTCTGGCTGCCCCAGAAAATGGTGATGAACTTGGTGTTGGCTTTTCCATACAACTATTTTCCCCTTTTACCAACCCAGACTCCTCACACTCTAGATGCTCTTCCACTAATCACCCACGTCAGTACCAAGGAAATAGGGCAGAAGGAAGGCACAAGCCATTTCTTTTGTATTTCATTGTCCAATGGGATAGATCACCATTTCCTAAAATACATTCCTCAGAACTTCAGTCAGAATAGATGCTTCAAGAAAGACAGGATTCGGGATTTTTTTTAAAAGACATCAGTTATATTTAACATCTTGTATTCAAATGCATAGCACATGGTAGCAATATAAATGGCTCTGAGAACTTCTGCAATTAACACCATTTTAAAAGTTCGTTTTACCTAATATATTTCAATCTTGACCACAGAATACCTTTATTTTTCTTAAAATATAACAGTGACTCAGAGTATTAGTATTTTTTGGCATGTGCTTAGGAAAATGTTTGTGGATGATTTAAATCACTGGTTTTCAACAGGGAAAAAAGGTAGTTCTGACCTCCAGGGAACATTTGGAAAATTTTGAGACATTTTTGGTTGTTAAAATGGGGGGTGTTTCTGGCATGTATTGGGTAGAAACTAGGTATGATGCTGAACAACTTAGAATGCACAGGACATCCGCACTACTACTTACCCATGATGAAGAATGATCTGGCCCAATGTCAACAGTGCCTCAGTTGAGAACCCCTTTCTTAGATACAGCCTGCTCAGATGTTTGACTGGGAACCTGTAGGCTGGCAATTGGTACTTTGCATGCACCAGAACTTGTAATTTTGGCCATGTAAAACCACGTATTCTTTACTTAAAAGCTATTGATAACACTGTCTCCAATTTGAGCTATGAAAATTTGAATACTTTGACATTATTTGGATGAACTACTGAAAAGCTGTTAGGTATTTGTTATATGAGTCATTTCTCCTCATAGTTTCTTATAAGCTTTCTATGATATATGAATTAAGTATTATATAATGATCCAGCTATGTAAGTATTAAAGAAAACTAAGCTTATATATCTGTACATGTTATACAAATGTAGTACTTTAGACATTGTTTCACACAATCTCAATGTTCAGTAATCTTAAATACTAGCTATACTGATACCTTCTTTCTACAGATAAACTCCTTCACAGATATATTACCCAATAGTTTGCCAGCTCAGGTCAAGAGTCCAAGTCTCCAAAACCTCCAGGCCAGTCTCTTTTCATTTCTGTAGTACTTTGCTGTTCCTATTTTTCATACATAATTTCACATACGTGACATGAAAAATTAACACCATAAATATTCATCAATTCAATTTGTATTTTCTAGCTATGCTCTTAATTCAAGGCTGCAAACGGATATTTCTATCAAGTGATAAGAGAAAGACATTCTCAGCAGTAGTATTCTTACAGTCTTTCTTGATAGTCACAGATATATTCAGCCAAATCAGAAAGTAACAAATGATATAAAAGTCATTAACTACAAAAGTACTTTTATCCTAATCTTAATCTACCGTATTAAAGAAAACGTAAAGAAATTTATGCTCATACTTCAACAACTAGTAAACAAGCTGTCACTGTGTAGGTTTGTTTTTTTAATCACCAAGCAGAGAGATGCAGAGCGATTTAGCCTACCCAGACTTGTACTTAAGTCTTAGACTAGGTTTAAATCTAGCTCCACCCTCGTCAGATCAATTCAGAGGTGGTTTTTCCTGTTGTGTCAAAAAAAAAAAAAAAAAGTTGAGCTGAATGAATGCTCATTGCTAGACAGCTATATTTGAACTTTACAAATTCCTTTGCAATTTGAAAACCCAGAAACAGCTTATAGGTCTATTTCAGTAGAATACTAAACAGGACTCCAAAATAACTGGTTATCTTGAGAGTATGATTACAACAATTAATTTGTGTCACAGCAGATGGGTATGCTGTAAGAAATTACTATAACCTATTAAACATTAGTAGCCCCTTCTATGAAAATAAGACTTAATTCTTGTATTCTGTCTTCTACCACATGTCCAGTTCTCTTATCATTAAGCAAGTGGCAATAACAATATGACGTGGGTCTAATTATGCTTTTGATCAATCTCCAAAGATCATGGCCATAAATTAATGCTGAGTGCAGTTATTGCTGAAGATCTAAATATTCAGAATTTATCTTTTAAGTTGTAAGTTAGCTCAAGTATAAACAGAAGGCCATCAGTTAATATAGTAGCAATGACAAGTAGCCCACTCCATGAAATTAGTAGAAGCTACAAATCAGAGGCCTAATAAAATCAGGAGTTTATACTAAGTTGCAGGAATATTTAACTTCAGACAATGCAGTTGTACTTGTGTATAGGACATGTTATACCCATGATTCTCTGCACATCCTAGATTCTACCCTAACTCAAGAAAGCACTTCAAATTTTATCATAACCAGAAA
Source organism: Manis javanica (assembly GCF_040802235.1). Taxonomy (NCBI): domain Eukaryota; kingdom Metazoa; phylum Chordata; class Mammalia; order Pholidota; family Manidae; genus Manis; species Manis javanica. The sequence goes on from NC_133162.1 coordinate 103,094,265, forward strand.
GAATTTCCCACACTGTTTACTGTCATTCACATCTTTCACCAAAAATGATTTATCTACAATTACAGTTATAATATTGTAATAACCATCAGAAAGCCTATCACTTCAAGTCAGTCAAGATGTGTTTGCAAAATACATTCAAGTATAATTTCACAAATCAATAAATAGTATATAAATCTGCTATTATTGGTTTTCATTTGCTTTTCAATTACCCATTTCCATTTTCTCACTGGTAGTTATTCTGACTATTCAAATGTTATTATTGGTCTTTATTGTTATTCAAATGCAGCTTTTTTATCAGATCCTCTGACATGGTATATAAGCCTTTGCTTCTTCACCAGCAGTAACTCTATTTCTGAAGGAAAATGGAAGTGATTGCACACAAAATTATGAGCTTTTACTTTATATTAGGTTTAAGTCTGTGCCTCAAAAGGGATTTTAATTTAATCATATTGAAGAAAACCAAAGAAGTTTTATTAGCTACCTTAAAAGAGTAGGAAAATAACCTTTTCCATGCAGGTTTTTTGGCTCAAAGACCCATGAAATCATTACTCCCCAGTGATGTGTATAAGATACACTTAGTAACCAAATTAAACTCTAATTTCTATCTGATGGTATGAATACACTGTTGTTGGTTTTGGTAATACAATATACTGGTTAGCAAAAGAACTATATCAACACCAGGTTATACATATGAAAAACAAGTCTCACAAATATTGCATCAAGTTATATTACCTGGTGTGTCTGTTATTGGCAGACTTAAAAACTGTACACTCTTATTGTCTCCTACCAGCAGTTATTCTATGTACAGATACAGAATATTGTCTGTAACCACAGATATGTTCTTTAGTAGAAAAACTAACATAAAAGAAAAAATGAAAATATCAGGCATTTTACCCAAACTAAAATTCTTCAGGGAAGATAAATTTCAACATTACTAGGATTTGTTACGAGGGTTCATGAAGCAGAGGCAGCATAGCCTAGTGCAGAGACCAATGCTGATGGATTTAAAGGAGGTTGGGTAAGAAAACTACAGAGTTAGCAAATATTTACCTGCCATCTTTGTGTACAGAGAAAGCATTCTCCTCCATGGTGTGAGAAGGTAAAAAAGGACTTTAGAGGCTTCCTGACCCTTGGGAGACCAAGCTGATTATAGTAAACAATTCTGGTACAATGTGAGACATCTTGTAATTAAGCACTAGCATATTTATTCCTGATAATATAAACTATAGGAGTGTAGAAAAAAGAATCCAGATTCCGTAGCAGCACCTATGAAGAACATGGCCACATGAACTCCAAAGATCAAGATAATATCACAACCATCTTTAGCAGTCTCAATTCCCAGGGGAATAAATACATTTGGAATATCACTAATAAGACATTAACCTCTCCTTCCAATGTACCTGCACAGATGCTTTAAGACAGCTTTCCTTTTCTAGAATTAGAACTCCCCATGTGGAACAAAAATTAAACATGGGAGACCTAGATAATGGCCTTCAAATATTCTCCTTTGATATGAAGAGAAGCAGAAAGTGTAAGCAAAAGCATTCAAACTTTTAATCACAGAAGCAATCTAAGCTGGCAAGGGTCAGAATTTGGGCTCTAGTTTCTAAAATATAAGTTTGCTATGAGGCTTTGGTTAAATTAATTCCTTGACCTTGAAAAGTGTCACAATTTCCACCATCCTCCCAACTCTGGCAGGTCCTTAACTCAACGACAACTTTTGACACTTTTGCTTTAATTAAAGGAATGGAATTCTCTAGGTAGCCTCTGGTGATGTTTTGCCCCCAAAGGTGCCTTCGATGCCAAGTGGAAAAAGACCATTTGCCAACTCCTCGCTTCTGTGGTCATGAGCAAATCTATAGCAATTGCTTTATGTTAAAGGCGTGGATTTAACTCACCTCCACAAACTTCTATGTTGCTCCTCCAGTTGACTTAGCAGATGCTCAATGTATTTATTGGAGTCCATGTATTCCTGCACATATAGACACACAAAGACAAATGAAAACCTCATCACAATTGGCACCAGAATTCTGAGACTGTATAACATTTTTGACAAGATAATCCTTTGGTCCCTCCCATTTCTACGAGTTGATGCTTCTGTGACTTACATGCATAGTTAAGGGGGGATTGATAGTATTTCCCCCACATCTTGTGATCATTCTGGCAACAAAGAACTGAAGAGAACTGGAGCTCAGAATCCACATAAAAATCCTCTTATTCACAGAAAAAAAAAAAAAGAACAGATTTCAGTCTTCCACACTGTGATCTCTCTTCTCCTATATTTAAGTAGGTGAGCCAGCATGGACTATTGACTTTCAAAGAATAAAACAGACAACGCAAGTCTGGATTACCCTGGTTTTATGAATCTCTTCATAACAATAACAGTATTTTTGAACTATATAGATTTGAACTACAGATTTTTTAACTAAGATATTCACTGAGCATACTGTTTAGACTGATAAAGATCATATCCATTTTTCTTCATCTCCTTAAGCTAAAAAACTGGATTTTTGTTGTTTTTTGTATTCTAGAAGATGATTCTGGGTTCTAAGAAGACACAAAGACAAGGTATGTATTTTAGAAGTGCACATAAGCTTTTGTAAATCAAACCATGTCTTCAAGAAACATTTCCAAAAAATGAGAAATCCTTTGTCATGTGGGAATTATTTCTGAAAGTCCATTCATTAAATAGGATTTTTTTAACTTGAATTTTTCTAAATATGAAGTACATATACAATAGTTTTAATTGTTAACTGTGGAACAAAATACAATATGTAAAAATTCTGATGCTTTGTTCCATCATGAACCTAATACTTTTCTCTTTGAAGAGCTAGCCTGACGTCCTCTGTGTCTACATTACAGCTGCCTTAGATGGAATAGTGTGACATGATTTCAGTGTTAAGGCACCCATGAAATCATTACTATTTCCTGTGGATTTGAGATAAGCTGAGAACTTTGATAAATATTGATATTTTTCTTTCTGAAATAGGTTTTGTTTAAATGCTGAATGTGATCTATTGTTCTGGCAGGAATATTCACTATACTGCAAGTGAGGGGACAAGTAGAAGAAACAGAGAAATAATTAATCTGATATAATGGAAAGGGCCCTGTCCTGATTTTCTGGACCTGGATCTACCCAAGTACTCTTGGAGAGCCTTTTTACTTTATGTACAATATTTCAGTTAGGCTAGATAGTATACTAAATCTTTGTATAATTAAAACTATTATTCTATAACACTACAATTTTACTGCAGATAATAGCCAAAGAGATTTATTCTTAATAATATTCATTTTCAGGCTTTTTAAACAAGACCACTGGGCTCATCAAAACCAAAGCAGAGATCTGTAACTGCAGGAAGTTGTAGTAGTTTGTGGTTATGGTATTAAGTATCCTGATCAAGGTTTAAATATGATTTAAAACACTCAGAGTTATCCAAGACCAATTTTTAAACACATCAAAAAAATCAAAGACACAATTCCCAATTAGTAACAAATGTATAAATCACAAAGCCATTCAACCATTCCTCATTCAATTGTTTGTTTGTTTGTTTAAGCATATGTGTTATATGCCAAATGCTATTCTAAGTTTGGTTGAAATAGTAATAAACAAGAGGGAGAAAGTTCCTGCCATGCAAGAGCTTACATTCTGTAAAGAGAGACACACCAAATAAGTGAACAGATTGATTTCTGCCTGGTTACATGTTGTGAAGGAAATAAACAGGTGATAAAGACTTTAACCAGAGAGGTCCACCCTACTTTCATAAATTGGAGGAAGATGACTCTCACTGAGCAAATGCTGTTTGAGCTAAAAGCTGGAAGAGAAGGAGGAGGCAAGCATATAGAGAAAAGGGAGAGGAGGAGAGCACACTGCAGGCAAAGGACATTATCTGCAGAGGCCCCAAAACTTGGTGTTTAAGAACAGAAAAGAAGGCAGTAGCTCTGGGAGCAGAGACTGGGCTGTGGAGTCTAAAATATAGCTGGAGAGGTAGACAGGAGGCAATTCACATGCAAGCTCTGGAAAACAGTCTGGATTAGAGCCAATGGATTTGTTACATTGTTCATTCTGCATAGCACAGATCAGAGGTATAGTGATTACAAATATGTTTGGATCAAAGAGGTTTAGGTTCAGTTCCTGGTTTTGGTGCTTACCTGCTATGTTCCCTTGGGGACATTATTTAATCTCTCTAAAAAGGATGAATAATACTTAATTTACAGAGGTGTTGTACGGATTAAGTAAAGTAGTTTAAGTCAGCATATTATCCTGGCATCTGCCAAGCAGGGAGCACAGACATTTCATAATACCACACACTTCTGGAAAGGCAAATCACTTCTCAATGTGAAAGTAATATCCATTATCTCTTCTTACCAAACTTCAAGATTTCAGTATCTGCTTCTTCAATTATAGTTGTTGAATATTTGAATAGGTACTTAGGCAGAGATTTATAGTAATAATATAGGTTTTTCAACATTACATTTAAGTATCACTGGATTGTAGTTTAAAAGCCATTTTAAACAACAATACCAGCTGCTTCCACCTGAAGGAGCTTCACCTAATTTTCCACAAAAGTATCTATGATGACAAATCCTAAACCATATAACAATGGGAAACTAAGATTATGGATTCTCCATCCTTCTTTTTGGCTTTATTTTTCTCCACAGGACCCTTACTTCTAACATCTAGTGTATTTTATTTGGGTATTGTTTATGTATTGCCCGTATCCCATCTACCCCTCCCAACACACATACACACACACACACACACACACACACACACACACACACACAGGCTAACTAATAAATTAAGGGAAAAAAATATGATGCTACTTGTGCTGTTTATAAAGTAATATCATTCGTTCTCTATCTTAAAAGAACTTAGGCAGTACAATCACATATTTATTATTTCTGCCCACTGATCTGGAGAACTTAGTTAACAAATGAGAAATCCCTACCATTTTACAATAAAGTAGGATTGGTGGGAACTACTTTTTTCCATCCATATGGAGATTAACTCCAAGGAAACAGTGGAAGGTGGTGGCAGTCAGTGGTGTGCAGTAGAACTAGAGCCACAGTAAGCACAATGTAGTAGCTGCTGCACCTACAAACCCACATTAGATACGTATGTAGTAGCACTGACAATGAAAGCTTACACAGTCCCGTGGAGGACAAACTTAAGTAAAGAATGGTGATGAAAATGAATAGAGACATGATGGGTATTAGGTGAAAAATTGTGGGTTTGTCTAACAATGAAAGCTTTTGAGTAAGATTAGGAATGTAAACAATTTTCAAAGGGATAATTAAAGAAACATTTCGGAATAGAATATGGGAATAAAAAAACCTGATCATACACATCAGAAGAGCTCATCACATCCCAGGTAGAGTTTATGGAAATCTATCTACACATCCATCACATAAGAGCTGAATAAAAATAGTGTGGGGCAAGGGAGTAAAAGACTGTAAACATTCAAACAGATAAGTAGGGTTCCTACCAAAGATTTAAAAGAGGCTGGCTCCACCACTTCTGACCACTCCAGATATCCACTGAAATGAGATACATAGGCACACCTTTGGGTCTTAATCCACAAATATCCCCCATCAAGTAATAAACAAGAGGGAGAAACAAAGCAATGGAAAGATATGCTCAGGTATTTGTGAATTCAGAAATAAAGCACCTAATTTTAATTAAAAACAAAGATAAGTGTGTATGTGTATCTTAAACTTATATAAAGCTGTATGTGTATATATGTACATACATTTATATAAAATACCTGAGATATACATATATGTATGCATACATGTACATGTGTGTATATACACATATATTCTGTACTGGAGTGATGAGTATGGAATTTACATTATAAGAGGAAAATTGAAAAACTTAAGATTTTTGTCTAAAAATTATAAAATGAAAAGTTTCAGAAGGAACATATAGAGTGTTCATTACATATCTTTGTGGTGAACGTATATATCTTTGTAGTGAACAGAGGGAGGAGGAAGAGAAAGAGGGAAGCAGGAGGATATAAAATCCCTTGCACATAGGAACAAAATTGTTCTGTACTTGACTTTATAATAAGAAAAGCATAAGTACAAGGGTGTGTTTTGCCTACATATTTAACAGTTGGGGAAAGCAGTTTGATGACATGCCATACAATTAAAAACTCCATGCACCTTTCATCTAGAAATTCCATGTCAGGAATCATCCTGAGTAAATAATCAAATTGAAACAAATGATGTTCAAAATGTTTATAACTCAAAAGCTGGATATATCTTAGCTTCCAAAAATGTAGAAATGAAAAACTGGACAACTACCTGCAAAAGAAAACTGGACCACTTTCTCACACAATATACAAGAATAAACTCAAAATGGATGAGAGACCTGAAACCACAACATTCCTAAAAGAACACATGGGCAGTAAACTCTGACATTGGCTTTAGCAATTTTTTCCTAGAAGTCTCCTAAGGCAAAGCAAACAAAAGCAAAAATAAGTAAGGGGGACTACATCAAATGTATAAGTTTCTGTACAGCAAAGGAAACAATCAACAAAACAAAAAAGCAATCTACTGAATGGGAAAATGTGTTCTCAAATGATATATCTAATAAGGGCTTATATCTAAAACATAAAAAACACAAATTCCATACCAAAAAGACATATCACCTAATTAAAAATGGGAGTAACTGAATAGACATTTTTCCAAAGAAGACACAGACACATGAAAAAACGCTCAACATCACTAATCATCAGGGAAATGAAAATCAAAACCACAGGGAGATATTACCTTTCACCAGTCAGAATGGCTAGTATCAAAAAAAACAAGAAATAACAAGTGTTGGTGAGGATGTGAGGAAAAGGGAATCCTTGTGCACTGTTGGTATGATTGTGAATTGGGGCAGCCATTATGGAAAATAGCATGGAGGCTCCTTGCTAGTTGAAATCAGAAGTACCATGCAATCTAGTAATTCTAATTATAGGTATTTACCCCAACAGAAGCAAAAACACTAATTCAAAAAAAAATACATGTACCCCTATGTTTACTGTAGAATTATTTACAATAGCAATATATGGAAGCAATGTAAGTGTCCACTGATAGATGAATGGATTAAGAAGATGTGATACATATATACAATGAAATACTAGTCAGCCATAAAAACAAATGAAATCTTGCCATTCACAACACATTAATGGACTTAGGAGTTATTGTGCTACATGAAGTAAGTCAGAGAAAGACAAATACCACATGACTTCACTTATATGTGGAGTCTAAACACCAAATGAGCCAACAAAAAAACCTAGCAGCAGACTCAAATACAGAGAACTAGTGGTTACCATGGGGGTGGGGGTTGAGGGAACAGGCAAAACAGATGAAGGGGATTAAGAGGTACAAACTTCCATTTATAAAGCATAGTGGGGTGAAAAGGACACTATAGGGAATATAGTCAGTAACATTGTAGTAATTGTATGGTGACAGGGTAACTATACTTATTTGTGGTGAGCATTTCATAATGTATGTAACTGGAAAATCATATTTACACCTGAAATATTTGGTCAAATATACTTCAATATTTAATAGAGGTATGATTAAGATAACACTACTTGAAGAACTATACAATGTGAAAAAAGAAATACACAATGTCTTAAAAATATGTAGTATGGAAAACAATAATATTAAAGGAAAAAGAAGTAGTATATAAAACTATAAAATCCTTTTTATCACAATTTTGGATATATATGTAAAATATTAAAAGAACAAAGCAGATAGTATATGGTAGTATTATGGATTAATTTCTTCTGTATACTTTTCTCTGTCTAGTTTTACAATACTATATGTTCATTATACAAATTTAACAAGTGATGAGGATAAAGAAAAACCTAGCACTAGAATATCCGTAATAGATATTGTAATTAAATCTTAGAATGCTAGATCTAAAATAACATAATGAAATGATTTCCTTTATAATATTCTAGTGCTTAGCTTTTATTTGAAACAATGAAGCCCCCTCTTTTTAAACTTACTTCTGACTTGCCCTTGTCAGTGTTCTGCTAGAAGTATTTCACCCAAATTAGTGTTGGGGAGGAACACCAAGACTTATTTGTATAATGTTTTAAAATTTTTACAAAGATATAGCATTAAAGAGGCATCTGTTCCTTGGCTAAAACTTATGCAAATTAGAATCATTTTAGAGCTATATTTCAGGAAATTTTCCTTTCACTTCTTTAATGCACATGTTTCAGAGCAATTAGTATGAAACATTTAAAGAGATTAGAGGCTTACAGATATGCTGAATATTGCATATTTGTGGAGCATAAACCCATTTAATGCAAACCTATTGTTTGATCTAGGTCAGTTCTGAGCAAGGCCCATTATCAATGAATTCTAATGATGTGAGGATCTGAGGTATCATTCATTTTAAGTGGAATTAAAACATAATATAATTCAAAGCCTGCAGAAATCCAAAGTCCCTCCAAATAATCCTCATGTTATAATCAGTGTAATTTATGGAAGAGCTTGTAAAATCCCATCAACACTTTTGTCACTACTAATGTAGGATTCCCAGTTTATCTTTGGGCAAAGAATCAAGGACCAGCAGGCCAGCTATTCTAGTCAATAGAACTACCACTAAATACAGGAAAACCTGCAATTAGAAAATGACTACCATAAAAAGTGATGCTGCCCTCTAAAATATTTTTTCACCTTAATAAAAAGGTACATCAGCATGTATAAAAAACTAGACCACGCCCACTTTGGAAGTTACATAGCAAGGTAATAGAAAGGTGCTTCATACCTTACTGCCATCTAATTAACTAACCACCTAATTCCTCCTTCCCATCTACTCTTCAAACAACTGAACCTTGCTTCCACTGAAAACTCTACAGTGGAACTGCTTCATGAGAGCCACCAATGATCTCCACAGTTGGATCTCAAGATCCTCCTTATTCCTCCTATGACCAGTTCCTGCAGTACTTACATTTAAAGTCATACTCTCTCCCTCCCTGGTATTCTGTCAAAAAGTGTTTCCTATCTCCGTCTATCATTCAGATCTTTGTCATTTCCCTTTGTTCTTCTCCTTCTTCCAGACCTTTATGTATCAAAACTAAGGTTCTATCTTACGAACTCCTTCATTTTCTTTTGGAAAACCCAGTGGACAACTAGGGCTTTAACAATGACCTGAAATCCAGGGACTCCCAAATTCTTACCTCTATACTATATCACCCTCTTGAGGTTGAATCCTGTGATTCTGGCCATTTACAAACAGGTCCCTTTGGATGTGTCACAACTCTTCAAAGCATGTCTGTCTTCACTTTTGTATCCTCTAATACTTAGAAAAGAACCTAGAACATTGCAAATACTCAACAAAATGTGTTAAATAAGTGAAGAGGTGAATTATTTAGCTAGAAGTGTGTTCTTTTGATCTCATAATCCTGAGGAATAATTAGGTACATTGCTTATGTGTGCTATGTAAGTCATACAGAGTATCAAAGTTCAGTACAATGAAAAAAGTCATACTAAAATTTGCTATCAAATGGAGAGACAACTGATAGCATAATTGGGAGTAAACCCCACAGTATGAAAACATCTCTCTAACCACTGTCATGTATAAAAATTTCATGTATATCAATTAACAGTGACAGAACATATAGACCTATAGAAACCATGGCCATTGAAAAGTTTTATTATCAATGAAGCAAAGAGCTCTTTGAAAAATATAATTGATACAACTTTAGCCAGACTAAAAGAAAAAAGAAAACCTTCAAAATCAGGAAATGAAAGAGAAGTTACAATCAACACCACAGGAATTCAAAAAATAAGAGAATTCTACAAAAAATATGACAACAAATTGGACAACTGGACAACCTAGAAGAAATGGATGAATTCCTAGATAATCTTCCAAAACTTAATCAGGAAGAAAGAGAATATATGAATAGGCCAATACTAGTAATGAAATTGAATCCATTTTCAAACTCCCAAAAAATGAAAGTCCAGGACCAAATATTTTCACAGGTGAATTCTACCAAACACTTGAATAGCTACTATCCTTCTCAAACTATTACAAAGAGGAAGGAATGCTTCTAAACACATCCTGCAAGGCCAACACTACCCTGATACCAAAACCAAAGACATTACAAAAAAAAAGGAAAATTAAAGAATAATATCCCTGATGAACATAGATGCAAAACCCTCAACAAAATAGTAGCAAACCAAATTGAAAAATACATTAAAAAGATCATTCACCAGTTAGTGGAGATTTATTCCAGTGATGCAAGGATGGTTCAAATCCACAAGTCAATTTAATATACCATATTAACAAAAGGCAGTATTAAAAACATGATCATCTCAATCGAAGCAGATAAAGCATTTGACAAAATTCAACATCCATTCATCATAAAAACTCTCAGGTAGAGAGGAAAAATAACTCAACATAATAAAGCCCATATGCAAGAAACCCATAGCTAACATGATACTCAATGACGAAAAGCTGAAACTTTTCCCCTAAGTTCAGGAACTAGACAAGGATATCCACCCTCACCACTTGTATTCAGTATAGTAATAGAAGTCCTAGCTACAGCAATCAGACAAAAATAAAAGGCATGCAAATTGGTAGGGAAGAAGTTATCACTATTTGCAGATGACATGATACTATATATAGGAAACCCTAAGACTCCACCAAAAACCTATTTGAATAACTAGATTCAACAAAGTTTCAGAATACAACAAAAATCAATATACAGAAGTCTGTGGTGTTTCTATAAAAGTGAACTAGCAGAAAGAGAAATGATCATATTTACAGTTACACCAGAAAGAATAAAACACCTGGGAATAAATTTAACTAGGAGGTAAAAGACCTGTATTGTGAAAATTGTAAGACATTGATAAAAGAATTTGAAGATGGAATAAATAAATGGAAAGATATACCATGCTCATGGATTAGAAGAATTAATCTTAAGATGTCCATATTATGCAAAGCAATCTACAGATTCAATGCAATCTCTTTGTTTTGTTTGTTTTTGTTGGTTTGTTTGTTTTTAATACTCAGAACTAGAGAAAATAATCTTAAAATTTGTATGGAACCACAAATACCCCAAATACCCAAAGCAATCTTGAGAAAGAGAAACAAAGTTGGGGGCATCACATGCCTTGATTTCAAACTGTACTACAAAGTTTTAATAATCAGAGTATGGTACCAGCACCAAAAAAAACCCCACATAGACCAATAGAACTGAATATAAATCTCAGAAACAAATCCATGCTTATGTGGTCAATGAATCTATAACAAAGGGGGTAAAGACATTCTTTCTCTTCCATAAATGAGAAAACTGGACAGTTGCATGCAAAAGAATGAAACTGGACCACTTTCTTGTACCATATACAAAATAAACTCAAAATTGATTAAAGACCTAAATGGAAGACCAGAAGCTATAAAACTCCTAAAAAAGACCATGGCCAGTAAACTCTTGAACATTGCCTTAGCAATTTTTTTTCTGGATATATCTCCCCAGGCAAGGAGAACCAAAGTAAAAACAAGTAGGACTATATCAAACTAAAAAGCTTCTGCACAGCACAGGAAACCATCAACAAAACAAACAGGCAACCCACCAAATGGTAGACTGTATTTGCAAATAATATGCCAAAAAATGGATTAATAGCCAACACATATAAAGAACACTAACTCCATAACAAAAAGGCATATCATCTAATTAGAAATGGGCAGAGGAGCTGAATAGACATTTTCTAAGGAAGATATACAGATGGCTGACAGATATATGAAAAGATGCTCAATCACTAATCAGGGAAATGCAAAATCAAAATCACAATGAGGTATCAACTCACACCTGTCAGAAAGTCTAGTATTCAAAAGACAGGAAATTTTAAGTGTTGGTAAGAAAAGAGAACCCTTGTGCATGGTTGGTAAGACTATAAATTGGAACAGCCACTATGAAAAATAGTATGGAGTGTCCTCAAAATTTAAAAATAGAAATACCATACAATCTAGTTAATTGTATTTCTGGGTATGTACCTCAACAAAAACACTAGTTTGAAAAGATATATGCACCCCTATGTTTATTGAAGAATTATTTACAATAGCTAATATATAGAAGTAATGTAAGTATTCATTGGTAGATGAATGGACTAAAAATATGTTTTATATATATATACACACACACACACACACACACACACACACAATGGAATACTACTCATCCATAAAAAAGAATGAATTCTTGTCATTTGTGACAACAGGGATGGACCTAAGAAAGTATGGGTATTATGTTAAGTGAAATTAGTCAGAAAGGGAAAGACAAATACCCTATGATTTCCTTTATATGTGGAATCTAAACAAAACAAAATGAGCAAACCAAAAACCCAGCAGCAGACTCATAAATACAGAGAACTGGGGGTTTCCAGGAGAGTGGGGGTAAGGGAATGGGCAAAATAGGTGAAGGGGATAAAGAGGCACAAACTTCCAGTTATAAAATAAATAATTCATGGTATGAAAGGTACAGTGTGAGAAATATAGTCAATAATGTAATAACTTGGTATGTTGACAGATGGTATCTATACTTATCATGGTGAATATTTTATAATGTATATAAATGTCAAACCACTACATTGTACACCTGAAGCTATTATATTAACTATGCTTCAATAAAAATAAAATTAAAGTAAAATCATCAAGCCATAAAACAAGTTTTATTGCCTGCTATTTGGTATCAAGTCAATGAAATCAATGCAAATCAAACTACGAGTACAGCTTAGCAGAACTTCATAGTACATCACAATTTGTTGAAGACTACAAATCCTCCATCATGTATATTCCCTTATTTCTTTTAAAGTCAGTTCCTATTCCACCCATATTCAGCTGGACTTAAGACTCCTGAACTAGAGATACTAGTTCCAGCAAGATACGTGTGAATTTTGGCCAATGAGATGTTAGCAAAAATAAAGCATCCAATTTCCGGGGAACTGCCAACCTGTAGAGAAGCTGCTTGCCCATTATACACTCTTCCCCTAACTAGGATGGTGACATCCTTAGGCCCAGAGACAGAAGGTACGTGTTAAGGGTGTCAAAACTGACTGATCTTAAATCAGCCATCAACCTGCCCTAATCGTTCCCTTTGGACTCTTACGTGAAGAAGAATAAGTTTCTATCTTATTTAAAACTATGTTTTAGGGTTCCTTTGTTACAGCAGCTTAGTCTATACTATAGATAACATAATAAATATAAATTATTTTTATTGTCACTTATTATACATCATAGTCATTGTATTTCTGAGCTGCCTATGCTATTTTCTTATATGTTGCTTTTTTTTTTGTAGTTGGAAGAAAAGTATGTATTGGTCAAATGAACGAATTTATTTAGGTGGAAAAGATAATGACATTTTTAGTTTTCTTTTTTTCTCCCCCGAGGTAAAACTAGATTCTCTCTCTCTCTCTCTCTCTCTCTCTCTCTCTCTCTCTCTCTCTCTATCTATCTATCTATCTATCTATATATATATATATATATACACACACACATATATATATGTATATATATATATATATATTAACCAAACAAACAAAAAAAATCAGTTATCAGAAAATTTAAGTGACATGGTTAGCAGTGTCCTCATTTCAACCTTGATAATTGGAGAGACACTGATGGAGCTTTAGGTAAGTGGAAAGCCTCAATGGGGTCACCAGCTAGTAGAAAGAACTGGCTACAAAAGTCCAAGGACTATGCCAAATCTCAGTATCGCAACATAGCAGGAGTTGAATGATGGATTCATTGCATCAATATATTATATTTTAATATACTGTATTTTTCATGTTTCATTCCATTCAGATGTGGAATGACAGAATGCAAGTTACTCACTATAGTTTATCATGGCTCCTGAACCAACTGTCAAAAATGCCTTTCCAAACTTCTCACCACAGTGACTAAAGAGAAAATTTGATGATGGGGTGGAGAGAAAATGTGAAAAAGCTTTCCAGAAAAGATGTGGTTCTTCAGAGGTTTCAGAGCCATTTGGGAAAAGGGCATATATCAGGACCCAGTTCAGAGATTCAGGTTCTGTGAATCTGGGATGTAATTTTAGCAAAAACTAGGGAAGAAGATGTTAACAACTCTCCCTGGGCACCTTTAGAGAATGGTCTCCCAATTGGAGATTTTGTTCATTTCTGAGGGCTTAATTGAACAAAACAAAACCAACCAACCACCAACCATTAAAAAGACCAAACCTTTCACTGATCCATCTTAGCCCCTATTCTGTAGAGCTGAGTCAGAGTCTTGTAGCCTGCTGACATTCCCTTATTACTAGGAAACAACACTGAGCATAAAGAGGTTTCAGGAAAAGACCAGATGGCTCTACCCATGTTCGAGTCAGAAACTCTTCCAGGAAAACTTGGGCTGCCTATCCCAGGAAAATGCCCAGTGCCACACAAGAGGGCTGTAAAAATTTTAAAGTATTTTTTGTTTTCAAGTTCATCCTTAGTAAGATTCTTCCCTCAAGAAATGGGCTATTTCCTACTGGATGAGGGGATTAGGCATTTATGCATTAACACATAAACCTTGTTTGGATTTTATTTTCTGAGCCTAAAAGCATTTGTGGATTCAAGGATTTGAGTGGGCTGCCTGTTAAACTGCATTTCTCACTTGCAGGCACTGTACATAAATCACACGGAAGGACAGAACATTCTTCCTGGAGTGAGGTGTTTCAAGATTTCCTATCTACTGCCTCTGGGTGGGGATAGGTGGTATTCAGGATTAGGTCCCATTTACATCGGTATTTTCATTGTAAAAATGAGAAAATAAAAGTAGTTTTTGATCTGTTTTCCTCTCTCTCGTTTGACTGCAGGCTACTACTGTGTTCATCATTTAAACATTCAGGCTTGTTTGGGTGAATAGAAACACTAGCTCTTTCTTGTTGCATTTTATAAAACAGAATGGCAGAAAAACATATGAATTACCACCACTGACCACCAAGTTTTCCTCCTACCCCTAATCTAATCTCCAGATTTACATCAAATGGTGTACTATAGGGGACCACAGGTGTCCCCCACCACAGACCTCAGGAAATAAAGGCTGGAGGCCCTGGAGATGTGCCATCCTCTCTCAGCAACCTTCTCAGATACAAAAACTCGGCAAGGTATACATGTGCACATACACACAGAATAAATCTGTATTAGCAATGCAAAATACAAAAGTAGACTAACAGTTACATATCATGCAAAAATCGTAATGTGATTGACAAAAGTGACAAAACCACACCCCAAAACATTCCCAAGGGAACCAGCTGTGAAGATAAGGGCTGAACTGGAAAACGCCAAGATCAGACCAAACATAGGAAGAGTAGATTGGTTCTCTTGGACAACAGCCTATGTGACTGATGTAAACGTAGTACCACAATCATCCTCCTCCACACACATACTAAAGAGCAAGCAACAAGGAAGTTTGAACTTAGGATCAAAACAACTGCCCTCTTCTAGAAATTGATTTCATCCTGGAGAGGCAGGACCAGGAGTCTAGGGTGGGCTTTGGGGGACTGGATTCTGTGTGGGCCTGAGGGCCTAAGTAAAGCAAAGAAGAGCTTGAACTCCCTGGAGCCTCTGCAGCAGACACTCAGTAGATCCTTCTCCTCAGTCAGTGCTGTCAGCCTGCAGGACCTCTGACGTAATGTGGATAGCCGTAGGTCATTTCTTCAGCTCTAGCACCCCTAGTGCTGGTGACACCTGAATATGCCCAACACCCTCCAGCAAGAAGCCAATGCTACCAAGAGAAACTGAGCTCCTCAAGGACCAGTTACCAGGAGTTCCGTAATTCCTCACACCAACACCAATACTGCAATAACGGATATGGGACAAAGCAGACCACAGATGGCTGCCACTCTTCATTTTTAGATCTTTAAATACCACCAGGAAATGCCAAGTGAGAACTGCAAGGGATGAGGGCCTTCTTTTGGCAATGGGCTCTAACCTCTTGAAAACACAGAGACTACATCAGGGAACTACCTACTGTTTTCACAGGGAAGTCCCTCCTAATTTGAAGGCTTAGCTCTGCCAAGAAGAAAGTAGGGAAGGGAGACAACGGGAAAATACTCCTGAGACAACAGAACAATTTTCTCCTCTGACTTTGCCTCCAGAGACAGTGAACATATACCTTGGTTGATTCTCTAATATCAAGATAGACAGATTCCAGGGGAAATATGCCCATGGAATCCACTGGCAATTATACAAGGAACACTGCAACATGGTGTTAGAAGATGGGGAAAAAGGACATTTGAGGTAAAAGATACCCGATAAAAACCTCAGCAGCAAACTTTTGATTTTTCTCAGACACTGGATGAAATACCATGTTTCCTGGCACTTTCCTCTCTCAACTCTGCTACTTGTCACATGTGAAGAAATTGTGGATTATCCAATGAGTGCCCAAAATGTCTGTGGTATCAAATGATTATCACTCCTCTTATTAAGAAGTGTTTTTATTACTGGTAACCTAAAGGTCTGACATTGCTGGGAGGAAATAACACTGTTCTCTTCTTTGAAGATACCTTGCCTGAGTGTTTCAGCCCTATGCAACTTCACTGAGAAATGACAACAGACTATTCTTGGGGTACAAGGGTTTATACCTGGCTTTATTCTCCAGACAGTAGGTTGAGAACTAGAATCACGTCTGCATCCAGCAATCTGCAGGTCCATAATCCTCCTTAGTCTCTGCCTCTACCAAGAGCACTGGGCAAAACTCTGTATAGAGTGACTTGGTCAATAACAGCTCATTGCTAAGGGGTGAAAAACTTTCATTTTCCCTACAGAAGGGTAATTAGAAGTCCATTTTGTCCTAAACAGTAAACACTCTGATTCAGGAGAAAAGAGGTTTTTCTCTTGAAGGGTAAAACAAACTAATTATGTCTTAGAACATGATTAAAGGAGTCTTTAGTGCTCCCACTGGAAAATATGGAGGAATATTTTAACACACTTCCACTTTTAATTTAGAGACAGGCCTTGTGCCCACCTCGGTGCCATTTCATCCCTTGAAGAGAAGCAGGGTCATAACACACTGTGGGGAAAATTGAACTTCCTATGGCCAGAATCCTTACCTGACCCTAATCTACTTGATGATGTAATTGTCCTACTGCTTCTACACCCATAGGCAATAAGCTATTATTGACTGAGTCACTATATAAAGAGCTCTGCCCAGTGAGTGATCTGGGTGGAGGCAGAGACAAAGGAGGATTACAGACCTGCAGACTGTCAGATACAAACGTAATTCCAGTGCTCGACCTATCACCAGAAGACAAAGCCAGGTAATAAACCCTTTTACCCCAAAAACGGTCCATTGTCAGTCCTCAGTCTCACTGAATCTATAGTGAACTTGCCTGGGGCTGAAACCCACTGGCAAAACAAGGGATAACACATTAACCATTATTTCCCATCACCTGAGCACCTGCTGGCATTCATCTCGATCCTTCCAGGTCTAACCAAAAGGGTTTCTTTTTACAGTCTCTCATTTTTTAGGGTAAGTGACTGGAGAATGATTGAGTGACTTGCTCCACTGCATCAGGTGAAAAACCTAGGTTTTAATTAAAATATGCCAAGTCAGCAATAGCAGCACTGCTGTGAAGCTGACATTTTTTAACAATGAAGGTGCCATTTTAAAGATCAGCAGATCAGTAGCCGTGATAAATATAATGGCAGCAAATGCACCTGTGCTGTTAAAGTCTGTTAAAAATATTTCCTCTAAAAGCCTTAAGTAGCTAAAACCATTCAATGAATGAACTGTGCAACATTTGGGATCTGAAAAAGTCACAGAAGTGCTTTGTGCTGGGACAATCACCCAAGACAGGAGCTCCATTTTAAAAATACGTATTTGCAGTAGCAACACAGTTTACTTACCAGTGGATAACAACTTAACTGTCCTAATCCTTATTTTTGATAAAAATCAGCACACTTAGACAAGGCAGATCAGTTAAATCAATTTAGGAAGGCAATTTACTATGATGAGGTTGTTACCAAGTCAAAAAGAACATTAGGAAATTTATGCAAATATCTTCAGGAATTTGTTCTGAGTATGCTAATGCCACATAATTAGTTATCATTCCTTGCATGCAAAATTAAATTTGCTGCAATAACGAGTCATGTTCAAGAAGGTATGTTAACACGAAAAGGCCCCTCACTTTTACGACCGAAAGGCTGCAAATTGTGGGTAAACTGCAGGTAAATCTAATCTCAGCCTCCAGTATTGTTATTCATAGGGATCGAACAAAACCAACTGCAAGGTGCGGTGGGAAGCCTGTACTGACTCCAAGGGCAGCACTTGTAAGGATGCAAGAATCCAGAGAAGTAGAAGCAATGGATCCTCTGCTTTTGGACTAGGCTGTCTCAGCTAACATTAACGAGATAGTGTCTTTTAGCTTCTATCCTCAGTGGGAATTATGCTCTAAATGCCTCCTGGCCACTTAAGCTGTAGCCCATCCCTGTTTGCCCAGGACTGAAAGATCACTCAGGGTATGAAACTCTCACTGCTAACCCAGGGGACATCTTGAGCAAACGGGACAAGTTGTTAACTCTACCAATGTGCTAGAAGTCCAGTTTTCTCCAGTTTGTCAGCCTGGAGCAGGCAGGAACTGAGAAGCAGTTAGAATTTAGAGTTATTCCAAAGTAGAAGTTTGGTTTTGTTTTTCTGGTAAATACTAAAAGATAGCACTGAGTGCCTCCAAAATGATTAGCACATTGACTCTCCCTGACTCACTCCACTGGTAGAAGGGCCCTGGACCTCCTCTTGCTGGCCTTCCTCACGTTGTTAGCATGGAGGACGCCTCAAGAAACTAAATGTAGGCTTAAGGGATTAATCTTGCAAGTGTGGGAGTCACATGAGGGTAATGAGTACAAGGCTGATGGGCTATTACCATGTTAACTATTTATTGAGCAGTGATTCTGGAAGTTTAGTGAAATCAATCACCTGGGGGTCTTGTTGGGCACCACTTAAAGCTTCTGATTCAGTGGGTCTGGGAAAAGGCCAAACTTTGAAACGAGTTTGCTGGTGATGCCTATGATGCTGGTCAGGAGGCCACAGTGAGAGAAACTTTGAATTAGACCCTAATTATTCCTCATCACTGGGCTTCAGTTTTTCTAAAAATGCTTCAAATTTCTCCGAGAATGGACTCAGTTCTGAACTTTACTGACCAGCCTAATTCTAGGAAACACTTCTGGTCATCCACCATCCACTAAAGAAATGCATGCATCTCCCGGTAAGCCCACCCCTGACCCAGGTCTTGCCTTATCCCAGATAGACTGCTCTGGAATCCAGGGGTCACCATCTCCCTGAGAGTTCGCTCTCAGAGGGCTCCTGCTGTCAATCACCCCACCCCCAGATCAGAATCCCAAAGATGGGCCAGATTGTGTCACAGCCATATCCCCCTGTGGAGAAAGTGAAGGTTCCTATGGCCAGGATTCTCACCTGCCCCTGCTTACTACTTACACGTTTGGCCAATATATTGTTATTGAATATACAAAGAGCTCTGTCCAGTGCTCTGAGCTGCTGAATGGCCACAGGGCTGCGAGGCTGCAGGAGAGCAGAGACAAGACGGCTGTGGGGGCAGAGAGGCCCAGTAGCAGAGACCAACTTGCTGCATGCAGACTTGCTCTGAGTGGATGAAATTCTAGTGATTGACCTGCCACCATGGGATTAAAGTTGGGTATAAACCCTTTCACCCCAAGAATGTTCCATTGTCATTCCTCAGTCTCACTGAATCCATAGGGAACTTGCCCAGGGTTGAAACCTATTGGCAAGACACTCCCCATCCCCAAACAGTGAGACCAAAGACAGCTCAGTGTCCTTCAGTGAGACAGTTCTTGAACCAGGTTAGACTCACTTATGCTCTGGTTTACATCCACTCCACACCAGCTCATTACTGACATCTTATTTTTATTACTTTTATTACTTAAAATATACTTTGCTGTCCCTTTAGAAGTGATTAGTGTACTTTTTGAATATTCATATTACCTTTTCTTATAGGATCATGAGGCACTGAGCATAATAGTGGTGCTTTAGAATCTAGAGTAGTCAAGCACTTTGCTATGTTAATATTGAGTTTGTAACAATGAAACCAGGTCTAGGAGCCTGTTTCTGGCAAAAGTGGGACTTTTTTTAAAACTATACTAAAGCTAGGAGGAAAGTCCACTAGTTGAAATCTGCATCTATCCCTTAGACAAACTGCTAAGACAAACATGGTAGAGAGAGTTTGTAAAAAGAAAAGGAGGAAATGAATGATAGAATGGCCCTGTCTACTGGGCAGCAGACATGGAGACATGTAGTTTCCTGTTGAGGCCGTCTGTTAAAAGCACCTGATCTCCTTGGTTTTCAATAACTCAATCGCCTACTTCTTGTTGCTACATCCCAAGCTTGACAACAAAATACTCCCTAGCTGTATACAATGTGTTCACTCCTTTTCTCTCTATTCCACTTAACCTTGAAGATAAAAGAAAGGACAATAACCAGATCAAGTCCCAATTACAAAGAAACAGTTATTGAATTCATGCCAGTTTGACAGAATCACCTTCAACTGTAACTATGACTATGCCTTGTCTTTGCCCAATGTTAAACTAAATTAGCTGAATCTTAAAATTTTAAATGTTTAGTTACTTTTCTATAAA
Source organism: Manis javanica (assembly GCF_040802235.1). Taxonomy (NCBI): domain Eukaryota; kingdom Metazoa; phylum Chordata; class Mammalia; order Pholidota; family Manidae; genus Manis; species Manis javanica. The sequence continues at coordinate 103,114,887 of NC_133162.1, forward strand.
AATTGCATGCGTCCTAATTTCATACATTGAATAGCTGTTTTATCTCATGCTAAATCATTTTGTAAAGTGAGCATCATCCCTTAATTCACTATTTTTATAAAGCCCATTTTATACATACTAAGTTTGCTTAGCAGAGAGTCAACAGATTTGATTAGACAGACATGGTCCTTCTAATCTGTAAAAACACTGATAGATCAACAAATATTTTAGCACTCCCTATACAAATGATACTCTGCTAAATACACAATAAGCCTCTAAGAATGGGACAAAGCATTATACAGAAAAGCTACATACAGTAAATTATACACACATATTTTATAACAAAAGGGCATGATTCTAATTGTGATTGAGATCCAGAGGCAGGTAAGAGTGAGCTTTATTTAAAAGACTGAACTTATGGGGAAATGATTTACAAAAGTCACATTTTACAAAATGCTTTCAACACAATGTCATAGAAGTTATCTTTTATAACATACCAATGAAGCAAGTACTTCTGTCTGCATTTCACTGATGAGAAACCTGGACTCACAGAGTTCAAGTAACAATGTTTCAGTGGGTGGTTGAAAACAAAATGTTAGCTTAAATCATCAAAAATGCAAGTAGAGGGTATTATGATTAGCATGTATAATGTGGGGGGTGAGGAAAAGGGGAGGGCTTTGCAACACAGAGAAGACAAGTAGTGATTCTACAACATCTTACTATGCTAATGGACAGTGACTGTAATGGGGTTTGTGGGGGGGACTTGGGGTAGGGGAGAGCCTAGTAAACATAATGGTTTTTCATGTAATTGTAGATTAATGATAACAAAATAAATAAATAAATAAATAAGTAAGTAAGTAAAATAAAATAAAAATAAAGGCTTAATAAAACATTTAGGTAACCAAAAAAAAAAAAATGCAAGTAGAAAAATTACCTGTCCATCCAGAAGTTTCCAGCCCTGCACAGAACATAAAAATGCATTCCCGAACGCATCTGGAAATCTGACCCTAGGATGCATAAAACTTTATAAACCTCAACTCCTCCAGGTCTCACAGTTTCCTTATTTATAAAGTGAGGAGGTGGGGCCAGGTTAGCAGTTAGCAAACTTCCGTGAATGTCAGAATCACCTGGGAGGCTGCTGGGTGCACCACCAGAGTTTCTGATTTAGTAGCCTGGCGGCAAGACTGGAGAATCTGCATTTCTAACGAGTTCCAAGGTGGTGGAGATGCTGCTGGCTTAAGGGCTCACTTGTTGTGAACCTCCGAACTAGACTAAGGCTTGTAAGGTTTTGAGTGTGGAAAGATTTAATTAATATTCTTCCATTTAGACCAGTTTCAAAAAGTATTCATTTATCCCTCCATCCATCCATCTTCCTATCTATTCACTCAACAAATACCTGTTGAATATTTATTACATATGTGTTTTCAAGAAGATCCCAGTTTGGGTAACAGTAGAGAAAAACAACTTAGTAAAGATATTAATTTACATCATTTATGGGGATCTGACAATGCTCTTTCCACTCTGTCTTAGTGACCATGTGAAACCAGAAAAATTCATTAAATTAAAAAGCATGTGAATATTATTAAGATAGTATCTAGCACAAAAGAAGAGCTCAGCACACATTAGCCCTGTGGGTCATTGAAACACAGACAATCCACGTATTGTATATCACTATCTTTTCTTACATTTGTTACAGCTTCTAGTGTCTCTCCTATTTCAGCATTTTGTAGTTTTCCTCCCTGTCCTTGGCTGGAGAAGATTAAGGAAGCGAAGCTCAGATCAAGATCAAGCTGAGGAAGGGAGATGGTGGGTTATAGAGAAAAGGAGGGTGATTATACACAAACAATACAGCTGATTTCTAACATGAGGGACTTGATTAAAAATTAAATCCCTGCTCTTCACAGTGTGCACCAGTGCACATGTGGGCCACCCGTGCTTCAAGACACACATTTTTGTGTGGTACCTAACTCTTTGCCATACAGCTGGGGTGGCAGGGACGGACTGGCAGCAAAATAAACATGCAGAACCAGCACAAGGCTCTGGGAGTCTGACTGGGGAATGTTGCTTAACCATTGCCCCGGCTTGAATCACGTTTGTAAAGTGCTGAGACTGTGGACACGTGTTTGAGCAGTAATAACAACAACAGCAGCATTCCTAATGCTTTTTCACAAAACTCAAGCCAGCAGCTGATCTCAGGCTCTCACTGCGGGATGTGTCCGTTCCACTCGAGGCCCAGGTTGGTGATCTGAGCCATGCCCGAAGCAATGCCCGGAAGCTCCTCTGGCAACGGCACAGAGTTGCCCCAGCGGTGTGAGCCAGACTCTGAGCTCCTGACAGAAATATTCATTTGCAGGTTTATCTTCTAAAAATACCTGCCCTCACAAACGTCCTGACACCCACTAAGTTGCCAAGCTACAACCAAACTTAGAAGTTAAAACCTTAAGAAGAAGGCTGGACAGCATTAAATTTAACTTACCCCCCTGTTTAAACCTGTACAAAAGTCAGGGAGAAGCCAGCTAGGCCTGCTCTGCAAACAGATTAATTCCACCTCCGGGGATGGCTCAACAGGATGAGAACTACCCTGCTTGAAGAGCACAGAGGTTTGCTTGGCATTTAAGTTTCTCTGAGCCTATTTGTGAAAGCAAAACTGACTCACTGAGAAAATCTTTACTTGATAATTACACAAAGTACTTTCTTGAAATTACACAAAAAAATATTATAAAGGATTTTTCAGAAGTAGGAAAGTCTGTTTCACAGCCGGCTGAGTCAGACTCAACCACAGAAGAGACTTCTGGAAACATTCAGCAGGGCTGTAGCTTCCTAGTTGCGTGCCCTGGAGGTGTGCTTCTGAGACTGAGGCACCAAGAGAAATTGCCAGAATTACTTCAAAGATTTCACATGGGCTTTACAAAGGCCAGATTTTAGGCAAAGAAAAGGAATTTGTTACAGTCACACGAGCCTCATTTATAATCAAGAAAATAAAAGAAAATACATATTTTAAAACATATACTGCATCCCAAGCACTTTTTGTATTTATTTATTTATCAATAAATGCTGCTGAGCATCTGCTATATATAGAGAGCCAAAAACTAATGGATATAATGGTGATAAAAATAGACAAGGCCCTTTCATCACCGCCATATAAAATCTTTACAACTTCCTGGAAGGTGGATAGAAGGCACTGTCATTACTTTAGAAGTGAGGAACTATAGCTTTAACATGTTAACCCACTTTCCCAACCAAACACAGCTCATGAGGGAGATCCAGAAAAATTGGAACCAGGACTTTGTGTCACCAAATTGTGTGCTCTACCCTTTGGGGTAGGATGGATCTGAATACCACATGAAAAGTGCACCATGACAGCTTGTAAAGATTGCTTGTATACAATTCCTGAGCATCTTCATAAGCCTATGTGAGGAAAATGGAAGTGCCCATGGTCAGGATCCTCACCTGACCCAAATCTACTTGATAATGTAGTCAGCCTACTACTGGGCTACTGCTTCCACATCCATAGGCAATAAGCTATTATTGACTGAGTCACTATATAAAGGGCTCTGCCCAGTGCTCTGAGAGGAGGCAGAGATGGAGGTGGATTTCGGACCTGCAGACTTCTGGATGCAGACGTGATTCTATTGCTTGACCTACTGCAGGGAGAATAAAGGCAGGTATAAACCTTTTTACCCCAAGAACTATTCAATTTTACCCCAAGACATGATTCTACTGCTCAACCTACTGCAGGGAGGATAAAGGCAAGTATAAACCTTTTTACCCATTGTCATTTCTTGGTCTCACTGAACCTGTAGTGTATTTGTCCAGGGCTGAATCCCTCAGGCAAGATAGCCTAACAAGGTACTCATCTAATAGAAGGTGGCTTTACTTTCCCTTTTAGCACATGGCCTTTGAGAGGATGTTTCCTGAGGGATTTTCATGTGCTGTCATCTCTATTACTTCAACCCTAGCCTTCCCTAAGCACTGGAATCCATCGTTTCCATAGCACATACACTGGTTTAAGGAGCACTGTACTGCTCAAAGTTATTAGCAAGTACATGAAGTGGACATTGGTGATTTGGGAAAGCATGATGTCCCCTTCTTTGGGGAAACTGCTCTTCCCTACCCTGTGGCCCTCTATCCCTGCTCCCAAGGTGGAGCCTGTAGCCCAAATGAGAGGCAGTCACCAGTCACATTCCCCTGGAGATGTCGATGGGTTCAAGGATGGGCACTGCATCCCATCACAGCCATTATGGTTTTGCTGGGCCTAATACGTGAAAGGCATATTCTCTTCTCTGCTAGCCTTGAGGCTACCAGCTTCTCCACGCGTTATAGCAATTACCACCTGTGGGTCTGAAATACAGTGCCTTTGGCTACCTTCCCTGCCTTCAACATGCCTGAAGTGTCTGCTGCCAATGATGTGTGTTACAGTCAAGAAAGGGGAAATCATCTCATGGATGGCACTAGGAGTCCACAATGGTGCTGCTTCTCAGCAGTTAGATGAAGAAGGATTACTATGAAGTTCTCTTCTTTCACTCATTCTGGTGGGTGAACCACTTCAGGATGGAAGAATGGCTCAGCATTTCTGGCAGAGGAACAATAGCTACTTAGGAGAACTTTGACTGAAGAGCAACAAAGCCTGCCACAGAGCTGGTAAGATGGGGACAATGCCGGCAGGAGCACTGAAATAGGGGTTAACAATCCTACCCTCCCTCAAAGACATTTCCAACGTCTTCCTTTAAAACACAAAAACCTGGAATTCTGGATTATGGATATTAACGTGAAGCATCCTATTATTCCACAGCCCTCTCTCCCCATATGCAGGGACTCCATCCCACTTCTAATGACCTATGAGAGCCCTGACATCACCAGCAGAACAGAACTGAATGATGATTTTTCCTTCATGACTCCTGCATAAAGTCACCAGGATCCTTGCTGCTCAAAATGGACTGCACAAACTTGAAGCATCAGTATCTCCTAGGTACTGACTCAGAATCTGATTCTCACAAACTCCCAGTTGCTGCTGCTGGCCTGTGGGCCATAGTTTGAGTATCCAGGACTTAGACTTCAGTGTTTCCTAATCCTACTTTATCCTAACATTCACCTGGGGAGCATCTTAAAAATGCCTTTCTGGACATAATCTCAAACCCTCTGCATCAAAATATCCAGAAGAGAGACTTGGGTATTTCCCAGGCAAACCAGATGATTCTTAAGGGCAGGCAAAAATGAAAAATACTGGGACCTGAATTTAGAGTGCCAGGCTGTGCCCTCGGTGGCTGGCTCTTATCCTGCCTGAATTTGGTGCTTAGCAGGTGGAAGCACACTACTGCTCCCACTTGGGCTGTTCTTGTTTCCCTTCTTCCCTGTACCCCTGCCCCCCCACCAAGATTTGCTACCAAATGCTGCATTCTTATCATCTCAGTTTTTTTTCCTTTCTCTACATTGTTAAGTGAGAAAGGACTTCAGAAGCATTTAAATCCCAATTCTAAGCAAAGAGATATTAACAGCCATGACCCAGTGGCATTGCTGTTTAATGGGTTTAGTGTTTCCAAGACAAAATGCAGATTCTTGGCCCTGATTGTTCCATAGGTTGTAGATCTAATACATTGATTGGTCTGAGTAAGTAAAAATTTATTTTGAGGACACATAAAATGCAAGAACAGTGTTAGTAATGGAAGAAATTAATGTAAATGATAATTCTCTCCCTCTAGGATCTAGGAAAACAGTGTTAAGGTTTTCTGTATCTTTTAAAATCTGGTGAATGTTTTTAATATAGTTGTCTAAAATTCTTAGGGCCTTTAAAAGTCCTTGAATATTTTTCTTTCCTTAGCCTTAAGGTCTTCATAAAGCAATAGAGATATTCATACCTAAAGGGCTCCTGTGAGGTCTACAAGTGAACACTAGATGAGCACTTCTCACTGGGGGCTGGGGACAGGGGGTGTAGCTCTGTACCCCTGGAGGCATCTTGGTTGTCATGCCTGGGGCAGGAAGGGAGATGATACTGGCAGCAAGTGGGTGGAAGCCAGGGATGCTGCTAATCATCCTACAAGGTTCAGGACAGTCCGCACAAGGACAACTTACGCAGATGTAGGGGCCCAGATAGCCATTGGGACATGCAGATTACTCCAGAGTTCAAAATAGTCAAGGCCCAAAGGACTCAGAAAGAAATATGACCTCCCTCAGTCAACTGCATAAAAGTAATTTAGATACAGGACATGTTCTAGGAAGAGAGCCTTCACCATAGATAACTACATCATAATATAACCTAGGGGTAGTAGACAGGGAGGAATGTGGCAAAGTCTATTAAAATTCCTATGTCACATTGTTCCTGTGTGGCCCGGCAAACATTGTTTACCAAGTATTTACCTTTTTCATATTCCTGTGAATTGCTTTCCATTTCCTCGGAAGTGTCTCAGACCTTTTACCCACTTCTCCTTGGTTCAATTTGACACACATACCTCATTTTCCCTGACTCTGGAATCTGTTTCTATGGATTCCCCCTTTATATGTAATTAAACTTTGTTTTTTTCCTCCTGTTTATCTGTCCCATGTCAATTTAATTCTTAAAACATCCAGAAGAATCTTTGGGAATAGAGGAAAATTCTTCCTCCCAACATAGTCCAAGTTATCAATGGTATAAAGGTTAAGAAACTAGTCTAATGTAGACCAGGCACCATTCACATCCTCAGAGCTCAGTCAAGGGCCATCAATTTACTCTCTACCTAGACCCATTAGTTAAGTTATTTAGTTGGTAGAACCAAGATTTGAAACAATGTCCCTCTACGTCCAAAGCTGTCAACATGCTGTTTTTACTGCACAGCAGACTACGGTAATCTTCCCTTGTTGATTTCTAGGAGTTCCTACAAATTGGAAATCCTATACTCAATTGCAAAATTCACTGAAGATTGCTTTCATTAGGCCAGTTCCAGGCAGAAAGTAGAGTATGGAGACTTGTGGGAATGGAGGTAGAACAATAACAGAAGTTTGACATAGACTGGGATTTTTATCTGTCTTGTTTTAAATGAGCAACTGAACTCTTATGAGAATCAAGATACTTAAAATATATTAAGTATGGAGACTTAATGACAGAAGCAGAACTAGAAGTAAGTTGAAAGTTACTAACACTTTCTGACTTATTTTGCCACCAGAAATAGTTCCTGCAGTCTCCATGGCCTGAACAGTATTTGACATACTTTGACAGCCAAAATGTTAAATATTTAAGAGCATTAAATAATGAACACATAATAGAAACATGGGGAAAAAAATCACACACTGTGAACTCAATTATGATGTGTTGGTAACAAGGAATGAAAGCAATCAACTCATTCAGTGAGGTCGATAGATCCATCTACAAATGGAAAAGTATATATAAATTTTGCTTGAAGGGTAGACTAGATGCATGCCTCATGTTTAATTTAAAATGAACTTGCATTTTAACCTCAGATGAGCAGTACTGAAATATCATTAAGTGCTGGGAACTTCCATGGAAAGAAAAACTTCCAGCAATCATAATGTTAGACTTTCATTCCCCTAGGGTGCACATAATCACAGAACAAATGATGAAGTATACCTTTTATGTGGAAATGCCCTGTAGTTACTAGGAACCTCTTATTATAAAGAAAAAGTAAGACAATAAAAAAGAATTAGTTTAAGGAAGCATTTAGAGGTTCCTTTCACTGTTTCCTTTAACCATATATATCAGCCATTAAAGTTTCAGAAAGTGTAACCAAGTTTTCTAACAAGTCTTTGAAGAAGCTCGGATGGAGAGCATTTGAGCTGTTCCTAGACAGAGGGCTCCCTGGCAGCGCCAGCAGGATCAGCCCTGCCTTCCTCTCATGCCTCATTAGCTCCCCCTCCTTGGCAGTCCACAGGCCCATGGATGGATGAGGAGCAAGCAGGGGATGGCCAAGGGGCTAGCGGACAAAGGTGACGGACTGGACAGCACTTAAGACGCTGTGCCAGATATGCTTCAAATACTTCAGTTTTCCAGATGATCTCACAAAAGAGAGAAAATAAGAGAGGCATAAGTGGAGCAGCTCAAGGTAGAATTTATCTACCAAAGATACCATCAGTTTTAACAAAAAGATTAGAAAAAGTGAATAAATCTGACAAAAGACTGAGGTGGGAGACAGGGCAAGACATTTGGGGAGAAATGGGAGGGGAAGATGGGATGAACAAGAGACAATTCACCAGAGTCAAAATTCAGCTTAAACATGAAGGAGAATATTTGCACAATGACACATTAAGCAATGTATTCATTAGAGCTAGTGCTGGGATAAATTTTGTAAGGAAATTTCTAACTCCTGAATGCTCCAAAGTTTTGGATACACTAAAGAAGACAAAGGACACTGTTAAGGGCTCAGCTGTGTATCCCCAAAATTCATATGTTACAGCCCTAACCCCCAGTGCCCCAGAGCATGACTGTTTTTGAAGATAAGGCCTTTATAGAAGGTATTAAAATTTAACAAGGTCATTAGGGTAGGCTCTAAGCCAATATGACTGGTGTCCTCATAGGAAGAGGCAATTAGGACACAGAAAGGCACAGAGGAGAGACCAAACGGAAACCTCAGAAAGAGACAGCCATCTAAAGGCTTCCAAATGAAACCAGCTCTCCTAACACCCTGATCTCAGACTTCCAGCCTCCAGAACTGTGAGCCTGTTGTTGAAGCCCCTCAGTCTGCGTGACTTGCTACTTTGTTATGGTGGCCTTTGCAAGCTAATACCGACCCCACACCCTGTCGTGCAAACGTGCAGGAAAGGAGTGGTCACCCGAGGCACCGCTTTGTCCAGTTTCATGAAATCACCTGTGGATTCTTAAAATAAGGATTCTGGTTTTCTGATGTATGGGTTTGGGACAAATCTCAGCAATCTGTGTTGCTGGTTCTCCACTTGATCTGAGAACCAGTGGCTTAGATGCTGTGAAAAGTACAGAGAATGTAATACTGGGCATTATTTTCCAGATTTGGGAGGGAATATGGGCAAGGAAACAAGGTTTTTCTCTTATTAACTATATCAATAATTTTTTTTTTAAAAAGGATGTGTTGTGTGTTGAAAGTATCTGTTTGTGGCATAAAATATGAACAAGAAGAAAAAACAGTTTGCAAGTCTCTTAATTTTAACAGTATTTTAACTTGGAACTTTCTGCATCATATAGTGTTAGTGGCAGCTAAAGAATATTGAACATACACTCTGTACCATGCACATATAGTAATTTATGTGATCCACACACTCCTCTCCCCTCCCATGGCATGTATTATTATTATTATTATTATTATTATTGCTTGTTTCACAGATAAAGAGACTCAGTGTGAATATGTGTGCATAAGTGCATGTGTGTTTACATGTATATAGTTTTAGGTGAAGAATAAAAGACACCCTGAATGTCCTTGACTGATAACTAATTTTTCACACTATAATTAACATTCTTGTGCTGTGAAGATTACCTTTTATCAGTTCTTGGCTGAATATAAATATTTATATTCTTTATCCTTTTCTTGCTGGCAGATATGGTAGTTTAAGACACCTTTGTGGAGAGAGTAAAAGATGAATAACAAACAAATGATGGATTTCTCTGAAGTTTTACATTAATGATTAAACAGCATCATCTGATGACTTACTCAGCAACTCACAGACAATAAAACATAACTAACTCTGTCAATTAGTGTTTTCACCTTCTCTCCTGACAGAGCTTAATGGCATCTGCACAATGCAATTTCCCACCCCCAGCTCACTGACATTTTCTATTTCCTCGTCTGTTTCTCCCCCGCCACCCCCGTTATGACTGAAAGCAGCAACGTGTTATACTCCACGGTGGCAAATGCCTCACCTGCCATCGGAAGGAAAGAAATTATTGTGTCCTTGCTGAATCTGGGGGGGCGACTTAGCTACTAGGGGATGACTTCTCTTAAGTTCATAAGAAGCCAACCCCAGCTGCAATGGCTGAACCTTAGCTACAGCTGCTGGGCAGCAGGGTGATGTCACCTGAGGTGCCCATTAAGGGTATGGGAAGCTGCCAGAGCCGAGTGCCTTCCAGTAGCCAAGATCCGTCCCTCATGAGGCACACCACATTCCCACACACAAAGTGACAGACAGTGACTGGGAAGATGACATACTGGCTCTCCCTTCCTGCTGCCTCAGTCCGAGGACCTGGGAGTGGAAGCTGGGCTATTTCTCAAATGGATTTCCAGCTGGTGGAAAAGGTTGCTATTTACACAACTGTCAGGAATTGCCATCTTTTTCTTTCCCAGGCAGCTATGTTTAGTTCACGTATGTGTCACATATGTACACACTCCTATTTAACTCTGCTATCTCTGAGCAGTCAAGAAAGGAGATTCCAAATAATAAGGACAAGCATGCCCTCAGGGAAACTCCAGAGTGTCACCTTGGAGCTCTGTGCCTAACGGGGATATCTTAATTGTTTCTGAACTGGAGAGTCAAGTGCCTGACAAAACAGGCTCAATATAACGTTTCCTCTTGAATTATTTTTTAATGTACCTTTGCATCTCTGTGCTAAAGAAATTGCCTTGTAAACACTATCAAGCACCAAATGAAACATTCCATTTTAAATAAATACAGCAAGCCTCTATTAACCAAACTCCAATGAAGTGATGTACCTAATTAACCAGAACTGGGTTTAAAGCCCCATTGTTAGAAGAAAGAATGCTCCAGAGCATATTCTCTTTTCAGCCAAAGGAACAAATTTTTCCTGCAGACAGTTCAGTGGTCCAGTCCCTAGCTTCTTACACAGAGAAAGGGTTTTTAGAATACTTACCTTGAGGTAATAATCATACAGTCCTCATATAAAGATATAATCATTGTATGCTTGTGCATTTTAGAAAAAGAATTTGAACATTTTAGAAAAAATTTCCATGTAATTGAATAAAACCATTTTTAGGATTTTGGGGGTTAATGATAAAGTAAACAGAAATGTATATTTATGCATACACCCTGGCTTCTAGTATTCCAGAGTAAAAATTGTAAGTGCTTCCTTTACCCAATTTATTTATTTCTGGGGGAGGGCTGTAACCTTTTCCTCACTTCACAGATGGATGACCTGAGCTGGGAGATTATGTAGCCTGCTCAGAGTTATAGAGCATATCAATACTCAATGCAGGGTTAGACACATGAGCTATGGGCTCAGCATCTCATGAGTAAATCCATCACTTCAGAGGTGTACCACTTGACACCACCTTTCGAAAAGGTTCTCTGGAGAGAAAATTCTGGTTTAAACAGAGTTTCTACTACCCAGTAATGAGACTCCTTGGCAATTCTTTTCAAAATAATTGTGAACTTAAAATGTGTTATTGCTTCTTTGAATTGTCGCTTAATGTTCACTGGCAGAATGCACCCAAAGCCTCTACTAAGTCTTCCCAGAGTTAGTTCAGAAAGTGCAATTTCTATTGCTCTGACTAGCAGTTCAAAGAGTCTTATCGGCAACAGGCAGTTAATTCATTTCAAAGTTTTTCTAGGCAAGAAAACATGGGATGATAACCTGTGGATCCAGGTACTTATTTTTTCTTTTATAGATAAAACCTGGGTCTTGGAGTTTGAAGAGGTCATTGGTGAGCACGTGGTATTCTGGCAGAGCACAGGCTATGGAGTCACTGGCCTGAGTTTGAAGCCCACTCAGCTCTTAATACATTGCCAAGAACATTAATGCTCTCCCCTTCCTCCCATGAGTAGCAAAAGGCATAGCCTTGTGGAAATCAACAAACTGAGTATGGAAGTCATGCAGAAATACTCAAATGAATTGTCACTCATTTCTACAACTACTATCCATACTAGCCACACACTGTCACCTTTTGAACACCTTTGATAAATAATGGAGTTGGAAATGGTGGCTTCTAGCATCTTCCTTGAAAACTTTCCATAATCATGTCTGAAAAAGTCCTGAGAGTCAATCAGATCATACTGCTAAATACCAGATGACAAGCTTATTTTGTCAGAGAAAACTTCTCAAATCTTCTCTGCCTCAATTTTTGCACTAAACACACCTACACAGTGAGGGACCGCATTAGGTATCTCAATGAACTGAAAGTGATGAAGAAACGAGGAAGGACTTTGTGGCCTCCCAAGGCCAGTGCGTGCATATGTGCCTCTCGCACAAGGCATTGGGGTATGGCCTGTGGAAGAGGCCTCACTGTGAGAAGGAGAGACAGAGGAAGGAAGCCAGGTACCAATCCCTGGAGAGATGGTTTATTTTCATGCTGTTAGTATGGATGCTGCAGATTGAATTCAAAGCCTGGTTCTGCAACTTGCCACCTGTACCTTGGGCAAGTCTCTCAGCTATTTGGTGCCTCAATTTCCTCATGTGTGAAATGGGGCTAATGCTAATAATGATTTCTACTTCATATGAAATTTAAGAGGATCACATGAATTAATGTTTGCAAAGCTGGCATTTGATGAGGGCTAGCCACTCCTCTCAAGGACTGAATTGGCACAGCAATGCTCATTGTCTGGTGATTAAAATAATCTGTCATGGGGGGTGTGGGTAAAATTGTAACATTTCCAGAATATCTCACCTGACTTTAGTATATCTGCATATCAATAGGCATTCAGAGGTGGAAAGAAGTATGGCTTTAGTACATTTGCATCTTTCCTCAGTAGTGGAGAAATACATCTCCATATCAGTGGGTGATTACCTGGGCAACAGAGGGCTTATCTGTACCTGAGAGGTGAGGGGAAGGGCTGGTGTGGCAGCTGCTGGAGCAGAGAAGAAAGACGGCCTGAGACTGCAGTTTGTGAGAAATAAATGGGTTTTAAATTTTATTTCTCCCTCTGACTGATTTTGGCTTTTAGGGGTATTTTGCCCCGGGATTTCCTTTTCCCTGACTTACAATTGGCGTAGTATTGGCAGGATTCCTGTGAACCCGAAACTTGTCATAATGGCTGTGAACTTTGGGAGGGCTGCCCCTAGAAATGATGGGGAGAAGTGGCACTCGCACTGAGGGACATGTGTCTACACTTGTGTGGTCGTGGAGGCGCCACCACTGCTGCTGGTCACGCCGACCCCAGCCCATGGCCCGAGCCTAAGGCTACTGCTTCTGCCACTGCTGCTGCTCTTGCTGCCGGCCAGAGCCTGGCCACAACCATGGAAAGGAGCAGAGGTCCGGGTCATCTTGAAGCAACTGGCTTCTGTGTTCCACGCCTTGCTGCCTACAGAGCCCATCGCCAGAACAGCTCCGACCAAGGTAATAACCTCCTATCCCATCACGGGGTGGGTGCGAGACTGGACCCAAAGGCCATGGAATGGCATGGCACAGACACCTCAAAAGACAATGTGGGCCCATCGGTGTGGATTGTCTTTCACCTTTGAAGAAGTCAGCCAAGCTCGGAAGGAGTGCCCTGCATGTTGTGCAGATCAGCAAACCACCAATAGGGGCCTAGAGCGTCTCTCTGCAGCCTATGGTCGGTCACCAGTTACTGAGAGCGATCGAGGTACCCACTTTATTGAACATGTGTTGCAAGGATGGGTGCAGCAATTAGGAGTAAAACGGACATGGCCCTGGACATTTCGACACATGGATCGGCGATGGCTCTCTCTTCTGGCACCTTGGGGAAAAGGCCTGGAAGCTGGCCTTCTGTGTATTCTTGTAATAACAGCAAATTGGCCTCAGACAATCATGGTTATTTGCTTCTACGGTCTTTGTGTCCTGGATGTGCCCCTGGCTGCAGCTGCCGCATAATGGCTGGAATGGACAAGCTTTGGACTTAATCTGCATGGGGCTTTGAACCTAGCTGAATCCTCTGGCTTAAGAATTATCATTGTGTTGCTGTTGTTAATAAAATAATGTTTAAGGAGAGGCTTGACTTTATCTAATGTTTGGTAAAAGTTTTGTGAGCAATCTAGCATGATTGTTAGGAATGAGTAAAGTGTAGAAACGTATTTTTGTTCTTAGTGAGAGATTGTGCTGTAAAGTAACCTAGCTAAATCCTCTGGCTTGAGAATTATGATCATATAGCTGTTGTCAAGAAAATAATGTTTAAAGAGAGGCTTGACTTTGTCTAATGTTGGGTAAAAGTTTTGTGAGCAATCTAGCATGATTGTTAGGAATAAGTAAACAAGTGTAGAAACGTATTTTGTGCTTAGTGAGAGATTGTGCTGTAAAGTAAATTTACTTGATCTGCATAGGCTGAATCCTCTGGCTTGAGGATTATCAAGATTTTATTGCTATTGCTATTGCATGTTACTAGATTGGTTGGAAGAGGGGGTCGAGTAAATTGTAAGGCGAGATTTCTGGAAGGGTGGATTGTGGGTAAAATTGTAACATTTTCAGAATATCTCGCCTGGCTTTAGTATATCTGCATATCAATAGGCATTCAGAGGTGGAAAGAAGTATGGCTTTAGTGCATTTGCATCTTTCCTCAGAGGTGGAGAAGTTCATCTCCATGTCAGTGGGTGATTACCTGGGCAACAGAGGGCTTATCTGTACCTGAGAGGTGAGAGGGAGGGCCGGTGTTGTTGCTGCTAGAGCGGAGAAGAAAGACGGCCTGAGACTGCAGTTTGTGAGAAATAAATGGGTTTAAAATTTTATTTCTCCCTTTGACTGATTTTGGTTTTTAGGGGTATTTTGCCACGGGATTTCCTTTTCCCTGACTTACAGGGGCATGCTGTGTGACAGATGCCAGCTTGGCCATTCATATTCATAATCTTATTTTATTGAATCTTCCTAGTAAGTACCTATTTTTATTTCCATTTTATGAGTGATTGCTCACAAGAGTTGGATAACTTGCCTGAGGTCGCATAAGCAGTGTGGCAGAGGGCAATTCGATCTCATGACTGTGTAGCTCCCAAGCCTATGCTGCTTCTACCACCTACACTGCCTTTTACCATTTCTCCCTATTTGCACCTAAAAAGAATTTTCATCAATTGAGTGCATGTAGATTTGGCTTTGTCATCAAGCTGTTCCCCATTCAGAACCATCCCCTCCAAGAGGGTTGCTGAGCATCTTAAAAGCGAAATAGCAGTACATGCTAATTAAAGTCTGGAGCACCAGATGCCTTGCCAGGAAGTAATTAGCGGAATTCCCAAATTACGGTGCCCCTCACACTGATGCAGGACAGAAAACATCTTAGTGCTGTTAGATTTTTCATGTTGATAAGAGGGATCAGGTCCTTTAAATCCTGGCTGAGCTGGGTCTCTGCTGGCAACTGAAGATACATAGAAATTGCACATGTTCACTTACTTGTGATCGCTCACTACCTGCTTTAATAATGGCAAAGGTTTGCTGTGTCCTAATTACATGACATGCATCATGCTTCATGTTTTACATAAGGTATCTTTCCTTAAGTTTCATGTGGCCCAGTGGTGTAAGCATTGTCGTCACTCACATTTTACAACTGCCCAAACCTAGGCATAGAAGGAGAAAGTAACTTCCCCAGCTTTTCATGGTATCTGTGGAATGTCCCAGTGAACCTGGAATACAAATGTAAGCAATCTGCTCTCTGAGCTATAATCACTGTGTTAGTTCTTTTCCTTTCACTCTTAATCAAAGCAAAAAATTTTACTTCAAACAAGCAAATTGGTATCCCTCACAAAAGTAACACAACACAAATCCTACTTCCTAGATTGTTAGTCATTCTTCCTATGTGACCTCTAATTGGTGTTCTGGCTGGAATGATTAACCTTTTTGCCTTCCGTTAGGTGGACAAACACACAGAAGTAAAGCCTGTGGATACTGTGATTCATGTATAGAGAGAGCAAGGAAATAGTTCAGTGTTTGGGGACTGGGTATGTCACCAAAAGAAAAGCAATTATACCAAAGAACCCTTAATCCTGTATATATTTTACCTCTACTATAAATCTCCTTCATTTTGAATCTGTCACTTGCTCTATAAAATGCATAGAATAAAGAACCATAAAAAAGTTTCATAAAAATGTTAGCCTAATGATATATTAGTTAGCATACATGTTTATTTTTGCATATTCTGTGTTGTCATGAAAAGGCCATTAACAGCTATCTTTAAATAGCCACTTCTCATATTATAATCAATTGCCTATTATGAAAATTATTGTCATCTTTAACAATTACTTTGCCAAGGGAAGTAATTAAACTGATATTTTATTTTCCATTTCAGTTCCAAAGACTGGTTTTTTTTAAATGCTAATCAGAGTATGAAAAGTGAGATAATAAATTTCTTAAAAACAAAATGAATGGATAGTCAGGCCTCACATTTGGCACTTTATATAGTATTTGGTGTTTTTCAAGGCATTTTGCCCTTGAGAAGACATTGATGATTATTATATATGTTGGCACTGAAGTAAGTAGAAATTTCTCCATTTTACAGTCTTAGGTATCTGATATTCCGAGAATGAATAGAAGTAGGCCTTCAACCAAAAGAGAAGGTTGGAAAATGACACCTTCTGTCTACTAAAATAGCCATAATTTCTTAGAACTTCAAGAGAAGAAGAGGAAAGAGATAGGTACAGTTTACTGAACGTCTTGGGTGTGCCTCACATTAAAGTCAATAAAACACGTATTTTCTCTATTCCTTACAGTCATTTGGGGAGGTAGTTATTGTTAATATCATTCTTACATATAATGGAAAGGGCAGACAGTCTAATTTGTGCTCTACGAAACAGCTAGTAAGTGTCTGAGCTGGAAATCAAACCCAGGTCTGCTGGTTCTAAAGGCCAGGCTTTCTTCTTTCTTTCACCCCACCAAGTGCAAACAGTTTAACACAAGGATAGATCTTCAGGATGATTTTGCCCTTTGGCACAATTGTCTTGGTAATGTTTCAAATTAAACAAATGAAAAGCTCTCACCTGGCTTTACCCTATAGTGAATTGTAGAAGGAAATGCATGAAACCACAGGTTGAGTGTGTTAAAAGTGAAAACACAAATAATAATATTGAATATAAATGGAGTTAGTGAGTTGAAGTGAAAGGAAGAATGACTCAGTGTGACAAGATGATAGTGCTACTTCCTAACAAGGAATGGTTCATCAGCTGTTAAGCCTGGGAGATTTGAATAAGTTTCCTATTAGGTAAAACTTCTCTCTTGTTACAGAAATGACTGATAGACTGATTCCACCTCTGAAAGTGACAGGCAGAGTTGTATCTCTAATTGCACCTCCCTGCTCCAGGAACAAATCAGGCATTCATTATACAATGTTACCCTGATCTGTCCACATGATCCTAGATGTCTGTTAGAGAGACATGAGTGACACTTATAATAAATACTAAATAACTAAAATCGTCAGATCTGTTAGAGGCTCTATCATAAATCAACACACTTCTTGTGGCTGTACTAGAAGTCAAGACTCTTCAGCTGTGCTTTCTGCCCCGCTCTCCACACCTCCCTCCACCCCATCTTCATTACTGTAAAGGATGTGACTTCCAAATATGTCAATGTGACAATTTTGATTTTCCACACCACATATTCAGTCCATACCTGGGCTTTACATCTAGCTCTGCTATCATTTAGCTCTCGTCGTTGGCTTGAGAAATCTCACATCCCTGATGCTCCAAATTCAGGGCAATTTGGTTTAAGAAGCAGGCTATGGAAGGAGCAATTAGTAAACTGGAGTTCTGCAATAATGCTCTGTTCAATGCCTGTGTCACTGGAATGGGTTCAAATCAGGCTAATGTAGATAGAATTTTCCTCATTGTTTGGTCTGAATTGTGTCCCACCCAAATTCATACTAAGCCTCAATACCTCAGAAACAGACTATATTTGGAGATAACACTTTGAGGTGGTGATTAAGTAAAAATGGGATCATAAGGGTGGTCCCTAATCCAGTATGACTGGTGTCCTATAAGAAAAGGATAGTAGCAAAGAAAGAGAGAGACCTCAAACACATAATGTCAGAAAGACAACTGTGCAAACACCACACAGCCAGAAGGCAGCTATCTACAAATTGAGGAGAGGCCTCGGCAGCCAGCCCTGCTGACACCTTGATTTCAGATTTAAAGCCTCCAGGACTGTGAAACAATAAATTTCTATTGCTCAAGCCTCTCAGTCTATAGTACTTTGTTACAGGAGCCCTAGCACACTAATACCACTCATTACACCAATAATCAACTTCCTTGCATGGGAGGGGCCTTTCTTAAGATGAAGTTGAAGGTATAGCAGAAAATGCGTATGTTTAAACAGTTTTACCCCCAAAGTTGGTAACTTATTCTTTAGACTATATACAAACACTATGATATATGCTACACTCATGTTTAAACACATTTTATCCCAAGTACATATGTTTGAATCAAATTTTCAAGAAGTCTGGATTTTAATATAACATGTAATTGTAAGGATTCTCAGAAAATTTAAGAGGCATGATTAAAGGAAAATTGATCATATGGACTTACTGAATTTGTTGTTTGTTTAAATTAAATTTTTACATTTAATAATTTGGTTAAGAAAAAATATAACAATTTATCATTTATAGGCACTTGGTTTTTAGTGGTATGAAGTAGTGGAGTGAAATTCTGCACAGTGATAGCAACAAGCTATTCTCTAAGGTTACTAATGAATGTGCAAAGATGCAGGAGTCCCATTAAAATATACTGGTTAATACTAATGAGAATAAAATTTTGCTAGGAAAAAAAATGCCACACTTGGTCTGTCATTGCATTCCAGCTCATTAACAGTACACTATGTCAGCATCTACTAACCTAAAAAGGTCTTGACTCATATACTATCAACCCAGTCTTATAGCGTACATCTCATTCTGAGAGATTAAATCCTATTACCCTGTCACTGATCAATTTTTTTCATTTCACAACATTCCAGCAAGGATAATACAATGAGTCGGAGGTCCTACTTGATATGTAAGAAAACTGAGGCATAACTGATTTACAAAAGCAAAAGATTTGTTAAATGTTTAGTGGCACCATCAAGACTAGAACCCAAGAATTCCCTGTTTTACTTTAGCCAAGTATTCCTGCTCTCCAAGAGAAGGTGCTTCATATCCAAGACATATGCTTTTTTAACATACAAGGCCGCTTTCCCTTTTCTGTATGAGCCTACTACCATAACCTGCAGGAAAAAAATGAAGTCACTTATATAAATTCCTGAGAATTTAACTATCCATCTTTGTTTCTCTCTCTTCCTTCCAGCCTCTTCAGCAACAGAGAGAAATCTTAAGTTGAATACATTTGTTAAAATTAATCTGCCAGAAGAAAGAATCTCCAACAAATACTGAGAAGTTTATGGAACTTCTACGCTTTTGATCTTTAAAAAGAACACAAGGTTAAGTCGTGGAAAAAAAAAACAGTTCAATGAAATAGGTCCCCTGGGCTGTGAATCCATGCCCTGAGTTATTTTTAATAAAGCATATAAACAGTGGGTTGCTTTGGTCTTTGAAGGCTTGGATGTTAGAACAGGAGAAATGAAGAATTCCATGACTTTTGACGTTTAAGAATCTTTATGTGTGTGAAAGATAGCTAATTGAACAAGTGAGCTGGGCTGTTAGGAGCAGAAATGAAGTGGCCATGTTTTAACCAAACATCGTAATATGCTCAATGGCAGCCAGTAATTTATTCCTACCAAGACAGATAGCCTTCTGCTTGACACCAGTGAGGAGAGATAATTAAGAAAATCTAGAGCCAGGGTGAAAAAGATAGGCTGTCTTTTGACAAGGTGATTCTTCAGTTCATGATTAGCAACTGATAAAGTGCTATGTGAGTTAACTTTGGGGGAGAAGAGCTAATTATTTAACCTTTTAATATCCTTTTCTTTTTAAACTAACTTTCACTGATATTTTCCCTTTCTCTCCTATCCTAAAAGTACACCATGCATTTTATAAGAAACAAATTAATTACAAGAACATCGGTGTCTAACAGCTACAATTCTAGGAACCTTGGTGCAGTCTTTGGTTTTAAATGTGTGGTGTCAGAAGCAAATCCAGTGCCCACTGCTGACAATCATCTGGTTATTTTAGCTTCCTGGGATTAGAAAGCCAGTCCTTACCTCCATGCTCTACATACTTTGTCTGCACTAAAATTCACCAAATATATATTCCCTGCCCAACAAATTATTATGTTTTTTAATTATACCAGCTGACACACACGAATAAAGGCTGCCTTTTCATGAAGCAAAGGACAAGCATTTAAGAATTACATCAGATCACAGTAATGGCAAATGTTTACAATTGTGCAGAGTTGAATAGCAATTTGTTTTGCTTGAAAGTAAATGCCTTTTTGTTTAAATTGAAGTTAATAAATTCATCACTTTAGAAATGAAAAACAACTCTTATATTCTTCTCATTTTCAGGAATATTCAGAGAACTCATTTCCCCCTCAAAAGTCCTTTCCTCTGACCAAATTACATTTTTCCAAAAGAACTCATGGTATTTTAAACATTAGGAGTCTTAGCCTTCTTTTCTTCCTCCTCTCTCTACATTCTGCAAATATTTATTAACACTTTATTATGTATTAAGTTGGATTCCTATATAATTCAGTCATTTTGACTTACAAAGTAGTTCCAAATATCACTTGCCAAAGTGTGGGGAAAGAGGAGACACGTAAGACTTGGCCTCAAAGATCTTTATAATCTAGTCCACAAAGCTAAGAAAGGGGTCGTGAATGACCCAAAACAAGGGATCTTAATAAACATAACTTGAGTGACATAAAATAGTGAAGGTAATAGTTGTTCAGAGATGGTGTTAATCCCTCCTGTTAGAGCAGGCAGGGATTTCTTTGGGCAAGAATGGCATTAATCTTGATCTTATAGGTGTATTTTGAAAAAGGGAGAACATTCTAGTACCTATGCATTCCACTTCTTCTGCCTTATCAAATTCCTATTTTTTCTCTATCACAATGGCCAGCACACATTCTCAAGGAGCATCACTCTTTCTAGACTTCCCAAAGAATGTTGCTAAAATTGTCTTATTTAGATACTATTCTATGTCACCTGCTTCAGCCAAACCACTCTATAGTCATTCATAGGTCTTCCTTTACTTTTTTTTTTTTTTTTTGGCTATTGTCAATTCCATTAATCTCCATCTACTTCTGAATGAAATTACTAAGACTATTGGTTCAAATCTATTCCTTGTTATCTCTAACAAACACAGTCATTTATCCCACAAAAGAAGTATTTATTAAAGCCTAAATATAGCTTTAAAAATGTCCAAATAGAAAAAGCATTCGAGCAAAATTCAACATCCATTCATGATAAAAACTCTCAACAAAACGGGTATAGAGGGCAAGTATCTCAACATAATTAAGGCCATATATGACAAACCCACAGCCAACATTTTACTTAAGAGCAAGAAGCTGAAAGCTTTTCCTTTAAGATCGGTAACAAGACAAGGATGCCCACTCTCTCCACTTTTATTCAACATAGTACTGGAGGTCCTAGCCACGGCAATCAGACAACACAAAGAAATAAAAGGCATCCAGATTGGCAAGGAAGAAGTTAAACTGTCCCTGTTTGCATATGACATGATATTATATATAAAAAACCCTAAAGAATCCACTCCAAAACTACTAAATCTAATATCTGAATTCAGCAAAGTTGCAGGACACAAAATTAACACAAAGAAATCTGTTGCATTCCTATACACTAACGATGAACTAGCAGAAAGAGAAATCAGGAAATTCCATTCACAATTGCATAAAAAGAATAAAATACCTAGGAATAAACATAACCAAGGAAGTGAAAGACCTGTACTCTGAAAACTATAAGACACTCACGAGAGAAATTAAAGAAGATACCAATAAATTGAAACACATCCTGTGCTCATGGATAGGAAGAATTAATACTGTCAACATGGCCATCCTGCCTTAAGCAATCTACAGATTCAATGCAATCCCTATCAAAATACCAACAGCATTCTTCAGTGAACTAGAGCAAATAGTTCTAAAATTCATATGGAACCACAAAAGACCCCAAACAGCCAAAGCAATTCTGAGAAGAAAGAATAAAGTGGGGGGAATTACACTCCCTGACTTCAAGCTCTACTACAAAGCCACAGTAATCAAGATAATTTAGTACAGGCACAAGAACAGACCAATAGACCAGTGGAACAGAATAGAGTCCAGATATTAACCCAAGCATATATGGTCAATTAATATATGATAAAGGAGCCATGGATATACAATAGGAAATGACAGCCTCTTCAGCAGCTGGTGTTGGCAAAACTGGACAGCTGCATGTAAGAGAATGAAACTGGATTACTGTCTAACCCCATACACAAAAGTAAACTCAAAATGGATCAAAGACCTGAATGTAAGTCATGAAACCATAAAACTCTTAGAAGACAACATAGGCAAAAATCTCCCGAATATAAACATGAGCAACTTTTTCCTGAATGCATCTCCTCGAGCAAGGGAAACAAAATAAAAAACGTACAAAAGGAACTACACCAAGCTAAAAAGCTTCTGTACAGCAAAGGACACTATCAGCAGAACAAAAGGGCATCCTACAGTATGCCCTCCAAAAAACCCTCCAAAAAAAAACCTCTGGTAAATTCCTAGGAGTGGAATTCCTGGGTCAAATTTACTCACCTGTGGAGCATAAGAACAAAGCAAAAACTGAAGGAACAAAACAGCAGCAGACTCACAGAACCCAAGAACGTAGCAGTTGCCAAAGGGAAGGGACTGTGCCGGGGCGGCGGGGGGTGGAGGGGGGCTGAGGGGGGTGGAGGGGAGAGAAGGGAGGGAGAAAGAGAATAAGGGGCATTATGATTAGCACACATAATGTAGTGGGGGCGGGGGGCATGGTGAAGGCAGTATAGCACAGAGAAGACAAGTAATGATTCTATAGGATCTTACTACCCTGATGGACATTGACTGTAATGGGGTATGTGGTGGGGACTTGATAATAAGGAGAATCTAGTAATCACAATGTTGTTCATGGAATTGTGTATTAATGATAACAAAAAAAAATGTCCAAATATAACAGCATAAGAAATGACCAACTGGGTCTGAACTCGTGCCTACTTCTGGCTTGTCACCCTGGAAGTGAGCAATAGTTCTCACTTTTTTTTCTGTACCCATATACCTGAAGACTCTGACTCTCTCCCTTCAGTGATAACTCTTTTGGGCTATGCTTCTAAGGGGGACAGAGAAATGGGCTCCCTTTCTTAGAGGAATATGGCAGATCCTCCCATTGTAAGAGAAATATGTAATTCAAAAAAGACTCTCAGGTGATCTTGATATTCTTATTCTCCCCATCCCCAGGTGCCCACCATTGAAAATTATCATTCTATGTATGTTTCTTCTTGACATTAACCTCAATGAGTACCATGCTAACTTCCCTTAATGACCCATTATCAATCTGTCATATCAGAATTTATCTAAATAATCGTAAAGTCATCTAATTTCATGATACTAGTGTCAAACTTTTGAACCTTTAAAACTTACAGACTGTTAAGTACTATAGCACCCACCACATGCACCTGCCCTAGATTATCTTTTTACCTGTGAGTCTCTCCACTCACACTCTGAACTCCTTGAAGTCAAGGACTGTTTTGTCTTTGCATTTTAACTCCTCAGATAGGGCCTGAAATTTAGCATTATTTGAGACCACATTGAATTGTTATTTTTTCTACCTGGCAGTGTATCAGCAATTCTGTAAGATTTGACCTAATATTTGGAAGCAATGATGGATAAATGGAAGAAGAAAAGATGAGGGCTTCAGAGAAAGGAAATGGGAGAAGGAAAGACAACTAACATTTACTGAGATTTTGATGCAGTAGGTCTGGGGTGAGACCCAGGAACTGACATTGTAACTTGCTTTATGACTTTCTCAGCAATGACTCCCTCACTGTCTCAATCTGCACTGTGTATGCACAGGGTGGGGTCATTTACCTCCTGTATACGAGTGTGCCTCTTTTTGGGAAAGGGTTCTCTAACATGCTCAGCGACAAAAGCACCCAGAGGTCACTATATTTTTTGTTCAGGTGACCACAAAATATGAAAATACAGGGAATTTTTGGACAGATTTCACCGAGTTATAATTAATTAGTGTCCACACTTGACAGGCTAGGAGAAGGTCACCAGAGTGGTTCCCACAGGATGGCACGCCATCTCTTGACATCAGAACCATGAGAGACAGATGAGATGATCTCCAAAACTGGACTGGAGGAAAGGACCCTACAAAGAGGGCCATAGGTTCATCAGATCTCAGCTCCTTTGATTCTGTCTTCTGATATACTAAAGGAAGGTTTATTCAGTGAGTATGAGAGACACAGATCCTCTGAGGCAGTGCATCACAGAGGCAGGCGTGATGACTGATGGACATGCTGTGTTAATGACAGCACTCTACAATTTGCACAGTGCTTTGAACTAGGCACTACTCATAAGGGAAAGCACATTAAACCTATCATGTTATGTTTCCAAACATACCATGCAGTGTGATGGAGTATCAACATACTATTCACTAGGTATATTTGTATGAGTTTTCACACTTATGGCCACCCAGAAGAATGAGCAAAAAATATTGGTATATTTAATTTAGACAGATACATGTAAAGAACACTAATTTGATTAGCAGGAAATGACAAATACAGCATGCCTACAAATGGAAATCACATGTAAAAAAAAAAGAGAGAAAAAAGAAAAGAAGAATCTGTGTTACCTGTACCCAGAGTAAGAACTATTGAAGAATGTAAAGAAAATAAGAAAAAATAAGAAATTCTACTCTTTGAAATATTTTATTTCTGAAAATTGGGATGAGGCCACCCAAATGTGACTTTCATTCATCCATTCACTCATCTATCCATCTATCCAATAAACACTGACTGAATGTCAACTTGTCAACTATGTGTCAAGTTACTATCATAGTTAAAATGTGATCATATGCAGAAGTCTTAATAAGCCCTCTTGCTCATGGAGCTTAAATTCTTCTGAGGCAGTCAGACCAAAACACACTAGTCCATAATCTGAACTAATGTAGTCAGAAGCATGTTATAAATGTTTAATAACAAGCTTTAGGGTGAGAACACTTGATTTGTAGCTTTTGCCATAGTATAAATACTCCCACACTGGACTATCTCAAACTACCAATGTGATGTCACAGTCAATGTGACAACGTGTTGTGCACAATTGGCTCGGTGGAGCAGTGCACACCAGATCCAGCTCACATGTGGATGTGATATGAAGAAACAAAATGTGGTAAAGAGGCAGATACTGCATGGATTGGTGTGTCTTTTAGGCAGGTGGTCAGAGTACAGTTGACCCTTGAACCATATAGGTTAGAACTGCATGGGATTTTTTCAGATTTGTGACAATTTGAAAAACCTTGCAGATGAATTTCATAGCCCAGAGATACCAAAAAAATAAATAAGAAAAAGTTAGATATGTCATGAGTGTTTCAAATATATGTACATACTAGTCTATTTTACCATTTACTACCATAAAATGTACAGTAAGCTTTAGTAGTTTAGTTTGGGAGGAGTCAAAACTTATACATGGATTTTCAACTTGGGGGGCTGGCACCTCTAACCCCTGTGTTGTTTAAGGCTCAACTACAATTCTTTGGCAAATAACAATTAGAGCAGAGACCTGGATGAAGAAAAGAGAAGCCATGAAATCATGAAGTAGGGATGGCTGTGGAGAAACAGTGAGCACAAAGGTCCTGAGGCAGGACATACCTTGTACATCTAAAGAACAGGAAGGTCACTGTGAGAAGAGAGGCAGGCAAGGACTAGATCATGCAGGGCTTTGTAAGCACTGGGAGGAATTTAAATTTTTTGTACATGAGATTGAGAGTCAATGAAGAAGTTTGAGCAGAGCAGTGTTATGACCAGATACATATTTTTAAAGAACAGTTTGGCCGCTGAGTAACAGTAGGGTCATTGCACTGCAGTAAAAGTGCTCTCCGCTAGGGTGAAAACAGAATGCTCAATCAAAACAGTGTTGCAGTAATCTAGGTAAGAGATGAAAGTGCCTTAGAGTGGAATGGTGGAGGTAGAGATGATGAGAAATGTTTGGGTTTAGAATATAATTGACAGGTAGACTTACCGGAAGCCCCCTGTAGTTTGCATGGGTGAGGGTAAATGATAACACAAAAGCAATCTCAAAAATTTCTCAGTTATACTTACTACTATGCAAATAATAGGCTTAGCTACACTATGACACCATTAGCTGAAATGGACAATATTGAAGTAGAAGCAGGTGTAAAGGGAAAGTCAAGAATTTCATTTTGGTCATTTTAGATGAGAATTACTGACATCCAAGTGGAATATCAAGTAGGCAGCAGGATGTATAGAAGTCTATAGCCCAGAGGAGAGGTCAGGAATGAAGACATAAATTAGGAAATTATTCATGATCTTAGTGATTATGCCATTGAAGCATCCTTTGAGAACTGCTGTCTTAGAGAATAATGACAGAGACTGAGCCTCTGAGGAGCCCTGGGACAACCTTCACAGCAAGATGTGTGAAGCATAGACCAAATCTCTCTCCCCTGTTAAGCTTTCCATGTTCTTGAAGCTAGAGCTATTAAGGAATACTCCATTTCCAAAATGATCTTGTAAAAATCCATATTAACATTTATTAACAAATGAAAAGAGATCTCTTATCTGTCAATGTAACTAGAGAACTGGGTGTCTTGATGTTCAGAAGATGGGGCAATGGTTCTCAACTCTGTCTACTCATTATGAACACCAAAGAACTTTGAAAAATGTTCACACTGGGTCTCATTTCAAATGTTTCTGATATAACTGTTGTGTGGTGGTAGGCGATTTATTTATTTATTTTTTTAAATTAAATTGGGCAAGGCACAGGAAAGGCTGTGATAGAACCAAAGAACTGAAGTCCTCAATAAAGTTGAGGACAGTTCCCAAAGTCACCTGGGAGGAGAGAAAGCTGTGGTCCATGAGAAGGATGGTCACACTGTGATTCTGAAGGTGGTTCATTATGTGTCATGGCAGTTGAGATGGACTAGAGCAGAAGATCACTGGGGAGGAAGGAAGTTAAGGGACTGAAGGCAGCCAGGGTGTCGGAAAATCCTTGGTAAGTGTGGGGAATGAGGTTTGACTCTTTTAGGTCTCACATGTAAGTGCAGTCATAAAGTATTTGTCTTTCTGTGTCTGGCTTATTTCACTTGGTATAATGTCCTCCAGTTTGTCCATGTTGTAACATGTCAGGATTTCCTTGAAATTTGCTAAGAGAGCAGATGTTAAGTGTTCTTACCAAAAATAACAATAAAATAAATATATACAATTTTTTATTTGCCAATTATACCTCATTAAATTTGGAAAAAATCCATTGTCCAAGTTTTAAGCAAGGTTTAGAATATAAACCTTTGGAAAGCAGAGGACTATTAGTTTTATTGGAAAATATTTTTTAGAAACCATTCCAGTATTTAAATCCCTACCATTTATTTTATTTATCCAGAGCAACAAGACACAAAATCTGTATTCATTTTTTGGGTGGGAGTAGTTCTCAGAAATTGTCTGGGTTACAGCAACACCGTGCCAATAGTATCTCTTCCCCACATCACCAGACATCCACCACTCACCTGCCCATCATATTGTAAGGTGCATGCTCTTGATCAAGAGAAATACAGGCCCAAGGAGTGCTAGATGCAAAGAAACTTCTTTCTCTTCCTGACCTCTACCACTCCCATGTTTTAGAAAACAGGGCAGACAACAATTTCCTACTGATGATTAATGAATGAAGTTCAATATCCGGCAAAGGTGGTTTATCTTATCAAGACTGTAACCTTCTGCCCAACTGAGAAATAAGAAGACACATAACAAAGAAGAGCCAAAGTTTAAAAGTCCCCCCAAAACATGCAAGACACTAAGAAAAAATAAGTAAAAACCAAAATATTTCTTGCTAGAAGTCTTCTGCACTAGTGGCTCTTGTTCTGAGTAATATAAAATATGCTCTCCCCAAAATAACTCTCAAGCACATTTTTTCAGTCCAGAGCATTTTATTTTGAGCATACATCCCTCCCTGCCTCTCACTCCTTAATCTTAAAAACGTCCTGACAACTCTTTCCTTTTCACTGCGTTCTCTCTATTGACAAAGATAAATTTTATGATTGGTGTGCAGTGAATTCAAACCCTGCAATCCCCACTCTGGATTATATGTTAGAAGGCCAGTCCTGATGCCCCTGCCTTCTCCTCTTCTGTGGATCCCCTTGGCAAGACATCTCAGACAGTTCAGAGAAATGAGGCTGGTGGAGTCGTATCTTAACTCTCTTTGGGATCTATTCACTTCTTCCCAGTGTCTCCATACTTTTTTGCCCTCAACTCTATCATGGTCTTCAGAACAAGCCTCTTTTCGGGATTTTTTTTTTCCAGCTGGTCCATCTCTTACCTGTTCCCAGCAACCAGAGTAAGCATAATTTTTTTTTTTCATTTTGAAATAAGTTTAGACTCCCAAGAGATTGCAAAATTAGAACAGAACTTTCCATGTCCCTCATGAAGCTTCCCAATGTCCTTCACCAAGCTATTAACTAAATTGAGAGTGGGCCTTTAAAAATGCAAACCCAATCATGCCTACCCTCTAGGCTTTGCTAAACCTAGCAATGGCTTCCAGCAACTCTTATAATAAGGGCTAAAATCTTTAAACTGGCCCTAAACAGTGGGGCCACCATTCTCATTTGGCCAGCATGGACCTGGTTCTCACAAGCAGTGTCTACAAACCACCCCATCTAGCACTTAAGCTCTCCAAAGGGTGGCAGTTTGTATGATAAATTATGTGGTCACCCTCCTGTGCTGTGTCTGGCCCCCTTTCTCTCTATCACACATCACATTCATCAGGAAAACTTGTCTGCATTCTCTTCAAAATATATTCAGAATCCTACCCCTCCCCACCATGTCCACTGCCACCACCCTGATCTACCTGGGTCACGGCACCAACCTTCACACAGGGTTGCCTGCTTTTGCTCTTGCCCTTCAGAGCAGCCAGAACGTGCCGTTAAAAACATAAGTCACTGTCAGGTCACTGTCCTGCTCAAACGCCTCCAAGGCTCCAGCAAATACAATGTGCTTCCACGGGAGTGACAGTGCCCTGCAGCCTGCCCCCCTCCTGAGTTCCCGCCTCACCTCCTCCTGCCTCCAGATCTTCCCTCAATGGTGAGTCTTCCCTGATCCCTCTTAAAATCACAACCTCAACACTCTGTGTCCTATCGACTTTGCTTATTTATTTTCTTTATAATCTTTTCCTCACTAGAATGGAAACTCCATGACAGTAGGGGTTTCTGTTTGCTCTGTCCCTGTTGTTTCCTTAGCATCAACACTGTGCCTGACAAGAATTAGGTGCTCAATGTAGTATGAATGAATACACAAATGAATGAATGCATGAGGCACTACTGGTCCCAAGACAAGAGCTGTCCCAGGCCCAATTTGGCACACTGACTACTTAGTGAGGCACAGACACAACAGCACCAAAGCCGTGTCCACAGAGGGCGGGGCAGAGGCCCCGGAAGAGGAGGGTTAGGGCACACGGCAGCACATGCTGAGGCCCGGCACTCTCACGGCGGCTGCCTCGGCATTGGCAGGGGTACCAGTAGAACCCTGGTAGTGGCAATGCCCACCTCACCACTTCGGGGCTGCCGAGTGGCTGATTGTAGAAAGGTGATGGTGGGTACTTTCTATGCATATAAGAGAGCGTGTGTTCACATTCAGAGTATGACTTGATCAGGTGGGCCCGGCAGTAATTTATACGAGTGCCAAAACTCAGGGAGATGTCTGCCGCAGAAGACTCTGGCCAGAAATCCCACAGGCTTGGGGGCCAAAATGAGGCATTTTTTACGAGCCAATTCATTTCCCTTTGTCAATTGAAATAGAATTTCCAGAAGAACATATGCTGAGAAACTGGCTCAAGATCCATTGTCCAGATGTTGGCAAAATCCAAGCCAAAAAAGGAATACTTAAAGTTGGCTGCCTGACTTGTGACTCTACAGCTTTTTGCCAAACAAAGAAGTTTGTCTTGATAGAAGCTAAGACCAAGCCAAGGCAAGGGGTGGAGCAGCCATAAAGAAACTTAGGGCCATATTCAAATAAACTGGGACTGGGCAGAGGACACTGAATTCTGAATTAGAATGCAGGTATTCATAGACCTGAGGGAAGTGAATTGTGATAAGGAAAAAACCCAACAGCCATTCATATTGAGACCTTATAAAATCAGCCTGCAAATCTGAAGCTGGAATGATGTACTCCTATCACCATCAGGCATGAAGCATTTGCAGAAGGACAAATAGGATTGCTGCCTGTTATCCTAAGAGAAGAGACATTCCCACCGTGTTTAAAGCTAAAGTCATCTGGAAGACCCCCTGGTCTAGGTTTGGCATTACAGTCCCTTCCCAGGACTTCTGAGCAGTTCTTTCTAAAAGCTGGCTCAATAGAGTAATATCAGGGTACTGGCTGTGACTGTTCTCACATTTCATTGACCTCTCATTTCTGCATCATGCTCTGTATGTAATATTTACCTCAGGCTCCTTCATTTCTTGTTCAGATTCCCTTCTCCACCTCAGCGACCTCAGCGACCTCAGCTCTTTTTCTGATTCTTGCCTACATGCTCCCTTGATGTGATCATTACATACCAGGCTGGGTTGAGGAGCCAAATCTCCAACAGTCTTGGCCTAGGAAACTCTCAGCAGTTGGTCTGATACATCAAGTAAGAGATCAGAAAGTTCTATAGAAGATAACTGAATTGTCACCCAGCTTATTAATGATAGAAACAATCTGATTGCTCAAGACTTCTGATTCCTAGTATAATACCTCTACCAAAATTAGGAAGCAAGGTAAAATAAGTTAGCATCTATTTCTTCTAGTCTGTGTGCAAAATCATATATAACTTCTAAAATACCAGGAAATTATAGCTATCTAAGAAACATGTCCTAAAATCTTAAAAAGCAATACTTGGTCCAAAGAGCACTCACGTACATAGGGCACATGATCTGATATCCTGAAGAGGCTGCTTAAAATGACCAGAGTCATTAACTAGGCAAATTGTCACTAGTTTCTATGTAAGGTCATTATATCTTAGCTAAAAAATAAAACAATTCAGGGTGTTTAACATGATATAGAATAAAATATTTACAGTTCTTAACATTTGTACTTTTAATTATTTGAGACCTTCATTACAATCAAAAATAAAAATTTAATAGCTCATTGACCTTTATGTTTATCAATCCTAAAATGGTGAATAAGTGAAAAAATACTTTATCCAAGTGAAATCACAATATTTGTAGCTTAAATTTTTCTCTGGCTCAATTTGGAAATCATTTTGCTACTTTACATGAGTGATTATGAGACCATCTTTAACTGTAGCCATTGCCCTAAAGGAAATGTTTAAGGCCTAACTGGTATAATTGTATTCTTTATTTAATATTACTTCTTCAGGGCTTGTTATTGTTGAGTATAAATGTGCCACTTTATATACAAATAAAATGTACTGAGATTTGAATTAAAAGTTTTGTGTATATATACTCACAAATCATCTTATTATGATTCATATTAACAGAAAACTTCTCAAGACGTGAGAAGCTTATACCACGTGCAAGAGGAATTCTTTCCTTGAATTTTGTTTCCAGAATGTTCAGGTACAGATGGAAATATTTTCTTTTCTCATTGCACAGCAAATTTGGGTTTAAACTCTGAGTTTTACTTTATTTATTTTTTTTCATTATTATATGATTACTGTTTTTACTGGGACCATGTTTTCATGTTCCACAGTTGCAGGAGCAGTGGGGTTAACAAAGAAGGAAGGAAAGAAATTCTGAGTTTTATTTCTCAAAAGATATTACACTATTGTGATTGGTTACTACCAAAAGTTACTTTTTCTTCTGACCTTGACTTGCCTTCAATCATCTTCTTAAATATATGCACATATCTGGAAAAATCAGCTTCTTCCCAGATAATCTACTGCAAAGGACACCTCTGAGTCTGGCTTTTCCAAGCAGCCTTCTTAAGTTTAGAGAGTTTCCACAAACATTGTATGTGGAGAATAATCACTTCATGTCATGAACTTGCATTTTCTTTAAAGAAAACACTATCTTCTTTGAATTAGATCTTTGAGAGAAAGTATCATAGTAAAACCCATGATTCTGCTTTTCACATTTGAAAAAGCAGTGCTCTTGCATCTGAAATCCCATCTCAGACCAGTGCCTTATATTTTTACTAACCACCTCTCATGATACTGTGGAACAACTATTAGAAAAAAAAAACATGGCATACATATTTTGTCCCTATCTGTGCAAAATGAACAATATAAGGTGAATATTGACTATTTAAGGGAGGAAAGTAAAGCATTTAATCACCATTTTCTCCACTTGCCCTGCAGCTTTGCTCTCCTTGCTAGAGCTGTCAGAGCAGTTCAATGGCATGAATGTTGAAGACTGAACTCTGATTTTCTGGTCCATGCACTTTACTCCCTAGAGTTGAAGGATCATGTAACTGAATGAGAATGATAGGACAGGGTACAAATGACACCTTAGGACTCTGTCATGGAGTCAAGACATTATTGTGCATTTAAGAACTTAACCGCTTACTAGTTGAAATTTGGAGAAAGCCCTTCACAAACTAGAAAGTCATTGAACTAAATATGAATACTTCAATCATAAAATTGTAGGTATTTCTCAAGATGTATGAGTCTAACCATTACACTTTTTAATTAGGATTCAGGGATAATAGGATATAAAATTAATATTTACATTATACTGAAAATGTGGGGAGGCCCTTAAGCTAGGGCATCTAGGGAGCCATGTTCACTGTCAACATTCCTTCCCATATAACTCAAAGACAATTGGTTCCTAAAAATACCAAGGAACTGAGATTCTTGATCAACCTGAAAAGCAAGACTTGGATAGATGGCATTATGAGATATACTTGTATTAATCACTTAAAGGCAAATAAATGCGCTTATTTGATTAATGTAGGTCATCTTTGCTAGATTGCAATTTCCAATAGGGCAAGGCTTGTGTCTGTTTTATACATCACTGCCTCATTCTTGCTCAGAAGAGTCTCTGTTACCTGGTAGGCCCTCAAAACTGTTTGATGGATAGATGGATGAATAAATGAGAACATAGTTTTCTGATCCTAAATACTGTCCTATTTCTCGCCCCTTCCAAAACTTTAGTCACCCAACCCTTTATTCCTATTAGTTGGGTGATATACACACAAATGAAAAAGGCATTTTTATAGCCTTTAGTATGGAATAAATCCTTATGTGTCCATTATCACTTACAGATATTCTGCTTCAAAACGAAGAAATGTATAAAATCTGTCCTAAAAATGAGAATAGATTCCATAATACAAAATTAAATTGATTTATTAGCATTTTAATATTAACAGGATATAGCTAAGATATCCCTCAAAATAATGAATTTAAGTAAAAGATCTTAATGATTAGAGAGAACACAAATGGACTTGAATAGAGCTTTTATTTATCCCCTGATATTTGGCACAAAAGGGTTTGGTAACTGGATAGCTTTGTGCTTCAAAAATGACGTCTTTATCAATCTCCTTGTTTTTAATATTGCCAAACTAATTCCACTCTCCAGCTCTGGCAAATACTAAAGAGATAGTTATTACACTGCTGAACACATAACATTAAGTCACATCTCTGTATATTACTGATACCACTTCTGTTGTCTGGAATGCTGTCCTCACCTTTCTTCATCTTTTGGACACTTTAGACTTATCAAGTCTCCTCTAGGGAATGTTTGATTGCAGGTCCCTCTGCTATTGTCTAATATAAGCCTGAGCATATCTTGGCATTTGCTAGGTTACACTGAAATTAACTAGCTACATGTTTGTTTCCTGCTCTACCCTATTACACAGACTACATCAAGGTCATGCTTCCAGCAACATTCAGAAACCAGAGTTTTAGTGCCCATGGAATGACTGTGCATTGAATAGATTGATTATATAACATTATCTTGTTCTTTTAATCATCACTTGGCCTAATCTCTCCATGTTTTGTTGTGGCCTGGGAATTTCCAGAAGTCATCATCTTCTTTTCTTAAATAAATTGCTAAATTAAGCTACTAATATCTTTCATAATTAGAGGGTGGCAACACTTTTTATACATGGCTATTAGCAAAAGCTATTTTGCTGACACTGATCTATTAGCAAATAACATTACAATGGGGACCAGGTGGGAAAAATACCTAAGCATGAATAAGCTTTATTTGCAAAAAAGAAATTATTTAAATTGCAAGAGATGTTTGTGTTAAAGCATCTCAGTTATGCTTTCTAGTAACTAAACTTGGTATTATTTGCATATCTGGAATGCTTCTACAGTTTATTTAAATTTAAGATCACACATAAGTTTTATAAATTCAAAAAAAAAATTTAAATCATTTCTGTTTAAATCTAATATGCCAACATATTACCTAGAGAGACTCTCTTATAGATGTCATAAAGTCAGAAAAAAATGATAATGAAAATGCTGACATTCTTCTGATAATGGTGGTTCTATCAGGTACTTCGCTATTATCAGTAAGTAGTGTGGCCTCCAATCCGTAATTTCCAGACTCTCCTAAGCACAAAGCAGGCAATCTTTTCTGTCCTGTATACATTTTTCACATCATGGAACTGTCCCCCTTCACACTTCCTGTGTGCCACTAGCCACACACCCGTCTGACTCTGACTCTGTATCACTGTTCTTTACAATTTCTTCTGGGTTTAGTTTTGTTACTACACTGAAATCTTATGCATAATTATGTGAAGTTGCTATGGAGATTTTATGTGATTTGTCATGAGGAAAATCCATTGTGTTTGAAATAGTTCTCCATACTAAATGACCCAGCAATCCATTTTCCCCTCTTATTTTCTCTGGGATTATAACTAACTGCATATATTTGAATATCTATAATCCAAAGTCATTTTATAAATAACAACCAGAAAAATTATTGAATTAACCACTAAGATGAAGCACTTCAGTGAAGCCAAGCCAATTTCTCGTGGTTTAGAAAGAACTTCTATTTATAATACTTTGTAAAATACCAGCTAAACTCCTGCCTGAGTAAGGAAGAGACCCCCTAGCAAATTCTTCTATAATTACGTCTCTTAAAATTCTATCACTAATTATATGATAGATATTTTGGTTGTATCATAACTTGGAAAATGTAATCTTGGAGAATGTGTTAAACTATTGTGTGAAATTAACGACAACCTTAATTACTGCTCCTAGAAACAATAGAAGATCATTCATGGGCGGAAATCGGAGGAAGCTTTTGTAAGAATGTGAGCAGAAAAAAAAACCCAGCCTTAAAAGGCTCGTGAGTAGATCATGACAAATCAAATCAGAGCTGGGAAGGAACTCAGCCTAAGCAACTGAACTAAGAAATGGTTTGAGGGTCTTCTCACGCAAGGGAAGAAACACCACAGCAGAGGGAGGATTCAGAGCCATGGCACAAACGACAGGTGTGAGATAGCCACAGTGAACCCGGAGTAGAAGACAAGGACCTCCTCTGGTGACTGGGGATTTCTTGCTGAGTTCTTCAAAGGCAGCCAGGGGCTCCTCTGGTGTGGCTCACCGGGGCCCTTCCTCGGACCATGCCCCTGAGGTGAAAGGGAGAGCCTCCCCACCACACAACCAACCAACACACTCTGCTTCTACCTCAGGCAGAGCCAGGATCCAAGCACAGGAACTTGCAGGGAGACCTCTAGGGGCTTTCAAACTGCAAAGAATTTGAGAGCCTAGGTGGTCATGTCCAAATCAAGAATGGCTAGAAAAGGAAGAGGAAATACGGGGAGCAAACAGCCGAATAGTGAGAAAAAGCCAAAAGGATTTGGTTGTCTCAGTCAATATTCCTTAAGCATAGCTACAAACAGAGATCCAGGGATTTCCTCAGGATCCAAAGTCATAGTTTCATGGATCCACAAAAATATCAATAAATAGGTTTAAACTTTTTATTTCATTCAGTGGCATAAAAATTAATACTAAGTATATTCTGAATGTATTCATAACTATTTTTGACCAAATACTGCCACATGGTCCAGTGTCCTTTTGTTCACGATGCTCTTGTTAAAAAGCTAATAAAAAGAGAACAGAGGTAGGCTTGTTGGCTACATAGCATATTTCTGCAACAAGTAAAGGCCAAAATGTTGTACTCACAGACTGAGTGAATAAACATTGTGCAGTTTGAAGGGTGAAAATTGGAAAGACAATCACATCATCATCCATCACAAGACTGAAGAAGGTAGCCAAACTCCAAAGAACCCTCTCCTAGTAGGAAAGACTATGGAAGACCACATTCAAGTTGCAAGTCTAGCAAATGTTTCAGCAATCTGGCACTAATCATATTCAATTCATGTTTTATATCTGAATTGTGTTGCTTTTATTATTTTCAATTTGTAAATTTATTTTGGTTCTATAATAAAATGAGAACAATAAACATTAGGATGGATGGAAGTAGGGACAAATAATCAAGGATGGAAGAGAAAAATAAATTGGTAAAAACAGTGTCTAAAAGTCCTGAGTAAGCTATGGCTTAGAAAACCTGATTTCTAAGAAAACTTAGAAATCTACAATGTTAGGTTAAGATTGTGTTTAGAGTGAGATGAGAACAAGGATGAGATTGACTTACTTTTTTCTTAAAATTTTTTATTAAGGTATTATTGATACACACTCTTATGAAGGTTTCACATGAAACACAATGTGGTTACCACTTTACCCATATTATCAAGCCCCCACCCATACCCCATTGCAGTCACTGTCCATTAGTGCAGCAAGATGCCACAGATCCACTATGTGCCTTCTCTGTGCTACACTGTTCTCCCCGTGATCCTCCACACCATGTGTACTAAACATAATATCCCTCAATCCCCTTCTCCCTCCCTCCCCATCTGCCCTTCCATACCCCTCCCCTTTGGTAATCACTAGTTCCTTCTTGGAGTCTCTGAGTCTGCTGCTATTTTGTTCCTTCAGTTTTGCTTCGTTGTTATATTCCACAAATGAGGGAAATCATTTGGCACTCGGAGATTGACTGACTTCTTGATGCAGATGACAGTAATGGTGATACAGAAGTTAGGGAGAAGGTAGAATCATTCAATTCCTATAGTGCTTCCAACTTTGCTATAAAGGCAAACGATCTCTCAGTTGCAAAGAAAAGGAAAACATGAAGCCAACATAAGTGAAGAAATCCCAAAGGAGATCAGCAAGCTGCTTTGCATAAAACCAGAGCCTCAGTCATAAATCACACCCTGGGGTAATGAAAGGACTTCAGATGGCACTGTGGAAGCATTGCTGGCAATCTTTGTGGGTTCATGATGAGTCAGAGGGGCCGATATTAAAAGCAGGGAAATGTGTTTATTTATGAAGAACATTTCAGAATGTTTTTCACTTTCAAAATAAAAGAAAGAGCTTCATTTGGAAGTTACAAATTTCAGCTTTTAGGCTGATCCTCGCCCCCAGAGGAAAAAAAAACATTTTGAGAATGTAATGTTTTAAAAGAGAGCATATGACAATTAGTATATATATCAGTGGTCACTAGAATTTACAGGAGCCCCCTAGTGAAGAAAAACTCCCATTCTTATTTTTGGAGGAAAATTTAACAAGATTGAAGGTAAAGTGAATCTGGGTTTCTGCTTATTGTTTAATAAAACACGAAGCAGGATATAAACATTGAGACCAGATCATTTTTGGTAAGTGAAATTACAGAAACATTTTAAAGCATTTTTTACCTAACAAACCATGCTGAAATGATGGAATGGAAGATCATGAAATACCTGGACTTGGAATAAGAAATCTAAAGTTGAGTAACTGTTTTGCCACTGATATGTTTTGGTCCACAAATCCAGCCCACTGCCTGGATTTGTATAGCAAGTTTTATTTGAACACAGTCACACGCATTTGTTTGCCTATTGTCTATGGCTGCTTTTGTGCTTCAGAGGCAGAGTTGAATAGCTGCAACAGACACCATACGACCCACAAAACTGAAATATTTGCTACTGAGCCTTTACAGAAAGTTTGTCACCCCGTGACTAGTTCCATAAGCCAGGAGTACTGTAACCTCCCTAATACTCATTTTCATTAACCACATTAATAGAAATTGGTAACTACAGCAAATGCTTCAGAAGGAACCTGATGAAATAATGTATGGCAAAGCTCTTTATGGGTTGTGATGTGGTATCCACATATAAGGCATATCTTACTAAAATTGCTCTGCTTGTTCAAAGATTAATAGCAGTGTTTTTCACATTAAAGACTTGCTGATCTCCAGTACTTAAGACACCCTCAAATAGTTTGGGTGGGTGGACGGACGGACAGACAGATGGACGGACGGATGGATGGATGGATGGATGGGTGATAGCACTAACTACACCTTATTTAGCATCAAGGATGTGTCAGAACACATAGCATATTAAAGACAACAGCTTGTTTCATCCTTGTAACAGGCACATTATTTATATTTTACTGCTGTGTAAAGAAAAAGAGATTTAAACAATATCAGGAGCAAGAAGAACTATTTATAAAAACGATGTCCACCGTGCTAAGTGCTTATTCTGTGACGTTCCATTTAATCCTCTCGCCGACTACATACAGTAGGCATTAGTACCATCATCACTATCCCATCACTCCGTATTCACAGATGAGAAAACTGAGGCCCAGCAAAGCTAAGCAACTTCCTAAAGCCACACATTTGGTACATGACAGAACTGGAATTTAAAACCTTGTTTTCCTGACTCGATCTTCTAACCATAATATGTTGGAGCCACTGACTTATATTAACAAGCCAAAGTTTTTAAGGATCATGTGAAGTCTTATTAGAATGAGAAAACATTAATTTTTGAAGTATCTAAAAGAACCTAATAGCAGTTCCTATGAAAAGTATGTTTTTAAAAAATGTTTCTTATTTCAAATGATTTCAGACCTAAAGAAAACTATAAAAATAGTATAGAATGCCCACTACATTCCTCATCCAGCTCCTCCTGATATTAATATACAAATAGAGCACAAGGGTGAGTACCAGGAAATTAACACTGCTGCTAAAGATCTTGCTCCAGATTCACCAGTTTTTCTATTACCATCCTTTACTCTGTGCCAGGATGATATCTGGGCTCCCACTTTGCATTAAGCTGTTCTCTCTCCTCGGCCTCCTCTGGTCTGTAACACCTCCTCAGTCTTCCCCTGTCTTTCATATTCATGACACTTAGGAAGAATAATGATTAATTATTTTGTCAAGACTGTCTTGATTTGGGTTTCTGTGATTTTTTTTCCTCATGATTGGACTGAGGCTACATGTTTTTGGCAAGCACACCCCAGAAATGACACTGAGTCCTCACTGCATCATCCCAGGGGGCTCAAGATGTCAGTATGTCTTATTTGTTTTAATGGACTACAGTCTCATAAGCTAACATGTAGCCTAGTTATTTGCACACACACAATGCATGTATGCACACAGAATGCCAGGATAGTTCCAACTATATGAAGCAATTGGCAAGAGGCACAAGCAACAGTAATGTGGTTCTACTCTTCTCCCCAATGGCTAGATTACTAGTGTAAGGGCTGGGTTGACAAAGGCTGTGATCACCCCAAACTTCCCACTCCTCATGGTATCCCTGCTAGCTGATGAAGCATGTTGACAGAACTGAACTCTTAATGTGTGCATAGCTAAACCCCAAAAGACAAAACCAGCTTGTGTTGTGCTGCCATTACTCATTCAGTCCCAGGATGTGCCAGGCTAGCCCTTGGTTTCCTGCCCCACCTATAAGCCTGGGAGGTGATGGGCACTAGGAGGAAGTTTTTTCCAGAATCGCATACTTGGCTAAATAATAAAAGTATATACCCTGACTCTATACTTAGATTGAAAGATGTAAGTCCTAGGAAGGCAACAGGAGTTAATTTTCTCACAACTTGTTCAGCATAGTAGCCAGCTTTGAAATTGCAATTGAATACAAAAGGAACTTGCTGGGAAGGTCCTACTCATTACTCACACAAGCCATCAGGATACTCCCTTTTTTTTTAATTGATCTGATTTCTGAAAGTGTCCTGGACTTCAACACATTTTCTCCCATTTTTCCTGTTTGATCTATATTGTCTGAAAACTATAGCTTCATTCAATTTGAAAAGTGTTCACTCTACAATTTAGTGTTAGAAAAAAAGTCTTTCGTAATTAAAGTAGCAAAGGTATACCCCCATGGCACTGAAAGATTCCTGTAAGATGTTAGTCATCAGTATTTCCATAAAAAATGCCTTGTTCAACAAGATGGCTCTTGTTATTTCAGTTATAGAGACTTTCCTGATAGCATACGTTTAAAACATGCAGTGCAAGAATAGGAGGAAAAAAGATTGGTTCATCATGAAAATGAAAAACCTGCAGAAGTTGGAAAAATAATTTTTTGGTGAACAAAATTTTTTTTTAAGTTTAGTTTTTGCAATTTTTGATAACCTCTTTAAATATCAAGTACTGTTCTGAGAAACTTTCTCAATAAATCTCTTGCCAATAGTTAGAAAGTAAAGATAAAGTCTGAAGTTTATTAGAGATTTTTAAAATATTGATGATTTAAATCTTAAAAATTGTAATTATACCAGCAACTAAAGAAACATCATGTGTTTTTTATGGAATCTCCTTTTATATTGCTTATTAGATCCACACAACACTTTAAAAATTATAATATTTCAGAAATTAAAGAAAAACACTAAGGAAGCATTGTTAAACACTTATTATCGATTTAATAAATCTCTTAAAATCAGAACTTGAAGGGATTTGATGGATCATTAAGGGTACAGCTGGGCATGTTCTTTTTGGAGGACAAACCCACACACACGAAATTTTTAAAGTGCATATGCAACACTTCTACTCTCAGAATTTCTCATAAGGAAATGGTAATAAAATACACAATAGAGCATGTACATTTATGTTCTCTACAACTCTATTTATCACATGAAAACACTGGAAAAGACATTGATAATCCAAATCTGGATAAACACATTTTAAGGCAAGTGGTACTCAATTCCCATATGTTCAACCTTGAACTTCGATGCAATGGGAACTTCGATGAAATCTCCTTAGAATTCTTATATACTAAATGTGAGCTTTTGTTAATCTCACCAAAAGAGAAAACTAGACTTGAACGGCAGAAATCTCAACAATAAAACTCTTCCCAGTCATGGAGTAGTGGCACTGCCTGGCTGGCTGGTATCTCTGGTCACCACGGCTGGCAGCCCTGCCCTCCTTGGCATCTTAGAGTCTGAGAATCTGTCAACTTTTACCACAGATGTTTTCACCAGATCAGAGCAGAGGTGAGAGCAGAGGTGACCTCGGGATGGGCTGGGAGGGACTCAGCAGACCCAATCTCTGGGTTCCCTGTCCAAGGAGACTTTTATCTCATCTATAGGCTAGTTTTCTAGGTAAGATTTTATTTGAAGATGTTTTTTAAAGCTAAAGAAAGAAAATACAAGTTTGAAAACCACTACTATAATGTCCAGTGCTCTTAATATTACTATTTTTGAAATAAACACAAACCAGAAAAGTGAAGTACTGATTTCATTACAAGGATTGTAGATCTCATAAATTTAGGACAGGGCTACATTCTTTTTTGAAACCCTTTGTACCAGATGTATTTTGGAATTCAGAATATTTTGTATTTATTAGAAAATTAATAGAGAATATTTATTCTATATTATGTAGCAACCCCAGGGAGGACTTGGGGCAGCAAATCAGTCAAATACATTAATAATTCTGAAGGGAAACATAAATGTTTGAACCCAATGAATTAAATAGAAACTGTAAGTTGCCTCACATCAATTTACATCAGGTCTCCCTACAACTGAGTTGGAACAAACCTCTAAAAGAAAAGAAGGGAAGCTTTTGAACTGTCTGGATCTTGGACTGTGGTGAAGGGACCGGGCACCTGTGTGATGAATCCAAAACTGGAGCTCAGAAGGAGCTGGAAGTGGAGATTTCAGCCCAATCAGATGCTGACTGAACTGAAGCCAGCAAACAAAATGTTCAATTAGGAAGACAGAGAGTAGCATGAAAGATTCTGTACAAAAGGAAGAAAGATTTCAGGAAAGATGACAAATTAGAGATTATATGCCTCTTTCAGCAGTCAGTATATCTATTTCTGAGTCATTCTCTAAGATATGTTTTTAAGAAGGTACTATATATGTTTTAATATCTACACAGTGCCATAATACTTTGGTGAAGTGAAAATATGTCCACTTTAGATTGTTAAGTGGGAAAGCTGTCAAGAAATAAGTATTTTTCTCATTATTATATATATATATCTCTCTCAAGGCTCAAGTAATTCACCTGAAGTCACGTTGTTAATTTGTAGCAAAATTATATTTAGACCCAAGTCCTCTGACTCCTAGTCCTGTGTCCTCTCCATTTTTCCATGCTACATTTCAAAATGGAGCATGAGGTATGGCCTCTGACTTGGAAGAGCTAATGACTGAGTGGAGGAGATTAGAAATATAGTAGGAAGCAATGGTCAAACATTACAAGATGCTATCTACTTAAATAACTGTCACAAATCCTTTTGAAAATAAGGTGGGGGGGCACATGTAAATCTCAAATAAAAGAATAAAATGTACCATTACACTACACATATCACAAATCCCTATGAATTCAGAGTAGTAGAAGATAAGATTCAGAAGTACCAGAGAAGGCTTCATTAGTAAAAGATGGATATGCTTTGAAAAGGCTAAGATCAGTGAAGATATTACCCAAAGGATGTACCAATTGTCCTTGACTGATGATTGACAGTAGAGGTTAGACTCTGTATATGCTGGGCAGTGGGAGGACTGGGACTGGACAGGTGGGGTGGGGCCAGATCATGAAAGGCTTAGAAAACCACAAAAACAGTGGTTTGGATCTGATGTGGAAAGAAATGGGGACCATGGACAATGCTCATCAAGGAAAGCATGTGACAAAAGCCACTTAAGTGGCATGAGTCTTCCAGCAGTGTGTAGGATGGATTGACAAGAGGAGATGAGACTCCAAAAGGCCCGGCA
This sequence comes from Manis javanica, assembly GCF_040802235.1. Taxonomy (NCBI): domain Eukaryota; kingdom Metazoa; phylum Chordata; class Mammalia; order Pholidota; family Manidae; genus Manis; species Manis javanica. Next base: position 103,157,659 of record NC_133162.1, read on the forward strand.
CAGGGTTATGGAAGCAATGAAGAACTGGCTATGTAAGTTCACAAAGGATCAGAATTATGGTTGAAAAGAAAAGGTTGAGTCACAAAGATTCCAAGGTTTTGAATGAATGTCTCTGGAAACAGTGATTCCCTTGACAGAGACAGTTTGTGAGGTTGACTATTTCAGAAGGGAGCACAAAGAATAAAGAAAACAGTAAATGCTCCTGTTCGCTAAAATTACACTCTAACTATTAAGCCTCATAGATTTGAGCAGAGGCCAAGGGGGTCAGATTCAAACTTCCAATTTGCAGTATAGTTGGATTCTGTTCTGAAGCTTAAAGCTTTCTCCTCTCATTCCATGCGGCTAGCACAAACGTGCAGCTAGGCGGAAAATGTAGAAGACAAACAATACCAATTAAAGGAAAACAACAATTTTAAAAAAACAAGCAGAAGTTCTCAAAATGTGAACAGGAAATCGGTAACACTTTTTTTGCATGTTGAAACAGTATTTTACATGACTTTAACAGTATTTGAATGTTTTCTCTTGAATTATTTGTAAAAGAGAAAAAAGATTATAAATGTAGAGAATGAACTAAAATTCAAGGAGCTGTGCCTTCCCTGTGTCTGTTTGGGTATTCTATATTTTGAAGTGTTTCTCAAGAAGTTATTTATTATCATCATATGGTCTGTCTTGCCAGGGACACTTAGATTGGGCCAGAGGGGCTGGTTTAGCTCAGACCCCACTGCCTCTGAACCTTTAAACAGCCAGTGCTTTGAATTTCATCTAGGAGATCAGGTGACATCCAAATCCACTTAACATTTCACTGCTATGGTTTTTTATGTCATCAGAGACCTTGATGAAATTACAATCCTATTAGTCACGACAGGGTAAAACGGGAGACCTTAGGTGGCTAATGTCCCATTCATAACAAGAAAGAGACATTTAGCATTTGTAAAGGGCATTGATTTCTGATAGTTCCCTGAAGAGCAAGGCTCAAGTGAGGAAATATGACCAGAAAAGGCTTGGGAAAGAAATGATAGACAAGGCAAGATTGCATTTATCCAAACAGCTTAACTCTGTATACTTTTTACAACTTTGCTTGAATAAAAAGAACTGGGTATTCAGGTAACTGGGTAGGCGGAAGGACAGTGCAGGACAGGAAGGACATGCCAGCTACACAGAGATTCTGTTACTGAGAAATCTGTGAAATTACACTGAGCCCTTGATTGATGCCAAAGAGGTGCCTCTAAATATGAAGGGTAAATGGAGGTTACATGGAAAGGGCTTTAATCTGGGTGATAGATAGCCAGATTCCATTATGCTTAATGAGTCTCATCAGTGCATAGCTAAACTCAAGAAAATAATAAGACCCCTTTCAAAGCCTAGTATAAACAAATTAGGAGAATTAATAATAAAAATCCTATTAATGTGTTTGCAATTTCAAGAAGTTAATGAAGTCAATTTTAAAAGTTTGGCTAATGTATTTTTAGCATTTAAAAAAAATGCCTGATTATCAAAATGAATTCGTTATTTGGAGTTTTTTTTCACTCAAGTATGTCCTACGTAAAATGTAAAGGATTATATTTCTTTTGTTAACTCTTCTCTAGGGAGAGTCCTGCTTAGAAGTTACAGGATATGACAAAGAGAGTGTTTCAGGCCCCAGAATGCTTCAGATGCTTACTGACCTGAAAGTAACAAGTGAGATTCATTCAAGTGAATCTGCCAGGTCTCGTAATATGCCTCTGAGCTGAATTGAGACTACAGGAAGACATAGATTCTCAGTCACCAGACTGGTAAAACATAAATCTTTCCCTTCTCAATATAGTCTCAGGTAGAAAACAAGAAGCAGGATCTGAAAACATCTATGTGTGGTTCAAATTAGCTAGTGGTTGTCTGATTAGCTAAGACCCTTGGGCCCATGCAGGAGAAATCTGTCGGTTTTGCATCAACAAATATTTGTACGATATACCATCAGTCATAGATTAGAAACCAGACTCTCACCTCTGGTCATCAGGATTCTTTAAAGTCATCATTTAAAAAAAGAACTTTAATACCCAAGAGTAAATCAAAGCATGTGGGAGATGAGAAAAAAGGTAGCCCCTGTTTTGTAGTTAAATCCCTCGGTGAGAAGGCACAATCGGACATCTGTGCTTAGTTAGATTTCCATGAGAACAAATGTCATGTGTTCCTTAATGCAATATGAAATAACATAACTCATGGTGTTTGAATGGCACCAAGGGGCATGGAGTTTGCCTGCAATGATGTCTGCTTCAGAAGTTAGGAACAAAAATGTTTATATTATCACTAGATAATATGCATAGTGTCTGGCACACAGTAAGCACCCAATAAATATTTCTTCAAATTTGAATGGAAGAATGAGTTCTTTTATATACAATCTGCTACATAAAGTTTGTACATCCTCTATTTTACTATAAAACTAATATATGTTCTCATGCACATCTGCTTCAACCCCTGAATCAATAAAGACTGAGAGCCAATCTCCCCTTCTCAAATATCCCCCTGTCTTGTGTGCTGCCCCCTCCTAGTTCCACTCCAAACTTTTGAGTGCTTCTCTATTGGGCTTCCCCTCCCTTCTACTTGTTGCTGTTCCAATCCTGTTTATTTGCTTTTTTATTTTCTCACAAATTGAGTTTCAGTGCTTCAACAAATGCCTCTATGCAACTCTGACCTTAAATATTGCAAACATGACCATATTACTGGATTTTGTGAAGGATGAAGAGTGGAATTAATCTAAGGACTCTCTCAATGTTTACAATATAGTTTAGTAAGAAATCAATGTATATACTCATAGTTAAATAATAATTTCAAGGCCAAATTAGTGAGTATACCCAGAAGAGCCACAGTTAGAGAGGAATGAAAGAAATGCTATTGCTGGCAAAGGAGGTGAGATTTGATTGGCCTGTGAACAGGATGAGTGGGATTGATTGATGAGCAACTCAGGGAGGAGACAGTCTCTTCAAGAGGTCAGCTCTTCTGAACAAAGTTGGTCAGGATGGGAAAGTACTTGGCTGCCTTGGGGTAAGTGAGGAGACTGCTGTGTCTGCCATGAGGGTCTCCTTCTAGGAATAATGGGCACATGGCGGACAGGCAGATGAACCCACTCTGGAGATCTTTCCTATGGGAATAAGATGCCATCCCATAGGAAAAAGGAACTCTGAGGGATTTAAAACATGGAAGAGGCTTACTAAAATGGCCTGCTCCCTGTTTCCTACTGACTGTGGGCTACTTCCTTGATATCTCATTGCTTCACAATTGCTCTGAAACCCCATGTCTAGGGGCTCAGCCATTTCTGTCAGTGGCACCAACATTCCTCTTGGATTCAAAGGCTGGTATTCTTCAAAGTATCTTTGATGTTTGTTTCCAACTTCAACACCAGGTGAAGATACCCTGACCATATCACCTTGGGGATGCTTTAAGTAAGTAAAGTTAGACCTCTGAAGTACTGCATGTTTGGTTCCAGACCACTGCAGTAAAACAGGTTTCTCAATAAAGTGAGTCAACTAAATTTTTCAGATTCCCATTCCACCTAATACTTATCTTTATACTATACTGTAGTCTATCAAGTGTACAATAGTATTATGTTTAAAAAACAATGTATATACCTTAACAAATACTTTACTCCTAAAAAATGCTAATGATCCTCTGAGCTTTTAGCAAACTGTAATCTTTTTACTGGTGGAGAGTCTTGCCTTCATGTGGGTGGCTGCTGACTGATCAGGGTGGTTGTTGCTGAAGATTGGGGTGGCTGTGGCAACTTCTTAAAATAAGACAACAATGAAGTTGCCATGTTGAATGATTTCTCTGTAGCACGCACTGCTATTTGATAGCATTTTGCCCATAGTAGAACTTCTTTCAAAGCTGGAGTCAGTCCTCTCATGCCCTATGTTGTTTTATCAACTAAGGTTTATGTAATATTCTAAATCCTTTGTTGTCATTTCAACAATCTTCACAGCATCTTTACCAGAAGTCAATTCCATCCCAAGAAACCACTTTTTTTGCTCATCTCTAAGAAGTAGCTCTTGATCTATTCAAGTTTTATCATGAGATGCAGCCATTCAGTCCCATCTTCTGGCTCCATTTCTAATTCTAGGTCTCTTGCTGTTTCCACCACATCTGCAGTAACTTCTTCCACTGAAGTCTTGAATCCCTCAAAGATTCCTCAAAGATTGAATCCCTCAAAGATTCCAGCCTCACTGGGGCTGGAATCACCTTATTCCAAACTTCTGTTCATGTTGATATTCTGACCTCTTTCCATGAATCATGAATGTTCTTAAAGGCATCTAGAAGATGAATCCTTTCCAGGAGGTTTTCAATTTACTTTGCCCAGATCCATCAGAAGAATCACTACTACCTATGGCAGCTATAGCCTCATAAAATCTATTTCTTCAATATCAAGATTTGAAAGTTGAAATTATTCCTTTTCCTTGGGCTTCAGAATGAATGTTGTGTTAGTGGTCATGAAAACAACATTCATCTCATTGTCCATCTCCATCAGAGCTCTCGGGTGACCAAGGTCACTGTCAATGAGCAGTCATATTTTGAAAGGAATCTTTTTTTCTGAGCAACAGGTATCAACTGTGGGCTTAAAATATTCAGGAAGCCATGTCATTAACCAGTGTGCTATAAGCCAGGCTTTGTTGTTCTATTTATAGAGCACAGGCAGAGTAGTTTTAGCATAATTCTTAAGGGCCCTAGGATTTTCAGAATTGTCAATGAGCATTGGCTTCAACTTAAAGTCAGCAGATGCCTTTTAGCCCCTAACAGAAGAGTTGATTTGTGCTTTGAAGCCAGGCACTGACTTCTCCTTTCTACCTATGAAAATTCGAGATTGTATCTTCTTCCAATATAAAGATGTTTCATCTACATTGAAAATTTGTTTAGTATAGCCACCTTAATGATCTCTCTCAGCCTTTAAATAGCTGAAGAAAGTTAGGGCCTTGCTCTGTATTAGGCCTTGGCTCAAGGGAATGTTGTGGCTGGTTTGATCTACCCAGACCACTGAAACTTTCTCTATATCAGTAAGGCTGTTTCACTTTCTTATTATCTGTGTGTTCACAGAAATAGTACTTTTCATTTCCTTCAAGAACTTTTTGTTTGCATTCACAGCTTAGCTAACTGTTTGGTGCAGGATACCTAGCTTTGGCCTATATACTGAGATATAATAGTAAAAAATAATTAAGCAAAGTTTTTGTTTCCAAACAACAAAACACAAATTTACTAACAGAAATGTTCTTGGATTTCCACTGTATGTCTCTCTCTTCTTTCTCTGCATAATATCACTAACTCACACATGACTATTCCTTCACGCCTTTCATAGATGGATCTCAGTGAGGAGCAGATGTGACAGCAGCATTAGGAGGAAAATGAAAAAGTTTTGTTTTTAGAGGAAAGTGCTCTGGACCTGCAAAATTATTTGTTTGACAGATTATTACAACTGACTTGGGATTAGTTTCGCCTATAACATGAGAATTTAGGTGGGATCCCTGAGGGCAGGACCACTGCCCAGTATTTCTATGGGTTCACCATCCCTGCAAAGAGTTCTGGATGCCACACGGGGTGAATAATCCACATGGAGTTGAATGGCTGGCCTCTCCCATCTCACTGGCCTGGGCAGGAGGCTTACAAAGCTCTCTGGCAATTGTCCTCCAGCCCACCTCACCAGTCACAAACCCCAAAGGAGGCAATGAGACCTTTGCAGGCAAGGGCAGCACAGCGCCTCAGCATTGCCGGCTGCACTGTCTCCTTTCTGTCGGAAACCTCAGTCTTCCCTTTCCCACACCTCTTCAATATCAGAGACCAGGCAGCATATATAATCCTGACCACAGATACAGAGTAAAGGAAATTCATCTTTGAGGCAGGTTTTATGAGGGATAGGGGAGAAGATTCCCTGGTGGCCATTCCTATTCACTCCCTTTCCCAAGAAAAGGGCATTTTCCTTCCTAGACTTCCACCCTAACACTGACTCTTCCCTTCTCTTAAAATAATCCTCCTCCTAGTAGCAAATCTTTCCCTGCAACCATACTGGAGAGTGCCTTAGAGCAATATGTATACCCAGGCTGATGAATTACCTTAGGGCATAACCTACACTCAGGCTGATGAATTGATGAATTACCTTGCATATTGTACCCACTGGGAATGTTGTTGCTAAGAAGGAATAATAGGGTTTTACTTTTGGTTCTGAGTCCCTCCAAGATGGTGGCTCACTCTTTATATATCTAGGGATGACAAGTCTCTCTTGCTTGGATCCATCTAACATTGCCTCATCTGTTTCAGGGAATTTCCTTCTCAGCAATACTAGATTATATACTATAGACTTGCACCTTCATTTAGAGTCAATTCTACGATTCTTCCAGCACCCCATCTTTCTTAAGACTCCTTCTAACTGGATAAATTCTTCTCATTAGCTTCTCCATACTCTCAGACCTTTAATTGAGCACATTCTAGTTGCCTTCCAATGGTTGAGAATGTCTTCCCTCTTTTCTCCTTTTTACATCCCCTCTCTTACCACCATCACCCATCTCCATCTCATCTCCAGACAATATGAGTTCACACAGATGGCCAACCAATCACAAAGTAAACATGAAACCTACTTTGCTCTTGCTATTGGTCTTTAGGGAAAGGAGAAGGAAGCATCTCCAAAGTACATTATAATAAAAACTGTACAACTGGAGAAGTAATTAGCTCAAGGAAAACACTTATTAAACTTTCTGCCTAAGGCCATATTGTCTTTTCTTTCTCTTGAAATTCTATTAAGGATGAACCCTAAAGCCAAAGTGCCCTCCAACAACTAGACTTCCAAACTCAAATTCATAAATTCAGTCAGTCCCCATCCCTATATCCTTCTTACAATTGGGGTGAGGGGTTGTATGCCACAGCCCTGCAAGAGATGGGAAGAAGTAGTGCTTATCTGGCATTGAGACAAATTCCTAAGAGGAACCCTTTCAGGTAGAAAACTCCCCTGTTCCAACTTCCACTAGTATTTGAAGTGATAGATACTCATTCAAAAATATACTGCTCCCATAATCTTATACTCTTTTTGGCATTTTAGAGTTTACCCACCATAATTTTTCATATTCCAAAATGATATTGTATTTTATCTTTCTAGGGTATTAGTAATGTTGTAAGAAGACCAGAGAGGCCAGGGGTGGGCTAGATGAAAAATGAATCTGGCTTATATTTAAGTATCTGGAAAGGAACTGGATAATTTGAAAGCTACTATTTTTAAGAGTAGGTATGTAAATGAATATAGGCAGTTTAAAAAGGGAAATGGGTTTAATGCCTAAAAGACCAGCACAAGCAGGAAAGTGAGTCTTCAGAATGCAGCCATTAAGGCCAGGTCAGGGCAGGTGGCTCTCCAGGACCAAAGGCCTGGCTGGGCACTCAGGGAAGTGCGGTGATCCCTACCAAGAAGTGCTGGACAACATAATTAGGCAAAGGGACAAAGGAGTGAGTAGAAGGCTTGTAAGAGTTTTGCTTTCAGCACAAGAGTGGGTCATATTACCAAGAAAAACTCAACAAAGAGCTGATTAATTAATTAATTAATTAATGGAGAGGTAGGCATAAGAAATGGTGAATTATCTCTAGTATATGACAGCTGATACCTTAAATTCAGTATACTCAAACCTAACAAAAATAATGCTTTATAAAGGCAATGGTATTAGAAACTGGGAACAAATTCTAGTAAATGGTGATGAGATCTGACAGAGTATGTTCCACCCAACTAAAACCATGTGAGATGTGGCCTTGTGCTTCACCCACTCATACAAACAGGAATCTGGGTACCATCTTCAAACTGTCCTTCTCCCCCATTTGCCAGAGTAGTATGTCACCAAGTTCTCTTGCACCTACTTCCTAAGTACACTTGAAATATATCCTCTTGTTTCCGTCCTCATGGTCACTCTCATTAAACTCCTATCTTTGTCAAGCATCATGGAAACCCTTGCAAAGACTTCCTATCCATCTGCCTGCTTCATCCCTCCTCTCATCTACCCTCCAAACTACAACTGCTGAACTTTCTAAAGCAGAGGTTTGATCCCCACACTCACCTGCTTAAAAACTGCCAGTAGCTTCCCCAGGTCTACAGATCAAGTTCAGATCATTTAGGCCTTCCATATCTTTCTAATCTCATCTCTTACCATTCCCCATCTTGATCACATTGAGACTACCAATATGAAAGACAGAAGAGCTCAATTGTTAAGAGATGGTCTACAGCAGTCCTAGACAGTTCTGGGTACCTGTAAGTCCAGGGAGAGGAAATCCTGGGACAAAATACCTCTAAAAACCAAAATCAGTCAAAGGGAGAAATAAAGTTTAAAATCTGTTTATTGTTTACAAACTGCAGTCCGGGGCCGTTTCTCTCTTTCCTGCTTCAGCAGAAGCAAAACCGGCCCTCCCCCTCACCTCTCAGGTACAGATAAGCCATCCAGTTGCCCAGGTAATTACCCATTGATGTGGAGATGAACCTCTCTTCATCCCTGAGGAATGATGCAAATGCACTAAAGCCATACTTCTCTCCACCCTTGAGTGCCTGTTGATATGCATATGTACTAAAGTGAGGCAGGATATTCTGGAAATATTACACTTGTACTCACAAGTGTGAAATAAGGGCAAAGTTGTCACTGACAGAGAATTTGGTTTTTTTGAAAAGCACTCTCAACCTCACAGCTTTGTAGAGAGGCCTGAAATTAACTCTAGGGACTGTGTTCATGTAGCACATGGGCAGAGATGCCTGAGAAATCAGACTCACTGTGTAGGAGTTCCCTGAATAAAAGGTATTGGGGAAATCTAACACATAAAAAAAATCCTACAGGTGTGTACCTTGTTCTGTTTTTCTGAGTCATCAAAATTTGTTCATATAGATTGGCCTCTCTCATTCATCTGTGACCATATACTGGAAACCCATGTATCTCTTTTATTCCTTATTTTGGCTTAACACTGCCAAAATAATACATAGTCAAAACAAAAAATCTGCTACAAAATCCAACATTACTATTAATTACAAAGCCAAATATAAATTAGTTAGAATTAACCAAATTTTTAAATTATTAAGTATATCAATAGATTCCAAAAGCATACTGAAAGAAGTACAGTACAAGCTGAAAAAAGCACAGTAAAAATGTTACAACCACCTTATTAATTCTTGCCTGTGGTTATGCTAAGTTAACAAAAAGGGTCGTTAGAAAGAAAAATTATAAGAAAGTAAATGATAGCACAAGTCTTACTAATATATGGAAAACTGTGATGGTTATACCCAAAGGACTTGAAGTTTGGCGAAATCCAAATTTAACCAGAAATAAGACAGGGCATGTCAGTGGATTAAAAAAAAATCTAATACTAGTATTAAAACGATACTCTCAGAGAGAATTTTTTCCAGGTTTTAAGATAAATTACAAACACAAAATAATTTAAGTTCTTATGTAAATTCTCAAATTTTCACAGAACTTTTTAGCTCCCATCTACCTGTTTTTTGAACCCAATTGCCTGAAGTCAGATTAGAAGGTCTGACTTCCCTCCAGACCATTCAGATTCCCGGTGTAGGACTGCAGAGCAGCAGATATATAATTAACCTGCCCCACCTTCTTCTTCATCCCAACAGAGAGAGCAGCCCACTGCCTGGAAAGGGTGCCAGGGAACGCAGTGTGCCTCACCTAGGAAATTAACTGAAAGAACAAAACCTCCCTCTATTCCTTCTCATCCCGACTCAGAACTTAACTGCAGAGACGCTAAGCTTATTAAGTGCTGCTCAACAGTTGTCAGAAGATTATCAAGTATTAAATTTAAAACCTATGTAGGCTTCATGATTCCTGATAAAAGTTTGAAAGAATATTTTTCCATAAGCCCAGTCTGGAATGATTGTGGAGTGGTGATTTGTTAAGGAGCTTATCCTACCAGTGCCATGTGAGCAATTAGCTTCTAAATTATTTCAATAAACGTACTTTATAAGAAATCCTAATAATAAAGTAACTTATGCCATAGAAGAATACATTTTGGTGCTGTCAATATCCAGATAACATAACCATGCTATTCAGAGCTCCCTCATCAATAATGGTAGTCTTTGTATAATAATAGAATTCTATTTATATAATACTCAATGGCAGCTAATGTAAAATGGGGTTTATATATGACATCAGGTGAATTAGCAGTATGAATTCATATTTCACCTTTGCATTAGTCAAAAACATTATTTCACACCCCAATTCCCTAACAAATAAGTTAATAAAGCTCACCACTTTTCCTGTAAATCCCAATGCGTGTCTCTCTCTCTTGGTCACAACTTCCTTCTTAGTCTTGCCTTTGCATGTCCCTTGAGGGATTCTCAGGGGGAGAATTATTTTCTGGACTGCCTCACCCTGCATCTGACCTCCAGATGTATTTCACCAAACTCGATTCTGGCCAAGGTTGAGGAAGAAATCTCAGGGCTAGTGATAGTCTCATCCTTTCATGTCAAATGAAGAGAGGAAAGTTACCAGGATTTTCTTGTTCTCTTTAAAACCTCACAGAATACCACGTCTCATCTTTTTAGCATACAATTGCAGTAAAACACCCCACACTGTTTATCTTTACTTAGATTGTCAGCCTGATGTGGACAGAGACCACAGTCTTCTCATTTACCCACTTTTGTATCCCCCATGTCTGACACAGGTAGATGCTCATATCTGGCATACAGTAGGTGCTCAGTAAATACTGATGGAATAGATGAATAAGCATTTATTAGGATCACATCCCAGATCTGAGAAAATGGTCCACTGTGATACCAAGACATTTCAAAGTGCAGTAAAATGCACCAGCCATGTATTTACCTGGACTGTCATACCCAGCTGTGTGTTAGGTGTTTTGTGAGATGTAAAAGAATAAAAATTGGAACTTATAATTGGATGAAGGGAACTAGCCCAACACAGCTAAAACCATGGCAAGCAAATAAACACATGTACTATTAGAAGATGTTCAAAATATTATTTTGTGTCAACAGACAAAATGCAGCCACAGGAAAGAGAGAAAAGGAAAGAAAATCTTTACTTTTGGACAATTTGAATCCTGTTGGATCTAAAATCTAATTCTCCCTCTTGGAAAGGAAAAAAAATTGTTTTTTCCCTCTGGAATATATATTTGTATATTTTTGAAAATATACCTACAGATAGATAAGATGTACACAGGCATAGATAAAATTCTAAACTATTCAAACTCTTTAATTGTCTGGAATGCAATTAACCAAAGACCTCAATCGACTGCTATTTTTTCCTGTAACCTAAGGAAAAATAAGCAAATTACATAAAAGTAAACGCATATCAAGAATATAGGGAGCAGAATTAGTTGTCAAAAGTAAGCAGTTTTAGAATATGGTTCACTATCATTCAACTCTTGTAATTTATTTATCTCCATCTGTGCATGGTGCACTTATTAGTGCTGTTTACACATTTGTTCTATGTGTGGTCCCACAATAGCCTTGCAAACTAAGAACATGGTCTGCCATTACATGAGTTTGGTTTATCCCTAGAATTGGAGGTGATACGATTCTCTACCTCCAAATCCATATGCATATATGTACCCAGTTTATCCTACCAGTGGCTGCTGTGGCTTTAGGAGCCATTTGGTGCAGCCGTTGATACAAAGAGAAAAATTCTGGTTAGAGAGAATTGACTCCCAACTGGGCTCTGCCATAATCAGTCATGTGACTTGGCCATTATGATTCTCTATATCAATATTTCCTCCTGTGTAGGAGGAGGTCCCAGAAAAGTAGCTTGTCAGAATCTTAGGCCCCCACCAAGACTTACTAAATCAGAATCTCTAGAAGCAGAGTCCAGGAATCTGGATTTTAACAAGATTCCCAGCTGATACATATTCACATTAAAGCTGAGAGGCACTAGTTTACAAGACTAACCCTGAGTTCCTGCATAATTCTCAACCTACAAAGAAAGATCAATTTATTTCCATTAGATTATCCTTTTAAAAACAAAAAAGTAGACACTACATTTTCTGCAAGAAGTTCTAAACAGTGTTAACCAGTAACCAAAATGAACTAGACCTATGGTCATCCTCCTCTAATTGTCCCACCAAAATGTTGGAAATGACGCTAGAAATCAACACAATAAAAGATGGAAAATTTCAGCTCCTGAACAAGTTTGGGAAAATATAATCCTGCAATTATTTGTTTTAACCACCAGATAGTGCTCATGAATGCAGGGCAAACACAGCAGATCTCAGAACTGGGATAACAAGGCATGGCATTTATGATGCCACCACTCCTCATTCCAGACCAATGACAGAATCACCAATCAATAATGGCACTTTCTCCTTCTAGCCAAGATGCTGCACCAGAATCCTTCTCAACAGAGTGCCACAGGTAATCATGGCCCGTGAATCAAAGTTAGCATTTAACAAGGAACATTTATCTATCCCTATTTAAAAATTGCTAAAAATGATAAATAACTTGATTAAGGGATTATTAATGAAGGATGGATAATTTAAGGCCCCACTACATGAGCAAACCAAATTTGAGAGATTCCAAAATGTCCAAAGATTTCCTATATATAGAAATGTATTTATCTCCATTCCCCAAACAGTTTGATTAGTGGAGACTGAGATTAGAAAGTAGAACCATTGAGATTCTGGAGTCAGAAAGACACTTACAGACTATCCAGTTGAACTGCTTCTTTCATACAGAAGGAAATACTGGTCTAGAGATATCACAATGGCCAAGTCACATGGTTAGGTATGGCAGAGCCCAACTGGGAATCAATTCTATCTGACCAGGATTTTCCCTTTGTACCAATGGCTGCACCAAATGGTTCCTAAAGCCACAGCAGCCACTGGAAGGATAAACTGGGTACATATATGCATACGGATTTGGAGGTAGAGCATATCACCTCCTAGTTCTAGGGATAAACCGAAATCATGTAATGGCAGATCATGCTTTTTGGTACAAGGCCACAGTCAGCCGTGAGGCAGTGAAGATAAAACTACAAAATGCAAAGTTCCTCCAGGGGGCACTGCACAGCTACTTCTAGGAGCCCTGCTTGTGAGGGTATCAGAAAGGAATTTTGTAGGTCAGCTTTGAGGCTATACTTGCAGATCATCTGCTCTTAGATCTCCCAAAGATAATCAAGGCATTTAAAACTAAGCCCAGGAATCTCACTGTACACCAGGCAAAACTAACAGCAAACCAGTTCTCCTCTTCTAGTAGTTCTCTGCTGGTGCAACCACTACCTATGCATCACGCAGGGCTGCAGACGGGGGACCAGCCCTAATTCCTCCTCTTCTTCAATCTCAAACCCAGTCAACATCACCATAAATTTTAGCCCTAGGTATTCTGGGAATTACGCACTTCTCTTTATCTTCCCAAACACTATGCTGGCCGTGAATACTGTCACTTCTTCCCTAGACTTCTGCAATAACTTAGTAACTGGGCTCCCATTTATTATGTGCTGCTCCCCAGTCTGTTCACCACAAAGTAGCAGACTGATTTTTTTCAAAACTGAATTCTATGTTACTTGTCTCTCCTTAAAACCATCCAATACCTTCTCACTGGTTTTAACATGACCCTTAAGTCCCTATATGATATGATTTCATCCAGCTCCCCTGCATTACCCATTAATTCTCCCCTAACTCTGCAAGCATGCTGGTCTTCTAAGGTCCTGGCTCTTCATGCAGGGCCTTTTCCTGCAGGGCCTTTACACATGCTACCTCCTCTTTCTGGAAACTTTCCCATCCTCTACATCTCAGATCCAGACTCATTTCCTCAAAGAAGCCTCTTCAGAATCCCCAGTGTAGGTCATACTCTAGAATATACTCTCAAGGATATTATTTGTTTCCTTAGGGGAACTTGCATGAGTTAATAATTATACATTCATTAGGGCATTATTTGATTAATGTCTATCTCCTACCCATTACCCTGTTCTCACTTGTTTGTAAACTCCATGAGAAGAGGCCCATGTCCCTTTAGCACTTACTCTCAGTGCCTAATCAAAAGCTGACACACAGTAGACACCCAGTAAATGTTGAATGAACGAATGTAAAAAAAATGAAGGCTTGCTGTTTAAGCTCATGGCACTGTTTATGAAGCAAAAACTAATTATTTGCAGCTTCCAGGCATGTATGAGAATGATAGGAATTCTCTGAAGGAAAGTACCTCCTTAGCTGTATCAGTCATTTATAAAACTCAACTACATGTTTCTGCAATGTGGCCTGTTTTTGAGAACTGTGTCTACCATAAGGTTTAAGCCAATCCCTTCTGCTGGGTTCAGATATGGTTGCCATTAGGTCTTATGTCTTGTCATCTCAGACTGTTACCTCCCCTCCCAGGATCAGCCTCATAATTTGAAGCAGAGATGCCAAGTACAGAGGCACCCAAGTTCCTCTTGAGCACAAGATAATGATTAACCTGAGAACTGTCAGCAACAGAACATACCAAGGGCAGTTCCTAATGCCTTAGTATTTCTTAGAGACTCAGCATGGAAGGACAGCAGAGGACACAGGTTCTCCTGCTCTGTATCATAGTCTTGAAGCAGTCGCTAACATCCAAAACTGATGATTATACTGAATGATCCACATATTTCAGGGGTATGTCACAGCCAGTTGGGTCAAAGTGCTTTCAAGAGAGTTAAAACAATTAGAATGTATGATCTTATACTTGCATATGCATTCACATGGGTACTGGCTACCCACCCTCCTCATGTTGCCAGAGAACTCCACTGTTGAGCAGTGAACTAAATTCTGTTCATGCAAAATTACTTTGCTTTTTCAGAGTGAACATCTAATGGCTTGTTTCTTCGGTGATAGAATCTTGAAATGGAAATGAACCTTCAGAATGCATTCAGCCAACAGTATGGCTTCTTGGCCACTTAAGTAATTTCTTGATTAGCACAGTTCTCCTTTTGGGAGAATACTTGAAGCATCTCAATCAAATCCTCATCACCAAAGCAGCCTCCACCCTTACAACACAAACCCACAATTAAGAATGAGAAGCAATATTCCCATGGTAATACTTGCATATCAGTAAAGGTGTGAAAAGAGAGTAGGCTGTATCCTGTGAGCAGTTCCTGGATACCAGGCCCACTGTTGTCAGTATCTGCACACATACCTATATCTTACAGGACAAGTCCATGCTTAGTACCCTTCAGGTCCCAAGAGGGGAAAGCCTGCTTCTATTTTACAACTAGAGACCAATTTGGTTCTGGAAAATGATCTGGGTTTCAGTCAGTGATGATCAGCTCCTTGACTTTCCCATTAAATGTAACTGTTACATGCATACCAGAGAGGAAATAAAGCTACATACACAGACCCTATGCCTGGAAGAACACTGACCGATTTCCATACTAGTTTCTCCTTTTAACTGAGGTCCTAGAACTAGTTCTTTCTCAGGCAAAGATCTTTCCCCACTTTCTTTCAAAATATAGTCCTTCTAATCTTAATTTTCCCCTTTTCCAAAACTACAACCTTCTTGGTTTTCTCTTGGTTCATCTCCCACTCCAGCCAGGACTTCCACCTCCTCATTACCCTACCCAGCTGACCCATATTTCCTCTAGAGTAGTTGCTCTTGACCCTGGCTGCACATTAGAGTCACGTGTAGATTTAGAAATACACATACACATGCATGTAGCTATGTTTAGGTCCCACTCAGAGCAAATGTCAACTGTCCTGGGGAGTGTCCTGGCCACTGATAATTTTTTCAAGGCACTTTAGTGATGACACTGTATACCCAGGGATGAAAAGCACTACCTTAGGATATCTTTACTTAATTGTACCTTTTAACTTTCATTGACAGATTCAGAATTTATTTATGGATAATTTATTCATGTTCATTTACTGAAAATTTTTCATGTACCAAGCACTGTGTTGGACCTAGAGAATGCCTGGATATGTAGATATATCCTTCTATGTTGATGTTCTGAATATTTCTATCCTCAGCCTCTGTGTTCTCACCTGTACTCCTCACCTGTCCCCCAGAGATCTCTCTGCCTCTATCATAGTGCCAACTGTCATCTATTTTTTGTGAGCCCCCAAGTCTAAATATTCAATCCAGACATCCACCCTGATATTCAGATTAGCGTATCTAACTACATTTTAGACATGCTGATTAGGGTAGCCCATGGATGAGTCAAATTCCATGTGTCAACAAAAAAAAGTTTGACTTCCTCCAGACCCACTCCTCCTTCCGCATCCTCTGGTTGGTGGCCCCTTCATCCATCTGGGCACCCCAGTTTCCAACGTGGAGTCTCACTTCCCACACCTTGTCCTCCCCATTTGTTGTTGTCCCCAAACCACTGCGCCTCCCCACACAGCCAGTGCCCAGTCCCTGATTCAGGCCCTCATCACCTCTCACTAAAGTTGCTGATGGGTCTCCCCACCTCTGTTCTGTCAGCTCCCATCTCATCTCCAGCAGAATCACCAAAGTAACTGGTGAACAGGGAAAACTGACTCATGCCACTGGATTTCCTTTATTCAGACATGACATTTAAAGTCCTTAATGTGACACACAGTGCCCTCCAACATTTGACCCTGTATAACTCTCCAGTGTCAACTAGAATGGATTATTAATCCATGATTAAGGGTACAGGAACACAAATGGCTTACAGCTTCCCTGTGCCAGCTACAGACTTTCTCACTTTCACCCCGATGGCTTTGCTCAGTCACCTCTGTCTGCAAAACTCACTGCCCCACCATACACATTCTGATTAACTGTATTGCTGTTATCCTAATGCATATTTCAAGTATTATATCACTAAAAAAGTATAATCACCTGTTTTTTTTCTGGCTTCCCATTAGATGGTCAGCTCCCTAAAGACAGGGATTATGGCTGTATTGTTATTGTTTTTGTTTTTTCCTTCATATTTCCAGAACCTAGCATAGTGGCTGGTATACCTCAATTACTCAGTAGCTACTTATAGAATGAATGAAGGCTGCTTCCCCTTAAGAAGCTTAAAATCTAATAAATTTATCTTAGCTTTTATGTTCATGTATTAAAGTCCAAAAATGGTTTCTTTTATCCCAAACTCATAATGTGTACCCCAAAGGCCCATTATACTCAAATAGAAGAAAATTTAATTCAATATTGAATCTAGTTCATTACAACTTTCCAAGAATATAGAGGGATCATATATTACTAAATCATAAGACTGATGTAAAATGACCCTTAGAAAGCAACAGAGCCTAAAACTGACCTTGCAACTTCCCATAATTTGATTGTCTTTCTGAAAAGCTTCTCAGCACAGAACTGAGTCTAGAGTCATTTCAGTTCAGAAACCAAGTTCTACAGTCAGACAAATCACCAGACTGGTCTGCTGAATTAAGAGCAATTGAGTTCTGACAGTCCCATACTCAAATCCACCAGTTCTTTTTGGAAACTAGACTTCTAGATATTATACCAAAGATATGAATGAGTGGAACAGAGCTTTCCAGAGGAGGAATTACACATTATGCTCCATTTATTAGAGATTCCAGTGGAAACCACTGAGCTATTAAGGAATAAACTCAGCTTGACCTTGCCAAGATCCTTCTACATCCAGCAGCAGTTTGAGAACTTGTTGGCTCCATGTCTTTGTTTCAAGTTGTTTCAATTTTATCTGAACACACAAAGGCTTTCAGCTATCAAAAATGTGATTATATATGCACATTATTTCCCATTCATCTGCACCTGCCTAGCAATCACCACCAGAGGCCCTAGAAATATTCAGAGAACCACTGAACTGTGAGCAACAGTTAATAAAAAAAAAATATTGTAGTTTTAATTACAAACAAAAACCAAGCATGTTTCAACTCTATAAAATGGATCTGGAATATCCAGGGAACTGCTGCTGTTTATAACCACTCATAAATTACATCCATCCTTCATATTGAGTTAGTGTAGCATCACAGATAGATAAAGCCAGCAGATTTCAACATAAAAATATTAGTTCTACCACCTGTTTCAGGAATTCTGTGTAATCCAGCCTCCAGACCAAATTGAAATTAATAAACAACAACTTTACTCACTCTTCCCACGAGGGGGATCTTTTCTAAGTCATCTTCCTATCTCTGAAGCAAAACAAAGAGCTACTAAGAACCTTGGTGCTATAAATATTGGGAAGGAAAATTGCTATGCTTTGTCTAAAGGTCATTAGTAGTAGAAGAAATCAAGGAGCAAACCACTTATCAGAACTTGTCCTTCAGAGCTCTCACTGCCAAGGAACATGATGAAAGATGTAAGAGATTGTATCAGGGATCTTGGTCCCCATTTGTTTATTCCTTCATTTTCCACCCATTTGTGACCAGGCCTTGTGCTGAGCAATCAACACACAAAGGGAAGTTAAAAAGAGGCCCTGCCTTCTTATCAGAAATGCTTTTTGTATAATCAATGATTACATAAGAAATCCCACAATTTGGCAAATGTGGGGATGGAGAAAGGCATTCTTCATTCACCCTTTCAACAAGTGTTCTGGCTTGACTTTTAAAAGTCAGACATTGTATTAGGCACTGGTGAACTAACCTAGTCCTTGCCTTTGAATTGTTTGTAAGAGGTGTTCAGACAGTAAATACACATTTACAGCACAGTGAGATAGGGACAAGTGCATGGGAACACCTAGCAAGGGCACCCAACCCAAGTGTAGGGGTCAGGGAAAACCTGGAGGAGGTGGACCAGCCAAGACAAGAGCTAAGAATGGATATGCATTTGTCAGTTGAAGGAGGTGGGCATGGGGGTGCAGGCCATAGGCTGAGGAAGCCACAGGCCATGAGACCAGAAATCAGCAAGAACATACATGCTGTAATGATTTATACACTAAAGTTAGGATCATAGTGGTCACCCCAAAAGGTTTTGTGTGGCAAAAGGAACAAGAGATATTAGAACTGTTCAGTATGGGCTTGGAAATTATCTCCAGGACTTGCAAATGGATCCAGTAAATGAGTAGTGATGCTTTTTCTTAGAAACCCTGGTACAGTTAGGAGGAGGAATCTCAAAACTCATGTAACAGAAATAGATCATACAAGGGAAAGGCAACTCAGTTCATCAGAGACGTTACCAACGGTGTGAGGAGAAAGCAGACCAAGAAATTATGATGTCGTGGCCTCACAGGCAGGCCCAGGGAGATACCAAGGTTTTAAATCATATATGAAAATGCCTAACTCAGGGTCTGGCCAACCTCAGTGGACAGAAATATTTAAAAGGCTAATTAATTTATTTACCTGGCCTTGAAATACTACAAGGGATCCTTCCCACTATTCCCCTTGAACTATTAAATGAGATAAATAAAATACCTCGCAGTACTCCTACCAATAGTGAACCCTCACTGTAAGTTAGCTGCTATTATTACTGCTGCTGCAGTCATTGTTATTAGCAGCCAATAACTTATTAACACATTAGTCCAGATGGGAAAAGTATTTCTCACCTATTAAAGAACATTCAGACTAATACATAAGATATTTATTATGGGTTGAAGAAGGGCCCAGGCTGGGCTGTGTGAGGAGCATGCCCGCCAGGCCCTGACGGCTTCTGTCCCCATGGTGTTGTCCATCTGGGAGACACAGTTGAGCTGGAAGAATCACGTGATTAACTCAGTGTCATCCATGAACTATTTATACATCCATTCTATTCACAGAAACACTCTTCAACACTATGTGAGGACTCTTCTGCTTGTATATGTGGCTGAGGCTGAAGTTCCTTAAATACAAAATATCCAAGGCTTGTTTGGGTCAAGATGAATGAAATCCAGTAAGCCTTTCACATTCAACAGTATTGGGTACCATCTGACCTTATGGTTAATGTGCAGGAGAGAGAAGGCTCTGCTGGTAATTATTTAAGTTGTATGTATAAATATTTCAAGGGGGTTCTTAGAACTGTTGGATTCATTTCCAGGAAAATGATCTTGTGTTCATCCAAACACATTCTGTTTTCCTCAAGACCCAAACTGTTGCATACCCAACAAAGATAAATTATCTCCCTAGCCAGCACACCATTTTGTAAGTCTGTCACCCCCTTCCTCTCATAACTTCTTTCTCTTTCAACTTTCCCACTCATTACCTGGGAGAATATCATGGAGAAATCACTGAGTCACCAAGATAGATAAAATCCAGTAGATGCAGCCAGCAACATTGGCAAGCTGAGGAATGTCATAAAAATTCCGCTTGCTTAGAGTTTAATCAAGGTACATAAAGTTCAGTGAACTTAGTCTACTTCACTGAAAGGTGGAAGCAACATTAGTAAGCATAAAGCAAAAACTCAAGCTAAGTGAACGTGGTTGAAACAGCTTTTTAAATTTGCAGGGGCTCCCATTTATCCGGCCTCAGCACTCCCAGCTGGTGTTCACCAAAGAAGAACTGCTTATCAAATGCTGATTTCATCCTTTCTCAAGACCCATAGCGGTGCCCTGCTTCTCACATCATACTAACGCATCCAACGTGAGATTCAGGGGATGTATCCTTGGCTTCTGAGTATCTGAAGTTAAAACACACAGGGTATTATTTCTCTAGCATGGCAGTAATAAAGTACCACAAACTAATGGCTTAAACAATAGAAATTTACTTTCTTACAGTTCTGGAGGAAAGAAGTCTGAGATTGAGGTGTTAGGAGGGTGGCCACCTTTGAAGACTGTGAGGGGGCATCTGTCTCATGTCCCTTCCCACGGCTTCTGGAGGTCTGCTGACATCTCTGTTTTTCCTTGGCTTGTACATGCAGCACCCCCTGTGTCTGTCCAAATTCTCCTTCTTGTAAGGACACCACTTATATTGGATTAGGGCCCATCCTAATGACTCACCTTAAATTGACTACATATGTAGAGACCCTGTCTCCACACAAGATCACATTCTGAAGTACTGGGAATTAGAACTTCAGTCTAGTAATAGACATAAACAGAAATTCTTTTAAATAATATGAATGTGTATGGGAAACAATTCAATCCATAGCACACATAACTATCTTTACTATTGTTATTCAGCTGAATTTATGGAGCAGCAATACAATGGTAAAGACACAGGCTTGGAGTCAGCTCTGCCACGTGCTCTGAATGACCTTACTATGTGAGACAGAACTGAAATCCCTGTCATGCAAGAGTGGTGTGAAGAATAACCAGGAAAAGCAACTTCTCCAAAGAGTAATGGCAAAACCTTGAATATTATGAATTCCCAGTAACTATTTATAACCAGCTGCAAGAACTCATGTCACATCAGACTACTCTTCTAATATAACAAAATCAAGCTTGTTTCCTTATTCCCTCGTTCTAAAAAAGGAAGCCTCTTAAAAATAATTTTAAAAATGTCTGAAATATCTTTGTTTACCTCTAAGAGTCTAAACACCCTCTCTTTCTATACAAAAAAACACTTTGCTTATGGCTGCTCATCCAACTCCACAGAAAGCAATCTAAAATAAATTCTTATCCTTCTTATCCTTCTCATATTGTTTTTTTCATACTCGAGTTTTTCTGATCATTTGACTGCAAACTCTTGAAGTAGAAGAATAGTGTATTCAATGAGATCTGAAAACATTTTCCAGTGATGGCCTTTTTGTTAACTACCTTCTCTATGTAATTCAATGGGAATTTAGTGTAATTACAGAGTATCTTTGTTTCTCAGTCTGTTCTTTCTTAGAAACCTTGGTGGCCACTCTCTACTGGGGTATTTTTGTTGCCTCTTCTATCTTTAGTCTCAAATGCTTGTGAAAAAAACACTGATGCATTTTTGTGGATTAAGTAATCAAGTGCTCTGAGGCTGCTGGGTAATATCAGGCAGGTTGTAGACCGCACAAGGGTGCCTCAACATAACCACTGTGAATTTTTATATTTATCAAGACCATCCTCCAGCAAATGGTCGTAAGATCTTGTTCTAGTATACACTGTACATTATAACAATTTTCTCAGTTGTACAAGAAGAGACACTTTTTCTAATTTGCTGCACTAGGGCTAACATTGTCCTTGTTGCTAGTATCTCTTTTATGTGATCTCTCAGGAGATTCTCAGGCAAGGAGATCTAGGCCAAAGGAAGAGAACTGTGCAATTTGTAACATCAGCATGTAAGGAGTAGATCTGGGGAGAATCTTCTGAGAAGCCCTTTATCAGGGCCAGCCTCCCCCTTAGGTCGGCTCACAGAGAACAACTTTAGTCAGGAGGACATCTGGGTGAGTGCTGATTCTGCCCGCACTTGCTGTTGCTCACCAGAGAGACTGAGGAGCTAAAGTATAAATTTCTTTCTCGCAGACATTCTACTCTCTGGCCCCTACATAAAAGCAGAGGCTTCATTTTAAGGAAATTAGCAATCGTGTCTTCTTATATCACTATTGAGTCTTCTGGAAGAGAAGCTCCAACTCATCAAGAATAGATGCTCAAGATGGGAAACAATTAATATAAGGTAACATTTGGCTGAAATCTGGCATGTGATAAAGATTGATATGTGATAAAGATCTTGACTTCATAAATTTTAGTACCTCAAGAGTAGAATTTTTTAATGGAATTATCCAAATTGTCTCAATACCAAATAGCAATCTGATAAATAAGGGCAGTCAATGGAATCACTCTGAACTATACTTTAAAAAATGTTATGAACATAAGAAAAAAACATGTCCATTTAAAACAAATAACGTACTCCTGCTGGAGAGTATGAAACTTGCAACAATACATGTGTAAGGTAGCAAAACTGTCTGATACATCAACATTGATGACCTTGGAGAAAAACATGGTGATTTGGAACACAGCCCAATGGCCAGAGGGGTATGAAAAGCAGAAGGGAGACAGGGAGGCAAACCAAGTTGAACCCTTACAGTGGGAGGGAGGTGGGGCACCATTTGGCAGATGTGACTGAGCAAGTTTTCAACACCTGACTCAAAGTCAGCCAACCAGAAGTATCAGGAAGCAGAAAGTATGAGAATGTGGGTGAAGAAAAAGAAAAATTTGAGAAAGGATGAGGTGCCAAGCAGAGATAAACAGACACAGAAAATCAGAGAAGTGTAACACAGAGACTGCCTCCCAGCTCACTGAGGGCTTCCGGGATCCCAGTTCAATTTCTGCCAGGCACACTTCCTTAAGAGGGAGCCCTGGATCCTTGCAACAAAACACCTTCACACTTTGAGTTTGATTCAGTGAGTTTCTGCTTCTTACAATCACAGCTTTCTAACAAAAGCTACACATGTGCCAGGCACAGGACGAGAAAAGCTAAGGGGCAGTGAAGGGCTTGGGGTAGTGAGGGGAGGTGTCTGAGGAAGAGAAGGAGGGTCTCAGGTTATGGAGGACTCTGCGGCCAGAAAAGGCCCAGGCTATTTAATACACAGATAAAGAATGACTCATGCACTCTAAGAGTAAAAGAGCAGCTATCATCACAGAGCTGGTCAACAGAGGCCCGGAGAGAAGAGTTTAATATTCTGTACATATTGATATGCAAGAATTCAAATTGGGGAAGCTTACTTCAGGATTCCTTTTTTTCCCAGCATTTTATATGAGCTTTTAACTTTCCCCTCTAGTGTTTCCACTGAAGAGAAATCCCCTTCAATAAAGAACACCTTTTGCAGATTATTAAAAGGGACAGTGTGAAACCTTCATTAATATTTAGAAATACATATACGAGAACTAATTTCATTCATCACATTTTCAAATAACTGGTGTGGGCACCATTTCTGACCACATACCACAGTACAGATAGACTTTTGTATATCAAAACTAATGAAAAAAAGGGGGATTTAGGGGTCTCAGTAGTTCACCCAATTTAAATATGCTTAAGTAACTGTGAAAACTGGTCAGTTTACACATAAAGTCATGCCAATTTAAAACAGAAAAGTTCCATTGATATTGACCACATTTTTGGCTCCTATTAAATTGCTACATAAATATATAAAGCCGGTCTGTAATATTATATGTCTGCAAAAACATATTTTTGGCAAAGAAAAGTCTTTCCATTTTAATCTAAATCTTTCTTTCTCAGTATTCATAAGTATTTTTAAATTACTTTTGGTTCTAAGTATCTTATCCACCTCCCCCCACCCTGACCCTTTTTCCATCTTGCACTTATTCATCCTTTTCTTTTACAGACTCACACACTAAAATAGTTTGGCATTAATGAAGAGTACAGTTTTCAATCTCAAAACCCAGCCCTGTTATCAGTGGAGCAATTATTGTTATTGGTCAATGACAATAGCGGGTTGAACTGTGGTATGCCCACAAAAAGATATGCCCATATCCTCATCCCTGGCCCTTGCGAATGTGATCTTATTTGGAAAAAGAGTCTTTGTGGATGTATTTAAATTAAGGATCTCCAGATGAGATCATCCTGGATTATCTAGTGGGGCCCTAAGTCCAATGGCAAGTGTCTTTATAAGACACACTAAGAGGACAGGTACGGGGAGAGGAGAAGGGAGAAGTCAATCACGTGAAGCCGGAGGCAGAGGCGGAGTGAGGCAGCCACAAGCTTAGGAACCCCTGGAGGCCCTAGAAGCTGGAAGAGGCAAGGAAGGACTGTCCCTGGCACCCTCAGAGGGAGCACATCTCCACCTGATTTTGGATGTCTGGCCTCTAGAACTGTGAGAGAAAACTTTCTGTTGTTCTAAATAATTTGTTACAGCAGCCCTAGGAAACTAACACAATGATCAAATGCCATTCATTTATTTTTTATTTGCTTTTCACTAAAGTTGTGACTTGTGAAACACTGATTTTTTGTCAATGTAACTTCTAAAATGATTGAAAATAAGTATAGTATAATGAAGCATTATTACTAACATTAGAAGCCTATGTAAAGTTTATCTCTGATTGCTGTTTATTAAAAAAATCACATAATAGTTTTAAATAGCAATAGAGTTTATGGTTTATTGTTACTAGTTAACACAACAAGTAAATGAAATCTACAGCCCATAAGGAATGATCACAACTCTAGTTTAACGTAACACAAGATATATTCTTCAGGGGAAGAGCTAAACAAAGCCAGCAAAAAGTATGACATATGACATTTGTGCTTTTGGTAACAGAATGGAGAGAGAGTCCAATTATTCAAGATCCACTGAATTCCTAGTATTTGTTAGGCATTGTGCTTGGTGCAGAAAGATCACATCTGTTTATCATGGTGCATTTACTCTACTATGGGGGTAGATATATAAATAAAGTGGCTAATTTCTAAATTAACTAAGTTCAGAATACAATGCCTGGGGTTTTCTGAGATACTTAACTTCAGTCCATTATGTGGTGATTCTGAGTCATATTGTATTTTGTAACTAAAAACTAAACTCAAAATAACTGGTTTAAGCCTAATATATATTGATAAAAATCTATGAAATATATTCACAGATTAAAAAATCTGACTACTGAAAATTGGGCAACCTTGGTAGCACGCTGCATATATATTTAAAATACATATTTGAAGTTAGTTTTGTGTTGCTTGACCAATAACAATCCTATTATTTATTTTAGGGTTATGAACTCATCCTTTGGCAGTATACTTAGCTGTTGTGGATAAAAAACAGCTCTGTTCAAATTTAGAAGAGATTTAAATGTCCAGGGAGAACAACTGGCTTACATGTATTATAGCATATTCTGCAGTTGTTAAAAATAATGTCTATGAATATATTTTAATCACAAGAAATAATTTTGAAATAAGGTTAAGTGACAGAATCAGGATACCTAGCCAGCAGTATGATCTCAACTACATAAAAATATAGTTGATTACTGTGGGGATTTACATTATGAGTGATTCAGGTGGTAGCTAGAACAACGCTGGATGGATTTTTACATAATACTATTTAATCAGTTGTTGAATATCTACTCATTCTTTCCACAGTGAGAGTTCAGCATTTTTTAAGATGAAATAATAGTTTTGTCCTAATTTTAACTAATATAACCATGTTTTCAAGGGAACCTAAAAAAACAGAATTTATACAGATATAAATTCTATTGGATATGTACAGATATATTCCCCAAATAATCTACACCACAACTAGGGCTAAAATCCAGAACTATCCATCCTATCATATTCACTATTAGAATTGAATTCCTTTGTTTCCACATAAAATGCAAATATCTCCAGATGGACCTCTGATCTGGAAGGTGACAGGCTTGGTATGCTGCATCCCACAAGGCAGAATTCCTGCTAGGTTGGTCCATGTACATCTGAACTTCTGGTGTATTATGAATTAATACTGAAGTCTGGTGACACAGCCATCTAAAGGGAGGGTAGGCATTTAGTGTAGTTGTGATATGGGGAACTTGGTGAAATTAACTAATGGTAAAAGAAAGGAATTGGGGATTTGATCTGAGTGCAGGTCTAGGGCAGAAATAAATTCCTAACTTTTTACTGGAGGAGATAGGCTAGGATGAAGATAATGTGTATGTGTGGATTAAGACAAGTTGACAGGAGAAAAGGACAACTTTTTTTAATATGTCACAGTTGAAGTTGGGGAGGTTTAGTGAGTTGTGAGGCATCAGCCAGGCCAAGATGAGCAATAACAATGGGCATTTCTCCCAACGAGGAGAGAGGGCAGCTCTGAGGGTCTGGGGTTGGGCTGCTTTCAAGATAGAACTGTGTGAATAGAGTGTTCCCCCCACGCTGGTTTTCAAGTAAGGGTTCCACATGGGATCCTATAAAAACCTCCTCCATTCCTCCCACCTCCATTAGTGAGTCTCACCCATGGAGAATGGTTTCTCAAACTCCTTAACACGGCAAGGAAGTCCATGCTCTTACCTACGTCTCCAAGCTTCTCTCTTCCTGCAGCCCCCTCCCAGACCAAGTGCACTAGTCTAACCTACCTGTGCCTCCCAGACTTGCTTCTCGTGGTCTTCCAAGAGCCAGCTCAAGGAATGAGACTGCGAAACCCTTCATGCCCTCCAGGGGAATGCCATCCTATTAGTTTCCACTGTAGTCTGTACAGCTCCATCAAGGATGCAATAAAATTTTGTCTTTAAATTGACAGTCTGTGAGCACTTTTGTTAGGATTTGCTCCAGAAAGCTACTTTTAGTGGATGAATCGTCACAAAGGCAGAAACCCAAGGTTTTTAGCAATTCCCCCAGTGCTAAAGAAGACCAAATCAATCTGTAATTTTGTCAAAGACTGGCTGAAGGCAGATCCATGCAGAAAGGCCACGGGAGAATTAGGCTCCAAGTGACTGATCATCCGGAGTGGGGAGGAGCTGAACAAGGAGCTTAGGTGGGAAGTGGGAACTTGGCTTTGGATGCTGGATTGGCAATAGATGGAGGAAATGTTTGCCTTGAGGCAACAGAGAGGGCAGGTGCAAGACAAGAGAAGTTCTGGAATGTCACCTTTGACAATAATTTAATAGCAATGTAAAATAGAAGACAAAGCTCTTTGGTGGCAAGACATCCTTATTTACTCACCTGGCCACGTTTCTCTAAGAATTTCTAGTGAGTTTTGTGGAACAGAAAGGCTATTTTAACTGTGGAAAAAACTGACCAGAGTTAAGTTTTATGTCCCAATGGAGAAAGATTTCCAAGCCCCAAGTGGCACAACATTTATCTTTAAGTAGCATTGAAAAAAGAAGCCATACCACAAAAACCAGAAAGCAGTGTGGTTTGTTGATTATGCTTCGGACAACTAGATCCTAGGTCATTGCCAATAAAGTGGGTCTGCAAAAATTCATTTCTGAACCAAATGTAAAACTGAATTCATTAGGATTGAGGCATTCATTTTATAAAGGAAATGATTGATGGCTAATTAAAATGCCATGCATCACTGATTATTAATGACAATTGGTATTTCCCGAGTATTAAAAAATACAGAAATTGATTTAATTAAATTTACTCTGCCAGCACCTCATAAGAGTGACAGATACGTATGATTACATGGCATTGTAAGTTATTTCTTATATGTGTTACTAAAAGTATTTAGTCTAGCCACCAATGTTTTATTGAGTTTTAAAGAATCTGTATGTCTAGAATTTAACACAAGACTCTTGGTTCAAAATGACTATAATTCACATCCATCTGAAATGTATTATATTTTCAGGAAAGTTTATATATTGATGTAATTTTAATAACTCTAGGCTGAAGTTAGTTTTAACGGTGGATGGTTTGAATTACTTTTTTCACTGTGGCCCTTTCTACCACCTTCTTTGCAAAATGCCACCCTATTGGACATCCCCACTCTGGGCACATTCCCTTTGATGCTCAAGGACCTTCCCCCTCACCTCCACCAGCCCCAGATTCCCTTTTGAGTAAAATAGAACAAAGAAGGTCTACATCTTTTTCAGTCCATTTTTACCCTACTCTTTAGAAGGTGCAGAAAATGAAAGTGCTTAACTGATGTGTTCCATCAGGCCAGTCAGTATGTGTGGAGAGGTGAATTTTCTACGGTCAGCCCTAAGCCTGTTGACTGCCCTGTGCTGGGCCTTGGCCAGTGGGCCCGAGCTTGCTCTGCACACCCAGGCAGCTGGCAGCCTGCTCTCTCCAGGTACAGGACTGGCAGCTGACAGGCCTCAGCTATGCTCACCTTCCCCCAAGTATTCTGAATGGTGTGAACTAAGAGACTGGATTCCAGCTTTGTCAAGATACTTCCTTAAAATTAACACTTTGACCATGATGGGGAGGAAAATGGATATTTGGGTTCCCTGTCCTGTTGAAGTGTTGAAACCAAGCCCCAAGTTGACCAACATGTATCAAAAGCACAGCACACAAAGCAATATTATAAAGTAAAAGTTTGTCACAGTTTTCATTTTAAAAACAGAAAACCTATACTTCCGTATTAGGTTGGGGAAATTGGTCAATTGTTCTTTCTTGCACATGATTGCCTTTTTCTTTTGACTTTTAGGATATTCATATATCCTTTCTCTTATTAAATGATGTTAATAGCAGCTGACCCCTTACTTTCTTCTCCACAGCCATCATTTTTACCCCCACTTACAGAACTGACTTTTTTTTTTATTAAGGTATCATTGATAAAAACTCTTATGAAGGTTTCACATGAAAAGCAATGTGCTTACTATATTCGCTCATATTATCAAGTCCCCCCATACCCCATTAAAGTCACTGTCCCTCAGTGTAGTAAGATGCCAGAGTCACTATTTGTCTTCTCTGTGCTACACTGTCTTCCCTGTGACCCCCTCACACACCATGTGTACTAATCATAAATACTCCTCAGTCCCCTTACAGAACTGACTCTTAGCTGTCTCTCTTCTGTCAGTTCTCTACCAGCATTTAAATGATTAGCTAGATCATGGAAATGAGATCATTTGGGGAATCACTCTCAATCCTCAGGCTTCCTAACTTCAGTGCGAACAATATTTAAACTCTCTAGTACAGTGTATAAGGCCAAATACAAATTGACCTGTATTTCTACTTTCATCTCCTTCCAATATCCTTCTTTGTTGTACTCCAGTAACATTGACTCTGCTTCTCAGCTATGCCAAACTCATCCTACCTCAGGGCCTTTGCACTTGCTGTTCCCTCTGTCTGGATTATACCTTCCCCAGATCTTTGAGGGCCTGACTCCTTATATTGTTATCTTAGTTATCTTTATTCTCATGCAGGTCTTAACTGGCCTCTTCATGCAAATCACCAATTTCCTCTTGGCCCTGCCAGATCTTACCCTTGGTTGAATTTGAGTTTCCTTCCTAGTGTGCACCTCTAACAGGTGTCCTATACTGCTGTTATCTCCCCTTTCAGAGATGTAGTCCTATGGGAGCAGAGATTTGTCTCATTCCTTTAACACCATATCCCCAGTATCTACAGCAGAACTCAACCTAGTAGGACTCATGCATATTTGTTGAATTAATGAATTAATTAATGACAATCATTTTCATAAGATGTTCTTTTTTATTAAATTAGACAACACAGGCCATCCTTTGACAGTATCCAAACTTCAGGTGAATATTCATAGGTCTATAAAATCTCTAATTTGAAGACCCACTGCTTTTAAGATGCACCTTCTACAAAGTTCCAGCCTTTTTGGGGGATTTTCCCATCACCTTGGGGTTTTATTTAATCACATATGTTATCAATAAATAAACAACAGCATCTGAAATTAGAAGAACTACTGAACAGTACAGGGGGGATTTTAGGCAGCTTTACCTTCACATTAATACAGATTGTTACTCTCTTATCTCCCAGATGAATGAAGACAATTTCCCTTCACTTAACTAAATTGATCTGCACTAACAGAAGGAATCATTCTGGTGAGTCTTCGGGTGACTTTTTTTTGGAGAAAAGCAAAATGAGAGAAAAACTATTTGGAAGTGGGTTAGTGTGGAAAGGGGCTTCCCTAGAGAGCTAGAATTCAGCACAAAGGTGAGCAGGGACACACAATAGAACACAGGAGGAAAGCAAGGGCGGTTGGGAGGGATTCAGAACTGAACAGCCCATTTCATAGCTTTGCTCAAGGCTGGGCCTGCCTCATGCCCTCTTGGTAGGGCACCAAGTTGTTAAAACAAAGCAAAAAACAAAATTCAATAAAGGTGGGAGGAAGAAAAAGGGAAGGAGGAAAAAAAAAAGGGAGGGATGAGGGAGAGATACTGAAAAATGGTTCAGAAAAAGCTTAATGAAAAAAAGGCTTAATGATTAATTAGGCTAATAAAATATCAAAGCTGGGTATCTATTTGTGCACGAATGCAGATACAGCTTTCTGCCGAGTAAACTCCATGCGCTCGCAGACTTGGGCAGACACTGACTACAATGCTGCATTCCAAGAGGCACCGACGAAGGCCACAGTTTAAAACAAAGTCCACATCCAGCTCCACTGGGCACCCCCTCCCCAGGGAATTGCACCTTTCTTACCAAAACCAAATTCTCACCTACTGGGTGAGAGGAGGCTTCAGTCTTTAGCACTGGTTTTAATGAGTCCAACTTTTTGACAACTCTTTTGAGCTTTTCTGTGTCACAGATCTGACATGGACACTTAGAGAGCACTCCCCCAAACGGGAACAGGGGATTCCTGGGCCACAAGCTCACGCTTGACTCTAGCCACATCTGTTTTGCCAAAGGAGTGAAATCACACATGAGCATCCGAGAGGTACAGGAGCCTGGGTCTTATGATAAGGAAGGCTTATCTGCCAGGTATTAAAGATGAAACAAGGGCCCCAGGAATTTCGCCTTAACTTGCAAGGAAGGAGATTCGTTGTTCAGGTGTTGATCAGTGTAGATTTTCAAGTTTTCTCAGAAACGTGTTTGCTCTCAGGATAACAATGTTGTTTTCCTTTAGGGCTTGTCTGTACACCAGAAAAACAGAGAAACCAAACTTATCCTAGTGCTTTCTCTGCTGGCTTCTTTTAAAACCTTGAGTCATTTCCAGTCCAAACCAAATCTGCCCAGACTTCTATGTAAGAATAATCCTTTTACCACAGCATTCAAAGCAATTTAGCAAGCCCCGGGAAGAAGGCTAACACAGTCAGGCACCGAATCTCATCTCCTGTACACCTCCCCATGGTGGGGTCCACACAGGTGTCCACTTCAACAAGCTGAGCCAGGGCACATCTAGAAGAGTCCAAGGCCATGAAAGCTTGTCCCTCAAGCTCCCAAACAGGCTGTTCTGAAATCTGCATCACAATGTGACTATTCTGAGCAAAGGTAACAAGTGCCATCCCAAACAGCACAAAACAGAAAATGTACAATGAAAATGCAGCAATTCCTTGAACTTCAAATCACATAACAATGAAGAGAAAGATGGAGCTGGGCTATAAGCAAAAACAAATACGCTGTACACATATACAAGGGAACCTGATTTTACAGTTGGTGTTTGGAAAGGGGAAGAGAAAAGGGATCTGGACTAGTGAGCCCTGGGGCAGGTGAGAACAATCTCAGAACCTTTAAGTCCCTTAATGGGAGGGGCCCAAGGCCAAAGGGAACCAAAGACAGATCAACCCTGTCTTCTCCAGGTTAGATACTTCATGAGCTAGTCTACGGGCCATATTTTGTAAGTGAAAAACCGGAGGGCCCTTACTACTAAAGTAACTTGCCTAGAGCTGCAAGGCCACAGAGGAGCTGGGGCCTGAGTCTGGCCTCCTAATATACTGTCCCTTCTTCCCACAGCTGAGTGGGGGTAAAACATCCAGTTGGAGGTGTGACTACAAAGAGGAGAAGCCCAGAACCTCTGTTCTCTCCTCCATTTGAGGTATGCAGCACAGCTGGTGCTAAAATGGGGCAATGGGCCTACTATCTTAGGGTGACTAAGGGGTACAGAAAGGCCTTAACATTTAGGTTGGGGGGGGGTGATAGATTGTAGTATCTGTTCCTCTTTCTCCTTTTCTTCCTACTCCAGCTGCCAGGAGAAGTATAAAGCACTCCCACCCCCTGACTTTGGGATTTGCCATGGAACTATCTTTGACCAGGGAAGCAAGGCAGAAGTCCAAGTGGACCAGCTCCAAGTCATTCCTTTCTGCATGCCCCTCTTGTATTTCTGCCCCAGAGGACGACACACCCCTCATCAACAGGCAGGGCAGTGACTGGATTCTGGGCTCTGGAATAAGAGTGGACAAGCAGACCCAACGCCTCCTGCAGCCTGGAGCCAAGCCTAGCTTGGCCTGGCAAGGACCCGAGCTGTATGCCGGAGCCAAGCCTGACCCAAAGACCAGGAATGAGAAGTAAGTGTTGCTTATAGCAGCCACTGCCTTTCTCCTGGTTTCATACCACAGCAAAGGCTAATATAATGAATCTCTCTTGAAAGAGAATCTGCCATAGAGCCTGAGGGCAGATTTGGTCATCCAACACACTGAGATTCTCTTTGGTAGATAAGAACATCTATGAAGAAATTTGACCTTCCCTACTGAGTTATAATGAAAGCAAATCTCAGAGCAGATGTTCCTACATACATGTGAGCCCTGATTAAATGAACATGTAGTAACCAGTAGACATAAAAATAGCCCTCAGAACCTGTTGTACAAGCTCAAGGAAGCCCCAGATCTCCTTTTTCTTAATGTTCCTCTCAGAACCTATCCTGGAAAGGTTTTCTAGAGGCACACACTAAACATCCCACAAGCAGCCTGCTGTCATCCTTCCAGTAGGCACCAGTAACAAGGCCTGGGCAAAGGACTTATAGGATATCAAGATCCAGGTGCCATCCCTAAAGCAGCGAGCTATATGCCTTGATAGATTCATCAACACTGTTTATGATTCAGCGGTGAATATCCCTAATGATATATATATCTGAATATTTATATGAATATCTCTAATATATTAGAGATATTATACATAATATATGTATATATACACATATAAAAATAAATAATCCATATATATTAAATACCTAATACCTTGAACTTCACCCATGAGACCATTACTAACATTTACCAAGCTAGTAGCAATTCGCTAATTTCACAAATGAAAGCAATCTCTGGCATTCAGAAAACTTCAGGTATTAACAGATAGGTAGCGGGCTGAAATGCTTGTAGAAACTGCCCCTAGAGTGTGGATGGCCACTCCTGGAATGGGAATTCTCAATTAGCCAATCTGATTGTCCCCTAGGTTGATCTTTAAGCTGGCTAGCACACACTTACATCACATTGGTCTAGAGTATTTTGAAGTAAACTGCAGACATCATAACATGGAGATTATTCTCCCTGCTTCACCTTGCAAAAATATCTAGTCTTCCATACCCAGGATTAGAGCATTCCCTTCCTGTGACAGGTTGACTATGGAAACCAGCTCAGGGACTCACACCTTAAGACAGGACTACAGTAAAAAGCATGAACTAAAAAGAAGAAATATTAGGAGGTAGCTATGATTAACTAAACCAGAATAGCAAGGTTCATAGCCCCAAATCAAGCAGAGGGAAAGCCAGGCAAGAAGTCAGATAGCACAGACTTGGGGTCAGAGATCAGAGGACATCAATATTGTGCTGAAGTCAGATTCAGAATGTTCCCTGTACTCTTCTTGCTGGGTAGGCAACAGAGATCCCAGGGCATCTTGTCATACCTGTAATATCCTGACATGCTGTTACAAACACAACACTTTAGTCACTGTAACTACAAGTGCCCAAACACACCTCCTACTTCATCAATTCTATAGAAATCTTTCATTCTCTGATATTGACTAAATACCTTGCTAGCCAGCCAGTGCCCTGCAAGCAGAGATGCAAGTTCAGACAAGTCACAGACCATATCACAGAGAAGCTTACAGAGTTGGGCAGGGGTTCTTGATTAGGGCCCATGACTGGGACCCATGGATGGGCTTCAGTGGTCTGTGAGCCTCTGAGATGCAAGGCCCCTGTGTGTGCACGTGTATGCTTTTCCAGGAAACAGTCCATACTGTTCATCAGATTCACAAAGGAGCCCACGACTCAAAAAGGGTGAAGAAATGCATGTCCATGGTGAAACTTGTAAGAGATGGCTCTAGGATACATGCATTTACTAAGATTTTGCTATAGAAAATCAAACTGTAGACCATATAAAAATAGACTTCTTATCAAAATAACCGAAATGCCCTTAGATATAAGAAGAGGAATAAGGTAACAACTTATTTAAGACATATCCTCATAAAAGAACTGATGAACAATAAAAATTGTATTAGAGATGTTATGATAAAGGAAACTCCATTTTCTCCATTATAAAAGCCAGTCACAGGTCCAGAAAAGCAAGGGCTCAGAACAAAAAAAAAGGTTATTTTGAAATGTGACCGTGTTCACCAGGTAATAGTAATAACTCCCAAGCCTCATTTTAATCCCAGTTTGTCTCTTCATGGGAAGTATGAAGTAGAATGGGTAGAATTTATAGCCATGCTTTGACTATCTATTGCTTCTTATTGGCTCCATTGGCCTAGAATATACATCAGGGTTAAGGTAATCAATGCACAGGCAACAGGGGCATTGCCCCCTCGAACTGTTCAGGCATGTTCAGCAAGGAGTACAGCAAAGCCAGTGAAATTCATGGCCCCAGAAGTTACGTGCTATTAATGGTGTGTTTTCCTAATTCCTGCTACATCTCCATATATCCCTGCTGGACAAGCACGGATTTAACCTCTGGTTCAGTTTCTGCCATATATTAAGAGAATAATAGTACCAAAACCAAAAAGTCTTGGGAATATTAAATGTCATTTATTGGTTAACTCATATAATGTAATCATTCTGCCTGGTACCCAGCAGGCACTCAATAAGTCTTAAGATCCACCTCCACTCCGACCTTCCATCTGGGTAGGTGCAAAGCTGTGGTCCTCGACTTTGATGTGCAGCAGCATCACTGGAAACTTTTAGAAATGCAAATTCTCAGGCCCACACCAGACTGACAGAATTAGAAACAGGGTGGAGCCCAGTGAGAGTGTATTATCAAGCCCTCCAGGCAATTCTGATAGATACTGAATGGAAGAAACCCTGATGTACATAAGAGAATCTCAATCATGGCTCTACGTCAAAATCACCTTGAATGCTTTTAAAAACTATTGATATTCAAATCAACCCCAGGTTGAATCGGAATTCCAGGCATTGATAATTATTAAAAGGTCCCCCAGGGATTTAAGCCATCTATTATAAAGCACCAAGAGGAGTCCACTTCTCTGGCCTGGTGCAGATAGGCACCCAAAACCCCGTTGGTATTAAGCCCTTCCCTCTAGAGGCAGACCTGCTACAGCACTTCGCTGCAGACCTTGGGGAAGCTTCTCACACTTCCCTTAGCCTCCCTTTCTTCACTACAAAATAGAGATAATTATAATCCCCGTATTTCTATTTTCAGATGTGAAAATTGTAGTCCAAAGCCTTTGTCTTTTGCCATGTTACACACAGCAGCAGCAGGAGGACCAGGACCCAGATTTTGCCATGTCCTCACTGCTGGACCGTCATGCCTGTGGGTGAGGGGAAGAGAAACATGCAGGGTCATGGAAATGGATTTAATCAACTTTATATTTTGGCTTAAGTATTGAAAGACAAGGCTGCCAGGTAATTATTGGAGAATGTGCCATCTAGAAAGGTGACTATAGGACTCACTGACTCAGTGGGAGATGCAGGGGGTAAGGATAAGGAGCAGAGGCAGGAAGCTGAATGACTAATGTGTGGCATCAAGGATAGAGTCATCAGTCATTTCCACTTGGGCCATAGGAGGGCAGGCAGCAGCGGTTAGGATCCTTGGAGACAGATTTCAGAGTCAAATTGAGGACAAGCCTTGAAGAAGTGAGGGGTAGTACAAGGAGAATGAATATCTTTGTGTCCTCTGGTCTGGATGAGAGAGAGAGATAGGTGGGACCCAGGGAAAACTTAGCTCCTTTCCCCTAAAATCTTTTTCTCTGGCTTGGCAAGGGAGGAATAAGCCCAAGGATCCACTGGCCACCAGTGTGTAGCCCAGAAATGAAGTAGTTAGCTCCAGGAAAATTCGACTTTGGATTTACTGAATCCGCTACCTTTCTGCCCCCTCCTTCCCCTGAATCTTTTCCATGATCTTCACACACTTCAGAATCACCATGTCTGCTAGGTGAGAACAGGAGTTGCCATTTGAGAAGAAGCTTCACACTAAGCTCCACTGCTCTTGCCTCCACCTACTGTTCACACACAAATTCGGGGGATAAAACAAAGGGCAGAAGGCTGCTGGCTCTGGACTGTGACCTATCGTCAGGCGTAATGGACCCGTGTGCTGGTGTGGGCATGAAACTCTGTCTCTCTTTTCTTCCCTGACATGTTCTTCCTGATTCTGATCACCTCTTCTGATCTTGGACTTGGTACTCAGAAAGCTCAGGTCTCCCATTAACGTGCTTCCTTCTCTGGTAATGCCCCTCCTCGCCTTCTGTCGCGAGGCCCAGGACTGACCACTGTGGCATGGGACCCGGTCCTACAGCTGCTTGGGAGAGGCACCTAGGCCAGTGCAAGAGTGATCAAGAAACACTCCATAAGAGTCTAACTTTTTCCTTTGCTTACCACAAAACAGAAGGAAATCTAGAAACGTCCATACGTCCAACACTCTAGCATTTTATTGGCATTTTTAAAAGTATCATAGAGGCCTTAATGCCATTTACAGTAAAAATTGGTTCTTTATGATCAATGTTATAAAAAAAAGTCCATAGTTATAATCCCCAAATTATGACTCACTTTATTTAAATAAATACTTGATATTTCAAAATTACAGCACAAACAAATACTTTGGATATGCTCCACCTTGAAGTGCTTGCCTTCAGTGGAGGTGAGAAAGAAGGGAGGAGAAGGAGGTGGGAAGGAATCTGAAGAAAACAAATAATGAGATGCCTGGAGCCCAGAGGGCATGTCTGAGGCCAGAGCCTGCAGGGACAGTCCTGCCTGAGGGATGGAGCCCACCAAGTTAAAGAGGAAGCTGAGGCTGGCTAGGGAGGTGCACAGAGGGGAGGTGCAAGTGTGAGAGCACAGGCTGATCTGGGCACACACTGAAGACCGAGTAAGCATTCAGGAAAGAAGAGCTAGGAGAGGCCCATCTTCTAGCAAGATTTTACACAGCTATATCAGCTTAAGAGAGGAGGACCTGGAGGCATGGGCTGGCCCCCCAAATCTAGCAAGATTGTAATACACAGAGGTGGCAATCAGAAGCAGAGAAGCAGTAAGACAGGCTAACTCTGTCCCTCAAATGTGCTTTGATTGGTCTATACAGAGTTTAAAAAGGATGAGCCAGTAAGGTCAGTATTTTGTATCGATGTCAATTTCCTGGTTGTGATATACTATATTCCTGATGTAGTATCATATGCAAGGTATTACCATTAAGAGGAAATTTGAAAGGTGTATGAGCTTTCTCTGTATTATTTCTGGCACCTGCATGCAAATCTATAATTACTTCAGACCAAAAAGTTTTAGAAAATGATATAACCCTCATAAATCATAAGATTGCATATAAAAATCTTATTTTCCAACTGCTCTTGGGAGGGGGTTGGCAACACTGACCCCCTCCTGTGTTCTCACAATAACATGTTATCCCATCATAAAAATCAGAGGAAACAGAGTAGTATCTGAATCCTCAAGAATCTTCACTTTGCTCTATTCTTCACAAAGCCTGCTTTACTTATTTATGTTACTTGCTTGGTCTCAACAGACAATAAGTTTGTTCCCATTCTTCTATAAAGACTGATAGAATTGAAGGCTAGGTCATTGAAGAGGTCATCTGAGTTTACACAATTTGGAGTTGAGCACTGCATCATGAATGGACACCTCACTATCCTGAACCCCTTGGGGCTGTGCACATAATAGGTCTCATCATGGCATTCTTTTATACTGGCAGAACCACTTAGGATGGGTACCAAGAAAAATCAATGCCATACTAAATGTCATGCTACTGCAGTTTCTATCATAACTCAGGAACCATATAAAATGTAGTGAGTTTTTAAAGTCCCAAATGCCCTGAAATTATTTATGAAATAGGAACTAGGTAAGGCCTAAATTACCAAAATTGAAAATATCTAGGCACATGGTTTAATTGGAACTCTCCACATATGCACACTCTATGATTCCAAGACAAGGTGTCATTCCAAACTGAGTCTGTCTTTTGGTTTTCTGAGGTTATAACATTTGCCACATTAAAAACCTGTCCCCTTCGGTTTCCACATGGTAAATTGCTCAAGTGGAATCATTTACCCCAAAGGCAATGCATTGCTCCTACTGTCACTAAGCAGCAAAGGACTTTTTATAAAGCCAATGGGGTAAAGACAGGATGAATTGAGGTCATCCCTCGCTACACTAAAAAAAAAGCATGAAATTGACTCATAGATTTAGGTCCATCTTTGTGTTGCTTAAAAGATACTTTGTACAATCCTTAGTCTTCTCAATATATGATCCATCCTCTACCACTATCTCTTGCCACCATGTACATCATGTAGAAGTGTTCTAGTTTTTCTGGTGAGGCCATTCTAATAATGATGCTCTCTCAATTTGAGCTATGAAAATCACATTTCCCTCATAAGTAGTATATTAGCGGTAGAATGTTAGAGCATACAAATGAATAATGGGGAGAAATCATGATATTTTTACATATTATTTAACACATGAGTTAATTTATCAGGAGAAGTTAAAATGCATTTAAAATTCAGGGACAGATGTCGGACCTGACTAATGGTCCCTTGAGTGGCCTGTTGTGTCAAGGATTCACTGACAGGATTCTTTTAACCCTCCCTGGTTTTGAACTTTGACCCACAATATGCTCCCTTTATGCTTAGCTGTTTTCCAAATTGGAAAATACACAGACCAAGCTGCTTCTTTCCATTAAACCCTCAGATTTATTCAGTTTGGTAACACAGGTTAATTCAGCCCTAAAGTCCCCACTGATGCTGCCTTAGTTTGTACTGGCAGAAGGGGGTTAT
This sequence comes from Manis javanica, assembly GCF_040802235.1. Classification (NCBI taxonomy): domain Eukaryota; kingdom Metazoa; phylum Chordata; class Mammalia; order Pholidota; family Manidae; genus Manis; species Manis javanica. The sequence continues at coordinate 103,196,761 of NC_133162.1, forward strand.
TAAATGTTACCATTTGCTCTGAGTCACAGCCAGAGAGTCTGTCCACCTGGAATTCTTTGCAGAATGCCTCCAGTCTATGACTTGGTTGTCACCAAGGCTGCTGAGGTGACCACGGCATGTATACTGGGAAAACGCAATTATACACAGGAGGTGCTCACTCTGCTGGAATGAAAGTTGTAGCTATGACATCTAAACCAAGCTGTGTTATATAAAACGTGAAATTGGTCTGCACTATGTGCAACATCAGCTGGACCCTGCTGTAAGGCATCTGGTGAGGCCATGGGTCCCCTCCAAGCTTCCGGCTGCATGTGTGTGATGGCCAGCTGGCAGAGCAGCTGCAGGCCAAGCCCACTTGGGGAGCCAGCTGACCACCACTCCCTCAGACAATACACTGAAAGGTCAAAGGGGCTCTAGCTCGGACTTCAAACAAGTGTGTGTGTTTGGTCGCCAGGGGTTCCACTGACCAGTGGGCAGCAGAACATGCAAATAATTTGCAGCTTCCTTATTAAGGTAAACTCAAATTCCCCAAATACAGCTCCACCTCAGAATGGTATTTTCTTATTCAAATATTTTGTTGCAACCACATATCCTCTCTCTGTATATATACAAAGTCTCTTTTTTAAAGGCTTTTTAAAAAAATAATTTTCTCTCTTTCCATTTTTGAAATTATATATATAGTGTGAATAGATATATAGTTATAGATGTCAGTATAGGTATTGACCAATAAAGAGATGACTTTATCTAAGAAAATGTAAAACATCTTTGTGAGTGGTAAGTTGTAAGCAACTTGATTTGATTTTGAGAGTCACTGAGTCAGACCAACAGTCACATTGAGTGAAATATTTCTATTTTTCACTTAGTGCCAGTTCTCTCTACTAAGAGCCCTCAGGTTTCTGTTTAGCCCTGATAAACCCTAAATCTTCCCTACCTCTTCATGACATGGCAGGGTATTATGCATTAAACAAACATCTAGAGAACACCCACCTCTCTGCCAGGGGCCATGTGGGTCCAGTGGGGCACCAGACAGATAGGTCTCTTCTTTCATAGAATGAAACTAGTGAACATTTCATTTTAGGCACCCTTTCCTACCAAACACATGTGTTCTTCCCAAATTCTAAGATGTGGGAAACATCCCACCCATTTGGATTTGTGGATTTGTTTATCAGAAATCACATGTCAGACTATAGAGTAAAACATGATTCGCTAAAACAATTTTTCCACATTTGCCAAAAGCCTTAGGATTTCTGAGAATTTGGTACCTATAGAAGAGAAAAGAAGCTATCTTCCATGCTGTCTTGGTGAGAAGGATCATAGAAAATGGAAACCATAGGCTTCCTGAGGCTGCCCCATGTCTGAAACATTTGAGTCCTCCTCCCCTTACTATTAAACTGGAGTTGCATCGAAAGGGATTAATGCCCAACGTGGCATTGAAAGTTGTCTGCATTGGCATTATGCAGAAAAGTTAGTTTGGTATCACTGAAAGAGCCACATTCTACAGGATTTTTATTGGCTGTTCTGTTTTTATCACTCAACAGGATTTCAGCTCTGTCCAGACACCATTTGTGTGAGTAACATCTCAGGCCCCTGGGTCAAATGAATTTATCCTGGAGAAAATTCTAGTTCCAAGGCAACATGCAACTTCTCAAGTTTAAGAAAAAGAGGCCTCCAAGTGCAGCATCACGTTTTTTTTTTTTACAAATCCCCTTTCCTGCCAAACATGTCGTTTTGCACGCATCTAAGGGTGGGGCAACGCTTAGAATTAGAACAAGGAGCACAAGTTTTGAAGAAAAGGTTTGCCAGATATCCTGCTTTTCAAATATTGCTTAAAGTGAAAAATGCTTTTCTTCTTATGCTTTTATGTGATTAATGAAAATATCTTTTTTTTCCTCAGAGAGTATATTTTAAAATAAAGAGAATGTATTTTTTTTTGTCATTTTTATTTAAGGACCACATTCTCTTCCATTTGACTCATCTGGTTTTCTTAATTATTGGCCCCCAGCTGTTGGCACTTTGCTCAGATCAGCCTCAGAGGATCCAGAAGGGTCAGCTTTCCCAGCATCTCATGATTTGTGACAACTCCAAATGGCAATTTCCCATTAACCCCCGATTGCCCCCCACCCCACCGAGCCACTGCCACAGAAGGCAAGGACTTCTCTTCTCCCACAAGGTGAGCCAGCAGCAGTCCTAAAGATGTCACAGCTTGGAATCAACCTCTGACCCCTTTCCTACATTAACTTTGCAAGCTGGGTGGGGGTCAGTCTGCCAACCAGCAGGCAAACTGCCTGAACAGTGGCAGGTGTCCTTCCCAGCAGAGCTAATGCCTCTGTGCACAATGTGGGAAATATGCTAATTGGAGGGGTTGGGATGGGAGCCCTGGGCTTTGTGACCTCTTATTTGAGAGGTCTCAGTGCACTTTTTACAAGATGGAGCTATTGTCCTCCTGGGCCTCCAATAGGAGAATTCAGAGGACAACCACAATGTAGATCAAAAGACGGGAAAATAGGACCTGGGAGGAAAGACTAAATGGCCCTGGTATTATTTTGCCTGGAGAAGAGAGGCTGGAGGTGGAGTGGGTCAAGCAGGCCATAATGGTAGAAAAGCTATTATGTCGTCAAAGTGGCCAGCTGTTCAACATTTTGCGTAAGAAGAAAAGGAGGAGAAAATGAATGTAAATTGCAATGGGAGAAATTTGTTTGAAATTTATAAAAAATTTCAGTGAGGGTTGTTAAATACTAAACTGGTGACAGGGGAATTACATTTCTTACTTTATAACTAAAATTCCTCAGTCAAGGATTTTAAAAGTAAACTTGCCTGAATGCAAGGAGTAAATACAAAGCAATTTTGAGGCCCATTTCACTTAAATATGTGCAACATACATTTCTGGCCTTCATTGGTCTCTCCTCACAACTGGCATTTTCTTAGAGGACAGTATTAGAAGCTGCTACCCAGGATTTCTAATGCTTGGTTTAATGATTTCTTTAACTGAGATGGGAATTGTCTATGTGGCCAAGTGACTGATGGGCATCCTGATTTCAGTTCTGTGGCTAATAGGCTTCGAGAGTTAAAACAAACACAGAACCCCAATTTCCTTAACTGCCAGATGGGGACAATAGCTCTTGTCTACCTCCTAGGACTGCTTAGAGGAACAAAAGAAATGAAAGGCACACTGAACCCATGTATGTAGTAACTAGACTGCTCAGACCTCGAGGCTGTTCCTATAATAAAAAATGTGCGGTTCTTTTAGTATTGTTTTATTGAGTTACTGCCACACTGGCCTCTTTCTGAGAAAAACGAAGGATCGTAAGGGCCAATGGAGGAGTTGAGAGCGATTTCATTCTTGTCTTTCCCAGGTCTGTAGTCCAATATCAGGCCTGCCTGGGCGGCACATACCAGCATAAGGCACACACACGGTGCTTCCATTATGGGCCTGTGGTCTCTGCTGTTTGGACAGCTCAACTGGAAATACTTGACCATGAAATTCTCAGATATCAAACCTCATTGCTCTTGGTACTTGTAATAGGTAAGTTTTGAATATATAAAAAAGACAAATAAATATAAGTGTTATAGCCTGGTAATAAATTGATAGAATTTTTTACTCACAGAGTGGGTTCTTGAGGACATATTCAGTCACAATGAAAGAAAATAAAACTTGCTCACCTAAAATTCTATTGAAAGAAAATAAAAGTTGTTCACCTAAAATTCTATTGAAAGAAAATAAAAGTTGTTCACCTAAAATTCTATCTCTGGAGGAAATAGCCTTCAAAAATGAAGGTAAAATAAAGGAATTTTTCAGCCAAAAGCTGGGAGATTTTCTCATAAGCCAACTCACACCACAAGGGATGCAAAGGAGGCTATGTAGAGAACCCCATTCTAGGGTGGTCATCCTTTGGGATGGTGTGCCTCTGTCCATAATGCATGCCAGGCCTCTGCTGCCAGAGACAGAACCCTGTACTGAGGTGGTCCTTATGCAACTCCAGAACGTTAGAGGCACAAAGACCAACTGAGTACATTTCATCAAACCCCCTTATCTTCCAGATAGGAAACAGAGGGGCAGAGAAATGGGGACAAACTAAGAATAATGCAATGAGTAGGGGTATAATAATGGAATTAGCACAAAATGTTGTGGTCTCCAAGTAATATGATTTATGCCATTTGAAAGGCCACAAAATGATCTCCAGTGGAGTCAATGTAATTTATAAGCATGTTCATTTGGCCCACAAAGTCTATCTAAAAAAAAAATCAAAGTTAATTGCCATGAAAAATTAGATGACATTGTCAGATGAGCTCATGTACCTACATGAACAAAAGCAGCTGTAATGCCAGTGCTTTAGGGCTTTCTGCCCCTTTTAGATGGGAGATGTACTCTCTGGTTTGCCACAGTCATCACTATTCTCTAATGTCTCCATGACAATGAGGCCATAGGTAAGTTACAATGAATCATCATGCTTGCACAGTTGCTTATCTTAACCACCCATTTCATTGATTTATCTCATTTTCTTGGTCTATTTGAACATCGATTTTGTAATCCCTCCTCTTCCATATGCTGCTTCTTCCTAATTAGTAAAGCCATTCATGAATTTCCTCTTTAAAGAACAAATGAACAAAAAACATAATGTTTACATGCTGCATGACACACACATGATCCTATGGTGATTATGTGTATGAATCTCAAGACAAATATAAATTTACACATAAGCTGGTACAGGAAACTGGTTTATTTTATCTACTTTTTCATAAGACTTTAAACATTGTCAAGGACCCACTTATATATTCTGAAGGAGAAAAATGACCATTTTGCCATTTTCCTCAATTTCTGTTGGGTAAAAAGCAGCCTCTCCCAGTAGTTTCTGCTGTGCTCTGTCATAACTTCTCAAGAAAATAGGGTAGGAGAACCTGGTTTTATAACTATATTAAAAAGATAGGATAAACACATATCCATACAAAAACTTGTACATGAATTTCATAGTAGTATTATTTATAATAGCCCCCAAATAGAAACAACCGAAATGTGCATCAACTGATAATGGGTAAATAGAATGTTTTATATCCTTACAACAAAATTTTATTTGGTGATTTTTAATAAAGTACTGGTACATAGTACAACTGGATGAACCTTGAAAATATTATGGTGAGTGAAAGAAAGCAGTTACAAAGGATAACATATGATTCCATATATATGAAATGTCCAGAATAGACAAGCGTATAGAGATAAAAAGTCCATTAGCGCTGCCTAGAACATCAGGACGACATGGAGAGTGATCCTAGTGGGCATGAGGCTTCCTTTTGCAATGAGAAAATGTTCCAAAATTAATTGCAGTGTAGGTTGCACAACTCTGTGAATATCCTAAAAACTACTGAATAGTACACTTTCAGTGCATATTATGGTATGTGAATTACAACTTAATAAAGCTGTTATACAAAAAAAAGATAAAACAGCCTTTTGAAATTGGAAAGGGAAACTAATATTTTGGAGAGAACTGCTACAGGCTGGACTGATCCAGTGTGTTTATATATATATTATTGTTTTCAAGCCACACAGCAACATGCCAGTAGGTTTCATTCTGCCCATTTCACAAATGAAGAAATAGAACTTCATAGAGATTAAGCTTCCTTAACTAGTTACTTGCCAAGTTGAGATCTGAACCCATGTCACCCACCTAGGATTTTCTCCTTCTCTAAAAGACAAGTACTACAGACTTCTTGCCTTGGCTGTTTCTTATTGCCACATGCAGCTATTTAATTATGAACAGGACACTAGCTATTCTTTTCTTAAAAGCTAACCTAAGAGATGCCAGTTGATTAAACAGTCTTTCCAAAGTCAAATGGGGTCTTCTTTTCTCAAGGTGACGTGTATTCTATTCTAAATGCAGTGCTGGACAAGCTTAAATAATTTCTGGGTCAACTGTCTGCTGGCATTTTCTCACCTACGCAATATTCCCCTTGAACTCACCTCCACTTGCTTCCTCCATTTGATATTAAAGCTAAAAACATTACCTATTATATCTCTCCTGTCCATTCCAGCCCTGAATGTATAAAGCAGCATCCAGGTAGCAATGAACAAACATGTTTATGACCTCCTAATTCTATTGCTATGTATGTCTCTGATCATTAGCATTGAAGAGTACTTACCAATACCAGTGGGTTCATATGGACAAATTCTTCTATGAAGCATTCAGAATGCATGCACCAGCATTCAACCCCAATCATTTAAAGAGGCTATATGAAAGCACAAACCATTTGAGAGTGTGGCAAGGTGCGGTGAAAGGAGACAGATTCAAGAAGAAATGCTCCTTTCCTTAAATGAGGCTCAACCCAAGCTTATATATGATGGGAAGCCAGCAAAGAGTCGGGGATGCCAGCTATCTCCAGGCCAAAGGCAAAGAGTCTGCATTTACTCATATCACAATCCATTTTATTCCCAGCTAGGCTCCAAACCTTACCTCTACTGAAGCAGAAGCCAAGTGTACCAGCGAGTGACCTTCCTGGGTCATCAGGACCACTGTTGCTGCTAAGTTTTTGGCCCTTTACAGCCTCAGCTCTCTGATCTGACAGCCACAGTCAGACCTTCCTTTCCTCTTTCTGAACAGTGCCAGTATGCTTCCTCCTAACTGTCAATATTTAACTACCCTGTCAAGTTTTATTACATCACCCGTACTAAATCCCACTCCAGTGATAGCTAAAGGGTGTGCCTGCTCTATTCAATTCAACTCAGCTAATCTTTATCAAGAGCCTTCCATTCATTTCATTTCTTTCAACATGTATTGAGTGCCTACAGAATTTGGCACTGGAGATACAGAAATGAAATACCTGATCCCCTGAGTCTAGCTGGGGAGACAGACAAGATGGTGTGCTAGGAGGTACGATGCTGGAGCCCAGAGTCAGGGGAGTCTCCCATTCCAGTCTGGTTGAGAGAAGGAATGAATGGTATCAGAGAATTCCCACAAATGGTGACATCTCTAATGGGCCAACCGACATCTGGGAAGAAACAAGATGAATAAATGACCTATTTCCTCAAGGACCTTAAACTCAACACGGGGAGCTCTACCCCATTCTACAGATTATAAGTGCCACAGGCAATGTGCAGAACATTGAAACAAAGAGAACAACCATTTCTCATTTTTTCTTGAGCTGTATCATCAGCTATTTCTAAGGCTGAACATTTGACTATAATGCTCAACAGAGAAAGCTGACTACAGCCTATAGATCGCTTGGTATTACAAATGTGGGTGATTCCATAAATCTTTGACATAGCAGATACAGCCAGGCAGTAAAAGAGATGGCCTGGGACCCACTTTCAAGACAAGAGAAAAAAGAATTAACATAACAAAGTAACATACTTCCTTGGTCAAAATAATTCATCTGGGACAAAATGGCTTGGCCACAGGCAAATGGGGATCTGTTACGTATGCTTCTAATTTTCCCATGACTTTTCCAACACAAAATTTCTTGACACTGAATTAATGGTTGATAGCTCTTTTTAATAATCTAGACAGACATGCTGAGCCACCAGGCAATATTAAAATGTGGTTTTTAACTCCATCTGTGATTAGAGCCTCAAAGCTACTGACTTCAGGATTTTTTTCAAAGTTAGAATTTACCAACAAAAGCACAGTTCTCAAATATGCCCACACAGTCTCTTTTCCTCCAAGACTTGCTTCACCTACATGTTCCAGGGAACAAAGTCCCCTACATACACATGAAAATTCAAAGGACTCCACTACTGGGGCGCCTGAGAGGCTGCCACGGATAGTGTCAGGATATTTGAATTGCAAATCACAGCCCAGGGATCTCAATTTGTCTAATTTGGGGTATGTTCCAAGCTCAAGAGCATCTCTGCATGAAAGCAGCTCTATTAGTCAGTTTCTCAGGCAGTTTTCCAGTTCCATATGTATAATTCCCCAAGAGTTTCTTAGAGAACATTTACAATCTGTTGCAATATCTTACTACAAGGTACTTAGGGTTTTGACAAATACTAACTGACATTGCCACCATTCCAGTGAAAACTGATGACCCATATCTAATGCCTACTACTTGGTTGCCTACTAAAAACCAATGCCTACTAAAAATGAAGACATTTTTAGTCAGTTAGTGATTATAAGCAGAACACTATTCCAGATCCCTCTTTTACACCCTGGAAGTATGGTTTGATTTCAGTCTTCAATAAATCCACATTGCATGCTGAATCATCACAAAACTGAAGTGAAGTTTTACCACACTCAAGCTTGTTCTTTTAAACTAAGAGTTTTTCAGAACCAATTTCTCTTAATAACATATATCACACCAGGCATTAGGAATACTATACATTATTAATGGAAGAATTGTTACTACTAATTGACAAATGCCCAGGGATTTCTGGATCCACTTAAAATGGATTTGTGTCATTTATCTGGCAATCCTGCTAGACGGATGAAGTATTATATGACCTTCATTTGTTTTTAAAGGCAATTTTAGTAAATTTTAGCAAGGGTGAGGTAAAATTTTCAAAAAATATCCTTAATATCATAGGTTGAAAGATAATTAACATCCCATGAAAAATAACCAGCAAATGTGACTAACATTTCCAAGATGTAAACCATGAAGAACTTCAGTTCAAAAGACAGAATATTTATAATACATTCTGTTTATCTCTTGTGTACCAAGCTTTACAAAATAGATAAGAGAGCAGGCTTGGGATTTTTGTTTTTGTTTTTAATAAGTCATCCTAAAGAGAAATTCCAAAATAAAACTAATTGCCCAGAAACCAATTTAATAAATACTTTCCTATTTTAAAAAGCAAGTGGCATGAATATGGATAAAGAACTTGAAGCCTCAGTCATTATTATGTGACCCTGAGTAAGGCATTTCATCCTCTTGATGTGGGTCTAAGCCTGCCTACTTCTTAAGAGGAGTAATTGAGGAAAAGCGATTCATTGTTTAAGGTATACACCAACACTTACGTGTGTCAGGCAATACTGTGCCTTTTAAAACAGTCACTTTGGAAGTATAGCACATGTTCAAAGTCACAGAAGAGTCCTTCTAAGGCTGCTATTAACAAAAAGCATAAATCCACATTTCATGTTGAATTGTCACAAGAAGCATAATGTTGAGTGCTAAAGCCAGAAAAGTCCTGTGCAGACCATGGGTTAATCATTCAACTTGCTATTACTCAGGTTGTATAAGAACTCCATCTTGGAACTGACTTTATATTGTATTATATCATATATTACTTTGCATCTTTTCTGAGTCAACAAATTCTGATTCTTTAGACTTCGGTTGACTTTTTGAAATAAATAAGTTATAGCCAGACATAAAAAACAATATGAATTTTCAAGATGGGTAAAAATTCTGATGTAAAAAATGAAATTTGTCTACCAGTTATACAGATTTTCTTTTTTAGTGGACTCAATAACTAAATCCAAACACACACACACAAGTCCAGTATATGTGAAATCTAAAAACAAAAAACAAAACAAATAAAACAGCAATAGACTCATAGACACTGAGAAGTGACTAGTGGTTACAGTGGGGGAGGGGTTGGCATAGACAAGTAAAATAGGTGAAGGGGATAAAGAGGCACAAATTCTCAATCATAAGTTAGTCATGGGGATGAAAGTACAGCATAAAGAATATAGTCAATATTTCTGTAACATCTTTCTATCTTAACAGATAGTAACTACCCTAGTTGGGGGTGAGCATTTAATAATGTAGAATCATTATAAATAACTGTGGAAACATTATGTTATATATTGAAACCAATGTAATAGTGTATATCACAGTATTTCTTTTTTTTTTTTTTAGAAAGTATTTATTTTTATCAAAATACACTCATGGTTTCCTAATATACTGAGTGGGTCACTATCCTTAGTATGTAAAAAGAGAGATAGGGGAGGATGACCAACAGGGAAAAATGGAATATTCCTTTACTTCCTCATCTGCTTGACAAATATTTATTGGAGCCTATTAGGTCAGGAACTTGATCTAGGCTATAACTTCAGTGTGTCTGGTTTGAGCCCCAAGTGGGGTTCCTCCTGCAGTGAGTGGCCACTGGAAAGGAGTTAGGTTGTAGATAGCACGTGATCCTATTACCATGTGGCCAGATCATTTTATTTATTTATTTTTATTTATGTTTACTAGGCTCTCCCCTACCCCCCCACAAACCTCATTACAGTCACTGTCCATCAGCATAGTAAGATGTTGTAAAATCACTACTTGTCTTCTCTGTGTTGCAAAGCCCTCCCCTTTCTCCCACCCTCCACATTATACATGCTAATCATAATACCCACTTTCTTCTTCCCCGCCCTTATCCCTCCCTACCCTCCCATTCTTCCCAGTCTCTTTCCCTTTGGTAACTGTTAGTCCATTCTTGGGTTCTGTGATTCTGCTGCTGTTTTGTTCCTTCAGTTTTTCTTTTGTTCTTATACTCCACAGATGAGTGAAATCATTTGGTATTTGTTTTTCTCTGCTTGGCTTATTATCAACAGTATTTCAATAAAAATATATTTAAAAAATTCAGGACTTTATAACCTTGCTACTGAAATATGGTCCATAGGACTTGCAATATTCGCATTACCAGAACTCATTAGAAATGTATAAGTCTGCCACGCCCACTATCTCATGTGTTAGATTATTCATTTCTATAAAATACCTGGGTGGCACTGAGATACAAGACAGTTTGAGAAGCCCTGTTTTAGAATTTATTTAAGCCTGGGGTGAGAGGGAGCAAAACCTCCATAAAAACGTGTGGTAGAATTATTATAAAGATAAAAACATTCCTGTAATTGAAAGAATTTTGATCAAGAAAATGAGAGTCGTTATTGTAATTTGTCTTTTCTGGGCCTCGTGCATTTTCACTTTGTAGTCTAGGAGGCCATAAAATGTAGTTAAGCTCTAAATGAGGCCAACGATTCAAGGTTTTCCTACAAGGAAGCCTTTAGGGTGCCTGGATCCACTTCAAAGGGTAGAGTCAGAAGGTGTGGGGATCCCTCTGTGCACACAGTGGGTTACCATCCTCTGCTCCTAGCATCTACCTGAATAGGGCATCAAGCCTGGTATGAGACTCCTAGGGTTTAGGTTTATAACTGAAACATTAGTGAGCCAGGGAAGAATGGGAAAAGAACAAGTTTCTGACAGACAGGTTGAGTGGTCCATTGTGCTATAGGAAGCTTGAGGGCTAATAAACCCTGTGTGGAGATGAGGCTGGTATTTGGACATCTGGAGTGAAGCAAATTGTAAAACAGTATGTATATTCCTCTTTGTAAAGAAGGTTGGGGAGCTGTCAGCATAGTGACTCTACCAGATTATAAGGAGATGCAGGATGTATCAGATAATAAGGGATGCGGGATGCTAAGAAGAGAGCATTTTAGTGCTAGAGGGCAGTAGCAAAAGGGACAGAGAGGGCAAAGGAAAAAAAACCTGATAGGCAAAGAATAAAAATTAAAGCAAAATCTATATGGATGATGATAACTAATGTATAGTAAATTGCAATAATACAAAGGTTAAAAATCTTTCTTTCCTGAAACAGAAGATAAATACTGTAATGGCAAAAATGGCAAGAGTCTGAAACCAAAATTCTAAATATTTCAAATGGGGAGCTAGAAGGAGACTGAGTACAAAATATTTATTTGTGTGTATATACAAGTGGATAATTTGTACCCTATGATCACAAAATGCAGTCTTCTCTTATGCCCATGGGATATAAATTCACAGGAAATGATAATGTATATGGCTACAAAGAAAACACTAGAGTTCCTAACAGTCAATGATGAAAGGACAAAAAAAATAACAAAAATTTAAGTGTTTTTAAATTTAATAATAGTCTTCTAACTAAACCAAGGGTCAAAAATGCAATAAAAATACAAAGTACAAGTTATATAGACATAAGTCAAGGACACCTACCAAAACTGAGATGTAGCTGAACTCAGAAGGAAATATATGGCCTTAAATTTAAGAAGGAACGGTTGAAAATAAATGAATGAAAAATATTCAATCTACTAGAGGGGGAAAATATAGCAGAATAGGAAGGCAATGTGGAAATCTCCTCCCACACACACACCAAGAGCAAATACAACTAACCCTAAAAATGACCTGAAGACTGCAGAACAGACCACCTACATCTGGTGAAGAAGAGAAGACCTCACAGAGAAGGGTAAATTGCCAGAGCAGCAGTCAATCAGGACCCCATCCCTTCCCCTATCCCAGGCCACAGGTGGGTGGAAGAGGAATGGAGCAGGGAGCGGATAGGCACCCAGAAACTCCACACACCTGGCCTTGGAGATCTGTTCTGGGAACACAAGTCTACATTGCACTGGATTCTGGTGATTAGAGGGGCTGGACACCAGGGAGAGTTGGAGCACTCTGGAAGGCTGAGTGTCTTGCCAATGGGTTTCAGCCCCAGACAAGTTCAATATGGAGTCAGTGAGACCAAAAATATGACAGTGGAACATTATTGGAGTAAAGGGTTTACATCCAACTTTATTCTCACTGTGGCAGGTCAAGCACTAGAATCCCATCCACCTCAGAGCACGTCTGCATGCAGCAAGCCAGTCTCTGCCTCTGGGCTTCTCTGCCACTGCAGCTGTCAGAGACTCTGTGCTCAGAGCTGCCACCACTCCACCCTCTGCTCTCCTGCAGCTATGCCACCATGCAGCCCAGAGCACTGGGTGGAGTTCCTTTATATAGAGTCAATAATCATGTATTACCCACACATGTTGAGTGAGCAAGCAGACCAGGGCCAGGTGAGAATCCTGGCCATAGGAAACTTCACTTTCTCCACACTGACATTCCAGTTGCTTGTGGAGGACAGGCAAGCTCCACAAGTCCTACTGAGATCCAACACAGAGGCAGCAGTTTGGAAGACTTGCCAGAGGGGCAAGGGTTGGATGGAGTTCTCTCTGCAGGTGAAAGGGCAGGTGTATATCATTTCCCCAGCCCTCCCTTGGCCCAACAAGTTGGGCTCTCTGGGAGCCCCAAACACTCCATTCCCTTTGCTGGTGGCTTAGTCCCAAGGTGTTTCCCTGTGTACCCAGCTGCCCTCTCAGTCCAGCAGTTGCAGACATTGCTGTATGGCAGACAGAGGAAGGCTTTACCAGGTTTATTGGCCCTGTCTCAGCCCAACTGGGGAGGTGTCTGCAGGAGTCAGCTCTGAGCACTCCTTCCTCCTTGTGGGTGACCCAGTCTGGTGCTAAACACCCCTCCACTACGGAAAGACCAACTTCTCCATGACTTCCCAACTCACCCCCAAACACCCACCCCAGAGCCTCACAATCACCATCCTCCAGCCCATTAGCCCAGCAGCACTGCCATCACTGTAGGGCAAGCAGAAGGCAGTGCCCCCAACAATGATCCCAGCAGAGGCACAGCTATTCTGCTCACAAAGGTCTGGCTGAGGCAACTGCCATCCTCAGCAGACTGAGACCACCTGAAAGAAGACAAATAGAAAGGTGGCCTGCCCATAGCCCACCAAAAGCAACTGAGACTCCACCTCAAAGGAGAACCAAACCCTGGAGAGTGAAGAGTCTTGAGCTTCTGGGCACCACAGGATGCCTTCTTCATAAAGCCATTACTCTCTAGACCAGGACGCATAGTAGATCCATCTAATACAAAGGAAGAAACACAGAAACCCTGAAAAAATGAGGAGGCAGACAAATATGTTTCAAACAAAACTACAGGGTAAAACACCACAAAGAGGGCTAAATGAAATGGAGATCACCAATCTTCTTGATAAATATTTCAAAGTAACAGTCATAAATATGATCAATGATCTACAGAAAAGTATTGAAGATCTCAGGGAGGACTTCAACAGAGAGATACAAGGGATGAAAAAGAGACACTCAGAGCTGAAGAATACAGTAAGTGAAATGAAATATACAATTGAGGGAATGAATAATAGATTACTGCAAGTAGAGCAGACAACCAATAAGATGGCAATTATGAAACAGGATAAAACAAAACTGAGGAACAGAGGGGAAAAAAGAATCTCAAGAAATGAAAGAATGCTAAGAGAACTGTGTGACAGCTCCAAATCAAACAATATCTGCATAATAGGGGTACCAGAAAGAGAAGAGAGAGAAAAAGGGGTAGAAAGTTTCTTTGAAGAAATACTTGTTGAAAGCTTCCCCAGTCTGGGGAAGGAGATAAACACTCAGGTCATGGAAGTACAGAGAGCCCCTAACAAAAGGAACCCAAGGAAGACAACACCAAGACATATACTAATTAAAATGACAAAAATTAAGGATAAGGAGAGCAGCCAGAGAGAGAAAATAGATTACTTATAAGGGAAACCTCATCAGGCTATCAGCAGATTTCTCAGCAGAAACTTTACAGGCCAGAAGGGAGTGGCATGAAATATTTAATGAATTGAAACAGAAGAGCCTTCAACCAAGAAATCTCTGCCTAGAAAAATTATCATTCAAATTTGAAGAGATTAAACATTTCCAAGTTAAAGGAAGGCTGAAGGAATTTATAACCACCAAATTGGCATTATAGGATATGTTAAAGGGACTTCTGTAGATGGAAATGTTCTCAAGCCTAAAGAGTTTTCACCAGTGAAAATAAACCCACAGTAAAGGTAGTAAACCAATTACTTACCAAGCAAGTAAGAAATTAAAAAAAAAAAAAGTAATAAAACCAACTGTACACAAAATTTTTCAAGGGATACACAAAAAATGCAGATTATGACAAGTAACACATAAAGTGTGGAGGAGGAAGAAGAAGGAAAAAGACATACTTTTAGATTGTGTTCGAAACAGAGCAATCATCAACTTAATGTAAACTGTTACATATAGTTAGGAAGCTATCCATGAATTTTACGTAACCACAAATCTAAAGCCTATAATAGATACATAAAAAATTAAAAAAGAGAAATCTAATCACAATACTAAAAAAAAAACCCATCAAATAACAAGAGAAGTGTATAAGAGAAAAGGAAGGAACAGAGAGGAGGTACAAAACCAACTAGAAAAAGATTAATAAAATGGCAATAAGTACATACCTATCAATAACCATATTAAAAATAAATGGACTAAATGCACCAGTCAAAAGATATAGAGTGGAAGAATGGATAAAAAACAAAGCCCATCTATATGTTCCTTACAAGAAACTCATTTCAGACCCAAAGACATACAGAGACTTAAAGTGAAGGGATGGAAAAATGTATTTCATGCAAATAATAGGAAGAAAAGGAGTAGTCGTACTTATATTAGACAAAGTAGATCTCAAAACAAAGAAAATAGCAAGAGATAAAGAAGGACATTACATAATGATAAAGAGACCAGTCCAACAAGAGGATATAACCACTATAAATATCTATGCACCCATTATAGGAGCACCTATATATGCAAAACAAATACTAACAGAATTAAAGTAGAAATAGACTGTAACTCATGAATTTTAGGAGACTTTAACATGTCACTTACATTAACAGACAAACCAGACAGAAAATAAGGAAACAGGGGCACTGAACACATTAGATCATATAGACTCAACAGATATCTATTGAACACTCCACACAAAAGCAGCAGGATACACATTTTTCCTCAGGTGTACATGGAATGTTCTCTAGATAAGAGTAGGCCAAAAAAGAGCCTCAGTAAATTAGAAAAGATTAAAATTGTGTCAAGCAACTTTTCAGATCACAATGGTATGAAACTACAAATAAATTAAGCAAAGAAAACAAAAAAAAAAACCCCACAAACACATGGAGGCTAAACAACATGCTTCTAAATAATCAATGGATCAATGAAAGAATCAAGCAATACATGGGGACAAATTAAAACAAAAATACAACAGTCCAAAATTGGTGGGATACCACAAAAGTGATTCTAAGAGGGAAGAACACTGTAATACAGGCCAACTTCAAGAAACAAGAACAATCCCAAATAAACAGTCTCAACTCACAATTAAAGAAACTAGAAAAAGAACAAGTGTAACCCAAAGTTAGTAGAAGCATGGACATAATAAAGATCAGAGCAGAAATAAATAGAGAATAAAACAATATAAAAAATCAACAAAATCAAAAGCTAGTTATTTGAGAAAATAAACAAAATAGACAAACTCCTAGCCAGACTTATCAAGAAAAAAAGAGTACATAAATAAACAAAATCAGAAATGAAAAAGGAATAGTCACAATGGATACCACAGAAATACAAATAATTATTGGAGAATTCTATGAAAAATTATATGACAATAAATTGGACAACCTAGAAGAAATGGATAAATTCCTAGAAAAATACAACCTTCCAAGACTGATCCAGGAAGACACAGAAAATACAGACCAATTACCAGTAATCCAATTGAATTGTCAATACCATATGGCTTCACAGCTGAATTCTACCAAACACTTAAAGAATAGCTAATACCCATCCTTCTTAAAGTATTCCAAAAAGTAGAAGAGGATGGAATACTTCCAAACTCATTCTATGAGGCCAGCATGACTCTAATATAAAAACCAGATAGACACTAATAGAAAAAAAAAGAAAGAAAAATTTAGCCCAATAACTGTGATGAACATAGATGCAAAAATCCTCAACAAAATATTAGCAAACTGAATTCAAAAATACATCAAAAAATAATCCACCAGAACCAAGTGGAATAGGAAGAATTAATATTGTTCAAAATGTCCATCTTGCCCAAAGCAATTAACAGATACAATGCAAACCCTATCAAAATACCAATGACACTTTTCAATGAATTTAAACTAAATAATCCAAAAATTCACATGGAACCGATTAAAGATGGTGGCATGAGAGAAGAGACAGAGGCTTCCTCCTAAAACTGAATACAATTAGAAAATATAGTTGGCACAACTAATCCTGAGAGAGCAACAAGAAAGAGGGTGGTGCCAGACTGCACACACCTGGAGAAAAGAGCAGACCTCATGGAACAGGGTAACGTATCAGAGCTGTGGCCAGGTGGGACCCAAGCCCATCCCCCACCCCAGCTCACAGGTGGGAGGAAGAGAAATGGAGCAGGGAGGGAGTGGAAGGCTTGGGACTGCTGAATACCTAGCTCCAGAGATCTGTGTTGGGAGCATAAACCTACATTTCATGGTGATTTCATAACACTCGCATGACTACCGGGTTGGAAAGTTAATACAGGCAGAATTCCTGGAGAGACTGAGATTCCAGCTGCTTGTGGAAAGCAGGGATCCATATCCAGCTGCTCTGGTACAAAAGCTTATACCTGTGTGCTTGGCCCACTGGTTAAGGCAGTGGAGACAGGCACAGCAGCCGGAAAGCGGGGAACAGCTCTTACCTACCCTTAGGCACCAATACCACTCTCCTGTGACCCCTCGATATTGCTTCAGGGGCTGAGCAGCTCCAGAGTAGAGCTTCTGGACACTAGAGGGTGCCATATACAAATATGAAATGCCAATGGAACCTGGTCCAGCGTAAAATTAATATAACTCTGGAGAAAGATTTAAATGACATGGAACTTATGACTCTTCCTGAAAGGGAGTTCAAAATAAAAATAATCAGCATGCTAATGGAGGTATGGAAAGATATCCAAGAACTCAGGAATGAATTCAGGTCGGAGATTCAATTGTTGAAGAGCACGATGGAGGGTATTAAAAGCAGGTTGGATATGATGTAGGAGGTGATAAATGAAATAGAAACTAGAGAAGAGAAATACAAAGAAGCTGAGGCACAGAGAGAAAAAAGGATCTCTAAGAATGAAAGAATATTGAGAGAACTGTGTGACCAATCCAAATGGAACAATATTCACATTATATGGATACCAGAAGAAGAAGAGAAAGAGAAAGGGATAGAAAGTGTCTTTGAGTAGGTAGTTGCTGAAAACTTCCCCAGTTTGGGGAAGGAAATAGTCTCTGAGGCCATGGAGATCCACAGATCTCCCAACACAAGGGACCCAAGGAAGACAACACCAAGACACATAGTGATAAAATTGGCAAAGATCAAGGATAAGGACAGACTATTAAAAGCAGCCAGAGAAAGAAATAAGATCACATACAAAGGAAAGCCCATCAGGCTAACATCAGACTTCTCAGCAGAAACCTTACAGGCCAGAAGGGAGTGACATGATGTATTTAATGCCATGAAGCAGAAGAACCTGGAACCAAGATTACTTTATCTGGCCAGATTATCATTTAAATTTGAAGGAGGGATTAAACAATTTCCAGATAAGCAAAAACTGAGAGAATTTACCTCCCACGAACCATCTCTACAATCTATTTTGGAGGGACTGCTATAGATGGAAGTGTTCCTAAGGTTTAATAGCTGTCACCAGAGGAAATAAAACCACAGTAAAGAAAGTAGAACAGCTAATTACAAAGCAAATGCAAAATTAAATTAACAATCCCCAAAGTCAATCAAGGGATAGACAAAGAATACAGAATATGATAGCTGATATATAAAGAATGGAGGAGGAAGAAAAAGGAGGAAAAAAAGAAAAGAACCTTTAGATTGTGTTTATAACAGCATATTAAGTCAGTTAAGTTAGACTCTTAGATAATAAGGAAATTAACCTTGAACCTTTGGTAACGATGAATCTAAAGCCTGCAATGGCAATAAGTACATACCTATTGATAATCACCCTAAATGTAAATGGACTGAATGCACCAATCAAAAGACACAGAGTCACTGAATGGATAAAAAAACAAGACCCATCTATATGCTGCCTGCAAGAGACTCACTTTAACCCCAAAGACATACACAGACTAAAAGTCAAGGGATGGAAAAATATATTTCATGCAACTAAGAGAGAAAAAAGCAGGAGTTGCAATACTTGCATCAGACAAAATAGACTTCAAAACACAGAAAGTAACAAGAGATAAAGAAGGACATTACATAATGATAAAGGGGTCAATCCAACAAGAAGATATAACCATTATAAATATCTATGCTCCCAACACAGGAGCACCCACATATGTGAAACAAATACTAACAGAACTAAAAGGGGAAATAGAATGGAATGCATTCATTATAGGAGACTCCAACACTCCACTCACTTTGAAGGACAGATCAACCAGACAGAAGATAAGTAAGGAGAGAGAGGCACTGAACAACGCAATAGAACAGATGGACCTAACAGACATCTACAGAACTCTACACCCAAAAGCAACATAATACACATTCTTCTCAAGTTCACATGGAACATTTTCAAGAATAGACCACAAACTAGGTCACAAAAAGAGCCTCAGTAAATTCAAAAAGATTGAAATTGTACCAACCAGTTTCTCAGATCACAAAGCTATGAAACTAGAAATAAATTACACAAAGAAAATGAAAAATCCCACAAACGCATGGAGGCTTCACAACATGCTCCTAAATAACCAATGGATCAATGGCCAAATAAAAGCAGAGATCAAGCAATATATGGAGACAAATGACAACAATATTCAACACCACAAAATGTGTGGGAAACAGCCAAGGCTGTGCTAAGAGGAAAGTATATTGCAATACAGGCCTACCTCAGGAAAGAAGAACAATCCCATATGAAAAGTTTAAACTCACAATTAATGAAACTAGAAAAAAGAACAACAAATGAGGCCAAAAGTCAGTAGAAGGAGGGACATAATAAAGATTAAAGTAGAAATAAATAAAATTGAGAAGAA
The DNA here is from genome assembly GCF_040802235.1 of Manis javanica. Lineage (NCBI taxonomy): Eukaryota > Metazoa > Chordata > Mammalia > Pholidota > Manidae > Manis > Manis javanica. The sequence continues at coordinate 103,216,310 of NC_133162.1, forward strand.
TAAAACAATAGAAAGAATCAATGAAAGCAAGAGCTGGTTCTTCAAGAAAACAAACAATATAGATAAACCCCTAGCCAGACTTGTCAACAAAAAAGAGAGTCTACACACATAAACAGAATCAGAAATGAGAAAGGAAAAATCACTATGGACACCACAGAAATATAAAGAATTATTATAGAATACTATGAAAAATTATATGCTAAAAATCTGGATAACCTAGAAGAAATGGACAACTTTCTAGAAAAATACAACCTTCCAAGGCTGACCAAGGAAGAAACAGAAAATCTGAACAGACCAATTACCAGCAACGAAATTGAACTGGCAATCAAAAACCTATCTAAGAACAAAACTCCTGGACCAGATGGCTTCACCGCTAACATTTATCAAACATTTAGTGAAGACCTAATACCATTCTCCTTAAAGTTTTCCAAAAAATAGAAGAGGAGGGAATACTTCCAAACTCATTCTATGAGGCCAGTGTCACTCTAATACCAAAACCAGGCAAAGAAACCACACAAAAAAAGAAAATTACAGACCAATATCCCTGATGAATATAGATGCAAAAATACTCAACAAAATATTGGGAAACTGAATTCAAAAATACATCAAGAGGATCATACACCAGGATCAACTGGGATTCATCTCAGGGATGCAAGGATGGTACAACATTTGAAAATCCATCAACATCATCCACCACATCAACAAAAAGGACAAAAAAACGCATCATCTCCATAGATGCTGAAAAAGCATTTGACAAAATTCAACATCCATTCATGATAAAAACTCTCAATAAAATGGGTATAGAGGGCAAGTACCTCTACATAATAAAGGCCTTAAATGAAAAACCACAGACAACATTATATTGAACAGCGAGAAGCTGAAAGCTTTTCCTTTAAGGTCAGGAACAAGACAAGGATGCCCACTTTCCCCACTTCTATTCAACATATTACTGGAGGTCCTAGCCACGGCAATCAGACAACACAAAGAAATAAAAGGCATCTGGATTGGCAAGGAAGAAGTTAAAACTGTCCCTGTTTGCAGATGACATGACTTTGTACATAAAAAAAACCCTAAAGAATCCATTCCAAAACTACAAGATCTAATATCTGAATTCAGCAAAGTTGCAGGATACAAAATTAATACACAGAAATCTGTTGCATTCCTATACACTTACAATGAACTAGCAGAGAGAGAAATCAGGAAAACCATACCATTCACAATTGCATCAAAAAGAATAAAATACCTAGGAATAAACCTAACCAAGGAAGTGAAAGACCTATACTCTGAAAACTACAAGACATTCATGAGAGAAATTAAGGAAGACACCAATAAATGGAAACACATCCCATGCTCATGGATAGGAAGAATTAATATTGTCAAAATGGCCATCCTGCCTAAAGCAATCGATAGATTCAATGCAATTCCTATCAAAATACCAACAGCATTCTTCAACGAACTAGAGAAAATCATCCTAAAACTCACATGGAACTACAAAAGACCTCGAATTGTCAAAGCAATCCTGAGAAGGAAGAATAAAGCAGGGGGAAGTACACTCCCCAACTTCAAGCTCTACTACAAAGCCACAGTAATCAAGACAATTTGGTACTGGTACAAGAACAGACCCATAGACCAATGGAACAGACTAGAGAGCCCTGATACAAACCCAACCATATATGGTCAATTAACATATGATGAAGGAGCCATGGACATACAATGGGGAAATAACAGCCTCTTCAACAGCTGGTGTTGGCAAAACTGGACAGCTACATGCAAGAGACTGAAACTGGATTATTGTTTAACCCCATACACAAAAGTAAACTTGAAATGGATTAAAGACTTGAATGTAAGTCATGAAACCATAAAACTCTTAGAAGATGAACATCTCCTGAATATAAGCATGAGCAACTTCTTCCTGAACCCATCTCCTCAAGAAAGGGAAACAAAAGCAAAAATGAACTCATGGGAGTACATCAAACTGAAAAGTTTTTGTATGGCAAAGGACATTATCAACAAAACAAAAAGGCATCCTACAGTATGGGAGAATATATTTGTAAATGACATATCCAACAAGGGGTTAACATCCAAAATATATAAAGAACTTACACACCTCAACACCCAAAAAGCAAATAAACTGATTAACAAATGGGCAGAGGATATGAAGAGATGGTTCTCCAAAGAAGAAATTCAGATGGCCAACAGACACATGAAAAGATGCTCCACATCACTAATCATCAGGGAAATGCAAATTAAAACCACGATGAGATATCACCTCACACCAATAAGTATGGCCAGCATCGAAAAGACTGAGAACAACAAATGCTGGCGAGGATGAGGAGAAAGGGGAACCCTCCTACACTGCTGGTGGGAATGTAAGCTAGTTCAACCACTGTGGAAAGCAATATGGAGTTTCCTCAAAAAACTAAAAATAGAAATACCATTTGACCCGGGAATCCCACTCCTTGGAATTTACCCAAAGAATACAACTTCTCAGATTCAAAAACACATATACACCCCTATGTTTATCGCAGCACTTTTTACAATAGCCAAGATATGGAAGCAACCTAAGTGTCCATCAGTAGATGAATGGATAAAGAAGATGTGGTACATATACACAATGGAATACTATTAAGCCATAAGAAAGAAACAAATCCTACCATTTGCAACAACATGGATGGAGTTGGAGGATATTATGCTCAGTGAAATAAGCCAGGTGGAGAAAGACAAATGCCAAATGATTTCCCTCATTTGTGGAGTATAACAATGAAGCAAAACTGAAGGAACCAAATAGCAGTAGACTCAGAGACTCCAAGAATGAACTAGTGGTTACCAAGGGGAGGGGTGTGGGAGGGCAGGTGGGGAGGGAGGGAGAAGGGGATTGAGGAGTATTATGTTTAGTACAAATGGTGTGGGGGATCAAGGGGAGAACAGTGTAGCACAGAGAAGGCACATAGTGAATCTCTGGCAACTTGCTACACTGATGGACAGTGTCTGCATTGGGGGTATGGGTGGGGACTTGGTAATATGGGAAAATATAGTAACCGCATTGTTTTTTCATGTGAAACCTTCATAAGAGTGTGTATCAATCATACATTAATAAAAAAAATTCACATGGAACCACAAAAGACCCCAAAAATTAAAAGCAGTCCTGAGGAAGAAGACAAAATTGGGGGTATTATGATACCTGACTTAGAGCTCTACTACAAAGCTACAGTAATCAAGACAATTTGGTACTGGCACAAGAACAGAACCATAGATCAATGGAACAGAATACAGAGCCCACATATAAACCCATACATATATGGTCAATTAATATATGATAAAGAGCCATAAATATACAATGAGGAAAAGACAGCTTCTTCAATGACTGGTATGGGAAAACTGGACAGCTACATGAAGAGAAAGAAACTCCATGTGCAGAAGTAAACTTGAAATCGATCAGAGACCTGAATGTAAGACATGAAACCATAAAACCCTTAGAAGAAACCATAGATAAAAATTTCTTGAATATAAGCATGAATATAAGCATGAATATTTTTTCCTGGACACATCATCTCCTCAGGCAAGGGAAACAAAATAAAAAAATGAACAAATGAGACTACATAAAACTAAAGAGCTTCTGTATAGCAACGGACACCATCAGCAGAACAAAAAGGCAACTTACAATATGAGAGAATAGAGAATATATTTGTAAATGATTTATCTGATAACTATATAAATAACTCATTTGCCTCAACACCAAGAACACAACCCAATGAAAAAAATGGGTGGAGGACCTGAAAAGACATTTTTCTAAAGAAGAAATAGAGATGGTCAACAGGATATGAAAAGATGCTTCACATCGTTAATCATCAGGGAGGGAAATGCAAATCAAAACCATAATGAGTTATAACCTCACACCAGTTAGAACGGCCATTATCCAAAAGACAAGAAATAACAAGTGTTGGCGAGGAGGTAGAGAAAAGGGAGCCTCTTACACTGTGGGTGGGAATGTAAATTGGTGCTGCCACTGTGGAAAGCAGTATTGAGGTTCTGCAAAAAAGTAAAAAGAGAAATACCATATAACCCAGTAATTGCACTTCTAGTAATTTAGCCAAAGAAAACAAAATTCCTGATTCAAAAAGATATATACACCCCTATGTTTACTGCTGCATTATTTATAATACCCAAGTTATGGAAGCAACCAAAGTGTCCATCAATAGGTGAAAAGATAAAGAAGACTGGTACATATACACAATGGAGTATTATTCAGCCATAAAAAAGAAATAAATCCTGTCATTTGCAACAACATGGATGGATCTACAGGGTATTATCCTCAGTGAAATAAGCCAGGAGGAGAAAGACAAATACCACATGATTTCACTAATTTGTGGAATATAAAAACAAAACAAAACAAAATGAACAAAATAGCAGTAGACTCATAGACACTGAAAAGGGACTGGTGGTAACCATGGGGCAGGGGTTAGGGTGGGGCAGGAGGGGGAGGGGGATAAAAGGGCACAAAAATTCTCAATCATAATATAGTTGATCACAGGGATGGTAGTAGAGCATGGAGAATATAACCAATAATTCTGCAACACTGTTGACAGACAGTAATTGCACTAGTTGGAGGGAGAATATAGTAATATGGGTAAGTGTTGAACCACTGTGTTGTATACTTGAAACCAATATAAGATTGTATATCAATGATACTTAAATTAAAAAATATACATGTGACCTAATGAAGTAAAGAACTAAGAAAACAAATAAAGTATATAAAAATTTTTAATTACATAAAATTTTAAAAATTAAGATTAAATTTTAAAAAATTTTTAAGTTTTTAATTTAAATTAAGCTTAAGAAATTCAATTAAATATTAAAGAACCTAAAGAAATCAAAATAGACTTAAAAGAGGATAGGAAAAAAAACTAAAATACATTGGCTAGTAATCAATTTATACCTTAATTGACTCAACAAACATTTGTGGAACATTGACTAGTTGTTTTTTGTTGTTGTTTGGCTTGTTTTGCTACGCTTCCAGATTCAGTGGATATGGCACTGAATAATAACAAATAATCAACATAGATGGACAAAAAAACTGTTGGATAAGTAACTTGCATAGAACTTATTCCACCCTAACTGAAGATGAAGATCCCTACACTTTAAATACAATATGGAAGGAGGCTGGAAAATTGTAACTTTACTATGGAGAACTCTGACAAACATGACCTCAGCCAGGAGATCAAGGTAAACATCAACAGTGGTTAGTCATGTTAATAGTATGTACCCATGATTTAAAGTGATGAAAATAGCCCTTCACCTCTGTGGTCTTTCTCCCAAAAACCCATAGCCCCAGTATAATGATGGAAAATAAAAAAATTAGACAAGTTTCAACAGAAGGGCACCCCACAAATTACCTGTCCAGTACTCCTCAAAATTGTAAAGGTCATCAAAAACAAGAAAAGACAGAATCTGCTGTAGCCAAGAGAAATCTAAGTGGACGTGACAACTAAGTGTAAATGTGGTGTGCTGTAAATATTATTGGGTAAAACTAAGGATATTGGGATGAAGTCTGATCTTTAGTTAATTATGTATCAATTATTGAGACCAGTGGACTATACTAAGATGTTAATCATAGAGGAAACTGGATATGGGGTACACGATAACTCCAAATCATCTTCAAAATGTTTTTATAAATCTAAAACAGTTTTGATAAACAAAGTCTATTTGAAATTTTAAAAATTAGTGGATGATTTCACATAGTGATGAAAGTTATAAAAAACATAAAATAAGTTAATGTGATAGGACATCCTGGGATGGGAGGGCAGCCAGGATAGATAATGAGCAAACTTTTTCCTGAGACATTGAGCTGAGACCTTCATACTGAGATAGGGAGAACAATAAGAAAATGAGATGTTTGAGACAGAGGGACAACGTCAAAACAAAAGAGCAGCAGGGAAGCAAGAAAGCAGAAGATCAATTAAGCAGAAAGCTGGTTATTTGAAAAAACAAATAAAATAAGCCACCCTGTGGCATCCTGATTAAGGAAAAAAGATAAAAAGACACAACATGAAGACTAGGAAATAAGAGGAAATAATTTGAAAAAGGAGAAGGTTATGTGCAATTCACTGACATTACATTAGGAACTACAATTTGCCTGAAGACTTCAAGCAAAATAGAAGTGACTAAAAATAGTATAAGACATGTAAGACTGAAGAAAATAAAATGCTGCTACAGATTTGTTTTAAGATAAACAAAATTGGTATTTGTGGGTAAAATTGTAATATTTCCAGAATATCTTACCTGGCTTTAGTTCATTTGCATATCCTCAGGGGTGGAGAGAAGTCCATCTCCACCTGGGATTACCTGGGCAACCAAGGGCTTACCTGAGAGGTCGGGAGAGGTCCTTGCTTGCTTCTGCCAGAGTAGGAGAGAGAGATGGCCCCAGACTGCAGTTTGTAAGCATTAAATGGATTTTTTAAACTATATTTCTCCCTTTGACTGATTTTGGTTTTATAGGTATTTTGCCCCAGGATTTCTTCTTCCCAGACTTACAGTATTACAGATGAATTTTATCTAAGTTATAATTGATAGTTCTTATATAATTTAAATTATCTCCAAGAGAAAAAAAGGAAAAGTTTCACAGTGAGCTTGATTGAGGCAGCATATCCCAAACTACCAAAACTAAAGTCTGATAAAGCTGGTATAGGAAAAGAAACTCAAATTTCATTTATAAAATTAGATGTATTTTAAGTAGAATGTTAGCAAACTGTACTCAACCTTTTAGTAAAATAAACTATGACCAAATGTGGTTTATTTTAGCTATATAAGGTTGAAACAACATTAAAAAACTATCAATTGACTTTATATTAACAAATCAAAATATGTGATTATAGCATTAGGTACAGAAAATCATTTAATACTATTTTGCAAGAACATTACTTCAAGTAAAATAAACATCAAAGGAACCTTCCTACTTACGAGACACCAGTGCAAGACATATTCCTATTAAATTCATAAATAAGTGTCTTCTATCATAGCTATCCTTTTCAACATTGTTTTAGAGCAACTAGCAGATGTAATGAAATGTGAAAATGAAATACATGATACAAATATTGGAAAATAATATATAAAACAATAATTCTCATAAAATTGTGTATATATAGAACATTGAAGAAAATATAACAAAATCTTTTTAAAAATCAGAGGCTATATTAAGGATTAAGGCATATGAAAATGAGATAAATATTAAAAAACAGTACTTATTTATATTATAAAGTAACAGAAAAGAAAATTAAAATACAATCTTAAAACTCTTTTTTTTTTTTTTTGAGAGAGAGGGAATCCGTTCTGCCAAGATGCCCAAGTGTCAATGAGGTGTGTATGAAACTCGTACTGCCTTTGATAGAACCTCAGAATTTGAAATAAAATTCCCCAGAAGGCAGACATCAACAGAACATGCCTTTTTTTGCCAAGCTGGTCAGTCCTGCTCTCCGTATTTCCATTTAAACTAGCTGTTTCAAGCTGTCTTCAGACTTGCAATCTATTTCCATCACAGAATTAAGTACTGTATGTTGATGCAACATTTTAACCACTGTCCACAACCTCCCCTGGCCTTTTAGAAGCGGAAGAGGAGAGAGAGAGATCCTTCTCCAAGGCACACAGCTTGGAAGCCCTGAAGGCTGCTGCTTTGATGTGGCCTTTTTGTTTCACTGACTCATTCTTGGAGAAAACATTCTGAAGTTGTTGAAAAGATCAGTTGAGATCTGTGCAGTGGAAAGCGATACCTTCTTGCTTTACAGTCAGAGAGGCAGGAGAACCAGGGCAGCCTGGCTAGTGAGTGATCTTTTTGATAGCAGGTTTGTATTTGTATATATATGAGAGGATTGTTTTATTTTATTTTTTTAACAATCATACCTAAACCTCAGCAGCAAATGCTTCCTCATGATACTGATATCAAATAGGGAAGAGAGGGTGATAGGTGAAGCTCATAAAGACTAAAGAAAGAAGGAGAAAAAACAACTCCCTTTATCATTAAAACAAGAAATGAGGAGTAAATCTTCCATTTGAAAAAAGAGAAGCAGCAAGTCAATTTATGTGTAAATAATAATTAAGAAAGCACAACCCAAGAACATAAAAGACTGTTGTAGGTGATTCATAATTTTGTAAAATCTTCCATATAAAAGGTCTTGTTTAGAAGAAATAGGTTTGTTTACCTCTGAAATACACACATTCAACCAACACTTTGATCAGATAAATACCCAAATCATAGGATCTCTCATTATATCATTCCTTAATCTTTGCTTTACTATCTGCAGATTAGTCAAAAAGTACATTTTCTTTAAGCACCTAATGTTGCCCTTTGTCACAGCAAGAGCTCATTAAACTTTGAAAAGGGAACATCACAGTTTACAGTCAAACTGCAGGATGACATTATCTGTATCATGCAAGAAACTTAGCATCATTATAGTTTCATGAGATACAGTTAAAATTTCTTATTAATTATTCATAGTCTGTTTCCAGTACACAGGATGAAAAAAATAAACAGGAAAAGCAGAAATGCTGTTATCCTAAACATTTAGTTAGGTCAGTGGAAGACTCAGCAGAGCTTAAAAACGTTGGATTTCAGATCTTCTAATAGCATTGATCGCTTGAGTGCTTTGAGAATTCCACACTTCTTTCCTACAGGCTGCTCAAGTGTTCTTAATGCCTGTTGTTGCTGCTACACCACAGAAAAACACAACATTGAAGTTATCCATCCTGTACACCGATTGAGTTAGCACTAAATAGCAAGTCTATCAAGTAGCATGTTTAAGGCAAATTTTTAAACAATCGAACTTGCCCCCCTAAGTAACTGGCCATGAAAGGGACCTATTAGTTTCATGAATATCTAACTTCCCTGTCAGATTAAGGTTCATGGCCTCAGAAGCATATGGTAATTATTTTGCTCATCAGTGTAATTTCCAAACCTGGAACAGTGCCTGACCTACAGAAGACAATAAATATTTATGCTGAATGGATTATATAATAAGTGTTTCTCTACTTTGTGTATCTGTAAAATAGGGGTATTATCATTTCTGTAACCATTTCTACATTGCTGGGCATTCAGGTCTCTTCTTACATTGTAATATTTTAAACACTGTTGTGATAAATACATTTATTTGTGGATTTCTCCATATTTTGGGTACCCCAAAAGAGAATTAATAGGCCAAAGAATAGGAACATTTTTATGGCTGTTGATATATGATGCCAAATTACTTACGGCTGGATAACATCACAAGTAAAACATGGAGGAACTTTTCTTACCACTTACCCATGAAGATAAACTCTAAAAGTTTTTTTAAAGGAGTAGATAACTTAAGGGAGAATTGAAAGACTAACTAATATTTTGTTGTAATTCAAATGTTATTAATTTGGCAAACTAAATTTTTTTCTATTTATTTAACTAAGTGTATTTTCCTTTATCTACCAAGGAATTGTCAGCCAAGGTCACCTCTCCATGCGTGGGAGCTTTCCTCATACTTAAAGAAACATTGACACCATAACTTCTCTGGCAGATTGTTTCCTTTTACTTTGTAGACCCTTCCTCAAGAATACAACAGAAACTTTGAAAGTTAGAGGTGGTACTTCTATTGGCCAGGGATGTCATTACTAAATGGACTTACATAGTAGACCAGGAGCCCCTCACATGGTTATCTAGATTATTTACATGTGCAATGATAAACACCTTTAGAGGTTTTCACTCTGGAAGGGGTAGTGAGTTATTTTGTAGACTCAGACCAGTTTTGTGGGCCAATTAAGTAACAGCCTAAATAAGTCATAGCCAGGGACCAGCCTACACAAAGAAATCCTATACCTATAAAAGTTTCAGTAGTAATACAATTGAAAGCTTTCACCAAATCCTGTTATCTGTCTCGGTGGGAAAGTACTCAACAAAACACCAGTAGCCCAGAAGGTAGAGAATTGAGTTAAGCCAACAAACACCTATGAGTGAATAGCAAGTTGAACGTAATAGCTGAGTGATAAAATAAAACTTTCCCAGAAAGCGAGGTCTTAATAAAATCACTCTAAGTATTTTGGGGCTACTGGTCTCTCTAACTTCTTTATGTTCCTAGAGCTCAAGGATGTTTGGTTTTAGTAGTAAACATATTAATGGAGTAGTAGTAAACAGGCAATCTGAAAAGCATGAAAGGGAGCCCAGGGTGGAATGTGGTTTGTGTAGCCCAGCAAAAGTCGGTATTATTATGTAAGTATGTATTTGCAACTTCAAAACAAAGCATTCTCTCATTGTTTTAGGTACTCATTGCTTAAACATTTTGGAATGACAGAAAGTTTCCAAGAATACTTATAAAAATATTTTATATTAAAGAGGTCAAATATTCTCAGAGATAACCCAAGGTCACATGGAGAGCTAAATGCTCTCTTCGTTTCTGTTGGGCTGGGTGGTGTTTCATAGGAAAAGAAAGAGTATTTATCTTAAAAAATATTCCTTTTCAAGAATCATTAATATGTACAGAGATAAATGTCAACCACAGATAAACCAATAACCACATTCTATACACAAATAAATTTCAAGGGGAGCTTTCTTTTTGCCTCCCACTGGAGATCACAGTTGGGTGGGAAGAGGAAGTATAGAGGTTAAGAACATAGACTGGAGACAGAGACAGCCTCAGTCCAGGCCCAGTTCTGCCTTTATTAGCTGTATGATTTGGGATGTGTCGTTAAATTCTATATATCTCAATTTCCTCAACTGCAAAGTGGGGTTGACAATGGCAATACCTACCTCACACAGCGTTGTTCTGAAGATGAAGTAAGTTAAAAATATAAAAACACTCTAGAACAGTGCCTAGCATGTAGTACCGCGTATCTTCCAATATGAGATTATGAACATGTTGAGTGTATAGTTTATAGAACTGTATTCACCAGTACCCACATGACTCCAATACACAGTAGGTGATCAATAAACAATTACTAAATGAACTGTTGATGATAAAGGATCTTCTACTAGTATTTCTTTAAAGGGCATTTCCTTTTATCTTCAAAGCACAGCAACTCAATACAGGATGGACAGATCATTTTCAGAAACAATTTCCAGGGTGCAGAATACATATACCAGCAGCATGAATGAAACAGCATGAACACTATTAGATAAAAGAAAAGAAGTAGTCTTAACGCAAATCCTAGTAACTTTGAATTAATGCAAGTACTGTTTTCTTGGCATAGTCTAGGCTAGCCCTTCTACTTTTCACTGATAAAGCTGTGACTACTACACCATCTGGGATGGGTCAAGATGAAGTGGAGACTCTGAGCTCATTCCTAATTACTCCTTTATTCAATTGGGGGATGGAGACTGGGTGGGAAAGTTTCAGGGAAAGATTTTCAAATAACACAGATTCACTAGTAAAATGCTCAGGAGCTGATTTAGGCTTATTTAATCTCCAAGACATCTGTAACAACTTCTTATCCTGGAAAATCCCTGAGTTGTTTTAATTTTTTTTTAATCCATGTATTTAATAGTCACATCACTCACTACTGAAATGTAGTTCTCATTTTCAGAGAAAAAGAGAGCAATGCTTTTAATAGACTCCGCAAGATAATGGAATGACTAGACACTAAGCTCACATCACTGAAACAGAGACAGACTGGAACACAGCCAGCCTCCTAGCACTCACCAGATTCTGGGTGTGGCATACCAGTTTCCTCTTTGGACAGAGATGGGGTAAAAGAGCAAGTGAACAGGTGAGTTAATGAATGAATGTATTGCCCTACAACGATTTTTGTTGAGAGAGGCCAGGCTTTTCCCATTAATCAAATCTGCTTAAGAATGGATTTCATTTTAATATCAGCACATAGCTAGCTAGTGGCTACCATATTGGACAATGAGTCCCTTCGATATCTCTATTGTTTTTTTGTCTCCTTCATGACATTCTCTTCTCTCATTTGCTACTTATACGTTAGGGTTCCTCTTTGGCTCCCTGGATGTTTTCCTTGGCTGTCCTGAGACACTTATATTCCACACCACCAAAATCTAACTCTGTCTTCCCATGTGAAATGGCTACTCTTCATGAATTTGTTCCTTCTGTTGTAGGAACTGCATTCACCCAGGCCCCCAAGCAGGGAACCATTCTTGACAATTCACCTCCCTCCCTCCGACCCCATCCAACTGATTATTAATTCTTGTCATATTTATATTTACCTTCCAAAAGTTGTTTTCAAATCCATCCCCTGCACCCCAACTATCATTGTGCACTCCAAATTGTTATCCTCTCTTTCTTCTGTTTCAACCAACATTCTTGTAGCTCAGGGAATCTTAGTTCTGCCTGCATATTAGAATCACATGGGGAATCAAGACAAAGCCAGAGCCTGGATCCACCCTCAAGAGGTGCGGTTTTATTCAGGATGAGGTGGGGCCCAGGCACTAGTATCTTAAAGCTCCCCATGTGACTTTGTGCAGTAAGACTGAAGAATGATTCTTTTTGCTCATTTCGCTGGCTCTGGTGTTTTATCTGTTCTATAGCCACACCCTGAAGAAACACCAGTCTGTTCTAAAAGCTTCATCTGTTTACTTTGCTTAAATACCTTCAGTGACTGCCCGTCATCTAGAAAATGGAACACAGACTCTTTAACAGTCCCTGATCTTTTTACTCATATCCTGACAATGTCTGCCTCACACCTTTTGCCCCATTGCTGCTAGTTCCCCAACTACAACCTGTCATTTCACACCTGCACCTATGCCCATGTCTTTGCTCAGCATGCCAGTCCCCACTTTTAACCTGGTGAATGCCTGCTCACCCTTAAAGACTCAGCTTCAGCCTCCTCTTTCTAAGGAATCTGTTCTGTCCTAACTCACTTGTGTATGTTACACCCTGTGCCTTTCTCTATCAGCATATTTATACTAAATCATAAAAATGGATATATACCCCCCATTCCCCTATGAGTCAGTTTTCTCAGGACACTCATGGCTTATGCTTATTGTCCCCTTTTAATTATTAAAGTACTACCTTTTATTCTCAAGGGTTTCCTACCATGGATGACAAATTGGTCACCCTACTTGGGAGGTCATTGAGACCAATAGCACAGTCGTATTCTTTGTTATAATCCCAGTGTCTAATACATGTCCTAAAACTTGTTACATGTTTATATGCTGTAACAATGAATAAATGAAGGAATGAGGTATGTAACTGGGCAAACAATCTTATCTTCAGAAACAACCCTTAGGAAGATCTATTGATAAAACTAAACAAAGTTGTATCTCAAAGTAAAATCTATACTTCCATGTCCATTGCAGCATTATTCACAGTAGCCAAGATATGGAATCCGTCTAACTGTCCATCGATGGAAGAATGGATAAAGAAAATGTGGAATATATATATATGCAATGGAATATTATTCATACTTTAAAAAGAAGGAAATTCTCTCATTTGTGACAACATAGATGATATTAGAGGACATTAAGCTAAATGAAGTAAGTTAGACACAGAAAACAAATAATGGATGATCTCAGTTATATATGGAATCTAAAAATTCAAACTCACAGAGGCAGAAGAGTAGAATGGTGGTATCCAGGGAGTGAAGGGGTAAGGGAGGTGGGGAGATGTTGGTCAAACGGTGCAAAGGGTCAATTGTACAGGATGAAAATGAGTTCTGGAGTGCTAATGTACAGCATGGTAACCATAGGAATAATACTGCATTATATATTGGAAATTTGCTAAGAAAGTAGATCTAAATGTTTTCATTACATACACATAAAAGACAACTACGTGAGGGGATGATATTTTAATTACCTTGATTGTGGTAATCATTCACAATGCACATGAACATCAAAACATTACATTATATACTGTAGACATATACAGTTTTATTTGTAAATTATATCTCAATAAAGCTGGAAAAGAATAAGAGTTCTGATCAAATTTTTAAAAACTCAACAAAGAAAGAAAATGTTCCTTATCCACACCTTAAAAATGTGACTTAAGAAAGAAAATTTTGATCTCTCTCACCTTCTTAACATCACTTTTGGAACTTTAATGTGTTTTCTGGGGCACTAGAGATGTTGGAGAAGTTCTACACAGCCATCAAGGGGGCAAGGATGAAAGTATGGATGGTCCCCGGGAAACAGCCCAGCCCATGTCTGTTCTCACAAGGACAGGTTTGGTTTTTGTGGTCAAAGATTTGGGCTCTGGTACCAGACTGCTTGCACTGGAATTCTGTGCCCCGACTAGGAGAACACATGACTTTGGTAAATCATTTCAACTTTGTAAGCCAGCTTTGTCATGGAAATGTGAATACACCTACCTCTTACAAATGTTTGAAGAATGAAATAAGGAAAACTAGGCAAGGAGTTTAGCATGATGCCTCTCATAGAGAAAGCCCTGAATAAACAGTAGACCCTTATTATTTTATCTGTTTTACTCGTTGGACTTACAAATAAAATTTCATTTGAAGAAAGGATTTGCCTTTCTTCAATTGCACTTAAAAATACTTTGTGAAAGAACTGTTCTAGAATGTTCTAACGTAAAGATTCCAAACTAATTCTTACGTGGGGTCTTTGAAACCTGAGTTGCTAATGAATCCAGTGTTATTTCTTGACTCTGCAATTCAGACTGAAGTCTCCACCTTGCCTGCTCGCTAGAACCTGTTAGTAGAAAAGAAAACACCAAAACTGATAACTCAGATTTCGGTGTGAGCCACAGAAGTTGGTGGGTGCCAGCTTCTGGCAGCGTGGCATAAAAAGAAATGAATACTCTTGCTAGTGTTTGGGATGTGACTGCAGTATGCCTATTACAAATATTTACCTTTTTTAGCTGGAATGCCATGGGACACTAGGGTTTCTGTTTGAACAGTGCTTTGAGGCAGAGCTCATTAAAATGACATGGAAAGCTTTGCATAAACAAACTCCTCTATGATTATACTTGTAACACATCATACCATCAGACTGTAAAATAAAGCTTGGGGGCACAAAGTAATCTCCATTATTTATGCACAACTCTAGTTCCGAGTACAGACTTGTACATAATTTTGTATTGAGTATAATAGGAGATAATTCATTCTTGGTCAAATGGGCCTATCGACTAGGGGCGAAGAGAAGTATAATTCGGGGGTTACTGTCTAGGGGCTATAGTCAATGTCTTTGGAGCCAGAGATAGAAGTTTGAGAAAATAAGGCACCTTAGAATGTCTGGAACCTAAAATAAATGCAGTAAATCTTAACTTTGATAGTAATAATAATAATGGCAATTATTAATAATATTATTCTCTAGGGGTATTTGACACATTTTTACCAAACAAAGATGACTAGGTTGTACTTTATTCTATCCTGCTTTGTTTTTTTACCACTGTTGTTATGTGTAATTTTAGATAAACCCCAAAATATTCACACAGACTTAAAAGCTGGCTTGAATGATTTGAATTTTCTCTGAGGAGTTAGTGGATCAACACAAGCTATGGAAATGACAAAGAGGTGTCTGCATTTGCATGACCAGAAGGCATGATAAGTTGTCCTAAAACTGTTTGATCTTGTTACCATTTCTGCTGAATACTTTGAGTCATGCAAGGGTATAGAATGCCTTTTATTCAAAAGCTTCCAAAAGAGAGATTATATTGACAGAAATTCAGAGCAAGCTGCTGAAAGACTATATTAATCCTGATCCTGGGATATTACACTAAATATTTGACAGGAATCCAAATTTTCCTGTAGCTTTCCACTAAGAAGATAATCTTTCATAATTTTAACTGTGAAAGGGGAGGACCTGATCTTTTGAAATGGAAAAGGTGAGTCTAATTGAATTTGCTTCTTTGGTTTCTTATTAAAGATAGAACCAGACTGAATCATACTCAATTAATAACTGTACTTGGATATATTGCTTTTTTTTCAGAAACTGAAAATAAGATTAACAAAGCTAGAAAAAGATGTAGATGGCAATGGTGCCAATTCAGCACTTGCAGGCCTTGGTGTATACAGGAGCAAAGACCTATTTCAATGCCATTTATTTATACGACCCTAGAGCAGGCTGGACCATTGCTCTTGACCAATTCAAGGACTGAAGAGAAAGTTGTGTGATTTCCCCTATGGAGGAAAAACAAACTTACAAATGCTGCAGATAATAAGCAGGACATAACCATTCTGACCTGCCCCCTCTCCTGATGACCCACCAAATGCACCACAATCCTCATCATTGTCAACCCAGTACACACTTGCAACATGCTCAGCTCAGCTTACCCACCCACCTCCCAGCCAGGGTCCAAGACTCTTCCTCCTTAAGGCTTTATGTGGCTCTGGAAACCACAACAGCATGTTTTATGGACTAGTAATTGTGGTATCAGATCTGACAAGTGAATTAGCATACGTTTTTTAGTTCAAATATAAAACTGGGACTGCCCAGATCCTATAATTACTACCTCCATAAAACCCTCCCTTCTGTACTCTTTTCTGGAGTTATTTTTCTTCTATATCTTAAACACTGGCATTTTGCCACCATAGAACATTTTTTGCTAATTGCCTCGTACCTCTATGTGTATGTTGCCCATTGTGATGGTGTAAGTGCTTCCAGGGCAAACTGAGGAGCCTACCTAGCCTTCTAGTCTTCAGTGTCTACACAGTATAATACACACAGTAGGAACTTAATTAGTCCGTCCCTAAATTCTAAATGCAGTTGGTGTGTGCGTGTGTCTGTCTGTCTTGGGGGAGAGGATGATTCAAGTTTGGGAGGCAGAATCTGGAATTCCATCCTAGCTTGACATCTTTGCAAGCCTAAGTAAATCTGCATGTGTGGGTTGGGCATTGTAACACATACATTGTGATGACACTATATGACATACGTGCAGTGCCTGGCATGAAGTGGGTGCTCAATCCACAGTCATTCCTTTCTTAAGCAGAAACACTGATTTAAGAAAGGTTTTAAAATATGAGAGGTAATGGAATATAGTGCTCATGAGCATGGACTCTGGAATGACACTGCCTGAATTCAAACCCAAATTCTAAGTCTTCTGACTGTGGGACTTTGATCTCTGTGCTTGTTCCTTCATCTGTGAAATATAGATACTAATGGTATCAACTTCCCAAGAATGAGAAGATTAAATGAGTTAATACATACTCATCCTTTATGAGTCCCTTAGCTATTTGGCTTTAGCATTATTAAGGGTTGGCCTACTCAAGACACACAAATGAACTTAGTCAATTTTAAAGGTCTTTTAAAAGTTTGGATCTATTCTTCTGTGAACACATATATATTCTTGTCTTTTAAGTGCTGCATGTAAGAGGTGGCTATGCCACCTGCAATATCTGGAATCCCAACCAATTTATGATCTGGCATAACCAGTTAGGAAGTTGGACTTGAAAAGGAAAGCTGGGGCCAAACTTGATATTCAGTTTGAAAGATTGTTTATGAGATTATCAGTCTTCTCTAGAGAGGGTCTGAATGGAGAGCCATAAGTGATTTGTCTAAAATAGATGCTTGAGGAGAAAAGGGCTGGACTCAGAGCCTGGCACTGAATTGAACATTCCAAGAACTATCCAGTGAAATTCATTAATGTGTAGACAATAAGGCCTATCCAGAAGATGGCCTAGGTCAGCCCAGGTGCATTACCGAACTAGGTGTAAGTCCTCTCAGGATTGGGATACAAAACACTTGCCAAGAAAGACTGCCCTAAGAGTCCCACATCAGTGAATTCGTGGTTTGCAAAATAATTTGGGGACTCCAAGGAAGGCAGTAGAGTAGCACAGCATCAAAATAAACAATGAACTAAGATAATATACTAACTTTGTGATTTTTCAGTAATTATATTTTTTGAAACACACCTGTCTGCCAATCACCAATCCGCACAGCTTTCATCAGCTGGCATCACTGCCTCCTCTTCTCCATCATCAGTCCTTTTAGATGTAATTTCACAGGCTATCCCAGCTGCTTTAGGCATTTCCCAAGCCAACTCAGGGGAAATTAACACCATATCCAAGATTTTAATTTATATACATATAGCGTTCTCTGTATCAATCTTATTCTTTCAGTCTCTCTGCCATAAAATTCTTCCCGGTATCACTCTTTTTTTTATGCCCCAAATGATTCAAATACATTTGACATTGGGAAACAATGAGAACTATGTCCACCCGGCTTTCAGAATGTAGCAAAATGTAACCACAAAAGAGACCTTCTGAAGAGACACAGACAATGCAACAGACGTCACAGGAAAAGCTAAGCCAAGCTTGCAGGAAGGCAGATTATCAGAGAGTTGGATGCATCTCCCCACAGGAACATCAGGTAGGTGTCAAATGAAAGCCGAGTCCTTGTTAGACGCATCAGACACAGAGGAGGTGATTCTGGTGTTCTGAAAGGGCAGGTGGTGTCTCACACCTGAGCTTGCTCAAGAGTCAGGTACACAAACCTAGACAGGAGGAAAGGGAAGGAGGGAGCAGAGAAGTAAAACAGAAGGAGTTGCAGGAATTGGACTAAATGAATGACTCCAGATGGAACTCTACAAAGAGGAGGAGGGGGGAGGGTTATGACAGTGAGAATCCTCCTCTGGAAAGACATCCCCACACTTAGTAGCTATCAACACCTTCCCCATGTTTCAGTCATTGGTGAGACTGGCTTTCCCATAAACTATTGCAAGGCACCTAGCAGCTCCCTTCTGATGTCTGATGTGTTGTACTTTTATCAATGCTTCTCAGCTGGGGCTGATTTTGCCTGCAAGGGGACATTTAGCAATGTCTAGAGACATTTTTGGTTGTTACAGCTGGGAGGGTGCTAGTGGCATGTGATCGGTGCAGGGCAGGAATGCCACCAGACATCCAACAGTGCATAGTCTGCTGCATAGCTAATGTCAGTATTACTGTCATTGAAAACCCTGGTCTGCATCACTGCTGTCTGGTCCCAAACCCTCATGGCCTTGAACATTAGTTCCATTTTCTGGGTGTGTGGCTTGACTCTCAGTCCAGCTTATAGGTATATTCGGATCATGGACCATACTTGATACTTCACGCCATCACCCAGCATTCTGGGCCTTCCACACAGTAGGCAGAAATGTGTAGGGAGGGGCTAAGAGAAGAGACAAGATGTGAGTCGGGGCTGAAGGACACAGCCTCTGGGCAGCATTACTGCCAAACCTTGCTAGGCATAGAATCATCCCCATTTGAACAATGGGCAAGGGGTGAGCTGCTCAAGCAAGATGTAGGCTGGAGAATGACAGATAAGAATAAAGAGGCTGCAGCATCACATCCAATAGTCAGTGAAAGAAAAATACTGAAAAATAGGCATTTCAACTTTTCAATGGTGCTTTTAAACATCATTTAGAGAAAAGTCCAAATGCTGAACACACCACATAAACATGGTCTGCATGCCTCCCTTTGCTGCGGGGGATCTGCTAGTCCTCTGCACGCAATTGCCTGCTGATGCACCTGGGCTTTTTGAGACTTCCACTGAGCAGGAATGACATGGATAGCCTCTGTCCCTCTCACCATGTCTTCCTCTCTCCTGTTCTCTCTGCCCTCTCCCATCTTCTCCATAACTTTCTCTCCATCGACATGAGCCCAGGAAAAGTACAAATCATTACCTCAGGTCCCAGGCTGATGCTGCAGGCATCACCACTGCCATAAAGCCTTCCAGAGACCCATCCCACTCTCCCCTCCTTGAGTGTGGGCCTCATATTGTTCTGCTTAGTAACTGATGGTTCCAAAACTGTTGCCTCTGTGGGCCAGCTCCCTGGTGTTGTGGCCATGCATCATCCACCTTTTGTCCATCAGCACCTAGTAGAGTGCTAGGTACACACTACATGACTGATACGAGTTTGCTGAACTGTTGAAAGGAAACTTGTGCCCCTTTGAGATGAAGCCAAACCGAGGTTAAGGAGCCAGTTTCCAGCCAGTGCAGCACAGAAGTTGGGTGGCCTCAGGTTGGGCATCTCAGACAGCTGCTCAAATGGCACAGTCTGCAAAGTCTTGTTTCCTTCTGGGGTAAGTTCCCATCCAGGAACCTACTGTCAGCTGCATGCATGTCAATTTCTAAGAACTCATTTCTAAAAAAGATAAAAGGCATTTTGAGGCCGCCTCTAGGTATTAGTTTTTTAAGTGATATAAATTGCATAGTCCCAAACACACATTTGCCAGGATGTAGCTTTTCTTTCTCTACCTATCCTGTCTGACGGAGAAAATAAAAACAAGACAATTTCCCCAGGGATTCAGGTTTAGAGGCCGGTCCCATTTAGCATTCATGTTCTCCTTTGTCTCTCCCTAACTTGCGTGGCTGGCTTGGGTCAGTGTGGCCCTCACAATCTGCTACAGGAGAGGAAAGAGAGTGAGTCCACTGCCTGGGCTTGCCCTTTCTCCATTCAATGCTGGCCTTCACTGTAGATGTGTCTCTTCTTGTCTGGACTTTAGCAAAAGCAACAACTGCATTCCTACAGGCTGGCCACTGGCTGGTCTGCAGGATCCCATAACTGCACTGAATACATGGCCTGGCAAAGCCCTGAGGTTCAGCCCATCTCTGGCAGAAGCCCTCCTGCTTCACTGTGGTGCTCCTCCATGGGAACGTCCCTCTCTCTCGGCTCATTTCTGGACTCTGCTTGCTGGAACTTCCTGAGACCTGTGAGCTGACTGCAGCCCTCTGTAGCAGGAATCACCCTGTACTGCATCAGCCACAGCATGTGACCCAAGGTGGCTGCTGCCCTGGCCAGACCACACCCTTGACAGTCACACACCCCTCTGTGACCCCCAAGCGTCAAGCGTGCTTCTGTCAGTTGCTGCTGTGGCTAACTTCTCAGTCTCCTGCTTCCACTTCAAACCTGCTCTTTTTCCTTTTTCCCTTAGAGATGTTTGCTCTGCTGGAAGACAGGAAGGTAGGAAAGCATGTGCAAAGGAACCTTGTTGAGTCTATGTGCCTTCGCCTGGTGACTGTCTCTGTCTTTCACTGGACAGCTGACTTCTGAACCTAGAAGTCAAGACTTGGCCAGCTTATTCTCTCACATGTTTTGGACAACTTTGTACCCCTGCTCAGGGCAACTGGCTACTCCTAGTTGCACGCTAGATTATTAACAGTGCATAAGAAAAACTTAGCAAGTAGAGGATTTTGTGACTTAGCAGTTTGTTACATGTTTAAATATTACTTTTTAAAAGTATTTTTTTTTTGCATTGGCTTTATTGTCCAAAATGTTCCCATTCTGGTGATCAACCTGTATGAGGTTTTTAAATAAAGCTGCTAGGTGTCCAGGACTCCAGCAGCTTGCCCTCTTCCTCAGGTGAGGAAAGAGATCAGAAAGAAGGACTGAGATCCTAAGGTTCTTGCAACACGGTCTGGAGGGAAGGACTCACAGCACTTTCAGGCTGATTGTGAACCATGGGTCTGCAACCGTGAGGGCCTGAGAGCCCCAGCAACTCTGCCAAATTGTAAAGACATTTCTAAGATAAAAACCGGAAGGCTTTTATTTTTTCTTTTTTTTTTTTTTGAGTTGCACATCTCCTGGTATTGCTTGAAAATACCTTCTCAATCTTAGGAGAGGGAAGTTGAGGCCCATTATCCTTCTCTCTCTTCCTTGCCAAACAAGAGGGTAATGACCCTGCCTTCCTTATCCCAGTGGGGTGTTGGAAGGATAAAGTGAGACAACAGATATGAGACACCAATCTAAAACAAGGAGATTATTTCAGTCTTGGTGGATGTTATCTGAGGGATTTGCTAGGGTTCTGTGTTTTCCTTCCTTGCACTCTGATCTTTGCTTTTCCACTTTATTGACTCAGCAGAACAAGACTCAGGGTTCTTGCCCAGCTTGAATGCCGGCACCTCTGAATCCCAGGCCTGACACCTGGGCCAGGTGGGGGCCTCGTGCTCCTTTGAATCCACCTGTTCTCCAAATGCTCCCTCCTCAGCTAACTTCTTGGACCTTTGCTTCTGACTCCCCCATGGCCTATGCTCTCCATGTGAAGAACTGTTTTAACAAATTCTTTACCTTTTATGATCTCAAGGAGCCAGAATAGATGGTAGATGATAAGAAATAATCTCTTACATTGTTTAGCTGATTTCACATGAGAGCACTAAACATTTTCTTGTGACTGAGTGATTTATTTGGGAAACAGAACAATTTATTACAAGGTCATTCTCCTTATACAAGAGGGCAAGTTGCAAAAGTATTAGATGATTTAACTTTTTCCTCATGTGTCACTGCCTTGAAACAGCTCCCAAATCTATGTAGGTCTCAATTATTATGAGAGATGGGTTTTTGAAAAGAAGGCATTCATGCAAAGAAAGAATCTTACAGATTTATTCACAAATAATTATTCAGCACCAGTTCTGAAAAGCCTATATTATGTAAGGTGATGTGGGGGAAATAGAGATGTTAAAAGTAAAATGCAAAGCAATAGTTTTTATATTAAACTAGATTTTTTAAAAAATGCTGGCTTTACAATACTTTTTCTTGTAGACTGACTTAATTCTCTTGAAAATATGTGATATTTTTTATTGTTATTGCCATTTTATAAATGAGAAAATAGAGCAGAACCTTGGATTAAAATCCTAGGTCTTCTAACTGCACAACACTCAGACCTTTGACTTGCAGCAAAAAGTGTCCCTCAAAGGAGTAAACATCAGGTGCTGTTTGGTTCTTCCAGGGAACAATCACCTCTTACTGGAGTGATCTGAGAAGGTTTAATAGGGTGGACTGCCATTTCAGTTGGTCCCACAGGGAAGAAGAGACTGTGACAACACCAGGAAAGTGAGTAAAGGATAGGCCAGAAAGAAGGCAGGGGAGTAGGTGAACAGAAGGACAGAGGTAAAAGGAAGCTAAGTGAGTAGGGAATCACAAGTGGAGCATTCTGCTATCACATGGAGTCCCTGGAAAAACACAACAGAGGAGCAGTAAGTCAGAAAGAAAAGCTACACAACCATCTTGCTAGGCTGAGGGATTTAGACATATCCAGCATATGTGCATTTGCAGCAGGGTGGTGGCAGTTTCAAAGGAAGGTGGCATGATTCAGATTGCATTTCAAGGAAATGAGCCTTGTCTTACTGCGAGACAGACCTACAAAGAGAGGAATAAGGAGTGAACAATTTGCAGAAGACAAAGCAGGAGGCTCTGCCAGGGTCCAAGGAAGAATTAATGTTAGTGTGCATAGGAAAGGGGGGAAAAGGCAGACAAGTGAGAAAAAACATTAGAAAATCTAAAAGGCTTAACAATTTATAGAAGATTGCAGGTGAGAGAATGTCAGTTCTATGGTTCAAGTTGGGCCACTAGATGACTGACTGATGTCATACATATGCATGATCTTAAAGAAGGGAGACTTTCAGGAGCTTGGAGGGTTCTAAGGATAAAGCAAAATAAAAACAATAAAAACAGCCAATTCATACTTGCTCACTTACTAGGTACCAGGCCTCTCTAAGCTCAATATATGCTGGAATTCATTTAAGTCTTACTACTGTTTGAGCTATATAATATGCTTACACTTATTTGGATGATAAAGATACTGAAGCAAGGACAGTTAAAATTGCTTGTACTACAATCGCCTAGTAAGTAAGGGAGGCAAGAAGCAGATGGACCCAGCAGCCTGGCTCCAGAATATGCCCTTGACCACCATGCTCTGCCACCTCTAAGATGAGCTTGGTCTGACATGCTGGCTTCATAGTGCCCTGGAACATCCAGATGAAGGTGCCTAAAAAGAGATCAAAGTGAAGTTTAGAAGAGTAAACGAAGCTAAAGGAGCACATCTAGAAGGAACGTATGTGGAGGTGGCTGCAGAACTTGTGGAGGGGATGAGATCACTTGGGGAGAGGGGAGAGGCAGTGAGGAATGAAGGGCAGGAGGGAGCAGAACGCAGAGTGAGGGGGCAGAAGGAAAGGTCATGGGTGAAGAGAAAGAGAACACAATTTGGAAATGTGTATGCTTAGTAGGTGAGGAAGAAGAGGGGTCAGAGAAAGAGAAAAAGAGTGCA
Organism: Manis javanica; assembly: GCF_040802235.1. Taxonomy (NCBI): domain Eukaryota; kingdom Metazoa; phylum Chordata; class Mammalia; order Pholidota; family Manidae; genus Manis; species Manis javanica. The sequence continues at coordinate 103,240,190 of NC_133162.1, forward strand.
GTCAATACAGGAAGACCTCCAAGTTAGCTTCAGGCATAATCCCAATAACATGAAATGTGTAAGACCAGTTAGGCAAGGAGCCCACAGAGCAAGGGCCATTGGCAAAGCTGACCTGGTGATTCTACAGTAGATGTGAGTAAAGTCCATGGCTCCGGGCAATGAGCACCAGTTTAATGGCATGGAAACAAATTACCATAGACTCAATATTTAAGAGAAAACTCCATTTGAATCTTTCACTGAGCTGCATGTAGACTTCCGAGATAAATGACAAGGTTTTTGAACTTATTCTTAGTAAAATAGTCTTCTTATGTAAAGAATAAACCCAAAGTTAATCTGTTTAATGACATTTTTTCAAAGTCTGTTTCCTTGTTTTAAAAGGTGGAAAATTCACAGTCTCAAGGCAGTGTCACCTCGCCCCTCTGTCTATGGCCCTCATCTTGGTACCCTAGCCAGGCTGTGTCCCCTCTGCTGAGACAGGGCTCCACATACAGTGCTCCGGGGGTCCTATCCACACACAGGCCATTTGTCTTTACAGCTCTAAGGTCACTGCTGAGAATACTCATCAGCCTAAAGCAAATGTGCCTATTAAATGTGTAATAAATAGGCCAACATGAAGGAATAGACACAGCAACAGAATAAAGCAGAGATGGGTTGGCAGATCAGGCAGTCCATAGACTTCAGATTCATACTTCTAGTTTATTCCTCTCTTAGTATTTGATTATATTAACTTTGAAATGAAAGCAAGTATTATTCTCCTTTTAAATTTATTCTCCCCTTTGCCAGCATTCTTACCAATAAGAAGTATGATGCTCATTCTGGGAGATAAAAAGACACAACACAATTTATAAGCTTCCAGAAACTCCTTGCCACAAAACCTTTGAAACTTTCTGGCCTGGGAAAGCTCATGCATTTCATTGACTTGAGAGGAAGAACAAGCTCAGATTTAACTAATCCATTCTGTATCGTTTTATGTCAAGTAATCCAATTGTTTATCCTGAGCAGTCAGGAGGAAAGACTTGTTGAATCTAAAACAAGAGTAGCACATGTAAGTGCTTGATTTGGTTTTCTTCAAGATTTCTGCAAAGGTTGCAAACTGAACTCTACCTAGATGTGCATGTTTGAACAGCTCTTCCTAAAGGATATTTCCTTCTCTTTAAAAAAGCCTAGTGATAAGAGAGGAACCACAATTTCTTTACTTATTTTAGCCTCTTAGTATATATGCTTCTTATTCTCTCTGGCCATCTTTCTTCTTTCTATCAAGTAACACAGACAAAACGCTATGTGTTCACAGACATATGTGAAATGTACACATAAACAAAGATATAGGCTGTTAGTGGCCTTTTCTGCACTGTGTATTTGATACTCTTTGACACTTTCACGAACTTTGTATATTCCTCTGTAAGAGTATTTATTATACTGTATAAAATGATACCTCCCTAGTAGACGGAAAGTAAAGACCAAGGATGGTGTCTGATACATTCCACATTTCTGTTGCCTATCACAGATAGCTCTGTAAGCCTTTGGTGGATCAATGAGTGAACAAATGAAAGAATGTTCCAAAGCTGTTGTTAATATTCATCTTACATATATTAGAAACTGGATTTCTGCCCCTGGCTTTTGTTCCTTTTTTCTTCAACGTTAGCCCGAGGGGTCAGTACTCTTGTACTTAGGCAAAAGTGACTAGAAGTAATTAGAACATTTAAAGGAATTTTATAGTATATTAGAATGATGGTAAGTTATCAAAATATGTGAATGGCATTTTATAGATCACAGGGAATATATGTCTCCTGAAGACAGAAATACCAAACCCAGATTCCTCTGAAATTTGAAATATGTGGGCTTTTAGGTCCCTTCCAACCTTGAGAATTCTGTGAACAGGGAAATACAGCAGTGGCCCTAAGGCTCAGTAGTTTCTTTTAATAATATGACTCTCCAAACTTCAACATGCTCGCTCTCCAAAATCTATAGGTCAATCTGAAGTGCATTTCACTTCAAGGCTGAGATCATAGATTGTATCACCTTGACTTTACCACCTTTCTCTTTTGTGTGCCATATTGATTTGAACTATAAAGGGAGGTTAAAATATATAATTAATATCATTATGCCTCATCCAAATCTCATGGAGTTTCAGAGCATCTTCTTTCAAAAGAAGTTATAAAACTCAGAGGCATAAGGACTCTTAGAAGCCATATGGCACAATTTCCATCAACTGAATTGCCATGAAAACCCTCTGTCAAATACTTGACTACCTTATATCCCAGGAACTTAGCATCTCCCAGGCAATCCTGGATCTCTGCAGATGTCCTACTAAAATGTATCAAAGACATACCTCCCAGGCTTGCCCTGTGACTAAGAGAGGCAGAGAGTGGATGGGACAAAATTCTCCTAGCCACCCGTTATGCAATCTCCTGCCAAGGTGTGTGGGCACTTCTCTGTGTCTTGCTGTCTTCCTGCTCTGAAGAAGAAGGGAAGTTGACAATATGGAGTTGGCAGAAATGCAGAGGAAAGGAGAGGGCCTCTGGCACAAGGGGGTGATCAATTTGTTCTTACACAGAGACCCACTTCTTTATCCTCAGTATGGTGGCTATTCAGTTTATTTGTCCTGTTGTGGTTTATATCAAACCCTGCCGTATGACAAGCATGTGGTAGATCCTGCATTGAAATCATGAGCAACCGGACTTGTTGAAAGTAAAGTGTTGTGGAAGTTCAGAAGAGAAAGATATTTCATGTAGCTGCATTTCCCACCTCTCAAGTATCTTTCTGAGCATCTATTTTCCTGTCAGAATGCTGATCAAGTAAATGCTTTATGAAGGTCATCCAAGCAGTAGGAACAGAATGAACTAAGCAGGTAAACATTGTGTGTGTGTGTGTGTGTGTGTGTGATGGTGGTGGTGGTCTTACAGGAAGACTGAAAAGATCTTTGGAGTCTGCTTGAAATGTGCCTGATGGAAAGGAGTACAGTGGTAGCTATGTTAGGCCTGGCCCAGATTTTTAAAAGCTTGGTACACTTTTTCTGCAGAGAGTGGGAGCTGGATGGGTGGAGAACAGAAAAAAGCAGACTTTCTTTTCACTGCCATTCTTCCATTCTTTTAAAATATTATGTGCATAGATTACCAAAAATAAAAGAATGAAGTTAAACAGTAGAGATGGAAGTGAGATGGATGAATACAAGGGAAATCAAGGTAGCATATTAGAGTATGTTGGGTAGTGATGGTATAGCCTTGAAAGGCCGCCAGTGGGACCACAACTGGACAAGGGACACTCAGTTGGGAGGCTCTGTGACCTCTTGGGCTGAGAAGTAGGGAAGTGGGAAAGCAGTGCCTTAGAAGGGCACTGAGTCTGTAAAATGGCTTTGAGTAGAGACAGACTGGAGGCTAGGAAACCAAGTGGTAACAAAACTGCAAGCCCAAGGTTACAATGGTAATAGCCATGGAACTGGGAAAGGGTGAACAGAATTGATGAAGTCTTCATTAAAGTAAGCCCTCCCAGACCACTGCCCTCTGTCTTCAATAAATGCACTCACCTGTATCATTAATTTTCTATTACCTAGCAATGTCAGGGACCTTATCTGTTCCAGATAAATAATATTTGTAGGGCTTAGCTATTTTAAGTTCCAAAAAGAAAAATGAATGAATAACTTGTTCCAGACTGTTTTCTTGAAGGATTATCTTAGTTTTTCATAATGTTGCTTGAATTAGAGAATAAAATGTATACAATTCACAACTACCACTCAACTCTGAAAAGGTGTCACCCAGCAAGAAACAGAGAGGTCAACTCATACATCAAAAGTAAAACAAAGAAGATACACTTTTCAGAGACATTCATTGATTTGTCCAAAATCCCTCTTCCAAACACACACACACACACACAAAACCTTTGAATATTTAAAAGAATGCTTTTTGGTTCAGTCTGTTTCCTCCCATTTGCTCTTCAGGCTGACATTCCATGTCCTGTCCATCCCTCGAGTAATGTCACCTTGGGTCATTTATTCTCATGGCCTTCCTTCTCTGAATAGATTCTAAACTGTGCACCAGATTTCTTTTAATATTTGGTAACCTCTATTGAACCTAATTATTTTCAGTATAATTTGAAAACCCTAACGCAGAGGAAGATGATGACCTCTCTCATTCCATTAATGGAGCCTCTGGTTTACGCATTTGAGGGTCTTTCATATTGAGGTTATGGTTGACCATTTAAATACATACTGCTACTAAGCCAATAACCTTCTGCTGCTCTAATGTACACTTGATTTTAGAACATGCCAAACTTTACACTTACTTCTATTAAATACTCTTTTTCATCTTTCTTTATCCTTTAATATCTTTGGCTGAAACTTTAAAAAATTCATCTATGTGCTATCCTCAAATGGGTTATACATAGCTGCTGCTATCTTTACTCACATCACTGACCAAAAGCTGAATAGCCCCAGGGCCATGAAGAGAAGTGTACAGCATGCCACAGAAACCTTCTTCTGGTTGACATCAATCTTCCTTTGGGGGCAATAATTCAATCAAGATTTAATCCACCACATAGCATTAGCATCCAGACTGCATTTCTCCACCTTTTCCACAAGGGAAAATGAGAAACCTTGTGAAAGGTTTCCACATGCTAAAACCAAAAGAATGTTTTGCCAAAAAACAGGAAGGAGGAGAATTTATTTTTGTATTACTCAATGTGTGTGTACTGGGTAATAGTGTCCCCCCAAAATTCATGTCCATCTGGAATCTGGAATGTGACCTTATTTGGAGATGGGAGCCTTTGCACGTGTAATCAAATTACGATGAGGTCATACTGGGCTCTAGACAGAGACAGAGATTTTTATAAGCAGACAGAGATTTGGACACAGATATAGACACGGAGGGAAGACAGCCATGCGAACATGAATGCAGAGAATGGAGCTATGCTGTCACAAGCCAAGAATTGCTGGCAACCACCAGAAGCTAGAAGAGGCAAAGAAGGATCCTTCCACAGAGCCTTCAGAGAGAATATGGCCAGGCTGGCCTTGGATTCAGACCCCTCATCTCCAGAACTGTGAGAGAATACACTTCGGTTTTTTCAAGCCAGTTCGTGGCAATTTGTTACAATAAACCTAGGAGACTAATTCACTGCACAGCACATGGAGAATGCTCACTTCTCCCTTCTACCTGCCTAAATCCTATGGGCATGTCACCTATGTCCCTGCGTCCATCTACTTCCAGTCCATAGGCATCTCTCCCTTCTTTTCACTGCTTGGTCATTAAAATGGGACTACACTACTTAGCACTGGTAATACACTCACTGGAATGTTTTACAATTATTTCTTGAGTGGTGCTCTTGTACTTTCAATTACACTATAATCTTAGAGAGGGTAGGAATAATATGTTGTTTTTTGTCCCTTACAGCACCAAAACCCAACTATGCCCAGTGCTGGTACACACAACACCACAGGCATACACACAAAACTCCAACAGTTGTTGAAGAACAGGATTGGAAAAGCAGAGAATTCAGGTAAGACTAAGTTGGGGTAGTTCATCCTGGCAAACAGCATTAGGAAGATACAATAGCATTTTAAAGATTAGGGTACAATATGTTAATAGGTATAAAATGTGAAGTAAAGTTATATGTTTTAAGGAACTTTCACTAAGATAAATTTCAAAAATTAATCTCTCCTCTTATTGGAGAGAATATACGATGTAGTGTAATTTTTTTCTTCTTTCCCCATTCCTGGTCTTTTGTGCTGTCCTAGTCTTAACTTTGTTTTTAAGCTAAGACATATGAATGCCCTATCATAGAATCAATTTGTAATACAAATATGCTTTTCATAGATTGTTCACTCTCGTGGGGGGGCTGCTCTCTAAGCAGGCAGGAAATCTTGCAATCTGTAGAACCTATTCAGGAATATTTAACTGAGGTCCAGAAGCCTTGTTTTACTCTAATGCTGTAGTCATGAATTGCACCACTTCTTTTTCATCAGCAGCATCCATTAAATGCCAAGCAAGTTCACTGGGAACAAGCTCTCACATTTCATGTGGCAAAGACACTGAAAGCCCAATTTTCAGAGAACTGGGCCAGGACTTGTTCATGTGCAAATATCAGAAAGCTTATACCCCCAACTGCACATGAGTATCCTCTCCAGTAATCAGCTTCATCGGTGAAAGCCAAGGTGTTTCCTGTGGAAAACTGAGCCAAGATACAGTGTCTGTCTTCTAGTGGACCTTTGCCCTGCAATGCCACACACAGTTATGCAGCAATCACTCAAAGGTGCAGTTCTTTTCCCCCACCTGCCAAGGTAACATATCTACTTTACTAAGAACATATTGATTTTTGAGCTAAACCTTTCCTTTCCATAGAGGGCAGAAAGAGTAGCCATATCAGTCTCAGTCACAGATGACCTCCATCCCTGGTGCTGACCAATGCCAGGTAAACCCATGATCTCAGAGACTCAACTAAAAATTAATGATGACTTTTGACTCCTTCTGGACTAACCTGTAAGGCTTTGCAAACTGGTACTTGACTAATGGGTACCACTGAGGACAAGTCTTCTCAACTCAAAGGAGTGAAGGGAACATCAAATTTCCCTTCTAAAACAGAACTATGTGTGGTCTTTCCTCACCAGTGGTACACACACGGAGCCATAGGGGGTACATGTATACTGCACACACATGTTTAGAGGAGAAGAAACTTCAAAGAAAGTATTCTCTTTAGCATTCTTTAGGACAGGTGATCTAGCAAGAGAGTCCCTTGAAATAGCTACCCAGCTCACTCCACTTCATTAATATTTTAATTCTCTGAGATGGAGAAGAAAACCAACTAGCCAAAAATAATAACATTTGGCTCACAAGCAACACCATGTCAAATACAACCTCCTCTCCTCGAAAGAACTGTTTCCCACTTATGCAAGTCTAGGGCACACTGGAGGACACACTGTTCCCAAGACAAGAGGCCATTTGAAGAGCTGAAGCATGAAATGCAGACTACTGGGAAGGTCTCAGGGTTGGGGGAAACAATCAGTAGTTCTGTAGACAGTCCATGCGAGGGGGAATATGGGATTAGGGGAGACCCTGTTCAAGTGGAGAACCTGACCAAGAAGGAAATCCATTGATGCAGAATAATACTTGCACTATATATTTAGACCTATGGTTGATAATATGGAAGAAGGAAACAGTCAGGAAACCTCACTAGGGAACATTCACAATCATGCATCTAAGTGGCACAGAGATGGGGAGGAGGGGAGGAGGGCTAGCTGATACATTCTGTGCCTGCCAACAATTCCCCCAAATGGCCCCTGTTAAACACTTTCTAAAATGTAAGAAGCCAACAAGACAGAGAGCTACCAGAGGAACCTATGTGAAATTAGTCTGTCCATCCATTCAAATCAAAGAAAGACTGAAGCATCAGGACTCAGACTGTGAAACATGCAGAAAAAGTTACTAAAGTGAGGCTGATTGTTACACACTCTCATTGGGCAGTCCCAGGCCAAATCCTACCTTTAGAAGACAAAGGAGGAGCCTTTCCTCTTTGCTGCTATTACATGGTATTAGAATTTGCTAGCTTTCAACTAACCACAAATTGTGATTAGAGGTGGGTCTCAAAACCTGACTCTAATATCTACACTAATATCTATACTAGATACTGAGCTCCTTGAGGGATCCTCTCTCATCCATGTTTTTACATGTTCCTGGTTCCTGGAATTGCTACAGAAATTAATTCATTGTTGAATAAGTGAGTTTATACACAAACTGGAAGGGATCTAAAATCTCCAAATAAATCATCCAGTAATGAATAAAAAAATAGCCCCAGTTTTATAGAAATAAAACTTAAAGTGTCTTACCATTTTCATCACTTAACTCTAAAGGAAGAATGACAGGCAATTAAATTAATACATGATGATTCTTCCTAGACATCTGATCACTTCAATCAGCAAACATGATGATTAGAAAATCCTAAAAGCAAAGATTACCAAAATAAATGAGTCATCTACCAATTTCAGAACCATAGGATAAAGAACGCTGTAATCTTCCATTTCCTTAAAACAACCAATAATTTTAAACTGAATGGCAATAATCCCAGTAGATGAAAATCTCACCTAATTTGAAGAATCTGAAGAAGTTATTCTGTACAGCATTTATCAAGTAACTTTTTAACTTCCAATAAAATTTCGTAAGACATTAGTAATAGATGCAAACAAATCCGTATGAACAAAGATATTCACTGCTATACAATGATAGGAAGAAAAAGAAAAGAAAATTCTGTTGAAAATCAACAAAATAGTATCTATTCATTCAGTCCAGTCCATTCAGTGGAATATAACAAAGCCAGTAAAATCTTTATTCAAATTTTGTAATTCCACTGGGTAACACAGACAAGATAGTGTTCATGAAAACAGAAAAAAAAGATTGGATACCTGCTATGATCTCTAATAAATGAATGGCTGGACATATAGATGCTCAGAGGCAGCAGGATGGTCAGCCAAAATGTTGAATGAATTTTCATTCTTTGAATTTTTGTGCATGTATTTATAATGAGTAAGCATTTTTTTTGGTAACCAGTCACATATTAATGATAAACTGCAAAAAAACAAAGTTGAAAATAAGGAAGTGACATTGAAGAGTCAGGTTTTGAGACCCATTTCTGATCAGTTCCAAAATTATCACATATGTATAAGAATTTGTCATATATTTCCCACTTACTTTCACAGTTATCTGCAAAACTGCAAGTTTAATTAAATTGCATTTATGTCAATCTGCAGTTGCAAATCAGTAGAAGAGATAGTACATGTTCATTTTTAATAATATGACTAGAAACTAAGAAACCAGATACCTATGAGTAGAAACTAAGAAATTAAGCTAAATAATGTTCAAATTTCTCTTTTCAGTTTCATTAGAAAAGAGAATTTGGCTTGGGGGGATAAATTATATTACACTGGATAATATAAATTTGTGATTATCTGCAGGTTGTGATTACCATATGTAATACATTGCTGATTTACTTCAAAATCAGTATTTGGTATAGAATTGAATGTCACTATACTACTGAAGCTATTGATAAATATTGTGTTTGTTACTCAAATTAGGTCATCTGGGACAGGACTTCAGAAAATGGAGAAATACTTTGGAAAGTTGTAACAATGCTCTGAGTGTCTTTGAGATGGGCCTATCATTAATACTCATATCAAACCATGTAATTGTTATTAAATATTAATTTGCTTCAACACTGGTTAAAAACATTATAGATCTAACAACATATTTGTAAAGTCAGGCTCTTCTCTGCTTGGAAAGAGCCTGTTCAGCAATTCAGGTCTCAGCTTATGTAGGAACTGGAGTGCTTTTGACATGGCAGAGATTTTCAAAATAATCACACCTGTCATACCAATGAAGCCCAGTTAAGTGTACATTATTTCATTCTAGAGATGGTTCAAAATTTCCAGACTGACTGGATAAACAGGTTGTGTGGATCCACATACTTCCAGAGATTTTTTTTCCCACTTTTTGCTCTTCTAACTTTTTAAAAAATAGGTCCAAATATTTTACTAGAATGATAAAGACTATTTGCACAGCCCAACATATTCTTTCCATTCTGATAATCAATCATTTATATTCTGGTAATCAAATGGGAACAACTGGGAGGTTACGTGTCACATAGACAAAACATCTGGATGAATGGCCATATGTTTTTATCCAAAATGCTTGAATTGACTAAATATGTGGTATGGTACTCAGCCTTAGTGTATTATTTTCAGGTTGAGTGGAAACATTTCTTGAATAGATTGATTCCTCCAGACTGTAAACATAATTAAGTTTTCACTTGATTTGATAAAAAGGCCAAATAATAATTTTCAAAAAAGCCTTTCTTAAGGAGTTCAAAGAGAAAGGTGTGAATATATTTTTTCTAAGAAATATGACTAACAAGGTGTTTGCATCCACTGAACTGCACTGGATCAAGAGGCAGACAATACTCAGGGCAATCAAAGTAGGTGTCAAGGCCATGGACAAATCTCAGTGCAACAGACTGAAATGCATTCTCAAAGATGTAACAGTAGTTATTTGATGACCAAGATATTTTGAAGATAAAATTAACCCAATTCTATGTCTCAGTTTTCAAAAATTATTTCATGAAAATTTGTGTCAGTGTTTGTTAAAATACTAGATGAAGTACAGTTTTCTACCAACCACAAAATTTTCATTAAGCCTGGATTTGTTTGAAGCAACTCCAAAATAACAGGGTTTTCTTTAAAGAGATAATCCAGGGGGAAAGGATCCATAATTTTTCTTGGTATGATTATCTTAAACTCTTGACAATTAAGATATTTTTTGGAAAGTCTAAAATAGCATGTCACTGGAGTTCATGTCCATTTCATCCCTCTCTAAATTCAAGGTCAATTGTTCAAAATGCCTGTATGACTATTAAAATTATGGCCTTTATTCCTTTTAAGCTTTATTATAGCCATGTGACTTTAGTCATTTTCATAGGACAAATTTCCCAATGTCTTCACTGTTACTCAAAATTTACCATTGGTCCTTATATATCCTATTCATTGCTCAGGAATTCCCACAATGCGGAATTATATCTAGAATTTTCTGTATGATAATCATTCCCCATCTGGTCCAATTTACAATCGGTTTCTCCTTTTTTATTTCATGGATTTTTCTGCTTGCTTAAATTATGATCAGAAGCTAAGATAGCTTCATATCACTTCCACCCCTTTTACCACCACTCCCCTTTGAAATGAGAGCATAAAGCGTCCTCAATGGAAAAGTCTTTGCACTTTGAGAAACCAAGTTAATTTTTTTCCTTACAGAAAAACAGAACATAAACCTCTTTTTAGTGTTTGAAATCCTGACAATCAGATAGCTGCCAAGGTAAGACTTCACAAACATTGTTTACATCAGTCATGCTTAGATATAAATCAGTCAAGGCAAATCACCATAAAAATCAGTCAAGGCAAAACATACCAGAACTTATTTTCTCAATCATAGGGAAGAAGCTGAAATTTACTAAATCAAACAATACCAAAATGAATAAATACCCAGGCTCAGTATCTACTGAGTGATATAGTACACCATATCTCTTTAATAAAAAAAAATTTATTGTTTTATGAACAATGAAATCATCATTTTATGATCCCAGGTGAGAGCCCATGAGGAGCAAAAATCAAGGATGAGACCTGTGACAGACACTGGAGTTTCCTGCAGATTTTCATTATTCTTTTTATGCTTCACTAACAATACTCCAATATTTCAAGGAGAACAATGTACCCAACTAACACAGAACATTTTCTAGGCTCCACTTGAGGATACTGTGCAAGACTTCCAGAAAAACTCATTAAAACTGTCTAAGTTGGTGTGTACCCTTTTGCCCTCCCCTCTTATTCCTGCCTAGACTCCCCATGAGCCATAGTGTGATCAGAGGTGACCTTGAAGTGACCTTGAGAATGGAAGCTACGTAAGAATGGTGGTACAGATGATAAGAGTATAGGTTCCTGGCAGCATCCAGAAGACACCACCACTATCAGTGCTGGATTGCCTCCCAGGAATTCATATTACATAGGAGAAAAACAAATTCTTTGTTGTTGAAGTCATGATATTTTTTCTCTCTTACTTGTAGGTGTACAAAATTCCTAATTGATATAACAGCCTTATTTGTAGTGAGCTGGATGAAGGCTGCTGACTCCAAATCAGTAATAAATTAGTCTTAAGTTATTTTTCCACTAGTGAGAATAGACTGGATAAAGCAAGCACAATTTTTTCTTTCGATAGTCTCCCTCCCCTTTTATAACAGAAGTTAAATATATAAAAATAAATATTTTCTAAATATTTTAAATTATCAGAGAGTAAAAGTTGCTAGCCCTCGTAAGTGTCAACTCCACAAATTAAACCAACACTCCTCTCAGCCGCCACGTAATTCTTACTAAAGTAACTGTGACAATTAGGTATGTCATTAGTGTAAGGAGATCTTCATATTTCAATTCCTGCTTTGTCCAACCATTTCCCTTCATGAACTGCTCCACAGCCATGAGCTCAATCTCTAATGAGGCACCAGGTAAGGGGAGGTGCTTACTCAGGAGAAGGATGCTTCATATTTCATACAAAAAGTACACTTGACTTCCCCCGAAGGGTATGTGATGAGGAGATTCCATCTGACAAAGTGGTTCCCAGGTGGCCTGCCTGGAGCCAGGGGAAATTGGATTAAATAGTGTCTGATGGCCTCATGTAGGCTAAGATTTCAATGATCTTTATTAACCTTCATTAATCATGTAATCATCTTTCTACTTTGTAACTGAATTTGTATCATTTTAAGATAATGGCTTCTAGGATGTGTAGAGCCAAAGCTACAATACGACCTCAAAGAGCCAATCCTTCCCTTGGTTAGTATCAAATGCTGCCACTGAGAATGCTTTCCCATTTGATGTGAAGAGAAAGATGTTCACAGAAACTCTGATGCCATGTCTAAGGCAAAATGGCAATGTGGCCTTAATCTTCATATTTCAGAATAGGATGCTTTCTAAAGATCCTACAGCTGGCTCAAGGACAAATGTAGAATATTTAAGATGAGACGATAAATTTTAAAATAATTATTTTTTGGATACCCAGAGGAAACAAAATCCCATGGAAACTATTTCAATCAGAACAAGGAATAATACACATCAAAAATAACACTCAAGAGTTTGCCATGTGGGAAGAAGTGTAAGGCAACTCAGTAAGTCCACTTAATACATTCATTTAGGTAATTCGAAAAAGGAAATGCAAAAATCCATTCTTAAAGACCAGTTTTTCCTCTTCCTGTTTTTTTTTACAATTTCTAAGAGTGTGAGTGAATCTAAATTCTTCTTCCAATTTTTTCATGCTATACAAAATAATTGGATATGGAAAGGAAATGATATAACTTGAAATTTCTGACAATTTTGCTAGGACAAAATTAAACATGACTTTATCCTTTTCCTTTGCTTAAACTAGTACATGAGCATGCATGCCCCTTTTCCACCATTTCCTTTGTTCGGTCTTGATGTCAGGCTTTTCTTCCCTCACAATGCAGTCAATAACCCTGTTACAAGTTCAGCTGGTCTGGGCAGCCATGTCTGGTCGCTATGTTAAAAATGCTGAGTTCTGTGAGCATCAACACAGATTTGTGTATAAGCTAAATAAATTGAGTTAAAGAGAAATTCTGTTGACTGTGGAATGGGCCCATCCATTGCCACTGGACTAGGTACTGATAGGTACCAGCTAGAGTCACATTTCTTACATTAGTGAAAATCCACCAGTTGCCAGGGCAGAGGAGAGAGAGCTAGTATTAAACATGGAACACACTGAAAGATGAAACTCTTTCAATAATAAAAGCAATGTTACTTCCTCCCATAAAGGTTCTCATCTTCTCCTACTCCCAATTTTAAAAGGTAACAAGCATCAAGGGCAATTTCAAAATGTGAGCAACATTATGCATTAGGCATCTAGATGTTTCAGATGTGCAGAGCCAGGGAAAACCTGAAGTGCTGGTGCAACATCCTGGCTTCCATCAGATCAAACATATCAAGTATGAACCAGGAGATGGGTCATTCCTATCCACCCACCACATATGCTCTTCTAAATCCACAATGTGATACAGAGTCCTTGAGATGCTGAGTGTTGCCTTGATAAACCTACCACAGGGGAAAACAAGCCCATTTGAAACAAATCACGTGGTGGTTGCTGACTCCTTCAGAAAATTTATGGAGAAATAACTCCATGGTTATCCCTACAGTGAGACTGCAGGGTAGGAATTGAGAAAATGAAGAGGAGGCTGATAAATAATCCCAGGATTTGAGAACACAGGTACAACCTATTTACACTCCATTCACCAAGGTTGTTAAATTGAGATGGGGAAATCATCAGCTGGCCTATAATTTTATCCATACACAGAAGGCAAATCAGAAAACCCTTAAAATGGCTTTCCACACTACCATAAATTTTCTCTAAGGAAGACAAGTCCCTCCTGCACCGTGAAATCTAGAGACACATGTCTGGTTTGGTACGGACTATCCCCTCTTGCTTGAGCTTTCTGCATCCCTGGGTTCTTTCCTCTTTGCAGCTAAGCTCGTGAGAAGAACTGACACAAGGGCCTGCTCACCGGCAGCTGCATCACACAGCATCTGGCTGAGGAAGGAGTCTTATAGCATTTTTCTCCGCAAAGTCAGACTCCATGTACATCTGTACATTTCTCCCATATTAAGATGTGAGCCTGTGCAAAGCCCAAGGATTCTTGGATTAATGATTTGTCTCTGACTTATGTATGTACATGTTTCTAGTTTTCCTATGGGGCCTGTCACTGGTGGAGCTGGGGGCCCTCTAGCCCAGGCTGCCTCTTCACCAAGAGTTCCAAATTTACACTTCTGATACTATCTCCAAGTGCAATCACATGTATGGAGGAGAGATAAGGATTGAAAGAATACCACTTGGGTGCTTTAACTTCAATTGTTCAATAGATCCATTAAAACCAATCAGTGTTACTGTTTGCATTTCTACATTCTTTAATACACTGGCATCCTCAAAAACTGGAATGGCCCAGATTCTGCTGATGTCCTAAAGGCCTACAGTGGTATACAGATATATAATAATCTGCCATATATGGTCAAGAATGTGAAGCTTACATTTTCATTAGGAAGCACTCTTACATGAACTGTTACCCAAATGTGCATGGTCCACATAGAATGAAAGCATTTTGCTTCAGATGTCAAGTTCAGTATCATGTCTGATCATTTAAAGCATTTACAAGTGCATGAAAAAAATAAGGCTTACATGGAAACAGAGAAAAGATAAAAAACATCAGTGCATTTTTCCTTTCCTGGTCAATCAGCAGACAGAACAAAAATGCTATTTTTGGCTAATGCTTAGTTTTATGATTTTAGATTATACTCTGTCACCATTGCATGGATAAATAAAAGCCCCCAAACTACGTTTTCCTCTTTTTGTCCCTTCAAAACTAATAGGGAACTTAGTTCACACATATTTAACACTCATTATGATTCCATTCCTACATCTCTGCTTTGATATTCAGCAAAAGTCCTAAATTGCTCACTTACTTAGCTGAATCACATGTTGGAGCTGAAACAGATCCATTAATGAATGACTGTTTTGCCAGAAGTCTGCTTAGAGCTACCTGATTTTAGTATTAATGACAGAATAAATCTTAAGAGGAATGCCAATATATTTTAATTTTATGCATTTTGCCTATTTTAGCAGTCTATTCTAACACTGGTTTTGCTGTAAATATCTTACTACTGCTAAGTATTAAAGGAAGTTCAGAAATATCCACCAATATATTTCACATTACAACTTTAAATGAGATTAAAATTTAATTTACACTTTTTAGAATAGAATAATTGTAGCTCATTTGCTAAAATAACACTTAACATGAGCAGATGCATATAATAATTGTAAAAGCATACAAGAAAAGTAATTTAACTTTTAACTAGAACTGTCATTACAAACTATAAACTGCAACATAAAATAATTTTTTTTCCTGAGCCAAAAGAAACAGAACCCAATAAAGTAATAATAGCTAAGAAATTTAACCTTGAGAAAAACAACATTTTTATTGGGGAAAAAAACCCTCTCTTACACATATTTTCTGCTTAAAATATCTCCTTTACAAAATAGCTAATATTTAAAGTCTCAATAAATTTCAAAATTAAGCCAAATGTAGAATTTAAAACACTTAACCTAAATCAGTGCATTATTTATCAATTTTAGAGTAAAACAAAAGCTACCACATTTGATATCATAAAAAAAAATCTATTAAAACTATTTTCCAAATTGAGTTTTAAAAAGTGACTTCTCATGGTCCATAGAAAATTCCAGTTATAATATTAAGACAAATTAGTCATGGGGATGAAAGTAAAGCACAGGGAATATAGTCAATAATATTGTAACATATTTATTGACAGATGGTAATTACACTTATTGGGGTAAGCATTTAATAATATAGATAACTGTTGAACCACTATGTCATGCACAATATAATACTGTATATTAACTATACTTCAATAAAAGAAGAAAATCTAAATGATGTTCTTTCTGCACAAGTAACACAGAACAATAAATTTTGCTGCAGCCAAATGCAGATGGAATGGAGATCAGTGAATGGAGATGGCAGGAGACTGAGCTCTGGTCTTTGACAATCCATGCTGTGCACATTTGGAAGAAAGGCCCCCAGATGTAAACATTATTTATCTTCAGAAGGTGGAAATATGGCTATCTTTTCCCATGTACCCATATTCTCTTGTATTTTATGAGTTATCTAAATTAAATGGAAATTAACTTTTCCTAGAAGTTCTATTTTGTTCCTTTTCAAATCTCCTTGGTCTCCTTAAAATAGTTTTTGGGGTTTTGCTTATATTTTCAAGCTTCTCTATGATTTTTCTAAAACAGATATGTATTAGGGAGGGAAAAGCTTGAGCTTCCACAGCATAATATGGAGACTTAGGGCCTGGCAGGTTTGTGCCTCCTTCACTGGGACTCACTGTGAACAGGCAAGGTCTTTCTGCACCCACTTAGAGAACCAGGCCCCATCTGGGGCACTTCCATCTCCTAGGACACTGTCAACCCACTTAAAGCTGGGTTGTTGCTCATCTGGGCTCCAGCCGAGTGTGAAGGAGCAAGAGAGGACAGCGGTAACGGTTCACTTCAGCTCACAATCTATTTCTGAGAACCTAATTACATGTTCCCACCTGATTGTTCAGGGAACCGGGAATGCAGCTAAGCAAGGCAGTCATGTGCCCTATATACCTATTCTTATTACTGTGAAAATCAATTTTATGGATAGCTAGCCATCTCAACCACAATATGAAACATAAAGATTTTATATGATGTGCCTAATATATACAATATCAATGTCTCTACAGGTCTGATTCTACTATCCACTATTTCTTTAGTTTTTCCCTTCAGGCTATATTTCCGTTGTATTTTGAGATTTTCAACTGTGAGTTAATGTTCTGTGGGACATCTGTGGGAATGTTTTGAGGATTGGGTTGAAGTTGCAGTCTTCTAGAGAAGGCATATATATATATTCTACTTATAGTTTCTATATAAAAATATGATTTATAATTGACTTAAGGGAGATCATCAAAAGAACCTAAGAGCTAGAATCACAAGCCTAGAGTTTCTCTCCTGAGCCTTATCTGTTGGATGGCCATACTCAGAACTCTGATTTCTCCATCTGTAAAATGGAAAGAATAATAGCCATCTTACTTATCTCTTTAAGTTACAATGATGCACATAATAGTTTTGCAAATTCTTGAACAATATTGGCAGTTTGAATTAAGAGCAAGAACCTTATAAACTGAAGAACACCCATATGTCAATAGGTACAGACATGTTAAAAAGCAATGATTTACAAAGCCCTTTTCTTGATATCCTCCACAGGCCCTGCCCCTGCTGAGCTGGTGCCCCAGTTATTGGTTTCACCTGTGAACAGTTAGCTGCCACTGCTGACTTCATCGAATATCTTCTTTGTACTTCCATCTGCATTTTATGTGAACTCTGGAGCGATTAGTTGCTAATATCAACAGTGGTGCACAGTCTAGGAACATTTATTGCTCCCCTGCTTGGCTTAATGTTTCTGACTTGGTACCATAATATTATTAATAGTCACAGGGTACAATAAAAGAAAATTAAGTGTTTATTTTGTTTAGGCTTTAACCACTTTACCTACAGCCTTTTTCCATTACATCTGCACATAAATGAGCATACACTACATATTTTAGATGCAAATCAGGGTTTAACTTTGCTAATCATATAGTTTCCTTTCTGGTAGTCTTCCAGGCTGGCTTCAGTGTTACTCCTGATGCATGTATATTGTAGCAGATGAAGAAATGGCCATGTCGTAGATGTTTACCCTTTTGTAATTCATTATAGTTGTTTTTGCAGAACAACTGTATTTTAAAATTCAAAATTACTCCAAACATTCCTTTGCAATTCCAGGAGCATATCTGTTAAATTCCAGACTGAAGTATATGGTTCAAATGCAGATAATTTTCTAATACATAGCTGGGAACGGTTGCTGTGGGATATGGAATCAAAGACACGAGAGTAACTACAAGTAAAATATATTGGAACCAAATTTCAGTTTTAAAGTGCCCTCACTTTTCAACTTGAGAAAAAGCCTGAAGATGTAAGACTTTTAAGTGGGCATCCAAGGTTAAAACAATGAGTTTATTCCACATTTTCTGCTCTCTCCACCACCTCCTAGCTAATGTTCTTCTAAATGAGTGTTTGTTCTGCCTTGAAAAGATAAATTAATATTTTACATGGCAAGAGTTCCTTTATTCCTTGGTAGGATATTTCTGACTTGATTTATATGATGGCATTTAAATGTTTAAAAGCTTTTGTAAGGCAAGTTTTCAATCGATTAAAGAATTTAGTTCCCACTAAAGTTCCTGCATCAGATATTATCTCAGAAGGCTTACTTCCAAAGATTTATAATCCAGTCTCTTCCTCCTGTTAACCATATATTTTGGTGAGCATCCCCCTGGACCACTTGTGGGGTTTCAGTCCAGCATTGTCACATGGAGTGATTGCAAACAGCATTGTTGAGCCTGCATTTACCAATGCCCCATCAATGCGTACAGGTCCTACCAGACCAGACTATGGTCTGCTTACCTGGCAATTTATATGAGACTTCTGGAGCTTCTTGGGACTATCTTACAGGTTCAACAAACAGATTGTGCTGAGCAGGAAGATAGAAGCACAATATTCTGAAAGAAGCTGTATAAAATGTACTAAT
Source organism: Manis javanica (assembly GCF_040802235.1). Taxonomy (NCBI): domain Eukaryota; kingdom Metazoa; phylum Chordata; class Mammalia; order Pholidota; family Manidae; genus Manis; species Manis javanica. The sequence goes on from NC_133162.1 coordinate 103,258,922, forward strand.
GTTAAATCCAAGATAGATAACTGAAAAATGCAAATAAACTTCTGTATAATTACTTTGTAGATTAAAAGGCATTTTTCTCAATATTCTATTTCATCTCTACTACAAAGGCAGGCATTATGATGATGATTTTATTGGTGAAGAAACAGAGTCACAGAGATGTAGAGGGACTGTCTTAGAACAGAGACTCAGGTCTACTGGCTCCAGGCCCGGGCTCTTCCTTCCTCACTACATTGCTTGGATAGCCAGCAACACCAGGCAAAGCTGGCCCCAAACCAAACTGTCTTCCCTGTAGATTTCAAAGCACCTTCAATGCCTTCTTCCACAGCAACCTCCTGGCACAGTTCAATGCACTACGATTCACCCTTGCATCACTGCCTTGGTTTTGTAATCCTAAGAATAAGCCACTCACACCACCACCTCTGCCATCCCCTCCTCCAAAAGTTACCAAGATCAACATACCACCAAGTGGTCTTGAGGGGCTGTCTTTGCTGGAATGTTCAAATTCACCACAGTAAGAATCCAGTTGTAAATCATGTAACTCTCTTCTAAGTAATTTGTGGTTTTTATTTTATGCCTGTTTTCAATATAAAGTTATTTTCATGGCAGTGACATTCTCTCAGACTTTCAGTGCATCTTTTCTCCTGTCAAAGGACTCCATGTACTATTAGAACAGTCATCGTTTAGTCAAAGTTCCCCCAAAGCTTTGCGTTCTCCCTAGCCAATGGTCCTCATCCTAAGAAGGATGAGATAACAAGAAGCCCATCATGAAACACTCTTATCTACTTGACAAGCCTTATGTCTTCTTAATCCTCACCTCTAGAAAGATGAAATAGCATTTCTCTCTAGTTATCCAGTTATTTAAAATTTGGTCTGTCTTTGCAAAGAACCTAGTGCTAGAGCCATTACCAGATTCCCAAATCAGAGGGAGTGAAAACCTGGGATGGAGGGGGAAAGCAACGAGGCAGGGGGAGACAAGAGTTGTGGTTGTTGCAGAGGATGAACATTCAGAAAGAGGCCACCTTTGATGACCTCCTGACAGTGTTCAAACATCATCTGGACCCTTGGTGTTTCGGTTGTACAGATAACATGGCTCCAGCTGATGTTTCCTCATTGTAAGTTAACACCCTGTGTTCAGCTGTTTACTGGTTTACTGAAAGCACTGTTGATCAGATACTACTCCTCTTCCCTAGCCAACTGCTTCCTGGATCCCCCTCACCACATCAGGGCTCCCACTACAAGGCCCAGAATATGATGCAAGCATCCCCTTCAAAGCTATCTTTCTTAAATCCCAAACTTTCAAGAAAAAAGTTATGCCCTGCTTTGAAATGGTGGCTGATAATAAACTTATTTATTTTTTCTTCTTTATTTCAATGTAGTGCTCATAATGCAGGAATTTAATTGAGTAAATGTCTGGAAGTAACTATAGTACAGAAACATAAAAAAATTCTGAGAGCAAAGATAAAACCATCCACAATTTTATCATCTTAACTCCCTTACTTCTATCATTTTGATGCACCAAACTGTCTGTTCTATATGTACTTTTACATAGCTGAAGTCAGGTTCTACATGAAATGTTGCATACTTTAAAATTTTGTTTGTTTTCATGATATCATCAACATTATTTTCCATGTTGTATTATGGGGGATAGGGGAGAGTTTCTAACTACCATTTCTAATACTCGTATAATTTTCCTTTAGATGTCTTACAAATTATTTTTCTTCTTTAAATAATTCTGTGAGGAATATCTTTGTGCATATGAATGTTTCATACTTTGGCTATTTTACATGGACAGATTATTGTTCCTTCTCTCTTTGATAAGCTCCTCCTCCACTCTCTACCCTTTAATGGTCAGGATTCTCTTGGATTTCATGAGTTATCCTCTTTCCACACTCCTCTTCTCCCCTATGCGAGCTCATCTACAGTCAAGGTTTCATCTCCCAAATATTTTCCAGGGTCCCAGACCTATTTCTATTAACCCAGCAAAAATATACCATGTGATACCTACTGAATTCTCAAATAGTTTCCCCAATGTTAAATACCAACTTCTCCCAGAAATTGCTCTGCCTTTTAGGTGTATATGTAATGGCACTCAGGTAATGACACCCCATCCATCCAGTCTCCCAGGTTAGCAACCACATGACAAATTTTCTTTCTTTCATATCTGATAGTTCTCAAGTCTCCTCTTAGAAATTTCTTTCACACCTCAAGCTGCTTCTCTCATGGACTCCCACAAGGCCACTACCTTGGTCCAGGCCTTTATCATATTTTACTTAGATAATAACTGTCTGCTAACAGGTTTCCATGCTAACAATTTTGATATCACCCCACTCCAACCAGTCTCATCTTGAAGTTCACCCAAACCTGTATCTTCTTTTTTTTTTTTTTTGCTTATAGCATTGCCAACTTGAGCATGCAACAGAATCACCTGAAGGGCTTGTTAAACCAGAGATTTCTGGGCCCCATCCTCCAGAATTTCTGGTCAGTAGGTCTGAGGTAGGGACAGAGAATTTGCATCTCTAACAAGTTCCCTGGGAATGCTGATTCTGCTGGTCTGGGGACCACATTTTGAAGACCACAGTCTATAAGATAATATTTAAGCTTCTGATTGTGCACATTTTAGAATCTGGGCTCAGTTTGCTCTTTCAGCCTTGCTCTGTAGAACCGGTCTATGAAACTACTTTCCTGCTATGTTAAAATTGCCAACTATGCTCAGTTCCTGATGGCTTTCAGAATTGTCCTTCATTGTATATGGCTGCCTGAATAGGCCTCATATTCAAGTTTTCTTTTTCTATTGGAAAACAACTACTACAAAATTATGAACTCAAGCAAGTATCTGAGCCAAGTAAGTGCTAAAAATGCATAAAACAAGAGCAAACAACACGAAGACAGTTCTGTTTAAAGGAGGAGTCTCTATTGAGCTCCTATTAGCCTCCTGAGGCTATTGCCAAGTCTTCAGATTTTTTCCAAAGAAACCAGAATTCCAGGTTTCTAAGCAAAATTTCCAGATTCTTAGATGCTGGTAATGGATCAAAAAAAATCTAAAACCAAGAAACCATATGCTGGCCGAATTCAGCCCAAGGCCTGTAGGTCTGCAACAAACATTGCATCTTGATCCTGTCCAAGCTAAACCCAGTATCTGTTCCTCAAAGCAACTGTCTTGATGTGTCCTACCCCCAACTGTACACCCAATGTGGTCACACATACATACATATGCACACATAAAGACTAAGTTGTCCTGTCCTTTCTGCTCCTATGGCACTTTGTTAAAATTTATATGATAGCATTTATTTCAATTAAACTTTTTACATAAGTGTTACTCCCACTGCAAAGTAAGAAGCTCAAGAGCAAAAACTAAGTCTTATGCTTCTTTTATTCTTATATTTACTCCAAATGTAGTGTGCCCAAAAAGCATTTGCTAAAAAACAGAAAGCAGGATAATCGACTGAATGTGCTAGTAAAGGTAAACTCTCCTTTCATGACGTGGAACACAGTATTTTGTTCCACGTAGCATAGCCACCCTTTGTTCGACTTCCTCAGTGACATATTAGATTTCCCACAATGAAACATTCAGATTTCAGCCATGCTTTCAACAGATGTACAGAAAAACGTTAGTCTAAGTAATCTAATATAAATACTGGAAGTATTTAGATCAAGCAGCATTATCTTGGCCTGTCTTTCCAGAAGGAAAAGATGGGTGTGATTCATGGCAATGACTAAAGGCATCAGTATTCTCTTATCATAACTCTAGGTAATCTTTCAGATGCATGCAATTAATCACAGTGTTTAGAAATGGGAAGATTTATGCATCAACCCAAGAGCCAGCTGTCTTCAACCTACTTAATCCCCCCCACCCAAAAACATAAGAACAACAAAAACAATTCCATACTATGCCTGACAGAGAGGAAGTCAAACCAGAAAATTCTTTATCCTCCATCCTGGACTTTCTTTTACTCTTGAAATTATCTAGCCTCACAAACTTATGTATGATGTGAAAGCCATCAAACAAATATAAAGTTGAAATTAAATTTAACCAGAGGGTTTCTTGAGCCCTGAAGTTCTTTCATAATAAGAAAATGGTATTGTCAATGGTGCCCTTCAAGTCATACTTCCAGTGTAAATAAAAGTCATTTCAGAGTGGAATACAAAGTCAGATTTCCTGTCATTTCTTACTAAACTCTAAAGCGTGGGGAAAGAAAAAACACTTTCAGATAATTGAAATTTTCTTCAATTATAAAACAGAACTTCATAACCTGAAAGGCTTTTTATTAACCAAGACTCATCTATTGTAGTCGGGCTGCCCTCTTATTGGAGAAGCTCCTGTGTAATTAGAGCTGCTGGTTCTGCTGACAGCGCTCTTCACTTTCCAGAGCCCTTATCTGTGGTGGGTAAGTCTTCACACAGCAGTACTAGCACTATGTACCGTGTTCTGTGCCTTCACATTTTAGTACAAGAGCTAATCTCCATACTTCTAATTTACTCTTCATACATTCTTCCCCTAGAACCAATTATATTAAGCAGCGTAAAAGAAAAAAAAAGAAGTTAACAGGTTACATTACATTTTAAAATGTTTAAATTGAGCTGTTCATCCTTAGTCCGCCTCTCCCTATTCACAGAGTAACCTTCATCCTCTTATATAGCACATTGATTTTTATATTATGAATTAATATTTTCTTTAGGAAAATACTTATGATTTCCCGTATCCTCCAATATAAAAAGCCTGAATCAATAAGGTCGTTGCTGCCAATGCTGTTGTAATTACTTCTTCTCTTGGTAGGCACTTTCCCATTATGAGGCAGGTGTGGGATAGAGCTCGCACCAGGGTCCCTGTTGGAAATCACCCAGGCTACCACAACTGCGTCCTGCCCATCATGCTCTGTGCAACCTTTCCTTCCTTCACTTAGCTTTTGTTGGTCAGCTTCAATTCTCTTTCCCAAAGCACGCTTTTAATCATGATTTCTCGCTTACAGAGAAAACTTGAAATTAGTTTGAACTATGCTGGACAGCAATTAAAACACTTTTTCCAAAGCTGTTGAACAATATGATCCTAATTCTACTTTCTTAGAAGAAAAAAATGGGGAGGGGAGCACCTTAAGTCCAGGTGCCCTGGCCTAGTGGCCTGACTAGTCAGTTGCTCCTGCTACAGGTTCAAGGTCTATGGACTCTGCTCGTTGTCCTTAGCATATAGTTGGAGAACTGTGCTTTATCCCTGTGATAAAATCTTCTTGGATGACTTATTTCAGGTTGGACATCCGGCTCACTGTTTCACAAAGACGAAGCTGCTTTTGGTGCCCTGCCTGTGACTTCTGTATGTCTTCCACTTAATTACTGTGTTTTACAGTGTTTCTCATAAGCATTCTTCTGTTATTCAGTTTCTAATGGTCCCATATTATACCTTTAAAACAGAGGGAAAACATGGACACCAACAAAATGAATCAAATCTTCAGAATCTGGCTTCAAACTCACTTTCTCTTTTAGATATGTCACAATGAAACTCACCGGGCTCCAATCATGCCAGCAAGCCTCTTGCACTTTATTCAAACCAGTACCTACTTTTGCATTTTTACATATATTCCCAATACATATTCCTCATGTGTTTCCTTGCATTTTTCTGGAAACCTTATTTGGTAATGAACTCCACAAGAGCAATGACCTTTGCTTTCTTTAAAATTTCCTCCAACAGACATAAGCACAACCCTGGATTTGGAGGCAGTAACCCTACCATTTACTAGTACTAGGAACTTGAGCCTTTCTATTATCTCTCAGAGGCTTGATTTCTTATCACTAATATAGGAATAATCATGCCACCAACCATGTCATCTCAATAGGAAGGGCTGTGGCTGAAGATCAGATAAGTTGTCATCTATCAGGACACTTTGTAAACTGCCAAGTCTCCCACAGATGCTCTAACAATTATGCTGAATAAATACTGCTGATACATAAGCCAGTAAATAATTAAGATAAGCACAAAGAGTAGTGGTTTCTCCACTCTTACCATAGTCAACTAAAATTCATTTTAAGTTTTCATCTATTTTCTATCCACATGAAGAAGCTGAAGTCTTCAGCACAAATGCATAAGGATTAGGGAGGCACTAGAAATATGTAAAGAAGACCTGGCATACAATTTTGTTAAGATATGCTGAGAGCTGTGGCAAACAGGAGAACCTACATGTTATCCAAAGCAGAGGGGTGGGACTGCATCAATTAATTATACCATGCAGAAAGGGTAGCCAAATATTTCAAGAGAAACAGCAATCCATACTTTTATAAATGAAATATCTAGATTTTTTAATTTTGGCTTTTAGTTCAGTTTTTAAAATAAATGTATAATGTCAACTACATCGGTAATGAATATGCCCCATGGATCACAAGACTTCACAACCACTGGCTCAAGGTTCTCAACAATTGAATTTGTATGAATAATCAACAAGTGTTCCTGAGCCCTGGTGATAACTAATTCTGAAACAAATTTTTTAGGTAATATTCAAAAGAAGTATACGGCACAGTCCTTATTATCAAAGTACAGGAATTGATCATTATTAAGTGCTTAGCATTTATTCAGTTACTTTGTATAAGTAATCAGTTCACTTAATAGAACCCCTATGAACTTATAAGGTGATGACTACCAGACACAATTTACTGATGAAATAAGCAAGGTACAAGGAGTTAATTTCCCAAGAGAATTGGCATAACCAGCAAGTGGTGAAATAATAATTTAAACTCAGTTCTGGCTATTGTTAAAACTCAGGTTTCTCTACGATGGAAAGGAACAGAATCAAATATTAAAGACCTAGTGAATAATTGGTGACACTGTGATATGACTTAAGGGTGTATGTCTCTCTGAAAGATTTAGTGGAGGATGGGGGCCCTGAGTTAGTTAAGATATGGATAAATGGAAGAGAAGTAGAAAGTGCAGCATGAATGAAAGCTTGGGCACAGAAGAGGAACTTACCAGGTCCTAATAGGTTTTTTCCCCCCCTCTGTCTTTCCAACAAACACCCTCCAGCTTCAGTTAAGGAATATGTGTGGGTTTTGCTTGACTCAGTGTTTACCCATATTTCAGTAAAAGCACTCTTTTGCTGTTTTCCTTCAGGGAACCGTTCTGGCACTTCACTAAGGCTGAAGCTAGAGTCACTTGCCCAAGGACTTTGCTCGTTAGAAGGTACAAGACCAATCGCCCACCAGATGCTATGGCGGTGGCCCATGCCACACCGCACCTGTGCATGGTCTTGCCCTCCTTCTCTGAGTCACTCTTGCTGCCTGGGATCACTTTCCAAATGAACTGCCTCTTCCAAGTCCTCGACTGATGTCCTGCCTTGGGGGAAGTTAGGACAAGACAGCTACTCGTGCTGAGATTCTCAAACTGTCTTCTGCCTAGCCTCCCCAAGGCAAGGTTATTCAGCTGGTAGTCTGATACTGAACTATCCTCTACTTTTCTAACGACTTCCTTGTTCCACTTATATCAGCAGGCATCCATTTCTGTCCCTTACCACCAAGAACCCTAACTGATTTACAGCTTTATTTCAAGTGGACCTATATTATACCACTGGATAATAGAAGGAAAGTTCTGCACATATACAAATATAGAAGTCTTACTGATGATCAGTGTGCTTTTGCTTTAAATGGTAAGAAATTCTGAAACATCTGAGAATATTATTAAAAGGCTCTTGAAAAGCTAACGTTATGGGTGGGCTGTACAGTCATCTGGCAGTGATTCATGGTGTTTCTGCCAATGCCCACACCTGGCATGATGAAGTGCTGAAATCCAGCATTTCCCTGAACTGCCTGGGCATCTAAGACCAAGACTCCATCTGCATTTATACCTTCTTTAATAACTCACCTAGCACTTCCCTGAAATCATTACCTTTTGGTGTTTCCCACCTAAGGGCCATACCTGTGACAGAGTAATCCTTGGAGGAAAACACAAATTACTTTCTACCTCCCCAGGCGAGGAAGTAGAGAGCAGACACAAGATTCATCCTTACATCTACTGGTTTCTGAAGACACTGTTTATCTACAAAATCATACAGCTGCAACTGCCACTTCAAATAAATGAGCCAGATTCCTATTAAGTCCAAGTGTAACTAACTATCTACTTATTCTATCACCTTTCTCCCTATCAGCTATTATTAGGTCTAATTACTCAGTGGCATCAAATATAGAAGTATAGTCTTGAAAAGTGGCCATTTTTCTAAAATCTGTAATTGAAATTACAAATAGAAAATCCACATTATTATAGTGCATCTGGTCCTTGTTAATTCTTAATCTCCTGTATCTTTTACTGTCATGATTTTTCCAGATGTGCAAGTATCCCATTAGTTAATATTTTACATAAACTAAAGAATTGTTGAAACAAAGTAGAAACTCTGTGGCTCCCAACACTCTCTCCATACAGGAGCAGTCTAAGTCTAGCTGACCAAGTGCCAAGATCATAAAAATCCACTGACTAAGAAACTTGCAAATGAGTCCAAAATTTCCCCCAGCCTCATTGGGTGTGTGTGTTTTACACTCTGTTTGATTTATAAAAGAAGAAATGCTAAGAGAAAACCAGCATTTCACTAAAGTAATTTTTAGTAACTTTTTGATAACTAATACCCTACAAAGAAATGGGTCTTTCATTCCCTAAAATAGAACTAGAACTTTGGGTTTGCTTTTTAACAATGGGTTAAAAAATAAAACTTGCCATTGGACTGCTTCTTGAGATTTTCTAGAATGGTAGCTTCCAAAGGTAGCCCATTATTAGAATCACCCATGAGTTATTAATAAAGAAGATTCCAGGGTCCCATCCTAAAACTACTGAAGCAGATTCTCTGTCAGGTAGGTCAGATTTCCCTGGTGATTCTGATATTCAGCCAAGTTTAAAAACCATGGCTACAGTCTAGAGTCTGAAGATTAAATATTGCCTTAGCAGTTAAAACTTTAGTACTTGTGATTATAATTTTATTATATTAATTTCCTTTGGATTTATATTTTGGAAGAAAGTCCTGGATGGGAAATCATTTGGCCATTATTTTGTCCAAATCCTCCATTTTGAAAAATCCCTTTGAAAAGTTGAAAGAGACCTTCAAATGATGGATTTGCCTGCTGGAATCCTGATCCTTTTTTGCAGTACTTACGATTTCTCTTAGTTTAGAAGTACAGCTCTAAAAGCATGAGGACAGGCCTGATGGGAAGATGGGAAGTTACTTCCACCCTGGCTTAATCATCAGGATTGAGTCAGGAGGCTGGAAGGGACCTGGGGGGACCATCTGGTTTAGTCTCTGTCTTCATTTGGTTGTGACTGGCTTCTAGGAATTTCAGAACTGTTCCAGGAGAGTTCACTGCTTGTGTTCCAATATCCCCACAGTGAGGAAATCCTTCCGTAGAGCTGTCTGGTGCTGCTACCAAGTCGGCATGTCCTGATCCTCAGTGCAGGGAAAAGGGTATATTGCTCCATCGTTCCCTGATTTACTCCTTAGAACCAAGAATCTACACTTAAAATAATATGAAAGGATGGATTATAACCCTAATAGGAGTATAGTACCATAAAGAGAACCACAGACCGAAGTAAGAAATTTAGACAGTAGTACCAACACTGCCACAAACAGTATGCAAACAGGCTCATCACTAATACTCCAGTGTTTTAGTCTCTTCATCTGCAAATTTAAGAAACCAAACTGTTTCTGGCTTAATGTTGTGTATGTCTTAATTGTTCCATCATTCATTTACTTCCTCATGGAGGCCCTCGACTGCCTTCCATAAGCTTCTGTGAGCTGAGGGCTGGGTAAAAGGAGGGAGAACAACAAACATGCTCCCTGACTCCGAATGACTTACGGGCATAAGGAAATCAGACAAATAATGAATGATAAATATGTAATTACACTGATATTATTTTGGTAGAGGAAAAGAAAGATGTTGAGGCAGTCTAAAGGAGCCCTGTGGTCTGGAATCTGTCCTCCCACAGACAGCACACCTGGCCCTCTAAATCACTCAAGTGTGGAAAGGCAGATGGCCCCTGTGTTCCAAGAACTCTCCAAATGGACTGAATTACCCATTAGTATGAAACTGATCAATCTTATTAGATTTTGGCAGCACCTAGATGACCATATTTGAGAGGAAATATCCACATTTGCTTGTAGAATTATATAAATAACTTCCAAGAAAACCAGTAGGGCCTCCAAACTTTAGAGACTAAAGTGATGTGGCTCCAGTGTTAGCATTATTACTTGGCTACGAACTAGTGACAAGGTCAGTCATAAATTTAGCCCCATTAACTTCACTTAAAAAAAGTGTTTTATAGCCACAAAATAAACTATTAACATTGGCTCTTCTCCCAAGCATGAGTTGACTATAGAGGAACCCAAGAGTATATGGATAGCTTGGTCAAATTTATCATTAGTAATAGGAAACATCTTCCGTGGTATCCTATTTGCTGAATACTGGTTGGTGGGGGGGAGTGTTAACCCAGTATTAATAAACTCCAATTACCAGTCATTTCTTTAAAATGGTGCAGCACCTGTAGTCATCCAGGAAGTCTTTGGGACAACTGCCACTGTGATACACCCAACAACTCTGTGAGGCAGGTGGGATGATGAATGATATTACCTGCCCATCTGAAAGAAGAAAACTATGGGCTAAGGGGGTTGAGTGAATCACTTCCAAATCATGTAGCTAACTGGCAAACATGTACACATGTGTACATACACACAGACCAGAAATCTGTGTGTATACCAAGGCTGCTATGTGGACACTGGCAGTGACTTTAAAAAGAATAGTCTATGGTAGACAATACATAGATTAGATTACTTAGAAAAGAACATACTATGGCTAGTCTCTGAACATCCTACCAAGTCCATTGCATTCTTTCTCAGAAAGCTGAGAGCCCAGCAACTATACTAAATATCGAAGTAGGTATATATCATATGTCTTGTTTTCTTGTTTGTTGTTAAAGAAAAAAGACCCTAAGTAAGATTCCTCAGTATTGGTTTAATTTCACCTGAAATCTTTCATTATTATTGTTATTGTGATCAGCAGCAATGTCACCATCATCGTTTTTATTATTCTTTTGGGATGGAAACTCAAACTCTACCAATGTGAAGCTGGCCATGTAACAATGACAAACACTTGTTCTGTCACCTGAGATACATTCTTAGCAATCCCTCCTCTATTTACCTGCTACTTAAAGAAAGTATGAAAGCTCCTAAACATACAGTCTGACACAGAATCAGAGACTAAAGATGGGTTAGCATTCAACACATGTGATTAACATAACTCAGGTTTTATGGGCTTGAATTGATATTAGGTTATCAGAAATTTTGATTCTGTAACAGGTTGAGATGTGAACTTTAAATAGTATCTCTTCCTCTCAGCAATCATGCAAAAAGCGAAAGATTTTGATGTAGCTAAGTAGAGCCAGGCATTATGAAGAGCTCCATATTGTTTTGTTTCTGATAAAAACAATTAGTAATCCATTCACTAGAATCATTGATGGACATCAGTTCATTCAATAGGTCATTGTGTTTCCTGTCATTCAGTCTTCCCACACTTTTTCACAGGGGCAGTCATTGGCTGGGACCCTCTTTGGGTGAGACAAGCCATTGAAGAAACAATAACTACAGCCTTTCTGAACTGCACCCTGGAAAACACAGTCCAGCATGCTGCAGGGGTAAAAGGCAGCGCCCAGTCTTGTATCTTTGAAAGCGTGGCTTAAAAATAGCCTGGGGCACTTTCCTGTTTAGTGAGCTCAGCAACAGCTGTTCATAGCCCACATTTCTTTCATACTTCCCTCCTCACCACAAAGAAAATACAACTAACACTGGTTATAGGGATGGACGTTGTTCAACATAAATGTGATTTAAAAATAGCACAGGAAGAGTCATAGACACAATGAAGGGAAAAATGAGGAAAACTTAGGAGGAGTAGAAAGAGTAGTGGGGAGACACTTTTAAACAATGAGAAATTTAAAATAAGCAGGAAGGCAAGAAAGAAACAACAGGATTTGTAAAGGTTGCTTCTGTTGGTGTGGAAAGAGCACCATGGTGGGAATTATAATCATCAAGATTTTTGTTAGCTCTGACTCTCATTAGTCCTGCCTTCTTGGGCATGTACTTTAACATCTCCCAGCCTCTTCCATAAAATGCGCTAGGGCTGGAGGAAATAGAGCTAAGTCACTCCCTAAAAACCCCTCTAATTCTGAAAGTGTTGTATTGTTTGAAAGAACACAAAATGTGGGCTCGTGGACAGCAGAGGGAGGAATAGATTTACCTAGTAAGTACTGACGTTCCAGTTGCCTACAGAAGAGCAGTAAGGAGTGTGAAGATGAGGCAAGCCAAAGTATGCCCAGCTTGAGGGCCATCTCTTCCCCCATCCTAGGAGGACTGCCTAAGGGGGTGGTGAGAAAGCTGTCCTCACACCACCAAGCTATAGCAGCAGCCCAATTCTCAGCCATCCACAAGCTCGCAATTCCCTCCTATCTTCCGTGGTGCTCACACGAAGGCTCCTTCCCAAAGGTCACAGAGTCAGGATGGCAGCACACAGCCTCTGACTGGAAGCCATGCAGCACACAGGTAAAGAGCTCAGGTACTGGAGTCAGCCTCAACTCTGCTGAGTACCAGACCATGACCTTTGGTCAATTACTATTTCTCTGATCTTCAATTTTTTTCTTAATTTACTAAAATGCAGCCAGAAATGCATCTTTGAGTGTTAAATGCAGTTATCAAAGGGCATGACACAGAGTGAGCACTAAATACATGCTATCTACCATTATTTGGGAACATTATTTTTGTGGGGTTCTTCCTTACTTAGCTTAGAGAAAGGTTTTTTTTTTGGCTAGTTTTTAAAAATTTTTATTTATTTTTATTTTTTTGAAGAACATTATGTTTACTAGGCTCTCCCCTATCCCAAGTCCCCCCCACAAACCCCATTACAGTCACAGCCCTTCAGCATAGTAAGATGTTGTAGAATCACTACTTGTCTTCTCTGTGTTGCACAGCCCTCCCCTTTCTCCCACCCCCCACATTATACATGCTAATCATAATACCCTCTTTCTTCTTCCCCACCCTTATCCCTCCCTACCCTCCCATTCTCCCCATTCTCTTTCCCTTTGGTAACTGTTAGTCCATTCTTGGGTTCTGTGATTCTGCTGCTGTTTTGTTCCTTCAGTTTTTCTTTTGTTCTTATACTCCACAGATGAGTGAAATCATTTGGTATTTGTTTTTCTCCGCTTGGCTTATTTCACAGAGCATAATACCCTCTAGCTCCATCCATGTTGTTGCAAACGGTAGGATGTGTTTTCTTCTTATGGCTGAATAATATTCCATTGTGTATATGTACCACATCTTCTCTATCCATTCATCTACTGATGGGCACTTCGGTTGGTTCCATTTCTTGGCTATTGTAAATAGTGCTGTGATAAACATATGGGTGCATCTGTCTTTTTCAAACTGGAGTGCTGCATCCTTAGGGTAAATTCCTAGAAGTGGAATTCTTGGGTCAAATGGTTAGTCTATTTTGAGCATTTTGAGGAACCTCCATATTGCTTTCCACAGTGGTTGAACTAATTTACATTCCCACCAGCAGTGTAGGAGGGTTCCCCTTTCTCTACAACCTCGCCAACATTTATTGTTGTTTTTCTTTTGGATGGTGGCCATCCTTACTGGTGTGAAGTGATATCTCATTGTGGTTTTAATTTGCATTTCTCTGATAACTAGCAATGTGGAGCATCTTTTCATGTGTCTGTTGGCCATCTGAATTTCTTCTTTGGAGAACTGTCTGTTCAGCTCCTCTGCCCATTTTTTAATTGGATTACTTGCTTTTTGTTTGTTGAGGAGCGTGAGCTCTTTATATATTTTGGATGTCAAGCCTTTATCGGATCTGTCATTTATGAAAATATTCTCCCATACTGTAGGGTACCTTTTTGTTCTATTGATGGTGTCCTTTGCTGTACAGAAGCTTTTCAGCTTGATATAGTCCCACTTGTTCATTTTTGCTTTTGTTTTCCTTGCTTTCTCAGGATTGCTTTGGCTATTTGGGGTCTTTGGTGTTTCCATATGAATTTTTGAACTATTTGTTCCAGTTCATTAAAAAATGTTGTTGGCAATTTGATAGGGATTGCATCAAATCTGTATATTGCTTTGGGCAGGATGGCCATTTTGACGATATTAATTCTTCCTAGCCAAGAGCATGGGATGAGTTTCCATTTGTTAGTGTCCTCTTTAACTTCTCTTAAGAGTGACTTACAGTTTTCAGGGTATAGGTCTTTCACTTCTTTGGTTAGGTTTATTCCTAGGTATTTTATTCTTTTTGATGCAATTGTGAATGGAATTTTTTTCCTGATTTCTCTTTCTATTGGCTTATTGTTAGTGTATAGGAAAGCCACAGATTTCTGTGTGTTAATTTTGTATCCTGCAACTTTGCTGTATTCTGATATCAGTTCTAGTAGTTTTGGAGTGGAGTCTTTAGGGTTTTTTATGTACAATATCATGTCATCTGCAAATAGTGACAGTTTAACTTCTTCTTTACCAATCTGGATTCCTTGTATTTCTTTGTTTTATCTAGAGAAAGGTTTTTTATTTGTTTGTTTTTCCCAGGTCCTTCAATCTCCTGAAATACTCCATCATCTTTGATGAAAATAAAACTAAACTAAACTAAAACAACCTGCTAGCTTGGGATGGTCACATAGCAGTTGATCACACATTGACTAAAGCTCTATCAAGCAGGCAAAAATCAGTTCTTAAGCCCCTAAGTGGACTGCTTAGTCAGTAAATCTAAAGATTTAAAAATGGACTCCAATCTATAGTAGCAGTTCCCTAGGGCAACAAATACAAATTTTTGCATCTAGCCTAGACATGCAAGGTTTTCCTTACATTCACCCCCCACCCCCATCAAGAACAGGGACATAGCATGTCTGCATTTTGGCAATCTCACAAGACAGGGTATTTCCTCTAGTTCTGCTATGGTTGAATTGTGCTAAGAGATCAGCCAAGAATAAATGGAAACTACAGGCATAAGATGCTAGCTTTTGTGTTAGTCTTTTCTATAGACACGAAGTGAGATCATCTGGAAAGACCCTCAAGGGACAAATCATCTGAAGTGAGAGAAGAACACTTGGAGGAACTAGTTAATATTCAGGGACATACAACTTAAAAATGGCAGAACTGGGAGAATAGACAATCATCCATCCAGAAGGATTTATGATTACTCCTGAAAGCAAAGCTTTAATAGAACTATATTTTCTAGTAATTTTTACTTCTAAGGCACATCCTCTCACAGCAAAGTATAACTATAGAATTTTAAAGTAGCAAGAAACCTTAACAGACTCTTTAGTTGAACTCCTTCCTTTTATTTGCCCAGGTAATTACTTGTCTGTATTTTTTGGCTGGGCCCTGAGTACATCTGTTTAAATGTCCAAGGCTCAGAACATTAGAGATTTCAGTTTGAAATTAGCGTGACAGAAGAGACATGCCTGAGGACCTACCAAGGAAGACAGCACACCCAGAAACCCAGGAAACCCAGGGATTAATACAATTGGTAGAAATTGTGATAACCAACTATTTCAACCTGTGGTTTTGACTTCACGCAGGGAACTAGACAGGTTCCAAAGGAGAGATTTCCAGAGCACTAGGTAAAGGTGGCTATGGAAGAGGTTAGGAGAAAAGAGGCTTAGAATGATGGAAGAATAAGATCTGGAGTGTCCCTCAGACACTGTCGATCCTACAAAAGATTGAGAAGCTTCCCTTGGCAATCCTGTCCTTTTGAACATAACAACTTCCCTAAGGTCCAAGTTGGGAGCACTCAGGACAAATCTTCCTCTGCTCAGCACCAATCCCTGAAACCCCGGATTTGGGTGCAGCCAGGTGGTGCAGTGGCCTTTAATCCATTTCTTGACTGGAGTTTGTCTAGTACATTGGTCCCAGCCCAAGAACAGCCATGGAGAGTAGCTATGGTGATACTAGCTTCTCTAGGGCCCTGAGGGGTTACTTGTTCCCAGCTGATTTCAAAGCAGGTCCAGAAAACAAAACAGGCGAATCCTATCGACACTTTCTAGATTTCTCAGGCCTACTGAGTGGGCAGCTAAGACATGCCCTATGGCAGTAATGGTGTGTGCTGCAAAGTCCAAGAGGATCACCAAGGTTATGATTGAATCTAGCAGCATCTCTGAGCAAATGAACGTGGCAGGAAAGAGGAAGAATGGAAAGAACAAAGGCAAAAGATCCCATCAAAAGTTCAAAACACAATCTCTGTGGCAAGGGCATGTTCTGCACTGTCAGCATAATGAAGACAAGGTCTAGAACCAAAAGACTAGGGTTTGCTTGGAAGGAAAGTCAAATAAGGACAGTGGGAGAAAGAGGCACCTTATGTATCATCATTCAGCATTAAGCCAATATTTTTCATACCACTGGACATAACCAGTCAGAACTGGACTGCTGGTCCCAGGAAAACAGAACTAACACAGTTGACTACAATATTTTTAGTGCCTGATTAGAAGAAAATGTTCCTTTTCAGCCAAGTCTTCTTCATGGAGTCAAGCTCTGCCTGTTTTCTTTGAATATTCTGAGTTCATAAACTGTTTTATGGTTTCTGCTAAGAGCTGTGAGTTTTCCTCAAAAGTCTCAAGTATGTCTACTTACACTTCCAGAAGAACCAGAAGAAATTGCAGGGTGAGGAAACTAAGGTGAGGAAATGGGAAAAAAATAGAATTTGATATTGAGAGAGAACATGAGAGACTCTTAAACTCATCTCAAATTCACCTAATATTTCTAATTCATATTGCTCAGTATTCATTCATTCATTCATTCAATAAATATTGGATATTTATGACATGTTGGGCCCCAAACCCTTTTTAGGCACCAAAAAAAGGGTAATAAAAAGCTGTGCTTGTGGAGTCTGCCACTTGGAATAGGAGACAGTCAATATACAAATAAGCATGTAATTAATTTCAGGTAATGATAATTGCTCTGAATGAAAACATAGCAGGAATTGGTTCCCTGCCATGAGCTACTATAGATAGGGCAGTTAGAGAAGGCCCTCTGGGAGGTGGTAGTCAGGCAAAGGTCCCTATAATGTGAGAGAGGGAGTTTTGACAAGAGGTGAAGGATTAGTGAGCCTTTGCTCTGAGATATGAGCATAGTTTAAGGGCCTTAAAATGACCAACAGCTAAAGCCAAATGGGTCAAGCTAACATGGAAACAAGAGACAAGTCATTTCCCCACCCAGGGCCTGTTCAGTAAGGAGTTCAGCATATTGTTTGCCATATATGGGTCTGCAATGTCTTTATGTCTGTTCATAAAGGCTTGTGAAAGTAAGTGTGCTTAAATCTTTTTCATGCATTTTCATTGCTTGTATTATAGGAGGGCTATTTTTTCATTTCTTCTCTATGTTACTTTCCCCTAGAACTCCTGTTCTCCCAATGCTTTCTGTGAGGCCAACCCAGCTATTACAGGCCAGAATGCTTGCTCATTCCTCTGAACCATCTCTCAGTCTGATGCTTCTGCTCCACATGCTACCTGGTCCTAAACTGTTTTATGGTTTCTGCTAAGAGCTGTGAGTTTTCCTCAAAAGTCTCAAATATGTCTACTTACACTTCCAGAGGAACCAGAAGAAAGTGCAGGGAATTCTAGAACCAGCACTGGAGGCTGGATCTAGTTGGGTTTTGCATGTAGGTCTGTGTCATCTCTGGAGAGGCCCTTAGTAAAAACGTGGGTTTTGGAGTCAGGAAAGATGTGAATTCTAATTCCAGCCCCACCACTCACTAGTTGAAGACCAGTTTCTCGGCCTCCATGGTAAAATGGGATGGATGTACTAGCACCTACCTTATAGCATGGTTGTAAAGAGGGTACAGTATAAAAAGAATGATCGGTAATTGGAGTTGCTGCCAGTAGGTCTGTAGGTGCTTGTGGAAAGGGCTATGCTTTTGATTTTCAGTTATGTCTCACAGTACCTACAATACATTTCCCGTCAATGGTCTTTGAAGATAGCATAATCTGCTCCAAAAAAGCTACATTTGGAATTATCAGGGACAGATTCCTTTCCAGGTTCTGTCACTATTTATATGACCAAGAATAAAAGTCTTTTAACTCCTCTAAGACTCAGTTTCCTTATCTATAAAATAGAAATAATCATCATAACCTCCCAGGGTTGTTAGATATAATCTATGAGATAATATAAGGAAAGAAGAAAGCATTTTTTGCTCTAAAATTGTGATTCTGTAGCTCTTAACTCTTGATGGTTTAATATAAAATCTAGTTATGTAAATCCACAATTCCTATAAAATGGAATTCATAGACTAAGTACCAATTTGTGACAACTCCTTGCTGGACTAATCAAGGAGTGGTCAGAGTCATCTTGCAGTTGCCAAAAGTCACAAAAAGAAGGCCAATGTTTAAAGTCCCTGTGATTTAGCTCAGGCCTATCAGAATCCCATGTCTTTTTTTCCAAGGCGAAGGTCATTTAATGGTCTATGCACTGGTAAACCTGACGAATTGTTTTGTATTTTTTTCAGCTTCTACCTGAAGCAGTCATGTGATGTTATAAATATCTCAGCAAATGGCAGTGCAAAGCTAGGAAGGGTCACTGTGCCCTCGTAGATATGTCTGGCAATGTTTTGCAATACTAAATGATACTATGACCTTGATAGGATTTACATTTTGCTGATATACTTCAATGTGGTGTAGACAGAGCCAGATGTATAGTAGCCTTTGGCAGGTATGAGGGCCCGTATAGGTCCATAGGGCAGGAAGAAACTAGACTGGACATAGGAAAAAGAGACGCATAGCTGAAAGCAACAATTACCATTAGCTAATGGCCAAATATCTCTATACTATTCTTGTTTAAGACCATCACATTATCTTCACCATAACTCTGGCAAGCTTATGCAATCTGGTGACAGTATGGACACTACTAAAATATTTTGCTGGCCCAATCTATGGGCACCATGAGAGCAAGGAATTCTACATTTTGCTTAGTGATGTGCCTCCAACACTAAGAATGGTGCCAGACACACAGTAGGCACTAAAAAAAATGTTAACAAAAAAGGGAATGAATGGATGAGAATCTTATGTCGGGTTTCCTGCTGGATTCCTAGAGCATTTTATACTGTGGTTACAGAGCAATTTGCATTTAGTCATCATCGTCTTACACAATTAAGAGCTTTCCACTAATTATTTTATATAGCTAGCTTTTCCACTTACTTACAGTAAAGAGAAGGGTACTGCATTAGAATAGGCAGTGCCACTGAAAGAAAGGAAAGTGTGAACAATGAGTAAAATGACATGACCAAGGTCACCAGAAAGACACTGACAAAAGGGACGGACTGGAAGGTCTAAGCTCAGTGAGCTCCCCTGTGCTCCATCTCCTGAAGACCTGGCTGCTCATTTTCTGGGAAGCAATAAAGCAAAGAGACAGAGGTTGGGTTTCTCTTACTTACCCCAAAATTCATTCTAACATCAGGAAAAGACAGGCTTATGAGACTAGGTTGCTAGTTCTTCAGCTTGTTCTGCATGGGTACGCATTCTTTGGCTGGCCCTCCTGTTCAGAGATGATGCTACAGAGCATAATGAAGCCTCTGGAATGGGGATTAAGAGGCCAACAGAGGGTTCCTCTTCATACCTTTTTACTATTAGAGGGACATACATTTGCCTCTGCAACCTGAGGCGGCCTCTTCATTGCACCTGAATTGTCCATCCTCACCAGACCAAAAGCCAGACAGGCTTACTGATAACTGTGTTAATAGGGCCTGATTTCTACCTTGCCCCAAAGCTGGAGCCTACAGCTTTTCCCTGACCCTCACTTCCTGTACACTCAAATTTCTCAATTCTCTCTCTCATAACAACCTTCTTTGCATTCCCACTGCCATGAACTTAATTTGGGGAAAGCCCAAGAAAACATTGCACTAACAGAAATATTTCTTAACCAGTCTCCATGCCTCAACTCATGCCTTCAATCCATTTTCTAAACTTTCATCCCAAATGTGATTCTAGAAGGCAATCCTAATTGTATGACACTGTAATGGAAAACCCAGTTCCTTAGCACAGAACATGAGAGCCTTCATGATTTGGCTTCTGTCTCCCTTTTCAGCTTCATGCCCAACCCCTGGCGACACTACCTCGCAGCTCTGCTAACCCACTTGTCATTCCTGAAGCACGCCAGTACACTCAACTACTGTGTCTTGGCCCACCCAGTTCTCTGTCTGAAATGTCCTTCCCTCTGACACCTGCCTGCTAATCTCCTTGGGGTATTTTTTAAACCAATCAGAGCTTTAAATCCAGTCTAAATCTCTGTGGTTTCCCTAACGCCATTAGGCAGACCTCAACCAACCCAGCACCTTCACTTTCTATCATAGCAACCATAACACTAGATTAAAAATTGTTTACTTCCTCTCCCTGAGGTTAAAGACTGTGCTTGATTTATGTGAATACACACACATACACACACACACAGAGCAATACACAACAAATGCTCACTAAATAGTTGTGGACCAAATAACTGAATAAATGTATTACAGTCTCTTAGATTTGTCCTTTCATTCTTCCTGATAATAATTTGGTTGCTGATTTCCCAGATACCAGAAAGCAGCCAGTAGAACACTTGGGGAAAAAGTCAACTATACTGCCATTTGGAAGACTGAGGGGATAGAAAATATGTCCTACCATGTCCAAACAAGGCTATTGATCTGTGGGAAGGAAAGAACAAATATCCATTTACTATATTTGAAAGGGAAAACTGAAAATGCAATCGTTGGCAGCGTGCACTCCCCAAGCATTTACTGAGCCCTACTGTGTGCTGGTCACTGAGCTATATGCTGGGGACATGCCAAAAAATGGTGAATTGTTCTGGCTGACTAAGCAGTTAGAGTTAAAGCTGGGACCAGAAGTGTGGAGCCCACACAGCTACTCAGCAATTCACCTGGCAGAGTTCTGCAGCTGGATGCCTTGTCTTCCAGCCATAGAGGACTAGATGTGTGCAGACCAGACCAAGCAACATGTATGCAGACTTACAGAATAAGGTAACAACCAGACGTTACCTACCAAAAGCAATCAGTACTTAGACTCATCTAGGGTTTATTAGTCCACTGGCAGAGCATTTCCTTTAGTTATTATTCTTTTCCATGACAGCCTATTTCCAAAGGGCTACAGTTTACTTGCATATAGAAAGACCTCCCAACCATTGACGGATAGGGTGATGTACAAGGATTCAATCCTGAGACATGAGCATGGAGTGGGAAGTAGAGGCTCAATTAGTCACACCTAGGAATAACCCCACTAACTCATCTGGGTATTATAAATAGTAGATCAGGGAAGAATTACCAGCTAAAAATTCCATTTAAAATAAACAAACAGTAAAACACTTCCTTGCTGGTTACTCTCAGGAAAAATGTTATGCCTGCCTCATACAATGTCACAGTGTCTCATGATCAAAATTAAGTTAACACACTTCTCTGATGATCATATGTTCATTCAGAAATTCATTAAAACCAGGAGCATGTATAAAATCCAACAACATTCAAGGAGACAGAATGTTGTTGTTTTTTTAACCAAGGTTTTAGTCCAATATATCTAACAAAATGCTTTTGGAGATAATATTAGCAAACAAGGTCAACTCTTTGATGTTACTTATAGACAAGCAGACATTACTTGCTTAAAAAAGCAGTTCTTGGGGAATCTTTCTTGAATCCCTGATTGATTACAGCAGGAGGAAGTCTTGTAGAAGTGGAAATCCTGTTCACCTGGGAAACAGTTAACCTGGTGGTAACCCATGGGGGCAATTCTTCAACTCAAGTCTGGGTATTATTTCTGACTAAAAATTAGTCGCTTTATGAAAATTACATTTTCCACATGCTTCTTGGTCAGCTCCAATCCATTATCTTTTCTGAAGTCTACTCTGGATACTCCAGCTCCTGTTCATCTCTATTTCCTTAACTATTTATAGGACTCATTTTCTATTCCTCTTGGTTTGGATGTAATTTACACATAATCAAGACAGAGAAAATAAACTCAACAACATTCAGGAAAGTGCTAACTAAGCAAACAGCAACTACTCAAAAAATGCTTTCTGAGTTTTATGGCCTCTTTGTAGCAACTCAACATTGGCAAGACCTGTGGTTCTCAGCCCATCAGATCAGCTCACTTGCGAACTCGTTATAAATGCAAATTTATAGCCCCACCCAGACCTGCTGAATCAGAAACTCTGGGGGTGGGACCAGTAATCTGTGTTTTAATGGGCCTTCCCTGTGATTCTGATATAGTCTCAAATTGGAGAATTACCATTTTAAGATTACAAATCCCCATCTTTTTGGAAAAATTTGACCAGTTTATGAGAAGAGAGAAAGATCGAGGTTCTTATAATGGATTCAAAGAAGTTAGAAAATGAAACAATTTCCAATTATCTTTGCAAAGAGCCACCTCTAGCAGAAAGTGCACATAGTAAAATTAGACATCTAAACAAAAACAAAAAACAAAACAGAAATGTTTGTCTAACAGAGCAACACAGATGATATTTCTACTTATCAGGAAAATTGCTTAGCTTTGAGTGTCAGGACAACCACAACCTCCTGAATTAATTCAGATTCTGGGCTGAATGAAGGTGCAAAGCTTATTCCCATGGAAACTGAGCACTTTACAGATTGATAGGGTTATAGAACACTTAACTGAGCCAAGGCAATTGCCAATTTTCAAAGATTAGCATTGAAAATTTGATGCAACATGTTTATTTTTGCAATATCAGACGTGCTTCATCTATATTTGAGGATAAAGGACTGTCAAAATTTGATTTACGGGCAAAGAAAAAGCCTTACTACAACACATCCTATCATCTTTGAGCCCCAGCCAAAGTGAGGCAGAAGCTCTGTTTTCTTAATACTCCCTTAATTACAAGGCGACTGTTTTGAACACTGGTATTAAGTGGTTGCTAAGGCTTCCTGCCTGGGAGTTCAGCATGCCAAGTTTCAGTCATGAGCACACTGTGAATGGGCTGAATGAGTCTCACCCACCCCAAGGCCGTGCCACAGAGCATCCACAGGAAGGTTCTGGGGAGGCAACACAACGTTAATAGTGGCTCAGCCTCTCCTCATTTTCCAGATTTTCCTATGGTTCTCACTGATCACCTTGTCACATAGGACTTCCCCTGAATTAAAAAGGGCTGCATCAAACAGCAGCAGATCTGTTGCTGCCATTTCCGAGCACAGAGAACCACGTGGAAGTTTGTGAGACCTCCAAAAGATGTGTTTGTTTGCCCCTTGGGCAATTTCAGTGTTTCCAAATTTTATATATGACTGTGACCAACCAGGAAGAAGGCAAATAAGTTCAAAGCAAGACTTAACTAGGCTCAGATATAGGCCTTTGTGTCTGGTAAATAATAAGAGAAGTAACCACAGGGGATTTTATCTCTATGTCCTCAGAGAGATACAAAGGACCTCAGGTAATACAAACCAGAGTGCTCAAAATGAGCAAGTGCAGCCCACAGAGCTAGGCTTATACTTATCTATTCAAACATCTAAGGCCCCTCTAGCTTTAAAATTCTCCACTTCTCTGATCTTGTAAGCTCCTCATAGGGACTAAGACATTGAAATTTCATGCCAGGTTTTAGTAATTTAGGTTATTGTCAAGAAAAAAAAAGTCCACAAGCAACACATACCGCAAATTTGAGGTTGTTTTTGTAAATGCTTAGCATTTCAGAGCTCTGCCTTCCATTTTGAGGAGCCAGTGGTAGGTTTCAGAGTTTCCTATTTTGGAAGGTATGTGTCTCACCAATGGGTTTCAGCCCCAGGCAAGTTCACTGGTGATTCAGTGAGACTGGAAATTGACATCGGAACGTTCTTGGAGTGAAAAGGTTTATACCCAGCTTTATGCTCACAGTGGCACGTCAAGCACTAGAATCCCACCACCCCAGGGCAAGTCTGCACCACAGCAAGCTGGTCTCTACTTCTCAGTCTCTCCAGCCCCGCAGCCATCTCAACCTCTGTCCTTAGGTGCTGCCACCACTCCAGCCTCTGCTCTCCTGCAGCCATGCAGCCCAGAGCACTGGGCGGAGCTCTTAATACAGAGTCAGTACTAACGTACTGCCCATACGTGTGCAATAGGCAAGCCGACAAGGGTCAGGAGAGACTCCTGGCCATAGGAACTTTCATTTTCTCTACAGTATGGTAAGAACAACAGATTTTTGGTAAGCAAGTTACTGATTAAGACTTGGGGGTTGGGGGTGAGGGCGGGGGGTGGTGCAGACAAGTTCACGGGTTCCTATTAGGATATAACTGCCTGCCTCATCTGCCCCCCAGTGGATGTCTAATACTGCAGATAGTACCAAACCCTATATATGGTTTTTCCTATACAAACATAACTACAATAAAGTTAATATATAAATTAGGCACAGTAAGAGGTGAACTAATAATAAAGTTGAACAAGTATAACAACATACTATAATAAGTTATGTGAGTGTGGTTTCTATCTCTCAACATATCTGAATATACTGTTCTCCAACTCTCCACACACTTCTTGTATGATGTGAGATGATAAAATGCCTACTGATGAGATGAAGTGAGGTGAGTGACCAGGCACTGTAGCATAGCCTCAGGCTACTGCTGACCTTCAGACCTTATGTCAGAAGGAGGATCGTCTGCTTCCTGACCACTGTGAACTGTGGGTAACTGAAACTTTGGAAAGGAGACCACAGGTAAGGGGGAACTACTGTATTTACACCAATGTGGGGGTAGGAGCAGTGGGAACAGAGGTCAGTAGTGGCACAGAAAAGGAAAGGAAAGAGGAAAGGGAAGGAAAAGAGCAGAACCGAAGAGGAAAGGGAAGGCAGCGAAGACTCTAAGAGACAAAGGGAGTGCTTTTCACCAGGTGTCTTGCATCCAGTTGTGCTGACCTGAAGGTCTAGAGAAGGTGAAGGAGTTTTTACTCCTTCTCCAAGAGGTAATCAACTCATATCGCAGAACTTGACATGATTATCTCACAAGCTTTGATAGTTGAGTATCTTGGCTGCCAGAGGCACAGCTGTTTGATGGCTCCAAGAATAACCCAGTCCTTTCTGAAATCTAGCAGTCCTGCTGTGGCCAGTGACCTCTGGGTTCAAGGAACTTGCTGGCTGGCAATATTATCTGAGCTCTAATACACGTTGCAACCCATCCTTTGCATGGGAGGAGGTGGCTCTGTCAGACTCAAAGGGAAGTTATCAATAATGTTCCAGTTACAGGATGGAAGTTGCCAGATGTCAACAGCTGTATCTGTTTGTTTGCAACCTGTACATATTGGCCAAATTCAAGCTACTTTTGGTTTCAGACAAATGCTAGATTGGTAAAATGAGCCAGCCTTTTTGAGAAGAAAAGTTTTTTATTATCTGGATGTGAGATAAGTATTTAACTCATAAATCTTGCTTGCAGTTAAACTATTACAAGAGAAGGAAATATCCAACTTTTTCTGCCTCAGTCATCTCTGAGTTCTAAAAATGCACAAGCTAGATGGAATCTCTCAAAACACATTTTCATATCATCGTGTGATGAAACCCACACCAGGTGGACACATCTTCTATCTCTATTAAGATTATAATACAGGGAATACTACAAAAAACAGACCATGACTCAATGCCAAAGAAAGGTGACATTAATACCCATATGTTCTTATTTGGCAGATTCCTTGATTTTCAGAGGTAAAGAATGGATCTCAACTTGTTTCTAAGCCAAAGCTATTTTTCAAATACTTTCTCTGATCATTCACAAATACTGTAAACATTTAGAAGTTTGGACTTGGTTATCTGGAAATGTATGACTGCTCAACCTGAAATTTGCTTGAGTCCAAGTCATCTTTTAGAAGAAACACAGAATCTTATTAAAAGATTCTTATTAAATTGCAACTTTTAAGAACTTAATTGCAAGCTTTTAAGAACTTAAATGTTGATTTTAAATTTGTAAAGCAATGCCAATCATAGGTGACTTAATTCTAATAAATTTTCCTCAGGAAAATGTCTATTCACTATTAATTCAACTGTAATATAAATTTTAAAAGACTTAAGCTTCAGCCCTCTAAAAATTATACGATTATGTAGACAGTCTATTCCAATTTATCCAAATCAGTGAGGTCTGACCATTTATTCAACCTCTCTGGGGTTCATGAAAGTGTGACTTTTGACAAGACTTTTCCCTATAATTTACAACGCAATCATGCTTATCACTGACACATGTCTTTCTACAGTCAAATTTAGAAAGTAGAAGAGTTCTGATGAACAACTTGGGTGGGAAGTCTATAAACCATCCACAGTAATAATTTATCTCAAATACCAAAGGTCAAGTGCAATGGCCACATCCAATAAGACAACAATGCCCTTGGCAACGGAGGATCCTTGCATTATTGTAAAGCTGACAAGGTAGCTTCAAGCAAAATGGATTGAAAGTCCAAACATTAAGTGGGGATGGCAAAGTGACTTAAAATAAGTCTATCTTGAGACATTTGAAAGAAAACTAAGCAAAGAATTCATTCTCAGAGAGTATAAATTATGTAATATTAAATTTTCCTCAGCCTTGAATCTTTGTAAGTAGGCTTTTTATGATAGTCATCTATTTGTGTAGATTTCTTTCTCTATAAGATCTCTCTTTCCTCCCTGTTCATTGTGCCTAGAATTAGAAATTTCTACCTTTATCACTTACTTAAATGCAATACTGAGGAGAGGCCTGCTATGATTTCTTAGTCACTGAAACTCCATCTTTTTGGCTGAGGACACACTGATAGCTGGAATCTTGTTCCCCCTTTGGTGTTGCTCACCCTGTACAAGGCACTTGATATCATAAGGAACTTAACAGATCACTGGGCCCCTTCCTCTGATCACAAAGGTGAGAGTCCAAAGCTCAGAAGAAAATGGAGAATTGTTCAGGCTGACTCAGCAGTTGGAGACCAAGCTGGGGCCAGAAGTGTGGAGCTCACGCAGTTACTGTGCAGTCCACTCCCCGAGCATTTCCTGAGCGCTACTGTGTGCTGGGCACTGAGCTATGTGCTGGGGACATGGCAATGGACTCCAAGTGTCTTTTCCCATAAAAGCTGGCAAAGGAAGTGAGCTGAACAAACTTGAAAAACAGTATACAATGAATCTATCATTCTAAGTGTAATTATAGAAGTGAGTCTTTAATTAATCTTTTTTTTTCATTCAATCTAACGAATTTAGTAACTGAGATATAAAAATTATTTTCTTACAAGATTTCCCTTAAAAAGAAATACAAGAACTTAGAATCCACAGACAGTTTTTAACTGAGATTCCAGCAAAATTAATTTAACTTTATAATGAGATTTTTTTCACTTTCTTTCATTTAAAGGATATGAATAGAGAGCTCAAGCATTTTAGTTATAAACTCAGAATTAAAGTTGTATTTATTCGTTTAGTCAATTTATTAGGTGTGTATACAAAGAATATGGACACAGAACTCTTGATCTGATTACTTGATGTTCAGATCTAACTGGTTACTATTAACAATGGTTAAGTTATTAACTTTTCTAGAGGATCAGTTTCTACATTGTCATGGATAATGGTGAATCTTACTCAAGTGTGAAACCTTAGTTCATTCAATTTTCCATGAATTCTCTTAGATAATTAGTTTCAAGAAATACCACCATGTGGCACCTGATCATTTTCTAGCCCTCCTAGGAATTTCTGAGCCATGTGACAAGAACACTAACTGCAAAATTAGATAGTGAGGTGACATTAACATTCAGTATTTGACCAGAGTCTCCCTAGATTTTTGAGTGCCCATTCACTTCACATACTAGAGATAACCACAATGCCTACTGCTTTGGGGCCTGGCCTCGGGTTTCCTTAATACCTCGAAACCTCAGGATAGCTGTCTGGTCCTTTACCCATATCTTCAATTGGTTCTTATGTGCCTTTTCCCAAATGTGCTGGATTTATCCACTTTTGGAAATGCGCAGAAAAATAATGCCCAAGTTGTGACCCGCCACTTATGTGGTCTTCACCTAAGCCTCAGCCATGCAGAAATTATGTGCCAATGTTCCAGAACATCACATAAATGCTGGCTGATTTTCGTGGACAGAGAGCAGAGAAATTGGATCCATTTATTGGGAAGCCATTGTGTGTATATTGTTGTTTAATCACTTTTCTAGTTTCTCTTTTTCCTTTTGCCAAAGAGCCACTGTCTCTGGAGTTATTCCAGCATCCAGACTAACTCCATGCTCTATCCTCTTTCCTCTTTATGTCGGGGAGCTATGCCATCCTCTAGACGTTCATCAAGGGCCAAAGCAGGGAAAAGCTCCTGAACGCAGCCCTCCAAGCACGTGCCCTGAGCTGCTGAGGCTTCCACCTGTGTGGCTCTCTCAGGAGCTCTCGCCAGAGCGCTCAAGAAGGCATTGCAGAAATTCAGAGGAAAAAAAATACTGATTTTTTAAGATACTTACATTCTTTAAAAAATGTAATAGGAGTGCAGCCTCTTGGACATAATGTGCTTGATGAATATTTAATAATGAAAGGATGAATGGGAAATAACGCTCTTGCGGAGGTGGGCCCTTGGGTGGGGGCTGCCACTTTTCCTTGCCCTGTGTAGTGGCAGGCACTGGAGAGCATCTTAGATGTAGCCCAGAGGATGAGCCTCAGCACCTGCAGGGGTGGGGGTAGGCGGTGGGCAGAATCGCCTCCAGCTCTCAGGGGAGAGCCATCTTTGTTCATTGAATGAAGAGTGCATGTAGCTTACTCACAATACTCACTAGAATAAAGCTTTACTTGGTGGCTGTAGGGACATATAAAAGGAGCACAGCCAGTACCACTAGCAATGACACTTATTTTTTCCTTTGTTAGAGTGACTGTTGCATTCCTTTTCTTTCACCCAGCCATTCATGGGACATCTTGGATGCTCCCCTCTTGTAGGTTTGGGTATTTGAAGAAACCAAAACCCTACTCTTTATCCTAGTTCTCACACTATCAGTTCTCATTGCTGTGGGATATAATTTTCCACTTTCTCAAACAAATTTTTTTTTGTTCTGGTGTTTCTTGATGCTTGTGTAACTCCAGAAGAAAATGGAGACTCAGAAAAGTTTAAAGGATTTGAGGACCTAGCTTGGTCTTGTTTTATGACACTAAGAGCTATATACCATTTCTAGCGGCAGTTTCATTTTCCTTTTAAGGAAGTCCTACAGCAACATGCTTATCAACAAGGGCGGTAATCCTTAGCTGGATCCTCTGTGAGCAAAGGACCCTGAACATGAAACGTGTGCCTTGCATGGCTGTGGTTTCACTAATAAGCCGTGTTTACTTTTCCAGTTTTCCACTGGTGTCTGGTAACCACATAGGGAGAAGGACAAACTATTTCTTGTTCCTATTAGACTAAGACTCATTCTAGTTAATCCCTCATTTAATACAAGTTTTTTATGTCATTATTTCCAGACAATATTTAATTACCAAAGAAATGTAGATTTGATCCTTAATTGAGTGTTGCAAATAGTACAGGGGACGGAAAACCCAAGAAAATGACTCTTGGTCAGACTTGGTTCTGGTTCAGGAACTTGGTGCCACTAACTTAAGTGACTCGGGGCCAGTTACTTAAACTTTCTGAGCCTCAGTTTCTGCATCTCTAAAATGGGAATCATAATACATGCATTACAGGCTGATGGGAGAATCATTTGAATTAGCTCCAGGAGAGAGACATTGACTATCTTGTTCACCCAGAATTCTGTGAAGGACAAAGCACAATAAATACTTGTTAAAAAAAAGACAATTAAAATATGTATGATGGATCTGGGCACTTTCTAGCTCATCACCAACAGCCAATAATCTACATTTAATTTGCGCTCTTTCTGCTTTATCTTTCATCTACTCAGGAGATTGGGGGCCACGGTATGTGTAAGAACAAATGTTAAGTGAATATAATTTGTAATGAGGGAAGAACTTTTATAGACTCACATGCCAGAAAAGTCTGTCAGAGATGTACGGGAGGGTTATGAAGGTGTCTACATCCCTCTGTATTAACTGGAGGAGGCCCCCGTTCTTTGCTACAGAACATGCAGTTGACCATCCCCACTGGAGCTGTCGAGGGAGGAGAAAGGAAGGACGCTTCCAGGCAGGAGCCAAGGCCTGGCAGTCCTGGTTGTGACTCTCCTCTTCGGCCCCGAATGAAAACACCCTCCATGCGCGAGGACAGGCTTTCTAGGCCCTCAGAGCTCTGGGGAAAGCACTTCAACCCAAAATATCATCTATGTTCTGTTTTCCATCACAGGAAAAAAAAAAAGGTCTAATGTTGAATGTTTAGCCCCATGGGAAACTACTACCACAAATTGAATTTTGAAAATTCAATTCAATTTAAAATCCATTTAAGTCTATTTTTAAAAATCTTTTGGTGAGTCCTTTGCCATGTGAGGAATCTCTCTAGAAAGAGGAAGAAAAACCCTGATTTTGAATAAATCTAGATTCACATAAATATAACTTTCTTAAATTGAGGTGTAAGGGCATCATTTGCAAAGGGGCATGGGCCTGCACCTCTTTCAGGTACTTCTTCAGAGCTGTCCCATTTTCCCATTGCTCAGAAACTTGGCTGGACCTCTCATCACAACACAATGGAGGAGAGTGTCTGTGCACAAGGAAGGCGGGACTGTTATCTGAGCAAAGGCCTCCAAGCCAAGAGGAACCTGCTTTGAGAAGGGACCACTATAAAACTGGCCAGGAAGCTATGGCTTACTGGAAGTGGCCAGCCCTTTCACTGCAAGGAAAGGAAGCCAGAAACTCACTGACCAAAGCACAGAGAAGCATGCTGCTTTCAACGGTGAAAGGATGAATGTGGATGGTGTACATGTTAGCTACATGAGCCTGGTAGTAAGACAGACCTTGGTGTTTACTATCATGTGATCTTGGACAAGTTATTTAATGTGTGAGCCTCAGTTTCTTCAGCTGTATAAGGGGGAGAGTATAGAACCCCCCTGTAGAGTTGTTGTGAAAATTAAATAAGCTAACATAAATAAAATATTTAAGCCCAGCATCTA
Organism: Manis javanica; assembly: GCF_040802235.1. NCBI lineage: Eukaryota > Metazoa > Chordata > Mammalia > Pholidota > Manidae > Manis > Manis javanica. The sequence goes on from NC_133162.1 coordinate 103,289,856, forward strand.
GAATATAGTAAATATAATGTTAATTGCCATAATTATTATCAATAGCATTGATTCAGATGGGAACAAAAAGCCATATGGATATTTTAAGGTCATCTATTCAGTAACACTGTCATCAGTTCATCATAAATGTCCACACATTGAGGGGAGTATGTAATTGACGCCCCCCACTTTCCATCTCAGAACTCAGTATTCTATACATATTGGGGCTACTCTATCCTAAACCAATGGCTGGATCTTGGTTTCTTTCCCTCCCCAGAACATACCAGATCTATGCTTTATTCTCTCAAAATCCCTCCTCAATCAAATGACAATTGGATAAACTGGTTCCATTTACACCAGCCCTTTAAGGTGACATGATTCAGCTCACTGTAGCACTTAAAAAATAATTTTAATTCTAGAATCTCATTGCCACTCAGCACTCACATCTAAGGTAGCAACGCACTCAAGCAAAGGATTAGGCCCTAACTAGAAGCAGGCTGTAAATACTATGCAAGGACGCTGGAGTTCCTGCTCGGTTTAAGTTACACTGAATTCCAATCATGCATTTTATCTTTTGGCATGCATACGTAGGTGCCCAATAAATGTTACCTCTGGTGATAATAAAACAAAAGTCTAACTTTCAAAAGTGAAATATCCAAAAGACCATTGTCTGTATTCTTGGCAGCAGCCAGAGAGCTAGTTTTCCCAAGTCAGCAGCCTCTGAGGAGGCTGGCCAGGGGCCAATTCCCAGGGTTGGCGCATTCCTGGGACCTGGCAAGAGGCCACTGGGACCCTGTTTCCTCTTTCTCTCTCTTTATGTAGTGGAAAATCTTTCCCGCTTCAGCCCCTCTGAGTCTGTTTTCCCCCATCGAAGAGCAGGAGTCACATGGGAAATGATCCCAGCCCCTTCCCCAAATCTCATCTCCCACTCCTCCAAGTTGGCACAGCTCAAAGCAATTGAAGGCCTAAGACAGACAAAGGAGGGCTCTGCAGCCCAATCTCCAGCCTGATCCTATCTGGGCCAGGGCCGAACACCCGCAGGACCCTGTGCACAGGGAGCCATTGTACACTTGGTTACAAGGCTATGGGCACTTCTGGAAGCCTTTGGAATAAAATTGCCTGTTATAAATAGACATTGGCCGGGCTTCAAGGGTGAGAGCAGTAGGCCAAAAGTTCCAGAAAAATACAATGCTTCGTATAAGAAGGTCTACAATATAGCTCATTAACGGGGAACTACTGAGCAGTTGGACTCAGAAGAAAGAAACCCAAGGCTTGGTCAGATATAACCTGCAGTTAACACCTGGTGAACATTTCTGGCTGATAACATCATGGATATGCCATTCAGTTTTTAGACATCATACATTCATATACCCAAACCAAACACTTAAAAAAAATCTTTTCTAAATGCCTCCTTCCATCTGCAGACAAAGAAAACTGCCATCTGGAGTCGCCACGTCAGCCGGCTCCACATATTTTCAGAGTTGAGGAGGAGACTGCATGCCAAGCCCTGTGCTGTGGGCTCTATTGGAATCCTGTCCATAATTCTTTTGACAGCTCTTTAAGTAAGAGATTATCACCTCTTCCTCTAGATGAGAATGCAGAGCTCAGAGAAGGCAAATAACATGGCCAAGCTCACAGAGGCAAGGCAGTACGTGGCAGGTTGAGATTCCAATCCAGTTCAGGCTGATTCTCTAGCCAGCCATGTTCTTTCCACTTCATTACATGGCATGCATTTCCACTGTACCCTTTCAGATGGGTGCTCTGCACACAGTAGGTGCTTAGTACATGTTTCTTCCTGCTATAAACATAAGCTATTATTGCTGATATTTCTGGTAAGTTTAAGCTTAGCGGGTAGAAGCTTCATCACTGCCTTAATTACAATGCCTTTCCTTTGCGGAGTCCTACACAGTCTATAAAACAATACCTTTATTCCCTTGACTCTCATAGAGACATCACTACTGAGCACACAGAGATTCAGAGAGTTTAAGAAACTTGCTGAAGGCCACACAGCTACCAAAGGGCTCACCTCAAGTCCCAACAGATTTGGAGTTCTACTGCAGTAATCCACCCACTGCATCACCCTCCTCACACCTCTCCCACTACAGAGCATCTACCCAGCCCTGCACCAGGCCTTTTCATCAGGACTTCGGAGAGAAGACCATGTCATTGGCCACACAGAACTTACACTGTGAAGGTGTCATATCTGGTCAGACCAAGTGGGTGAGACTGAGAAAGCAACACATGGGATCCCATTTCTAGTACTATAACAACCATAAACTAGTATGACCTAGATGGTGTTTTCTTCTCATTCCAGAAATATGGGAAGAGAGGACTAGGTGGGGTATGTGTTCTACAGGATAAATCTTCTGGATGCATTCTGATGGCCCCTACACATCCTCTCTCTGCCCTTCTCTGCACTGCTCTGGGCCTCAGGCTGCCCTGTGGGCCCCTCTCCCTTGCCTTCCAACCGGGCTTAGCAAATGGGAAGTGCTGGGGGAGCCCTGGCAAGTGGGAGCAGAGTGTGGTGGGAGTTTTCATGTCCTGCTCCCCTCCCTGCTTGGCCAACACTGGCTGGTGGCATCCCTCCACCTGAAGTGTCATTTCCTGCTAAGTGGCTCTCTCCCTGTGGCCACATGGTTCTGTGGTGCTTCCTTCCCTGCCCTCCAGACTGAGAGGCAGTAATGGCTTTCACAGTTTCTAGCTTCGGGGTGCTGCACTATTATCCTGTTGAGTTCTCTCCATCCTGCCACCCTTTCTAAGAGGCCCTTTATTAAATCCTCCCCATCCTGACCTGACTGTGCCATCTGTTTCCTTCTAGGGCCTCACCTGGTGCAATAAATAAACAATAGAGTTGCTGCAGTTTTTATAGGCAAAACTATGGAATGTTATTCAGATTCTTCAGAGAGGATGAGAAATGCTAACCATGTTCGACTGGGCTTTCTTCTACCTTCACTTCCTCTTGCTACACCTTACCAAACAGGAATCAGGTCAGATTTTCTGCCTCAGTGACCTACCAGCAGAGCTCCAAACCTGGCCTGGGAGATCTCCAAATAGCACCTTACTGCTGCCATTTGGCTAGGACGCCCCCTGGGGAGGTGGGATGATAGCACGAGCACATCCCAGGCATGTCTAGTCGGCACCCTTGAGGACTTCACACTCAGCCTTGCGCCCTGCCACCCAAGATTACCATGAGCATCCATGGCCACGCCATCTCACAGGATAGCAGGCCTCTGATAACAGCACCTTCTCACAAAAAGGCCAACAGTTTCTGAGCCTGCTTATCTGCTGGCTCTAACAGATGGATCCAGAATTTACCAGACAACATGATTTTATTTCCCGCAACACATCTATGTGCGTGAGAGCAGTCAGTGGATTAACTGTATTAGGAAAACTACCAAGCTGAAGACAATTGCTTATAACTAAGAACCAGAAAGGTGCTGAAAGGCAGAAGGCAAGCCAGCCTCAGAGGCATCTTGGGAAATGGGCAATTATGATCCATTAAGCCTAGTTAAGGAACTGAAATTTATGAGGAAAAAACATCTGGAACTGCCTGGAAAGTAAAGGAACCCAAAGGATTCACTGTTCGGGCTTGTAGAGAGCAGTCAGGACAAATGCAATTCCATGTCAGGAGAGAATTGCTAAATCAGGACATGAAAGGGACAGAATTGAGGCAGTGCATCTGGTGTTACACAAAGCATTTAAATACAGTGGCTCCTGGATTTGCTCTTGAAGTATTCATTGAAATTGGGATGATTAGGGCTGTCATTTGAATTAGAAAACTGGCAGAAAGATTATAAATACTAGTTAAGCTGAGCCAAGGCACCAGAACATGGTAATGCCACAGAAAGTAATAAAAATGCTGCCTAATTCACAGCCATGAACCCTGTGGATGTTTAATAAATATTAATTGGTAATAATGAACTTTAGTGTGGGGTGATAAATTAGTGTGAGACAGGCTGCTGAAATCCAGCTAATATATGTATATATACAGTTGGTATAACATAAACTGATAAGTGAATGAGAAGAAAGGAAATCAAAATGATTTAGCTACATGATGCATTTTGCCTGCATCACAAAGTATGGGTAAGAGAACATTAATAGAGGGTGGGAGGGGTGCTAGAGGAGACGAGAGGAAAGTTAAGATGATAATTCAGGACTGCAATAGAGCTTTCTTACAGTCTCAGCAATTCCTCAAGTATAAGTCAGGCACCTTGGAGTCACACGCTATTCTTTTAAGACACTGTGGTCTTCTCGATAAATTTCTGCTTCAGGGAACACAGGGACACCAAAGATTAAATCTGGACCAGTTTCCTAGAGGGGGATATGAACGCTCTCCTCCTTGGGGAAGCATTCCCTAATCAATACAGCCAGAAGAGCAACCTCCTCTTTCCAAATCCCATCACTCTTTGTTTGCACCACCGTATTCCTCCTGCTATTGCTATGATTTGTGTATATATGATTGGATTTTTTTAAGCTTTGTAAAGCAGAAATCATACTTTGAATTTCTTAGAACTCACTCAGCTCTTTCACTCCTAGCACTTCACAGTGCTTCAGACCTACTGGGTGCTCAGTTCCTGTGCTGATCAGTTAGGAACTCTGGGAAGGAAGGCAGGAACCTATGAGAGAGGACATCCAGCTGACTATGGGGTGTGAGGACCAGCTTCCACAGAGATGGATGAAAGCTCTACCTCCGCCTAGAGACAAAGCACTAGAGAGTCTGCCATGGGAATGATCTTAGGCTGGCGGAGGAAGATGCAGAAAACTCAGTTGCCATGGAAACGTGTGATCTGATGATTCCCATTGTTGAATGATAGAGAGACATCAGGAGAATGACAAGCAGATCCCTGAGCCCTTAGAAAACACAGAAAATGCCAAGCAAATGTCTCTGCTCATCTGTACTTATTTCTGCTGAAGATGCAGTATTGTTTTCATCATCTATCAATAACATAGCATTTGCAAAGAGCTTTCAAAATGTTTCCGGTTCCTGTTTTGATTTAGTAATCTCTGAGACCTCAAATATGCACAGTGCTAGGTCTGAGAATCTGATTATACCTATGAACTCATTCCCCAGAAAAATGCACATACACATAATAGCTAATAAAATATACTTCAGAGAATTCAAAACTCCTGAAGTCTTTCCATAAGTCTGTCCTATCAAGTACCTTGGGACTCAAGAGGGTCCAGATATCACATTAAAATCTCAGATGTAAAACAAAATTCTTTATACACACACAACAATCATCCTTGGAGAAAACTGAAAAGCAGGGTGTCATCTATGCTCTCCCATCTTCCCCTCCAGCCCTCAATGACTTCTCCAGGTGGATCACCCCTCCTCTATACCCTGTATCTCCTGCTGGTGTGTACCTCACTCATGAACCGCTACGAACTGCTGGGTTCACTCATTTATTCCTTCATTTGACTGAGTGTTTTCTGTGTGTCAGACTTGAGGGATACAAGTGTGAATGTGACATGGCTCATAGGAGCTTATAGTTCAGTTAGGGCTGATTTTGCTTCCCAGGAGATGTTTAGCAATGTCTGGAGACAGTGTCAGTTGTCACAACTTGGGGAGGGTGCTATTGTCATCCAGTAGGTAGAGGCCAGGGATGCTAGTAAACCTCCGCTGCACAGGACAACCCACAACAAAGAATACAGGGCCCAAAACATTCCAGTAGTGCCTGGATTGAGAAACCCCACCCTGGAGCAGACAGGAATGTGGCATTGGGGTAAGTACAATGATTAAGACCAGAAATGAGAATTCAGGCAGCTCAGGCAAGGACATTTTCATAAGAACTGTGGAAGGTACGGCTCCAACGGCAATCTGTCTTATTTCCAATGATGAGAGGAAGGTAAAAACAGGGAAGAGTCACTCAGGGTAAGCCATCACCTAATGAAGGCAGACTTTCCTCTGGGCACTACCAGAGGAGGCAGCACCAGCTACAGGTGGTGAGCAAACAAATGGCATTTTGGGGGGAAGCTCCTCATGGGAAATGAGTGCTGAGTCTCCATCCTCTCCATCCGTCAGTGTTCTGGCCAAAAGAATGTGCAGCCACTTGCTAAGATCATCACTCAAGTTTTAAACCCTGCTGCTACTGGGAACAGCTGTACTTTGGCTGTGTCCCATCATTCCCCCTTCTTCCTTTCTCTACTCCCATTCTGGTCAATACACATAAACAACACAATTAGGCCCCATGTAGGTAAAAACTAAAATTATAGATACATGGTATTAAAAACATTATATATTTTATATATGCTGTTAGAAACTTTAATCTCTGTGGAAGTTGGTTCCAACACCTGGTTAATTAGAAAAAGCACCAGACCAGAAATCAGCCGTTCACCAAGTTTCAACACATGCATTCTTTATTCCTTATAATTCTCCTCCAGCACCTCCACCCTTCTGACCACTGTTTGGCCAAAATCACATCTGGTCTTTCTCACCAATAGGCACAGAAAGAGCAGTTGTGCGGATGCACAGGTACACCTCCAACCCTCTGAGGAGGCACTGTTTGAGGCTGAGAAGCACCCTGCAAGGAGTTCCCAGCCACGGGCAATAAAAGGCATTCTGCCTCTGAGCTGGTAGCTGTGCAGTGGCAACAGTCTGGAGGTAGCCAGACTGCCACTGAAATCCCAGCTCAATCACTCAGCAGTTCTATAGCCTTGACAAAACAAACTTGTTAAGCTTCACATTGCTCACTTGTAAAAGAGGAATAATTAGAGTTTCTACCTTAAAGGGTTGTCGTGAGTATGAAGTGACAGTTTCCATCTAAAGCACTGAGCATAGTGCCTAGCACATAGTAAACCTCAATCAGTTTTGGCGATTACTTCTAAAGGAAGGAAGCCATCCCAGTCCAGACTCAATGCCTGAACATCCTGAGCTGTCTGCTACAGGGCTTCCATATTACACCCACCAGCCCCCACTGCTGACATACTCGGATCCCTTGGCTTGGACTCACTCACCCTACGTCTGCTCCTGTCCTGAGCTGCATTTGGACTCTGTCCTCAGCAGCAGTGCTGCTCAAATCTCCAGGCTCCCTTCCAGCATTCTTCTTGTTGGGGTCTGAATACCTTCTGTTCATCTGGAACCTCTTTAAGACCTTAGCAACCAGGTATCGTGGGCAGTGCCCACCTGGCTAAGCCTCCTCTGTGTTCTCCCAGCCCATCTGCACCAACTCTCTCTATAGCCCCCAAAGATCTGTGCTGCTGGAGGGCAGCTGAGCAGGGCATTTCTCCAGCATTTTCTTGTCCTGCTTCGATGGGCTCAGCTGGGCTGTAGGCAGATTCACCAGGTAAACATTCATGTAAGACTGACACTTCTCTGACTCCACCATTGCCAGTGTCAGGGGGATAGTTACAGATTCAGCATGCCACTTTGGAAAGGGGGCTGATGCAGGCCAAAGCTGAGCTATTATCCATCTGTTACTTTTTTCTAAATGGCTTTGGCTGGATGCTCAGATATCACCACACCTTCCCACATCTGGCTTTAGTGCACAGTCTTTCTAATTCTCAGGACATCTAGGAGATGGTTGACACAACAGTGCTGTCAGTGGGGATGAAGCAGTTGGGGAATAGAAAGCTTCCTCTCATTCACTGACCCTCCTCTACTTGAAACTCACTTGGGAAATCTCAAATGATCTTCATATCAGAGAACAAAGGTCAGGTTTCCAGAGAGCACCTTGGCCTTTGCCCAGTGGTCAGAGGCACAGAGGACACTTTACTTTATATATGCTCCCATTAGTACAAAGGATCAGAGGTAGTTGGGACTTGAGTAGCTAATAGCCTTCTCTGGCAACCTGGTGGTTTGTGCTCTGTACAGCATTGCTGTGGTGAGTGGTGGTCTAATTATAGCACCAAGAGAGTCAAGAAAGCTACAGTCATGCCTGAACATGAGAATATGCATATTTTCTTCTTAGTACTCATAATTTATTGGCTGCACTGAGCTACACTAACAATACCCCTATTTTGCACTTTGAAAAAGTCTTAGCAAGCTTTGAGCTTTCTAAAATATTTCCCTTTGCTTAACATCTTGCTACTTGGAAACATACATCTTTGTTCACCAACCTAAACCTGCCCTTTGCCTGCCTTGGTGTATTGCACAGCTTGATGGTAAACATAAGTCGCTACTAAAAGTTAGCTCCCAGGAAAAGGGAATCTGGACTCCCAAGTTTCCTATTTCTCCAATGTGAGCAGATACCCTTTAGAATCCAACTTGCTGCTTGTCTTTATAAATAAAGATTTCTTGAAACATAAGCCATAGCCAATTGTTCATGAATTGTCTATGACTGCTTTCCTGCTACAAGAGCAGAGTTGAGGAGCTGTGACTACTCACCTGGCCTGCAAAGCCTAAAAGACTTATTTTCTGGCCTTTTATAGAATTTTCTGACCCCTGCTTTAGAATCACTTCCAATTACTAAACAGGGGGGAAATAACTGGAGACAGAGCAGCAGATATTTATATTTGTGTATTTGTCAGGGTTCTGTTTCTCTGTATGTGTATATATAAATATGCATACATATATAGGAGGCCCAGGGAGGCCAGCGTGTAGTTCCAGCCCAAGCTGGAAAGCCTGAGTGAGAATTAGGCGGGCAAATGGGGTAAGTCCTAGTTGGAGCCCAGAGGCCCAAGAACCGGAAGTGCCCCTGTTGGAGGACAAAAGATGGATGTCTCAGCTCATGCAGAGAGCAGGTCCACCCTTCCTCTGCCTTTTTGTTCTATTCAGGCCCTCAACAGATCAGATGATGCCCTCCCACAGGGGTGAGGGCCATCTTCTTTATTCAGTCTACTGCTGCAAGTGCTAATCTCTTACAGAAACACTCTCACAAGCACACCCAGAAGCAATGTTTTGCCAGGTATGCAAGCGCCCGAGCCTAATCAAGTTGACACATAAAATTAATCATTGCAATTTGATGTAAGGAAGGAGTTTCCCTGGGAGAAAGTAACTCAGCAATGAAATGAGCCAACCCCAAGGGGTAGAGAGCAGTAGCCTTGGGTTGTTTCTTCTTCTATCACAATTATCACCTACCAAATTCTCTCCATCACTTCAATTTTAGTACCTGTGCTGCTGAAGTGAGCACTCCACATTGCTCTGAAGTGCAGTTCTAGCTACAGGTCCTCTGTGATGCCTTGCACATCTTCCTACAATGACCTCCGTCCTATCGCTGTCAGGTCACACTGTCTACTTCCTCAATGTTATATTATTTTTCCTCCTTATTAGATCAGCTTCCAAAAATAAACTATAAACTCCTTGAGGAGAAGTATTTCCTTGTATCAGTCAGGAGGCCCCTGCAGGAAGGAGATGCACACTAAAATCATCTAATTGAGGAGCTTTTGGTAAAGGAACTGTTCAAAAAAGTGCTGGCTGGCTTCAAGTAAACCAACACAACATGGGCTGACAATCTCCAGAGCCATTACTACCAAGGACCCTTGAGGAGAATGGGGAAAGAGAAGGTGCCAGAATACAGAACTGTGGTTTTAACTGATGCTGGAGTTGGGGAAAGGACTGCCCAGCAAAAGCAGTGACCTTAGGCAGAGCAGCCCAGTCAATGTAGTCAATGACCATGTACAGCAAGAGCAGAAAAACAATGCCCTTGACCTCTCTCTCCTTTCAACCTGTGACAAGCTGCCAGGTCCTCCCACTGGCCAACCCAACCAGATGCCATAAGACAAGGGGTCCCTTGGTTAAGGTCCATGTGGTACATCATCCAGGGGTGACAGCCATATAAAGAAGGATAGAGAGCATCTGGAGAGAAAAATGGTGACTATCCAGAATAGCCCATAGCTACTAAAACATCTTAGATATAACACAGATTTTCAATGTTGCTTGTAGATCTGACTTAGTTAATATGCAATTCCCAATTACTCTAGTGATCTGGATGCAAACTGTTAAGAGGCTGAAGGATAAATTGAAGGGCTTGTGTAGGGTCTTTCCACTCCTACTAGCCCATCAAAACTGCACTGCTATCAGAACCAGGGACCTGGTATAGCCAACATTTGTCTTCCTTTCAGTGGGGGAGAAAAGAATAGGACACCATGAAGGAATTGATCATTCCTAAGAGAAACTGTGACTCCCATCTGTGCTTAAAAGCCAAAAGTAATTTTTCCCAAAATTAAAAGAGAGCATTTGCTATTGAAATGTAAGCTGGTAGGAAAGGTAATTCACTCCCCAGCCTCCTCATAAGCCAAATGCTATCATAGCTACAAGTGTCAAACAGCTATACAGGCAGCCTGGGAATGATTCTTGCAAATAAAGAGGCACAGTGTGAAAAGCTGACATTTTATGATCAGAAAACATCCTGAGGCAGGATGCAGAGCTCTGGGTCAAGAAAAGGCTTTGATTTCTGGGGCGAGTTTTATTGTTACCAGAGAGAAGACTGTACTTGCCTTGAATCTGTGGCTACTCAGCACACTCCTACTGGTGGAGGCAAACCTGTAGTCACTTGTCTTTCTCTCAGGGTATTTGCATCCCACACTGAAACATATTTTTCACTTCAGTTTCTCTTATTTGCCATTTTCTTCTTAAAAAGGATGATTTATCAAGTAAAAAATCAGCAACATCAAAGAATACTCCAGAGGTACTAGGGTGGGTGCCCACACAAACACATGCATGCACACACACACATACATGCACACACACGCACACACACTTAAACCCTCCCCTGTGTCATGGCCTGAAAGCAAAACTGTGACTAAGGACCATAAACTCACATCCCCCAAATGGGAGCTTCCTTCAATATATGGACTGTGAGTTTCTTTATTCTGTGGTTCCTCCAGCCTAAAAATATAAAAGTTGTTGCAAGGGAGCTATGATTTCTATTCAACACTTCATGATTGGATTATGTAAAATAAAAGTATAATGAAGTTAATAGAACCTTATTCTTGCAGTACATTATGAGGAATATTTGTCCTGCAAAATCTAACAGTGGAAATTTCTTCTGGGCCTTCTATCTCTTAAAAATATGGCTCATAATGATTACTGTAGTGGAATTTCAAGATGTAAGAATTCGTATTTTTTTTTCACTGTTAACTTTTCCAAAAGGACATCATCTTTTACTAGGATATTATATAATGAAAAAGAACTGAAGTGATGGGTAGGAGACCTCAGTTTTACTTTTGGATGTACTCTAGTTGTGCGACCTCAGAGAAAACATTTAACCTCACTGAATTAGTTCTTCTGTAAAGTGAGGAGACTGGACAACCCATTACCAATTTAGCATTTTATGATTTTAAAATAACATAAAATTGAACAAAATCAAGTAAAACAAACATGCCTTGGCAATGATGATTGTGTTTTATGATGCCAGGTGTTCTTTCTCCTTTCCCTTGTATTTCTTATTCCCCAGCAACAGAATCATCCTTATGTGCTTCTAGTTATTTGCCTCGTTATTTGTGTGGCTTCAGCACAGAGCCAATGAGGGCAATGTCTTGGGTTCAAGTCCTTTACAGACCAGTCAGCTTTATTCTTATCCCCCTTCATCTCTCTTCCTAATGGTCACAATGAAATTCACTCAAAGGGCTTTTAAAGGGTCTCACTCTCAAAGAACCATCTAGAAAAGAGCACTCTCACTGGCACTGTCCCAGGAGTAGTGTCTTACATAAGAACAGAACACTAAAAAGGAGGGTAAAATTATAGTGAGATGGCCTAACTTTTATAATATCCAATAGCAATAAGCACCCCCATACAGTGGGCCACATAGTCATAGGAGAGCCATTCTTTGTCAGGCTTTTCCCAAAATTGTATACAGATTTAACACATACTCTGCCTCTAGGAAACAAGGAAGATATTTCATTATTGTGTAAAAACTCTCTTAAGCGTCATTTAGGGAGATTTAACAGGATTAAGTTTCTCAGGTAATGCCCAGCAACAAGTTCTCATTTTCACAGTGCTCTTTAATGTTATAAGAAACAGATTCACAGCCCCCAGAAGACTCAGGGTCAAGCCATATGCCAATGGGAGTGCAAGCGTGGTTTCAGGCTTTCAGCTAGCACTGGCGATATGACAGGCTGTGATTTGTGCTCACAGTCAAGCCTGTCCCTAAGCAAAATGTAAATGTGGGCAGAGATTTCATTGAGACTGTTTCCTCCTTCTCTGGTTTTCAGACAGCCAATGCCTTCACAGTAAACCACTTCCCAATCCTCTATTTTCCCCAACCCAGCCTTGCATTCAAGCACTCTGTGCTCCGCATCCTTTTGTTACCAATACGCTCAGCAAAATTCTGCTCATGCAGTTGACGTTTGGAAATGATCCAAGACCTTTTATGAACAAGCGCTACTGTGAATTATTGAAAGATAATAGCTCAGCATGCTTGTTTTTATTAGGTTTTTGCATATTCTCTGGGACCTAAGGCAGAAATGGTGACTTTAGGGACTAAGGATGGTATTTTTGGGTTAAGAGAACCTTTCCTGTGCTGCTCAGATCATACTACACGGGCACCTATATCCTCTGCCCAGGCATAAGACAGACCCCTTTGGTAGGCTGATAATGTAAGAAGTGTTTTCTTTGGCAAAGAAGAGGCTGAGAAAATATCTTTTTATTCTATGTTTTCCCAGAACTTGCAAAGCAAATAGACATATAAACACACATACACACACACAAAAAAAATTTTCACCACATTCTACCTGTATATAGGAAGACCTAAGGGGTAAGAAAATAGCACATCCATTGGGAAGAAAATTTAGAATGCTACAGAAGTTCTCATCCTTTGAAGTTCTTAGACTGGTCAGTGGACAGCCCACATAGACACAGAAGTTAACTCTAATAACAAGAGAAGAACTAGACACAAAGGTTTAATGCAGGCCTTTTCCCAAGTCCTAGAAACTCACACCTATGAGCAGCTTGTGATATGAAGCCTCTGCAGTTTGGGGTAAATAGCTATTCATATGCTGCCCATGCAAGAGCCACAGCAGCAGCCCTGGAAAAGTGCAACTGATAAAGCAGTTCAACAGGTATTTTATTGGTACCTGCTCTGACCCAGACTCCTGGCCAGGTGCTCAGAGTACACAAATGCACCACTAATGAACATCGGAAAGAAGGAACTACACTAAATTCAATTTCAGTAGTTGAGCAAAAGAAAAAGGTGACTTGTCTGATTTGATTTTTGGCTCTGTTCATATGCATTATGGAATAAAAGAGGTGACCCACATATCTTAGCTCATGCTATGAAAGACTGGCCAACCTTCAGAAACCAGTGTCTTAGTCTATTTCCTTTGGCTGACCAGATTCTCATACACAAAAGCAACCCAACCATGTTGTTAAGAATGATGCTTATCATTATTGTTAAGAATGATGCTTATCATCATTAAAACTTTAAGAAAGAAAGTTTATGGACAGTCGAACAAATTTACATACCTAAGAAGATCTCAGAGACTTTCTTCACTCTTCAATATTTGACGCTCTATTGAATTCTCATTCAACTTACCCCAAACTTAAGATAAATGGCAACGGAACAACTATATATAGGCTTGGCATCTGGCATCAGCTGTACAGTAGTGTTTCTGTATAGGTTAATGTCTACTTCAGCTGGAATTAATATAATTATATATAATGCTGACAGATTATGACATTTTCCTATTATGACACTACACAAACATTCCAATAATTTGCTGGCTTTTGACTTTGTAAAAAATAAATGAAACAAAATCTCAGGGGATATTGCTAATGGGATAACTGGAATAGAGGTTTCAAAAGCACAGGGTTCAGGAAATAACAGTCAAAGAATAATGCATTTTAAGCCAAAACATATAGAGTGCTAAATGAATATTTAGTACTTACCACAAGACTGCTGTCTAGAGACAGCCTTTTTCCAAAGTCCCTTTTCTCAAGCTGTCTCTTTCCCTCCATGAGTGAAGTTATTTATTTTCCTTTGTGATTTATAAGAATTCCCCTTCTGTTTCCAGGGTCACTGCAAAAAGTGAGCATGTGTTTTACTATCCAAGTGAAGAGTGGTTAGGCCCTTGTTTTTGACTTCCTAACCAGGAACAAGTGTTGAAGCCAAAAATACCCAGACCCAAATAATAAGTATAGAACTGGACTTTCTCAAAAAAAAAGACCTCTTTGGGTTGCAAATGTCAGAATCATCTTTATGGAGGCCCCTGTGTTTTTATAGGTTTTGCTAATGGAGTTGGGGAATGGGTTTGCAGGTCAAATCAGCAGACTGTGGAAAAAGTAAACAGTCCATTTCATGCCACACTTGGTCCACACCCTTCCTCTATCAGCCAGAATCATTCTGTTACTGTGCACAGAGATGCTGTCTGCAAATTTCATGAGATCAAACTGACAAAACCACACTCCATAACCAAGAGTTGTCAAGTCCAAGGCCCAATGAGGGGAATCTGAAACATGACTATTATTGTCAATATTTCACTTAAAAATATTTCATTTAAACATATTTAAGGAACATTATGAGATACATTCCCTTTGGACAGGCTGATTCAGAATGAAGGTGGATGACATCATTATCATCAACGAGTATTTGAACACTCACTGCATTTCACCTTTATGATAGCTAACCCCTCCACTCCACTGAGATTGCTTATAAATGATCAAGTATTCTGACTAATAAGGATGCACCATATGTAATAAGCACTAGCTTCCAGTTTTCACCAAGATGTAAAAGTCTTCAAAGAAAAGAAATAGGTTTGATCCCAGGAGGCCTTCCTACCCATTAGCTAACTAATCTTGGGCAGTCATTTAGCTTCTCTGAAACTCATCTTTCTCAATTGCAAAAACATAACAATGGCAATCAAGTGATGTATGTACAAATTGCTTAAAGACAATAAATTATGACTTACATATAAGTTATAATTATGCACAGGTTACACTGAAAAACAGTTAACCTTAAATACTAGCTAGCATAATTAATATGTCTTTGATGATTCAGAAGGCACTTTGAGGTACAGAAGTTTCCCATAAGCTACACAAAACACATAGCCATTGTACCACTGAATTTAATAAAATGCCATACCAATCTGTTTTTATACAAATTAGTTTTTTTTTTTTTTTGAGAGGGCATCTCTCATATTTATTGATCAAATGGTTGTTAACAACAATAAAATTCAGTATAGGGGGGTCAACGCTCAATGTACAATCATTAATCCATCTCAAGCCTAATTCTCGTCAGTCTCCAATCTTCTGAAGCATAACGAACAAGTTCTTACATGGTGAACGAATTCTTACATAGTGAATAAATTCTTACATGGTGAACAGTACAAGGGCATTCATCACGGACACGGAAACTTTCGGTTTTGATCATGCATTTTGACCTATAAACAATCAGGTCAAATATGAATATTCGTTTGATTTTTGTACTTGATTTATATGTTGATCCCACATTTCTCCTATTATTATTATTATTTTTATTTTTAATAAAATGCTGAAGTGGTAGGTAGATGCAAGATAAAGGTAGAAAACATAGTTTAGTGCTGTAAGAAGGCAAATATAGATGATCAGATGATCAGGTGTGTGCCTATGGACTAAGTATTAATCCAGGCTAGACAAGGGCAGCAAGGCATCCAAGGATGCAGAAGATTTCTCTCAAAGCAGGGGGGGTGAGGTTCTGAGCCTCACCTCTGTTGATCCCCAAATTCTCACCTGATGGCCCCCCTGTGACTGTGCCTGTCTTAGGTTGTTCCTCCCTTGAGGAATCTTACCCGTCTCTGGCTAACCAGTCATCTTCCGGGGCCATACAGGGAAATGTAAAGTTGGTAAGTGAGAGAGAAGCCATATTGTTTGCAAAGGTTAGCTTTTTACTTCTTTGCAGATTTATGCCCTGTGGCTTCTATGCCCAGCACTTGTCTCGAGGTATCTTTACCACCTGGAGGAATTATGATACTCGGTAAATTCGATATGAGGCACGAATTCTATTTAAGGGTTGTAATTAGGAAGGAAGAAGAAAAGCTATAGATGTAGCATATGAAGGAAACATGGGAGGATTGATTATTTCTTTGACATATCTTCTTGTATAGTACCTTAAGTATGTATAGGTTTTAAACTACTAACTAATTTGCACACACATATTAACATAATAGGAATAGGGTGACATAAACAAAGCAAATCTATAATTACCATCCATCTCCAGTGAAGCCAAGAAAACCATTTAGGCACCCTAGGCATTTGTGTACAAATTAGTTTTTAATAAAACTGAAAAGAAATATTTTTCACAGCTTTCTCAATCACTCCAAGTTTGATGAGGGTGCAACAGACTCGACCTCTCAGTCTATGACATGCAGCCCCTTTTTCTTGGTTTCTTCTGCCAAGAAGAGGGTTGAGACAGCTATGACCCAGACAGCATATGCCCAAATGATATCCAACCGTTGGAAACGGATGGACTCCTTTTCCAGCCATGGGCTGCCTCTTGCTTCTTACTCGTTTCTTCTCTCACTTTCAGAAATATTAATGTTAATTCATTAGCAGTCCATCCTGAATTTAAGATAAAATCCAAACTTTTCAACATCATATTCAAGGTCCACTCCCTGCCAACTAGTATTTTACAATCCCCAGATACACTGTGCATGTTTATGAGGCCTTGCTTTTGATCATACCTCTCACCTCCATCTGGTTCAGCTCTCCCCTTGTCCCAGTGCCTGGCTCCAGTCCTATCTCCCTCACAAGACCTTCCTAGTCACTTCATTTGGCCATGATTCCTTTCTCTCCCAAGTTTCATAGAAGTCCTACTTACTTTATTTACCACCATCATTGCCTAGGAGGACTTTTTTACATATAGTAAATTCTTAATATTTTCTTGTTGGTAGAGCCTAGTAGTTAGAAAGAAACAAACTATCAGCAGTATTTTTCAGAACAAAGTTAGTTATATACTAATGTCATATGTGAAAGGATCAGTTAACTGAAATTTGAGGGGCTTTTCTCTTCCACTTTAGAATTCCCACCCACTTGGCAGGCCCATATCTCAGTGACTATGTGCACTGAGAGCCCAGAATACCCACTCTGATAATGAATCCCACCACAGAGTCTACTCAGGCTCTGAAATCTCTCCCTCCATCAAAACTTGCCCTCCAAGTCTTATTATATAGATCTTTGAAGTTTGATAGATCATAACAGATACTCCTTTGGCATTTAGCACGTATTTGTTCAGTACCTAATGTATGGAAGACCCAGTACTTAGGTGCCAGTGTCACAGCCATGTATGAGAGAGACCAGGTCCCTGCCTTCATGAAACTTACATTCTAGTGGGATGATATAGAAAATAAATAAGCACACAAGTAACTCCAAACTATGAGAGTTACCTGCTGTGATGAAAATGACCCCCAGTATGTGGTGGAACAGGGTGTCAAGTATGTGGAAGAGAAAAACACAGTAAGGGTAGGAGCCAGTCATGTAAAAATATGAGTAAAGATCATTCCAGGTAAAGGGTCCAGTCTTTCCTCTAGGAAGGACCCGGGAAAAAGCTTTGTGTGATCTAGAATAGGGGTCCAGTTTCTTAGGAACAAAGCAAGCAAGGAAGAGAATATGTGTGACAAGTTCCAAAAAATGATTAGATCATACAGGGTCTTGAAGGCCAAGGTAACTTGTTTGCCCTAAACACAGTGGTTAATCTTAGGGTATAATTCTCTACTTTCCCTCTTTATTTGCCGATAATGTTAAATCAATTAACCTATAAAATGGCAGTAATAATAGGGCCTTCTTCATAGTAGGCTTCTTGTGATGATTAATGTGATGCTCCATTTTAAAGAGTTTACCAGTACCTGGCACATAGTAGGTAAGCTCTAAATATTAGATATATTGATTATCCTTTCTGATAAATATGATTAAACTCATTAAGGAGCAACTGTGGTGACTGGATTTTATGCCCTATAATAGACTGATGAGGCTGTCATTTTGGGAAATAAGTATCCTTTTTACAGTTCTCAAATAGCCCAATCTGCTCCATGGAAGGCTGATTGAACAGTTTATCCTGGTCAGTTTCTTTTCATATTTTACATTAATTATATGGCCAGAGATTGACGGTTAAAATGCTTAGCAACTGACACAGCACAGGTATCGACTAATCAGAAGGGCAGAGTCGATGGCAACAAGCCGCACTATGTCCTGGCCACTTATCAGCCCAGTGTATGTACCACGCCCATTGGAAGGACTTGAAAGTTTGTGAATTACACCATAAAACAGTCACAGAAAGGATCAAAGTAGTTATCCAAAAGAGTCAGAGCAAGTCCACCCAAAAGGAATAACATGAAAAGGGGTGGTGTCCACAAAGGAAAAGTCAGGAAGGCAGATTGAGGCCACCTCCGGCACTCAGGCAAGGAGATGGCCCACATTTACACACACGCAGCAAGGACTCTGGGTCTATAGGTGAAACGAGCACGTTAGATCCCACAGGCATGCTCATGTTACACTGGCCATTTGTACTACCCAACAAACTTCCTTGCTCAGAGTCCTCTGTCATCAAACTACCTTATAATTTTCTTTGATTCCCATGTAGTTTTACTTACAGAAGAAGAATGTGCTGACCAACAAATATAAGTAGGCAATTTTTGAAAAGTTACATTTTTAGTACAAATTTGCAATTTAGCATCTGACTATATTCATCATTTATGTATTTGCGCAGGTTGTTAAGTCAGCTTTCCTGCCATAGAAGAACAAGACGGACATGGGGGCTTTAACGACAGAAATTTGTTTTCTCACAGTTCTGGGGGCTGGAAGTTCAAGATAAAGGTGCCAGCAGGACGGGTTTCTGGTGAGGAATCTCTCCTTAGCTTGCCTTTGGGGGCCTTCTTTCTATACCCTCACGTGGCCTTCTCCTTTGCATGGATGCTTTTCTGGTGCCTCTTCCTTTTCTCAGAAGGACACCAGTGCTATTGAATGAGGGTCCCACTCTTAATATTTCATTTAACCTTTGTTTCTTTAGGTTAAAAGGCCTCTTCTTCAAATACAGTCATATTGAGGATTAGAGCTACAGTATGAATTTAGGGGGATACATTTCAGTCCATAAGAGTTTGTTTTAGTCAGATTTCAAAGCATATCATATCTCAGCATACTAATCATCAAATTTCTGAGTCTAAAAGCAGAGAACTCTCTGGGTGGCAGTGGCTACTCCCAGGCCCTCTCTCATTATCTGACTGCTGGATTTCACCCCCGCAACACACCTACACACCATGCCCGGCTATACTCGTCTCTGTGTTGCAGGTCCAGTGCTACATTATAGAGACTTAGATGGTCAAGTTTAATTCTGCCAATAGGAGACAGTGAGAGATCAGAAGGCAACAGAAAGTGAGGAGGAATGTGTTTTCAGCTCCAGATGGGCAGCATCAACAGCAGGTGACGACAGGCTCCATCCAGTAACTTCTGTGATTCCTCCAGCAGCTCAGCCTGAGAAAGGGCAGTAGCAGCTTTGCGGTCTTTGAGTACCACCACCTTATGCCTCTTTCTCCTCCAACCTTTCCAACGGCTTCATAACAAATTCTTTGCATTGAATCCCTCTCTGCTGAAATATCTAGTTTCTTTTTTCCAGGCTTAAGAATGACTGATGCATACCCCACAGAAATACTTTTGTACATGTAGTCAGCCTGCCTTAGACAACTCCTGGCTTCCTTCTTGTGAACCTTCTGATACAATAATGTGGAATTAGAAATTCTACTAGGCCCTAAGCTCCTGGACAGCAGGGACAGTATTTTATGCTCTGTGCTCCCCTAAGTGGATAATGCCTGATGCATAACAACATGGCAGACGCTCAATAAGCAAATGAGTGAATAACTATTTACGGCTGTCTTTGTGAACATGTAAAGAGCAGGGCAGCAATAGAACACTGATACACACAGAAATGCTGTACACATTTATAACACTGAAATTGCTTTTTTAGCTGAACACACAGACACACCCAAGCCGCAAAGAAAACATTTTATCATGATTTTAAAACTATCATCAACCTAAAAATTACTGTTTTAGCCCTGCCTGCACTTACAAAGGACCATGACCTCCTTGGGTTCGTGTCTTTTCCATTTCTTCTTACAACTCTGGTTATAAAGGACACACATTTGCCTCTGGGTGATGGGCTAGAAGTCTCTCCCTCCCTTCATGGGGAGGAAAATGGCCAGAGACGCGAAGGAAGACAGGATATTAAGCATCTTTTTTTGACTAATGGTCATTGATACTGATCTCCCCTCCTCCCTCACATACATCTCTCTCTAGCTGATGAAAATACTATTCTTTGTGTCTGTAGAAATCTGACTTGGCCTTAATAAACTCTCATTAATTTTCCTCACAGATAGTAATGGTCTTTCAATACTAAACAGACCCTTTAATATTCCTAAAGATGTCAGTAATTTCTTTTTTGTGCTAGACTTTGTTAATAGATTGTATAATTTTCAAGGGACAATAACCAAACACCACTATCCAATAAAACCTCAAAGGCATATTTCCTCACATGTACATAATTACATATATGTAGACACACATTCTCACATATACAGATATAAACTCTCATACACTCATACACATTTTGAAAAGTTTCCTCCATCGCAGTTCCTGCCTCTCTGATTCCACTACTCCCTACCCCTGGTTTGAAATTTTAATGGTAGTGTCAAGAGAAATGGAGAAAAATGATAGAGCCAGAAGGCATCAGAAGATCTGGCTGCCAGCCCTCTTTGCCATATAAATTTGAACACGTTCCTGTCTCCTGTGAGTTTACGCTTCCTAATCTGTTCTCACCAGATTACTGTGAGGTTCCAATGAGATACAGTGTGAAGAAGCTTTTCCACATGTAGATTCAAAATATTTTTAGTTAGCCTCATTAAGCAACAAATAATGCAAAATATGATTGTTTGAAGCCTCATAAACATCCAGAGAACAGAGACTGCATCAAACCCATTGGCACATTCCTTGCAGGACCCAGCACACTGGCTCCTTGGTAGTAAAAATCCAACAGGGAATAATTTTGGGACTGAAACACACCGAAGATGAATCAAGAGGGCAGTGAGTTTCCTGTCCCCCACAAGGCAGCTCAGCACATCTCCACCCTGGCTGGTCCTTAAAATCAAGTGGGGAGATATCAAAACATACCAATGCCCAGATCTCATCCCAGGCCACTAGAATCTCCACAGTGACAGGCCCCAAGCTCCAGAGTACACTGAGGGCATTCAGGGTTGGCAACCACTGGTTACAGCAGTGGTTCTCAAACTTTGCAGCATATTGTAGTCACTTGCGGAGTCACTGAGACCCATCCCCAGATCCCCAGACCAAATAAATCAGGATCAGTAGAGGTGAGAACCAGACATCATTATTTTAAGATCCCTGACTGTCCCAACACGTAGGCAATGGACAACCAGTTTGAGAAGGTGAAGGGATGCCCCCTTTCTGGATCTCCCTCCTTTTCACAAGGGCTAAGGAATTACTCAGATGTTGGCAGCAGTAATTGTATTTCTTCAGCCATTGCTGCCTGCAAACTCTGAGCTCAAAGAAGTGAAATGTCAGATACAAACAATTTGGATCAGCACTTTCCTCCCTTCCCCCACTCTCAGGCTCCTGCTTAAACTGGTCTTTGACTTGGGCAGAAAATAATGTTGACTAAAGATAGTAATAACAAATCTAGATTCCAAATTAATGCACAATGTCTTAGAAAGTTAAAATGAGGCAATCATCTAGAGAATGAGGGAATGACCATTCAAGGACAAGAGTGGCAGAAAATCCTGATTCAGATGCTCCCAAACCTGCTTCCACCTTTCTCTAGACTATTCTCCACGAGCACCATGCTCTCCTTTCAAAGTGCAAACATCAGGAAGGAAAAAAAAGCAAATGTGAATCTATAAAATTTGCTTCTAGACACCAAGCAGAATATTTGAAACTCCTGTCAGTTTTTCTTTGAAATATTTCCATCTCAGTCTATTAAGTCTACATAAAAGAAAGCAATTGGCTTATTTATAATTTAAACACACACACACAGCAGTTTCCTTGTGAAAGATATATTGGCTCAATAACTTTCTGCTATTGATACATCCATTTGTGAAGTATATGGATAGGGATGTGTGTGTATGCACACATATGCATATGTATGAATTGTTATGTGCCCTACATGTAAGTGTGTGAATGTGTACGAGTGCATGAGAGGGTGTGTGGTGTGTGTGTGTGTGTGCATACTTGTGTGTATGTGCACTCTGAACAGAAAACCACTACCTCCCTTTTGGACATGTGTATAAAAATAACAAATTATATGACTTTCAACAATAAATGTCTATTTATAACCTAAGAGCACCCTGAAGCTGATTTAGAAGAAAACTGAATGCTAACAGATTTCCTGAACATGGTGTCCATCGTTGCCAGCAAGATTAATGGCTGGAAGTACTCTTAGGGATGTGATGAGCTTTTTGTCTTTGCAGTGGAATATTTTGCATGATGATGAAAATTGGTTTAAAAAAATAGTTTCATGAGTTCATGTTTATTAAACTTTTCACCCTAGAAGCTATTCAGCAGCTTATAGTTGATGATTTAAATACTAGGTAGGCCTCTAAGAGTCACTGCTCTGTGGCCCCCTCCTCAGATAAGTGTGCCTCCAGCACAGGGACTGGGGAATTACAGTGAATCTGGATCTGGTGATCTTTGCTATTGTTCAGCATGCAGCTTCAATAAACAGGAGCAGTTAAACAATTAATATTAATTTGAACTAAGTTCCTTAGGAATGGAGGACAGAGAATGTTCTTAGAACCTTTAAAACATCCAAAATTCAGTAATTTCCAACTCTTATTATTCAATTTTTTAAAATTGAGACATAATTCACATCCTGTAAAACTTAGCCTTTAAAGTGCACAATTCAGTGTCAACTCTATTATCCAATACTTCTTTATGTGCTACAAAAACTGGGGGTTATTATTTTCTCTCAGCAGTGGCACAAAGAAGTTCCTTCAATCACTGCTTGAAGGTTAATCAAGTCTGACTATCCCAGGCCACCATCGTTTTGTATAACAGCATCCTGAATACTCCTGAGTTCAAATTCTCTAGCTGAAAATTTCTGTGACCATCAGCAATTTCTCTGATGTTGAGCAATTTAACTCTTGGCCTTTGTTTCCTCCTGGATGAAACTAAGATTATAATAACAATAGCACTTGCCTTAACGAGATGGTTCCAAGGATTAAAACAATACTTGTCTTAAAATACTGGAGTAGATACTCAGTAACTATTAGGTATAACAACTGAATTCCTTTCACTCAGAAGTCAGTCATATTTACTCAATATCTATTTTGTCCCAGGCTCTGTTAGGCCCTGAAGAGAGAAAGGGAGGAAGAAAGAGGAGGAGGAGGTAGAGAGAAGAAGATGCAAAGGAAATAATCTCAAATTTTGAGGAAGCTTAAAATTTAAGAGGGAGAGAAGATTTATATATTGACAGGAGAAAGTTACTGAATGCATGGAGGACGGAAAGAAGGAAGGAGGGAGGGAGAGAGGGAGGGAGAAGGAAGCCATTGCAAAGAAGGTTGGGGTAACTTCCCCATCATTCGAAGTATTTCCAGCTGATTTCCAGACAGAAACTACTGTTACATTTTAACAGTGTACGAACTAAAAACTAAGAGACAGAATGGCAGGGGCTTGGGCCAAGATAAGCATTTCATCTCTGGCTGCTCTTCTCAAACCATCTGTTCTTTGTCTCCCAGCCTTCCTTTGTAAAGATTTCCCCACTGTTTAGTTACCTCCTCTGACTCTTCTCCATTTATCTCTTTAAGAAAGGTTTCTAGTTCTTTACATGAGATGTCTACATGTTGCCTATGAACTCTTAAGGGGAAAGTCAGTGTAAAAATGAAACAAACAAGTAATTTTTAAAAATATATAAATTGTACACATAACCCCAGAAAATTGGAAGAATATTTAGTTAAGCATCTAGGGAAAAGAATTTTCACACTGTGTCATCTGCTAACACTAATGAGTTAATTAAATTAGAAAAATTCCACCGCCGAAAGCAAAAACATCCAAATATGTGGGATGCTGGGGGAATTATAGGCCCCGCTACTAGATGCATTCTGTTCAAGATTTTTTTTTTTCCTTTTGAGAAGGCTTTGGAGAGCTACACTTAAAAAACCATCCAATTTCAAGAGCGTATTTTCCATCTGGGTCCAGTTAGGTAAGAGTCACTCTAAACTCTGTAAAGCCTGCTAAGAAGCACCATGACTTAAGAAAACTGTTTATGAAAAGCAATGTTTTGTGAAGATCCAGCAAAAGGTTTAACTGTGATGTCCCCATACATTACTTAATTCATTATTTGCCACTAAATGCCTTTGCACACAAGTGAAAAACCAAAATAATTCAGGAAGTAGATATAGTAAAGTAAATCAGAAGCCAGTATATTTTGCCAAGGTGTTAGCTGATAATTAGGATATTTCCAACTACCCAGAAGCCTTCTTCCCTTTAAGAGGTTCTTTATAATAACTCCTTCCACAACTCCCTTGCCCCATATAATCCTGATGTGAAATAAATGCTAAAACCTAGTAAATCAAGATTAAGGGATTAAACCTTCAAAACACATTAATATGGTGAAAACAATAGAAAATTCTTAATAAACCATAAAATGTAGAATATGATATTAAAGATGTCCTAAGTAGTAACAGCTGTCAAAATGAAATGTAAGAGAAAAGTTTCAAATATATTTATCTTTTTCTATTCAATGTTGAATTAAATTTAAGTGCTGTTCACTTGGGGGTTGGGAGGTGAGCTCACATCTCTTCATGAAGTAAATTAGTTGATGACCACCCACTTACACTACAGCTAGAAAGAGTTAGGTTTCTAACATTAGTTTAGGATCTCAATGTATGCATGTTTACGTATGATATATGTATGTATATGTATGTATGTAGACTATATACATTCAAACACATGTATTGGTCATGTTTTCTTGTCACCAGTTCTCTCTGGTTATGAACAATAATAATCAACACATAATTACTTATACTTTTTTTTCATGTGATGGGGTGTTTCGTTTTATTTGGGCTTTGAAGTCTCAGAAACCAGAGAAGGTCTAGGGGTAGTTGGATAAACCAGTTCTTAAATTCAGGAACAGGAATCACTGGTGAAGCTCATTAAAATGCAGAATCTAATTAAGTAGGTTGCAGTAAAGCCTGAGATCCTGCGCTTCTAATAAGCTGATGCTTCTGCTCTGTGGATTACACTAGTAAAGATCTGAAACCTAAAATAGAGAATTTAGCTGTATACAAGAGTGAAATTCCAAGAATTTTCCCATTAAGCTATGCTCATCTGGCTAATTGTTTTGATTTGTTCTTGACATAATCAAACATATTTCATGTATGTTTAGGTCATGTACAATGATTCATGTGTTAACTTCTATTCAGGACATTTGCAATCCCAGAACCTGAGTTTATGGTCTTTTCTGGGCCCCTCTCTTCACCTTCCCACCAATAGAGTCATTGCCTCTAAAATAAACCTAACAAGTGGTTGGTTGCCCTGTCTCTGCTTGTCTCTTCCAGTAACAAAACTCACTGCCGTATACAGCAGCTCATTTCACAATTGGGGGGTCTCATATGGTCAGAAGGTTTCAATCGTCTCTTGGATTTTCACCCACTGGCTTTATCTCTGTTCCCTGGAGCAAACAGAACTTTTCTCTTATTCAAGAAAAATACCCCCAGTTTCTTCAACAATTTCTCATCTGAAAAAGTTGCTGCTACCCTAGCCCTCCTTGTCACTGTCTCTGACACACCTTAAACTTGATAACACTCTGAGGGAATGATGCCTTTTATTCTGATTTTCTAAAAAATTACATCATAATATATGCATTTACTCATTGTAAAAGATAAAAACAGTAAAAAACGTATATAGTGAAAATCGTATACTTTTACTATCCCATGTTTCACTCCTCTCCCCAGAGATAGTCACTTTTAATAGTTTTTCTATTTGTTTATCTGCAGATATAGGTAAATATATAAACTTGAAATTTTTCTTTCTATATAAATAAGATCAACATCTGTTTGTTTGTGACTATACTTTTTTCACCCGATATATTCAATACACATGGGTCTGATTTTTTTTTACAGCTTCACGTTATTCTATAGGATGAATCCGCAATAAACTGTTTATTAATTACAGGTAGAAATTTAGACAGGCA
Organism: Manis javanica; assembly: GCF_040802235.1. NCBI lineage: Eukaryota > Metazoa > Chordata > Mammalia > Pholidota > Manidae > Manis > Manis javanica. The sequence continues at coordinate 103,315,871 of NC_133162.1, forward strand.
CTGATATTTTCTGATTCTAGACAGTCCTTCCATGAGTGCTGTATATGCGTCTTTTATGCCTGTGTTTCTCTACAAGGTGTACCTTATAACGTACAAATTTCTACAGTTAATTAAAATTGTTTCAGTTTTGATAGAAATTGCCTAGTGGGCTACTAAAAATACTTTACAAATGTACACTACCACTGCAGCATATGAGATTACTTATTTCCTATATAATCACCATTGCTGAATAGAACCAATCTTAAAACTTTTCCAAATTGGTTAGTAAAAGAAAAAAAAAAGATCTCATTGCTTTAATCTACATTACATGATTATTAGTGAAGTTGGGCATCTTTGTATGTTTATTGGTCATTTGAATTATTTTTCTCTGCTTTGCCCACTTAAATTACTTGCTTCTTTAATTGCCTAATAGAAACTATTAATACATTTTGAATACTCTTTGTTAATAGGCATTGCAAATGTATCATCCCAGTCTGTCTCTTGGTTCTTCACTTAGTTCATCATTGTATAGAATAGTATACTTTATTTATGGTCGAATGTATCAATCTTTTCCTTTTTTATTTTCCAAATTAAAAGAACATTTTCCATTATATTCTCTTAATACCTTTATGGTACCATTTGAATACACATTTGTGCATGGTGTAAAGCATAGATTTAACTTGATTTTTTAAAAGAACATTTTGTGGTTCAAGTACCCCTCAATTTGAAATTCCTCCTAATAATAAAGTTCAATGATTCTTTTCCTTGACTAATAAAAAATACTTATCTATTCGCCTATCTTTGCAACAGTACCACACTGCTTTCTGAAGCCTTAGTAAATTTTGATGTCTTGGGCAGGTTTCCCTGTTGTTCTGTTTGGAACTTTTCTTGGCTATTTGCGCTTATTTTTGTCTTCCAGTTGAACTTTAGGACCAGTTTATTATGTTCTACCAAAAATACCATGTGGATTATTATTGGGTTAGATTTAACTTTATAGATTATTTAGAAGAGAATTAACATCATAATATTCTTGAGTCTTCCTATTTAGTGATGTGAAATGTGTGTTAGATTGTTTAATGGTCAAAAGTTCCTCACATCCCAGGATTTCTTTTCTCCCTTGTGAACTGCATCTCTGATGCTCTTGCAGGCTTGGGGTGGTGTCCATTTCTCCATTCTTGAATATGGAAGGACTATGACTCTCTTGACCAATAGAAAAGGGCAAAAATGATACTGAGACTTGAATTTTCTATCTTCTTTCCTAAAGATGACTTGAAGCTTCTGCCTTCTGTCTTGGAACCCTGAGACCACCGTGCTGTGATGAAGCCCAGCCTAGCCCACCGGAGAAGTGCTGAGCTGCCCTAGTTGACAGCCAACCAATAGCCAGACATCTGGGTGAAGCCACCTTGGGCACTCCAGCTCTAGTCAAGCCCTCAGATTACCACAGTCATATGAGTGATCTCAGGGGAGACCAACAGAGAACTCACACAGATTGCCAACTCATGAGTTAGGGGAAAAAAGTCATTATTATTTTAAGTAACCAGGTATGGGAGTGGTTTGTTATACAGCAATAGATAACTTAAATAGAATATTTCTCCATTAATTTGGGTCATTGTTCGTATCCTTAAGCAAAGAGTTATAACTTCTATTAAATAACCTTGGGCATATCATCTGTAAATCCCAGGTATTTTTTGTTACTCTTGAGAATAATTGTTTTAAATTACATTTTGTATTGGTTATAGGTGTTATAGAAAAATTAATAAACTGAATTTCTGTTCAACCATTTTCCTGAGCACTCTTGCTGGTTCTAAATATGCTTGTTTTTATTCTGTTGGATTTTCTAAATACAAAACAGCAACACTTTTGGCTCTTCCTTTCTGATATTATAATTCTTATTTCTTTCTCTGGTCATATTGCATTGACTGGAAGAGCAAGTTGATAGTTTCATTCCTTACTTTAATAGAATTAATTGCTATTTTTTCATAGTAAGCCTAAGATTAGCTTCTTTTTAACTACCAATTACCAGATTGAGGAAATTTCTATGTATCCTTGGATCTCTTAGAGTGCTTTAAAATGCTTTAATTTTAAAATCAACATATCAAAAAGTATATAAAGTAACAAACATTCATATATCTACCATCCCTATTTAACAAAGTTAATCTTTTGCCGTATTTGCTTTAAGATTTTGTTTCTTTCCATTTTTTAAAGAAAAAAAGATGGCAGGTATAGTATACAGCCCCATTAGCAACTATCCTGTTGTGGGGAAGCATATTTGTTGTACAGAATTATACTTTTACTATGTAGGCGTACACCAAGAACAATGAGTAGCATTGTTTAATGTGCATTTTTTATCAAGTTTACACATATTGTTTTCTCTATTAAATTGCTACTTTCTTTTCCACTTAATGTTACTGCAACTTTTTTTTTCACTTAACATTATGGCACCAAGATTTATCTATGTTGATAAAAGGAATACTCATTCATTTTCAATATTTTAAGAATCTTACTAAATGAATCTATGACAGTTTATCCAGTTCCCCAAAAATGGACATTTAGATTATTTCCAGTGTTTTGCATTCACATTATAAATGATGGGTCAATGAACATTCTTGCTCATGCATTCTTCTGAACAAAAGCAGAGTTTCCCTCATTCAGAGAACTCACTGGGTCAAGGTTATTCACATGTTGAATTTATCAGGTAGTGTCAAAATATTCTTCAAAAATGGTTACACTACAGCAATTTATTCTTATGTGAACAATATTAAAATCTCTGTTTTCACCTGACCCCTGGCTTTATACTATATGATCCAGCAATCCCACTGATGGGTAATAGATCCAGATGAAATGAAATCACTATCCAAAGAGATACCTGCAGTTCTGTGTTTACTGCAGCACTGACAATAGCCAAGACACAGAAACAACTTAAGTGCCTGCTGCCAAATTAATGGATAGAGAAAATGTCTCACACATACCCACACAGAAATTACTCAGCCATAAAAAAGAAGGAAATTCTGCCATTTCTGACAATATAGATGGACCTTGAGGGCATTATGCTAAGTAAAATAAGTCAGATAGAGAACGATAAATACTATAAGTGCCCACTTACATGTGCAACCTGAAAGAGTTGAACCCATAGAATCAGTAGAATGGTGGTTGCAGGGCTAAGTGGTGGTGAACTGAGATGGTAATCAAGGGGTACAAACCTCTAGTTATAAGATGGATATGTTCTGATGATCTAATGTACAGCATGGTAACTACAGTCAATGATAATATATTATATACTGGAGAGTTGCAAGAGAGTAAATATTAAATGCCTTCACCACACAAACATACCACATGGTAATTATGTCAGGTGATGGAAGTGTTAACTAACCTTAGTGTGGTAATCATTTTGTAATATATACATGTATCAAATCAACATTGTATAAACTTAAACTTACATAATATTATACATCTTTTATATATCAATAGAGTTGAGGAATAAAAAAAAAAGTTCAGGAATACTTAGTTATTTTTTGCATTAGATTAGATAGCCTCCTATGTGGTTGGATTTGAAGGCAGTGTCTCTACTATGGGTTGATTACTATTTTCTTTCAACACTTATTCAGGGTTCTTCCCATGAGAAGGAGCCACATCTGACTGGAAAACACTGAGCCAGGTATTAGTCTTTCTGGGTCTTGAGTCCTTCCTCTACATCAGTGTTTCTCAACCTTTCTCTTATATGATGTACCTACTCAGCACCCTTAACATTTTTTTCCCCTAATTGCTCCCCTTTCACCATGAAATTTTAATATCACAGATACACTGTATATTTATTTATGTACCATAGTCCTTTGGAGGACCACAAACCACTGAGAGATGTCTTAAGTTTTTTATCCTAAAGATCAATTGTCTTTCCCATTTGGAATGTTTCCATCTAAAGAGTCAAACTACTTTCAGGTTTCTCAGTTTCCTTTTTAATTACTTTTTAATTGAAGGGTAATTTTGACTTGATTCTCCTACATAATCAGCAAGGCCTACGACTCTTTTGACCAATAAAAGGTGACTACAATGACAAAGAGTCTTGAATTATTTCACTATATGGTGCAGTGCCTTATGGGAAAAGTCAAGAAAAAAGATGACTGGAAAGTCAGCAGCTGCAAACCCAAAGGGATAATAAATCAGAAAGACAATGTAAATAAGGCTAACCCCAGGGGAACTGCATCACCTGGGAGCTCACATCCTGTCCAAAAAGGGCAGCTGGCACTCAACAGCAGCCCAAACCACCATGTAGGAATGAAGGTCCATTTTACCAAACAATTCAATTTCTCAAGAGAGGCTCGAAGTTCCAATATTTAAGTAAAGTCTTTCAATTTTTATAGATTGCTTAGATTTAAAAATTAGATTCCACAAAGCACATAAAATTCATCTCAGAAGTATGCAGCTTATAAACGACAAACGTGCAAACTTGGGCTACATGAGTTCTCATAAACCTCCCTTTTCAAAAATTTTATAATTATTTTTAAAACTTCTGAATTAATGTAAAACAAGAAGATTGCAGTCTTAAATACTAACACAAAAATCTAACAGCAATGGATAGGGGAACGGTAATTTAATTTCCCATCACCTGCCTAGGCAAATGGAGGAAATCCAAACTTTCTTTTCAAAGATAATTTATTCTCCTTTTATGTGAAGTCAAAATGTGGAAGCAATTACCATAACTTATAGAATAAGTTCATAAAGCATACAGTTTTTTTCTCCTTACTTTAAAATTAGCATATTACCTGGGTTACTGAATAATTTTTTAGATATTCACGTGTGCCACTGCAGCACAGAGATTTAAAGGTCTCTCCTTCAAAGCCAATTCTATATATTTAACTCAGTAAGAGTCTCTGAGGTATGTGAATACATACTTTTATAATGTTTTGGCTGTCTTTATGTTTTTTTTCTTCCTTGTTAGTTTTAGTACTTCTGTCTCGTCCACACAAAAAGTAATTAAGGTCACGTGGATATTTTGATATGTTACACTCATCGAACTACCTGAATTATGACCACATTGTTACCTCATATTTTGCTGTGTAGATGGTTTCTGTGGGGTTGGCACATCTTGATACATTTTGGAAATTGAAAGGTAAGGTTTGTATATTTGGTTCTATCACTATCTACCTATATACCTTCAGACAAATTATTTCTCTAGTCCTCAGTCTACTCATCTCACATATGTAGGGAAAAGAGCTAAGTGGTCTCTAGTATTCCTTTTGGCTTTAAAATATTTTAATCTATAAAACAAAGAGATTAAAACTTGGTTTTAAATTCATTGCATCTCTTATTTATAGCCTTATTAAATCTTAGTTCATATATTATAATATTGATTCATTTAAAGTATACTGTTCAGGGGTTTTTAATGAATTCACAGTTGTGCAACTATCACCACAATCTAATTTTAGAACACCTTCCACAGCAAAAAGAAACCACACACACATTAGTGACCCTCCCCCATGCTCCTCCCCCTACCCAGGTGCAGGCAACAACTAAATCTGTGTTGTCTCCCTGGGTTTCTGTTTTCATGGATAAACATTTCACATAACATAAATGGAACCATAATAACTGATCTTTGTGTCTGACTTCTTTCACTTAGCATAACGTTTCCAAGGGTCACCCATGTTGTAGCATGTATCAGCACTTCACTTCTTTTTATGGTTTAATAATATTCCTTTTCTGGATTGCCATATTTTACTTATCCATTTACCAGCTATTAGATATTTGGATTGTTTCACATTTTGTTATAAACCTTCATGTATGATTTTTTTGGATGGACATATGTTTTCATTTCTCTTGGGTATATATCCAGAGGTGGAATTGCTGGGTCAAATGGAAATTCTTAGTGTAGCATTTTGAGGAACTGCCAAACTGTTTTCCAAAATGACAATAATATTTTACATTTTCACCAATGTATCAGAATCCCAGTTTCTCCACACCTTTGCTAGCATGTGTTATTGTCTCTTTTTTTTATAGCCATTTTAGTGGGTGTGAAGTGCTGTTTCACTGTAGTTTGACTTGCATTTCTTTCATGACTAATGATGTTGAGCATCTTTTCATGTGCTTATTGGCCATTAGTGTATCTTCTGTGGAGAAACATCTCTTCAGACTTCTGCCCATCTTTTCATTAGGTGATTTGTCTTCTTACTTGTTCAGTTGAAAGAGCTCTTTCCTCATTCTGGTTACAGGTCCCTTGCCAGATATGCTTTTTGCAAGTATTTTCTCCCATTGTGTGGGTTATCTTTTCATTTTCATGATCATGTCCTTTGATTCACAAACATTTTAAATTTTACTAAAGTTGAAGTTAACATTTTTTTGTTTTGTTGCTAAGTTTTGGTGTTGTATTTTAGAAACCAATGCCTGATCCAAAGTAATAGAGATTTACTCCCATTACAGGAGTTTCATAGTGTTAGTTTTTATAGTCATATCTATGATTTTTGTGTGTAATGTGAGGTAGGAGTCCAGATTCATTCTCTTACACAGTTGTCTTATTACTTTTATCGAAAAGCTATCCTTTCCCCCACAGAATTGTCTTGGCACTCTTGCCAAAAATCAATTGACCGTAAGTGTGACAGTTTTATTCCTGCACTTTCATCTCTGTACATTTGATGTTTATGTCTAGCCTTGTCAATACTACACTGTCCTGATTACTATATTTTGTAGCAGGTTCTGAAATTGGGAGTCTCCTAACTTTAGTGTTCATTTCCAAGATTGTTTGGCTATTTCCCATATAAATATACCTTGTATTTCCATATGAATTTGACCATCAGTTTATAATTTCCTGTAAAAAGCCAGCTAGGATTTTGATAAGGACTGTACTGTCTGTAGATCTATTTGGGGGTGTTGCCATCCTAACAGTGCTGTCAACTGATCTATGAAAATGGAATGTCTTCCCATTTATTTAGATTTTTAAAATTTCTTTCAACAATGTTTTGTAGATTTTTGGTGTGCAAGTTTTGCACTTCATCTGGTAAATTCATTCCTAAAATATGTTACATTCTTTTGTTGCTATTGTAAGTGGGATTCTTTTCTTAATTATGATTTTAGATTGTTCACTGCATGGTATCTCTCTTAAGTTTTAAGTTGAAAAATGAGGTAATACTTCATTCTGACCTTTTTTGCTTTAATTGATGCACTCATTGTAATTTTAGTTTGAAGTAATATATTTCTATTTTCCAGTTTTATCTTTATATTTCATTTTTATTAAGTCATGAAAGGACTCATAAGAGTTGTACACAGTATGTTTGGATCGAAGTTCAGCTGGGTGCTTAGCCTAAACACCTGGAATAAATTTCAATAAACTTCAATCATTTTTTACTAGCAGTCACTGAACACTTACTGAATGCACAACACTAACATTGTCTTAGCAGCCCATGTTGGCTGAAAACGCATTCCTCAACCATATAACAAGCAAACTGCATTTAACTCCCATGACCTCAGAAAACAGTTATTAAGAGACCAAAACATGAATAAATACCCTCATCATTTCAAGCTTGTTGCTTTGATTAAGTGTTTGCATTTTTTTCCATTAGAGGAAGCATTTCCTCTGGCTGCCAAAGAAAAAAATTATACTATGAAGCCAATTTTCAATCTTACTTTTGGGGAACTCTGTTCAAACCTTTCTAAAGCTGCCACTGTATACTGGCTTTTAAATTTATGCTAATGTTGCTGAAAATATAAAATGTAATTATATGTCTTGGAAGAGGAATAAAATAAATTCTGACTACTATGTCTTTTCCTGGCAAATACCAACATGCATTCTAATAGAAAGGGTCATGTTCAGTCAGTAGCTCTTGAAAACTTTGAGCGCCAGAGGAAGTTAAATGTCCAAAACCCTGAAAAAATATAAACATTTAACATATGCACATTTTTGTGTACAATTTTAAGAATTTGTGATTACTCTGAAGCTCAGTCATGGACAAATGGACCTCAAAGTAAGAATTTCCCATTGCATAATAGTTGAGAAAGATCTGCAACTGTCAGAGGCAAATTCCCTGGAATATTTATGTAAACAAGGTGAACATCACTATGAACTAGAAACTGAGCTCAGAGAAGGAAAAAGGTACTGAAGTCCTGGGCCTACTGAGTTTTGGATCTAGAGGAACACAAAAAAATGGGAAAGAGTTTGACACCTAATATGCAGTGATATTAAAAGCTTTCCATAGTGTTTGAAGACAAAGGCTCTCTTCATGAAAACATCAGGGAAAAAGGATCCCTCAATCTTGAAAGAAGGTTGGCAAAAATCACCTGCTGCCTGAGACTACAACTTATATAGGAGGCTGATCTGCATAGAAGAAGGAAAGAAAATCCCAAAGATAAGACTTGAACACAAGTCATTTGTAAGCTCAGCTTCATCTGAGATGTGCCCAATTTTATACTACAGCACAGATGCATCAAGTCAATTGTATACAACCTGGTTATGGACTGGATGTCTGCTGGCCTGCGGTAAGCATCCACAAATCCTCTACAGCAACAGGAGTATGCAGAGAGCAGGGAGGAAAAATTCCATTCAAGATGAAATGAAACATTTAAAGAATATGGAAAACATACGGAGGTTCCTTAAAAATTAAAAATAGAACTACTATATAAAAACCATATTAGCCATCAATCAAATTCTGAGTATATATCCAAAAGAAATGATATCACTACCTTGAAGAAATATCTACACTCCCATATTCACTGCAGCATTATTCACAGTAGACACGATAGAGAAACAGCCTAAATGTCCATTTGATGAGTTGATAAAGAAAAAGTGGTGTGTGTGTTTGTCCAAATACAACAGAATATTATTCAGCCTTAAAAAATAAGGAATCCTGCCTTTTATGACACCATAGGTGAACCTGAAGGACATTATGCTAAGTGAAATAAGTCATACACCAAAAGAGAAATACTACACAATCACAATTACATGTGGGAACTAAAGAAAGCCAAACTTATTAAAGCAGATAGTAGAATGATGGTAACCAGAGACTAAGGGGTGGGGAAAATGCGGACATGTTGGTCAGAAGGTACAAAGGGTCTGTTATGGTGTGTGAATAAGTTCTGGAGATCTAATGTATGGAATTGTAACTATAATACAACAATACTTAATAAAACTATGTTGTATAATTGGAAGCTGCTAAGAGGATTTATCTAAAGTGTTCTCTCCCCCCCAATAAGAACGAGTAAAAATCAAAACATAAAAATGAAATTTCATAAGAAGAATGAGAATTTTTGACATAAGAATTGGCAAATAAAAAACACAAAGAAGTGGAGATGGAGAGCGATATACTATAAACATGGAAAAACAAAGCATGGTCTGAAATAAAATGCCATAACCAAGATAAAGTCTGGACAAGACAATCAAAAAAGAGAGAATTAATGAACTAAAACATTGTACTGATGATTCACCTAGAATAAAGCTGGAGAAAAAGCTGGAGATGAGAAATAATTGATCAAAACACATCTAAAGGGCTCCAAAAGGAGAAAATATAAGGGATGACATAGAAAACATACCCTAAGAAAGAAGGGCTAAATTTTTTTTCAAAATGGAAGAACATGTATTATGATTGAAAACATAATATCAGTAAAAATGAGTTCATATCAACATCTACAGTATTAAAATTATAGTAAAACCAAGTTAAAGAGAAAATCCTAAAAGTTACTAGAGATGTTTTTAAAGTGACATACGAATGGAAGCCGATTAGATAGCTAGACTGCCAGCATATTTTTAGTCATTAAATACAAATTTCTGAAGGTAAGAAAATAAGGTGTTCAAAGTGTTAAGGGCAAATAACTATAAACCTAGAATTCCAAACTGAGCTAAAATAAAACCCGAGAATGAGAACAAAATAAAATCTATTTAGGCTTATTAACATACATGTTTACCTTTTCCTGATACTCTTTAAAACACTACTGAAGGATATTCTGAAAGTAAAGTTCATGATTTTTTTCTTATGGTCTTTTTTTACTTCGGTGTAACTTTTAATTAAAAATGTGATAATATAGTAAATTAAATAATGAAGTTACTTTTTCAAAAGGAAAATAGCAAAGTAAGAGAATTTAACTGAAATAGAACTGTAAATGAGGAAAAAAGATGAGAGCAACACTCACAAAAAAGTGTGATTTAGTAATATAAATTAATTCAAAGATGGTTATAATAAAAATTTTAAATAAACTTTATACAATATGTTAATTACATTATGGTTCTTCAAATTCTTAATATCCTTATACACCTTTGAGAAAAATCCTTGCCAAAATTATTTAAGGAAACATTCCTTACTGTATATATAATACATGGACTGGAGGTCGAGAAAGTATCATTAAATATGTTTACTTTTAGTACCTGGCTTAATACTCAGCAAATAGTGGGTAGTTGATAATTTTCTAGTGAATAACTATTTGCAGAAAATAGGAAAAAGAACAATAACAAGAGACGAGTGTCAACATTGTATTGTAATTCATGTTGACTGAGTAAGAAGTAAAGGATATTATTCCTAAAACATAATGGGTGGCTCAGAAAATGGTTGAAGGGTGGGAAACAGACTCAGGACTAAGTTCTCTGAAACAATCCCCCAAACCACACTGCAGAACTGGGCTTATGAGGAAACTGCTGTCACTGTCTCAAAAAGCTACTCCCCACTATACCCCGTAATAAAATCTCACTGTCCCTGCCACCACCCATTCAAGAAAATGGAAAGCTTTGCACAGAAATTGTCTGCATGCTATACTCACTTCAGGAGTGAATTGTTTCACAGAGTGCATCTGGTTGGCAGAGCCCAAGTCATATGCCTGCATCCTAGCTGCAAAGGAGGATGGAAATTTGAGTTCTGGCTTCAGTGCTGGGGAGGAGGTGGTCATAATGTCAGAATGTTCCCCAAACAGAAAATCTGTTCATAAGATGACAAGCAGCCACAGACATGACAAATGTATATTATACTTATAAAAATGGGAATGCACACCATAAATTCTCTACCTTCATCTATGTAGTAAGTATCACTGAATGCCATTAAATATTCTTCCACAGTATCATTTTTGAGGCCTGCACAGACTCTCACTGACTGGGTAAACCATAATGTGTTTTAGCCATCTCTTATTATTAAACATGTAGGTGGTTTCCAAATTTTCATTACAGTTACTTAACTGTAAAACACCCACGTCATTTGCCTCAGGTTAAGTTATGATCTTAGAGATGTTGTTAAATGTCATCTACCATTTCCCTTTCATCTCACAATATCCAGACTTACCAACACTTACGTTGTCTCCAAGTAATGAGCCTTGGAACATGCTACCATGTTCAGGAGCTCCAGCTCCTGGTTCTCAGTTCCCCTTTCCTTCCCTCACTGCCACAACTGGAGTGAAGTCAACCTTCACATGGATTTCCTGAACAAGTTTTACACTAATTTTCTTCCCATTACCATTTGCAGTCCATTTGAATAGCCATGTTCTTACCTCCTGAAAGACTTAACCTCTGAAAACTGTAACTCCCAGATACTGCCTTTAGGACAAAACCTTGAGGCTGTCTACTCCTGGATGCAGTACTGGCATAATGGTTATCATCAGAGGTTTAGGAGCTATTTGGATCTGGTGTTATTATGTTATATAAGTAAGTTAGCTTCTTTGAGTCTCAACTTTTGTTATTTATAAAATGGAAATTATAGCACTGCTTTATCGTAGGTAGGACCACAACACTATTTGCATCATAGGGTGCTATACTATATAAGGATTCAATGGGATAACTTATATGAAGTACTTAGCAGAGTGCCAGGCGCATAGGGAGTGGAGTGTTCAAGAAACATCAGCTATTAAAAATAGCCATTATAAAATTGCCTTTTTTTGTAGGTCCTTTGAAGTTTCATATCCAGTAATATTATTTCAATGCAATATTATCACTACTGAAGTCCAGAAATGAACTTCCCATCAGCATCAAAACCTCTTTCCTTTTGACTGTTGTCACAGTCCCAGGCCATGAGCCCTCTCTCACCTTCATTCCCCCTATATCCACCCTAGACCCCAGGATCTGCCTCACATGTTCCCTAATGAAAACATATTTCTCTTCCTAAAAATAAATAATATTTGTTTTCTTCTTTGCACTCCCACACCTTGTTCTCTCGGGTACTTTGTTTAGCCTTCTATTGGAGTGAGGACTCATGAATAAACCGCAAGTGTTGACATGTCTATCCTTCCCACAATCATTCTCCCTCAAGGTCTGGACCACAGCTGGCTCATCTAGTCACCCAATCCCAGTACTGATGCTTAAGACACACTCAACTTGTTTGCAATGAAATCAAACTCCTGAGCAATGGGTTTCTTTGCAAATAACTTATGCTGTTCCATGCCTACTTAGAAATAGCTGGAGATTTGTATAACCACTTTGATTTGTAGCTTGAATTAAATATTATGATGCCTGGAAACTGTAACTCACCCAGAGAAAGCTGAGATTCTGTCCCTCTTTTATATCACCTCAGGGTACTTAACCTGGAAAAAGTAAATTTCTTTCTCATGACCCCATGAAATAATCCTTCAGAATATCCCCTTCTAATTAAAATATATAAAACTAAATATACATGTATATACACATCCACATGTAGATATTTTTCAAAAGAAATACATGTAGAAAGTTCTCAAACTGAAAAGTTAAAATTACATAGAAGCTTCTGTGGGAAGTGACAAAGTTTTCTCTGTACACACTACCAATTTTATCTTCCCAATTAGAAAAAGAAAATACCTATTAATAATTTATCTTCCTAGAATTTTTCTGACCATATAGATATATAAAATGTGTGAAATTAAATATATAATGTTTTGAAACATAAATGGTGCCCTGTTCTACATAATTTTTGATAACTTTTTTTGTTTGTTTAATAATTATCAGAGGTCTTTCCATATAAGGGTACAAATGGCTCCTCTTCAACCTTTTAATTGCTACATGGGCTTTGTGGTATGAATGGAGCATTATTTGACTATTTTCTTATTGATGGCCATTTAGACTGCAAATAACTTATCTCTATTACAAATGATGCTGTAATGTGCATTCCTGTGCACATCTCTTTGCACACATAGATGTCCTTTTCTAGGATAAATAGCTAAAGGTCCCCTCTACTTCTGAATACGCTCACATTTCTACTAATTTAAATCAATCACTAGTTCCTTCCTGTTGTGTCCCAATGATTACTTGTTTTTGGTTCAGAAATGCAGAGACTGATGCCTACAGTTCCCAAAAATGTAGCTACCAGCCTTCAGAATCAAAATCTGAAGTGTCCCTGACTATACAATAATTCACTTTCAAGTCATTCTGAGTCAATAACCTAGAAATCCTGTGCCCCCATTCTTCAGTGACCTACTAATCATGATCTCAGGGTAACAGTAATTCTTGATAGCTTTGAAAATCTGAATTAAGGGTATGCAGGAAGGCAGAGTACCTTTAGATCCCTGGAGAACACAGGCTTATGCAAAGTCCTGATCAAGTCTTGGGAAGACACACCCAAAAAGGAATACAGAGACATGGTACCAAATATCAAAGGAAGCTGGCATGGAGACTTTGAGACTAAAAACATTTTTTTCTTCATCCAATTTTCTTCATTATCTGCTACTGAATTGCTTTTCCTTAAGCTCTTCTCAGCAAAACTTTCTGACTGTTCCTGTCTGAAGTCAATGTAACAGGAGATGCAGAAATAACCAAGTTGGGTTGCCTAATTCGCAAGGCAGTTCCCAGAGAAAGACTTCTTTATCAAAGCAACTGACCGACACAGTTAGTTCTCCACCTCCCTTTGCCTGTGATCTGCACAGATTTAGTAAGATAGAGGTCAAGGCAGAGAGTGAAGATGGTGATGAAAATTGGAAGGCAGATATGGTCTCTAAAAACAAGCATTTTTGTTTCAATGGTCCACATTGTGGTACAGCATGTATGGCTGCCTGCAGACTGTGCTGTCCCACAAAGGCAGCCTCCAAACTGAAATCAGCTTCAGTCAGTAACACACGGAGCTCTTCAACTAGCTACCTAGATACTAGTTGTAAGAATTTGCACTGTGTAATTCTTCATTGGTATTAAGTATACATCAATAACATCTAAGAAACAAACTGAAACATTTGAAATCATATGTGAGAATTTGGATCTTTACAAGAAGAACACAGGATGGTGTGGGGCAGAATTCAATGGTCCCAGTACTTATTTTTGAAAAGACTTACAACCACTTAAGGATAACCCCAATGATATTGGAGAAAATGGCACAAAACCCTCTTCATCAAGCAGAAAATACTTTGGTTTTTGTTGAAAAGATTAATACAACTAGTTAAAATACCCTGTAATTATTTTAGTTTGATGTAGTGCCTTCTAAGTTCAATGAGTTTAACTGGGAAATCTGAGGGTATATAAAATAACATTTTGTTTCTGTTTAAAATGGCAAAAACAGAAACTCTGCAATTCAAATGCCTGTGCTCTTATGCATATACACACATACACAGCACATCTTACCCTGCCCACCTGGCACAGTTCAGATCTTCTGATTCAGTCAAAAGTATTCAAGAGAAAGCCAGTGGCAAATAGTACTCCAATGAGGAGAAGCTCCATAAAAAGAAATTTTCAGAAAGGACAAGTAACGAGAGAGAGTTAGGGGACTCACCATTGCTCAAGAGATTATCTATTTTCAAAACAGCAGAAAGGGCTTAAAAGGAGTATCTAGAGGAATATAATTTATCAGATTTTCCACAGTGACTGCCTTTGTAGACCCTCCCTAGAGCATTCTTCAACTCTGTATGATAAACCACTCAATTATTTTCCACATACTGAATGCAGCTTGCACTGTAACATTTCCAGTGATGTCATGGATGCATCCAGGGAGTAACAGCATGGTCGTCATCCTGAGTGCAGCACATTCATGAGGCTTTGGAAGGAGAAAGGGCAGTGCCCGATGATTGAGGGGCCCACCCCCAGCCCTGTTGCTAGAATGTGCCTGTTCACAGAACTAGGAGACTTAAAAAAAAAAAGAAAAATTGACCCCTGAACAATATGGATTTGAAATGTATGGGTCTGCATATACATGGATTTTTTTCAATAAACATAGTGGAAAATTTTTGGAGATTTGGATATTTGAAAAAACTCACAGTTGAATTGCATAGTCTAAAAATACCAAAACATTAAGAAAAAGGTGGGTCATGAATGCATAAACATATGTAGATACTAGTCTACTTTATCACTGACTATCATAAAATCAACAGTAGACTATTAGTAGTTGAGTTTTCAGAGAGTCAAAAGTTACATGTGGATTTTTGACTGCACACGGAGGGGTCAGTGCCCTTAACTTACGCACTGTTCAAAGGCCAACTGTACACCTCCATGTAAAGCCACTGCAGGCAGACGAACCACTCTGAGACACAAAGATCCTTCCTATTAATTCTAAAATATTACCTCTGCATTGTGCTAGCCTCAGATACTTGAGTCTAGAAAAAAGAACAATTCTTCATTCAGTGCTTCAAGAGATAGGAAAAGGGGGTGAGGAAAGAGGCAAGGAAGGAATACTATTTGTATAAGGCAAGAACCTTCTCTCAGCCAGCTACCAGTCTAGTTTTGTGAACACTATTCCTATATGCTCAAACTGTACAAGCTCTAAGAGGACATGAAGAAAGTATGTCAGAGTCCATAGTTTAGAAAGTTTTGCTGTTGCCAGGGAAACAAGATTCCTGTACAACTATTAGGAAAGAGTTACACAGGTTTTCTGTTTATTTACTTCTAATTTCTCTCCCAAGAATTTGTGATTACTTACAATCATATACACAAAACAAAATGATAAAATGAATAATTGAGGAAGTAAAGCCAATGGGAAGATTTAAGCAAGAAAATAATAAAACCAGGGTTAAGATTAAATAAAGAAATGTACAATATGCTGTCAAGGCTAGAGGTGATGCATAAATTTGGCTTAAAGTTTTGAAAGCCTTAAACACAAACAGTAAATCACACAGGGACACGTACGCAGAGCTTACTTGTGCAAGAGCAACAGGGCAACTGTTGCCAAACCTGGTTGCCCAGTGATATCACCTGGGAAGGTTTTCAAAAATTCAGTAAAGGACCAGAATTCCTGGGACAGGCAGAGAGGGAAGGAATGTTGGAAATAAGCATTTTTTAAAAAAGAAAACCTCCTGATGTCAGTTCTCCTGGTTAGGTCAGGCCCACACAAGAAAATCTTTTTCTTTTCTGTATCAACTCAAAGTCAACCAATTCAGAAAGGACCTTATTTACATTTGCAAAAATCTCTCCACCTTTGCCATAAAATATAACCCATCACAGGGTTGACATCCAATGTTTTCTCCGGTCCTGCCCACAATCAAGAGGGAGGGGATTATATGTCAGGTGCACATACAACATCTTGGTGTCCATCATGAATCCTGTCTACCACATACAAAAATGAGAGAATGAAAAATTACAAGTCTTCAGGATTTTTAAGGAACAGAGAATACGTAATTAAACATTCTAATTTGGTCTTGAGCTTCCTGGGAGATGAAGTAAAAAGGAGACATGATCAAACTACTTAGTACTTTCTGGTCAGTTCCTAGTACTGACTTATACAAGGTATTTATCCTGTCTTTACACAGGAATCCTAAAATAACACTGCATTGAAGTAAGGTGGAAGAAATAAGACAGAGTTAGATTGAACTTGACCCAAAATAACTGTCAAGTAGCAGGTGTGTTGGCACCCTCTGCCCCTCTACCATGAGGAATTGGCAATGAAGTGAACAGAGCTCAATGGAGTACTTGGTTGATATCAGGTACCATGGCCTGGTGATTGAGGTGCTCATAACAGAGATTAACCATGAAGAGACACCATGAATTGTTCCAAAGGAAGTGAGAATACTAAAGTATGAACATAACTGAAGTTAGAAATCAGTGGAATCAAATGTGTGAGAGACCAAGAGCAGAAGTTCAAGAGCTACATAGGCTCCAATGCTTCAAGCAGAAATGTTGCCTTGTTCTGATTGTCCACTGACTGTTATCTGGGGGAACCACTTTCAGTGTCTCAGCTCCACTTTATGGTGCTCGTAATTGGTTTGAAGCATTCAATAGAGTGAATTGTGTCAACCCGTGTTCCATTCACCCTCTAAAACAACCCTGATGTTGCATGCAAACTACTTTTTTTCCTTCCCTCTTCTAATATATTGTCTTTCTCTTCCCTCTACTAATACATTTAACTCTTTTTCTTGCATCTACTAATACATTATCTCTTTTTATCACCCTACTCAATTCCACCACTTTCTACTAAGGCCCATGTGGCTGTCTCCCTTCCTTGAATGGCTTCTGCCCCTGTGCACAGAGTCAGCACTGTCTGTGTAACATAATCACTCCTGCTCACCTACGTCTTGTCTCCTCAATCTGAGTGTTTGGTCCTCAGCAATGATGTCCTCCAGCCTCTTTCATCTTTCAGTTTCCATAGAGCTTATTAATTTAGAATTACAGAGCCAGTAAATGGAAGAGGACTTAGAATACTCCAGCTCACCTCTGTTCTCAGTGAAGGCCACCCCATCATTTTCTGAGCATCCAGGGATAGGGAATTACTTTATAAGGTCTCAGCTTCTTTCTGTGAATTTCCCAATGATCAAAAGCTTTGCCCAATATTAGACCATGATTGCTTTTCTTTAGCTTCTATCCAAGCAGTGTTCTCTTGAGTAAATTAAAATATCACCTTTACCTTCATATATTGTTAGTGGGAACATAAATGGGTACAACCACCTAGAAAAATTAGCAGCAATATCTCCTAGATATCCTGTAATGTAGCAATCATACACATACACACACACACTCAACAGGTATGTTTATGTTTATTCACCAAGGAGCATGTACCAGAGTATTCATAATACCACTAGTCTCAAACAGAAAACTATCCAAATGCCCATCAATAGTAGAAAAGATATGGCATGATATAATTACACAATGGAATATTATATAATGAGCATGAAAACTCTATAACTAAATAGTAATATGGATGAATCACACAAACACAATTTGAAAATAAAAAAATTATACATACTGTGTGATTGCATTTATATAAAGTACAAAACTGGCAAAATTAATCTATGCTACTAGAAGTAAGCATGCTGATTTCCTTAAGGTTGTAACCAAAAGGGACTGTGAGGGGAGCTTTTGAGGCACTGGTGATTATTTCTGGGTTTGAGAGCTGATAATACAGGTGTATTCAGTGTGTTAAAATTATCAAGCTGTACACATGTGGATTTATCTGTAAGTGTATTACATGTCAAAAAAAAGTTTTAAAATCCTCTTCATCCTCCAAATGACCTGAATAAATCAAATCCCATTAGTTAAGTTTTAATAAATATGGGTTTTAGAACATTCAAGATCCTAGTCACCTACTTACGAAACCTTTGAATTTGGCAAAGCTCTGATCTGGTTTGGTTTGTTGTGTGTTTTTTTTTTTAATGTCCCACATGAGATTAACTCCTTTCCTCCAGTATTTTGTGAACCCTATAAAGACAGGTGTTTTCCCTTTCTAGTCGCTAGTAGCATATAAATTCAGGGTCCATCATATGCTCAGAAAATACTTTCCTCCTCATTTTTAGCACATGCAGAAAACAAAGATGGAATTTCCATGGGGCCTGTTTGATTAGAAAACCCAAGGATTCTCTTCTTTTTTTAACTTAAAGGCTTCATTTACCCAGTGAAACGAAATTTTATTTTGCTCTCTTCCCTCAAATTGATCTAAAGACTGACCTTTGCCCTGATTTATGAGCCCTTTTCAGAGGTTTCTGTATGGAGAGGTGGAGACTATTATTAAGCAGACTCCTCTAAAGCAGTGATGTGGTATTTCTTGATTCCTTTCCTCCTCTGTCATCCACAAACTGATCTAATTTCTGAGCCCTTTCCTTACAATTTTCTCTTCTCCAGGAAGAAGCACACTGATTTGGACAATAAGACAATGAGAAAGAAGTATTCTTAGTCATGTAAAGTTAGTGGCATTATCCTTCCCAATGGGCTAAAGAGAAGGTAAGATAAATGTGTAATAGATACAAACCACATCTCTAATGGAAAGAGAATTCTGGGTTCTAAGTAATAGAATGAAAATAAAGCTTTTGGTGTTGATAAGGCTTCTGGCCAATAACTTATCTTTCCAGAACAAATACTGCCAGAGAAACCTGCAGACATTCACATCATGAATGCTGATTTTCTCTCTGATCACATGCTCATTTACACACTTGGCATACTTGGATGCTGCACAAGATTTGCTGAATTTTCCTTTCTCACTTTACACTTCCAAAGAATATTCATGGGCATCAGTCACTTCTAAGAACAAATGGTAAAGAGAGAGGCCAGCTTCTTGGCTATGCTCATACTCCTGTATCCCAGCTGCCTTTATAACCAATGGTTCAGTCTATACAAGCACAGTCCACCCTGCCCCAGGCTTTACAAACAAAGGAAAAGAGAAAATGAAATTATGAATCTGCAAAGGTTCTTACCAAGCCCACTGAGGAACCATCTCTAGAAAATTGAAGACACATGTCAGTTCTTTATAAAGATCATACAAAACAGAGAAGGAAAATCTAAGTGAGCTACTCATGCAGAAACTATTTAATCAAAGAGTAAAGACAATTATAACATCTGTTAATCTTCTGTGGAGGTCATAATTAAATGCCTTGGAGATACACCCTTTCAAGGGTGATGCTCTAACATCTGTTGAGAGGACTCAGCCTTGAGCAGTGACAAATCACTTTGGCAGTTTAGGAAAAAGGGACTTTTGCGGATCACAGACCCTACAGAGCCCCATGCACGCAGCCCAGACATGCACCCACTGTTCTGGGTAAGGGGTTTTGGTGCTCAGCTTTGGAAACTAACTGTGTGGTGAGTCAGACCACAGCCATTGTGTATTAAGGAATAACAGGATCATAGGGCCAGAAATGGCCTTGAGACTGTGTGATCTCCTCCTTCACTTTTCAGACAGGCCACTTAATCCCATATCTTACAGCTGGCTGTGGCAAGACTTTACAAGCAGGGTCTTAAATTTCCTTCCAGATTATATTCCACTCCACCAGGCTGCTTACTCCTTTGGTTTCCTGTCTTACTTAGGCTAATAATTTGGATGCTTCTTTGTTTAACAGGATCAGCATTATAATGAGGTACTAGGGCATTTGAAGTTTAAGGAGAGGTGCAGAACCAAAATGCTTCCCTTCTTCTCTATACCGTGGTCCACCATGGCACTGACCACCCTCACTCCTCCTCCACTCTCCCTCTGCGGGGAAGGAGGGGGAGCAGAAACAAAGGAGGATGAAGGAGAACAGCAAAAGATATAGAAAATAGGAGGAGAAATGGAGAAAGAGAAAAATGTATGTGAGAGAGAGAGAAATAAGGTAGGGTACAGAGAGAAAGAGATGGGGAAGCAGTAGGCAGCAGGAGGGGCTAGGGAAGGTGAACCATGGATGTAGAAAAAGGATATCAAAATAAGACCCCACCAAAAGGAGCTGGATACTCCTTACCCATCCTATTCCATAACCTGGTCCCACTGTACTTCAAACAAGCAGATTTACACATACTAAAGACCATAGGATTTGGCAGTTTTGCCAAACAAAATGCAGAGATGATAAAGCCAGTGTACCACACCCACAGATGCAATGTGTTGAGCAATGAAAAATATGCCCATATGGGGAGAACATAATAAGTGTATCCACGGCCCAGGAGAGGGCTGGGAGTGGGCAGTGGTGGTAGTTTAGGGCTGCAAATACTGGTTTTTGACAAAATGCTGAGTAAATGGGGCTCTTGACATTTGGCATCAGGATTAAACAACCAGTTACTATGAAGTTACATAGTAACTATGACCAGGACACATAATGCTGTCTTCAGCCCTCTCATTTCCTTCAGCCATCACCTACCTACAAGGGCCCATAATGTCCTCAGCCATAAGGAACAGGTAATGATGACAATCATCGCCATGGTTTGCAAGTCTGCTTTTGTACTGGCACTCCAGGTGCTTTATCTCTTTTAAGCCTCACAGTGATCCCAGTTCAAAGTCTTACTCTGCAGTCTGGAACATATTAACCTTTCATTGCCTTGTTTTTTCTCATCAAAAAATGGGATCAATAGTAATATCTATCTCAGAGGGCTATTTTGATGATTAAATGAGAAAATAGAAATAGAAAGCACAACAGGGCCAGACACATCGTTAACATTAATAAATATTAGGTGAAATTATTCTTGATATTACATTTTATGGATAAGGAAGCTGAACTTAATGCAGTTAAATAACTTACCTAAAGTCAGTAGAAATTAAAACAGAGACTGGAAGCCAGGTATAAGCCAAGGGTAAATGCCACATGAGTGTGAGTTGGGGCTATTTGTTGCCCACCACTGTATCTATATTAACTGACTCCACTGGTCTTTCTAGTGTATGATATAGCCTCTCAGGAAAAGGGTATCCAGAAAATCTCCATTCCAACCTGGGAAACATAGGATAGATCACTCAGCTCAGGATATTTTCCTCTTCCCACTCCTCTGCCTTCATCAATGAGAGAAGAAATCCTTTCCAGTTCTCTTCTTCATTCATTCGCATATCTATAGAGCCCCCATTTGACAAATGTCATGAATACTGATGCTTATAGAACTGGAAATGAACAGGCACTTCCTCTCTCATTGAAAGCTAGATACAAAAGAATGCCATGCCTCCATGCCCTGAGTCCTTATGCATTCTGAATGCCATGAGATTTGAATGTCATCAGTTGAGTTATAAAAAGGAATGGGTTCAGCCAACATTATACTTAACAGCGAGAAGCTGAAAGCTTTTCCTTTAAGATCAGGAACAAGACAAGGATGCCCACTCTCCCTACTTTTATTCAACATAGTTTTAGAGGTCCTAGCCATGGCAATCAGACAACAAAAAGAAATAAATGACATCCACATTTGCAACGAAGAAGTCAAATTGTCCCTGTTTGCAGATGACATGAGATTGTACATAAAAAACCCTAAAGAATTGACTCCAAAACTACTAGATCTAATATCTGAATTCAGCAAAGTTGCGGGATACAAAATTAATACACAAAATCCTGTTGCATTCTTATACACTAATGATGAAGTAGCAGAAAGAGAAATCAGGAAAACAATTCCATTCACAATTGCATCAAAAAGAATAAAATACCTAGGAATAAACCTAACCAAGGAAGTGAAAAAACCTATACTCTGAAAACTACAAGACACTCATGAGAGAAATTACAGAAGATACCAATAAATGGAAACACATCCCATACTCATGGGTAGGAAGAATTAATATTGTCAAAACGGCCATCCTGCCTAAAGCAATCTACAGATTCAATGCAATCCCTATCAAAATACCAACAGCATTCTTCAACAAATTAGAGTAAATAGTTCTAAAATTCATATAGAACCACAAAAGACCTCGAATAGCCAAAGCAATTCTGAGAAGGAAGAATAAAGTGAGGGGAATTACACTCCCTGACTTCAAGTTCTTCTACAAAGCCATAGTAATCAAGACAATTTGGCACTGGCACAAGAACAGACCCATAGACCAATGGAACAGACTAGAGAGCCCAGATATAAACCCAAGCATATATAGTCAATTAATATACGATAAAGGAGCCATGGGTATACAATGGGGAAACGACAGCCTCTTCAACAACTGGTATTGGCAAACCTGAATAGCTACATGTAAGAGAATGAAACTGGATCATTGTCTAACCCCATACACAAAAGTAAACTCAAAATGGATCAGACCTGAATGTAAGTCATGAAACCATAAAACTCTTAGAAAAAAACAAAGGCAAAATCTCTTGGACATAAACATGAGCGACTTCTTCATGAAGATATCTCCCTGCACAAGGGAAACAAAAGCAAAAGTGAGCAAGTGGGACTATATCAAAATAAAAAGCTTCTGTACAGCAAAGGACACCATTAGTAGAACAAAAAGACATCCTAGAGTATAGGAGAATATATTCATAAATGACATATCCACTAAGGGGTTGACATCCAAATTATATAAAGAGCTCACACACTAAAACAAACAAAAAGAAAATAATCCAATTAAATAATGGGCAGAGGATCTGAACAGAGAGTTCTCCAAAGAAGAAATTCAGATGGCCAACAGACACATGAAAAGATGCTCCACATCGCTAATCATCAAAGAGAGGCAAATTAAAACCACAATGAGCTATCACCTCACACCAGTTAGCATGGCCACCATCCAAAAGACAAACAACAACAAATGTTGGCAAGGATGTGGAGAAAGGGGAACCCTCCTACACTGCTGGTGGGAATGTGAATTAGTTCAACCATTGTGGAAAGCAGTATGGAGGTTCCTTAAAAAACTAAAAATAGAAATACCATTTGACCTAGGAATCCCACTTCTAGGAATTTACCCTAAGAATGCAGCAGCCCAGTTTGAAAAAGATATATGCACCCCTATGTTTATCGCAGCACTATTTACAATAGCCAAGAAATGGAAGCAACCGAAGTGTCCATCAGTAGATGAATGGATAAAGAAGATGTGGTACATATACACAGTGGAATATTATTCAGCCATAAGAAGAAAACACATCCTACCATTTGCAACAACATGGATGGAGCTAGAGGGTATTGTGTTCAGTGAAATAAATCAGGTGGAAGAAGACAAGTACAAAATGATTTCACTCTTCTGTGGAGTATAAGAACAAAGAAAAAACTGAAGGAACAAAACAGCAGCAGACTGACAGAACCCAAGAATGGACTAACAATTACCAAAGGGAAAGGGACTGGGGAGGATGGGTGGGAAGGGAGGGATAAGGGGGAAAAAGGGGCATTAGAATTAACACACATAATGTAGCGGGCATGGACACTGTGAAGACAGTATAACACAGAGAAGACAAGTAGTGATTCTATAGCGTCTTACTATGCTGATGGACAGTGACTGTAAAGGGGTATGTGGTGGGGACTTGATAATAGGGGGAGTCCAGTAGCCATACTGTTGCCCATGTAATTGTACATTAATGATACCAAAATAAAAATAAAAACAAAAGGAATGGGTTTACCATGTAAAATTTGGGAGGAGCTTGCACTAAATCAAAGTCAGAAAACTTGCTTACATCTATCAATTCTCCAAATACTTGTTAGGTCACCTACCATTTTCCATCCACTATTCTAAGTGCTAAGTCTATACTATTAAACAAGATAGATAAGGCTCTGACTTCATGGAAGTTAGAGCCTAGATGGACACATGTTCTTAAGCAAATATTGAACTATATCTTTAATTACACTAGTGATAAGTACTTTCAAAAACAGGTACCTGAAATGACCCAAGTATATACAGGTAGGGAAAGCCTTCTTGAGGAACGGCCATGTAGGCTGAGCATGAGTTGTCCCAGTGAGGATAGGAGGCACGGTGAGGTTTCCTAAGAAGGGGAGATTTTGGTAAGAAGAATTCCTGAAACAGGCTAGTGAGTAGGAAGAGAAAACTCTGCCCTAGCCCAGTGAATGACTTTAGGAAAGTCATTTCAACTCCCCACAACTCTGTTTCTTTTACTGGAAAACAAGTGTGATAGAGAACTTGTTTGGGCTCTCCAGTTCCCACAGATACTCCGGATTCTCTTTCCCTGTGTCCATGTTGTAAGATAAATTCTAGCCAAAATAAGCAGGCAAAGAGAGGCAACAAAGGGCCAGGTAATTTATTTGAACACAAATACTCGGGTGAGATTTCTTCAGTCTACAGAAATAGAGGCTGGGGAATTCGCGCGGGTAAGCAGACAGGCATCGAGTTTTTAAAAAAGGTAGGGGGAGGCAGAGCTTAGATTTACAGCAGTGTGAGGATTGGCTCATGTATCAGGTTGGGAGGGGGCAACAGCCGGGGACTTTGACACGTCATCAGGGTCCGACGTGCTTGCTTCTCCTGTCAGTGCTCTCAGCCTTACACATGTCAGTGGCCTACCATAGAGTGAGAAGATTCTGATCCAGGTGCTGGGAACAGAAAGCCCACTTTTGTTGATAGGTTTTCCCATTTCCTACTCAAATGTAGGAAGCAAGTATAAATCGCTCTTACGATAGGAGAAACATCATTTCATCCCCCATATTCAATGTCCAATACTAGTTTCCTCCTGAAAGGCTAAGAGACCAGTGCTCCAACTCTGAAAGAAATGTCATATACGACTTTTCAAACAAAATCCTGGCTTGGCCGATGGATTATTAATGATCTGTCTATCTTAATTCTCCAATTTCCCCCTAAGAAGATAATGAAAATTAAAAGGTAAGACTTCTAATTTACCCACATAGAAAGAAATACAATATATTTTTACAAATTTACTTTGACAGCTTTACTGCTCTTGATCAGCTATCCTGAAACAATGGCTACTTGAACAAGGTAACTTGCAATTGATCTCAGTGAAATTTTATTCAGTTTAATAAGGCCCTCTACTGGCAATCTCTGAAAACACAGTCTCTTTCAAATTATTTAAGTAAATTGTTGTAACTACTCTCAATAATAA
This sequence comes from Manis javanica, assembly GCF_040802235.1. NCBI lineage: Eukaryota > Metazoa > Chordata > Mammalia > Pholidota > Manidae > Manis > Manis javanica. The sequence goes on from NC_133162.1 coordinate 103,341,296, forward strand.
AGTATCTCACATTCCTGATTATACAAATCTGGGCTGAAAGAATGAGTGAAAAGAAAATGAGAAAAGGATGAAAAAAATGTCATTTCAAGTGGGCTTTTCATTTAGTTATTCATAAAATAACATTACATGAAGTATTATTTGCTTTCCTCTGATGAAGCTGTTCTAGATGTCAAAGGTACTCAGAAACAAAGGATATTTCTTACACTACAATGTACTGAGTATTCATGGAACCATAAAACCAAATTATAAATGTTATTTACCAACTACGGTAAACCAGATAGTTTCTGTTTATCCATGTATGAATAGCTGGCTGTAATTACAATAAAAGAAATGCTGAGGGTGGGCCTTTTACATTGCTTCTGATATGGCATGACTAATAATTAACTTCTCCCATGTGACAACTGATGAGAAGACAGTAAATGATGACTTAACAATTTAACTATTCATCTAAGAAGAATGTTTTAAAAGTAGGTTATCTTTGACACATTGGTCAAAGGGCTGTTGGAACAACTGGGAAAACTGAACTATAGACTCCTGGAAAATTATATTTTTTAAATGAGGTAATTAATAATATTTAGGAAAAATATTTTTAACAGAAATAAAATGTGATTATAATAAATTATTTGACTCAACATAAACATCGTTTGAAATTATGATAATCACTCAATAACATATAACCAATACTTGTCATATATCCTGTTGGAGTGCAGGGAAGGTATGGGAGGTGTAGAAAATCTATCATAAGGAATAAATAGACACTATTCTATAAATAGATCTACCAACATTGTTTAGAAATGTTATAGAAAAAACAGCTGAAAGAGCAGAAAAAGCCTCCGAGGAGCAAGACCGAGGAACGGGGAAGCAAGGGTGGCCAGGGTGGCTCAGGGGACTGCACAATATGAGTTGTCTTCATATAAGTTTATATACATATGTGTTTATATGCAATGTTTATATAGATAAACATTTTATTACTGTCACATAGTATATGTATTTATATATGCATAGATGATATATACATCTATGTATTTATAGATTATGTATACATTTATATACTTATATAAGCATTTTAATACTACTTGCTTTTCTAAATTAGGAGCATATATTAGATGTTTTTTAATTTCTAGAAACAGGCCACACTGACAATGGGAACCATGTGGGACATGTCTTTTGGGCTGGCCTGGATCAGAGTTCTGTTTCCAGATTCAATTTGCCAAATGAAGTGCAAGTACCCTTCTTGGAACAGTTCATCACACATACATCTCGACAGTAACACTTGTTCCCACATTTCAGAATTAACAGCTCTTCTTTCCACACCATAATATTTATCTGCCATATTATTATCTGAACTTATATTCCAAAATGGGTTTGGGACTTTCCTCTTGAACTCAACCCACTGGGTTCCTAAGGTGCATCCAAATTCTACTTAAAGGAACTGCTAATCCAGAAAGTTTATTTCTAAAAGAAGAGATCTGGTTTCTTGCCCTGAAAATACCAAGATTAATTTATGAAATGACTGGGAAGTACCTGTTGTAACTGAGTTTTCCAAACCGACATGACATACTTCATTAAACAAGTATGTGTTGGGGCATAGTAAACGTTATGGGTAATGTTCTATGTATCCAGGAGATTTATTGTTTCATCCCATAAAGAAAGCACTACAGGGAATCCAAAGTTCCAAAGGTATTTAACTTTGTAGGATTAGAGTAGATAAAAACAAGACTAATAAGGTACCTGTGTTTAATTTGTTCTATGACTTGCCTGTGTTCAACCTCAGCCACTCTATTTAAATCCACTATCACAAAATACTACCACTTCCCTTGGTGAACTTTTCTAGGGAACAACCAAATGGCTAAATATTATTTCCATTTTCTTAAACCTAAAGCCCTTGGATTACACTCTTGATCAAGCTGAACTCAGCCTACCAGTACTCATACCAAGAATACACATAATCTTGATGATTAGGCATAAACTTAGACTAACCTGCAAGGGAATTCATATCTGAGATTAAAAGACAAAAATACTGAAGGGCCAGGTGTTGGCTTTAGACACTTCTGAAACACTAGAAAATGAATCACCAGTTCAGCTGGCTGACATCTAGATGTGTTTACCTGATTTTCTGCTTGGCCAATATAATCAGTCCAGGTGAAGACAAGAAGAATCAAAGCTCTGCTGTGAGCAATGCTCATGAGAAAAAATCCTTCCACCTCGAGAGAGCAGCACAATAAAACGATAAGAACATGGGCTCCAGTTCAAATCATGCCTCTGCCTCTTACAGCCTGTATGACCTTTGCACATTACCTCATCTTTGTGAAGCTCACCATCCTTGTCTGAAAAATGAGTATAATGATCATGATGACACAGCACATGCAAAGAGCTTAGAAATGCACCTTGTGTACAGTAATCACTCAATGGGAAAGAAAACAGTTTAAGTTTCCCCTGACAGTGCCCATCAGGCATGCATTCATACATGTATTTTTTCATCATTTTTTAGGAACTCACTCTGTGCCAGCTGTGGGGCCATGCATGAGATTACAACTTTGGCAAGGTCCTGGAAAATAAATTGAATGGATGGAGAGGTGCCCAGGGCAAGAGTCAAAGGTGAAGGTATGCTAAAGGGAATACAAGTCCACGTGTTCTAGCAACAGAAAGCAGCTCTTGGTAACTAAGCCAGCAATTCCCAATCAAAACATCTGAGGAACTTGTTCACTCTGCCTGGGTCTAAATACCACTTAGAGATGCTGATACAGAGATGCTGACACAGGCATCTGCAAGGGAAATATGACAATACCTAGTATGTGTTAGTATTTAATGTATGCCTGGTAATACATTAAGTGTTTAAGCTATATTAATTTATTTAATCCTTCTCTATGCCCCCATGACATGGGTGTTCTTATTATCCACATTTCAGAGATGAGAAATTCAAACAGATAAGTTATTCCAACAATTAACCAGGGTCACAAAGTCAGAAAGTGGTGGAAGCAAGACTTGAGCCCAGGCAGCCTCATTTCAGATACCAAGTTCTCAGTCAATATGCCATGCTGCCTCTTAACCCTCCATGGAAGATTCAGGTGAGCTGTCAGGCCAGAAATCTCCAGGGCAGATATGTTAGTACATGCAGAGGAGTAAGGAAGCGAGGAGCCAGGTAAGCTGGTGGACATTCCACCAGGAGAGGTCCTGTTTGTATGCGGAGGAATGTGGCACAGAGAGCCTTCAACCACCGTGAGGAAGAGTTTTAAGCCACTCAGCACAGTTATGTGATAATTTGCCAACCAAGTGCAGAGAACTGGGTGTTTGATTCAGGAAAAGGGATACTTAAGATCAGCAATTCACTCATTCATTTAGCATTATACACTGAACACCAGCTCTGTACTAGGCACTGTGAAGATAGGAAATACTAAAGCATAGTCCTTGTTTTCAGTAAGTCATTTACTTATGTGGCAAAGAGCTCCAAGTCCCACAGCAAAAGTCAGGACAAGATACCATGAGGGTCCAAAGAAGCAAATCATCACTTCAACCTGGAGAGTCCGTGGAGACTTCTAATAGGCAGGGGTATCAGGGGTAAGGAAGGTTCCAGAGAGAAAAGGAATGTCAGGTGAGTAGAATCTAGTTGAATATTAGAACCTGAGGTCCAGGCTGCAGCAAGAGAATGAAGGGGGAGGAGAATCAATGAGAAAGTCAAGTGACATGTCTCTGGCAAGAGGCGTCCCAAGGAGGAAGAAGAAAAGCAAGTAGTCAGTAAAAAGAAGTTTGAGACTTGGATCTAAAGCAGAGACACAAAATGCCAGAGCAGGAATCCATCCACCTGTCATCTCTCAACCTGTACCCGATGCAAAATGCCTTCAGTATTACTTTAACTGCAAGAATTGCCTTGCTTGCCTTTTGGCCATCAAAACTGAAATAATCACAGAATTATTTAACAAAAATACTGAGGAATAGAGACATCAAGAAACATACCCAGTCAAAGACAAAATAGGAATGCTCTTTCCTTGCTCCTTTTATATATGCACATAGCCCTGCTCCTACAAGAAAGCCTATTAAGCATGTATGGCTCCATTTCTTGTATAATCTTTGGAACTGAAATGTGGAATACATGCCAGAATGAGCACGGGAGACTCAGTTTCTGGTTGTAGTGCTGCCACTGTCTTGCCAGGTGACTGGGCAAGTCATTTTCCTCCTCATGCCTCAAGTTTTATTTCATAAAACGGATAAGCTTTACTAATAATTTGAAAGCTGTTTTTGCAGCAAGTCCCTTATTTAAATGAAAATTCAGAAAAATTACTGAGCTTTAATATGTAAAACATATCCAGGCAGAATGCGCTCTGATGGAAAAATTTGAGGCTGACAAGCACACAGGAATTTGCCCACCTTAGAACTCCATGGAAAACAGTGGAATTTTTTAGGACCTTTCTGGCACTAGTTTCTTACAATTCTCTGAGACCAGAGAAAAAGGGAAATGCAGTGAAGGCTGTCATAGCTCCCCAGGGCTGGTCACTCAGTAGCTGAACTGAGGAGCAAGACTGATCTCCATAAGTGAGTCAGGGAGATCGCATGCAGGACATAACAGGCTACTAGCACTTCCTGCCAATCCACAAAGCACTGCTGTCGGTTCTAGGTGGCAGGAATCAGCCGTGATTCACCACTGGCTGCAAGGGGCCGAAATGCAGGCGCTCAGGAGCAAACCCAGCAGCTTGAAGCATGCAACAGAAAGATAGATTCACAAGGTTCTTAAGCAGAACTTGCAGGTGGCTGGCCCCGGGCAGCGGTGATAAGAGGGAGCCCACACTTCCTATTCCCCACTATTTGGAGAGTTTTAAAGAGTCGAGAGGAAAACGACAGACAGGATGTAAATACTAAATCCTGAGCTTGCCAAGTACCAAGTTTGACTTCTTCAGTAGTACATTAATTCAAAGTCCTAACTCAGAAGACAACTCAGAACTGTGAGAATTTCTCCAAAAACTCGACGGGGAAAAAAACTGGGTAGGAACAGTTTCAATTTCAAACATTTTTCTATACTTCCAAATTCCCCAATAATGAATGAGCTGAAGTGTGTGCCTGTTTGTGAATGTTCAGGGAGGGGACAGAGGCAGAAGGGAACAAGACATTGTAAACAACATGCACATATGAGAAATCTTTAAACCACAGACAAAAACAGAAAGTGGGTTTCCCCCTCCAGCATACCAGCTAATTAAAAATTGGTCTTTATAGCTTTCTATTAAAATTCCTAGCTCAACCTAATAGTTTTTTGTATGGTTGGTTGCTTTTTAAAAAATTCCAACCTTCCTGCAGAGGCAAGTGTGGATTAGGAATACAGTATCTTGTTAGCATCTACACCCTGGTGCCTACTCTCAGGGACAACGAGTCCCGTACACCTACCCCATCCACTTTAGCACATTGTAATTACTTGGAACAAATGCATACTTGTTGGAGCAGCAGAGAGAGCCTGTAGAAATACGTAAACATCATCATCTCACTTTAAAAGGAAAGCAAGCTGTCTAAACAAGAAAAACTGTTACAAGAGTTTTTAAAAAAGTCTCAACAGTCTTACTTGTAGTTAGCTCTTCAGTCAACACATGTCACAGTCCTGGAGACAGACACAGAACTGCAACAACTCTCCAGCTAAAAATTTCCTCCCGAGTTTATCCTGTTTACTTTTGAAGCATTAAAAGGCCGTGCTCTGAAAACACGCTCAGTTTTCCTAAACATCCAAACAGGCAGCAAAGTCCTGCAATGAATTTGGAGCAAGTTTGCGGAGACTCGCTCCCTGGGCTGCGGCTCCGTGGTTGCTCCAAGCCTGTAAATACAAGCTCCGCGGACAAAGTCCCAAATGACATCACTGGCAGCTGCTTACTGTTGAGTCTTTATTAACTGACTGTCAAAAAGAATGGAGGGGGTGGGGAGCTAGAGTATCTTTTCTGCAGCAAAACCGGCATCTTGGAGTAGACTCCAGTTATACATACATAAATAATCTCATTGATCTCGAATTTTCAAGAGCTTGGTTTCTCTCCAGTAGGCTCCTTTCTCCTGAAAAAAGACTTGAGAATTGCCCCCACCAATTTATGTGGGATCAACTGAAGACGGGAGGAAGGAAAACTTTGAAATGCCAGCACAGCACAGCCCCATCCAGTTGTTTGCTCACCTGTTTCCAGTCAGCTTCAGAGTCTGATGATTCATAAGTATATAAATATTAGTTAAGTCTTACATTGCCTCACAACTTGTACTGGGACATATATACCTGGCTAACATTTTTCTACATGGATTGTCCTGGGTTGCTACTCTTTTTAGATGCACTGTAGAGTTTTTCAACTTGGGGGTACAAGAAAGGGCTCCCTGAAATGTAGGTAAAATGCTGTGTGCACCTGCAAATAGGCTGGAGTTTTTCTGAGACGTGTGCTGGAAGCTTTCTTCAGATTCTCAAAATGTTAATGACCTACCTGCACCACTCCCATCACACAAAAACACAACAACAGAAAACCTCGGCCCTATACGGCTAATATCTCAGGAAGACTGCAAGCCCAACCCACTTCCCACTACCAAGATAAAAATGGGTACTTCCCCTCCTATTTTCCACTCTCTTATGGAATCTCTCTTGTGTCAGCTGGTTCTTAAGGTTTTTATGGTCATCTCTCCACCCACCCCATCTCCACCTGGAGAAATCTGCAATCCTACACTGCGTCCCTGCCATGGAGCTGGAACTCTAGGGGCTGTTTTCCTTCCTTCCTCTGAACCGCCCTGTTTTTATTTATGTGCTGCTTTTTATATACTGACTTGTATTTTTAGCTTGTTTTTAGCCGTCTGTGTTCTGTCTCCCCAGCCCAGTGTGAAAGGTCTTTGAGGGCAGCCATTGTGTTGTGTTGTTTATACCCAAATAACCAGCCCTCTGCAGTGAATCTGAAACAGAAAAGGGGGAGGTGGGCACTGAGGGTGCAGGCAGGAGTAAGGGTAGATTCAGTGGAATGGGGTATATATTTAGAGTAAGCATTCTCCCTGCCCTGGAAAACAATGACCTCACATCTCACTAATTACCCATGGAGGATGCTCAAGCATCAAAAATTCATTTTCTCAAAGAACATCGATAGATTACTGATTTGGTAGGGTCCCCAAATATTCCACTTTCACATAAGAATCAGTTAAAGACAGTGCATGTCTTGTATGTCACTAATGGGTTTAAATCAACAACATTTATGGAAAACAACTTAAAAATACCTAAAGATTTTGTAAGTCCAAACCCTTAGACCCAGCAATTCCCCTTTTTCAGAGTGACCCCATAAATATGCTCACACAAGAGCCTAAGGATATAAGATCAAGAGTGTTCTTTGCAGAATTATTTGTAAACAAAGAGATAACCTAAATATTCATTAATCAGAGAAAAAGTATATTATATAAATTATGATATATGTGGGGTATAAAAAACTTGGAGGGGATTGAAAAAATATACTAACATAGGAGGAAGTAGGTAGTTGCTCACTGAATGAATAAAACAAATTACAGTATAGAATTTCTGTGTGCTGGGGGGAATTATGCAAATTATCAACAGTGGTTATCCTTGGTCAATATGATTGGGGACTTCATATGCACCTGTGTGGTTTGAATTTTTTTCCCAATGAGCATGTTCTACTTTTGTTATTAAATAATAAAAGTACATGATTGTACAATTTTCAAGATTAATTACAAGGAGAAACCTAGCTATTCCCACAAGTGTCTGACAAATAGTAGGTGCTCAGTATATGGCTGTTGACTAGATGCACACTGATGGGGTTTTTCCTAGGTTGCAGCACTTCCTGGAGACAAAAATGGGATAAAGAGGGAGAACCAGGCATTGGGTTTTCATTTCTGATTGAATGAGACCTCCTCCCCTTACATGTGAGGACTGATTTGAAAACCTCTTAGACTCTGTCCACCTTAAGAAATGATTAAAGTTAAGTGCTCAGAACATAAAGTGTTGACCTTTCCCTTGTGCAATTGCTGTTTGACAAATGGAGTTTTAAGGTAAGACAAGTATGAACCACTTTGGTTCAGTTCACTGGTTGCTAGCAAGCACTGAAAGGAAAACTTGTAAGGGCACAGGTTTACCCAGCTCCTTGTCATGGCTAGTCTAACATTAAGGAACTCTGCGAGGGAGTCGGGGGGGTGGGGGTTGGGGGCAGTCAGGAAAGTCTAATCCATAGGAGTCTTCAGAGCTTTATTAAGGAGGTACTTGGGGCTTTGGAAGGCAGTGGCCTGTGGTGATGGCACAAAACACAAGGCTGTCTGCCCTAGGTATGGTCTACAAGCCTCTGTAGTGGAAATTCCCAAGTATAAGCCATGTATTAGATACTATGTTTTTCTTTAGGGAAAAAAATATGTTCAAGAAAAAGAGTGATTGAAAATTTCCACCAAGGTAAGACAGGTTTTTCGAAGCACTATTTCCATTCCTCTAGAGAAAACATACTGGAGTCATGTCTTCCTTCCTAGTGAGAAGGTATCTCATGTCTGTAATAATTTCAAGAAAAGGAAAGCACAGCCCTTATTTCCTTGCATGTTTTTATTTTGCTATGATCCACACATTATAGGAAACTGAGGCCACATTCTATTTAAATGTACATTTGGAGCCCCTTGGGTGTGATAGTTATACTTTAACAAGTTAGAGTTAAATACAAGTATTCAACTTGACTTACAACTTAGTATAAAAACAAATAAGGGAAAGGTGTGGGGGGGAGCTGTTTTCTCCACCTCTACCAGGTGATCATTAATGCTGCTGCCAAAATGACCTGCACCTGCTGAGATGCTTGGCCCACCTTCCCTTCCAGTGCCTTCTAGTCCTTTATTCAGGCACTTTTTCTCTCCCCAAGAGGCCTGTTTCTCACCCATGGAGGATTGCCAGGCAGTATTATCACAGACATGTGTATGTCTATTTTCCTGTTCATGTTTTTAAAAGTCTTAATGCTGCATTCTTTATGTTTAAGTGCTTTCCATCTTAAACTGGAAAATCTATAAAGTAAAAGCAGGTAATCAGATCTGCAAGGTGTAAACACAGCCCAAAAGGCCCCTTAGAGGGGCTTGCTGGTGATGATCATTTATTACTAGAGACCCAACAAGACATCACAGGTGCAGTTTCTGCTTCCGGTGTCCAATTTCCTCTCTGTCTACCCCCTCATCCCCATAGACAAGTATAATTACTGCCATTTATTAAGCTTTTATGTGTGCTATTTAAATACATCACCTAATTTACCTTTAAAATAATCCTTTGAGTTGCGTAGTATTTTCACTTCTCTTTTACAACTGATGAAATGGAGGCCCAGAGAAATAATGTGACTTAAGGAATTTGACTTTGATCACACAAACAGTAGGCAGTAGGTCTCAGCTCAGGTCTACATGACCTCCCAGTGTCCTGGGGAGACCTAGATCCCTCTGAGGATTATAAATATTGAAAAGAGATTTGATAAACCAGTATGAATCACGGCAAATTGGAATTAGATGCATGGAAACATCATTAAAGTGCTGAGTTCTGATTCTTGTATTTGATATATGGCAGTGGACATTCAACAGATATTCAGACTCCAATCTCAAACTAGTGTGACTTTTGCTGCTTTCTATAACCTGCCCCTCTGCTTAGCAATTAGACGGCATATAGCACAGGCCTCAAAGACCATGAGAATCACAGTCACATGACTTAGTCCCACACCATCACCCTGGAGTGAATTCTCCATGCTTTTAGAGATGTGCAAGATCCAATTGTGAGGAGAAAATACTGGAGAACAAGCATTCAAGTGTGTTTACTGCCTGCTTCCCTTCACACTGAGAGCCTTCAGTAAATCATATTCCTTTCCTCCAATGTCTATTTTTTTCTGGTAAGGTTAATGGTTCAACCAGTGCTTACAAAACAGCCTGTTGCCAGCCAGTAAATTGTATTAGGAGTTAATGTGATCAGAAATAGGAAACAGAGATTTTAGGAGTAACATAGGAACACCTCAGCATTCCTCAGACAAATTAGCATGGCTTTGAGAGTGTGAGTTTCTAGGGGCCCTGAGAATCTGCATGTTTAGAAAGTGGCCCACATCACTCTCATGCAAATGGTCCTCAGACCATATTTTAAGAAGCATTGGTTATGAAAAGAAAGGTAAGTATACAACCCTCTTGCCCTCAATCAGACATTGATGAAGATCGTGTAGCTTTGTTCAGGTTCCTTAGGAAAGAGCACTGTGATCAACTAACAAATTCCTGGTACCCATTACCGATGATAGCTCACATTTGACACAAAGTTTATGCACAAAGTGCAACTTGGAAAAGAAGAAACAGGTGCCCATTAATGGTTCCAAGCACATAGTCGGCTGAAGATGTTTGTCAGCTTTAATTGCTTCAGATGTCACAGTAGTCCCCATACATAAATCAAACCACAAGAGTAAACCATAAAGTGTGAAGAAGTCCAACAAAGTTCACATCACTCCATACCAACTGCTTTGATGCATTTCATGATATATAACATTTCAAACTTCCAAATGCTCTTTTTCCTCACTGGGGGAAGGGAGAGCTGCTTTCCAGTACCCTTAACACATGGGCAGCCTACCTATCAGGTTGTGGACACTATGGTACACCACCGCTGGAGTGGGGCTGATATGACAGTTGCCTGTTGAAAGAGGTGAAGTGGGGAGATTAAAATTTGTCACCCACCATGACAATTGTCCTGGTATTCCCCAGACATTTGCTTTCTCAGCCAACCTATGCTCCAGGCCCAGCCCCAGGAGGGTGAGCAAGGGTTAATGTTTCTGAGGCGCTGGAAGGCTCCTGATGAAAGGCGCTATGTAAGTATAAAGTATCACCGTGAAGTTGGAGGATTTTATTTCAGTCTCCTCATTGTGTTGTTGACAGTGCACACTGTGAGTTTGACATTTTTAACTACTTTGCGCGCCCCAAACAGAAAGGGCTGGGCAAGAGGAGGTGGGAAAAGGGGAGGGGTCAGGGGCCATGTTCTTCCCCTGACTTTGATTTCACACCAACCCAGGGCCCAGCGATAGTCCGGTTTGCGAGCCGGGTCCAACAATGCTACCTCAGAGATTTATGTTAATTCATTAAACTGCAAGATGCAAGCTGCATTCCTTTTAACCTGAGAACAGAGTTCCCCTGAAACCAGAGCCTGAGGGAGGCCTTGAGGGACATGGATGTCTGTAAACGGAGAGAGCCCATGGTGATTGTCTAAATAAAAAGACCCTGAGTTCGATTTTCACTAGATATGGAGAAGCCAAATTAAAATCAGTGACAGCACAGGGAAGGAAGAGGATAGACAGCCACTGACTTTCCCAGGTGTGTGATATCTCTGATATTCTCAGATTGCTGTGTGATTCATGCCTTCAATAAAGTCCACCCTGAATGGCCTGACAGTCAGTGCCCCAGGTTCCTGAAACACACTGGGGCTGCTGCCCCTAACAGCCTCACCCACTCCGCCTCACAGGAGCCTCTGACAACAGCCCTGAGGTAGGAAGAGGAAAGGCTGATATCATGTTAGGATGCCCCAGGGAGGAGGTGCCCCAGGAGGAGGCAGGGTGGGGTCTCCAGGGGACAGACTCCTCCGCTTGAACCCCTGCCTAGTTTTCCTCAAATGGCCAGCAAAGCCCTGGGCTGACTCAAGCACTCAGGTAGCCCCAGCTTTCTTCCTTTCGTTTTGACAAACCTTCTCAAGTTAAAAAGACAAAAGTAGGGATGCTGGCAGGGAAGGCACGCCAGGGGTCTGTTGAAAGGGTGGGCTGGAAAAGGGGGCTGTGTTCTTTTCTTTACTTTCATTTTTCTTTTGGAAGCACACACAGACACACACACAATATAAGCTCTTTTCTCTGATCATCTGATATTTTAGGCTCCAAAAACATCATATTTTTGTGGCAAGTATTACTCAAAGGCCCTTTAGAAAAGCCATCCTTACAGATCAGAGAAGGAGGCCACACCCATCTGTCTTCAGCCAAACAGCCCTGGGAAATCAACAGCAGTGGCAGAAATGGATGGGCAGGGGCAGAGAGAGAGCCCACTTAGGTGCAAAGAGCACCTGTGGAAACACAGGCCACAGTTCCAGGGGATGCGGAGGGCTGGGCCTTGCCTCAGGTGGGCTTTTCCAGGTCCAGGGCAAATACTGCCCTCCTGCCTGGACCTGACAGAGGGAATAAGAAGTCACCATGCAAGCATGGATGGATGCACATTTTGCTTCTCACCCCAGAAAGGAAGTGCCAGTTCCTTCCTCACATTCCCAGGCAAAGCTCACTATGATGAACTACAGTACTGGAATCTTCCATATTTCCTCTGAGGAGTCAGAAAGCCTGCAGGACCCGACTCTTTGCTATTAGACCTTTGGAGATAATAGCTCCTTCTGCTCTATTGTCACTGCTGTTTTAAACTTCATACAGTAAATAAATCCAGGGGAATTACTCTAAGACAGATTAAGCCTTTTCCAGGCACAATAATCTATTTTTAAACCTAAAAATCTACTAGTGGAGAAATTATTTTAAAGTATAGCCTTCCTATTGACAGCAGAGACTAACCATACAGTTTATTAGTTATCACTTATTATTTTGGCTGATTATAATAACGCATGTCCTATTGGTCAAGGTTATAAGATGCTACTGCTGGTTAGAAATCACTTAATGATATGACTAATACCTTCTGAATAAATATAAAAATGATACATTCCTTGTTCTATATATGAAGAGTGTAGTTAGCATAAGGAGGCCTTGGATGTTATTTTAGCAATAGGATACTTTTGAAATGAAATCATAGGGGGAATTTGGTTATACAAAATAGTTCCTAGGGTCGTATCCCTGGGTGAGGGCCTACAGCTCCCCCTGCCAGTCCTCAACTCCCACGACCATAGTCTATAAATCAGTAGTTCCCTCTGTGCCAGCATGGTGCTAGGCATATACAAGCTGTTTAATCAAACAGACTTATTCCAATTGGAGACAGAGACTTAAAGTCACAGGGTGGGGCTAAAAGGTAAGGGAAAGCAGGTAGATTTAATCCAACTTGAGATGCCAGTCACAGAATTGAGTGGATGGTAGGGAACAGGGGAGGCGAGGCATCAGGGCCTCAGATCAGGGAACTTAACTCTCTTCCATCTTTTTCTCCTTTTTTCTTTTCCTTCTTCAGCAACCCCTCTTCTAAGCCACATGTCAGATGCAGATTTTCATGACTGCATGCTCCTCTACAATACAGTCACTATCACTCAATAATGGTGAAAAATATTTTTGGAGTATAGATATATTATTTCTAACAAATTTCATGTGACTTGAGAGCTACACTAATGCATTCATCTTTTAAATCATTATCTTTTAAGTTAGTATTGATTTTGCTAATTCCCTCACTGGTTCTTTCACCAAATATTATGTGGAGCAGTTTAGAGTTTATACAACAAATCCTCATTGAGTACCTCCTATATTCCAGGTTCTATGCATATTTTAGAATCTGAGCTGCTATAAATATTCACAGAATAGTCTGTGGGTGTCTATTAATTGGGAGATATAATGGAAAAATTGAAAAAATAATTTCTACTGCTGCTGTTTTGATAAAGATAAAGTCAAAATGAAGAAGCCATTAGTCTAAGGGTGAGAGGTGGTAATTGATATTTCATGTTAGAAAAGTTAAGGCAACCTGATAATAAAGAGCAGCTAATTCAGCAGGATGCAACAACATTTTGGACACAAAGAACTTAGTTATTAGTAGGGAGCCCAGTTGATCAATGCAAATGTACTTGTGGACTAAGAGTGAACTATAGTTTACATGAGGTCAGAAAGTCTAAAGGTCACTGAGAGTGAAACACATCATCTTGTCAGAGCCTTTCCTGTAAACCTTTCCATAGTTTGGAAACAAAGTAAATGGATCTTGCTCTCATTTCAAAGTAGAGACAAGACCAGTATCCATGAAACTCTTTGGGCCTTGTACTTGGACTAAGCAACCCTGACAATGTACTTCCAGAAGCAGGAAACCTCCCCACTCCCTACACCAAACTTCCACACCAGTGCCAAATTATGTCTAGTTCCCAGGAGAGACTCATTCATTCAAGGAGGGAGCAATGGTGGATATACCAGGTCAGTTTGGGGTAGAAATGGGCTTCTCACTAATTTAACATGTATATTTTAAATAATTTAACTGATTTAACATGAAACATGTATGTCCCCTAAGGAGGAGAGAAGGAAAGGATGTTTCAGAATCAACGAGGAGAGGGCACATATGGAGGGAAGGCTTTTAGGGTATTTTCATGGTGCACATGGGTACAGGAGCAGCCCAGTCTAAAGAAACTGACTCAGGACTTGGCCTGACCCCTATAACATTGTAAGTATTCAGTGCATTATGGCATTTAGCTCTGGTTTGTGACCTAAATTTATTGCCTATTTTATCATTTTTTCCCTGTCTTCAGCAGTTCATTCCAAATAATTTTCTCTTTTAATTCATTGCCCTCATGTTCAATTTCCTTTTGATCTATATTTATTAGCTGCCAAGTACATATGAAGCCCTGCAGGAACCATCAATAATGTCTCTGTTCCCTGTCACTCATAAGTAGATGGAAAAACACGTGCCCATGGTTTTCCAATCCTCCACTTGTCTTTTATTCCATGGCTTCAGTTGTAACTCCATGAGGTGACTTGGGAATATCTTTGAATCAGCCTACACAGGACCAAAGTTTAGCACTGAAAGTCCAGTGTCTCGGGGAACCCCTTGGTCCAGGCAAACCAAGAGGGTTGATCACCCTAAACCTACCACAATTTCTATTAGAATTTCCCAAAGCCTCAAAAAAATCTAAGTGGAAACATTGTGTCTCTATATAAATCCTCTAAGACCCCCAGAATCGTTTCCATCAGCCTTAGCTGTGTAAAGAATCTACAATGGCTCCTCTAGTTCCTGTTGAGCCCTACCTCCTACAGTAATATAAACTATGCTCCAGTTTTTTCAAAATTTGCCTTTCCCAAGGGCTCAACCTTCCCAAAGTGACACATATCAGATCCATATTACTGACCCAAGTAGGGCTATAAAGGAAATTCTGAATTGATGTGGGTTTACAGGAAAGGCTCTAACATCATGCTCAATTGACACCCTATTTCTTCCTTTTCCATCCTAACTTGTTCCTCTTTCCCAAGGGCCACATGCACCCCACAGCTGCCCGCAGGGCTGGCACAGTCTCTGCCAGGCCGCATCACACTTGACCTCCTCTTGCCATCCAGCCCACAGTCTTCCCTCCACTTCGGCAAGTGCCTTTCCCCAGTGCACATCCTACAATAGCCTAACCCAGTAAATGGACAGACACCTTCTCAGTTCCTGCTTCTACAGAGCCCAACCTTGTCACAGCCTCAAACTTCGAGAACTTTTAAGTACAAGAGGGGAATTTATGGTTTCTTCAGAGTTCTCTATAAAATCCATTTTTCTTAGATAACTGAGACACTGAATCAGGGTGAGAAATTATGATCTGGAGAGTCACAGGATGTGCACCAGTCCAGAGGCAACCCAACAGAGAATCTGAAAGAAACACACACTTAAAGCAGAGCAGTAGCTTGAATTACTAAATAAGTTGTCTAAGGTGAAATAATAACAGCTGGAATTGTAACAACCACAGGCATTTCCACTGCATTTAGTATGTGCCAAGTACTAAGCCCTTTCATAGTGCCTACATCTCTTAACCAATTAAGCTTCACCACAGCCGTATGAGTTAGGTCCTTTCATTACCCTCACTTTACAGTGAGGAAACTGATGCACACTGACCCTGAGTAACTTGCTCAAAGTTGCACAGCTAGTGAGTAGGCCAAGCTGGATTTTAACTCAAGCTGCTGGTGTCAGTCTTTGTTAAACTGTCCCCATCAGTGATGTGAAATGTAATGTACTCCATGTATTTATAATGAGATTAAAGAAGAGGGTGAACAGTAAGTGAGAAATCAGGCAATGTGGAACTGAATACACACAGAACTCAAAAGGACTCAAATGGGCCAGGAGAATAGCACAGCACACACATTGATTCTGTGTCTATTCTGGCCTCACTCCCATCCTTCCTTTACAGGGCAAGAGGCCAGCTCAGGGTTGACCAGCCTAGCTTGCATGTGAAGGCAGATAAGTAGCTATACCTGGCCAGAGTAAAGGATTTGAAAACAGGAATGTAGGTAACTCTTGCAGAAACAGGAAACTAAACTGCCTCAGTTGAAAGGAACCAAGTGATAAGGTTAATAATGCCCTAATCTCACTCCTCACAATAAACATCATCCTCCATCATCAATAGACTAGATCAATATTTTGATGATTTTGCTTTATCCCTCGAGAAGGAAATCCTCTGTCTTAAACTGAGAAACGCCCAGGCACAGTGTCAAACCTCCATGCCAAGGTCCCTGTGGATAACATGTACGTATTTTCCTCTCCCCATTATGGTTTCCCCATGAAAACATCATTCCTTTAATTCCCCGCAAATCAGGTAGATAAAAAACACTGTGTTTTTGGCTTCCATACATGTCAATACAAACAATTGTTTTCCTTTTGTCCAACTATGGTGCTTCAGAGAAGCTAGACAAATCAATGAGCACACTGTCAACATTTCATTCAAAAGGTACAGGAGCAAGCTATGGATTCCTTCCCTGGCACTCGAGAGGCCAGAGTTTCCTGGCTTCCCCTTGTGAACTGTTTGCTCACCCATGAGTTACTACTATGCTGGGATAGCCAGGTTACTGCTGCTGCTTGGAGATGAAATTTTAAACCATATTCTATATCCTTTCTCTCTCCTCGAGAAAACATAAAAAGAGGAAGATAAATTTTTTTAAAACCCTACATTGCAAATTATTCATATGCCAGGTCTTTGGTCAAGCAGGATCTAAATTCCTGTACCTCTGTTTCTCTGAGCTCTGTGTATTATTCAGATGGATGTGGAGATTGAACCCCAGGCTAAATGCATAGAAGGGAAAACAGCTATTTTCTCTTTTGCCATGGAAACCCTGTGCACCATGGGGTGCTAAGGAGAAACGAACAGCTTTAATAACTTGGGGGGATGGAAGAATGGAGTTTCAATGCAGCATAAATCACAGTGTCTGATGCAGGCTGTTTCTGAAAGCTCAGGGAAGCTTCTTGCTCACTTAGAAAAGATCAGCATGGTTTACTCCCCAGCCAGATTAAGCATTTCCCCACAAGCTTTAATCACCTCTCATTAGCTCGGAACACTCAGTGTGCAGGCCCTCAGAGACAAGGGAAATCAGTGTGGATGGGCTTTGGGTTTACATGTATTGCTTTCATCCTGAATACACAATCACATCATCAGAAACATTAGTCATGGTTTTGTAAGACCATGTCTCAGTCTCAGGCATATGTACAAATATATGAATATATGACCCATCCAGAATATATAATAAGTATAAAGTCTCTCTCTCTCTCTCTCTCTCTCTCTCTCTCTCTCACACACACACACACACACACACACACACATGAGCTTTCTGGAAAATAAATAGTTCCAAACTCCACAGTTATTTGCAATCGGTTATTAAAAAGCTCAATTGACACCCTATGTCTTCCTTTTCCACCCAAACTTCTTCCTCTTTCCCTTATCTTTGCCCACTGTTCTCATGTGATTTAAGTCAAGAAGAACTCAGTAATATCTATATTAGTCCATAACACTCTTTTTCAGAACTGTTTGACATGGAATGACCTCATCACAAGTTAATCCTCCATTGCTGCTAAAATAAATCTGTATTGAATGAGGACATTTGTTTTCCTCTCTTCAATATGAGTTTAAAAATGTTTTAAAGTAAACTCAGGAAGGAAATGTGTCAGATGGATTTGGGTTCCTAGTGAATAGCATCAGAACACTGCACATGTAAGACATGGCTGGAGATAGTTATCTAATTGGGCTTCTACACCTCTTCCCTTTCTCCATTCACTTCGTATTATGTGGGAGTCTTCCTATGGAAAGTGAGGCCTTTTAGTTGGAACGCACTGGCTAACTCAGGCTCCTCTGCTCTTCCCAGTTGAATCTCATTGGCTGTCCGAAGGCCCAGGTGTCAGTTTGGGAATGCATTCTCCCAGGGCAGGCATATGGCTTTGGGTCCTTGGCAAACTAACTGCGACAGGTTCCTCCAACAGCTGTTGTGGTAGGCTGAACTTCCAGGTAACTAAATAATCCTGCTCTCTGGCCTGCTCATGTGCTTGGATTGGAGCCATTTCCCTGGAATGGAGCTGAATGAAACATGGCTGTCTGCTCACTAACCACAGCTGGGTGTCCATGGTCTCAAGTCCCTTCTGAAATCATGAACTTTTCCTTATCTTTCCCAGGTCATGATAAACCTAGAGTTATCACAGACATGACCTTGGAAATATAAGATCTTTCATTCACCTGAAATGGAGCTGAAATTTCACTTTCTTTACAAATAATTGTTAAATTTGATAGCTCTGCTTTGAAAAGCAGGAGCTAATTCTAATACTGGGTTGAAAATAGTCCTTTTTTGCGATATTGGGCATGCCCATACAATACACATGCAACTACATGTGTACACCAGATAAAGATATGGTTCAAGGAGAGGTATAATCAATAAATTTTCTTTGTCCAAGGACACAACACCATGTCCTGGAGAAATAATTAAAAGACTGCTTAATGTTGCTGATAAGCGAGTATCTGTGGCCTCCCATTGAATAAAAACACAAATCCACACATAGCAAGTAGCAGTTTAATTTAATGATAGGCTCTGCAAGGGGATTCTATAGACCAATGGTTTTTAAAATGTGGTTGCTGGATCCCAGGATCAGTGTCACTTGGAAACCTATTAGAAGTGCAAATTCTCAAGCCCAACCCTACCTACTGAATCAGAAACTCTGTGGATAGGACCTAACAATGGTTCAACAAGCCCCCAGGTGATTCTAATGCAAGAAAAGTTTGAAAACTACGATTCTTGGTGATTGACACAATCTAAATGAGTGTTAGAGTGGTTCTGGAGTTACACATGCATGCTCTCTAAATAATCAACCCACTGTGATCCATCATTTGTGTAAAATGTGAGCTCTGTAGACATCCAGACATATCAACCCATCACTAAATTCTACTCAAAATCCCTTCAAGGGACAGACATAAATACCCCCATTTTACAGATGGTAGAAATCTAGGTTGCTAATCCAGGTCTTTCAATTAAGACAACATAAAAATAGTTTTGGTTCACCCTTTCTTATATGAATGACATATTTTCAGCCTCCTGGACTGGTCAACCTGACAAGAAATCTGAACTCCTAAGACTCTTCTCTGAGCCTTATTCAGCCTCAACCAGGTAAGAGGTTGATATAGGAATTGTCTTGCCTGAAGGAGACTGAGAAAGGACAATGGAACATTCTTGGGGTAAGAGGGTTTACATCGAACTTAATTCTAATGCAAGAAAAGTTTGAAAGAGCACTAGGCAGAGCTCTTTATGTAGTGACAGTAATACCTCATTGCCAATTGGCGTGAGAGTATTAGCCTAGCAAAAGGCCAATTATGTCATTCAATAGTTTAGGGTTAGGTGAGGATCCTGGCCATAGGAACTTCCATTTTTCCCCACAGGGATAGACTGTAATTGTTAGAGATAGCTCCAGTCAAAAATACAAAATTTTCATAGACAAAATCATCTTGCAGAGCAGAATTTGGGATGATATCCATTCTTGATAAAGCATGGTGAAATAGGCATTTTCATATAATGCTAACAGGAGTTGTAACCTGGTACAATCTTTCTGGGACGCAATTTGGCACATCATTTGACTAAATAATTATACTTCTTGGAATTGATCAAAAGGAAATTGTCCAGAGATGATAAAAATGATTAATATATAAGAAATTTCTCTGCAATAGTATTTTTAAAAATGAAAAAGAAGGAACAGTCTACACTTCAAATAATAGATGGTTCATAAACTGTAGTTCTTCCATAAGATGGACTGTAATGCAGCCATTTATAAGATTCTGGAGTACAAGTTATTAAATAATAGTCATAAGATAAAGTTAAGTGAAAACAAGGTACAAAGTTTTCTAAACAGTAAGATCCCATTTTTTTAAATGACTTAACACACAATATACTCACAATATATACGTCCATGTGAACACACAGAGATATTCATCAAAAGTGACTGAATAGAAAGCACTGATATATTAAGAATGGTTACAGTGTTTTATTACACCAAATCTGGGGAAAAATTTTTACCACCATTTTACAGATCAAAGAATGGAGGCCCATAAACACTAGCTAGATTGTCCAAAATTACTTAATAAATAGAGATCAAAGTCATCCTTGTCTAAATTAAAGCCCATGCTTTGCATACTCTGTTGTCCACTACTTTCTATGGCTTAAGTGGTTTGACATATCATGGTTGAGTTGGGAATGAACACAGGTTTATTACTTTTGTTCTTATTCTATTTCAAGGAACACACAAAATATCATTTTGTTATAGGTCATAAACCACCTCCATCTAGATTTCCTCCAATTATTTCAAGAATCAACAATAATAAAAATTATAATTACTTGATGCATAATATATATTAGGCATATGCTAATTATTTTACATATGTTATTTCATTGAATAGTTTTCATGACAACTGTGCATATTACAAGCACTATTTACCTTATTTTGCAAATGAGGAAACAGATTCAGAGGGTTTAAGTATCCACCCTGTGTGCACAGGTAGAAAGTGTCAAAGCCAGAATTTAAACATCTGCTGAACTACAAAATAAATGCTCTTAATTTTGCCATTCTGAACTATTTCTTCAGAAAAATATTTATCCAATTGCTTGCATCTCCTACTCTGGCATCAAGTTCATGTATTTTGGCATAAATAACATCTTGGCATGATACTGATCATTAAAAATGAGAAAGTGAGAACAAACAGAGTTGGCCTTCATAAGAGTCTGGAAGTCAGGATGAACAGATATTAGAGATAATGAGCAGGTCTGGCATTTTTTTCCTCAACATCTTTAGCAGAGAGTTCATTAAGAGCTGAGGTTTTCAATAGTAAAGGTTCATTCAGTTACAATTAACTCAGGCCCTTAGTAGGGCCTCATTAAATGCTTAAGCATTAATGACCAGTTGAAGCCAAACATGTTCTAGGTATTTAAATGTTTGCATCTAAGAACACCCCAGAAAGTTACCAACACAGGTGCCATGTGGCTCACAGGCCAATGATACCCTCACTGAATCCTCAATAGCTCCCTTTCATTTTGCTTCCAATTCCTGGCCAGTTCCTGACCCTCTGACCTGGGAGCTTGTCTCCTCACTTGCCCCTAAGACCTGATGCTCTATGTGGGTGATTTATCATCGCCTCAACTTCCTCTTTCAACTGCGACTTTTGATCATTATTTGATCCCACACTATTACATCAGCTTCAGGAAAAGGGGTACCAGATTATTCCTCAAGGTCTGGTACACTCCCCTTGGGTTCTCCTCCAACAAACAGGAACCATACACTTTCACTACGATGTGAAGCACTGTGAGAAGAATAGTGGCTAGTCCATGCCCAAATTACCTTCTCTTCATCTTCAGGGTGGTGACTATGTGATGTTAAGAGATCCAGTTGGTACTGAAGACATTTGGCACTTGATGTCATTGTAAGGTGGCAACATCTCACATGCACATGTGTGCATACAAACTGTCTTCAGGAACTGGGCAGGTAACAAAAGTGAAGAGCAGGGCGGGGGTTAGTGAGAATGGTAAGGACTGTGATGAACTGGGAAGTGCATGGCAAACCAAGGCATCAACATCTACAGTTTTTTAAGCATTAGAGGAGCCAAACCAAAGAGGTCTATAGCCAGCTCGTAGTCTATGAACTGGACAATCAATATTTTAGCCTTGACTAACGGTACTTCTTTCAAAATTTGAATTCAGAGAAAAGTAGGGTAAAGGAACTCATAAGGGGTGTGCCCTGGCCCTAATCTAGCAGGCTACCATCAATGCCCCTGAGTTTCTAATTTTGCTTCATGAAGCAATAGGCTGACACCTGTTTCACTACAGTGATCACTCATATTTAAAAAAAAAAAAAACAAGTAGTGGGTAAGAACAAGAACTCAGGAGCCAGATTGCCTGGATTCAAATCCTAAGTCCACTATTTACTAGCTAGGTAATCTTGGGTAATTTACTTAATCATACTCAGAACTGCAAAATGTGGAGATTAATGGTACCACTGTCTCACAGAGTTGTTGCAAATTACTTAGAATGATGCCTGGCACATAATAAAGGCTCAGTGTCAGATAATGATCATTGTATGACCAGTGGAAATGCAGCAAGTCTACTTCTGAGAAGATAACCTGAGTACAACATACTCAGTCATCTCTCAGTATAGCAGGAAACATCAGAATGGAAAAATTTAGAACAAATACATCTTTCTGGAAAAGGCATTGATGTGGATGACAGCCTAAGAGTAGTTAAATTGTGTACACACAGTCTCCACCTGAAGTGAAGGATGGGAATAGTTCTCAGGATGGCAAAGGAAAGGCTTGAAACCAAGTTTATTGAGTCTGAAATGTGGTCCCTAACCAACTTTCCTGTGCCATGAGGATGAGGTGTCCTGACAAATCCCTCTCTCACATTCTCCCTCAATGTCATCTTACTTTTAAAACGCATTCCCATCAGCATCCAACCCATGCCTCTCTCCTTAAGCACCCATGCTAGAAAATTGCCATCTTCCCCCATCTCTAACCCAAATGCCAAAATTGTACAAACAAGCAGTCTGATTTAACTAATTCCCAAGAGAGTGCACATGACTAGTCACCTCACTTGCATTTTAACCTTTATCCCCCGTCAACACTGTAAAAGTTCCTCTAATCCAGTGTTTTCAAACCATAGTTTATAACCCATCGGTGGTTAAATGATTTTAGTGAGTCCAGGCTTTGTGTTAATGCAATAAAATAGAAAATGTTAAAATAGAATTTAGAATTAAAAGGAATAGAAAATAGAGTGCATTCCATGTAGTAAATACCTCTATATCTACATATATGTATATGTCCACAGTGTCATAATGTAAAATATGTGTTTTTTAAGTCACATTTTATTTAAGTTGGAAATTTTGCATCAGGTTAATGCTCCCTGTGTTCCACAGCCTCATTGGTAACGTCCAAATAACAATCCCTGCTTCACAGGACTGTTGGGAGGAGCAAAAGAGAAAAAGTATCTGAAGACTGGAGCTCAGAACTGGATACATAAAATGTGTTTCTTTTTGAATGTTCATTACGAAAAGAGTTTAAGAAACACTGCTCTTATGGAAAATCCCATAGGCCAATGTGCTTACGTTCTGGCCTAACAGGACTCATGACTCCCTTCTCATTTCTTCCTCCTTCCCTCTTTCCTTTTTCTTTCCTTCCTCCATTCATGAGAAACTTCCTGAGAGCCTACAGAGAGCCAGGTACCGTTCTAGGTACTAGAAGTATAGAAAAGAACAAAGCCCATACATCCCCTACCCAAACGGAGCTTACATTCCAGAAGGAGAAGTGATGCAATAACATGTAAAAATATACATAACATGGAAAGTGGGGACAAACGTCATGAAGAAGCAGTAAGAGCAGCAGGGCATGGAGGGAAGTGATGCTGCGGGTCAGAAACTGTCTCTCTAGTAAGGGGGCACTGACGCTGACTTGAGAGAAGGGAGGAAGAAAACCAGGATAATGTTTAGGGATAGATGTTCCAGAAAGGCCCTGAGATGACAATCTGCTTGGTGCTGGGAAAAACAGCAAGAAGCTAGAATGACAGGAGCCAGGGCAGGGGGTGGGGATTTGAGGAAAAGAGTGGGTGGTGGGTAGAGATCAAGGTAAGCACTGTGGCTTGGACTTGAAGCACAAGTGGGCCCACTGGTGGTTCAGAGCAGGGCACTGACCTGATGCTGCTTACATTTCTGAAGGTGCACTAGCGCTTCTGGGGAAAGATGGGAAGCAGAGAAGTCAGGGGTGGCCCTGAGACACTAGGTGGGACTTTTTTTTTTTTTTTTTAATCCACACAGTGACATGCTGGGTGCCTCTGGCCAGAACAGTGGAGATAGTGCCATGTCTCAGATTTGGGAAGTACTTTAAATGTAGATCAGACACACTGATGAAGTAAAAATGAAAATGAAAGAAATTAAAAATGCAAGAATAAATCCAAGGATTTTACCTGAGAAGCTAGAAAGATGGAGTTGCCTTTCCTGAGAAGGGGGAAGCCTGAAAGTGAAGCAGGATTTAGGAGTAATTTGGGAGTTGTTCTGAATATGTTAAGGTTGAGTGCCTATTAAGCATCTAATTGGAGAAGTCCAGAATGCCACTGGATATATGAGCCTGGGATTCAGGAGAGAGATCCAGGATAGAGATACAGGTTTGGGAGTTGTCAGTATATAACTAGTATTTAAAGCTGAGAGGCTGGATGAGATCACCAAGGAAGTGCACATAAATATAGAAGAAAAGATATTCAGACAGTGAGGTAATGGTCGGGCACATTATAATCTTCTTCATGCCCACCAGATGGCCGAAACCCCTTTATATGTGTGAAGGGAGCCATACAGAAATATCTGGACCACTACATCAGGAAGGCTGTAGTTCTTCCATTCAGGAGATAGTTACTGACTGTCTACTAGTGCCAGGCATTGACAGCCTCAAGGAGAAAACAAGATGCAAACACATTAGGCCTTGAAGGCAAAGAAGGGACTCGCTAATGTTCATGCAACTCAAACGGATGTTATTTCTGCAGTAAAAGAAATTTCATTGAGTTTCTCCCCGCTGCCTGAAAGCACGTTGGCCAGGTTGCTTTGCAGGGTAAAGACCACCAGTGGGCTGGGGCTGAAGCCCCTCCCTGCAGGAGTCCCCCAGCAGAAGCTTCTGCTGCCTGCCTTCCTTGTTGACCACTCTACCTGACCCTGCCCTGCCTCCCCTCCCTCCCTGAACTCCAGGACCTTCTCCTGAGGAGTGTCCACCTGGCTGGATCTGGTGAACAGGGCAGGCTTCTCACTTCTCTGTTCCAAGCGTCCTCGTCTCAACACTTGCAGAGAAAACTAGCTTGGCTGGCTGTGGGCTGGGAGGACGGAAGGGTGAGCCTAACAGCCAAGGTAAAACCCAGCACAAGGGTAATGACAAACCCAAAGGAGGAGTAACTGGTGGATTCTCATTTTAGTGAATTGTCATGTGTCTTTAAATATCATTGCCTAAGGCATTATTATTGTTCACAGTGGCCGCCTGTAGGTATGTGGAGGGAAAAATCACTTTTTGCTAAGTGCTTTGACTCACTAAAGCAGAACACTTTTCTGTTTTAATAAGCAGTATTCTTGTTGCCCTTTCATATTTCTGAGCATTTGTTCAGTGTATATGCATGGTGAGTAAGTGGGATGTGTGCATGTGACTGTGGAGTGTGTGTGTGTATGTGTGTGCAGTGTCAGTGAGTGGCACGTATTGTGCATGAGTGTTTTTAAGTGTGTGTGAATGGTATATGTGTGTGAGTATGTGAGCACGTGTGCAAGTGGTATATGTGTGAGTTCTGTGTATTTGAGAGAGAGAGAGAGAGAGAGAAAGACAGAGAGAGAGAGAGAGAGAGAGAGAGAGAGAGAGAGTGTGTGTGTGTGTGTGTGTGTGTGTGTGTGTGTGTGTCACTTGCTGAATTTGTGTCATTCCTGTGCTGGGGCCCAGACTGCAAAGTAGCTGTAATAAAGCCAAGACCCACTTGGCAGGAATTTCCTTCCCCACCTGGAAGATAAAGTAGGGCTGCATGTCAGGTGGGGCAATGAATCATTATTTAGATCCTAGTGATCAACATTAAACTAAGAGCACAAATAAACAGTGTGAGCTAAGCTGGGGCCTCACAGAGCATTCAGATTGCTGGATCTCCCTTCCTGATGAGGCTGTGTGTTTGCCAACTGAGGTTTCCTGAAGTCACAAGTCTCCAAAAACAGCTGTCCTATCCTGCCAGGGGAGCTGCCGCTGTCTCCTCCTCTTTCCAAATACTGTAGGATCTCCCACAGCACTGGGAGCACAGTCCCGAGTACTTCTAGGAAGGAGAGGGGAGCACTGCAGGGCAGGCCAGGAGAGAGAGTATAGTCTAAAAATCCCGGTCCTCCATAACAGCTTGGAGAAAAGTTTAGCTACAACTGTTTGTTGGTACCTGTCTCCCTCAACTCAGATAGAGGGCTCCTGAGCTATACTACAACAGAAAAAAAAAAAGATATTATAACCTTTAGACCCCATGTTAGAATGTGCAGAGAACTTTTACCAATATCATACCTTTTGTTCCTCTTATCAACCCTGAGAAATGAACTGAAGCTCAGAAAAATCAGTATCACGGAAGCAGCCTCAGAAATGAGACTCAAACCCAGGTCTTTAATTCTATCCTAATTTTTATCATAAAAGTAACACAGGCTTATGATAGGATTATTATTTTTCAAACTATACAGAGGAGCATAAGACAAGAAAGAAATTTAAGACTCTGTTCATTTCTGGGACTTCAGAATCAGTCCTTAGGATAATTATCTATTGTGCATTATGTCTTGTATGTCCTTCCCAAAACAGTCATATCCTTTTTTAAAATGTAAAAAGGATTATTTGGTATATAGATATACATGTGGTATACAGATTTTTCACTTGACAATCTACCTTATTCAGTTTTCATATTAGTATATACTATCTACATAAAATCTTTTGAACCACTGCACCTTACATTATTCAACCAATTCCTTACTGATGAATGTTTAGATGGTTTCAAACCCAAGTCTCTCAGAGCAGGCTTTCTTGCTAGCAAACTGTATTGCTTAGTCAGAGAATGAGAGTTCCATGTCAGTTTTAAACTAAATGAAATTTACTTATGTGTGTAGGTATTTATTTATACACCTAATATCAGATAACGCTTAAGACCTTCATGATCATATTTCTCTTTTCTGAATCCCTTTGTCATTTCCATGCTCTTGAGCTTGTCCCTATTACCCTATCAAACCCCTAAATTGCTAGCAAGGCACTGGAAACAATTTCTTGACTTCATGGATACCTTGTACTTTCACAGTGCTGAGAACTACTCATTAGAACACCAACAAGTTGGTGTCACAATGACCAAGCTGCTCACTGAATTTTCCAGTTTCAATCATTGATCTGATGTTGTATAACATAAATGCATGGATATCTGATGTTGTATAACATAAATGCACGGAAATACATGCTTATTTATTACTTCTATTTACTTTCACAAAAGGCAAGTTTCATTCTTCTTCATAATACACTTGCCTCCCATGGCCTTTTATAAAAGGGAAAAGTTTATGTGTTTGAAATGAGTATAAAATCTGTGTTCAGGTTTTGATAAAAAGTGGTGTTTTTTTTTTTTTGTCAGAAAAGCAAACATTCAGAGATTTTACACAGTCACACAGTTTATGAGGCTAGACGTCCAAAATCAAGCTGTCAGCAGGACGATGCCCCTTCCTAACTTCTGCTGGTCGCTGGCAGTGCTTGGCGTTCTTTGGTTTATATCCAATTTCTGCCTCTGTCACACATGGCATTCTCCTGGTGTGTCATCATGTCTCTGAATCTTCACCTTTCTATAGGGACGCAAGTCATTGGACTTAGGGCCACTCTAATCCAGTACGATGTCATCTTAACTTGATTGTTTCTGCAAAGACCCTATCTCCAAATAAGGTCACATTCACAAGTGCTTGGGGTTAAGACTTCAACATGCCTTTTTGGGAGGATACATTTCAGTCCACAACAGACAGGTTATTTCATCTCAAGTGCAAACCTGGAACTGTTGAAAGTGTCATGTGTGACAAGTGTGGGAAGAATGGGAGGTTCTCATAGGCCCCAGCAGGAAGGAGCATGGGGATCAGTTACCGATGCCCCCTGGGAGTTGTGGGGGAGCCCATAGGCTCTCCTGCCAGGTGTCTGCCTCACTACCCCAGAGGATGGGAGGGTGCAGGGAAGTGAAACTCCCATGTGGAGTGTCTAGGTGGGGAATCTGTGAATCTGGCTTGGCAATAGGAGGGCGCCTTCCCAAGGGGCATCCTAAAGAATTGGATAATGCATACATCATCTTGCATATAAGACACACTTCACTGACTTCAAGGCAGGCCTGGCCTTCACTGTGTTAGCTGAAAAGAAAAAGAGAGACAGGAGAGGGGCAGTGCAGGGAGACGTGTTGTGGGAATGTGGGGTGCTGGGAGGCAGTGAGGCCCCTCTTGCCCTCCACGTCTGGGACCCTGGGTGAGACGCCAGAACTCAGGAGGGTCTCCACAGACTCTCTCCACTGCCACAGAGGGCATGAAATCAGAAATGGGCAGGCGAGAGGAGCTTTCCCACTGCCTTTTGGGAAGAATCCAATCTTCTTATCCATGCCTAGCAACAGTTTTAAAGCCAATCAGTCACACACCCCATAGCGAGGTGAGGAAATGCCAAAAGATTCTAAAGAGTTGGAGTTGAAGCTGCCTTCTGTCTGATCCACTGGCTGCTGTTCAGTTTCCCCAGGTTTGCCTACCATCCAGCCTAAACAACCGCCCTCTGCTTATTCAATCCCAAGTGAGGGACTTGACTGAAGGAAGGGACTCACTGAAGGAAGTGCCCGTAAAGAAAGTGAGCCTGTCTTCACCATAATTTAATAATAGATCTTACAGAAACTTAATTCAGTTAGGGAATCAGTTGCTGTCTTGTACATATCCAAATGGCCCAAATCTTCAGATGAAAAGGACGTGATTCCATGAGCATTTGCCAGATAGGATATTAATCTTCTGGTTTCTCAAGACCAGAACTCAAAATGAGAGACAGAGTAAGGGAGAGAGGGAAAGAAAAAGGAAGGAAGGGAGGGAGGGAGAGAAAGTTGGCCTCTAGGGAAAAAGAAATACTTTCGTCCTGGCACATACTGCAGCAAGCACACAAAAGCCTTTTTGTTCCAAGGCCATACCCTAAACAATGAGCCGCAGGGGCGCCTTTGAGAAACGCTCACGGGCCCACTGAAGCAGAGCTGACCATGTTACCAGCAGGGAGCCCGGGAGTTGTCTATAAATTGGTGTAAAATGGAGTTTCATTATAAATCCCTTTAATGGGAGGCAGCTTGGGCACCTCTCCCTCCTGATGTGTGACACTTTCTCTCTCCATTTGAGAAAAGGTCCATTCCTAGAGGGCAGTGGCAAAAGTTCTTTATAAGTGAGTCCTTCCTGATGAAGAGACCTCTGACAGCAGCAGTCAAACAGACACGGATGTGTGGAGATCTGCACACACTCTCAAGGCTGTGGCTGGATGGGGACAGGAGGGTCCCTGAGGCACACCTGGCTCACCTCCAGGGTTCCTTTCCTGTGCGTCATGCCCCCAGGCCGGCAGCACCACGTTGCAAGCAGACTCCAACCCCTTCCCACAAGCATGTTCTGAGCTGCTTTCTCAGACTTGTCTGCATATGCATCTTGCTGCTCTTCTGATTTCTACCTCCAACTTCAAACTTCTTTTCTCATATGAGGTTCTACTTCAACTGTCACCAGGCCACCACCCTGCCAACAATCCCCACAGCTCCTGTTCCTGAGGACAATGTGTTTTGCTTCTCCCTCCCATCATCAGCCTCAGCCCACCCGGGGTAAAGCTCCAGCCCCTCCCAGCAGAGCTCACCCACGGTGCACACAGACTGACTGACCAGACGTGGACTGATGGGAGGGCAAAGTGAATTGTCTGCAGATGAGCTGATGGAAATGAAATCCAACCTTCTGAAATAAAAGGCAGCCAGTCTGGCTTTCTGGTCTCTGCATGAATGATGCGTGTTATGTATTTATTCAACCACCATTGTCAGATTGGAAAACCAGGAATCCACACCAAAGCATTCATTCAACAAATATTTATTATGGACCAAAAGTGTGCCAGACATGGGTCTAGGCACTGAGAATACAGTGGTAAATAATTTGTTTGCTTGTTTTTAAGTCCTTACCTTGAAGGACTTTTTGCAAATGCAGAAGTCCTGTGATGGAAATAAGCCTGGCATATTTGGGAGTAGAAGGAGGTAAGCACAGCCAGAATGCAGCCCAAGCAGTGGCCCTCAGGAAGTAAGAGGTCCGGCAGAACCCATCACAGACCTGGAAGCCCTGGGTCAGGTTAATTTTATTCTAAGAACAATGAACAGGAGGGTAAAGTCATCTGAGTAATGTTTTTAAAATATCAATATATCTGCTTTGTGCAGAACAGATTGCAAGAAAGCTAGAGAGGAGAAGGGAGACCAGTGTGGAGGCAATCCTTGTGGTTCTCTCTGTCAGTGTGGGCAGGCATAGGCAGTGCCCTATGAAAGAGGGTGGGAATCCAGAGAAGAGAAGGTCTGGAACTGTCTTTCCAATTGTGGAAGCCATGGAAGGGGCAGCATTTGAGCTGAGCCTTGCAGATGTGGGCACAGCACAGGTGAGAGGAACAGAGAATCCATCCTGGCATGATGAGCAGAGAGGTGTGAGTTTGTAGATCAGGAGTAGGCAGCAGTGCTGGAGAACCTGAGGTGGTTGTAAAGGCCAGGGAGCCAGGTGGAAGCCCTTGTCCTTTATTTTTCAGGTGAGAAAGAGCCACCGGGATTGTTCAGGAGGGAAGTAAGGGCACAGCCATCTCTGGTAGCAGTGTGGAAGGTAGTTCCAAGAAGAGTGTAGAGCAGGGATCTGCAAACTTTTTCTGCAATGAGCCAGATAGTGATTATTTTAGGCTTTGCAGGCTATGAGTTTTCTTTTGCAACAACTCAACTCTGCAGCCCTAGACAAATACATAAACAAGTGGGTGTGACTTGTTGCAATCAAATGTTTCTTATAAAAATAGGCATGGGGCCAGATCTGGGCTGCAGGCTGTAGCTTGTCAGACTCTGGGTTAGAGGAAGGGAGAGAACTTCACCAGCTTCACTAACAAAGGATGTGGAGAGGTGCCTGTGGATAAAATGAAAGTTCCTGTGGCCAGGATTCTCACCTAGCCCTGGTTGGCTAGCTCAGTACACACATGTGGACAATACATTGCTATTGACTCTATATAAAGAGCTCCACCCAGTGCTCTGGGCGACACGGTGACACAGCTGCAAGGCTGCAGGACAGCAGAGCAGAGGCTAGAGTGGTGGCAGTGCCGAGGACAGAGGCCCAGAGGATGCTGCGTGGGACAACTATGCAGGCAGAGAGGCCCAGAGGATGGCTTGCTGCATGCAGAGTCAGAGTGAACGGGATTTTAGTGATTGCCCTGCCACCATAGAAATAAAGTTGGGTATAACCCTTTCACCCCAAGAACGTTCTACTGTCATTTCTTTGGTCACATTGAATCCATAATGAACTTGCCGGGGGCTGAGACCCATTGGCAAGACAGTGCCTGGAAGGATGACACATCTAAAAGCATTGTGCAGATTGTCAGGGGAGGCAGAGAAGAATGGGAGGTGAAAATGACTCCAAAATTTCTAGGCAGAAGGACTTAATTCAGTAGCTAAGATAAAGAGCATGCAATTGGTAGGAGGTTTAAGCTGTAGAAGAAGATGAACCACCCCTACCTCCCAAACACACAGAGAGGAGAAACAAAGGAAAGGAGCATCTCTGTTTCTGGGCAGCCAAACCATACAAACCAGGGGCTCCCAGAGAGTGTCTCTCCCTAGAAGCAGGCTGGGAGCACTGAACATATCGAAGAATTAATCCATTGCCTGGCTTCTTGCACATCTTATTCCAGTCCTCTAGCCATTAGGCAGCACCTGTTTCCTGAGCACCTACCAACTAGTCAACCTTGGGCCATGGATTCTGAGGGGCCACGAAAGACATGGTGTGGCCCTTACTGTAAACATGGACGAGGCACAAGCCACTGGAGGGCCTAGGGCAGTCCAGCTCATGGCAGTGTCTGGGAGTGTTTCCTGAGGGAAGAAGGGGCCTAGAAAGGCAGATAAGGCAGGTGACAAGTCCCAGTGGGGATAGAAAATGCAAATCAGCCAATGACAGCAATGTACAGGACTGGCCAAGAGGGATGGACAACTAGTCTAGGCTGTTACATAATTAACATTGAAACAAATGGGGGAATTGTGACTTTTCCTTTGTTTCCCGTAGCCTTACTGCGCTTGGTAACTCTGAGAGGCAACACAGCACAACAGTAAGGACATGGACTCTGGAGGCAGCAAGGTGGTTTGGATCTCCATCTTTCGTACATCACTTCACCCCTCCAGGCCTGTTTTGTTCCCCTGCAAGGAAAGAAGGTAGTAACAGCACCCTCCACACAGGACTGATGTGGGCATTATATGTCAGCACATGTGCAGGGCTCAGAGCTGACTTGGTTCGGGATGCCCTGTGTCAGGGCTCACTTTCACAGCTCCTGTCCTGCTTCTGCTTGGGGCTAAGTAACAGAGAAATGGGGGAAGTGGCTGGAGACCTAAGGACTCCCTCTGCTCCATGCTGAGGACTGCCTATTTCTCTTTTTCTCACTCTAAACATCAAGGTGATGAGAACAAATGAGCCAACCTCACAGCCGTCACGATTTCCTATCTTCTTCCCATGCTTTTCTGGGAAAGATTTTTCTTTCTCAAGATTGAAACCAGGCAGGTAGAGAACAACATTTTGCAGTTTTAATTAATACAGATTTATCTACCTCCCAGGGCAGTTTGCAGGATTAATCCCTACCTGGTGCCATAAGCTCCTTAACAGACAGGCACTGTGTTCTCACCAAATAAACTGGACTCTCAACCCTTAAGCTCAATTCTCTCAGTCACTGCCCCCTCATCTCAAATAACGGCCTCTTGCTCACTTTAAATTGGTTGGTTGGTCTCTGTGAATTTGAGTTTATCCTCTGCCTGGTGCAATTACGTGTGAAAAATCCTTGATCCTTGCCTGGGGTGAGGGGAGGCAGGGATATTCGTGTGGTCTGAGCACTGAGCTTGGGTTCAGTCCTGAAGTGACTCTGACAGCTGATGCTGCAGCCTCTGACCTCCTTGGTGGGTTTCCGAGCAACTCGTGGAGGGTGTGGAGACCTTGAGGGCGGGGGTGGGGGAGTGGGGGGTGGGGGAACGGGAGTGAAGGGGACTCACAGAGGGAGAATGAGCAGGGTTGGAGGATATGGATGGATTTGATAACTTGGTGGAATAGCCTGAAACCATGGCCCCTGAATTAGTCATAAGGTCCAGTTTAGAAATTGTTGCAAGAAATAACTCTGCTCATCGATATGTAGAAGCTTGCTTGTTATGTATAGGGTGTATCAATATAAATAATTTGCATCTGGGGTTTTTCCGAGCTTAGTGCTTTGCTTTTGCTGATTTGATTTGTTCCTATGTGGGCATCTTATTCCCTCAGAAGACCCACAGAACAGTGCCTCAAAAACATCTCAGCTCTTTGAGCATATTTAAAATTTCATTCCTTGCTACTTTAGCATGTTTTACAGAGCTGCAATGACCTGGGTAAATCAGGTAGAAAAAGACAGCAGGAGGCCTCCTCTGAGGCTCCATGAGCCATAATAAAATGTTAGAAAAGATACCAAAGAATACATTCACTAAAATGTATACAGCACCCTCCACACAGGACTGACGTGGGCATTATATGTCAGTACATGTGTAGGGCTCAGAGCAGATGTATATGCCACAATCACATCAGCGGTTAATGTAGAGAAAAACGCTAATTTTCACGTGAATTAACCAGTGGAAATGCCATAGTCCTCACCTTGGCCTTGCTAATACTGACCAGACTTAACTTGACTCAGATTCTAATACAGCTTCAAAAATTCTTCAAAGCGGACTTTCCTAAAGAAGGAACAATGCACTCGGTCTAGTAATATGCCTTATGCAAAAAATAATATGAGATCCAAATAAGTTTAACAAATATCCCCTTTACAACATCTCTTGGGAATTAATAATGACAGAATAAGACACTTAAAGGTCCTGAGAAATCTGTAGAAAAGTGACTGCCTTAATGTACTTAAACGGGGAAGTCTGTTTATCACATGGAACTTACTAACAACTCCTGAAATAGTTTTCCATCAAAACACACTTTGGACTTAGTTCACAAATTCAAGGAGCAAGCTCATGCTGCCCTCTCAATATTGGTGATAAGGACAACTGAGAGATTCTTAAATATCCATCTCCCATCTAAAACACCTGGGTCCACAGTGAAGAACAGAACTGGTGACTGTCCCTTTGAAAGCCTCTTAAACAGTGGTTCTCAAACTCTGGTATTTATAAGAATCACCTGGAGAGCTAATAATAAGTACAGAGTCCTGGGCTTGTTGAGTTAGGACAGCACCTGGGCCTCCAAATTATTACCAAGTTGTCCCCACGATTCTCTGTACACTGGAGCTCTAAAAGACAGCTCCAGAAATGGAGAGGAATCCAAGAAAGGAGGAGGTTTTTGGCCTGGCCTGAGAGCTTGTCAGAACCCTGACCCTACAAGTACTTGCTGAGTGCCAACCATCTACCCAGCTTTAGGCTTCCATAGTGGTAATATCTTGGGGCATTTTAGAAGGTGTACTGTTTGTGGAGTTTTTTGTTTGTTTGTTTGTTTTGCTCCAGATATTTCCCATCAAGGAATTAATAGACAAAATGGAAACAGCACAAGGTACAGCTCAGTTGGTCTCCAACTGTCCACTTTTCTAAACAGTGCCTTTCCTAAACTCTTAGCCGATGAGCTAAGGACAACGGACAGCGATTGAGAATGAAGGAGTCCATCATTTTCTCTCTCTCTCTTATTTTTGCATCTCCAGAACTGACCCTGAATATACTAAAATCTACAATGTTTTAATGGCTTCCCTAAGTTATTAGGTCAGTATCTGTACTATATAGAAAACTCTCATTACTTCCAACCCCTTTAATTTGTAATTTTAATAATTCTAACTTGAGAAAAAATGCCAGAATGCTGTTTCCAGGCAGTCTTTTCACAAAAATTGTCTAATCAACTTATTAATGACCTCTGAGTTATGGAGGTGAGTTCACTGCTTCCTTCCCAAGCCTACTGCCAGACATGGGAGACCCTTGTTGGAGCGGGGCAGATCATCTCCATGTAGATGGGATAAAATTGCATCTCTTCAGTTTATTATTCAGCCAGCTTACCAAGTCTAGCCAGCCACCCATACTCCCTCTTAGAGAGAGTTTCCTCTCAGTCAAGAAGCAATTAGATCTACATATTTGCCCAAATCAAACAAGTGAGACAACACTGGATTAGATCGGAGGACAGGATTGAAAGGGACTGAGGATGTGAGACTCTCTGAAGAAGCCTTCCTGTGAATAACAAATACTGTACATTATGAAATACATTTGAAGATTCCTAAGGGTATTTTAATGCCCCCAAAGTTTAAATATGACAAAGCATGAGAAAAAGCACCCATAATTATAAAAGTCCAACCTTAAATTTACTAAAGAAAATGGTGAAATGCCTAAGCACTTGCTTAGAAAGAATGCATATCCCAGACAAGCATGATTCAAATTCTTCCATCACTGCTGATATATCCCACCAAGGAGCCACAAGGAAATCCCCATGTGTACTTTCTTGCAGGGTGAGTATGGGACGAATTTTAATGACAACATCATAGTTATGTCCTTCAGTCATGTCCTGATAGCTCAATACTGATGAAACCCTGTAATAACTTACTGATATTAACTCACATTTTGTTAGAAAATTCCTACTCCTATATCAAGGTTCAGTGATTCAGGAAACTTTTTTATTTTAATCTGTGGATCTGGTGAATACCTAATGTGACTCTGATTTAAACATTTCATCTGTTTCCAAGATAAAATTATTTATTCTATTTGATGACACTCTTAAAAGTGGCTTCTTTTCACATCAAACAACTCAACTGAAATAGAAGTACACGTCTAGAGTCCTTATTGAAACTCACTAACAACCTTTTATTTTTCAACATATCTTTTCTAACGCTTAAATAACTTTGCTTTCTAAAGATATGTTTCAGCCATTTTCAAATATTTTTCATCCACCTTGTGAGAAGGGTTTGTAAGAGTGTATAAAATTAATATATTAACTATATATTCATTATTTAAGAGAATATAGAACTAACCACCAAATTAACTACTAGCTCTTTTTTAGGCATTTTACTAAAAAGTAAATTCTATTTGCAGAGATGTCCGAAATGCTGAGGATCAAGGAAAGGAGGATCACATGCATTTTTGGTGAAGTTAAAGGGGCAAGAGTTCAGAATGAGTTTCACAGTTCATAGTAACAAATTTTATCCATTAAAATAAAAAATAGCAACATTGCTCTTTTGATCAAAAATGTTATGCCCTACAGACCTGGTACTTCTTTAGTATTAGTACCTTAGAGTCAGAGGACAATAGCTTATAGGCAGACACACAGTCATAATGAGCACATTGTGGAATTGGAGAGTTGCTTTCTTGCCATGGAAAGGAAAGAGGACTAGCATCACCAGGACCAAACTAAGAGGCAGGCTGCTCAGCGTGGCTCTGCACCACCCAGCATGCCACCTGGGACAAACCTGACCCCTCTCCACGTGTATTCTCTCTAGGTGAAATAGGGACAGCAGTCCTAGCCTGACTGCCCCCATGGTTTCTTTTGAATTCAATGTCGATGGTAGAGGCAAGTATATAGTATCATAATTGAATACTGTCAGTCTCACATTTTCCATTTTTCTTCAGATGCCCTCACAATTATCTTCCTAAAACAAAGTTAGATCACATAACTTTCACCTTCAGAGACTCTTAATTGCCTATTATCTAGAGAATAAAGTTCAAACTCTTTACATAGTATTCAAGATCTCTCATGGTATGCAGGTTTCTCCTATTACCTCTCTCTGTGTTCCCAGAATAATGAATTTATTGGCACATTTTCAGCATTTCATGCATGTACCTTCATACTGGGTCTTTGCACAAACTATCTAGTCATCTACTAACAAAATCTAGCTCCTTCTCAGCATTCAGGCCAAATGTAACATTCCCTTAAAGATATTTTCCCTGACATCATTCATCCATTCAATTATTATAAAGTGATTTTTATGTGCCAAGCATCAGAATTATATAATTTTCTTTCCCCTACAATGGCATTTTATTGTCTTTCTAATGGAATTCTAATGTCAGCCTGCTTGGTGGGGTTTTTATTACTTTACCACTAGATTGGAAGATCTTTGAGGAAAGAAATTATTCACGTTTCACCCATGCTAGTGCATAGAAGGCAACTGATTAATGTTTGTTTAATGAATAAACTGTGTTTTGCTCATCTCAAAATCCTCACAGTTTTGTTATATAGGATGGAAGCAAAGTTGAGACTATGGCCACTCTTCCCGATTTGCTCTTCCTCAAAGACAACCATTCTAACTTCATGTCTAGGATAATCTATATGGATGGCTTGGCCCCCTCCATCATGCTGGCCCACCAGAGCTGGGTTTTATATCCCAAACCTCACCAAGATAGTGAATAAGAAAGTTGTAGAGACATAATAATGATCCATCACAAATTTTGGTAACTTTTCCCAGAATGATAAAGTTCACACATTTGGAGAGGGTATGTCAAGAGTGACTCATAACAAATAACAATAATAATAAGGCAATTAGTAGAAAAGAGGGTACCACCCATACAGAGCATTTCCTTAAGAATTTTATTTTAGATTCCTAGGTCAGCATCATTCTGAAGAAATGTACATTTTAACCTTTAAAAGCTTACTTAATCCCAGCAGAAGGCAACTGATCTAAGAGAAGCTGGAGTCCTTTCCTGTTTTCTAGGGTCTCCTTCATCCTCATTGTCAATAAATAACATCAATATTCTACCCACAATTCATGTTGACTAGGGGTTATTGCTCTTAAATCATTTTTCTCTCCTTAATGCCATGGAAAGAAACACAATGGGCTTATTTCTGTGCAAAATTGTGACCTGATGGCTGCAAGAGGCATATTTCTTGTATAATAGCCAATCTTGCAAGTACCCTGACATCCAGAGAACTGATGAAAGAGACAAAGGAGGTAATAAACTGTTCAGATGAAGATGAATTGGAAATGTATTTGTATGGTGGCAGTGTGTGTCTTAGGAATACACTGGGAAGGTGAGGAGAAGGGAGGCTGGAAGAGATAATTTCTCGACTCTGGACTAAAGGACCAAAGGATAGTCTAAGAGCCCCTCACTATTACTGTCCAGGCATCTCTGATCTCCATACTGCCACCAAAAATAGCAATCACTACCCAAAAAGGGGGGTACTTTCCTCTCAGTGTGCCATGCTACACACCCAATATCCAGAAGAAGAGTTAATAGTCTAATTTGCAAGTGAAAAATGAAGCTGTTCAAATGGTCTGGCCGTAGTCCACTGGTTAAAAGCTAATAAGTGTATGTATACATGCATACACACATACATACTACACCAAAGCTTTTAAAAATTGACAGAAAGAAAACATGACAAAATGTTTACAGTGCTTGTTCCCCAGTGATAGAATACTATAGGTTATTTTACCTTCTTTCTATCTATCTATATTTTCTACAGCAAACTCTTTTTCAAATAAAAATTTTTCTTTAAAAGTCTCCTTTTTATTAGAAATTCTTTCCACTGACAAAGATTTCCAAGAAAATAAAATCTGTATTGGTCAGAGGAGATGGAAGGGTTAACAAGGTGCTTTAGTAAGAAGGGAAGAATACAGAGTCTTTGTTTTCAGGGCTTTTGGGGGCTTTTGTACTTTTTCTTTTCTGTTCTTAGAAATGTGAGAGTGACCTCCTGCCCAGAGAAATGACCTTGGATTTAAATTTGAAATACTAGCACAGTCTGAATGCCTGAAAAGGGGCATTGCATTTGAGAACAGGAGGTGAAGTGTCCCTCTGTTCTTTATTGACACATGATGCATCCATTAGATCACTTGCAAGATGCTGCATCTCTCAGAGACCCCTCCATCTCTGCTGGATGCAAAAAGCACTTCTCATCCCCTTCCCCTGTCCTCAAAGTCGCAGTAGCCTAGTCTTCAAGGTGAGACCCAGAATGTGGCAGAGAGAAGGCAGGTGGTTATTTGAGAAGAATTCACCCTTTCATTTTATTGCTTTCTTTTGCCGCATCTGTTAGGATGGCAGGTTCACGGGCCTCTCAGTTTCCCAGGTTCTGTGCTTTCATTTGTTTGCTTAGCTGTCAGTCAGAGGAGACAAAAGAATTCTCCCCTTTAAAGGTTCCTTGTGTTTTTTTTTTTGTCTTTCTTTTATCTTAAAAATTATAGCAAGACTTCTTACCCCCATGAAATGACATGATGTCTGAGATTTGCTTTAAAATTTTCTACCCAAGATGAAAAGACTGGGTGAGCAACTAACAGCCTCTCCCTGTAGGCTCCCACAGGCTGTTAGAGAGCTTTCACTTCTAAGTGACAGAGGCTAAAACTTCCTTTCTCCTATTAAACCCTCTTCAAATAATCCTTGTTTTCAAATTTCTAATCTTTTTTAGTACCAACTGTCCAGGATGGTGGGTTTTGATCTAATATGTTCACTTACAGCACAGCCTATGTAGAAATGGCTAGCAGTATCCTATAGAATGTGGGTCTACTTACCACCTATAGATTTCAGCTTTGGTATGTCAGCTAATATTCTCAGGCATCAGGATGGGCATTTCAACACTGTTCTGTGGTCACGTATGTACAATTACTATTTTGCTCACAAATAAAAGAGTAACATTTCTCTCAGTAGATAGCTCAATACTTACTTAATCTGGCTACCATCATAGGATATAACAGACTTCCCATATTCTTGAGAACCTCAACACCATTGATGATCTTGGAATTCACAGGGAAGATAAGATGGAAATTCAAAATGAGAAAATGCCAAACAAACTTCTAGAGTGATACCCCAAGTTTAATTATGGAAATAAGATATCATTGTATAAAGAAAAACAGAAGTTGGCATTGGCTAGAATATCTGGACTTAGTTTTACAACAAATGACACAACTAATTTATTCCCACAGAAAAAAAGCAAAATCTGAATTAATTAAGAGTATCTGGGTTGAAGAGGCATATCTTTCTTTATTGCTATATGATCTCCAACTGTAAATACTCTAAACACTGGTTTTTACTAAAATATTTATAAGTGTGGCACTTCATTACATATCCTGAAGTACTTTTTAAACTGCAAAATGATGAAGAAATATGATACCATGATCACCAAGTTCATCTTTTATTTTTTATGATTTTAAGCTCTTTTTAACAATCAATGTAAACATTCTCTCTGAAGAACTCCATTTCCCTTTGTCTCCTTGTTAATACACTGATTCTAAGAAATGCTAAGAAAAATACAGATATAAGTTTTGGCCACAATATGGTAATGTGGCAAGGAACTGGATCAGATTAATGCCAAGAACTACTTTTGTTTTGTCTCCTTGACCTATAAGACTGACAGAATAGATATAAAGCCTTCTACAATGCTGTCCTTAAGAGGGTTTTACTGTTCAATAACTCTGTCCACTCAGAACGTATATTGAGCACCTACCACAAAGCACTGGTAAGCAACCAGTACTAAGAAGGAATACCTCAGAATGGATGCTACAGAGTGGATTCCCACGAAGGAAAATGACAGCATTAAGAAAGCAAAAAGCAAAAACAAACAGTTTATGAGGGCTAGGTGGAGTATCCCAGAGCTGAATGAGTTAGACTTACATATCCAGACAGTCCCTTGAAGATCCCTTCTCCTTCCTTCCCCAGAATCCTAGAAAAGTCACAGGACAGTAAAGTCAAAGCCTGTGTCAGATGCAGACATTCCCCCTGCACCATCTCTATCCTTTGATGGAATTATTTCCCTAACTGGAAAGCTCACAATATGAGAATGGCCTGCTCCACTCTTCTAATGTTCACTGGATACAAAAGTACTTTGTAATGGGAAGGATTTATACAGATGTCCAATGCTATGATGATTGAGAAAGATTTTCTTTATGAAGACTTTATTCTCCATCCATACAAGGCCAGGACTAAAATTAAGGTTGCAGGAACAGTAGCTCAATAGTATTTATCTAGCTCCACCTCTCATCAAAGAATTTCAGCTCCTATTCAATTTGTCAGAATAACTCAGGAAGTATCTTATAATAGCTTGAAAATAGAATCATCTAGGATATGAAAAAGAGTTAGAGACTTCTAACACAATTTTTTGGCTATGATGTGAAACTAGCCACAAGCCTCCTGTCGGTTCCAGAGGCATCTATACTATTTCTTGAAGCTAACTGAGAAAAGTCCTCTACAGCTGCCTTTGTTCCACGTGGGGCCTCACTCTGTTCTGAGGCCTCCTTCTTCATTCTCTTCCCTGTTTTGAGGTGGTCCAGCAGTCCCTTCAATGAAGTAGGAAAGCGGCTCTTGTCCAACCCTGAACAGCACATGACTATACTTAAACTATAAAACAGGAGTTGGTTGCATTCTTGGAAGATTAACAGAAACTTGAAGAAAGAACTCTTTTACTTTTGTCTCCCTCTTTCTCAAACCTCTTGCATGAGTCCTTGGAGAAAGCACTCAATCTTCTGAAGCAGCCCTCTCCCATGATCCACTGACAATAAACAAAGTTCTGCCCCCCAGGTGTTGTCTCTGAGGAGGAGTTTCTACCCATGAGCTTCTCAGCCCCTCCTACAAATACATCCCAGTAGAGATGTGCCATACACCTCCAGACTCCTGGAGTAGGACCACCACAGACCAGCAATGCTCCATCCTCCACTTCCTACCTCTGTTTTCTGTTCAGGGCACAATTTCAGACACTAGAATTTTGACAGCATAGCTGATGGGATTAAAAGGTTCAGAGCCACTGTAAATAAGTTGGCAATAATTATAACACAATTGCTACCCAGTGTCTTCCAGTGCATATAAAAGCATTCAGTTATTGCACTATTCATTTGCTCCCCCTTCAGCATTATGATGCT
The DNA here is from genome assembly GCF_040802235.1 of Manis javanica. Classification (NCBI taxonomy): domain Eukaryota; kingdom Metazoa; phylum Chordata; class Mammalia; order Pholidota; family Manidae; genus Manis; species Manis javanica. Next base: position 103,382,946 of record NC_133162.1, read on the forward strand.
ATTTGAGTGGAACCATTTCCTGTCCTAAGAATTCCAATAGACTCAGGATTCAGGACTCTGACATATTTCAGCACACATGTGATGATTTTAGATGCCATATTATACATATCATTCTTTTAATGATACTTTTAATTTAATGTTCCAACTATGAGATACAGATACAAGAGAAGAGTTTTAGAGTTAAAATATTCACAGATTGGTCAAAATTTAGCAATCTCTAAAATCTGAAAGCAAAATGAAACAAAGTAATCTATGTCTGGGTTGGTATAATGTGTAGACAGGAACCAGTGACTTTCACTGAACATTCTTAGTGGAATATATCCTAAGATATAGTCACACACACACACGCACACCTGAACTAAATAACTAACAATAAACTCTTTGTAGTAATCAATTGTTGAAATAGGTTCAGCAGTTATTCTGAGACTACTGCATGTATATTGTAAAATAAAGCAAATTAGTAATTATGTTGGTGTCATTACAAATTGATTTTTAGATTTTCAAAAAGAAATACCCGTGTAAGATTAGTATGGCTAAGTTAAATTTCTGTAGTCCTGAATGTGAAGCAGAAGAACCTATTTCAATTCACAATATATTTTATCTTAAATATAATACACATATTTTTGGACTCTGAATAATGAAAAAGCCCTGGAAACAATGACCAACCCATTAGCAATGAGCCTCCCCTAGAACTCAGACTGGGCTTTCCAAATACCAATTTCCACCAGAAGGAACCAGGGTTCCTCATGTAAATAAATGACCACAACATGAAGCAGCAGATATATACAAAGGGAGACTGACACATCTTGTCATGCCAGAGACCAAGGAAGTCTCACTTCTAAGACCATGCCAAAAGGATTCAGAAGCTAACTCAAAGGGCTCCTACTGGCCAACATGAGAAACATATGAAAATAATAATATTAGCTGCAGCTGTGTTAATCAATCTGTGACTCACACAGAAGCAGCAGACTGAAAGATTTACTGATTAACTTTGAGACGTGCTAGAGTGGCAGGGATCTGTGGGAACGTTCTCTGACAGACACCATTTTTCTTACTCTCCCTCAACCTAGTTGGCCAAAGTCAGTTCTGACTCTTTGTATCTACCATGCCAGCACTGCTTACTCCACCCTAGTATTCCCATACAGAGTGGCCCTGATAACATGCCTAGCCAACAGGTGTCCCACCAAAGCAACTACCACTCCAGGAGGGAAGGAGTTAGCTCCATCCACCAGCATTCTTGCAGTAGTCCTGCTGGTCACTGCTGAGACACAGGCTGACAGCTGGCCCAGCTCACCAGTGCACTGCAGGGGCTATAGCCAAGGCTTTCAGCCACCACACTGCAAGGAAGAAAAGCCACCACACTGCAAGGAAGTCTGGAGTAGTCACACTGATCATTGCTGACTGCCAGGCAGAGGGCCAGCCTCACCCACCAGCCTGCTCACAGCAGTCATGGCTCAGCCACAATAGGAGAGTGCACACAGCCTAAAAAGGGGACATCCCTGGAGCACCTGGTCCTGGTAATCAGGGAATACTGTATTAATGGGCACTAAAGGATGCTTACCACAAAAGGCTACTGCTTCCAGACCAGAAGATATAGATGACCTACATAGAAACAAAGAGAGCCAGACAAAATGAAGCAGCAGAGGAACATGATCCAAATGAAAGAATAAGACAAAAAATGCAGAAAAAAATTGTTAAATGAAGCAGAGATAAGTAGTCCACCAGATAAAGAGTTCAAAGTAGTGGTCATAAAGAGAATCACCAGACTGGAGAGAAGAGTGGAAGAACTCAGTGAGAACTTCAACAAAAAGATAAGAACTATAAAAAAGAACCAGTTAGAGCTGAAAAATATATCAACTGAAATGTAAAATACACTAAAGGGAATCAAAAGCAAATTAGAGGATGCAGAAGAATGGATCAGTGATCTGGAAGACAGGGTAGTGGAATGCAAACAAGCTGAGCACCAAAAAGGGAAAGGAATTTTTTTAAATGAGAAGATGCTCAAAGATCTATATGACAACTTTAAGCCAAACAACATTAGCATAATAGGGATCTCAGAAGGAGAAAAGAAAGGGACAGAAAACATGTCTGAAGAAATAATAGCTGAAAATCTCCCTAAGCTGGGGAAGGAAACTGACATCCAGGTCCACGAATCACAGAGAACCCCAAACAAGAAGAACCCCAAGACACATAGTAATTAAAATAGCAAATATTAAAGATAGAAAATCTTAAAAGCAGCTAGGGAAATCCCATAGGCTATCAGCTGACTTTTTAGCAGAAAGTTTATGGGACAGAAGGGAGTAGTATGATATATGCAAAGTGCTGAAAGAAAAAAAAAAAAGAAACCTACAACCAAGAATACTCTGCCCACAAATGTTATCATTCAGAATTGGAGAGATAGAGTTTCACAGATAAACAAAAGTTCAAAGAATTCATCACCAATAAACTGTCCTTACAAAAATATTAAAGGTGTTTCTTTAAATGAAAAAGAAAATTTTATTACTAAAGGTGGTGAAATTAAGAAAAGTAAAAATTTACTGGTAAAAATATACAGTAAAGTTGGCCAAACAATCATCTACAAAGCTAGTATGATTTTCAATAGACGAAAGTAGTAAAACCAATTATTTACACAAAAATTAGTCAAGGGTTGCACAAAATACAAAAAAAATGTAAATTAGGACATTGTATACATAAAATATACAAAAGGAATAATAAAAAATACTGCTTTTAGAACATGTTCATACTTAAGTTACTATCAACCTAATCTAGACTGCTATATACGTATAGGAACCTATATATGAACCTCATGGTAACAAATCAGAAACATATAATAAATAAATGAAAAATTAAAAGAAATCCAAGCATAACACTAACAAAAGTCATCAAATCAAAAGGGAAGAGAGCAAGAGGAGAAACAAGGAACTGAAAAAAACTACCAGAAAATAACTAGAAAACAGTTAGTAAAATGACAGTAAGTACATACCTATTAATAATTACTTTAAATGTCAGTGGACTAGACGCTCCAATCAAAAAAGACAGAGTGGCTTAATGGATATAAGAAGAAGACCTGTCTGTATGGAGCCTACAAGAGACTCACTTCAGATCTAAAGACACATATAGAGTGAAAATAAAGGGATAAAAAATATATTCCATGCAAATGGCAGTGAAAAAAAAAACACTCCAGGAACAATATCTTTCAGACAAAATATACTTCAAAACCAAGAATGAAACAAAAGACAAGGAAGGGTATTACATAATGATAAAGGGATCAATCCAACAAGAGAATATGACAATTATAAATATCTATACATCCAACAGAGGCACACCTAAATATATAAAGCAAAAATTAACAGACATAAAAGGGAAAAATTGACAGTAATATAATGATAGTAGGGGACTTTAACTACACTTACATCAAAGAATAGATCATTGAGACAGAAAATCTGGAAAATCTGGCTTTGAATGACACATTAGACCAGATGGACTTAACAAACGTATACTGAGCATTCTAACCAGAATACATATTCTTCTCAAGTGCACATGGAATGTTCTCCAGAACAGATCACATATTAGGACACAAAACAAGTCTCAATAAATTTAAGATTGAAATTGTATCAAGCACCTTTTTAGACCACATATGAAACCAGAAATCAACTATTAGAAAAAAACTGGAAAAAAACACAAATACACAGAGGCTAAACAACATGCTTATAAGTATTAATGGTCAATGAATAGATAAAAAAGGAAATCAAATAATACATGGAGACAAATGAAAACAGAAACACAACAGTTCAAAATATGTGGATTGCAGCAAAAGGGGTTCTAAGATGGAAGTTTATAGTGATACAGGTTTACCTCAGAAATAATCTAACCTTATGACCAAAGGAAGTAGAAAAAAAAAAAGCAAATCCCAAACTTTGTAGAAGTAGAGACATAATAAAGATCAGAGCAGAAATCAATGAAATAGAGAATAAGAAAATAAAAAAAATCAATAAAACTAGGAGCTAGTTTTTTGAAAAGATAAACAAAATCGGCAAGCATTTAGTTAAACTCATCAAGAAAAAAGAAAGAGGACTCAAATAAAATCAGAAATAAAAGAGAAGGTACAACTGACCCCAAAGAAATTCAACAGATTATAAGAGAATTCTAAGAAAAATTATATGCCAACAAATTGAACAATATAGAAGAAATGGATAAATTCCAGAAGCATATAATCTTCCAAGAATGAATTAGGAAGAAATAGAAAATCTGAATAGGCTAATTATCAGTAACATAATTGAATTGATAATTAATAAGCTCCCAAAATTTAAATCCAAGATCAGATGGCTTCATAGTGAATTATTTGAAACATTTAAAGAGTTTAAACCTATCATTCTCAAACTATTCAAAAAATAGAGGAGAAAGGAATGCTTCCAAATTTATTCCATGAAGCCACTGTTACTCTTTTACTAAAACCAGACACTACCAAAAAAATATAAAAAGAGAAAATTACAGCCAATATCCCTGGTGAACACAGACATAGAAGTCCTCAACAAAACACATTAACAAAACAAACTCAAAAATACATTAATAGGATCCTTCACTATAACCATGTATATTTTATTTCAGGGATTCACAGATGGTTCAGTATCCACAAATCAATCAATATAATATTCCACATTAACAAAAGAAATAATTAAAATCATATGATCATCTCAACAGATGTTGAAATAGCATTTGGCAAGATTCAACATCCATTCATGATAAAAACTCTCAATAAAGTGGGTATAGAGGGAACATAACTCAATATAATAAAGGCCATATATGACAGACCATAGCTAACATCAAAATCAATAATAAAAAGCCGAAATTCTTTCCTGTCAGATCAGGAACATTACAAGGATGTCTAGTCTTATCAGTTTTATACATCATAGTACTGGAAGTCCTAACCACAGCAATCAGACAAGAAAAGGAAATTAAAGGCATTCAAGTTGACAAGAAAGAAGTAAAACTGTCACCATTTGCATATGACATGATACTATACAAAGAAAACCCTAAAGACTCCACCAAAAAAACTATTAGAATTAATAAATGAATTTAGAAAATTCACAGAATACAAAATCATCACACAGAAATCTGTTGCATTTTTTTTTTGAGAGGGCATCTCTCATATTTATTGATCAAATGGTTGTTAACAACAATAAAATTCTGTATAGGTGAGTCAATGCTCACTGCACAATCATTAATCCACCCCAAGCCTAATTCTCGTCAGTCTCCAATCTTCTGAAGCATAACGAACAAGTTCTTCATGGTGAACAAATTCTTACATAGTGAATAAGTTCTTACATGGTGAACAGTACAAGGGCAGTCATCACAGAAACTTTCAGTTTTGATCACACATTATGAACTATAAGCAGTCAGGTCAAATATAAATATTCGTTTGATTTTTATACTTGATTTATATGTGCATCCCACATTTCTCCCATTATTATTATTATTTTTTATTTTTAATAAAATGCTGAAGTGGTAGGTAGATGCAAGATAAAGGTAGAAAACATAGTTTAGTGTTGTAAGAGAGCAAATGGAGATGATCAGGTGTGTGCCTGTAGACTATGTGTTAATCCAAGCTAGACAAGGGCATTAAAACATCCATGGATGCAGAAGATTTCTCTCAAAACAGGGGGGGGGGTGAGGTTCTAAGCCTCACCACTGTTGATCCCCAATTTCTCACCTGATGGCCCCCCTGCAACTGTGCCTGTCTTAGGTTGTTCCTCCCTTGAGGAATCTTACCTGTCTCTGGCTAACCAGTCATCTTCTGGGGCCATACAGGGAGATGTGAAGTTGGTAAGTGAGAGAGAAGCCATATTGTTTGAAAAGGTTAGCTTTTTACTTCTTTCCAGATTTATGCCCTGTGGCTTCTATGCCCAGCATTTGTCTTGAGGTATCTTTACCACTTGAAGGAATTATGATACTCGGTAAATTCGATATGAGACATGAATTCTATTTAAGGGTTGTAATCAGGAAGGAAGAAGAAAAGTTATAGAGGTAGCAGACGGAAGAAAACATGGGAGGATTGATTATTTCTTTGACATATCTTCTTGTAGAGTAACTTAAGCATGTATAGGTTTTAAACTACTAATTAAATTGTGCACACACATTAACATAATAGGAATACAGTTACATAACCAAAGCAGATCTATAATTACCAGCCATCTCCAGTGAAGCCAAGAAAACCAGTTAGGCACCCTGGGCATTTGTGAAAATTTGTCTATGATATGATGGATATTGTCCAACTGTACTTGAACAGTCTGAGAGAAATCAGACAAATTAAAACAACCCATTCCTGGGAACTGTTCACATCCCATATGTTCTTTTAACAGTAGATAGTCTGTAGTTGTAAAATTTTGGAGCGCTACAACTTGCACTTCTAATTCTTGGTTGTGTTCCAACAGTATAGATCCAGTCAAATTTTTTGTTTTACTGAAAGCACAGGCCAGCTTAGATATCTCCTTCTTCATTCCAATGGCAAGTACAGAGAACCGGTGGGATGGATGCAGCTACAACTGCAGCATCACCTGGATCTTTGTTGAAGTTTTTTGATGATCATCTTCTGGTATGACTCTTCCAGAGAGTGCTGATGTTGGAAGTTCTTCTTCATACGGTATCTTAGTTCATTTTCTGGGTAGCCAAATTAGGCTTTGATCCTCTGTATAAACACAAACAGACCCTTTGCCCACATTTGATATGCCCTTTATACCATTGTGTAGAACTCATTGGAGGTCACCACACAGGAATTGCTTTTTTTTTTTTTTTAGGAGAAAGGAATATTACCAGAAAAGTGTACCTCCATAGCCGATCATCTGACACCCTTTAAGTGATCAAAATTAAGGATATTTAAAGCATGCCTTTAAGTGATCACAATTAAGGATGTTTAAAGCATGCATTAATCATTGATTTACAGTTAGTTTTATCCTATCAAGGTGTAATCCCCCTTTCTTTCTTTCTTTTTTTTTTTTATCTTTAATCTACACTTATATGAAGAATATTATGTTTACTAGGCTCTCCCCTATACCAGGTCGCCCCTATAAACCCCCCCTTTACAGTCACTGTCCATCAGCATAGCAAAATGTTGTAGAATCACTACTTGTCTTCTCTGTGTTGTACAGCCCTCCCCTTTCTCCCTCCCCCCCATGCATGCTAATCTTAATACCCCCTTTCTTCTTCCCCCCCCTTAGGCCTCCCTACCCATCCATCCTCCCCAGTCCCTTTCCCTTTGGTACCTGTTAGTCCATTTTTGGGTTCTGTAATTCCACTGCTGTTTTGTTCCTTCAGTTTTTCCTTTGTTCTTATACTCCACAGATGAGTGAAATCATTTGGTATTTCTCTTTCTCTGCTTGGCTAATTTCACTGAGCATAATACCTTCCAGCTCCATCCATGTTGCTGCAAATGGTAGGATTTGCCCTCTTCTTATGGCTGAGTAGTATTCCATTGTGTATATGTACCACATCTTCTTTATCCATTCATCTACTGATGGACATTTAGGTTGCTTCCAATTCTTGGCTATTGTAAATGGTACTGCAATAAACATAGGGATGCATCTGTCTTTCTCAAACTTGATTGCTGCGTTCTTAGGGTAAATTCCTAGGAGTGGAATTCCTGGGTCAAATGGTAGGTCTGTTTTGAGCATTTTGATGAACCTCCATACTGCTTTCCACAATGGTTGAACTAATTTACATTCCCACCAGCAGTGAAGGACGGTTCCCCTTTCTCCACAGCCTCGCCAACATTTGTTGTTGTTTGTCTTTTGGATGGCAGCCATCCTTACTGCTGTGAGGTGATATCTCATTGTAATTTTAATTTGCATTTCTCTGATAATTAGCGATGTGGAGCATCTTTTCTTGTGTCTGTTGGCCATCTGTATTTCTTTTTTGGAGAACTGTCTGTTCAGTTCCTCTGCCCATTTTTTAATTCGATTATTTGCTTTTTGTTTGTTGAGGCATCTGAGCTCTTTATATATTTTGGATGTCAAGCCTTTTTCGGATCTGTCATTTACAAATATATTCTCCCATACTGTAGGGTTCCTTTTTGTTTTATTGATGGTGTCTTTTGCTGTACAGAAGCTTTTCAGCTTAATATAGTCCCACTTGTTCAGTACAGAAGCTTTTCAGCTTAATATAGTCCCACTTGTTCATTTTTGCTGTTGTTTTCCTTGCCCAGGGAGATATGTTCAAGAAGATGTCACTCATGTTTATCTCTAAATGGTTTTTGCCTATGTTTTTTTCTAAGAGTTTTATGGTTTCATGACTTACATTCAGGTCTTTGATCCATTTTGAATTTACTTTTGTGTATGAGGTTAGACAATGGTCCAGTTTCATTCTCCTACATGTAGCTGTTCAGTTTTGCCAGCACCATCTGTTGAAGAGACTGTCATTTTGCCATTGTATGCCCGTGGCTCCTTTATCAAATATTAATTGATCACATATATTTGGGTTAATTTCTGGAGTCTCTAATCTGTTCCATTGGTCTGTGGTTCTCTTCTTGTGCCAGTACCAAATTGTCTTGATTACTATGGCTTTGTAGTAGAGCTTAAAGTTGGGGAGTGAGATCCCCCCTACTTTATTCTTCTTTCTCAGGATTGCTTTGGCTATTCGGGGTCTTTGGTGTTTCCATATGAATTTTTGAATTATTTGTTCCAGTTCATTGAAGAATGTTGCTGATAATTTGATAGGGATTGCATCAAATCTGTATATTGCTTTGGGCAGGATGGCCATTTTGATGATATTAATTCTTCCTAGCCATGAGCATGGGATGAGTTTCCATTTGTTAGAGTCCCCTTTAATTTCTCTTAAGAGTGACTTGTAGTTTTCAGGGTATAGGTCTTTCACTTCTTTGGTTAGGTTTATTCCTAGGTATTTTATTCTTTTTGATGCAATTGTGAATGGAATTGTTTTCCTGATTTTTCTTTCTATTGGTTCATTGTTAGTGCATAGGAAAGCTACAGATTTCTGTGTGTTAATTTTGTGTCCTGCAACTTTGCTGTATTCCGATATCAGTTCTAGTAGTTTTGGAGTAGAGTCTTTAGGGTTTTTTATGTACAATATCATATCATCTGCAAATAGTGACAGTTTAACTTCTTCTTTACCAATCTGGATTCCTTGTATTTCTTTGTTTTGTCTGATTGCTGTGGCTAGGACCTCTAGTACTATGTTAAATAACAGTGGGGAGAGTGGGCATCCCTGTCTAGTTCTCGATCTCAGAGGAAAAGCTTTCAGCTTCTCACTGTTCAGTATAGTGTTGGCTGTGGGTTTATCATATATGGCCTTTATTATGTTGAGGTACTTGCCTTCTATTCCCATTTTGCTGAGGGTTTTTATCATGAATGGATGTTGAATTTTGTCAAATGCTTTTTCAGCATCTATGGAGATGATCATGTGTTTTTTGTCTTTCTTTTTGTTGATGTGGTGGATGATGTTGATGGATTTTCGAATGTTGTACCATCCTTGCATCCCTGGGATGAACCCCACTTGGTCATGGTGTATGATCCTTTTGATATGCTGTTGAATTCTGTTTGCTAATATTTTATTGAGTATTTTTGCATCTATATTCATCAGGGATATTGGTCTGTCATTTTCTTTTTTGGTGGGGTCTTTGCCTAGTTTTGGTATTAGGGTGATGTTGGCTTCATAGAATGAGTTTGGGAGTATTACCTTCGCTTCTATTTTTTGGAAAACTTTAAGGAGAATGGGTATTATGTCTTCTCTGTGTGTCTGATAAAATTCCGAGGTAAATCCGTCTGGCCCCGGGGTTTTGTTCTTGGGTAGTTTTTTGATTACTGTTTCAATTTCTTTGCTTGTAATTGGTTTGTTTAACTTTTGTGTTTCTTCCTTGGTCAGTCTTGGGAGGTTGGATTTTTCTAGGAAGTTGTCCATTTCTTCTAGGTTTTCCAGCTTGTTGGCATATAGGTTTTCATAGTAGTCTTTAGTAATTCTTTGTATTTCTGTGGAGTCTGTCATGATTTTTCCATTCTCATTTCTGATTCTGTTGATTTGTGTTGATTCTCTTTTTCTCTTAATAAGTTTGGCTAGAGGCTTATCTATTTTGTTTATTTTCTCAAAGAACCAGCTCTTGGTTTCATTGATTTTTGCTATTGTTTTATTCTTCTCAAAATTGTTTATTTCTTCTCTGATCTTTATTATGTCCCTCCTTCTGCTGACTTTAGGCCTCATTTATTCTTCTTTTTCCAGTTTCGATAATTGTGATGTTAGACTATTCATTTGCGATGGTTCTTCCTTCTTCAAGTGTGTCTGGATCGCTATATACTTTCCTCTTAAGACTGCTTTTGCTGCGTCCCACAGAAGTTGGGGCTTTGTGTTATTGTTGTCATTTGTTTCTATATATTCCTTGATCTCTATTTTGATTGTTCGTTGGTCCATTGATTATTTAGAAACATGTTGTTAAGCCTCCATGTGTTTGTGAGCCTTTTTGTTTTCTTTGCAGAATTTATTTCTAGTTTTATACCTTTGTGGTCTGAAAAATTGGTTGGTAGAGTTTCAATATTTTTGAATTGACTGAGGCTCTTTTTGTGGGCTAGTATGTGGTCTATTCTGGACAATGTTCCATGTGCACTTAAGAAGAATGTATATCCTGTTGCTTTTGGAAGTAGAGTTCTATAGATGTCTATTAGGTCCATCTGTTCTAGTGTGTTGTTCAGTGCCTCTGTGTCCTTACTTATTTTCTGCCTGGTGGATCTATCCTTTGGGGTGAGTGGTGTGTTGAAATTTCCTAAAATGAATGCATTGTAGTCTATTTCCCTCTTTAGTTCTGTTAGTATTTGTTTCACGTATGCTGGTGCTCCTGTGTTGGGTGCATATATATTTAGAATGGTTATATCCTCTTGTTGGACTGAGCCCTTTATCATTATGTAGTGTCCTTCTTTATCTCTTGTTACTTTCTTTGTTTTGAAGTCTATTTTGTCTGATATTAGTACTGCAACCCCTGCTTTCTTCTCGCTGTTGTTTGCCTGAAATATGTTTTTCCATCCCTTGACTTTTAGTCTGTGCATGTCTTTGGGTTTGAGGTGAGTTTCTTGTAAGCAGCATATAGATGGGTCTTGCTTTTTTATCCATTCTATTACTCTGTGTCTTTTGATTGGTGCATTAAGTCCATTTACATTTAGGGTGACTATTGAGAGATATGTACTTATTGCCATTGCAGGCTTTAAATTTGTGGTTACCAAAGTTTCAAGGTTAGCCTCTTCAGTATCTTACTGCCTAACTTAGCTTGCTGTTGAGCTGTTACATGCACTGTCTGGAGATTCTTTTCTTCTCTCCCTTCTTATTCCTCCTCCTCCATTCTTCATATGTTGTGTGTTTTGTTCTGTGCTCTTTTTAGGAGTGCTCCCATCTAGAGCAGTCCCTGTAAGATGTCCTGTAGAGGTGGTTTGTGGGAAGCAAATTCCCTCAGCTTTTGCTTGTCTGGGAATTGTTTAATCCTGCCATCATATTTAAATGATAGTCATGCTGGATACAGTGTCCTTGGTTCAAGGCCCTTCTGTTTCATTGTATTAAATATATCATGCCATTCTCTTCTGGCCTATAAGGTTTCTGTTGAAAAGTCTGATGATAGTCTGATGGGTTTTCCTTTATAGGTGACCTTTTTCTCTCTAGCTGCCTTTAAAACTCTTTCCTTGTCCTTGATCCTTTCCATTTTAATTATTATGTGTCTTGGCGTTGTCCTCCTTGGATCCTTTCTGCTGGGGGTTCTGTGTATTTCCATGGTCTGTTCGATTATTTCCTCCCCCAGTTTGGGGAAGTTTTCAGCAATTATTTCTTCAAAGACACTTTCTATCCCTTTTCCTCTCTCTTCTTCTTCTTTTGGTACCCCTATAACACAGATATTGTTCCTTTTGGCTTGGTCACATAGTTCTCTTAGTATTGTCTCATTCCTGGAGATCCTTTTATCTCTCTCTATGTCAGCTTCTATACGTTCCTGTTCTCTGGTTTCTATTCCTTCAGTGACCTCTTGCATCTTATCCATTCTGCTTATAAATCCTTCCAGGGTTTGTTTCACTTCTGTGATCTCCTTCCTGACATCTGTGATCTCCCTTCGGACTTCATCCCATTGCTCTTGCATTTTTCTCTGCATCTCCATCAGCATGTTCATGATTTTTATTTTGAATTCTTCTTCAGGAAGACTGGTTAGGTGTGTCTTCTCAGGTGTTGACTCTGTGATCTTTGTCTGCCTGTAGTTTTGCCTTTTCATGGTGATAGAGATAGTTTGCAGAGCTGGTACAAACTACGGCTGTAAGAGCTTTCCTTCTTGTTGGTTTCTGGCCTTCCTCTCCTGGGAGAATAGCGACCTCTAGTGGCTTGTGCTGGGCAGCTGTGTGCAGACAGGGCTTCTGCTTCCTGCCCGGCTGCTATGGAGTTTATCTCCGCTGTTACTGTGGATGTGGCCTGGCTCCGGCTGCTGCTCCAAAATGGTGGAGCCCTGTTGGAGGGAGAGCGGCCGGGAGGCTATTTATCTCTGTAAGGGGCCTCCGTGCTCCCTGCTGCCCAGGGGGTTAGAGTGCCCAGAGATCCCCAGATTCCCTGCCTCTGGACTAAGTGTCCTGCCCTGCCCCTTTAAGACTTCCAAAAAGCACTCTCCAAACCAAAACAACAGCAACAACAACAACAACAAAAAAAAAAATTAAATAAATAATTTAAAAAAAACACACACGATTTTCTTTGTCCTCAGCTGCCAGTTTCAGGCACGTGATCACCGGTCTTGCTGCCCTGTTTTCCTAGTATTAGGGTCCCTGTCCCTTTAAGACTTCCAACAAGCACTCACCAAAAAAAAAAGAAAAAAAATGGCTGCTCCCATTTCTTTGTTCTCTGGCATCTGCCTCAGCCACCTGCTCACCGGTCCTGCCGCCCCGTTTCCCTAGTATCCAGGACCCCACGCATGCACTGTGTCTGTGCTCTGGTCCAGATGGCTGGGGCTGGGTGTTCAGCAGTCCTGGGCTCCTTCTCCCTCCCTGCTGACTCCTCTTCTCCCGCCGAGAGCTGGGGGGAGGGGCGCTCGGGTCCCACTGGGCTGCGGCTTGTATCTTACCCCCTTCGTGAGGCACTGGGTTCTCGCAGGTGTGGATGTGGTCTGGATGTTGTCCTGTGTCCTCTGGTCTCTATTTTAGGAAGAGTTGTCTTTGTTATATTTTCATAGATATATGTGGTTTTGGGAGAAGATTGCTGCTGCTCTACTTATGCCACCATCTTGGCTCCACCCCAGTGTTGCATTTTTATATATTAGTAACAAACTAGCAGAAAGAGGAATTAAGAAAGATAAACAAAATTTGGGAGGTTTTCAGCTATTATTTCCTCAAATAGATTTTCTGCCCACTTACAATTAAACAAAAAAGAATAAAATACCTATGAATAAATTTAACCAAGGAGGTAAGAAAACTACAAGATATTAAGAAAAAGAAATTGAAAACATAAATAGAATGATAGGCCATCCTCATGAATCAGAAAAAATAATATTGTTAAAATGTCCATACTACCCAAAGCAATCTACAGAGCCAATGCAATCCCTATCAATACCAATGGCATTTTTTAAAGAACTAGAAGAAATAATCCCAAAATTTGTATGGAACCATGGAATTCCCAAATAGCCAAAATAACCTTGAGAAAGAATAAAGTTGAAATTATCATGCTAATTTCAAACTAAACTACAAAGCTATAATAACCAAAACAGTAGGTATCAGCACAAAATAGACACACAGACCAATGGAACAGAATAGAGAGCCCATAAATAAATCCAAATTTATATAGTCAATTAGTCTATAGCAAAGAAGGCAAGAATGTACAGTGGGAAGAATCTTAAATAAATGGTGTCAGGAAAATTGGACGGCTACATACAAAAGTATGAAACTAGACTTTGTTATACCATATAAAAAAAAAAACTCAAAATGGATTAAAGATATAAATGTAAACTTGACACCATATAGCTCCTAAATGAAAACATAGACAGTAAACTCTTAGACATTGCCTTCGCAATTTTTTTCTGGATACATCTCCCCAGGCAAGGGAAGCAGTAGCAAAAATAAACAAGCTTAATGGGGACTACATCAAACTAAAAAGCTTCTGCACAGCAAACCATCAACAAAAAGATAAGGCTATCTACTGAATGGGTGAATGTATTTGCAGATGATATTTCTGACAAAAGGTTAATATCCAAACTATATAAAACTCATACATGTCAACACCAAAAAAAACCCCAAATAATCTGATTTTAAAATGGGCAGAGGACCTGAATAGATATTTTTTTCCCAAAGAACACATACACATGGCCAACAGACACACAAAAAGATGCTTGACATCACTAATCATCAGGGAAATGCCAATTGAAACCACAATGAGTTATCACGCCACACCAATCAAAATGGCTACTGTCAAAAAGACAAAAAATAATAAGTGGTGGCAAGGATATAGAGAAAAGGGAACCCTCATGCACTGTTGGTGGGAATGTAAACTGGTGCAGCCAGTATGAAAAATAGTATGGAGGTCCCTCAAAAAATTAAAAATAGAAATATCATATGATCCAGGAATTCCACTTCTGGGTATTTACCCAAAGAACACAAAAACACTAATTCTAAAAGATATATACAATCCTCTATTTACAGCAGCATTATTTACAATAGCCAAGATATGGAAGCAACCTAAGTGTCCATCAATAGATGAATGGATGAAGAAGATGCGACCCATATATATGTATAACGGAATATTACTCAGCCATAAAAGAGAGTGAAATATTGCCATTTGTGACAAGATGCATGGACCTAAAGGGTATTGTGCTATGTGAAATAAGTCAGACAGAGAAAGACAAATACCATATGATTTATATGTGGAATCATAAAAATCATGTTTTCAAAATGTAATCATTTTTATCATTGATAACATTATCAATGATATAAAATTTTCATGATAATGAAAAATGTTCACAATGGAAAATTAAAGAAGGTTATAGAATTATATGGAAAGTATGATTTTCAATTATACAGATGTGTGTGTGCTGTATCACAGAGGGAGATTTGACCTGAAGTCTTATTTTAAAGATGGCTGTTTTAAAACTTGCTTGTAGTGTCTCACTATCTCTGGGGAGAATCTTCCTGGCTTCTGTGTGGTCCCTTCAAGTCATGTAATATAAAGCAAGAACAAATATGTTAAATGTGTTGAAGCAATCTATATGCGAAAGATTCTGAGATATTCTATGCATTTACAAATTATCTCCCTGAAGATCAGTTCTTTCAGAGAATGTTTCTTCTCTGAACCTGGTCTTGGATGGCCATCTAAATTCAAATCATTGCTTGTTCTTAAAAAGATGTGATACTGTTTTGTGATCAGTTTTTTGCAGAAGGTATAGTTTGCAAATGGAGATGTTTTATCTTTTCCAGATCAGAAAAGATCTGGAAATCAAGGACCATGTTGGGCTTGAGGCAGCAATAACCTACGCTTTGGGAAATATTCTCTAAAAGTAGTATGAGTGATCATCTGTCCCCCTGGCCAGATACACCGTCTCCATTTGGGCGGGGTTGGGGGCTTTCATTTCCTGAAAGGAAGGGAAGCTCCTTCTTTCAATCATTCTGTAAAAGGGATAACACTGGAGCAGTCAATGAAAACTGGAGAGAGCCACTCTTGGACTCCACTGGAGTGGAGGATTTCCATTTCCTTTGAGACTGGGGCCAGTTCAACTTGACAAGTAGGCATTTCTAGAAGCAGTTTTAAGTTATTTTTTATGTTACATTTGTCTTCTCTATTGCTTAAATGTCAGTACATTGTTCTGAAAAATCACAGCCTATTCTCAGCTATGAATGGGAAGCTAGAGAAGGGCTATCCCAAGAATTGAAAGGCAAAGAGATGAACTGTTTTGTCCTGAAAGTTTAAGTGTTGAAACCACTAGCGGTCATGATGGGAGGCCCAGGGGAGGAATCAGCAAATTGGTCCATATCACATGGATAGCAGCAGAGGCAGCAGGGCTCTATGCAGCAGAGGCCAGAACAGAACAAGAGTCTGTTTCTGAGCATTTACGAGGCCCAGCCTTTAAAAATTTCTCAGAAGCTGCTAAGGAGCACTTTTGGCAACTACATTGTTGGAAGTCAAGCTAGCATAATTGAATATTAGACATGAAGGTTAAAGAAAACTAACAAGGTGACCTTATTTTGTTAGCCTCAGGCAAAGAAGGGCTGCCTGGGTTAATAGTTTATATGCAAATATGTAAATGTACATGCAGGTAAAAAAGAAAGACTAGAAGGAAATGCACCAAAATGTTAATGAATTTGGTCAATTCTTGCTGTAGATATTTTTCTTTTGTACACTTTCCACATTCTCACAAAATTTCTACCATAATAACGAGAACAAATGTTATTTTCTAAAACTCATCAAATGGCCTTCTTTTAAGCATAGTGTATAAATGTCTGAAAGGTTGCAGTTTCCCAGAACTCTTCTGTCTCTCCCTGTCTGCTTCAGAGATTGGCCATCTCCTCCTGTAAAATCTGTATTTTGTATTCACAGTGATATCATTTCTCTTTATCATTTCTTTAGTTTCTTTTCAAATATTCTCCTCCATGCTGTTACCCTTAGGTTCTTCCAGGAAGGCTTATATTTTATAGTGGTCAGAATTACAGAAATGCAACTGTAATCAGTGAGAATCCAATCAACAGCCAAAAGGCAAGGAAGGTGTTTGGGGCTGTTTTGTCTTTCCCAGAAACTAAGAAGTCATTTCATCCACCTAGTACCCTAGATAAAATAGATTTTTAAAACTTCATCACATATAAAGCCAAAGACTTTGAAACTTATTTGGGGGGAGATTAGGACTGCACAGGGCTTAATGGGTGGCTTGGAAGAGACCCCTCTTTCCTCCAGCCCTCCTGCAGAGGGTTGCTGTGTAGCAGCAGCATACACAGGCTGAGGACCACTGGCTTGCATGTGGAGATCCTGGCAGCTAAGGCTGGTCCAGAGCACCTTGCCTTTTCCTTCAGGACACTCACAAAGGAGATGATTGGTAAGTCTCCAAATCCTAACAGAAACGAATAAATTCATCCTCTATTTTTCTCTGTCACAAAGCTAGTATATCAACACTGTGAAGGGAATGGGGGAAAAGAGTACAGGTAGGGGAAGTCATGTTCCTGAAGACAAACTGCCTACTTCATAACTTGACCAAGAAGAAACTTCTCAGGCACACAGTACAGACACCAAAGTTTCCCCTTCCTGGGCAAATGGCAGCCTTCATCGGTAATCAATTAGGGGTTGTCTTTCATCAAACCCAGAGCAGCCTCATGGCCTTTCTCAACTCCTTACTGAAGGTAGCCAATGCCAACTGATGAAGTCAGCATGGGAAAGGCCAGCCCTCTGTCATGTCCAGCCTAGGGCAATATTCTCTCTCATCTGTAGTGTACCCTGAAATTAAGGTGTGTCAAAAGAGTCAGACATGCAAGCAAGGAGAGGGTGACTGGGACAATGGGCAGCATCCCCAATGTCAGGCTCAGGCAAAGAGCTGATCACAAGACAGCATACAGATAGAGAGGGACAGGCTCCTTCTCGTGAAGCAATTTGTAAATGCCAGGCTGTTAATAAACACAGTAAATCCACAGCAAAACCCTGAGAGATGGATAGCATCAGCTTCATTTCATAGATGAATTTATTTTATTGAGGTTCTGAAAGTTTTTGTCACGATTCAAGGGGTCAGAGCTGGGGGGAGTTTGAACCCAAGTCAGTCTGATTAGAATACTCTTGTACTTTCAATGGCACTGCTAAGTAGCAGGCATTTAAAAGATAAATAAACCATGATTAATTGGGCTCATGAATATGTGTATCTTACCCCAAATCACATAATCTTGAAGACTGTCTAAGGGTTGGGCCAAAGAGATCATTGAGTTATTCAGAAATGTGTTGCCTTATCCTGAGTAAAGAATAGAGCTTAATCCTTCAAATAGTCCCTCAAATCTTATCTGTACATGGTTAGATTGAGATTTTTATGAGCCACTTCTGTCTTACCTTAATCACTGTGCAGCTCCTCTCCAGCTATGATTTGCTAAGCCTCTCTCTTACTCAGGGAATATTTCATACATGAAGTAATGGAATGAAGAGCTATGCGCTGTGTACTATCCTTTTGGTTTCCATTTAAATTTACAGCTTGCTTGTATGAAAAGATTCCCAGGGCTTTAACCAAGGTGGTGATTATACTGTCCATCAATTAGTTTGCATCTTAGCACAATGTTTGTGTCTCCTTTCCACTCCCTCATAGCAAAGGGCTGTTGAACTCAACAGATACACACACATGCTTTCTCCCAGGCATTCTGACCAAGTTACAGAGTGTGTGTCACCCAGATGTGCCTGCCACAAGACGTTAGTTGTTTTGGAAAAATTAACAAAAACATACTATGCTAGTAAACTCCCACAGCTGAAATCAGCTTTTCACTACAGTACTATTTTTTCATTATCCCACTTTAGAATTAATTATACTGTTGCCATGTTACATTCCTCTCCACACTAAAAATTTTCAAGCTAAGGAATCTTTGATAATTTTCTAGGGAAAATCACTTTTATAGGGCTTTCATTTCTGAATGTTGAAATGCTTCTTTTGTGTTCTTTTAGGTGATTACGGTGATAAGAAAAAAGAAGCTAGAAATGGTACAGATGTTGCCAGATAAAATACAAGATGCCCAATTCAATTTGAATTTCAGATAAACAATGATTTTTTTTTATGTAAATATGTCCCATGCAATATAGGGGCTTATACTAAAAAATTTGTTATTGTTTATCTCCGATTTAAATTTAACTGAATGTCATGTATTTTGATTTGCAAAATCTGGCAACCCTGTTAAGACAGAGAAAAAGGAAGGAGGACAAGATTCATTGGTATTACATATATTTGAGTTGATATAATAGCATAATCTATTAGAACAACTACTTTAATTCACACATTGTGATAATTTTAAGTAGAGAAAGGGAAAAAAAGGATTTGGGGAAATGAATGAAAATATATCAAAGGCCACGGAGGTTATAGGACATTATTGGGGAGGACTTTTCATGAGATTCTAGGAATCCCCAGTGTTATGGCCAGTATAATGTTAGATCTGTCAGATCTAACACAGAAATTAGACTTCCTTGAAACTGTGGGAGAGTAAGGGAAGTACTCTTCCAAACTGAAAATCAAGATTCATATTGTTTCTGCAGTTCTAGCAATTTTTCTAAGTTGATCTTCATTTTTGAATAAAACCTGGTATGATACTGTAAGTCCTATCTAATATGTCCTCATAACCACTGAAGACAGGCATCTTAATTGAATAATCAATGGATTTGTTGAAGCTGCCAAATATAGAGCATTGTGCTCAGAATTAAAGTAATAAAATGAAAACAATGGTTTGTACCGAAAAAATACAAAGAGAGAAAGATAAACTATGATAAACAGCACAATACACATGTGTTGTATGAACGCATGAATAAAGTACTGAACAGCCAGCTGGAGGTGGGAATGGGTCAAACCTTCATCAAGGCGAAATCTGAGCCTAACTTTGAAGGAAGCATATGGTTTCAATATACAAGCAGTGAACAGCAGTCACTCCAGGGTTATGAACAAACACAGAAGGAGTGAATGCTGATGATGATAATCATGGTCCAAGAAGCACAGGGAAGTACAGTGTGTGGAGAGTCTGGTAGCTGACAAAGTTGCAGAAAGAGTAGCTAACAGTTGCATTGTTGAAGAATTTTAATGTTAAGATTATATATTTTGGCAATAAAGAAGTTATCAAAGATTTTCAAGGGCAAGAATAGTCCTAAGATTTGTTTTTCAAGAAAGGTAACTGTAGAAAACAATATGAAAGCTAGACTTCAGAGTTTGGAGATCAGAACACTAGCTTAGGAGTATGCTGACTGTCCAGGAGGCAAGTTTATATGAAGAAGCAGCAACAGAAAAGAGAGCAATTGAAGACTGACAATGCTGATCAGAGACATAGAATAGTAAGAAGAAACTGGAGTCATAGAAGTCAGTGAAAGAGAAAGTTGAACTGAGAATCAGAGCTTTCATGTTGGCAGCTCTCAAGAAGAGTTACTTGGATTTAGCAATAAACCACCCCTGGCAGAATTTTCAAAGGCAATGTTAGATCAGTGGTAAGGTCAAGGGCTTGGTTAAAGGGTGAATAAAAGTGTTTCTGCTCCCAGCAATATAACTAATAAACACTGCAAACTCATTTAAATGCATGTCTCACTTGAAAGGAAGGGGAAAATCCTAAGAGCTAAAAAATCCACCCAAACAGCCAAAGAAACCATAAAGGAAGCAAAAACACAAAAAGGAAAGCTAATGCTGAATTAGTGATCATGCTGATAGAATTTCACATTCCAGGGACCTAGAATCACTTGGGGAACAGGACACAAAGCCTCCACAAGGTGGGGACTAGAACTTAGATGCCCACCAAAACTCAAGACCTTTGAAAGACTAAATGCTCCATGAAATGGTGGACTAGAAAAAAACAAAATCTACTCATCTACAAAGGAAGACAATATGGAAGTTTATCATGTCAGCTTCAGCTCTTGTTAGGAAAACAAAACCTCCCTATGCCCTACCTAGATAAGATCTAGAATATTTCATGGGACATACCTAGTATTTTTTTAATGTTATTATTTATCTGAAAATAAAGTTTAACAGTGTCTTGTATTTTTATTTCCTAAATCTGTCAAATGAACCTTCCCACCCATTCCAGTATCCAAGAATTTTAAAGTACAGACCTATTCCATGTGAACTTTGAGTTCAAATTTATACAAACATCAGGGTTTGTAAAACCACAAGCCAAAATGCTAACTGAATGTTGCCCTGATTTGGTAGCATCTCAGAATGTGTAACAAAAGCAAATGCAAAGGAATAAAATGCTCACCCAGAGCTCTCAGGATTTCCACAGATAAAGAGTATCAATTTAAGTTTCTATTCTGACTTGTATCTAAGGAAACAGACACCAAGGAAAGGAGTTTGTAGAACTAAAAACTATAAAAGTAGACTCTGTAGGACTTCATATATCAAATTTATGAGAGATAACACAACACAAATAAGCAATATTGAAAAAGAACTAAACTGGACTTATAGATATTAAAATATAATCATTAAAACATAATTGAAATAAAAAATCTTCAATGTGTAGTTCAAAAGGTAAATTGGACAGAATATGGAAGGAAGAATTAATGAACTGGAAGATAGAATTTTTTTAAGTTTATAGAATATAGCAAATAGACCTAATGAAATTAAAGAGTTTTAAGAGAAATCGAAAATGAGATTTAACATACATCTAATTGGAGTTTCAGCAGGAGACAATATTTGAAAATATAATGACCAAAAAATGTCCTTGATGAAAATCATGAATCCTCAGACTCAGAAAGTACAAAAATTTTTTAATTAAAATTTTTAAATCCACTTAAAATTTTTTTTTCAATCCACACCTAGACATACCATACCAATTCTACAGGTCGCTAAAGACAAACATGACTTTAAAATCAACCAGAAAGAAAATACTTTTTTTTTGGTATCATTAATATACACTTACATGAACAACACTGTGGTTACTAGAATCCCCCCATTATCAAGTCCCCACCACATACAGAAAATACTTTTAAAAAATACATTAGACTCACCCCTACATAGAGATTAAATGCAGATCTCTCAGAAGCCATGAGAAAATAACTTCAATTTACAATTTCATACCTAGCTGAATCCCCACTCGAGAGTGAAGTCAAAGAAAACGTATTTTCTGACAAACAAAAATCTTAGTTTACCATGAATTTTTCATTAAAAGAATAACTACAGAATGTCTGAAATGAAATGAATGGTAAGCAAAGAAATTGTTAAATGTATAAATAAATCTAATCAAGCCTGGCAGTAAAAAATAATATGATAATGTCAAATTAGAGAAGTACAATAAGTAACAAGATAGAAACTAGAATATTGCACAATAAAAAGTTTATAAGACTTTTTTCCCATAAGGGAAGTGATTGTTGTTAGATTAAGTTAAGCACACATACAGACTTTTAAGGGTAACTAGTAAGGCAATAGAGTCTTTTAAAAATTAGAGGAAAAATAAATTAAAACAAACTCATTGTAATTATGAATAAAAAAGTTCTTTGAAACTAGGCTTACATTCAAATATTAAACTTCTGTCAAACATAAGACCATTAGCAATGTTTTAAAAAATATATAAGAAACCAAGCAGTCACAGAGTCAGAGGAGTATTTGCAACATAAAGATCCTTACAGAGTAAACATCCAGAATATAAGATGCCTATGAGTCAGAAAGAAAAAAAAATTCACAGGAAAAAAATGACAAACAGATAGGAAAAAGCCTGTCACAAAAGAGGCTACATAAGTGACCAACAGATGTAAGATAACCTGGTCAATCTTGATCATCATTAGAATACCTCTCTGAGGTACCATCTGATACAACCTATCAAATTAGAAAAAATTAATAAATTTGGACAGTATCGATTGTGGAAAAGAATGTGGAGCAATAGGAACTCATACATTACTGGTTGGAGTACAAGTTGGTTCAATTATTTGAAGGACAAATGGCAACATCCAATAAATCTGCCAAGGCACAATTACTATAATTTAGCAATTCTACTCGTAGGTAGATATCCTTGAAAACTCTTGCACATGTACACAAAGAAACATGATCATGGCAACATTATTTGAAACAGGAAAAAACTGATTTATAAAGCAACAAGAGATGATCAATAAGGAACTCTCTCTAAATTACCTAGTAAGAAGCTAACAGGATTAGGAGCTTCCTTCCTAAAGGACAGGCTGTACTTCCTGTTGTCCCTCCAAACCTTCAGGAGTTAGGCAGCTTACATTCCCAACAACCACACACAGCTAATGCTTGACCCTCAGACTATTTGACACCAAAGCAGTCTGACGTCTCCAGTCCTATGAGGATCATCTGTTCAGTTAACAGAAATAGAAACAGGGTGGGAACGTACCACTGGTGGAAACTCTCTGCAGGGGAACCTTCCAACACTGCATCCAAATGCACTTGAGCTCAAGTGCACCTTATGTTCCACCTCCCATCACTTTCCTGCCAGTGAGTATCTAATTGCACCAAGTGATAATGCTGATATCTGCCCTGACCTCTTGACACAAAAGTTGCAAACTAAGTGTCCACCATAGAGAGTATATGAATTATGGACTATTATACAATGGAACACCATCTCCAAGGATGAATCTCACCAACACAGTAATGAATGAAAATACTAAGAAGATACCAAGTTACAAACATATAGTATAATACCATTTATATAAAGCTTAAAAATACAGGAAACAATATGACACATGATTGATTATGTGTGCATACATATTTAGCACTACTTTAAAGAATGATATGGAAATGATAATTACCAAGTCCAAATTCATGATGGTGGTTGCATCATGGTATATTTGGTGCAAGTGAGATGGGTCTAGGGATGGGTACACAAGAACATCAATTTTATTAGTAATACCTTATTTATTAAGCTGAGTGGTGATATTCAGTCTTTATTGTGTTCTTCTATACACTTTCTTGTCTTAAATATTTCATAACAAATTAATGAGGATGAGGTAAGGAATGATGTATGCAAAGTCAGCACATATCACTCTTGTAAAGAGGAAATTTACAAGGGTTGAGGAAGGTTTCTTGGTTTATGGAGATGTAGGACCCCTTGGAGGCCACCCAAATGGGATTCAATAGGAAGTGGGATGTTCTTCAGAATGTTCTGAAGTCATTGACATGCTTATAAATAGAATCGTATTTTCATTGGACTAGGGAGGTGAACTGTATAATAGTTTCCTTTTAATTAATCAAGCAAACTTCTGCACAACAAATATTCATTTTGCCTATTTTTAAAATACTAAACAACCCCTACACACAAAATCACTTCACTTGCAAATAAACTGCTTTCTGTTAGTTATACAAATGTCAAAATTTCAGTATATGAAATGTATTCATTGCATATACTTCTGATCTCATTGGCAGTTCTGTCTGTAAGTATTTGCCCAATGAATGAATGAATGGAATGAATTAAAAATCTCTTAATGAATGAATGTGTGCTTAAATGGCTCAAATTTACGTTGACTGCAGCCAATGCACAACTTTCAACAAATATGAACAACTACAAATCAAGCACTACACTAGCCACTGATGAGAAGAAAGTTAAATTGCTTCTTAAAAGTCCCTGCCAAACTTGTATCATAACTTTTATTATTTCTTATGGAAATGACTCCCCCATTCTTAAGGCCTTTTTGAAAACAAGGATTTTGCTCAATGTCTTTTTTTCCCTATTCAGTAAATAGGTAGAGATATGGGTAAATAAGGGTGAAAAACTGTACAGTCAAGCAGCTCTTTGGGGATTTTCTGGCATGTGGAGATCTTTTGCACCTCTGTTTACATGGACATCAGAAATTTGTTCTTAGCTGTTAAGAACAGCAATGTAAGCAACAAGATATTTCTCTGCTTTCTCATAGTAAAAGATTCCAAGTATTTTCTTTCCTTCTGTCTTACTGACATTCTTTATCCCCCTTCATGCAACAAAAGTACTTTATGAGAGAAAAATACAGTTCTAATTTTAAGAAATGCATTATTTTTACCTTTCTCAACAATCTAGCGGCTTCTTCTACAGCTGCATCCGGTTCTGCATTTTTCTGGCCACCAAGGGTGAGGTTCCTAAAGTTTGGTCTATAACCCTAGCCCATTGCAGGAGGCCAGCCAAGAGCTGGGAAGACTCCGGAAATAGGGTTTCTGGAACAGGCCAGAGTCAGGCACCAACTGCCCTGTCCATGGTCATCCCCTGCTCCTGCCTGGCTCTGCCTGGCACTAACAGTGGGAGATTATGAAGGCAAGCAAGTGGGCACAGCTTCCTGCCAGGGCAGGAGCCAGCCCTCAGGCCACAGCCCAAGAGCCTGCTCAGGGAGGCTGTGGTTTGTCCAGTTTAACCAGCTCAACCTGAGGGAACCTCGTGCTTTGCCTCAGCATGCAGGGACTAGAGTAGGTGGCAGAACTTCAATAAGTCAGATGTCTGCTTAGCAAAGCCACCTTGAGTTCAAACTCTTCCAGAGCAGGCTCACCATCAATGGCCTCTGCCATGGAAGTGGAAAACTTAAAGTAAGATGTCTTTCTCCATTTCATGATCAACACATCTATCCTGCTTAAGCCCTCATCAGCAGATCAGTCCATCATCTTTCACCATTTTATCCAGATGAACCTATTAAAAACCTTGTCTTCAGAATCAGGCAGTCTTCGCCTATTTTTTTCTGCTGTAGCAATTCACAGAAGAGTGTGAATCAGTCAGCCAGAGGGGAGGGGAAGGAAAATGTGGTTGATCTACCCTAACAAAAAGGGCTGGGGAATTAAAATATTTATAACTAGAGTATAGTCTTCATGAAGTGAGGCTAATATGTTTTTCAAGCAGGCAGAACTGTAAAAATTCAAAACCAAGATGCCTGTGATATTTCACATTGTCCCTGAAATATTGACAGGAAATACTACTTGCAGAGCAACTTTTATAAAGTTGAGATAATATCGTGAGAAATCTGACTGCAGAGGAACTGGATTCCTGGCTTCTAATAACAGTTGGTCCACTCATTTATGGCAGTAAATAAATGTTATGAAAGTTCATGTAGAAACCATTACCTAAATGGCTAAGTATGAAAGGCGTGCATTATGGCCAGGCATGCATTTCTGGCAAAGGAAGTACAAGTTTGTTCACAAAGTCTTTTTTTAGATTACTTTGAGGAAGAATGTCATCATTGGAATACTGCAAAGCATAGCAAGTTTCATCTTTTTTTTTTTCTTTATGGAATGAGAAATGACATCAGTTTACATGTCATCTGAGAAGAAAGGAATTTATTTTGTTGAAAGGCTTCCAAATCTCCCTGTTTTTGGTAGGCTTTGTTACTGAAACAAACTTTATCATTGTTAATTGTTTGGCCATTTATGGGATTGGTAGCTAAATAAAAGTTTGTTCCATCAACAAGTCTGTACATTTATACATATTTTATTGACCTAGTAATTTTACCACTGTTATACACCCATGACAATTTTAAGAAAATGCTAACATTTAAAGCCCCATTATTCTACACTCAGTAGGAAAATGCCATGAAGAGGAAAATCTTAAGCCATTTACACACACATACGTATATGTGTGTATAAACTCTCTCTTCCTCCTCTTTCTTGTAGTGATAAAAGGGTTCCAGCCATTCCTCAAGCCAGGAT
Source organism: Manis javanica (assembly GCF_040802235.1). Classification (NCBI taxonomy): domain Eukaryota; kingdom Metazoa; phylum Chordata; class Mammalia; order Pholidota; family Manidae; genus Manis; species Manis javanica. The sequence continues at coordinate 103,409,185 of NC_133162.1, forward strand.
CCCAAGGATCATCCAAGGCTTCTCTATTCCCAGCTCCTTCATCTATCTCATAGCTGGGCTGTAACTTCTCATATTTTAATCATTCTTAAATATATCCCCACTGCCATTGCCTCTGTTCAGTCCCTTGATATTTTACACCTGAATTGATCTAACAATCTCAATCTCCCCACATTCAATCTTCCTGTCTACAACACAGTTTCCAACTAACTCCACTATCCTATTCAAAATCACTTTGAGGTTACCACAGCTTTGTAAATAGAATGCAAAAGCCTCCATATGGTACCCAAATCCTCATGATCTGGTCCACCTTTTCTTTTTCCAACTCTTTCACCATTCAACATACCAGATACATGGAAATAGTTGCAGCTGTTCAAAGTACCATGTTCTCTCTCATGTGTAAGCCTTCATATCTTTGGTTTGCTCTGCCTAGAAAGCACGTGTTCCCAACTACACACACACACCCCACACCCCCACCTGAAACCTTTACCTGTTGAACTCCTGCTTGTCTCTTAGAACTCTGCTCTGCCATTATTTCCACATGTAAGCCTTCCCTGACATGCCTCTGCCTCTACACCTTGGTTAAGTGCCCTCTCTGTGCTCTCTGAGTACTAAGTGTTTAACATGTTTGTGGAATGAATCCTTTACTCTAGTAAATATTTCTAATCCCATGAAACTTCTGATGTGACCATCATCATTTGCTTGCATTCTCATGAATACACCATGTACATGCTTATCTCCACATCTTTGTCCACCCTGTTCATCCACTTTGGGATGATTTCCTTCTTCTTTGGAGAAGATTTCTCTGAACATTTCAACCCTAGGCAGTATTTCTGACCTCTGAATTCATGGCACATTTTGTGCATGTTTCTCATTTGACATTTATTTATACATAGGGCTGGTGACATCATTTATATTTTTGTTTTAGAGTTATTTAACTTTTTTATGGATATACATGTAGTCCCCCTGCCAATTATACATTAAGCATCTTAAAAATAGGGACAAGATATTACTTTGTATTCTTCCTTCTTCCCCAAATTCACATAGTTCAGCACAGCATACATAAAAGATAATCAATGCACATTTAACATCTGTTATGTGATTAGAACAAGACTGATAAATGATGAGAAGAGTGCACAATGCAACAAATATGTTTTGTTTTTGAAAGAATAAATTATTTCACATGAGATCATAAACAAAATGAGAAATTCATGATCATGAACACAATTTACTGTGGGCTGGCATGTGAACGTAAAGCTTTGTAAAGCAGCAGCTGCAGTGGAAACTATAATTATAGTGCCAACAGTGTGAATGCACTCAGCTGTAGGACAAGCCAGATGTCAATCAAAAGTAGAATAAAAACAAGATGTACACTCTCCAAACCAATTTGTGTGTATATTTAATCAAAGAGCTAACAGTCCATATGGCAACAGTAAAAGGAAAAGAAAATTAAAGGAAACATAAAAAAATGCAAAACACTAAATGTCGAAAGTAAATCAAACATATCATTAATACAACAACTGTAAGTGGATTAAACTCCCTTAATAACCATTTACACTCATCACAAACAAAATCCAGTTATGTGCCTCCTAGAAGAGATACAGATTAAACAAAGGGATTCTGAAGGGCCTGTTCATCCTACAACTATTTTTTGGAAGAGTATCTACTATATACCAACAAGATGCTACATGACATAAAGGTTAAATGTTAAAAGATAGAGATCTACAAGGCAACTGCAAACAAAAAGGAATCAAGAGTCACACTACTAACATTAAAGAAGCAATGCTAAAGGCAAGAAGCATTATGTAAAACAATCATTTTGTTTATTTGTGTGTTCCTCATTGGAAGTGATAAATATACCTACCTATCTTAGAGAATTGTAAGTATTAAATAAGAAAATTCACCTAAAACACCAAGCATAATACCTGCCACAGAGCACATACTCAAAAACTATTGGCATTTTTTTTTAGTATCCGCATTAGTATTAGTATTAACAAGATAGATGTCATTGATATTCATGCTGCAGAAAACATAGCATCAAAGTATATAAATAAAAATATTAGAGAAATCCTGCCATTTAAAACAACTTGGGTGGACCTAGAGGGTATCATGCTAAGTGAAATAAGCCAGGTGGAGAAAGACAAGTTTCATATGATTTTACCTATTTGTGGAATATAAAAACAAAACAAGACAAAATGAACAAAACAGCAGTAAACTCATACACACTGAGAAGTGACTGGTGGTTACCATGTGAGAGGAGCTGGGATTGGTGGGTGAGGAGGGTAAGGGGGATAAAGGGGCATAAAAATTCTCAATCATAATATTGTTAGGCAGGAAAATAGATAGGAGCAGGGTGAAAAGAGAGTAAGGTCAGTAAAGCCCACTAAAAGGCACTCAAAAATTTAACCAGTTAAAACCAGAAACCCAGAAAAGACCCAGAGTTAATAAATTATTCAGTCAAAGCTCAAAAGGCCAGGAGCAACTTGGCCTGGAATGTTTGAATATTCCCCAGATAAGGAGGATATCTCAGCATAGCCCATGTTTTTATTGTGTTAATCATGCAGGCCAGCTTATTTTTTTAACTTTACCTATATGCTGTTTTCTTCCTTCAGCCCCTAATCAAGTAATTTGAAATGTGGGCAACCAATTTAGCAAGCAGGCCCAGCCATAAACAACATAGTAAAAGGCAGGAAGGATCCCATCTTAAAGATAAGATTGCATTTTAAAACCCAGAAAGTTAAGAAGTAAGATTCTTAACTTACTCTTCAACAAGCAGACAATAACTCAGTCCACCTTGGGGACTGGGAAGGTGGACTTGTTTAATATGCTCCCAGACCAAGAAGCTGGTATCTCAGAGAGAAATCAGAGCAGTAAATTTCTTGTGTTAAGTTAATTTTAAATATTCAGAAACCACTTAACAAGTCTGCACATTAACAAGTCTTTGTCACATTCCTGAAAAATCCTTAAAAGGGGAACCCCCAACCTTTCAGTGTGCTCCTCTTTCTGAGGTCACCCTCACTTTGTAAGTACATAATTGACTGTTTCTTAAGACTTTTCCTCAGTCTTTCAGTGCACACCTCCCTCGTAGGTCACCCACACATTTTAAGTTTGTAGACATTCTCTCCAACCTTTAAGGGCACAGCTCTCTCTGAGGTCACCCGCACTTTGTGTGTAACTTTAAACTCTCTCTCTTCAACCTTTCAGTATGCTTCTCTCTCTGAGGTCACCTGCACTTTCTAAGTACATAGCCTTAAACTTTCTCAAACCTTTCAGGACACCTCTTCTCCCTGAGGTCACCCATACTTTTTCTCTCTTTAAGTAACTTTAAATCTTTTACTCTGCTTCACAACTATGTCTCTGCCCTTCAATTCTTTGTTGCGGCGGGGACAAGAACTGAGGAAAATACACGACACACACCCCAACATATTTGATGCCATAACTCGGATGGATTTCCACCCCCAGGAATGGAACCGACCTCTCCACCAGCAATATGAGTTGGTACAGCATGAAGAATATACTCAATAATTCCACAATGTCTTCCCATGTTGACAGACAGTAACAGCACTAGTGGCAGTGAGGATTTAATAATGCGTATAACTGGTGAACCAGTGTGTTCTATATCTGAAAATAATGTAAGATTATATACCAATGAAACTTAAACAAAAAAAGAAAAATATTACAAATATTAGGAGAAATTTACAGACTCATATTAAGAGGAGAATGAGTAGGTTTTACTGCACCTCTTTTTGTTCTTGAAATAAAAAGTGACCAAAAAAATGGTAATAGAATGTAATAATGATAGTAATAATAATAATAATAATAACAAATAAATATATATATATGTATATATGTTAGAGTTAGAGAGATCTTAACAAAAGCATACCTTATACTTAGCCTAAAAATTTTGAAGATCTCAATCTAGAGACAAGTTTCTCTTGAAAAAAAAGCCTTTTTAAAATTAACTTAATAGTTAAACAGGAGAATTTAAAGAACCGAAGGGAAAATGTTCAAAAATTCTTTTTTAAAAAGCTGTTCCATTGTTACACCCAACTAATTTGAAGAAAAAGATAATTTCCATGCAATGATAACAATATCATCACCACCGTCACCATCTTTATCATCACTATCTTATAACAGCCAAATATATTTAATGCTTACAATGAGCCTGTAACTGTGATAAGGGTTTGCTTATATAATCTCATTTAATCTCACACAGTTTCCATACAATATAGGTGCTTGTGTTTACATTTTATAGATGATGAAACTCATGTGTAGATAAGTTAAATAACTTACCCAAGGTTATAAAACTGGCAAGTGAACAATCCAGGATTTGAACTCAATGACTGTGCTTCATTGCCTTGTCTATCTAAACAGTTTCTAAAATACTGGAAAAGATGAATGCCTTCCAAATTAATTCTGTGAAACTTGCATAAACCTAATAGCAAATCTTGAGAAGCTAGAAAATAAAACAAAAAAGAGAACTCCAGGTAAATAAGCTAGCAAATAGTAAAAATGGTTACCTATAGATGGTAGCGATGATGATGTTTATGAATTTGTAAATAAAAGAGAAACAAATGAAGACTTACAGTTCAGAAAAGGAAGAAGGAATCATAAACAGGAATTATTTGCTATGATCTAATCTCTTACAGCACTAGACCAAATAGATCATATATATCTATACAGATGCAAAAAAGACATTTATGAAATTCAACACCTGTTCCTGAGTTTTGCTAACTCAAAGTGAATCAGAAATAGATGATTACTTCTACAATATGGTAAAGAAGTTCTATCTAGAACTAATAGCAAAACATAGTAAATAATAAAACATGAGCTTCGTTCCTCTTTGCACCAGGGACAATGCAACAATAAATGAACAAAACATTTCTAGTCAGTACAATGAGAATAGAAAAAGAAAGAGAGGAGATATATAAATATTTGGGGGAAATTAGTGTTTCAGACTTTCATTTTTTTGCTTTGAAAGGTAAAGGAAAATAAGTAAACCAAGTTTGGTAATTCCACACTCCAGGCAGTGAATGGTATAAGTACTTCAAACAGATTTGAGGTAGAACATAAATCCATACTTTTATGATTATGCAGTTTCCTTTTCTAACCTCAGAAACTTAGAATCTTTCACTTAACAGTTTTGTGCTTTTACCATTTGCTGACTCAGAAAATAGATTATGATTAAAACCTATGTGTACAGTAACATTTAAAAAGGTCACTGTAGTTCATTATACTATATCCCCCCCACACACATATATTACATTTTCCTATATACTTCTGAAAAATAGTGGTATACATATGGCTGTTGGCATTCTTATGAATTTGTAACATCCTTCACAATAACTGCATAGCCCTCCCACTCATAGGACCTCATGGCCCACAGGCAGGAACAACTGCTGGAGACATCTTTAGAAAGTAGGAGAACAAGAAATCTGAGTGGGAGAGTATGGCCCAAAGGAGATGGGCTCTTGATCTAACAAGTCTACAAGACTACTCAGGAATGGCGAGGTGACTCACTATTTTACAAAAGCTATAAAAGGTACCTGATAAGCACACAAAGTTTGGTTCCTGTATTTACATACTTAAAGGGAAGAACTGTGATTCACCCATGTAATTCCTAATGAGAAAAGATCAGATACAGAAAAGTAAGGTCTCAATTTTAATAGAGAAAAATACATATTACATAGTAAAGAGAACCAATGATAATCACAAGGGCAAGAGAAGAAGATTAGAAGTGTTCAGTCAGATAGACATTCATTCTAAGAAAAGAGAACACACAGTTTATGAATATAAATTTCTACTGCCTCCCAATAGAGTCACGTACATACTTGCAGAAAGATTTACAAATAAAATAGTGAAGAGTAACAATTAGATGGAAAGTAGCAACTTATTGATGGAGAACTCATCCATTAAAAGCTTTTCTACTCAAAATGGATCACAGCCAGAACTTAGCTCTTCATTCCTCCCTGTAGTATGCATTCTTGGTGGCTACTTTCAGAACACTGCCAACACCATGACACATTTGCTTTATATAGCTTTTGAGTTGCTCTGCAACTCCCCTCTAGCCAAAGAGCTTTACAAAAACTACTAGGGGAATAAGAAGCACAGACAGGTTGTCTCCCAGGCTTGGAATCCTTGCCTGAGCAGTTTCTGTCTAAATTTCTGCTGCTTCCAGTAGAGTTAGAATGGATAGTGATCTCAGCTAATTATTATTTTATCACTGAGTTTAGCTGACTGTATGAGGATGAACTGGTGACCTAAATCCAATTCTCTTAGTGATTTGTCACCACCCACATTGAGATTTTTTTTTAAATCCAGGTAGAGCTAGAGACAAGCCCAACTCCAGCCCTTATTAACTGGGAAAAAAATTTTACCTTGCCTCTCTGAACCTCAGTCTCTTGATCAGTAATAGGAAAAGAACATTATCACATAGAATTATCACAGTGATGAGCTTGAAGTACATGGTTCACATCAGGCTTTGCCAGGGGATGCTTCCTCACTTCTCTCTTATGTATCTTAGGTTCCCAATTTTAGGAACCAGAACTTGGCCTGTGCTAGCTGTAATTTTGCATCTAATTCTGGTTTTAAGACTTTTAAATGAATTTTAGTATTAGAGACTGCCTTGGGAAAGCATTTTATCACCTCCTTCAGGACTCAAAACTCAACATACTCTCCCTTCTCTATCCTCTCTTTACTCTGCCAGCAATTGGAACGTGTGCTGTCAATTCAAAGCACATGAAAAAATGTATTGCCAAGCTTCTCTGTGATTGTTCACATATGTACGCCTCCTTTCAAATAAATGGTAAGGTTCTTAAAAATAAAAAGAATGCTTTCTATTCTTTTGTTCCCCTACAATGGAGCCCAGTTTACTTCTCCATACATAGTGGCACTCAGTAGATACTTGTTAATCCACCATCACTATTATGAAACAAACTAGGGATTTTTTCAAAAATAAACATGAGTCTCATTAATCAAATACCTTGTAAATGTCTTTTAAAGATAACACTATTACAAATCACCTTTAATTGATCTGTAAATTCAAATGGTTAAAGAGTTGGGCAGAAATTTCTATAAATAATCTTTCTCATAAAGTTGCAAAACATTTTAAAGACTTGATTCAAGCAAACTCAGCAACATCTAGGACCAGATCCTACAGATCAATGAGTGGTTGTCCAAATGTCTGGAGGCAGGTACTGCATTTAGTCTAACAAATAACACACTTCTATAAAAATCAGCCTTTCTGTTGCCTTTATCTATAAAGAAAAACAGAAATGGTAAGATCACAGACTTGAGGACCGAAAGAAAATTAAGGAGATCAGGTGGCCCAGCCTTCACCTTTAGGAAACTACAGTGTTATTATCACATTTTACTGATCAAGCAACTAAGAAAGTGTTTTGATCCTTTTTCCAAGATGAATGTTGAGGGGCTTTGAGGGTCAGGAAAAGTTCTGGTCATGACTAGACCTATAAAGTCATCTGGTCTTTGGGTCTGGTACATTTTTTTTGCTACATCATATGCAAGTTTAATAAATTCCTCCAACCTCTAGATTTGGAATTATCCAGATGACTTAGATACATAGTAGCACCTACTCGCAATATCTTCCCCCTCCTGGATCAGGAGCAGAGATTTTCTGCCTGTGTCACCGAAGACTCCGTGTCCATCTCAAAGGCTCTGCCTGAGCAGCTTCCCCTTTTGCAGATTTCGGTTCTGGGCTGATGTGGCTCATGCCTTATCTCTTGCTAATGTCCCAGTGATTTTTGAGGACAGTGACTATGTCATATTCACAAAACTTTCCTAGTGCCTTGCTCAATACCATGCACACAGCAGGTACTTAGTACTGTTTTTGAATAAATGAGGAGTGCCTCAGGTGCTGAGTCTATGGGGAGTAGTTTGATCAGTAAAATTGGTGAAGGAACCACATGCCCTATTTTCCATCTTCTTTACCATCATAGAGTTTCCTGATGGGGCTCTTTTCAATAAGACAGGTGCCATAACCTTCAACTAGGGTCTTGGGGCAGATTCCTGTGTCACATGGCAGAAGCATGAGGCTTGGCAATTCACCCGAGTTACCCCTTCAATCAAAGCTACCTTCAGCTGAGAACTTTAACTGTAGGCAGACACGGACCATCATTTACTCAATCATTCAGCTCTTTTTTTGGGCTCAACTCCTACATTTCTAAATGAGGAAATTATTTACTCCCACAGCTAGTGAGATCATAGCAACTTTATGAAGAAATATTCGCTGAAGCAATACTGTCATTTTATTCTACTGTGATTTTATTCTACTGTGATTTTATTCTACTGTGACAATTTTCACTTTTCTTAGTAGGTTTTCACACAAATACCTAGTTTTAATGTCCTGGTAAGTCAGTCATGGTAAGCAAAAGGTACACATTTTTTTCTAGAGGTGAAATTATATTAAATCAATATAAGCCACCATACCCATTTTAAAAATTCACTTCTGATTTAATTCTTTTCTAATATGGTCTTAAGTTAGAATACTAGCCTAGGATCTGGCACAGTATGGATGTCAAGAGAGAATAGAGCCCCATAACATTAGGAGAGGTTGAACTTTCCACCCTACTTTGGATAAGTCGCCATCAACTTTACCATAGACACTCATTGAGATCCTGCACAGGACTAAGAAGGACTTGGGAGATGGTCTTAGCAGGGTTTTCTCATCGGTCCAGATTCTCAGGGTATGGCTTCTCTGCCTTGCCCTCCCTTTCCCAAGTCCAGAGAGGAATGTGATCCCAAAGGTCTGAGAAAGGGCCTTAAGTGCCATCCTTAAAGTAGTGGATGATACAAACAGTGGTGCTAACAGAGGGAATTGCAACTACTAAGATTAGAAGCAGCTGCTGAAACTTAGTAACATGAGATATTGGCAGCAGGAATTGAGAAAGGTTCCATTTGTGAGACAATATGATTCTGATGCTCAGTTGAGCATATGTGGGTCTGAAAGTTACATGGAGCTAGAAGAGCTTGGAGAAGGTGTGCCTGTGTATTCAAGGCCAGAGGGATGGGACCATAGAGGACAGAGCTTAGTAACTAAAAGCATTAATTGAGGACCCAAGATTATAGCTTTCACAGGGGACCTGTTAGCTGCTAAATTATCTGCACTCTGACAGATTTTCTGTTAGATATTTATTCTAATAAATATTCAAATGTTTAAATGTTTCTCTCTCCACCTGTTAAAATGTGTGACATACACCTCAAAAGCAGAAGGACAAAGAAACATCTTGAATATTAGTCAATGAAATGCATATGGGTTCTAGAGTCAAAGAGAACTGAGGTCAAATGCAGACATTTCCACATTATTTATTTAACCTTGGACAAGTGATTCAGCTTCACTGAGCCTTAATCACTCCATCTACAAAATAGTCATCCTTTAGAAGGCAATGAGGTAAGATGCACAAAACACCTGACACATGGTCACACAAAAACAGAAGCGATTGTTATGCTTTGTGGTTAGAATAGTGGCAGGCACACAGTAGGTGCTCAATAAGTATGAATGGAATCCTATCATCAGAACTCAAAAAGCAGACCTGAAAAATGGGACAGGGGTTTTGCCTGCTGTCTGGGGTCTGGAAAGCAGCCTTGAGAAGAGGGGAGATGAACCTAAAATAGTCACAGGGAGTAATAAAGGTAAACACCCACCTCTCCTGTCTCCAAACAGTCTCCCCTGCTTCAGATTTCCAGCTCTTCCAGACAGAGATGTCACTGAAAAGGCTCTTGTGTTAATGGAGTAAAGAATTATCAATAATTGAAGTCCAAATTAAAATAAAAGGTACCAAGTGTAGGACCATCTCCATTATCAGTCTGGACTCTAAATACAAAGAGGATTTTTCTTAAAGCTTCACAATTGGAGTTATCTTATTTCTCCTTGGATTCAGGTCCTAATAAACAAGAGATGATTCCTCCATCCAATTCTCCCATCGCCACCACCACCATCACAAAACAACTTTGTCTCTCTGACATAAAGACAACACACCTCATTGTGTCCCTGACCAGCTTTCCCTCCTCCCACCTTCACCATGTGCCACAGTAAGAAACAAGGCTGGCAGTGCAGCTGCTGGTCAAGGGTATGTGTGCTAGGGAAGAAGGGGAGGAGGTGGCTGCATATTAGCCAACCATTAATGAACAATGTTGACAGTACGAACCATTGAAACCCACTTAATGTATTTTTTCACTCAATTGGAGGTAATGATTGCTGCCCAAGAGGGAAATAACCCTTTAAGCATGTGGCCTTTGCAAACTTTTTACAAATTAATGGCTGGATTTATTTATCTTTCCTAACCTTAAACTTTCTCTCCTATCCCATAAAAAAACTCTTATTTCCAAAGATGAAGGAGGGACACCTACTTTTTCAGATGTCAAGAGACATTTCAGCCAGCAGTTCCAAAGGACAAGAAAAACTGTAGCAGGACAATAACAAATTAATACTTTTCATGGTGTCTCGAAGCCTTTGCCCTGAATATATATGATCAAAATAAGAACCCGATGTTACTTTGCAATGTGGCCACTTTTATTATGCGCAGATCACACAACCTGCGGGGCTTTGTAAACAGCACAGCAAGTAGTGAAGGGAGCTGGGAGAGACTGAAGAGAGAAGGTCCTCAAAGCTCTGAGTCAGAGCTCAGCTATTTGGGGGATTCCACTCATCTCCCTGGGGGTTAGCAAAGCTGAAAAGACAATCAGTTCTGGCCCCTGATTATAAACAAGGGAAAGAACCCAAAACTCCACAGAATTCTAATGGTTGAAAGAAGCCCTAAAAAAGAACTACCTTAAAGATCTGGAAAGTTCAAAATGAAGGCAATGTTAATAGAAATGTATGGGCAAGGCTAATGCTTTTGGCCCACTGTCCTCCCATGGCAGAGCCCATCATCTCCAAGCACCCTTTGCCCTCCTTAGAAGAAGGCTGATGTTGAAGGGGGTACACAGTCCCTGTATACCAAGGGTCCTTTGGATTATTTTGAACTGAAAAGAAAATCAGACTTAAGATGATAAACTGGCTAGCAAGAATCCACATATGGGTTATGAAAAATTGACTGTAGTCCCTGCAGCATCTTATAGTCATCTGCAATTTGAGAATACATCCTTAAGCCTGTATTTAAGGGGCAATGGGAGCTGTATATTAGTGGTGTGTAAAATATGGTTCCTGACCACAGGGAGATTACAATCTCATTAGGAAAACAGGTCATGTGAAATATTGAGAGGACTAAAAACAAGACGGAGACAGTTTGGTTCTAAGACTCGCTGATAAAAAGAAAACAATTAGAAGAGCGGAAGGAAGAGTGGTTCTTCTATCTTCCTCAGACTGGGCCTTTTCAGCATCCTCTCCCCGTCTTATTTTGGAGGGTTCCAAATGGAAGGGAGGTGGGACAGAGTGCTCCTTAACCCCCTGCCCACACAGTGCGGGCACACAATTCTGCTTAGCCAGACAGACAGAGGCTCATATCTATTTCTGGATCTAGACCTACACTGCAAAAAGTGGGGGACAATCAGATGTACTCACGGTGTCCACAATAGGGTTCTGCAATGGCTGTGATGTTCTGGCCTTGCCACCCTGGCCCACCATTCTCAGCCTTCCTATTTCTGAGGTGCTGGATTTGCCTTGGTTACATTCTCTTTGCTGGGTCTCCAGTCTCCTGCTGATTGTCTGAGTCCCTGACTGTGGCTACATACACTGGTTTCTGTCATTTTGACCCCAAATACTGACTTCTATAGCCATCTTACTTGTAGGAAATTCCCTTGTTTTTACTGTACCATTATTAGCATTTTAAAAATAAGAACTGTGCTTATTCATCTTTCCTAACCCTGGAATTCCTGTCACTACATCTCCTTGGGAAGGATATATTTAATTGAAAAAAATGTAAAGGCATCCAGTGACAAGTACTCTGTTTTGTGTGTGTTTGTTTTACCACTACCTGGCATGTAGTAGATGCCCATTTTGGTGTTGTTGAAAGAGCCCTGCCTCTGCAGTCAAATTAAATTCCACTTCTTACTTGGAACTCCTCAGGATCTCAGCCAAGTCACTTCACCTCCCTGAGCCTCAGTTTCCTCATCTGCAAACAGGGACAACAATTCCTACCTCATTGGACGATTGTGAAAATTAAATCAGACATTAAATTTGGAAATAACAGTTCTTTCCAACAAATGGTGCTGGAACAACCTGTAGAAGAATGAAGCTGACCCCTGATTACCTCACATCATATATAAAGATTACCTCCATATTGATTACAGACCTAAATGTAAAAGCTGAAACTATAAAATTCTTAGAAGAAACATGGAAGTAAATCTTCATGACCTTGAATAAGCAATGAATTTTTAGAGATAATACAGAAAAGTACAAGCAATAAAAGAAAAAAATAGATAAATAGGATTTCATCAAAATTAAAAGCTTTTGTTGATCAAAGGATCTATCAAAAAAATGAAAAAACAAACTATAGAATGGGAGAATATATTTGCAAATCATGTATCTGATAAGGGCCCCATACCAGAATATATTGGGGCGTCTGGGGAGAATGAGTGACTGTTAATATGTAGACAGTTTCTTTTTTGGTGGTGGGAATGTTTTAAAATTACAAAGTCATGATAGTTGCACAAACTGAATATACTAAAAACCACTGAATTGTATGTTTTATATAGTATGCTATCTCAATAAAGTTACTGAAGATTAAGTGACAGTGTATATATAATCATGTACATATATAAAATGTATACATCTAACCACTGTATACAAATATACATGTACTAAGTGCTCAAAATATTTTAGATTTTATTGCTTTTATGTATGATGATTGATTGATTGATTGATTGATTGTTTAGGCAGAAAGTACTAGAGACAGAAAGACTAATGGAAGGTGGTTCAGGCTGGATTAGTACAAGAATTCCTCTCACCCAAAGCCATTAGACTAATGTGCTTTTTCAAAAGAACCCTCCGTATTTCTCCCAGGAGCTGTAAATTGTGTTCATACGTATTTCACCTGTATTCTCACCTGTCATTACTGTATCAAATGCCCCAAATGATTCTACCTTCATTGGCCTTCATCCCTCCAGTCAAAATGCACTTAGAATGTTACTGAGAAAGTGCTCCTTTTCTCCTCTTATGAGGTGGACTCTGAATTTTTTGTTACCTCAACTCTCAGCATTTTCTTACTGCTTAATTGCATATAGAGTGAATTTACCATAAAAATCTAATTCTTGACACTCAAATTCTTATTTCAAGATTTTTTTGACTCCATTGTTTCATTTGCCTGTTTTTTGTAAAAGCATAGCAAAAAGATTAGAAGAATACATGCCAGAATTCTAACAGTGAGTATGTCTGATGATGGGATTATATGTAATTTTTTTAATCCTCTTCCATATATACTTTGTGATATTTTTCAATATTTATAATGAATCATTAAAACATGCTATGAATATAAAAACATTGTATACTTAAAATGGTATAAATTAGCCCCAGATGGTTTATGAAGATAATTATCTCGAAGTCAAGATGCCCTCAAAGGTATATCACAAAGTTACTGGACTAAATGTGTGTGTGTTTGTGTGTGTGTGTAAGAGAGAGAGAGATTTATGTACACTTTGTCTTCCATGCTTCCCATGGAATTAGGAGGACCTGTGTCTGCCGATTGCAGGTCGAGGCAATTGGCAAATGTTTTTTCCAGTTTGCAGATTTAACATGGCGACTTGCACCCATTTTACATACATCTTTTGACCTTTCCTTATCACCTTCTGGCTGGATTCTTTTAGGTGAAGAAAACCAGAGTAACTGGTATCACCACACCACTTCCACTATATTGACAGTCTTGCAAAAAAAATTGAGTCTAGACAATAATTAAAGTCAGAAATGTAACTTAATTAAAGCACAACTTTCCCAAGCCCAGAGGGCCATTCCTCGGTGCTCGCATACAACCCTGCATACAGCAGTATTGATGTAGACTGCATTGGGGCACACTTGTACAGGCCTAACCTTCCCTTCCAGTCTCCTAAAAGGATTATGAGAAAGAACCAGGGTCAGGGTAGCTGGCTTACGTGGGTGTGAAGATGGAAGCAGGATGTTTCCATAAGTGTGTAAGGACAAATGGCAAGAGTCACGGTAGTGTACTTAATACATCAAGGAAATAAATTGAATTTGATTAGCCCGGAGCCTCTTAAACCCTACACAGAATCTGTCCCAGAAAACACAAACCAGCAACCTAAGGGGCTTTGATGGCCTTTAGATATATTTCAGTTGACCTACAAAATATTATTTTGTAATTACTGCTAGCTTTTAAAATGGTGAGATTTTACCTAGAAATAGATTTCTAGCTTCTTTTAAATAATTGAAAAAATTAAAACAGAGTCAGTTCCACTTTGTCAACAACTGCTGATACTGAGTAACAGCTACATCCTGCAGAGAGTCAGCAGGACATGCTCTCCAGTTCACCAACATCTCATGAGTCTCTGCCATTTCTCTGCCTCAGTGAGACCCAGTGGCAGTTCCATTTATTATCATGTAATTGATTTGGTTTTTTTCATTCCTGGTAGTTGTCCATTATTTGTATCACCTGTATGTGCTTTGCAGCTATTAGGGTTTGAGGCCTTACCCACCTCCCTCCCATTCCCAAACCCCTTCTTCTGGCCTATGCCTTAGCATATTCATTCCTTTATCTAGAATTCTTTTCTTTATGCTCACTGGTGCCTTATTAGAAAACAAAACCAAGTTCAATCCTGGGACTACCTTAAAGGCAATATAAACTTCTGAGAGAAAAATAGATTGATCTAATATAGAACACAGAATTAGAGTCAGTAAACTCAGATTTGTGTCCCAATAATAACTGAAACTAATTTAGATTGTCAGAAAAATGTGGAGTCAGATCCCAGCTTCTCAATTTTCTAGTTTTGAGATCTTGAGCAACGTATTTAACCTCTCTGAAGTTCTTTCCTTTTCTGTAAAATTTAAATATTTATTCTGCCTGTCTTACAGAATTGTGAAAACCAAAGAAAATATTCCAAGAAGGAGATAGGACTAAAGAAGTTTCATAGGAGTGAATCAACTTAGGATAATTTTAGGGGGAGCATGGGGAATAAATTATAAATTACTTTGGGTAGGTTGGCAAAAAATCCACATTATCAAATTTTCCAAATCTCTCGGTCTAAATGCAAATAGTATAGCAATGTGGTTCCTGATTTGTTTATGCCATTTATCCAAGTCTGTGGGTTGTTTACCTAAATGTACAGTAGTGTTTTAAGTGTGTACATGACCTTTCTCCATGATGCTCAAGGAGACCCAACTAACTAAAAATCTTCCTGCCATAGTGTCTTCAGTGCCCACTGTTACAGGAGTTTCCATATACAAGAACTTTTAAATTGGCTTATGCCATACATCTGTTACATACACACACCTTTTTGTATATGAATTACTAGGTATAACTACAGCATTCTGATCTATGGCATCTATAAGACGTGATGGTCACAATACAAATAACTTTTGGATTGTTTTATATTTTTCTATGAGACTAATAGATATTTATTACAAATAATTTTGTATGGATGTAATTCTTGTTGTATTATAAATAAACACTGCTAATTAATATTTGATGCATTTCCTTCTAGTCTATATAATTATTTTTTTATTTATCATTATTTAATTGACTTCTTAAAATCACTGTATTAGTTATATATTTCATCTTATGAATGTAACCTTTCATTTATTTGATTGCAATGAATAGTAAAGCTTCATGTTACTAATTATGATATTAACATATACTAATTAAAGATAAATTCAGCAATACAAAAATATGCAATAAAGAAAGTAAAAGTTATCTTCTCATTTTAGTGGAAGTACTTTAAACTTTTGTTTGAATGCAGATACACATAGGTAGGTAAAGACATAACTTTTTAAAAATGAGTTTGTGATACTCATTTATTTTTAGCATACTTTTTTCACCAACTGTTTCATAGGCATCATTCCTATCAACTAGATCTGCATCTGTTTTTCATGGCTATATGGTATTCCCTTATGTGATTATATTATGATTTATTTAATAATCACCTATGAGTAGACTTTGGATTACTTTCAGTTTTCACTAGTATAAGTGGTACTGTGTAAATATGCTATGCAGATTCTTTGTAGACCCACTGATCATTTCTTTAAGACACATTTTTACAAGTGCACTACTGAGTCAAAAGCATACTGTCTCCCACCCACATTGTTTCTCTCTAAATTTGTCCCAATTACATTCCCACCAAGAATAAATGAGAATGCTTGATATCTACTTCATCAATGGGGATATTTAATCATCTTTTACTTATTAATGAGATAGAACATCAGTTCAAATGCTTCTTAGCCATTTATATCTGCCCTTGGCAAATTATATTTAACGACCTTCAACCATTTTCTATTGGGATAGTAATCCTTTTGTTGTTGACTGAAAGAGCTCTCTCTAGTCCATAATTTATTTGACCATTCACCTATTGATGTTGTTTTCCATATTTTAGTATTATAAATAATATAGTATGAACATTTTCATAAGTAGCTTTTTTTATATATCACATATGATTTCCATTGAGTAGATCAAAATTAGAATAGCAAAGATTAAAATACTTGAACACATATTGCCACAATGCTTTCCATAAAAGCTACACCAATTTACACTCCCACTATCAAATTGTGGGTTAGCCTACCTCATAACAACCCATTTCACTTCCAATCAGAGTTGGATTGGATTGCAACAGAATGCAGATAAAGACATAAAAGAACATGGCATGTAAGTCACAGAGGGAGGTGACAGTCAATCCTGTAGGATCTCTAGGAGACTGGCTAGAAGAGGAGGATCTGAACATTTTGGTAGAACTGAAATGCAGAGGCACCCAATATTCACCTCCTTTAAAACCTGGCCCAAACCTAGCACCTTCAGTGCTGATTAAAAAATATGACTGCTGCTAATTAAAGATTAAAAACCTGATTAACACACCCAACTTCCTACCCTCCTGTATTCCACCAAGGAAGTCTAACCACGTATTGCGCGAATACCTGATCTCTTAGAAATGCTAAATCCCCGTGAATCCAAAGAAACAAGAACACAACCATTTCGTGGCGATAATGCGACAGTAATGACTCCTGAAACCAGGCAGGGATGACAGGAAATAGTACTTGCCCTGCGTGTTTCAGACAAAAGCTTAAGCCAGTGAAAACATGCAAATTTTACTCATTCAGTAAATAAACAAAAAACCTGGCAACACCAAACTTAAACCAATGGTCTTTCAATAACCCAAATTAGGCAGATTCTCAGTTCTGGGTGCTTTTCCCAGTGAACAAGTCACATAATTTGTCAAAAATTACAGCATGTGGGGGCATGGCAGCAGCAGCAAGAATGCAAACATGCCGGCAATGCCTATGCAGAGAGCTGATAAGCAATGTCTAATTAATAGTTCTGAAGTACTTCCCAGGTATAAATCCAATAGCAACATTAAATAATATCATCATCCAGTTAAGGCAATTATTATCAGCCTGTTTTTCTTCTTTCAAACACAGGTTACTGAACAAAAACAATCATAACAAGCAAAGCTATACCAGTAACATATGCTTTAAGTTATGTGTATTTATTTATGTCAACTATAATTTGTATCTAACTTAAAAGTTCAGTTATATGTTTTCCCATTATGATTCCACTAACTTTGGTTGTTCTTCCCAACTGTTACTGGTCATGATCATATTATAATCAACATTTCCTAACCAATAGCATCAAGCTTGCTACATGATACTCTACAACATGAAAGTTTCTTGCACATGGTGTTATATTTGTCATTTGCTTTTAGCAGGAACATTTCAGAGTCCGATTATTAAGGGTACAGCTCCATTATGTGTCTTTACATTCAGTTATTACTTTTTATTCTCCTCTTAAGAAATCTTACTCTTTCCAGGGATTTTGACAATTGTGATGACTTTTAAACCATTTTACTAACTCAAAGCTCTTTTCTATGCTCCACGTATGTGCTTCGAATTGCTAATTGGTCACTTCCACCTAATGACCCGCAGAGAGCGCAGCCTCACATACCCAAAACCCAGCTCTCAAGATTCCTTCGTTCCTATTAAAACCCACTTAATTTTTCTTTTAGTAATAATATCACCAGCCTGATTCACTGAAACTCCTGTGGTAAGCCAGCCTCTTTTGCTTTTCCCTCTTCCCTCCTTCCACTTCCACATCCATCTCTGCTGATCAAGCTTTTAGAATATCTGCTCTATCTGTCACCCCTTCTCCATACCTATGACACTGGTTTGGGTCCTCTTGAATTGCTGGTGAGTCTATCGCCATAGCTTACTGCTATCCCCAGGATCTCTTCTACTCACGCCTTGACAGAGCTGCCAACAGGCTGTTTCAGAAATGATATAAGACCACAACACTGTTCCTAAAACTCTTGCTGACTTTCTGCAGCCAACAGTATAAAACTGTTCGTGGGCAAAGGTATGCTTATAAACGTAGGAGAATAGAGCATATTTAAGACTGTGTTTGCTTGATCTGTAATGTTAAAATATTTGACTTGTGGCATATGGGCCTCTATTTGCACTCTTGCATCATGCTCAAAAACAGGTAAGGTAGACCTGATGCTGAGGTGACTAATTACTCTGGTTCTCCCCTTAACATTTTTTTAAGTAACCGATTTATTGAGATATAATTCATATACAATTATTTTTTTCAAAGAGCACATTTCAGTAGTTTTTAGTATATTCACAAAGATGTGCAACTATCACCAATATCTAATTCCAGAATATTTTGTTATCCCCCAAAAAGAAATACTATGCCAATTACCAATCATACCCTCAATATCCCTTTTTGCTACCCCTAACAACAATGAATCTATGTCTCTATAGATTTGCCTATTCTGGAAATAGGCCTATTTTCACGTAAATGGAATCACACAGTACATGGCTTTTTGCTTCTGTCTTCTTTAATTTAGCATATGTTTTCAAGCTTCATCCATTTTGTAGTATGCATCAATACTTAATTCATTTATATGGCTTGGTAATATTCTACTATATGAATATACATTTTTTAATCTATCAGCTGACAGACATCTGGATTCTTTCTGCTTTTTGGTAATTATGGTTAATGCTGATAAGAACATTCACACACAAGATTTTGTGTGGACACATGCTTAAGATTCTGTGCATATATACCTAGTAAAGGAACTGCTGGATTATATGGGAACTCAATGTTTAGTATCTTTGAGGAATTCCCAAATCTCTTCTAAAATGGTTGTACCATTTTACATTACTACCAGCAATGTATGAGGTTTCTAATTTCTCCATATCCTTGTTGACATTTGTTATTGTCTCTTTTTTTATACAGCCATCCTAGTGGATGCCAAGTGATACCTCATTTGGTTTTGTGTTTACCCTTATCACTAATGACGTACATATTTTCATGTGTTTATTAGACATCTATCTTCTTAGGAGAAATGACTGAGTTCTTTGCCTATTTTTAAAACGAGTTTTTTTCTTCTTATGAGTTAGTAGTAGTAGATCTTTGCACATTTTGGTTAAATAATATTCCATTGTATCATCTATAAGTTCCTTCTCAGATGTATGATTTGCAAATATGTTCTTAGATTATAAGTTGTCTTTTTACTTCCTTGATGGTGTCCTTTGAAGCACAAAGGCTTTTAATTTGTATAAAACCCCATTTACCTTTTTTTTCTCTTGTCACTTTTACTTTTGGTGTCTTATCCAAGAAAACTACCTAACTCAAAATCTTGATTTACTCCTATTTTTCTTCTAAGAGTTTTAGAGTTTTAGCTCTTACATTTAGTTCTGTGATCCATTTTGAGTTAATTTTTGTATAAGGTGTGAGTTAGGGATCCAACTTCATTCCTTCATATGTGGATATCCATCTTTCCCAGCACCATTCTTCTTCTCCACTGAATTGTTTTGGCACCCTTGTCAAAATCAAATGACCATAAATGTAAGGGTCTATTTCTAGACTCTTAATTCTATTCCACAATTCTATATGTCTAGGCTTCTGCTAATAACACTATTTTTATTACAGTTACTTTGTAGTAAGTTTTGAAAACAAGAACTCTAAGCTACAATTTTGCTCTTGTTTTTCAAGGTTGTTTTGACCATTCTGGGTCACTTACACTTCTACATAAATCTTAGTATCATCTTGTCAGTTTCCTAGAAAAAAAGCAGCTTGAATTTTGATAAAGACTATGTAGAATCTATAGATCAATTTGGGCAACTATTGCCAACTTAACAATATTAAATCTTCTAATATATGTGCATAGGGTATCTTTCCATTTATTTAGGTCTTCTCTAATTTCATTCAGCAATACTTAGTAGTTTTCAGTGTGTAGATTTTGCACTTCTTTCAACTTTTTCCTAAATATTAAATATTTTATTCTTTTTAATGTTGTTACAAATTTCATTGTTTCTCTTCATTTCATTTTTAAATTGTTCTTGCTATGTATACACAAAAGTTTATTTTTGTATATTGATCTTGTACCCTGTAACTTTGCTGAATTCATTTGCTAGCTCTTTTTTTTTTTTACAATGGATTCCTTAGGATTCACTATGCAAAAAATCATGTCACCAGCAAATAAAGATAGGTTTATTTCTTTGTTCCAGTCTGGGTGCCTTTTACTTCTTTTTCTTGCCCAATTGCTGTGACTAAAACTAGAGTATAATGTCAAATAGAAGTGGTAAGAGAAAACATCTTGTCATTTGCCTGATTTTAGGGGGAAAGATCTGTCACTGTCAATTGTAATGTTAGCTCTAGGGTTTTTGAAAATGCTCTTTATTAGGTTGAGGCAGTTCTATTCTTAGTTTGTTTAGAGTTTTTATCATGAAAAGATGTCAGATATTGCCAAGTGTTTTTTATGCAACTATTGAGATGATCACATAGTTTTTGTCTTTTATTCTATTAATATGTATTATAGTACATTTATTTTCATATGCACTACCAGTCTTGCTTTCCTGGGATAAATCTCACATAAGCTTGCATATAATCTTTTTTATATGTCGTTGGATTTGGTTTGTTAGTATTTTGGTGAGGATTATAGTGTCTACAGTCATAAGACATATTGGCCTCTTTTTGTTCCTGTTTCTTTGTTCTGGTTATCAGGCCTTGTAGACTGAGTTGAAAAATGTTCCCTTCTCTTTTATTTTTTGGAAGAGTTTGTGAGGGATTAATGTTAATTCTTTTAATGTTTGATAGAATTCACCAGGTAGCTATCTGGCTTGGACTTTTCTTTGTGGTAAATTTGATTACTAAGTCAGCTTTTTTATTTGCTAAAAGTCTATCCAGATTTTGTTTGTTTTTGAGTGAGTTTCAGTATTTTTTATCTAAGAATTTATCTATTTCATCTAGGTTATCTAATATAACAATCTACTTGAATTAATATTTGCTGTATTTTAATAGTATACAAAAACTTGGCTTTTATATAGCTCCATTTCCCACCTTCTCCTTTGTCCTTTTATTATGGTACACATTACATCTTTACACATGCAAGTTCATCAACATAGTTTTATACTTCCAGCTTTGTCAGGTATCTTTTAAATAGATCAAGAGAGAGAAAAAAAGGCATTATAAACAAAAGTACATGTTTACTAACTTATATTTTACCAGTGCCTTCTATTTCTTTGTGTGGATTCCAGTCACTGTCTACCAATATTTCATTTCAGCCTGAAAGGATTCCTTTAGTATTTCATGTAGGAAAGGTTTGTTACTGATAAATTCTATCACTTTTGTTTGTTTTAATTTCTCCTTCATTTATGAAAGATATTTTGCTGGATATAGAATTCTTGGTTGACAGTCTTTTCTTTCAGTACTTTGAATGTGTCATCCCATGACTTTATGGCCCTCATGGTTTCTGATGGAAAATTAGCTGTTAATATTAGTGAGACCCCCAAATACGTAATAAGGCACTTATCTCTTGCTACTTTCAAGATTCTCTTTTTAATTGGGGCAATTTGATTGTAACATGTCTCAGTGTGTATTTCTTTGAGTTTATCCTACTTGGAATCACTGAGTTTTTTTGGATATGTAGATTCATGTTTTTCATCAAATATGGGAAGGTTTTAGCCATTATTGCTTCATATTTTCTTTCTGCCCCTTTCTGTCTCTTCCTTCCTTCTCAGACTCTCTTTATGTGTATGGCAATACATTTGATGGTATCCTACAGGTCTTCAGGTTTCTGCTAATTTTTCTTCATTCTTTCCTTTCCGTTCTCAGATCGAATAATCTCATTTGACCTATCTTCAAGTTTTCTGACTCTTTCTGCCTATTCAAATCTGCTACTGAACCCTACTAGTGAATTTTTCCCTTTAGTTATTGTACTTTCCATCTCCAAAATTTCTATTTGGTTTCTCTTTATAACTTCTCTATCAGTATTATCTGACTGGTGAGATACTGTTCTCATCTCTTCTTCATTTCTTTATACATGATTACCTTTAGTTCTTTGAACATTTTGTGGTCACTGACTTGAAGTCTTTGTCTAATGAGTCCAATGTTGGGGGTTCCTCAGGGATAATTTTTATTGAGTGCCTCTTTTTCCCTGTGTATACAACATTTTCCTGTTTCTTTGTATGTCTCATAAGCTTTTTTGCAAACTGGAAATTAAAAATAATATAATGCAGAAACCCTGGAAATCAGGTCTCTGCCAGCCATTGTTTGTTGTAATTATTGTCTCTATTTGTTTCATGACTTTACTGATCTTATTCTGTGAAGTCCATGTTTTCTGTTATGTGTGGTTAGCTGAGTGGTTAGCTAATGGCTAGGGAGATATTTGATATTTTTTAAATGCCTTCATTCACTAAGTCCTCCAGCCTTTGCTGAGGGGATTCCTGTGTATGGTGGGGCACACCTTCAATTTGTCAGCTGTTTACAATTCTTCGTTGGCCTTTATTCCATTTATTCAAAGCCTAGACATCAGTCATAGGTGAGAGATTATGGCCTTTTTGGGTCTTTCCTGAGAAAGTGCATACTTCTGCACTTGTACATGCCTTTTATATCCCCAGGAAGATGTACGAGCTTTTGAAGTCCCTGATGGACATCTCATTCCCCAACTGTTAAGTTAAAATTTTTTTATTAGCATCCTGTTTGCCCCAACTGTAATTGCTGCTTTCGGCAGTGAAATGTTAAACAGTTACTGTGATTGTTTGTGACAGGTGTCCCAGGAAAAAAGGTCCTCTGCCCTGAGTGAGTTCTGAATGAGGTCCACTTAAGACCAGACCTGCAAATAGGAGTCTCCAAAGAGCTACCAGGCCAAATCCTGACAATTTTCTGGGAATGAGGCTCTTTGTGGAGCTCCAAACAGGTTTCACCCCTTCAGTGCTTCTAGGCTACTGGTTTTTACAGCTGACATAATCGCAAAACTGTTGATTTGCAAGACTTCCTCAGAGCTGAGAAGACGTAAATGGGAACAGGGCAAGTTAAATGATACAAATGTCACTATTCTTACTGAGGTTCAGGTGTTTTGCTCTGAATAAATAGTCCTCAGGTTGTCGCAAAACTTTATTTTATTTCCCTATTTCTACAAATGTTGATTTGACCATTTTTGTCATTGCTCTTGCTTTTATGGAGGAGTAGAATTTCAGAGGTCTTTATTGCACCATTCCAGAAGCACTTCTCTTCCCCTTACCATTTATAGAATATAGAAACTACAGTCAGAAGTTTAAGTGTTTTTATCTTACCATATACATTATTGTAAGGTAATCTTTGTTGGGTATCCCACCCCTTGCCAGAGCCTCCTTCCTCAGAGATATCTTTGAGTACTTTAAAATGTTAACGGTAAACATCATTTTTGACTTGTTTTCTGTCATTAAATGACAAGTCACAATTGTTACCTAATATAAAGTAGAATTTCAACCAAACAGAACACAAAGACTTGAAATTTTTAATCAAATATATACTATGAGGGTGGAGGGTTGTCCCATTACAAAAGAAATACTCTATTCTCTAGGATTTTTGTCCTAAGAGCAATTTTTGACACCCTTAATCACTGTAGATCTCATACTCTCCTACCTCTTTTGTTCCCCCATCTATAGATTCAGAGATTCATTGCTGATATTCAGCAATGTTCAGCAATGATGACCAGGGACCTGCACTGATATCTCAGTCCTATGACTAGCTTTCACCTTGCTAAGACACAAAGTAGATAATGCAATAGATTAACCTATTAACTAACTAATCTACTAATTAATTGATGCAGTAGGATGGAAACAAAACAATAACCAGAAAGATAAACTATATGCAGGATTATAACTACAGGTTAAGGTACAAACTTAGGTTCAGAAAGCCATAGGATTAAATCTGGTTGCACCACTCACCAGCTCTGTTATTTGGGGAAGTCGCTTTACCAGTCAAAGCCTCTGCTTCCTCTCTGTACATGGGCACAATGCCTACTTTATCAGGATATTTGGCAGATCAAATGAGCTAATGAATATATAGCACTTATGTAAACCATGGTTTATAATAATCACAGTAAGTGATAATATTAGGTAGTAACCAGAATACTCCCATTCCTGAGCAAACTAACCATAGCTACATGAATACATTACAGTTGTGAAAAACAAGGTATGTTTCAAAAGTGAGACCACTGCCTATAGGTAGTTTTCCATCTCTCACCAGAGACATTTCTCAGGCTGATTTACATTCATTAATCTCGCTCATGTGAGATTAAAGATGGCGGCATGAGAGGAGAGACAGAGGCTTCCTCCTAAAACTGGATACAATTAGAAAATATAGTTGGCGCAACTAATCCTGAGAGAGCAACAGGAAAGAGGATGGTGCCAGACTGCACACACCTGGAGAAAACAGCAGACCTCAGTGAACGGGGTAATGTACCAGAGCTGTGGCTCCGCAGGACCCGAGCCCCTCCCCCACCCCAGCTCACTGGCAGAAGGAAGAGAAACAGAGCAAGGAGGGAGTGGAAGGCTTGGGACTGCTGAACATCCAGCTCCAGAGATCTGCACTGGGAACACAAACCTACATTTCATGGTGCTTTCATGAGACTCTCATGACTACCGGGTTGGAAAGTTAATACAGGCAGAGTTCCTGGGGACACTGGGATTCCGGCTGCTTGTGGAAAGCAGGGATCCATATCCGGCTGCTATGGGACAAAAACTTATACCTGTGTGACCGGCCCACCTGGCTCAGGCAGTGGAGACAGGCACAGCAGCCGGGAGGAGGGGAACAGCTCTTTTCTCCCCCCAGGCACCAGTACAGCTCCCCGGTGACCCCCGACATTACTTCAGGGGCTCAGCAGCTCCAGAATAGAGCTTCTGGACACTAGAGGGTGCCATATACAAATATGAAACACCAAAGAAACCTGGTCAGGAGTAAAATTATTAATACAATTCCAGAGAAAGATTTAAATAATATGGACCTCGTGACTCTTCCTGAAAGGGAGTTCAAAATAAAAATCATCAACATTCTAATGGAGGTATGAAAAAAAACATCCAAGAACTCAGGAATGAATCCAGGTCAGAGATCCAATTGTTGAAGAGCACAATGGAGGGCATTAAAAGCAGGTTGGATATGGTGGAGGAGACAATAAATGAAATAGAAACTAGAGAAGAGGAATAGAAAGAAGCTGAGGCACAGAGAGAAAAAGGATCTCTAAGAATGAAAGAATATTGAGAGAACTGTGTGACCAATCCAAGCAGAACAATATTTGCATTATAGGGAACCAGAAGAAGAGAGAGAGAAAGGGATAGAAAGTGTCGTTGAGGAGGTAGTTGCTGAAAACTTCCCCAATCTGGGGAAGGAGATAGTCTCTCAGGCCATGGAGATCCACAGATCTCCCAACACAAAGGACCCAAGGAAGACAACACCAAGACACATAGTAATTAAAACGGGAAAGATCAAGGATAAGGACAGACTGTTAAAAGCAACCAGAGACAGAAATAAGATCACATACAAAGGAAAGCCCATCAGGCTAACATCAGACTTCTCAGCAGAAACCTTACAGGCCAGAAGGGAGTGGCATGATGTATTTAATGCCATGAAGCAGAAGGGCCTGGAACCAAGATTACTTTTTCCGGCAAGATTATCATTTAAATTTGAAGGAGGGATTAAACAATTTCCAGATAAGCAAAAGCTGAGAGAATTTACCTCCCATAAACCATCTCTGCAGTCTATTTTGGAGGGACTGCTATAGATGGAAGTGTTCCTAAGGTTGAATAGCTGTCACCAGAGGTAATAAAACCACAGTAAAGAGAGTAGAACAGCTAATTACAAAGCAAATGCAAAATTAAATTAACTATCCTCAAAGTCAATCAAGGGATAGACAAAAAGTACAGAATTTAATACCTAATATATAAAGAATGAAGGAGGAAGAAAAAGGAGGAAAAATAGAAAAGAACCTTTAGATTGTGTTTGTAACAGCATACTAAGTAATCTCCCTCATGTATGCCACATGCTACTCTCCTATAAATCACAGACTTCCAAGGGATGTCATTCATTCACTAATGCACGCGTTCATATGGTCAATATGTACTGGGCAGGTTACACATACCAGGTACTAATGTTAACATCAGTGTAGGGTAATGAACAAGTAGACAAGATCCCAACCCTTATGGAGATGGCCTTTCAATAGAGGATGGAGGCAGATTCAGGTGACTCCATTCCAGCAGAAGAGACTTAAAAAACCTCTAAGACAGCATTTTTCTGATTCTCATGGCTTGAGTTCTGCTGTAAACCAGATTTCACCCAGGAGACACCTCCTCCCTGCCCTTAGTAGTATTTGAAAGTCAGAGTGAAGATTATGAGGTAGATTCTGTTTCTACTCTTACTGCTAGAGGTTTTGGGTATTCTGTAATCTCTCTAGCAAAGGTTCAAGTATTCTATCACTAGCACAGCTTCATGTGTTTCAAGAAAAAGAGATACTCATTTTGGTGGAGATGAAAGCAGAGGTCATATGATCATGGAGATAGCAGTGGTGGCACCAGCTTCCAGATTCGTAGCTCTGTTTAGTGACAGAGACATAACGGTAAATTCTGTTGTGTTGTCCTAAGCATTATGTCAAATCTCTGCCTGTTCCCACACTTCTACAAGATTTTATATGCCACCTAAAACCAGTATAAAACCTTTCTGCTTCAGCCAGTTGAAATGAATTATGTTATCTGTTACTTAATCCAGACCAATACAGGAAAATAAATAATAGGAAGATAAACAATACAAATATTGTTTATAATAAGTGCTACAAAGAAAGTTTGATATAAGACTAGGTTAGTTTTTTCAGACAGAGTGGTCAAAAGATGTCCTTAGTGAACTGAACTGAAGCAGAGACCTAAAGGAAAGGAAGTACTAAGGGAAGACTTAGGAAAAGAGAGTGCCAGGTGGAGCAAACATCACTAGCACAGGTCCAAATTTGGCAAGAGTTTGGTGTATTCAGTCCTCAGAAAGAAGAACAGCATGGCACAAGGTGAGACTAGAAAATTAAGCAAGAGCTACCACTGCTCAAAGTGTGATCCAGTCTGGGACTAGTCTGCAAACTATTTGCAAAGGATTCATGATGAGTACAATGTAAGTGTAAACGTTTAGAATTTTTGTAGCAATCTGACATCACAACATTCAAGCAACAATTTTATCATATTTAATAAATCAGTCCATAACAGATTGGAAATTTAAAAAAAAACAGTCCTTCTCCACAAATGGTTAAAGCAGTGTTCTCCAGGTCTAACTTCTCAGTCTTTCCTGTAAAGGGTCAGACTGTAAATGTTTCAGGCTTTATGGGGCTGTCGGAACTCTGCTGCCACTTCTCAGCCCTGCTGTGGTAGGCACAAAAGCAGCCACAGATAATAAACAAGGGGGTATGGCTGTGTTTCAATAAAACTTTATTTATGAAAACACAAGTTGGGCAGATTTTGGCCTGTGATGTGTAATTCATCAACCCTGGTCTAGACCACAGGAAGGAGACTGGACCTGACTCTAAAGGCAATAAATCCACCTGCTTAATTGAGGCCATCTCTCACTTGATCCTTTCTCATCCTGCAGGTATTTGTAAAGGCCTTGGCTCACTGACCCTAAATCAGAAAAACCGTGGAGCTCCTCCCAGTTCCAATTCAGTGTTCTCATAAGCAACCCTGACCGATGAAGTCTCTATATTCACAGGCTTGTGTTTAAAGGAAGGGTCTCTTTTGCTATTACCTGCATCCCCAAGGAATTACAATGACACTGTTTACCCTACATTAGGCTGATGAGCAGCCCCACAGCCGTAAGAGGTCATACCCTTACATTCTACAAGACCTGGTCAGTCAAACAGGTTCACATTGTCCTCTGGGACATTAAATCACTTCAGTGACCAATTTTCTGAGGTTTAGTACCCCATTTTTCTTCCATATGAAGTTATATCTCTGTCCAAATGGATTTCTGTGACCGCTGCCCATTTCTGGCTCCTTTGGTATGCCTGAAATGATTATATTGGACGAGACTATTACCTGCCTCTGGCTCTTTGGGCATGCCTGAAATGGTTATGTTGGACTAGAGGCCCCACACACACATAGCCTTGTTTTTTTCTGGGATCAGATGCCACCACAGGCAGGAATATTTTCTATATCCACATGTCTTCCTTCACACAATATGCATTTCATAAACACAACCCAACACCCACACAGTAGAGAGCCTTATTCTCTCCCCAAGGTAGAGCCTAGCCCGTGGTGTGTGCTGAGATGAACCCCCACCAGTAGACCTCTCTCAGAGGGTATAGAGCTGAGGCAGTTCTTTCTGAAATCTTAAGATTTTTTTCATTAACTCACAACAAATTCAATGGGTAAAACTCTGCTGTTGAAAGTTTCCTTAAAATATCCCTTCTGGGCCTACCACCGTTGATCTTGGCAGCAGGTAGCTTGGAGAGTTTTGGAAAGTCTCAGTTTGGCATAGCCTCAGAGCTACTGGCACATTAAAGATTAATAAAGTGCATTTAACTGAGCCCAGGACACTGCAACATGATCCTTTACCATGAAATGTGCAAGATTCTTTGTTTGCAATGAAGGAAACTGAAGCCAAACAGGGCCTACCGTGACAAGTTAAGATAGGAAACAATCAGGAACTTTGCATGTCTTTTGCTGGTAAACTGATGGGTAGGAAACAATGCCCCTGCTCAGTCACAGGCTTACTTAGTATTCTCAGGGATTTAAGGTGGGCACCGAAGGATGACCCACAAAGCTGGGTATTTATTGAGCTTGCAGGACCACAAAGATACTGTGAGCACAGCTGCCTTCATCTAGTATAGAAAAGAGTGATTCAGAATAAATTCTCAGTTTATCAGCTTCTCCAAAGAAAGTAAAGATAAAGCAAAGCATTCCAAACATTTTTGATTTGCTTTCATGAAACAGAATGCTTGTGTCTGACTGAATATTAACCCAGGAGTAAGAAGACACTTTTCCCAAGCATCATGTGGGGCTGACCACAGAATGACAAGACTTAAATAAAAATAAAAATTAAACAAGCACGTACATCATAACAATTTGGTTCACAAGTGGGATCTACTTACTGTCAATCTGGGGACACCTGGCACAGGCAGCAAATACTGGGACAGGTCGGTGGAGGAAAACATTTAAAAACGTGTCACTCTGAATTCTGGAGAAGCACTGGCAGACCCCACGTGCTGGGTAATGCCTTGGGTCTATGTCCACAGAGCAAACCCCTCACATCCTCCAGAAAGATCACAGGCACACTGCACTCTGCACATTAGAGCTCGGCAGCAGAGCACTTGGCTCATAGGACGCTCTTTCCTCCACATCGACATAAACATTCAAGAGGAAAAAAGAAGAGAAAAGAAAAATCTGTCCTTACCGAAAAGGCATGGCAGACAGGGACGGTGAGCGTGTCACTTAGCCCGCTCAGTACTTTCTCTTTCATTCGCCAGTGTTCTAACGCTACTGATGAAAGTTCCCGGGGTTTTCGGATCTTCCTTCAAGAGATTTAATCACCGGCTTCCCCAGCCCGGGTTTAACAAACACCGCTGTGTTCTGTCAATATTTGTATGCAGCACCACATTGGGCAATCGGCCAACACACAGTCTCAAGAGGCGAGGGGAGAAAACTGACACCCTAACAAACATGTTACTCTCTTTTGTGTGTTTTAAGGTGGTGCTCAAAGTGTCATCTTTGACTCTGACAGGGGCTAAAGATAGCCTCTTTTTGTGACTTTCTCCACTGCCCCCAGACGCCTGGCAGGGCTGCCTGAGCTGGGTTCCCCAAAGTTTGTTTTTGTCTCCCTGCCCTGAAGTTCTCCACACAATCGCCCGGCTTGCCTCTCCACCAGCTGCACTTTAAATGTATTTTAATTGGCTGGAATGTCGAAAGAATCCATTTGGCAGCCGTTTACATGTGAAGCACGCCCAGGGCAGCTGAAAGAGGCCCCAGAAGCGGCCGATTACTTCATCAAAAGCTGCAGTTTGAATACCATTGACTCCTACATAACTACAGTGAACTCAATTCTATAGGCAAAGAGGAGTAACTAATAATTTGCTGAGAAAATTCTTCATTCATCTAAGAGCAAAAAATGCAAAGGAAAAAAAAAATCCCTGCAGACACAACAGTTCTTATGAAAGGCTTGATTTATAGCCCCCAGTTCTCTCTTCACAAACATTGACTTTGTATTGCATTACAAGAGGGGGTATAATGCATAATTTGGTTTTCCTGAAAAGTTAATTCAAGTAATTTTCCTTTTGAATGATCCCCTGAGGTACATCATTCTATTACCTCTTTATACATTAGCCATATGCTACAATACATATTGTCAATACTTGTGGCATTTCCTCATTCCCTTGTTTTTCTTGGTTGGTTAATAATTAGTTTGTGGTTTCCACTAGATCCAGTCACAAATAAACTCACTCTGAGTTAAAGTGGATAACCATCACTACACAGAATTTGCAAGGCAACTTTAAGTTAAAAACACTCTGACACAAGTGTCAGTTTACACAGATTCTAACATCAAAGATAAGTGGGGTGGGGGAATACCTATGCATATGTCTCAAAAATAAAATGAGAACATATATGATATATACGATAAGAAATAAATGGTATAGCTTTCAACTGGTTCTTTACCAATATTGTGCTGAGAAGCCTTTTCAAATACACAGAAAACTGAGTTGACAGATTTAGAAACCCTGAGAAGTATATTCTGAAGAAGCATCCCAATTAATCCTGGTTTTCACCTCTCATTAAAAATTCCTGGTTTAGAGTCAGAATATCTAGGAGGATCTTGGCACTCTGAGGATACCTTTCAATGGAAAATATGAGCCAGAGAACATTGTCAAATTTGTTCTGATGCCTTATCCTCACTTCAATAAAATTGTCTATGGTTAATAACAAGACAGCACAAGAGAAAGAATGGTGCATGCAAGTTGCTTGGGTAGATTTGTCGAACAGTCCAGCAATGGAAAACAGCACCCCAAGTGAACAGGCTTTATTTGCAGGAAGGAAGAGGAACAGAAGATGGGGAGAAAGGACAAGGGCCAGCTCCATGGACATGCAATGAACTCTATGGTCGCACAGAGCCCCATGCTCATAAGGGACCAGCTCTTAGGTTAATGCCGTGCTGATGCCATCTTGAAATTCTTCACCCTGCATCTCCACTTTGCACTGGGCCAAGCAAACTATATAGCTCATCCAGAGAGAGACAATATAGACCGATTTCAACACATAGCTGAGATTGAAAAGTGCTGGGAAGACCATCCAGAGTGTGAGGGTAACACCACTTCTGGCTTGCCCTACATTCTGCCTTAGATTTTGGAGGTCCTGAAAGGACCAAGGAGGAGATTTGGGAAGAATCCCTCCAGCAAACACAAGGCCTGAGTGATCTGGCAGGTTCTGACTAGTCTGCCATCTGCTGATGGTTTACTGTTTGTTGTGTGACCACACTTCATCTTACTGGCTCAGAGGGGTTTTGTTTGTTTGTTTCCCACAGTCAGTCACCAACTGTGTTATTCTGTGGGCAGAAAGCTCCACGTGTAACTATCATCTATTTTTATATTCCACTACAGCCTTGATTGATAGTTTGACAAAGTTAAACTCTGTGCCAAAGGCTCAAAAGCACTGCTGGCCCACTGCTGTGGGGCCAAGAGCTCCCAAGTTACTAAAGTGCTATGAAATGAGTACCCACAGTCACCTTCTGCTCCTAAAGTGTTCTCCAGGACCAGCCCTTACATCTGGGATTTGGCCTGCTCCAGTCTCAGCAAAAACCTTACAAAAAAGAATTTTTCTTCTATAAAAGAAGTTGGTCTCAGATATCAAATATATGTTGTTGGTATCTTGTACCTGTTAGCTGGATTTCTAACACTCCCACACTGGTACTTAATGAAACAAATTAGCATTCTAGAAATAGAGCAGAATTTAGAAATAAGCTGGCCCAAACTACTATTTTTTTTTTTAAAAAGGATAACTGAGATGATCAATGACTTCCCAGAAAGTCAATAAAATGTGTCCAGGTCGCACACTGCATTTTGCTACACATGTTCCTATGTTGGACTGACCACCCAAGTGGTTCCCCATTCTGACTTGCCTACTGACTCCTAGATATTTTCCTGGCTCTTGTCTACTTTCACACCTCCTGACTTAATTTCAAGTGCCCAAGTCCAAATTCCTTGCTTCACCTTGATGAGCCACTCATACACAACACTGAGCATGCTGCTTCTTACACAAAGACACATGGCCTAATTATCATAAAACAAGGCCACCTAGGAATTCTTAGATCTTGTGACAAAAATTCCTCTGCCACTTATAAAGCTTTATTATGTATCCTGGCAATCTTACTCCACAGTAGAGGCAGGTTTGAGAAGCTCACAGTGCCCAAGGAATAGCAAAGCAATCCTGTTTTAATTCCCTGCCAGAGCTTGTTAGATCATGTGGCCCCTCTTTATCACACTCTGATATATAGGCTTCAATAGGTCCGCGATTCCTTTGTAGCAGATCAAAATGCAGCCATGTAGGAACATGTTATGGGTCATGGACACATAGCAAGAAACCATATGTTTTCTGGATGCAAAACAATCTATTATAATAATCTGGTAAGTTCTAGAAGTAACAGAAAAGTCAAGGGTCAGAGCCAGGAAGGCAATGTGAAAGGCTCTATGTCAGAATGGGAAGGTCTCGGTGCTGCAGAGAAATAAACCAAATGCCCAGTGAGCCCCTTTTCAGGCCCTGACCTTAACTGGGCCTGATCATCATCATGTGTCCATTGGTAGCATGAACAAACCTACACAAACTGTACCTGCCACCCAAGGTTAGCATTGGGATGTGCACACTTGCTACATTCCTCAATCTGAGAAGCCCTGAAGCCACGCAAGCTCGGAGATTATCGGGGCCCACATGACAAACCTAGGTCAGCCAGGCAGTAGGTCAATATCCAAGAAGGCAGATGAAGCAAGGAAGTTCCAGTTTCTGGCAAACCAGAAAATTCACACAAGGCAGGTGGACAAATCATTGAAAAACAGTCAAAGCCCAGGTCTCCCAGTTCTTCAGGAAATAAAGGGGAAAATCAAGGCAGACCACAAGTGGATTAAGATACCAGTTTTTCAGATACTGATAAGAGGCTTCTGCATAGAGAATCAGGAACCTTGTCTGAAACACAGCCAGCCTACCACTTAGCAGTGGTGTTTACTAAGCAGTAAAAAAACCATAAAGATAGGCCTAACAGAACATTTTGTTTGTTAAATTCAGTCAGACTGTTATTAAGGAACACAAGCTGAGTTTAAGGCCCTCCTCAGGATCACAGGAATGAGCAAGAAACCATCTTAGCACAGGGCTGTGCAAAACTGTGCTCGGGCTGCCGTAACAAAGCACCACAGAGTAGGGGCTTCAACAACAGAAATTCATTTTCTCACAATTCAGGAGGCTACAAGTCCAAGATCAAGGTAGTGGCAGGGTCAGTTTCTTCTAAGGCCTCTCTCCTTGGCTTGCAGACAGCTGTCTTTTCCTCGTGCCTTCACATGATCTTCCCTCTGTGTCTCTATGTCCTAACCTTCTTTTCTTAGAAGAGCTCACTCTCATGACCTCATTTTACCTTAATTACCTCTTTAAAGACTCTATAGCTAAATACAGTCACATTCTGATTTATGGGGGTTAGGACTTCAAAATATGAATTAGAGGTTGTGGGGGGCAATTCAGTCCATAAAAGGTGTTTTTTGGATCATCTCAGAACTAGCCCATGTTTGTTCTTCCCACAGTGTTACTGACTCCATATTAAGTGCCTTGGAAGCCATTACTTCTTCCCTCCAAAGGCTTCTTACTATTTGCCCAGGATGGAGAAATTTGGGTTTATAGATATTAAGAGATTTGCTGGAGGACCCAGAAAACCAGTATGACTCTAGATCCCAAGCTCTTAAGCCAATACCTAGCTGTCTTTCCAGAAGCCAGGCTGGTTGGTATTTGACTAAAATGACTCCCAAAACACCTGATACCCAGAATCTGTATCTCATACTCCCTGAGCTCCTGGAGGTTGGCCATGATAGGTCCAATCTATCAGGCATTACTGAGCATCGATCAAATAGGCCAAATTTCTCTGCTTGCTCACAGTTTTGCCCAAGAGATAAGATATTCTCAAAAGTGAGGAAAATTGATCATTAAGTTTTAGAGAAAGATGAGACCTAAGGACATGGGGCTAATGACTTGAGGTCTATTGAGGAGTGTCCTGTGATTAGAGAGGGAACCTGAAGGCTGAAGGGGAAGCTGTAGGTCAATGTTGAGGCTTCAGGAGCCAGAAAACCTTATCTCAGGTCCTGAAAGTGACAAATACCCCAGAAGCTCTCCCTTAGAACCAACTAGAAGCCTTGAGCAAACTGAGGATCACATCTAAGAAAGGAGAAAAAGTAAGGAGGAAAGAAAAGAAGGAAGGGAGGGTAGGAGGGAGGAAGGCAAGGAGGAAAACAAGGTAGGAAACATTTTACCAATACCCGCTATGTGGCAGGTATTATGCTAGACGCTACCTACATCGTCTCCTCTATTCCTCACAAAATGCTATAAAAGTAAATAGTGTTTATCTTCATTTTACAGACTCATAAACTGATGCTCAGAAGTGTTACAACTTTTGATCACATGGTCACAGAAATTGGCAGAGCCAAGATTTAAACCCAACTTTATGTATATTTTCCTTAAACCATCCTGGGGCCAACTCTAAACTAAGTAACAAGGAAACAAGTAGGAAGTTCATGGCTCACAGTCAGTGAGACTGTGCTAGATGATGCAGACCTCTGACGGGTCTCCTCATCCCCACAAGTTCAGTCCCTCTGGAGGTCAAAGCCCTTGGTTGTGAAACCATGACACTGATCTCCAAGCAGCCTGGCTGCTGGTGAGACAGTACAATCCACTGTGAACTGAAGTGAGAAAGGTCAGAGAGGCTGTCTGCTGATGGATAGGGCTGGCACAAAGCTAGTTCTGATAATAAAATAAAAGGGGTTTATTGATGGGGTTCACTTACTTTATGCAAATGATTCCACCCATGTATTTATTCCTTTGTTGTGTGGGGGTTTGCCTCAGTAAAATATATCAGCTCCAACCACCAGGGAAAATAAATCTTTCTGGCCATTCAGAAATCAGACTCCAGATTCTGAGCTAGATGAGACATCCTTTTAGAGAAATCAGTGGGCTGCTAAGCACAAGGGAATTCATATGTTGTTTATCTAGTGAATAGATAACGATTTATAGCTGTGAGACAGGGGCAGAGTCAGAGAGGAGAGAAAAACACCCTGAATTGTATTTGTATTCAATGACTGCATTGATACTTCAAGAGCTGCCAGAACATCAGGGATGCATCAACAATAAACCAAAATTTTGGCAAGCCACAGATGGTGGGCCATATATGATGGTGGATGCCAAAAACAAATACATAATTTCAAATTCCATTTTATCTTAACCATTGAAGAATTCATCAAAATAGTGAATGAGAAATAAAATGATTTCTCTGGGTTTAGAAATGCATTTTTGGTGATTCTTCCTAATTTTTGTCACACATAGGGTGTTCATGAGCACTTACATCCTCCAGGGATTCTTTTACCAATTACTTGAGAAGCCAGTTCAATAGCATGTTTGAGAGCCAGCCCACACAGAGTGCTTTCAGTGGACCAGGTCTTGTTCCCAGCGCCTCAGGTAGGACAGCTTTATGAAGGTCAGTGTGGTATTACTCCCGTTTTACATATAGAAGAACCAAGACACGGTTACTTGTCTTCATTCATAATGACATAAATGGGAGAGCAGTGATTGGAACCTGGAAGCTTAGCTCCTACACCACTGTCTATCCAGAGCTTTAGAAGTTGAGCTGACATAGGGACCCAGATTTATCTGATTTTGTTTTATTGTCCTGACTGTGCTTCTACAGCTTTCTCCAATGGTCAGGGGCTACCTTCTCCTCACCCCTCACATGGGGCTATACAAATGCCCAGTTTTATACAGGTATCTTAAATGTTGTTATTGCTGTTTTGGTTCTGCCCAGGAAGACATTGTGCTAAAGCATGCTGTACAGACTAAACTTTTCTTGTCAAGGCTCAGTACCTTCAAAAACAAACTAATGTTTTAATTTTTTTTAATGAGTTAATGTTTTAATGAATAGAGATTTTTCTCATGGGCACTTTCTGCCTACAAAACTTACCTAGGCTATTTACAATCTTGTTACTCCTCCCCGTACACCAGAGCTAAGGTGAAAAAAAAAAGGACACTTAGAGGTAACTAGGCAGGTCCCAATGGAAAGAGCAGTCCTCACAGTCTTGCCTAAGGTCAGCCTCTCCTCTGCCATTTACTGTGTGACCTTGGGTAGGTAACTTAACCTCTCTGAGCCTCAGTCTTCATCCCCAAGGAGGGATGATAATGTGACTTTGGAAGGTATTCACAGATCATAAAATGTGAAAATGCCTGGTTTATTATTAGTGGTCCTTAATTCATGTTAATTCCTCTTTCCCTCCATTGTCATGCCTAGACCAAAGCTGACATGAAGACAGCTGGGCATTCTCAGAGCCCTCTTCTCCAGTGCTCTCGACTAAAACATGCTGTACCCATGCATGGGGCTCCTAACAACATTACCTTTTGCTACATACCAAAACCAGTTGCTAAGAAAGCTTTGTAATGTTAAATACCTATAATGGTAAATAACATGATTTAATTGTCCTGTAGGACTCTTGAACTGAGCATTCCTGAATTCTAACTATGTTTGGAAGAAACCAGAAAACACAAGGGCTCACAAGCCAGTTTGCTCACCAGACTTATCCAGGGTGATAAGCCTTTAAAATGACTCACTGATAAGGATATATGTAATTATTTAATAGCTTTAAGAATCATCTCAAAGAAAAATCTTATCCTATTTTTTTAAAGCAGCAAAACCAATAACAATTCTTTAAGTGTGATTGCACTTGAAAAAGTTAATCTTTCAAAGTCACTATATTTAAAGGGCATTTTTCTTATCCTCCCCATTGGCCATTTTTCAATGTCATCCCTCCATTCTACTTTTGTCCCTTTTCATTAAATTATAGGAAAGTCATTTAGGAAAGTCAGATTGGGGAATGTCATGGCAAAAAAAGGGAAACAATTTAAAAATGTAAGCCCAATAAAGCTAGAGCTAATTTTTTAATATATAAGCATGCTAAGTTTAGTAAATGGCAGTTTCACATCCAGCAAAGATTTCTGGAAGAAATTAATAATGTAATTATTGATTGCTTATTTATGTATTTTAATCCAAAAATGACTTGAATCATGTATGAGAAGAAGGGAAAATTTATAATAGCAAGCAAGGACAGAGATCTGGCAAGATGTGTGCAAAATGATGATATATGGGAACAAAAAAACTTTCAGAGGGGGAATCAATAAATGACCAAAAGGGAAGTCATTTACTTTGAAGCCTAAGATCAAAATAGTAAGATAGTAATTAGAGCATATTTTTCCAGGGCTGAGTTCCTTTATCCTTCACTTTTAGATGATGACTTACCCAAATGCACGTAAGTAAGAAAGTTTTTGTTTTATATTGACAGAACACCTTGGTGATGAATAAAGGAGAAGTAAAAAAGACTTTGGTCCCAAACTTAATAGGGTTCCTGGTTCAGTTAACCTCTGTAAAAATTATAAACACTTAGGAAAAAAGCAAAATTGAAGTACTAAAATACGTGCTCTCTGAAGTGCCAGATAAAGGGGTTCATTTGCAAACTACAATTGTAATCTCAATTCTGTACCTCATTTCATTTCAAGTTCACATGATTGGTCCTCAGGCTA
Source organism: Manis javanica (assembly GCF_040802235.1). Taxonomy (NCBI): domain Eukaryota; kingdom Metazoa; phylum Chordata; class Mammalia; order Pholidota; family Manidae; genus Manis; species Manis javanica. Next base: position 103,447,367 of record NC_133162.1, read on the forward strand.
CCATTTGTCTCCTTGCTTTCTTTCCTTGTCCCAATCTCTCCATTTTCTCACTTGTCCTCCGCATCTGCTCTAGATAGTCTTACCGTAACACTTAAAGCATTTTCTTCAAACACACACATACACACACACACATACACTCCACAGCCCCTGCAACATCCATCCACAGTATGACCAAGGGATATAGTATCTCTTCTTGGCTGAATCTTCCAAGGCTCAAGGTAAATCCTGTTTCCACAGAGAAGTTTCCATTCCCGATCACCTCAGTCTGCAATGAAATAGGCATTGTTCCCTCTTCGTCAATGTTAAGTGGCAAATAGTAGTAAAATATGCCTTATGCTGGGATTTCTTCTATCCATTTACAATTGATTATAAGCCCTTTGAGCTTTTTTTACCTCCCTGACCACTGACTTCTGGATTTTGTGCAGAGACAGTGATCAACACTCTGCTCACCAAAGGCTGGTGCCCTTTCTGGTGTCAGCAGTCAGCTTTAAAACTCTTCAAACAAAAAGAAATAGAAAATTCACTCAAGATTATTTGCCTGGCTATGATGAGGAATCAAAGAACCACAAGAAGGTTATTTCTGTCATGGCATAGAGCAGGTGGCCTGAAGTCATATGATGCTTGCTACCTGTGTGATGCTGGGCTAGTTTCATAACCTTTCTGTGCCCTGGTTTCCTCATTCATAAAATGGAGATTGTAACACTTACAATGGCCAATAGTTATATAATGTTCCTTAAGCCTTTTGCAAATAACAATTCATTTCATTCTCATAACACCACTATAAGATAGGAGTTCTATTCATATTTTATACATAAGGAAACAGGTACAGAAAGGATACATTTCTGGCCCACAAGTCACAGAAACAAAGTTGCAGGGCCAGAATTTTAATTTAGGTAGTATAACTGCAGAGCCCATGTTCTTAACCACTAAGGTAAACTGCCTCACTTCTACCATAAGTAGTAATATGTGCTCTTAGTACAAATTTAATAAGGACAGAGAATATATATATGTTATTGGAGACCATAAAAGGATATGATTAGCCCTTTTTTTAATGTAACTGCTTTATAAGATGCAAGGGGGTCCATACAGAATGTGTTGCCTTCTTTGACAGAGCAAGAATTAGGGCTGTTGAAAGGACAAAATAAGATGGGCATGTTAAGCAGTTAGCACAGTGCCTGACAACTAATGTGACCTCATGAGTTTGGAGCCATTATTGTAATTGTTATTCTGGTAATGGTGGTCACTGGGGCTCAGGCACCATTAAAGTCACTGTTGGCTCTTCTTTGCCCTGACACTGTTCTGCTTTACTCTGACCAACTCTTTAGTTGGAATCAAAGACAGATGGATGGGTTCAAACTTATCCCTTAAGGATGGGAGGGGAAGAGCAATGAGGTACCCCCCATGGTTTGATGCCCACCTCAGCTTTACATTGGAAGATCTAGGGTCTAAACAGTTCCTCCACACTGCAGCTGAACTAGGTTATTTTGTTCTCCTTAATGTCTTGTACTTTCTCAGTTCTAAAACTTTGCTCAGTCTGTGCCATCCACCACAAATTCTTTCTCTCTCACATGCACTGGTGTCTGCCAATTCTTCTAAGTACCTTGAAATTTTACCACATGCACAGAGCTTTTTCTCCTTCTGCTAAGTAAATGAATGCTTTTATCCATTTACTCATTTTGCAAACATTCATTGATATCTATTCTACTGGGTGGCAGACACTTTGAAAGGCACTGGAGATGATCAAACCCAAAGAGCCTCAGCCTCTGCCTTCAAGAGAGTGAGAAAAATCAGTGATTAAATGCCATGTGGTAAGTGCTATGAATGCAAGTTAGACAATATTGCTCCTTCCTTCCTTTGAGCTTCATATCCCCTTCTTGGCATTGTTTTTGAGACTCAGCATATTCTGTCTGCTGTTAAGTTATTTATGCTCCTCTTTTACACCCTGATTAGTATATAAACTGATTAGTATATAAACCAGGGCCAAGGAACATGACTTTTGCTCCATAGATTATCAAGGCAACCTCAAGGTCAGAATCTCCCAAATGCCTAAGAAATACTTTTTGCATTGAACCCACCATGCTGTAGGTTATAAAAATACTCCATTTACAAGAACAACTCTGCACATAATCATTAGGAAAAAAACAGAGATGTTTCTTCATGACCTTCCAGGGTTCTTTGCCAGGCAACATCCAACCTACCCTCAATCACACTCAGACACAGAGTGAGAAGCAGTGAGATTTAGAGCTTCAGTTGCTTGAAAGCTATTGCTTTGGCAATCCAGCAATGACATATGGCTCTTTATTACTGGGCCTTACAGCTCTGAGCAATTTTATCTGCCAGAGGGAGAATATTCACTTCAGAATTTTGGATGTAAATATTCAGTCCCTCGTGCTTTGCATGTCATTGCTAATGGTGTATGAATAATGATCCAAGAGAAGTATAAATAATCATTTGGCTCTACAATGAAAATAACAGTTCTGACTATAACCAGCAAAAAATGAAATAGTGCAAACTTCAAACTCAAATCAGGAGGTTATCATCTATATCTGCCTCAGAAAGAAATTCTTACTGTCAGAGGACAGAATAAATTTTTTTTTTTAAGGAAAGCACCAGCCCATTTCTGCAACCCTATTTCAGTCAAAAAAATAGGCAGACCCCAAATTACAAGTGGGTTATATTTCTAAGGCCTTTTGTATCTTAAATGTTCAGAACCCAATTCTAACATGACTATATAATGGTGATCCAATTTCCAGGAATAAACCTTCCATAAGGGACCTAAACATCTTTGAAAGTGTTTCAGTGGGAATGTGGGATTCCAGTCCAATTCAAAAACACAGGAATGGGAGGACAATGTGCAAGAATTTATTTGGCTGCTCAGTATGGATAAGCAGGTGTCCCCTTCTGTGTCTGATTGTGAAAATGGCCACAAAGATCTCCTATACACATGCCCGTTGGCAATGTGACTTAGCAGCTCCTCCAAAGGAAGTGGTGGAGTCAAGATCTTCCATCTTGAATCAAGCAGTAGAATCTCTGTTTTCATCCCTTGAATTTGGGCTCAGCCATTTGAACTGCTCTGGCCAGTGAGACAATAGCAAATGTGATACAAGCAGAGGCTTGAAAAGTGCTTGTGCATAAGGACTTACCTTCTCTTGCTGCTTTTGGGAACCCTCCACAGCCAAGTCTCACCCAAATTAGATCAAGCCAGCAACCATTCACCTGAGGGAGTCTGTCCTAGACCACTTACCCACATCCAAGCCACCAGCTGACTGCTGAGATCAGCTGAGCACTCAAAGACCAGAAGAAATGGCCACCCAATCCACAGAATCACAAGAAATGAGAAATGTTTGTTGTTTTAAGACATTTCATTTTGGTGACATTTTATGCAGCAAAAGCTAGTTGGTACACCTTCATCCCATGCTATCTGGTCCATGTAAATCTCTACCCAAATTCCACATTTTGGGTAGGGGAAATACCTACCCAGAAATCGGCTAAGCTATACTCAGAACTTAGTGTTGGAAGTATCTCCCTCTTTCACGGTCCTGGGGTAATAGTTGAAAGGTAGGAGTTGGGATGCTGGCAATTCCCAGAAGAGACCATTCTGCAGTCTGACGTGAGCAACACCTATGGTAGCACTGATGGGGGATGAGGGGCTCTAGGATAGAGAATGGGAGCAGTTGGAGCTATAACAGTATGAGAAATTCCAAAGTGAAAGATTTGTATATTGGGGTCTGCCTTTCCCAAGCCAAACCATTCAAATCCACTCTAGCATCCACCAAACACCCTCTCGACCTACACAGGAGACTGAAGGTCCTGTAAAGGGGGCCCGGGTAGGTTCCACACCCTAGAAGAAGCTTGGCATGGGTGTTGAATGAGTCTAACAACATACCTGCCACGTAACTAAACTCTGCCTAAGTTCCTCACTCCTGACTATTTTGCTCTGACAACTGCTTCCTTAACTGTGCACATTTTCTAGCACCAAATAGATGTATTTGGCCTTGAGGTGCCCTGAACCCAGCACAAATGCCACCCTCCCTCATTACCAATGGCTGTTACTTGGCCAAATCAGTTTCTGCAGGGCCCAGCACCAGAAGTCCTCCTGTCACACTGCTCCACGAATCCCCTTGCCAATCAGAAGTGAAACAAAAACTGGCCTCTTCTTGCCATCTCTGTCATGACTCCATCCTGAGCCACACTGAACTCTGTTTTGTCCACAGTCATCATGAACACTATGTCTATCAGTTTCATTTTCATGCTTTTCCCATATCATGTACATTACTAATAGACAGTTTTAAATTCCTTTCTTGTCTTTCTTTTTGAAGTTTCTTTTCTTTATTTTACCTCAGTGACTTTTAATTTAGGTCACTTCATTTTATCCCATATGTCCTCTACCATACATCTGTATTGGGACAAAGTGATATAAATCTATAAACTATTTGTGTAATTATCTCTTTTCTTTTATCTGAAAGCAAGAATTTGTTTTGTTTATCTGGTGGTTTTCCCAATTTTTCTGTTATAACATCTTTCTAGATTCTGGTTTTTTTCAGCCAACATACGACTTAGCCCTCCCAATTTCATGTTCTCCAAAAATGTGGTATATGGGCCTTCTGTGTCTTTATCCAGGTTCATGATAAAAACTGTCAAACAAGAAAGAAAACTTTGGCACACTGCTAAAGATCTTCATCCAAACAACCTCAAATCATTCATGAGCTATGAATCTACCAAACATTATAGGATCTAACCCACATTTCGAGAATGCTATCCTGATCATCTCTCAAATGCATGAAGACAGAAAAGGAACATTCCATGCAGGGGGGGAATAAAATGACGAAAAGAGAGGAGAAACATACGATCTCTTTCTGAAATGGAGAAGATTTTCTTATATTAAAAAATTGAAGAGAGATTAAACATGGCAGTGTGAGAGGTGAGACAGAGGCCTCCTCCTAAAACCACATATAATACAAAAATATAATTAATACAACTAATCCTGAAAGAGCAACAAGAAAGAAGGCTGTGCCAGACTGCATACACGTGGAGAAAAGAACAGACCTCACAGAACAGGGTAACATACCAAAGCCATGATCTGGCAGGAACCAAGCCCTTCCCCAACCCCAGCTCACTGGCAGGAGGAAGAGAAATGCAGTGGGGAGAGAGTGGAGGCCTGGGACTGCTGAACACCCAGCCCTGGAGATCTGCTCTGGGAGCATGAACCTACATTGCATGGTGCTCTGGACATAAGTGGGGTTGGAAAGCTAAGACAGGCGGAATATCTGGAGAGACTGAGATTCCAGCTGCTTGTGGAAAACAGGGATCCACATCCAGCTGCTTTGGGATTAATGAAAGGCAGGCAGTCTGAAAGACTTCTTAACAGTGAAAGGGCTGCTAAAGGGGCAAGGATTGCACAGAGCTTACTGGTCAGGAGAAAGAACAGGTGGACAAAATTGCCTAGCTGCACTCTGCCCTGCAAGTTGGGAACTTTCAGAAGCTGCATTCCCCTGGCTGGCTACACAACTCCGAAGGCCCTCCAACATGATATGCAGCCTGCTGCAAATTCCTCCCAGCCAGCCGGCAACAGCTCACATACTGGCAGCTCATGCCTGGTGTCAGGCCAACCAGAGGGAAGCCCCACCTATGGCAGCCACAAATACAAAGCACAGAGGCTTACACCTGTGTGCTCAGTCCACTGGTTCTGGCAGTAGAGGCAGGTACACCAGCCAGGAGGCAGACACCACCCCCCAGGCATGAGTGCCACTCCCATGCAACCCCCAAAATCACTCCAAGGGCTAAGCAGCTCCAGAGAGTAGAACTTCTGGACACTAGAGAGCACCAAATACAAATATGAAATGTCAAAGGAACCTGGTGCAAACCAAAATCCCACAAACACTAGAAAAACAGGCAAGTGAAACTGAACTCATGAATCATTCTGAAAGAGATTTCAAAATAAAAATCATAAACATGTTCATGGAGGTACAGAAAAATATTCAAGAACTCAGAGAAGAATTCCAGATGGAGATTCAATCATTAAAGAATAAAATATCAGAAATGAAACATACAATGGAGGGATTTAAAAGCAGATTAGATATAGTGGAGAAGATGGTAAATGGAATAGAAATTAGAGAAGAGGAATACAAAGAAGCTGAGGCACAGAGAGAAAAAGGATCTCTAGGAATGAAAGAATATTGAGAAAACTGTGTAACCAATACAAAGAGAAGAATATTTGCATTATAGGGGTACCAGAAAAAGAGAGAAAAAAGGCATAGAAAGTGTCTTTGAGGAGGTAATTGCTGAAAACTTCCCCATCTGGGGAAGGAGATAATCTCTCAGGCCATGGAGGTGCACAGATCTCCCAACACAAGGGATGCAAGGAAGACAAAACCAAGACATATAATAATCAAAATGGAAAAGATCAAGGATGAGGATGGACGATTAAAAGCAACCAGAGAGAGAGAAAAAATATCACCTACAAAGGAAAACCCATCAAGCTATCATCACACTTCTCAACAGAAACCTTACAGGTCAGAAGGGAGTGGCATGATATCTTTAATAAAATAAACAGAAGGGCCTTGAACCACCAATACTCTACCTGGCAAGATTATCATTTAAATTTGAAGGAGGGATTAAACAATTTCCAGATAAGCAAAAGGTGAGAGCATTTACCTCCCACAAACTGTCTCTACAGTGTATTTTGGAGGGACTGCTACAGATGGAAGTGTTTCTAAGGCTAAATAGCTGCCACTAGAGGAAATAAAACCACAGTAAAGAAAGTAGAACAATTAATTACTAAGCAGATGTAAAATAAAATCAACTACCCTGTAAGTCAGTCAAGGGATAGACAAAGAGTACAGACTATGCTATCTAATATGTAAAGAATGGAAGAGAAAGAAAAAGTAGGAAAAAAAGAAGAATCTTTAGATTGTGTTTGTAATAGCATACTGAGTTGTTAGACTGTTAGATAGTAAGGAAGTTACCCTTGAACCTTTGGTAACTACGAATCTAAAGCTTGCAATGGCAGTAAGTACATACCTATCTATAATCACCTTAAATGTAAATGGTCTGAATGCACCAATCAAAAGACATAGAGTCAAAGAATGGATAAAAAAAAAAGACCCATCTATATGCTGCCTACAAGAGACTCACTTTAAAACCAAAGACATGCACAGACTAAAAGGGAAAGGATAGAAAAAGATATTTCATGCAACTAACAGGGAGAAAAAAGCAGGAGTTGCAGTACTTCTGTCAGACAAAATAGACTTCAAAACAAAGAAAATTACAAGAGAAAAAGAAGGACATTACGTAAGATAAAGGGGTCAGTCCAATAAGCGGATATAACCAATATAAATATCTATGCACCCAACACAGGAGCACCTATGTATGTGAAACAAATACCAACAGAATTGAAGGGGGAAATAGAATGCAATGCATTCATTTTAGGAGACTTCAACACTCTACTCACTCCAAAGGACACATAAACTAGACAGAAAATAAGTAAGGAGACAGAGGCACTGAACAACACATTAGTACAGATGGACCTAACAGACATCTACAGAACACTCTACTCAAAAGCAGCAGGATACACATTCTTCTCAATCGCCCATGGAACATTTTCAAGAATAGATCATATACTAGGGCACAAAAAGAACCTCTTTAAATTCAAAAAGATTGAAATTGTACCAACAAGCTTCTCAGACCACAAAGGTATGAAACAAGAAATAAATTAGGCAAAGAAAATGAAAAATCCCATAAACACATGGAGGCTTAACAGCATCCTCCTAAATAATAAATGGATCAATGACCAAATAGAAAAAGAGATCAAGCAATATATGGAGACAAATGACAATAATTTAACACCACAAAAATCTGTGGGACACAGTGAAGGCCATGCTCAGAGGGAAGTATATTGCAATACAAGCCTACCTCAGGAAAGAAGAAAAATCCCATATGAACAGTCTAAACTCACAATTAATGAAACTAGAAAAGGAAGAACAAATGAGGCTCAAAGTCAGTAGAAGGAGGGACATAATAAAGATTAGAGCAGAAATAAATGAAAGCAAGAAAAATAAAACAATAGAAAGAATCAATTAAAGCAGGAGATGATTCTTTGAGAAAATAAACAAAATAGATAAACCCCTAGCCAGACTTATCATGAAAAAAATGAGAGTCTACACACATAAACAGAATCAGAAATGAGAAAGGAAAAATTACTATGGACACCACAGAAATACAAAGAATTATTACAGAATACTATGAAAAATTACATGCTAACAAACTGGATAACCTAGAAGAAATGGACAACTTTCTAGAAAAATACAACCTTCCAAGGCTGAATCAGGAAGAAACAGAAAATCTGAACAGACCAATTACCAGCAACAAAATTGAGTTGGTAATCAAAAAACTGCCTATGAACAAAACCACTGGACTGGATGGCTTCATTGTTGAATTTTATCAAACATTTAGTGAGCACCTAATACCCACCCACCATCCTTAAAGTTCTACAAAAAGTAGAAGAGGAGGGAATACTTCCAAAGTCATTCTATGAGGTCAGCATCACTCTAATGCCAAAACCAGGCAAAGACACCACAAAAAAAGAAAATTACAGACCAATATCCCTGATGAACATAGTACATATCAAAAATACTCAAAAAAACATTAGCAAACTGAATTCAAAAATGCATCAAAAAGATCATCCATCATGATCAAGCAGTATTTACTCAAGGGATGCAAGGATGGTACAATATTAGAAGATCCATCAACATCATCTACCACATAAACAAAAAGAAGGACAAAAACCACATGATCATATCCATGGATGCCAAAAAAGCATTTGGCAAAATTCAACATACATTCATGATAAAATCTCTTAACAAAATGTCTATAAAGGTCAAGTACCTCAACATAATAAAAGCCATATATGACAAACCCACAGCCAACATCATACTTAACAGCAAGAAGCTAAAAGCTTTTCCTTTAAGATCAGTAACAAGAGAAGGATGCCCACCCTCCCCACTTTTATTCAACATAGTACTGGAGGTCCTAGCCACAGCAATCAGACAACACAAAGAAATAAAAGGTATCCAGATTGGCAAGGAAGAAGCTATGCTGTCACTGTTTGCAGATGACATGATATTGTACATAAAATACCCTAAAGAATCCACTCTAAAACTACTAGATCTAATATCTGAATGGAGCAAAGTTGCAGGATACAAAATTAACACACAGAAATCTGTTGCATTCCTATACACTAACAATGAACTAGCAGAAAGAGAAATCAGGAAAACAATTCCATTCACAATAGCATCAAAAAGAATAAAATACCTAGGAATAAACCTAACCAAGGAAGTGAAAGACCTATACTCTGAAAACTACAAGACACTCATGAGAGAAATTAAAGTAAATACCAATAAATGGAAATACATCCTGTACTCATGGATAGGAAGAATTAATATTGTCAAAATGGCCATCCTGCCTAAAGTAATCTACAGATTCAGTGCAATCCCTATCAAAATACCAACATCATTCTTCAACGAACTAGAGCAAATAGTTCTAAAATTCATATGGAACCACAAAAGACCCAGTTAGCCAAAGTAATCCTGAGAAGGAAGAATAAAGATGGGGAATTACATTCCCCAACTTCAAGCTCTACTACAAAGCCACAGTAATCAAGACAATTTGATACTGGCACAAGAATAGATCCATAGACCAATGGAACAGATTGGAGAGCCCAGATATAAAGCTAACCATATATGGTCAATTAATATATGACAAAGGAGCCATGGACATACAATGGGGGAATGACAGCCTCTTCAACAACTGATGTTGGCCAAACTGGACAGTTACATGCAAAAGAATGAAACTCAATTCTCGTCTAACCCCATACACAAAAGTAAACTCAAAATGGATCAAAGACCTGAATGTAAGTGATGAAACCATAAAACTCTTAGAAGACAACATAGGCAAAAATCTCCTGAGTATAAACATGAGCAACTTTTTCCTGAACGCATCTCCTTAGGCAAGGGAAACAAAAGTAAAATGAACAAATGGGACTACATCAAGCTGAAAGCTTCTGTACAGCAAAGGACACCATCAGCAGAACAAATAGGCATCCTACAGTATGGGAGAATGTATTTGTAAATGACATATCCAACAAGGGGTTAACATCCACAGTATATAAAAAACTGACATGCCTCCACACCCAAAAAAGCAAATAACCCAATTAAAAAATGGGCAGAGGATATGAGCAGACAATTCTCCAAATAAGAAATTCAGATGGCCAACAGGCACATGAGAAGATGCTCCACATCACTAATTATCAGGAAAATGCAAATTAAAACCACAATGAGATATCACCTCATACCGGTTAGGATGGCCAGCATCGAAAAGACTGAGAACAATGAATGCTCGCAAGGAGGTGGAAAAAGGGGAACCCTCCTACACTGCTGGTGGGAATGTAAACTAGTTCAACCATTGTGGAAAGCAATACGGAGGTTCCTCAAAAAACTAAAAATACAAATGCCTTTTGACCCAGAAATTCCACTCCTAGGAATTTACCCAAAGAATACAAGTTCTCAGATTCAAAAGACCTATGCACCCCTATGTTTATCACTGCACTGTTTACAATAGCCAAGATAATGGAAGCTACCTAAGTGTCTATCAGTAGATGAATGATAAAGAAGATGCGGTACATATACACAATGGAATACTATTCAACCATAAGAAAGAAACAAATCCTACCATTTGCAACAGCATGGATGGATCTGGAGACTATTATGCTCAGTGAAATAAGCCAGGCAGAAAAAGACAAGTACCAAATGATTTCCCTCATTTGTGGAGTATAACAACAAAGCAAAACTGAAGGAACAAAACAGCAGCAGACTCACAAATTCCAAGAAGAAACTAGTGGTTACCAAAGTGGGGTGGGGGAGAAGGCGGGTGAGAGGGAGGAAGAAGGGGATTGAAGGGTATTATAATTAGTACACCTGGTGTTGGGGGGATCATAGGGAAGGCAGCGTAGCACAGAGAAGACAAGTAGCAACTGTGGCATCTAACTACACTGATGGACAGTGACTGCAACGGTGTGGGCGGGGGGACTCAGTAATGTGGGTGAATGTTGTAATCACATTGTTTTTCATGAGAAACCTTCATAAGACTGTATATCAATAATACCTTAATAAAAAATTGTTTAAAAAATATTGAAGTGAGTCTACAAAAAACAATTCCAATTTATTTGAACAGCTCCACATCTGAAAGTGTTTTGAAAGTTGTACTTGTTTACCTTAATTTAAGAAAATTAAATATTCTCTCACCTTTATTTCTATAGAACTTGATTCCTATGTTGTATTTAGAGTTGGCAGTCATTAGTGTGGTTCAACAAATAATTCTCTTTCTTTTCTTTCTGGATGCATGATGTGGTTTCAGTTCCCCAACCTCTTTAAGGTTTGGAGTGTTCATACGACTTGCTTTGTCAAAAGAAATGTGAGTGAAAGTGCTGTGTTGTTCGGGACTGAAGCTGATTTTCCTGTCATGGTCTGCTGGAAAGCAAATGTGGAGATGAAGCCTCCATCAGCCTGGAGCCATTGGTAAGGACCATAAGCAGAGCTCTTGTGCTGAACCACATCGAACTTGTATGTGAATGAGGAGGCACTGGGTGTGTTCGTTACTGCAGCACGCACACCCTGTCCTATCCAAACTGGTATATAGAGTTTTCTTGGGTATGCACATATGAGAGTGTATGTCTGTAGGGGGCTAGGGGAAATGAAGATGAATTGGGCATGGGGCTATAGCAGTGGCACAATAGACAAAATTCCCTGACCTTATGGAGCTTACATTGTATTACAGGAAGCCAATAACCCTCTGACTTTTCATTTCATGTTCTTCAGAAATTTCATTATCAGTTGTGTTTATAGGGTTTTATCCAAGAAAGCCACACATTGGACAACTTCCTCTTCCCCTCAGTCATACAGGGTTGGATAAAAGACACTGTCTTACCTTCTTTCTTGAATCCATCTATTCTGAAGCATGCCCTCAAGGCAAAGGGTCCTTCCATTCCTCCCTCAGCAACATTCAGGCTGCTGCATTTGCTCCACGAGCTCTAACCAGCTCCCAGGTGAGATCCAGATAGAGTGTGCATCACACGCTGAGTAGGAAGGGCTTCAGCTGGGATGTCCTAACATCCTCTGCCTCCCCAGTTTCTCAGAACTGCTGGAGTGGGAGTAGGGTGGGAAGGCAGGTGGAATCCAGTGGTGAGGTGTGGGTCCTCAGTTTAGATTTCTTTTTTGGTGTTTGTTCTTGCCAGTGCACCACAAGCAGTATATTTCCTTTCATTTATACTTACGCTGGTGGCTCATCTGAATCAGCATTTTTTTAAAAGTGCACCTGTGATGCTGTGCGCAGCCCACAGTGAAGAACCCCTCAGCACAGGTGCCTTTTCCAAAATGACAGAAAATTCTTTCTCTAGAAGGTAATGTGCTGAGGCCTCCCCAGGGAGAGTGAGCAGTCCTCTTACTAGGTAAAGCAGAGTTCCTTGCTTTTTGGAGTGGGTAGAGATGAGGCTATTACTCAGGAGAGACATTAACCTTTAACAGCACCTACGCCTGTTGTTCCACGGTTAAGTTCCTTAGAGTTCATTCCTCCCACTGAGGGAGGGTCTGCCAAAATCTCCTTCTATACAATGTACCTTTATTAGATGAAATCTAATATTTATTTTCTGTAAACTCATGCACCTTTCTGAACAGAATGTGGATTTTTCTCTTATTTAACGCTCAGATTTTGATTGTGATTAAGTTCTTTTTTATCCCTTCCTTCTCATTGTGAAATAATCTGCCATTTGTTTCCAGCAGGTCTGGTCGGTGAGTTTACTTTCCTGACATTTAAGCCCTGGGCTTCCAGAGTTTCAGAACTTGCCTTTATTTACATCTCCAAGCCTTTAACTGGGCCGTGAGAAGTCATAATCCATTTAACTAATAGTCCTGGCAACTATGTGAGTTGAGAAAAAGAAGATGATGAAAAAGCTTATTGAAAAATAAGAAAATGCAAGAATTTATCCTCAAGCATCAGCAAGTTGTCCCAATTTCTACAGCAGTGTCATACAAACTGCACATTGTCACATATTAGTGGCTCACAAAATCAGTTTAGTCATTTGTGACCAGCATTTCAAAGGACATAGAATAGAAAATATCAACATCTGCCAGACTTGAGAAAGATACTGTTTTATGAAATCGTATTTCATATACACACCTGTGAATGTGTGTGTGTGTTTGCAGTTCTAGGTTTGAGTGTGGCTGTGATATAAAACATATTGAAACATATAAAACACACTCATCTAAAGGGTCTTGGGTGACATCAGACATTCCAAAAAGTGTTGGAATGGCCCTTTACCATGACCTTCACCTTCCTATTAACCACCTTCCCCTGTGTCTTTCTGCCTCCCATATGCCTCACCCTCTTCCCATAAAGCTGGTTTGGTCCAAGTAATAGAGTGACACACATTAAGGGTGAATCTACATGAGCTTTGGATTTCCATCAATCCAGTCCTGGAGTTGGCTCACACAACCTTCTGTCTAGCTAGAGGGTGTATTATAGCTAACTGTACAGCCAAGTAAAACTAATTCACACACAGCCAATGGAGAAGCAGAAAACCCTGTGTGAAAAATTCCACCCAAGTTTGTAAAAACAAATGTTTTGAAGGCAAACAGCATTATATACAGCTCAGGTAAATTATTTTCAAAACACAGGGCATTTTCATCATCACCCCAAATTTTAACACTAAGTAACCCAGCAGAGCAATATTGGGAATTTAGCATCCATTTTCAATCACTCTTTTACTGCATCTTTTTGCTTTTACCCCTGGATGGCTTGTCAAATGAAAGCCAAAGTTTGAAGGAAAAAAGCCAAAGTCAAGAGTAGAATGATGATGCTTGGGAGTGAATAGAGGAAGAGAAAAATGCATACAAGAACAACCCCCAGGGGGATAGGAGAAGAGAAGTTTGGGAGAAAGGGACCCCACAGGGGCAGAACAAAACATGTTCAGACCAGCTTCAAATAATTCTTCATGGCTGGGCACAGGAGGAAAGGTTAAAATAACATGCACTTCCCTCAGTAAAACTCAAATACAAAAAGACTGAGCAGGACCAGGGTTTTGTATTTGCCTGCACCTGTTCTCTCCAGGAGGACCTGGTAGACACTGGGAATGGAACTCTTTACAAGCAGTGATTTTACATTTGATGGGTAAATTAATGATGAAAATAGACATGGCTACGACAACCATGTAAGCAATTATCATGTAGAAAGGTAAAATGAAAAGATTGGTATTTATTAGACCATAGCCTTATATATTACAGATAATAAACCAGAATTGGAATTGAACTTTCCCTAGATATTCGTCCAAGGTAGACATCCATCCAACCCCAGGTCAAAGACACATTTGGCAAAGCTTGTTAAATGCTATGAGCTTCAAATGATATACCAGAAATCATTTTTTTGCAGTGGACTCCCAACTAATTTTTAAGAGTCCCTCCATTAGACTCATTACCAGTTTTTCTGGTGAAAAGATCAGAATCAACTTGCAAATACGTAAGTCTAATATTTTTCATGAAGTAACTTTAAAAAATTATCAACTTCAATAATCTAAACATTGACTTTCACAAACTAAACTGTAGGCAAACATCTTGATTCACAAATAGTACTTAACCTTTTAGGCAACAATTTTAGTGAATACTAAACTATTTATTACCTGTTTTATTCTTTGCTCCATGCTACCAGGGCAGGCAGTTCTGCAAATATTTACTAGTACCTAATACAATCATCTTTAAGGTGAAAGTCTCACCCTGTATCTTTTTAAGGCTTACCATTTGATATAATTTTACACTTACAGAAAATTTGAAAAACTGTAATTTACACCTTTCTTTTTTCTTTGTCAGTCTGCCTAGAGGTTTATCAATTTTATTATTGCTGTTACTGTTGTTTTCCCCCAAAGAACCAGCTTTGGGTTTCATGAATTTTTTTATTTCATATTTGTTTTCAATTTCATTTTTTTCTGTTCTTGTATTTATTATTTCTTTTCTTCTGCTTGTTTTCAGTTTACACTCTTCTAATTTCTTAAAGTAAAAACTTACATTATTAACTTAAGACCTTTCTTCTTTTCTCATATAAGCATGTCATGCTTAAATTCTCCTCCAAGTACTGTTTTAGTCACATAATGCAAATTTTTACATGTGGTATTTTAATTTTATTTAAAGATATTTTAAATTTTCTATTGATATTTTCTCTTTGACACATTTGTCATTTAGAAATGCATTAAATTTCCAAATATTTTAGAATTTTCCATCTGTTATTGATTCCTAGTTTAATACTATAATGGTCCAAGTATACTTTGCATGACTTCTATTCTTTTTTAATTTAAGGTTTGCTTTATGTCATCAAAAATGGTCTATATTAGTGAGGTTTTTATGTGCTCTTGCAAAGAATGTGAGGTCTAATGCTGTCAGGTGGAGTACTCCATAAATGTAAATTAGGTCAACATGGCTGATAAAATTGTTCAGGCCTCCTACATTCTTACTGATTTTCTGTCTGCTTGCACTGTTAAATACTCAGTGTTGAAAACTCCAACTATATTGGTGAATTTGTCTATTTCTCCTTTTAGTTCTATCTGTTTTTTGCTTCATGTATTTTGAAGGTCTGGCTAGGCACATACACATTTAGGATTATTATGCCTTTTAAGAGAGTCAACCCTTTTATCATTTTGGAATATCTATCTTTATCCCTTATGACATCCTTGTCTAAAACCTACTTAGTTTGTTTAATACAGCTATTTCAACTTTTTTACAGTTGGTGTTTGCATGGCATATCTTTTTCCATTCTTCTATTTTTAGCCTATTGATATATTTATATTAAAGCGGGTTTCTGGTAGGTAGTATAGTGTTTGCATAGCATTTTTCCTATCTGGTAGGTTGTCTTGCTTTCTTATCCTATCTGACAATCTCTATCTTTTAACTGGTTTGTTTAACCTGATCATATTTAATGAGATTATTGATACAGCTGAATTAAAATCTACCACCTTGCTAGTTGCTCTCTATCTGTCCCATCTGTTCCTCTTGTACTTTGCATTGGAATTTGTACTAGAATTGCAAATTGGAGAATTGCATTGGAAGGCAATTCTCCAAGTTTCTACATGTTTTGTAGCACCTACTGTCTCAGACTATGTTTACAGGAATGTTTGTATAAGCAAACAAAACAAAACCTGGAAGGACAGAGATAGTGTCTACTTCTAAAACAGAAGACAGATTTGTTTCCTGACAAGGAAATTTGACCTTTGTTCTGTGAGTTTGGTTTTTATTTGCTTTGTTTTTAGGTTCCACATATAAGAAAGATCATAAAGTATTTGTCTTTCTGTCTTATTTCACTTAGCATAATGCTCTCAAGGTCCATCTGTGTTGTCACAAATGGCAGGATTTCCTTTTATTTTTATGGCTGAATAGTATTCCATTATGTATGTATGTATGTATGTACATGTACATGTATCACATTTTCTTTGTCCATTCATCTGTCAATGAATGCAGGTTGTTTCCATGTCTCCACTATTTTAAATAATGCTTCAGTGACCATGGGGGTGCAGATGTCTCTTCAGCAGAACAATTTCATTTTTTTCATACATATATTTAGAGGTGGAATTGCTGGATCATGGTAGTTCTATTTCTAATTTTTTGAGAAATAAATAATTTTAAATAATAGAGAAACCCTGCTATTCTCTTCAGCCCTTTCACTCTGTCCTTCCCAAGGAAAGAAGGATTTATTTGATTGGTGACTTGAGAAATAGGTCATTATCCATGTCTGACTTAGACCCTCTTTGGTTCTCTCCAATGGAACTGTGAGCCCAAAGACCATGCTCCTTTCCTCCTCTGCTCTTTTGTCCTTCAATCAGCAAACTAACACATGAGAGTAGAATCCTGTACTGGTAAGGAGGCTTTTGTTGTTCAGTCTTAGATCAAAACGACAATCTCCAACCCTGCTCTACCAACAAAACAGTAGGTATTTGACACCCGATCAGATGTTTGCATCTTTTTCTCCTTAGGTCACAATTATCATTCATCAAAACCCCATGAGTAGTAGAAGAAGAATTTGATGAGATGAGGTTAAACAAACGAGGAAGTAGAAAGGGTAAGTCATGGAAGACCTAGGTTGAAAGCAACAGAGGAGATGATAACTACTGCCTCTGAGGCTGGTATATTTGCAAAGTGTTAAGCGTTAATGCAGGAAGAAGAAATGCCACACTTGTTTTTGGCCCTGGGGAAAAAACTGATGGTGGATCTTTCCTGTGAACTACTTCCTTTGCACCAGAATATTCCTGGCTTCCTATTTTGCCAAGGGAAAACCTTGGGCAGCAAGCTATAAGAACTTTTTTGAAACCTTTTTGCAGTGCCTTAGCACTTCCAAAAGTTGAGCCATAATGTGAGGTTTTGTAAACCAATGATCTTTAAAGTAAAAAAAGTTCCCTTGATCGAATTCTATTGATCAAAATTGTACTTGTCATGGTAAAACACTCCCTCATGTAATGCAAATATCCACAGGATTTTCTAAAATAGGTCAGCCAATAACATAATTGGTTTGGCCCTATTGTATATGCCAAGCAGGTTATCAGACCAAACTAATAACCATCCCATTTGTATGCAGGTCAGAAAAGAAGGATTCCTAAGAGCTGTCTACATTCTTCCATGAACAGAAAATACTGTAGCAAGGTATTCATATTTTGGTCTATAATGCCAGTAAACATTTATTATTGTCATTATTATTTAGCATAAAGCATCAGGCTCAGAGACAAGCTTTCATTCAAACACAAAAACTATTCGCCTTTGTGATACAGGTGCTATCTGTGTCACATAAGAAGCTTTTCTATATTCTTATAAATAATGTACTGTTTGTAACAGACGCCAGTTCAAAGCATAATTGTAAACATTTTGTGCATGGTAGTTGCTGTAGTGTTGATACCCTGGACTGTTGAAGTCTGTGATATGAAGATGGGTAGCAAAAAGATATGAATAGCTCAAAGAAGGAGCTGAAGTAAAACTATTATTTTGCTACTTACTAGAAACTTTCAAAATCTTGTTCTCCAAATATACTGGGACTGAACCAATTTAACTCCCACACATTTGACCTTTATGAATTGAGAACAATGTTTTAATTTATATAAACACCATCACAAAGAAAAAGCCATTAACATCATTCCAGTATGTCTGAGAAAATTTTTAGTTCTTAAGAAAGTTTAATGAAAGGTCAATTCAAACTCTAATTTCTAAAAATTCATGATTCACTGAAAAAATATGAACAGCAACACACGTTTATATTTAGGGCAGTTAGAAAAACTATAACTACTAGGCTCCTGATCTTAATCAGATATTCAGGTACATAGTTTTTGAAAAACTATTGCTTTCAACTGAACTAACTGCATTTATTACCTCTAACAAGAGGTACCATGAAGAATGGGGCAATTCCTCAACCTAGAATAGAAGATATATCATAAATACATTTAAAGTATATAAATGGAGTGTACATGTCACTTTAAGATTGTATCTATGCAGTCTTGGGATTTCAAAAGTGACTTGACATGATTATCTGACTAATTCACACATGCACACACATGTGCATACCTAACAACTACTGAATGATTAAGCTTGGGAAAGTTAAGAACAGGAAAAATGATTTATGCAGATTGATGATACAAGCAGATCAAACCCTCAGGGTAATTATTCAGAATCAGTTTTAATCTGGTTAAAGATTATTTTCCTTTTCCTCTTTCCAAATGGGAGAAATTTTCCAGATGCAAATAGAACAACAAAACAAGTTTGTTACCTTTTGCCTTCTTTGACTCCTCCCCCAGGACAAAGCAGAAATTTCAGCTCTTGCCTCCAGAACAGAGAGCCACCCTGGTAGCTGATGGAACCCTGAGAGACTCGGGGCCAGAAGAGATCAAGGCCAAGAATTCCTTCAGCAGGTTACAGTGCTACAGGAGCAAAGGCGTGTCCGGACTACCCCAGAGAGCAGAAAACAGCCAGAGAGGATCTAAAGGGTGGTGTTGGTTTCCTATTGATGCTTTAACAAATTACCAGAAATTCACTGGCTTGAAACAGCACAAATTTATTATCTTGCCATTCTGTAGGCCAGAAGTGCATCATGCTTCTCAGTAGGCTAAATTCAAGGTGACTGCAGCGCTGTGTTCTTTCTTAATGCCCTAGAGAGGAGCCCATTTCCTTGCCTTTTCCATCCTCTAGAGGCCACCCACATTCCTTGGTTCATGGCCCCCTTCCATCTTTGAAGCCAGCCATGCTATATCCTTCTGACCACTCCTCCATTGTCACATCTTTTTTCTCTCTTCTTCTGCCTCCTTCAACTTTTAAGGACCCTTGTGATTACACTGGCAATCACACCAGATACACACCATGCACCCAGAAAATTCAGAATAATCAACCAACCCCAAAATTTTAATCACATCTGCAAAGTACTTTTTGCCATTTAAGAGAACATATTCACATGTTCTGGGGATAAGGAAGTGGACATTTCGATGGAGTGGGGGGCATTATTCTATCTACTACAGAGGCTAGTAGGAATGTACTTCAATCATGGTTACTATCAAGAGTGATTGTCTTTCATGGGACCAAGCCACCAATGCATGAATGAGTGACCAGACATTTCAAGTCATATCCTGGAAAACCAATCACCCCGTAAAATGTATATACTATACCTGCACTTAAACACAAACTATCATCCTCAAATACTGCCTTTGAACTTTCTTTCTTAAAACTATGTAAACAGCTTTAAATGAAGCTGTCTCTTTAAAATAACTGCCTGAAGTTCAAAAAGGGAAAGACTCTTGACAAAACAGCATTTGCTTGAAGGGCTGTTGATATCATTTGTGAATGAAATGTAAGAAGACAAGATAAATAATTTTCTATCAGTTTTCCTCAAAACTGTGTTCTGTGAAACAATAGTCTTTGAGATGCTACACACACACACACACACACACACACACACACACACAGGATTCTGACCAAGGAGATGCTGAACATTATCCACCTCTGAAGGATTCTCAACATATATCAACATTTCAAAGGTCTGAGAAGTTCCACAGTAAAGAAATATATGTATGGTCAATCTCTGGCTTTTTGAAAAGTACAAAGGGAACATCCAACTGTAATTTGACATCTGTTTTGGCCCTATGTTGTAATCACCGATCCCAAACCCTTGTAAGTTTCCCATTTGGTTCCAGAATTCCTTCTGCTGAACTTTAAGTCAGTCTACAGTAAGCTTGCAGACTTCCATAAGAGTAGTTTACAAATTTATCCTGATCTGATTGTCTACTTCCTCAAATATATATACATACACATATACATAGACATTAAAAAATATTTTTTTACATTTACTGTGTAAATTATATACATGTACTACTGTACTAAAATATACATACATCAAATAGATAATCATAACATAAAAATTAAATAAGCATTATTTTATATATTTTAATTATTATGGTCACTTCATATGACCAATAGTATCTCAAGGAAAAGTATACATTTGGGGTTAGAGTTGTCTTTACTACACTTGGATGTCAATTCATTCTATCAGCAAGTTTCCTCCCTGATTTTCAATGCTTGGCCCATTCCTTATCAGATCTTACAGGATTATGGCTGTTTCTACTTCACAGCATCATTGAAGAAGTACTCATCCTAGAGGTACAAGTAGCAGCTATTTCATGTTCTGTGACCTGACTAGGCTTGCTTTTTTCATCTTGGATATGTTCATATGTTTGTTCATTTTATTTGGTTATTTTGCAGAACTTATTTGAAGCCATTTGTCTATTTTGTGAAGATCAGTTTAGTTAAAAGGAGATAACGTAATACGTAATCATAGTTAACCCAGCACAAGGGTCGCAATAAGCTGAAACCAAAGAGGGTCAGGACTGATGAGCCCTCTCAGCTGTAGGATATCCATCTTCATTCAGCATTTGCTTGGCTTGGTAAGCAGAGGGCCTGCTGGCACACAGCCCGACTTTATATATCTGTATATCAGATATTAGCAAAAATTAATTCCTTTCTCCCTTTTTTTAAACAAAAATCAATAAATAAACGTTCTAAGATTTTCCTCCTGAACCTATTAGTTTGTCGTGTTCACCCTCCAGGAGTTCTTCCCAAATTTCATGACAGCCCTTCATTTCAAAACTATAGCTGTGAATTCAGGGAGGTCAGAATTTAATTCCAGGTCTGCTATTCTAACCCATTTCAGAATTTCAAGGCAAAGTGCTCAAAGGTGCCCAGTAGTGCTCTCAGGAGGATAAACATGGGATTTTTGTTTAGAGAGATCAGCCTCAGGAATATGGGGGCAGGCCTGCTCTGAGACACAGATCTCCTTCCCTGAGGGGACTGCAGTCCCCTGGTGGACAACAGGCTTCATGGTTAACTCAATGTGCTAGAACAGAAAAAAAAGGCTGAGGAACACTAGGGAAGCTCTTTTCCAGGCCTCAGGTCCCATATGGAGGTACACCCATCGAGTAACATTCTTGGTCTCTCCTGAGGAGGCACAGCTAACTGTTGGGTAATTGAAGAAGTACTCATCCTAGAAGTACAAGTGGCAGCTATTCCATGTTCTGTGACCTGACTAGGCTTGCTTTTTTCATCTTGGATATGTTGGGTGGACAGATTAGAGCACAGAAGCTGGATACATGTAGCTCAACCCTTTCCTTTTTCTAGGGCACCTCCCTGGCCTGCAAATGAGACAGACACTCATGGGTAGAGGATAGCCTCTATCCCTACTGGGGAGGCCAGTGTGTGCCCGGGGCTGCCTTTGAATACATGTGCATGTCTGTTCAATTCTGAAGTTCCATTTTAGATAGCCCATTGTTGCCATATCCTAAGTCACATTCTCTCAGATTTTTTTGGGCTTATCTGATTAGCTCCTTATTTACTTCTAAAGTGGTTCCAGACTGGGTCACAAAAATCTAAGACTGAAAAACTGGAATATCAGGCAAATTTACTTTAACTCAGTGAGTGTCTGTTTCTATGCCTGCAAAATGACATTGTTGCATCTTCCTTTTAGGGATTACCTAGCCCAAATCTTAACACTTCTGAACTATTTATTATGTGCAGGCATGTACTAAGTCCTTCGTTATATTTTCTCATATTATCTTCACAATAACTACCCAGGTGGGGATTATTAGCATCCCTGTTTTAACATGAAGACACTGATACTTAGAAAGTGAATAAGAGAGAATGGACCATGCCCTCATGAAACATATTTTAATAGTGAAGTAGGGAAAGCATTCAGACCTGCAGCCCAAGCCTGGATTCCTTTCCAGAAGAGCAAACCAAATGGAGATGACAGGGGCTGAAACAGGAACTTGATATAAAATGAGTGCCCTACCACCAACTAATTATTCTTTTCTCTAGTGGTCTTTGTGGTTCAGTCCTAAAAATCCTACTCCCACACCCAAAACCTCTTCTTTGTATCTAGTGTACTTAGAAATGCGAGTCATGGCACCTCACTGACACAGGAAATCAGCTGGTGGTTCAAGGTCAACATTTTTCTGAGGGAGAGGAAGAGAAAGGAAGGAAATCACACAGAAAAGGAATTACCAGTGTGTATACCAACATAAGGACCATATTATATTATTTAATGAAATGACGTGCATGCATGTGTGTGTGTGTGAGACACTAGGTTGATGTATTTTCTTTCTGAGGATCAGGATCCAAAATGTTTTAAATTCATGATTCCATCTACTTTGGCTCATTTTAAGCTTGTTTTCATGGTGTTAGGTTGGTTTCAACCTTGCTTAAATTCTCCTTCCTCACCTATCTTTCTAAGCTGCCTCTGGAAGAGAAAGGAAAGAGGCCTGTGTGCCTAAGACAGTAGTAAAAGGGACTGTGGCAAAAAGTGCAGATGGAAGTGGGAAGAGGTGGATGGCCAAGTCTGGCAGGCCTTGAATGGCTTATATGGATTTTGTTCTTAAATATAAAGGAAAGCCTTGGAGGGCTTTAGATGAGGGAAGTGGTGTGATTCCATTTATATCATAAAAAAATCCCTGTAATTGCTGTGTGGAGAGTGAATGGTTCAAAGCCAGAAGGAAACAAGTGAGACAGGTAGCATGTTTTAAGACAGCAACAGCCTAAATGGGAAACAGTGAAGTCTTATGTACCAGCCAGGGTTTCCTCAGAGAATTAGAACCACTAGGAAATATATAAAATAAACATCATACCTAACACAGTGGGAAGCTAGATACAGTCTATGAGAGACTACTGTTTCCGTGCCTGGTGCTAGAGCTTGAAGGCCGTAAGGCAGGCAATTGGGAGGGGAGCGGTCCAGGAAGAGGAGAAAGTAAGGACAAGTAGGAAGCTGTGAGGCTCAGCTGGAAGTCACCAGGAGAGTCTGCAGCCTGCTCTCTCTCTCTCCACCTCCAGGCCTTTGTTTGGATGATGGTGGTTTCTGGAGTGAGAGGCTGGACCTGTCATCAAGGTGCTAAGATATACCTGGCCCAAGACTCAGGCCAGCTGGAGCAAAAGATATGCAGGAGCTGGAGGCTATAAACCCAGCCACTCCCAAACCAATGAGGTGAGACAGCGGATAAGCAACCACATAGGTGAATTGCAATAGCCCTATGCTCTGTGCCCACCTTTTGAGTGTAAAATGAAACCATCCCCTCATCCTCTGTTGCAAATGTTATGCAAAGTTTTCCTTGAGGCCTTTGATAACTAGGAATTATGCAGGGAAGAGAATTCTAGGAAATGTGTTTCCAGCTTAGCTAAACTGACATGAAACAAATACATCAGAAGGGCTTTCCTTGTGCACAGAAGAAAAGCAGCTTTAACTTTGTGTTCCTGGGAAAAAGACAACCCTCAAATGGAACATAGCTAAGAAAAAATCCTGCATAAATAATAACTCACAATCTCAGCATGTTGAGAGAACACATTTATTTCTTGCTCACACAAAGCCCACTGTAGACCTCAGCAATTCTGCAAGGCAGGTCTCTGGTAACCTGTCTACCCTGTGGATCCTTCATCTCAACGCAAGGCCACATGATCACGACAATAGAGGAAAATAATGGACCTTGCATTCTTCAGACTGAAGGGTTCACTGCACTTCTGTTCACAGTGCTTTGACGGTCATAAGGCATTATCACCATCATTATTACTGTGGTCCTGTGGCATGCACTGTAGACACTCCTGCCACTCACATCACTCTTACCAGGTAATAAAAATAGCATTTCACCATCACTGCCACTGCACTAAAATGGCATATCCAAAGGTTGTGTTACACCCATTGGCAATGTGGTATGATTTCTGCATCACTACACTGCCTGCCAAACTCATGTTTTGCACTGGGCTGCCACACTGAAGATGCTCAACTATTCAGAACACTTTTGAAGTAAGGTGTTGAGGTTCCCTGATTGAATACCCATCTATTGCCTAGAAAAGAAGAGTTTCACTTTGATGTTTTAGTAATTTTAATACAAACTGAATTGGCCCTAACAGAGATGAGGGGCTGTGTGATGTTTTCGAAAATCACAGCTGAGACCAAATGTGTGGGTTGTTACCTGAAACAAACCAATTCTCCACCAATTCTCCAATTCTCCAGCACCAACTGGGTGTCCAACAACTCAATTCAATTCTAACATCTGCAGTTAGCACAGATCCTCCCAGATTAAGGGCTCAGTCCCACAACTGTCCCCAGTTTAGATGCCAGCCCCAAATGGGGTGCCCAGGCTACCCACACTTCTGCCTGGCCAACTACAGATTTGAGAGTTCCCACGACGCCACTCCCTAAGGTCTGATAATTCACCAGAACAACTCACAGAACTTCATAAAGTGCTGTATTTTCTATTACAGTTTATTAAGGATATAAATGAATGCCCAAATGAAGACGTACATGGGGTGAGGCCCAGAAAAGTTTCAAGGGCAGAAACCTCTCCTTTCCTCTGGGGACATGCCCCACCACTAGCACAGGAATTTGTTGACATACTTACATTCTTGGGAGATCCCTGAACCCCACTGACTAGGGATTTAAGGAGATCTTTTTATGTTAGACATGATTGATTAGATCATTGGCTATTAGTGATTGAATTCACTCTCTAGTCCCTCTCCTTTCCCTAGAGGTTTGGGGGTGGAGCTGGGAGTTTCAACCTTCTAATCATGACTTCTATGTTCTGGCAGCCCCCTATCCTGAAACCATCTAGCCCCCTGTGGATAAAATGAAGGTTCCTGTGGCCAGTATTCTCACCTGGCCCTGGATGGCTAACTCACTACACATGTATGGGCAATACGTTGTCACTGACTCTATCTATATAAAGAGCTCCACCCAGTGTCCTGGGTGACACGGTGGCACAGCTGCAAGGCTGCAGGAGAGCAGCGCAGAGGCTGGAGTGGTGGCAGTGCCAACGACAGAGGCCCAGAGGACAGCTGTGCGGGCAGAGAGGCCCAGAGGCAGAGACCAGCTTGCTGCATGCAGACTCGCTCTTAGTGAACGGGATTTTAGTAATTGACCTGCCACTGTGGAAATAAAGTTGGGTATAAACCCTTTCACCCCATGAATGTTTTACTGTCATTTCTCTGGTCACACTGAATCCATAGTGAACTTGCCGGGGGCTGAAACCCATTGCAAGACATCCCACTCCCATCATCTCATTAGCATACAAGGATAATCATAACTCAAGAGATACCAAGGGTTTTAGGAGCTCTGTGGCAGGAACTGAAGAGAAAGACCAAATATTTATTTATTTTTATTATTCTACAAGGTCTAAAGATTTTATGACAAGGGGAGAAAACTCCAGCACTGCTCAGAGTATAAGAGAGAGGTAGGAGTGCTTGGCACCCTGGCAGCATGTACTAGAAAGGCAAAGGGGATGACTGACAGATGAATGCACAAGGACATCTTACCAAAGATTGCATAGAATGGAAAAGTTGGGGTTCTACTCCCTTCTTGAGCAATTATTAGCTGTGTGTGCTACTATGCATCAGAACTGAGCAGAGCAGAGCTGAGAATTCCATGCATGGAAAACAGCCCATCTCCTTCAAACAAGAAAATATTCTAACCCTGTGTGTCTTTCCTCAAAAACAAGAAGCTTATTTGGGTTATTATCACTTTGAAGAATAAATAAAGAGTATTAGAAAAGCATTTATTTACAAACTACCCCAGATAACAGTGGATGCAATGAAAGTCAGAGGTAACAGGACTGTGTATTTAGGTGTGTAGGAATAATAGAGAAAGAGAGAGAGAGAGAGAGAGAGAGAGAACTGTGGAGGGCACTGGCATTTCCTAATTGATGCCTTCTCCTGGGAGCCAGGACTCTGTGACTGCTTAGGTGAATGATATGGACAATTACCTTGAATTGAGTAACTAATTAGGTGCTTTCATTTCAAATGACGTACAGCCTTGCAGGCACTCCAGGGGAGCCAGGAATTTTTTGGTTTTGTCTTGTCTGTCTTTAAGACTCTAAATAAGTGATAATGTGTGTAAATGATGAAAACAGAAAGTTTTTAAAAGGCGACACAAAGGAACTCAATAATACATCAGCTATGTTTTATCTATTATTGAGTGGAAAGAAAAATATTTCTCAGTTTTAGATAAACATTTTCCCTTTGGGGACCAAGCGTTCTGGGTGTTCTTGTGCTTCATCCCTTATTTGGACCTGGTTGGTTGCACAAGCATGTGCAGGGGTCACCTGATTCAAGGCATCCCAAGAAATGACTCCTTCCCAAGTGAATAAAATCCACTTAACACCCTCTACTATCATCTCCAGGCCTGTATTTGAAATGCAAATACCTCTGGGGTAAGTGGAATACAGACACTTTCCAGGTCCCTCACAGTGCCCACTGTGAAAGAAGTGACAGTGACGGGATGCCTTCAAGAGAAAAGTGAGGGCCTCTTGGCAGGTAAGGCCTCATTAATCATGGATTGGAAAACAAATATGCTGAAACAAATTTAAGTCCTGACTCCTCTGTTTCTTCCCCTTTCTAGGCTGATTCTGCCAAATGTTCTTCATCGCTGGATTCGACCTTCATGAGACAGGGACCGTGGGTGTAGTCAAAGTAGGGGGAGGGCCTCTGGGAAAATCAGGGCGGAATATTTACAGTCAGAGCGATGTAACAGTGGGCAAAGAAGTCCCTATTGAAACTCTGTGTTAAGCATTATGCAAAGTCAGGGTCACACTAATTCTCTAGAGAAAGATACCAGACTAAGAATATAGACATCTTCAGTGAGATCAGTTAAACGTCAAAAGGCCAGGAGCAACTTGGACTGGAACGTTTGAGTGTTCCACACGGGTATCTCAGCATGACCGGTGACTTCACTGTAAAGAGCCCTAGAAGACAGACAATAGCTGAGCCCACCTTGAGGGCAGGGCAGCTGATGCAAGTCCACACCCCTAAGCCTTTTTTTCATGTTCCCAAAAATCCTCAATTGCCTGTAATACCCCTAGACAACGCACCATCACGGACTCTCTTGTCCCCTCCTGGCATGAGCTGGGAACTCTGTCCTTTCACTTTATCTCTAAATAAAAGCCTGTACCTTGCTCTCCTACCTTGAGTGTTTGTGAAGCTCATTCTTCGGCTCCGCAAACAAGAACCCCGGCATCATTCACACCTAGTTCAATTCCACCTTTTCTTCACCTTTTGATCCTGACCTTGAAGCTGGTGAGCTTGCTCTGTTCCCTCAGCATTTGCTCCCAGTTTTTAATTTCTGATGCAATTACAACATTAGCTCATGTTCCTTTCTTTCCAGTAAGTCCATCCCTTACTAGGTATGTAACCACGAGCAAGTTAAACTCTGTGCTTCGGTTTCTTCGTATGTAAAAGAGGAAAATAACAAAAGGGAAGCAGCAACATGGATGACATGTCACCACATGAAGGTCTTTGAATCTATACAAAATAAATGAGGCTTGATCAAGAGAGAAAAGAGATCTAGAGGGTCTGAAAGGTCCACTGTACCAGGCCAGCCTGCTGATGCCTGCACAGAACATTCATTTCTCATTCCACAAAATAGGGCTTTGCCTCAACATAAAAATAAATTCAATAATGTCAAAGAGGCTACTTTTATGGGAAACTTGAGTTCCAAGAACTGGGTCATTATATAGTCCAATTCCAAGAGTGTCATTTCCATAGAGCTTATGTGAATGGTGCCACTGGAATTGTAACAGTGCACACCAAGGGACTAAGATACTCATTTCAGATGTGAATTTACTAAGTTTTGCATAAAAAAATAAATAAATAAATCTCCTCCTCCTATGCCATTTAAAACTAAAAGGGCCCAGATCAGCTTTAAGAGAGTGCCCCTTCATAAACAACAAGCTGCTCCTACAATTTAGCCTGGCTTTGTCACTAGTACCTGTGAGATCTGGAACACATTGAAGAGTCATTATATTTCATTGATGAAAAGGTACCTGAGAACCTTTGATGATCATTTAATTCCTATCCTACTATCCAGTTCATCCGAGAGAGATAAAACGAGTTGCCTGATTTCACAATGTTTGTTAACTAGATCAGAACAAGAAGCCAGGGCACCATGCTGTGAAAGCCATTCCCACTAGATCTTAATGTCTTTGAGGTCAGCTAACTACTTCTTTATTTTTGTCCCTCCAGGAAAATGTGCAGTTGTTACAGTTGCTCAGTAAATGAGAACAATATAAGAGAATGTGCTAAAGCACTTGCAAAGAATAGAATCATAAGCACATGCAGAGTAAGATTATTATATCAGGCATTATTGTTACAACAGGGCTCTAGCAGAAGTCCACCCCTTACTAGATATGTAACCATGAGCAACCTCTATACCTCAGTTTCCTCATATGTAAAAGAGGATCGTAACAAAAGCTTAGAACAGAACCTCTGTGCAGTAGCAATCAGTGTTAGCTATAATCATCACTTTCCAAACATTAAGATGGTCTAGTAAAGACTAAGAGTTCGATGTCAATTTACATAAGAAAAGAACATGGTGAATACTGCATTGTCCCAGCTTATAGATAATTTTACATACTGAAATGGGTTTAAATCTCACTTCAGTTTTAATGACTATTTCTCTGAGTATGTACCCCTGATCAATCATTCAGCAAGCTCACGATTTAAAGAGGAGACAAATAATTTATACATGGCAAATGCACCAAGAGATATCAGTGTTAAGGCATGTGGCAAAGAAGAGGGACTACGTAATCCTAAAATCAAGACCTGTGATATATCATATATATTATAATTATATATGTACATATATGTGTGTGTGTGTGAGCCTGCATGTGTGTATATACACATATTTGGCCAGGTCTTACAACAACAAAATTCTATGTAAAAATCCATGCTGATAATTTTCTATTATTTTAGATCCAAATAAAGCCAAAGGACAGTGGGTGGGAGAAGGGCCTAACTTTTAAGAATGAAGGTTCCTTATTTCATGTTTATGTGGTATTACTTGTTTAAAATTTTCCTTTCTGTGAGTAGCCTCAGGGTTTAAAAGATAATGACATTGGCTTTTCTATAATTCTTTAGGATTGTAGTAATTAGTTACCTAGCTCATAAAAAGCACTTTGAGTCATCTCCAAATGGCTCTATTCTAATAAAAATCCCCTGAAAGGAGAATTTCAGAAACTATACCTTGGAATTATAGAACATGTTTTCTCCTAACATATAGCATCTTAAATTGTGCCACGCATCTCCTGTAGCTAAATAAATACTCAGTGCAGCACTATGTTCTTAGAACTCATACTTAGAAGACATTGTACTGGGTGTCATGGTGCTACCAAGATGGGTATGACCCATTCAAGGAATCTGTATGGTGGTAGAAGGATACTGAGGGTGGAAAGTTAATAGTTAACAAGACAGAATGGGCTATGGACTGCAAGAGAAGTAGTAAGATTTGCATCCATGGAGGAAGGTATGATGGACTCTTACTTATGGGGTCAGAGAGAGCTTCAGGAAGATGGGGCACTGGAGCACTTTGAAGGGCAGGAAGTCTTTTGACAGGTGGAGGAGGGAAGGAAAAGACATTTCCAGCATTGCTGGCAAAGTTCGCTGTGTGCACAAAGGCCTAGAGAGTGGATGAAGGGGAAAGCTAACCTACTAGGTTAACTAACAGTACACAGTAGTGGAGCCAGAAATTAGAAAGGTAACTGAGGCTCCATTATGGAGCACCCTAGGAGCTTCACTATATTCTGCAGGTCCTGGAAAGTTGTTCCAAATGTTAAGAGTAACAGAGTGACATGAGGAGTCATATACATTTGTGGTTCTGAGGGTGGAACCTGCAATCAAACAGACCTTGGCTTGAACCCCAGCTCTGCTGCTGAGGTATTTAATGTCTCTGTCTTGATTTCTTCATCTGAGGAAGGGTAATGACAGTGACACCTAATTGTAGGATTTTTATGAGATATAATTCAGATGAGACATGTAAAAGAAATTAGTACACTGGCTCCTACTGAGTAAATATTCAATAGATGTTGAGGATGACAGTGACTACTATGATGATGAAATAGGAAGAGGAGAAGGAGAACAAAAACAGAAAAGCTTTTGGACAATGAGGTTAAGGTTTGAATTCATTTTTATGTCCCAACACCTAGTACAGCATCCCTTGGAGATACTGTGGGTTTGGTTCCAGACCACCACAATAAAGTGAGTCAAATGAAATTCTTTAATTTCCCAGGGTCTATAAAAGTTATGTTTACTCTATACTGTAGTCTATTAAGTCTACAATAGCATAATGTCTAAAACAATGTCTGTGCCTTAATTAAAAAATACTTTACTTCCAAAAACTGCTAACCATTATCTGAGCTTTCAGAGGGACATAATCACTGAACACAGATCACTGTAACAAATACAATAATAATGAAAAAGTTTGAAATGTTAAAAGAATTACCAGAGTGCAATAGAGAGACTCAAAGAGAGTGAATGCTGTTGGAAAAACAGCACTAACACACTTGCTCAACTCAGGGTTACCACAAACCTCCAATTTGTGAAAAACACAGTATTTACAAAGCATAATAAAGCAAGGTATGAAATAAAACAAGGCATGCCTGTATAAAGCTTGGCACGTTGTAGGTGCTCAAAGTGTTTGCTGAATTAGACTAAAGAATAAATTTATCCCAGGGAACTGTTAAGTACAGTAGTCCTCTTCTATCTGTAGGGCATATGTTCTAAGACCCCCCAGTGGATGCCTGAAACCGAGGTTAGTACTGAACCCTATACATACATACATACCTATAATAAAGTTTAATTTATGAATTAGACACAGTAAGAGATTAACAACAACCAACAAGAAAAATAAAACAACTCTAACCTCACATGTAGTCCACTTTCGATGAAACCTCTCAAAGTTCCCATTAACACAGAGGAGACAAAGTCCCTTAATCATGTTCCAGAATGTAGAAATTAGATGGGGTAATTAGAGATTCAAGAAAACCGAAGTTTGCAAAGCAAGGTAAAGCATACAGACACAGGATTCATAGTTCCCCCTCCAGGCCATAGATAAAATTGACTCATGTATTCTTGAGACATTTTGCAGGAACTTAGACCTTCACAGGACAGGTCACCTCCTAATAGCAAGCAAAGAGACCCCAGACTGGCTGGAGTCAGAACACTGACAGCTAAAACTCCTGAAACAATCCTCTGGCACCTCACCACTGACTATCAGAAGAATGGGAATAGCTGATCACACACCCTGCAACCCTTTCCCATAATTTTGCCTTTAAAAAGTGCTTGTAAGCCAACAGGGAATTCAGAACCTTCTGCGTTAGCCTCCAGTTCACATTGCTTGGCGCCCTGCAATCAATACCCACTTTTTTTCATTACATCCTGACATCAATGTTTGGCTTTGCTGCATGTCAGGCAAGCAGATATGGGTTTGTTTGGTTCAGTAATATGATTATGACAATACATAATAATAAAAAAGTTAAGTGAATGCTGTCTCTCTCTCAAAACGTCATATTGTATTGTACTCACCCTTCTTGTGGTGACATGAGATGGTAGAATGCCTACATGACGCGGGAAAGTGAGGCAGATGGTGCAGGCACTGTGACGTAGCGTTAGGCATGGTGCAGCATTAGGCGTGACATAGCGTTGGGTGTGGCATGGCATAAGGCGTGACACAATATTAGGTGGGACAGAGCGTTAGGCACGACGTGACATTGGGCGACTACTGATTTCATTGGGCCAAAAGGAGGATTATTTGCTTCTTGACCATAGTCGAGTGCAGGTAACGAAATCCTCGGAAAGCAAAACCACAGTTAAGCGGGACTACTGTATACCTATCTGTTGCATATCATCACCATCCTCAGGGTAATAAGGGAAAACAAATGTAGGCAAAAGGAAGAAGCCTGAAGATGAGAAATGTAGACTGGATCATTTGGAGTGGTTATGAGAAAAACTCTATAATGAGAATAATTACTAATTATACCAATGTAATCTGTTATCTTTATATCACAATTGGAAGGAAAATGTCAAGGTCAGTGAAAACCACAAAGCTGAAATGGAAAACCTGGCACCCTTGAGAGGTAATTGGGTGTTCCTACTGGTTTCCCTCTCTTTAGATTTGTCGTAATTATTTTTAAAATGTCAAGACATAATGACAAGTGTGTATTTCAATATAACCCTGATGCAATAATCAAAAGGGCATTTAAAATTCACTGTACAATTACAGTCCCATTAAATCTAAGTTAACTGCCCATTTGAGTCACTAAATCTAATCTGTTACCTTGCAACACACATGCAGTGCGTTTCCATCATGACTGAATCATAGCCAGAATTTGCTCACGGCTCTGGGAAAGGTTCTGCAATAACATTTTAACAAGTGCTGGGTGATGCATACATGGAATAATAATTTGCCTTCAGACTCAGTGGAAGGCCAGTGCTCATTTTACCACATCAGCAGTGGGAAAAATGGGCAGGACCAACTTAATTTATGCAAGCAACAGGCAGCCTGATACATGCTGCTTGCTCTTCCTACTTTTCTTGACAGGGCATTTTTGAAAGCATTGCATGTCTTTGCACTAAAAGACCTGACTTCAAGGCTCCCCCATTTTCTTGTGGACAACTTGTGAGGTATCAATCAAGATGATCCCTAGTTTGCATTCCTCCACCCACCACAATAAGAAAACTTCAAAAGAGTCCAAAATGGGACTGGCCTCACAGCATTCAAAACGTGCATTCGGGACTTAAGAGGAAATAGCTTTGAAAAGACAGCTATCAAGTGCTCCTGGGACAGGCAAGAGAAAGAAAAGATCCTGCAGGGAGGCAGCTGGCCTATGCAGCTGCAGAAGGAAGCGACATGATGGATGGCTTCCAGTGGGGACAATGGACAGCCTTTTTGTTCCCAGGTTCCTGCACTCTCTCCTTTGACCTGCCCCACTGACCTGTGTGCTTGTGCACATGGCAGGGATGCCCTGGACCTCTGCAAATTAAAGCAAGTTAAGGCTCAGCACGATTGCCCATGCAAAGGGTCCACACTGCCTACTGCTCCCCTGCCCCCATTTTCTTGCAGTCTGGCCAGATGGTGACAGGGTTGGAGGTGGAATCCTGGACTACAGAGGCCTGACAAGGCTTCCAATATGCAAACTCATTCCAGGATTAGCACATATCAATTGCACAGAAAGATAAGAACTGAGGGATGGGGGTGAGCACTTGTTTTTCTCCAATGGACAGAGTAAGTGATCACACCCAGCTGGTTGCTTAAGGCAAACTAATTTGTGTTCCCAGAGATATTTTCCAATTCAAAGTAAAAAGAAGACAGATCCAAGAAGGTGAAATTAAGCACATTCCTCCCCAAACAGCAGATTTCTGGTCAGTTTTGTGGTTGTGAAAGGTAGGTCCTGGCCTGCAGTGGCCCTGTGTGCCTTGTCCACTCTGGCCTCGGGATCCTTGTCCATAAAGCATTAACCTTTCCTGGTCATGAGAGCCTCACTGGAATAACTGAACTTAAAAACACTATGAAGAAAGAAAAAGACTGAATGACCTCACTTACATGTGGTATTAGCAATATTGTGACCAAAAAAAATTGAATTCATAGAAGCAGAGAGTAGAATGTTGGTCATCAGGGGCTGGGGGTGGGGGAAATGGGGGGGAGATAGCAATCAAAGATACAAAGTTACAGTTATGTAGAATGATCCAGTTCTAGAGATAGAATGCGTATAGCATGATAACTATGGTTAACAATACCATATTGTAATTTGGAAACTTGCTAAGAAAGTAAATTTCAGGTATTCTCACTATAAAAAAAAATGTGAAGAGGTATACATGTTAGCTTGACTGTAATAATTTCACTATGTGTATGTCAAAAGATCATGTTCTACACATTAAAAATGTAACATTTTTGTTCTTTAAATTAAAAAAATTTAAGTGAATGTAAGTGACAAAAAAATACTGTAAAAATAATGAGCAGGACTCACCCAATGACTTAAAATGTATAACATTTCACAAAATATTGCAATAAGTGGTGAATGCCAAAATCCGGTAATAATACCTAATAACTATAAATTACTCTGCACCTACTTTGTGACAGGTAAAACGGGAAGCACTGAAGTCAAGCATCACTAAGCCTGGCAACCCTGCTAGCGAGCCTTAATCCTAATCTCATTTTACGCAAGAGGAGATGCAGGCTCCCAGGTGTTAAGTGACCTGCCCCAGGTCATGCAGCTCATGAACAGGTGAGCAAAGTTTGAACCTAGTCACCAGCCTGGAAGCCCGCACTCCTCCCTCTGTGCCACATCGCCTGTGTCAGGCTCCAGAACCCCAAGGCTGTCCTGGAGCTCAAGTTCAGGTCAAGTGGGAATGCAAAGAGGTTGCAAAAGTTCAGGTCTAGGGGGAATACTTTCCACCCAGACCATCTGGGCAGTGTCGTGTCACCATCAACAAGGCTCCACATTGACACACTGACCCCTCATCACCAGCAACATGCTTTCTTCTCAGTGACTTTGGGTCACTTCTCACAGATGTCACCTCTCTACCTGAAGTTACCACATCCAAAAGCACACACATGTCTGCCCAACCAGCACATCCTGTGATTGCACCACTCCCAGTCACTGGGTGGAAACACAACACCACTGCTCTTCTCTTCCCTTCTCCTTCCACCTCCACTCCTGCAGTCCCCACCCTAGTTCAGGCCTTTATTATATTCTACCTGTGTATTTATCATAATGCCTTATCCTATTTATCCTAGAAACAGATCTCATATTACTTCCTGAAATATGGCTGGAATTTTGTAATTACCTTGCTCAGAAAATAATCACTCCCTGTTATCACCACAATGAACCCTAAACTCTTTAGTAAGAATTCAAGACTCTCCTTAATCTGACTTTAACCTACATTCTGGGATGAAGCCCCCAGTTTTCTCCATCACATACATTAATCTGCTTCCAGACCCAGCTAGTCAGAATCCAGCTGGGCAGGATTTGCTGAGGCAAGGACTAGATAGCACAGATATTCCATAGCTGAGGGGCTGTGGCAGCTGCACTTAGACATCTGGGCTGGCAAATGGCCTGGAGCAGATCGAGGGGGTCTTGCCAAATCAGTCACGCCAGGCACAGGACCCACATTCCATATCTGCCAAAAACAAGGTATGTTCCCAGGTCTTAGGAAATTTGAACACCAGTCAGGATACAAGCCAGATAGAGGGAACAAGACAGAAACATCAGTCAGGAGTTGTCTTTCAAGGTGGGAGTTAAAGCAGAAAAAACAAGTAAGAGCCCAGGTATTTGAATAAGGGTAACATAGCAGAACAGACTGGCAGGTAGATTGGCTGGTCCCTTAAATTCTTTGTAATTTACCAGTATTGTGGCCATAGGTTTGTATTGTTTTGCTTTTTAATTCTTTAGGTTCAAGTTACAGTAGTAAATCACAGGCATTCTCAATCTGCCTTCCCTACATCAGAAGTGGAGGTTTGTGAGCGGGGAAGCATAAGCTGGAATGCCAGTGGTGGTGCCCTTTGTGATATGTAGAATGTAGTTTACTCCCGCTTTTTGTTTCTACCATGCTGAACAATTTGAAAAATTCACTACATTCCTGAAAAAAATATAACCGAAAAGTGAGTCCATAATTTGTGTGGCTGGTTTTATGCACAATTATGTTTCATGGTTTATGAGGTTCCTGGCAGTTATATTTGTAACTTGCCCTAGTGCTGGGATGTTACATTTTGATATGGGAAGGGTGGAGGAGAAATATTATAAACTAGGGAAAGATGCTGGGTTCTTGGGATCTCTCCCTCCCCCACCACACTATGTAACTGATAAAGAAAAATGTGATTGTTTTGGAATTTGGCTTTAGTCACCAACTAATTCTTTGTCATTGTCATCAACCTCAGAGTCACAGAGCCCTACAGGCACCGTTTCATGTCCTGGGCTCTCTGTTTTGTCTGATATTCTAGTGTTCAACTTTAGCACAACTGAATAAGCCGATAGCAGCAAAACCACTTTAACAGAATGGATGCCTTAAAAAGATGTAATTCTGTCTAGATGTGACACAAGCACTCCAATATTGCCACAAAGAAGGAGACAGCTTGCAAGTGCCTTTTTTTAGAACTGATATAAATTAGAACATTTCCTAAGATAGGTCAGCCTAGTGTCATTTTCCAGTTGACTTGTCATATAACCAGGGGGCAAGCTCCCACGTCACCATGCAATGCAGATGGAAACCCCTTGTAATTTCTCTGGGGTTTTCACATTTGTGCAGTTATGATGTGGAAAATCTTTAGTGTATGGCTCAAAGTCTGAGCAGGCTGATGGGAAGCTTTCCAAAGCTAAACTTGACATAGCAGGTGCTTAATAAATAGCTGTTGATAACCACTGTGAAAAATGAATGTCCTTCTTGTCACTCCACACTCATATATTCAGCAGTTGCTTTTGAAATTTCAGTCAGTTCAGCAACTCCAGGAATCCTGCTATATACATTTTACTGCCAAATTGGTGTGAATATAAAACTAGGGTTTGGGTCCATTTTAAAGAATTTTTTAATAAATGGAGCCTTTTATTCCATTTGTCCAACACATACATATTGTTTAGTATTTATCAGACTTCATGGCCTCCATCATCACTTAAACAGCCTTCTTAGGTTGGAGAATTGTGCTTCACTCTCAGCCTGACCTCCCCAAGGTGGAAACTAGTGTTGTATACATTTTCCAGCCTTGGATGTCAAAAATTGGATGCACTCACAAGAGGTGTCACTGTACAGTGAGGCTAAGAAGGCAGAACCAGGAGGAATGTTCTCCAGCCTGTGGTGGAGGAAATACTGTGATAAGTGTGGCAAAAGTGGCAGAGGCCCTCGCCTCATGTCCAGCATCAGGCTGGCATCTGGTATTTATGCCCAATGGAAGAAGCAGTGGGGTCTTTTCTGACCAACTTCACTGGGTAGATAGGGATTGGACATTGCCCCTGAGTGAGTGGTCTCCAAGCCATAAATTCTGTGAACCCTGAACTAAAATATTTCATTTGTACATGTGCTTTAATTAGCTAGAGATTCAGATATTCCCAGTTAAGAATGTTGACTGCTATTAACTGGTATATAACTGGTCTGTAGCTCTAGTTTCCACCTTGGGGAGGTAGGGCTTAGAGTAAAGCACAATTCTCCACACATAAAAAGGCTGTTTAAAGGATGATGGAGGCCACGTGGCTGAGACCACATTCCCACAATGAGTGCTGAACATTGTGCTTAACGCCATAGTAGATGTGGGGATTCAAAGACAAGACATGAGGGCAGCTTCCAAGATTCCACAGCCTAAAACAGGAACAGACTCGAAGGTAATACAGTGTAATACAGAGTGATCAGAGCTGTGAAGTGGGCACACAGGGAGTCACGGGTACAGCAGGGCAGAGGGAAGGGACAGCACACATGGCAGGTGCACTTCTGTGAACCTTAGCAGTGGTCCTGACAGAGCCTCAGGCCACAGAGCCTCAGGCCACACCCTTCTAGAGGGCTCAGTCCCACCCGGGAACATCTGGGATGTCAGGTACAGCAACCCTATCCCCTGTAGGGCTCAAAATTACGCATGAGCCCAGCCCGGAGAAACCGAAGTACAGCCTCAACACCTGGGCTCCTCCCTTCATCTTGCTGTTGATCAGATCTGGGTTTTGGACTGGAACTTCATGTCTAGGAAAGCTGTGGCCATGGGGACAGACACAGCCACACAGAACTCCAGCAGCTGAAGTGGGGCGTGCAGGGAGAGTGAAATTCATTGGCTAAGCCAGCTACTAACTGCAGGAGGAACGAGTCCTCATTTGAACCTTAAGCAGGATGGAGCCCAAATAATTGTTTGGGGGTAAGTCTAGCCTGCGAGGGCAGCGCCCTTTCAACACCTTCTTCTCAAGGTCTGACCATCCATGTTGCCATGGTGTTTCATTCTGCTTCCTTTAACATGTTTTATTTATTAATTTATATGATAATATTAACAACATTATAGTCCCATGGGTCACAGGGCAGCACAGCAAGGAGCCAGGAGAGAGTGAAAATGTGGCACCCAGGTATGAAGCCAAAATTAAAGGCAGAGCAGAAAGTTGGGGTGTGTAGGGGCTGGGCAGAGGAGTAGAAACCCACTGCACATGGGAAGGAGCGAAGCTGGTAAGTGTGGTCCCCAGGATCGGGTATGCTTGGATACCAACTCCCAATACCTGTGCAGCCCAAAATCTTTAGCTCATTACCCTCCCCGGATTGGGTTCTCCTCCCTGCTTCCCACAGGGGCACCTTTGGGCCTAAGGAGAGGTCTGTCAGTGCGGGTCATAACAGCAGTGTGTGCCTTCTGAATTGCTCTGCCACCCCAAAAGCCTGCCTCCACTGGTGGATTTGAACCTCCCAGCAATGGCTTTGCCTAAACCACAACGAAATTGCTTTGAACACCATATGAGCAACCCTCAGCAGCAATAGTCACCAAAGTGTGATTGTTCCCTAGATTGCCTTCTCCAACATGAGAGAGGGGCCTCCCGAGGTGGGGCCCCTCCCAGGCTAGACATCAGGTTCCTTTAGGGTGTATATTCATGGTGAGAACACAGGGAACGCCCTGGCCCTTTCTCTTGATGACGATCCCTTTTTACATCAGAGAAGCAGTCTCAGCTCAGGCCTGGTATGTCTTCAACACCTCCCTTACTGTTGTTAACCTTCTTCAATAACAAGAGAACCAGTCTCCAGCTTAGGGCTTCCATGACAACAATAGCTAGCTGAAAGGTACTAATAATGTTTTGTTTTCATTCTATTTATACAATGGATACAAAGATACACATGCTTTATTATTTACCTACTTACACTTAGGGTAATAATATTGATATTCATTTCCCTTTTAATTTTTAAATATATTTTTAAAAATAAATTAATGTAACAGAGACAAAGCAAGTAAAATGTTTAAAAATTATGAGGACATAGAAACGGGAAGGCCCTGGAATAACTGGTTTGGTGAGCACACCCCTAAGATGTGGCTCTCCACTTGGCTCCTCTTTGCTTTCTGGCTCAGACTCAGTCAGACTCAGTTCCTGGGGCAGGGTGGGGTTGGTGGAGGGGGTCTCACCACAGGCAGCCAGCTAAAGCTGGGGCATTTTTAAGTCATTGGTATTGATTCTTTGCTCTTTTTTAAGTTGTTTTCATTGATGTTTGTCCTTCACCGCATTTCCCCATTAGAGGGCGGGTTCCTTGAGGGCAAACACACTGTTGCTCCTCTCCTTCCAACTTGCTCACAGCTGCCAGTTGCAGTACTGGGCACACAGCTGGCATTTGATAAAGGCCACTGCTTGACATTCAGCTCTCAGGCAACACCCTACATCCCCATTAATGCCAGACACAGGAAAAAATAGGTCATCTCTTTGGCAAAGGCAGCAGGATTCATCAGCACAGGATCTGTGAATGGTGTGGATTAACAGCGACAACAAAAAACAGCAAACTCAGCCTTTTGGAAAAACTGTATCTTTGTTGCAAAAATGCCAAAGTGTCTGAACATGGCTAAAACCAGGGAATTTCCATAGTTTAGTTGTGTGGTTTAAATAATTAGACTTGAAGGCCTGGCATGAGATCACTGTGAGTGAAACATGAGCAGGTTCCAGGCTAAGTTTAGCCATGTGTAAAGAGAAGCCCCTCAGACTGACAGGCAAGGAATTAAAAGAAGGAAGAAGTCAAGAAAAGAAACTGAAGCCTAGAGAGCACAGAAAAGGCATGTGTTATATGGGCTTGGCCTAGAGAAGGGTGTGCAGAAAACTCAGGCGATGTGAGGAATATATTTGCAATTTTACAGAAAGAGTCCAGTCTATATTGCAGGCATTTCAGGTATTTGTTTTAATAACATTCTAAGTGAAAGCCTTGTCTCTGGTAATAGAATTTCTTTCCATTTTTACAAAGTCAAAAATGAAAAATAGCTAAAGCAAAAGAATCTAATTTGCTATAATAAGGTTTTATTTTTAGTCACTTATATATATGTGAAATAATGGGACCTTGGACACCAGAAGGCATATGTTGATCATGGAAATGAAATAAAAATAAAATAAAATCTTAGACACCCACTCATAAATATTGACCTTCCCTTTTCCCTACCTCCAGCTCCCACCTAAAACTTCACACGTGTGTGCCCACACACACACATACATTCACACACCCAGGGAGAAATAACAACACTGGCTTTCAGAGGCTGTGTGAGACAGGCTGTGAGCTGACCTGTTCTCTAGATAGAACACATTTGTTCAATAAATTCATCACCTCTGCGTGGAAGTCCATGGAATTTGACACTGCTGCCAAATATGCTCAAACTTAGAAGTGGTCAGGAATACCACATGGTCCCACGTAGCCCACTGGAGGCTTAGACTTGTCAGGGCCCCCTTGACGAGGGTCCATCAGAATTAAACACCAGATCCTTTCTCAACATGGTCAAACTCATGTTTCATCAGCCAAAGGTTATGGTCATATTGCAGGCTATGGAGCCAATACAATTTCTCAGTGTCAATTCTTTTCTCAATTCAACCTAAGCCAGGTACCCTGTAGCCTATTTAGCATGTCTTTTGTCCATAGTACTGCCAAGAAATGCTCATGAATCTTTGGCTT
The DNA here is from genome assembly GCF_040802235.1 of Manis javanica. Lineage (NCBI taxonomy): Eukaryota > Metazoa > Chordata > Mammalia > Pholidota > Manidae > Manis > Manis javanica. Next base: position 103,488,358 of record NC_133162.1, read on the forward strand.
CATCAATTCTCCCCAGTTTTTCTTGTTCCTAAAATAGCAAAGGTATGACTCCCACTTCCTGTTTATATGTATTTGAAAATGACATCATGAGTTCTGAGCCAAAGTCACCCCTCCCTTTGTTCCTTTCATTTTTGTATCTTTAAGACCGCTGGTCTGCCTATTTCCAGGACACAAACTAATTTTGCATTCTTATCCTATAAAGCCACATGACTTCCTCTGTATTAATTGACAGTCAGTCTTACCAGTACCAGGAACAGTCAGCAGTTATGCAAATTGGGTCAGATCTGTGGCCCATGTAATATCTTCCAGTCTTGGCCAGAGGACCTCTTCCTCCTCCTCCTCCTCCATTTGCTTCCTCCCTTCCGGAGGTCCTGCCTCTCCAATGCACCCACGCGTTGACCGTGGTTCATAGACACATGTGGGAAATCTATCCTTGACCCCCAGAAACCTAGTCTAAATCCTTATAACTTTTTTTCACTTCCCCCTGATTATAGCCCTTTATCCTTTTTTTCCTACATGGGGCAATGTTCATCCAGAGCCAGTTATTCAAAGAAAAGGAATTACTTTTGTTGACTCTTCTTTTGTTGTTAAATTTTTGGAATCTAATTGCTGCTATGAAGGAGTCATTGGAATGGCTGAATGAAATATCACTGTCTTGTGTGTGCATATTCATGTTTATACACATACACAGCCAGAGCCATGGAAAGAGTGGGAGTTTATAGTCAGCCAGACCAGCTCCCCTAAACATATCAGGCACCATCATTGACCCTTATAAGCTTCAATTACCTGATCTGAAGAAAAGCAATGGAGATACTACAAGCTAGTTCAGTAAGTTGCTACAAGAATTAAATAAGGCCCTTTGCACAGTGTCTGAATCATGTAAGGTCTCAACAAATGCTAACAACATGTTAGGATGGTAATTTTATCAGTATTTTAGTATTAGTATCAGAATTACAACTAGCAGTGGTACAGTACTGCTATTATTTGAAATCAGAAGACCTGGTTTCCAAACTAGCCCTGTGAATAACTTATTTTCCTAGAACAAATCTTTGAATGTTATTTATTCCTCTGCAATAGAGCATGAGGGTTAAGACTGTGGATTCCTATTCTAATTCGTTGTCGTCCTCCTCCATTTATTAGTTTCAGAATTTTGAGCAAGTTACTTAGCTGCTGTGAGACTCAGCTTCTTCATCTATAAAATGTAGGCGATAATAGCACCTACTCCAAAGGGCCATTGTACTTATTAAATGAGTTGATGCATGTAAAATGTTTAAAAGTGCATGGCACATAGTAAATGCTCAAGAACTGTTTTTAAAATCTGTAATAGGATGTACTGACATGCACCATGCATGTTAGGGAGAATATTTGAAATAATGCATGACAAGTGTCCATCCCACCCCAGTATCTGGTGTAAGTGGTTCCTATGCCAGAATTGTCTTGAATTACCTGAGGATATTTTAATGAAACTAATGCTTCCTTCTCATCCCAGGCCAATTACCACAGAATCTCTAGGAATAGAGCCAACGCATTAAAAAAAACTCCTCCATATGATTTTAATGTGTAACCAGGGTGAAAAATTGCTTATAATATACCATTTGTTCATAAGCATTTATTATTTAACATTATCTTCTTCTATAAGACATTATAAAAATTAATGCTTTTAGAAATGAAAATTTAGGTCCACACAAAACCGCACATACATACATATCTATATATCTAAAGATGACCCTCATCTACCAAAAAAAATGCTTAAAGTATTTCATACACTTTAGCTAGAAGGTGTAATAATATATATTCCAGGAAAAACTATTTAATATTTTAGCCTTTTAAGTTATGTGGACATTTTGTTAATGCAATCAACCTCTTTTCCCAATAGCACCCAGGTGAATGAGGCTGATGGCAATGGACTTGACAGGGCAGAAGGTCACCTGCAGCTTTATCCTCCTCCCAGAGGAGGATTTGGGTGTGGGCATACTTGCCCCCTCAGTAATTCCCAGGCAAGTCCTGCCTGCTAGTTCTCTGGCTTCCATTGAGCCAAACTTGAAATTAACTCTCACCTCCCTCATGAGCAGAGATAAATCACAGGAGGCCCTGATTTCTGGTTGGTTCCATTAGGGTTACTGCTGTTTAACTGACCTGCCAGTTCTAATATTATTTTTAAAGTCTCTTAGGATAGCCTATTATGTTACCCATCCAGGAGCCATTTACACCTTCTCCCCCACTTTACACAAGCCCAAATTTTGTTCAGATTTCAAAGTACACAATCTCAAGGGATACCTTGTGTTTGCTTTTATGGCCATCATGGTAATCCATTTTTTTTGTTGTTGTTGTTAGTGAATCGCCTTGTAGGTGGGCAAGATTTCCAGGTCTGGCTAATAAGGGAAAGTCGGCTTGAAGGTATATTGGAAATATTTCTTACTTGGCTTAAAAAAAGATAGGGAATTCAAAGATAGTCCAGCCTCTTCACTCTCTTCCTTGAGTATTATTGTGTGTAGATATTTTGAGACTATGATGGGAAAATATTTTCTATATGCAGAGGTTGGAAGAGCAGAAGAAAGGCAAGAGCCAGGGTCCATGGTGAAATTATCAAGCTTTTGAATCGACTTTGAAATTGCCTACCTTTTGGCATCCTAGTCTACAAAATAATCAAATACTTTGTTACTTAGTTTACCATTACTTAAGAGTCTATTACATATAATCAGAAGGATGTTAACTGGTAAATCTACTAACATAAAGGTCCATAGTTCCGTCTAGGCCAGGGCTTTCTAATAGCATGTCAAAATTAGGTTTGGCTATATATAAGCATAGCTTAAACAAGTAAAAGTGAAGTTCAGAAGTAGGGACTCCAGAACTAAGGATGGGTCCACATTTATTAAGAACTCAGGTTTCTTCTCTCATCCTATACTATCATCCTTAGGCTGCCATCTTCAAGACCTCATAGTCCAAGGTGGCTGAAGCTCCAACTATCACATTCACATTCCAGGAAAAATTAAGGGAAAAGTGTGAAAGAACAAGACAGGAGAGTACCCTAGACCTGAGTCTCCCATAAGGAATATCCTGGAAGTACCATAAAACACTCTATTTATAGGTCATAGACTATGATTAGGTCACATGGTCACATCTTATTGCAAAGAAGGCTGGGAAGTATCTTCTTGCTGAGTACATTGATGTGGGACCCTATTTTTAAGAAAAGAGGTTAAAATGGATAATGCAAAGACAATTTCTGCAGACAGTCTCTGCAACATAGGGGATAAGTCCTCAGTTAATCTCAGTATATTCTTCCATTAACCAAAGGTGACAGAAGTTGCTTTATGCAAAGTCTCTCCAAAGAAGTTGGGCTGGTGGACGCTACATGCATCAGATGTCTCCAGTGTGATAAAATGTTTGTGCCTTTTAAGATGGCACTTTTAAAAGGGATAATGTATTTTAAAATGAAATTGAAATCAAGCTGTTGGGTTACATGGAACTCAGGAAACCAGTGAAAGAAACATCACTAGTGACACCGAGGTTGTACAGAGGATTCTGAAACTGCCCAGGTACAATTTGAGATGGGAAACCATCAGAAGAAAGAAATAGCACTGAGTACCACAGCTCTAATTATCAAAGACTGTTTTACAACTTTAGTTTTTAAAAATTAATTCATGGGAAACAACTAGTATACTGACTGTGTGCCAATCAAGCTTATTCTGAAGGAAAATTTAGGATAAAATATCTTCTGCTAGTTTGGTTTAATTTAAAACTATTCTGGGAATAAATAGCAAGTTACTTAAAATACATTTAACTTTTACTGCCCCTTATCTGTGTAAACCACTATTTTCTCAAATCTGTGGCAGCAAAGGAAAAACATCTGGAACAAATTGGATCCTGTAACTGATAAGACTGTAACATTAAGTTCTAATTTCAAATATTGCATATAATCAGAAGTCCCATTTTTCTCATGGTTAGCTTTATATAAAATAAATGTCAGAGATTTTGACTTACAGTATAAATTCATGTTGATAAAATACTATGTTGTCTATTCAATGTTGTGGAATCTGAAGTCAGATTTAATTTGAAAACAGAATTCTGCTGCCAAAAAATATTTGGAAGCAATTGCAAAATTGTTTGAACACTTCCGTCTTATTCTAAAACTGAAAGTCAGCCCAAATGTGGTTTATACTTCACTTCTGAGTTCCAAACCAAAAGCATAAAAACAAGCATTACAAATCTTACAATTGGATGGGAACCTTACCTGCAGCCATATACTAATTTATGCCTGGATATGACTTTATAGTCTATCTCAAACCGTATGCTTGGACTGTAACATCCTACCCCCACAAATCACCAGCGTGGCATAATTTCAGGCTAAATTGATAACAGGAACTTCCCCTTGAATTCTCCACCCAAACACCCCAAGGAGGCAGATATGTCTCTAAATCCACCAACTCACCATCATCTCTCTGCCAGTTCCATCTACCAGGCTGGCCATGCTCAGCGCAGCATCTTCTCAAGCTCTTTCTCCCAAGCTCTGCAAACACAGGCTCGTAGCCGCCGCTCCCTGATCAGTTTCCATGTTCTCACATCTATTACTCACTATCTCGTTGCTTGGTGACTGCTAAAGGATCTCATGCTGCATGATGCCCAAAATGTGTTATTATCTCACAAGATTTAGAAATCTTGCATGCAAGCAGAAATGGAACCGGAATTCTTCCTGTGGTTTTCAGTGCTGCTGCGTGAAGCTGCCTCAGTGGGTGCGGTGAGCCAGGAGACCCTCTCCTCCCCAAGAGCAGCCCCTCTTGGATTTGTCTTATGTATCAAGTTTTCACATAAAATGTCATTGGAACAAAGGCTGCACATTTATGTACAGAACTTTGGAAACCTGGTTTCCTCAGAAACGGCTTGCAGAAAAGCAAAGCGCTTGCTCTTCCTGATACGTGGAAAGTGCCAGCACTCACACCACACACCCGCTGTGGGAAGCAACACGTCCCTCTTTTTTGTTCTAGAACAAGAGGGGCCACCTGTTTCTTGTCTTCTGAATTTGAAAGCATAAGGTTTTTGTGCATGTTGTCCCTATTATGGACTTAGAATAATATTCCAGTGCAGTCCTTAACCCTTAACTGAAGATTATTTTTAAGAATCAGTCTTCAGGGGAAAACCCCTTGATCGTTCCAGCTGTATCTTTCATAACTGTCTTGGACTCAGCAACAGCTGTTTCAGGGACTGGCATCAGAGCTGCGAAGACCCAGCACACTGTCCCTTCTGGGGCATTTGGTGGCATCCTGGCCCAGCAATACATTGTCCTGTACTATGTCCTACAGGTGACTTTCAGCCTGCCATGCTTTAAAGACTTCCTGTACCTCTTTACTTCTCAGCAGTGCTGCCATATAGCCTAGCAACTGAGTCCATGAACCTTGACTTCAGACTGCCTGAGATTACATCCCCACTTTGCCACTTACCTGCTGTGTGACCTTGAGCAAATTGCTTCACCTTGCTAAACCTCAGCTTTGTCAGCAACAAAATGCAGATTTCAACTATGTGCTACTTCTTCATAGGGTGCTTTGATAAGGTGACATGGGAGCATGGCTCAGCCTGGTTCTGGCAATGCTTGGTCCTCATCAGCTAACATCACAAATAAAACTAGTGTCCATGCCTCCAGTAATACAAAAGCTACGTAGAACCAGGGGCCAGCTGGCTTACAGCCTTCCTGATAATTACATGCTGAACAATGAAGGGACAGATCCATGAAGTCTGAACTCTCTTACAGAGCGTGGACCATGAGAAAGCACATGGGCTTTGCTGCCAGCTGCCTCTGAGTCCACATCCTGGTCTCTCTTTTCCAATCAGTCAACACATGCCTTCTTGACTGCCTGGAATATTAAATGATGAATGTGTCACGTTGCAGGATGACTGAGGATGAAATGGGGTCACTCTGGAATGTCAGAATTTACTTGACTGGGGTCTCCTCCTCCTCAGGGAAGGTCACCTGGAGCACAGGGAGTTGGGTGCAGCCCCTTTTGGGGTCCAGTGAATAGAGGCTGTTTTGGAAAGGAAATAGATGTATTCTTAGCATAACACAATCGGGGGTAACAGTTCTTAGGAAATAGTGTTGAAACTATGTGAATAGGGGGTCTGTGAAGAGGAGTTGTCTTTGAGCTGTGAGGTTTGCTGCAGTTTAAACATTTTAGCCAAGAACAAGCTGCAGCCAGTGTGGAAGTTTGCTTTTTGACCCTCCCTGTACCCCAGGTGATCAACACTCACCCTCTCTCCCAGCCCCCAAGTTGGGAGACCCTGAAACAGTGCTTTGCTGTCCACACTGAATGGCAGCAGAAACCACAGAGGAGCAATGCCTCAGGTAAGTGGACAGCCAAAGCAGGGAAACATGTCAGATACAAGAGAGAATGTGAAACCTCATGGTTTCCAAGGGAGGATAGATGGTCCCAGAAGTCTGGGGAGGGGACTCTGGGGAGGAAAAGGAAGATTAAATAGAGAGGAACTTGGGGATGGGGCTGCAACAGCTATGGAGGTGCCACTAAGAGCAAGAATTTCTGTCCAGCTACAAGAACAGCAGTTAGCTGATGGCCTCTAGCTGTTACTGCCTTCAGAATTTGTCTTGGCTATTTTGCTGAAACCACACCCTTCCTGGGCATCCACCAGCCGGTGACAGCAAGACAATCTGACCATTTCCACCCAAAGCAGAACCTCTCTAATGGGCATCTTTGTTCCAAAGCTCTCTGCTGCATTGGCTGAGGTTGGTTAGACCTGCATCACAGCCTGAGGACTCCCCACACCACCTTGCTCTTCTTTCTCTTTTCATCTTTCACAGACATTACCTCTCCCCTCTTCCCTACTCCCCTTCCCTAAATATCTTGTGCTCCTAACTCAGTCTCAGTATCTGCTTTTTGGAGGATCCAACTGACTTGAGAAGAAGTATCATTAGAGAAGGACAGAGGATGTTCCTGGAAGGCCCTTGAAAAGCCTAAGGAGTATCTACCCTGGACATCCTTACACAGTTAAATCCTGCTTCGTTGTTCTGGGCAAGGTGGTTTGGTGGCCAAATTTGAGGATTAGGGCCCAATAGCCAACTGTAAATACCCCTCCCTCCCCAACCATGGTTTGTTTTGAGCATATTGTCTCAACCTTGATTAGAGAAACACTGAAATCTTCTGGCATTTTCATGTTGGCATTAGGGCACAGCACAGGAACAGCCATCTACCACAAAGTCATTGGCAGGCATAGAAACAGCATGACTGAGAACTCTGGGTTGTGAGGAGATCTCCTTCTAGAAAGACTGTATAATGCCAGTTTTATCAGCCCTGGCCATTCTCCCCTCAGCAATAGCTGGAGACATAATGGAAAGAAAAGGGAAGGAGTTACTTCAGAATGTCCAGGATGTAAAACATAGCTCAGTACCCTGAAAACAGTTTATGCTCAAAAATTTGTACTATCTTTTATCCATAAATTGATTTAACTCTACTTTTCCAAGCTAATCTCCTATGTCTGAGTTAGGTTCTCCTGCATGTAACAGGGCTCTCATTGAGAGTGACTTAATATAAAAGTTTATTTTCTCACTTTCATGAAAGACATCGAGAATTGAATGGTAGCTCTGTGGTCAGCAGGGACTGAGGCACTGTGTTCCTTTTTGCTCTGTAATCCTTATCTTTAGTTTCCAGTTTCAAGATATGATCTCATTATCATGAATATGATTATCTCTCAAATCAACAGCACAGTGTTAGGCACTATTTTAATTACTGAATGAACCATGTGCTAAATTAATTATACATTTTTCTAACTCATTTATTCTCTAAATAAAGTTCAGACTATTCCTCCTTACACTGCACTCAAATGACATTTTCTTTATCTTCACAGAGTTGCATAAAGTCTTCCCATTGCTTATTCCCACTCATTTGGCATTTCATCTCACCAAGGGACTTTGTGTAAAAAGTAGCCTGGAACATACACTGTGTATATGCCCTCTATCCAATTAGATGCCCTACTCAAGCATAGATGTCTAACCTACCTTCAGACAGGAGACAGGGAGGGTGTCATCTTATGTCAAACACTGCTAACTGCCTGCGACATATCTCTTCCTTTCCCCACTAGCAGAACTCTGATTTGACGTAGAGGCATATGATAGAAGGCAGTGATGTTCCCAGCTTAAAAAAAAAAAAAACTATCTTCCCATCCCACACAGCCCTAGCCAATGAGGTGGATAGAGGGCCATGTGACACAGCCCTAACCAATGAGATGCAAATAGGAATTATTCAATGATGCCTTGGAGAAAGCGCTTTTGACTTATCTGGCATTCACATTTTTGCCTTTCATCCTTCCTCTCTTGCCCAGCTGTAACACAGACAAATGTAAGTGGTGGAATAACCATCTTGGAAACCATGAAATATGCATGAAGATGAAAAACGCATGGTAAGAATGGCTGAAGAGAAAAATAAGTAACTGGTCCTGCTGGCACAGTGGAGCTGAAGCTCTGGACTTAACTATGTGATAGAATGTTAAGTAACTCTTGCTCAGGTCTCTGTAATCCTCAGCAGAAAGCAATTCTAACCAGTACTCACAGGGGGCGGGGATGTCCAAGCAGCTAAATGGTCTACCTAAGTAGAAGTTGCTTTTGGATTGGGTGCTCTCATAGCACAGTATTTTATATGCAGACTTCCCAGAGCTGTGCTCTAATTGGAATCTGTGGTGCTGTTGGGCAGTGTGCTGTTGCTGCCAGACCTTCCAGAGACACTGTAATTCCTGTTCCCTTCAATTTGGCATAATGGACAATAAGTTTTCATCATTAGTGGTGCCCCAAATGTCAACAAATTATGCATTTTCATAAAGTCATCAAACAAATGAAGGGAGAACAGTAAGCCATGCATCATTCAGAATGCAACAGAGGGAAAGCTGCTGAAAATGACATGCCATCCCAATTATTTCCTATTTATCAAGATTCACATTTGTAACCTGGTATGGCATAGTTTTGAAAACAGCTCTATTTTATCACATGATGTTTAATCTAATTCTAGTGTGTTTCAGGAGACAGCATAAATCTTTTGGCCTCACTAAATTCTAAGAAATATTTTTTTCTTAATCATTGTAAGTAGGTGTTAAGAAGACACAGTTGGCCCTTCAACTCTCCCTTAAAACAGCTTCCTGACCATACCTGACGGGGTGACCAATCAGTGGTCTCCATTTGCCTGAGACTCAGGGGTTGTCAGGATGCAGAAATTTACCATTACAACCGGGTAAGTACCAGAGATGGGTTAGTCACCCTGCCATCCCAAGCCTCTCAACAAAAACCAGAAAGCGGTGAAAGGGTTCAGTGCTTCTCTTAAGTACAACTCACCCCTCAGGCCCTTTTCTCAATGTCTGTGGTAAGTCATTTAATGGGCATTTTTAACAAGTCTAGGTGCCTGTTTTATCACTCATGTTCCAGGCACCGGTCTAGGCCTCGGGGCATGCAATCATGAATAAGAGAGATGAGATCCTTCCTGCGACACCATTTTAGTAGGGAAGATTGCTAATAAATAAGTAAAAAATAAACAAGATAACTTCAGAGTAGGAAGAGTGACAAAGAAACACCAGAACGGAGAGGCATCGCTGGAGAGGACCAAGGAGAGTGAAGGCACCACTGCCCTTGGCCTTGTTGTGACCCCCTCAAAGCTCGGGACCTCCCGGAGGCTGGTGGGGGGAGGGAGGACTAGCGAAGCCTGTGGGTCATGAGGACACCCCCACTACTGCACCTGCGCCCCTCCTTCGAGATGGCATGCCAGGAACCTGGGGCCCCACTGCCCCACCCCAGTGACCCAAACCCCTTTGCCCTCTGACTGCTGGTGGGCTCAGCAGATCAAAGGGCAGGATGAGAATGAGCTGGATGTTTATCCCCCTGACTCCCTTCCTAACTCACTCTCGCAGGTTGGCTGAAAGGAACAGCTCTCGTCAGGCGGCCCTTTCCTGCAGCCATGCAATCTGGGTTCTGGAAACTGCTCCCTCTCTCATCCCTTCAGACTTGCAGGTACCTTTATAAGGATTCTCCTTATTTGATTCTCCTCAATTTCCCCATTTGAGTGTGACATTTGTTTCCCACTGAGTATGAACTCCACACAGTCTAAAAACATAGAGTATTTGCTGGAAAAAGATAGTGTATATCCTACATACCCCTCCTAAGGCAGGGAAGTTTCTAATGTATCGTCAGAGCACTTCCACCTAAGATGCAAGTGCTGCATTTGAAGGGGCAAGATTCAGTTGTCTGGAATATTTGCTTATATGCAACATTTTTTTTCTGAGACAGGGCTGAATAAATAAGTATTTTATACACTTTACAGGTCTCTTAATATTTCTCTCGAGTAGTACTTTTCACAATTGAAATTAATTATTTGTATTTTTTCTGCCCATCTCCTTATTAAACTCTAAGCTCCGTAGAGACAGTCCATGGAAATGGTCCATGAAGAGATCTGTCTCACTGCCTGCTGTATTACTAAGATCCAGAACAATACCTGAAATAGCATTTAATAAATAAATATTGTTAGCAGATGGAACTGAAGGAAGGAGGACAAGGGGACAGAAGAAAGAGGAAAGAACATGGGATTTAGAATTGGAAGATGAGACTGTGGATCCCAGTTCCCCAGTTACCTACCATTAGCTCTGTGTTCATACAAATTTCACTTCTCAGGGCTTCTACTTCCAGACCTATAGTATATATATGTATATACAATTAAGATAAGAACACCTTCCTATGTAATATTCATGAAGATCAAATGAGGTAATACTTATTAAAGTAAATGAAGCAGTAAATGAAGAGGCTGTCAAATAGGAGATGTTATTATTACAATAAAACATCAGTCAGGTGGGGCTGGATCTGGTTCTTCTGCAGCACACATCAGCTTTTGCATGGAAAGATATTGCATTTTTTTACAGTTTGCATTGCAGAATAACTCGGATCAAGTGGCTGCAAACCTTGGAATCCGGTAATGTGCATCTAGGTGTTCAGGAATTCAGACAGCTTTGTATAAAACATGACAAGATAATATGTGCCTTATTCTTCCTAGCTCCTGAAACAGTAAAGCAAAATGAGATGCCAATAGACATAATCACTTCAAGCAGCTTCAGGTGCATGGTACAAGGGGTGCCCTAACTCCATCACATCCAGAACACTGCTGCCAGAGGGCCGTGTAGGAAGGGGTGGGACTGAAAATCCTAAGAAGCAGGGAGTTAACAAAAACAGACGACCCCCCTCCACTATAGTGGAGTTAAATCTCTTTTGAAAGATCCTGAAACTAATAGCACATATTGATATTGTGTATGGCCATAATTCATATCTAAATCGTAGGGCCAAGTCACCATTCAAGCTCTGTGGGCATGTCCCATGTCACTGCACCTTTTCTAATAGTTTATCTCTTTCTGGGTGTTCTTTCTTCTTCCACTTTTCAAAGTTCTGTTTATTCTTCAAGGTACTCACTGAAGTTTCCCTAATATTGCATTGATTTCCCCCATTCCTTTTCCCTAATCAGAGTTAATTACTAACACCTTTGGACTCCTAGACACTGTTCATAATCCCCTGTTCAGAGGTCTAAACATGGTCTGACCTACTTTATAGCTTGCTGTGCTAACAAAATCGTAAGTTCTTTGAGAACAAAAACTAGGATTTATTGCCTTTTTTTCATTCCCAGTAGATACCAGTGTCTAGTATAGAATAGGTCCATTATTTACTACTTATTTTGTGCATTTATTTGTCATATAATAGGTACACTTATTTGGTATATAATAGGTGCATTTATTTAGCACCCAAGTGGAGCTAGACACTAAACCAATTATATATGCAGTACTTCTAATACATAGAAAGCCTGAGAGTTAAATATTATTTGTATTCTGCAGATGAAGAAACTGAGGCTCAAAGAGGTTAACTAATTTGCCTAAGACCATATAAAAGCCTAAATTTCAGCCCAAATCTGACTCCACCACAAGATTCAAGCAATCAGATATCTTACTCATGCAACTCCAAAACAAAGGACAGTACACTTACAAGAGGAAGGGCAGTTGCTATTATGACTTTACTGTACAATCTTGAGAAATGAAAATAATCATTGTCTCTCCCTTGCCAAAACAAGCACCAACACAGGGACACAATTTTGCTTTACAATTTTTACTGAAAGCAGAAAGATTTAATTTTCTCATTTGTATTATTGAAATGGAAATTTTTTATGGATTAATGAAGTTAAGGAATTTGTAGCTACTAAATCTAGCCACAAAAGGAGACATTCTGGATCATAAAGCATATTTTATTCATCTTGACAGTTTTAGTTTAATTTTAAGTATTTATGGTATTACTTTATAACAAATATGTCTAATTCATGGAAGCTAGGTAATAGGAGACCCAACTTTGGAAATGTGCTCAACTTTTTGCCATTAAAGCTATGTGTAAATGGATTTAGGACTAAGAATTATGGGTTTTATGTAGTAATGACATGAAAATTATCCATATTCCACTCGACTGTAAAAACACTACTGCCATGGCTACTACTGTTACTATTACCAAGACAACACTTGATTTTGTGGAGATAAATCAACTAACATATTCTCTATTGTATATCATTTGAACCGAATATGAAAATTGCCACAATGGGGAGTCATTATTATACTTTAAAAACTTTCACCATTTGAGCTTACTTTAAAAAATAAAATCATCATGCAGTATAGATTTTGTAAGAATTGCACATTCTTATGTCAACAATGTTTTTACTTTTAAAAGAAACAGGTGAGTCTCACAGAAAATCATTTTTTGATATTGTACATCTTCTTTACATTTGGGGCTAGGGAAAGAGCAATGGGATTTTAAGTGATTTAAATCTTCAAAAAAACCACAGCTATGACTCCACCCCCAGCTGCGTGAGGTCCGGGGTTCAATGGTCTGTGACATATTTGTAAAAGAAAACAGAGAACATAACCTGTGGCTTCCCTGAAGATCCTTGCATGAAAGATTTGGCTGTGATTTTGGGAATCACAGCAAGGAAGCGTCACGGGGGTTTCTGACCCTGCTCATGCTTATGACCAGTTGTTAGTCATAAAAACCCATTGAGACCCTCTCTGTTACCCATAATTCATATCTTGGATACCAAAGAGGAGAGTCCCAGAGCATGGAAGAACTCTATTTTGAAAACACAGCAAAAATTAAAATAAGAGAAGACTTGAGATCCAGTTTCTACCCTGCTAAGGAGTGGAACACAAGAGGAATGTCGGTAAGGCTGCTCCCATCATTGCACCGGCGAGCTCTTCTGCTCCAGAACGCTTTGGAGCTTCCAGAGTCTCTCCATCAATACTGTAGATAAGTGCCAAGAAGCTTTCCTAGTATTTCATCATTAATTTGCGATACAGGCAAATTGCACACCTGAGCTGCAGGGACAGGGGCAGTGAAGAGCTTTTGCAGCCATGGGAAGGCCCTGGTGGCTGTTGGACACTGTAGATTCTCTGCTCCCTTGTAGAAGCTAAATATGATAGCACACAGAGGGAATGAGCAGAGGGTAAGAATGCACAAGAACAGAGGCGTCCCCCGCAAACCACAAGGCAGACCATAACATTTTCAGCTGATACTGTCTCAATTTTAAAAAAAGGAAATCCACTCTACCATGTAGCCAGAACCATTTGGGCCAGGCCTCCCATTCTCAAGGTGTTTTCAGATTTAGACTTTAGAAGCCATCTTTGAAAGAGGCTTTCATATAGTTACTTACAGAGATACATGGACAAATGGGAAAGTGGAGGTGAGCATCATATATTTTTAATTTACTGCCCACTGGCTAGATTCCACCAACCAACTTCAGTGAGCAATGAATAGATACATGGAATAAATCACACGATTATCTTTTGTGTGTATATATATATATTTTATTTAAAAATTAAAAAATGTAATACTTTAAAAATCTTAATTTTTTAGCATACTAGAAACTTCCAAATGTGACACTCAAGAGAGCAACACCAAAAGTGAGAGAGAAAGGGTAAAAAAGGGAGCCCCCTGCATGTCTGCTCAGATCCTTTCCATAGAATGTCCTTTCTGGTCTCAGTGCTACAAACCCTACTTAACTTTCACATAGTCCTATCTGTTTCTGAGACACACTGACCTCTCCCTCCTCAGAATTCCCACAGCACTTCAGCACCTGTCATTCTGGTACTTTGCTATTTTGATCTTTCAATCTGATCAAAGAAACTTTGACTTCCACGTTCATTTCCTTCTTTCCTGGCAAAATTCTACTCAAGCTTTAAGCTCAGGCATCTCCTCCTGCAAGAACTCTTCCAAGGCCCACCTCATTTGGGCCCCCAGCCCATTCATCATCCCCTATGTGCTCCTTTAGGGTACTTGGCACCCCTCTATCTTGGCCCCTGCCGCAGCAGAGAGATGGTGTTTAGGTGTTGGGCTCACTAGGCTGGGATCTGTTCTGAGTCAGGGATTCTGTCTTAAGGAACCTTCTCTCCCTGGCAGCCAGTACAATGCATGGTGCAGAGCTGGAACACAATAAATGATTGTTGAACTTCATGAACTACTTTGATTTAGTTATTCCAACTTAAGCCTTATCTCCCTTGTCAGTCTCTCTCTACTCTACCAGATGGGTAAGATGTGTATCTGATCATACAAACATCTCCCAACACTTGGTGCATAACAGGACTTAATATTTGTTGAATGAGTGAATAAATGTGTCCTGACCTTAGCCTCTTACTATAATTTCAGTGTGTCTCAGAAAAGAGAACACAAAAATTTCATCTGTGAAAGTATTTTTCTTTTTTACAACTGATTTATATTTCTAAATTTGCTGGCAAGAGGATATCATAGATTTACTTTCTTTGGCTTTTGCCAGAACAGAACATCTGCTAGGGCCTAGAAGGAAGATAATACCTGTGGTTAAGGGTGAGGCAGGAACTCGAGAATTTTCTAGATGTTTTCAACAAATCTCTGATGCTTAAGTGTCTAGGGAAAGTCATCAATGAGGTCTAGCTCAGGTAAAATAAAAACCATTGCCAGCATTCACTCAGTCATTCACATAATTTGTCAACAAACATTTATTGAGCATCTCTAGGCTAGGTGAGGCTATGTGCTAGCTGTCAGGGAAACAGCGATGGGTAACAGACAAACTCTTGTCCTCCAAGACTTCAGAGACTAGCAGGAAATTAGCAACAATCAAACTAGCAACTCCAATTCTGTGTGGTAATTTCTGTGTCAGCAATAAATGTTGGGAATGGGTGAAGCAAAGACTAGTTATTCATTCTGTACACTTGCCTTTACTTCCTGAATGGGCAGGATCCATGTGTGAGAGCAGGACGCCAATGGCTGTGTAAGGCTGGTGGTTACCCTGACTAAGAACCTGATGGCAGGGCAGCCTTGGGACAGGTGTGAGGGGGGACAGAGTGTTGTCTACATCAGGACCCTTCTTCTCCAGGTGCTGGGTTTGCACCACGTCCTCCTAAGCTTTCTCATGCATTTGAACCATCTGGGAAGTCTGCTAAAAATGCAGATTCTCATTTGGTAGGATCAAGAAAAAGCCTAAGATTCTTCATTTCCAACAAGCTCTAAGGTGATGATGCTGATGTCCTGGGGACCACACTTGTAGGAGCAAGAAGACAGAAGAAAGGGTGCTGGCTTTCAAAGGCCAACAGACCTGGACGCCACATCCTAGCTCTAACATCTACTATCTTCATGGCTCTTGCTGAATTGCTTTTGCTTCCTGATTCTCAGTTTACAGCATTTGTATAAGAGGATAATCAAGTCCACATCATAAGGTTGTCATGAGGATTAAATGAGAGCCTTTGGAATAGGTGCTCAATAATTACTAGCTATTACCTGGAGGATTTCCATTTGTTCCTCAAAAGTCTTTGGAGATTATCAGAAAAAGCTCTGAATCTTCCATAGCCAAATAGAATCTTCCTTACTTTTGGTCTGTATTCTTGTTTTTCCTTCACATGGGCCCACTGTCTGTTTGGGATTTCTTTTCTATTCCAAACACCTCTCAGTTTCATATCGGATGCTATTCATGAACTAGATGGCTTGTTTATCTGGGTTATTAATGAAGTTGTTAAGTGAGGCTGGAGGGGGAAGCCAGAAGAATCCTGCTCTCTGCCTCCCCATAAATCACCACCCTGAGCTGAGCCAGCTTCTGCCCCTTGTCAGTTCCTATCATCCCACTCATCTCAGTGAATTTGAATGAATTCCATGATTAAAGTTTCACTAGATGCCACACCAAACACTCTCTAAACTTCAAGGTCAAACACTTCAACAGCACTTGCTTTTGTCTTCTCAGCCTCCAGCTTTATCACACAAAAAAAGCATGCAGGTGCATTTTATAGGATAGGAGTTTTCCTTTAAACATCCCCACTGCTGATTCCCCATAAAGCTGTTATCTCCTCGGTGTTGAGCAGCTTGCTTTCAGCCTTACCTCTCCACCTGACAGGTAACCAACTGGCTCTGCATATAATATATGCTTTTTACTTCAGTAATAAATCTTATAGCTATACAAACGACAGCCTGTCCATGGCTCCAGACCCCCACACATTCATGCTGCTGGACCCAGGCTGACATTTTCCTTCCTTCTCTCACATACACAGAACCTCCTCCACATACAATCATGTGCTCCCAGACCCATGAGAACAACTTTGCTGTGATTCTGACCGGCTTGGGTTCACATGCTACACAACAGAGGAATAAGCCTATTTTCTTTTGCAAATGGAAATAAAGTATTCCCCAGCTGGAATCTGCAAGGCTTTCCACTATTCAAATACCTACATGTTAACATCATCAAATGAGTCTTCCTTGGGCCTCTCTGAACAATTCAGGATCAAGTGAGTTGATAGCCACGACTCCAAATTCTTGAAACACTAATGGGACCCTACAGAAAAGATCAAAGAAACCTCGATTCCCATTGCCAGGAGAAGGATATGAGGGGACCTCAATGTGGTAATGACGATGAAAGTAACCAATGTTGATTGAGCTCCACAATGCACCTGGCTTTGCACAAAATGCTTAACTCTTGTTCCATACTCATCACAAGCCTATGAGGGAGGACCAGTTATACAGCCTTTACGCAGGCAAGGAAACCAAAACTTGGTGTGGCCAAGTCAAGACCCAAAGGCAAAGATGTATGCACGGCCAAGCTGGCTTGCAGTGCAGGCAGCTGACTCTGGAGTTTAGCTCTTGGCCAATGTGCACTTGGTATCACAGGTCTCTTAAAACCACAAGACTCCACTCAGCTTCGATCTTTGCCAGGAGACCAATGATTTCTTCCCCGATGGCTGGATGCATGTGAAGATTCCTAACTGTCCGTGAACCACAATTATGCTCTTTTAATTTTTAAAATAAAAAGTAATATCTTTAAATCCTTTGCAGACAATGAGATAGAATATGGTTTTCTGGATTTCCATTTTTATTGTAAAAGTGATAATGTTATAAAAATTTAAACATTATGAAACTGCAATAAGTTAAAATCTTCTATTTATTTCTTGACTTGGCCATACTAAGCTTTTGTTTCCTTATTGGCATAAAGGCAATAATGATTTGTCCTCCCTCATAGGCTTGTGAGGAGTATGAAGTAAGAGTTAAGCATTTTGCACAATGCCAGGTGCATTGTGAGGCTCTGTCAGCATTGATTCCCTTGGTCATCACTGCCACATTGAGCTCCCATTGCCCCCATCTCCTGGCATTTGGAACCAAGGTTGCAAGTTGACCAAGTGATCTGAAGCAGTCAAGAGACCAGAACAACTAACCTAGAATGCTCAATAGGGGGTGTGAGTATGAATGACAGACTATGGCCAAGTAACTACCAATAACAAACATAAGAGGCCCAATATATGAACACTCCCTGAAGTGCTACATGCATTTCAGCCCCATAAATCCAACCAGTGTTCATCAGCTCGCAGAATAAGGGGACAGTTCTGTTCAGAAATGTGGTCTCTACCATCGCTCTCCTGAAATCTCTCGTAACCTTTCCCATTTCCAAAGCTCCTACTCTTGGTTCATAGATTCTACCTTTTAGTCATGAGGAAGTGCTCAATACAAAGCTCAATGCAAAATACCAGAAACTTTTTTTAAGGACAAAGGCCCAGAAAGTGCATGTTCTAGACTTAATTGCCAAATGATTAAATGGTATAGTTTTGAGAAAAAATGTGTCAACAAACTATACAGTCTGCCCCAATGTCTATCCTGCTCCATCTGCTTGTATGTGGGGATACATGCACATTTACACAGACACACAAACACACACACACACACACACATAAACAGTCTGTGTCCCATGTTTTTAAAGAATATTTTGAAATACAAGGCACAGCCAGCTTAATAAAACATACTTGAGGCTGTGTTCTGTTTGTTCATTAAACTGTGAAGCATTTAAAATTACAATTAATTCTAGGTAAATTAAAGACATGACACAGTCATGGTACCACTAGAAGAGCATTTTGTGCTAATATCTTATGTTTTACACTGAATCATCCTGCTGAAAGATTTAACAGCCCTTCATATTTATAACTGCTTTCTAGATTTTTTTTTTTTTTTGCCTGCCTCAGTTGTCAAAGCATTAATGAAGCTGGCTTTTGGGAAGAATTCCAATTCAGAGTTATTTTTCCATGAGGTACTTAAGACTCCACACAGCAGTTCGTGATTATGTTGGCAGTGGCTTTGCATAACTGTTGGTTTCCTGTAGCATAAATAAGTGAACAGCTAAGAATGCTAATGTTTTGCTTTGACCAAGAAAAAGCTCTCAATAAATGACAAGGAATTACCCTCATTGGACTACTTAAGTTTTTTTTGTTGTGGTGATGGTTCTTTAAAGGGGTACAATAAACCAAACCAATGGAGATAAGTGATTATATAATACATGCTACTGCCTTGAGATCATCCTTCAAATTAAAAAAAAATTCATTCATTCAAATTATCTGATTCCCTAAGTCCTTTCTAGTTGACAAACTCAACTGGAAAAAGGCCATGAGGGTCTTCAGTGAACACTGATGCAGGCAATGTCCAGTTGTGGCAAAACACAGTAGTACAAAGAAAGCCCAAGCCTTTGTCCTGTTGAGACTTAGACCAAAAAGGAAGAAAAAGGAGCCTGGGCGAGAAGAGAGAACAGACCAGGAGGTTAGGAGGGAGAGACTGAAGAGGAGAAAGCTTGGCAAGAAGGGAACGTGCAGATGGAATTCTGAGGAGCAGCTCCGAGGCTTAGCTTCATGTCAGTTGTCATGGTCAAGAGCCATACAAGAACTCAGGGATGAAATAAATGTTAAGGACTTTGCAAAGAGCAGCACACCTTTTGCTTCATCTACATCCTCCAAAATGCTTAGCACTAACTGTTCCCCAGCCAGTCTCATTTCTCTTCACTCTGCCCTCTCACACAACAGCCCAGCTACATTGAGCAAAAGCCAGGTAAATGTCCTCCCAGAGTGCCCTGCTGTTGTCACTTGCCTCCCACCTTCCCTTCTCCTCCTCTGTCCTGTGAGCTTCCTAAGGCTCATCTTCCAGACAGGGAATCCCTTCTGTGCAGGACGGGTCCACAGCACATCTTTGGTGCTGTGAGTCATATCTTACGTGACTGCTATTTGCGGGTTCTTACTTGTCTGTCTGCCCCACTAGAAAATGAGTTTCCCAGGGTAGGACCATGATTTAGATGATCTTTATCTTTAGAGTCTAGTTTAGTGCTGGCGTACAGTGGGCTCTTTGGAAATGTTTTTTGAAAGAAAGAACAAATTCATTAATGAGATGTATGTGTCCATAGCTGTCACTGCCCTCATTTATGTGTTACCTGGTGATAAAATACTAACAAGTACTACCTTAAGTAAATCATTTAAATTGATTATTTAAGCACTTTTAAATCGTTTTGAAATACCTTTAAAAAGTATTTTAAAAATTAAATACTTTTAATAACCTAGTGATTAACTAGAAAACATATATATCTGTATCAACCTAATGTTAATAAAAAACATTACATTATATATCAAACAGTATTTATTTATATAGTATAGGTTCACACCGATAAGTTTTACAATGAATCATTTATAGGCATATGTTACCTTCTCTATCTGCCATTAAAAGAACTAGTTGAACAACCATTTTTTTGCCAAGAAAGAATTTTTTTATAATAGGCATGTCAGTCATACACAGAATGAGGGAGAATGGTATAATGAACCACATGAACTCACACCCAACAATTTTCAGCTCACAACTAGTGTTGTTTCGTCTATACCCTCACCTAACTCTGCTCTGTATTATTTTAAAGCAAATCCCACACATCCCTCACTTCATCTATATTTCAGTAGATATCTCTTAGAGGACTCCTTTTGAAATATAACATCAAGATTTCACCAACAAAATTAACAATAATTCCTTAACATCTAATACATAGTCAGTATTCCAATTTCTAACTGAAACCTAAATGTTAATAATTTACTATAGTTTATGGAATCAGGATGCAAGTAAGATGCATATATTATGACTTTGGTAAATTCCTTAACTTTCTTTCAACCCATACATTCCCCACCTCATCTTCTTCTTTCTTACAATTCAGTTGTTGAAGAAATAAGGTCTTTCATCTGATCAGATTCAAGTTTTATCCATTGGCATGACTACTTCAAAGAGAATGGTGTGTTCTTTGGTCAGCTGGCACATAAAATGAGGTCGTCCCTCTTTTTTTTCTTATTTTGGTATCATTAATCTACAATTACATGAAGAACATTATGATTACTAGGCTCCCCCCTTCACCAAGTCCCCCCACACAAACCCCATTACAGTCACTGTCCATCTGCATAGTAAGATGCTGTAGACTCACTACTTGTCTTCTCTGTGTTGCACAGCCCTCCCTGTGCCTCCCTACACTATACATGCTAATCGTAATGCCCCCTTTCTTTTTCCCCACCCTTGTCCCTCCCTTCCCACCCATCCTCCCCAGTCCCTTTCCCTTTGGTAACTGTTAGTCCATTCTTGGGTTCTGTGATTCTGCTGCTGTTTTGTTCCTTCAGTTTTCCTTTGTTCTTATACTCCACATATGAGTGCGGATGTACATAAAAAACCCTAAAGACTCCATTCCAAAACTACTAGAACTAATATCGGAGGTCGTCCCTCTTTTTGTGATGCAGCAGTCACTCATGCTCAGTGCCAAGATCCACCCATTCATCAGCGGTGCCATCATGGTGATATTCCAGTGTTATCACCTCTTCTCTTGTTAGCTAGACACTTCTACAAATACAAATTTATCATTATCTACTATTTAGTTACTACAGTGGTACAGTTTGTATAGAAAAGACAAAATAAATATTAGGCATTTTTCCTTTAGTGTTCATCATAATGATTTGGTCCCCCAGCATCCTTCCCTGGTGAGCAATAGGTTCTTCATCCAACATCATTTGAACTCGTGGATTAAATTATGGTTGATGAATATCACTCCACTGCAATTAGTTTCCTTGTTTGATCCTCAAATTGTTCCATCTTTGACCAGTGGAGTCTGCTTTAAGTTGGCTCTTGATTCTTTTTGATATTAACCTAGTAGTCCATGACAATCATTTTTAAGACAAATTAAAACATCCACAGAATAAAGAAAATTTTCATGCAGATAAACACCTCTCTTCTCTCCCAGTTGGCAGCATGTCTAACAAAAAAGCCTTGCTACCCACTGAAGTGCACTTGATTCAGAGACACCCTGAGGAATGTTCCAGGAAAAAGACTGGAACCCAGGGGCTAGAGGAATGTACTGTTACCCTGCAATTTATTCTCCAAGAACTCAGGAAATACTACTGTTTTTTGTTAACTCTTAGGAGGCTTACATTGTTGCTTTCTTGAGACCACAAAACTCCATTTGAGTTGATGATTACTTTGTAAGAGTATATAATTGCAGCAGTTGATTTCATAACAATTCCTTTCACAAGTAAAAATTAAATATAATGTAGGGGACACCCAAGGTCCAAATGGCAAATGGGATTAGTCAAGTTGATCCCATGGGGCTTGACTTCTCTTTGACTACTTCCATCTAGTGGTGGGCAGTCTTCCCATCTCAGGACATGGCCCAGATGTCAAAGGCTCAGCAATAGGACAGCTGCAAAGGGACCAAAAAGGCACCAGCTGCCACTGATAAGTGTGCAATATCCATTACTGAAAGTGCTTACAAACAATGGGAAAAAGTGTTTGCCTTGGACAATTTAGGGTGGGTTATAATTTAATGTAAGAGAGTGGGTAAATCAATTTGGATGTTCCTTCCAACTCACGTGAGACTAATGCTGTCTGACCAATTAAACAGAAAATGTAAATACATACATGATCATTCTTTTTCCTATCAGCCATTAAGCATTTTTACTGTCTCATTCTCACCCCTTCAACACCATTTTTCTCATTCCTTCATTCATTCATTTAATCATTTGTGCTATAACTAGGATTGAACAACTTCTATATGCCAGGAGCTAGGGATACACCATGGTGAACAGAATAGGCAAGATCTCGGCTTTTAAGGAGCTTTCTCCCTGGCTGGAGGACATAATCAAAATAAAAGTAAACAACTCTACAAGACAGTTTAGACAGTGACATGTCCTATGAAGAAAGTAAAACAGAGCAAAATGATGGAGAGCTACTGTGGGGCTAGCAAAATGGCTGATGGGAGAGGGCTGCAGATAAACTAGAATAAGGATTGGTAGGTTTTCTATAAATTGCCAAACAGTAAATATTTCAGGTTTTGTGAGCCACATAATCACAAATACAGATCTTCCTGGACTTGTTTATGATAGAGCTACCACAGGTAAAAAATACCCTTAACCTACCAAAGATCATAGTTTAGCCTAGCCCACTTTACACATGTTCACACTTACATTGGCCTTCAGTTAGACAAAAACATATAACACAAAGCCTATTTTGTAATAAAATCTTGAATATCTCAAGTAATTGAATGCCATACTGAAGGTGAAAAGCAGAATGGCTGTATGGGCACAGAATCACCAATGTATTGCTTGTTTGCCCTCACGATCGTGTGGCTGCCTGGGAGCTGCGGCTCGCTGCCACTCCCAGCATCATGAGAGAGTATTGTACAGCATGTCGCATACTGAGAAAAGATCACAATTCAAAATTCCAAGTATGGTTTCTATTGAATGTGTATTGCTTTCACACCACATTAAGTAAAAATTTCATTAGTCAAACCACTGTTAAGACAGGGACTCTCTGTACTCAGTTCTGCCATTGCAGCATGAAAGAGGCCATAGGCAATATTTACATGAAATGGTAGAGTGATAAAACTTTATTTACAAACACAGGTGGATTTGGCCCATGGGCTACAGTTGGCTGACCCCTGAACTAGACATGTATTTCATTTAAGGCTTGATGGTCCTACTTGAGAGACCAGTATCTTTCCAGAATAGTGTTTGTAGACACACCAAAGCCAATCTATTATTCTAACCACCTTGCAGAAAAAGTTGGAGGTCTTTAACTCCTACATGGCTTAAGTCTCACTACCCAAGTGTATAATAACTGAGGATTTAAGATAGTACTCTTAGGAAAATAAAGAGGATAATTAAGCTTGACTTGAGCTATTTACTGCAGTGACTGAAGCACTCCTCTGTAGGAAGTCCAGAGATGCCACCCAATGTGTACACTTATTTAGCAATACATTGCGCAAATCCTAATAGTTTAAGTCCACTGTCTCATAACCCTCTGCTTTCCACATTACCTCCTTCATTCTCTCTCTCTTTCCCACCACATTTGTCAACCAAGATTTACCCTTTGCAAAACCACAATGGCTAGTTTTTGTCAGTTCGTATTTCTCCAGATGTTTTGTGATCTCATTCATTCTTAATGTCTCTTAGGTCTGCCTACCTCAGAGGTTACACTGGATGGTCTATAATTTCTCATCCCCTGTCACTCTAAATGGGTCCCTGGCTAAGGAACAGCGCCTTTCAGTGAGGTCAGCCAGAGAGAGTCATGCAAACCGTAAACATGCAGTGAGCTATTCAGCAATAACATTCAGTGGAGTTTGCTTTCATTCAGAAGCCAAGGGAATTTGGCTGAAAAAAATACACAAAAGGCTGTTCTATTGGAGCAAGCTTGACAAAGTCAACTGCTAGAGAAAACTAGAGCCAGACTTTGGATATCTAGAAAAGGAAGAAAAGATACTTTTCCCATCCAGTTCTTTTATGTCCCAGGATTAAAAAAAAGATATTATATGTGGTTGCCTGTGTGTTCATTATGACTTCACTCTTCTCATGATTCAACCGCAGTGTCAAATCCAAGTTCAGCAGTGACCTGCTCCCAAATTATGGGCTTACCTGCTAGAGGCACAGCCTGCTCTGTGAGTGGGTCTGTCCCAGCTGCACAAACTGATGGAAATGTGCAGAATCCAGTGCTGAAGGAACATACACTGCTTAGGAGCTCTGCCATATGCTCATTTCTGCTCCTTGTTTCTCATTCTCATCTTTTTTCCTCTGAGATACTAACCCAACCTGACAAAACCCAATGGTTCCTGAAATTTGCATCAGATTTTCCTTGCTCTTACAACCCTAATTCTAACTTTTACCCTTTGACCCTATGTGATGCAGTTGTGAGCAAAGAGTCCTCTCAGTTTCCAATGCATCCCTGACAGAGATGGACCATCCAGGCCAGTGCCACCCAGGCTCCTTTGTAGAGATTGGAGGAGTGGGAAAATCAGTTACCAAAAGCTGAAATACAGGAGCACAGGGATGAGCGGAAACAGAAACTGTATGTGAACCCAATTCTGGAAAGTCACATCAGGCCCAGAGTTAAGGGCTGGTGCAGTTTCAAAGGGCATCAGTAAAAACAGCCTTCAGGTGTGCTTCTGGGAGGTGATCTAGGGCAGATAAAACCTGAAATACTGGACATCATGGCTGGAAACCCAACCACAGAGATATGGTGGCAGCAAGATCAGAAACATGAAGGGAGTGCAGACCAAGACAGAGCTGCTGAAATGGGGCTTCTGCCTTTGGCCTGGTGAACAGCCACATGGGGGTCCTTGAGTATGCAGTGCAGCAGGGACCAACATACAGCAGGCAACTCTTGGTCTTCAGCTGTCCTTGGCCTTACATTCAAATGCTTGCAAATTCTCCTGTTGCAGCTGCACAAAAAGGATTGAAGCAAAAAGTTTTGTCCATGTTGGGCTACAGCGTTCAAGAGGCTGTAGCATCCCTCCCAACCTGCCTAAGATGTAGCTGGTGAGGAGGTGGTACTGGGGTGGAGGAGAAGAGTGGAGATAGCCCCCAACTGCTTTCAGAGCCACCCTAGGCCATCTCAGTTTCTCTGTAAGAAAGAAAGCGTTATTTTCCCAGTGTGGGAGGAATGTGGCGTAGGGAGTCTCTGTCAAGGAAGCGTGTGAAATCAATGATGTCACCCATGGAGACAACGAATTGTCTTGAGTCACTAGCATCCTGGCCCCACGTAGACCTCATGGTGTTGCAAGGCTGCTGGCTGAGATTGAAAGGACAGCCCGAAGTCATGAAAGAATGTTGACCGGTCCACATTAAACTGGAACCCACAAATGCTGGCCCACACCACTGAGCAATAATGACTAAAAGTGGCCTTTCTAATGTTCCCTCACCCTCACTCTGTGATCTAAAATGTTACAGCTATGCCCACCGATTCTGCAGGAGACTCGGGCACTGGTAAACTCGGGTGGTTCATTGTCAGGAACCAACAGAGGGGGGAAGTTTCCCAGACCGAGGCCCGGCTGTTTACACCAAAGCCTACTTCTCTGATCAGCAGTTAGGTCTTAGCACTCAATGGAGATGAGCTACATCCAGCATACGAGCAGCACAGCACGCCCAAGTGGGATGCAGGCACACAGAGACAGCTGGGACCAGACACGCCTCTCTCCAGGCCTCTCCCTGCAGGGATGAGAGGCTTCCCCTTCCTGAGGTGCTCCCTATGGTTCCTGATCTGCCCCCCTTTCTTCAGGCCAGGTCTTGGAGCCTGCCTGTTCTCAGGCCTTTGCCTTGAACCCTGCTGGGAGGTGACGCCAATCCAATCAGGTCATCCCTCAAGAGATAGGAAAGGCAGACAGAGGCTCCCTTACCATTCCTTGCCAAGGAAACATTTGCATGTTCACACAGTCCTTCAATGGCTCAGCCCAGATAGTGCTAAGCGGAAGATGGGAGATATTCACAGGCCTTTTCGAATGTAACAGGAGGAAATAAAACACTGGATCCTCACTAGGATAACCTGGTTTCAGAGCATATTGTTCTATATGGTGTGGGGCAGATGACTCTCCCTGAGCCTGTTTCCCTCTTCCCCTATCCTCTCTTTCTTTCTTTATTGTAACATATCAGTGAGAACCTTCTCTCTACTAGGTTCAAGAGTAAATTGAGAAAAATAATAACTGCTTCACAGAACAATTGTGAGAATTCAATTAGTGATCACTGATAGTCCCATGCGTAGCACAGAGGAGACATTTAGGAAATGGAAACTCCTAAGCTTCTCTGCGTACTGACAGCCTCAGTCAACTGAACTGGATACTCAAGAAGTCTCAGAAAGAACTTAATTGTTCATATTAACCCTAGTGGCCAGGCGTCTTTCTCTTCCTAGAGGTAACTGCAACATGCTAATGAGTGTTCTCCACAGCCAGGAGAGCAAGGGGAAAATGAATAGTGTGAACTTTCACAGGTTGGTCAGAGGAACAAGACCTACACCATATAATGTTGTTTGGGAAACCTCCCACTTTATGTTCAAAATTCTACGCGTAAGAACAGTCCTGAGAATCAAAGCTGAGAATTCAAGAGCTGATGATTACTGTAAAACCTCAGCCACAATATTCTAAAAATCCTTTTAAAATTTTCATCTGAAGTTCCAACAACAAGAAAGTCAAGAATTTAATTAAAAAACATTTAGAGTGACAAAGGCCTTTTGGGATAACTGAGACTAGATATTTTATATATAAAGAGACTGGGGGGAAGAATGGCCAGAGGATGAGTGTCTTGCAAATAGTTAGTGAAAGAGCAGGAATTAAAAAGCACATCTCATGATGCCCAGTTTTCATATCCAGCTGGCTTCTGCATTTCCTTGAAAGAAAAAAGAAAATGCAACCTGGGTTTCCTCACAAAAGAAAAAGGAGATACGTATGACTGAAAGAGCATGGGCTAAACATTCTGCTTATGCAGTGTAAGCCCAGCTCTGGCTACCAGGCTGGGTAGCTGGGTTCAGGTAATAGCACCATCTCCATGTCTGCGACCAGAAAGCTCTTAAGCAGCTGCCGAGAGCTTTGGCTCCTTTCCCTAACTCCAGATATTACAGGCATGCGACTCTCCCCACAGGAGTAATAGAACACCCAGTGTGTACTTGGCTAACAGACTCACTTCCAGTTCTTTTCCTCACTCTGTCCAAATAAAGGCAACTTCTCGCTGCCCATCTTTTGTCAATAGCGTTTTTGTGCTACCATCCCCAGGGTCACTGGTGGTTTGTTCTTGGACTGTTTTCTGGAAAGCTTTTTTACTGCCACGCTGAGCCTCTGCAGTGAGCTTAGAAGAGCCTTAGTTACACAGGGTGCCTCAGAGAGAAAAGAAAAGAAAAAAGAATTGCAATATTAAGCTGGCCTATCCCAAACCACACAGTGGCAAGCTGGGCACATGGAGGTATGCCTTCCTCAGACTCAATCTTCTGCCACTAAGGCAGCAATGGATAGGTCAGGAAATAAGTCTTTGCTGGCTGAGACAAGAGGGTGAATCTTTGGATTTAAATTCCTCTCTTCACTGCCATGGATTTAACTCAATGACTATGCAGTGAGCAGCTGCTCTAAGCTCAGTGAAGTATTATGTCAGGAAATAAAAGAGAGACAAAGGCAGAGAAGTTCTATTCCTGCCTTCAAGGAGACTGTGGTCTGGTGAGAACAGAATAGTGACCTCACACCCATAACACGAAGCAGAAAGTAAGTAACTCATTTAGCCATTTGAGTGTTCTTTCCTTCTGTAGACATAAGTTGTGGTGTCAGCTGTGTGTCAGGGTAAAACGCTTAGCACTGGCAATTCAAAGAATAAATAAGCCTGGATCCCAGCCTTCTAGGAAATCATTGTCCCATTGTGGATATATATTTGTCTGGTGCCATATGATAGTCAAAGGAATTCAGAAGGACGGACTTTCATTATGAGATGACTAGACCCGCCCCCAAAGCAGAAGTGACATGTAAGGGAGAGCTTGTACATTTCTTGTGCCATACTTAGAATCAGTTGTGTCTCCAAGGACATCTAAAAACAGAGGTATAAAGGAAGGGTAGTCCAGGTGAGTATATAGCAACTGGTAAGTAACGGAAAGAATCATGCATTCATTTGTCTTTCCAACGTGAAATGTGCTGCTGGAACCCACACTTTAAATGAAGGGAAGTTAATCTTCATAGATGTGTTCCTGCTGATAAATGAATAAGGAATGAAGGAATTTAAAATATCACCCTTTTGCCACTTCTTATGAATGAATGGTTCTAAGCATCAATGACTGTTAAAAGTGAGACGAGCAGATGTTATGTGCCTTCTACACCACTATGAGTTAGTCTTGACAAAAAATAATCTGTAAATCAAATCTGTAGATCTCTACCAATCAGTTTATAGGAAATACAAGGGACAAAGGAACATACCTAATAACATCACAGGGATACAATTAGCGACATCCAGACTGTGGGAAAGATCTGAGGACAAAATAACTGGTTTCTTCAATGAATAAATTACAAGAGAAAGAAAAAAGAAGGAGAAATGACTAGAGCACCTATAGATTAGAAGACATTCAAAAATGTTATTGACCCAGTCCCAAATGTGAACTTTGCATGGATCCTGGTAGGACAAGCTGAAAAATAAAGCGATGTACAACATAAGAGTATATGCTAGTATTAAGAAACTATTGTCAATTTTTTATTTTGTGCTGTAAATGATATATTGTGGTTATATTTCTTAAAAGTTCCTTATCTTTTAGGAATGTTTGTGGATGAAGGGACATAATGTGTGAGACTTGTTTCAATATAATACAGATGGGAAAGATCCAGGTGGGAGTATTGTTGCTGACGCTTGTTGAAGTCGTGATGAGTGCATGGGAGTTTATTATAGTATCTACTTTTGAAGGTGTTTTATTATTAAAAGGTTAATAATAAAATCAAAACAATAATAAAGCGATGGAGTACTGAATAAAGGAACTGGGTAGAGAAAGGCAAAGACAAATGGCAGAGACATGTCTGCATTGGCCTGAAGGGAAACCCAGCCCTGGCAGGCGGCCCGGCTGGGCAGGTACTCAGGCCCTCACAGCTCTCGGCTGTTTCTCTGTCTTGGCTCAAATTCTCCTTTGTTTGGATTCTCTTATCTCTTTTGAAAATCTTCTCACCTGTAATATTCTGGCCAAGCTTCACCTACTCTTTGCAGGTCTTCAGGAGCACCATCCCCTCCCCAGGCACTTCGGGCACCCCCAGCTCTGAGCTGTGCCAAAGCACCTCAAACTCTTCCCCCACACCGTCCACCTCTGCTGAGCCCAGGGACTGTATCAGAATGCATGTTTGTATTCCCCATGCCTAACAAAATGCTGGTCACACCACAGACACTGCAGGCATTAGCTGAACAGTGAGCGGGTGACCCTGAACTTTGGGTGGCCAGGCAAAGGGAAACACCATTTATACAAGCAAGAAGACCGGAGGTGTTGGACGGAAAAGTGGAGGATGCATTTTGTTTCAGACATATTGGGTCTAAAGTGCAAAGGACTCATGCTCAGAAAAGAAAGTTGGAGTCAGAACTACATACTGGAAGGCCCTTTCAGAAATGAGAATGCAGGCCCTTGGAGTGGATGCACTCAGAAGGTAAGAGAAGCATTCAGTGAGAAGGCTTTTGAGGATACTGAGACTCAGAACTAAGAGGATACAACCAAGGGAAAACATGCTCAGAACTTTAAAAGAGAAAAGTTTTTATAAAGGAGGTGGGGTGTAAGACAAAATTTCACATGGATTCTCAGAAAAATGAAGCCCTATAGACAGACTAAGTTATGCCAGGAGAGGAAGCCCCTGGTGCCCTACCAGTAAAGAAAAGGAGTGACTGAGGCTAGAAGCCAGACTCCAAGGGGCCAGAGATGTTGAAAAGGGAACATCTAACTGTGGCTCCCATTTCATGAAGCTGGTGATAAAGAGAGGGAAACAGGTGGTGGTGGCAGAGAAGGACTTTGTTTAGCATTGCAAGAAACAAGAGATTATGATGCAAAACATTCCTGGGAAAGACATGGGGAAATGAGAAGCTCCTGACTTCCAACCTCTGAGTATTTGCTCTATGATTTCCTTCTGTGTCTGATGGAGATAATAAAGTATTACTCTCACTGTTTCTTAGAGCCATGAGCAAAATCATCCAAAAAAGATAACATTTATGTAGCAATTACCATTGCCATTTCTAAGTATTTTACTTGTATCATTTTATTTTATTTTACTTGTATTGACTCATTGAAATCCCAGCCCAACCTTTCCAGTAAGGTGCTAGTATTATCATCCCATTTTAGAGGTAAAGAAATTAAGGCATCGATAGTTTAGGCAACTTATGCAAGGTCAGTTTGTGAAAGGGCAATCTGGAACTTGAACCTGATGATCTGGCTTCAGAGTCTGTATTCTTAACCACCACACCCTATGGCTTCTTATGCAAGGTGAGGTAAGTTTTATTATCTCCATCTTATGGAGGAGAAAACCAGTTCAGTGAAGACAAGTAATTTGCCAAACAATCAGAGGCAGAGCCAAGATTCAAAGCCATATCTTCCTGTGCCAAGGATTCTTTCCATTACCTACTATTATCTTGTTTCGGTAAAAGACACAAGATGTTACCTATGAAAAGTGAAAGAAGGTTCCAGGGAAACTGGGCACCTGCAGAGAACTTTTAAAAGAAAAAACTTTGAAAGAGTTTTTGTGAATAATGCAGTAATGAGTCAACAATTTCAGTGCATATGTTATAACCAAAAAGCACATTCCAACAGAAAGGAAGAAAAGTTATCAATAAATATTTGTTGAACAAGTAAATTAATGAATGAAACTGATGGACA
Source organism: Manis javanica (assembly GCF_040802235.1). Taxonomy (NCBI): domain Eukaryota; kingdom Metazoa; phylum Chordata; class Mammalia; order Pholidota; family Manidae; genus Manis; species Manis javanica. The sequence goes on from NC_133162.1 coordinate 103,519,304, forward strand.
GCTCCTCCTTCTCCATCCATTGAACTCCAGAAACATCACCCCAAATAAGTTCTATCAATAGAAATAGCAGCTAGTACTCATTGAAGCTTATTGTATTCCCAGTACTGTGTCAAGCATATTAAATATATAATCTCATTTAATTGCCATAACATTGCTATCAAGTACTATACTATTACTGTTACATCTATTTGACAGAGATGGCATATGTGCCTTACCTAAGGAAACAAACTAGTAAATTGGGGCCCAAAGTTCATTTGAGCAGGCTCCATAGCCTATTCTTAATAACTAAAAATGCTGGTCAGAGTTTGCCCTGTCCACAAGACTTCTAAGATACTTGGCCATGACCTCACCTATTCACATCTCAGGGCTCCCATTGGGAACTGTCTAATCCAAGCCCCTAACAATGGCTGAATTTAGGGGTAGGCATTTAGACCACGTGCTGTTCCACTAGGATTTGATGTAAAAAGATGAGCTGGAACCATTAGATTTATCATGTGAAGATTCAGAATTGGCTAACCAAGGCTCTAAGGAGTTAGGAAGAAGAAATAAAATTGTATGAGCATGAGCAGGGTTGGACCAGACAGCCCTGAGGACCATGTGTAACCAACTGATGGAATAAGGTGAGAATTCGTACCTTTCAGTCTTCCTGTTCTAGTTCCAATGAGGTCTGGAAGTTGTGAGTTCTTTACTCTGGGCCATTCTTTGAGAGGGCACCCAGTGGTCGGCCTGTCCTGGTAGTCACAGCCCTGTGCAGCCTCCTTCCACAGGACTGGTATGTATGATAATAGAATATGGCAATGTGATGGTATGTCCCTTCTGGATTATAAAAGACTGTTAGGATTTAAGACTGGGATTAGGTCATTAAAGACTGTGGCTTCTGTCTTGGGCTCTCCCTCTTGGATCCCTCTGAGGGAGCCAGCTGCCACGTCATGAGGACAGTGAGGCAGCCCGTGGACAGCTTGCCTGCAAGAACAGAGGTTTTCAGCCAAAAGCTATTGAGGCGCTATGGCCTGCCAATGATGTGTGTCAGCTTGGAAGCCAGTCCTCTTTAAGATGGCCATTGAGCTGCAACTTTCTAAGAGACCTTGAGTCAGAACCACTCTGTTAGGATGCTCTTGGATTTCTGACCCACTGAAACTGAGAGATGTAAATATTCATTGTTTTAAATGACTAAGTTTGGGGGTAATTTGTTACATAGCGATTTGTCACTTAATATATTTTCTTAGCTCCTAGGAGACCTCTGTTCCATGAATCTATTGTCCTATATGCTTCTTTTTAAAAAGCACCCACTTCTTTGAAGTAGTTTGAATATGACTTTTTCTTCTGGCTGTAAAGTGCAGACCTGAACCCAAGCCACTGCACTTGGCTTAGAGACATCTCTCCCTGGAGCCCTGACAACTTTCTTTAATTCCTCATTCATTTTTATCCCATCTGTTTTCTCAAATAACTGCCTGGGTTTGGACTCATCTTATTTTCTTCTTGTATCCGCATCCACGGGGTTCCAGGCCAGGTGCCCAACTGTAACCTGACAGGCTTGTAACTTGACTCCCAAGACCCAGTTAGCTGACCATCTGGGTGCTCCCCTGGCCCGGCTGGATGCAAGCCCAACCAGCCTTCCGGTCTTCTTTCTGAGTCTCACAGTACTCACTTTTAAATATGTCTTCTCTTTCCACCATTGCCAAAGTCTCAGCCTTGAGGAATACTTCTATTTTTGTTCTTCACACTGCTTTTCTAAAATTCACTGCCATGTTCACCATTAAACACACCTTCACCTATACCTACAACATGGCAGGTATTATGCCAGTTACTGGGAATATAGAGATGAAATGAGGCACAGCCCTGGTTGTCAAGGAACTTTCAGTCTAGTTAGAGAAATAAATAAATACTAATTAAATGGGATGTGAAGATTACCACAGAAGTGGTGACATTTGAGTGGTTCAGAAAAGCCAAAATAGGAATTCTCTAATTAAAGAGCGTGAGAAGGGAATTGCAGACAAAGGTTGCAGTAGAGGAACATTTTGCAAAACCAATGAAAACAGAAAATTCTCCTTAGAGTTTGCACTAGTTAGTTACTTAGAAAGTAGCCATTGCGTACACCTGTACTTTGATCAAGTAATTCCAAGATTTTACCTTACAGATATCTGAGAGCCTAGCCGAAAATGGATCTTATGAATAAATTCAAAATGTAGTTGAAGACATAGATGCACAGTTATTATTGCAACCTTATTTTTCATTAGAGGAAAAGTAAACAAGACCTAAATGCCTATTGGTAGCAAACAAGGAGGAAAAGATTGCACTATGTGTGTACGTGCTTGCATTCTTGCTTATTAATTTATTCATTCAAAGGATATTATTTGTTGAGCTCCTTCTATAGGCGCGGCACAATTCTGGAAGCTAGAGATACCGTGGTGAACAAGATACCATGTAGAACACCCAGCTTCCCTTTTAATGCACATTATATGCATAGCCTACCTCCACAAGGAAAGGAGAAACTAGTAGTAACTGCTGCCTGGGGCGGGTGCACTGGAGGGCTGAGGGTCAGGAGAGTGAGCTTCACTTTTCCTCTGTACAGCTTTTGGTACTGTTTGAAGTGTTTACAATGTTCAACAGTTATCTAGTCCCCTCTCAGTTTTTAATTAGAAAAAGACAAAAACCACTTCATATCATTAAACCATTTGCCTTGAGTCAGATTTACTGCTGTTTCAAAGCACTCATTGTAAACTCCCTACCCATTCAATTCTTTCTCTAAAGATAAACTCAAGCCAAGAAATGATTCTGGAAATATCTCTCAGACTGATGGTTTCTGGTCTGAGTTTATCTCTGGACTAGAGTAGGGTCAACTGTATTCAACATGTGTGATTTTTAAAGAAGAAATGGAGAGAATAAAGTCATGGAGAGAAATAAATTAATTTTTGTGATAGGCTCTGAGTTGCTTACCAACACATAGTCCCTCCTGCAAAAGAAATAACAGAGTTGGACATGATTAGTATCATTCTAGCCATTGCCACAACATAACTTTTACAAATGATTCCCAGCAACAAGGCAGGAAGAATGTGCCAAGATTCAAGTAGCAGCCCTAATGGCCGGGTTTTGCAATGGTTCTGGGAGGAGGGACACTTGCTGAAATATAAGACATAATGTTTTCGTTCAGGTCCTATGGAAACACCCAATGCTCCCTCTGCCAGCTGACTAGCTTGCAAACAATATTTTACCCTCATCTCAACCCAACATAATTCATTAATAATACTGCAGTTAGAGAACTAAGTTTAAGCATGCATTTGGATTAGGTGTGATCTGTGATGACAGAGGTTTCAAACTAAGCACAAATAACAAGAATGGATTTATGCAGGCTAGGATGCTCACTGTGGCTATTTATCACAATTACATCATTTTGCTTTGAGGTGGAGAAACGGAAATAAGAACCCTGTGGATGAGCCTCAGAACACCTCTGACTGGTTCCAGCCACACAGAGGAAAGCACTGTTCGAACGCCCCCACCCCCAGTCCCCACCAGCACTCTGTCCTTGTCAGGGCTCTCCTGACATCCTACATCATCCTGGCTGGTCCTGTCAGACATCTGTCTTTAAACAGAGGCTGCTATTCAGACCTGTTCAGATGAGAGTCTTGTGATACCTACCTATCCATGCCTCCCCAGAGCAAAACGAGGTCACTAAGTACCTGGGAGGTTAACCCCTGTGATTGGAGGCAACAATCTGTCCTAAGATTTCAGAATTTGAGCCTCTATCTGCCAGACTCCATTGAAACTCCCTCTGACTTACACTGACTTCAATGTCTCTTTTTGTTCTTTTCCACAGCGTTTTATGGGCAGTGGGTTCCCCTCCCTGCTGGATATGAGGTGTTGTAGCCTCCCTGGGCCAAAACCACTCTTGGCCCAGAAGGCTCATACCTGGCTTGCAGACAATCTTGGCAGATACTGCCCATGATTTGGCTTAGGGCCTGCTCTACAGACTTTTAAAGCAGTGGAACCCAAACAAGGAGACCTCAGAATGCAATGGCTAAACATTGCAGGTTTGGTTCAATTTACAGGGTAAGAGAAATATCACAGCCAGTGTTAACTGGATTGCATCTACATGTAAAGTATAATTATTCCTAGGGTCTGTAGCATTTCAGTATCTGTGACATTCTCCCCTGGGTTTCACAGTGTCTGGTGTACCCTCAAAAGCACTGTCACTGTAAGACACATGTCAGTGTGAGCAAGGAGAGACTACTTGGGTCGGCTGGGTCACCAACACCAACACCAACTACTTGAGGATGGCTGGGGACGGCATGTCCAAACCAGGCTATATGTCAGGCACACTGAGAAGATGCTGGCAGGCACACGCAATGTACACTGCCTTACTCCTCACCATAACCCTGGGTGAATAGGATATGGAAAACATCACTATCCCTTTTCACAGATGAAAAGCTAAGAGTAAGAGAATAGCAATGGTTTCCTCCAAGTCACAGAGCTAGGAACTCACACAGGCAGGATTTGGACCTTCTTTTATGACCCAGAGGAAACACTCATCCCACCAGCCTTGGTAGCACCAAGGTTTATAAGGCAGTTGAGTGTGTTTCTGGCACATGAAGACATGTGCCCAGGAAACAGGCACAATTACATGCACAACTACATGCACTGAGTCCTTTATTTTCCTATAAGCTGCTGATCAGTTTGTTACCTCCATTCTACCAAGAAAAACCCAGGCAATAAGGGGAATTCAGGAAAAAAGGGATACAAAGTAACTAATGGAAGGGAGAATAGTTTAATCCAGAAGTAGAAAACATTACAGTCATATGACAAATAATTTTCAAGTAATGATCAAGACATATCTCAGGGTGACTGTGTAGAAGTAATGAGAGTTGCCAGAAGGTCCCTCCACTGTAAGTTTCTTCAAGAATCTGCCACTTGTGCCTAAAAATTCCATTTCCTGCTTGCCATTCATTTGTATCACCTTGTTAACCTTTAGTACCTTGTCACAGATTAAAATCCAGTCCTTGCATATAAAAGCAAGGCCCTACAGAGAGCAGGGCCATGCAGGAATAGGATGCGGGCTAGGTTTGTTTTAGACAGAGAGAGGCAGTGGGTTCTGTGGGTCTGAGGGCAGCTAGAGCAAGCAAATTGGTGATAGGGTGATACAGTCTGTGGCATTTGGGGCAGTAGCAAAGTGACAGAGATGCTGTCAGTGGGGAGAGTAGCAGGGAAGCCGGCCATCTGCAACAGAGTAAGCTCCTTGGAGCGCTGTGCATCCACATGAGTTTTGTGCAAGGTGGGTACACAGATGGGACTTTTGCATTAAACTTTATGTATTCATTTTAATGTACATAGAAAAATTACTGCCATCTTAGCAAGCCTGTCATTTTACAGACATTAGTGCTTACAACAAAGCTAGGTTTTTAAAACGCAATTTGATTTAAAATCAATCTGATGAAAAATGCTAAGTTAAATTTAACATTTTACACAGGGATCTCAGACATGGCAAAAACTATAAAGGTGGCATCAAAATAACTGCAGTTTTGAAAACCCTGATTTAGACCCTGGCATGTTCTCAGCAAACATCTAGTACCTCCAGGGGTGCCTGCCTTCAAAGGGTGGTGAGGTAACAGGGGTGTTACCAAAAATGTGCCACAGCCCCTGGAGATGCACAGAGGCAAGGGACCTACTCAGGGAGACTGCCCAAAGAGGGGTGTAGGAGCTAAGTTCTGGAGCCTTTGTAGGCACTGGACAAATGGACAAGCATGTGAGGGGCATGGTGCCCACCCAGGCAGAGCTCATCTGCATCAAACCTCGGGCATCTGGAAGCAACTACTTTTTCTGCCGCCTCTCCCTCTGTGAGCCTCTACCACCATGGACAGTGGCTGGCGGGGTAGCAGGTAGACAGGAAGGCAAAGTGAGAAATGACCCGCCAGCCAAGGGGGCCAGGCCCAGCAGATACTGGAGGCCCACTGGCACTCTCTGCTGGCTGATCTGATTCTCTGTCCCCACCCTACCTCCAGCCTTGGGTCTAGGCTTCCCCAGGTGCTCTGCCTGCTGACCTTCAGAAGCTCTGAACCCTCTTCCTGCCATTCAGGCTGCTTCCCCCAAATCACCAATTCTGACACTGTCAATACTACCAAGCCCTGCTCCCCTTTGTGTGTGTGTTTGATTATTCAGCCTTTTCTTCCTGACTTTAGACTGCTGCACAAACCCAATGCCCTCCCTGCTGTGGGGAAGCGAGGGCCTAGATTCCTTCCCACAGCACCTCCTAAAATCAGGTGCATTGTACCCATGGATAAAGCCACATAGACATGAACAGATGGTTGATTGCCCTTTTCCCAAACGAGTGCCCTTCATTTCAGAAACTACGAAAACTTGCATTAAAAAGTGAAATTCATTTAAATACCTAAAATCCACTGGCAGCAGCATTCAGAAGAGCAGCCAACTAAAAAGCAGCAGTTGGCACCACCACTGCCTTGGACAGCCCCACTGGGCCCTGCCAGTTCAAAGAGAGAGGCCCCGGATGGCACCCGGGAGGCCAATAAAGGGCCATTTGCAGCCTTGAGATGCTGCAGGGAACACGCTGCTGGTACGAGTTGACTCATCCAGCAATAACGTAACTGGATACCTTTAATGAGCACCCAAGTACACTTTTTAAAAAGATTTTACAATCATACCTTTCTTGCAACCAATTTTCTATATTGTTCCACCCCAAAAGAAGGAAGAAAGAAAAATTAAGTGATTGGGGAATAATAGAAATATTAAAGACCTTTGCCTCTCTTTTGTTCTTTGGTAAAAGAAGAGGACCTTGAACTGAACATAAGTGTTCGATAAATATAAGTCATATAAGGTTATGGATCCAAAGAATACAAAAATACATTTGATCCCTTGGTGAGTATTTTCCCATAGATGTTGTTAGGAGGCAATGAAATGAAGGCAATACCAATATTTGTCACAGCCTGTAATAAGTATGATATTCACCTTTGTTTTGTATCATTTTTTCTTGTATTTCCAGCCCTACCCACATGGTCAGCAACATTGAGGAACACTATTTCCCTTCCACAGGCAAGGAAATCGAGGTGTAGAGGAGACACTGCCACCTGGCCTGGTGGCTGACAGAAACAGATCCCCTGATTCCAATGGCTCCTTTCCTGTATCTTATTCAAGTAATAATTGTGCCTCAACCCTGGTTCTTAATTGTGTAGAGATGCTTCATACTGATTTCCTAAATGGGAACAACCTGGAGAGCAAAGACTTTGAAGAAAAAACTGAATCTTATTTCTAAAGCAAATCTATTTTACAAAGAGTTACCGGGCACTCAACCAGTGAGTGAGCCTGTGTGCAGCCATCACACTCTGAAGAAGAGGGGGTTAAGGGAGGAGTGAGAGCAATTTCCTCAGCGGTGAGCAACACCCCTAATTCTAAAGGTGGATAGCATGCTCAAAGAAAGATAGTTTTCACGTTAAAGTCAGAATCTACCATGGAGATGCGGTAATTTCAACAAGAGATGTCCTATTCCCAAGGACATCTCTTCCCAACTGTCTTCCTCTCATTGCTGAACCTTCAGAGTTTTCGTGTTTCTCCCCAACATACAAATTCCCCCCAGAATGCCATCCCCATTCATCAAACAATGTTTCTCTTTGCCATTTTATGAAACTTGAAATCCATTCACACTGTGAAACTTGCCATCATTAAGCCTGTTTCCCTTTAATCAGGACAATATGCAGCCCTCCTGCAACTGGTACACTCTATATTTCTCCCTAAATTAGTTGGCATTGGCTTCTGTGTATCTGACCAAATTACAGTTTAGGGATGATGTTTTCTTTCTCCCCTTACAGTGTAAATTCTGCAGGGCAGAACTCAGAGACTTATCCCTTCTTGGTGTCCGCTTTCTTGTTTCTCTGCTCTAAAACGTCTAATTCTCTTGGAGATACTGTTGATTGAGTCCGCCTCCCTCTCCTCATAATTCCTTTCTCTCAAAAACCATAATCATTTTCTCACCTAAACACAATTTTATCTGGCAGATAGAAAAATTATAATTCAACAAACAACTCCCATGTGCTCAATGAGAGAAATGTCATTTAAAATAGTATTAATAGTTTAACTACAGTTTATATTTTACAAATTACTTTCACATATATGAGCTCCTTGTTGGCGAATTCCAGGCGGTCTTCCTGACTAGAATTCCTGTTATCCCAAAGAGAAATCATGAAGGAAAGTATCTTCAATTGCTGAATTCATTTCAGCTATTTAGGTCTGAATCTAATCCACACAGTTTTTCTGTTATCACTTAATAGCCATTTTTTTTTTTAAGTTCAAAGATTCCATTTTTTCCTGGAAAGAAGATTGTATTTCAGGATTAAAAAGGAGAGGGGAGTTTGGCAAAGAAATGATTGCTGTTTCATTAAGAGGCCTAATGCAGCAACTTCACCCTTTCCAGAGGAATTTCACCAATTTTCTGCTTGCTGGATAATGATCTTACTGGGAATTAAGAAAACACAAAAAAGGTTTAAGCTGTTCCATCCACCAACTGTTTCTAAAGGCTCTTAATTTAATCCAGGGAGGTACCTTTTTCACACCAAGTAATCCTGTTGGGGAACCTCTTTGTACTTAACTGTGAGCAGCTTTCATTCTTCTAAACCAACAATGAAGGATCTAAAACTGGGGGCACAGCGCTATCTAGTGGTTGAATGCATAGACCCAGAGCTTTGAATCAGGTGGCTCCCTGATGACTGTTGAGACCACCTCTGTCTGCATCTCCACCCAGAATCCGAAAAACTTAGTTGTTCTCCTCCATTGAGATATACGTTATTGTTAGGACATTTGATGAGCAGCAAATTCTTAATGACAAGAGTCTCTCCTATCTGCTTAATGACAAGGCTTTCTCTCCAATTATAGAGATAAGTCTTAACAGCTTAGGTGCAGAGTTGCTCAGGAACAGGCAATTAAGCATGGAGGATGGAGAAACCAGGCCTTCACAGTAAGATATGGTAAATTCATGGACCAAAAAACCACTTATGGACACAAAATAATGTTGAGTCTACTCAGTTCTTAGAAAACAAGAATTTGGAGCATGATGATGACGGTAACGGTGGTGATAGTGGTGATGGTGATGGCTAATATTGAATGCATACTATGTGCCATGTAAGTACCTGTAATAATGTATTAAATCCACCTGTAGAAAAAATGGAAGTTCCATGACCAGGATTCTCACCCGACCCTGGTCTGCTTGCCCCCTGAACATGCACTGTGCTCGCAGGTGCAGGTTTGCACACATGTGGGCAATGACTTAATATTGACTCTGTATACCAGCTCCACCTGGTGTTCTGTGGCTGCGAGGTGGTAGAGAGGCCCAGAGGCAGAGGCTGGCTTGCTGCATGCAGACTTGCCCTGAGACATATGGAATTCTAGCACTTGACCTGCCATCTCCAGAATAAAGATGGATTTAAACACTTTTACCCACAACTTTCTATTGTCATTTCTCCATCACGGAATAATCCAGAGTGAACTGGCCCGGGGCTGAAACCCTCAGACGAGACACTACTCACATCCCTGTGAGGGTCATTTCACCGTAGAGAAAACTAAGGCAGAGAGTGGCTAAGCACTTTTTCCAGGGCCCTGCAGGTAAGTAAGAGGCAGATGTGGGACTTGACCTGAAACATTTCAAATCTGGAGCATGTGCCCTTAATAATGATGTTCAAGAAAGCACTCATTTTCAAATTTAAAAAGTCACCTCCCTCAGTAGCATACCATCTCCAGAGCCAGAACAGAGAAGAACAGTAGAGTAGCATTCAGGGTCCCACAGTCCACATTTGCAGACTTTGTTGTGACCAGGCTCTCTGGTTTCCTGTTTATCGCCCGCTTCCACGTGCACTCACAGTGCAAACTGTCCTGCTGACCAACAGAGCAGCCTTGATGTTGCGACATGGGCACATAGGCTGGTGCTGTTGGAGCCGGAAGAGGCCCTGCAGATAACTTTATTACAGTTTCTCCTCCATTTTATGGACGACAAAAGAAGACTAAGAGATAGTTATTTTGCACATTCAAATTTATTAAATTAATTTTATTAAATTATTAAATTTATTTATTATTGGAGACTTTGTGGAGGAAGGCACATGTGTGCCAGACCTTTAAGGGTAAATTAGTTTTTAACCAGTGTGGATAAAATGAGAGTTCCTGTGGCCAGGATTCTCACCTGGCCCTGGTTGACTAGCTCAATGGACACCTGTGGGCAATACATGGCTGTTGACTCTATATAAAGAGCTCTGCCCAGTGCTCTGGGCACCACACGGTGGCAGAGCTGCAAGGCTGCAGGAGAGCAGAGTGGAGGCTGGAGTGGTGGCAGTGCCGAGGACAGAGGCAGAGGCCCAGAGGACAGCTATGCGAGACGACTGTGCAGAGAGGCCTGGAGGACCGCTGTGTGGGACGGCTGTGAGGACAGAGGGCCCCGGAGGACAGCTGTGTAGGCAAACACTAGCTTGCTGCATGCAGACTCACTTTGAGTGAACAGGACTTTAGTGACTGACCTGCCACCTGGAAATAAAGTTGGGTATAACCCTTTCATCCCAAGAACGTTTTGCTGTCATTTTCTTTGGTCACACTGAATCCATAGCGAACTTGCCTAGGGCTGAAACCCATTGGCAAGACAACCAGTAAATGGGGATCAGTGTATTAATTTCTTGTGGCCCCTCTAATAAATTACCAAAAATGGGTGGCTTAAGATAACAGAAATTCATTCTCTCACTGTTCTGGAAGCTGGAAGTCAGAAATCAAGATGTCCTCAGAGCTGCACTTCTTACGGGAGCATGAAGGGAGAATCCACTCTGCCTTCTCCAGCCTCTGGAGGCTTGTGGTCCTCCCACTGCAAACCCTGCCTCTCTGGCCATATTGCCTCCTCTTCTTCTGTCTGTCAGATCTCCGTGGCTTCACTTTTATAAGGATACTTACCACTGAATTTAGGGCCCACCAGATAATTCAGGATGATCTCCTTACCTTACCTCCTTAATTACACCTAGAAAGACTTCTTCAAAATCAGGTAATATTCACAGGGCCTGAAAATTAGGATGTGGATGCATCTTTTGGGTGGTGGGGGGCACCATTCAGCCCAGCAGCCACAAGCAAGGGCAAGGGCAGCCAGAAAGCACATGGCAAGGCTTGGGGGCCAAAAGCCATGTGGCTTGGTTTCTAGTGCATCCTGAAGTCAGGCAGTCGGTTCCCCACCCTTGCTCCTCTCCTTCAGTATGTGTTGGCTATTCTTGAATTTTTACCTCTCCATATAAACTTTAGAATCAGTTTGTTAAAATCCACAAAATAGCTGGCTGGGATTTTATTAGGATTCCACTGACTCTGTAAGTTACTGTGGGAAGAAGTGCTATCTTGGCAATGCTGAGTCTTCCTACCTCATGAACGGATTAAGTTTCTGAAGGTTCAGTGGAAAGTTTGGTGTGGCCAGATTGTGCGGACCTTCCAGGTGGTGCTGAAGATGGTACAGTTTCTTCTGTGAAGAAGAAGAACTGAAGAATTGCAGGCAGAGGAGTGACAAATTCAAGATGATGCCTGAAGCATTGTGTAGGATGGCCAGGAGAGATACAAGGGAGGCTGTCGTTTGGGGAGCCTGGGAATGGTCCAGTCCCAGTGCAGTAAAGGTCTGAGTTAGAGCAGTGGCCATGGGAACTGAAGGAAGGTAGAGACTGTGGCAAGTGGAGGTTATCCTCCCGCCTGTAAAAGCAGTTATCAGCAGTGCACCCTCAAATAGGAGGGCTAGAGAGCCCCCAGTCGGCTCCACATATTTCATTCACCATTTCTGGGTGGAGCTACCTGGTCCCCTTTGTGGGGAGAACAGGGAGTGTTGCATTCAAACCTCATCTTTTTTAATCTTATGGTCGTGTGAGTGGTGATGAGGTCAGGGCAGATGCCTTTGTACACAGTAGATGAGGGGCCCCTTTTGCCACTCCACAGCTCTGGGTACCTGGCCAGTGCTTAGCAATATGCTACGTGCAGTAAGAGATGCCAAAGAAAAAAAGAAGCCATTCTTATCTTCTAAGTGTTTATTAACTAGTAACACAAATACAATAAAAGTGAAGAGGATTTGCTTTTGATGCACACTAGCAAGTCAGGTAGCCTGGAGTTAAAACTGGGGGAATGGAATCACAAAGCCCAGGACTGTGTACAGCCAGTGAAGTATACAGGGTATACAGGGTGAAAAGCTGTGTTCATTCATTAGGCAGCACAGTGTCTGGCAAGGGTAACTGCCCAGTAAAGCATGGCTACTGTAGAAATATGGGGATTTGCATAAATATGAGGAACTGCAGGGGTGGGATCCCTGGCATGGGTTTGAGCTGCACCCACAGGGGAGGCAGGCTTTGGAGGAAAGAATAAAGGAAAAAAGGATTGGTTTGTAGGTGAGGATAGCCTGACGGAAGATGCAATGCTAGGGCCGCGTGGTGTCCAGCTGTCCGTGTAAAGGTTCCTGCAAGGATCCGCAGGTCCCAAGCTGTCAGCACTCCCACCCTCTGGTAGGCTGTCCTCTCTGTACGTCCTCTCTCCGAGTGCAGTGCCTCCCACGACTCCCATTACATCTCTCCTCCACTGCCCTGCGTGCCCAACTTTCCTGAGCATTTCATCTAATAGGAGTAATAAACGGACTCTTACTGAGGTATCCATGGCTAATCCACAGGTGGGCATATATACATAAACACAAACCCACATGTGGAAATACTTTTTCATTGAATTTTTTTGCATTGATTCAAAAGTGTGACTATAATGGTAGCAATTTCACAAGTTTAGAGCATGGTATTTGAGTCAGAGCAGCCTTTGAAAACGTAAATAATCTTGGACTATATATACCTGAGGAGACTCTAGTTGCACCCACAATAATCCAATTGAGGATAAGTTATTAACATATACATACGTCAGAGATCTCTTTTCAACAAAGTACTCTTCTTAGGCTTTCAAAGTATTCCTGCATAATAGGAGACTTGAATTCTGGTGTGAGTCCTGCCTCTGGGAAACTGAAAATTCATTGCCTCGGCCCCTTGCCTTGAACTGGCAATGCTCTTCGCACCGACTCTCTCAATTCACCTATTGTATCCACTGTCCCTGGCTCCGTCCTCTTCCCTGCCCCCACAGGCCAGTTATATGGACAGAACCAAATGGTGTCCTTGCTCTCTGGCTTCCAGCAGTGTTTGGTTAATGAGAGCCTTGGCCAGGCAGCAGAGGCGGGGAGGAGAGAAAGTCCAGAGTGTCTCTTCTATGTCGCCTGCTCTTGCTTAGCAGTCATTGTAAGCAGATTCTTCCCTTTACCTATGGAAGGGAACAGCTCCGGGAGCCCCTACTGACTCTGAGTTGGAAACTGCTCTCTGCCTCACGTCTCAGGCTTTCCAGACACAGGTACTGACTACCCCTCTGGTATCCCTATGCCCTGCTCACACCTTTGAAAGAGTCCCTTTATGAAACTCTCTTCAGTTGGTGCCATTTTTACTTGCTGGGGCTGCAAGTGACATGCCAGTCATTCCCTGTCTACTCATTGGCTCACACACTTGTCTAAAGAAAACTGCTTTGTCTAAAGCCCCACTCCCTAAAAAGCCAGGTGTTGTGCTATGTGAATTTTCTGCCCACCCCAGCCACAGCTGACTGGCCCAAGTATGGTCACCTAACAAAACTCCCATTGCAGGCTAGATTGCAGCAGATGAGCCCAGCCAGTCAGATTCACCTCTTAGGAACTGAGAATTGAAGGACAGAGACAACAGGGCTTCAAGCTGCAGAAACCAACCCGCAAGTATCATGAGGCAGACTTGTGGAAATATTAGGGGTCACGTTCAAGTAAATGGTAGGAGGCAGCTGTGAGGAGAAAGGAGAGAAAATGGCAGATGTGCGGAGTGGCATAGGTAAGCTGCTCCCTGAAGCTGTGTCATTGCTCACTTAAGACGTCTCACCTCCAGGAAGCCCAGCAAGAAACTGTTCCTGAGCTTGAACTCCCATGAGATCACTGTATTGGTAAAAAACATTCCTTTCCTTGAACAAACTGAGCACCTCGTATCTGCAAGGCACTGTTCTAGGCCTATTGAAAATAGAGGTGAACAAAACAGACAAGGTCCCAGCCCTCAGGAGGCTGACAGCTTGTGGGTTAGTGGTGACAAAATGGTGTGTGAAATACACTTGACAGGATAAAAGTTAAATTACAAAGAATCTTAGAGACAGTAGTGTCTCCTAGAGAATGGACACAGATGCTAAAACTATTGAGTAAAACTGTGATGAGAAATGGGATATTTATAGTGTCAAAATATGTCCTCATTAGTTACTTACTAATGAAGAAGGGAAATGTCATCATTTTACAAAAGGGAACCCTGGAAGTCACCATCTTACCAAGTGGTCCAAATCAATGTCACCATTGCCAGGATGTGGCCATTAAGTGCCTCCTGATCTGGTGCATAGAGAAGGATACAGCTTCCCTTCCATGGCAGTCCAGCCAAAAATGCAAAACCTGAGTCTAATCATCAAAGTGGAAAAAAGATGGGGTAAGTCTTCCCTGTTAAATGAGACCAAGAAAATATGATAACAAAATGCAAAGTCTGATGCTGCATTAGATCCTGTGATTTTTTTTCCTTTCTATTTGCTCAAAGGACACATGGGACACTTACTGAAGAGCAAAATGAGACCTGGAATACTTACATAAAGACATTGGACCAGAGCACACACAACCTGCTTCTCAAGTTCATAAGCTTCCCAGTCTATCCTACTGTCTCCCAAAAATGTAAGTTCAAATTCTAGTTTTTTATATTATTTTTATATGCTCATCAGCTCACCCAAAGATAATGTGCAGCCATAAAATCTTAGCAATGACTCTCCCTCTGGTTTCAGGACTCCTGATGCCTGGAGAAAATTCTGTCCTGCTACCTATTAAATGACAACCTGTCATGGAGCAAAACCTGATAAGTTGGATGAATTTCCCATTTCTGTTCAAATCCAATGTCTGATGATGTTTCAAAAATAAAAATCCAAGTGATCAATGGTTTCATTGTGGCAGTATCAGTTCCTGCTGAAAGGTCTATATTTTTGGATTTAAAAAGTATTTCAAGGGGCAGTGAATGTTTTGAAAACTCTGGGAAACTGGGAAAGAAGTTCTAGGTAACAAATGTCTATTCAGGGACTGAGTATAAAGCACTGATAGATGGCTTAGGTTTGGTGTCAGAAAAGATAAAGGAATAAAAGGAAAACCTTTAGATTGTTTGAGGCTTTCTGGTGGGCTGCTAAAGCTTAATTGAGACACAGTGAGCTGTACAAAAAGGTGTATGTTATATAATAGAAGCTTAAATGAATAGGCATCACCAATGAGTGAGAAAGAGAAATGAAAGCAACTTTTTGTACTGACAGACTTGCTGACTTTTGGAGCTTTTCTTTTTTCTCCAAGATAAAAATATATATTTGATCTTGGTTTTGTATCTATCACTTTTATTAAATATGGGTGTCTCTCCCTCTATGATGAATTCCCAATTTCCAATATTAGAATGTCCTCAATTGCTCAACATTTGATTTCACTCTGTGTATTTTTTAATTAATTATTTCCACTCAGTAAAAGTGCTTTGCCACTTGCTGAAGCACTAGACATGTATAGTAAAAGCATGGCTCTGCTGAACATTTCATCTTTGACCTGGAAGAAGAGAATAAAGGACAGGTCCACTGAATACAGTGAAAACCCTTTTGAGTGCACAACACAAAACTGATCTAACAAAATAAACTGTGGTTGGTAAGAAGTCACTTTAAATAACCCAAGAAGTGGGAAAAAACTGAAAAGAAATGTATAATAAAGATTACTATATTGCCAAGATGAAACAAAGATAAATATTGAATAATCACCATATTAGCAAATACTGTGTGTCATGGCATAATTCTAAACACACTGTATATAAAATGTACTATACATTAGCATAATAAACTAACATGCATTAACTAATTTAATCCTCACTAAAACCTTTGAGGTAGGTACTGCTATTAGCCCCATTTAACAAATAGAAAAACTGAGGCACAGAGAGAATGAGTAACTTGACTATGTTCTCACAGACTGTGAGTATCCGGGTTAGATTTAAACCCTAGCAGTCAGGCTCCAGAGTCCATGCTCCTGCTCACATTCAATCAGCCAGTAAGTATTTCATGACTTTCATGAGTACTGTTTTCAGTGCCACCTAGACTGTATTAATCAGTTTTTGCTGTAGGAAGAGAAAACCCCATTCCTAGTGGCTTACTGCAATTACTTCTTGTCCTCTTACATAGGGCTTTGGTTTGACTATGACTTTGGTCAGCTCTGCTGGGCTGGGCTGGGCTCCATTCAGCGAAGTCCCATGTGTCTTCTCCTTGTAGTACCAGGATGAGGGAGGAGCCCCTCTCTGGGACATGCAGCGGGCAAGAATTTAAGAGCAGTAGAGAGAAGTGAAGCAGAGTACATGTTTACTGCCTCTGCTTGAACATAGCAAATGTCCAGTCTGCTCACATCCACTGGCCAAAACAAGTCACATGGCTAAGCCCAAAAATCAACTAGATGAGGCTGTCTGCTTCTCCCATGGCTCGCATGGGCTAGTCATACGAAGGAAGTGAAGGCTGAGAACAGTAATTCAGTAGCTCAAGGTCACCTCACCCTGCCCAGGTGATCTCACAATTCAATTAAGAAAATAAGTCTAGCATAAAAATAACCAGAAAACCATGCAAGATATGGGCTGTCCTTACTTTTCATGGCCCCATGTTAAATTAAACTTGTGCACATAGGAAACATGTTCCTGCTTTGCAAGATTCTATGATAACTGAGGTTTGAGCATGCAGTACCATGTAAAGAAAGGATGACTGTACTTAATAATAATACTTAATAAATACTTAATTGTGAAATGGTACTTTAGTGCAAGTTCTCCTCAGGACATTTCAAATGAAATCCAAACCATGCTCGCAAGGCCCTAAATCATCTATCTTTTGCCAACCCTCAGACTCCATCTCCATCTGTCCCCTTTTTCATACTCTAGCCCTAGGACTTTGGCACATGCTTTTCTCTGCTGAGGGCCCTTTCTCCCAGATCTTCACAAGGCTATAGGCACTGAAGTCTCTCACCTGAGAGCTGATCTCTCCAGAACTTTCCTGGGCAGTAACCTAAGTGAGCCCTCCACCACCCTATCTTTTCCAAGTCTACTATCCTGATTTGCTTTCAATATAAGCCTTTTTACCACTTGAGACTCTTATCAATATATGTGCTTACATGTTAATAGCTTATTTCTTTCATTGGAATATAAGCTCCAAAGAGCAGAGAAATTGTCTGACTTGTCATCATTCTAATCCTTATTGCCTATGTCACTGGTTGGCACATGCTGGACATGTAATAAGAATTGTCAGATAAATGAACAGATGTGGATGGGGACCAGATCATATAAGGACCTGTGATCATGTTTTGGATTTTATTGCAAATGCGCTGGGAGAACTTGCATAATTTTCTAATTATACATAGTCATATACAGGTTTCCTAATTGTCCCTTGTGCTTTCTTAATCCAGTTGTGTCATTTTTGGGGTAGAATCAACACTTTCTAAACTTGGTCACATTTTGGAATCAGCTGGGGTGGGGGACAGGGGGCAACTTTAAAAAAAATCCTGCTTCTTGGTCCCAACCCCCAACATTATGATCTAACAGGTCTAGGCTGAGGCCTGGGTACAGGAGCTTTAATGATGCCTGATATTCAACCACATTTACGACCCACTGGTTCCAGGGGCACTGAAAGTGAGTAGGGATTCCAAAATTGCTTTTAGGCTTATTGAATGTGGCTGATTTGAGCACTTAGCTTAATTTTGACAATGTCTGACACATAGTAGGTGCTCAATTAAGATTTGTGAATTGGCTTTCAAATAAATATTTAATGAACGAGTAAATGAATAAATAATTTACATACCGCTGAGGACAAAGTTGAGAGAAAGAGAATGAATTTGTATCTAATTTTTTTGTGTTTCCTCCTCTCTTCCCTTGACTTCTCAAATGCCACACACCTTAAAATTTCAATAGCTAATCTCACCCCACAGCTGTGCCACGTCATTAAAAAGTGGAAATTGAAATTCTAGAGCAACCAAGTCTTCCAAATCTACTATATTTTCATGCCAATTTCCAGGAATAAACCAGTGGAAAATTAAGCAGAGTAGCCCGGAAATGGGGACTAGCCTGGGGCTGGTCCCTAGAAAAGCTGTCTCAACCAGTCTACATCTTTGAACACACATTTTGCCCTTTTGATGGGGCAAAAGCTGAATTCCTTCATTCCAGATGCCAGGATAAGCAACACCAAGAATAGTCATGGCACAGAGCTGCATAGCAGGTATCCTGATCAAGATGAGAGTTCAGAAAGCAATAGAAACAAAAGAGATCAAGGCAGTAGAAGAAACAGGTGTCTCCTTTCCCTGGCTGGGAGGAGTCTTTGAGGGCTCTCATTTGAAACACACTGCAGGGCACAACTGCTTACAGATGGCTGCCTGGGTCTGTGACAGGGTTTTTGAGGTTCACCTAAGTGAAGACAGGCTCATTTCTGTCTTGGAAAAAGACAAGGATGTAACATGCTGTCAAAATTTCAAAGAATCCAGAAGTGTTTCAACTGAAATCTGGCTTTTTCTCCTCCTCCCCTCCTCTGTTGCTCTTGTAGGGAGGCACACTTGCTACCAGCGCCTTCTACAGAAGCCAAGGAAAAGAACAAAACCTGAATTACTCATGGTTGTTTGTGAGAACCCTAGGAAAAGACCTGGGGCCTTTGTCCAAAATGGCACTTGAGAATATCATGTACTCATGTCTTCCCCTAGCTACTAATGTATCTTCTTACTCCCTGGGTAGAACATTATGACTCAAATTACAACATGAAATGGTCAGACCCATGGTCCAGCTTTCCCAAGAAAGGATCCGTGTAAAGGAACATGGAAGATGTCCTACTTATAACCTTTCTTCCTGAATGCCTAACCACTCTGTGATGCTGTGAATCAATCCTCTAAGATCTATGTTTGCTATCTTTAAATCTTTTTAGAACTTACTATTTTCAGTAAATTATCTTCAACATGTGTACTCTTTGAAGAACTAGTTCCACAGATTTGTTTCTTTCCCTATCTCACTTCTGTAATCAGATGAAACTTGGGACACTGGATTAATTAACAGGACATAGTCCTAATAACAGTGAAACCCAATATAACAGGAGGTACTTGTAGCCACTGCATAGGGTAGATCATGCATCTCACCTTAAGACTAAGTATTTCCTTCATTTGAAATAGCTGAGCTCCTAAACATGGCACTTACACAAAGTATATAATTTGTCATGAGTTTTCAATATGAAAACTGTTTCTCTCAACAACTGAGGTATATAGAACAAATGTTTTCATCCAACGTGAGTATCAAAAGGTTATGCAAAGATGCAGGGAAGAGACAAGTGTGAGAGAAGCATGGTAAAGTGGGAAATTAGCAAATCTAAATTTCAGCACACACTTTACACTCAGCATCAAAACTTGATCCCATAACTTGGTAAATATATGGCATTTTATTAAATGTTAAGTAGTAAGCCTCCAATGGTGGAGGCTCAAGAATCTGACATTTTTAAGCTTTCCTTATCACCTACCATGGCCAGCGTCAACTTCTCTTTACAGGCCCAAAGCATCCCAGGCAAATCCCTGCTTCATAAATACTAGCCAGGGCTTTGGGGCCAAAGTTCAGTATGACATCTACCCAGTAAGCTGCCTAGGCATGGAGGCATGTGGGGCCAGTTCTCCTAGACTGGAAGCAGAGGTGGGCCTCAGCAGTCTACCCCTTGCCCACTTCTCCAGGCCCACCCCAGTTCTTCAGCTTTCCAAAGGTAGGATCATCTAACTACCCTGGAATGCATACTAAGGACGGGAATGCCATGAAAGCATTTACTTAACAGTAAACCTTAAAATTCCTCATCATAAGAAAAGAAATGTGTAACTATGTGTGGTGGTGGATGTTAACTAGACTTATTGTGATGATCATACCATAATACATGCAAATATTGAATATCATGTTGTATACCTGAAATGAATATAATGCTGTATGTCAATTATATCTCAGTTTTTTTTGAAAAAAGGGATTTGCCCCTATGGGTTCATGTATATTTGTTTCTTTCTCCTCCTCCTAAAAAGTTTTGCCTTAGAGAGATAGCCTCGTATATATCACCCCTGAGCATGGAGTGTGTCCTTAACCCACACCAGAGCTCCTCTCCATGATGGAGCTCCTGGAAGTGGATAGTCACCAACAGTGATATTCCATAAAAAGACCTGCAATAGTGACTTGAAAATTAATAAAATTTGGTTCACCCAAACATGATTAGACTGCATTTTTTAACCAACCATCATACATAAAACATTTGGAGTAGTGCAGAGCTCCCTGAGGACTAATTGCTTTATAAATATAGACAGGTCGTGATCCTTCCAGAAGGCACAGCATAAAAAACCAAATCAGCAAACTAGCCTCAATCATAGATTTTTCAAATCCCTACAAATTGATATCTAGCCTTCAGGCTGAGAAATATTCTGCAGAAAAGCAGCCGTTCTTATAATCTTCTTTGCATAGAGGTTGGTTTACCCATGAATGATAACAGGTGGACATTTTCAGTCTAATTTTCTCATTCAGTGGAGCCAGTTACAAAGCCTTCCTTTTACCAAAGCGTTTCTTCCTGATACTTATCTGATGCAAATGTTAAGAATAGACTAATTAATGTAGGAACCTCAAAGGGGATCTCAAAGAACAAAAATATCTGACATGTCTGAGCCTTGTGCTGGCCTGGTAAGTATGCTGATAGTCCTGTGAATGACAAGCATCATTGGACATTCCCCAATTGAATCATTTCATTCAGGCAGATGGAGAGGACCTTTCAGAAGGACAGACTACTGATTCTCCGTAATTTAAAGGAGAGAGCCACATTATGCAGCCCTCTCACTTGAATTATATAAAACTTAGAGAAAAGCATTCCCTCTCTGTGATAGGAGTGGAGGCCCATAATAGCCATAGAACTATTTTCCTGAAAGAGTTCTCATTTGCACACTTAGCAGCTGCTGGGAGAGACGTGAGCAGCCAGCTAGCGTCTACAGTGAGTGAGATTCCCAAGCTCAGAGAAAAGACGATGGAGGCATGGCCAGTGGGGAAGCTGGTCACTGATTAAACACCAATATTAGTTTTGCTGTTAGTCTCCAGTGTTAGACCATTAGTTCCAGGACCCTGCTGAGACCCAAATGTTGCTAGAATGGGAACATTCTTAAGCATTCAGTCTGAGAGGAATGGTCACAAATGTCATTTAGGGTGACAACTTTTTCCTATGTGAAAACAAGAGCAGCAGTGGAAAGGCAAGTATTTTGTCATGACATCAGATAATGTGTCGACTTCTGATATGGCAGCAGAGCAGTGTCCTCACTTGTGTGTCCAGCAAGGATGTCAGAGGCCTTCCTGGGTACTCGGGTACAGAGCATCCTGAGCGAGCTGCAGGGCATGAGGACCCGGTACAGGCATGAGGACACCAGAGCAGCATCACTACTGGGAGGCCAAGGGGTCGGATCTTCCATTTTCTTCCTTTTTCTCCTGTCCAGCCTCTAGTAGGAAAAGGGCAAAGTAAAATAAAAGGGAGTGAGGAGCCTGACAAAATTTTGGTTAGGAGGACATTGATCTGAGATTGGCCCACAGGAAATAAATATGAAATGGACAGGGAGCAAGGGGAGCTGAGGGTGCTAGGAACCAAGTCCACAGGCTGCACAGATGGTCACAAGTGGGTCAGCTGAAGTCAGTCATGCTGCACCAAGGGCACTAGCAAGTGGGAACCTAAGAGCAAAGTCCGGGGTTTGAATCAGAAAGAACAAAGACTGACAAGAAAACCACCATGTGCACAGAAGTGGAGAGGAGGACAGGTAGGCGATCAGAAAGACAGGCAGGGCCGAGGCCTCGTGATTCACGGGCACTGCAGGCTGCACCCCGCATACGGGACATGGGAAGATAGCATGAGACAGCACCAAAAAAATAAATAGGTGATCATATAAAAGTGTCTAAAATCCAAAAAGCATATGAATGGGAAAAGGTTGACATTATAAGTAGTCCATTATCCTGAATAATCATTCAGAACAAATAGGTAGGCACTTTTTGTCTTTCCAAAGTGCTACAACATTAATATTTGATTCTCATAACAAAATTCTTTTTTTGCTTTGATCACTTTGACAGGTTTAGGAGTATTGGCCAGGGATTTTGTAAGATGCCCTCTAATGGAATCTGTCCCATGTTTCTCATGATCAGACTGAGGGAGGTTATGAGTTTTAGGGAGGGAGATCAGAGAAGCAAAGTGCCATTTTCAACGCATTGTATGAAAGGTACATACTACCAGCATGATTTATGACCATTGATGCTGACTTCGATCACCTGGCTTAGGTAGTGTCTGTCAGGCCTCTGCACTGTAGGGTTACTCTCTTTCTCTGTAGTCTTTAGAAGGAACTCATAGTGTACAGCACACACTCATGGGGAACGGGGAATTATATTTCTATAGGATGAAGTATGCACATAATATATTTAGAATTATGTACAGGAGAATGGTCTCTTCTCCCCATTTATTACTAGATACAGTGATTTTTGGGCTCATGAATATATGTATTATACTTTGGATTATGACCAATGTTATTTGATTTTATTTCACAAATTATTCCAGCTTTGGCCATTGGGAAATTTCCCCTTTATTCAGTTCACCTCTGTGTCCCTTTGACATACCCCACTGATGAGTTATTGCTTTGCTGTGTTTTTAGTTTGTGCACTTTCTTACTTTCTGGTACTATAAGATGATCCATGTTCATCTTGTGTATTTCGTTCTCCAGTCCTAGAATCAGCCACTTCTCCAAGGAGCCCTGGTGCCTCTTACTGGAGAATGGTATTAGAAACCAAGATCTGGGTATTAGGTGAGCTCACTGCTGCTGGGGTGTCATTACTTCTAGGCCTTCTCAGTGACAGAGCAAAAAAACTCTATTTGTATATACCACTATCTATAAACATATATGTAGCCATCAACATCTACATTAATAAACATTCATTCTTAGTGATGTCTCCAACTCTAATCTACATTGATCATTCTTTTAAACAATTTTTATTTTATTAAGACATAGTTGACATATAACATTATCTTAGTTTCAAGTATACAACAAAGTGATTGAATGCTTATACATATTATGACATGATCACAATAAGTCTACTTAACATCCATCATAACACATAGTTATGCTTGTTTTTCTTGTAATGATAACTTCTAAAGTAACTCCATTAGCAACTTTCAAATGTACAATACAGTATTATTAGCTATAGTCACCATGCTGTTCATTACATCCCATGACTTACTGATTTTATAATAGAAGTTTATATGTTTTGGCCACCCCACATGGATCATTTAATCTCCTCCCCTTGCTTATCTGCAAAGTCCCACTCCAACAGTGAGAAACCTTGATCCCACCATTGACCATCCATTTGCTAACTTATACAATTTCAGTATACAGAATTGTTAACCTGTACCTTTTCGGAAAACAACTTTATAAACTAGAATACGTGTCTTAGTACAGTTCCTTTTGCATTTAGACTTACAGACTTCATTAATTTCCAAAGTCACTTAGGGCAGCACCTTTCCCCATCCCCTTCAGTGGGTTGTTTCATATATTTATGATACAATTAATTTTCTTGTTACAGTGTACATTCTGTCCTGAAATCCCCTGATTTCCTAAACTAGTTTGTAATTTGTGAGCATTAAGTTTCACTCTTTGTGCTATAAATTTCTATGGGTTTTAACAAATGTGTAACATCATATCCAATATTATAGTATCGAACAGAATACTTCAACCCCTTGAAAATCCCTTGCACTTCACCTATTCACCCCTCCTCCACCTCCCTCTGGCAATCGCTGATCTTTCTACCTCTACACTTTTGCCTTTTCCAGAGTGTCATATAGTTGGAAACATGTAGTTTACAGCCATTTCAGCTGGCTTCTTTCACTTCGCAATATACATTTAAGATTTCCCCATGTCTTTTTGTTGCTTGATAGCTCTCTTCTTATTGATGAATAATATTATTTTATGGATGTACTACAGTTTATTTCTCCATTCACTTATTGAAGGACATCTTGATTGCTTCCAATTTTGGACAATTATGAATAAAGATGTTATAAATATTTGAATGCAGGCTTTTATGTGAACATTAGTTTTCCACCAGCCAGGTAAATATCTAGGACCATGATTGCTGGATTGTACTGTAAGACCATGTGTAGCTTTGTGAGACACTGTCAAACTATATATCTCAAAGTGGCTGTACCATTTCATATTCCCCTTAACAGTGAATGAGAGTTCTTATTCCACATCCTTATCAGCATTTAGTACTGTTGGTTTTATGGATTTTAGTATTTTTAATAGGTGTGTAAGGGTATCTCATGGTTGTTCTAATTTGTAATTCCCTAATGACAAATGATGTTGAACAGAAGTTTTTTCATATATTTTAGGTAAAAGTTCTTTCTCAAATATGTTTTGCAAATATTTTCTCCCAGTTTGTTATTTGTCTTTTCATTTTCTTAACAATGTCCTAGAAAGAGAGCAAGGTTTTTCATTTTAATAAGGTCTTTTTTCTTTCATGGGTGATGCATTTGGTATCACATCTAAAAATTTGTTGCCAAACCCAGAGTCACCTGAATTTTCTCCTGTTATCTTCTAGAAGTTTTATTGTCTTTGAATTTTATATTTAGGCCTTGAATTCATTTTGAGTTAGGAAGGACATGAGGTCTCTGTCTGGATTTTTTTTTTTTGCACATGGTTGTAGAATTTTTCTAGCATCATTTGTCAAAAAGACTATCCTTTATTCTTTGAATTGCCTTTGTTCCTTTGTCAAACATCAATTGACTATTTTTATGGGTCTGCTTCTGGGCTCTTTATTCTTGTCCATTGATCTAGGTGCCTATTCTTTAATACAATGCTTTATTGATTATTATAGCTTTATATTAAGTCTTGAAGTCAGGTAATATTAGTCCTCCAATTTTGTTGTTTAGAATTGTGTTGGCTATTTGCGGTCTTTTACCTGTTCATATAAACTTTAGAATCTATTTGTCAATATTCACAAAATAACTTTCTGGGATTTTTAACTGAAATCACATGGAATCTATAGATAAATTTGGGGAAAATCGACACCTTAACAGTAATGAGTCTTCCAGCCCATGAGCACAGAATATTTATTTAGATCTTCTTTGATGTTTTTCATCAGAGTTTTATAGGTTTCTGCATATTTTGAACATATTTTCTTAGATATATCCCTACATGTTTCCTTTAGTGACATAATAAAAATGGTATTATAGGGTTGTTTTTATTTCAAATTCCAATTATTCATCCCTGGCATATTGGAAACCAATTGACCTTTGTATATTGACTTTGTATCATCTGACCATTGCTATAATTGCTTATTAGTTCCTGGAAATTTTGTTGACTCTGTGGGATTTTCTAAATAGCCAATTATGTCAACTGTGAGCAAAACAGTTTTATTTCTTTCTTTCCAAACTTTATACCTCTTATTTCCTTTTCTTGTCTTAATTCACCAACTATGACTTCCAGTATTGAATAGGAATGGTAAGAGGGGATGTCATTGCCTTGTTCCAGATTTTAGGTAAAGGGCAGCCAGTTTCTCACCATTAAAATGATGTTAGCTGAGGTTTTAATCAAGTTAAGAAATTTCCCCTTTATTTGTAGTTTGCTGAGAGACTTTTATGGTGAAGGGGTGTTGGATTTTGTCAAATACTTTATCTGCATCAGTTAATATGATCATATGATTTTTTTCTTTAGCCTATTGTGGATTGTAATAATTGATAATCAAATTCAAATTTTGAGCTAGTCTTGCATATCTGAACTAAAACCCACTTGTTTGTGGTGTATAATTCTTTTATACATTGTTGGATTTGAGATTCTGTAGCTTGTTAAGACTCAGAAAATAATGACTAGCCTCATTCTTTGAAGCATTAAAATATACACTATCATTTAAAAACCTTTTTCTTTAGAATACTATTTAAAAATTCAATACTATTAATAAATATTAAACACTAAATCAACACTAAAAAATAAAATACTATTAAAATATTCAACTTTTCATCCTATTTAGAATTTCTTGCCTCTCTGGTTTGTTTTGCCTCCTCCTCTAGACTTAGAAGCCAGCAGCAAGGATGGGAGACTTGGTAAGAAAATTTGCTATTCTCCCCACCACCTCCTTCCTGACTCACTATCTGAGACTTTTGACCAACCCTGGGATGGCTTAGGCTTGGGAGAAAAGGAAGAAAGCACTTGTCTCTACATGATTAGCACAGCTGCCATGCGCCTTGAACCTTGTTGATGTGTCACATTGCAGAAGTGCCGAATCTCTCATGAGACATATGGAAAATTCTTCAGAGGATCAGTTCCACACTGGGGCTGGGGGCTGGAGAGCCCTCCACCTGCAGGTCCCCTGCCATGAATGATGTCTCTTCTGACTGTCTGCTTCGGATGCTCCACTCAGTCTCTGGCTCGCTGTGGTTCTCCCTTCTAGTGGGGATCACGTCACCTCTCCAGAGGGTCCCCTTGATGAGGCCCCTTTATAAGGAGACTAATGCCTTCAAAGGACCCACATTAGGCCCACATAGGAAATACATCCGTACACATTTGCACCTCACCAGCCCAAGGATACGTTGACTTTCTGTCTATGGGGTGCAACTGTAAGTTTAACCAGGTATGAGTTAGATGCCTGTCCTTATGTGTCCAATTCCAAGCGATTACAGCAAGCAGTCCAATTACCTTTTTTAATGTTTGACCTAAGGTGAGGGAAATCTCCATATCCACTCCTGCCCCACTTCAACTTTTCCCTGGGCAAGATGTGGACAACATACCACGTGCACTGACCACTCCCTCCTTGTGAAGTCCTGGCTCCCTTGCAGGGCCTGGAGGTGACTGATGAGCTGACAGAGGCAGGACCTCCTCTCTTCCCTCCAGGTATGTGGGTATCTCTTATTCGTAAATGGCCCTCTCCAAACCACAGAAGCCAACCAAGAAAAAGAGGTGATGAGAAGCCAAAAAAAGACCACAGACTGGAGGCGGTTTTCCCCTAAGGGAAGCAAAAATTCCTATCATCAACCTTCCTAGAAAGAAGTCAATCTCCTGGCAGGAAATGAAGACCCCTAGAGTGGACCTTAGACCTGGGGAAGGGGAAAATTTTGCTCTCTGGTCCTCAGAGCTGGGGACCAGAGCTTTAAAGGGCATACACCACAGAGCACTGCCAGGGTAGGGGTGAGCTGGCCCCTGGCATGTGAGGCAGGACCCCAGCCAGGCCAAGGAGAGCTCTGCTTCTCAGTGGGAAAGGCATTTCTGGTGATGGTGCCTTAGAGAGAGGTCTGGTCTCACAGGAATCCTAGTGCTTGTGGAGGTGTGTGATCTCCCTGCTTTCCAGTACACTCAGCCTCCAACTTACTGCTCTCCAAGGTAGCCTGGTCTTGGCTGTGCAGCAGGGAATCCAGGGAAAGTCCTGTCCCTTGCTTGGAGAAGAGTGCTAACAGGGAAAGCCATGACCTCTCTCTGCCCACTGCTCCCTACCTGTGCAGGATAGGTGGGGGCAGCACAGGCATGGCTGAGCTCCGGGATGAGAAGGCTCGACTGGGAGCCACGAGCCTGCAGTGATCTATTCCCAAGGTCCCAGAGACAACACCAGGGAGGATGTCAGTACTATCCTGGGAAGGTGCAAGCTGGAAGTCAGTCTCACCTCCATCTGGGTATAAAGAACAGAAATATAGCCTTGTTTATAAGCAAGTGCAGGGAGGCTCAGACCTACCAATTATAGGAACAAAGCAGTCAAGAACTTCAGGCCAGAGACCAAAACTGCATAGAATATATTCTGCTTGTGATTTCCCCAGTGGAATTGCTGGTCTTCTGTATGTCTTTTCTATAATGAGTAGCAGTAAACTCTTAGAGCAAAAAAGGTTACAGAGTTTGTTTTTGGGGCACAAATAATAGGTGGACAGAAAATAAAGACAACAGACATATCTGTTAATCAGTTTTTCAGGGAAAATAATTCCAAGGCATAGGAAAAGTGGTGGCTTCATCACAGACGAAAAGTAAGTGGTACTTAGGGCCAAAAAGGAGTGTGTGTAGAAGGGCTGGGCTTGGGAAAGCTCCTATCTCCTCCAACAAAAATTGGAAAACACCCTCACTCCTCTGCAAAAAAATCTGGGTTTTGCAACCTAGCACTCCAGAGTTAGCCACCTGCCCCTGAAGCTTATGCGTCTTTGGGAAATTTGTCTCTGAGCCTCAGCTTCCTCACCTTTAGAATGTAGCTGACACTGTGTCTACTTACTTTTGGCTTATTGCAGAAATTAACTGAGATAAAACATGTAGAACACTTACAACAGAGTAAGCACTCAGCCAAGTTTGTTTTTTAAAAATCTTACTCTACTCAATATGCAATAGGGAGAACACCAACTTCCACACAGTGATTAATGGGTATTCTTAGGGAAGATATCCTGAGATCTTGAGATAAACTTAAAAGTTTGGCACTTGAAGTCTTCAGTTTTCCAGAAAATCCATTTATTCAGAAGGTTTTTCAAAATAACTACAGTCATTTTGACAGGGTTAGGGTGTGTGTCCCCCTCCTCTGTATCTTCACAGCCTTATAGCTGCTTCCGTGGATAGACCCTAAGACTTTGGGTCACCAAAGGCCATGCAGCTGACACCTACTCCTCTTGGGATGCTAACTGTGGGGAAAGTTAGCTGCCATGCAACAAATACAACTGTCCTGAAACCACCCTTCTGAAGAGGCCACATGGAGGCCTTCAATCAACAGCCATGGCCGGGTGACCAGCTCACAGCCAGCATTAAATCCCACCCTGAAAACAGCCATCTCGGACATCCAGCCCATGGAGCCTGCAGATGACAACAGCCCCAGCCAACCTCTGGTGACAAACACAAGAGGTCCCAAGTGAGCACTAAGCCCCGGATGTTTTGAATTTCTGACTCACAATTTGGTGAGCAAAATAAAATGGTTGCCACTTAACGTGCTGAGTTTTGAGCAAGTAAGACATGCTATAGAAACAAGAGCATTTGTGTGGAATATCCCACTAGCCTGTGATGAAAGGTAGGCTCAGTGTGGCAGTGCTCTCCTCATACCACAAAGACAATTCACCCACATAAGTAAGCGCCCCATGAACCCAATGCTTCTAGATTCTTCCCATTTCCCTAATGCCTTTTTGGTCAGTGAGTTCAGAATCCTAGAAATAAAAAGCCTTTTTCTCATCCCCATCTCCACCGCCTGCCTGATCATTTTGATGCTGATGCACAATGATTCTGTGTTTCTTACGTTCCTCCTTGTGCAACTCTCACGCTCCAAACCAGGACAGAGCACCTGTGCCCACTGCAGGTGGGACTGTAGTCGGCAGGAGACCAGCAGATGGGCAGGCCCCGCCCTCCCTTCAGCAGTGCGGCAGCCCCTCTGTCAACATCTGCCTGTGTGGAAAATAAAGCATTGTTGGTGGAATTTGTGAGCCACCAATTTGTCAATAGTCATGCTTTTGAAGGGAGGAGGGTGAGGATGGTGAAAAGAAATACAAATCCTATTTTTTGATCCTCTGGGGTTTCATGTCTGTTTCCCTGCCATTAAGATTTTTGAGAGATAGAGTATGCCTGGGAAAAATACTGTGGCCAAGGGAGAACGGTACAAATTGGTTTCCATAGCAACTCCTCAGAGAAGAGGAATGGTTCCAGCCAGCCTAGAGAGAGAAGTAGTAAGACGAAAATATGCTCAAAATTAACACTTCATGACTATTTTTCATTAAGTGTTTCATTTTATCTAACTTGCTTGCTGCACATAATATGATGCTGACCATGGAGTATTTCCCTGTGATTCCCTGTTTCTGAGGAACTCCTGAAATTCAGAACTACACTCTGAACTATACTATGGATAATGACATAGTATACCTCATTAAAAGAATAAAGCGTAAAATGTAGAATGTAAGAGAACCTTACAGAGTTCAGCCCCCAGACCTAACATGCCCAATGTCATTCTTGATTGAGCACTTGAAAGTTTACCTTGTGTTCACTTTACTTACCTAAAAATGGGTTCCTTGGTGTCTCCCTATTTCACAGGGCCGTTGTAAAGATTAACTGAAACACAGTATAGAAAAATTTTGGTGCAAATCAAAAATACGGACACAGTAGTAGTAGCAGCAGCATTAGTAATAGTAGGAGTATTAGTAGGATCATCGGGGGTATTGGCACAACTAGAACAGAGGTGTCTTGAGCATAACACTAACCTTGCTTTTATCTGCCATTCTCCCAGTAATGGAGTCAGAGCCTCTTAATGAAAACATAATGGAACAGTATCCATCCAACCAAGAGTCAATCTCACCCCTGTCAGACCCAGTCAGGGCTTAGGTGATGCAACAAAGATAGAAGAGTCAAAGTATAGTGAGGTTCCGATCACATCTCCTACCATTTATTGGGTTTTTAATTGGTTCTCTGTCCTGTTGTTGGCAGTGCCTGCCTCTTCTCACAGGGCCATTTTAAACACCACAGCTGTTATGACCCAGGGAATGTTAAGTGGATTGGGGGAAAAGAAGAACGAGAGAGAAAATGAATGCCAACCAGACAGAACAAGAAGTTACAAAAACATTATTTTGGCCAACAATGAAAACCTAAACCTTATATTTAAAAACAATTTTGAAATAAATAAACGCATATTCTTTTGTTTTAGGTTTTTCTACCAAAATCAATACAATATTGGCTCTCAAAGTAATACACCATGAAAGGCTGTGGTTTGCAGCGCAATTTTAGCACTACTATTTAAAAAATGACCTTTGAGCTAGAAATTAAGCTCTATTACTTCAGAATTTAAGACTGTTAGTGATCTTCTATTCTCTAAATCATTTCCCAAGTTGGCCATGAATTACTTTTGGTTGTTTCCAGAAATCACACTCACCTTCAAAGAACAAAAAGTCACCACCACTGAAGATAAGTAAAAGCTTGTGTTCTGAATGCAATTAATTCCTACAGAGGCTTGAAACTGCTCTGGGCAATAAAGTCCAAGATGATTACTTTGCACTAGAGAAAAATATGGATGTAAAAGTCCCAGAATATTTGGTTCTAAAAATTAATTATATTACTTTGTAATTTGAACTTGACTCATTCACATATTCATCAATTTGTTCATTCAACACATGCTCATTTTCACCCCTACAATACAGGTACTGAATATTAAGCTAAATATAAGGCAGTCTTACCTATATACTAATGATTTCCAAACTTGTATTTCCATCTCTAACCTCTCCTTGAATTTTAGGTTCATATTTATACCTGCCTTCTGGAACCCCTCCTTGATGTTCCTTAGATATTTCAGACTTTATATATGAAACTTTTTGTCTGGCCACATCATTTGGGGACAAAAAAGCTTCCTTTTGTTTTTCTAGTTAATCACTGTAGCACCAATTTATTCTTACTAATAGGAAGTCCAGATACTCTTTCCTAAGGCCAACACTTGCCCAGATTCTTTGAGGTCCTAGAGATTTTTTCAGACCCAAGGGGTCAGTGTGACTTCAAAAGCCAAACATAGAACTATAAGGCTCAGTTTGCCCACTACATTCTTGAATATAGTCACAGAATGAACACTGGGCCCACACAGGTCAGTGGTGTTTTGCCTCGACAATGTTCTTGAACACCTAGACCATGTTCTACGCACTCAAGAGAGATGCTCTTGGTCATTCCAAGGCATGACCACCCCAGCATGGCCTGCCTGTGTCTACTGGCCTCAGCCACACCCTGCTTCCCTCACATGTAAACCCTTAGGCAGCCCGGACTCCCCTCCTGGTGGTTCTCTCTGCTGTGCTGTCACTGTGTTTTTTCCCTCACTCTCCTCTGTATTAAAATAAAGTAAAATATAAAAAATACATAAATGCTAACATGAAAATGCTCATGTCAGTGTTCTGACCTACACTATCACTGTACTCATAACTGAGAACTTTGAGGACCTGCTGGGTAGCAGGCACAGATTCTGAATGAGTAAGATCTAATCACTATCATCAAGAAACCTAGATTTTGGAGGACACAGCCAACAAGCAGAACAATCCACAATCATGCTGGGTGCTTCAGTGAATAAGGTGCTGTGAGAATCAAGCGAAGATCTTAGCTACCTCAGAATTTATGGAAGGTCTGACTCTATTGCTCTTCTTTTGGTTCAGAACTTTAGGCTTTTGGTCTATGAACAAGGCAGTTTCAGGAAAATGATCTGATACATCAGAGTTGTTTCTGTAAATCAGCAAACTTACAGGGATTCCTATAGTGTCCCTGAGAGAAAAGGCAGCTGCTATGACCTTGTTTTCCCCTTCACCACAACCTTCAATGCTCTCACTTCTAGCTCTTTTCTTTCCCCTGTGAAATAATTTAATCTTGTATGTGCAAAATGGCTTGTCAAAAATGCAGCACGTATGGGGCTGATAGCTCCAGAGGGGGATTATACATGAGCACAGGACCTACTAGTTATGCACAGCAAGTGGGTTAGAATGTCTGTAGCCATAAACAGCCTCCGAATCAGCAAGTTCTGAATCCTCAGCTGTCAGGCAGTGGAATTTCAATAAAGTGGGTGAGCACAAACATCAGCAAAATGAATCTGGGACCTGAATTTGATGACCATCTTAGAAAGCTGCCCCTTCATTTATTTCATTCTGCAACTTGCTCCTTTGACCACATTCACATTTCCAGAACACGGGTAGCTTAGGCTTAATACACAGGTGCAAACACATATTGGTCTCTCCCATGCCACCTTCAGTGATACCAGAGGACCCCTTCCAGTGTTTTCAGGAGGGCAAGGAACTCCCCCTCCATTAACCAGCCATGAGAGCAGAAGTTCAGTACAAAACTACCATGTCCCAGGCACCTGTGATGATTGGGAAACATTGAAGGGACAATTTTAAAAAAGGGAAAAATCGACAAAAAAGGGAAAATGGACTGATTAAGGAGGAGCAAAATAAGGATGCACCACAATTAGGCAACATAGACTGCTGATTGCAGCATGTCATTTATGAGACACACAAGAGTGTACTTAACCAGACACACTAGTCAACAACTGGATCGCTGAGGAGGGCACCTGGGGAAGTCATTCCATTTGGATTAAGAAATGAAGATTATTTATCTGCAAAAGCGCCAGGGCAGGGTAACACATAACCCAGCTGTACACACTATTGCATTGCCATGGCTTGCAATGCCAAGTTACTTAGCCAGTCACTTAGCAGGACCTTGAAGAAACAATGAAACATGTAGGTCATCTTCCATGACAGGAGGAGACAAGAATTGGAATGTGGTGGACAGAAAGGGAGGTAACCTTAGGTGGGTCAGCTCTTGTTCAGCCACTTATTCATGCAACAGTTCCTGATGTTTTACCATGTTCCAGGTACCATGTATGGGAATGTGGAGAAGAACAAAGCCCTCAGAGAAGGGATGTGTGTGTGTGTGCACATGCGTGTGCACATGCACACATGTGACTGTGTAGGGGAAGAAGCAGGCCCACTAATAACCAGTTATATTACAATGTGAAAAATGCCCTAAGAGCAAAGGCATTGAAGACGAAGGAACAATTAATTCCGCCCTGAGCAGAGAAAATGGCACAGGTCTAAGAACGTTACTAAGGGAAAGACTGACTTAAATGCTGAGAAGGTTGTGCCAGTGGACTGCTAGGACCAAACTCACTTCCCAGTCAAGGAAGGGGGGTTTGATGCAACCCCCCTGGCCCATTTCCACAGAAGAGAAAACCCTTTTTCTCTCAACAGATTTCCAATCAGAAACACATTTTTCCAGACCCACCCATCTTCACGTTTACAGCTCCACCTTTTAGCTGCAACACATGGGAACCCATCAGTCTGACTGGGTGTGGGGAAGTTGGGGTTCCTATGGCTGGGATCCTCACTGAACTTAAACCACCTGATGATGTAACGGGCCTGTTGCTAGGCTACCACTTCTACACCTTTAGGCAATAAGCCATTGCTGTGCTATACAGAGAGCTCAGCCCAGTGCTCTGGGCAGAGGCAGAGATGCTAGTGCTCAACCTACCGCCGGTGAACAAGCCAGGTAATAAACCCTTTCACCCCAAAGAACGTTCTGCTTTTCTTTGGTCACATTGAATCCATAGCGAACTTGCCTGTGGCTGAAACCCATTGGCGAGACACTAGGGATGGGAACGCCCCAGGAAAGCAGTGCAGACGCTGCCAGGCCATCAGCTCATGGGCAGGCTGGTGGCTGGAATAGTCCCTGGAGTCCCCTGCCTGTCAACCCCGTGCTGCCGAGAGCTTCCAGGCCCCCAGTCCCTCTCTTGACTCTTGACGCCCCCCACCCAGCTTCTATAGACTGCCCCCAAATTTGCTGCATAGACTTTGGCCAGCCATCTAGCTTTGCATTCTGACTTTTGGTCTCTTTACTGTCTCCTGACTGACTGCCACCTGGAAGCAGGAGGTCCCCTTCCACCATCCCAACACCAACAGTCCTCTGGCTGCAGACCACAGCTAGGCTTGGTAAAGAAGATGATTCTTCAGGGAGCACAGCAGGAAAGCTCCCACACTGGCTTCCCTCCATTGGTCCTTCTGGATGCATGGTTCTTCTGTGGCAGAGACAAAGAGAGACTGTCTCCCTTCTTGGCCCAGCACCTGTCTGTGCCACAAATCCTTCCTGAGCGCTGGGAGCCAGTGGTGAACAAAACTGTGGAACATCCTGCATTCCTGGGGTTTGCACCTAATGGATGGAGAGAGACAATAAAGTAAAAATTACATCATGTTAGATGATGGTACTTGCTACAGGGAAGGGGGCAGAAGA
This sequence comes from Manis javanica, assembly GCF_040802235.1. Classification (NCBI taxonomy): domain Eukaryota; kingdom Metazoa; phylum Chordata; class Mammalia; order Pholidota; family Manidae; genus Manis; species Manis javanica. The sequence goes on from NC_133162.1 coordinate 103,554,126, forward strand.
GGAAGGACAGGGGAACAGAGTACCAGGGGTTCAATTTGATATAACATGGCCATGATGGACTGACTATATTTCTGTGTGCTACACAAGATAAAAGAAAATCCCAACTTCAAAAAATGTGAGAAAATTCATTGTGAGAAAATTTTGACTAGCTGGTTGAAGGCAGCAAGTCAGGATTTCACATGCCATTATGTTTAGAGAGAACCAGAATTGACAATAAATATTATAACAAAATAAATATTTAAGTACTTTAAGAACTTTATTTACCTGACTTTGTATCCCAAGCCAAACAGCAATTTATTCTAAGATATGGGGAGAACAGGAAAATTTATCCCCAGAAATAGGCATGAAAATATTAAGAAATTGCTATTTCAAGAGATAGTTCAGGCAAAATGATTTTTCTTTCCCTTACATTTTTTTTTCTCCTGATAAACTCTTTCCCTCCTGTCCATTTTAAGAAGATTATAGTCTGTCTTTGGTTCATTGCTTCAAGGGTGGTAATGTGTCAGGGAGGAAGTGTTCAGTGGACCTTATAGGATTTAGATCATAACAAGATGCTTTGGAGAAGCATTATTAAAGAGAGCAGCCCCTCTGTCCCCCTCTCCCTTCACTGCCTCCAGCACCAGGCAAGTACTCTCATGAGAAGAGGCCAGGGAGGGTGGGGTGAACTGGACAGCTATGCTTCCCTATGTGAGTAAATGATATTCAGGTGCACCCAATCCTGCAGAAATGAGGACCCAGATTGATCCGATCTTCCATTTTTCAAGAGTACCAGAAAGCTGAATCTTCATATGAAATCCCAAGATTTTCAAATGCTAGTAGCAAAATAAAATGTCTGTGTATCACACGGAGCCAGTTAAACAATACAACTGTGGACTGCCTTTGTTTTCTGGCCAGATTTATCTTGGCCACAAGTGTGGCACTTCTGCTTTAATAGGAAATAAAGGCAAACATCAACATTGGGTAACAAGGAATAGAACTCTTCCTTAGCCCCAGTCCATCAGTACAATCTGCTACAGAAACAGTGTGTGCAAGAGATGTTTGCAGAAGACAGCCACGGAAGTGAGTGGCATTCCACATCTGAGATGCTGGGTTCAGAAGAGAGAGAAAGTGTAGGACCATCAAAAGACCAATCTTTTCAACTACGTGGCAGACACAGAAGCTCAGAGCCCCCTGGAAAAGCCAGAGCAACCCTGTCAGCTAAAATCTGGAGCAATGTGGGCCCCACTATACAGTGATGAGGTGCAAAGCAGTTTGATTTGGAACAGGACAGGGCGACTCAACTCACAGCCAAATTATCTAAGAGGAGGACACTGTATTCAGAGAGGTAGAGTGATCTGCTGGGTTTGTACAGTTAAAAGATGGTAGAAGCAGGAGCTGAGTGCTGGTCTAGCTTCCTGGCAAGGAGATGATTTTTCAGTAACACCACTATGCTGGGGGTTGAGTTTATTCTCCTCAGTTCTTGTCCCCACTGCAAAAAAGAAAAAAAAAGAATTGAAAGGCAGAGACACAGTAGTGAAGCATAGCAAAAGTTTTATTTTAATACACTCCATGGGAGGAGCAGGCCAGAGTCAAAGTAGACAAAGACAGGTTTACTTGAATAAAGCAGAGAGGTAGGAAAAACAGAGGGAAGAAAGGGAAGCTTATTGAACTCCTGCTCAGCATTGGGCACATTCCCTGCCAACTCCTAAACCCAGGCTCACCTGGCATCGTGTCTACTTGAATCTTCACAGCAAAATAACTAAGTCCCTACTACCCCAGGATTTGGGGAGCTGCAGAGCACTAAATGGAGTGAGACAGTGTTTCTGGGAACTTCCCAAAGGCAAAGAAAGCAGATTTTCAAGCTACTGAAAAGCACAATAGTACAGCTGCAGTTCCATCTGGGTCACCCAGGCAATGGGAACTTGCAAGCCCAAATCAGAGCTCCCAGCAGCCCCTCCTTACTTATCTGGAGCAAGACAGAGAGAGTGAAGACTTGTGCTTAAAGTCTTGAAAGTAGAATGAAATAGCAAAGGGACAAAGACACCACTGGAAGAGGACAGAGACAAAATGTAGTAAGTTGAGCAGTAAGAAGCCTTTTAAAATTACACAGTCCAAGAAAGGGGAATGTGGGAAACCTCGGAGAGGAGGTGCCCCTAAGGGTTTAGGGTGTGGGGTTTTATATGGCTTTTGGGGTAGAAGTCAGCATAAGACATGATGTATACAGTTGATTTATAATCCTTTGAAGTTTTGTCATAAGAATAGTTTTATTTAGGTGACTCTATTGGTTGTCCACATAGGTTTATTTACACTTTGGAGGTCTGTCTCCTGCCCTGGTTGCAAAGTTCCTTGATTAAAGGGCTGGGAGAAGAGGAACGTAGGTTAAGTTAGAGAGTAAGTTGGGGCTTTTAGCAGGCTCAAGTCAATTTTACAATGGCATGATCTAATTGGTATAATGAAGACTCAGGCTGCACTGGGATACTTTGTTTTATTTGGAGAACATCCAGACATTCCAAGTTGCTTCTGGCCTTCGGAACTTCAACTCATTAACTCACTAACTCTGTGAGTCCCTCTGGCTCTCTGGTTTTTTCTGGTCAACTCTTTGAGCCCCTTTCAGTGGGCTGTACTGGCCTTATTCTTCCTCCACCCAGTCACATCTATGTTTCTGCCTAACAACTATGAATTCCACAGTTGGCAGATGCATTAATCATGGAAGACAAAGAGAAAGCAGAGGAGCAGCCGGAAGAGGAAGAGGTTTAGAGGGATGGGGAAGAGGAGGAGGAGGAAAGAGGGGGGAAGGAATAAGATAGAAGCAAAGGAAAGAAGGAAGAAAAAAAGGAAGGGAAGAATGGAAAGAGAGGGAAGCAAGCAGGAAAGGGAAGCAAGAGAAAGATGGGATGAAAGGGAAGCAGGAAGGGACAGGGAGGGAAGAAAGAAACGCTGCAGAGGGAAGCGGACAAAGCAAGCGGGAACAGACTGTGGCAAAGGAAGAACTTGAAGGGAGCAAGAAGAGGGAGACGAGGGAAGGAAGCATGATGAGGAAGGAAGGGCGGAAGAACAAAGGGGAGGAAAAATGAGGAGCAAGGAAAGGAGACCAAGAAAGGGGGAAGGCAGAGGGAAGGATGATTCAGATGCCCATAAAAAAGTGAGTGATGACTGCCCTTTACACAGCCTCTAAAGGAGGTTCCCCCCGCCTCTCTGGGCTCTAGCCCAGCGGCAGGTGAATCAGATAGAAATTGGAGAGGAAGGGAAACCACAGGAAAGACAAAATTCCTTTGCCTTCTGTGCCTGGGGCAGTGTGGGGAAAGGGCTCGGGCAGCCTGAGGCCAAAGGGAAGCCCAATCTAACGGAAGATTTTTGTACTGAGAGCTAGGTCTAGCAATAGCAACTCCATACACTGAAATCTTTGTTACCAGAGCAGGAAAGAATGAAGGCATTACTTCACCATTCATGTTTGCCCAGGTGGTCACGCTCTGCTCCCCTGCCCTGCCCTCAGAGGACGCGAGGGGCCCAGCTAGGCTGGACAAGCTTGGAAACATTCTTTACTCCAAAGCTGCAGTGACTTATGAAGAAGGTGTTAAGATGTTCCCCAGGATGTGAAAGAAAAGTTTGGTCCTATTTCCACCCTAGTATTAGGTACCTGGCCACCCACTACCTCCAGCATTCACAGGGAAAGAAATGGAAAACAAAAACTAAAAGCCCTTTTCTTGAAGCTCATGGTGGACGCTGCCAAGGTAGAAAGATGGAATGTTTCTCTCTGAACTTAAAGTCCTGTATTATCAACGGATTCCAGCTGTGGTTTCTGGTAGTCTCTGGAATGTTCTGCCTCATTGCTTTCTGAATCTGGGAAATGAGGACACCATCCACATCAATGGAGGATGAGCAAACCTGCTCTCCTCTGTTTACAAAAGAAACGGAAACGGGTGGATGAAAAGCATCATTTCTTAAGTAGAGCATGGAGAGTTTTAATGACTTCATCCTTACAGATAAATGAGCATCTTGTACCCCCCATGATGCCTAAACCCTAGCACAGCATTTGCAGGTTGCAGATGTCTGCTCAAAACTGAAGTAGAGTGGTGCATGGGAAAGAGCTCGGCACTGTTTTTCCCCTGCTTTGACAATAACCAAACATAAGTCATCAGCAAGTCAGTAGACAGCTCTGGTTGTTGATTTCTTCATCTTCAAATTAGCACACCGATTTGGTTTAGGGGTCTCAAACTGGTGGCCCTGCAGCCGCATCTGGCTAGCAGACATGCTACGTGTGGCACAGGCCATGTGACGCCAGGACTGCCTGGCTCATGAGCTGCATGGGTGACATCCTGCAGGTCCTTACTGTGGTGATACGGCACCCATTACCCCAAGTGAGCAAACAGGGTGGTACCATGCCACTGTCCTTCCTGCCCCTGCCACCTGCTTTCCAGGCACCTTTGGTGGCTTCACTTCCTCCATCCACCTCTTCAGTGTGGAGGTTCCTCAGGGGCTTCCTCCTGCCAGTATGCAAAACAAACTCAGGGTGCTCACTTCAGCCCTCAGTGCTTCCAAGGCTGAGTAGGTGATGCCCCAAACTACATTTTCACCCCTAGTCTGCTCTGCTATTTCCTGAGCATCTCCATTTAGATGATGTAATGCACTGCAATCTCAACATACCCCAAATGCAACCCATGCTTTATCCCTTCCCTTCTCTATCAACCCACGTCCCAAACTCTGCCATTCCATTGCTTGGATTAGCTACTTGCACCTCTCTCTTTGCCCGACAAACTCCTGTCCTCCAGATATTGGCTTACTTCCTCAAAGATGCCCACTCTGACCACCAACACTATGCCTCTCTGTAGTTTCATAACTCCCTGGATTATTACCTCCCTCACAGCTGGGCAGTCATAACTTATTCACCCATTTACTGTCAGCTCCAGAAAACAGGCTCAGTGTCTTGTTTACCGTCACTTCTCCTGTATCTAACACTGTGCTTGACTCAGTAAGTAATGTTGAATAAGAAAATCAAATTGAAGACAGACACTTGCTCCTCTTTCCTAAAAATGTATAAACAACCCCCAAGGATCCTTTTGCTCATTTTCTTCTTCTAAGCTTAGCTCATAAATGAGTAACTTGACATGATACATTCTTCTCCAATTATTGTCCAATGATACAATTTGTTCACTGAAGCAAAAACTCTTGTCTGTCTGAATTCTCTTGCATTTAAGTCACTGTCTCTGTGATAGAAGGATAACCACTAAAATAGAAATGTTTGCCAAGGAGTAGAAGTTTACCACTTAATTCAACATTGGGTAGATCTGGTAGAAATAAATTCCACAGGACATTAGATGTCTCTTGCTGGGAAGGCCTTTCCGAGCCTGGATAACATGCATGACATGTTTCTGGTGTTAACAGAGATTTGGTCCAACTTGCACGTTTACAGAAGGTGGGTCTCTTATCTCTCTCATCTCCAGCCTCTGACCCCTTAACACTCATTGCCACTTCAAACAGCACTGGCATGGTGATTGGGTTTTGTGCACATGGGAACACATTTGCAATTCACCTGCATCTTTAATTTGACCTTGACCATAGGACTAGGTGGTTGAGGTGAAGATTAATGAGACAATTATTTTTCCACGGAATATAAAGAGCCTGACGTGATTGTGTTAGCAGCAGCCATGGCATTTGTTGCTCCTTAGTGACTAGATTTTGCTCCTTGAATTCTGAGCAGTGGAAAGTCAATGCAAACTGCTTTGAGGTAATCACTTATAATGGAGAAAAGTAAATTAAAATACTTCTTGATATCTTTACAACAAACACTATTAAGAGTGAAGTCTCTTGAAAAACAGAAGGGTAGAGTAGAAAAACCTCAGAACAAGGGCTTAGCACCACCACTTCTAGTTCTGGGACTCATACAAGCCATTTAAAGACCTCAGTGCTTCTGTTTCCTCATCAGCAAAATGGAAACAATTATTCATGAAAAGGAGGAAAAATGAAAAATCAGTATTTAATGTAAGAACCAGCTAGAGCCACTTTTGTATAAATTGGGAATTCAAATCCAGGAGATGGCTCTTTATTTAGGAAAATACCCTAATGAGGTTATTTGAAAACAAAAGGTGAGACGGTCCAGAGCATGGTCTGAAAACAAAATACTAAAAAACAAAAGCAAACAAACAAAAACAAACAACAGAGAAAGGAATTGTTCTGCCAATCCAAGTGAGAGAAAATATAAGACCAGAAGAAAGGTGTAGCGAGTCATTGGAAGTGAGGAAAGAAGAGGCCATGTGGGCAGCAAGAGGGCTCCTATGGTGCGGCAGCAGGTGTGTAAGGCACTCCCCGTGTGAAAAGCGCTTAGATGTCCAGGAATGGGAACATCTGAATGGGATGTGGAGTGGTTTTCTGCCTTGGGTAATTACCTCCCCTTTTCCCCAAATTTTCAATAAAGACTAGCACACAACAACCTGGTGTGCGAGGTGAATTGTCAGGATGAGGAAAGGGGCTGACAGGACACAGGGACAGGAGGCACAGTGCGCTTGCAGGTCAGGATGAGACAGCGTCCTGAAGCAGGCGGCCAGCCAGCCAGTAATGTGGCTGAGCAGGGGCTGTAACCTCCCTCTCTACACTCCATCCCCAGCCCCAGGCTAGTCTCCTCCAGAAATTCATGGAACCACTGGGGGGTCCTGCCCATACCACCACAGAAGGGCACCTTGAGTCCTTTCTTATTTGGACATTCAAAAGGAAAGGGACCCCAAAAGCCTGGGGGACCTGGATGCATGCAGGTTTCAAAGCTGTCCTGACCACCTCGTAGAGATGCAGTAAGGACCACATCAAATAATAGAAGGGAAAGTAGTTGCACAAAAACTACTTTTCAAAAGTAAAGCACTTATTGAAAATAAAGTGATTATTATAAATAGTTACAATATACGAAGTGAGGTACTACCGTAAGTAGTAAGAATTGAACTATTAGAGCATGGCCTGTGATAGACCCAGATAGACCCACTTCTCCCAAGCAAAGGCAAAGGACTCTGCCGCTCACTCGGGTTCATTAGGAAGGGTCAGAGCAAGTTAGATCTTGCTGTTGTTACAATAACCAAACACAAGGCTTCCAAGCATATTTTATTAATTAAATAACAGTATTTAATAAGCAATATGAGAGGCATACAATGGAGGGATTAGTAGAAGGAAGCATTATTACATGGCCGCTGAGTACAGAGGTTTAAAGAAGATTGAAATTCACAGAAACTTTGAGAACAAGAGCAAAGTTGGTCAGATGGAGGTTCCAAGCCCCAGCCCAGCACAGAGTAACTGTAACCTTGAACAAATCACTTAGCTTCTTTCGGCTTCTTGTCCTCAGCTGTCAAGAAGCAATAAATATGCCTGCTCTGTCCTATTTACCTCTCAGCACTGTGAAAAAGATAGAATAAGACAATACATACAAAAACCTCTTAAAAACTATGAAATACTAAAAAATAAGGCATCGCGGTGAAGAAATCTTTTCTGAGTGTTTATTTCCTTATCACTTTATATCTGCCTGGTGTTAGGTGAACTTTGCATTAGGCTGTGCTTGCTGCATAAAATGTCTGATCTCTTTAAAACTACTCAGTGATAAATCACTCACCCAGCATCCTCGAGGGGCTTGGTTCTACTCCCTTCCCATATGCTGGAGAACAGAAGGGCAGAAAGCAGCCCAGAGGGAAAATGATTCAGCTCAGGATCACCCTCTGGTTGTTTTTATATGCGTGACAACTGGGAGCAAATACAAAATACCAGAAAAAAGTAACTGCATGGGATAGCAGAGTGAGATTGCAGGTCCCTTTTTTATGCCTTCAGTGTTTCCTTTTTGACAGTTGTAATGTTCTTGTGCAATAAATAAAAATAAGGAAGAAAATCCCCTGATATACACTTTGAAACACTTTGCAATTTACAGAGTGCTTTCACAGATAGCAGTTGGATTCTCACTACTGCTTTGTGAAGTGGAGAGAGTGTTTTTACTGACCCCAATTTACAACCAAGGAAACTGAGGCTTGGAGAGAGAACACAGGCTGGAGGAGCAATATGTTCTTTCCATTATTGGACTCTACTTGCCAGAATAAAAGGAAATAGTGCTCCAGGGAGGAGCTGATAAGAGGAAAGGAAAAGGGGAGATATGATCTAGCAGAAGGTTCCTCAGGAGATTGTTCTAGAATGAACCAAGGTCAGGCTGTGACTCAGGGCAAGACTACTAAAGGCTCTGGAAGATTGGTGAAGATGGTCAGAGACATGTAAGATTGTACTGATCTTGCCTATGAGAAGCAAGCTCTGTATTTTCATGAATACAAATGAGCAAGGAAACCCTTCTCTCTCCCCAAAGGAAGATTAAGCCCCAGTGCAAACACACATGGTCGGGATATTGGGGGTATGGGCTTTTTCATGTAAGGGTTTCCGGAGGTCACAGATTTTTGTTGTAATTTAATGACTTTAAAAGTCTGTCAAGATTTTATAGAAAAGACAATTGTCCAAGAAGAGTTGCTGTGAGCCAATAATGTTAGCAGGCAGTGTCTTTGGGGGCAGCAGGTCTGAATGGTAGCCAAGCACCTCGTGTCCAGGCTTGTAGTGGATCCAAGCCGAGGAGACACACAGGCTTGGACATCGCTGAGCAGCAGGACACTGAGTAAGGCAGTGGTGCAAAGAGGCAGCCCATAGACCAAACCCGACTCCTGGATTGCTGTTTGCAGCCCCCAGAGCTGTTATCACAGGCAGTGGTGGTGTTTGACACAAAAATCTGCATCTCAAGCTTCTTTTGAAAATAGCAAATGTTCTGGTTCCCTGGGCCCAGGATGCTGGCATGAAGGCAGTTTGCTGGGACACTCTCTGCTCTTTCCCAGGCACCCCTAGTCCAGGGCCTTCATGTACTTTATCTGGAGGGGCCCTGTAGGCAGCTGAGTTCAGGACCCTACTCTAGCGCTGAAGCAAAGATTAGGAAGACAAGCCCAGACAGCTCCAGGAGGCAGCTCCCAGAACCCAGGGTAATGCCAACTGGAAAACTTTCTTTGCCTGTGTTGCACAGGCTCTAGTTTTTCAGTTCCTCCCATGCCCACCTGCCTGAGGCACCCAGACTTAAAGGTTAACTGTCTTCCTCCCTGAGGAGAAGCAGAAACCAAAGCTGAGCAATGGCAGAAGCCCAGATGCAATGTTTACCAGGAGACCCCAAGCAGAACAGATGGGCTTAGGGCCAAAAAGCCTTTGGGAGCAAATAAACAGACAAGCAGCTGCAAGAGCTCCGCTGGGGGATGTCTGGAGCAAATCCTCTCAGCTTGGGTGATTTGAACCAGCATGCCTTTTGAAGGCTCTGCACCCCACTCACACGGGGGCGCTTTCATCCCTAAGACCAAAAATGGGAGTCTCTGAGTTCAGTCCTGACTGAAGAGGAGGAGCAGAGAAGGCTCTGACTAGCCTGCTGCCTCCATCAGGATCAGCTGCATGCCTATCACAATGAAGACCTGCGAAGTTATCTAAGAAATGCATGACAGGATCACGTCTGCATCTCTGACGTTAATGGTGGGAGGTCGCATTGGTGTGACTGCCGAGGACAACATGGCCATTGCTAGCAAAACCACCGAAGAATATAAACTTGGCTCCATCAGTCCTACTTTTTGGAATTTATCTTAAGAGCAATGTACACACAGGTACAAAATGGCATGTATATGAGTTCATTCATTGCAGTTTTGTTTATGCCAGAAGATTAGAAATAATCCAAGGCTTCTCAAGAAAAGACTAATTATATCTTATGGTACAACCAAAGACTGGAATACTATGCAACCAATTTTTTAAAAAGAAAAATGTGGCTTTAGGTACTAATGTGAAAAACTGTCCCCCAAAATGAAGTGATAAAAGCAAAGTCTAGAACAGTAAGTGTAGCGTATTATCTTTTCTATGTGAAAGCAGGAAAGATTAAAAAAATCTATATTCATGTGTGCCTTTTAAACTTCACACAGACACAGAAAGAGTAATAAAAGCAGAGATCTATCTGGGGCAGGGTAGGAGAATAAGGCAGATGGGGGATGGAGTCGGCGGGGGAGAAAGCCTTTTCACTGACACCTTAATTGTTTTGCATTTTGAGCCATGTGGATGTGTTGCTATTTAAAACACAAAGACATTTCTTCTTGAATGTCCAGTTGGCAGGTGGAGGCATCAGTGGGCCTGGGTCCCACCCGAGCACAGCCTGGGTAAAGCCGGGGAGCACCGTAACCTCAGATCCAGCGCTAGATCTTCGAGAGCCTGCTCTGACATGCCCTTCAGTTCACCTGGAGGTCTGTAAGGAAAGTTAAGGGCCCAGAAGCAAACCCAACAAACTCATTACTCAGGATTTAGAATAGCACCATTGTGGAACATGATGTTCTTATCATTATTAAAATATAACTAAATGTTTATATATACTGACAACTGTTAACATTCACACAAGTAATTCCATCGAATATGAGGGAAGCAAAAGAGATGTCCCTGAGGTGCTCTCTGTTTGTGCCCAAGTATAGGTATGTGATGACTTTTTCTAGAGAATTTCAAATATACTTCTCACCCTGTGACTCTCCTTGCCCTTGGGGCTTCCAGACCATGGGACTTGACACTTCAGGAGGGGTCGACTCCCAGTAGAGCAAAGTCATAATAGTTGGGTTGACAAGATGCCTAAAGCCCAGCATTATTCAGAAAGAAAGGAGTATCTAGATTTTCTTAGCCTCTTAGGAGTGAAGCCTGGAAGATCCAGATGACATGAAAATGGGGTCATATGAGGACACAGTGAGAAGGTGGCCATCTGCAAGCCAAGGAGAGAGGTCTCACCGGGAGACAACCCAAACAACACCTTGGTCTCAGACATGCAGACTTCAGAATTGTGAAGAAAAAATTTCTGTTGTGTAAACCACCCAGTCTGTGGAACTTTGTTCGGGTGGCCCTAGCTCACTAAGACACACCCAAGAGCCCCGTGAGCTGTTGTTGGGTGGGATGTCCCAGCAGGTGTAGCAGGAGTTGGCACTGTGTGTCCCCCACATGTGGCACGTAAGGCCTCAGAGGCCCTAGTGGGTATCTAGCTGTTGCTGCAAGCCCAGCAGAAGCCTGGGGTCTCTAAGGATGGATCAGAACTTTGAAACTGGATACAAAAAGTGGAAGCGAGTGTCTGACCCTTTATCATGAACGACCCTTTATCAAACTATCTGGACAACCTCATCGACTCCCCATTGGTGGCACCAGTCCCACACATCACAGTCCTGCCTCACTGCACCAGAGGCCAGGGAGTGCCCAGAGCATGCCCAGCAGATGCCATGCAAGGGTCTCCATCTTCTCTCCACTGCCCTCAGGTGACCTAGCCACACACCTCCTCCACTCGAGTACACAGGGACCACTTTGTTCAAGAGAAGGGAAGGAGGCAGGGAGGGGCAGAAATAGGAAAGGCAGCATTTACCTCAAACAAACAAAATTACCTAGAGACACTGTTCCAACTATTGACTTAGCTAAGATTGCCAGGCCAAATTAAGTTCTTCCTGAGATTCCACAGCTCTCCTAGGAAGGGGTCTCATAAGGGAAACCATATCAGTAACAGTGAAGGAAGGAAAACATTCCCCTGCACATCTGAGTGGAAAGAGTAATCCGTTACTCCACTTTCATAAGTAATACATCTATATGTATGTGTAATACTCTGATTTGTGAAAGACCATCTAGGGCCTTACAGCTGAGCACTCCATTCAAAGGAAGGACTGAATGCTGCATAAATTTTAGACAAACTTTCTTTCTGATTTAGGATTGCCCAGGGGAGCCTCTGATAGAACTTTTGTGTCTTTGTCCAAAGCGTGTACCATCTGGGTACATGCCCTGATAGACTACAGCCTTAGAGTACACTCACCCTTCCAGCCAGCAAAGCTGCTCCTCTCGTCTCCATGAACCTCCCTACCACCCCTTCACAATGGAAAATCTCACAGCCTTGGGGCCACACTGCCCATACACTGAGGACAAATGAATGGGATCATTCATCTTACTGTTTACCTTTCCCACAAAACACTACATTATTGCTGGATGTGGAGATACGATGGCTCATGTCTTCCCTAAAGGTCAAAAATAAGGAGAGGAAAAACCATATTGGATTGACAGCTTAGATCCCCACATTGTCTTTGTTTCTGGTTTTGCTTTTTCAAAGCAACCGCATGTGTCTTACAGCTGAGAAGCAATCCAAAACAAAGCAGAAATGCCTTTTCAAATAGGTTTTTATCAATGGCGAGCAATCAACAAGTATTTATGGACCCCTATACCTATTGGAGGAGGCAGACAACCCCAGAGTCCCAGGCACTTGGCAAGATCTGCCCTGGCTCAGACCCCAGGAGGACCCCAAGAGATCAGTTCTCGGGAAGCACAGTGAGAAACTCACAAAATATCAGAAACTTGAGCAAGGTCTTAACGTGGGAACCAAGTGAGATGGTCAAAACCAGGAGACATTAATGGGGTAAACAGGATGGTGGAGAAAGAAAGTAAGGTGCTGCTAAAAAGCAGGAGAAAATGAAGGTGAAGTGGGGCAGAGGAAGAGTACAGTGCAGTTCCAGGTGGGTTTGAGACCCATTTCACAGGCCTTGGCTTATGGTTTTCCTGCTTTGTTTTGGCCTTGTTTGTTTCTTCTTCCTGTGTTGCAACAGGATCATCCACACCTTTACAGTCCAGGGGGACACAGAGTGTTAACCTGAAAGATGAAAGCTAGCTGTGTAGGGCAGCACACACAGGGAACCAGAAGAGAGGCACAGATGAAGAAGGGAGGAGCATCGCACCCAGGAGTCCAGGGGAGGCTTTCTGGCCTGCAGACTTGGGCAAGGCTGCACAGATGGGAGCCAATGGATACACTGCGACTCTGCATCTCTTGACCCAGAGAAGACGTGACCCTCTTCTTTATAACCTCAGCCAAGCTCAGAACACCTTGGTCCTCCAACCTGTCTCTCACAGATGGTCCAAACCTACTCTGTCTGATATGGTAGCTACTTGCCGCATAGGCTATTGAAATTGAAATTAACTTAAATGTCATTTAATTTGAAATCTAGTGCCTCATGTGCCATGTACAGACAACACAGAAAGTGCACATTTCTATCTAGCATCACAGAAAGTTCTATTGGACAGAGCTGGTCCAAAAAAATATTTCATAGTCGGTGGCAGTCCAGTAATATCAGTTTAGGCTCAGAATATATGGAAACTTGGGGTTGGAAAAATATAAAAGTAATTTTAATCTAAAAAAAATCTTAATGTAAATAGTTTAAATTACTGAATAATTAACCAAAAAGATTATCCCAAGAAATTTCAAGTCCAGAACTAAGATTCCTACAAAAAACTAAAAGGGATTTCATTGATTTTCCTTGATTCTTTCCTAATAATGTTTCTGACAAATATGGAAAAAGAATTATGGTCTGAATGGTTTACAGGAATCATAAAAATTTCATCCCAGTCACCAGGGAAATTTTGAAAATTTATGCTTTTTTGTCTCTGCCCACACAGTCACTTTGTGTAGAGAACACAGCTGTTCATCTGTAAATGATCCGTGGTGTTTGGGTGACCTCTGGGGTGGTCTGCAGACATTGTACCCATTAGCAACCCTAAATATTTTGATAGACAACTAAGGCAGGCAGGGCCATCTTATGGCCCCAGATAAAGACCTAGCATGTACCTGTCACATTTTGCATTCATAAATCAGCCAAAAAGGTTTCAAAACTTCCACCTTGGAGTAGCAAAAATATGTAATGGAAAATGATAAATGATCACATAGCTGCTCAGAAAGTCCCCTGCAGCTCATGAGCTGCATTGGAAAAAAGCTCTTCAAAGAGCAGCCTGGTTGATCTCAGATCAAAGAAGAAAAGCAAATGAAAAAAATCCAGACAAATCGTTCACTCCATTGTCTGCTGATTTGCTTTAAAATAAAAAAAAACAATAATAATTTACCAAATGACAGTAGGGCCATATATTATGTACTCAGTCTCTTTAGAGGACTCTCCTTTAGTCCTTCAGTCATTAGATCCAACTCATGTGCATTTGTCCATGAATGAAATGATTAATCTTTTTTAATATGATTCTTTCCCCTTGTCATGAAGATGCAGAACAGCGATCGATTCTGAACTCTGGGGTCTGGCTTGGCTGGGGTGCTTTTTGTTGTAGCTCACTAGCAAAAAACAGTAAAAAACTGGAGACACTCACTTGGATTTGCCCACAGAATGATGGTTATGATTACTAGCTACTGCTTATTAACTGCTTACCATGTGCCTGGCACTAGGCTGAGCAGGATTCATGTGTGCTCTTATTTGACCTTCATAACAGCTCCACAAGGAGAGGCCATTAATGCCCATGTTTGGAGAAGACAGACCATAAGGCACAGAGGCATCCAAAGTCAGCCACTTGCAGAGTGAAGACTCAAACCAGGTGTGTCTGGTGCCACGGCAAGGCTCTTACCCACCAAACTGTACCGGCCTCCATGAAGCTGGGAGACAGTCTCCTCCAAGAGAAGAGGGGTGCACAGAAGACAAAATGAATGTAAACCAGGCCGGAAGTTCCCCAGGGGGTGTCTCAGAGGATGTAGAGAAGGTGGCTGGAGAACAGAGACCAGCAGCCTTTACATTTCAGTTGGGACAATGCCTACCATAGCTTTGGGGGTCATCCTATAATTGCATAATTTATTAAGTAGTTCACCTTCTCATTTTTCTCTGTGGCATAACAAAATCAAGAGGATTTTGTATTGTTTTGAAGGCAATAGGATGAGAAGAAATTTGTGACATTCTCTGCTTGTGTTTCATCCAGGGAGGGGTGGCCATGTACCAGAGCCCTGCAGGAGAAAGGGAGATCAGACCTCTCAGAAAGGCCTCAGGGGTAGTAAGGGAAGCTTTGTAGATGCATACTCCCCCAGGACACATCTCTGGGCAGAGCAGGGCTATAAAAGTGCCAATGTCTTAACGATCAAATAAACTTTGGTTGATCAGTTAATCTCTTTACCTAATTTACTGACACCTGAAATCCTGAAATGCCACTATTAAGACTTTCCATTTAGTTTAAGATGTTACTTTCTAGTAAAATTAAATGTGACAGGCAGAGTAATTAGATTTTAGGCCAGGAATAGTAAAAAAGATTATCTGATAAGTAGTCTGTCAATGAATAGAAGAATGTGGAAAAAAAGAAAACTGGGTATATATTTTGGCTCCACCACTAACCAGTTTGAGATTTGGAGCAGATTACTGAGTCTTGCAGGGCTTCTGTGCTCTCATCTGTAACTATGGATTCTACCCACTCTCCATCATTTTACTTGGAGAATCTCTGACTTAACATATTGAAGATGCCTGGCCCACAGCAGCGCTCTTACTGTTTCGGCAGGAGAAGCAACATGCATTTATTCAAACCTATAATGTGCTGTGTCCTTTCATATGTTTTCTTCCTTAATTTTCATGACAATCCATTTTACTGGGAAGGATAGAGAATTAGAGAGATTGAATAATTTGCCCAAGGTCCTATATTTAGTCAGTGGTAGAACTAAAACTCAAAGCTGGATTTGGACTTTGAGTTGATTGTCCTTCTACTTTAGCATATAATCTCTCAAGAAGGGAAAAGGAAAGACTGGGGAGAGGTCCTTGCCCTTAATCTTATCAAACTATGCCACACAGGCAGCCATCTTCCCTACCCATGGACAGATTCTACTGCAAAAACTGGGATTAAGTTCCCTTTTGTCACATGGCAGACTGGATGACCTCTTGAGCTTCTCTGCATTTCATGGAAGCTTTGCTCCATGCCAAGCAGGTAGTATTGATTACATTATTACAGGATAACAAGCAGATCCATGAAGCAAGCACCAGAACTGATTGGGCCCGGTTTGCTATAGATTCAAGTTTTCTGGCTGAGCAGCTTGTGAATTGAATTAAACCAAAGCCATTCCTGTCTTCTTTGGGTCTTGGACATTGGTATATTCTTTGAGATCCTTCTCTGGGCATTCTGGGTCATGAACCAAAAAGCTAGAATGCTCTTTCCAGTGCACATTGCAATGGTCTTCCCTACTGACTCAAGGGGAAATATACGGAATGGGACACCAACAGAGAGGAGAGAGAAAGAGAAGCAAATTACTATTCATTTGATGCCAACCATGTGATGGGCAATGCATCTGTAACTTCTTTCCATCATCTGCAGTAATTTGTATTACATCCTTTTAACACAGTGAATAATTTGGAGCACTAGCATTTCTAGCTCAGCCTTTGATCTTGTCAAATGAGTCCAAGAAGGTCAAATATGGAGGGGGCTAAGAATGACTTTTAGCTGGGATTCAGATAGTCTGATAACCTGGTGAAGAAGGCCTGCTGGAACTTCTTGGCATTAAGTCTAAGGAGCCTCCTGGTAGACAAATGTGCTAAGATAGTTGAGTCAGAACAGGCACATGTTCATTGAGTAACTAAGATCTATTCCCCACCTCTTTCTTGTTAAAAGAATCCGATTAGTGGTAAGAATACCAATATGCTTAGCTGAACATTTGCTTTCCCAGCATTCCTTGAAGGAAGGAGTGATCATTATTACTGAGTTTTCGCCAGTAAGACATGAACAGAAATCTGCATAGAGATTAGGGAAACTTCTACTTTCCAAATAAAAGGGGAAAAATGGAAGTGGTACCACCTTGTCTTTTCCATCTTCATTCTGCCTTTAAGTATGGATATGATGTCTGGAGTGGCAGCATCCACCTTATAACCATGAGGCAACAGTACAGAGGAAGCAGTACAAACTAGACCAAGAGGTTGGCAGAGAAGCTGACCTGATATTATTTCTTTCCTCATCTGCACCAACCAGTATCTACCTCCAGAATGCTTGTCACATGACAAAATTATATCCCTGTTATTTTAGGCTTCTGCTGCTTGATTTCTTCTATCACTTCAGGCCAAATATATTCATTATGCCCAGCAACAGTCTGTCTCTTTTCCCACATTAGACCATTGTCAAAGTACTGAGGAAAGCAGGGGACTTATAGAAAAAATAAGTTAACAGAGCTCCTTCTCTTCAAACACTATACCCTTCCAACATCTCTAGCTCAAAGGGGGAGAATGTAGTATGAGTTAGAGCCCTTTAGGTTTAAAAGTGACAGACAACATCCATAGCTGGTTTGAGCAAAATGAGGAATAAATTCACTCACAAAACTATCAATCCAGGGGATGGTCATTCTTCAGGCACATTATACCCAGGGTCTCAGACAACATCATTGGGCCTGGATCTGTCTTGATTTTTCTATTCTGCTCTTCTTTGTGCTGGCATCTCCTACAAAGGCTCTCTTTTTATTGCAGCCTACTAATTCCAGGCTTGTGTTTTCAAAAGTCCAAATCCATCAGACAAGGAATGCACCTTTCCTGGTCATGCCACAGAAAGTGGAGTTTCATTTGCCCGACTTGGGTCATATGCCCATTCCTGGAACTTGGGGAGGAAGTGGGCGAATGAGGCCTACACAAGCTACATGGACTGATTATGGGCATGGGGTGGTTTGCCAAGGAAAATACATTCCCCAAAGACGTAAGGGGTTCTTGGCAGGCAAAAGCATTGCCATTACTGCAGAGATGCTCTTCCCAAACCTATTACTTAATAATTAAAAGGCCAGGCACCAGAAAACCCCATAACTTAGCTGTGGTGGGAACAGTGATCCTCCCTGAATATGGAAAACACCAGAAAATTCCAAGAAAGAGATCTCAGACAGTAATGGTGCCAGAAATATACTTTTGGGGGTAATACATTTAAGACATCACCCAAGCTCATTATTATCAGAGTCTGATGTCTTATATCAGTAGATAGAGTCTGAAGCCTGTTTTATCTGGATTTTCTATTACTATAGGTTTTTTGTACCCAAGGGTTAGTAAGAACAACAGATTAGACCCTTATCTAAGAACTACTTTGAGCCCATCTTGTGCAGAGTAGTTAGTGGGCTGGGGAATTGTGAGGGAATCTAAGACTACAAGACATGCTAGCCCTCAAAGATTCTACAAATATATTATTCAAAAATAGCTAATAGTGCAAAGCAGAATATGTGGAGAACTGGGACTACTTATACAGAAAAAAAATGAGTAAAGGCTGAGCATGTCAAGGAAGAATCCATGAAGAGAGAATGAGTATTCAGGATGTGAAGAGGTATTTCCTTGCTATGAAACAAATACTCCTCTACAAATCAAGGCTTTTTTCTTTCCCAACATCTCTAAATCAGGAGTGCAAAGTCCATGTTTGGCTTTCCAAAATTTACCTGCTCCTCAGGCCTGACCCAAGGGAGAGCAGGTGGGAGTGATTTACAAGCACCCTGCAGAGACAGAGCTGACCACTGTGGGTGGGCAGAGATGGTCCCTCCCAGGCAGGTCAAAAGCTCTCGGGTCATGCAGGCAGCACACAGAGTCAGTCCACAGGCCATCCTGCTCTCATCTGATCCAATCAAATAAACAGCAGCTGTGGGAGACAGAGGGGGCCATGCTCAAAGGGCACATGGGGTCAAGGGGAGGGCACTTGTCTTAGGATAGAGGAGACAGGGGACATTTCACTGCTGAGGCAAAGGCTCCACATGAAGGCAGACTTGTGTACACAAGAGAGATAATTAATCAAAGCAGGATTCCTGGGAAAACAAGAGGGTTGTGGCAGGGCAAGGAGGAGATTAAAGATTAAACCTAAAGATTAAAAGAAATTTGAAAAGTCATCCCATTGATATGTGTGGATCTTATTTGGATCCTGATTAAATAAGTAACTCTCAATAAACAACGAGACACTAGAAATTCTAAAACAAACTGAATGCTTAAAATATTTAATAAGCGTTATCAATTTTTCAGAGGCCTGGCTGGAGTTAGGGTCCCTGGAGGCCGACTCTGAGACAAGAATTCATATGTCAGTGCTTTTTTATGGAAATGCCCCCAGGAAAACATGGTAAGGGAGCTGAAGAAGGAAGACATGGAAGAAGGAGGCACAGGGCAAGGGTGCAACTTGAGGCAAAGTCCCAGCCTCAGCCTGAATCTGCAGGGAGCGCCAGAGTGGAAATTACACTGCAGAGATTGTCCCGCCATGAGGCAACGGAGCTGGGCTTTCATAGCTAGGCAGCAGTTACTGGCTATGGGAGGAGAGGGGACAGGAGGCACTTCTGGCTCTCGGTGGGTCTGGGATTATCACATACTCTACATCACCACTTCTGGAGGGCACAGTCTGATATTAAATGTGGACAGGCCTGACAGTAATCTCCCCCAAAGCCTAGGGCCCTTCATGCAAATCAGCCCCTGGAGCCAGACAGGAGTGTGTCCAAGCTCCCTGAAGCACTTATGCAAATCTGGAGCTAAAAGTGACATTTCCTTAAGCATTTTTAATGAAAACCCTTCTACCATGTAGCACATCATAGCACTAAGGTCAATGAAGAAAGTTTACTGAATATAATTTAAACTGTTCTAAATGACTTACAGTGACTTAAAATATATCCCATACAAAACAAGTTCCAAAGAATGCTATAGGAGCTATGAAAAGAAAATTCCCTAGCCCACTACATCTGGGAGAAGAGAACTCACTCAAAGTTAAGTAGATGTCTTTACTGCACAACAGGGCTTTTGGGAGTTGTTAACATGCCAATGAGCAGTATAGGTCTCCCAAAGGTAAGGATTTCCCAAACCAATAATGTATGTCATCAATTCTAAGATGCACATCTTGTCCCCCATTTAAACATTCTGAATCCAGATGCATCTTCAATGAATCTTAGGAAACAGAGATAATAAACTACAAAACTAGAAGTTTTCAGTGTAGAGCCCAGCTTCCAGTCTAAGTCCATCCTAAACAATTGCAGTATGAACAGAAAGGGAACTAAAAGGCCTATTATGTATGCACTGAAGTCCTACTGTGTGCTTGGCATAAGTGCTCAGTTTTCAAACTGGCTTCCACAAGACACAGAGGGACTGATATCTTCTCTTCCCACCATAAAGAATTTGGAGTTTTGTCTGATTTACTGGTCCCAGACATTGGTCAAAGTCTCAGCTCCCCACTTGATCCAGAACACCCTCACCTGCCTAAATAACAAGAATTCCTCACCCAGGGGTTCCACCAGAACAGACTCCTCAGCCTTCACCCACTGGCAGGCTCCCCCCAACAGCCTGTCCAGGCAGCCTTGTGGCTGTGCCCACACAACTTATGACTCTATACTGAACTTTCTCAGTGATCTTGACTTCTGCCATCTTCTCAATTGTCCCTTTTCCATTCAGATATTTTTGTCCTGCTTTACAAGTCCTTGTTTTTCATCTGCTGCAGGCTGAGTCAGAAAACCAAATCTGCTGGAATAGGGCATCAACTGTGAATCAGAAAATTCTGAATAAAGGTCTGAGGCGTGATAAGGGTTCCAGACTTCACAGTGAGGGCTCTAGGGCTTCACAGTGTGGCCAGTGGGGAGGGAGTGGCTGGGATGGTGCAGCAGGGGCCAGGAAAGCCAATCTCTCTTTCAGGGCACCCCGAGGTGTCCATTTGCAGTCACCCAAGGGAGTGTCACAAAGCTGGTC
The DNA here is from genome assembly GCF_040802235.1 of Manis javanica. Classification (NCBI taxonomy): domain Eukaryota; kingdom Metazoa; phylum Chordata; class Mammalia; order Pholidota; family Manidae; genus Manis; species Manis javanica. Next base: position 103,574,573 of record NC_133162.1, read on the forward strand.
TTAGTTCAGGCAGATACTCCTCTCTGAGGAGCTTCCACCCAGGGGAAAGATACTACAAACAATAGGAAATTCCTGAGGTCTTTCCTGGAGGAGTAGCAGGTTTTAGTGGTCAAGAACTCAGTCCACCTATAGCTGGAGACCAAGGTGGACAATATCCCTGCCTCAGGCTGGTGTCGGGAACAGAGAACCAGGCCCTTCAGGATGCAGGAGGCTCAACAAGAGGACAGAGGCCCTGTCCTGCAGTTTGGGCCAGCTCAGCTGCCCCTCAGTGAGAATCACAAGATTCAGGGTCTCTTCCACAAGAAGCTGGGACCCCAAAGGCCCACAGAAGCCAGGTAAGTCCCCTGGCAGCCAGGCAGTGGGTCAGTTGGCAGGTTGGCCGAGAGAATGAAGGCAGCGCTCACCACTGAGTTTCAGGGCATCTCAATTTGAATTTTTGAAACATGCTTTGCAAGACAACCACAACCCCTCTTGGGGAGAGCACGGCCTGAGGGAGGCAGACTCCAAGCAGGAGAGGGCCCCAGCGAGCACCCCACACAGGTCAGGAGGCAGGAGGGCTGATGGAAGGCCTCGGCCGCGCAGGAGGCAGCCACCTCCCTGTCTTAGGGCCTCCTTTGTTGACTTCCTGAGACCTGACTGTGGTCCAAACAGCAAGCCCGACGGTGACTTCAGTGATGAGGGGAAATTCTGCCTAAGGCTCTCCAGGAACCCAAAATGCCTTGCTTGAGGTCTGCCCTGGGCCCACAGCGCCCGCAGTTGTCCCTGAGTGAGGAGGCTCTCGAGGACCGCGGGTCCCCAGGGCTTTCGGGTCAGTCTCACGTGATGAGTCAGGAGGCCACCCATGAATCTGATCATAGATGACGTCCAGGTTAAGGGTTTCTTTGAGGGAGTCATCTTCCTGAGGTGACATTGCAGTTGAGGTGACAAGGAGAGAAGATGAGATCAACATTTGATCAAGTCATTCAGCCCTTGAGGGCCAAGAGAACTCTTTCCACAGAAACCTTACTGAACTGCCCTCTTTTCCTCCCTTCTGCTGCACGAAAAGATGTGCAAGCATCGTTATTTACTCCTGTATGGGCACCAGGCAAACAAGCGCTCTCAGCATCCTGCTCTTGCACTGCATAGACATGCCTGACTCGTGTGCCCTTTCTCTGAATCTTACTTTCTCTATGGCCCTCACACTCCCACACCCCCTCAGGACTAGGGGCCAACCTTCAGTGAGAGCACGGGCATACGGGCCAGCATCTGTCTGCTCAGTTAAGAAACAGATGTATTTCCCTTACCACGTGAAATACCAGTCTAGGTATTTTACAAATACTAACCTATTTAATCCTCATGAGGTAGGTACTACTATTATCCCCATTTTCAGATGAGGAAACTGAGGCACAAAGAGGTAAAGTGATTTGCCCAAATTTCCCCAGAAGCCAAATCTTGCATGTTGTATGTCCTCACTAATTATTGACCAAAAAGAAATCTTACTGATTGTGTGTGTATGTGTGTGTGCACACGTGTGTGCACAACTGCCTATGTAAGATGAAAGAGAGAGAGAACTCACATGTGAGATACACATAATAGCTCCTACATTATTATAAACAGAATGTAGGTTGTGCATAGAGCCTCCCATTGCTAAGCAATGTTCAAATATATCCCCATATTTTTTCTTTAGGTCTTGCCTCTTTAAAGAGGGGTCTCTCTGGTTTGACGAGGGGTTTGCTAAAGGCAGACCAGATGACATCTTGAGGTCTCTCTAAAAAGGTACTTAATGGACATGCATGGTGTGCCAAGCACCAAGCTGCAAACTTTCCCTGCATTACTTTATTTAAACCCTCAATAATCCAAATGTAGTCTTTTTATTATACCCATTTTGGAGTAGAGGAAATTGAGATTTATGGGGATTAAGTGACTGTCCCAGGATCCTATAAACATGGTCCTTCTGACTGCACACCCCAAATTTATAGCCTTCATATTAGATGGTAAGGTAGTGAAGGATGGGGGTTTATTGGAAGTGAGGATAGGAGTTTATGGCCTTTATTGGTAAATATAATAAATGCACTTACCAAATCTGACACAGTGAAAAATAACAATCTGTAACTCTTGGGGAGAGTTTTGGGAAACAGTTACTGAAATACCTCTTGGGAGAGAATTAATTGGTACACATTTTCTGGAGTGCAATTCAACTCAAAAGCCCTTAAAAAGTGACTATGCTTTAATTCTGTAATCTCATTTCTAGGCATTTTGCCTAAAAATATAATAGGACAATTATACAGACATATGTGCAAAGCTGTTTATTATAGAAGTTATTACAACAGTAAAGATCTGGAAAAATCAACCAACAATAGGCTTATTGGTATATACAATGTAAGGATTTTATGGTTCCTGGGTTAATTTGTCTTCTTTATATCTTTTTTATCCATGTTAACTTCCAGGCCAGGGCTGGTTGGGTGCCATTTAACTTCCAAATAACTTACTCACCCATGGAAAGTGAACAAATACACATTCATGGAAAGTTCTGCTGTCAACTGATACACTGACAAGAAATAACATATATGATTTTTTTGGTTGACATGCAGGTTAGAGACCAAAAATAATGCTTTTTTTCTTGAATAAAAGCTGGAAAGCAACCCATCCAAGGTGTTTGTAATGGTTTTTTCTGATTAGTGAGATTTTAAAAAATTTTGTTTCTTGATTAGCTGAATATTCCCATATAAAATAGTAACTGTGCAACTTCCTGAAAACTAAAAAATATTTTAAAAAATAAGTCCTAGAGCAAAGAAAGAGGAAGTCACTGACATGGTTCTGAGAAGTAAACAACAAGGTCTTATGTCCTAAGTCCCCTCAGGAAATCGTATACCACACAGCACCTAAATGCCACCGGAACCAGTCCTGGCCTGAAGTTAAAGTAGATGAGAAAGATATAAAAAAGACAAATCAAGTCAACCAAGGAACCATAAAATCCTTGGTATTAACTAATCATCAAAGCAAATGTAGCAGAAATCATTTGAGAAGAAGCTTCTTATCTTCTACCCTTGAAAACTGATTCTAAAGCAGTAACTGCCTCTCCAGCGGAGTGGCCTAACCTCAGAGGCCCACTGCAGAGGAAGGGGACCGTTGACAGCATTGCCTGCATGATCTCAGGTCAGGGACCCAGAGCCTCTGTGGACAGACCACGAGGAGGCGCCCTGCCTTCCCACTCAGCCTGAGTTCTTGGGTGACTTCCACATCCATGAACTGTGAATAGCCACCCCACCCCCACCCCAATTCCCTTGGGAACCTCACTCTCTTAGCAGCAGAGAGTGTATACCTCCTGGGATGCTGGGAGGTTAGACTCTGAGAATGCCAAGGAAAGGTTTCATTTCATATCTTCTGGTGGAAATATGAACTGTGAGAGTCTTTTGTAAAGCTATTTGGAAACATCTATCAAAACTAACTACCTACATATCCCCACCCAGCAGTTTTACTCCTGGAATCCATCCCACAGCAATATGCAGGGTCACACAGGGAAGCACCAGAGTCCATCAGGGGGCAGAGGCAGTGAGAACATGTGGCCAAGAGTCTTCACTGTGGTCCCCAAGGGAAGGCACAGTGAGGCAGGTCACATGGCGTCCAATTGGCTGGTTTGAATACTTTCAGCAAACAGGCTCAGGGGCATAGAGGCTGCCCCTAGCTTCTTAGTACCTGATCCAGGTGTGATTCAGGCAGGAGGGTAGTGGCCTGGAGTGTTAAAGCCTGATAGAGGAGGCGTGGAGCATGGATTCTGTATTGGATTGCATTTGAAAGGAGCACTCCTAGACAGATCCTTTCCAGTCTATACGAAGTGGCTAACTAACCCTGGGCGGGGCAGACCCAATTTACAGCTGACCAGGCACCCCATGGTTCACATTTCCCCCACCCAGGTCCAGAGAACTAGGAGAGTCAACCAATCAGGCTGCAGAGAGAGAATCATAACAAGGCCCCAGTCCTACAGGGACCAACACTGCAAGGGGTGAGAAAGCCAAAAGTGCTGTCTGGGTGGGTGGCTTCTGAAGTGTCAGTGTACATGGGACCCTGTAACTCCAGGGGAAAATCCCAGAGCAAAATACCTTTGAAACCAAAATCAGTCAAAGGGAGAAATAAAGTTTAAGAAACCCATTTATTTCTTAGATGCAGTAGTCCTACACCTCTCTCAACCTGGCTGCAAAAGAAGTGAGAGCTCCAGCCAATCGCTCCAGTCCAGAAAAACCCTGCTAACCCATGTAATTACCTACTGATATGGAGATGGACTACTTCTCTCCACCCCTTGGAAACACCTACTGATAAAGAGATGCACTAAAGCCAGGTGAGAGATTCTGGAAATATTGCAATTTTTACAACAGACCCTCATAGGCCACAGAGCAGATGCAGCCTGTTGAAGACCTTCACTTCTAAATTTGGGATTATGATCTAATTTCAAGGCCCAACATGCCAGGCAGAGGCCCAGCATGATGTGCTGCATTTCTCTCTGGGTGATATTCTGCAGAGAGAAACTGGAGACTGAGGAGCACCTGAGTCCCCCAGGGGAGTAAAGAAGCCAAGGAGGGGGAGAGACTCTTTCCTTCCCTTGTGCCAAGACCAAATTCCAAGACGTAGGTGGCCTTGGTCATGAAGTGAAGCAAGCTCCGAATGGGAAGTCTGACTTCCAATGGTGCATGTGCCTATGAGGAAGGAACGGGCCATTGCTTTCAAACACGGCTCACCTGCATCCCCCACCCAATCTGGGGGAACTGTGGTACCACCTCCTCACTCCATCTACTTCCTAAACAGCAATTACTATTGCTCTTACTCTAGAAGAAGGGAAACCAGATTGGACAATACTCCTACACTAGTCTGGGAATTTAAAGGAGATAAAGAGTTTGTCTTCATCTCAGCCAAAGCTGGGATGGCACCCTGCTTTGAGCTCCTTCTCAAAGCTCCTTCTCAAATTATTTAAATACTTAAAATCACTTGTGACACTTGCACAGAGGCAGATATTGATCTGGTATTTGTAGTGGTCAGGAAAAGAATGGGAATGACTGCTTTGGACTACCGATACCCTTATTTAATGAGCGCAAAAGTCTCCTAACCAGGAGGGCTGTGACTTCCCTGCTGTCTCCAGCTAACCCAGCAGCCAAATTGTCTCACTTAGCACCTAGAATCCGTGGGATGGTCTCTGGGCCCAGTCTGAGGCAATATCTGAGCCCCTTGGCTATGGGAAATCCCTTGACATCCATGGGTTTTGCCTGACAAGGCTGGATGTTCCCAGCTTGGACAGCCCTCCCCCACTCTCATATAAGGAGATACCTTCTGACTCTCGGTGGTCTTTGGCTGCCTGAATGAATGTGTTTGTGTTGAGACACATTTCTTTTTCTCATTATTAAATGCATTTTGAATTTGGCAAGATTTTTATTTTTACAAGACATGTTTAAATACATTAATGTGACTTCTTGCCCTTTCCTACCACCTTTCCCTTTAGGACACTGCATGCTCACTACTCACCAGAAGAGCTGTCTTTTTCTATTTGTCACTAATCCATACTTTAAGCCCTAAAATGGCACAGATATGTAACCCCAGCCTGTTATATAAGGAAATGGGCTGCCACCCTCCTACCAGCCCCTTTTTTTCTCCTCAAAGGCAGACTGTAAACACAGCTCCTGATGACTGATAATAATACGCCCACCCCAAAGAGGCAGGCCCAGCCCTTCACCACTTCACCCCCTCCCTAGTGGACTATGAGCTATTGGAGCCAGCTTTTAAAACTGTCTCACAGGGCTGCTTATCTCAGACCTAAAGAACATACAGACCCCACAGGGATCTTGTTAAAATATAGATTTGATGCAGTAGGTCTGGTGAGACCCAAAATGTTGCATGTCCAACAAGCTCCCAGTGCTGCTGAAGCCCCTGTTCCACAGACCACACTCTGAGTAGCAAGGGCATAGGGAGCATACCGCACTGAGCTTCGAACACATGCATACACATACGGGCAAATAGAGGCAGCTTACAAGGGGACACTGTAAAAATGGTATGTTTGTCTGTTTCTGAATTAGACTGCTTTAAAGATCTCTAGATTCTCACATGGCTTCAAAGGGCTGTCATTTTGAAAACACAAACACGTCTTCCAAAAAAAAAATCTTGCAAATTCAAAATGCATTTAATAATGAGAAATAGAAACAATTGAGGGAGAGAGACAACTTTGGGCCTCTTGGTAAGTCCCCAGTTGCTCAAGGTCCCAGGGGAAAGCATTGACTTACGGATGTGGAAATCGAAACTGAAAAGGCCCCAGAAATAAAGGCAGGTAGCCCCCGGCTCTGGAAGCCCCGCAGCTGGGCTAACACAGACCGTGCTTGGGCTGTAGGAGGCCCGCTGCGCTCACTTAACGGAAGACGCTGCTCCTGAGGGTCCACCTGTATTTTTGCTGATACCATTGTAGACGACAAACCGTAATGTAATTTGACCTAAGGAGTTTTGGAGTTGGATGCTTTTTTGTTTTCTTCTCTTTTTTCTCCAGTTTTGCCTCAAGAAGAGAATCACTTGGAGGTGATACTTGTTTGCTGTCCTGCGGCTTTTAAAGACAGTACACATCCTACTCCTCTTTGTATAGACTAAATATTTAAGTAATACAGGATGAGATCACCGGGGAGAATTCACAGAAGGGTCCATATCCTTCCATAATGAGAAACTATTCAGTAGCCAACCTCTTCATTTTCAGAAGGCAACCTCACCTTTAAACAGTCTGTGCCCTTCAAAAGCACTCAGGTCACGACTCGTCTTAGGAGGGCTGCGTGTCAGCCGCCTCAGACTCACCTCAGAGGCCCCGGAATTTAATGCTTAAATGCTGGCAGTGCCGAGGTCTGTCCTGGGATTCCTCCTGGCTGACGGGCGCCTGAGTTGCTCTGTTTGCTTGAATCTCATTAGGGTCCCTCAGAATTGTTTCTAAGCTCTCTAGCGCCATCTCCTGGAAAACTGCAGACATGGCAAAAAGGCCAATTTCCCGCCTGAATCGCAGGGAAGAAAAGAGTACTTCAGGCCATTTGATGGGTGTTCCTAACAGCATGTTGCCTGTGTTCCTACCTCTAGTAATGTAACCATGTACATACCGGCTCTGAGAATTATTCATTTCTCTGCCTTCCCAACAAATAAACACTATATTTTTCCTTACAAAACATTTGTTAAATCTTTGCCTTGTGCCAGGCCCAGTGTTGGAAACTAGAAATGAAAGATGAATAAAACATAAATGCTCCTTTTAAGGGGGAGGGCCATATATAGTGCTCAAAGCTCTGGAGCCCAACTCCCTAGTTGTGAATACCAACTCTGCCACTCAGTATCTGTGGTCATGAGCAATTATATAACCTCTTTGTGACTCAGTTTTCTCATCTGAATAATGGGCATAACAATATCTACCCCATAGTGTTATGAAGACTAAATGAGGAGAGTAACATCATCAACTTGGAAAAATTAAAATTTTCTATCATCTTCCCCACAAAGAACACCAATTTTTGCAATCACCCATGGACAAGAGGGACTTTGTGGAAATCCAGGAGTGTAGCAGAGAAGTTCCAGCACATGGTTGGAGCAAAAGTACATCTAAGATTGGACACGATGAAGAGGGTAAGAGATACGGTTTCCCTTTAGCTGCGTCTCCCCTCTCCCAAGTCAGTACAGCTCAGCACCAAGAGAGAACTTCTTGACCAGTGATTCTTCCCACAGGGAGAAGTGAGAGCATGTGAGTGAGTGCCTGGCTTCCCCACCTGTTCAGACACTGCCAAGAAAGTCCATTTGTCTCTTGTCCCACCCAGAGAACTGAGTTTTGAGCTGCACAACTGGGGGATGCTGAGTGGCTGGGAGGACAGCAGCCAGGGCTCTGAACAGAACATACAAGGGGAGGCAGATCCTCCTAATCACACCAGTGACTCCATGGGAAGCCCACCCATGAGCCACTGGGGAGGCCTCACCTGCAGGTCCCCCCACTGGGTAAGCAGGCATCCCCAACACTTGGCACACTTTACCCACAAACCCCACTGCACCCTATGGCCGGTTTCTTGTGTATACTACCAATGGCACCAAGAATAAACCTTTGCAGATGGCTAATGAGCATGTGCAGAAAGCAAGCCTGACTCCACAGGACTGAGAGAAATCACACAGAGCTGAGAATGTATCATGACCCTACGAAAAGCAAGCAAAGGGAAGCTGTCAACACCCAACCAACTTTGCAGGCATACGGTCTTACTCTTGAGGTCAATCTTAAGAGTCATCCCTCAATAAAGAACAAGAGTGGAGTAGGTGTATACATAGAAAAGATCTGAGAAATAGAATCCTTAACATAGCTGAAGGAGGGTATTTCTCTCCAAAGCCAGTCAGTAAAGATTAGAAGAAGTAAATGCTTCTTCAAATGTGAAGACCGCAGGGTAAAATTTCAAGGAACATGAAAAATCAAGGAAACATGACACCACCAAAGGAACACAATAATTTTCCCATACTGACCTCAAAGAAATGTAGATCTGTGATTTGCCTAATAAAGAATTCAAAATAGGTGTCTTAAGAAAGTTCAATGAGCTACAAGAAAACACAGAAAGACAATTGAGTAAATTCATACATGTGCAAAATGAGAATTTTAACAGATAGAAATCATAGTAAAAAAATTAGCCCCAGAAATTCTGGAGCTAATGAATGAAATGAAAAATGCAATAGAGAATATCAACAGCAGGCTGGGTCAGACAGAATAAAGAGCCTGTAAAGTAGAAGACAGATCATTTGAGATGACAAAGTCAGAAGAAAAAATAATGAATAAGTGATGGGGACGGCCTTTGTCTTCTCACATGTCTGAATGCAGCATGGGAAAGCACCGGTTTGAGAACAACTGGTGCAGTCCTTGGACGTTATCTGCCCACTGAAGCATAGCTTGTCTTCAAAAATGAGCCAAAAAGCCTCACTCTGAAAACAGGGAGACCTTGAGGATGTGTGAAAACACCTGCCATGCTTACAAGGTGCTCTGGCCCGTTCCCCCTGAGAAGAGAAAGATGAGTATAGCACTTGGCTGAGGTCCGAGAAAGGCAGTATAAAAATAAAGGTACTGCGCCACATTAGGGTTGCAACCATTGTCTGTCTGTCTGTGTTGTCTGTGTTATTTGTTCTCTCATTTCACCCAAAGAAAACGTGCGGCACACTACAAAAAGGATAAAGAAACACTATGTGACTGTCTTGCCAATGGGTTTCGGCCCCAGGCAAGTTCACTATGGATTCAATGTGACCAAAGAAATTGACAGCAAAACATTCTTTGGGGTGAAAGGGTTTATTACCCAGCTTGTTGTCCCGGCCATAGGTCGAGCACTAATGTCTCTGCCTCCGCCCAGAGCACTGTGCCGAGCTCTCTATATAGTACAATAATAGCTTATTGCCTAAAGGTGTGGAAGCAATAGCCTAGTAATGGAACAGTCACATCATCAGGTGGTTTAAGTTCAGTGAGGATCCTGGCCATAGGAGCCTTAACTTCCCCACAGTGACCTATGGGGTACTATTGAGAGAAACAGTCTACACATTATTGGAGTCCCAGAAAAGAGAAGAGACATAGAAAGAGGCAGAAAGCTCCTTTAAAGAAATAATGACTGAGAACTTCCCAAATCTGAGAAGAGATGTGGACATCCAAGTTCATGTAGCTCACATTACCTTTCCCAATAATTTTAACTCAAAAGACACATTATAAGAAAGCTGTCTAAAATCAAACACAATGAGAATTTTAGGAGCAGTAAGAGAAGATTTCTCACATATAAGGGAACCCATGTAAGACCATCTGCAGATTTCTCAGCAGAAACCTTGCAGCCAGGCCTTGAAGATTCGGATGATATAGTCAAAGTCTTGAAAGAAAAAAACAACCAACCAAGAATATTTTACCCAGGAAAGTCATTCTTCAGAAATAAAGAAAAGATAAAGACTTTCCCAAGCAGCCAAAGAGCTAATAGAGTTCAGCTCCACCAGAACTGCCTCACAATTAATGCAGGAAGGAATTCTTCAAACTGGAATGAAAGAATACTAGTAACAGGAGTCCATATGAAGATATAAAATACACTAGTAAAGGTAAGTATATATAGTGTACTTAAATATATAAGTATATAAGTCATAATATGGTGGTGTATGAAGGACTGAACTATCATATAAAGGTTAATGGACAAAAGTATTAAAAATAACAATAGCTACAATCATTCATTAATGGATCCAAAATATAAAAAGAGGTAAATTGTGTCATTAAAAAAAACACAAAATATTGGAAAGGGAGTAAACGGGTAGAGTTTCTGTATGTGATTCAATCTGAGTTGTCAGCTTAAATGGGACTGATGTATCTGTAAGACACTTTATGTAATTCTCATTGTAACCACAAAGCAAAAATCTACTGTTGATAACACAAAAGAGAAAGGAACCAAAACATACTACTGTGTTAAATTACCAATTTACAGAGAAGAAAAGAACAAAGGAATCACAAAACAGCCAAAAAACAATTAATAGCCAGGACATGGAAACCAACTGGTGATGAATAAACGGATAAGGAAGATGTCACGGACACGTATAATGGAATATTATTTAGCCACAGAAAAATGTTAACCCTTCTCTTTGCAACAATGCGAATGGAACTTGAAGGCATTGTGCTAAGTGAAATCAAGCCAGAGAAAAACAACTGCTGAAGGATCTCATTTATATGTGAAATCTAAACAAGCTGAGTTCATAAAAATAGAGAGTAGAGTGGTTAGTTGACAAGGGCTGGGGGCAGGAGGAAAGGGAAGATGATGGTCAAGGGGTTAAAAACATCCGGTTAGAAAATGCATAAGTTCTAGGGATGTAATATACAGCATGGTGATTACAGTTAACACTGTATTATATACATGAAAATTGCTGAGAGTAAAGGAGGGAAGGGGGAAGGCTTCAGTCCAGAAACATAATTATCAAGAAAATTGTAAATTGACATGCTGGGCTACCTCACTAAAAGCACAAGTGAGGTGTTGTGCATAGCCTGATGATAACGGAAAAAGTGTGAAAGGACTTGTATTGTTTCTCATTGACTTTGGATTAGAGTGAGATTATTTTACGGTAACAGCCCCCAAGTTTCAGTGTCTTTAATGCAACAAAGGATGTGGGTGATGCAAGTCCCTCTATAAGGCAGCTTTCCTCCTATTGCCGCTCTAGGGACCAGGTTGTTTAAACCTTGCAGCTCCGCCCCTAAAACAAAGCCTCCTGTAGATCACACGGCCTAGGAAAGATGGGCATGGCTTTCTACTGCCTCTGCTCCCAGGTGACTCAGACCTAGGCACATGGCCTACCCAGTCTCAAGGTGGCCTATCTCACGCATGCCTGGAAGGGGAGGAGAACTGCAGATGATACTAGCATATCTTTCCACAGCACCAAAGGACGTCAGCTAATGCAAAAGCCGACCACAGCTTGGAGGAGGGTTCCTAAGAGCCCTGACATATCATGTGTACATTTAGGCATTGTCATTCCCCAGCATCCATTAAACACGGTCCCCTGATCTCACAGTTCTCAGAACAGGCCTATTCCAGATTTACTGTGACTGCTTCCCCACTTTGTAGGTCAGATCAGCTGACAATACAGACAGAAAGGGTGTCCATGAAAGAGGGTAGACAGGGAATTACCACCACTAACAACAAACACAGAAGTGGAAACCAAGACCAGACAAGCAGTGAGGTGCCTGCTGTGTCTGTCTGCTTGACTCTTTCCATTCTCCTTGGCTGTGGACACAAACCCCCCCTCTAGCAGGACAAGCTCCCCCATAGAGTCTCTTGCTTTAGCCCACTTCAGTATCTCAGGCTGAAAGGTGACACTGGATAAAGCTCTGAAAGATAAGGGCCTAGGACTTCCCTTCCTGTGCTGATCCTCCGCCTGCCCACTCCTCATCTGTCCAGTGTGTTTCTTTCATAAATACCCATTGCATGTGAGGCACAGTGATAGGAGCTTCATATGTATTCTCTTATCTAATACTGCAATAGCCCTGTGAGGAAGATGTTGTACTCATTTTGCAGACTAGAAAGCTGGGAATGAACTAGGTTCAGTCAGTCCTATATGAGGGTACACAATGAACAAACGGCAAAACTGGAACCCACACTCAGGAATGACCATTGCGAAGCCAGATTAGGGTCCATCTGCTGTGCCATGCTGATTTCCTAATCGTGGCTTTTGTTTGCATTTGTCAAACATCCAGAGGGTGCCTACAATGAGTCCTGCATTGTCACAAGATCGACATGGCAGAGAGAGATGCCCTCCGGTTGCTCGCAGCCACAAACGTAGAGGTAAGGATGTGCACACAATGCTTGGGGACCCCAGAGGTGAAGTTGTAATCCACCTGGAGAGGCTGGAGAAGATTTTAGAGAGAAGGTAACTGATTGTTCTGAGGAGGAAGACTTGGCGGCTGAGGAGATAGGTAAGAGGGAGAATTGGCACTAGGCACCCACTAGTGCCCTTTGAATGTCAAGGTCCCAGTGGGGCAACAGCAGGCATGTGGGATTGGACTTAAGTTACTTGGGGGGGAACACAGATCACACACCCTCCCAGTTGCCCATGGCGACCCACACACATCCGGAACAGCCCCTGGTTTCAGGCCAGCAAAGCCAGGTGGTAGGACTGGTCAGGGTCAACTCCTCATACCAGCACCCATCTGAGGATGTGGTTAAGGCTGCTGAGAAAGGACTAGAACTGGCCCTGGGCCCTGGGCATGAGTAGGTGGTCCTTCCAATCTCCCAGCTAGAATTCATCTGTAAGAGTCTCCATGTTAGTGGAAGTCTGGCTCTAGATGCAGAGGAATAATGTAGCCCAGTGTTCTCAAAGCATGGGGGCCAGACGAGCGGCAGCATCAGCTGGAAACTTGTTGGAAATACAGATTCTCAGGTTCCATCCCAGACCCACTGAATCAATTTCTAATCTGTGGAGAAATCCCACTCCAGAAATTCTGTTTCTCTCCCCAAAAGACACTTGGAAACTTGAAGGGCATATAGGGGTTTGTCATTTGACCCTTGCATGGGCCTGTCCCTCCCGCCCATCCTGGGCCACACCCAGAGAACCACAAGCTCTCACGGCCTTCAGGCATCGCATGGCATAGAGCAGTGTGAGAGCAAAGGAGGAATGGTGGGGGTATTGACATGTGGAGTGATGGGCTGGTTGTCCAGGGGACGGCATGGAAGGGGGTGAGGGGGGAGTGGACCTTGAGAGGGAGAGAGAAGAGGTATGCTGGAGCTGAGACTATAGACCATTAATGGTGCCACAAGGACACAGCTATGCTCTGGGCATTGTCCCAGGTGCCAAGAGGAAGGGCAGGAGAGAGAAAATATGGGATCCCCCGAACAAAGGAGCAGTTAGAAAACAGAGTGCTTCAGTTCAGCACACTGTTTATTGAGCATGTACTCTGTGCCAGGCACTATGAAAGCAGAGGCAATTCAGAGAAGTGGTAAGAATGTGGACCCTGCAGCCAGACTGCCTGGGTTTGGATCCCCACGGTGGGTGATGCTCAGCCAGGAGCTGAATAGCCACGACAGCTTTGTGTTCAGATAGAGTCTGTTCTGAGGGGTCACAACCTTGCCTCTGGCTGGACAGTGCTTGAATCATCCTGGTTGTTATGTCTTTTGACTATCTCCTGTGATGTCACTTAGAGAGTGAACTTAACAAGTTATTAAGCCTCTCTACATCTCCATTTCTTTATTTGTAAAATGGGAAAAGTCACAGTACCTACCTCAAATAGGTACTGTTATGAGGATTAAATAAAGTAGCATAAGGACTGTGCTGAGAACGCTGCTTGGTGTATAGGTTCTTGTTAAATATTAGCTAGTTTATTCTTCTCAATTAATTCTAGCTAAATTAATTCTCTCCTAAGCATGAATAGTGCCTGAGCAAAGGCCTGCTTCCTGGAGTTAAGATGTCCAGACAGAATGGCCTGAGATGTTAAAAACAAAAACTTGCTTCCTATAGTGACTTAATTCCAGGGCTTGACACCCACGGTCAGCTCAGAGCAACAGGTGGCAGCTGGACGGCTACAGCTAGTGGGGAAGGGATGATGACACCAGCGCCGGGCTGTAGCCAAAACAGAGCCACTGCACACGCTGACAGCCTGCTCTGCTCCAGAACATGCAGGTGTTCTGGCCCGAGGACTGGAACAGACCCTTGGAGTCCATTCAATTTTAGAGGAATATTTAGATCCAGTTGAAACCACTCCAGATTGTTGGTTCTTATTTTAGATAAACAGGATAAGCAAACAGCCTAAATAAGAACTAGTAATAAATACTCTTTTCCTGTCTTTGTAAGTCTTCAAGGTCAAATGCTCCAAGATTAATGTCTCATGAGGAATGTCTGAAGGATTTTTGGAGCATTTGCTTATTTGGTTAATAAAAATTCTTTACATCATACAGACCTTTCACATGTGTGTGATGTGCACAGTGCAGCTGAGAAGAAAGGACAGGTGGTCTTACCCCCATACTAGACAATTGGAAACTGAGGCCCAGTGAGTGTAGGTGGTCTGTCCTGAGGCTCATGAGCATTTCCCATGGAAAAAGGGACATGAAACCATCACTCTAGAAATAAACAACCTTTCCTCCTCATTGACCAGTTGGATTCCTTTCAGCACACTCCTTCCCCAAACACTCACCCCAACAGGTTTTCCTGAAGATGTTCATGTACACACATACCCACACACATCAATAATAAAGAACTTGACTTCTAGCAGGGAGCAAAGCCTCTCATCCCAGCAAAGACTGAACACCCCTGATTGTTCAACTACCACCACCACCTCCCTTGAGCCTAAACTACTGAAAGTCAGTACTACACATGTTTTCACTCCTTCTGGTCACAAAAGAGAGAGGTAGGTATATATCTTCTGTATCCTAAAATAGGCATTTTGGGGTATGGCAGAATGAAGTATTTTTAAAATATTTAAACTGCATGTATCTCTGCAAGAGAGATCACCAACTTCATATACAAACAGGATACTATGCAAGAATTAAAATGAGAAAGGAACTGATGTGGTAACTTACAACTTTTCAAGCAAACCCGGGCAGGAAGACATCACTTGCAACCATGAAGAAGAAGAACTAGACAATCTAGTGTTTATCATGCCATCGGTTCAAATGTGCAAATATATTCAATGTATTTTCAGGCTCTAGTCTAGCAAAATAAGCTCCACAGCCTTACAGAAATAATAAGTAAAATAAACATTCCTTTCCCTCATGAGAAATCATGAAATCAGCTAAAAGACACCAAAGTACTTCTAGCCTGTAACACACTTGTTAATTTAGGCCCAATAAGTGCTACTGCTATCATGAGAGATGCCTAATAAGCATGTCTTTATGTTGGTCCTTCTCCACTGGAGGCAGGGAGAATGCCCCACACAGTCAGAGCTCGGAGCTCCTCCATGAGCAGTCTGATCAGCATCCTGTTTCAGCACATGATGATGAATGAGAACAAGGCGTAGAGCCAAGGACCATCAGTTCTTCAAATAAAACGAACCCCTTTTTGGTCTTCTGATACTGCGCTGAATCCTAATCCAGGGCCCCCATCCTCCCTGCCTCACAGCCTGACCAGTCCCTAGCCTTTCCCCTTTTGGTTTCCTTGAATGGACGCTGGCCAGATTAATTTTCTGCCTCCAGACATAAACAAACCGTTGAGTGGAGTCAAGCTGCTCCGTCCCAGGGAGTCATCTGCACAGTCTGGCCCTGCTACACCTCGGCCACTCCGACCGTTGCGCCCTGGCAGAATCTGCCACTGCAGCCGGAAGAGCTTCGACATGACGGCTCCATCCACCTTAATCCATCCACGAAGCTCTTCCTACCTCTTCCTCACCTTTTCCAAGTTCTTCAAATTTCATCACTTTCATAAGTGTTTCATCAGTGCCACCCTCTAGTCTGAAGGGTTCTCCTTTCCTGATCACTTTGAGAAAAGACCAGTAATTACTTTTGCCATAAGCCAGCAATTCCAAAAAAATCCAGGGCATGTATGCACCAGGAGAGACGCTGAAAAATTCGCAGCTGCACTAATCGTAATAGCCACATACTAGAAACGACCCAAATGTTCACCAGCTGTAAATGGCATAAATAACTTGAATGAATGAATACAATCACTTAAAATACAGCAGTGTAAATGACATGGGCAAATCTCACAAACATAATGACAAAAGAAAAGCCAATGACAAAAGAAATGGGGGAGTGGTTAGAAAGAACACAAAGGGGGTTCTGGTAACAACCTGTCAATGGATCTGGAGACAGGCTAATGGATGTGTTTATTTTGTGAAAATTGATTAAGCTGCATACTTCTGAGAAGTACAAATTCTCCTGTACATGTTATATAAAACTTACATTTAAGGTGTGTGTATGTGTATAACAGAGAGAGAGATACTCCCAAGTGGAGAACAGGCGGAGAAGGAAGTAGTCCAGAAACCATAAATGAGATCCACAAGCACAGAGGGCTGGCTTCCTGGGCGTGTAGTTACCTCACACAAGGCCCTGCGCTGATATGGTCCATTGTTCAAAGCTCTGCTGTCACTGTCTTACAATTCTTCGTAACTTTGGAACCAGGGACCTGTATCTTCTTTTTACCCAGAGCCCTGTGGATTCATAGCCAATTCTGAGTACAGGTTTATTGCCAGCTCCCAGTATCCAGTAGCTCTGAGAGCAGGTCACTGAATTGAATAGATTTAATCGCTGAAATACTTTTGGATGCCTTTTCAGGGAAACTAGACTGCAGCTGCCTTGCTTACCATAAATCCCAGGGAAGTCAGTTGACTTCAAAGCCTACAGTAGGTCAACAAGGGGTGGGGGAGGGGCTAACCAGAGGGCGGAGGGGGCCGCTACCCTCTGAGTCAGTTCCTGCATGGCCCAGGAAAACCATTTGGTTCAGCCAGCTGCTAGAGGAGAATACCGAGTCCCCACTCTGCTGATTACCGCATCTCTGGCCTCTTTTCCCATTAAGCGGCTGATTGATAATTTTGCGAATGGGACGTGCTTATCTCAGCAACCCCTTCTCCCTCCAGGGAATGAGCTGGCCTCAGATTGCCGGTGTTTCTGACTCTCCTCCAGGGGAGGGTCTTTCCACCGTGCGGAGAGGGACTGCCATTTCAAGTGCCATCAGTTTCGATTAGGGGATGGGCATGCCTAATTCTGGGGGCACTGATAGACCTAAAGCCGTGCCTTCCATCCTGAGTTCTGCCAGAAGTGAAGGTGACATGTGGCTTCTACCTGCCTCTCCTCTGTCTTGGTTCTCAAATCATTCAGAACTTTGGCGGAGAAAGAGAAATTCAGCAGATTTCTGACCTTCTAGAAAATTACTGTGCTTTGCCTTCTCTTTAAAAATAGTATCAGAACTCTTGTGCAGGAGCTACCCGCAAATCACCTACAAAGTTCCACGACTACATCCACATGATGAAAACCAGCCTCCCTACAACGCTGTCCTCCCTCCAGATGCTAATGAGTTTTCTTCTCCCTTCTCCTCCCTCCCACTGCCTTTGAGGACAGGAATCCAGCCTGTCCTCACTGGGCAGCTCAGCCACCAAGGTTACTGACTCTCCTTCAGTCCTGGGAGTCCAACCAGATAGGCTTCTTACCCTGAAAATCACTTCCTGCTGAATTAAACCCAATTCCACACTCTGGGTTTAACAGCTGATACAACAGCCTGACCATTATCTCTGTTTTCCACCTGAATTTTGTTCACAGTTCATCTGCTGAAGGCCCAGGAGATTTTCTGGGGTTATTTCACATGAAAGGAAGAGCTCTCTGGTTTTCAACTGAGAATAGATAAAACTCCCAGTGTACACCTCAAATAACGGCTCCTGCTGACTCTGGGTAACCAGTCTGACGGCTGCACTCAATTTCAATTAGCCTAAGGAAACCTTTCCTTCTCATGTGACAGTAGCAATAAAAGCTTTTTTTTTTTTAATCTGCTATCAACTGACAGAATACCAAATATGAGCCACACATTTTTACCACTCGCTCATCTTTGGAGCATCTGTCCTTCTGCAATTCCTTTATCCACGGGCTCCCTCACCTCAGCAATTTCACATCACCATGCGTGCATGCATTCATTTGTTCATTATCTGCTTATTCATAGCACTAAGTAGGCATTCATGCCTCTACCCTACTCTCTCTCCACAAACTTTTCTTTGTGTTCTTCCATGCCTTGTTCATAGTACCATTCCCAAAAAGTCTTCCTTGATTAAGTCCATTCTCTTCTGAACAGAGCCCTCTGACTGTTCTCTTCTGTGTCTACTCAGTATTAACTGCCTAGTCTGCTCGTGCTAAACTCAGAGTTCTAACCCCCATGGTTCCCCACACACATGTATTAAGCTGTAGTCAAGTCCAATAATTTTGAAATGGGGAGGAGGATTTGGAGTGAATCAATCTAAAGAGTAGGCCCTTAAAGGTTTACAAAAAGCATATCCAATATTTCACTGTATTTCAAATAAGAAATATTTGTATGGATTTTTGCAATACAACCTATGTGAAGTATAGCTTGATAAAATCTCCCCGATCTGGGGGAATACAAAGAAAATATAAGGATTGTCAAGGGGGACTTGTCCCTGTAAGAAATGATCTGACCCTTAGCCAAGGGAAGGCGAAGTCTTTCTGTCAGTCTGTCCTAGAAGTATGGGATTCATCTATGTCCCCAAGACAAGACTCATGTTTCATAAACCTGTGTTCAAACTCTTTTCTCTGCTTAGAAGGCCTTTCCCTCTCCTCTATAAAATCCATCTGCTCTCAGTGAGCTATTGTAAATGTCATTTCATACTTGAGACTTTCCTGGGTCTACCAATAGTAAGTGGCCTTTCTTCTTCTGAATGTCCTAAAAGATGCCTCACTATGGCCCTGATTATACTGTGGCCAATATTAACACCCATCCACCCTCCTGACAATAAGTTCTCTGCTGGTAGTAACCACGTACAAGTATGACTGTTATACCAGATCCTGAAGGTACAGTAAAGATGTCTTTATTCTTTCTCTCAACCAAATTAAATCAGTGCTAAGCTCTACCATCTGGCTGGAGACACATTAGATTTCAGCCTTTGGTGGGCTCCCTCCAAATGTCTGCCTTCCTGCCACCACCATAAGATGGTACAACAGTATCAGGTTTACGTAGGACCAGGTTATATGGACAGAGGTCTCCTCCTCTGAGTAGAGTGGTGTCAGCTTTGGTGCTCGCTGCCCAAGCTCACATGGTCAAGTTGAAGCAGGTGGCTCTACGGCCTGATGTCATCCCCGAAGTCTACTCTGAAGCCTACTCCCAATGAGGCCTTCCCAACCCTTCCAACAGGATAGATCTTTCTCTTCTGAACCCTGTCTCTTCACCCCGTTTGTGACTGCCTGCATCTGCCTTGGCATCCATTTTGTACACACCCCCTCCAATTAGTTCTACCCTGGGCTCGAGAGGAAGAAATTGTCCTGGTCATGTTTGTATCTCCTACCAGAGTACCGCTAGACTACAAGCTCCATGAGGGCAGGCACTAGTTCTGCTCACGCCCTATGTCCCTGCCTAGAAGCCTGATAACTGGTAGCCGTTCAAGAAAATATTGACTTAAATAATAAATACCTCCTCCCCCTACCATCAAGGTGATTCGCTTTTAGCTGTGTTTTTATTTTCTGAAGTTGTAAGATGCATTCAAAGTCATAGGGTAATAATTCTCCCCTAAAGTAAAAGCAAAGGCTCTTCCCCAACCAGGACCTCCCTTGAAAAGCAAAAAGTGAAAATCAAGACCCTCATCTATTTAGAAGGCACATTCCACCACTTCCTCCTCACTTCCATGCCTGTGGTCCTGTTACAGAAGATCCTTACCCCTTTCAACTTTCCCTTTTGCACAATAGAAATTCATGCAAACATGGGCAGAAATTAAAATTCTCTCAAATATCTACATGGAAGACCTTCTTAGGGACCATTTAGGCAATTCTAACTAGTATTTTCACCTCTATAATGGGCAGCAATAAGATTTTAATATGTTTGCTTGAAAAGAGCAAATAATTCAATTAATTTGATGTGTTAAGCAATCAAGAACTAAGTGTATAATTTTAAGTGAGAATGACACTGATGACTTTGTGGATGAGTTTAGAGTACTGTGGGAACCTGGTTCTTGGTGCTGATGGAATCATCATATTTTAGTTTTTTAGGATTAAATGGGCCTCTCCTAGTAGGATCTAGATCTGCACTTTCCCATATAATAGCTACTAGCCACCTACGGTTATTTAAATTTAAATTCAATAAAAGATTTAAATTTTCTGCCTTATTTGTCACATAGTAAGTGCTCAAGAGCCACTTGCAGCTAGTGGCCACCATATGGAATAGTGCTGTATCACATATCTATCAATACAGAAAGTTCCAAAGAATAGCACCTTGGAAACACATCAAGTTGAAAAAATCATCTCAGCAAAAGACTTGCACTTAAATAGGGAATGTTCAGTAAACCATTCTTTTACTACATGCCAGATTCTATTGTATGTGGTTCACACACAGTGTATCATTAAATCCTCACAATTGGGAGATACATAGCATTACAAAGTATCACAGGCAGGTGGCTCTACATGATACAAAGTTGAAGACCAGTAAAATGAGTCAGATGAATGATCCTACTTACCCACTTCATTTTTCTTCCTCTTTACCCTCCTGACCATATAGCCATAAATGTCTCACAATGGGATGTGTCCTAACTCCACACCCAGACAGATGGTAAAGGTAATAAATCCCTAGCACAGATGCATGCCTGAGAGGGCTGCCTCCCAGGGACAATGGGCAGCTGTCTCACAGGGCAAGGCTGGTGCACTGAGGCACAGGAACACCACCATTACCTGGTAGGATTTTTGCATTGAGATATACTAATTACCAGTATGATGGGCAGGGAGTAAAAAGCACCATTTCTCGTCCAGAAAAATTAAAATAACATGCAGCCAGCTCTCTGTTAACCACAGAAACTGGAGCAATGAGAGCACAGGCTATTGAAATTCACAGATAACTCCAAAGCTTTTCTCTAGCCAGTGACAGCAAATGAGCTCATTTTCAGAGGTTTCAAGGCCAATTCTAATGCAATAAACAGAGATAGGAATTGTGTGAATGCAACACACATATACACACATATTATACATATGTGTGTATATGTATATCTATATAGAGAGAGAGAGCTTAGGAGGAACCAGCCCAGATACCCATTCAGGCTCAACATGATTCTGCTAAGCCTTAAGGCTTCATGTTTATAAACTCACCACTCATTCAGGACATTTGGGTTTAATGCAAATTAATTAAACTGCCATGCAGCTCATTTGACCATTATTGAGGTTTTAAAATAATTAAGAGTGAAGGCAACTGATTAAAGCCTTTCAAGGCTGCTGTAGCAGTTTATGAGTTATATAAGTGCCAGATTTAATGTGACTCCTCTGTGACTGTAGATTAGCTGGGGGGATGTTCATTAAGATGGAATAAAAAGGCAACAGTAGCCTTTTGTTTCATGTTCCCTGACAGCATTCTAGGGCGCTCAGTGTGCAGCCATAAATAACATACTATATTTCTATAGCATTTTACAAACAGGATATTATTATTTATCCCATTTGTTCCTCCCACTAATCCTATGAGCTTGGCGAGGCTGGTGTTATTCTCTTTGTTTTACAGTAAAAGAAACTAAAGCTCAAAGAAGTTAAGTGCTTGACACAGATAGTGAGAGAGGGAGCAGAGGCAAATGCCTAGGCCTGCCAGCTCCCTACCCAGTGTTCTTGCAGATGCTATGGTGCCTCTCGTTCTTAAAAATCATGCTTCTCCAAAAGCATATCCTCCCTCCAGTCTGAAATTTCTAAAGAGAGATTCATTACTTTGGCTTAAAAGCAAAGATTTGTATATTAAAATACAGAAGGATTTTCACCGTGATGGAAGAATAAAAATATTTTTGTTATACTCTCTCCTTATAACTCCATTAAAACTATAAAAAGAAAGAAAAGAGAGAGAAATAATACTATTTTAAACAAAGTAAGGAAACAAACACACAGCCAAAACATAAACAATGGAGCGTATCTGCCAAATACCACAGAGCTGAGTCTAGTTGAGAGCATATGGTGAGAGCCAACTGATCAGACCTCACAGAAGATGCAGATTTTCCCCAAAAATGAGTGTCCCTAAGAAAGAATGTCATCCTGCCATAAATCCTACCAGGGACTTTGTTTTAAACAAAGGGTGCTTGCTAGCTCATTTTATGATTTATGATAATGTGGCACTGAAAGCAGTGGGGGAAAGACAGTCTTGTCAATAGGCATTGCTGATCAATTCGATTTTCGTATCTAACTGAAAGAAAACCAGATCCCTACCTCTTATTGAGCAAAATAATCAATTCCAGATGAATTATATATTGAAATATGAAATGTGAAACAATGAACCTTCTCTAAGAGAAAAAAACAGTAGTATATCCTTATGACCTTGTAGTAGACAAAGATTTCTAAAAAGGACATGAAACCTACCAACCGTAAAGGAAAAGATAATAAATTAGACTAAAATAAAAACTTCTGTTCATCAAAAGACTCCATTATGAATGTGAAAAGACAATCCACAAAAGGAGAGATTTTTAACAATACATGTAACTAAAAGGGACCCATATCCAGACTATAAAAGAACTCCTACCAGTACATATGAAAAAGATAACCCAATATAGAAACAGGCAAGGAATGGCCAATAAACAGAAATTATGTCTATATGTATATCTTTTATATATAGAAAGATGCTCAACATCTCTAATTATCAGGGAAATGCAAATCAAAACCACAATGAGATTTCACTTCACACCTGTTAAGATGGCTACTATTTATTAAAAAAAGAAAAAGATAACAAGTATTCATAAGTTACAGAGAAATTGTGACTTTGTAAACTCTTGTCCTTTAACAGGAGAAAGAAAATGTGGCATGTACATACAATAGAATATTTAATCTTTAAAAAAGAAGGAAATTCTACCATACATGACAACATGGATAAAACTTAGGACATTATGCTAAGTGAAATAATCAAGTTACAGAAGGACAAATACTGCATGATTCCACTTATATATGTAAAATAGTTGGATTCATAGAAGCAGAATAGAATGGTGGTTGCCAGGGTCTTGAGGGAAATTGGGAGTTGCTGTTCAATGAGTATAAAGTTCAGTTTTGCAAAATGAGTAACTTCTAGAGATCTATATAGCATTATGCCTGTAGTTAACAATACTGTATTTGCATTTGAAAAATTAAAAGGGTAGATATCATGTTAAGTGTTCTTACCACAATAAAAATAATAATAGTAAAAGACCAAAAAGGAAAATATGCCCAGGTTCATTAAGGGAAGCACATATTAAAACTTCAGTGAGATACCACTGTACTAGCTTTAGCATGGATAAAATTAAAAAGCCTGTCAAAACCAAGGGAAAACAACAATCTACAGCAACTGAAACTCCCATATGCTGCCTATTGGAATATAAATTGTACAAACACTTTAGGAAATTGGCAGTAGGCACTAAGTTTCAACATATGCACATTTAGTAACCCAGGAATTTCTACATATGTATCTAACAAAACACTTTTTTTTAAATTTAAGTTCAAATGAAGTTAAAACATAGAGAAATTCATGTTTATGAGCACCAGAAAGTTATGTGCAGTAAAGTTCAAACATCAGTATTGATAATAGCCTCCAAACTGGAAACAATCCAAACATTCATCACAGCAAAAGAATTTTAATAACTTTTTTGTGGTATGTGTATAAAATGAATTCACTACAGCAAAAAAATACTTAACTATAACTGCTTGTAGCAACATGGATGACTCTCACATGATAATGTCCAAAAGACTCCATGTGTTAAAGTTCAAAAACTAACTTATGGTGTTGGAGGTCAGGATTAAAGTTACATTTAGGAAAAACAGAGGTGTTATTGGATGGGTAGGTACACAAAGGGTAATTTTAGAATGCTGGAAATAGTCTTTCTCTTGATGTAGTTAATAGGTGTATTTACTTTGTATACTTAGTGTTGGACTTTTCTTAGAGTTATATATCAATAGAAAAGTACATTTCATTACCATAAAAGTCATAGTCAGTGATCATTACATTAAAGCCAATGATCTTTCCGTTAATGATCCAGCATCAAGGAGTCATAGAATAGGTAGAGGAATCTCTATTAAGACAGAATTCAATTCCTTACAGGGACAGGAAATGGAAATCTGACAGAGAAACCCCACCAGCATCCTATTTCTATTCTTTCTCTTTTTTATTAAGATATTATTGATATACCCATAAAATCACCCCTCTAACGTGTAAAATTCAGTAGTGCAGCTATCACCACTATCTAATTCCAGAATATTTTCATCACCCCAAAAAGAAAGCCTGTGCCCGAATCACTCACACCACCAACACCCCTTCTCTAGTCCTTGGCAACTGCTAATCTACCTTCTGTTCTACAGATCTGTCTATTCTGGACATTTCATTTAAAAAATTGTCACATTATACGACCTTTTGTGGCTTCTTTCACTTAGTATACTGTTTTCAAGGTTCATCCATGTTGTAACATGAATCAGTACTTGATCCTTTTTGTGGCTGAATAATATTCCATAGTATGGCTATACTACATTTAAAAAATTTATTCAGTAGTTCACATCTTAGTTGTTTCTGCTTTTGGACTATTACAAATAACAGTGTCATGAACATTCATGTGCAATTTTATATGGTTTTATGTTTTCAATTCATTTGGGTATATGCTAAGGAGTGGAATTACTGGGTAATATGAAAATTCCATGTTTAACATTTTGACCAACTGCCAAACTGCTTTCCAAAAGGCTGCACCATTTTATATTCCCACCAGCAATATATGAGGGTTCCAATTTCTCTGCACCTTTGTCAACACATGTTATTATCTGTCTTTTTTTATTCTAGCCATCCTAGTGAATATGACATGGTACCTCATTAAGGTTTTATTTGCATTTCACTAATCACTAGTGATGATCATCTTTTCATGTGTGTTGGGACATTTGTAAATCGTCTTTGGAGAAACATCTATTCAAATCATTCAAGTTTACCCACTTTTAAATTGGGTTTGTTGAGTTGTAAGAGTTCTTTGTATGTGCAGTCTGTAAATAAATCCGTTCTCAGATGTATAATTTGCAAATACGTTCTTTCATTCTGTCGGTTGTGTTTGCACTTTCTTGATGGAGTCCTTTGAAACACAAAAGCTATTGATTTTGATGAAGTCCAGTTTAATCTGTATTTAATTTTGTTGCTTCTGCTTTGTGTCATATCTGAAAAACCATTACTTGATCTAAGCTCACAAAGATTTACAGATGTGTTTTCTTCTAAGAGTTTTACAGTTTTAGTTCTTACATTTAGGTCTATGATCTGTTTTGAGTTAAGTTTTATATATAGTGTAAGGAGTCCAAATGTATTCTTTTGCATGTGGGCATCCAGTTGTTCCAAGATTTATTAAAAAAGACTATTTCCTCATTTAATTATCTTGGCACCCTTGTCAAAACTCATAAATAACTGTAAATGTAAGGTTTATTTCTGGACTCAATTCTATTGCATTGATCTATATGTCTACCTTATGCCAGTGACACACAGTCTTGATTCTTACTGCTCTGTAATAAGTTTTTAAATTGGCAGGTATAAGTCCTCCACCTTCTGTTCTCTAAATTGTTTAAGCTATTCTGAATTCCTTGCATTTCCATATGAACTCTAGGATCATCTTGTACAATTGTAAAAAAGCAAATGTCAGCTGGGGTCTTGATAGGTATTACACTGCATCTATAGGTCAGTTTGGGGAATATTATCATCTTAAAAATATTAAGTTCCCATTCATGAACATGGGATGTCTTTCCATTTGCTTCAGTCTTCTTTATTTCAATGAACTTTTTAAGTTTTCAGTGTGCAATTTATACTTCTTTTGTCAAATTAATTTTCCAGTACCTTATTTTTTTGGTACTATAGTAAATGGAATTGTTTTCTTAATTTCATTTTGGGATTGTTTACTGACAGTGTATAGAATTACAATTGACTTTTGAACATTGTTTTTATATCCTGCAACCTTACTGAACTTTTTTATTAGCTCTAATCATTTTTATGCTGTGAATTCCTTAAGATATCATATATAAAAATCTTGTCATCTGCAAATAGAAATAGTTTTTATTTTCCTTTCCAATCTAGATGCCTCATATTTCTTTTTCTTGCCTAATTGCCCAGACTAGAACCTTTAGTACAATGTTGAATATGAGTGGTAAGAGTAAACATCCTATACCTCAAGAGGGAATAATTTCAGTTTTTAAACATTAACTGTGATGTTGATGGTAGCTTTTACATAGATGCCCTTTTTCAAGTTGAGAAATGCCCTTCTATTCCCAGTTTGATGTATGTTTTAACATAAAAGAGTGTTGAATTTTGTCAAATGCTTTTTCTGCATCTATTGAGATGACCTTGTAGTTTTTTTCCTTCTATCTACTAATACTGTATTATGTTAATTCACCTTTATATCTTGAAAAAACTGAATTCCTTGGTAAAATTCCAGTTGTTCATAGTGTATAATCTTTTCTTAAATTGAGCTATTTGAAGTACAACATTACATTAGTTTCAGATATACAACATGATTTGATATACTGTGAAATGATCACCATAATAAATCTAGCTAATATCCATCACTATATCATTATAAATTTTTCCTTGTGAGAACTTTCAAGATCAAATCTCTTAGCTACATTCAACTATACAGTATAGTATTATTAACTAGAGTCACCATGCTTTTCATTATATCCCTATGACTTATTTATTTCATAACAGAAAGTTGTATGTTTTGACCACCTTCACACATTTTGTCCACCCTTCACCCTCTGGCAACCACCAACCTTTTCTCTGAATCTATGAGTTCAGGGTGGTACTTGGTTTTTGTTTTGATTTTTTTCAGATTCCACATATAATTGAAATCATATGGTATTTTTCTTTCTCTGTACAACATATTTCATGTAATAAAATGCCCTAGAGGTCCATCATGTTATTACAAATGGCAAGATATCCTTTTTTATGGCTGAATAACACTCCTTTAGGTATATGTGTATGCATATCCACATCTTCTTTATCCATTCATCCATCAGTGAGCACTTAAGTTGTTTCGATGCCCTGGCTGTTGTAAATAATGCTTCAGTAAATATGGGGTGCATGTATCTTTTAAGTTAGTGTTTTCATTTCTTTCAGATGAATTCTCAGAAGTGGAATTACTAGATTATATAATAGTTCTATTTTTAATTTTTTGAGGAACCTCCATACTGTTTGCCAGAGTGGTTGCACCAATTTATGTTCCCAACAATAGTATACAAGTGTTTCCTATTCTCCACATCCTTGCCAACACTTATTATTTCTTGTCTTTTTGATATTAGCCATTATGAGTGTGAGGTGATTTTGATTTGCATTTCCCTGATGATTAGTGACATTGAACATCTTTTCATGGGTCTGTTGACCATCTGTAAGTCTTCTTTGGTAAAATTTCTATTCAGGTCCTTTGCCCTTTTTTTAAATTGAATTCTTTGGTTTTTTGCTATTGAACTGTATGTATTCTTCATATATTTTAGATATTATTCCCTTATCAGATATATGATTTGCAAATGTTTTCTACCATTCAGTATGTTGCCTTTTCATTCTCTTGATGGTTTCTTTTGCCATGCAGAGGCTTTTAAGCTTGATGCAGTCCCACTTATTTTTGCTTTTGTTGCCTTTGCTTTGGTAAAAATTCCAAAAAAATCATCACTAAGATGCATGCCAAGGAGCTTACCGCCTTAGTTTTCTTCTAGGAGTTTTATGTCTTTACTTTCTTTCAGGTCTTACTTTCAAGTCTTTTATCCATTGTGAGTTATTTTTTGTATATGGTGTCAGATGGTGGTCCAATTTCATTCTTTTGTGTGTGGCTGTCCAGCTTTCCCAGCACCATTTATTGAAGAGACTGATCTTTTCATTGTATATTCTTGGCTCCTTTTTTGCTAATTGACCATATACACATGGTCAATTATATATTATAAAATCATTATACAATTTATATATATATTGGCTCTTGATTCTGTTCCATTGACCTATGTGTCTGTTTTTATGCCAATATCATACTGTTTTGGTTACTATAGCTTTATAATAATATAATTTGAAATAAGGAAGTGAAATGCTTCCAGTTTTGTATTTCTTTCTCAATACTGCTTTGGCGATTGAGGGTCTTTTGTGGTTCCATACATATTTTAGGGTTATTTGCTCTAGTTCTATGAAAAGTGCCATTAGTATTTTGATAATGATTACACTGAATCTGATATATTGCTTTGAGTAGTATGGCATTTTAACAATATTAATTCTTCTAATCCATAAGTATGGAATATCTTTCTATGTATTTGTGCTCTCTTTAGTTTCTTTCACCAAATTCTAGCAGTTATCAGTGTACAGGTCTTTCACCTCCTTGATTAAATTTATTCCTTGATTATTGTATTCTTTTTGATGTACTGAAAATGGGATTGTTTTGTTAACTTCCTTTTGATAGTTCATTATTAGTGTATAGATATGCAACTGATATTTGTATATTGATTTTGTATCCTGCAACTTTACTAAATTTATTTACTAGTTCTAATAGTTTTTTTATTGCATTCTTAAGGATTTTTTATATATAGTGTCGTCTGTAAATATTGAGTTTTACTTCTTCCTTTCCACTTTAGACAACTTTTCTTTTTCTTACCTTATAGCTGTGGTGAGGACTTTCAGTACACTGATACTGTGACAAGTGGGCATCTTTGTCTTTTTCTTGATTTTAGAAGAAAAGCTTTCAGTTTTTCACCATTGAGTATGATTTTAGGTGTGGGATTGTATTAGATAGCTTTTATTACACTGAGATATTTTGTCAAGAGCTTTTTCATAAATGGATGTGAATTTTATCAAATGCTGTTTATGTATTTATTGAGATGATCATATGATTCTTCATTTTGTTTATGTGATATAGCATCACATTTGATTTATGGATGTTGAACTACCCTTGATCCTGGAATAAGTCCCTCTTGATTGTGGTATATGATCTTTTAGATGTACTGTTGAATTTGTTTGCTAATATTTTGTGGAAGACTCTTACATCTATGTTTATCGGGAGTATCGACCTACAATTTTCTTTTCTTATGGCATACTGGTTCAGTTTTTGGTGTCAGGGTAATGTTGGTTTCATAAAATGAGTTTGGAAGAGTTCCCTCCTCTTCTATTTTTT
The DNA here is from genome assembly GCF_040802235.1 of Manis javanica. Lineage (NCBI taxonomy): Eukaryota > Metazoa > Chordata > Mammalia > Pholidota > Manidae > Manis > Manis javanica. The sequence continues at coordinate 103,603,773 of NC_133162.1, forward strand.
GAATGAGTTTGAGGAGAATTGATATTAGTTCTTCTTTAAGTTTTGGTAAAATTTACTAGTGAAGCCATCTGGTCTTAGACTTTTGTTGGGAAGTGTTTTTTACCAATTCAACCTCATTATTAGTAATCAGTCTGTTCAAGTTTTCCATTTCATTGTGATTCCATCTTGGTAGGTTGTATGTTTCTAAGAAATTATCTATTTTTTCTAGTCTATTCAGTGTTTGGGCATATAATTGTTCATAGTAATCTTTGTATGTAGTCACAATCCTTTGCATTTCTATGGTATCATTCATAACAGCTCTTTCATTTCTGATTTTACTTTTGAGTCCTCTCTCACAGCCTTATGATCTTTTTTTCCCTGTAAGGTTACTAATGAAGTTCCCTCTTTCATTACTGACTTTATTAATTTGAGTCTTTTCTCTCTCTTATTTTTCATCTGTCAAGCTGAAGTTTGTTAATATTTTTGATCTGTTCGAAGAACCACAGGAGTAAACAAGAAGAAAGATTTATTTACTCACATTGCAAAAAATCCCAATGTAGTGAGGCTCTGGGTAGGTTAATTCAACAGCTGCATTGTCATTGAGAATCCAGATCACTTCCATGTGCCTGCCCTGTGATTCTCATGTTGATCTGGCCCTTGCTTGCCCCATGGCTGCCACATCTGCAGGTGTACGTGCAGATGTGGTAGTGTCCAGTAGGAGAAGAGTAAAACACCAAAATATTTTCAAGACTTCCCTATAGACCCTCCCCCACATTTCATTGCCAGAACTAAGTAATATGCTCATCCTAAATCCAGTCTCTAACAAGGCAAATGGGACTATATATAATTATATATAGAATGAAGCCTGAGCAAAATTATAATAAAAAAGAAGCAACTCAGTAGATACTGCCTGAAGTTGGAACAGGTAGTTAAATGTAATGACTCTAATTTCTGACAGTTTTTCATATATTTCTTTATGAATTTTAGAAGGTTTTTTATTTTTTTAAAGAAATTGATATAACTTATGTTGGAAGAAAATTATTTGAGATTTTTTTCTGTATTCATATCAATATCAATACTCTTTATTTAATCAATACACATACTATAATCCCAGTTTATAAAAATGGAAAACCTCATAAATGGTAGCTATTTTTACTAAAACATGACTGGAAGAGTTGTCATGTAAATGTAAACAGCCTATAGTTATTTTTTTATGTCATTATCAGCTATCAATACCTTTGTCAAAATTAACCCAGATTAATTTATCTGTCACATTGGAAAGCAAAACAGAGTACCACTTGGGATGAAAAAAGAGTTCAGGAAATATATAGAACTGAACGGGATGTCATGGTGGGAGAAGGCATGGGGATCTTTAGCAGCTCTCAGATAGCAAGGCAGTGCGTGGAGCCATATGGGAGGGCGCACAAGGGCCAGACAGTTGATTTTCTTGTATCTCTCCCTCCTAAATGCAAAGAAAGTCTCCTGTGAAACATTGGAGGTCTGAACCACAGTATCTATTTAATATTGACAATATGGCCTTGGGCCAGAAGTTGATGATACAAGGATGACTATGACTCAGTTCCTGCCCTCAAGCACTCACAGTCTAATGGGAAAAATGAACTCATAAAAAGCAATTTTGAGTGCAACAATGGAGGCTGGGTGGTATGAGGTACAGAAATTGCCAGAGGGGGAGAGTGATTAATTCAGTTTCAAAAGGCAGAGACAACTCTATAGAGAAAAAAATAAAAATCAAAGGATGCATTTGAGTTCACCGAGTATAAAACAGAAGAAAGGACTTCCCAGAAGCTGGGAATGGAGATTTGAAGCAGCTTGGCCTGCTTGAGGAAGCACAGGACAACTGATATTGACGCAGTGTGACAGTGAGGGAAAAAGCCAAGAGGGGAGCCGGGGACCTGACCTCAGAGCACCTTCTTTGCCTCACCAGGAAGAGTGAAGCTTATCCTGTGGATCATGGGAGCTACTGAAACTTTTTAAGTAAAGAAAGGTCCCAACTGAAATTTCGAAAAAGCCCCTTGGTAGTTCTTGGTAGTTCTATGGAGCACATATGGGAGCAGGCCAAGATGGAGGGCCGGAGAACCATCAGGAGAAGGATGCAGGTAATAGGTGTTGGTGCCTGTTGAGGGAAGTGACAATAAGAAGAGACAGAAGTAAAAAACAGTCATTGACTGTTTATAAAGGCTGATAATGAGAATGCAGAAAAATAAGACATTCATGCCTCTGGCTTGAGCAACTAGGCAGGTACCTACAGGAAGTGAGTTCACTCCAAAGACACTGAGCTCACTCCAAGATGTCGGTAGGACAACCCAGTGAAGATGCACATTTGGCGGCTAGACACAGGTCTTGTCCACAAATGTGAATTTAGGAGGCTTGAGCTGCCATCCTCTACAGCTACATGGGGAGGTCAATTGGCCTGGGGAGAGAGGAGAAGATAGGGAGGGAAAGTAGGGGAGGGGAGCCTCCACAATTCAGGAATGAGTGAGTCAATCTCCTGACCAGGACAATCAGAGAGGTCCATGGAGAGACAAGAAAAATCAGGGCATCTGAATCCAAAGGATGAAAAAAATTCTCTGAAGGAAATAATAATCTCTGTAAAAGCAAATTTAAAAAGAGGAGGAGAAGACATACTCAAGCATCACTGGCAGGGAATGATGGTTACACATCCCAGAACTGCACGGGTTTCCGTGCCTTTTCTCCAGGGAAAGGTGGGGTGTGATCAGGTGAGGCCTGTGTATCCAGGACCCTGCAAGAGGGAGCAACAGAAACCTGTTCCTGCAGGAACCCTTCTTCTCCACCCACCTGGCCTGCCGCAGGGGAGCTTCCTTGGTCAGCTTTGTGGAGAAAGTGCAATCTCATTATGAGGGAGTTTTCAACCTATGTATGCTTCCATCTTGCCCTTTTCCCCCATCTGACATCATGAGAAGGAAAAACCCAGAACCCTCCAGGAGGCAACTGAAGAGAAGCCTAAGCAATTTTATCCACTTTGGTTTCATTCAGCCACGGGCCACAAACTGAAGATGGAAGATTTCCACATCCTGAAACTCAGGTGTCAGCCTGCTCCCTCTGCCACCCGAAGGTGGACAAGTCTGTTTGGAAACCCACACACACAGCCTGACAGCACAAGGACACCATCCACATCAACTCCTTGGGGAACAGGACAGAAACAGGCTTTTACCAAGAGCCAACTTCGTGCCAGATGCCATGTTAGAGCTATGTGTCTGTTAGCTCACTACGTAGGGGCTGAGGTATGTGGTTTCATGCCTGTCAAAGAAACTCAGGCATGCATCCTCCCTAAGACCATCTGGCTATTAGTAAATAGAACAGTCAGGGTTTGGTACCATGTCTTCATGATCCAGAGTCCAGGGGTTTCCCTCTATAAAGAGTTAGTTTCAGTTAAAATGTTTTTAACATGTTAATGGCTCACTATCCTTCAGATTCTAATATGCAGATGAGTTTCAGAGAGAAAGACATGTGTCCCTGTAATGTTGTATGTAACTGAGTTTTTATAACTCAGACAGTATTTCAAGGATCTTAAGTTTCATGACAAATCCACTTTCTACATCAAAGCACCCTTTCACGAGCAAGGAGCCAGTCCCTAATTTATCTCAGTTTCATGTGTCAAATTTCCTTAAAGCAGAGCCCACTTCTGCCACTAAAGAAACCATCCACCCCAAAAAAGCTCCAAATCCAAAGTCATACTTTGTCTGCAGTGAGAGCAAAGGGGAAGAGTTGGGAAACCATCCTGGAGGAAGACCCCAGTGTTCCCACCTTGCCTCCACAGACACACTTCTCCTCACTGAGATGCTGGTGAGACCCCAGGACCTCGGAGGCCACTCTGTCAGGTCATAACAGACTTTTGTTCCTATACATTCTTGGAACTTCTGCCTGACTCAGCACAGAGTTGCCCTTTCCCCTGGTCACGTGAACCCCTCAAACAGAGATAGACTCAGGGGAAACTGAGGTGCATCACTTGGATGCATCTGTGAATCTCTGACTCCTCTACCCATTCTTAACTTCCTAAGTCTATAGGATTTTCCCACCGCACTACCCAGGAATTAAACAGGCTAATTCAAGGACAAGTGTGGATAGTTACTTCCATGCCCTCCCTCTTCCTGCATCTGTCCTGAACTTATGAAGAAGTTTGTGCAAATCCTTGTATACCAAGTCGGCTGAGCCTGGGGTTACCCAAACAGAGACACTGTCCTCTTAGATTGGACTTAAACTCTCCAGCAGGCTCATCTTTCATGCTGGTCATCTGTGTCATCTACCAAATATTCCCAGGTCTTCTCCTGGACACAAGTATGATTACCCTTCCCATCCCCTTTAGAACTGATCATGTGGCTCGCTTTGGTCTATAAAATGTGAGAAGTGACATGTGTCACTTCTAAGTGGAAGCTTTAGGAGACAGTGTGATGGTGGAGACAAGCATTGAGATGAACCTGCTGTCAGCCTCTGTCCCTAAGAGATGATCCTGAATTGAGCTGCCTGTCAAACCTCAGCAGTCATCAAGCGAAGAAAAGCCCATGGGAGTCCTTAGGAAAACTCCTCACAGAAGAGGAGGCTGGTTGGGGAAGACTTAGGGAGGTTGAGCTGGTGCTGCATAGGAGTGGAGGCTGAGTAGGTGATAATCAGGTAAAGGGACTGATGATAAGAAGCAAAGTGGAAGGATCATTGCAAGAAGATGAAACAGCATGTGCAAAGGCCCAGGGGATCAACAGCCAGAGAGTGAGGAGGGAGGGAGGAGGGTCATCAGCAGGGCCCATGCGTCATCAAAGGCTGGCTTACCTAAGGACTCCTTCTTCCCTGGTAAATGCTGGTATCACCCAACCCCAACCAGAGAAAAGGAAAAGAGAGTGAGAAAAAGAAAAAGCATAGTGGAGGAGAATGAAAAGAACAGATAAGTGGATTTAAGAAAAAGAGGGCTTAAGGAGAAGAACAAGAAGCCCAGGAAATTCAGACTAGAGGAGAAACAACAAACCCTAGGCAGTGGGTGGGATAATGGCCCCAAAAATGTCAAGTCCTCGCCCCTGGGACTTGTAAATGTGACCTTATGTGAAAAAAGGGTCTTTGAAGTTGTGCTTAATTTAATGACTTTGAGATGAGAAGACTGCCCGGATTAATGGGTCCTAAATGCCATCACAAGTATCCTTATAAGAGAGAGGTGAGAGGCAGCCCTTACGGGGAACAAAACCAAGTGACCATAGAGGCTGCGACTGGAGTTTTTGCCACCAAGGAACACAAGCCAAGGAGCACCTGGTACCACCAGAAGCTGGAAGAGGCCATGAATGGATTCTCCCCTAGAGACTCTGGAGGGAGCACAGCCCTGCTGACTCCTTAATCTCAGACTTACAGCTCCAGAACTGTGAGCAAATGCATTTCTGTTGTCTGGGCCACCCAGGTTGTGATTTTGCTCCAGCAGCCACAGGAAACTGGTGCATGAGATGCCAGAGAATAATTCCTGCTGCTTCTTGGTAGTCACCCACCCCTACCCCCAACACACACACACACACACACAATCCCCCCTCCCACCGCACTCCCCACCCCACACACACCCCTGCCTTAGCCTCCCAGCCTCCATTAAGCACTTCTTGCATTTTCCTACCTGGGTTATTCACTAACCCCAACCTCCTTTTTCCTTCCTTCCATCCAGCCAGGCCCCACCTCTGCACTTGCTCCCCCATTCCCCTTCTCCAGCCACCCATCTCATACTCCCCCAGCCCTGTGCCAGACAGAACCACCATGTTGTTGGCTGTGTTTCTGCCCCACAGACGGATTCTAAGCTCTTGGAGACAAAGATCTATAACGAGGCCCAAGTATTCTGTTCAGTGTCACTCACTGCACAGATTTGAATGCATGAAAGGCAATTGATAAATATTTGCCATTTACTGATAATTTGGACTTGGTTATTACCACTGTAATAACCATTTATGAAGTGCCTGTTAGGTTTTAGGCATTAAATAATAAGAATAATAGGAAGAGCCATTATAATGAGCTGTTATCATGTGCTGGCTATTGTGACATGCACTAGAAATGCATTATTTATTTAATCATCACCACCATATTTTGATTATTATCACCTTTTTATAGATGAGTGAGCCAGGCCAAGAGAGGTTAAGTAATTTGCTCAATGTCACAGAGCTAGCAAGCCTCAGAGCCAGAGTTCAGATTCAAATCTGACTGGCTCTCAAAACTAAGTCTAAGTAGCATATTTTGGGGGAGAAAAATCCAAATTGCCCTATACAGCCATGTCCTTGGCCACTGTTTTAAGGTGCTTTCATTTCTGAAACATTTTGGGGTATTCCTTAGACAATGTGAATCCAGGTTAATCAGCTTGACATCCGAGTCTCAATTCCAGGACCTGCAATCAACCGAGTTAGACTCTAGGTGGCACCAAAAAAGTGGGTCTGAGACAAAAGCCGCCAAGCCAGGGAGGTTTCTGACTCTGAGGTGTTCCCAGGGGTGAGCTCCGGAGGCAGGGAGACAAAGCCACCCAGAAGGAAATAAGCCAAAGGTCAAAGAAACGGATTGAAAAACATGTTTCCTGAGGTAGGGAATGCTGACTTGAAACACCAGCAAATCCACATGCTTGTATTTCAGTGAAAATCATAATCCTGAGAAATGCAAACAATTTAAATGCATCTGTTTACCAGAAGCACACAGAAATCCCGTGGGTGCTCCAAGAAAAGAAAAATTATAGGCACAATCACCGGCAGTTAGGATGTCCAAACACCTTTAAAAGTCCTTGTTGAAACGGCAGCTCTTAAATGATTCAATTGCCTCCTAGCCAAAACACAGAGCAACAGCCATAAATACACTATAATTAACATCACACTCAGAGCAAAGGAAACTTTGAAAATATTTCATTTAGCATCTCAAAGGAGTCACTGATATTCTTCCCCATGAATGAGGATATTGTCAAATTATTTATCCAGAGCCAGCTGTGCATTCTCTGGGCTGTAAAATACCTAGAGATTGCTATGTGTTTAGTAGGAAGAATGACAGCTCATTGGACAGCACCACATTCCTAAATTCAGGCCCTGCTGGAGGACTGGATTCCTGCAAGATGTCTTGTCCTGCACCACTGCTGCACCAAGTGGTTCACAGCGTGCTTCCCATCTGTGCATTTTTTGCAACGAGTGCATGAGGAGGAAAATACAGCAAGAGAGAGTGGGCTTTGGAAACTGTGCAGCAATTTGATCTTGCCATGACAGGCCAGGCTGTGATTAGTTCCACAGAGCTGGAAGAACCAGTTGGGATGCTGCCAAATTGCTGGTGAGTCATTTGTGGCAAGAGATATGGACTAATCCCATGCAGCAAGCCCTCTTATTGATCTGAAACAGACTGGAAATGAACTGGCCCCACCACAAGTAGTTTGGCAGATTTCTCCAACCCTGTCCATCCAGTGCCCTGGCCTTGAGAAGCAAAGGTTGCTAGGTGGGTGGTTAGAAGGGTGCCTTTCAAAGTCAGAGGGAGAGAAATCCAATCGTCCCTATTAATTACCAGTGATGTGGCTTTAGGCCCTGGGTCTTTAGTTTTTTGGGGTCTTTAGTTTCCTTAATACTAAAAAGGGGCTGATAAATACTTTGTAGAATTGTTGAGAGAATACAAAACGAGATGGAGGTGGTAAGACTATGAACACATAGATGATTTTCACACCTCCTCAGTCTCCCTCTGTCTCTCCATCTCTCTCTCTGCAAATAACACCCTTTATCTGTTTGGAGAGTTTTTGAAGAGGAAGCCCTCTTGGTCCTCAAGAAAACAGCATTATCAATACAATTTTGAGAGAACCAAGTCTCTGGGTTCAGTCACTCATCATATCCTCTTGTGAGAGAGGAGAAAAATATAGATTAATGGACAGAAGTGAGAAAAGAAAAGGGGCTTAGGAATGGAGTGAAAGGGGCAGGAAGGATTCTCTTGTGTGGGAGGACAAAAGGATGTCTTAAGACCTGACACAGAGGCAGTGGGAGACATGAGCTTGATGCTGATTCTGGAGGAAGGTTCCGGAAGAGATGGCCCACTACTTGGAAAAGTGGGAAGCACTCACAGGCCCTAGAACTCCCGGGACAGCCTGGGGCACTGCTCAGAATCATGGGTGAGGCACCGCCCCCTCCTCCCCTGGGGCCATGCCAATGTCCCCGCTCTGTTCCCTGGAAGGCCTTGACTTTGTCCACACTACATCCAGCACCTCACCTTGATCACCTGGAAAGTGACACCCATCCAGGACACATCACCTTGCTGTCTCCATCTTATCCTGTCAACCCCAGTAAAATCTGGAGCCCTGCTAAGTGCCAGGCACTGCTTTAACACCGGAGATCCAGGAGCCAGCTCAGTCCCTGCTCTCCAGGAGCTTGTTCTCCAGATGTGGTGGGAAAGACTAAGAAATATCAAATAAGTGACAGTCCCCCATCATGGAATAGTGGTACCCTGTAACTGCATTCAGCATAGACAGTGTGCTCTGAGTATTTGACTTTACACTCCAGGTCAGGGCTTCATGCTGAGCCATGGATGGTACTCAGATCTAATAAAAACATTACATCTTTATTCTCACTAGCCTCTAACTAAACTTAGCATTTCCTTTAAATATGAAAGCAGACAGCCATCAAAGTTCCTCTGATTCTGTAACCAAAAGAAATTACTGACACTTGCATTTCACATTACAACCATTGCAGGTGTTTGGAAATATCATTTATGCTTATCACTTATGGTAGTTTGAGACCACCCCCAGATCTTAACACACTAATAAAGAGGCACATACATTACTGTATCACATATATCGGGTTTTCAAAGCATCAATAACTATATTCAGTATAATTTGTGTCCTCCACTTATAAACATTACTTGTAAACATTACCCTAGAAGGGATCAGTGGGGTTTACTAGCCCACCTAAGAGGTCCGAGGCACAGAAAAGACAAGAACCTTTGGTCTAGGGCTGCTGTTCCTTAACATCTGAAGGACCCTTATCAGGAATCCAACCTCCAGGGATTGTTAGCTCATGAAAAACCCCCGTTAGTCAGGCACACCCCAGAGCTCTGTGGTGGCTTTCCCAATCTGGCAGTTTTGATCAGTGCTCGAGGGCTTACACATTCGCATCAGGGTTACTAAAAGCCATTTATCTTGGTGGAATAAGTGGTGTTCAATATATGTAGAAAGAATGTAAATATTGCACAGGAATATTTGTATGAACAGGGATATAAGAATTCAGTGAACCCAGATGCCTAAACCTTCTCAAATGGGACACAAGGCCCTCAAACCCCCTTTTGATCATGTGTTCAGATATTTAGATGAAAATTCCAAGAGGATACTTAAGCTATCTTGCCTCTCTTGTCTAGGTGTTATCTCCTCTACCTCTGATTGAAGTTTTGGGCAAGGAGTTATGGAACTATTGAGGAAGCTGAGTTCCATAAACCTATGGAACAAGTTTGTATGACTGTTTTGGTGCTTGCTTGCAACTCTCTGTTTGTATGTGTGGCAGAGTTCTTGAGACCTGCTTCCCTTGTGGCATACTACCTGGTAGCACAGTTGTGGGAAAGAGACCACAGAAATGACGGAGCCCACCCACCGAGAACATTTCAGAGCTCAATAAAGCAAGGGAGACAGCCGCCATCCCTGGCACTGGGAAGAGACTCACAGGCAGGCAGAGGAGTGGGAAAGCTTTGTAGTGGAAAAAGGAAGACTTCATGTGTGTTCTAAGAACAGGTTGCTGGTGTACGGAAGCTGGAGTCAGCATCTAGGAACTGAGAATTGCATACAGTTGACTGGAGAAGCATATTTGGATTTCACTGCTTGGTCTTGGGTTGGAAGCTAAAAAGTAGGGAAGTTGGTTTGGCCTCCTGGACTAGGTGCTCCAGAGGCTGTGAGCCACTGTTGTATTGTCGTATACAGGCTGGCCATTGTGGCCATTGCATATTCCATCTGGCAGGGCCTCTAGCAGTGAGCTCTTAGGGATGGCTGCCCCAAAACGAGGTTTTGACTGTGAGAGGCCAATCAGCTCAGGTCTGTTCACAAGACACACACATGCACACGGGCATCTCCAGCCTAATAAGGTCTTGGATAAAGGGCATCCAAGGTAATGACGAACCAACTTTCACATCTGTACCTGAAGCAACTGCAGTAAGCATGATTTACACCCCCTGAGCTGATGTGGTTGATGATACTACTCCATAAGTAAAGCTCTGGACACAGTGCCTGATACATAGTAAGCACTCAGGAAAACACTTATTTTTTTTAAGAAGAGGTAGCATTTTGCTAAGGAAGTAGACTCCATTGCCAGTGCTTCTCAACCAGGAGCGGTTTGAGTTCCTACGGAATATTTGACAAGGTGGAGACACTTGATTGTCCCAAGGAGTAAGGGATGCTCCTGGCTTCTAGTGGGCAGAAGCCCAGTTTGCTGCCGAAATTCCTGTGATGCACAGGACAGCTCCACAACAAAGAACTATCCAGTTCAAATGCCAGTCATGCTGAGGTTGGAGGAAAATGGAGGAGGTGTGGGTAACAGAGGGCTATCCTGGTGGCAGTACAGCACACTGATCAAGAGAGTGGGCTCTGCAATAAAAGGGTGGTTTGCACCCTGCTTCTGCCACTTCCTGATGACTATGGACAAGTTGCTCGACTCTTCTAATGGTGGGGCCTCCCTCGTGGGGTTTATTGTGAACTGACTTAAGTGAATTCCATTTTGCACATTTCTTAGGTTCCTTTAGGTGGTAGATACAGATAACCTAAGAGGGTTGAGGTAGGGGAGGGTTGACCAACTCTTCCTCTACAAGCTAGCCACCAGGTTGCAAAGGAAGGGGTTTTCAAAATTCTGGCCCACATGTAGATATTTGTTAGCAAGCAAATCCAGAAGTACTCACATGCCTGTGTGTAAGCTCTTGGAGATCTCTATTTCCCCACTGAAACCCATTTCTAACAGTTACTACGCTACTTAACAAGCCACCAGTTTCACCTATCAAGAAATATTTCCGATATTCTCTAAGCTAATAGAATGTCTGCTCTTGATGGAGATGCAGATACCAGAAACCTGCATTAGCCCTCTGGAGAGGGACCCTGATTAGAGTGCTAGCTGACCAGTCCCTCGTGTTCAGAATGCCAGCTGCACCTGGGTGACTGCCTAACTGCCACTCACACACAAGAACACATTGTCTGCTTCAAAGGTTTAAAGTAAGTCACAGACCACATAAGGGAGCTCAGAGACATAACCTATGCAAAGCATTTAGCACTCTTCCTGGAATATTAGGAAATATGCAACACATGTTGCTATTTGTGTAATCATTTTTTAAAACCTTCCTCCAGCTCCTTGAAGAAAGGGAGGAGAGTTTTAATACCCAAGGGGAGTACAGGAAAGGAAAGTGATAGCATTTGTTGAGCACCTACTGCAAACCAGGCACTTCATTGCTTTGTGGCATTTAACTAAGCCAGTGAAATCTGGCTGGGTGGCTTGATTTTCACTGATTCCCACATGAGGAAGCTGAGCCTCAGATGGTACAGGCACCTGGCCTAAGGCCGCACAACCAGTAGGTGCCTGAGCCAAGACCGAAACCCTTAAATGGGAAAGGCTGCCAAGTCCCAGCTGTCTTCACAGAATTGCACTTTGAACTCCCAGTGATAGGAAGATAATCAAACTCAAGTATCAGGAAGATAAAGCTAAAAAAGCAGGAGACAAGTGGGAATTACACAGAATCACTGCCAAAGGCTGCCAGCCAGTTCTCCACGGGGTGGGAACGAGGGGACATGGTCTGACATAGAGGAGGCTAACTGGGTATTAGTCACCCAGAGTTGTCACAGGGTGGCTTCTCCCAGAAGCAGACTTGATTCGGGGGGGCAAAACAGCAGCAAGAGAGTAGGGGCAGGCAGCAGGAGAGGCACGGGGAGGAGAGGGCTTTTGTGCAACTCACAGGCAGCTTTGGGGCCCTGGCTCCCAGACAGGCCTTAAGCTCCTTAGGCTATTCTTGCTCTTCCAGTTCCCCTGTCTGGGACGGCTGCAGTGTGCTTGGGCAGACCTCTGAAAGCACACAACAGCGGCCCCCCGGAAGCTCCGGACAGTGGTGGTCATGGCCAGCATCCAAGGGTGTTTGTTCATCCTTGGACATCCCGTAAAAGCCCAGTCCTTCCCTGGGCCCACACGGCCCCTGGATTAACCGTGTTGGGCTGTGATATTGAGGCTTAGAAACAAATTATTTTTTAATAAGTAAATGAGAAACAGAAACTTGATGTTTTAGTTGCTTTTACAACTTACTGAAAGATGCATACATTATTTCTACATCATTCTAACCTTCTTTCAAGATGCATCATTTACGTCTCAGTAGTTTTGATGCTACCTAATATTTACTCAATACTAAATTCAAATTATAGCAAAGAAATATTAAATAATACCTTGAAACTCATATGAATACATGTATTTGAATTAAAAGATGATGTCAGACTATTTATGTCACCAGAGTCAGATTTAATTTGATTTAGCAAAAACAAATTGATAGAGATGTCTTTTAAACTGCAGATTCTTGGGCCCATCCCAGGTCCACTGACTCTGTGGTGGTAGGGCCCTGGAATTTGCCTTCTTTTTTTTTTTTTTTTAATTCATTTTTTTAAATTTACTTTTTACTTTTTAATTTTTTTTAATTTTTTATTTTTTTAATAATTAATTAATTTATTTTTATTTTTTTGAAGAACATTATGTTTACTAGGCTCTCCCCTACCCCAAGTCCCCCCAACAAACCCCATTACAGTCACTGTCCATCAGCATAGTAAGATGTTGTAGAATCACTACTTGTCTTCTCTGTGTTGCAAAGCCCTCCCCTTTCCCCCACCCCCCACATTATACATGCTAATCATAATACCTCCTTTCTTCTTCCCCGCACTTATCCCTCCCTACACTCCCATTCTCCCCAGTCTCTTTCCCTTTGGTAACTGTTACTCCATTCTTGGGTTCTGTGATTCTGCTGCTGTTTTGTTCCTTCAGTTTTTCTTTTGTTCTTATACTCCACCAATGAGTGAAATCATTTGGTATTTGTTTTTCTCCGCCTGGCTTATTTCACTGAGCATAATACCCTCTAGCTCCATCCATGTTGTTGCAAATGGTAGGATTTGTTTTCTTCTTATGGCTGAATAATATTCCATTGTGTATATGTACCACATCTTCTTTATCCATTCATCTACTGATGGACACTTAGGTTGCTTCCATTTCTTGGCTATTGTAAATAGTGCTGCGATAAACATAGCAGTACATCTGTCTTTTTAAAACTGGAGTGCTGCATCCTTAGGGTAAATTCCTAGAAGTGGAATTCCTAGATCAAATGGTAAGTCTATTTTGAGCATTTTGAGGAACCTCCATACTGCTTTCCACAGTGGTTGAACTAAGTTACATTCCCACCAACAGAGTAGGATGGTTCCCCTTTCTCCACAACATCGCCAACATTTGTTGTTGTTTGTCTTTTGGATGGTGGTCATCCTTACTGGTGTTAGGTGATATCTAATTGTGGTTTTAATTTGCGTTTCTCTGATAACTAGCGATGTGGAGCATCTTTTCATGTGTCTGTTGGCCATCTGAATTTCTTCTTTGGAGAACTGTCTGTTCAGCTCCTCTGTCCATTTTTTAATTGGATTATTTGCTTTTTGTTTGTTGAGGAACGTGAGCTCTTTATATATTTTGAATGTCAAGCCTTTATCGGATCTGTCATTTATGAAAATATTCTCCCATACTGTAGGGTACCTTTTTGTTCTATTGATAGTGTCCTTTGCTGTACAGAAGCTTTTCAGCTTGATATAGTCCCACTTGTTCATTTTTGCTTTTGTTTTCCTTGCCCGGGGAGATATATTCATGAAGAAGTCGCTAATGTTCCCATCCAAGAGATTTTTGCCTGTGTTTTTTTCTAAGAGTTTTATAGTTTCATGACTTACATTCAGGTCTTTGATCCATTTTGAATTTACTTTTGTGTATGGGGTTAGACAGTGATCCAGTTTCATTCTCTTACATGTAGCTGTCCAGTTCTGCCAGCACCATCTGTTGAAGAGACTGTCATTTCCCCATTGTATGTCCATGGCACCTTTATCGAATATTAATTGACCATATATGTTTGGGTTAATGTCTGGAGTCTCTAATCTGTTCCACTGGTCTGTGGCTCTGTTCTTGTGCCAGTACCAAATTGTCTTGATTACTATGGCTTTGTAGTAGAGCTTGAAGTTGGGGAGTAAGATCCCCACCACTTTATTCTTCTTTCTCAGGATTGCTTTGGCTATTCAGAGTCTTTGGTGTTTCCATATGAATTTTTGAACTATTTGTTCCAGTTCTTTGAAGAATGTCGTTGGTAATTTGATAGGGATTGCATCAAATCTGTATATTGCTTTGGGCAGGATGGCCATTTTGACGATATTAATTCTACCTAGCCATGAGCATGGGATGAGTTTCCATTTGTTAGTGTCTCTTTAACCTCTCTTAACTTCTTTTACTTCTCTTAAGCCTCTTTAACTTCTCTTAAGAGTGTCTTATAGTTGTCAGGGTATAGGTCTTTCACTTCTTTGGTTAGGTTTATTCCTAGGTATTTTATTCTTTTTCATGCAATTGTGAATGGAATTGTTTTCCTGATTTCTCTTTCTGTTAGTTCATCGTTAGTGTATAGGAAAGCCACAGATTTCTGTGTGTTAATTTTGTATCCTGCAACTTTGCTGTATTCCGATATCAGTTCTAGTAGTTTTGGAGTGGAGTCTTTAGGGTTTCTTATGTACAATATCATGTCATATGCAAATAGGGACAGTTTAACTTCTTTACCAATCTGGATTCATTGTATTTCTTTGTTTTGTCTAATTGCTGTGGCTAGGACCTCCAGTACTATGTTAAATAACAGTGGGGAGAGTGGGCATCCCTGTCTTGTTTCTGATCTCAGAGGAAAAGCTTTCAGCTTCTCGCTGTTCAGTATGATGTTGGCTGTGGGTTTATCATATATGGCCTTTATTATGTTGAGGTACTTGCCCTCTATACCCATTTTGCTGAGACTTTTTATCATGAATGGATTTTGAATTTTGTCGAATGCTTTTTCAGCATCTATGGAGATGATCATGTGGTTTTTGTCTTTCTTTTTGTTGATGTGGTGGATGATGTTGATGGATTTTCGAATGTTGTACCATCCTTGCATCCCTGGGATGAATCTCACTTGGTCGTGGTGTATGATCCTTTTGATATATTTTTTAATTCGGTTTGCTAATATTTTATTGAGTACTTTTGCATCTACATTCATCAGGGATATTGGTCTATAATTTTCTTTTTTGGTGGAGTCTTTGCCTGGTTTTGGTATTAGGGTGATATTGGCTTCATAGAATGAGTTTGGGAGTATTCCCTCCTCTTCTATTTTTTGGAAAACTTTAAGGAGAATGGGTATTATATCTTCTCTGTATGTATGATAAAATTCCCAGGTAAATCCATCTGGCCCAGGGGTTTTTTTTGGGTAGTTTTTTGATTACTGCTTCAATTTCTTTGCTGGTAATTGGTTTGTTTAGATTTTGTGTTTCTTCCTTGGTCAGTCGTGGAAGGTTTGCAGAATTTATTTCTAGTTTTATACCTTCGTGGTCTGAAAAATTGGTTGGTAGAATTTCAATCTTTTTGAATTTACTGAGGCTCTTTTTGTGGCCTAGTATGTGGTCTATTCTGGAGAATGTTCCATGTGCACTTAAGAATGTTTATCCTGTGCTTTTGGGTGTAGAGTTCTATAGATGTCTATTAGGTCCATCTGTTCTAGTGTGTTGTTCAGTGCCTCTGTGTCCTTATTTTCTGTCTGGTGGATCTGTCCTTTGGAGTGAATGGTGTGTTGAAGTCTCCTAAAATGAGTGCATTGCAGTCTGTTTCCTCCTTTAGTTTTGTTCGTATTTGTTTCACATATGCTGGTGCTCCTATGTTGGGTACATATATATTTATAATGGTTATATCCTCTTGTTGGACTGAGCCCTTTATCATTATGTAATGTCCTTCTTTATCTCTTGTTACTTTCTTTGTTTTGAAGTCTATTTAGTCTGATACGAGTACTGCAACACCTGCTTTTTCCTCCCTATTGTTTGCATAAAATATCTTTTTCCATCCCTTGACTTTTAGTCTGTGCATGTCTTTGGGTTTGAGGTGAGTCTCTTGTAAGCAGCATATAGATGGGTCTTGTTTTTTTATCCATTCAGTGACTCTATGTCTTTTGATTGGTGCATTCAGTCCATTTACATTTAGGGTGATTATCAATAGGTATGTACTTACTGCCATTGCAGGCTTTAGATTCGTGGTTACCAAAGGTTCCAGGTTACTTTCCTTACTATCTAAGAGTCTAACTTAACTCACTTAGTATGCTGTTACAAACACAATCTAAAGGTTCTTTTTTGTTTCTCCTCCTTTTTCTTCCTTCTTCATTCTTTATATATTAGGTATCAGATTCTATACTTTTCCTCTATCCCTTGATTGGCTTTGGGGATAGTCAATTTAATTTTACATTTGCCTCGCAATCAACTGCTCCACCCTCCCTACCATGATTTTACTACCTCTGGTGACAGCTATCCAACCCTCAGAACACTTCCATCTATAGCAGTCCCTCCAAAATAGACTGCAGAGATGGTTTGTGGGAGGTAAACTCTCTCAGCTTTTGCTTATCTGGAAATTGTTTAATCCCTCCTTCAAATTTAAATGATAATCTCACTGGATAAAGTAATCTTGGTTCCAGGCCCTTCTGCTTCATGGCATTAAAGACATCATGCCACTCCCTTCTGGCCTGTAAGGTTTCTGCTGAGAAGTCTGTTGTTAGTCTGATGGGCTTTCCTTTCTATGTGATCTTATTTCTGCCTCTGGCTGCTTTTAACAGTCTGTCCTTATTCTTGATCTTTCCCACTTTAATTACTATGTGTCTTGCTGTTGTCTTCCTTGGGTCCCTTGTGTAGGGGGTTCTGTGGATCTCCATGGCCTGAGAGACTATCTCCTTCCCAAGATTGGGGAAGTTTTCAGCAACTACCTCCTCAAAGACACTTTCTATCCCTTTTTCTCTCTCTTCTTCTTCTGGTTCCCTATAATGCAAATACTGTTCCACTTGGATTGGTCACACAGTTCTCTCAATATTCTTTCATTTTTAGAGATTCTTTTTTCTCTCTTTGCCTCAGCTTCTTTGTATTCCTCTTCTCTAGTTTCTATTTCATTTATTGTCTCCTCCACCATATCCAACCTGCTTTTAATACCATCCATCATGTTCTTTAACGATTGGATCTCTGACCTAAATTCATTCCTGAGTTCTTGGATGTCTTTCCGTACCTCCATTAGGATGTTGATTATTTTTATTTTGAACTCCCTTTCAGGAAGAGCCACAAGGTCCATACCATTTAAATCTTTCTCAGGAGTTGTATTAACAATTTTACTCTGGACAAGGTTCCTTTGGCGTTTCATGTTTGTATATGGCGCCCTCTAGTGTCCAGAAGCTCTATTCTGGAGCTGCTGAGCCCCTGAAGCAATGTCAGGGGTCGCAGGGGAGTGGTACTGGTGCCTGGGGGTAGGAAAGAGCTGTTCCCCGCCTCCTGGCTGCTGTGCCTGTCTCCACTGCCTGAGCCAGTGGGCCAGTCACACAGGTATAAGTTTTTGTCCCAGAGCAGCCAGATATGGATCCCTGCTTTCCACAAGCAGCCGGAATCCCAGTCTCCCCAGGAACTCTGCCTGTATTAACTTTCTAACCCCGTAGTCATGCAAGTCTCATGAAAGCACCATGAAATGTAGGTTTGTGCTCCCAGCGCAGATTTCCAGAGCTAGGTATTCAGCAGTCCCAAGCCTTCCACTCCCTTACTGCTTCATTTCTCTTCCTCCCGCCGGTGAGCTGTGGTGAGGGAGGGCCTCGGGTCCCGGAGAGCCACAGCTCTGGTACGTTACCCCATTGGCTGAGGTCTGCTCTTTTCTCCAGGTGTGTGCAGTCTGATGCATCCTCTTTCCTGTTGCTCTCTCAGGATTAGTTGTGCCAATTAAATTTTCTAATTGTATCCAGCTTTAGGAGGAAGCCTCTGTCTCTCCTCTCATGATGCCATCTTTAATCCAAGTCCTGGAATTTGCATTCTTAATCAGGCTCCACAGAGAATTCTAGTCTCATCTATGAAGTCTGAGAATCCCTGTGATGTCTGCCCTCAGGTGAGTGGGGATGTAGAATGAGCAGCGCAGGGAACACGGAGCTAGCGCCCTGGCAGTCTCATTCTCCAGGGTGCTTGATAAGGGACCATGTGATAAAAAGCCTACCTCCCTTTCTCTTAGACAGTGAAAAGGCTGTGTTCCCTTCTGGCCAAAAATACCACATCTCTAGAGGCCTACTGAGGTGAGTCAGCAGCTAAATAAACCAAGTTGGGGGAGGCAGGCTGGATTTCACAAGGGAAGTGGGCTGGAGAGGAAGCAGAATAAAAATGATGGGCCTGCCAAGTAAAGCAGGTGAAAATTAACTAAGGGTGATGCTGCTCAAACTTTCTTTGAGACGCAGTGGAAGGAGAAAAGAAACTTCTTTGAAAGCAGTCAGCCCCAGAGTTACAGCCAGAGAACATCTCTGTGGCTTCAGGGAAAGAGTATGTGACAGGGAAAGGCTGTGACAGAGAGGCTGTGGGTTCAAGGCCTGGCTAGGCCACTCATTTGCTCTGTCTCTCTGGGAGGAGCAGCTCACCATCTTGTCTGTAGAGTTCCTCACCTATAGAAAGTGCACAATTTCCCTCCTTTCCCCATGCCTTTGGAAAGGTGGGCTGATGGTGTGTGATGTCTGAAAGAAACTCCTCCCCATGGACAACCCGGCCTATAGTTGTGCTCCACAGGAGGAAACAGGAGCACCAGCCCCACAGTCTACTTCCCACTGCTTGACCACAGCTGGTGCTCACCCACCAAGACTGAACTTCCTCTTCTTCCTACCTAGTCCCATCTTTCTCTCCACCTCCATGTTAGCTTGAGGTTCTTTTTTTCGCCTAGGACATTCTTTTCATCTCCACATGTTGCCTTCTCATCATTCAGGTCTCAGCCTAACTATCACCTCTTCAGGGACACCTTCCCCAGCCTCCTGTTCCAGTATTTTCCTCCCTCTCTCCTCCCCAGGTGCTCTCTATTATGTCACCCTCTCATGGCTTTGTCTCAGGACTCAGCACGCTCTGAAATCATCTCTTTCCTTCATTTGTTCACGGGTTGACTGTCCAGGCCTTCACAGCATGTGAGCTCCTCAAGGGCAGAAGGCTTCCTTCCCATGAGCATGCCCCTGGGGCACTGTAGCCGCCCACACCCAGCCACAGAACAAAGGCACACACAGACTTGTCCCTCTCTTGCTGCCTCTGAGCCCACCTGCCCTCTGTTCCACTACCCGCTCTTCTCTTTATCTCTTTTGGTCTTTGTATCTCTGCCCTTCCCCCAGCCCCCACCTCATCCTCTAAGCCCCCCGGCTGGGACTGAAACAGTTTCCCCTACGTGGCACTGGAGAGGAAGGTGGTATAAGCCCTTCCACTCCTTCCAGGACACTGGGCTAAAATAATCCAGGTTCAGCAGGAGTCACCAAAGACCTTCTCTAGCTAATGTTGCTAAAAACATGGCTCTAATGTATCATTCTGCCCACAGTTTTTCCTTGTCATCAAAGACAGTCTTACAGCTGCTCAGTTCCAGAAGGGTGGGACTCAGGAGGTGGAGGGTGAGAACTCCATTCTGGCACGTTATCTGACAGGCATTGGTGATGAGATATGGGGGTCCAAAGTGAAAAGTCCTCCACGGAACTAGAAAAGGAGGAAAATAAGATTGCCCCCGACAAGCAAGCAGGAAACCGACCAAGCTTATATCAGGACTGCACACTGGGGCACGTCTCAGTGAAGGCGCCAGCATTTCTAAAGGAAGACTCTCTCCTGGACAGAGGGGTTGGTTAGTCCTGGAATTAGAGCACCTTTTATTAAGCCTCATTACTTGCCAAACACCTCACTGAGAGATATCCTTATATTAGTGCCTTTAATCTTCCCTGCAGCCCTTTCTTTGCTGTAACTGGTCTTATCAAGACTAGATTACTGAAACCCATGAGAACAGGAATTCTTTTGTTTCTCCTAATTCTTTTGCTTACAGTTTTGTCCAAACATCACAGCACACACACAATACTGGAAGGAACAACCAACATTGGTTGATTAATTCCTCTGGCCAGAGGAGTTCCTCCCTTGTGAAGATGACCTCCTCCCTTTGCTTCTGCGTTTACAGCAGCTCCGTGACCGATTCCTTGCTCTTATCCTGAGGTCTTTCTGTTCCCTCTGTGAGGAATGCCTCTTTCATCTTTGACAGACACCCCTTTTCTTAAAGCAAACAGCCTGGCATATGGCTGAGGGTGGTCAAAAGCTACAACTTCCCATTAAAAAGTAAGTCCTGGGGATATAAGGTTTAGCATGGTGACTACAGTTAATAAGACTATATAGCATATTTGAAATCTTCTAAGAGAGTACATCTTGAAAGTTCCCATCATAAGAAAAAAAAGAATGTGTAACTGGCAGTGGATGTTAACTAGACTTAGTGTGATCATTTCACAATATACATAAATATCGAAAATCGTGTTGTCCACCTCAACTAATGTAATGTTACATGTCAGTTCTCTTTCTCTCTAAATATGTGTGTATATAATGTGTATAAATGTGTGTGTATAATATATAATATGTATATCATATACAAACACATATATTTAGCTTGCTGGCTGGGCAAATAGACATCTGAAAGTAAGACACCCATGTCTGAGGTACTGCCACAAATAGCCATGTGACATTGGGCAAATTAACCATTTGTGTCTGTTCCCTGCATTAAATGGATCTAAGAAAAGCTAATCCTACAGCTATTGTAGGAGTTAAAGCATAAGGAGCTAATTATTACAATAAGAGTTAAAATGTGATTAAAGACAAAGTACAGTACCTGGAAGGGAAAGACAGGCTGGAGGGCATATTTTGGTGAGACCGTAGCAAGTGCTGATCAAATGATACCTGGTAGAGGTTTTTGGTTTGCAAGCGTAAGAAATTGCATTTGACTAACTTAAGTGCTTTTTTAAAAAGGAATTTATAAAGATCTGGAGCACTAGTGGGATCAAAGAGTAATCTGAGTGATCAGCCTTGGGAAGGATGGGCCTAGAGGGAATCTTCACCTGTTGAAATTCATTTAAGAGCCTTATTCTGGGTGTTGTACTGAGATGATTTAGCTCCAGTTGCCTTCCATTCTGATCCAGGTTTCAGTTCCCTTAAAATTTAAATTCTGGGATAGAAATTCTGGGTCAGGTTGTGTGTTTTCTTCTGGGGGGAGAAGAAAGGTACGGTGACTGGGAGTCACCAGGATCATAAAGAATGGGGCCCGGGTTGAAACTGGTATCAATTTCCTGTCACTATCATAAACTACCACAGCACAGAAAAGAACAGAACCTGCGTTCAAGGCCTGCTGCTCCTTACATCTGAAGGGCTCTCATCAGGAATCTACCTTCCAGGGACTTACAAATTTATTATTTGTTATTTTATTATTTTACAGACCTGGATATCAAAAGTCCAAAATCAATCCCAGTGGGCTAAAATCAAGATATCAGCAGTGCGGTTACATAACATAAGGTAATCATGGATTCACTGTTGCTTCACCTTTGCCATGTAAAGTAACCTGATCAGTGGAGCAAGAGCCTATTATATTCCCAGCTCTTGTCCACACTAAGGCGAAGGGATTATGCACACAATCTGTAGGTCTGAAATGTACCTTTTGGTAAGGTGAGGATAGACAGGTAATCATATTGTGGTACAGCAAATGAGGCATTGGCACAAAGTTGTGATTGAGACCTTATGGAAAATTATGAGCACAAGTGTCTGGAGAAGGTGGGGAGGAGAGAGGGGTTCAGAAAGGAGGCGAATTCTGAGCTGACTTTTGATGGATGAGATTTGGAAGCTCACTTTTAAAGTGAGCTTCACATGTAAGCCAGGGGTAATCAAATACAGGTTTCTGGGTAAAAGACTAATGCTTTAATCTAGAACACAGCTGAATTTTAAAGAAAAATGCCAGAAATTAAATCCAGGCAGAATTAATCATTTAATCAGCCAGTCAGGCCACCTTGACTTGCTCTGGTGATTTAAGAGGGCTTAGACAAAGCATCTGGAGCCCATTTCTAAAGCTTGCCGCATCTTGAAATTCTTCTCATTTTAGGATTCCTAGTGAATTTTCCAAATCTTTTTGCTAAAAAATGCAAGAAAAGAGCAGGCATATGTTGAGTTGCTGGGAGCAAAAAGAGTCATGATACCATCTAGATAGTATGGTAGTTGAATTCACCAATCAACCAGTTGCCCTGGGCTTATTAGTCTCTTTTTAATCTTATATTGCAATATAGAACTGCAGGATGGCGTGAAATGTGAAAAAGAAAAGGGAGGGAGGAGGAAAGATTTTTAAAGCAAGCACAAAATTGAAAGGGAGCAAGTAGAAAGCAGGGCATGAAGTTCCAGCTGGCTAGCAGTGATTGATCACAGCTCCATTTGCTATTAGAGTTAGCGGTGGCGAGGGCTTATACCCTACACATTCCTTTTTCATCAGTTCCAGGGGTGACCCAGCCTAGAGTTAACCAAGCCTGAAGTCTTGGAGAATTCAAAGATTTTTTTTTTCATATTTGTAAATTTTTATCTAAGTAGCACATGCACAAATTTTTTAAAAATCAGATTTTACAGAGGGATTTGTAATGAAAGACAGCAATGTCTATCCCATGTTCCCCTCTCCAAAACCTATTTTCAGTTGTTTGAGGAGTTCCTAGCCTACCTGCAAATGATGTGTTTATGTCACTCTTGTTTGGTGCACATTTTAAGAGAAGATCTCCTGACTCTCTTCAGTAAACATAGATTTAGCTTCCATGTGGCATCATAGCAACCCCTCACTTCCATAAAGTTTTATTACTTTTTGTACTTCCTCTATTGATTATTGTTATCACTTTAAATGATATTCCATAACCTCTATTTTTTGTTCCTTTGTCTGTAAACAATAGGGCCTCTTTCTTCCTGCATTGAAAGGACTTTTTAACAGGTGATGCCAACAGGTGAAAGTAGTTACATCAGTTGTTAATAAATGGGCCACTGAAAAGGTATTTCCTGTGTAAATAAGCTTAAGAAACCTTGAGTAAATAGAACAAGTTTCTCTGTAATGGATCATCTCAGAGGCTTTGATGTGCAAATCTGTGCTAGGATGCTTCAAAGGGCATGTAATATGTAGCATTTCCCAAACTTTTGATCATAGAGACGTTTTTTCCACAACATCTATTACTGTCTTAGGGAAATGCTTGTAGAAAAATAGAGGAAGCAATCTCCTCTTTGATGTGATGGGAGGAACATCAAATCCCCTTTTAGCCAAATGGGAGTAGTCTGCTCCCACACCAAGCCCATGCTAGCTACTGGTGCTGCGCTAAAAGCCAGCACTGTGCACCCCATGAGCTCAGTACTACTAGTACCTCCATTTCACAAAGAGGGAAACCGAGGCATAGCAAGGGTAGTTTGTTCAATGTGCCACAGCTAGTCAGATGATGGGGTCAGGATTCAAACTGAGGCCTCAGGTTTAGAGTTCCCAAACCACACCATACTGTCTTCCCCATGAACTGCTGCACTTTCCGAAATGAGGGCAGTGCAAAAGGACTTTTCAAAGAGCTTAGTCATTTTAACTAGACTCTGTTATTTCTCTAATAATCATGCTGTCTCTTATCTCCACAGAGCAATTAATAATATTTTATAACAGCATGTATGTTCCTTATCCCATTTGATTCTTATCTCACCCAACCCTGTTAGTGGAGCTGATGAATATACAGAAGTTCAGGGTACTGGTCAACTCAACCTAGCTAATCAAGGATTTAAACAATCAGGAGTTTGTCTTCTTACTGGCTATACCCAAGTGAGTAGGTTTCCAAATTTAGCAAAGAAAAACTGGCTCTGGTTACCTTAGGATTTCATGTAAAGAATGAATTATTCTTTTAGTATAAGTATGTCTGCAATATTTGAGGCACACACTAAAACATTATCCATTGTTTATCTGTAATTTTTATCTGCATATTATCTGGCAGCCTTATGAATAAGAACAGAATTCAGAACACAGGCTTATGTGAGAGAAGAGCAGAGAAGGCTCAGGGACCAGGAAGCAGTGTGAGGGTACCCTAGTTCTCTGAGCTTCCTTGCTAGTGTGTGCCAGTGGCGTAAGGTGGACAGGGAGATACTGACTCTCTAAGCCCTCCTAGCAGCTATGGAAGCCTGGACTGGCAGAAACACAAGTGGCAACTCTAGCCACAGCAGTCTCCTCCAGGGCTCTGTGAACGGTGTCCCGGTTGGCAAGGTCTAACCGTGCGCCCATGGCTCTCTCAGGCGGTATCCAGAATAGTTGCATGTCGACCTCTACCTCAGCAGCCAGCTGCAAAGTGCTTGGCTGCCCATCGTGGGCAAGGGACCCATGGACCCACAAGAGTTCATATTCCAAATGCCCCCAGAGCAGGGCTCACAGCCCAAGCCACAACTCATTGCAGTCAAAATGCTCAGGGATCCCTGGCAGGCACGGCTCCAGGCAGCATAGGCCCACACAAATCTCTTTCAAATATATCCGTTAAGTACGGCTTTGTGGCTGATGGCACGTACTAGCAACCCCACTAGCTTCCCAGTGATGGCTTTGTGTGCATGTTCTGCAAATTGGAGTTTCACTGTTAGTTTCCAATACTTAATATGCAATAGATACTTGGCATTGAACTCTGTTTGCAGTTATTATAAAATAAAATTTAACATACCACTCATCAATAAAAGAAATGGAGGCCTATTAAAGTCTTTAAATATAACTTTAACTCTTGCAAATGTTTGAGGGGTCATAAAAAATGGTTTCAAGTCTTTTATCACCTCTGTGCGAAACTGTTTTCAATGCTGATGAGAACGTGAAGAGAACACATTAAAAAGTCAATTAGGATTTGCTTGTAAACATTTAGACATAAAACTTGATGGGAAAAGCTATGTTGACTTCCACTTTCACTGGGACTTAGAAAGTCCCAAGAGAACATTGTTCCCACCCTAACAACAAGAACAAGCCAGGTGAGCTATACAAAATCACAATTTTTTGAAAGCCTGTAAGAGCGTTCAGGTTGTAAAGAAACCTAATGAACCAAAATCCCGAAAGTGACAAGGACTTCCTAGGAGAGATGCTTTTATCCTTGCCAGTGCAGTGAACGGAAGAGGAAGCTGATAAGAACAAATAGCTGAACCTTCAAAGCAATTTTAAAGCGATTTAGAATCCCCAGGGGCTCAGACCCCGAGGCGGTCTGTACCTAGCCCCTGACCTTTTCCCAGGGGTCCTCCATGAGTGTGCCCAGGACAGCACTGGGGGCACAGTGAGACCGCGGAGCACAGCTGTGCCAGCTGACTCCGAGCAGGACTGAGCGAGCTGGCCCAGCTCTACGGTCATGGCGCTGAACATGAGGCAGCAACTGCTCACCCCTGGGTGGGGGAAGGGCAGCCGGGGATGTCATTTGACCCCAGGGACAGGTGGGCGGGGCCTGCAGGAGTCCCAGGAGGAGGCCGAGGGAATCGCTCCGGCGTTACACTAGGTTAGGGCCTTCCCTACTGGGGGAAGGGCTGCAGAGCCTGCTGGAGTCCAAGCGCAGAACAGGCATACTGGGAGAAACCCCCAGGCCTTGCACTGAGCCCAAGGCAGGGCTTGTATATCTGGGAGAGGGTAGAACGCAGACAGACAAGAGGCAAAACCAGACAACACCTGCTAAAGCCCAAGACTGAGAGAAGAGTTGATAAAATCCCCCAGGGCCTTCATGTCCCAAGTCCTGTTAAAGGGAAGGTTCTGATTCCCCCTTCAAATAATGTGAAGCCCGTGATGAACTGAATCTAACTAAAGCAACAACACTTTAGACCAAGATAACTGCAACTAGGGTGTCTCAAACTTTCTCATTCTGCAAAACAGAAAAGGTCTGCCATTTTCTAGATAGGACTATTCTTTTCTTCCAACTATACTATTCATTTGTAATTCATGATGCCTGAATTTAATCAAAATCAAATTAAAAGACACATGAAAAAAAATGGAAAAAGTTACTCTTCCCTAAAGAGAAAACAGTAAATAAAACCTACAGAGTAGAATTGTGGGAATGATTTAAAATATTAATAATAAATATAGAAAACGATAGAGTGGAAAAAGTGAACAGATGGACAATTTCAGAGCCAAATGGAAATGCTATAAATGAAAAATATATCAGAAATAAAGAATTCCTTCAGTGAGTTTATTAGCAGACTGGACATACCAGAGAAAGGAATCAGAAATTGAAGACAATCTGAAAATTTGCATTTGAACTCTATTTGCATATATGCAAATATATACATTTTATATATGCAAATATATATAAAATCAAACACATAAAATATTCAGATGGTCTAGAAATTTTCTAAAATATATAAGACATTAACCCAAGATTCAATAAATTCCAATCCAAGGAAGAATAAGTACAAAGAAATAAAGATGTGTCTGAAGAACTCTTAGACACATCATAATCAAACTGCTGAAGAGCAAACATAAAGAGAAAATCTTAAAAGCTACCAGAAAAAATAAGACATATCAAGGGGAACAACAATAGAAATTATAGCTTCTCCTTGGAAACACTGGAGACAGAAGACAGTAGAATGACATCTTTATAGTGTTGAAAGGAAAAATATCAATCTAGAATTCTAGGTCCACTGGAATTATTTTCCAAAAGTGAAGGTAGGCAAAACAAAGATATTTTCAAAAAGTGAAGGAAATTGTCTCAAATGAACCTCTATTGTAAAAGATATAAAATAAATTATTTAGGTATTTTATTTCTCAAAAAGAAACCCACCAGATAGAGACCAGTTCTTCAGTAAAGAATGAAGAAAATTAGAAGGAAAAAACATGTTAATAAATATAAAGGGTATTCAACACACACATAAACACACATATACACACTGTAAAGACTACTGATCTCTTACAGTAAAAATAATAACAATGCAATATAAGGCCCTGGCATATTTAGAAGTAAGGTTTTTTTGACAAGAGCACAAAGGGTAAGAATGGTAATTAAAATACATTGTGAAGTAGTAGAATAATTTTTTATTGTAGATGTGACAAGTTAGAGATGCGTATTATAATCTCTAGATCAGAAAAAAACAATTCTGTACTACAAAAAAAAATACAGACATAACCAACACAGAAAATTAAAATTAAAATGAATACCTAAGAATACTTAATTCACACCAAAAAAGAGGTAGGAGGAATTAAAAAAACAAAGAACAGAAGAAGCAACATAAAATACTACTACAATTGATTAAAACCCACATATATCAATAGTTGCATATGGACTAAAGAGCCAAATGTAAAGCCAGAGATGATAACATGGACTGAAAAAAAGGAAAATCCAGAGATTATCAAAATGGCTAAAAAAAAATACATTGTTCATAAGAAACACACTTTAAAGACACAGAAAGCTTAAAAGTGAAAGAATGGAGAAGGATATAACATTCAAAGGTTAATCATTAAAAATCTACCATTGAGATATTTTGTAACAAAGCAGAACTTCAAGACAGAATATCACCAATATAGATAGACATTTCATAATAATAACAGAGCTAAGTCATCAAGAAAATACAATGATTTTAAGTGTTACAGAGCTGAAGAAAAGTATAGATAGATCCAAAATTATTGTTGAAGAATTTAACACCTATCTCTCAGCAATTGATAGGACAATTAGACAAAAAAATTAACAAAGACATGTAAGCTATAACTCAACTTATTTGACAGTTAAAGAGCACTACACCCAACAACAGAAAAGAATTGTGTCATCATCTTAAGTGCACACAAAAAAATTCACCAAGATAGACTATTGTCTGAGCCATAAGGCGAGTCTTCATAAATTTTAAAAGTCAAAATTGTACCAAATATGTTCTTTGGCTATAACAGTACTAAATTAGTAATCAATAGCAATAAAATATTCCAACAGAATTTTCTGCAATGATGGAAATGTTTTATATCTATACTAACCAACAGTAGTCACTATCCACGTGGGACTACTGAGCACTTGAAATTTGGCTAGAGTGACTTAGCAAATTAATTTTTAATTTTAATTCATTTTAATTAAATATCCACATATGGCCAGTGGCTATTATGTTGGACAGTAAAAATCTAGAAAGTCTCCAAATATATATCACACACAAAAGATTTTAGGTGAATCAGAGATCTAAACCTAAAAGCTAAAACTATAAATCTTACAGAATAAAACATAAGAGAATATATTCATGAACTTGGTATAGTAGGAATTTCATAGAGAAACCAGTAACTGTAAAATAAAATACTGATAAATTAGACTTCATTAAAACTAAAATCTTTTGCATGCAAAAAGTTACCATTAAGAAAAAAAAACTTAAGTTCTCCAGTCTGGGAGAAAATAATTGTAAAATAACACCTGACAAAGGAGTTGTATCTAGCATATATGAAGAGTTCTTAGTACTTGAAATAAAAAGACAAATGAACAAATAAAAGTGGGTAAAGGTTTACCCAAACACCTCATAACGGAAGATTTATAAATGGTCAAAAAGCACATGAAAATCATGTTCAACATAATTATTTATCAAGAAATTGCAAATTAAACAATTAGATATCACTACCAACCAAGCAGAATGGCTGAAATTAAAAACACTGATACTACTAAACATTGGCATAGATGTGTAAACAACAGGAATTCTACTGTTATAAAGTGATACCATTTAGAAAACCAGGGACTTTGTATAAAGCTAAACGCACATCTACCATATTACCCCACCACTTCACTCTGGGTATTTATCCATGGAAAATGAAAATATATGTCTACAAAAGGACTTGTGCAAGAATATTCATAGCAACTTTATTCATTAATAGCCAGAAACTAGAAACAACCAGCTAGTCATCAATAGGAGACTGGATAAGCCATATATGGCTTATTTATTTATGCAATGGAATATTACCCAGCAATTAGAAGTAACAGATCACCCATACATGCAACAAGTTGAGTGAATCTTAAAAACATTATGCTTAATAAAAGGAGCCAGACACAAAGGAGTACACATTGTATTATTCCATTTCTATGAAGTTCTAGAATAGGCAAAACTCTAAGAGTCCAGATCAAATAGCTGCTTCTAGGTTCCAGGTGTTGACTGAGAGCAGGCACAAAGGATCTTTCTAGAGTCATGTAACTATATTGTGACTGGGAGGTATGTTTTACTTGTCAAAAATGACCAAAAGTATACACATTTAATCTGTGTGTTTCACTGGATGTAAGTTAAGCTTCAAAAAACATTTCTAATATATAATGAAGTATGTTCAGGAAAAGCAGGCTTAAGTGTCTCATTAAAAAATTCAGAATACTTTGGAAGTATAGTGCAAATTCAATATTTAATATCTTCTACAATATATGTATTTTATTTTTCTTATTTTATACACACACACATATATATATGATTTTTTTGCACCCAGCCTTATCTAAATGCTCCAGAATGCCCTGCTGTTTGTTTCAGCATGTCCTGCAAATGTAACACTTTTCCACATGGGCCGCAATGGGAAATGCTGAGAAGTACCACTCCGCCTGGAGTTGAAGCAGAGATAGGACTGGGAGAGAGAATGTTTGGGAGGCAGGATGCACAAAAATGTGAAGGGCTGTCTATGTCATAGGGCTGCTGTAATGATTAAAGTGAAATGGAAGCTACAGAAGTAAAATGGTATCATATATCTAATGTTCTTGGCACAACTCTTGGTTCCATAGCAGGTGTCAGTAAGTATTATCTCCTCTCCCCTCTTGGGTTCTATTGTTTTGGAGAGGTGTGGATTTTCTCTTTCTATATGGAAACCGACAAGTTGTATTTGAGGAAACACTTTTTTAATACCTTTTCTCCTACAAAACGTTGGAGTATTCAAGGGATCCAGTTTGGGTGGCTCTTCAGAAATGGGCTAATTTGTGAAAAAATATTCTGAGTCTTCATAATTGCGGTCTTAAGCTACATGCAAATAAGTAATTCAAAATTCATTAATTGGTCTTGATGCAATCATGTGAGTTATGAAAAGGGCAATATTCCTGCAAAACTGAAACTTTGTCATAATGAAGATGTCAGTAGGGAGCTTTTCAGAAATATAAATAGACTTCTTTCCAAACAATAGGCAAATACTTAATTTAAAATATCAAAGTTAGAAATTAATTTATTTGTTGATATGCAATTTGTTTATTTATTGGTACGCAAGGTGAACCAGAAAAAAAAAGTTTCTTCAAACAGTCCTTATCATTTAATCTCTCAAGTTATTAGGAAATATATGTCACAGATGAAAATGTCTTTCAAGGCTGTTTTAAGCCAGTAAATTGAAATAAAGGGTTGGTTTTTAAGTACTACTGTTTTAGACTCAGGGTAATTATCAAAATAAGGAAGGTGCTGGGTTTTATTTCCTGCTTTGAACCGGAGGCCTGAAAGCTAGGTTTCTTTTGGGCCGTAACATATTCTGTATTTCCCTAACATTTAACTTTTATTTTATAATTTTCAAAGACATGCATGGAGCACCCATGGAATGCCAGGTCACACACATTTCTGCTTTTACTTTTTCATACCCTTCCTTCTCCCATTTCACAGTTGGTGGAGTTGAGGGGCAACATAGGGTGGTTAATATAGCTATCTAGAGTCCATAGCTGATAGAAAGCTCAGCTGGGATTTAAGTCTTATGCCGTCTCTATTTCCCAGCAGTTTCTATCATCCCACCCTGACTGTGGGCACCCATAATCCATGAAGAAATCTGAAGGGAAGAGGCCACTGTGGCGTCAAAACCCCCTCAGCCTTCTGCAGGAGTGTGTGTCAGACAGGAAGATCTCAGAGCAATGCGGCCGGGGGCAGAAGAACCCAGCCGGCAAACGCAGCTTACAGGGCTCTCCTGGGGTCTCTCTGCCCAGCCCAATCCCCCAAAAAGGGTTTTAGTGATGTTTGGTTTTCCCCACCTGGGTGTGCTTCAGAGCATCTCTGGTCTAGGATCCCAGCTCCCCGCGCCCCAGGCTACTCACAGCAAGCAGATCCCAGCCTCCAACAAACACTTGTTTCTCGGCCTGCTAAAGACTGTGAGGATAAGTATTGGCCCCTTGCATGTACAATAAACAGCACCCAGCTACCCTGGTGGATTCAAGAGGCATAAAAGGCACACTTTTGTGTGATGTGAGAAAAGACATCACAGTCTGTTGCAAAGCCATGAAACGCTCACCATTTTATTCACCTCCCAGGAGCCTTCTGCAAGCATTTCTCTTTAACTAGTTTAAATTATTTTTCTTATCTAAGTTGAATGCCTCAGCTAACTCAGGAATTGGTGAACTTGGTTAATAGGACTCCTGAGGAAAGCAAAACATGAACAGATTTGTCTTTTTTATATTGGAGTTGTTCTTGCCAATGGGTTTCAGCCCCAGGCAAGTTCACTATGGCTTCAATGAGACCAAAAAATGACAATGTAATGTTCTTGGAGTGAAAGGGTTATACCCAACTTTATTCCCTTGGTGGCAGGTCAGTCACTAGAATCTGTCCACTCAGAGCAAGTCTGCATGCAGCAAGCTGGTCTCTGCCTCTGGGCCTCTCTGTCCCTGCAGCTGTCTCAGTCTCTGTCCTTGGCACTGCCACCACTCCAGCCTCTGCGCTCCTGCAGCCGTGCAGCCAAGAGCACTGGACAGAGTTCTTTATATAGAGTCAATAGCAACGTATTGCCCACATGTGTGTAGTGAGCAAGCCGACCAGGGCCAGGTGAGAATCCTGGCCATTGGAACCTTCACTTTCTTCACAAGTTGACATTTCATCCATACATCCATAAAAGTCACAGGCAAAGCTCAAAGCCTTCCTAACATGTACCTTTTTGTTTGCACTTTATATTGGCTTCAGAAATTGGAAAAATGAGGATTTGGAAGCAATTTCCCTCATAAAATAATATTATCGGCATTAAGACTCCTTATCTATACTTTTCAACAGGTTAATATTTATCTGCAATTACCTGAGACTTAGTTATAGCTTTTAGGACACGCTTAACTTTTGAGTGACCATTCAGTACCAGGCACTTTAGATACACTTCTCTAATGATTACCCTGTAATAAAAATATCACTTCCGCATTTTACCAATAAGGAAACCGAGCCTGAGAGATTAAATAATAATAAAAACAGCAATAAAAGGGAGAGTTAATAATTAGTAAGCACCCACTAGGTAACAAGTACTGTGCAAAGTACTGTGTATATCCTTGAAAACCGCATCCCATTTCCTCTTCTCAGCAATACAACGAGCTTGATACTATTATTACTACACTTCACAGATGGAAAAAAGAGATGAGAGAGGACAGGTAACTTGCCCCAGGTCACATAATTCGTGAGTGGCAAAGCTGGGATGCAAACATGGGTCAGATTGACACCAAGTCCACACAGTCACTCTACTTAACAGTTGGATTCCAACCCAAATGTAACTCCAAAGCAGATACACTTTCCACTGCCATGTTTCCTAGCAAGAAATACCAATCCCAGGGAGTGGTTCACAAAGGTGGTTTCAATAACTCAACTGATTTGATCCGGCCTAGCCTGTAATAATCCCACCTGGACAACACCCTTCTGTGTTTGGAGCACATGCTTAGAGTTTGTCAGACCCATTCCTCCACTGCCTCCTATGGGCTGAGTGACCTTGTAGGTGTTACTCAGCCACTCTGAGCCTCCATCCCTGATACCTTAAATGGGAGAAAAAATAGTACCCACCTTTGAAGATTGTTGTACAAATTAGATGAGAAAATGTTGAGAAAATCTTGGCATTTGGTAGATGATTATAAACAATAACTGCTATTATAACATACCAAATAAAAATATACCAAATAAACAACATATTTAGGAGCAAAATATCACCCATGTTTTCCATCATAATCTTGTCATTACCTAGCCTGGTGACTTTGATAAATTACACTGAGGTTTCTTAACCTCAGTTTATTCATGGATAAGATGTGAACAAATGGCTAGATGTTTTTTAAGTTACCTTCAAACTCTAATATTTGAATATATGAATATGTATGATTGCTTTGTAATTTAGAGATTACTATAAAATGTACTATATTATTATCATAATCACCTTCTTGATCACAGAGCTGAGAAAGAGAGCAGAGTTGATACCTATTGGCAGGCACCGTACGTGTGTGTTCTATTCTATTTCTTCCTCAGGTGCCTCCAAGGGGTTGGTATTTTGAAACAAATGTTACAGGAGAATCTGAGGTTCAGAGAGAGAAAATGACTTGTCTGAGTTTGGAAGTCAGACAAGAGGGGATAGCTTTCAAATTCACATCTGTCTACCACAATCAGCCTTGGAAGTGTCCTCTGAAGATTCACCAGGCTCACTGGGGACTTCAGGACCAAGGGGACATATCTATCTGTAGCTTCAACAAGTACCTCACCATGTGTAGGGGTTTTCAGGCCTTGCACCTTTCCACGTATCTCAGCCACGAGGAGCAAAGGAACCACTGGGGAAAGGGAAGGGACACAGGAATTACAAGGCTCCTCTCCCTACTGCTGGGCAACCAAATGCAGAGCACCCTCTCAGAACTCTCAGAGTAAAAATACTCCTTGAAAGAATTTGCTATTTCCCCCCAAAAGCAGGGATGTTTAAAAAAATGTAGGTCACAGTTTATACTGGTTCAATTTGAATTATATATGAGGGGTAACTATAAATTTTTAATTTATAATTTGAATAATATATTGAGGTGGGACACTATAAACTTTAAAAAATAGGTTTTCTTTTTTCAATCAGTTTTAGGCTTACAGCAAAATTGAGCAGAAGGTACAGAGAGTCCCCATGTACACCTTGCCCCCACACGTGCACAGACTTCCCCATTATCAGCATCTGCACATTTGTTTCTATCCAACCTGCACTGACACATTATCAACCAAAGTCCATGGCTTACGTCTAGGTTCACTCTTGGTGGTATAATTCTGTGGCTTTAGGTAACTGTAGAATAACACGTATCTAGCACAATAGTATCATACAGAGTAGTTTCACTACTCTAAAAATCTTCTGTGCTCAACCTATTAGTCCTTCCCCACTGCCCCATCAGTTTCTGAACACCACTGCTCTTTTCACTGTCTGCATAGTTTGTCCTTTTCCAAAACACCACGTAGCTGGAATCACACAGCATGTAGCCTTTAAGATAGACTTCCTTCACTTAGTGATAACACATTTAAGATTCCCCCATGTCTTTCTATGGCTTGACAGCTGATTTCCTTTTAGCACTAAACACTATTTTAATATTCTGTAATACCACAGTTGATTCACATTCTAAAGAACATCTTGGTTGCTTCCAAGTTTTTAGCAATTATGAATAA
Source organism: Manis javanica (assembly GCF_040802235.1). Taxonomy (NCBI): domain Eukaryota; kingdom Metazoa; phylum Chordata; class Mammalia; order Pholidota; family Manidae; genus Manis; species Manis javanica. The sequence continues at coordinate 103,638,100 of NC_133162.1, forward strand.
TCACTATAAACATCTGTGTGGGGGTTTTGGCGTAGACATAGTTTTCAGCTCCTTTGGGTAACACCAAGGAGCATGATTGCTGGACTGTATGGAACAGTGTGTTTGGCTTTGTAAGAAACTGCCCAACTGTCTTCCAAAGTGGCTGTCCTGTTGTGCATTCCCACCAGCAATCCTGTCGTTCTCCATCCTCACCAGGATATGTTGTCAGTGCTCTCGATTTTGGCCATTCTGATAGGTGTGTAGGGGAATCTCATTGCTTTGATCGCAGTTCCCTAGTGACATATGATGTGGAGCATCTTTTCATATGCTTATTTGCTATCTACGTATCTCAAATGGTGAGGTGCCCATTTTTAAATTGGGTCATTTTTTATTGGGTTTGAAAAGTTCTTTGAATATTTTGGATAAGAGGCCTTTATAAGGTGTGTTTTTAGCAAATATTTTTTCCCCAGTATGTGGCATATCTTCGCATTCTTTTGACCCTATAAGCTTTCCAAGTCTTAAAGCCTTTAAGGTTATATCCCAGGCTTAACACCATCTTCAATCTGTCTGAGGCTGGGGAAACTGAAAGGACTATATTGCTAACATGGATGCCTCCCAGCCCCCAAACACCAGAAGTGTTAGCAAGAAAAATTACCTGAATTCAGATCCTATGCTACTATCTACCAATCCACGCAGACAACCAGGTCCACTTTATCTCAGATGTGGTTACGGAGGAGCCTTGGGAACATGGAATGAGCAGACTGCTCACTCACAAAGCACAGAACCCCGCTCTAGAATTTCCATTCCATCATATCAGGGGCTTAATCTGAGCTCTACCTCTGACAGGGACTGTTGCTGAAATTACAGGTTAGGAGACCCTGAAGATCAAGTTTGACAAATAAGCATTCATTAGTCTTTCATTATAATGAAATATTATGTATTATACATCAAGTGACCCCTATGTTTATGACATAAATTAGTTATAAAGACATATACATTTCTCAAGATAATTATAATCTTCTGGGCACTATATGACACATATAAATGTGAATTGCTTTTCAGGTAAGAGAGGCAATATATGTTGAGAATTACTGTGGCTTATTGTATCCATCAAATCTTAGATTAGGGAGAGAACTTAAAGTTCATCTCATCTAATGTTCATTTCAGTACAAGTATCAGAAAAGCCTCGATGGGAACTCTAGTTCCAAATAACTGGCTTTGTGACCATAGGCAAGTTGTTTGATGTCCCAAGGACTGTGCCTTCTCTTCTGTAAAATATGTATACTAAACTTCTGGTTAGACATGGCTGATGGAACACATGTGTTTGTCTCTACTCTGTCCTGAAACTTTTAAAATGACAGCAAATAATTTTTTACCCATAAAAAACAAGAGAGTGGGAGAGGATACAGTCATGGGCAAACCAGTTACTGCCCAGTGATTATGCAACAAACAAGTTTGTTTCATGTCACACTATTCCATTATTGTTTATTTTTCATTATATTTTAAACCTATCTCTTATAATTTAAATATTCAAAAATATTTACAATTAAAGTGTAAATATTTTGCATAATCATATTTGTGAAACCACGAAAAACATAATGTTTATGTGAATATGACAGTATTTCCTTGACAGTTTTATCATTTAACTTGTGGACATCCTATGATCCCTTGGTTCCTGCCATATTCAACCCCTTATGATGATGACTTATATGTGGTCTTTAGAATAAACCACAGCATTCTGAAGACTTTATATAAAAGATAGATTTTATATAAAAAATTTCATTTTTACTCTGATTCTTAGAGTAAGGCTTAATTATGTCAAAGTCTTTCTTATTCTAAACTATAGGAACTCTAATATAAAGTATCCTTAATAGAAATACAATTTATTTCTATTTTTCTACTATTTTTGTTATGAGAATAACTTGTTCTTAGGACTTGAAAGAAGCCATTCCAGAATGAAAAAGTTCAGAAGTGTGGTTACTTCTTCAAGATCCAGGTGGGGAAGGATGATAGGATGTAGAGGAAACTCCAGTACATTGACACACAGCTATTCATTTGTGATATTATTAATATTGCTTGAAATAATTCTTTAAGAGGCTACTTCCTCATTAACCTCTAACATACACTTAAAGAGCAACTTGTACGAAATAAATTTAAGTGATGATAGTACCATCTTGCTTAACATATCATATGTTTGCTTTCATTTGATTGCCTTCATTTGATTGCTTTCCAAGAGAGCAGCCACTTTGACAACAGAAATATTCAACTGCCTGCAAATGTGTATCATCCACACACCTGTGAATATGCATCTTGAGCACCTATGAGCTATCTGTGATGACTTGCTTCACTTGTGTTAAGAAAACATCTTAAAGTGCTCGGTACTCATTAGTTTCTGCATTATCATATAACATGGTCAGTTCATATACTGCAGCCAGTTATAAAAGGCACCCACCTGAACCTCAACTGTGAGAGCTTAAAGTACAAGAAATACAATATATTTATACCCAGATACTCTATTTCCACTTTAACAACCCATATGAAGAAAAGTTGATTATTACCAGTCTGCAGGAAGTTGGAAACAGGCTTAATATTACACTGTCTCTAAAACATAAGTAAAGGATTTTCTCCTTTAGCTGGTAAAGGCTAGCATTTTTCTTAAGCATTAATTTTGAAAAGAAATTTTACAAATTGCAGTAATGTTTCCCTTCTGTATACATGTGAATAATGTAACTTAATTTCATTTTTATTCTGATTCTTGCATTCTTTTATTAAATAATTTTCTTCAAATGAGAACTAGTCCCTTTAACTCCATCTCTGTAGCCCTTATAAGCATGTGTTCCTTTGTTAGGCCAACTCAACCACCTGGTGCTGAACATTTAATTTGAAGAGCAACTCCAGCACCTGGCATTAACTGTTAGTCTCTCTGCATCTATTTCAGCTGTGATCTTTGTGTATTTGTGTTAGTCATTTCACTGACATTTTATAAAGAAAAAGAATGCAGAAAAAACTAGGAAAAGAGAACAAGTAATAGTAAAGTCAAAATGATATGATGTGGTAGGATTTTTGGTAAAAAAATAAATGCAAAATTAAAGAGATGGTTATAGCGTCTTGCCAATGGGTTTCAGCCCCAGGCAAGTTCGCTATGGATTCAGTGTGACCAAAGAAAATGACAGCAAAACGTTCTTGGGGTGAAAGGGTTATACCCAACTTTATTTCCAGGTGGCAGGTCAGTCACTAGAATCCCATTCACTCAGAGCGAGTCTGTATGCAGCAAGCCAGTCTCTGCCTCTGGGCCCCTCTGTTCACACAGCCGTCCTGCACAGCCATCATTGGGCCTCTGTCCTCAGCGCTACCACCACTCCAGCCTCTGCTCTGCTCTCCTGCTGCCTTGCAGCCCTGCCACTGTGTTGTGCCCAGAGCACCAGGCAGAGCTTTATATATAGAGTCAACAGCCATGTATTGTGTGCAGTGAGCTAGTCAACCAGGGCCAGGTGAGAATCCTGGCCATAGGAACTCTCATTTTATTCACATATAGAAAGTCTTTTAAAGCTGAAAAAAATATATTTTAGAATTTAGTGTAATAGGTAAGATTTGCTCATTTTATAAAGAGTGTGGTAGGTGTCTTGCCAATGGGTTTCAGCCCTGAGCAAGTTCACTATGGATTCAGTGAGAACAAGGAATGACAATGGAACATTCTTGGGGTAAAAAGGTTTATTACCTGGCTTGTTCTCCTGGCAATAGGTTGAGCACTAGAATTATGTCTGCATCTAATAGTCTGCAGGTCTGTAAATCCACCTTCATCTCTGCCTCCTCCCAGAGCACTGGGCAAAGACCATTATATAGTGACTCAGTCAATAATAGCTTATTGCCTATAGGTCTGGAAGCAGTAGCCTAGCAGCAGGCCAGTTACATCATCAAGTAGATTAGGGTCAGGTGAGGATCCTGGCCATAGGAACTTCAATTTTCCCCACAGTAGGTTGGGCTAGTTGTCAAATTTGTGTTGTCTTCCAAAAGAAATGATTCATTTAGTATGATGTTGTCTTGCCAATGGGTTTCAGCCCCAGGCAAGTTCACTATGGATTTAATGTGACCAAAGAAATGACAGTAGAAGGTTCTTAGGGTGAAAGGGTTATACCCAACTTTATTTCCATGCTGGCAGATCAATCACTAAAATCTTGTTCACTCAGAGTGAGTCTGCATGCAGCAAGCCAGTCTCTGCCTCTGGGCTTCTCTACCTGAACAGCTGTCCTCTGGGCCTCTGTTCTCGGCACTGCCACCACTCCAGCCTCTACTCTGCTCTCCTGCAGCCTTGTAGCCATGCTGCCATGTCATCCAGAGTACTGGGCAGGGCTCTTTATATAGAGTCAATAACAATGTATTGCCCACATGTGTGAAGTGAGCTAGCAAACCAGCGCCAGGCTAGAATCCTGGCCACAGGAACCTTCATTTTATCCACAGATGTTAAGCAGACCCTTAAGTGGTGGTTTTTGGAATCTTTATAGAGCATATAATATTAAAGATTTGGGGGTGATGAGCAACAGTAAAGTAGAAAATGTAATTGCTTGTCTTACCTTAAAGAATTAGTCGAGCTTCACAACTAGGAGTTTTAAGACAACAAAAGTTTCCCTCTGGTATAATACATAGAAAGACATTATCCATTATGTCCTGGAAACACTACAGGGAGCTTATTAGGTAAATATAACTGAACTAATCATAATGGAAATAAAAGTGCTATAGCTTGTACCTATCTGAAAATCTTTGTAGGTCACCATTTGCTGGAAAACTGAGTCAAAGCTGAGAACAATTTATTAACTTAAAATATGCTATGAGATGGTAAATTACAAATGACAAAGATTGAAACTAACTGTACCATACTTCTACAAATTATCTTTTGCATTTAAAAATTACCAAAATATTGCCTGTATATGCAATATTTGGTAAATATTTTAATGGGTATGTGTCTTGCCAATGGGTTTCAGCCCCAGGCAAGTTCACTATGGATTCAGTGAGACCGAGGAATGACAAATGGAATGTTCTTGGGGTGAAAGGGTCTATTACCTGGCTTGTTCTCCTGGCCATAGGTCAAGCACTAGAATTACATCTGTATCCAATAGTCTGCAGGTCTGTAATCCTCCTACTGCCTGAGCATTGGGCAGAACTCTTTATATAGTGACTCAGTCAATAATAGCTTATTCCATATGGGTATGGAAGCAGTAGCCCAGCAGCAGGCCAGTTACATCATCAAGTAGTTTAGGTTCAGGTGAGGATCCTGGCCATAGGAACCCCAACTTTCCCCACAGTATAATAATACCTATTTCATATCATTTTTATGAAGATTAAATGTAAATATACATAAACACATGTCAAGCATGGTGCTTCACACATAGAAAGCCTTCAATAAATTATACCTATTAGTGCTCCCTATTTATCGAACTCCCAAATAAGTGGGTATTCAAAATCTTTGTTTGAATTGAAATATGGTTGGCATACAATATTATATTGGTTTCAGATGTACACCATAGTGATTCAGCAATTATATACATTGCTAAATGCTCACTATAAGTACAGTTACCATCTGTCAACATACAAATACATTACAACATTATTGAGTTCATTCCCTATTCTGTATTTTTATCCCTGTGACTAATTTATTTTATAATTGGGAATTTGTGCCTGTTTATCCATATTTCACCCATCCCTCCACCCACTTCTCTATGGCAAACACCAGTTTGTTCTCTATGTTTATGTCTATTTTTGTTCTGTATGTTTGCTTATTTGTTCATTTGTTTTGTTATTTAGATTCCACATATAAGTGAAACCACATGTTTGTTTTTGTTTGACTTATTTCACTTAGGATAATACCCTGTAGATCCTTCCATGTTTTTGCAATGGCAAGATTTCATTCTTTTTATGGCTGAGTAATATTCCATTGTATTTATGTACCATTCTTCTTTATCCATTCATTTATCAGTGAAACCTTAGGTTGCTTTAGTATATTGGCTATTGTAAATGTTGTGATAAACATAGGAATACATATATCTTTTTGAATTAATGATTTTGTTTGCTTCAGGTAAATTCCTAGAAGTAGAATTGATGAGTTAAATGGTATTTCTATTTTTAGTTTTTTGCAAAGCCTCCATATTGCTTTCCATAGTGGCTGTACCAATTTACATTCCCACCAGCGGTGTAAGAAAGTTCCCTTTCTCCACATCCTTACCAACACTTATTTCTTATCTTTTGGATAGTGGCCATTCTAACTGGTGTGAGGTGATATCTCATTGTGATTTTGCATTTCCATGATGATTAGTGATGTGGAGCATCTTTTCATGTGTCTGTTGGCCATCTGTGTGTCTTCTTTGGAAAAATATCTATCCAGGTCCTCGGCCCAATTTTTAATCAAATTATTTGTTTTTTTGGTCTTGAGTTATATGAGTTCTTTATATATTTTGGTGAATATCCAAGTTCTGATCTGACCTTCCCATTAATAGAGACCTTGATACTTCATTAGGTCATCCATTCCATTGTTAGACAGACCTGAGGCTTAGAAAGGCAATTTTTATATTGAGTCAAAATCTGCATTCCAACTCTCTGTTGTTGGTATCAGTTGTTTATTGAAACAACATGTCTACCACAACCCTTTCCACATTTGGCAACCTTTAAACATTTCTACATGGCTACATTCTCCTCCTCCAGGTCTTCTCTTTCTTGACAGTGCTCTTTAGGAAGTTGAACCTGGAAATGACCACAATAGTCCACGCTAATGTAGCCAGGCCAGAGCTTAAGATTAGTGTTACCTAGAGATTTGTATTTTATGATTATCCCACCCTTCTTCTGGTTACTATAGTTGGGGATTATGATTATATATTATTACTTAGAACATTTTGCATTGTAGATGACAGAAAATTAGCTTGAGTTAAAAAAGAATTTATTAGATTCTATCAGATGATAGAAAGAGAGAGGAAGAATGCCACCAAGCCATGAGGCAACTGACCAAGGAACCTAAATTCAGACAAAAGTCTCTCTTTCCATCTCCCACTTGTCATCATCACCTCTCTTCCCAGGCCAGATTCCTCTGCAGTCACAACGGTGGAGACATACTACCTATAAACCCAAAGCTTTACCTCTTAGAACCCAGGCTTCCAAAGAGAAAGTGACCTACCATTCTCTGATTTAAAATTTTTTAAGTAATACAAACTTAATACTTATTAAGTGAGAACCTTTAAAAGTGCCAGAGATGATTTTTGGATATCTTTCCAAAGAAGACAAACAGATGGCCAACAGATACATGAAAAGATGTTCACTAATCATCATGGAAATGCAAAATCATGAGATAATCACCTCACACCAGTTAGAATGGCCACTATCCAAAAGATTTTAGAATTGTCAGAGATGGATTTTCATTCTTGAGTCAAATGTCCACCCCTGAATCCATCAACTGCAGCCAGGGGACCAGGTCATGTTGTGGCTTAAGTGGTTTTATTACAATCATTTAGATTAGGTGAAAGGGACATTTTTAGAAAAGCTGTGTTGGACAGACAGGCCTGCAAATGTTCACTGGAAGATCCATTGTTTGAGTTTCCCTTTTGTGGGACTGGCAGTTAGTTAAACTCCCACACCTTTTATATTTAAAATGCAATGTTGTCTCATGTGTCCCCTTCTACACTTGTAATGTTGGCTACCTGAACCTATGATATAATTTACACATACTGAATTTCCAAACATATTTTCAGCCTATTGAATTGTTGTATCATAATTTCTCATAAACATATGTTCCTAATGAATTTCAATTGTTTACTTGAAGTCTGGCTTTCATATAATCATGAGTGGATGAGAAAATGAACAGTCACAGACAGAACCTTGTTACAATCTATCAGAAATTCCTTTTGGAGTTGACTTAAACCCATTAATTAACACCTTCTGGGTCAAATTATTCAACCAAAATGCTGTCTTAGAAATTAGTCTTTCCAGAAGCACATGGAAGTAAATGTCAGACACTGAGGTTAGAAGATCCATCATCTCCTGCCAGGGGTAGAAACTCTTTGAGGAGCAGTGTTTCTGCAACACTGAAAAAAAGGGAGAAATTCTTACACAGTGATCTGAATTGCTGATTTTCCCCTAACAGAAGAGGTGGCATACCCTGTAGCATTGTACAGATCATTATCTCAACAAGTCACTTTTCTCATGAAAAGCAAGCTCATAAAAAATTTTCCAAGAAATGCCAGTGCCGACAGGAAGGACAGAGTCTGTAAAGCCCCAGATGGAAGGAGTTGGGCAGATACCTTCTGTATGATGTCCAGATGTTGGGCCCAGGACAGGTACTACTCTACGCTGCCTCCCCACTGTGCTCTGATACCCTCAGCACGCAAATACGAAGTCATGCTTGGAAAGTTCGGATTTCCCTGAATATTCCCTCAGCAGACTTGGCTGACACCATTTCATTTCTAGGTACTTCTCAGTTTTTAACTGGTGTGTCAAATTGTGTTATCAGTGTAATGAATGAATTATGCAATTTAGATACAGAAAGCTTCAACCCAATTTTGATGCTAAATATTCAGCTTATTCATTTATTCTTCCATTCATTTAACAAATATTAATCAGGCATTTAGAATGAGTCAAGCTGTGGAGATAACTTAATTCATGAAACATAATCCCTAATTTTGTAAAACTTAAAAGCTCTACTTCAGCCAGACAAGTCTGCTCACTGACCACTGAATCTTCCAGCACTTCCCTGACCAATCTTTTAACCCAGAGTTCTTTCCATGCCAAGGTCTCATGTTTTAATCCATCTCAAAGGGTGCCTGCTCCTCCACAGGCTCCCAAATCAACCCAGCCTGTGGTGCTCTTTCTGCTGAGCTCCTGTAAGTGAATTGCTTGTCCACTCATGGGCAGCAATCAGCTCCATTTGCTAGAAAGAAAGGAGCTTTGGAGTGATCCACATTTATGTCCCAGCTCAGTGACTTACTGGATTGTGTATTCATAAATTATTATCATCTAGTATTTATGAGCCACATGAGTAGAGTGAGTATAATGCCAATTTAATAGAGAAGTTGTGAGTAATTTATTCCACATGACATGTTTTTTTAATACAACCACCCAGTTCTCTAGCAGTGGTGTAAAGAGAAGAGAATACAACTTGGAGCTAGAGGAAGAGTGAGTGGCTCTGTACTTCTTGGCTTTGCTCCCTTGGAAATAACATCATTGCAATATCTGTGTCTCAGTTTCCAGAGGGGCAAAATAGGCATAATAATTCTTATTTCAATGACTGTTGTGAAAAAGAATCAAGAGAATGTATAGAGAGCTAACATTTTATGAGCTAGAAAATACAAAACTCATGGCACATTCTGACTTGGTGACTGTTAGGTAAGTTTCCCTGTCTTGGTGACTGTTAGGGAAGTTTCTCTGTCTTGGTGACTGTTAGGGAAGTTTCCTAATGGTAACCCATGGTAACCCAATTGCATCAGTGTCTCTATCTTCCATTTCTCTTCTGAGCCTCTTCTTTTCCTACAGAACACAGAGACAGTCAGCAACCCCAGTGCACGAAAACACATAAATGCAGCACACATACACATAGACATGTATAAACCTCTTCATATTCTGTTTTATAAACTTTAAAAAAATATGTAATATACATGCAAAAAGTATACAAATCTTAACATAGCTTGATGAATGTCTTATAAAGTTTACTCAGCTCAACTCATAAAACATTCCCAGTAACCCAGAATCCTCCACCTCAGAATCTGCTTCACACAGTTGGCCACCATTCCAACTTCCATAACCAAAGATTAGTTCTGCCTGTGTTTTTATACTTAATATAAATGGAATAATACAATGTGAACTCTCATCTGGGTGCAGGCTCATTTCACTCAGCCTGAAGTCTAGAGATTCACTCTTTGTTGCAAGTAACAGTTTGTAATTTTGTTGCAAGGTCATTATTTTCATTGCTGAATACTATTTATTGTATGACTATGCCAATGATTATTTATTCATCCTACTGTTGATGAACACATCTATTTCCACTTGGGAGATACTTCAAACAGTATGATGAACAGTTTTATACTTTTTGGGGTACACTATGTATTTCTATAGTGTGAATACTTAGGAGTGGAATTACTGGCTCATAAAATGCACATATGCTCAGCATTAGTAGAAACCACCAAACACTTATCCAAGGGAGTTGCACTGATTTGCACTCCATTTGCTAGCAGTGAATGAAAGTCCAGTTGCTCCACTCCCTTGCCAAAATTTGGTATTGTCTGTCTTTGTTTTGGCTGCTCCAGTGAATGTATAATGGTATCTCATTGTGATTTTGATTTGCATTCCCTGATGACTGATGAAGCTAAACATGGTTTGATATATTTATTGGCTATTTGGATATCCTCTTTGATAAAATTACTATTTAAATCATTTGCCTAGCTTTATATTGGGTTAACTACTTCTTAACGATTTTCAGTTCTTTATATATTCTAGATATGAGTCTTTTTTATTGAAGTATTATTGATATACAGTCATATTGGTTTCAAATGTACAACTAGTGGTTCAGCAGTTACCCATATTATGAAATCCTCAGCTCCTCTAGTGCGGTTACTATCAACATAGATGGTACAGAATCTGCATATGAGTCTTTGTATATGTACTACCAATATATTCACAACATCGAATGTGTTGTGTGGCTTGTGTTTTCCCTCTCTGAATGGTGTCTTTGATGACTAGGAACTTACTCATTTTAATATAGTCCAAGTTAACATTTTATGGTTAGTACATTTTCTATCCTATTCAAGAATACTTTCTGTGAGATAATCAATATCTCCTTGCCTTTTTACTGAAAGCTTTTCTATTGTTTAGCTTTTACATATATAACTCTATAATGCACCTAGAATTGGTTTGTATAAGAAAAGGATAAAGATTAATTTTCTCAGGTAGATAGTCAAATAAAAACACCATGTATTAAAAAGATCTTCTTTCTAGACTACATACTACACTATACACCTTTGTCAAAGATCTGGTAACTGTACAGATGTGGAACTGTGTTCTTTTCCTTTGTTTTTTCATCTGTCTTTATGTAAACCTCAATATGTCTTAATTTTAGTAGCGTTATGGTTGTCTTGACATCTGATAATATAAGTTCTCCAGCTTCTCCTTATTAGTGATCACCTTGACCATTTTTGATCTCTTACATCTGTATATGAATTTTAGAATCAGCTAGTCAATTTCTACACAAAACCTGCTGAAATTTTAGTTAAGATTGTGTTTAATTTAAAAATTAATTTGGGGAGAATTTACATCCTAACAGTTTTCATTCTAGTTTAATTCTAACCCATGAAGGGTAACTCTAATTTAATTCTAACTCATGAAGAGTAACTCTAATTTAATTCTAACCCATGAAGAGTAACTCTCTATTTAGGCTTTTTAAATTTCTCTTGGCAAAGTTTTCAGTGTAGAAGTGTTGATCATCTATTATTAAATACACTCCTAGATTTTAGAGGTTTTATACTAATGAAAATTACATCTTATTAATTTTAATTTCATCTGCAATTTTTTATCGCTGGTACATAAAAATACAACTGGTGTTATACATTGTACTTGGGTCCAACAACCTAGATAATTCTCTTATTCATTCTTGCAGTTTGTAGATGTTTAAAAAGATTTTCTATGTACACAATCATGTGTCTGAATAATCACAGTTTTATTTTGTCTTTTCTAAACCATATGACCTTTCTTTTTATTGCCTCTCTGAATTGCATAAGATCTCCATTTTTCTTTTACTAGAAGTAATGATAACAGATGTATATATCATGCTACTAATCTCAGAAAGAAAGGTTTTAATAATTCACTCTTAAATTGACTTCTCTTCCTGATTTACTAAGAATTTATATCATAAATCAATATTTGGTTTTATCAAAAGCTTTTTCTGTAGTTATTAAGATAATCATTTGATTTATCTCCGGTTCTCTGTGGATGTGGTGAATTATGTCGATTATTAATGGTAAACTATCCTGGAGCAAACTTCAGTTGCTTGTAATGCATTATCTATATTGTATATCACTGAATTCCATTTCGTGGTATATTATTTAGAATTTTTACATATATGTTCATGCTACATATTGATGTGCACTTTTCCTTATAATATTTATAACTAATTTGACTATCAAGGTTACCCTGGCCCCATAGAAAGACCGGAAAAGTTAACTTCTTTTTCTATTTCCTAGAAGAGTGTCTATAAAATTAGAGTTACTGTTTTCTTTAATATTTACAAGAAATCACCAAAGAAAGCATCAGGGCCAAGAATATGCTTTATGGACAGTCTAAAAATAAAACATCTAATTTCTTTTGTAGATATATGTTATTCTGATTACTCTTTTATTGTGTCACTTTCAGTAAATTATACTATTCAATGAATTTAATTTAAATTGACAAAGTTATTTATAATGTCTTCTTTTAAATGTCTATAAGATCTATAGTAATGTCTCTATTCGTTGCTGATATTAGTTTTTTGTTTTCTTTCTTTTTTTACATCATTGTTGCCATAAGTTTTATCGATTTGATTCATCTTTTTCAAGAAGCAAACTTTTGATTTTCTTTATTGAATTTCATTTTCTATTTTATTTTTACTCTTATAAAAATAAATTTATAATGTGCTTTTTAAAATTATTTCCATCTTTGAAATAACTTATTGTGGGTAGTATTTTGTTTTCTTTGTTTTAAGATGGAAATTTGAATCAGTGAATATATAGCTTCTTATCTTCTAATATATACATTTAAGAATATAAATTTTGTTTGGCAATACTGCATGAATTCTCTGTTTTTGTTAATCGGAAGATATGTCTATCTGAGTTTTATATTTGAAGGATTTTTTTATGATAATTGAGTTCTAGGTTGGCAGTTATTTGCTTGATCACCTTTTAGCTGTTTTACACATATTATGACTCGCCACATTTTCACTATCATTGTTTTTAAATTATCATTTAGTTTAAAATATTTTCTGATTTCCATTATGTTTTCCTTCTTTGATTCTGAGTTACTTAGAATTTTATTGCTTCATTTTAAAGGAATCTATGCTCTTCTAGTTGGCTTTTGTCACAGGTTCCAAGAGCACTTCCACTGGACTCAGTCATGCTCCGAATAATTTCAATCCTTTGAAATACACTGTAGGTTGCTTTATGACACAGCATATGGCAAATTCTAGTAAATGTTCCATGTTCACTTGAAAAATGCTCTGTATTCTGTCATTGTTGGATGCAGTGTTCTATGTTAGATATTTAGAATAGCTCCAGGATTTTTGCTATTACACATCTTACTGTATGTGTAATTTTTGTTATTGCTGAAATATTTCCTTACAGTAAATTGTTAGCATCACAAGGTCAAGGGATTAGGAATATCTTTGTGGCTTTATTTATACAATACAGCTTATTAAAAATATTGTATGTAATTACAATGTCAGTCAGAAATGCATGAAATCACCCAATTCCCCACAGTGTTGAATGTTGTAATTGTTTTGTTAATAAAGTGGATACTAAATTATAACTCAAAGTTGACAGTAATTTTCATGTCTTTGATAATGAGACAAGATGGATGCTTTTCTAGGTGTTCATTTATTCTTTCAATTTCCTCTCATATAAATTGCTATTCATCTGTTTTCTAATCTACTGGGATCTTGTTACTTCTAGAATAAATTTGAATGAGTAAATCTACAGTATCAGCAGTTCACCCTTGGCTTACATACGTGGTGCCAGTGTTTTCCTAATCTATTATCTTTTTAATTTTAGCTTTGGTATTTTTCACCAAATGTGACTACTCCTATTACTTCAAAACTGTAACAATGTCTGCTTCATTACCATCTTCCTATTTCTTTTTTCATATCCTAAAGCTTTTGTTAATGTATGGTTTAGAACAGCACTGCCCAATAGGAATATAATGTGAGCTACACATGTGATTTAAATTTTTCTATTAGCCACATTCAGAAAGTAAAAAGAAACAGGAGTAATTAATTTTAATTACATACTTTATTAAATCTAATATCCAAAATATGGGCAGATTTTGCTTTGCATGGTTCCAATATGCATGAATTTCAGTTACCATTGCTTAGTTAAATAATACTAGTTTTCCAGTAACACCTGGTTCAAATTGCAGTTACTATTGTATATTAACTGTGAATAATTTTATAGAGTATAAACTTTGCTGCTAGAACTTCAGTACACAAATGACTACAAAAACAACATGTGTGCCTTCATTGTCAGTGACCAGTCATATCATCAAAGACCATTGGTGACTGGTCACATCTCTTACTGAGTTCATGCATAGATAACCCAGTACGTAGTGGTACTGCCTCCTTGTCTCTCCGTGTGACATTTTACAAACATGGAAAACCTGAACAGGGAATTGGCCAACAGAAGTGAGAGGATGACAAAGAAACAAAAAATGATACTGTGGAAGCTGAAAGTAGTTACGATGAGAAGAATGAATGACTGTGGGAGGATCTCACTTCTGCTGCTGAAGAGACTCTGGATGTGCAGCCAGAAGAACTTAGCGAAGGCAAACTTATGGCAATAAATGAGTATTTTGGTCATGATGAAAAGGATGCCGATGGCCCAGATGAAATGACACCAGCAAAAACCTTCACTTTAAAGAAATTTTCAGAGATATTTCATGACCTTGGGAAAGCAAAAGATAAAATGTTGGGATCCGATCTCTGAAAGGAGTATGACAATTCACCAAAGCCTAGAAAAGATGCCTGCTCCATACTCTAAGTTACATGACAAGGAGGCAGCAGGCACTATTCAAACTACTCGTGATAAGTTTATTACAAAGGAAAAACAATCACTTTAATCTCAGTGTTTCTAATATTTAAATGACTATGTACCAAATAAATTAGTTTTACTACTATCTTAATTTGTGCATACATTTATAACTAACAGTAAGAATTATTCATGTTTGGACAACGATTTTTACAAGTCACACAAGTATCATAATTTCTTCCCATTGATTAATACAATCATTTGTAAGGTTTTGGCTTGCACAATCACGTTTATGTCTCTGCACCACCACACAAAGCAAGGACTACCTGTAGTAACCAGCATTTTAACATAGGATCAGTATAAAAGTGTGATATATATTGAATTCTTTTTTTATACTGTCTTCAAAATGTAATACGTATGCATTTACAGAATGGTTCCACTCAGACAAGGCACATTTCAAGTGCTTAATAACCACACAAGCTCATGGCTACAGTATTTGACATCATAAGTCTAGAGTATCCTTTCTTCTCAAGCCAGAGTTGAAAAGCGTGTGCATTGGTGTGAATATGAGTAACTGACTAGTAAGTGGCTGACCCAACAAATCAAAATTTAATATGGGGAACAGCACGGAAATACGCTGTCTCCCTCGGTGATAATGAAGGCAGACATTACTTCAGCCTCCTCTGGAAGAAAGGCTGCAAAAATCAGCCTTGGAGTGTTCTCATAAACTCATTGGAATCAGCCTCGTTAGCACATAATAGGGAAGAAGAAAGAACTGGTCTTCTAGGGAAATTCTAGCTCCTCAGTGTCCCAGGTGAGCTGAAGCAGCTTGGCTCATTTCAGCTCTGAGTGATTTGCAAGAGCTTTTGGGTTAATACATTAGCTCCAAAATATCACTTAGAGTCTGAGGGTCTCTGAATAGGGAGTAATCTGCTTAGAATTTTGAAAATACCTCTGCAAGTTAGTGCAATCAGCAAACGATTTATCTGATTTCCTCCTCAGTCCCACATTCTGAGAACTCCCAGCAGCCTAGTAGGAATGGCAACACCACCTGCTCGGCTGTTGGTTTGCAGGCATCTTCCTGCCTAATATTCCCCCAATGATTACTCTGCCTATTGTCCCAATATCTCTAGATTTTTCTTTGGTGAACAAGATTATAACATCTACTCCACTTTCTTATCCTAGGTCTACCTGACAAGTGGCCCATAAATATTTGTATACAGTTAGCATCTGAAGTTAGATGCAAAATGTGTGTGTGTGCACACATTTTCTTTTTTAAGCCACTGCACGTGGCTTTTCCATTTAATGAAACTTGGAAATGTACCACAGTTGCCTCATTCTCTGTAATAGCTGTATTATTTTCCATTGAATGGATAAAATAAAATTTATCTCATCCCCTGTAGATAGACATCTAAATTGTTTCAATATTTTATTAGCAGAAGTGATGCTGCAATAAGTTTGTATATATATATATACTCATGTTTCTGTAAGATAAATTCCTAGAAATGTAGTCATTAGATCAAAGCGTAGGTAGTTTTAATTTTTGTAGATTTAGCCACATTACCCTCCATGAAGGTTTTGCTGAGTTATAGTCCCACTAGTAATGCAAAAGAGTTCCAGTTTCCCCACACACTCAGTCTGCATAGGTGATTTAAATTATATGACCTCTTCCATGCTTATCTTAGACAGAGCAATCTCAGCTTATTCAGTACTGTATCACCAGTCACATGACCTAATGGAAGATTTTTGTCTCTTCTACATTTTCCTCCAGTGGAATCTTTGCAATCTACCTGGCAGCATCTAGGCTGTCTTCTCTCCATGGCCCTGAACCCTCAACCCTCCTTTTCATCCTCTGTGCTCACAAGGATCTCTTCCACAATGTCCCTGGGGGTGCATTGTTTGAGTCAGCCTTCTTAAGGCTGGAAAACCTCCAACTGGCCTGGGAGTAAATGGCTTGGGTAAGAGTGGAATTTTCATCCCCCACTCAGAGTCTGAAGCATCTGTCATGTGAGGTATGTGATGTTCTTCACTAACTGCATTTCCTTGGTGAGTTAGCCAGATGCTGTTGACTAAATCATGTTGCATTTATATATGGGAATACCATACATCCCTGAAAAATGAACAACTGCATGTATCAACATGGGTGGATCTCAGGGATGTATGCAAAGCAGAAAAACAAATCACAGAAAATACTCTAGTAAGTAGTAAAACAAGCAAACCAAATGATGTGTTTATTCATATACACACGCATGGTAAAACTATAAAGATTTTGAGAGAATGACAAATACAAAATTCTAGATTGTGGCATCCTGGGGCAAGGGGAGGACGCAGGGTGATCAGATCAGGGACCAGCCCAGGGGTGCCTCAGTGGTGTGGGCAATGTCCTGCTGCTGAAATTGTATGTGGGGTTCTAGTTGTTCATTTCATTCTTCTCCGTAATAACCTCCATGCTACTTATGTACTTTTGTATATACAACTACTTCATCATAATTTTTTGTGTAAATCTTTGGAAGAAGTATAAACTAGAAAGATAGTCATAATATATTAAGTAAGGAATAACAGATAAAACAGTATGTACATTATGATCCTACCTCAAGCAGGATACATACAAAGACACACACTATATTCTATATCAATAGTGATTAAAAAGATAATAATGGATATCTGGACTTTAGAATTATAATTTTTTCAACTTTTCTTTTTCTGATATGGATTCCCAATTTTTCAACATTATTTTTTCCTTTTGTAAAGAGAAAATATTTTGAAATATGTAAAAATAATCTAACAGAGACAGTGCTCAAGATGGCAGCATGAGTAGGGTGGGAGAAATCTCTTCCCAAAACCATTATATTTTTGAAAATACAGCAAATACACCTATTCCTAAAAGAGAGACCAGAAGATGCAGTACAACAGCCAAGCTACATGTACATCTGTGAGAACTCAGCATCTCACAAAATGGGTAAGATACCCGAGCACTTCCTCCACCCCAGCTCACCAGTGGGAGGCAAAGAATCAGAGTGGGGAGGGAGTGAAAGCACAGGACTGCTAAATAATGAGCCCTAGTAATCTGCACCAAGAGCACAGACACACATTGCATGGTGTACTGAATATTAGAGAAATGGAAAAGTAAAATCCCAGACAGAGACTGCAAGCAGGTCCCCATGGACAGCTGCCATGGGACAAAAGAAAAGCTGGAGCTTTAAAAGTCTTAAAGGGGCAAGGGTTTAACAGGTGGATAAAATCATCCTGGCACACTCAGCCCAGCAGGCTGGGAATCTTAAGGAACTTCAGGTGCCCTAAAGTCCTGGGTGGCAATACATTCATTCCCCACTACCAGCACTGCAAGGAAACTGGCTGACCCCCACCAACTGCTGTGGTGCAGCTGGGGAGCAGCCCCACCTACAGCAACCCCACAGGGTCTTCTCCCAGTGCACAGATAACCAGGCCAGATCCAGAGGCTGCTGCCAGCACAGAGCTACCTGGCACAGGCAGAGAAGCTGGGGCAGGGTCCAGAAGGCATGAAGGGGTGCCGTTCTCACAGGAGAACACACCCAGTGTGTCTGTGACCCCTGAAGTGCCCTAGGCTATTCTGAGGGCTGCCCCACCCATGGCAGCTCAGGGAATTGACCCAGAAACTGCTCCTGGTATGCGGATAACCAGCACAGGCAGCAGAGAAGGGCAAGGTAACCAGCAAGCAGGAAGGGACTTTGTTCTCCCAGCTGACACATGTGCCACCTGCCAGCAGTCACTTCTATTGTCATGAAAAGGCAGAAGAACTTGGTCCAGTCAAAAAAATCACTCAAACAACCCCAGAGAGAGGGCCAGGTGAGAAAGATAAAACCAATATTCCTGAAAAAGAATTCAAAATAAAAGTCATAACCATGGAGCTGCAGAAAAATATGCAAGAGCTAAGGGATGAAGTCCAGAGGGAGATAGCAGAAAAGAAACAATCAATGAAATGACTTAAGAGCAGACTGGATGAGGTGCAAGAGACTGTTAATGGAACAGAAATCAAAGAATACAGAGAAGCTGAGACAGAGAGAGATAAAAGGATCTCTAGGAAAGAAAGAATATTAAGAGAACTGTGTGACCAATCCAAACAGAGCAATATTCACATTATAGGGGTACCAGAAGAAGAAGAGAGAGAAAAAAGGCTAGAAAGTGTCTCTGAAGAAATAATTGCTGAAGACTTCCCCAAGCTGGGGAAGGAAATAGTCTCTCAGATCATGGAAGCCCACAGATCTCCCAACACAAGGGGCCCAAGGAGGACAACAACAAGACATATAATAATTAAATGGCAAAGATCAAAGACAAGGACAGGGTATAAAGGCAGCCAGAGAGAGAATAAAGATCACCTACAAAGGAAAACCTATCAGGCTCTCATCAGACTTCTCAACAGAAACCTTACAGGCCAGAAGAGAATGGCATGATATATTTAATGCAATGAAACAGAAGGGCCTTGAACCAAGAATACTGTATCCATCAAGGCTATATTTAAATTTGAAGGAGGGATTAAACAATTTCCAGATAAGCAAAAGTTGAGGGAATTTGCCTCCCACAAACCACCTCTACAGAATATTTTAAAGGGACTGATCTAGATGGAAATACTCCTAAGGCTAAATAGATGTCACCAGAGAAAATAAAATCACAACAAAGAAAGCAGACCAACCAAATACTAACTAAAGGCAAAAAATAAAATCAACTATCCACAAAAGCAGTCAAAGGAAACACAAAAGAGTACAGAATAAAACACCTAACATATAAAGAGTGGAGGAGGAAGAATAAGAAGGGAGAGAAATGAAGAATCATCAGACTGTGTTTATGATAGTGTAATAAGTGAGTTAAAGTTAGACGGTTAGATAGTAAAGAAGCTACCCTTGATCCTTTGGTAACCATGAATCCAAACCCTGCAATGGCATTAAGTACATATCCATCAATAATCACCCTAAACGTAAATAGACTGAATGCACCAATCAAAAGACACAGAGTAATAGAATGGATAAAAAAGCAAGACCCATCTATATGCTGCTTACAAGAGACTCACCTCAAATTCAAAGACATACACAGGCTAAAAGTGAAGTGATGGAAAAAGATATTTCATGCAAACAATAGGGAGAAAAAAGCAGGTGTTGCAGTACTTGTATCAGACTAAATAGACTTCAAAACAAAGAAAGTAACAAGAGATAAAGAAGGACATTACATAATGATAAAGGGCTCAGTCCAACAAGAGGACATAACCATTATAAATACCTATGCACCCAACACAGGAGCACTGACATATGTGAAACAAATACCAACAGAATTAAAGGAGGAAATAGAATGCAATGCATTCATTTTAGGAGACTTCAACACACCACTCACTCTAAAGGACAGATCAACCAGACAGAAAATAAGTAAGGACACAGAGGCACTGAACAACACACTAGAACGGATGGACCTAACAGACATCTACAGAACTCTACACCCAAAAGCAGCAGGATACACATTCTTTTCAAGTGCACATGGAACATTTTCCAGAATAGACCACATACAAGGCCACAAAAAGAGCCTCAGTAAATTCAAAAAGATTGAAATTCTACCAACCAACTTCTCAGATCACAAAGGTATAAAACTAGAAATAAATTGAACAAAGAAAACAAAAAGACTCACAAACACATGGATCAATGACCAAATTAAAATAGGGATCAAGCAATATATGGAGACAAATGAAAACAACAGCACAATGCACCAACAACTGTGGGACCCATTGAAGGCAGTTCTAAGAGGAAACTATATAGCAATCCACGCCTGTTTAAAGAAGGAAGAACAATCCCAAATGAATAGCCTAAAGTCACAATTATTGAAACTGGAAAAAGAAGAACAAATGAGTTCCAAAGTCAGCAGAAGGAGGGATGTAATAAAGATCAGATAAGAAATAAATAAAATTGAGAAGAATAAAACAAAAGAAAAAATCAATGAAACAAGAGCTGGTTCTTTGAGAAAATAAATAAAATAGATAAACCCCTAGCCAGACTTATTGAGAGAAAAAGAGAATCTACACACATAAATAGAATCAGAAATGAGAAAGGAAAAATCATGACAGACACCACAGAAATACAAAGAATTATTAGAGAATACTGTGAAAACCTATATGCTAACAAACTGAATAACCCAGAAGAAACAGATAATTTTCTAGAAAAATACAACCTTCCAAGACTGACCATGGAAGAAACAGAAAATCTAAACAGACCAATTACCAGCAGTAAAATTGAATTGGTAATCAAAAAACTACCCAAGAACAAAACCCCCAGGCAAGATGGATTCACCGCTGAGTTTTATCAGACAAAATATCCATTCTCCTTAAAGTTTTCCAAAAATTGGAAGAGGAGGGAATACTTCCAAACTCATTCTATGAAGCCAGCATCACTCTAATAGCAAAACCAGGCTGAGAACCCACCAAAAAAGAAAATTACAGACCAATATCCCTGATGAACATAAATGCAAAAATACTCAACAAAACATTAGCAAACCTAATTCAAAAATACATCAAGAGGATCATACACCATGACCAAGCGGGATTCATCTCAGGGATGCAGGGATGGTACAACATTCGAAAATCCATCAAGATCATCCACCAAATCAACAAAAAGAGGGACAAAAACCACATCATCATCTCCATAGATGCTGAAAAAGCATTTGACAAAATTCCACAAACATTCATTATAAAAACTCTCAACAAAATGGGCATAGAGGGCAAGTACCTCAACATAATAAAGGCCATATATGATAAGCCCACAGCCAACATCACACTGAACAGCGAGAAGCTGAAAGCTTTTCCTCTGCGATCGGGAACAGGACAGGGATGCCCACTCTCCCCACTGTTATTCAATATAGTACTGGAGGTCCTAGCCACAGCAATCAGACAAAACAAAGAAATACAAGGAACCCAGATTGGTAAAGAAGAAGTCAAACTGTCACTATTTGCAGATGACATGATATTATACATTAAAAACCCTAAAGACTCCACTCCAAAACTACAAGAACTAATATCAGAATTCAGCAAAGTTACAGGATACAAAATTAATACATAGAAATCTGTTGTTTTCCTATACACTAACGATGAACTAGCAGAAAGAGAAATCAGGAAAATAATTCCATTCACAATTGCATCAAAAAGAATAAAAAATACCAAGGAATAAACCTAACCAAGGAAGTGAAAGACCTATACCCTGAAAACTATAAGACACTCTTAAGAGAAATTAAAGAGGACACTAACAAATGGAAATTCATTCCATGCTCTTGGCTAGGAAGAATTAATATTGTCAAAATGGCCATCCTGCCTAAAGCAATCTACAGATTCAATGCAGTCCATATCAAAGTACCAACAGCATTCTTCAATGAACTGGAACAAATAGTTCTAAAATTCATACGGAACCACAGAAGACCCTAAATAGCCAAAGCAATCCTGAGAAGGAAGAATAAAGCAGAGGGTATTTCAGTTCCCAACTTCAAGCTCCACTACAAAGCCACAGTAATCAAGACAATTTGGTACTGGTCCAAGAACAGTCCCATAGACCAGTGGAACAGTATAGAGTGTCCAGATATTACCCAAACATATATGGTCAATTAATATATGATAAAAGAGCAATGGATATACAGTGGGCAATGACAGCCTCTTCAACAGCTGGTGTTGGCAAAACTGGACAACTACATGTAAGAGAATGAAACTGGATCATTGTCTAACCCCATACAAAAAGTAAACTCGAAATGGATCACAGACCTGAATTTAAGTCATGAAACCATAAAACTCAGAGAAAAAAAGATAGACAAAAATCCCTTGGACATAAACATGAGCAACTTCTTCATGAACATATCTCCCCAGGCAAGGGAAACAAAAGCAAAAATGAACAAGTGGGACTATATCAAGCTGAAAAGCTTCTGTACAGCAAAGGACACCACCAATAGAACAAAAAGGCATCCTAAAGTATGGGACAGTATATTCATAAATGACATATCCGATAAAGGGTTGACATCCAAAATATATAAAGAGCTCACACACCTCAACAAACAAAAAGCAAATAATCCAATTAAGAAATGGGCAGAGGATCTGAACAGACACTTATCCAAAGAAGAAATTCAGATGGCCAACAGACACATGAAAAAATGCTCCACATCACTAATCATCAGGGAAATGCAAATTAAAACCACAATGAGATATCACCTCACACCAGTAAGTATTGCCACCATCCAAAAGACAAACAACAAGAAATGGTGAAGATGTGTAGAAAGGGGAACCCTCCTACATGGCTGGTGGGAATGTAAATTAGTTCAACCATTGTGGAAAGCAGTATGGAGTTTCCTCAAATAACTAAAAATAGAACTACCATTTGACTCAGGAATTCCACTCCTAGGAATTTACCCTAAGAATGCAGCAGCTCAGTTTGAAAAAGACAGATGCACCCCTATGTTTATCGCAGCACTATTTACAATGGCCAAGAAATGGAAGCAACCTAAGTGTCCATCAGTAGATGAATGGATAAAGAAGAGGTGGTACATATACACAATGCAATACTATTCAGCCATAAGAAGAAAGCAAATCCTACCGTTTGCAACAACATGGATGGAGCTAGAGGGTATTATGCTCAGTGAAATAAGCCCAGTGGAGAAAGACAAGTATCAAATGATTTCACTCATCTGTGGAGTATAAGAACAAAAAAAAACTGAAGGAGCAAAACACAGCAGACTCACAGAACCCAAGAATGGACTAACAGGTACCATAGGGAAAGGGACTGTGGAGGATGGGTGGGAAGGGTGAGATAAGGGGGAAAAAGGGCATTATGATTAGAACACATAATGTAGTGGGGGGCACACAGTGAAGGCTGTACAACACAGAGAAGACAAGTAGTAATTCTATAGCATCTTACTACGCTGATGGACAGTGACTGTGATCGGGTATGTGGTGGGGACTTGATAATGGAGGGAGTCTAGTAACCATAATTTTGCTCATGTAATTGTTTTTTAATGATACCAAAATAGAAATAGATAGATGATAGATACAGATAGATAGATTAGATAGATAGATAGATAGATAGATAGATAGATAGATAGATAGATAGATAGAAAAAATAAATAAATAAGTAGATAAATAAATAACTAAAATAATCTGACATACTAAAAGCCACTACCAAGTAGTTACTGATAGCTAACTTTTACTGAGCTGAGTTTATTCTCAGTTCTGTGTCAAATGCTTTACAAGCATTTTCATATTCACTCCTCTTGAAAAGTCTGCGTAATCAGCAGTACTACCCTCATTCCACAGAGAATAAACTAGGAGCTCTAGGGATTAAGTCACTTGCTTACAGTCACATAGTTAGTGGCAGAGCCGAGATCAACTCAATCTGTCTTCCTGTCAAGCATGTGCCCCAGCCAATACTCAACTGCCTAGGGGAGCCCAAGGAGCTACATTGTGTCAATAAGCCTTAAGCATCTACAATTTTGCCTCACTCTTCAAGCTCATAGCTAACCTGTTGCTTTTTCCTGGATGTTGGCAGAAGTCACAAGACTCCTGGGTCAGAAACAATGGTCTTCAGTCATCTGAGCCAGTAAAGCCTGAGCATTCCATCGGTTCATGTCTGTTCCTTATGCCCCCCAAGTCCTGCAAGGCAGCACAGGTGTCTACACACATCTGAGTAGTGTTGCAGGAAAGGAGCACTGACCTCGGGAGATTTCACACCTTCGTAGCAAGTGGAAGCAAGCCTGCTCTGCGAGAAGGGCTACCTCACCCCTCAAACTACTCAGAGCAAACACAATCCTGAGAAATGTCTCAAGAAAAGATCAGTCAGGGCCTTGAATTCCTGCCATATGCAGCAAGAATGTGCAGGACCCATGGCAGATTGCTCCCCAGCTCCCGAATGGTCAAGACTCTGAGCTGCACATTACAGGAACCCAGCTCAAACAAATCAAATAGAACAAAAAAGAAGGGCTGAAGAGAAATGCATTGACTCAAAACTCCTACCTCTCCCTCTCACTTTCTCTCTCCCTCCCTCTCTGATGTCCTCACTGATAGGCAACCCCCTCGTGGTCCTAAGAGGACTGTCTGGAGCACAAACCCCAAAACAGCATGCCTTTTTCCAACCCTTCTCAGTAAGTCCTAGAATCACATCTCAGTGGTTCTGTGTGACCTGGACTAGAGTGGGATCAGTTCCTCCCCAAACATAAGAAAAGGATTTTCCCCCCAGAAAGCCTGAGTGCTGTTAACAGAAGACTAAGGAGTGAATGCTGAGGAGACAAAACACATACTGTGCCCAGGAATGGATTATCGGTAAAACATCATGTATAATATGCAATAAGCTAGTTGGGTGGATGAGGTGGATCGTAAGGTATGTCGTAAGATTCACAAAGCCTCACAGATCTCAGTGGTTTTCTGCAGAAATGGTGCCGACTGCTGACACTGCATGTGACTTCTGACATTTGAAGCAGTTATAAAGGTTGTCACAGCTTGGCTGCACCCAAATGCAGTGAGCACGGGGCTTTGCCAATACAAAGAGGGGCAGGGGAGAAAGAACAAGAACTGTTCCAAGCTAATCGGTTTAGAATTTATTTCAATACCCTCCTTCAGTATGATGTGTCTTTTCTTCTGAACTTCCTAAAATTAAGAACCAGGAATGATATTCCAACAAGATCATACGCAAGGGAAAAATCCACTGGCAGGAAAATTATCCAGGTGCCCAAGGTTGCTTTTGCTAGAACATGATGTTTTGGATGAGAAGGGAGTATTCCCTCACAGTGGCTTAGGGATTTCCAGCTAAAAGTAGCAGAATCAAAAAGATTGTACCATTACCAATATCTGGGCTGAGTCTAGGCTTTTAAGGGGAAATGATAGTTGTCCAATTTCTCCTTCATAACTACCTTCACCACCACAACCACCCCCTTCCATTTTCAGTAAAGTAGCACCTAATTTTGTTAGAACTGTAATGATGGCAGCTGAGAGTCACTGACTCAGAACCCCCGGCCTCACAGAAGGAATGAGGACTGTAAATGTTACTCACAGGCACAGTCCCTCCTCGCAAAGATGTCCCCAGTAAAGGGCTATTCAGGAGAGGCTAGGTCAGAGCATGTATGAGTGTGTGACACACATGAATGCAGAGTAGGTTGCAAAAAAATAATTCTGATTTGAGTCAAACTCAATAGCAGAATGGCCCTCCTTTCTCATCTCTACCATGTGATGTTATTTCTCCAACTTAATCCAACCCACTTAGTGAAAATACAAGTATTATCTTTTCAAGAAAATGAACTTTTGTAACTATAGAGAACGCATTGGCGAGAGGAAGTCCATTACAGACCTTGAAAGCTATGTGCAGCATTCTGAGTCTCTCCTCCTTTCCGTCTCACCACCTGAAGCCTAACTAACAGAACCCATTCTGTAATGCCCAGCTCTATACTGTGTATTATCATGGATGCTCTTTCCAAAAAATTTCTCATCCTACAGCAAGAGTTTCTGGAAGGTAAAGACCATGTACTAGTTATATATTACTGAAAACTAGTAACACCCAAACTTAGCAGGTTAAAACAGAAAACATTTATTATCTCACAGTTTCTGAGGGTCAGCAGTCCAGGTGGCTTAGGTGGGTGCCTTTGGCTCAGGGTTTCTCCAAAGGCCACAACCAAGGTGTCAGCCAGAATGGAGTCATCTAAAGGCCCACCATGGGATTCGAAGGCAAGCTCCCCTACTTGGCTTTGGGCAGAATTCAGGTCCTCACTGCATGTTGGCCAGAGACATCAGTCCCTTCGCACATGGACCTATTCATGGGACAGTTAATAACAGCAGCTGGCTTCCCTCAGAACGAGCCAGAAGAGAAAATGAGAGAGAGGGCAAGGGGGAAGCCATAATCTTATTGTAACCTAATAATAGAGGTGACAATTCATCACTTTTGCCATATTCTGTTTGGTGAAAGCAAGTCACTAGGTCCAGCCCATAACCAAATGGAAAGATTCACAGGGTCATGAGCACCAGGAGGTGGAGATCACCAGGGCCATCTCAGAGGCATCCTTCCACCAACTGCATCTCAAGTCATGTAGGTGTGCCCTGCACCTAACAGAGGGTCAGACAAATGGTAGGCTCAATAAATTTATTGCGCTATTACTAATCCACTCCAAACCACTCACACCAAGTAGAGTAGGGTACACACAAGAAATAAACAAAGAATGGTGTGGTTGGTATGAATTTTATTCCACCAACTCAAATGTGTGAGAATTACAAAATTTTCTATAACTCAATTTTTATTTGAGCCCTCATCCTGCTTGGATGGCAAAAATGTAATCTTAGTCCATGGAAATCCACTTCCACTCTTCCCAGGATAGTTTTTCAGTTCAAGAGAGATAACTTAGTGCCACAGCCACTGGGGATGGGGGAAGAGGATCTCCTAGTCATGGGTGTTGGCTGAAATGTGCCTCACCCCATTTGCTATTCAGTCACCTATCCATATTTTGAGATTCCTGTTCATGTAGCCTCTTTGGGGCAATGCTTCTCTGTTTTACTTATGACCCATTGTGAAGTTCCTGAGCTAGAACAGGATGCAAGGTTCTCACCCAGGCTTTCTGTGGTCCATATCTTGAGATATCCTGCTCAGACTTAACCCATTTAGGCTCTTGCAGTCTCTCAGGATTGTGGCTGTGGAAGAAGGTGGCAGAAACCCCTGCTCTCCAACCCGTCCAAATTCTCTGCAACAGCATGAGCTCCCAGGCCCTGCCTCTAAAGTAGTTTGCACAATGGCCCTCTGAGACCTGATGACTTTTCTGTTCTCATTGTCACCTCTCCGGCCCTCTTCTTCCCTCTGACCCAACCCTCAGCCCAGGCAACCCTTGTCTAGTCTGAGAATAGAAGACTAGAGGGAAGAACTTCTTCTGTATTGGCTTTGGTCTTCTCCTCTCAGAGGCAAGCATGCCCACTTGCTCATCTCCACACTTTTGTGTTATTTCTCTACCCTGTCTGGCACATTCCACCTGCTCTTCCTCATGCATCAGGCTCCTGATATCTGAAGCCAGGGACTGGTAGGCTACTTGCCCTTTCAAATCCCTCCCCAAGGCAATGAACACAGAATGAATCCGGCTTGCACAGGAAGGAGAGAAAAAAAAAAAAAAAAAGACAGGAGGGAATTAGAAGGAATATTTTTTTATTGGTGAATCTTTCAAAAAATGTATTCCTCAAAGACAAATAGTTTGCAAGAAGCCAAAGGCCTAGAAAACATTAGCTGACACTGTGAAAAAGAAAGGAGAAGATGCAGGGAGCCAAAGGGCAAGCAAAGGTGAAAGCCGTGTTGGTCACACAGACGGTGTGAGCGGGAGGAGGACCAGGGTTGTGCTCAGCGCTCTGGGGGATGACCTCTCGCCTCTCCCTCCTCGCTCTCTTGGTCCCACTGTGCGCGGGCCTCTGGCCCACTGCCTTTAGCCACTCTTACCATCAGAAAGAAGCTTCTGGGGCCTGGCATCTCCCAAGCATTCCATGATCTGGGCACACTCCTGAGGAGGTGCACAGCCTCCACTTGTTCCAGAAGGAAGGGATGCCCACGAAGAGCCTCTCTGGAAATAGGTAGCCATCTTCAAGAGTCTGGGAATCTAATAAGGGCATTATTATTAAGAAAAATTATTATTAATGCAGCAATAGTACACTAATAGTAAAAAGAACACTTCAATTACTAAATTCCCTTATTGTTTTCAAGTTTCTCCTTAATTCTCACATCCTACAGTTAGCTATTACTTACTCTATAACTGATAAGGAAACTGAGCCCATCAGGACAGGGATTTGAGACATGGGCTCAGATATTCTTCCACTAAATTCAGTGACCTTTCGGTTAAAATATGGCAAAATGGATCTTTCCAAGCAAAAGAATAAAAAGCTGAACCATTCTCTGGATTGGTATGAGCAATCATGTACATTATCCTTTTCTTCAGTAGAGTTTCTTGACTAGAAAAAAAGAAGATAATTTGTCATTTCTTCACTTTGTTTCAAATATAAAGAAAGGCTGTAACAGCAAGAAAGAGTAAAGTATTCTCATGAGATTTCTGTTTGCCTATTTTCTATTTTTATAAAGACTGGTAATTGGAGATGTCAAAGAAAAACATTTAAGGTGATTTTTGTGGCTGATTTGTTCATCTGAATATTATTGCCAGTTAGCTCAGTTGTTAGCACATCTTTTGAGCAAGGTTTCCAAAGCCAGGTGAAGCAATCAGCATGGTCAGCCTGAGACAGCAGTGCAACCGCCCAGTATGGGGTTTCCTTCTGTCACAAGAAAGTGAACTCACTGCAAGCATTGGGTTGATTGTGGTCAATTGGTATTGTTATTTAGTTCTCAGGGGCCAGTCCTGACCAACTCACCTTCTTCTGGGGCTGAGGTATCCTGTACAGACAGATGGAACTGCTACATAAGAAGAACTTTTGTGCTGACCAAGGGTTCTCAAAGCAGGAACCAATGATGTTTTTTTTGCAAATTATGTAACAACCTTATATTGGCTGAAGACAAAGTATTTAACTTTTCTACATTATGTTTCATTATGTCTCAACTGTATGCAGATTCTGTTATGAATTAATAAAATACAAATTCACATATAAGCATTTTTGGATTCAAAATATGTTTTTTCCTTGTTTACTTAGGCAAAAAAAAAGTTATAGTAATCCCCCTTTGTCCATGGGGGATACATTCCAAGACCCCCAGTGAATTCCTTAAACCAAAGATACTACTGAACCCTGTATATATTTTTTCCTATACACATACCTGTAATAAAGTTTAATTTATATATTAGGCATAATAAAAGATTAACAATAATAACTAATTATAAAATAGAATATGTATAACAGTATACTGTAATAAAAGTTATGTGAATGTGGCCTCTCAAAATATTTTATTATTCTGTATTCACCATAACTGTGATGTGAGATGATAAAATTAATAGAAAAGTACAGTTTTTTCCTTCCAGGAGGCAACAATAATACTTGCATTATAAGGGATTTTGGTGCTCAAAACTGTTGGGAATCACTGAGGCAAGTTATTCAGATGACTCATGCTCAGAACATTTTGAAAGCAAAAGGATTAAAATTCATCCTGGAATACTCTCCAAGCTGATCTACAGATTAATGCAATCGCTACAAAGTCTCAGCTGGCTTTTTTTTTTTTTGCAGAAATTGACAAGCTTACCCTAAAATTCATATGGAAATTCAAGGAAACTAAAATAGCCAAAATAATCTTGAAAAGGAAGATCAAAGTTGGACGACATACACTTTCCTGTTGCAAAACTTATTACAAAACTACATGACTCAAGACATTATGGTATTGGCATAAGGGTAGACATATAGCTCAATGGAATAGAACTGATAATCAAGAAACAAACTGTCACATATACAGTTGATTCATTTTCAGCAGGAGTATAAAGACAATTCAATGGGCAAAGACCAGTCTATTCAATAAATGGCTTCACATGCAAAAGAATGAAGTTGGACCCCGACCTCACACTACGTCCAAAAATTAACTCAGAATGGATAATAGACCTAAATGTAAATGCTATTGGAAAAAACATGGGAGCAAATCTTTGTAACATTGGATTAGACAATGGCTTCTTAGATATGGCACAAGAAGCCTAAGTGACTAAAGAAAAATGGATAAATGGGACATCAGCAAAATTTGAAACTTTTTTTTACTTTCAAGGATATCAAAAAGTGAAAAGACAACCTGCAGAATGGGAGAACATATTTGCATGTCATATATCTGATAAGAGAGTGGAATACAGGATATATAAAGAATCCTTAAAACTCAAGAAAAAAAGACAAAGAACATAATTTTAAAATAGACAAAAGATTTGACAGACATTTCTCCAAAGAAAATATATAAATGGTCAACAAGCACATGAAAAGATAAACAACATTCACATTGGGGGAAATGCAAATCAAAACCACAATGAAATAATCCTTCATATCCATGGGATGGGCAGAATCAAAAAAGACAGACAACAGGAAGGGTTCAAGATGGTGGTGTAGGAAGATGCTGAACTTACCTCCTTCCACAGACACAACAAATTTACAACTACATGTGGAATAATTTTCTCTGAAAAAGGTCTGAGAACTGGATAAACAGGGCCTCCACAGCAATGAATAAAAGGGAAGCATTGAAATGAATAGGAGAATCAGAGACATGATCTCACAAAAAAATCCCACCCCAGTATAGCAATCCATGATCAGGAGGAATCTGCTAGTCCCGGAACCAAATGCAAAAGCACCTGTTTAAAGAGCACCTAGACTGTATGTGAAGGAGATCCATTTACTAATCTTAAAGTTTAGATTTAAGGCAGGAACTTGTTGGGACTCCCTCTGAAGACAGAGAGTGTGGTGGGTGCCATTTTTACAATCTCCTTCTAACTTGTTAGTTCTGTAAGGTGTGCCCCACTGAGGGACCCACCCACCCTCACGCCTTGGCTGTGGCCCCACCACAGCAGGCAGGAGTGCATAGCTGACATAGGGAATACCCCTTGAACACCTGTCTCAGGTGACCAGTGGGGATAGTGCTTTTGAGCCCCACAGAATATCTCATACACAAGACCACTCCTTCAAGACTGGAAAAGGTAGCTGATTTGTCTAATATATGGAAACAAATAGAGTAAGGCAAAATGAGAAGACAGAGGAATACATTCCAAATGGAAGAATAAGACAAAACCTCAGAAAAATATCTTAATGAAACAGAAATAAGCACTCTACCTGATAAAGTGTTCAAAGTAATGGCTATAAAGGCACTCACTGAAGTCTAAACATAGTGAGAACTTCAACAAAGAGATACAGCATATGAGGAAGTACTAAAGAGAAGTTACAGAGCCGAAAAGTACAACAACTGAACTGAAAAATATACCAGGTGGGTTCAACAGCTGATAGGATGAGGCAGAATCTGGAAGACAAAACAATGGACCTCACCCAGACAGAGCAGCCAAAAAAAAAAATATTAAAAAGTGAACATACCTCAAAGGACCTTTGGGGAACATCAAGAAGAGTAACATTCATAGTATAGGAGTCCCAGAAGGAGAAAAGGAGAAAGGAGAAATGGCCAGAAATTTTACTTGAAGAAATAATGGCTGAAAAGTTCAATCTGGGAAAGGAAATAGACATCCAGGTCCAGGAAGCCCAAAAAGTTCCAAATAAGATGAACCTAAAGAGATCCACACCAAGACACACATAGTTAAAATGGCAAAAGTTAAATATAAAGAGAGAATCTTAAAAGTAGCAAGAGAAAACTAAATAATTATATTTAAGGGAAACTTCATAAGGATATCAGATTTTTCACCAAAAGCCTTATGGGCCAGAAGGGAGTAGCATGATATATTCTAAGAGCAGAAAGGAAAAAAGTTTCCAACTCTCTAATTAAAAGACAGACACTGGTTGAATATATTTAAAAAAAAACAAGGTCCATCTATAGGCTGTCTAAAAGAGACTCACTTAAGAAGAAGAACACACAGACACTGAAAGTGAAGGGATGGAGAAAGATATTCCATGCCAGTGGCAGTGAAAAGAAAGCTGGTGGAGCTATATTCATACATCAAACAAAACAGACTTTAAACAAAGTCTCTAGTAAAAGACAAGTACATCACAAGATGATAAAGGTATCAATCCAGCAGGAAGATATGATATTTATAAATTTTTATGCACCCAACATAGGAACAACAAAATATGTAAAGCAAATTAATGAACCTAAAGGGTGAAATTCATGGTAATACCATAGTAGTAGGGGACTTTAAACCCACTTACATGTATGGATCGATTGTCCAGACAGAAATCAGTAAGGAAATATTGGCCTTAAATGACACATTAGAACACATGGATGAATAGATATTTGCAGAACATTCCATCCAAAAGCAACAGAATTCACATTCTTCTCAAATGTACATGGAAAATTCTACTGGATTGATCATATTAGGCCATAAAACAAATTTCAATAGATTTGAGAAGATTGAAATTACATCTAGCATTTTCCCTGATCACAATGGTATGAAACTAGAAATCAATTAGAATAAGAAAACTGGCAAAACCACAAAAATGTGGAGATTAAACATGATCCTGAACAACCTATGGGTCATGAAACAAATCAAAGGAGTAATAAAAAATACATACAAATGAACACAGAAAAAGACATATCAAACTCTACAGGATGTGGTAACAGCAGTTCTAAGAGGGAAGTTCATAGCAATACATGCCTCCCTCAAGAAACAAACAAACAAAAACTGGAAAAAGAACTAACAAAAGAAGCCAAAAGTTAGCAAAGAGATAAAATTATAAAGATCAGATGGAAATAAATGAAATAGAGGCTAAAAAACAATAGAAGTGATCAAGGCACTAAGATCTGGTTCTTTGAAAAGGTCAAAAATTGACAAACCTTAAGCTAGGCTAACCAAGAAAAAGGAGAAATAAATAAATAAAATCAGAAGTGAAATGGAACTTAGAATTTATACTACAGAAATACAAAGGATCATGATAAACTGCTATGAACAATTATATGCCAACAAATTGGACAACCTAGAATAAATGAATAAATTATTGGAAACACACAATCTTCCAAGGCTGAATCATGAATAAATGGAAAATCTGAATAGATTAATTTCTGGTAAGGAGATTAAATCTGTAATAAAAAATCTCCCAACAGACAAAAGTACAAGAACAAACAGAATTCAGTGGTGAATTCTACAAAACATTCAAAAAATTAATACCACCCTTCTCAAAGTCTTCCAAAAAATTAATAGAGGAGGGAATGCTTCCAAATTCATTTTACAAGGCCAGCATCACCCTAAGAGTAAAATGAGACAACACCAAAAAAGAACGAAGAAAAGAAAATTACAAGCCAGTATCATTGATAAATATAGTTGCAATATAGATGCAAAAATCCTCAACAAAATATTAGCAAACCAAATTCAACAATATATTAAAAGGATTACACACCCTGATCAAGTTAGATTTATTCTGAGAATGCAAGGATGGTTCAACATCTACAAATCAATCAACATTATATAACACATTTACAAAATGAAGGATAAAAATCATATGATCATCTCCATAGATGCATAAAAAGCAGTTGATAGAATTCATCATCCATTTATGATAAAAACTCTTAACAGAGCGAGTATAGCAATAACATACTTCAACATAATAAAGGCCACAATGACAACTAACATCTATTCAGCTAACATCATATTTAATGGTGAAAACTGAAAGCTTTTTCTCTAAGATCAGGAACAAGAGAAGGATGTCCACTCTCATTACTTTTATTCAGCATAGTATTGAAAGTCCTAGCCACAACAACAAGCCAAGAAAAAGAAATAAATGTCCTAAAAGATCAGGAACAACACAAGATGTCCACTCTCACCATTTTTATTCAACATTGTACTAGAAGTTTTGGCCACAGCAATCAGGTAAAAAAAAAAAAAGAAATAGAATAGGCATGCAAACTGGTAAGGAAGAAGTGAAATTGTAACTATTGGCAGATGATGTTATATAGTATCATATCAGAAAACCCTAAAGACATCATGAAAAAACTGCTAGAACTAATAAATGAATTCAGTAAAGTTTCAGGATATAAAACCAATATATTAAAATCTGTTGCATTTCTGTATACTAATAATGAACTAACAGAAAGAGAAATTAAGGAAACAATCCTATTTACATTTGCATCAAAAAGAGCAATACCTATGAAAAAATTTAACCAAGGGGGTAAAAGACCTCTGAAAATTATAAGATATTGATGAAAGAAATTGAAGGTGACACAAATAAATGGATATTCCATGGATCAGAAGAATTAATATTGTTGATGATAATACCCATAACAATCTACAGAGTCAATGCAATTTCTATTAAAATTCTAATGGCATTTTTCAAACAACTGAGCACATAATTCTAAAACTTGTAGGGAACATAAAAGATTCCAAACAGCCAAAGCAATATTGAGAAAGAAGAACAAAGGATCATGCTCCCTGATTTCAGACTATACTACAGAGCTATAATAACCAAAAATTGCACATAGATAGCATAAAAATAGATACATAGAACAATGGAATGGAGTGGAGAGCCCAGAAATAAACCTACACATACATGGACAGCTAATTTAAGACAAAAGAGCAAAGAACATACAATGGAGAAAAGACAGGGTCTTCAATAAATGGTTTTGGGAAAACTAGACAGTTATGTGTGAAAGAATGAAAATAGACATCTATTTTATACCATATACAAAAATTAACTCAAAGTGTATTTCAGGCTTAAATATAAGACCTGGATCCATAAAATTCTTATAAGAAAACACAAGTAGTAAGTTCCCTGACATCATTCTTAGTGATGTGTTCGTGGATCTGACTCCAAAGGCAAGGAAAAAGCAGAAATAAATGACCATATCAGACTAAAAAGTGCCTGCACAATGAAGGAAACCATCATCAAAATGAAAAGGCGACCTACTGAATGGAAGAATATATTTACAAATCATATATCTGATAGGGAGTTACTATCCAAAATATCAAGAATTGATACAATTCAATAATGACAAAACAACCTGATTTAAGGGGCAAAAGATCTAAAAAGACATTTTTCCCAAAGAAGACATATAGATGGCCAATAGGCATATGAAAAGACATTCAACATAACTGATTATTAGGGAAATGCAAATCAAAACCACAATGAGATATCACCTCACACCTATTAAAATGGCTGTTGTCAAGAAAATGAGAAATAAGTGTTGGAAAGGGTGTGGGAAAAGGGGAACCATCGTACACTGTTGATGGGCATGTAAACTGGTGCAGCCACTATGGAAAACAATATGGAGTTTCCTCAAAAAATTAAGAATAGATCTCCTATATGATCTAACTATTCCACATCTAAGTATTTATCCCAAGAACACTAAAACAGTAATTCAGAAAGATATATGCACCCTATGCTCATTGCAGCATTCATTATTTACAATAGCTAAAATATGGAAACAACCCTAGTATACATCAATGGATGAATGGAAAAAGAGGAGGAAGTATAAAAATACAATGGAATACTACTCAGAGATAAAGAAGATTGAAAGCTTGCCATTTGTAAACATGAATGGACCTAGAGGGCATTATGCCAAGCAAAATAAATCAGAGAAAGCCAAAATACTGTATAATGTCACTCATGGGTGAAATCTAAAATAACAAAATAAATGACCAAACAAAAAACAATGCAAAAACAAACTCATAGATACAGAGAATAGATTGATGGTTACCAGTGGGGAAGGGGTCAGGTTGGGTAGGGGAAGGTGCAGGGAGTAGGGCCTAAAATGGGAGGGGACCAATTATATGGTGATGGAATGGTAACTACACTTTTCGTAGTGTATTGCATTATATATACAGGTGTCAAATCATAATGCCTGAAACTTATATAATGTTACATACCAATTTTACCTCAATAAAATAATGGATAATAACAAGTGTTAGCAATAATGTGGAGAAATTGGAACCTTCCTACATTGCCAGTGGGATTCTACAACAGAGCAATTGCTTTGTAATACAATTTGCCAGTTCCTCAAAATCTTAAACATATATAACCCAGAAATTCCATGCTATGTATATACCCAAGAGAATGGAAAACTTACATCCACACAAAACCTGTACACAAATGTTCACAGCAGCATTATCCATAATAGTTAAAAAGTGGAAACAACCCAAATATCCATCAACTGATGAATAACAAAATGTGGTATATTCACACAATAAATATTATTTGGCAATAAAAAGAAATGAAGTACCAAACATGCTACAACATGGATGAACCCTGAAAACAATATACTAAGTGAAAAAAGCCAAGTACAAAAAGCCACATATTACATTATTTTATTTATATGAAATGTCAGAAAGAGGAAATCCATAGAGATAAACTGGCAGTTGCCAGGGGATGGGGGCTGAATGCTAATGGGTAGAAGGTTTCTCGCAGGGTGATGAAAATATTCTGAAATTTGACAGTGGTGATAGTTGCATAATTCTATAATATACCAAAACACACTGAATTGTATAGAAGTAAGCAAACATTTTCTGTAAAGGGTCATATAGTAAACACTGTAGGCTTTGTGGGCCATACAATCTTTGTTGCAGCTACTCAGTTCTGCCCTTTTAGAGCAAAAGTAGCCATAAGCTGTATGCAAGTGAGTTGATGTGGTTGTATTGTAATAAAGATTTGTTTACAAAAACCAGGCAATAGTCCTCAGCATACAGACGTAGTTACCTTTACTCTAAACAGGGAGGTCTTTGAGGCAGGGGCCGTGCTTTATTCCTCTCTATGTTCTCTGAGGGCCTAGGCAGTAGGGGCTACTCAATATATACTTTCTTGAACTGAACAGGAATGCCATTGCAACATCTTCCTTCCACGGACAAAGTTGTTACTAACATTTCTTCCCTCTTGGCCTCTGGCAGTATATGGGGATGTAGTGACCAGCTACCCTCTGGTTGGCTGTGGAAGAGGTCCTGCAACATGCAGACAGCTGGGCCTAAGATGCAAAGAAGGGGATGGAAATAGCATAGGAACAAGTACCAACCAACTGATGAAAATTAAATATGCAGCTCATTTAACACTGGAACAGTAGCACTGGCTGCAGAAAAGAGCTCTGGGCTAGGTGTCCCAAGGACTACCCCTCCTACAGTATAGCCTTAGTGCAGACCCACGTATCCCTAACATATCTGTCACACCAAGCAGAAGTAGAGTGTATGATTCTCTTCTGAGGAAGGACTTTGATGTAGTGTTTCAATCCTAGTTGAAGCTTTGCTACAGACTTTACCTAAGAAGCCCACTTGCAACATTTACCCAGTCTCCAAGGAGAGAGGGTAAATGCATTAGAACATTTACCATTCTGACTTAATGGGGTTGTTTCAAATTGTGCATGTCCCAAAACTATAATGCTCCAGCAAAGGCTAAGACGAGAGATGGAGCAATAAGATTTTGTTCCATTAAGGGAAGTAAGAGAAAATAGGGCACATTTTCCCTCTCTGGGTTTTCCCAGTGATAAATGTTGGGGATGTTCCATTGATCATTTCTGCTCCTCTGTATTCACAGGTCTCAGCTCTCTGAAAATAACACAGCCTGCCTGTCCTCTCTTTAGGAAGACACCACAGAGTGAGCAATAAGTATGAGCTTTGAGCTATGTCCAGTGGTGGGGGTAAGTACAAGTCATCCCCACCCTCTGACCTATTTAGAGCTTAGTGACCTCAGTACAGTGGCTTATTATAGGTGCAGTCTAAACCGAAGACAATTACAGAGAAATAACTACTAATTTCCATAAAACGATCATGCAGTTGTTTAATACTCAAGCAGAAAATAAGTTGGAGAAACATTACTGAATATTTTAAAGAATCTTCTCTGTAACAGAACATGTCAGATAGAAATGGTGCTATAAGCTGTGACTCTGTTTTTTCACAAGGCTAATTTACATGTTTGTTATATCTAGAAAAACAGACTATGATATTTGGAAGATGCAGTTATCCAACATATGGATTTATATTTTCTTTTAAAGTTTCAGGTAACAGAAGGAAAAGTCAGAAGGTCTACTAGGCATTGAGCTAGAAAGGACATGAGAAGTTATCTATATCCAGGGTCTTCAAAGCCCCTTAAGGCAAGTGTAAATGGGTATTGTCCACTTAGGTCACAAGTGGACAATTGGAACCAAAAGATCTCTTAATTCAAGATGAGCACACATAACCCATACTAATTCTGCATGACTGTAATGCTCTAAAATTACCAGCCAGGTTCCTTGCAGTGTCCCACTGTCAGGCATTTCAGAAAGTGGAACTGAGAGGATCAAGTAGAGCGATGGTGTGGACACAAGGAGACAGCCTCCCCGTTGAAGATGTAAAGTGGTTTTTTCCTTACAGAATTGTCAGCTTGCAATAAAATCCCATGTCATTTTATGAATTTTACCTCTATAAATTCAAAACAAAACACAAGCCTGTGTTGTTAGGACACTGTCAGCTGCAAGTAACTAAACTTAATGAGAAACTTAAACAGTAAGTTATTAGATCACATAGCAAGAGGACCAGAGATAAGAAGGGGACCAGGCATGTGGTAGAAGAGTTTCAGCTCCGTTATCTCTGCAACTCTCTCGTTCCTCCCATTCCTGCAGCACTGGCTTCATCAACAGCTGGTGGCAAGATAGTTATAGCTGATCAAGAATCTGGATAGTGACAGTGTTGAAAGGAAAAGAACTCTATCTTACAGCCCTTTATTAGGATCAAAAAAACATAATTGCCCCCATGCAGGATCACCCTCATGCTTCAAAGGCCAAAACTGAGTTGCATGGCCCTTTCTAAACCAGGTACTAGATTAGAATACTGGGGACAGGGGTCGGGGTCACCTTTCTAGAAATCACCTAGAGTAGGGGTGATTACCTGAACAGAAATCTGTTAGGAAGAGCAAGAGAAAATAGTAGATAACCAACCACACCCACTGCAAACACAGAGACCACTGTGTCAGGCGTGACTCAATACTCTAGCGTTGGGGCTCCCCCTGCCAGAGTTAGCCAATGTGCCTGCAAGCTCCATGGTTCCCCCCCCTCCTGCCCCCACCTACCCCTCCAGCTCTAGGGCCAATTCTGACCTGAGATGGGAACTCTGTAAGGATGGGGCTGCCTGTGTTTAAGTTACCTATTGCTGCACTACAAACTGCCCCCAATCTTAGTGGTCTAAAGCAACAATCATTTTATTTTCTCACAATTCTGAGTCAGGGATTTGGGCAGTGTCTACAGTGGAGAAGACTCATTTCTGTTCCATGATCCCTGGGGCTTCAACTAGGGGGCTGGTCAAGACTATTCAATCAAAGCCATACGACTGGGACCTAGAGTTTGATTCTTGGCTGGGTTGCTTAGCTGTCTTCTGTGTTAAGACCCCACCTGGCTAACTTGGGTTTCCTCACAGCATAGACTATAAGAGTATAGATCCAATGTGCAAGTGCTTACCAGGCCTCTAATTGATCACATTTGCTGATGTCTCATTGGCCAAGGCACATTGCCTGGCTGAGCCAAGAGTCAGTATGGGAGGGACTACACAAGAGTGTGAATCCTGAGAGAAAGGCTTAATGGGACCATGAATGCAGCAGTTACCACCACCTGGCTCATCCTTGATTCCTGTCCAGACCTGATCCTGTGCTCCAGTTCTGGTCATTTGGCTCTGCCGTCTCCATGAGCTGTCACCTTGAGCAGCTTTCTCTATACCCACAACCTAAGCCACAGATAACCTATGAAAAGCAGCTACACCTATCTTCTCTTCAGCCCAGAGCTTTTCCAACTGCCTCTTTCACTCCCCTTTGAAGCTCTTCTCTCCTATCAGCTTGTCCTCCTTCCTATCTATAAATGTTACCATATCTCCCCTGGTCTAGCCTCTTTGAAATGACAACTATTACTTAGGACAAGCTGTTTGACTTTTATTATTGGGTTTCAACCCAGAACCTGTCCCTTAGACTGCCTCTTTATTGCTCTGCACCAGACTAACTGCCCTCCCTAGGCCCCACCTGGGCTTCTGGGTCCAGCACCTTAGACCCTGCTTGGCTAAGGACAGCATTCAGCTCATCTACATTCACCTCCTGGTCCTGAGTCCTTGACTTGGAACTCATTCAGGGCTCCAGTTCCTCCAGGACTGTCAGCTCCCCTCCCTTCTCCCCAAAGGACTTAAGTCCCATCCTGAAGCCCAGTCCAGAAGTGGAAACTTTGCTATTGGCTGACACATTTCCATGGCAGTAATAGCAACCTATCGTCTAAGATAGCCAGTGTCCCGGGTCCAGGGATCCTTGTTCTTTATACCATCTGCCTGGAAGGAAACATCCCTGCTGCTTCATGTATGAATGGGACACTCAGAGATGGGGATTTATGGGCCACATAATCAAACCAGGGAATAACTGGTCACAGAAATAATGGGCACTGAGACTAGAACATAATCATGACCTACTTTCTAGTTCCACCTCTTACTGTTGCTGTCTTTATCTTGATGTCTTTACCTTAAATGTTGGCTTTATCTTTACTCTCTAAAGACCATTTCCTCTAATGGCAGGAACCATGGACACCAATAGCCCTAGAATCTTCAGTGGGTCTGGATTTCAACATCCAAATTAAAATTCCTTAGCTCCCAGAGCAGAAGACTTTATGCCCAAGCTACTTAGCAACAAAGAGAGAAGAAAAAGGTTTATAGGATTTTTAAAGCCTTTATTATTGCTTATTTTCCCACTCCATTTTGACCTGTAGCGGAAAAGGAGACTAGAAGCAGGAGGATGGAGATAAGCAGGAGCCCACCAGATCCCCAGGTCCTGGGAGTCTGCATGGAACTCTTCAGTTTTCCCAGATGGGACCAAGTCCCATGAAGCTGCCCCACCTCAGGGTGACTTTTACACACTTGGTTGGGCTTATAAATCCAAAACTCTTATCCAAGACCTTCAGAGTCAGATGAGTTTTAGGACTTTCCCAGTTTTAGAAACATAGGCTATATACCATGTATTATGTGTCATGCCCAGTAGGGTTTAGAGCAACACCCCTCAATCAAACTCATTAACTCTTTTATAGTAAAATGGATGAATATTCACACTTTTAGGATAAATGATATTTATATAGACACCCATGTTAGCTCAGGTCAGACTTTGCTACAAAATGCACAACATAAACCTTTTGGTTTTCAAAGTTTAAGGACTTCAGAGTAAGGGATACAAGATTGTAGATCTATAGCAGGAATGTGGAGAGTGATAACTAAGACCTGTTTCCCAGTGTGAAAGACCATCTCTGATGGAAGCCAGGGTCTGTGATAGGTTTAGCGTGTGTGAGGTACCTGTGTCCCATGCTCCTACCTCCCATGCCTATCCAGCCATGCCCCCAGCATCAGGAAGACCACAACACACCCCTCCCCAATATTTCCTGCCTCACTGTTACCATCTGCCTAAGAATCTACTTTCCAGGAAGAGGCTACCCACAATGGTTTGCCCACCTCTAGACAGGAAGCCATCGGTACTCCTCCCATCTGGCCCTACATTCCTATTTCCATAGGTCATCACAAGATCTCCACAATGCCAGGTCTGTCTTCTCCACTAGGACTCTCTAGTGGAGAGACCCACTAGGGATGTAGATTTCAATACATCCCTTAATCAAACCTGATTTTCTACTCCTTCAAACTCTCTCAGTGTGCCCTCTGAAACTCATGGTCCATCATCAGCAATTTATTTCCTTCTGCCTTAATCACTGAATGTTTCCTTCTCCTTGTTCTGGCTGAAGTTAAACTCTTGCCTGAGGACACTTTCCCTACCCCTGCAGCCCTCCCGTATCATAGATTTACCTTACCCCTCTTGCACCACTGAGCCTGTGAGTGGGAAAGGTGTCCTCCTTACTCCTCATTGCCACTTTCAGACCATCATTCATTCCTCCCTTAGAAGCGCACACACATACACACACACACAAAAAAAAAAAAACAAAAAAAAAAACAACTTCTTTGAAACTAAGGCACCATATGACACCATCTATTGCTCCTCCTCACTAGAGTCATTTAAAGATCTCTGGACCGCTCCTCTTCAATTCCTTCTCTCTCCCCTGATACTACTCATACAGTGTTTGATGCTTTCAGTGTTCAACTAGATGATACCTCTAGGACCTTCACCTCTTAGTTTTTCAATCTTCTCATCTCTACTTAATTTGTCCACCCTCTCTGCTCACCCCATTACCATTCACTGCCTCATTCCACAATCTGTATTTTGAATGTCCATTTCTCCAATCACTCTTGTATTTCTTGATCTTATTCCCTCTTGCCTCCAATACCACTGACTCTCAGACCACATCAGGATCTCTGACCCTGCCATCATCTCCCCCTCCCTCCACCTGTACCCTAACCTCCTTCATTGGAGTCCATGTTCCCTCACTGTGATCATCCCTTCACAGACATAATTAACTCTCTTTGCTCTCTTACTATGTCAGACTCACCTGGCAGAAAACCCAGTCCTGGTTGAATCCCACTTTCTGCCTGCTTCATGCCTACATAGCTGAAAGTGGTCAAAGAAAAAGCACACAACTAGGGTAAGTTCTCAATTTAGTCACTCTGGCAAGCCCCTAGTGCCATTTGTCACCCCCCACGTCCCCTTAGTCAGTACACTCCCCATCTCAGTAATGAGTAATTCACCCTGTCTTCTCAGGTTGCCCATCCCCTTCCATTCCGACTTTCAGATGAAGACCTTGACTTTAATTTCACTGAGAAAATAGAAATAATCAGGACTTTCATATGCCTCCATATGCTTTTCTCACCCTCTTATGCTCACACTCATTTTCCTTCATTCTGTGTGTCCTTCATTTCAGCTTTTCTCTGAGCATTTGATTCAATCCCTTCCTCCTGAAGATCACCATTTGCACCTCACTTTTTCTTCAGTTCCACCACAGGCACCTCAAAACGGTGACCCCAGCCCCCAAAACCATGTACTTGTTTCTCAGGGTTTCAATTCCAAATTCGAAAAACCTGATTGGTCCAGCTTGAGTCAAGTGTTCCCCTCCAGTCCAGTCAGCTGTGGCCGAGGAACGGGGGTGACACTGCACCTGAACCTCTTAGAAAGAGACCGTTCTCTGAGGAGGCGAAGCAGGGAGACAGAAACTATATGACAGCAAATAGCCAAAAACAAACAAACCAAGAAGAAAACCCCTCCAAAAGTTTGTTTTCCACCAGAAAAAAAAAAAATGACTGCAACAGGTCATTTAAAAATTCAG
Source organism: Manis javanica (assembly GCF_040802235.1). NCBI lineage: Eukaryota > Metazoa > Chordata > Mammalia > Pholidota > Manidae > Manis > Manis javanica. Next base: position 103,681,523 of record NC_133162.1, read on the forward strand.
AGAACAGAGCTTTACAGAAATTACTGAGAAAGGAGAATCTGAGGCAAGCACGAATTTCACTCTGTATCCTATAGACAATAGGAGTCCCAGAGCCTGGAACTGGCCATACTGATCTTTAAACCCAGTATGGAACGTGGTACCTACCACTCAGTATTTGCTGGATTGAGTGGAATCCCCTGGAAGATAACGGTGGCAGTGGAAGTGGTGGGGGGTGCGGGGAAGGACCTTATGGGTGCTGCAATTCTTGTCTCTGGACAGGCAGAATTCAAGTTTTCCTGAAAAGGCTGATTTTTCTCTAGCACTGAGTATTGTAAGGAACTGTGAAGAGAAATCTTTATTTGGACGACATTTGGTCCTATAATGGACAATGGCCTCATCTAAAGCTGTGCCAAAGATTCAAAACTGCCCTTCAGCTCTCTGTTTCTTGTGTTATCCCTCTCTAAAAGCCAAGGGAGTAATGTGGCATCACACGTTCAGGTTGGCATTTCCATGGAGAGAGGAGCTAATCCAGTAGACGCTCTGCTTTCTGACCAATCGCAGGAAGAAAGCTGAGAAAACCTGGAGATGTGGCTCTGAGCAATGGCGGGGGGAGGACTGGCAGGCAAAGAGGTGAATCAGAACCGCCTGGGAGGATTTTTCAAAGTGTAAATCCTCCCTCCACCGCGATTCTAATATTACCCGTGTCCCTGAGAATGGGGGTAGGGAGGGATCCAAAAGAATCCCAGCATCTGTATTTTGAAAAGTACAGTTCCCTTTCCCTTCCTCTGCCCTTACCCTCTTGACTAACAATAACCTAGAGGGATTCATTTGTATTTGATATGTCTTTCTCAAATATCAGTATACATTTTATGTGTGCATATATGTATGTATTTATATGCCATCTCATTCCAGAAAGGATGGCAGATGGCTTACAAGGATACATAGAATATTTTAAAAGAAGCATAAAAAATAGAAACAAAATGCCAAAGAGAAAAAAAAGTTGGAAATTCAAATGTGAGTACCCCTCTGTACACTTTTACAAAGTCCAGCTGGCTTCAACTCAAGAGAGGCTGAGCTCACTGAGAGGAGACATAAGCATTGAAGGTGAGCTGGGGGTTCAGGGGGCACGTGAGCATCAGGCAGTGGGTCATCTCCTGGAGAAGCTGATCATCTGTAACCAAATGGGGACCCTGGACTCTTGAGTTCCCACAAAATGGAAACAATCTCACCTGAAAGAGAGGTGGGCAGCAAGTTCCCATTTTTGTAAAATCAGGGGTGCCCCAGGGTGTTCATAAGAAAGCCTGGCCGGGACAGCACTTGAAATTTGAGGAATTAGAAGGATTGTCATTAGTAAAGGATTGTTATTGTTATTAGGTCTTATTACTAAGTCTCCTAACCAGAGAGATGCCCTAGGTTGAGGCACCTGGAATTCAGCATTTGATACTCAGATTCTATCTTGACCAGTGACTGAAGTAGATTAGAAATCTAGGTCTTCCTAATTCTGCTTCTATTTAATTAATTCTGCTTACTGTATATACTACAAATTTATACTTGAAGGGTAGGAGGGATCATACTTGGAACATGAACAGGTACAGATATAGGATCCCACAGTAGGATGGAGAACATTGATGTATGTGTGGAGTACAAGGGAGGAAGACATTTAGGCGAAGGAAGGAAGAAGATTAATTAATTCTAGTCCTGGATAATAATAATTACAGCTAATATTACTCAGATCTTTTAAAAGCTCGATGCACAAAGTAACCCAGTTATGGATATATTTTTATACTTCAGGAATGGCACCTCTGACCCTCTCAGTGATTTCAGTCCTTCAGATAGTTAATCCTAAGGAATAGCATATGGGTATGAAAGATATAATTTGGTGATTATGCAAAATTTAGGATATATAGGAGGAAATTAACTAAAAGCAAAATTCTCCAAAGTATTCAAAGAGGACAAAAATGGATTTTTCTCTCATGGCTAGGTCTAATGATAAGAATAAATACCAACTATTTATTAAATGCCTACTATGCATCAAGCTCTTTAGAGTCTCTCTAAACCTCATGACTTCCACGAGGCAGTATCCCATTCAAAGAGGAATAAACTGGAGCTCAAAGTACTTTTCCTACCAAACAGAAGGAACAGGCATAAAATCCAAGTAACCATAGCATCCTTTCCCAATTCTGTCATCTGCTCACCTCAATACTGAAAACCAAAAAGGCTGGCAATGCAAAGAAGCTAATTAAGGGAAAAGTTAGTTTCCTTGCTAGTTAGGATGTATGCCTTACCAATCTCTTGGGGACCCAATGGAATGTATGTCATGATATAAATGGTATCCAATAAGGTCATTACATCTTATTGATTCTCTATCCCAGCTTTCTCCTCCACTCCTTCTCCACTCTTGCCTTAGTTCATGTGGAAAGAATATAAGCTTGGATTGGGCCAGATTTATCAATAAAGGTTCTATAATGGTTAATTTTGTATGTCAACTCGACAGGGCCACAAGGAGCCCAGGTATTTGTTCAAACGTTATTTAGGGTATTTCTGTGATGATGTTTTTGGGTGAAATTATGTTTAACCCAGTAGACTGAGGAAATCAGACTACCTCCCTGATATGAGTGGACCTCATCTAATCAGCTGAAGGTCTGAATAGAACAAAAGGGTGGACTTATCCATGAGTAAAGGAGAGTTCTCCTGCCAGATGGCCTTCAAACTAGGACATCAACTTTTTCCTGACTTTGGACTTGAAATGAAGCAGTGACTCTTCCTGGGTACCAAGCCTGCCCACCTTCAGACTGGAACTAAAGCCATCAGCTCTCCTGGGTCTCCAGCTTGCCAGCTCGCCTCGCATATCTTGGGACTTACTAGCCTCCATCATTATGTGAGCTAATTCCTTATACTAAATCAATCAAGAGCTCTCTCTCTCTCTCTCGTTCTCTCTCTCTCTCTCTCTGCATCTGTTCAGTTCTGTTTTTCTTGAGAATTCTGACTAATATAAGCTCACTGAGCAGAGAATCCATATTTGATGATTTAGCTCAAGGAGATGGGAGTAGCTCCAACATTTTGCTTGGTTGGTTAACTGGACTGTTGTTTATCTAAAGGTAGTCTGTAGTATATAAAGATGAAATGCCATAATTTCCTTGTATACTATAAAGGAAGGTATTCAAAGGCCTAAAAAGACTGTGATGCAAGAATGCATTGATCACAAAGGCCTCTAGAAGGGTCCAAAGAACATACCCTACACTAAGGCTGTGATAAATTCATGAGGGGAACTCCTGTGCCAGTCTCCTTAGAATTCTGTGGCTGTTCCTCTCTGTAGGTCAGATACTACGGTGTGAACTGAGATGGAACTGTGATTTCTAAATGCAATGGGGATGATAGGATTCTGGTGGCAGGGGGCTGAGTGGCAGAAGAGTCAAAGCAGTACTCAGAATAGTCTGACACCCAGAGATCTTCAGCACTGCCTAGTTGATCATGCTTTCCCTAGAACTAAAATAGTTAGGGAGTTTATTAAGGTCTTACTTTACCTGTATAAGCAGAAAGCTCTAAGTCTAATGAACATAAGTCTAGCTTCAGTCATCAAACTGAAGAGTCACAGCCTCTCAAGCAATTCCCAGACTTGAGCCAGCTCACCAACCGAGAGTCATTGGGTCCTTGAAGAAAAAGCCTGCTACACTGTCAAAAATTTACACTGTCAGAAATGTATTTCCCTCCCTACCTTCTCCAAAAGTACCAGTGACTATTTACTAGAGTGACTATGTATTGGGGAAGGAGAAATAATCAGACTTTGCAGGGATTATGGGACAGTGGGTCTAAATTGGCAGTAATTCCTGGAAGTCTGAAGTGTTCACTGTGGTCCACCAGTCAGTCTTGAGGTTTAGGAAGGTCAGGCGACTAGTGGAATTTTGGTTCACTTCATCTGAGAGTGGGCCCAGTGAGTCCCTGAAACCATCCTGTAGTACTTTCATCAGTTCTGGAGGGCATAGATGGCGTAGGGTAGACATAACTCAGCAGAACCTCACATCAGTTCTCAGTTTGTAGAGTGAGGGCTAGTATATGGTAGAAAGGGCCAAGTGGAAGCCACTAGTATTCTCTAGACCAGGAAAATAGTAAACCAAAAGCAATACTACCCGTCTGGAGAGACTGCAGAGATTAGTGCCCCATCAAGAACTTGAGAGATGCAGGTATGGTAATTACTACCACATCCCTGCACAACTATGCTGTAATAGGTCACCTGTGTAGAAAACAGATGGAGGCTGAACTATCTAAAACTTAATCAAGTGGTGAGTTCAATTGCAGCTGCTCCTCCAAATGTGGTTTTGTTCCTGGAGGAAATCAACACATTCTCTGGGACCTGGTATGCAACTTCCAGCTTGTCAAATGCCCCTTTCCTTTTAGCAGTCAATGCCAGCAGAACACCTTCATTGATCTACTTCAGAGACACACAAACTCTCCAGTCCTATCCCATAATCTAGTTCACAGGGACATGACTACCTTTCCATCCAGTAGGATATCTGTGCTGGTCCATTACATTCATGATATTTTGCCGATTGGAACTGGTGAACGACTCGTTTAGGTACACTGAGACAACATTTGAGAAAGATAAGGGAAATAAATCCTGCAAAAACCTCAATGAAATTTCATTGTCTGGAGCATGTTGAACTATCTGTTTCAAGTTGGAGGCAGGCAGCTACAGCTGGCCCATCCTGGATAGTGGGTCTCTGGATTTTGGTGGCAATATATAACCATTCACCAAGTGACTTAAAAAGTTGCCCCTTCTAAGTGGGTCCCAGAATAAAAGAAGGCTTTAAGTAGGTCTAGGCTGCCATGGAAGCTGCTCTGCCACTTGGACCATACAACTCACAGATTTAATCATTCTGAAAGTGTCAGTGGCTGATAGGTATGTTGTGTGGAGTCTTGGAAGGCATCTGGATGTGAATCACAGAACAGATCTTAGTATTTGGGACAAAGCCATGCCATCTTTGGCAGATAACTGCTCTCCTTTTGAGAAATAGCAATGGCTTGTATCTTTCCAGTGGGTCTTAGTGGAGGCAAAATGCTTGACAGTGGGACACTACATGATTATATAACCAGTGGAAGTGGCATATATGACATCAGGCTTGAACAGGTCTTGAGCACACAGTCACATGATGAAGTAGACAGGCCCCTATGGCCCCTCCATCTACAGTTTGGCTTTCTCTCTTTGAACCTACACCTGTGGCTTCACAGGGCGATCCCCAAGATCAGCTGACTTGGGAGGGGGAGGAGGGAGCTTGAGGCATGGCTTATAGTCGACTCCTCACTTGAAAGCAGATAGCTGCCCACAGCCTCCCCACACCAGGATAGGCCACAGGACAGTGTGAAGGGACATACTCCCAGCAGGTGGTGTTTGGAGCAGAGTACCTGATTGTTCATTTCACCTGGAAGTACAGATGGCCAGAAGTATGAGGCTAAGCTGCTTCGTGGGCTGTAGCTAATGTTTGGGCTATGCTCAGGGACTTAGAAGGAACAAGCCTGGAAAATTAATGGCAAGGAGGTATGGGAGATAGGTATGAGAATAGATGTCTCCAAATGGGAATGGGATGTGAAGGTGTTGCAGAAATGCTCACTGAAGGGGCTCTCATCAGAGGAGAGGCCTAATAATCAAGTGGATAGGATGACTCATCCTGTGAATACCAGTTGCCCTTTCCCCAGCCACTCCTGTCATTGGTCAATGGACTCATGGACAATGTGGTCCTGTGGCTCAGGACCATGGACTTCTCTTCACCAGGGCTAATGTGGTGTCAGCTCCTGGTGAGTCCAATCAGCCAAATGCAGATTCAGGAAATGAGAAATGACTGCCAAGACCCCTGAACTGTGTCCCAGGACTAAAATAATTACACATCAGCTGTGCTCCTCAAGGACCCAAAATTCCTCTCTTATCTGCACACATCTTGGGAGGATGTGATTTCCTGTTCATTCCCAGTAAACCATAAACCTCCTCCAGCCTTTCACCAAGAAGCACATATCCTTGTCATGTGAAACTGCACATATTCCTGCTTTCACCCAAGAAAGGCCTGTGAGCTCCCATTCTAAAGCCTCCATAGCTGCCACTCATTGTCTCTAATGCTTTGTCTTTGAACCTTCCCCCTTCCCCACACTAGCAGCTGACCTGACCGTTCCTGGTGAGCCAATCACATTAATTATCCTGATAATGTCATATGTTTCCTACCCCTAAAACTATTTTCGTTGTGGCTCAGGAGCAGAGATGGAGGGAAGAGGGCCACTTCAGAGGGTGGACAGGGAAGCAGATCTCATCCTCTGACCCCCTCACCCTGGGTATTCACAGTGGCGAATGATAGGAGCCCCCTCTTCCTCCAGAATTTCTGCTCTTCCAAATTTCTCAAAACTTCATCTGGGAAATGCCACCCCTGAATCATGACCAGGGGGACCTGGGTCTCAGTGATCCACATTGCAGACTGCAGTCAGACCCAAAAAGCTTAGGGACTGGCAGAGGTGCAGGAGGAAGTCAGGAGTCAAGGTGAGACTGAAGTCAAGAGCTCTCTTTAGAGGCTGAACCCTGGATACTAACTTGCTTAGCATACAAAGCCATTAAAAATACTCTTACCTCTTAACAATGTGAGTGTTTAATAATAGCATATTGAGTAGCTATGAGAAATCATATTTTCACTATTTTCAGGAAAAAAGTGACCACAAAGTGCTACATCTTCTTTAAGAGCAAGTGGCAGAATGATGTAAGCCCATTTGTTTATTTGCTTTAAATTTTAAATTATTGACTATGCCCAGGAAAAAAAGTCTCAAGCTGTTAACAGTGATTTCTTCTGGAGAGTAGCTTTGGTGAGCAAAAATTTTCTCTTTCCTATTATATACAATTCCAAATTGTTAGGTTTTCTTAAAATACTAATTATTTTTGTAATTCAAAAATAACGAAAAATCTTGTTTTGAAGACTGGTAAATAACAAACTGTTGATTTTTAAAAGTGGGACACAGTATAAATAAAGGCTAAAACCCCATGAAACATCACCAAAAAAAGCAGGAAAGACATTAAATGGAAGGAAATAATTCAATATGCATGCACAGGTTAATTCAGGGGTATTAATGTTATAGGTAACACATCCTTCAGGATATTTTTTGTATTCCCAAAACTTCTAAAATGTGAATTAATTTTTTAATCAGAAAAAAATAGAACTTTTTTTTTTTTTAATCGTCAGGCTTATATTATCACTAAACCAGGATAGCTGGATAGGACTCACATTTCTTTTTTCTCCCCACATAGAATTGTTTGGGGAGAATTTTTCTCACGGATTCCTGTAGAGAAAGTTGAGACAGAAAACTTGGAACCATCCTGCCATGGCCACCTGGGAAGCAGCCCCGTGGGCCACCTGGGCTCTTACTGCCCCACCTGCCCCTTCTGGTGTCTCCAGTGGCCACTGCCTCCACTTTATCAGTTCACTGGCAGACTTTTTTGTACCCAATTCACTAACTCTTATCTGCTCTCAAGCACCATTCTCTTCCTTTTATCAACCATAAAAATTGAGTGGAGCATATTTAACTCACCCACAGAAAGGCCAGTCCACAGCAGACATCTAACTCCTCCTGCCCACGTGTATTCAGGCTCCTAATGCCAGCCATTGGTGGCACTAAGGGCATGAGAACCACGTGGGCATAATCCTCAGTCTTTGGGTGCTCATATAATAGGCAGGTTGGAGAAGGGAAAGGGGGCCAGAGAGGAGCAAGAAACAGGTTTAAAACTACTGGGACTCACCAGTAGTGATGCTAATGAGCAAAGGAAAACCACAGCCATTGCCATGGAGACAGGGAGAAAATGTAGGATGGGGAAGAGGAGGAAAGCAGGGCATCTCCATATGGTCCCCAGCCCAGCAGTATCAGCGTGTTATTGGGCCCCACCCCAGGCCTCCTGGGAACCGGAAGCTCTGGAGGTGGGGCCCAGCCTTCTGCATTTTAACAGTGCTCCTCTCCACGCCTTCCCTCTTCACTTCCCTCAGCCCAGGCTCCACCATGAGATTCTGACATCTGCTAAAGCTCTGGGACCACTGATCTAACGTTCGGTGAGGGGCAGATGCTAAAAAACCCAAAAAGGCAAACACCCAACAGAAAAGCTGGCAGAGATGAGTCACCTGCACCTCTTGGCAAGACCAGAAAAGATACCCCGGTAGAGGCTCTCCCAAGATAAGCCCCCCAAATGTCCTGTTCTGGCTGCAAATTGATATCTGGAACTGTTTATCATATGCTAGTTCCAAAGGTAAGTTAACCACCTATTCGAACAACCCTGAGGAAGAACGCTTGCCAGTATTTCAGCCGTCCCCCGGAGCGCTGAGACAGAAGCCAAATTCTGTGGATCTACAGAACCATGTAAATTCCAACCTGCCTGCACAGGTGGTAGGATGTGATACATGCTTTATTAGAAATTTGAACACGATGTGACAGAGCACACAGGGAGCAATCCCGGGCTGCTGGAGATAAAAAAAGACAGCTGTACTGAACGAACAACATTTAATGTGGAGCTTGAATAACCAGAAGGATTCTACCACGTAGAGGAAAGATCAAGAGCAAAGGTCCGGAGTCATGAAGGCCTCCCGGATGGGAGAGGAGACAGGCTGGGTTCCGAAGAGCCCGCATGCCAGGCCAAGAAGATAAACTTTCTTCATAGGTTTTGAAGCAGAGGAATGGGGTGATGAAATAGACAAATAGAAAGACCGTTTCACCTGGCTGGAAATGGATAGTAGAAAGGGCCAGTTAAGTAGATTCTGGTTGATTTTTACTTTTGGTTGTTTGTATTTTTTTCTACCACAGATATTTTAATCCCCACTTTGTTTGCAATTAAGAAGTGTGCTGGGGATGCCATGGAGATCCCAGCCTAAGAGACCTCAGAGCAGTGGCTGAGACCATAGTAGAAGGGTTAACACTGCAATGGGATGAGGCCATCTGTCCTTTGAGATCAGAAAGAAGGCAATAAATATCATGAAATATAAATGTTTGAAGTGGAATAGAGCTGAGATCATTTACATACACCAGAGACCTCTCTTCTCAGTAAGGAAGGCAGCAACTCATCGCCTGAGGCCACAGGGCAGGGCTGGGGGTGGGGGCGTGAGGAAAGCTTCTGAGACTTGGAACGCTAACAGCTAACACCCCTAGCCTGTGTGTGTCATGTGCCAGGCACTGTCCTGAGTGTTATACATACTGACTCATTTAAGCCTCACACCACTAGAAGGCCTCATCATACCCGTTGTACAGAAGAGAAAATTAAGGCACTCTGGTTGCAGACACATAGGTGGTATGTGGCAAAGGTAGGATTTGAGCCCAGGCAGTCACCCTGCTGGAACTCAGAGAAGGAATGCCCCAGGAATGCCTGAAAGATCCTAAAGTAGCATTGAACTCCCAGCTAAAAAGCCACATACTCACCACAGCCAAGTACTTCAATCGGAAGTACTGTTTTCAGTCATTCCTATAGAGGGCCTTTAGCAGAACTATCTTATCTTCCCTCAAGGAAGGACTTCTGGGGCCACCCTCAAAGTGTGGCCGTGTGCTGAGTTCACAGAAGGCGATGAGCTCTCACGCCATGTGAGAACGCCTCGGCTGGAGCGTTCCCGTGGCAAGCGCCAGCTGGGGGCAGGTGGACGCCCTGCTCAGCCTCAGGCCACCCGTGTCCCCGAAAGCAGGGAGCCGCTGTGGGAAGAGGGCTGCTTCCCAGCCACCTCATCCTTGCCTCATCCGCCTGAGGAATTGGAAGTTCTTCAAGTATTTGAGGGAAGAGCAGCTGCCAACTAAGCTGAGTCAAAGGATCTAAAAATAGTTCAAGAAAGCACAAAGACAGAATGTGAAAATCAGATTATCTGGGAAGCCATGCCAAACTTAGAAAAACTACAAGCTGGGTGGGGAGCAAGAAAACAGAACTGCGGCCTCGGTAACAACTGCCGCCTGATCATTTGCTCAGCAGCACTCTGCCCGCTATTCTTTCCTGTTCTTTTCTCTATGGTGAAGACTCTCTCAGGCCACTTGCACTTCGCTTCAGTCAAATCAGATAAGCAAACCACTTTGCCTGGTCCTGAGCTCACTGCCAAACGAAATCCTGGGACCGAGAGGGCTCCCTCCACCAGTCCCTGCCTTCGGTGCCTGGGCCTGCCTTACATGCAAGTGGAATAAATTGTAAAACCTTTTATTTCCAAAAAATGCCCAGCCCCCCAGGGTCCTTTCACATGATGTTTTGAGATGCCCAGAAGAGATGCAGCTGAGATACAGGTCAGTTAGAATGCATTTGGCTGCCACATCAGAAACCCTTCTAAATGGTCGCTTCACCCATAAGGGCATAAACATTTAATATACATTTAATAAAACATACATACATTTAATAAAACAGGACAATTTGGGGAAGGTGGTTCCAGGGTCACTGGATAATTCTACACTCCCAGTGCATCAGTCAGGGCACTGGGGGGGCCTTCTCACTGTCTGTCACCTGAGTTACATAGAGGGGCTCGTTTTTTGCTCAGGCTGATGTCTTAACATGCTGCCCTTCCCAGCAGGCAGTAACATGTTTCCCCGCTACAGCCTGCAATTGGCTCTCTTGCATTTTCTACCTCCTGGAGGCCACTTGCATTCCTGGATTCATGGCTCCTTCACACATCTTCAAAGCCCAGCTCTGCTACCTCTGCTTCCACCCTCACTTCTCTTCCCCTCTCCTCTGACATCTTGTCTGACTCTTTATGCAGATGATTGTGGTTACACTGGACCCACCTGGACCATCCAGGACAATCCCCCCATCTCAAGGTCCTTAAAAGCTAATCACATCTGCAAAGTCCCAATATATTCATTGGTTCTAAAGATTAGGAGGCCAATGTTTGCCTACCACTCAAAAAAGTATTTCTTTGGATATATCCTCTATGCTTTCATTCACTCTAAAGAAACAAACCACTCTTCTTAAAGATTTATGTCAGGTTATTCTGGAAGTTTCCATGTGCTCAGACAGTGCTCTTGTTCGCCCCATAGCGATTTGGCTACCTCATGGCAGATGTGATTAGGTTAATGGTTGACCCTTTAATTTGGGTCACCCTGGTAATGCTTCTTGACAGTGTGTGTTAGGAGTTTTCCAGAGAAACAGAACCAATACTATATATAGAGAGAAAGAGATACATCTTATAAGGAATTGGTTTATGCAGTTATAGAGTTTGATGAATCCAAAATTTGCAGACTATGTTCCAGTTTGAATCTGTAAGCTGAAGCTGCTGCAGAACCAGGAAGAGCTATTGTCCCAGTTTGAAGGCATCAGGAAGGAGAATTCTTTCTTACACAGGGACAGCCAACCTTTTTTTTTAATTCAGGCTTTCAATTCACTGGCCAAGGCACATTAGAAGGGCAATCTGCTTTACTCAGTCCACCAATTTAAATGTTAATCTCACCCAGAAACATCCTGAAAGAAATGCCCAAAATAATGCTTTACCAAATATGTGGGCACCCCATGTCCTAGGCCAGTTGACCATAAAATTAACCATCACACAGTGCCAGGGGCAGGATGGCTGCTTGTGCCCAGCTGAGCCCTGTTGGAATGGGTGTCACTAAGGACTGACAGCCACTGGCGCCCACTACAGTTTGCACCAGGGATGCTCAGAGGCCACCAGCACTGTTGTCCCTCTCCGCAGGGTCAGCACACTACCTGGGATCTGCGGGGCTGATGCAGGGCAGCCTGAAGCGCCACCACAGCAGGAAGAGAATTTGTGTTGTCTGCACGAAATCCTTTATGTGGCTACTTCTTCCTGGCAGAGGTGTGTGACGTGACCCACATCACCTTCATCTCCTTCTTCACCCTTTGAACCAAACTATGAGCTTTAGTTTTCTTTCCTGTTACCTTGAGCTCTTTCCCACAAACTCCTTTATTTTTCAATAATAGCCCCCCTGGCAGGCCTCTCACACCTCCTCCCCCACCATCTGCTAACCACATGATCAGGCAAATCTGGGTCCTAAATAAACACAGTTCAAAATTTTAACCAGGCTGGGAAACCTGCTGAACATCTCAAAATCTTCAAGAGGAAAGGAATGAGTCTCTGATGTCAGCAGTGTCCTGAGTATCGGGCTGGGCAAGTGGGAAGTTTGGGGCAGAGGGATATGACAGGGGACTCAAACCATATTAGATAGGCCTGTCCTGTCTCTAAGCTGAGTAGTTTCCTGAGAACAATCCAGTTTACCTACCATCACCCAGAAATCCTGCTTTTGGGCAGCCTTTCTGGTCCTGAGCTGCCCTTGAAATGTGAAGATGCTCCAGGCAGAACTCCTCTCCCTTCCCCCTTGGTGACAGACAAAGTAGCTGAATAAGAGTGGCTCACTTTAGCTTGCCTTATCAATTGACCCAGCTGATCCAGACAGACACAGACTTCCCAAGACCCTAGGAAAATGCATGCATATTTCATGGAAACCTAATACAGTTGAGCATATGGAGGGTGGAAAAGGAAAAGAAAGAAAGGCAAGGTAGTGTTTCCCTCTTGGCCAGGCAGTCTGGGCCAAAGCAGTGCAGGTCACGTGCTGGAAGCAGGAGCTCGAAAGCACCAGGAGAAAAACTGACTTCTTAGGCCCAGTCCGCAGAGGTAGGTGGGCAGCAGAGGCACTGAGCAGACTTCAGGTTCAGGGAGCATAAGCTGCTCAGGTAGTCTTGACAGAAACCTTTCAGCCAGGACAGAATAGTGGCTAACCTTCAGCTCTGCCACACACAGGTTCCTGTATGGCTTGTTTCCCAAAGGTTAGCCAGGAGCACCCCTGGCTCATGTCAGTACAGGTGGTAGCTAAGATCGCAGACTAAGAATCAGATAGCCGGGTCTTAATTCCTGCATGGCCCACCTGAGGAGGAAGATGTAAAATGACTTACTTTATCTCTCAGAATGACAATTCTTCATCTATAAAGACCTGTCTCATATGAGATTTAATAACAGTAGCATTACTAGCTCTGCAGTGTCATCAGGGACCCAGATTTCTTTCTACTGTCTCTCTAGCACATGGCTTCCATTCTCAAGGTCAGCTAATGGTCCAAGATGCCCTTGGAGCTTCCTAACCATAGGCTAGAAGGAGGAGAAAAGTCAAAATGGCAAAAAAAAAAAAAAAAGGCCTCTTACAGTTTAGTCAGCTCCTTCTAAGGAGCTGCCCACACAAGATACATTTCTGCTTCTCTTTTAAGGAGGGAGCACAGCCACATGACAAGCTATAGGACACAAGAGCACCTGGGAAATATTCTTTTAGGTGCTTTTATTAAACTGGATTCGTGGCTCACCATCCCAAACATAATCAGGCTCCTGTTACTAAGGAGGAGGGAGAAATAACGTTGGAGAAGACAATGAACAGTTGCCACCAAGCCTCCCTCCTCCAGAGTCCCCTTCTCAGTCACTCCAGTTCCATCCTGCTCACTTTCTCTTGACGACAGGGCCAAGAGTCAGGTTTCCTGAGAGGGAGAATGCGACACGGGCACAAAATTTAAGGAGGACCTCACTGTCAGGTCTGTGCAAATGCCAACACCAGGCTTATATGAACTGGGAGTGAGAGATTCAATTTTGCATCCTGGGCACCTTGCAGACCTCACTCTAGTCCCAGCTCTGCCTTGAGTTGCCAGGTGGACACGCCCAGCCCTTTCTTCTCACCACATTGTGCATGGCAATTTCTTCCCATCACATCTGGTTTTCCAAAATGGGCAAATCTCTTCTGGGATCCTCAGAATTTCAATCACTTTAGGTTCTCCGAGACCTCAGAAGTCTTCAGAACACCCAGGTCTCATCTTCACAGCCTCAGCCATGCCCCACAGAGCACAGGTGAATGTGTGCAGATGGTCAGGCTGGCTGAACTTCACCAGGAAGGGTAAAGCCAGCAGCCCCATAGGACATGCCTCATTGCTTTGGATTTCAGAACTGCTGCAGAAGGCTTGCAAAGGCAAGGGCTGTAGCTGGCACCATTCCTCCCACCCCCAACTCTGCTTTGAGTTCTTCCAAGAACATGCCAGCCACACTAGTACTAGTATTTCATAAGCCAGCTGGCCTGAAACAAGTCTGGCTACATTGTGGGTTCTATACACAATAGGTTAATTTCCAGTCCAATTATAATAATAGTAATAATTGGCCGCACTCAGGGAGCTGGCAATTACCACTATTTTTAACCTGCATCACTAAGGCAAATGGTTTTACATACAGCTGGTTCCAAAAGGGCTGAGTTTTCTCCAGCTGGGTAGTCATGTACCAGGGTCACACCTACCCTTCTCTTCTCTGATGCTCTTCTCCATGTGGCATCACCTACAAGCCCCAGGCTCATGGGCCCATCAACCTGTTCTCCCCTCTTGCCCTTTCTTCCCAGCTGGCTCTGCAAACCAGTAGAGATCTGATTTATCTGCTACCATTGATGGATACTTGGTGTCTCCTGAACTCTAAGCCCCACTCAAGGCTCCTATCCTACCTCATCATTCCCAAAGGAAATGTGTACTCCTAGTTTTATTTTGACAACGCTCTTCCTAAACCTTGGCTTGGGCCTCCTGGCTCTGGGTGTTTTTCTGACATCATCATAGGCCTGACCTCCTCTCTCAAAACCTTTGCCAAGAGAGAGGAGGTATTGGCAGAACACCAGGAGAACCACACCTATTGGGAACCAAGAAGGAGAGAAACCCTCCACAGTCCTCATGCTTTGTACTATGGATGAGAGAAGGAAGCCTAGAAAATCTCTTTTCTGCAAGGATCCTAGGGCAGATGAAACTTCTAGCAAAGCATGATGCCTACTTTGCAACATCTCTTTCCGGTCCTGGTGCTTGGGTTTATCTCTTATCTCCCTTCTGTATCATGACCCCCATAGTGGCAGAGATTGTATATTTTTCTGTTGTCACCCAGAAGAGTTTCTGACACCATCTGTACCCGGTATTTGTTAAATGAACAAATACCATTGGGCAGTTCTACGGCCTGGATATGTTCTGACTTCACCAAGGGGGAGTTCAAAATAAGTCACATTAATATCATTCATATATCACATGTGTTATATCAAAAGGACCCAATAGGTGATTTTCCTCTGTGTGTTCTCATTCAGTTCTTACAAATGGGTAAATAAGAGGACAGAGCCAGCACTTGGTTGAGTAGAGGAGGGCACTCAATTTGCAAAATTTAAGGGAGTACCAAAAAACTCAGGAATCAAACAAATAATATTTAAATGCAATTGCGTTCGTTTTCCAGGGCTGCTGTAATAAAGTGCCACAAACTGGGTAGCTCAAAGCAACAGCACTGTATGCTGTCACAGTTCTGAGTGTGAGAAGCCAGCAGGGCCAGGCTGCCTCCAAAAGCTCTCCAGGTAAATCCCCCTTCCTCTTCCTGGCTTGGGCCGATTGCCACAGTCTTTGCTCTCCTTGGCTTGCGGCTGCATCCCACCAATCTCCACCTCCATCTTCGCGTGGCTGTCTTCACACTGTGTCTCTGTGCATCCCATGGCTTTCTTATAAGAGCACCAGTCACTGGACATAGAGCCCACCCTAATCTGGTATGACCTCATTTGAACTAATTACATAGCAAAGACTCTTTTTTCCCAAAAAGGTCACATTCTGAGATTCTGAATTTGAGAGGGGACATTATTCAAGCCAACAGAGAAATATCTTCTTTTCATCCAAATTAATGCAAAAAAAATCCATGAAGGAACATCTCAAAATTCTAAATAATGACAGGATCTGCCCCTGTACGAGCAGGATGCTCCTCATTCACGGGTCCCTAGACCCAGCCCTTTTCTAACCTCCAGAACAATGTCAGGGAGCTAGGAAGACATGATACACATTGATTTCTTCTACCAGTTTGCTCTGTACAAGTTCTCGTGAAGAACTGTCACCTGTTTCTGGGGTCAAAGAGTACAAGTTCTGTGAAAACATTCTTTTTCCCTCTCACCGAGCTGTGCATGCTGACATGACTACACTCTTAACAAAAGAAAGGCATTTAAGAGAGAGGCAGAGCCCATGCTTTACGCCTGATGAGACCTAATTATTGCAAAGAGCATTTGAGAGAGTAAGCAGCCATGGAAACAAGAACCTCCCTGAGGCTCCAGCCCTGTGAGGAATCCTAGGGAAACAGCCCTAGGTCTGCACAGCAGCCTTTCTCTATCGTTCTAGTAGCTTGCCGTACACTTGGAAAGGTTCCCAAAATTTCCAGAGAAGCCTTTACAGAGAAATACACAGTCTCTGCCTGTACGTTGGTTTCTCAGCAAGGGACCAGAAGAAATAGCACAGCTGGGGCTGCTGTGATTCAAAAAGTAGGTCACAATATCCTTGAATCAAATTCCTGGGGCTAAGGGCCGGCAGCAGGCACCATCACAAGCTGGTTCCACGTGGTTTATTTTTCCTTCCTTTCTAGAGTTGCAGAGATGAAAATAATGAAATACTCAGGTGTCTCTCACTCTGAAAAAAGAAGTGGCAGAGAAGTCAGCACTTTTAATATCTATGGATTTTTTTTAATACATACAAAATTCCATGCACTTTCAAGTGTAATTTCCATGAAGTCTAATGGAAGATGCTGACATTGAATCAACCTTGGGTGCAAAATGAGAAATGTCTCAGAGAGATATCTGATTCACCCAGTGTGTCCCAGGCCAGAAGTGTGGTGGCAGGACTGGAACCCAGGACAAAGGCATGCCTTCAAACACTGGAGTCATGCATCTGGTTCACAGACTACATGCAAAGTAGCAGTTCTGATGGTTTCATGATCCTTCAGATGACTCTGGAGAATTTGAAAACAAAAGACAAAATTGCTCTACATCACAAGCCTGTGAAATGGGCATGCCATCACCCATGCAATTCACTTGTAGTAATTTGCCCTCGGGGCACAATCAGTAATATACCCACAACCAGAGCTGTAAGGCTGCTTACAACAGTGTTATGAATGATAGTGAAAAGTGGAGGGAAAATAGCCCAAGTTGGGGCTGGTTAAATAAACTGTGAGGCACTTATGGATGAAGGGCCCCAGGCTTTCCAGCCCTGTGCAGTTACCCTACTCTTTAATACTCATATAAAACAACTGGACTTCCCATTGTTTATGACACAGGCATTCCTGAATGTTTCTAACAATTTGTGGGGAGCAGCTATAGCAGTTGGTGGTAGCTATCACCCCTTGGTTCATGCTGCTCTTGACTTCTATTATCTTCTGGCCATATATATTTTTTTTTATCCTTCCTCCACTTTACTGCAAACATGGAAATAGCCCCCTTCCTTCATTTCTTAAGTCATCACATGGGTGTGCAACTGCGGGTACCACAGTCTTTCCGAAGGAGATCACAAAAAGAATACAAGGCAGAAAAATACAACCTGAATCTCAAAGTCAGGCATCACTATTCCTAAGTCCACATTTTGTGCTTCAGGGAAAGGAGCTCCTCATTGACCATCTCACTTCTTGGTCCTAGCCCACCTTCCCCTGCTAGGGTCAGCTCCTACTTACATCTATGCCTTTCTAGCTTCCCTGGGACCCAGGCCTGCAGCCCCTGACTCCACATGCCCAAAGGAAGCCAAAAACCTGCAGCCAGCAGAACAACTCAAGGAGGCGACTTCTTCTGTGCTCTTCGTCTCCCTGTCTTAGGCTTTGGCTCCAGTGCAGGTCTTAGTTCTTGCCTTCGCATAATCAAAACTCTCATTGAAATATTTCTTTTATCCTAATTTTTTAAAAAAGGCAATTTCTCCCTCAAATGAATTTTGCTACCACACCCTAGAGAAACCAAGACAAACTGCCAATAGCTTTTAAAATAGCAACTTATTTTCCTTCCTACCACACATTTAATTGAATTCCTCAGAGCCATTAAAAGTCATGTTGTAGAAAAGTATTTAATGACATGGAAACAGTGTTCACGGCATATGGATAAGTGACAAAAAAAAAACTATCAAAAAGTACGTGCAGTAGAATCCTAATTATGTGAAAGTTGTGTATATATTTTATTATGAAAAAAGGCTCAGATTTGGAAACATATTGTTGTGTTTTTCTTATTTCCTTCCTACATCCATCTGCCTTGGGGTGAGGCATTTTACAGATGCCAAGAGACAGAATTACTGTTTCACTTTTGATACTCAAAATAGGACTTTACACCTGAGATGGGCTTGAAAACAGGGCACTGGTTAAGGAGAACCATTCAACGTATCAGTGGCTTTGCTTTAGAGATTAAAGGGAGGAGCAATGGAGACAGAGTGTGGGAGATGTTCGCGGAAAAGCTGCATCCCCTGAGCTCAGGGGACCTGAGGCAGACTGGACCTTATCCTAATCACCTTGGGACTTGGGGCACAGCCCACTGGGCAAGGCAAGCCCAGGGCACATGACTGATAAGGCAGAGTGACACTGGGGAGCCAAGCCAACATCCCCTTGGGGCATAGATTCCAAGTTAAAACATGGACAGATGACAGTGTGTGTGGACCAACCTGGTCAAGAGTAAATAGAAGGTGTGGCAGAAGGTATGAGGCTCTACGGTATTCACAGCAACCGTGGAAAGCCCTGGACAGCAGAAAGAGCCCCCTGGCCTCTGAACAAACTGAGAAAGAATAGGATACATGTCAGCAGTCACAGATATCAGGGGCAGCAGATAAATGCCAGCAGAATGTCCAGAGATGAGCCCAGGCCAGCTGTCTCTCAACACCAGCAGCTAGCACCTGGGGGAACTCTAGGACAAGCCCAGGGTTCCCCTGGTCATGTGGACGTAGAATCTCAAGCCCCATATCCATGTTGCCAAATGCCATTCTGGGTGGAGTTGGGTGAGGGGGGCAGGGAAAGAATCTGAAAGACTGGGCAATCCTCCCAAGAAGATGAAGTTAAACCTAAGAACACTGTATAAATTATTGGCTTGGACTAGGTTTAAACTCCACTGAGCTGAACTGAGAATCTTCCAGTGATCCCGCATAGCAGATGGGGTAGGGATCAGAATGGGGCAGTGGTTCAGAGGATCAGAGTAGTTATAAGGCAGTAGTTCTCAAATTTGAACGTACATTAGAATCGCCTAAAGGGCCAGCTAAATCACACATCTCTGGACCTACCCCCAGAGTTTCTGACACTCAGGAGGTCTTAGGTGGGGCCTGAGAGTTTTCATTTCTAAGAAGGTCCCAAATGGTGCCAGTGCTACTAGTCCAGAAATGACACCTTGAGAACCATTCTTCTGGCTAGTTAAGGATTCCATTGTCTTGGCACAGCTCAGTGTAGTGATGTCGACGTTTCTCCATCTACCTACCTATGACCAGAAGTACATAACCCAAATGGCACTGTGGTTATAACCAGGTTGTCGGATTATGGATGATTTGTATTTTTTACTTTGCACACTCTAAACTTTTATAATTACCTAAAATGAGCATCTTTTACTTTTGCAGTCTGAAAAGAATATACCAAAAGTGTTATTCAAAAGGCAGAGAGACTTGCTGCCCAGGATCCATCTAAATACAGTCCAAGAAAATAAGTGTAACCAAAGGGTCAGGCTCTCACTCTTCCTGCCAGGCTTGGGCTGCTGCTTCCCTTCCCTGAAATTTGTGCTATAGATACTTTACAGCAAAGCCTTTTATGGATAGAGAAAGCAGCTACCAAATAGGTGTTATCTGAGGGGTAGAACACATCCCACAGGCACTTAAATATCTCCCTCACCTACCTGCTCAGGTCCCCCAGAAACTGCTCCACAGACTAATCCCTGAAGAAAATTTAAAGATGTGCAGCATCACTGACTCAGCCCTGTGTCACCTGATAGGGATCATTGTTCACTTTCCCATCAGGGAAGCTGTAATATAATACACCTGGCTTGACCTCAGGTCACTAGGAGACAGCAGGAGTCTGAGGGGTTGGGACAGGTGACAGATCGATTTTACTGGTAGGTTCAGTACCAGAAGTTCCAGGGTACACGACCCAGCCTGAAGGAAGTAGTAGGCAGCTGTGGGCATCCGGAGGTCAACACAGGAAAGGGAGCCTGGAGAGAGGGAGCGGAGGCCTACTTGCACAGGTAACACTGACTGAGCATCTCAGGGCCCCAGCCTGGCAACAAAGCGACCGGGGACGCACTGCTGCTCCCAGCTGGCCCCAGCCTGCCTCAGGACAGCTCACATGTGCAGGGCCTTGGCGGTGGGCCTGCTGCAAAGAACAGTTGACCAATACAGGTGGAAATAGTACATTTCACACACAATTAAGTTTTAAAAGCAGTTGGACTGTTTGTGGAAAATTGTCCTTTGACTGTCTTGGGACATCTTATTTTTCCAAAGGCAAATTTCTGGACAAGACATGGTGCTTGAGGCCCAAATATGGCTCATAATTAAAACCACAGAATGCATGGTGATTCTTTTTTAAAAGAAATCTCATTTCTTACAGAGACCCAGCTTACCTTCTACAAGCACCACTGCCCTACCTTATTTCCAATCTATTGCCTTGTTTATAAAAATGGTTCAAATATGGATTTCTTAAACTCTGCTTCGGGGATATCTCAGGCTTAGAGCTGAGCAGACCAAAAGGATGCATTTACTTAAGGCATTAAAATCCATCTTCTTTGGCAGTAACACTCTGCCAAAGAAGTTGATTATTCCCCTCCCAGCTCAGGGAACAAATCCTCCAGCAGGCAACATTAACAAGCTATGGAGTAGTTCTCTTGAAATAGTCCACTGGGCTGAAAATCCAAGTCCTCTATATACAAGGTGACATGGATATTGCACACAGGAGCACAGATGGCCCACTTACTGCTCAGTGTTTGTCCATTCCTTTTTTATTCTCCCTGCTTGGCTGTAAGCTTCTTGTGGGCAGAAATCATATCTGAATCTTCATTGTCAGTGTGAAGGCCTAGCACTGTGGCTGGTGCATGGTAGGCTCATTAATGTTTGTTGAATGAATGAATGATTCAATAAATGCATAATAATCATAATGTCTCTCATAGAAAGAGCATTTACTAGGTATCCAACAATATGTTAAACAGCTTACAGTTTACGATTCCATCTAATCCTTCTAACAAATCATTTTATAAATGAGAAATGAATGGAGGGGATGAATAAATGGGAAATGAAATGAGTGGTGAGATTAAATGGGAAAAGAACAAGAAAAGAGAGGATAACGATGAAGGGAAGGAAGGGAAGGGTAGCTGAGAAGATGAAGGAAACCAGGAGTGGCACAGAAGGTGGGGGAAGAGAAAGGGTAAGATAGAAAAGAAAGGGGAAGGATTGGCTAGGGAGGGAGTCAGTGAGGAGAAGTGGAAAGGGGGGAAGGAAATAGAGAGGCAGAGAGCGAGGGAGGGAGAAATCTGGCACTTGCAAGTAGCTTTTCCCGGAGGAAGGCTCCAGTAGTGGAAGGCACTGCAAGAATTTTAGCTGAGGCAGCAGAGCACACGGCCTGGAGGGGTTGACCAGAGGGGCCTAGTGCAATGCCACAACAGCAGTGGGCACCAAGAATTCGACAGGAGTGACCTGCTGGAGAGCAGGTCCTGGCAAAAGTCCTCTCCTTGCAGGTCAGATCAGAGGACCAAGCAGGCAGGCTTGGTAAAATCTGTCAGCAAGCAGAGAAGCCAGAGAGCTGGATTAGAAGCCAGAGACTGGTTACCAACAGAGGTTACAATCCCAGCTTACAAACAAGAGACTGAGGCCCAGAGCACAAGGCAGGAATCCGTTTACAGAAAAGAAGCACAAGCAAGTGCTTCCAGTCAGACTGAGGGGAGATATTTAATATATTATGGCAAAGTGTTCACATATTATTTGTTTTTAAAGTAAGGACTTCAGACACATAAGCCAATGAAACAGAATAGAGAGCCCAGAAATAAACCCATGTATATATGGTCAGTTAAAATATGACAAAAGAGGCAAGAATATACACTGGGGGAAAGATAGTCTCTTCAATAAATGGTGTTGGGAAACCTGGGCAACTACATGCCAGAGAATGAAACTGGTTTACTCCCTAACACCATACACAAAAGTAAACTTGAAATAGATTAAAGACCTAAGTACATAACATGAAACCATAAAACTCTTAGAAGAAAACATAGGCAGAAGTCTCCTGGACACAAGCATGAGTAATTTTTTTCTGGACATATCTCCCTGGGCAAGGGAAAGAAAAGCAAAAATAAACAAGTGGAACTACATCAAACTAAAAAGCTTCTGTACAGCAAAGGAAACCATCTACCAGACAAAAACTCAACCTATTGTATGGGAGAATGTATTCAAAAAAGATATATCCAATAAGGGGTTGACATCCCAAATATATAAAGAATTCATGTAACTCAACAACAACAACAATAATAATAATAATAATAATAATAATAATAATAACCCTATTAAGAAGTAGGCAGAGGACCTAATAGACATTTTTCCAAAGAAGACATATAGATGGCCAACAGGCACATGAAAAGATGCTCCACATTGCTAATCATCAGGGAGATGCAAGTCAAACTAGAATGAAATAACACCTCAAATCAGTCAGAATTGCCACTATTCAGAAGTCAAGAAATCAGTGCTGGTGAGGATGTGGAGAAAAGGGGACCCTCCTACACTATTGGTGGGAATATAAATTGGTACAGCCACTGTGGAAAGCAGTATGGAAGTTTCTTAAAAAATTAAAAATAGAAATATCATACAACCCAGTAATTCTACTTATAGGAATTACCTGAAGAAAACAAAATCTCCGATTTGAAAAGATATATGCACCCCTATGTTTATATACATTATGTATAATAGCCAAGATATGGAAGCAACTAAGTGTCCATCAGTAGATGAATGGATAAGGAATACTGGTACATATATACAATGGAACATTATTCAGCCATAAAAAAGAAAGAAATCCTGACATTTGTGACAACATGGATGGACAGAGAGGTTATTATGCTAAGCAAAATAAGCCAAGCAGAAAAGACAAATACCACATGTTCTTACTTACATATGGAATTTAAAAACAAAACAAAGCAAAATGAATAAAACAGCAATAGGTTCATAGACACTGAAAGTGAGTGTTGGTTACCATGGAGGAGGGATTGGGATTTGTGGGTGAAATAGGTGAAAGGAATAAAGAGGCACAAAATCTCAATTTTAATATAAACTAATCTTGGGTGTGAAAGTACAGAATAGAGAATATAATCAACAGTTCTGTAGCATCCTTCTGTGTTAACAGGTAGCAAGTACAACAGTTGGGGTAAACATTTAATACTGTATATAACTATTGAACTACTATGCTGTATAATTGAAACCAATTAATATTGTATAGCAACTCTACTTCAAAAGTAATATCTATAAAAATAAAAAATAAAGTAAGGACTTCATTGGGGAGAAAATATGTGGTCATTATATAATAAAGTTAGGCAATATAAAATAGAACAAAGTTCAAAGAATAAAACTCATTAAGTTGTATTACCTAGAAAGAAACCTTGTTGCTGTAGATATATTTCATTTCAGACAACTCCTAAGCATGTATACCCAGAGAAACATAGATAAATAAATGGAGGGACACATACAGATGGACACCTGAACAGACAGGTGGATATTTACTAAATGCTATCTTTAAAGTATTAAAGTTCATGTTATTGATTTTATTTACATTTACTTAAACTTAAATTTGTTGCCCAAATTCATACTTCCTCATGGTTTGAAAAACTGCAATCCAAAAATATAACTTTGATCATCCCAGACTGTGATATTGCCTTAAGGAAGGCACAGAGCAGAAGCAAATGCAGTTCCTCTCTGGAAGACCACCTTCATTCCAGGCCCCTGAGAATTTCTACACAATAAGCTCCAAGGAAAATGAGGAACTCAGAGTTTAATGTCACAAAACACATAGGAAAACAAGGTGACACGTTTGAGAGGGCTAACCCAACATGAAATGTTTCAGATAGAATGATCAGACACATAATTTAAAATTATGTTTAATATGTTTAAAGAAAGAGCGGGTACACTTGAAGATCATCAAGGAACTAAAAATATAAAGTATACCCAAACAGGTTTAAAGAACCAAACAGAACTTCTAAAAATCAAAAAAAAAATTCTGATAATTGAAATTAAAACTTCAATGACTGGCAAAGCAGATCAGTCACATCTGAAAAGAGATGTAATGAACTGGAAGTAAAGAATGAATTATCCAAAATTAAACTCAAAGAGAAAAAAAATAATAAAAAGCATGAAGAATGGAGTAGGAAGGTATAACATATATATATATATATATATAGCTGGAATTCCAGAAAGAGGAGAAAAAGAATAAGGCAGAAGCAATCTTTGAAAAACTAACAGCTAAATATATTCTAAAAGAGAAATACATCCTGAGATACATCATAATCAAACTGGGAAATTCCCAAAATAAAAAGCATATCATAAAAGAAGCTAGGAAGAAAAGACAAATTAATTTCAAAGGAACAATAATTAAGCTACAAATCTCTTCAACATAAACAAGAATATAGTGGGATGATTTCTTTAAAATAAAAATTAACACTTACTATGTTATCTATAATGTGCCTAAGAAATGTTCTAAGGGCTATACTTGCATTAATCCATTTAACCTTCAAAATCACAATGAGGTAGGCACTACTATTCTCATTTTACATGCAAGAAAACTGAAGCAACAAGCTTAAATAACTTTCCCATAATGATACACTAGTAAATGTAAGAGTCAGAATCAAATCAAGTTAGGCTGGTTTCTGACACTATGCTCCTGACTATTACATTCAATTAATTCTCTGTGCTGAGAAAAATAACTGTCAGCCTGAGTGTTTTACCCGTGAAAATATCTTTCTAAAATGAGGCCATAGGTAGTTTATTCTTCTGATAATGGCAGACTACATAAAAGTCAATTAAAACTTTGAATCTGTAATTAAAAATATTCTCACAATTTTTTTAAAAATGTGAGTCCCAGACCCAGACCCAGATGGCTTCCCTAACAAATTCTATCAAATATTTAATAAAAAAATAAAGCTAATCTTACACAAACTCTACCGAAGTAAACAAGGAAACATCCCAAATTCATTTTTTGAGGCAAACATAATCCTGACAAGAACATTATTACAAGGAAGCAAAATTATAAGTCAAACCCACCCATGAACATAAATGTAAAACTTTAATCAAAATATTAGCAAACCAATTCCATCAGAGCAATTTAGAAGAATCTGTTCAATTAAAAATGTGTTTATCCTATGACCTGGCAATCATAATTCTGGGAATTCATCCCATAAGATTTAACTGCCCTCATATAAAATAGTAGGGTTCACTGCACCATAGAGTATTCATTGCATCATTTTTGTATTAGAAAAAGATCGGAGGCAACCCAAGTTTCTAACAATAAAGCCCTCATTAAATAAATGATTGTGAATTCATACAATAGAATATTGTACAGCTATATAAAAATAAAGACAACTTCTGTGTATTATGTGGAAAATTTCTAAGGTATAGTGTTAAATTTTTAAAAAATCAAAGACAACAGCAACAGTGTTTACAATATACTGGCTGTTGTATAAGATAGAAAAATAATTTATATTTATGCTGTTTATGTGAATACTAAGAAACACCAGAAGATTACAAAAATCTGTGTGAGGAGTAGGGAAGTAGGTGAGGAGGCAGGTTGTAGTCAGTGATAGGAGAAAGAATTTTTTATTGAACTTACCCTCTCATAATGTGTTTTGACTTTTTGAACCAGGGACTGTATTATAAAAACCAAATAGATATACCTTAAAGAATAATAATCTGTTAGAGGAGAAGGTAAAACAATATTACAATAAAATATATAACAAAAAAGTATAGAAAGAAAGAAGGACATGATTGAAATTGATACTCATTGTCAGAGATATTGAGCAAACACATTGGTTAACTTTAGAATGCAATAGGTAAGCATTAATGTTATTATTTCTAGACTATTACTAAAAGAATAGAAATAGTGATATATAACTTCTGAATTTATAGAAGAAAAAATGGAATAAGAAAAATATTCAATCTCTCCAAAAGAAGAAAAGAGAAAAGAATAATGGAAAAGGCACAAAATAAGACATTGGAAATAAATCTAAATATACAAGTAATAACTACATATTTATATATATATATATATAAAAGAAAAACTACATATAACAATAGTTAGATAGAATGTTCATTAATATATAAAGAATGAGAAATTTTAAAAATCCAATTATATGCTATTTATGGTCACATATAAACATAAGGACATAAGAAGGTTGAAAATATGTAAATAATAGAATGGAAAAACTATACCAGGTAAATATTAACCAAAATAAAGATATTTAAGTTATATTAATGACAGAAAAAATCAATTTTAAAGCATAAAGCCTTTCTGGAAATAAAGTTTAAATTATGTAACATTTAATTGATCTTATATGACAATAAAATATTTAATTGGTATAATATACATTTAATAACATAGCTTCAAAAAAAATAAAGCCAAACTTGACAGAACTGCTAAGAGACATAGATATCAATCTCTCAATCATAGTGGGAAATTTTAATGTACCTTTCTCAAAAATGTATGGTTTCAAGCAGACAGAAAAATAAATAAGGATACAGAAGATTTGAACAACATAATAAGCAATGTTGATCTAATAGCCATATATGTAACTCTGGACCCAATAATAAGAGGAAATATATGAAGCACATTATAATCATTTGTAACAACTGACTTTGCTCTGGGCCATATAATAAATACATAATAAATCTCAGTAAATTTTAAACAGCTGGTAGTGTCTGACTATGCTTTCTTACTACTAGTCTATCAGTAAAGAAATTCACAACTAAAAATGCATATTGCAGTAAAACATCTAAAGAAAATTAATTCCAATCTTACCCAAACTATTTAAAGATTAAATAAAATTCCAACTCATATTAGGAGGCAAACATAACCTTGACTCAAAAGCAAAGCAAGTCATTAAAAGACAGTAATATTACAGTCCGATCTCACACATGAACATAAATTTTAAAGCTCTGCACTAAATATTATGTTCTGTCTATTGGCAGAGCAAGAAAGGGGTAGAAATCAAAGTTTTGCTGACACTGTGGACAGAATGGCAGATGGGAGAAAGGAAGTAATGGTCCAAGGAGGAAGGCACCCATAACTCCTGCTAATAACTAGGGGACTTCAGCTCTGTTTTGCAAGAGTTCTAGGTCTAAGCACCAAATCCAATTCTCATGTGCATTTTCAGGGCACGGAGGGAAATCCTCATCTTTCTGCTATAAAATCAACTTAGCTATGTAAAATTCTTCAGTCAGTGTGACTTAAGAATTTTACATAGTGTGAGTAACTCTTTTTTTTTAAGGTATCATTGATATACACTCTTATGAAGGTTTCACAAGAAAAACAATGTGGTTATTACATTCACCCTTATTATCAAGTTCCCCCCCAATACCCCATTGCAGTCACTGTCCATCAGTGTAGTAAGATGCCACAGAGTTCCTATTTGTCTTCTTGAGCTACCCTGTCTTTCTCATGACCCCGCACACACCATGTGCACCAATCATGATACTCCACAATCCCCTTCTCCCTCCCTCACCACCCACCTTCCCACACCCCTCCCCTTTGGTAACCACTAGTCCGTTCTTGGAGTCTGTGAGTATGCTGCTATTTTGTTCCTTTAGTTTTGCTTCATTTTTATACTCCACAAATGAGGGAAATCGTTTAGTATTTGTCTTTCTCTGCCTGACTTATTTCACTGAGCATAATACAATCTAGCTCCATCTATGTTGTTGCAAATGGTAGGATTTGTTTCTTTCTTATGGCTGAATAATATTCCATTGTGTATATGTACCACATCTTCTTTATCCATTCATCTACTGATGGACACTTAGGTTGCCTCCATATCTTGGCTATTGTAAACAGTGCTGTGATAAACATAGGAGTGCATACGTCTTTTTAAATCTGAGAAGTTGTTTTCTTTGGGTAAATTCCTAGGAGTGGAATTCCCAGGTCAAATGGTATTTCTATTTTATATTTTGGAGGAACCTCCATATTGCTTTCCACAATGGTTGAACTAGTTTACATTCCCACCAGCAGTGTAGGAGGGTTCCCGTTTCTCCACATCCTTGCCAGCATTTGTTGTTCCTAGTCTTTTTTATGTTGGCCATCCTAACTGATGTGAGGTGATGATTTGTGTGAGTATTTCTTAAGTGTGACTTAAGTTCATTACCTCATAACTCTGTAAGTATAATTTCACTGTGTTCTTGCTTGTATTGTTCCTCCACTTCTCTCTCCACGCCTCTCCATTTATCAAGAAGTAATTGTTGATTTATTTATTTCTAGAATGGCTCATAGGTATTTATTCCCAATTTGCTGATGTAATTTATTTTGTGTCATACTTTTGTGTGATATGATTGTAGACATTGTTTCACTGAATTTTGCTATGGAAGTTGAAAGATAGCTTGGCTCTTGTTCAAAAGACTTCCTTATTCTGCATGGTGACCTAAAGAATGCTTTTTCCTTCTCCAATAAATTTACAAGTATACATCTCAGAGTTTACTGTCCAAACCAATGTTTTTCTACAACTCAGCTTGTTCTTCACATCAAACTCAGGTAGTCCTTTCAGGAAGTTTTCTTCTATGAAATCTTTAACAATTTTTCTATTCTATCTGCTGGGTTCTTTGCTTCATATTTATCACCATTTGATCATTTTTGTTTCTCTTCCATAACTGTTATCTTCTCTTTCTCTAATTCTTTAAGTCTCCTCCTCCTAAATAATTTAATCTTATTGAATTTAGCTTTTTCTGGATTTCAATGATTACATTTCCAGCCATAATTATTCTATTCCTTCCTATTTTTTATTTTTTGTTGCTTGTGTAGTGAAGGTGTTTTATTCTTCATTTTCCTTTCTTAGCTGTCCAACCCTCATTTCTATCTCATGCAGATGTTTTATCATGTAATTTCTGAGCTCTTCTAAAATTTAAATTCGAGTTCTTGTTAAATTGTATAAAATAAAATATTTGCAGGGAATTTTCTTTCATTCCTTATGTTCCATTCCAGAATGGTTTCTTCAGGTGTCAACTGAACTCTATGTTCCTTTTGCAAATTGTTATTATTTATATTATTACTATTATTTTTGTTCACTGTAATTCATTGACTTAAGTGCCATTTGGCTTCTTTTGATATTGCCTGTGCTTAAAAGGGAAGCTCTGTTTTATGATGGAAGGTGGGTGAATTTTCATTGACTCCCTTCCCACTTGAAATATGTTTCTCATTACTCCAAACTTGAGTTGAAGAGCTGAGTATGAAATTTAACAGAGGAAGAAATGAGTGTGGGCTGTGTGCAGTCTTTGTTGGAAAACTTGGCTCCTCTGACCTCTCTCATCTGAGATTCAGTTAAATGTCCTATCAAAGAGTTCATTCCTCTTACTATAAAGTGGGCAACCTTAGTCCTACACTTGGGTTTTGGATTATACTCTTAATTCAGTGTGACTCCCTGGGGGACTGTGCATCATCTGAGGCTGTCAGTTCCAGTTGTTTACTTCCTCTTTTCACCCATGTCTTCCCAGCAGCTGTTTTTACTTCTCCAGATAGAAAAGATCCTAGGCTTCCTGTTTAACTCTTATTCATTTTCCTCACCAATTAGAGAATATATGAAAAAATTCTCAGGACTTTGTTGACTAATCTTCTTTTTCCATATCCTACTTTTAGGGATTGGAAAGAGAATCATTTGTCTTCTTGGTCACTATTTTAGAAGGTTATGATGGAGTTGTTTCTTTCTTTATTTGGTTGCTATAGAGTTTTATATTTGTATTTGTTTAGGGAGGTTTTTTGGCTGCTTTTATTTTTTTAGACATAGAGGGAAATAAATTCTGTGCACCAACTTCATTCCACTACATTTATCTGGACACTAGATGGATACATACTGACATGGAGAGATAAATTGTTGAATTAAAAAGCAGATTATGAAACAGTGTTTACAATTGTTTAATTATTATTAAAACACACATATGATCAACTTGTGCATGTATCTATAAACCAATGTCCATAGATATTGATAGTTAGATAAAGATGTATACATAAGTCAATACATATCAACATAGATACATACAACTATAACACGTAAATTTTATGATATTGGTATAAATTTTTATTATAGAAATTTTATATAAAAATATGTAAATGTATATACCAAAATGTAAATACTGGCATTCTTTACATGAATAATTTTCACTTTCTTCTTTATACTTGTCTACATTTCCTAAAATTTCTGCAATACACATGCATTGCTTGTTTTAAAGGCATTCTATTGTGTCCATTTTTTCCTTGGTTCTATTTATAGCCTGCCTTTTTTCAAAATGTATTTGACATGATTTTCAGCAGAAGAAATACACAGTGAGGTTAATGAAACAGAAAATCAGGACCAAGGGAAAAACAAAGAAAGCAAATAAGGAAAGGGGAGAGGAGGAAAGGAGTAGCAAGGATGATCTGATTTTGTGCTGAAATAAGTTGCGGCACGTTCAGTCTGAAAGGGCCCTAAGCCCTGTCAGGCGAGTCAGTGGGGTCCAGTTAGGAAAATGGAAGTCATACAAAGGATGGAAGCAGGGACCAGACCTACTTCTGCCCTTGAGCTGAAAGGTTATTTCCCCACATATCCCAGCAGAAATTATCCAGCCAATGCCATCAGGACACATATGAATGTGCTTTCGGGGAGATCTTAACAAATCAACACTCGGAACATTAAATGGGACATTAAAATTGAAAGCTAGCAGGGGGATGATTGTTAGCTAATTGTTCTCCTCTGCAGGGGTAACACCTTCATATGACTGTTCACAAGGTTTGTGGTGGATTACTACCTAAGCATGTGAATTGGACAAGCAACCCAGTTGCCCATTCTGCCTGCACACATACCTAGACTATTATTTGATGCTGCCTCATTTTTGTTAAGCATGGCAGAGTACATTTCATCACCCAGCACCCTCTGCCCCAGCCACTATCCTAATGCCTCCCCACTCTCTACAGGATAAAATGCAACTTCCACAAACAGTTATTTCAAAGCTCTCACTAATCAGTCACACCCTGTCCATCTAAATTATTTCCAACTCATATTAGCAAAAAGTTTCTCAGTATGATAGATAGGAATATATATAACCCCATAACTTTCCCCCTAAAATCCATCTGCCTAACAGAAGACATAGATATATAAACTAATACCAATAACAGAATGTAATGATGGAATAATTTATTATCTGTGTAGTGTGAAGGGACTCTTGGTGAAACCTAAGATGGCTAGGAGTCACTAGAACTGGGTCTTGGAGTAAAAAAGAGAACTTTGCCAGTGTGTAAGCTAAGGAAGCTATTCCAGGTAGGATGAGAAAAGGGTACAAAAGTGTGGGTGTATATTTTGGAGGGGAGGTACAGAAATCAATCCAGAGATGTGAGAGTATAACTGGCCTATTGCACTGTAAAACTCTCAGACATTGATGACTTTGCATTTCATGGGGTGGTGCCCCTGTGAATGGTATCCCATGAAGCTGTGCAACATCAGTGGCCCCTGAGCATCTAGGTGAGGAAGGGGACATACGACAAGAAAGATAGTTTGAATTCTAAATAATTTATACTTTTTTATGGAAATTAAGACAACTATCAGGAATTTTTAAGTCTTGGAGTGACTTGATCATGTTTGAGTATTCAAAAAGACATTCATCTTAAAAGATCACTCTTAAAGTATTCAAGAAGATGTGTGTGTGTGCGTGTGTGTGTGTGTGTGTGTGTGTGTGTGTGTGTGTGTGTGTGGAGAGAGAGAGAGACACAGAGACAGAAAGAAAGAGAGATTGATGAGAGAACTACAGTTCTGTTAGGAAGCAGTCACAACAGTTTCAGCCAGTGACTGGGAAGTGAGTACTGCAGTGTCAGGATGATCAAGTCAATGGGACTTGTGAGACTTGCAGAGATAGACTCAAAGGAAATGAGTGACCCATTGATGGTGTAAGAGAGCAAGAGTCAACAACAAGTCTGAGTGGTGGGAACAGCAGGCACCAACATGAGAAATTCCAGGTAGGAGCTTGTTTCTGGGGAATGATGAAAAGTTTCATGTAAGTTATATAAATGTAAGAGGCTTATGGGACATTAAAATAGCTAGAGATAAAGATGAGGGATTCTTTAGCAGTGTCCTGGCTCGACATGTTGATTGTAGTTGGAAGTCTAGGTTTCTAGCTTTCAATGCTGATGTAGACAATTGCAATAGATCATAACACTCTTCATAGCAACTAGAAAAAAGTGTAAGCTAAAATAAAATGTACATTTTTAAATGAAATCAGAGAGTTGCAGAAGCAAAGAAGTTTGAAGGAACAAAATGCCAATAAAGGATGAAATGTCGCTGGGTGAGAAGAGATCAGAATGTCTCTCTGCTGAACCTTGACACAAGTCTGTAGAGAATCCAGCCTATCCCAGGCAGAGGGTCTTTACAGGGATAAAGATAAGTGAGTGGAGCTTAGAACAACCCTGTGGGCTGGCAAGAGAAATTGGAATCCTTAAGAGTTTTAGATGTAGAACTAATTCTTCTCCATGTCCACCCGTGGAGCTCCATTCTCCCCATGGAACATGTGCTGGGTGTACCATCTCAGCTATGAGGGAAGCTGGGGCTGGGCTGCAGAGCAGAGACATCCACAGTCATTCAGTGCTTGGAGTCCACAGTCCCTAGAGAAGGAAGGGCCTATAGAGCACCTTAACCCTTATCTCTCACCATATGCAAAATTAGTTTGAGATGGATCTATGAAATGTGAAAGCAGAAATTATTATTTTTTAATTGATAAATTGGGCCTGGTCAAAATGAACAACTTTTGTTCATGACAGGACACTGTTAAGAGATGTCTTACCATTAAAAGTAAGCCATAGACTGGGAGAAAATATTCACTATGTAAATGTCTGCCATAATTTGTATACAGAATATGTAAAGGACTCCTAGAAATCAATAAGCAAAGCCCAACTACCCAATTAAAATATAGGCAAATGATTTGAGGAAGCATTTTGCAAATGGGGATATCAAAATGATCAAAAATATATGAAAAGGTACTTAAAAAATAATTAGTTATCAGGGAAATACAAAGTAAAACCACAGAGAGATTCTACTATACAACTACCAGTATGAGCTAAAATGAAACTGCAAGCATTGGTGAGGATGTGGAGAAATTGGATTTCTCAAATAGTGGTATGAGTGCAAAATGCCAGAACTGCTTTGGAAAACTATTTAGCACTTTCTACAAACTATAATCCTAAGCTTTCTCTATGGACAAGCAATTCTACACCAATCTAATTAACCAAGATATATAAAACTATACATCCACTAAAGGATTGTAAAAAGGTTTTCAAAAGAATTTTATTCATAATAGTCAAAAACTGAGAATATTCTCCATCAACTGTAAATAGATAGGCAAATAGTGGTGTAAATGAAAATTGGATTAACAATAGAATACTAAATGACGATTAAAAAAAGAATAAGCTATTGATACACACAACATGGAAAAATCTCAACAAATTATTACATGAAAGAAGCAAAATATAAAGTCACCACTTGATTCCATTTATATGCAACCCAAGAACATGAAATAGTTACATATGTAGTTAATAATAAAGATAGAAGGGAGAATAATTGTTCCCTTGGGGTGGGGAGTGGCAGAAGCCATTGGCTGGGGAAGGATACAAGAAAATATCTTGGGTGGATGGAAATATTCTAGATTTTGATCTTGTTAGCAATATGGGTATATGAATATGTTTTAAAAAGTCACCAAAGTATACATTTATGATTTGTGCATTTTCCTGTACAAGGTAATTATATCTCTAGATGTATTACCCTGAAAAATCTAATATCACCCATGCAGTGTTCTGGCAGAGAATCATAACCTGAATATAATCATAAGGAAATATTAAATTAACACAAAATGAGGAACTTTCTATTTTTAGAAAGTGTTAATGTCATAAGATACGCAGAGAGACTGTGGAAAAGTTCCAGATTAATGAAAGCTATGGAGACAATTCCATGAGATAACTGACCCTAGACTGAATCCTGACAGGGAAGGGAAGAATGCTAGAATGCTATACAGGACGTTGCTAAGACAACTGACAAAACTGGACTGTAGACAGTAAATTAGATTAAAGTATTGTATCAGTATAAACTAATGAAGTTGGTAACTATACTCTAGTGATGGTCTTAGAATACACTCCCTAAAGAATTTAGGTGTAAGGGGTCACAACATATATGATGTGCCTTCAATGGATTCAAAGGGAGAAAGCAAATGATAAAGAAATGAGATTAAGATGAATCTAGGTGGGTTTTCTTTTCATGGTACTATTTTAATTTTCCAAATTTTTATAAATTTGGAATTATTTACAGATAAAAAGCCTTTTTTAAAATAAAAACATTTTAAAAGGTGCCCATAGTGAGAAAAGAGCAGATTAGACTGGATGTGTACTGGGTGATAATGCCAGAGTGCTAATAGTGGTTATTTCTGGAGGGTGGGATTATGTAGAGATAAGGGATAAACATTAATCTTTTTCTGTATTATTTGAAAGTGTCACACTTCTAATATTATCAAAGGAAAGGCTATTTTGATTTTTTCAAAGTACAAAATGACAACTGAAATGTGATTGGACTCATTTTCTCTGGTAGCTCAGGCTTGGGACGAAAGCCAAAATATGAAACACCTAAGACTTCTTCGTCCTTTAAGACTCAGCTCAAATTTCACCTTCTCTGGAAAGTCTTCAGTTTTACAAAGGATTCTTTTGGTTGCAAGTGACACAAACCTAACCAAAACTAATAAAAACCAGTGGTGAATATGTTGGCTGTTGATATACAAGGAAAGCTTGAGCAAACAATTCAAAAAGAGGGAGAAGTTCCAGTTGGGTTGTAGAAACAACTGGAATCAAAATATAAGGCCACCAGACTCTTCATCTCCTGAATCTCTCTTATTTGATCACCATTCTCTCTCACTGCAGTCCATTTTTCTCCACATGACAAGAAATATGTTACCTATAACTCCTTGGAACTTTTCCTCTTAAAATGTATGCTCTTTAGAAAGAATCAGAGACTCTTAATTTTGGGTTGAAATATTTCAGGGAAGGAAGTAGATTGGCCAAGTGTTGTTAGGTTCCTTCCCTAGACCAATCAACTATGGCCAAGGGATATGGAGCAGCTTGAGTGAGGTCCCTCCATTGGACCAAGAGTTGAAACTATGTACAGATACGGAAACTTTTTTAGGAACCACAGAAGAAGGAGGTGATGCTATACTCTCCCATAATTCTGCTAATATTATGCTATTTGTGTGCTTGCCATACTCATCAGTAGACTGTAAGTTCCTTAGGGGTAAGAACCATGTCCTTTTCTCTATGGATATTCTTCACATCAATGGCATAATGTTTTTCATGTAATAAATGGATTACAATCTCCAAGAGGAGAGAGATGCTATTCACCATTTTCACTGAACCTTGAACTATGCCTGACACATGATAGACAATAAATGTTTGTTGAGCAGAAGAATAATACATGATCAGTCTCTACAGGATGGATGGATGGATATGTAGGTTTTCTTTCAGTAAAGATAAATTTGTCCTCTGGGGCAACCAAAGTACGCTTCCTGGGCCTGGGTTGGTGGAGCTGACTGTGGCCATCAGGTAAGCCCAGTCCATTAACACTTGGAATGGTCAGGCTCTGGTGATTCCAGAATAGACATCTGGAATGTCATCAGTACGTGCAAACTGTGCATTGCAACTTTAGGACTACAGGTGAACTGGAGAATAAATTTGTCTTCTAAAATGTTTTCTTTCTCTGAAAGATAAAAAGTCATCTGAACCCAACTTAGAAGCATTGGTTTATGTAGGAGTTCAATTACAAATGCTTGGATCCATACTGCACACCAGACAGTACTCGCAGTCTGGACACCTAATAGAAAACAGGATGGACATAAATGTGCTGGTGCTGGGAAAGGAAAGTACAAGTTGCTACCAAGATATATAACATGTGGATAGAACCTAGCCTTGGAGCCATGAAGGCTCCCTGGAAGAAGTGACATTTTAAGCTCAGACTTGAAGAAATAAGTAAAACTTGACTAACTAAAGAGCCCAGAGAGAGGGAAGCACTCCAAGTAAAAACCAACAGCTTGGAACATAAGAGAAACTGAAAAATAATCAAGTATGCGGATCAAGACTTATCTATAAGGAGGGCCATTATATTCTTCTTAACGACACTGAAAAATGAAAATGACCCAAGTGTCTGATAACAGGGGAACAATACAGAGGATTTTTAGGACACTGAAAATGATGGATACGTGTCATTATACATTTGTCCAAATCCAGAAAAAGTACAACACTGACAATGAGGCCTAATATAAACCTGGGACTTGTGTCAGTGAAAGCACATCAGCTGTGGCAAATCCACACCCTGCTGGGGGATATTGACGATGGCAATGCTGCACATGTGTGGGAGCAGGAGGTATCTGGGAAATCTCTGTACCTTCCCTTCAATTTTGCTGTGAACCTAAAACTGCTCTTTAAAAAAAAATCCTTTAAATAAATAAGCTATGCTGTCCAAGCAATAGAATCCAACAAACCATTAAAAATAATGCCTCAGATAACAATGCTCAAGATAAATGGAGTTTTAAGAAAAAGTAGAAGTGTATACAAACACTGTCATCCACATTTTGCCCTATCTGTATTTTATCTTATGTTTGCATTGCATGCCTAGACCAATTATCCCACAATTCTACCCAAAGTCATATCTGGGTAGTAGAAAACAGGTGATAATCATTTTCTACTTTGTGCTTTACAGTGTTTTCCAAATGAACATACACTTCTTTTGTCACAGAAAAAAATTCTAAAGAAAAATGAGACTTGCTTTTTCAGTCCCTCTCTCTGCATGCTCTCCACGTGAAAGCATTGGTAAGCCCAACAAAGGCCCAGCAAGCAGCGGAGCGGAGCAGGCCCCAGGCTCTGCTACTCAGCCAATGTGCCTCGCTTGGGTCCCTCTCATGCCACATTCCATAGGAGGCCCCAGGTCAGAGCCATCTGGGGTGGTGACAGTCCTGCCCAAGCCTGCTCACGTGTGGGCATTTTCCTCCCTCCCCAGGGTCTGTTTTACCTTCCTTCTACAAGAGCTAGTTCTGTCAGTGGCCTGACTGGATGAAAGGAGCTTTAGTAAGGGGCTCAACTGCAGGAAGAACACAGGAAATAGAGACAAGCTGCTTTTACCAAGTAGTCAGGACCAGCGGCTTCCCTGTGGCTGTGGCACCAGGAGTGGACATGCCTGAGCCTCTGCTGAGGGACAAAGGGCTGCTGCTTCTTGGCCGCCTGTTGCCACTTCCTACCCAGTGCGGAGGTGGCCTCCTCTGCCCCAAAACAATGGTCTCCTTCCAAGGTGGGAAGATTCCAGGAGTGAGGCGGGAGTGGAGTGGGGGGGTGCTCTGGACGTGAGTACGTGTGAGCCGTTGGTCTCAGCTTTGGCTGGCACTGGGACCGCGGGAGAGCTTTCAGAGACACTGATGCGTGAGGTGCACACCCGGAGGTCCTGATCAAGTCTGTCTGGGGTGTGGCCCGGGCATGGGGATCCGGTGTCCTTTCATCTTCTCTCCAAAGCTTTATTCCTGCCTTGCATTTTCCCTCCTGAGCTGCTCCCTAGTGCCCTTCCCACACCACCATGCTGCCCAGCTCTCTCCTCTCAATCTTCTAAGTCAATTTTGAAATCCTGTTTCCTGGAGCAACTTCCAGTTCTGCTACTAAGCCTGTGCAGTCTTACAGCAAGTCTCTTTACCACATTGAGCCTCATTTCTCACTCAAACGGACCTGGTTTCCTGTCCTTCCAACCCTTATGGAACGAGCCTCACAGTGTCCCCTCCTTGAGACACCAGCAGCAGCCGGACTGCAAACACCTCCTCAGAGGTCTGGATTCGGGCTCCTCCAAGCTTCTAAGTGTTAACAGTTCCAACCCTTTTGCTTTGTTCCCTGCAGTTCTAGAGGTAGAAGCTGCTTCCCACCATTGCTACTTCCTCAATACCTTGGCACTGAGCAAGAGTAAACAAACGTTTCTGGCAATTTTTTAGACTTTGCACACCATATGGTCTCAGTTGAAACTATTTAACTCTGTCATTATAACACAAAGAAGCCATAAACAATATGTAAATAAGTGAGTCTGGCTATGTTCCAATAAAACTTTATTTACAAAGACAGGCAGCAAGCCAGATGTGGCCCACAGGTTGCAGTTGATATAGATCCCTGCCTTATTCTCTTTTTAACCATCTCAGTTACCTAGTTCACATATCTATTTAACAATTCTTTATATTAAATTGTGTCTGTTCAAATAACCGTTGTTTCTGTCCCTTAACTGGACTCAGCCTCATAGAACTTCTCTGATTTTTTTCATTAGGTGGGGGAAAAAATTTAAAGTATTCTCTTCAACTCTACTGCATTTTTGGTTTTTTATAAACATAGGCTTTTTTGAAAAAGTTGACCAAAAAAATGTATTTGCCTTTAATAAACACTTCGTACTACTATTCCTCTGCTTTAGCAGCAAAGGAAGATTATTTATGTTAAGATTTTTTTTTCCTCTGAGGATGAAATTTTTGTACCCTCAGAAATACCACTGCTTAACATTTTGAATTTTTGCTCTGATTCTGACAAATTTGTGTTTTAAGTATATATTTTTAGAAGAAGCAAAAGAATAATAGCTGTACTGCCAACTCCAGGGTGGTTGTGAAAAACAAATTAGATAATGGATGGAAAAAAATGCTTTGAGAAGTTAAAAATGCTATGCAGATATGAGAAGGTGGAAGAAATCACAAAATCCTTTCAGCCTACCTAATAAAGGCTCTTAGTGTAGCTTAGGGAAATATTTAATCTACTTAATTCCTGGTTTTTAAGTGCATTTCTTTTATAAGTGGATATTCTTTGTGTGTTCTTCCTAGTCCCCTGCATTACATGTGTACAAGATGACAGGCAGAGGCCATGTCTCTACTCCAAGCAGGGTGCAGCCATGGGTCACCGAGCTCTTAGTAAAGGCCTTGGGATTGAGGGTTGGCTGGAGATTGTACCCACCCCTGCTTCTTTGTCCTTGATGTCCCCTAAGAGAATCCTCCACATGGAAGCATTCCATCCCAAGGTAATCTTCACTACAGAATACCTGGGGAAGGAGGAAATTTATATTACACCCTGAAACAGAGTTCATAATCTAGGGTCTGTGTCCTTGGTTGGACAAAAATACTGAAGTTAGGCATTTCCTTCCATTATGAATAATAGGCAACAGTGTGGGCAGTATCTGTGACTTTCTTATTGACAGAAATCATGGGCATTTTCATATCACATTAAAGGTTTTGTATCTGGAAAAAGATGCTATGCTCACCACTACCTCAAAATCTGTGATGATTAGACCCACTGCTAGATCTTTTTATGTAAAGTGCCAATAGCAAAGCATATATGGTACTGTATCTCAAATTTTTTAAACTATTTTGCCAATTATACTTCAATATAATTGGTTTCCTTTGTAACCTTATGTGTTTAAATAGATTTATAGGCATCACCAGATGACCAAGGGGCACATGGTACACAGAAGGTTCAGAACCCTCACCCTGGGATAATAGGCATGTTCTCCCAAGATGATTTTTTCTTATTTACATTACTGAGGCTATATTTTTATCCTCACTGGTTCTGCTCTTTCAATCCCAGATTCTTACACATAATCACTCCAATTTCAAATTCTTCACCCCACTGTACCATGCAGAGCAATTCACCTCAGCAGCCACATCAGGGTGCTCAGTAAAATGAGGGTCTCTCCCGCCACAAAACTCACTTTCCTTTGAAAGCAGTTGACAGATTTTTTTCCCCTTGAGGGAGATATTGGAGTCTTAGCCACTCCATCATAAGCTTACTAAATTATCTGCTCAAGAGTAATTTTGATGAATAATTGTAGGAAATAAGATCTCAGACTCCAGGCTTTCAGAACACTTTATTATTTATCTAAAAGTCTCATACTAGAAGAAATGAAACAAATACACATAACACAAAATTTCACACCCAGGTCCTTGACTGCCTTTTTAGACATATAAAATTTAAATCTACAAAACAAATGATGGATTCTTTTTTGTTTTCTGATGTATTCTCTTCCGATCTTTGTGTGTTTGTGTGTGTGTGTGTGTGTGTATATATATATATATATGATTAAAGTATCATTGATATACAATCTCATGATGGTTTCACATACACAGTGGTTTCAACATTCACCCATATTATCAAGTCCTCACTCCCTCTATTGTGGTCACTGTCTATCAGCATAGCAAGATGTTATAGAGTCATGTCTTCTCCATGCTGTACTGCCTTCCATGTGACCTAGATATATTGTCATTGTAAATTATATTGCCCCTTAATCCCCTTCTCCTCCCCCACATCTTTCCCTTTGGTAACCACTGGTCAATTCTCAGTGCCTGTGAGTCCACTGCTATTTTGTTCCTTCAGTTTTGCTTTGTTTTTGTACTCCACAAATGAGTGAAATCATTAGGTATTTTTGTCTTTCTCCACCTGGCTTATTTGACTGAGCATAATACCCTCAAATCCATCCATGTTGTTGCAAATGGTAGGATTTCTTTTCTTTTTATGGCAGAATAAAATTCCATTGTGTATAGTACAACATCTTCTTTATCCATTCACCTATTGATGGACACTTAGTTTGCTTCCATATCTTGGCTAACAATGGATTCTTTTAGATACATTAAATTAAGAAACAAACCAGTCACGGCAAAATACCAGTCATTCATAATAGCTTTTCATGATTCTTTATATTTCTGGTGGTATCAGTTGTAATGTCTCTTCTTTCATTTACAATAGGTTTATTATTTGAGTCCTCCCTTTTTTTCTTGGCTAGTCTAACTAAAGGCATGTCAATTTTGTTTATCATTTCAAAGAACCAGCTACTAGTTTCACTGATTTTTTTTATATTGCCTTTCTGGTTTCTATCTCATTTATTTCTGCTATAATCTTTAGTACTTCCTTCCTTCTGCTAACTTTGGGCTTACTTTGTTCTTCTTCTCCCAGTTCCTTGAGGCATAAAATCAGGTTGTTGGGTTGTTGTTGATGTTTTTTGAGATATTTCTTTTCTCTTAATATAGGCATTTGTTGCTACAAATTTCCCTGTTAAAACTGTTTTTGGTTGCAAACCATAAGTTTTGGTATGTTGTGTTTTCATTTTCATTTGTCTCAAGATACTTTCTGATTTCATTCTTGATTTCTTCTTGGATTCATTGGTTGGGCAGGAGTGTGCCTGTCAGATTTCCAAGCATTTGTGATTTTTTGTTTTCTTCCTGCTAATGATTTTTATCATTGTGCTTGGAAAAGATACTAGCTATTGTTTCAATTAGATATTAAATTGTTAAGGATGACTTTGTGGCCCAGCTTATTATCTATCCTGGAGAATATTCCATGTGTACTTGAGAAGAATGTGTATTTTGGTGCTGTTGGTTGGAGTGTTCTGTATGGGTCTGTTAGGTCCTTTTGGTCCACTGAGGACCACTATTTCCTGATTAATTTTCTGTCTGGATGATCTAGCCAATGTTGACAGTGGGATATTGAAGTCCCCTAATATTATTGCATTGTTGTCATTTCTCCTTTGAATTCTGTTAATATTGGCTTTAAATAGATGCTCCAATGTTGGGTGCATATATATTTACTTTTGTTATATCTTTCTGATGAAGTAACTCCTTTATCATTATATAGTGACCTTCATTGCCTTTTGTGACCAATTTTGTCTGAAAGTTTACTTTATCTGATGTAAGCATAGCTACTCTTGCTCTTTTTTGGTTACTGTTTTCATGGACTATCTTTTTACATCTCAATTTTTGGCTTACATGTGTCTTAAAACTAAAGTGACCATCTTATAGGTAGCAAATTATGGGATCTTGTTCTTTAATCAATTCAGCCACTTTGTATCTTCTGATTGGATAATTTAATCCAATTATATTTATAGTAATTATTGATAGGTAAGAACTTACTATTACCATTTGGTTAATTATTTTAAACTATTTTTTAGTTCCTTTATTCCTCTCTTACTGTCTTCCTTTGTGATATATTTTTTTGTAGCGCTACTTTAATTCCTCTCTTTTTATCCTTTTCTACCCACTATAGATTTTTTCTTTGTGGTTACCATGAGGCTTACATAAAATATGTTATAAATGTACCAGTCTATTTCAAGCTGATAACAACTTCCTTTCAAGCACATACAAACCCTCTACACTTTCACTTTTCTTCCCCCAACATTCCATATCATTTATGCCACATTTTACATCTTTTTATATTGAGAGTCCATTAACAAATTATAACTTTAGTTATTTTTAATATTATAGTTTTTAAATTTGTATACTAGATCTCAAAGTGATTTATACACCACTGTTACAGTATTGGGGCATTCTGAATTTGACTACATATTTACCTTTATCAGTGAGTTTTATACTTTTATATTTTTTCATGTTGTTACATATCATCCTTGCATTTTAACTTGAATTCCTTTTAACACTTCCTGTAAAGCAGGTCTAGAAGTGATGAATTACCTTAACTTTTGTTTGTCTCTTTCATTTCTGAGAGACAGTTTTTCTGGGTATTGTATTCTTGGTTGACAGGTTTTTTTCTTTCTGCACTTTGAATGTATCATCACATCCTTTCCTAACCTGCAAAGTTTCTGTGGAGAAATCTGCTGATAGCCTTCTTGTGTGTGGCAGGAAGGGGAGGCTTCTGTATACGTATGTGTCTGTATTTGATAAGTTGTGTTTTTCTTGCTCATTTGAGAATTCTCTCCTTGTCTTTGACTTTTAACATTTTTGTCAGAATGGGTCTCATAGTAATCTTTTTTGTGATGATCTAGCCTGTGGTCCTTTAAACTTCCTATACTTGGATGTTGATAATGCTCCCAAGATTTGGGAAGTTTTCAGCTATTATTTCTTGAAATAAGCTTTCTGCCCCTTTTTCATTCTCTACTCCTGGGACACCTATGATATGATTGTTTTGTTCACTTGATAGTGCTCCATAATCCAAATAAGCTTTCTTCACTCTTTTTCATTCTTTTTTCTTTTTATTCCTCAACTGATTATTTTCAAATGATCTGTCTTCAAGCTCACTGATTGCTTCTGCTCACTGATTGCTTCATGACTGACTGTTATTGAAGCTTTCTATTGAATTTCTCAGTTCTGTTATTGTACACTTCAGTTCTAGTATTTCTATTTGGGTCTTTGGTATGATTTCTATTTTTAAATTAAGCTTCTTGTTTTCTTAATTTTATTTTCCTGCTTTCATTTAGTTGTCTGTGTTCATTTGCATTTGGAATGATTATTTTGAATACTTTATCAGGCAAATCATAGATCTCTATTTCTTTGGGGCCAGTTACTGGAACTGTACTAGTTTCACTTAGTGGTATCATATTTGCCTGATTCTTCATGATCCATCTAGCCTTGTATTGGTATCTGTGCCCATGAAGAAGCAAAGGTCTCCATTCTTTATAGGTGGCTTTTGTCAAATAAAGCCATTCTTCTGTCTTTTCGCTAGGCTGATGGAATTACCTCTGGAATTGCAGTCATACTGGGTTGGAACCTTTTATGAGATCATTTGGTCTGCGGTAAAGTCCACAGTTGGCCAGCTCTTTACCAGGGGGTCAGAGACACATGGATCCTATGTGGTCACTGAGTGAATGGGACTTCTTCCAGTAGCTTGTTCATTAGGGTGGCACTGGGGAAAGGGTTTCCAATTTAGGGTCCTTGGTCAGTGAGCCTATTACCATGTGCATGGTAGGCATGGTTCTCACCAGATTCCTGGGAGGGCTGCTGCCTAGTCACTGGACAGGTCCTCAGTGGGCAGGAATGGCCCTGTACTGTGGCTGAAAAGGGCTAGAACCAAGACCCTGGGCTGTTTCAGGTTCCACAGCCATGACTGAGGTTTGCAGACATGTTGCAAAGATGACAAAAACAAAAATAAACAGTGAGACTGCATCAAATTAAAAAGCTTCTGCACAGCAAAGGAAACAATTAACAAAATGAAAAGGCAAATTTATGAATGGGAGAAAATATTTGCAAATCATATATCTCATCTCATAAGGAGTTAATATCCAAAACATATAAAGAATTCATACAACTCAATTACAAAAACAAAACAAAACAAAAACACACAAGCAATCCAA
The DNA here is from genome assembly GCF_040802235.1 of Manis javanica. Classification (NCBI taxonomy): domain Eukaryota; kingdom Metazoa; phylum Chordata; class Mammalia; order Pholidota; family Manidae; genus Manis; species Manis javanica. The sequence continues at coordinate 103,725,536 of NC_133162.1, forward strand.
TTTCAAAATTGGCAAAGGATGTGAAGAGAGATTTTTCTAAAGAAGACATATGGATAGTCAACAGACACATGAAAAAATGGTCAACACCACTAATCATCAGGGAAAAGCAAATCAAAACCACAGTGATATATCAGAATGGTTACTGTCAAAAGTGAAAAGAAATAACAAGTATTAGTGAAGGTGTGGAAAAAAGGAACCTTGGTACACTTTTGGTGGGAATAAAAATTGGTGCAAACACTACAAAAAACAGTATGGACATTCCTCAAGTAATTAAAAATAGAACTACCATATGATTCAGCAAGTCCACATCTGGTATTTATCTGAAGAAAACAAAAATTGTTCATTGCTGCATTATTAATAATATCCAAGATATGGAAGCAACCTAAGTGTCCTTTGATAGATGAATGGATAAAGAAGATGTGGTGTGCACATGCACACACATGCACACATACAGTGGAATATTACTCATCCATAAGAAGAAGGAAATCTTGCCATTGTGAAAATATGAATGGACCTTGAGGGCATTATGCTGAGTGAAATCAGTCAGACAGAGAAAGATAAATACCATGTGATCTCATTTATATGTGGAATCTTTTTAAAAATACCAAACTTATAAATACAGAAAAGAGATTTGTGGTTACAGAGGCAGGGGATGAGGGATTGGAGAAATGGATGAAGAAGTGGGTCAAAAGGTACAAAATTCCAGTTATAGAATAAATAAGCCATGGGGATGTAATGTACATCATGATGACTAGTTAATAATACTGTATTGCATATTTGAAAGTTTCTAAGAAAGTAAATCTTAAAATTTCTCATCACAGAAAAAAAATTTCATACTATGTATAGTGACAGATGTTAATTAGACTTATTGTGATCATTCCACTATATATTCAAGTAATGTATACATGAAACTAACAAAATGTTATAAGCCAATTATATGTCAACTTAAAAAAAGAATATTAGAAAACATAGCCAAGTTCAACCAGATAAAATACATTGTATAATAAACAGATATTAGAAAAATGGCAGATATTACACTGTAAAAATTTACTCAGAACAAGAGAAAGAACTGCCTATAAACAAAAAACAGCTCTTTTATAGAAAATGTACAAAACCTGTAAAGGAAAACTTTCAGTATTCCTGAAGGGTACAACAGCAGAGCACTGGAAAACAAGCAGAGTCCAGCAGTAAGAGATCAGTTGAATAGACCATGGTAAAGCCACACCGTGGAGTACTATACAGCTGAATAAAAAAGATGTAGAGGCTCTCCATGTATGACAAAGAAAGTTGTATAGGTTGTATAGTAAGTGAAGAAAGCAAAGACTCTCATACTACCTTTATTATGTTACTCTTTATGTGAGAAATAGCAAGGAAATAAGAATAAATATTCATACAAAAATTCTGTGCTCCAAAATTTGCAAAAACAAACACTAGGATGATAAACAGGAAATTGATATAAATATAAATAAAATGGGAAATAAACTGGATGGAGTTGAAAAAGGGTAAAACTAAACATTTTAGTGCATATCTTTTTATATTATTTTGATTTTATTGAACCATGAAACTATATTGTATTTTCAAATAAAATTTATCTAAAATGTTCAAGTGGAAATATTTCTCTAGATGCACATATTTTTTAGATTTCACTAAAGGTTTTACTAGCACCAATTCATGAAAGACATCATTTTTTACAATTGTAACTAGTGTAATACAATTTACAGTGTGTTTCAATGAAATACTGTATTATATTACAGTGAAGTAATTGTTCATTTGTCTATGGAGATAAACAATAAATCACATTGTTCTTACTAGAGTAAAATGTTAAGATTCCCATTTTCATTATGTAAATGTTTCTATCCACCTTTTGAAGTGTAAAGGGATATTAAAAAAAGGTCTCTGTATTTAAAAAGTGTGTTTTAGAAAAACAAGATTCGCAAAAGACTTTTTAAAACAAAAGAACACCCACACATTCTTGCTTTTCCTAGAACTGGGACTTTTTATTCCTTGGCTTGTGTTCTCTTAGTAAGAGATCAAAAGTTTTTCAACCTAAGACCACGATGAAAATAGAGCTCTGGTTTTTAAAGCAGTTTAATTCATACTTTTTAGCTTTACACAAATAAATTCACACATCTTTCCTGGCCATAAAAGCACACAGATTTTAAGAAAATGTTTGAACAGAAGTACTCATAGCTTTATCAGTGGAAATTCATACTTTCAATCAAGTATTTTTTCCTTGTTTACTTGGAAAGAGTTGGAAGTTGTCAGTCATTCTCGAGACTCTGCAATCACAAAACACTCTTTTTATTCAGTACTCAAAAAAATCTGTGTTTGTTTTGACGAATGATTGTGTCTTTGGGGAATTTTCTATGATCCAATATGTTCCATTAGTGATCAGTTATCGGAAATTGTGAAGCTAGATTTTTGCCAATGACCTAATGGTTGATTATGTATCACTCTTGTTAGGCTTGCGGGGCCCTTATGTGACGCACTGATGGCTATACAGCATCTTGCCTGGCACTGTTCCAACTTCATTTCTATCTAGAGGGCCTCATCCAAACCATGGAATTGTTCTAAGATGAAACACTTATAGCAAGTCCATGAAGACAGTCCTCACCATCATCAAGAGGTCACACACAAAAGACCAACGTTGACATATTTTCCAATGCAGGTGCTGGTTTTACGGAACTCATTACTAAACTACTTGTTGAGATATTGTTCATGAATGATGGGAATGAGTAAAGGCTCGGAGACACTGAGAGCTGAGGGACAAGGCCAGAGGGCTGGAGGAAAATCTTTCTGGCAGACATAGCTAGCTGCGATAGTACCCAGAGTAAAGATAGTAAAGATGGTTAGTTAATAATCCAATGGGAATACGGAAGCTCAGCTTTTTCCAGTCTCTGTCAAATCCGGAGATCATGTAACCTGTATCTCCAAAGAGTTCTTTATTATTTCTTTGCAAGCTTCACATAGTCTTCACTCAGTGGCTGACACAAAATAAACCCCTTTTCCTCTAGAGTAGCGGTCAATAAATGTTTTCTATAAAGGATTAGATGGTAAATATTTTATAGTGGGTGGGTCATACTGTCTCTATTGCAACTCCTCAGCTCTGGCTCAGACAATACAAAAACAATGGGCATGGCTGTGTTCCAATAAAACTCCATGGACAATGAAATGTGAATTTCATGTACTTTTCACAAATGAAATAATTTCTTCTTTTCCTTTCAACCATTTAAAAGTGTAAACACCGTTCTTAGCTTGCAGGCCATACAGAAAGAGATGACAGGCCAGTTTGGCTTGTGGGCCATAGTTTACCAACTGCTATTCTAGGTGTTAGATGAAAACAGCTGGAATATAAGTTGAATCCATCCCCTTCCAGTTTCACACAGGCTGAGCTCTCTGGCTGCAGAGCTGCATGTTCATTGTGATCATTGTCTTCTTTGAAAAGTCTACTTCATTCTTGCTTAATGTCGTAATTTTTGCTCTTTACCTTGTCAAAGCTTCTCAAGCTCACAGGGCCTGTGCTTAGAATTTATGGTTTATTTAAGCCCCTACACAAAAATTGGAAAACTTATTCCATAAAATTGGAAACTTATCTGAGTCTATGTTGAGGAATATATTTTTGGAACAAAGTCTTGGCAAAATAATAATGTCTGCCTTCCTCTAGAAAAACCATTCTCAAGGTGTGGTCACCAGATGGGCAGCATAAGTGCCACCTGGAAACTTGTTAGAAATGTGGATTCTTAGGCCCTGATTAAGACCTACTGAATGAGAAACTGAAGATGAGGCCCAGAAATCTGTGTTTTAGCAAGCCCTCTAAGGGGTTCCTCATGCATACTAAAGTTTGGAAACCACTCTCCTTGGAAAAGTTCTTAGACCCTCTAGAAAATGAACATATTAATCAAGACAGAGGTATCACTTGATAGGAGAAGGCTGATACATCTAATGTGTCATGGTGGGTAAAAGGCATCCAGTTCCTAGTCTAGTCCTGGGTGGTTCCTGGACCAGCTTCCCTGCACTGCAAGCAGTAAGCACAGGCAATAACAGCTGCTATATTCAATAATCCAGGTACACACAGGCAGTTCTGATTTGTTCTGTTCCCTCCACTTTCCCAGGTGTCCCCCTCCAACTGACATACTGACTGGTAGAAAGGACATAGGAGTTAGGGAATGAGAACATGGTTGTAAACAGGGTAAAGGAGGCAAACTGTTGTTCTCTTGATGGTCTTTCTAATCAGGGGCCTTGTTCTTTAAATCATAGTTGTTTTATGTTGGTCTGTGGCAAAAGAAAATAGATGGTCCTTGAGAGAGGCTGCTTTAGTGGTTGTCACAGTTCAAGCAATTTCCCAAACTAAACTCATTTGTGTAATTGATGTGAGCTATTGATCATGGTGGAAAAGGCAAGAGGATTGGGAAAGGGAATATGCTGGAGAGGAAAAATAATGCATTGGCCAAGGAAAACCACAGAGACCTGAGTTGGGATCCTAGAAGGGATAGAATTAGCCCTGGGAACTATGGGGTGAACAGGGCTAACATCTGCATTAAGGTGGCAGAAGTTCTTAACAAAGCAGTAGACTTGTCTGCCATCAGAGTCAAAATTTCCTGACCTCTTCACTGGGTGTCTAAAAGTATACGGACTCTAGCTTAGAACAAAGAAATGTTGTTTATGTAGGTCATTAATGTAGGGCTCAAAACCTTGTCTGCTTATTCTGAACATAGGTATTAAAGCATCCAAGTGGCTGCGAAGGCAATTTGGCTTTGATTTTAGCAGGAAGTGCTCTAAGCTGATTCTCCATCTCACCAGGGTAGCAGCCCTCAGACAGGTGGGACTTCTGCAAGGGTCAGAGTCAAGCGGGACAGTGCTTCTGACTTACTCTTTGTCAGTTCTCCACTCAAGGTGGTCCACATAGGAAGATCATGTCCATATGTACCATGTTTGAAGTGCAGTACATCACCATATTTAATTCATAATGTAAATTTCAATTCAGTGTGCATACAGGTCAAGGAGAAAGGGAAGGTTCCTTTATGAAGCATTCAGGGAAGGTTTGGGGTCATTTATGAGATGATGGCTGATTGCTCTTCTTCAGTTCTTCATGCATTAATCATCTAAACAGATAGTGGACAGAATAAACAAATGATAACATTGAATAAGTAACCCAAGTGTAAGAAAACTGTATGTTTCTGTCCATAATGGGGTGTAGGATTGGTAGGTGGAAGCGGGGAAAGGGAAGGAAGTTGTGGGTGAAGTGGCTGGAAGAACAGCCTAAGTCCTGCTTCAGTAGAGGGGCAACATGTGGGAGTTTCAGTGGTTTCCGAGGACATCATGTCTTCCAATGTCCTGGGGTTCAAAATAGTAGCAATTTGTTGGATGGGGTTTAGGGAAAAGTTTCCACTAAAGTACGAAGTTATGACCTACTGCTCTTGTAAACTTTTAACTTGAAGGGACTTAAATTAGCTTCCTCCCTTTCTTCAAGTTTTGAATCATACTGTGCCCATGGAGGGCTGCTCAGGTGAATTCATTAGTCATTCTCAGCTTCTTAGCAAAAGGGGTAAATAAAAGGCCCACAGGCAGTCAGACAGTTGAAGCTTATGTGCGATCCAGAGCTAAGGAGGAGTGGGGAAGAGTCTAGGAGTTTAAAGGGAAGGAAGACAATTCACAAAAAGATGAAAAAGAGTAGATGTTTCCTAAACAAATGTTTGCTGGGCCACACGGAAACAATGGGACATGGAGAGGAATTTCGGCAAGCTGACTTTGCTAGGTTCCTCCCTGTCCCCCACCCCTAGTCTGTATTACACTGTGGTTATCCACGGTGATAGCTCCCTTCCTGAGGCTGGCCCTCTACCTAAATTCTTTTAGGCAGTTAGGGGGAAGACAAACGCATTCTAACTTCTGTAAAGTAATTAGCCTAAAATAATCCACATGCCAAAGAGACACGTTTTGGAGTGGCAAATCTTACTCTCCTGAAGGGTCTTATAGGAAAGAGATCATAGGTGGAAAATGGTGACAGAGAGAATAAAAAGACAGGGAAAACTCTCCATTTATGACCAGAAACTAAAACAACAAAGCCTCTGAAACTGAACCTATTCAGGTTCAGAGACAACTGCCTGGGCCTAGACAGCAAAGTCAAGAGCAGGAACTGAAAGTCACGAAGCAGGAGGCCACGCTGCCTGCCCCTGGCCCACACGGTCTCCAGGTCACAAGGCTACAGACCCTGCTGACCACACTAGCCTGATGGGAAAAGATACCAGTGTCTCATATTTTCAAGCAAACGCTATAACTCACTAAAATCGGCAAGCAGGACAAAAACCAAGGCACATATTTCCCAGAAGCATGTACTTCAGTTCCCCAGCATTGTTAGTGCCTTAAAGCAGGAGTCAGCAAAGGGCCTGTAAAGAGCCAGACAGTAAGTATGAAAGGCTCTGGGCCTACAGTCTCCATCACAACTACTTAACCCTGCTGTTGAAGCAAGAAAGAATGAATGGGACTGTGTTCCAACAAAATTTTATTTGTGGAAACTAAAATATGAAATTCATATAATCTTCACATGGCAGAAAATGTTATGATTCTTCTGATTTTTTCAACCATTAGAGTTTAAAAGCCATTGTCACTGAATTATAGCTTTAAAATGACTCATTTTATGTTACATGAATTTCAACTTAAAAAAAAGTTAAACCACTTTAGCTTGTGTGCTGTACAAAAACAGATGGTGGGCCAGATTTGGCCCACAGGATACCACTTGTGACCCCTGCCTTAAAGATACAAACATTTTTTAGATACCTATATGTGGAACTAGATGAATACTTAATACATTATTTAATTCCACTAAGTAGGCTGTGTATGACAATAAACAACTTTTAGAGACAGACAGGCAAGTTACACATATTCATTAATCTTCCCAAGATTAGGTCCCATAACCAGTCAATGGCAATGTCAAGATTTGAATGCTAGGTCTTTCTGTGTACCTTTCCTTCATGAAAAGTAGAAAAGCTAACAGATATTGAATATTTAACACGTGCCAGACACTGCTCTTATTGCTCTAGGCCATTGCTTCTCAACCAGTGAAATTTGCCCACTGGGGACATTAGGCAATGGCTAGAGACACTGTTGGTTATCACGGTGGGGGTAGGTAGTTACTGGCAGGGAGAAGGCAGAGGACACGGATGGAAATATCCAACAATGGATTGAACAGACTCCCACAGTAAAGAATTACCCAGCCCAAAATGTCTATCGTGCCAAGTCCAGGAAATGCTGCTATAGATGTATTATCTCATTTAATCTTTACACCAACCCTGAGAAATAAGTGTCCTTACGATCCCCCATATAATGGATCCCCATAAACAGATGAGAGAACTGAGGAGTTAAGGAGCAACCCCAGTATCATCCAGCTAGCAAACTGAATCTGAACTCTGTACCCTTCCTTCAGAAAGGCACACGCAACTGCGTATACTGGTTCCACCATGCCATACTTCAGAGGCACTATTGCAGCTTGAAACTACGCATTCGTTGGTGGGATTATTCCGTTACTTCTCCCACTACACTAGAAGGGGCAGGGACCTTATTAGTCTCCTCTTACCTTTGTATCGCTGCACCTCACCCAGGGTCTGCTTCATGATAGATACTCAGGGAATGAATGAATGAATGAACAAATGAACAAGTGAATGAAAATAACATTATACACAAATAATTCCAGAGCCCCTGCTTTTACCATCACTGTAACTTTCCATTTATTTCAATAGATAGATGATGATTGATATAGATGATAGATAGATAGATAGGTAGATAGATAGATAGATAGATAGATAGATAGATAGATAGATAGATAGATAGATAGATAGATAATAGATAGATATAGATAGATGATAGATACATACATATATAAATACATAGATAGATACATAGATAGATACATAGATAGATATAGATAGATAGATAAACTTCACATTAGTGAATTCTTCTCCAAACTGAAAAATCCCATTCCCTTCCAAAATTCTTTCTCTCCAGTTTTGGAGAGAACTATTTTTAAATCTTATGGCACACATTTCTTATCCTTAAACATTGAGCTGAATAATTGAACTCAAACATTTACACATTTACTTAGTGCTTTTAAATTCACAGAGGACTTCCCATCTATATTATCTTGTCTTCCCAAGAACCCTGTAGTAGGTGTTCTACTATTATTATGCACCTCACCACCCTTTGGAAAATGTGAAACAGGGATTCTGTGAGGGGTGGTGAGTTGCTAAAGGTCACACAGCTGGCACATGGTGGATTTGCGGCTCACCCCTGGGTCTTCTGGGTCAGCCTCTCATTTTCTTTTCCTGAAGCCTTCTGCTGTCCCCCATCAGTTAACCTTGCCTTGAGAATTCAGGGCCTCCTTCTGCCCATGGGTTGCCTATGCTGACATGCTACAAAGCCATGTAAGTGGTTATGCCTCCAGTCGCTCCAGTGCTCTGTTTTCTGTACACAGATTTGTTATTATGTACTGTAATAAGTTTTAGTCTCTTCTTCCTTCATAGCTTTGTAGGAAACAGGCCCATCTTTAGCAGCCTCCCTGACACATACACTCTTTATTAGCTGAAGTTCTCCTCTGAAACAAAATCAATAGGATATATATATATAGATAGATAGATATATAAATATGAAGAGATTTATTATGAAAAATTGGCTCACATGATTTGGGAGGCTGACAAGTCCCACGGTCTGCCTTCTGCAAGCTGGAGATCGGGGAAAGCCAGGGGTGTAATTCTAGTCTCTATCTAAAGGTCTGAGAACCAGAGGAGCCAATGGTGTAAATCCCAATCCAAGGGCAAAAGAAGTTGGATGTCTCAGCTCAGTCAGGTAGGCAGGAAGCAAAAAGAGGGCATCTCTTCTTCCTCTGCCTTTTGTTTTATTCAGGCCCCTAGCAGACTGGCTGATGCCCACCCACACGGAGGACGGCAATCTGCTTCACGGAGTCCACAGATTTAAATGCTAATCTCACCACAAACACTCTTACAAACACACCCAGAAATAATGTTTCTTGATGGAAGGTATTTTTTTCTCAGCAACATTGTAAATAGGTGTAGAATCTGAATAAGTGGTATAATGTAAGTAATGTGCTAGCACTGCATATTTCCTGTTTCCTGGGCACTTTTTTAAGTGCTTCACGTGGATTAATTCATTTACCCCTCACATTACTAAGAAGCAGGTACTATTACTCTCTCCATTATACAGATGAGGGAATGGAGGCACAGCTTCACTCATTCAGTCAGCTGTGTAGCCAAGATCACACTTGATATTTCATCTGCCTGGAACATCTTTTTAACCCCACACCCTGTCCCATTCATCCCTTACTCACAGTTGAAATCTGATTGAGATTTTAAGGCAGATTTCTGACAGCAACCTCTTCCCAGGCAACCTTTCTTGACCTTCCTGACCCAGCAGCTCCCTCGCTCTCACAATTCTGCCAGAACTTTCCTCCTTTCTTTGCCTTGTGCCTGAAGCCTGACTTTGCTCTGTAGCATGGCTATTGGAGATCTTGTCCGTATTCTATAGTGAAGCTTATCAAAGCACTTCTGTGAAACCAACTAAAGTGTACTAAAATAAGTTGTTGGGTCTTAATCAGTATTTTCAAAAATAAGTGGAATGGAATGGAATAGAACAGAATTTTAAAAAATCACAGTGTGTCTTATCTAGTAAAAGCAAGAATTGTTTCATGAGATTTTTGTATCAGTGAGGTTTGTGTGTGTGTACATGCACATGCTAGGTCGCAAAAAATATTAGGGGGAGTTATTGTATAAAGGGTGTTAAGTTTCAGCTTTGCAAGAGGACAAGAGTTCTGGAGATGCATTACACAACCCTGTGAAGTCCTTCACACTCCTGACTGCACACTTAAAGATGGCGAAGACGGCAAATTCCATATTATGTGTAGTCTACCAAAATTAAACATAAAATAAATTGTTAAGATATTTCTTACCATGTATCAGGGCCCAAAAAGTTTCAGAAGCACTGCTCTATTGGTTTGAAATCATTATAGGGCTCAGAACATGTGTGATTCATCTTTTTATCAAAGCAGTACACACCCAGCATAGCAGCACCCACTCCAAGAAAACTCATGAAGGGTCCCTGGGGCTGATGACATCACTCACATGAACACGTTTCCTTGCTGTCCAGGGTAACCCATGCTCCCTCCCCATCGTTACAGCCGCCACAGAATCTCCCCCAGCAAATACTGGGGAGGAAAATGATGAGACCCGAGGTGGGCTACTCTGATGGCAAATGGTTCTCTGGTCTCTGATAACATCCCCACCATGGCTGTGGTTGAGTAAGCTGCTCCCTCTTTGGGAGAGGAGCCCTTCCCCAAGCCCTCAGCATCCCAGGCTGTGTGAGCTCGCTGCGTCAGCTGCATGGTGCTCCCCATGCGTTCTTGCTATCTCCGCCAGGAGGGAGGCTTGGCATCCCCAGGAGTGGAGGAGCTCTCTGAAGGCTGGTGTCTACATTCCTCCCAGGACAGTCCTGTTGACAGCCGTCCTGCTGCCGAGCTGAGGATACAGGCAGAAAGGCTGTTCCTAGATACTTGGGGACTCTCCTGGAGCTAGAACCACACAGGCAACCAGAGAATGAATGGGTCTCCCCCTCAAAGAGGTGGTATTCTTGTGTCACCGTTAGTGGGTAAGTGGTCTGTGACTGACTTTATTCCTTTAAACAGGCCCAGACAGGCCTGGAATAAGGACTAGGCAGTAAGGGGTGTTCTGACACCATGTGTAATACTAAAAAATAATACTCCCCGTTGTGGAATGGGGTTGGTACATGGATAACTGTTATATGTAGGGAACATCTTACTTTCTTAACATGAACTAGAGATTGCATTATCTGAATTGGTTGTGTTTCTGGGAGTTGACTCATTAATTGCCCCCTGGACAACAGAAAGCATAATCTGTGTGACTAAACCTCACACTGGCAGGAAGAGCTCGTAAGAGACCCAACTCAAGTGCGAAGGCCCATGGAAGGCTGTCCTGCTAGGTCCAGTGCTAGGGATGGCAGTCTACAGAAGAGGAGGAGGAACTGGGGGATGGAGGCCAGAGGGAAGAGAAACTTGGGCAAAACCAGCCCTCTGGGACAGGGCGGTGGGCCTTTCCTGAAGCCTTAGAGGTTTGAAGGGGCTTCTCTTCGGGGCTGCTACATTGCACACCTCCAGGGGCTGCTGTCTCCACCATGTGCTGAGTAAATGGCACCCCCAGAGTTGGCAGTGAATGTACATGTTAGCCCCTGAATCTCTCCAAGTCAGCTGACCTGAGGGGAGGGAACAAGGCTAGGAACTGGGGTGTGTCACCTCTACGAAGGGCTGTGCTTTTCTCTTGGTTGCCATAGATGGCAATTGTACAGTGTAAGAAGTGTCTGCCTGTGTGGCCGTTCCCTTTCCTTACCCCTCCACTACACCAGTGAGATCCGGCTCTCTCTCCCAAACAACCTGAGGAGGGCTTGTTGTGAGATACTGAGGGCTGGGCACACAGAAAGGGCACTCTGCTCAGACCCTCCTGGGGAGGGCTGGTCCCAACGGGCAGGACACAGGAGCCCAGGGCTGCTGGAGCTGACGGGTGGCTAGGAGAGAGGTCCCAGGCTGTGCTGGGGGGTGAAAGCAGGGGATCCCACTGGTCACAGAGGAACACCTCAGGGGCACATCTGAGGCAAGCATCTTCCTCTCCATGTCTTCCAAAAGAAAGCACCCTTCAAGAAAGAAGCGAACAAAGTCACACATACCTTTTGGGTCCAAGGGGAATGAATTTGCTCTCACCTTTTTGGGCTGTGAAAAATTCTGTGTGGCTTCTGATCTGGAGAATCTTTACTTCTTTTTTCTTTCTTACTTTGTGCTCTTTTAAACAGGACAGCATTTTTTTAAAGCTGTAATCTTCTAAATCAGAGGAAAAATAATTTTTCCAGCTGTTTTCTTTTGGAGCAAAACAAAAACAAACAGAAATCCTCCAAGATGGAGGGCAGCCCCACATAAGCAAGATCAGGTGCCCCTTGCAGGAATTCTCTCCACAGGGGGAGGAAGCAACGAAGCAGAATCTCAGCTCCCCAGGGATTTCTGATATGCCTTTCTGCAAGAATGTGTCTCAATACCCCCCTTCCTTGACCTGCATCCCCAATACTGAAATAGCCCTAACTAAACCCAATCCTTTGGAGGAAGTGACATTTTAGCAGTCTTAAAAGTTGAAGTAGATGTGTCTCCAGTAAAGAAGGCAAGGAAGGGTGATTCAGACCAAGGGACAGTGATTTGGAAAAGTGTAAGCATTTAGGACACTTCTACAGGTCATTTTGTTTGGAAGGTGCCCAGGTGGGACACAGGTGGCAGTGATGGGAAAGAGAGTGAGCAGGGAGGCCCAGGTGGATCCAGGCTTGAAAACCTAAGGAACCCCATCAGCTCCAAAGTAGTTCCTATGTGTTTGTAAGAAGTTAATTTCCCTATTTGGATAATATTAAGTATTCAGCTGGGAGAGAGGAGGGTGGGGAAAACTTTCAACAAGGCAAAGAGAACCCACACCTTGACAATTCACTCTCCTATCTGATGAGCACTAAATTAATTTCCATATTAATGCATTATGTAGAGATAAGACACAGAAAGATGAATTACAAGATGTGTAAGACTCTTATTACATTTCCGAGGAATACAGTGCATGCATTAGTCTGAAGCCCGAGAAACCTAATGCAAGAGAGATTTGCAGGGAACAACTATACAGAGACGGATTACCAGGAGAAATACTGGAGCTGTTTTCTTTCCCTCTGTGAATGGAACAAGATAAGACACATTTCTTTAAAAATGTAACTATTTCTGACAAGCTCTCTGCTGACTCCCTCTCCCACTGCCCCCAAGTGCCACCAGGCGGGAGACCTGCTCTCACCAGGAGGCAGAAAGCCCAGGATCCAGCCACAGGGGCCTCCTCAACACTGGTCCCAGTGACCCTTGCAAATGAATTCTGCAGATTCTAGGAGAAAATGCTAGTCTTGATCCTCTGGGTCTTGGATGATGAATTAATGAATTCCCATGTGGATGAAGACATGGAGACTCCGTCACCACCAAGCCTAATCCTAATGCATTTTTAACCTTCCCCCTTTTAACCAGGCACCAAGGAGGAAAGATCAACCTAAAAAGATTCCCTGAACAGGCTCTAAGGAAGCCAGAAGGATGTGTGCCACTTTCTGTGAAAAGCTGAAGGCCCTGGGAGTAGAGGAGCTGCTTGGCTGTGGCTGGGACCAGCTTGGGCCCCTCGGGACAGTCTGTGGCCTGCTAGTCCTCTCTGCCTTCCTGTCAAGAGTCCAGCAGGTGCATAGCAAGGGAGCTGCCCTGTCCTGGAATGAATAGAGACAAGAACAAGGATTTGGTCTACCTTGACCTTGCTATGGCCTTGGGCAAGTCACTGAAACCTTCATTTTTATCACTTGTTCAATGAAGAAGTTGAGCTTCATGATCTCTTCTACCCTTTTGAATGTTAATATCCTACTATGCCTATTATTCTACTAATTAGCAACAACTTTTGGCTTTCACATTATGGTGGACACTGTGATGAGCCGCCCAGATGACCCTTCAGTGAAGAACTTAGTGTCCAGTAGTTGAGAACGCCACAGAGAGGAATGGCTGAAGCAGCAAAGCTGTCTGGCCAGGGTCCCAGCCAGTCCTGGGACAGCTCACACTACTGGCTATGAGGTATAAAGGCCTGGCCCTCCCACCCCTACTGACACTATACCTACAGATGTTCTAGATCCAGAGCACCCTGTGCAGTTGGTCAAAGCTTCCTTGGGTCTCAACTTCTCCCTCTACCCAATCGCACTTCAGCCCCTTCCCTCCACAATGCTGCTCCCACATCTCCTCCTTAACGAGCAGCCTGCATGCTAACCACTTCCCAGACCTGGCTTCCTAGGAAACCTAACCTGCCATATCTGTTTCCACAGACTCCATATAATTTGAGCCTCTGACTGCAGCCCCTACTCAGACCTCCTCCCTCATATTATGAATGAGGAAATGAAGGTTCAGGGAGTGATTTACCAAGTTCATTCCACTGGCAAAACTAGGGCTAAGTCCTCAGTTTCCCAAGTCTTGACCATGTCCTCATTCTATCACAGCTCACTCCCTCACTGCCAACTTATCTCATTTTCCTTGCATGGTAGAGAGAGATAAATCAATTCATCCATCCATTGCCACTGCAAGGAAAAATAATGAGCAAGTGCATTAATTCATGAGTTATTCACAACCTCTACTTTAAATAAATAAAGCATCAGTTTTCACTTCATTTTTTTTAACCTCCTTGTGAAGCCAGATCACATAGACACACAAGCTCTGGGTTAGGAAGCAGGACATGAGTTTTGGTGTCAGCTTCTCACTCTTACTTTGAAAAGTGGTTGCTGTTTGATATTAGGCTCTTTTAGATCCCAAGACCTATTGCTGGGGGATAATGGATGGGGTTAAGGGGTGGGGAGAAGATTAATCATGCTGTGTAACGATAACCAGTGATGATGGTTGTGTAAGATGTTGTCACTGGGGGAAGCTGGGGGAAGGGTACACAGGAACTTCCTCATTATTTTTGCAATTTCTTGTAGTTAAAATTATTTTAAAAAAGAAAAAAGCTTTGAAAAATGTAGGGAAAATGGAAGTTCCTATGGCCAGGATCCTCACCTGACCCTAATCTACTTGCCCACTGAATATGCACAGTGATGTAATGTAATGAGCCCACCTTGCAGGCACACGCTTACACACCAGCTGGCAGTGAGCCATTATTGTCTGTGTTGCTGTATCAAGAGCTCCGCCCAGTGCTCTACTCTGGAGGTGAAGGCTGAGCAAACTGCAGATTACAGACTTGTAGGATGCAGACGTGTTTCTAGCACTCCACCTGCCACCATGAGTGGTTTGGTATCAACTTTTTTACCCTCAACATTCCATTGTTGTTATTTGGTCTCATTGAATCCAGAGTGAACTTGCCCAGAGTGAGACCCTCCAGTGAGACAAAAAATTAATAACCAAATGATGATTGCATTTATTCTTATAGGGAATGGATGACTTAAGGTGGGATGAAGGGGAAAAAAATGGGCAGATTACAGAGCATATGCAGGGTAACTATGGCACACTAGGCATGTGGTTTTGAAAACATATCCACCATGACTGAAAAACATAAGGGCTGACATTCTTTAAGCCACAGCCTTGAGAAATGTCTGCCTCAGCACCTGTTTTCTGTTTGGGTTAATCTCCCCCAGATGAGTCTCTCCTACAGTGAGGAATACATCCACTGGGTCTGACTGGTGTCTTGCCAATGGGTTTCAGCCCTGGACAAGTTCACTATGAATGCAATGAGACCAAAAAATTGACAATGAAATGGTCTTAGGGTGAAAGGGTTATACCCAACTTTTTTCCCACGGTGGCAGATCAGTCACTAGAATCCCGTCCACTCAGAGTGAGTCTGCACACAGCAAGCTGGTCTCTGCCTCTGGGCCTCTCTACCCCCACAGCTGTCTCAGTCTCTGTCCTCAGTGCTGCCCCCACTCCAGTCTCTGCTCTCCTGCAGCTTTGCAGTCATGCCACCATGTTGCCCAGAGCCCTGGTCAGAGCTCTTTCTATAGAACCAATAACAACGTATTGCCCACACATGTGTAGTGAGCAAGTTGACCAGGGCCAGGTAAGAAACCTGGCCATAGGAACCTCCACTTTCTCCACACTAGTAAACAGTTTGTGCAGGCTGCCCAAAGTGGCTGATTTAATATAATAAAAGCAAACAATTCCAAGTTACAAATGAACATCTGGCCAGTGGTTTGTAATGTCTTGTCTTTATTCAAAAGCCTAGAGTAGGAGGAGCAGAAGCCACACGCAGCTGGACCGTACCCTGTGGAATGGCATCAGGGACTGTCCCCTTCCAGCCCACAGGCCCTAACCAAGAGCCATGAGTGGCACAGTCAAGCAGGCTCTCCAGAGCAGCCCCTGGGAAAGGACCCTGAAAGCAGGAGCTGTCTTCAAATCACTCAAGGATTGAGCATTTTCAGTTTTGAAACTGAACTGCATTCCAGGATACTATCAACCATAATTCAAACTCACCTTTAAAAAACTAAGAAACCAATCATCTTAATGGAGACAGGTGTCTCCTATCACAATATCACACAAAAGGTCCATGTCTTCTCCAAATTCTAATATTCTCCTAAGAAAAGGAATATTTTTGCAGTTACAAGAAAAAAGTACTAACCCAAACTGCTCTTGATTCAAATGTATGTTATCTTAATGGTGTTTAATGTCCAATTGTAGATAAAATGAAGGTTTCTGTGGCCAGGATTCTCAACTGGCCCTGGTTGGCTAGCTCACTACACACGTGTGGGCAATATGTCATTATTGGCTCTATATAGAGAGCCCTTCCCAGTGCTCTGGGTGACACAGTGGCAGGGCTGCAAGGCTGCAGGAGAGCAAAGTAGAGGCTGGGGTGGTGGCAGCATCGAGAACAGAGGCCCAGAGGATGGCTGTGTGGGCAGAGAGGCCCAGAGGCAGAGACCAGCTTGCTGCATGCAGACTTGCTCTGAGTGAATGGGATTTTAGTGATTGACTTGCCGCCATGGAAATAAAGTTGGGTATAACCCTTTCACCCCAAGAACGTTCTACTCTCATTTCTTTGAGCACACTGAATCCATAGTGAACTTGCCCTGGGCTGAAACCCATTGGCAAGACACCAATAAAATAGAAATGACCTCTATTTTATATTTCAGTGTCCAAAGTCCTGAAGACAGTTTGATGTTTCATCCATGCACATTTTGAAGTTTGTCTTGCCAATGGGTTTTAGCCCCAGGTAAGGTCACTATGAATTCAATGAGATTGAAAAAATGATAATGGAATGTTCTTGGGGTGAAAGTATTTATACCCAACTTTATTCCCAGGGTGGCAGGCCAATCACTTGAATCCCACCCACTCAGAGCAAGTCTCCATGCAGCAAGCTGGTCTTTGCCTCTTGGCCTCTCTGTCCCCGCAGCCATCTCAGTCTCTGTCCTCAGGGCTGCTACCACTCTTGTCTCTGCTCTTCTGCAGCCATGCAGCTGTGCAGCAGCACAGAGCACTGGGAGGAGCTCTTTCTATACCTGGAAAACACCAACCTGCCCAAGATAGAGAATATTTCCAACACCCCAGAAGGTTCCTAGTCACAATATTTAAATAACATTTAAATATAATGCAAATTGAGCCTCCAGCCTCCCCCCAGCTCATCCCAGATTCGGATTAAAATCCCTGCCCCAACATAGTCAACTAAGAGGGGTGGAAAGACTCATCTTAAAGGCAGGTGCAGTTTTCCAGAATTCCCACCAACTACCTTCTCAAAGCAAGCCCATGCCCTTGAGAACATTTTCTTGACCAACAGAAAGAAGCCTGAAAGCAAGGACGAAGGGCATGGGGACTGGGTGAGAACGGCCATGAGGTGAGGTTTAAAGAAAACCCAGATCTGGGGGACAGCAGAAAGGTAACAATGAAATCTGAGAGGTTAGACTTATAAATTAAATCATTCTAGGATGCATTTAAAAATCCTTCATACTTAGAATCTTCCTCCCTGAAGGTTTCTCTAGGAGGGGCATGACTACCTACTCTTCCTATTAGAAACTTGCTGTGTCTTCCAGAATTCATATCTTCACTGAAAAGGGGGGTTCAGTAGCTTCCCCGATCTCCCAAAAGCTCAGCCTAATGTCCTTCCCACAGAGCCTGGTTATCTGATGAACTCAGCAAAGCTGAATTGAAGACAATTTTAAATCAGACACTTGAAACGGTGGACTGGATGGAGGCCTTTAGAATAAGATGGGGTTATCTTAGGATAACCTTGACCAACATAGAAAAGAAGATGGTAAGTAGAAGGCATCATTTCTCAGAGGATCCAACTTATCTCTGTAATCTGCAAGCCACTTTACCCCCACTTGCTATCTAGCATAAGTGAGAATTTTGAGGAAATAGCAAATGTATGGGCTTAGAACTTTCTTTTTCTTTTTCTACAAGTTGGGGTTTGATTCAGCTGATTTCCACCTCCGGCTGACTTCCAACAAGGTTGGAAGAATGTGTGTATCTATAGCAGGAGATCCCAGGTGAACTTAAGTGGAAGTTCAGCCCCTGCTATGGAACTAGTAGGCTCTGGTCACACCTTAGAATTTCTAGTTACATTGAGCTGATATAGAGAGGGATTTTTTTTCTGTCTTTAGGAAGGAGAAAGAGTTCTGTGCAGAGATGTCTGGACAGAGAAACCCCACTTTGCCCTGAAGGTTTATTTTTTCACTTACTATTTATAACCTTCCCCCCCAATAGTGTTTTTCTGATTATGATATGCAAGTATCATACATTTATCATAAATAATTCACGCAACTTGTAAAAATATGTTTAAAATATAGAAATATATCACACAATCCTAAGATAACCAACACTAATATTTTAGTGCCCATTTTTGTAAGCATCTCTTTATGTGTACATGCATTTATATCAGTTTATAAAAACAGGATCTAGTATGGATGACAATTCTTCCTGTGGACACCTTTTCCCACCTCTCTCTGTCCTCATCCATAGCAGCAGCCCAAACCCATCTCCATTTTCCCTATGTGTCTTAGCTAAAAAGCAGAGCCTGAGACAAGGGTTTGCATACAAGTCATTTATTTGGGGAAGTGAAAGCAAAAGGAATTGAAAGATGAGAAAGAATAAAACAGGGAAGGAAGAAAAGCCAATGTAAGGGAGCTTTATTGAACTGGAGTCACTGCCATGAGCAACTGGGGCTCAATCAGTCTGCAACCTTCTACAGAGTTGTGTGGAATACACTTCAGAATTGTCCACCTGTGGAAGGATGATGGAAACATTTATTCATAGCTTGTATCTCCCCTTGTTCAAGGATTGCCAGATGGTGTACTAATTCCCTCTTACTTTTAGATTATGTGTGAGTGAGCAGCTGCCAGACCACCATACCAGTGGTCCCACAGAGTGGCCCCAGGCAGAAAGTGAGAAACAGGATACAGATGAGAAAAAGTACCAGAAGGTTATATGTGCATGAAGCTGGTCACTACAGCAATAGAAACGGTAAAGGGTGGGCTGAAGAGGTGGAAGGCAAGTGACATGAGAGATGACCAATACAGTTTATTCCTTACCTTACACCACTGAGATCTGCTCACGTTGTCCACTGAGTCCAGTGACAATCTCCACAAACGTTTTAATGCAGGAGGGTTAGTGGATCAAGCTACAGTTCCCCTAGCTGCAACTGGTCCCAATACCATTGCGGATGTGCTTCATGTTTTTCTTCCATGCCCATTCCAGAATTCCCTCACCCTCAGCCAAACCTTCATCCTTTGTTCCTGCAGAGTTGGGACCTTAGTTCCCTTACTGTTGGATCATGGTTGTTAGGGTGGCCTGTTTATACTTACACTTGGCATGAAGCATGGGTTCCAGACATGCTCCTTTCTTACCCGACTGGGGCAGCAACCCTAGCTCCTCATAGGACTCAGGCTCAACTATTCCCACCAGTACAGTTCTTTATGGTCCACTGGCTCAAGGAATCAAGGAAAAAATGACTAGGTAATACCCTATGATTCAAGCATGCCTCCAAACCCCCATCCACCCGACCACCTTGGAAGCCTCTAATCCAACAGAACATAAGGCTTCAGAGTAGGGAGTATGAATTCCTCAAGTGGGTCACTGGGAGCAATGACAAGGGTGGCTAATCCTTCTTTCCCTCACTGGTTCCAGGATCCATGCATTCTGGCTGTTGGGGACCCAAACCATATCCTGACCTTGGTTCAATATATATAACACATCTTGGAAGCTACACTCCAAAACCAGAGTGTTGTGCCCAGGATAACATCTTAAAGGACTCTAATAGGTGTTTCATCCTTCTATGAGTCTGTCAACTTGCAGGTGATATGCTATGTGGTACACTAGTGATTCCTACAGTCATATGTGTAATGGCACCCCTCTTGTATAATATGTGTTCCTTATCTAAGGCAATATTATACAGGCTCTGTGCTGGTAAGTCAGGCATTCTGTAGTATATTACAGATACTTTTAACACTATTGGTGATGCTGGCAGTCAGAGGAATCTCTTATTCAGGGTAGGTGTCAATTATTATGAGAACAAATTGCTGCCCCCATGAGGGGCATCTGAAGGAATCCACCTGCCATGGTAGCTGGATGGTCTGATTGAATGATGTCATCACATTGAGAGTTTGGCTATGATTTCTTTGTCTAGAAACTAGGTGTTCATCAGGGGAAGTAGCTAGGTTAGCCTTGATGAGAAGATGCTTATGCTGTTGGGCCCAGGTACATAGCCTTGATCCCTCTTACTATGGCATTCAGGGAACTATTGAATGAGCCCTGGGGTGGCCAAGGAGAGAGGCTGACTCTTATCTAAACAAGGTGGGCATTCTCTGTGGTAGATGCTTTGATAAGAATTAACATTAGATCCAATACTCTTACGCACTGTGCCCACTCCCATGGGCACAAATGCCTCATCTCCTGACTTCCTTGTCTCATCTGCCCATCTTGTTCCTTTCAGGCCCCTGACCACTCATTCAAGCCACTTACCACTGCCAGGAGTCTGTATATAGTCTCTGGTCGTCTCTGTCTCCATACAAATTGAGTAATTGTTTGCAGGAATTCCCATACAGAGGATTTCTCTTCTCACTGTCCTAAGGGACACTCTTGGTTGGGCTACCATCTGAAGGGTCTGTTTTCACTTAACACCAACAAACTGAGCTTACCTACCTATGAACGATGCCCAAGTTCTTTCCTCCTATGTCAGTGGGTCATAAGAAACCCCCCATGGGGCTACAGGTATAGGTTGATGGAGAGGAAATGGTACAACAGAGGAAGGTGGCATGAGAGTCAGAGCTACCTGTTCATGTCATTTACTTGTACCCTCTGTGTCTCTTCATGTGCAATCTAGAATCTATCATTTTTGTAATGTGACAGATTGCAGCTTCGTCCATCCAATCTTATGATTTAGTTCATGCCATAATGCCCTCCTTTTGATTGACCCAAGTTGACAAACAAAATGTAGATCAGTATTCCCAAATGCGTTAAACACAGCCTCCAAAACAGAAAGAGGCAATATAGGATCTCCTACTTGGTTGTAGGAAGTACAAGAAAAAAATGAGTTGTATTTTACAACTTACTGGGACTGTCCTTGCATGTTCCAGACCACTGGGCTCCTGAACACTTCACTGATGCACTAGAGGCCAGGGGTTATTACCAGCCCACTTGCTGCCAGCAACAGTTCTTATCACTATCTGTCAGTGAGGGAGCCAGTGTCACAATTTCATCTTGCGATTCTACACTCTAAGGTCATTTCTCGGACCATGTAGCCTAGATTTCCCCCCAGGAAGCAAAGCCTGAGACCAGGGCTCACATGCAGGGGATTTATATTGAGAAATGATCTTAGGGGGTAGCAAGGGGGGACTGGGGATAATGAAAGAGGGGAGGAAGGAAATCCAACCCTTCCATTCTTGAGCCTGCCCCAACCATCCCAGTGAGTGCTGGATCCCACTGGGGATACTGTGTTAGTTTCCTGTGGCCGCTGTGACATGCTGGTTTAAAAGAACATAATTATTCTTTCATTATTCTGTTGGCTACAAGTCTGAAATCAAGGTGTCAACAGGACCACACTCCCTCTGAAGGCTCTAGAGATGAATCCTTCTTTGCCTCTTCCAGCCTCTCATGTCTGGTTGCATTCCTTGGCTTGTGGCTGCATCTCTCTGTGCTCTTTATATCACCTTCTCCTCTGTGTCTGTGTCTTCTTGTCTTCTGTCTGTCCCTGATTTTCCTCTGTCTTGCTCTCAGGAAGGCTGTCATTGGATGTAGAGCCCATTCTGATAATTCAGGACAATCTCATCTCAAGATCTTCAATTTTTTTAATTGAATATATTTGACATATAATATTGTTAAAGTGTACATGTTAATTTGATACATTTATATGTTGTAATATGATTGTCATATTATAAGACATATACAAGATAGGGATAATTAGCTCCTCTATTGCATTACATAGTTTGTCCTAGTCTTTTAGCAAATCTGATGATTATATTACAATATGGTCTATAGTCATTATACTGTACATTAATTCAATCACATCTGCTAAGATTCTTTTGCCAAATGAAATAACATTCATAGGTTCTAGAGATTTGACATGGACCTCCTGGGGGAGGCCATTTTTTTGGTCTACCCCAGATGCCTGAGGATTTGTGGGGAATGTATGTCAGAACTGCCCACCTGAGGAAAGGAGGAGGAGAAAATTAGTCCACCAGCTCCTGAATCCCATTGGTCAAGGGTTGCCATATGTGTGTTAACCATGTTGAACTTCCAGGTTATGTATGCATGCATGATAGTAGGTGGGATCCAGTAGGCATTCTATACAGGGATCAGAAATCCTAAGTGAAAGTAAGCAGTGGAGCTGAAGGGAAGTGCTGTCAGGTTACGCCTGCCTGAAGCTGGTAGCTGCAGCAAAGTCTGACATAAAAGATGGACTGAAGCACAAGGAACAGAATAAGAAAGTAGACAAATGGAATGACATCAAAATTTAAAACTGTACATCAAAAGACACAATCAACAGAGTGTAAAGGCAGCTGACAAGATGAGAGGAAATATATACAAATCACTTATCTGATAAGGTGTTAATATCCAGAATATGTAAAGAACTCCTACAACTTAACAACAACAAAAACAAATAACTGGTTGAAAAGAATTGGCAACATATTTGAACAGACACATCTCTAAAGAAGATATACGAATGGGCAATACATACATGAAAAGAATCTCAACATCATTAATCATAAGGCAAAAGCAAATTAAAGCTATAGTAAGATACCACCTCACACCCACTTTGATGGCTACTATCAAAAAAAAACAAACCAGAAAGTAATAAGTGTTGGTGAGGATGTAAAGAAATTGGAACCCTTGTGCATTGTAAGTGAGAATATAAAATGATGCAGTCACTATGGAAAACAGTGTGATGGTTCCTCAAAAAATTAGAAATTAGCATATGATCTAGCAATACTAACTCTGGGTATATATCCAAAAGAATTGAAGGGTCTAAAGAGTGATTTGCATATGCAAATTGAAAACAGCGTTATTCATTATAGCCAAAAGATGGAAACAACCCAAGAGTCCATCAACAGATAAATGGATAAACAAAATGTGGTATATAACATACAGTGCAATATTATTTGGCCTTAAAAAGGAAAGAAACTCTGACATATTCTACAACATGGATGAACCTTGAGGACATTATGCTAAGTGAAATAAACCAGTTACAAGAGGACAAGTACTGTAGGATTCCACTTACGAGGTCCCTAAAGTAGTCAAATTCATAGACAGAGAGTGGAATGGTGGCTGCCCAGCACTTGGGGGGAGGAATGGGGAGTTACCATTTAAAGGGTTTGGAGTTTCAGTCAAAAAAGTGAGACAAGTTCTGGAGATGGATAGTGGTGATGGTTGTATACAAGATGAATATATTTAGTGGTAATGAACTGTACACTTGAAAATGGTTAAGATGGTAAAATTTATGTTATGTGTATTTTACCACAATTAAAAAAAATTTCATGAACATTTTTTAAAGGTAGACTGAAAAGTTGTGAGGTGGGTTACAAGAGATATCTGATACCTTTATAATAACCTGAGTTATGTCCTTCCATTTTGTTTCTTAATATTAATAGAATCTTATAAAGACCATATTAAACAACTCTTGTACCTATACACATCTACCAAACATATGAGGGATTACATTTTTGTATAAAAATGGGATCAAATCTCATATACATTTCTACATCTTTTATTTGTAACTCAAATTCCTCCAAGTCATCTGAAGAACTATTCCTTCTGATATTCTCACACTATTTCATGGTATGGCTATATCCCAATTTACTCAGCCAATTTCTTCTCCTAATGGAAAATCAGTTTATTTCTAGTTCTGCAATAGTAAAACACATCTGCAACACATGTTCTTACATATATTTCTGATAGCCCAGTGTGGAGCTCTATGGAGAGAGGAGGTCAAGGTTGAAAGTCACAAGTAAGATAGGATATAAGCAGTGATGCTTTGGGGCCTTGCTGATAAGATGCAAGAGCTCTCCCTGCACCACCCTGCAGACTTGGCATTGGGGGACACAGGCAGCCCAAGGGTTGCATGAATGGTGTGCCAAGCAGAGTGCATTCTCCTGGGATCTCCAACAGCAGAGACAGGACATGAACAGACATGTCTCTGAGTGCAGGTGAGGTATTTTTGGAGACTCCCAGAAATCACTGGGGAGACTGTGAGGCTTTGAGTTTCTACAGTCACCCTGCAATCATTTGTACCACAGGTTGTTGCAGCCTGGGGACATCTGGGTTAAACAGGGAAGGCTCCCCACGTTCCTCTTCAAGGAAACCGTGATGCATCTCAAAGCAACTTTGCTCTGAGAAATTCAACAGATTTGGGGTTTGAAATCTTCACAGGGATTCTACATTTTGCAGAGCAAGCTAGAGAATTGCATAAGGAGCTTTATTTCTCCTCAACAGTAAGAGTAAAATAAACCTAGCAGGAGAGGATGCTGGGAATATAAATGGCAAATATCAGAATGATAAAAGATTCCAAAAAGTGTGTGGTCTGAATAAGAGAGAGAGAGAGAGAGAAGAATTTGGAGACTTTATCCAGTTTCCCTCCCTCTCAGTGATTCTTAGTTCTCTACTTGATTATCATCCATTTAAAATTAAAGTGTCCATGAGGGTCTTGGAATAGAGAAACTATGTCCAGGGGACCCTATCCAGGGACACACTCCATGCAAGCACACCAATCACCTGGATTTATTTTTAAGTTCACAATATACTGAAGTAGCCAGTAGAAGAACAGTTAAGTGTTCACTCTGGGAACACTGTCTGTGTTACTGCTAAGTCATTTACATAATAATTTCCACGGAGCTGTGTGCCGTTTCCACCTGACTCTACTCTCCTCACACATTCAGACATAATTACAATATTTTAGATATCTTTAAAACTCAGAGGGTGGAGAAAAAGAGGAGGCAGAGCAGGAGAGAGAAAAAAAATTAATTTCTGAAATGGCCACAGATTTCCTGCCCCACCATCTGCTCTGCTATCCTTGCTGCCTCCTCCTTTCAAACTGAAGCTTGCATGCTATCCCCAGGGCCCTGTGATGTTTACAGGATAAAGTTCAGTCTCCCCTGCCAGGTTGGCAAACCCAGCCCCAACCTCACATGTTTTGATTTCCTGCTGCCCAACCCCCAAGTACCAAGCCCTGGCCCTGGCCCCTCTTTGATGTCATCTTCTCTCTATCAAGGACCCCTCCCATGATCAGCTCAAGCCCCACCTCCTCCAAGAATGTTTCCAAGAATGTAAGCCCCCCCTAGGAAGGGAGTTTTAGCATATTTCGTTCACTGATGTATGCCCATGGAGCCTGACACATAGTAGCTACTAAATAAGTATTCGCTAAATGAATGCAAAGCTAAGGCTACTAGTGACTCAATTTGTCTTAGCACCTGCCACTATGAGAACATCTGTGGCTGATCCCACCTGCACTTAGCTCCTTCCTCGTTGCCGTACAGTGCCTCATTTGCCCAGGCAACTGGTGCACGGTTTGTCATCGTCTGCCTCTCAGATGGAAGGATCCTGCAGAGTAAGAGTCTCTTCTGACTCTCCTTTGAGCTGTCACTCACTACCACATCATTTAGTTACACTGTGGGCTGTGTAGTTTACTTTAAATCCTGCAGCATCAAACACATAATAAATGTATATGTTAATTTTCATCTTCTACCATCCCCAGGGACAGGGGTTAGTTTGAAATCTCTAATCAGGCAGCCACACACCACAAGCCTTCAGCCACCGTTACATCCAATCAGCACTAGAGGGTTTCCTGAGAGCTTAAGGGATGGTGGGAAGTATTTTTCATCACTGAAAGGCACGGTATGTGGATTGCCTACAAATACCACTCAGGCTCATCTACCGTCGCTTAAACAGAGTGCCAGCCTCTCTCTCTTGTAGAAGTGCACCAGCTTCCTAACTCAGCTCCTTAAACCTGCTCCCCTGAGTAGTCTTCAAGGAGACCATGCAGCTCCAATCCAGTCTTCACGATGCAAAATGATATTCTAAACTACGAGGCTAACTTGTTCCTCATTCTCTTAAAGCTCTTTGGTAGCCTCTGTGCAGTGCATACCTGCAGAAGGGCTTCAAGGCTATCCCCTGCCCACTTCTGCCTAGCTTCATCTTTCACCACCCACTCCCTCATCACCTCCCCCCACCACACACACATACACACAACCATTTTACTCCACACACACTTACAGAGCTCACACTGTCAGGTGAACAGAGTTTGGGGACTCATACAAATGCCATTTCCCACTTTATCTAAATCGGCTGAATGAGAAACAATGAGTTGAGTCTATAAGCCCCTTTAAGGCATTTTGCCTGTGAAGCAGAAGTAATTCTCTCACTGCTGATTCTTCACTGCAGAGATTTCACTGAATCCATTGTGGATTCTACAGTTTTCAGGTGTTAAGGTTGAAGAATAAGGTGACTAGAACCACTGTGCAGAGGGAAAAGGCTAAGCACCAACTCTGAGTATCATTGCTTTGGTGTAAATTATTTTTGGTCTTGGGATGCAGAATAATAAATCAGCCAGCAGGTGAGCTCTGATGCTGTTTTGTTTAAAATCAAATCCCATCTCCATCACATACTTCCTGCGAGAACTTGAGCAATTTATTTAATCCCATGGTGATTCAGTTTCGGGGTATGTTAAATGATGGCAATAACAGCATCTACTTCTCTGGATTTTTGTGAGAATTAAATAATACCTGTAAAGTACCAAGCATAATGCCCAGCACATAGTGAGAACTCAGTAATATAGCATTTATTATTACAGTCACCCAGTTTATAATGCAGAGATCACCATATTCTTACCTTGATGGTATAATCATGTGCAGAGGGTGATGGAGTGTGATCAAAGGGCACCATCTTGGAAACACTGCCCAGTCTCAGCTCTGCCACTTACTGACTGTGTGGCATTTGCTGAGCCTCTTCCTAACTCTGGTACTTGATTTTCTCAATGGAAGTGTTGAATGAAACAATGCTCTTCAGTTTTAGCACTGGAACCCTCTTCCTAATGATGGCTTTCTGGGGCTGCCAACATAGAAAACAGAGAGAAATGATGCTGTTCCTCCAAGCTGTCCCTGCCCAAGCCCTCCAAGATACCTCTGGCAGCCCTTAGAGCTCCTTGTTGAGATCACTAGCTGACCTTAATGGATCTTTAAGTCATGTAGGAGTGACTTTCCCTTCAAAGTGCACTCAAAAATTATTAGCTGTTATCTCTGCTGGTTGTCATTGATAGTGATGGAAGTTCTGCCGTGCCTGATGTCCTGACTAGCCACTCTGTTCACACACACATTCAAACACATGTATTTTGAAGAGCCTGTTATTTGCTCAGGCTCTGGACTAGTGTTGGGTCATTTGAAGCATGTCATCTCTCTAACATGATGGTAAATTTTCTCTATGGCCCAATTTCAGTCATAAGATGAAAATGAACTTAACACAGTGACAGGGATCTACAGGAACCAATCCCCATTCCAGGCTCCTTCCACAGTCCTTTTCCTAACCACTCTAAAAGCAAAACAAGTCTCTGCCAACTAGTCATTTCCTTTTTCAAGAATAACATGGTAGGAGGGAATACTGAGTAAATACCCTGAGTTCTCAACCAAGGAAATTCCCAGATGACACAGTCTGAGAATGTCAACCATGGGAGCCCAAGAGATTATTTTTAAAAAATATCCATCCTGGGTAAATGAGCCCATCTGGCTGTTTGCATACATCAGCGAACTGAGAAAGAGAAAGTCAATGACACCTTTGTGAGGAAAGATTCTTAAGAAGAAACAAAAATCCCATTGGCCATTGTGGTGGTTGTCATTAGTAGGGACAGATTTCTGGAGAGGAGGATAAACCTTCAGGTCCCAATGATATGGAGTGTCTCTCTTCATTTCTAACCTTATAGGACTGGATGGTGGTTTATTAAGGAAGCCAGTGGGGTTTCCTTACAGATGCTCCTCTTCACCACACATCACCCTGAGTGTTTCCCACAACTGCTATGTACTCACCACCTGTTTCTACATCAGCCTGTGCCCTTTCTGTCACTGTTCTTTAAAGAACTGGCCCATGCAGAAGCAGATGAGGTAGGGGCATTGGCAGGCTGACCCCGCAGAGATAACTTGGATTGGGCTCTCTGAAGTTTCACCTTTAGGAGATTGCTAGGGAGTGAGATGGCTAGTGAGGATTGGGTCCCCCTCTCCCAAATTCCTGTGTTGAAGCTCTAACCCACAATGTAATTGTGTGTGGAAATAGGGCCTTTGGGAGGTAATTAAGGTTAGAAGAGGGACAAGGGTGGGGCTCTAAGCACACAGGATTAGTGCCCTTAGAAGCAGAGACACTGGAGAGCTTGCATCTTGCTCTCTCCACATGCATGTTCAAGGGAAAGTCCATGTGAGAACACTCAAGAAAGCTCCGTCTACCACACTAGGAAGATGTCTCACCAGAAATCACATCCTGCTGGCACCTTGATCATGGACTCTTCAGGCTCCAGAACAGTAAGAAGTAGCAGTGAAGCCACATGGTCTGTGGTGTTTGGATATGGCTTCCCAAGCCAAGACAGAGACATTTGTGTGGTGTACCAGGATGTCTCATATGAGGCTTTGGACTGCTGAGCTGGCAGAGGAAATGTATCAGGGCACTTCATCATCCCCTAGACAGAGACTCATGCTGGTGATCAGAACCGACTCCATTCCATTCTTTATAACTCTCTGGAAGCATCTGAATTCTCTGGCAATGTGCATGTTTGTGCCTTTGTAACGTGGCAAATGGAAAAGAGCTTTGAAAGCCTCTGTGAGACCAGGCTTTTGAAAACCTGGCTTAGTGGATGAATGACTCTTAGCAAGGATTTGTGCTCCATCCCTGCTAACTAACCCAGAGCTTGCCCCAGCCTTCGCCACACTGCAGGGATTAATGTCAGGAAGGTGGTGGTAGGAACATGCTTCCAGTCCAAACAAAATACATTTAAAAATATATAAAAGTGCATATACACAGATAATCTGGTTCTAATATATGTTCATTGGAGAAAAACTGAAAAATTCACTTAAATATGAAGAAGAAATTTTCATAATTCCCTGGCTAGATGCATTTCCTTCCAGT
Source organism: Manis javanica (assembly GCF_040802235.1). Classification (NCBI taxonomy): domain Eukaryota; kingdom Metazoa; phylum Chordata; class Mammalia; order Pholidota; family Manidae; genus Manis; species Manis javanica. The sequence goes on from NC_133162.1 coordinate 103,754,697, forward strand.
CTTTTGTGTCTATGTATGTAATTTGTTAACAAAATTAAGGTCATGCTATATAGCAATATATACTCCTCTGTCATTTAACATTATACAGCATGAGCATTTTGTCAACCAGAGGTTTCCTCCAAAACAACAAATAGTCATTTCATGGCATTTTTTTTAATGCTGTGTGATTTTTACCCAGGTCAATACATGTATTAATATAAAAATGCAGAGGGATAGTAGGAAAGGGTGTGATTGTAGCTTCGCTTGCTCATTTCAACACTCCTTAGTAGTATTGCCAGATACTAGGATGAGCTACCAAGAGAAACTGGAGAATCTCTTTTCTCTAGAAGAATTTGAGAGCAGAAGAGTCCCATCCAGCTGGCATGGCTTCAGCAGGTACTGGAATCACATCAGTGCAATTTTAAAAAATCACATGGGCATGCCAGGCATTTTAGGTCACACTTGGGCACGTTTCTTCACCTTCTTGTCCAGACACAGCCTTAGAAGGAGGCTGACAGACAGACAGACACACTGGTCTCCCTCCTGCAGGCGGGTGCCTAAAATCCCAGATTGTTGAGTCCACTCTTTTCATCTTGTGGATTGGGAAACTAAAGTCTAGGAAGTGGAGGGTGAGCCCTGGTGAGAAGCAACACTGAGGACTCAGGCCCTGCCCCCTGGGGCTTCTTTCTGCCTCAGTCTGTTTTTGCTGCTATAACAAATAGCACCAACTGGGACAGGGGCAGGAGGGTGTGGGTTGTTGCTTATAAACAGCAGACATTTATTTCTCACAGTTCTGGAGGCCAGCAAGTCCAAGTTAAGGTGACAGCAGATTTGGTGTCTGGCAAGGGCCTGCTTCCTGGTTCACAGCTGGCCTCTCACTGCACGCTCACATGGAAGAAGGGGTTGGGGGCTCTGTGAGCTCTCTTTCGTAAAAGCACTAGTCCCATCCATAGGGCTCCTCCGTCATGACCTGGGCACCTCCCCAAGGCCTCCTAATACCATCACATCAGGGGTTAAGTTTTAACATCTATGGATTTGTTAGAATTTGTTAAAATCTATTTAAAATCCATGGATTTGTGGGTGGTCAGTCAGTCTATAGTCCTCTCTGATTTTTTTTATTACAATGAAGACTTTTTCAGGCATACCCAAAAGTACAGCAAAATAAGGCAAGTTCCTTGTGGCCACCACCCAACTTCAGAAATAAAAAATATAAACAAAGCCTCTGTGCTCTCCTCCTTACATCTGGCCCTTCTTCCCCACTTGACCAAGTGGTGACCATGGGGGTGTGTCTTGAGTGTGTTCTTCTTGCCCATGAAGATTTTCATAACTTTACTTCATATGTGCATATTAGATAGTATATTTTTCTGCATGTTTTAAGCTTTATATATTTGCTGTCATACTCTGGGACCCTTCTGCAACTCTCTTTTTTCATTCAGCTCTTTTTAAAATGTAGCTGTATTTTAACACCTGTAGCACTCTCTATTTTGAATTTTTCATAATATTGTTACTATTCACAGGTTCGTGAGCATTTACGATATTTTGCCATTACTGTTTCACAGCAGTGAATATTCTTGCACGGGTCTCCCGATAGTTTCAGTGCTTTGTCCACCAACCTAAGCAGCCTGTGATAGTAGCTACTCCCAAATGTGTGTAGATTCCAGTTACTACAGTTCTGCTGGAACTAAATGCATACTGTGCCATCCTGGAGAGAGTGGAAAGGAAGCCCAGCAACAGTGGAATGTACAAGTTATACCCAGAACAACTTGGCAGATGGAAATACATGTAAAAACCCCCTCTTAAAAAGTAGAAAAGGGAAAAGAAGTTCCAAGAAAACCTGTTGCCCCACCACCCCCATGATCAATTCCCAGACTCCTCTCCCGGAGAAGCAAGGCCTCTATGACAGATATTCAGGTATTTATTGATTGGCAAGGATTGAGTATGACTCTGTCTTTTTGACCATTAAATTAAAAATGTCATCGATGTTAAAGTTCTTCTGAAATATTTGACTAATTTCCTGGAGCTGGAATATTTTGTTCCCACCATTGTCTCTGAATTTTTTTGAGTAACAATTTTTTAAGAGAATGCTCTAGAAGACGTCAAGCAACACCATCAAGTAGCATTTATTCATTTGAAGTTCTACCCTCCCTTTCCATTTTTAAGACTCTCAGAAAAAGTTAAACATTTATTATTTTGACTTGGTCTGTTTTAGCAAGTGCTAAGATTTTTGCCCTGAGTTTTTAGCTTTCAATGAAGCTGAAATTAAAATGGCTCTCTTGACCCAACTACAAAGGCGATTCTTTTATGTAATGTCCTTCACCTGCATGAGAATCAAGCTTATTAGTCTGTCATTTGCCACAGAAAATGAAATTCTCTAAATCTCAGTGAAACAATGTTTGTCTTTGGCCCTCTTGAACGAAAAGATGAAGGATTTAGACACAAAGAAAACAGATAGTTGAAATCTTGGCTCCTTTCCTCCCCAGAATGTGCTTGCTCCAAAGTAGGTCAGACTGTTGCTATAAATTTTAACAGTCCTCTTTAATTCTTCCACTGGCTCCACTTGGGGCCTTGGAGGGAGTGGAACTTGTCCATTTAATTAAAGAAAAATCACAGCAGAAAAAGAAAGGCTCAAGAAGTGTTGATGATCTCCATCTCCACCCCCAATGAGTTCATCAACATGAAATTTATTATCAAAAGAATTACTGGTGGTGAGACAATTATTATACAGGCCCTGTTTCAGTAGCCTGCCGCAGCTGACCACAAACATTCAGTCTCGCTGCTGGTGTCTGAGAAGGAGGCTGACACACAGCTTGGGAGAAAGGCCAAGATGGAGCTCCAAGAAGAGCATCCCGGAATGAACCTCACCACACTGAGCTTGAGATCCCTCCCTGGAAAGCTCAGAGAGTGTCTTTTCAAACGAAGGATTGAGCATAAGCTGGCTAGAAGGCCTAGAATTCAACAGAGTGTGGGTGATGTGAATAGAGTGAAAGCATTCATAATCTATGAGTACATACTTTTCCTGAATCCAAGTCCTTTCTTTTCTTTGGCCTCTAACTTATATTCCTACCTCAGCCATGGGGTGGTACAGTCATTCCCAAGAGCAACCTCACCAAAGAGTAAATAGTACAATTTTGCCACTCAATCAAAAAGTTGCATATAAATTCTTTTTAAGTCTGTATTTGTGTCTTCAAAAACTTTAAAACTCCTTTTGGAAATCAGTTGCAGGCAACAAAACCTGCAGGGTTTTAAGGGATTTTAAAAGGACCTCTAGTTTATTCTCTTACCACATCTGAGTCGCTACAAGAACTTATTTTGGAAAAATGGCTCTTCATTAAGCTTTCATGGAAAAAATTTTCCAGTGTTCCCCAATTAACCAAACATAGTACCATGAACCAATTCTTTCTTCTAAGTATATCTTTTAGATACTAAAAAAGTATATCTTTTTTAGTCTTCACTGGGAAGGAATATTATTCCTCTATTATATTTAATGTCTCTAAAGTTACTTTTTTAACTGTATTCATCAGCTATTACCCAAAATAAGCTACCTCAGAAACAATCCCAAAATTCAGTGACATAACAAAAGTGTGTATTTTTTGTTCAGGCATTTGTGGGCTGTTAAACTAATCTAGGTCAGCATCAAGCTGTGGGTGGGAACTGGAGCAACTCCATTTTCCTCTCATTCTCCTCAAATCAGTGGTTTCCTGAGGATGGTCTTCCTGGGTAGAAAAGCAGAGGCACAAAGAACACACCCAACCCACCATAACTAAAGTCTAAGCTCACTTCCCATCCACGGACACTCCTTTGGCCAGAGCAAACCACATGGCCAAACCAAGATCGATGGAGCCAGAAGACAAGCTTCACTTCTCATGATAGGAACTGCAAACTCACGTGACAAAGGGGGTGGATTGGAGGACGAGACAGGTACTCTGGTTTATCGCCCCCCTCTGCTCTGTTAAACTAAAGCAGTAGTCCACAGCCCCCCTGGGAACTTTAGAAGATGCCATGGAGAATCTAATAAAATTTCTAAATTTGCATGTCAGCTTTTCTATTGACTGGCCTGGTAAACTTGGGGAAATTATTCATCTTTTCCAGGGCCCAGTGTCTGCATCTCAAAAATAGGAGAGCAAATTTACTTTACTTGACGGTTGGGATGACTCAGTGAGATAGTATGTGTTTAAAGCTAGCATAATGCAATGCCCATGGTAAAATGTGCTTAATAAATAATGGCTTTTAATATTGGACCATTCATTTAATAGGCATTAATTGAGAATTTACTACATGCCAGGCATTTTGCTAGGCCATGGTGATACAAAGATAAAGAACACAGTCCCTGAAAGTGATGATGACTATGCTTCAGTCAGGTAAGAGTCACTAGGGGTACACAGGGAAGAGGCACCTAACCCAGCCTGGAGCATCAGAAAAAGTCTCCTGGAAGAGATGACATATAAATAGAGTCTTGGAAAATGAATGGGAATTTGCCAGTTAGATGGGGAAGGGGGTGCAAGGAGGGCATTTTAGGCAGAGAAACGGTCAAGAAGAACCTGGTGTGCTCAGAGGACTAAGTCATTCAGTGGGTACGTTAGAAGGAGGGAGAGAAGCTGGAGAAGTATGATTGGGATAGGGGACAAGTTTAGTTATCTTAAGCTTCCTTTACTCTGAAGTTCAGTTATATGCCAAAGTCATTAACCATCAAATAGTGTCCAAATTGGAAGCATTCATTTAATGACATCTTTTCCAAGTTACATTAATGCTCCATGGAGTCATTAAACTCCTGGGACCTGGTACAGAGAGAGGTCCGGAGTCTGCAGGAAGAGATCTTTAGTCACAGTTGCTAGGAGGAAGAGAGGACCTTGACTGCACCTTCAATCCCATGAAATTCAGCAAGGGCTTAATGGAATGTCCTTCTGTGTCCAGTGCTGTATCTGGAACTTGGCGTGGGGGGTTGAAGTAGGGTGAAATGTGTGAACAGACAAGAGCTCTGCTTCTAGAAGTTCTTAACCTTGAGGGTTGAGATCTAGCTAAAAGGACCCCAGAGTATGTCCTGTAGAATCGCTGCAGCTATCACATGCTCCCCATTTCCTCATCCTCCAGCCTGTTTCCTCTCAGGCCACACCCACTCTGGGGGTTATGCTTCCTGCATCAGTCAGCAGGGATCCCCTCCACTGAGCAGGATGATCTGGCAACGCTTTTCTGGGTTTCATCTGATGCCGGCTCCCTCTGTCCTGTCTGCACTCCCTATTCTTTCCTCAGGAAAAGAAGATGGAGTCATTGGGTGAAGGCTGAGAAATAAGGGAGGCTTGGACTCATTGTGTATTGTCTTTCCTTTGGGGACAGATAAACAGACTGTGAAGCCCATTTTGTGCCTCATGAGCATTGAAGATAGGGATTTTAAAAAGCTGATTCTAGGAATGAATTAGTATTGAGCTTCTGCTGAATTTTTTCAAGTTGTACTTGTCACACCATTCAGTTGTTACCACTCCTTTTGATGAATCCACAGGGTTTATTTTGGTAATTTGTAAGAAATTCAGAGCTTCAGGACAGACTCTCTGCTAGTGAATCCTTCAGGCCAAGGCTGTTCTTTCCCCCTGTAGAGCTGTCAGCTCAGGGGGACCCCTCATGCTTCATCATTTTGCCCCCAGATTCCACCTCTCCAGATTCTCACCTGAGCCCACCCTGCTTCTGCCACCTGAGTTCACGCAGTTCTTTCTTACCATAACCAGCTCCACTCCTAATGCTGGACCAGTAATGAAATGAGCCTGTCATCTCCTCTTACGAGTATTGGGTGCTATTTCATTTCATCTCATCCAAAGATATTGGGAGTCCAAGGCCAGAGACTCCCTCTCAGACCTTCCTGCTTTCCCAGCTCAGAGCCAGTGGGTGGGATCCACCTTCTTTTGTGAGTGATGACAATGGGGCTGGCCCCCCACCAGGAAGGCTTTGGAGGCAGGCCCTGACCTGACCTAAATTAAGCAAAATCCAATTTTCTAATTCTATTCATTTCCTGTTGCAACTGTAACAACTTACCACAAACCTGGTGGCTGATGACAACCTAAATAGATGATCTTACAGTCTGGTGATAAGACTTCTGAAGTGGGTCTCCCTGGGCTGACATCAAGGTATCATTAAAGCTGCATTCATTAGAATAGAATAGAATAGAATAGAATAGAATAGAATAGAATAGAATAGAAAAGTAGTAGGCTCTCGAGGAGAACTGACATGTCCAACTTCTAGAGGCTGCCCACAGTCCTTAGCTGGTGGCCCCTTCCTCCATCTTCAGAGCCAGCAATGGTTGTTGAGTCCTTCTCCCTCTGCCTCACCCTGGCACTGACGCTTCTGCCTCCCTCTTCCACATTAAGGACCCTGTGATCACACTGGACCACATGGACAATCCAGGATTATGTCCTTTGCTTCGGGTCAGGTGGTTAACAACCTTAATCACATCTGCTCCCTCAGTTCCCGCTTCCCGTGTAACATATCACATTCACAGGTTCCGGGGACTGGGGCAGGGAGATGTTTGGGGGACCATGACTGCCAACCATACTAATCAGTGTGAGGGAGACATGCAAGGCAAACATTTCCCGAGCTTGGTTAGTGGGACAGATACCACTCGAGACAGACAGTGCCACTGGGTGGACAGCTTTGAAGAGGACGGGCCCTTCCCTTTTTTTATGGCTGTGGCTCTTAACATGCTAATGGCAGAGAAATTCTCTATCCTTGAAAGAGTGGGGAGAACAGACGAGTAGGGAAGTCAAGCCTGCCTTTCTTGCATCTGCTGCGGGCCTCTCGGAGCCGTCATGTGACCTCGTTCTGTGGAGGGTTTCTTCACATGTTCCAGGAGGATGAGGCCATCTGCTTCTCTGTCTGTAATTAGTTACACACATGTGCTTCTGCCACTATCACACTATGTCATTATGTTTGGTTTTTTGAAAGGATGATGTGTGCTTCCCTTATTTGAGTTAAGACTTCCTCAGACAATAGCACATACTTTCCTTTGGTTCTTATGCCTGCCTCAGCAGTGCCTGAGAGAGGGCGCTGCGCTTTAGTGGACGCAAAATGAATGCGGATTTGGCTGGTTAAGGAGTCCCGGGGGGGATGTCTGGAGTCCTTGCGTGGCAGTGAGGCCTCTAGCATGCTCCTGCCTCCTGGGAAGTAGGAGTTGCAATAAACAGGAAACCAACTGCCATCGGTTCTCAAAATCTTGTACAAGCTGCTCGGCTTTGCAATTCAGGACAGAACGGAAGCACTGCTAGTCATCCAGAGCCAGGAGACTAGAAGGGAGAAAGGGGATCTTAAGTTGGAGGTGGGTAAATCTCACCATTTTATCCTCAAAGAGAAAAATGCTGGCAGTGGGAGCCAAGCAGAGGAAAGGGCAGGTCCTAACCTTTGGGGCAGGGACAAGGGAAGCCCTGGGGATATCACAGGTGGCGCTTGGTTCAAAGCTGATGGGAGAGTGAACAGGTGAAAAAAACAGCACGTCGCTTGGCTAACTGGTGTCACACACTCATGTTTTTATGGTAGTAATAACAACTAGCATATCAACAAATTACCTGTGTGAAAAATATGGAAAGAGCTTTCCTTTCAGGAAATGTGTTAAGAGAACCAACTGCTCCCCTGGGAACTTGCCCCAGACCCATTTCAACTTCTGGGGGCTGGAGGATGAGAGAGGAGTCAGAGCACATGGCCTGAGGGTCTCCAAGAGGGACAGAGGCCACCCATCCTGCAGGACAGGCATCTTGTCTGGGCGGGAGAGCCTACGTGGGAGTTGTCCCTACTGCCCCACCAGGCCCTGCTGCCCTGCCATATTTTTGGTGGAGAGCAAGGGAAGCCCAAACTAGGTATTCGAAACTCACCTGTATCATTAGACTTTAGCAAAAGCAGACACTGGGTGTGGTCATGGTTTCTATCAGTGAGATATTTTATTTTGAATATATAATACAGCCACATGCTGTAAAACTTTAAAGAAACAAAAGGGTACACAGTGAAAGTTTTCCCTCTACCCCTGACTCTAGGCATCTAATTATTTCATGGGAAACAACTAATATAATTAAGTTCTTACATACCAGCCAGAAAATTTTAATTCATATATAAACAAATACATGTAAGTATTCTCTCCCCTCATATTTTTGTTTATAAACCCTCAAATCTTTAAAAATAGGCTTTATTTTTTAGAGCAGTTTTAGGTTTACAGCAAAATTGGGAGGAAGGTACAAAGATCTGCCATATGCCCCCAGCTCCCACACATGCATAACCTTCCCCATTATCAATATCCCCTACCAGGTGATACACTTGTTACAACTGATGAGCCTACATGAATACATTATTATCACTCAAAGTCCATGATTTACATGAGGGTTCACACTTGGTGGTGTATATTCTGCAAGTTTGGACAAATGCATGATGTCATGTGTCTATCTTTATAGTATCATACAGAGTAGTTTCACTGACTCAAGTCTCCTGTTCTCCCCCTATTCATCCATCCCTCCCCCACCAGCACCCTGGCAAATATGGATCTTTTTATTCTCTCCATAGTTTGGCCTTTTCCAGAATGTCACATAGTTGGAATTAGACCATATGTAGCCTTTTCAGATTGGCTTCTTCCCCTTAGTGACCGCATCTAGGTTTTCTCTATGTCTTTTCATGGCTGGATAGCTAATTTCTTTTTAGTGCTGAATAATATTCCATTGTCTGGATGTACCACAGTTTATTTATCCATTCACTTACTGGAGTACATCTTGGTTGCTCCAAAGTTTGGGCAATACTGATTAAAGCTGCTATAAACATCCATGTGCAGGTTTTTGTGCAGGCATAAGTTTCAACTCATTTGGGTAAATACCAGGGGGAGTAATTGCTGGACTGAACAGTCTCCCCTCCCTTTTAACACAAACAATAGCATTCCATATACGATGTTCTACCTTTTGCTTTTTTCCTTTATATCTCTTCCAATGAATTCTTAATGGTGATTTTAAGAAATTGCATGGAAAGGATCATGTATCTAAGCCTGTGACAATCAGGACACTTTTTTTCTTTGGTGAGACATGACCATGGAAGATGAAAATTCCTATTGAGGAAAAATCATGGTATAAGTAGCTGATCAACCTTAAACAGTTGGTGGGTTACTTTCTGGAAGCTGGGACACCACCATGGGGTACACGGGTTAGTCACAGGATTTGATAAAAAGAACAAAGGATCTAGACTCAGAGCTGGTTCAGACCCTGGCTACCCCCTCTTACAAGCTGTGTAGCCTTAGACACATCATTCATGGATCATGGTCCTTCATTTCCTCATCTATAACATAAAGCCAATAGCAATGGTATGTCCCAGGTTTTTGGAAGAGCCAATAAGATAATGCATGACAGGGGGCTTTAAAAAGCATTAAGTGGCTGCATTCATTCTCTCAGCAATATTTGCCCAACGCCTGCTGTACATCCCACAGTTTCAGGAACTGGGGTACTGGGTGGAAAGATGACATGTCCTCTCATGCCAGTGGGGCTTATGTTCTCATGGTGAAGGGAGAATGAACAAACATATCAACAACAAAATTTTAAAATGTAGTGCTGTGAAGGAAATAAAACATGAAGATTTGACAGGGGTAGTTGATGGGTTGCCCGAGAGGGGAGATCAGAGAAGTGACCCACTGAGGGCTGCCTATGGAGCTTCCACCCATGTGAGGAAGGAGGGATCTCAAGGCTGCATATAAATTCTGTGCCCACCCAGTGCCAGGGGAGTGCTGAGCTGGGGAAGGAAGGCTGGTAGAGGGACAAGTTGTTTTCCCCTTTTTCAAACTGAAACTCCTTCCGCTGGTGCTTTCCCTGTCATGAGGCATGTCTGGGGCTGATGGCACAGAGTGGGGCAGCAGAGCCCACAAGCCTCTGTAATACTATTCTCATCCATGCCAGATCAGGAGCAGGAGACTCGGCGGAGAGCCTGTCCAGCTACGTGTCTTCCTTCCACGCTGCCTCTGCCGCTGGGCCAAGCTGCTTGCTTGTTTGTTTGGATTGTTGAATTTTTTTCCTGCTAACACTGTAAAGCAGTGTGTTTACATATGTGTGTGTTTATGAGATGGTGTGCACTGGAAGAAACCAACTTTGCTCTAAAACATGTACACTTGTAGAGCAGTATTTCTAAGCTCTTGCTTAGACTTCTTGCTGTACCTCTAAGAGCAGTAAGAGCTAAAAGCTTTTTAGATTCACCTTCCATTCAAAAGGAGGACTGGAACAGCCTCAGGCAAGGCTAATGTGTCTTAAACTGCAGAAAGCTAATCCAAAGGACACCCACCTAGACTCCTAGCCCTAAAGGCCCCAGAGGCTCCTGAGAGGCTCCCAGCCTAAATCCAAGTTTTTTGCAGACAACCTAGTGAATAATAGTTGTAATAACCATCCTCGGTTGAAGTCATACTATATGCCAAGTGCTCTAGCTAAGTATATTCCATATTTTTCTTTTTTTTTTTTTAATGCAAGATACTTCTGCGGTGGGTCTGAGGGATTGGTAGGCAGGGGAAATCTACAGGAGAATCCATACCATCCTTTAAGGAAGGCTTGATTTAAATAACATTATGTTGCTTGACAAAAGACAAAGCTAATCAGTTGCAGAACTGGGCTCCCAACACAGAAGCATCTGATTCTAGACTCAGTATCTCTCATCTACAGCACTTCTTTCAGGCCCCTGTGTCCCTGCAAGGCACCTATATCCTTAGGTTGCTGGTCTCCTGCTCTGGGACCCCACTAGAGACCACCAGGCAGCCCCGGTTTCCCAAGCTGGGTCTGGGTCTGGCTACTGACGGTGAGGAGTTCCATATAACCTTTGACTGCTACTTGTAGGGTGCAGGTGGGCTTGACACTGGCCTTCCTGCTGTCTCATTTGGGTTCCTGCCTCTGTCTACTGTCCCCTGACCAGCCTTAGCAAGGTGGAAGACCAGGATAGAAATCTATTCTGATATTTTCTTCCTCACTAACCATCTATCAAAGACTACCTATACCAGAAGTATATTGGTGGTTGCCTAGGGCGGGCAAGTGGGAGGAATAGGGAAAGACCACTCATGGAGACGGGTTCTTTTCAAGGTGATGATATGTCCTGGAATTAGATGGCAGTGCTGTGATTGTACTAAAAACACTGGATCTTACACCTTAAACTGGTCAGTTTTATGGAATGTTAAATACACCACAATCAAGCTATTAAGGAAAAAAACTCCTTTCCTTTCTCATTCCCTGTTTCTGCATGGCCTTTTGGTGATTAGCTGTGGTGAGTTTTAAGTATGTCTACACATCTTTGACACACTTCCACTTGAGAAATGGAGCTTAATTACCCTCCCCTTGAGTATGGGCTGGACTTTGTGACTTTATCCCAAAGAATAGCATGTGCCAAATTCAGAGAGTCTAACTTCTGAGAGTAGGTCATAAAAGGCATTGGGGCTTCCCCCTGCTCCTCTCTCTGGGATCACTCATTCTTGGAGGGAAGCCAGCAGCCAAGGGGTGAGGATACTCAGCCCAGTGGGGAGGACCCAAGGCCTCCTGCCAAGAGCCACAGGAGTGAGCACGTGGGAAGCATTCAAGGCTTCAGGTGCTTTCGACCCTTCAGCAGTCTGCAGCCCCAGCCAGCATCTCCACCGCAGCCTCCTGAGAGACCCTGAGCTGCAACTGCCAGCTAAGCCCTTCCCGAACTCCTGATGCACAGAAGCTGTGACGTAAACCATTGTTCCTGTCTTAAGCCACTAAGTTTGAGGATCATCTGTTATACAGGAATAAATAACATTAGATACAGTAGAATCCATGATTAGATAACTCATTAAGTTATACTAGCTAACAATTAGCCAATGTAGGCTAAAATTTGGACAAACACTGGTGGGTTAATGCATTATCCTTCCAAAATGACACCTTTTCATTTTAACAGACGATGCCTGGAGGCAGAGTGCCTGATTCAGAAGCACTGTGACAATGGTGAGCATTTCTGTCTTGATGGCAGGCCTGTAGGGAGGTTATTTTTGGTCCAGGGCTGAGGAGTTTATGCGACTTTCTAATCATTGCACACAGCCAGCTGCCTGTGCATCCTAGGACTGTCCCTACTGTTCCCCAGGTGACCTAGAGAGACAATCCCTGTCAGAGCGATATGGGCAGGGACTCAGCAATGTCACCCTGTTCTGGTAACAGGAGAATGTTCCCCTCTCTCCAGGACTCTCATTCCCCTTTCTCTTCACGGCACCAACTCCTTTCACTATATCCCATCTCACATCAATAAAGGTCAGCCATTCTCTCCTCTATCTCCTTCACTGAGGGGGTCTTTCCATTCCAGATAATTTTATCTTTTCTGCCTGCTGACTTTTCCTTTTTTTCATTTATTTGGTCTCTTTTGACATTTGTTGGTGCTACAGTACTTTGGAAGTCCTGAAATTCACTAACAATTTGCCAAGAGCTGGGGTTTGGAGTGTAGGAGGCTTAGAGTCCCCAGCAATTGCTTCAGAGTGTTTTGATGCTTGGCTGAAACAGAAGTACACATGCACACACACAAACACACACATATACACACACAGCACACCACCACCCCAAACAACACAGAGGCCGATGTAAACCTCACAGTGGACAGGCCTGGGAGGGATGGATAACCTGGCTGAGGGTTATTACTAGGTAAAAGAAAACCAAAACCATTCATAAAGGATTAATAGTAATCTCTCAAGCACACATTATCTCCTTTGATACATTCTTTACCTTCCGGTGTTTCATTTCTCTCTCTGCTTTGCATACATTCACGAATTTTCTCTTTCACTAATAGTGTAAATGACTGCTTCTCCAAGTCCTGAGTTTTGTGGTTTAATTGCTGTACTTCTTTGGAAACCACGGACTATACTGTGGCCCCAGGATGCATGTATTGGGCTCTTCAGTGTCTCGGAACGCTGTAAGGGGACTCACGGGAATTTCCTGGATGGGATATTTTAGACTTTTTTCTTAAGGGGAATGCATCAATGCTTAACATTGAGGGGCAATAGCCTGAGATAATTCACAGTTCAGCATTAGACCCAACTATGTTCTTTTTGATAACACCACATCTTTGTAAATTGGACTTTCAGTGGTCACGATAAAAAGGAAATATCATCCCAAATTCAATGTGGAGCAGAAAATGAAGATGACAGTGCCCAAACCGATTCCAAGGTTTGAGAAGCTGCCATTTCAACAGGCACATGCATCCTGCTCCTCAGTGATTGTGATCTGTTAAGAATGGAATGACAGTTTTTCTTTCAGTTTATATGCATTTTATCTTCAAATAGCAATAATTATTAGGACATATATAAAGCTATATATTAAAAACATATATAAAGCTATAAAGCTGTCTGGACACAACTACTTAATACATGGAACTTTTAGGGATTTCCTTTGGCCTCAGTTGAATTACCTGCAAGGGTGAGCAGAAATATGCCTTACCTGCCCAAAGAGACACAGAGACCGGTTTACCACTTAAGGGCTCTCTCACACCAAGAATCCAGGATTCTACAGTGATTAATGAAACTGTAGAGTTTCCAGGCCATTGAAACAGGATCTCTGTGTGCAAGATAAATGGATCAATGAGGTAGAAAAAGAACTTCTTCTTAATTTAAGCATTGAAATTCATTAAATAAAAGAAATCCCTTTTATTTGGTATATCCACATAATTGAGGATCCAGTTATTTGTTTTTGGCCTAAATTGGTAGGAATTTTGCACAAATGTAGTCCAGGCTTGATTTTCAATGAGACCTTCCCAGGATCCGGCATTTTTCTCAAGGCTGACTTTGAACCTGCGTAATGAACTTTTCCCTACTCCCATGAAACTATGGTCTAAATCACAACATGATCTCTACCACTGTTTTCTTTGATGTTTTGGATTGTTTACTCACAAATTGCACTTTCTTCTGAACTACAGTCTCACAGACCTTCTACCTCTCTCTGTTGCAGTTCTTAAGTCTTGTCCCAATTGGATCTTTTACCTAAAGTTGTACACATAGTTTAATCTCATCTGAAAATGAATCACCCTCCATGGCCCCTGCATAATCATCTAGTTCTCACTTGAGCTCTTACACCCAAGCTTCAGAAAAGAGTGGTCTAACCTTGCTTTAACCAGGGTTAGGAGTTGCCTGATCTCCATGGTCTTCAGGTCTGATATGCCTGACCCTGTCCATAGCATCTGACCTGGGAAGGCTAATTGAAACAAAGATGCTGGACTCTACCTCGGGATATCTGACTTAGCAGATCTGGTCTGGGGCTCTAGAACATGCCTTTCTAACAAGTTCCCTGATGATGCCAAAATGTCTGATCTTCAGACCACTGGGAAACATTACTGGGAATGATTTTGCTTCCCCTGACCCACCCTGAAACTTGAACATTTGGCAATATCTTGAGATATTTTCGGTTGTCAAAACTTTGCAAAGGGGATCTGGGAGGTGGTGCAGACCTGGGAAGCTAACCATCCTAAAATGTATGGGACAGCCATACCCCTCCTTGCAACAAAGAATTATCGAAACAAAAATATCAATGTCACCAAGGAACCCTTGAAAAACCCTGCCTTTGAAACTCTCTTTGGCTGGTTGATCTCGATCACACCTTGTGCTTATCCAATAGGTCCCTATATAGCATTTGGTTCCACCTCATATATGTCTCGTCTGTCTTCACCTCTTCATTTTCACTGTCCCTCCTTATCTGAGACTTCATCACCTCATATATGGATTACTTGCTGCAGTAGCTTCTGAAATGGACTTTGTGACAAGGCCATCCCTCCCAAATCAACATGAACTCTGAGCATGTAGCTTTCCTAGTTAAAAGCCATCTGTGCTTCCCCTCCCCACTCAGGGCCTCAGTGAGAAGACCTTAGACCCTTGGAGCACTGAGGCCCCTGCCGACCTCACCAGTCTTGTCTGTCCACTGCCAGCCCCCGACATACCATGCTTCTGCTCTACAAAGTTAAATACAATTGCCCAAAAGTACCATCTGCTGTCTCATCTCCAAGCACATATTCTGTTCCCTCTACCTAGAAAGCCTCTTTCTCAATCTCTAGTTGGCTTATTCTTTTCCAACCTTTAAGACTCAGCTCAAGTGCCACTTCCTCCAAGGAGCCTTCTCTGCCTCTCCTCACCTGCTGAGTTAGGTGTATATCTGTGCTCATCTATCCTGATGCTTATCACTCAGAAGGAACAAGATAACATAGTGTTAAACACTACAACTGTGGGTGAAACTCCGTGATTTGAATCCCAGTTCTGATACCTACCAGCTGTGTGGCATTGACAAACCCACTCAGCAATTTGTGTCTCAGTTTCCTTAACTGTAAAATGGGGCTGATACGGTATCTACCTCAAAGGATCAAATGCTCTAATATACAGACATACTTTATTTTATTGTCCTTTGCAGATATTGCATTTTTTTACAAATTGAATATCTGTGGCAATCCTGCATGCTGCAAGTCTATCAGCACCATTTTTCCAACAGCATCTACTGTTACAACTCTGCTCTCTTAGTTACAGATGTCAAAGGTAAGGTGCAGAGAAATTAAATGACTTGCTCAAGATGGCCCTTTCAGTGGAAGGGTCTGACTATTGAAACAAAGGTTTTTCAAACAACCATACTAATGCCATCCTCTTCTAACCTTTCAGAAAATAGAGGCCTGAGGCTTCTTATTTAGTTACAAAGTGGTTTTCAACTTCAAATTTCAGAATCTCAAGAACTCTCAAAGCAAATTGTGAAGAAATAAGCAAAGGGGATTTCATTTCTGTTCCAGTCATTGATTGACCTCTTCCCTAACTTCTCTGATGTTCTAGATCCAGCCTACCCCAAAGCCTCTGCTGTCAATGCTTAGCATATAAGAGAAGCTCAATGAATGCCCATTGAACTTTGAATCCTCCATAATTTCTATCAGTGGGGGATTATCTCTCTCCTCCAAAACACATTTTCTGCACCAGTCAATGGCAGTTGTTATAATCTCTCTTATAACTATTTATGCACATCCTCTTTCCAGAACTAGATTATAAAATCCTGAAGGAAAGGATTATGTCTAATTCATTTCTATACATTAATATCAAAACTTGATCTCAGGGAAAGAGCTACTATAATCATTTAAGCCTGGCTATAAATTAAGATACATCATTTCTCATGCCACATTAACCCAGACATATTGCAATAACAAACAACCCCCAAATATCACGGATTCAACTCAGTGAAAGTTTCTTACACATGGTACAGACCTCACAAGGGTCAGCAGAGGACTCTGCTTCATATACTCCCTCAAGATCCAGGCTCATGGGGGATTGAGCAGTGGCCTCCTCAGCTGCTACAGCTAGCAAAAAGGGTGCTGAGGGCCTCACGCTGGGTGTCTCATACCTTGGCCTAGAAGTGATGCAGCCACTTCTGCTCAAAGCCCAATAGGTAGAGCCAGGTATGTGGTCCTTTCCAACTGCAGAGCACAGAGAAATCTAATCATTTCATGAGACTAGAGAAGAGGAAAACCAGATGTGGGTGAGCCCTAGAAGTCTCCACCACACTACAAGTTTATAAAATTTAAGCTTTATTTGTAATAGTGGAATGAAAGACAACAAAGGCCCCACCGTACTAGGAAGAATTGTCCCTTTAACAGATGTGGGGGGGGCGGGGTTTGTCCTAAATAAATGGAGAAGCCACTGAGGAATGAACAGTGCAGAGAGAAGGTATCCAGAAATAGCCTTTCCTTTTGAGCCAGAGTCAAACAGGAGCCTTGAGCAGACTGGCAATGTACACTCTGCTTTTGGGAAATGCCAAAGTTGTCTCTTCAATCAGAGTGGATTTTTAGAAGAGCACAAAAATTCTTTAATGTTCTCTAAGCTGCTCTCTGGCCTGGGCCCAGGAAACATTGTTATTGTAACTCAGATCGTTGGGACATTTGGCAGTGTATGTTCTTGTTTGCCCCAGTGCAGCTCTTTATTTATTAAAGCCTTAGGGCTCTTCAGGCCATGGTTTAGTGTATTAATTTATGTAGTTTGCCTCCCTAGAGAGAAGACTAACTTGAATACCCCAAGCTTCAGTATGACCCAGATTACTGCCAAGAAATAACTCTGAAGATTTTTCTTTCCTCTCCTTTTTCATTATACCTGTAAAAGGTACTTGGGATCTGCATTAGGCAAAAGGTTAAGATCCAACACCTCACCTTTCACCTGTTAAATGTTCCTTTCTTCCCTCACTCCCAACACGTATTAGACTCTCAGTTTAATTCAACCAGTTGTAAATTAATTCAGTAAATCCAATATTTCTTGAGTGCTAATTATATGCAAGCCATAGGCTACCATGAAATAAATAACACCTAGTCCCTGTCTTCAAGGGGCTAGGATTATACAGAAGTCCCCAATTTACAATGGTCTGACTTTTTTTTACTTTATCATAGTGTGAAAGCATAAGCATTTAGTTGAAATGATGCTTCAGGTTTTGAATTTTGATCGTTTCCTGGACTAGGGACATGCAATATGACACTTTCTCAAGATTCAGGGCAACGGCAGTGAGCACAGCTCCCAGTCAGCCTTGCAGTCAGGAGGGTCAACAACCGTTACACTTACAACCATTCTGAATGCATACAAGCATTCTGTTTTTCACTGTCAGTACAATATGCAGCAAATTATATGAGATATTCAATACTTTATTATAAAATAGGCTTCATGGTAGATGATTTTGCCCAACTGTAGGTTAATGTAAGTGTTCTGAGCACATTTAAGTCGAGGTAGGATAAGCAATGTTGTTCTGTAGGTTCAGGGTCTTAAATATATTTTCAACTGACAATCAGTTTATTGGGATGTAACTTCATCATAAACCAAAGAAGATCTGTACTGGGGAGACATATATATGGAGACAAGTTTTTCCAGGAGAGACTGTCAGGTGCAGAACTAGAAATAAATACAAGAGTGATGTGGAGGAGGGGGCAGGCATTCTGCCTGAGAGGCGCAGGGCAGGTTTCTGGAGAAGGGTACCTGACTTGGGTCCTTAAAGATGGGTGAGAGTTTGCCAGAAGTAGATGACTGTGTTTCCCAGCCTGGGTCAAAGTATGATGTAGTAAAATAAGATTCCATGCTTGGGGAACTTCAAATAATTTCAGCTGGCTCAAGCACAAAATGAGTGAGAAGAGATTTGGAGGTGAGAAAGGGGCCAGATCATGGTGGACCTTGTTCTTTGAAAACAGTTTAAGCCATGCCCTTCCCAAGAGTTTTGGAGAATGGATTCCTGAAGACCAAAACATCTCCAGAGGTCCTAAAATAAATTTCAGTTATGCCGACAGAGTCCCAACAGAAAACAGCACTCTCCCATTAAGATAATTTAAAGATGTGTTTATTTACAAAGGAATTATTGACTGCGATTGGAGTGAGGAAGGCCACAGGGAAAATGCAATGTCCAGGGGCCCAATAGCAGAAGAGCTGTTACCACCAGCAGGCTAGAGGGATGGAGGTAGGGAGTAGATCATGGAACCCAGAAGGGGAAGTTGTATAGAAGAAAGTTGTGAAGGGGCACAGCCAGGAGAATAAATTCCCTGACCACCATCTCCCCTCTCCCTCCAGTTTTCTGCCAAGTGTCCCTATAGACCCACCCTAACCAGAAGCCAGAGCTCATTGACATAGCTGGAATCTACTCTACAGGGTGTGAAAGACAAAATACACCAGACAATTAATGAGATGATTTTATCCAGGCTATTGCAATAGAGAGAACATTCATTAATGAGCAGTGGCTTACAGAACAGGAAGGGGACCTGGGGTTTTGTAGAGGCAAGTAAATAAGGGAATCATGAAGAACAGAGATGGGTCTTATCTATATCATATGGGGAAGGGTGATTCTTTGTGGCTAGACATTTCCCAGAACACAAAGTGGTAGGGGAATAACTGTCACTGTGTTTTGGAAGCATAGGCTCAACATCATCAGTTCCTCCTTTCCTTCAAGAGGAATGAATATTATTTATCCCTTAACAACTCAAGAGGAATGAATATTATTTATCCCTTAACAACTCAGAAGCAATCATAAACCTCCTGAGTACAATGAAGTTGGGTGTAAGAGATAGTCTCTCAGGGACTGTTTTTGGTCCAAAATCAATTGAACAAAATCGATTGAACCATCTGTTGAGGAGTAGTGACAAAAACCAGTTCTTTTAAAGTCCTGGGTATCCAGCATCTTACGTAAAAAGGAGAAACATTAATATAAATGTTGTAATAAAGCAGAGAGCCAGGAGCTGAACTTTGAAGGTTACTGGTCTAGTGGAATCCAGGTCAGTGGAAGAAAATCTTTCAGTTATGTAACAGCACTCATTGAGTTCTTGAAGCTAGAATGTGAATGCTCTGGTGATGTCCTGGTCTTGGTTAAGGTCTTAGATAAAGGCATACATGACCTCAGCATTTTACTAGACTTCCTTCCCTAATGCCTCAGACAACTAGTCAGAGAAAAATCTCACCCATGCATGGCATGGTCTGCTGAGTGATGAGTCCTTTGGGGTTTATATCAAGTCAATGGACTTTAATTCTCAGGGCTCCTTCAGTTTTTAGTTCTTTATGACACCAGGTCAGAGAGAGGGAGGAAAATTGGGAAATGTAATGTGGAGCTTTGTAGCTAGACATTGACGGGAATAGAAAGAATAAAAATTTGGTATGTATGCACAATTTGCCCAGGGCAAAAGAACCCTGTCCAATCTGCAGGCAGATAACACAAAGAATGGGGGAAGGAGAAGTAAACTAAATCTCTACCACATAGGACAGAGTTTGTGTATCCATCAGTTATTTGCAATTTTCACAGAGACCAAAAATAGCTCAAAGGCAATGAGCAGAGTCAGAATCTGATAACTGGGAAGGATGTGCTCTGGACAATGCATGGTTTTTGCATTGACCCACAAAATTTCTCCCTGTAGTCACCCTCCTCTTGAGTAAAACTATTCTCCAAGAAAGACTATTCTTCATGCCAAAATAAGGCTAATCACTAGAATTGGCCTAATTATTTGCATAGGTACAGCAAGAATGGTAATTTACCATAAGTAGGTCCTCTTACATTTGCTTTGATGAAAATTTTCATAAGGAATCTCAAGTTGGACTTTTCAAAGTGTCTTGGAGCTAGGAAGCCACAAACATTAAATATCTTACCTGCAGTACTCACAGATTGAGATGAAATCCACATTTTCTGAGGTTCCCCAAATTATCCTAAGATTCCTGGATCTCCCAAAAAGTGAGAGCTTTCTTACTCACCTATACCACTAGAAACTCTATATGCCTGGTACAAAGACAATTTTTCCAAAAGGGCTTTGTAAACATTGGCTCTATAAAGTCAACCCTTGTTTCTTAAAAGTGTTTGGTCATATTTGAAGTGAGCATCATCCTCAAATATAGCATTCCAGGCAAGGTCATGGCTTCATGGCTCTCTAATTATACCCTGCTGACAAGGAAGACTGATTATTATAGAATCTATTCAAATAACTATGTTGTCATGAAAAGAAAGTACTTGATAGTTACTGAATTCTGGAGGGGTCACATAGGCAGAAAAAGATAAATGCATCATTTCTGTTTTCATAAAAGCATAATCTACAAAATTGTTATGAGTTATAGACAGCTATATAAAGGCACCAGAAAATAGAACATTAAAATATCAACTATATTCCTAAAACAAGCCACATCATCCTTCATCATCATTCAGTCCTATGCAATTAATTCTTGTTCTGTTCTATCTTGGACTAGCAACCTTATGAATCCATCTTTTTTGACTAATATCCTAGAAATCCTGACTCAGTCCACTTTCTCTAAATTGTTTCAGTGAAGGCTTCAGAAGTATGTCCAAATGTATCTGTCAAGGTCCTTTTCCATGGGCTCTGAGACAGTCCTCTGTGGAAGCAAAGCAAGCTGGGCCTATGTCTGAGTGGTACAGGTAAGATCTTTCAGGGAAGCTTCAGAGTAAAGCAAAATTTATCTGTAGATGAAAATAGACTCAAAATGGTTGTGGTTAATTTATTACTGATCATTTTCAAAAGTGAAAGCTCTGATGCAGTTTCATTACATGAATGATGTAGCTGTGAAGGAAATTTAGGTGTTTCTATGATAAGCAAAACAAAATAGAAGTTGATCCAAAACACGTTTTAGGTAAAGTATCCATAAAACATAATGATTAATTCTATTTTCAAAGAAGAGTGGATATCATATCTAATTTTTAAAAATGGATAAACATAATCTTTTCAGAGAAAAAAATCTCTTCAGATTTAACATATAATAATTTCAAGACATAATATGCATGAATATGAAGCACATAGTTAGAATATACCAGGATTATATTGAGAATATCAAGTAAAGAGATTCAATAGTCTGGAGAAGGTCCTATGCATCTATAATTAATAAAATTCCATAGGTAAATGATATGAATCCTCACTTGAAAATCACTGACCTGGCTGCTAGACTCCAATTCAAGATGCTAGATTCCAATTAAAGAAGTAGTAGTAATCAAGTTAACATTTAAAAAAATAAGAGAAATTATGACTATTAACACTATGCTGTTGTCATCTAGTATCAGGCAAAGCAGCACCAGGACTCCAATAAATAGAAACATATCATGGACAGTGAGGGCACTGAGAATTCTCTGGAAACTTCCCATATGGCATATCATTTTTAAATATTTGCATTAATAACATTTATACATACAAAATTAACCTAGGGAAGGTTAAGTGTCTTTTCTGATTTGATAGCATTTTCCATGCAACTCATCAATAGTAACAAATCAAATAAACCTAATTATTTCCAGTATCTCTCTTTTTGCAAGATGAAAGAATAAAGCACTTGTGATTTTCTGGGAACCCTCTGGGGAAAATCTTAAAGACAACCTTAGGAATAAAAGATATAATTTACAATTCAATTTAGAAAAGGCAAAATATCAAAAGTTGTGGGGAGATTTGAACACTGGTTACGATAGGATCATAGGGTAACAAAAATAACATTTGGTTACCAATTTAATCAGAGTGACAGCAGATTTAAAAAATAAACATAGGGAGGGACTATGATGATAAAGAGCCTTAGTTCTTTCAAAATTGAGAAAACTTCATTTCTTAAATAATATGGCAAAATCAACATAAAGCACGGGAAATTATTCTTATAATATACAGAATCTTTGCTATCTAGGCAGATTAAATAAAAGGTAAGAATAAACATTTGCATTCTCTTATCAAGAACAGACCAATAATCTCAGAATATTTTGTCATTTTAATTGAGAGAAAACCAAATTCAAATTTTCAATAGTACATAGACATGAAAGGGTTTTTTTTTTTTTTGGAAAATCTTATAAATGAATCATAAACCTTAGCCAGCTTTGACCATGGTAAGTAAAATTCCCTTTCTGCAAACTTTCTATAACATTTTATACCCATTCAGGTTTTGTCCTAAACTTTCCTGTTTCTCATTCTTGAACAACCAGTCATTTAATTTTAGGGCAAAACTGCTCTCTTTTTTTCTCAACAGAAACACATCCTCTTTAGTACAATTTGTTAAAGTGGTAAAAAATGAACAAATTTATAAATAAATCCAAAAATGTGGCTTCTCTATATCATACGGGAATTTTAGGAATATTCAGTTTATGTCTTTATTTATCTCAAACAGCTTTATAAAAGAGCTCTTGAAGGAATACAGCATAAATTCACAGATACATATACATACAGATAGTGCTCAAGAACTTGTAGCTTTAATTTTTAAGTTTCAGTCATGATTCAAGCATAAACACAGAAATGCAAAATTCACTGGTTCATATGAAAGAGCTGTTCCCTTCTCATTCGGTACAGCTTCTTCATAGATTTGAGTTCAACATAGACAAATTGACAAAGAGAAAAGAATAGCAGGCTGGATTATCTGTCACCTCTCACCCAGCAGAGAGACAAGGTCTCTATAAATCACCAGTCCATTTATAAAGATCACAAATGGTCAGATCATAAAACCAAAAAGAAGCTGGCACTAGAAATCAAGGAAGTACAGGTATCCCCTACTTACCCAAAGTTTGAGTTAGGCTACTTCACTTTGACAAAACACCTACATAAGTACAGTAATGGCTTTTCTCATAAAAGGGAAAATCCCCTTTGGCTTTCTTTCAGTTAGCAAACACAAGTACTAATGTAGATGTTCCCTAAAAGCAAAGTGGCATAATGTGAATTTTTGGAATGCATTAATGCCATTAATGAGGAATCTTGAAGAACATGAAGACCATGGGGTTTCATGCAATCAGGTAAAGGAGTTGTGAAGAACAATGGTGGTGTTTTAAGTTGTATTGGCAGGGAGGAGTTCTTTTCCTTTAGCTGTTTACTGTAACACAAAAGGGGTAGGGGGTATGGGTTCAGAAAACAAAAGGATAGGAGGATTTCTTAAATGTTGCTGTTTTCGTGGAGCCTAGGACTCAGATAATGTTTAGTATCATGAGGGCTTATCAAGCAATGAAACATACACTATGGTTGTTATTGTTATTTTAGTGGCTTTTGACTTTGGCATCATACTCAATGATCACTGTAATCCATTCTAAGAGGCATCAGAAGATTTCTTTTTTTTACCGTATATCAGTAAATACTAATGGCATAGAACTTTAAGTGCTGATGTTTAAAGGTGATTTATCTCTTAAACCTGATTTCAGGCAGTCAGTGGCATTCCTGCTCACTTGCTGCACCATGTGGGAGGGAACAGCTTGTACAAAAGCATCTACACACAGTGAAGCAGCTTCAGGGCACCGAGTCAGCCTGTCCGGAGAGTGGAGGGAGGAGTGGCCAGGGAAAGGGGAGGCTGGGGAGACAGATGGGGACAGGGGCAGGAGGCCCCTGTGGGCATCTCTCACAAGTTAGAACCCAATCTGGAGGGGGATGTAAAGGGTTTGGAATTAGAGGGCTGATGCCATTTTACAAAGAGCTTGAGCCTTGTGGCCAAACTCCGGGTTTGGTGCAGATTTTGCCACTTGCTGGCTCTGTGATCTCCGGCAAATTACTTTACCTCAATTACCTTCATTGTAAAATGAGGTTAATAGCCTAATTTTCCATGGAATGTCATGATGTCATATAAGTAAAGCACCCAGAATCATGTCTGGCATGTGGAATTAGCTATGGCCACTCCTGGAAATGCAGTTGTTGCTATTCTTACACTTTTCTTGCCCAAGTGTTGCTCTCTGGGAGCACTGACACAGTGGGCCTTCAATATGCCCCTGCAGGAGTGACTCCGTGGCACCAGCCTCGCTGGAAGCTGTGGGGGTGGGTAAGGGCTACACTTGGTACTGCATCTGCCTAGCTATTTAGGCTACAGTGACTAGAGCCAACTGATCATATCAAATAGTGCGGTATTTGGTGGGTGGGTGTGGGTACAGTTCTGCCAGTGCCACTGGAAACAAGCTTGACTAATGGCTATGGCTCTGGTTTGCACTTTGCACTGCATGGCTCCAGGAAGTTTCCTTTTACATCACTATCTAACCAGAGCCCCAGTTTGTTTGTTTCTTTATTTTTATTGAAGCATAGTTGATGCACAATACTATATTGATTTCAGGTGTATACACAGTGGTTCGAAAGTTATATACATTGCTAAATGCTCACTACGTAAGTGTAGCTACTATCTGTCACCATTGAAAATGATTGCCATATTATTGACTATATTGCCCATGCTGTGCTTTTCATCCCTGTGACTTATTTTATAATTAGACGTTTGTACATCATTATCCCCTCCACCCAGATCACCCACCCTCCCCCCATGGTAACCATCAGTCTGCTCTCTGCTTATGAGTCTGTTTCTGTTTTGTTTATTCATTTGTTTTCTTTTTTACATTCCACATATATGTAAAATCATATGGTATTTGTCTTTCTTGGTCTGACTTATTTCACTTGGCATAATAACCCCTAGGTCTGTCCATTCTGTTGCAAATGACAATATTTTATTCCTTTTTATGTTTGATAAATATTCCATTGTATATATGTGCCACATCTTCTTTATTCATTCATCAGTGGATGGACACTTAGTTTGCTTCCATGTCTTAACTATTGTAAATAATGTGGCAATAAACATAGGGGTGCATATATCTGTTTGAATTAGTGATTTTGTGTTCTTAGATACAGTCCCAGAAGTGGAATTACTGGGTCATATGGTATTTCTGTTTTCAGTTTTGTGAGGAACATCCATACTGCTTTCCACAGTGGCTGCACCAATTTGCATTCCTACTGATAGTGTAGGAAGGTTTTCTTTTCTCCATATCCTCACCTACACTTATTATTTCTTGTCTTGTTGATACTAGCCATTCTGACAGGTGTGAGGTGATATCTTATTGTAGTTTTGATTTACATTTCCCTAACTATTAGTTATACTGCACATCTTTCTATATGTCTATTGGCCATCTGTGCGTCTTCTTTGGAAAACTGTCTATTTAGGGCCTAATGCCCATTTTTTAATCAGATTATTTGTTGGGTTTATGAGTTCTTTATATATTTTAGATATTCGTCCCTTATCAGATACATCATTTGTAAATATATTCTTTCATACAATAGGTTGCCTTTCCTTTGGTGGCAGTTTTCTTTTCTGTGCAAAAACTCTTCAGTTTAGATGTGGGCCCCCAGCGCCCCTGTTTAAACTTCTGCTGAAAATGGAGAGCTCCAGTAACACAGGCAGGGAGAGGCACTGAGGGCCTAAATATGTATGAAGCTTGGAATGCAAGGAAAGTCATAAAGCAAAAGCAAAACATTGAATATGTTTGTCAAAATATGTGATGTGTTTCATCAAACTATGAAAAATTCAAAAAGCAGCATCTCAGCTTCCTCATGAGGATGGCCACACAAAAGTAGTTTCTAAGATTCTCATCTGACACAGAGATTGCGCCACTCCATAGCCTTCATTAGCAATGCCAACTTGATTTGTTTCTAGTTCCCAGACCAGGTGAGCTGGTGAATTATTGAATTATTCTGGAGCATTCAGTCTTTCAAATTACCATGCAAGTGCCTGCTGGCTGTAGACAAGGGCCATCAGCATTACTCAAAGTCACTTCTGTCCTCCATATCACTTAAGGATGGTATTACTAAGGTATGTGGCATAGCTGAGAGAAGGGCAGCAGGGACCACCACCATCTTTTGAGATCATGGAAACAAAATGCCCATTCCTTTCCCATTATTGACATAAATTGCAATTTGCAACCTGAAACATTTGGATGAAATACCCACACACACCCTGCCTCCCAGTCCCTGAAGCTGGTTAGAGGACAAAGAGAAAGACAGAAACCTGAACACCCATGGCAGAAAGATACATAGAAAAATGCCTGTTTCCATATTAATTTGGCTAGTTTCATCATTTTCCTTGCTTTCAGGGGACAGCAGTGGTTTATACAAATCGATTGTTAGTACTACAGGTAGTTGAAGTTTACTCGATCACTAGGAGAAACAAGGCTTTCAGAGCTTTTGACCACGACCTAGTATAAGAAACACACTTTCTAATATGACCTAGTGCACACATCCAAAACTGAAGCAAGATTTCCATGGTTTAAGTAGGTCCGCCAGGGCTCATTACCAATTATCTACCTGAGGTCACTGAGCGACTGAACATGGAGCTGGGAAGAGTGGCACACAATTGGCTGTCAGCACACACTACTACTACACACATACACAGCACCACCACCACCACCACCGATTAAGACTGCTGAACTAGAACAAAGAGCACTTTGGGAAACCCTTCCTAATTTGCAAAATTTGTAAAACGAGGGAAAGAGTCAATGCACAACACCTAAAAACTGTTTTTCAGGTAGACTGTTTCAGAAGACTGTTTCAGTATGCACCCCCTCTCATATTTTAATCTTCTGTTGCAGATATTCCAAGAAAGGTGGTCCCTCTATTTTAAGTCATTGCCTTCTCTGATTTTTCTGTGACTTCTCTTTGCTTCATACCAGATGACATTCTTTTTAGAAGCAGTTTTTATAGAGCCCTAAAAAATTAAGTTTGATACCCTATAAAATAAACCATGTCTGTGTGTGTGTGTGTTAAACTTCACATGACTAGGTATTCTGAACAGTTGGATGGATATTGGTAGTTTTCCTTTAGACCTTAAAGTTATTGTGCCAAATAAAAGAATTGTATTGCTGCATAACAAACCACCCTAAAAGTCAGTGACATTCAACAATAAGCATTCTCACATTTGAGGGTTAGCTGTGGAGACTGCCTGCTCTTCAATGAACTTACTCTTGTTTGAGGAGCAGCTCGAGGCTCCGCTCTAAGCTGGGTTAGGGTGGGGCAGCTTCGCTCCACTCATCGCACATCCATCTCATGCAACCACTGTGCCAAACTGATGGAAGCATTCCTTGTCATGGCAATGCCAATAGCTCAAAAGACAGGAGGAAAATTTGAAAGACCCACTGAGGTCATTACTTTGCCTTTTACAATTAGTCAAAGCAAGTCACAGGGCCCAGCCCAGAGTCTGAGGGTAAGGAGGACATGTCACCCACAGAAAGGGAGCACAGCAACATTTTATGACAAGGGGCATGTTTCCAAGGAGAAGTAAAGAATTAGAGGCTGTGCTAGGCTGAATAATGCACCTTAAAGAGGTCACACCCTAATCTTTGGAACCTGCACATATCACCTCATATGGCAAAAGGGAATTTACAGATGTGATTAAATGAAGGATTTTGACATGGAGAGATTATCTTGGATTTTCTGAGTGGGCCCAACCTAACCACAAGGGTCCTTATAAGAGGTAGGCAGGAGATCAGAGGTAGAAGAAGGATATGGCCAATGGAAGCAGAGAAAAAAGGCAATGTGATAGGGGGAAAAGAGCCAAGGACTGAGGGCAGCCTCCAGAAACTGGAAATGGCAAGGAAAACGAATGTCCTTTGAAGCTTCCAGAAGGAATGCGGCCCTGCCAACACTTTGATTTCAGTCTTCTGACCTCCAAAGTACTGTTGCTGGGTAGCTGAGTCTGGGGGGGCCTCTCCCTGTGCACCAGGTGAAACCTAAACCTGGATGGGGGAGAGTTCTTGACTCTGATTGGGAAGGAATTCTCCAACAGGTTGGAAAAGTGTAAGGAAGGAAGGAATTCATTAAAGTGAGAGTAGCAGGGAATGGCACCTGCCTGCAGACAGCAGAGAGCAAGGAAGCTGAAGTAGGGCAGAGAGAGTGACGACTTGTGTTTAAGTCTAGAAAACAGAATGAAATAACAAAGTAACAGAAACACCACTGGAAGAGCGCAGAGACAAAACACTGAGCTGAGCAGTGAGAGAGCTTTATTTAAAAGTGCTCACTTAAAGAAAGGAGAGTGTGGGTGACCTCAGAGAGGAGGGTGAACTTAAAAGGCTGGGGCTTCTTTTTTTTTAAGGATTTTCAGAAATGTGACAGAGGGCCAGGGGATATAGACTTGTAAAATGTTCTCAAAATGTTTATCTCTGGTGAGAGACATTATATCTCCTCTCATCTTTTATCAGTCCTCCAGGTAATTCTGCAAAATTAACTTAGCACAAGGAACTGGTCAGTTCCTCTTCAGGATAGCAGCTTTCCTCTAGGAACATATCAATCAAGACTGCCACCCTGCCACCAAGTGGGTTGATTATTATCTATTTACTAAAGAATATGTTAAGAATTTTACTTCCTAACTTTCTGGTTTTTAAAATGGAATTTTAGCCTTAAGATTGAATCCTTCCTGTTCTTATTATACTGTTTATATCTTGGCTTTTCAGAAAAATTAAACATGATGCCTGTCCCATGTCTCTGCCCTATTGCAGTATTCAAGAACAAATTTGTGTTGTTTTAAGCCACTAAGTTTGTGGTAATTTTTTATAGCAGCAATTGAAAACTAGTATAGATTTTGGTATTTGGATGTGAGGTGCTGCTGTAACAAATACCTAAAAACGTGGAAGTGACTTTGGAATTGGGTAATTGGTAGTTACTGGAAGAAGTTGGAGGAATATGATAGAAAAAGCCCAGGTTGTTTTGACTATTAGTAGAAATATGAATGGTAAGATCTGCTGGTGAGGGCTGAGAAGGAAACAAGGAATATGAGGTTAAAAATTGGAGGAAAGGCAAAAGACACAGAGTAATAGAATGGATAAACAAGCAAGACCCATTTATATGCTGCCTACAAGAGACTCACTTCAAACCCAAAGACATATACAGACTAAAAATGAAGGGATAGAAGATAGAAAAAGATATTTCATGCAAACAATAGGGAGAAAAAAGCAGGTGTTGCACTACTTGTATCAGACAAAATAGATTTCAAAACAAACAAAGTACCAAGATACAAAGAAGGACATTATATAATGATAATGGGTCCAACAAGAGGATATAAACATTATGAATATCTATGCACCAACACAGGAGCACCAGCATATGAGAAACAAATACTAACAGAATTAAAGGGGGAAACAGAATGCAATATATTCATTCTAGGAGACTTCAACACACCACTCACTCCAAAGGACAGATTAACCAGACAGAAAATAAGTAAGGACACAGAGGCACCGAACAACACACTAGAACAGATGGACCTAACAGACATCTACAGAAATCTATACCCAAAAGCAGCACATTCTTCTCAAGTGCACATGGAACATTTTCCAGAATAGACCACATAGTAGGCCACAAAAAGAGCTTCAGTAAATTCAAAAAGATTGAAATTCTACCAACCAACTTCTCAGATCACAAAGGCATAAAACTAGAAATAAACTGAACAAAGAAAAACAAAAAGGCTCACAAACATATGGAGACATAATAACATGCTCCTAAATAATCAATGGATCAACGACCAAATTAAACAGAGATCAAGCAATATATGGAGACAAATGAAAACAATGCTCCAACTTCTGTGGGACACAGCAAAGGCAGTTCTAAGAGGAAAGTATATAGCAATCCAGACCTAAGCAATCCTTCCTTAAAGAAGGAAGAACAATTCCAAATGAATAGACTGAATTCACAATATTGAAACTGGAAAAAGAACAAATGAGGACCAAAGTCAGCAGAAGGAGGGACATAATAAAGATCAGAGAAGAAATAAATAAAATTGAGAAAAATAAAACAATAGAAAAAATTAATGAAACCAAGAGCTGGTTCTTTGAGAAAATAAACAAAATAGATAAACCACTAGCCAGGCTTATTAAGAGAAAAATAGAATCTACACACATAAACAGAATCAGAAATGAGAAAGGAAAAATCACAATGGACACAGAAATACAAAGAATTATTAGAGAACACTATGAAAATCTATGTGCTAAAAACTGGATAACTTAGAAGAAATGGACAACTTTCTAGAAAAATACAACCTTCCAAGACTGACCAAAGAAGAAACAGAAAATCTAACACACCAATTACCAGCAATGAAATTGAATCAGTAATCAAAAAACTACCCAAGAGCAAAACCACCGGACCAGATGGATTCACTGTTGAATTTTATCAGACATATAGAGAAGACATAATACCCATTCTCCTTAAAGTCTTCCAAAAAATAGAAGAGGAGGAATACTTCAAAACTCATTCTTTGAAGCCAGCATCACTCTAATACCAAAACCAGGCAAAGACCCCACCAAAAAAGAAAATTACAGACCAATAACCCTGCTAAACATAAATGCAAAAATATTGAACAAAATATTAGGAAACAGAACTCACAAATACATCAAGAGGATCATACACCATGATCAAGTGGGATTCATCTCAGGGATTCAAGGATGGTACAACATTCGAAAATCCATCAACATCATCCACCAAACAACATCCACATCAACAAAAAGATGGACAAAAACCACATGATCATCTCCATAGATGCTGAAAAAGCATTTGATACAATTTGACATTCATTTATGATAAAAACTTTCAACAAAATGGGTATAGAGGGCAAGTACCTCAACATAATAAAGTCCATATATAAAAAATCCACAGCCAACATCATACTTAGCAGTGAGAGGCTGAAAGCTTTTCCCCTAAGATCAGGAACAAGACAAGGATGCCCACTCTCCTCGCTTTTATTCAACATAGTACTGGAAGTCCTAGTCACGGAAATCAGACAACACAAAGAAATGCAAGGCATCCAGATTGGTAAGGAAGAAGCCAAAATGTCACTGTTTGCAGATTACATGATATTGTATATAACAAACCCTAAAGAATCTACTCCAAAAGTACTAGAACTAATATCTCAATTCAGCAAAGTTGCAGGATACAAAATTAATACATAGAAATCTGTTGCTTTCCTATACACTAATGATGAACTAACAGAAAGAGAAATCAGGAAAACAATTCCATTCACAATTGCATCAAAAAGAATAAAATACCAAGGAAAAACCCTAACCAAGGAAGTGAAAGACCTATACCCTGAAAACTGGAAGACACTCTTAAGAGAAATTAAAGAGGACACTAACAAATGGAAACTCATCCCATGCTCTTGGCAAGAAAGAATTAATATTGTCAAAATGGCCATCCTGCCTAAAGCAATCTACAGATTCAATGCAATCCCTATCAAAATACCTACAACATTCTTCAACAAACTGGAACAAATAGTTCTAAAATTCATATGGAACCAGAAAGGACCCTGAATAGCCAAAGCAATCCTGAGAAGGAAGAATAAAGCGGGGGGAATCTTGCTTCCCAACTTAAAGCTCTACTACAAAGCCACAGTGATCAAGACAATTTGGTACTGGCACAAGAACTGACCAGTGGAACAGTATAGAGAGTCCTGGTATTAACCCAAGCATATATGGTCAATTTATATAAGATAAAGGAGCCATGGACATACAATGGGGAAATGACAGCCTCTTTAACAGCTGGTGCTGACAGAACTGGACAGCTACATGTAAGAGAATGAAACTGGATCACTGTCTAACCCCATACACAAAAGTAAATTCAAAGTGGATCAAAGACCTGAATGTAAGTCATGAAACCATAAAACTCTTAGAAAAAAACATAGGCAAAAATCTCTGGGATGTGAACATTAGCGACTTCTTCATGAACCTATCTCCCCGGGCAAGGAAAACAAAAGCAAAAATGAACAAGTGGGACTATATCAAGCTGAAAAGCTTCTGTACAGCAAAGGACACCATCAATAGAACAAAAAGGTACCCTACAGTATGGGAGAATATTTTCATAAATGACAGATCTGATAAAGGCTTGACATCCAAAATATATAAAGAGCTCACGCTCCTCAACAAACAAAAAGCAAATAATCCAGTTAAAAAATGGGCACAGGATCTGAACAGACACTTATCCAAAGAAGAAATTCAGAAAAAGATGCTCCACATCACTAGTCATCAAAGAAATGCAAATTAAAAACACAATGAGATATCATTTCACACCAGTTAGGATGATGGCCACCATCCAAAAGACAAACAACAACAAATGTTGGCAAGGATGTGGAGAAAGGGGAACCCTCCTACACTGCTGGTGGGAATGCAAATTAATTCAACCATTGTGGAAAGCAGTATTGAGGTTCCTCAAAAAACTCAAAGTAGAAATACCATTTGACCCAGGAATTCCACTCCTAGGAATCTACCCTAAGAATGCAGGAGCCCAGTTTCAAAAAGACATATGCACCCCTATGTTTATCACAGCACTATTTACAATAGCCAAGATATGGAAGCAACCTAAGAGTCCATCAGTAGATGAATGGATCAAGAAGATGTGGTACATATACACAATGGAATATTATTCAGCCATAAGAAGAACACAAATCCTACCATTTGCAACAACATGGATGGAGCTAGAGGGTATATGCTCAGTGAAATAGTCAGGCAGAGAAAGACAAGTATCAAATGATTTCACTCATATGTGGAGTATAAGAGCAAAGAAAAAACTGAAGCAACGAAACAGCAGCAGACTCACAGAACCTGAGAATGAACTAGCAGTTACTAAAGGGAAAGGGACTGGGGAGGATAGGTGGGAAGGGAGGGATAAGGGGGAAAAGGGGGCATTATTATTAGCAGACATAATGTAGGAGGCAGTGCATGGGGAAGGCAGTATAACACAGAGAAGACAAGTAGTGATTCTATAGCATCTTACTACACTGATGGACAGTGACTGTAATGGGTATGTGGTGGGGATTAGATAATGGGGGGAGTCTAGTAACTATAGTGTTGCTCATGTAATTGTATACTAATGATACCAAAATTTTTTTAAAAATTGGAGGAAAGGGGATTCTTATTATATAGTGACAGCAAAGTGAGCTGAATTGTGTCCTATACTTATGTGGAAAGAAGAATTTATCAGTGATGAACTTGAATACTTAACTGAGATTTCCAAGCAAAGTGTGGAAGTCACAATCTAGTTTATTCTTATTGCTTGTAGTAAAATATATGAAGAAAGAGATAAATTGAGAAAAGAATTGTTAAGCAGATGGAACCAGGACTTAATGAGTTTAGGAAATCTCAGCCTTATGGATTGCAAAAAAAAACTAAAATTAGAAGATCTACTGTCAGGCAAGCATGCTCTGGAGAAAAAGCAAAGGCTGTGTGTGGACGATCTTTTGCTAGGGCCTGGGAAAAAATTCAGTCACGCAGAGGGCTTATTGAAGGGATTAAGCATATGACTCTTGGATTCTGTCAGCTATCTCACTGGCCTATCCAGGAAGAGGAGAAGGAAGCCTTTTGTCTAATGGAGGATATCTCTGTGACATACACAAGAGATCCGCAAGGTTCTTGATCATGTTATACTGGCAGAAACATCTAGCTTGAACTGAAATGGATAGAGGCAACAACAACAAAAAACACCGTTAGACCCCCAAAATTCCACAGATAGGAAACAGGTTCATAAAACTATTCAGGTGAAAACATGTACTCTTCTTCATGAAAAAGGAATGACTCCAGGTGCACTCCTGGGCTCAGAGACTGGAGCCAAGAGATGCAAAGAATTAATCCCAGGCCCTGAACTAGAATTTTCACAGTTGGCTTTCAAAATTTCTTGGCACTGGGGACTTCTTCCTTCCCTCTGTTTTATTCTTTTTTGAATGGGATTGTCTACAACTGTTATCCTATGCCTGCCTCACCATTGTATTTGGGGGAGCAGATGACTTGTTATCTTGTTTCACAGGTTTATGGATAGAGAAGAATTTTGTGCCCAGGTAGATCATGTCCAGATCTTCTCAGTCATTCTTGATTTAGATGGTGACAATGAAGTCACTTGGGACTTTTGAATAGGTAATATTCAGAGAGATTTTGAACTTTGAGTTGATGCTGTGTATGTCGAGTCTTTGGGGGATATTGGGAAGGGGCAAATGTATTTTGATGTGGGAAGGATGTGCATCTTTGGAGACCAGAAGGCATAATGTGATAAATGAATAAGGATCCTCCCAAGATGTTTACATCCTAATCCCTGGAACCTGTGAATATCACCTTATATCGCAAAATGGGCTTTGCACCTGTGATTGTTAAGTATCCTTAGAAGGGGAGGGTTATCCTAGATTATCTAAGTGAGCCCTAAATATAATCACGAGGGTCCTTAAAACAGGCAAGAAGGTCAAAGCAGGGAGAAGATGATGTGATGAGGGAAGCAAAGACTGGAGTCTGCAGCCAGGGGCCAGAGAATGCCACAGCATCTTGAAGCTAGCATAAGCAAGGAACAGGACCCTCCAAAAGGAACCAGTTCTTCTGATTTTAGCTCCCTAAAACTCATTTTGGACCTCTAACCTCCACAACTCCAAGATAATAAATATGTGTTATTTTAAGCTGCTAAGTTTGTGGTAATTGTTATGGCAGCAATTGGAAATAAAACAGGGTCATTAATACAATCTTATGTAGGAATAAACCTAGCTCCTCTGTTTTTGTACATAATGTCATCTTATGCATTATAATTATTTTTTAAATATACGCTATTATTTTTAAGTGATGCAGTTTGTGAACATTTGACATTCTCAAATGTGATCTGACTTCATATTGGAACTAACTTATCTTCCAAGAGAAAGCATCTTTACTTTAAAAATGAAAGTGAGTAATAGGATCTGAAATGCACAAGTATGCATTATAAGCAACTAGAAACATAATTTAAAAAGGTAAACCTAAAAGTTATATGTCATGGATCAACAAGTGCTGATATAGGAGTGTTAGGAGTCACCAAAGAGAATTTTGCAGTTGCAAGTGACCCCTCCTCCCAATTAAAAGCCATTATAAAGACAAACAATGGGGAAGGAGAAAGGAGAAAATAAAACACATCTGGAGACCTATGGAGCAAGATGCTCTGGGGCAGCTAGATGGGATGACTAGTAGACAGGAGGAAGGGGGTTTGTTTAATGTATTGCTGGAAATTATATAAATGTATTTGGATGATCTTTAAAGTTTTCAAGAAATGCAGAGTGAGAATATATGTGATTTGGGGATTTCTTCTGGTTGTTGGAAGGAAGATGCATAGCACCTGTATATGACTTAGGATCCTTTGTCAAGAGTTACTGTATCATTTGGGTCAGTTTGCAAGTGTTAGAAAAGTGGACCAATGTTACCTTAACAAGTAGGGGTTTGTTTCCCTCATATAACAAAAAACCTACAAATACACAGTTGTGAGACTGGTTCTTCAATGACCCTGGCTCTTTTCATCTTTGTGTACCAGTCATCTGAGTGACTTTGAAGCATAGGCTTATATCTTGAATGATGGCTGATGCAGCTCCAGGCATCATGACCTCATCCAAAGGCAGAAAGTATAGGGGAAGCCAAGGTGAGAACCTGTCTCCTCCTACATTTCTATTATAAGGAAAAAAAACAAACAAACCATCTTTCCCAAAATCCCTCAGCAGATTTTCCCTTAGATCTCATTGGCAGAATTTAAGTACCTATTGTCGATCCCCCAATATGTGCAAGAATCTGGCTTTCCAGACTGTGTAGTGGGCTGCAGCAAAGGAAATGGGCCTGGGAATGGCTTTTGGATAGCCATTTAATGCTGTCTGCAGCAAGTGTCCAGTCTCCTTTTTATTCAAGGGGCTCCAGGTTGGTGGGCAGCAGATTTGGGAACTGAGGGCTCTAACTCTATGTAGGGGTGAGGTCTGGCCTCCAGAGAAATGTCACAGCAGTTCTCTTAAAAAATGCTGGTGTTCCCCTCACCAGTGGACTTCTCAGGGCAGAGGCAAATTATTTATCTTCTGGCCCATCTTGGGGAACATTGTATTAGAATGGATTAGTAGGTCACACTTGATAAATCTATTATATCATTTCCCTGAATTCTTAGATTCCTCCTGCTACATAATATCAAGGTATTTTTGGCATCTTATCTCCATAAGCAGAACTTCAGCAGCATAGACCTTAAAAGCCCAGAGTCTAGGACCAGGCTATCTGATTCCAATCTCAGCATTATCATTTAAAACCTCATGTGTGAGATGGGTGAATCTCTGAATGCTTCAGTTTCCTCCTTTGCACACGGGGATGATAATCTTACATGCTTATCTTTACGATTAAATAACTTAATATGCAGAAGTATTTAAATAGTGCTTGGCACCTAGTTATGAGCTAGCTGACTGCCAGCTAGCACTGTTATCTATGCTGGCCTCCTGAAGTCTAGATTTGAACAACCCACTGAGCAGATGACTAACAGTCTCAGCAGCTCAAGTGAGCATGTTGAGTCTAGAATTTGGTAACTGCCCCATGTCAATAGATTGATCCTGATCTAAAACTATGTTTCTTCCTCTTTGATCTAAAATTCTCAGGCTTTCTTGTCACAAGTATTCCCCAGATTTTTGCCTTTATGAATAAGGAGAATCTCGCAACTCCTGTAACTGGTAAATCTTCTCCCTCAGGGCTTGTCTTTTCAATTGGTCTCCTGAGGTGTGCTGGAAATCTAATCACTGCCTTCATTTGGCAAGGGAAGCCAACACAGGCTTGAGGGGTGTGGCATTCAGTCATCTGAATTCTCTCCTACCTCTCCATTCAGTCCTCAGGGTGTTATTCTGTTCTAATCAATGCATTTGGTTTCAAGTAAGAGAGTGTACAGGCTGTGAATTTAAGTAACTTTGTAATGGGGCAACCCCCAAGATCAAACTTTGTTTTTGGTTTTTACCTGTCTAGGCCTCCAATTGCTGGAAAAAAAGAAATTGTGTTTTATTGTCATTTCCTTGTCTGCTACAGAAGTCATAGAATCCATGGCATGTATTTCAGCTGAGAATTTAGGAATTTGAGCTGAGAAATTAGGAGTTAGGGCTCGTTATTTTCTTTCCTTAAACTGTCCAACTCCATAAAAAACAACCACCTTAGTCCCACAATCCTTACAGTCCTCAGTTGCTACTTGGTCCACCCAAAGGTTGATTTAATGAATATTTGATTTCACGTGAGTACAGTTGATAATTTAAAAAACTGTTCTGCCATTGTATGACACAGGCTGCCTGCATTAAAACCCTTTCAACCGGTTGGATTTTCAACTCTCAGCCTTAATCAGATTAGGTAAACAATCCCTGATTTCTTTTGTTTCTCTGAGGGTTTGTGCCTGGTGATGCTAATGTTTGTATCAATCAGGCTACTTACTTGCAAGCAACAGAAATTTACTTTGATTTTAGGAGAAAAGGAATTTATTTCAAGGAAAGGTAGAGTCAGCCCTCAGAGGCATATGATCTAGAAACAATCCCTAAAACCATGTCATAGAACTGGTAAGGTAAAGACACTGCTGTCTCTACCACTATATCCTAGAAATCTCAGCTTGCATGGTCAACACCATGGCATCTATCACTGTTCTAGACATTTAATCAACCACCTTTACCATCAGAAGCTCCACCTCCCTCCAAACTACATAGTGAATAATTTCCAAGCTGTTAAATACAGTTCAGATCATGGGCAGGAAAAAAAAATTCATCTGTTTATTTCACAGCGCTCTGCTTCAAAACTGAATCACATGGGTCCCAGGTTTATAAGGTTTATATACACTATTATTTGGTTGCTTAAAATTTCACACAATTTGAGTAGGTCAAAAAATATCATTTATGTATTGTACCTTAAATATCTCCTTTAGTACTTAGTGTATTCTCCAGAGTGATTTCTGACCTGATCATCATTTCTTTCTGGTTTCCTGGGGGTGGACAGCTTAGTACAGTGGGAAGATTCTGGGCCCTGGAGTCAGAAAAACTGTGGATTCAGTCCAGACTCTGGCCTGATTAGTAGTGTCCATCAGGGGGCATATTACTTAGTTTTTCAGAGTCTTGGCTTCTTCTGTAAGAGAGGTAGAGTAAAATCTGCTCCATGCACTGTTATAAGAATGAATACAATTTAAACAGAACTTAGTATGAGATGTTCAGAAGCAAGAAACTTGATTGTGTGGACAGAATTGTGTTTACTAAGTTTGCAATTGAGCAATTACGTAAGGTAAGGTACATGGGAAATATAAATGGAAAGAAGTGGAGCAGATTTAGCAATACCAACAGACAGTGTTACATTGTTGTGAAGTAATCCCAAACATCTTTCTTCTTTTACTCTAACACTGGTTGTTCACAAACGGTGGACATGTAAAAGATGAACCACTGTTCACCAGGTAAGTAAGACCTTGACTATCAGCTGCCAGGGGTTTTGCTATGGAAATCCCACAGAGTTATTTTCTTCCTGTCTAAGTTTATAATGAATTCTTTCTTGAGAGGACATAATGAAATATACAACTCCACTCTAGCAAGCACCTTTATTTCTATAAGCAGTGTCCTTTAACAATTACTAATATAAATTACAATTTTAATTCTGTAAGAAAAACAATTGAGATAGTATTAAGTTCCCTCAAAGGCTTTACAAGTATATTATTTATACAAATAAATAGAAAATATATAATACAAATATGCTTGTATTATATCAAATACATGTTTTATACTTTATTTCTCTATATACACATACACTTAAAAGATTCTGAAATAATAATCATCTGTAATAACCTCTATAGAAGTAGGGTTGCAATGTTTAAATGATGTCTTTCAGAAATCTCTAGTCAACCAGGTGGTACAGTTATTAACCATCCTTGGGAATTTGGCTTCTAGGGGAATCAATTAGGATTAGAATCTGTACCTTCTATATCCAAAGCACAGAAAGTCCTAGCCACCAGATGTCACCATTCTTCTATTTCCCTCCCAGTACCCCGAGAGAGCTGGACATGTTTTCTTCCAAGGGACTGAGGGAAATGCGTGCTTCCCAAGATTCCTGGGATTTCACCAAAAGGTCTTCGTAAGAGGAATTGTCTTGCATATGTGGTTCTGAGTGTCAGCTAGATAGTTCTGACAGCTGAGGATCCAAATGGCTGATAATTTGGGACTCTTCTGGTTAGGAAATGTGATAGCCATTTCCTTCAGCTTAAAGTGAATGGTAGGACTGACCTATTATGCCTAGACCCTAGAGCTAGCTCAACGCAGAAGGCACAGAGTAAGTTTTACTAAGATACTGGAGTCAGGGCAACTCCCAAACCACCTGGGCAGCCCTAAGAGCTCACTTACAAAATGACGGAGTTAGACTAAGTCACTCTCAGGGTATAAAAATTCCATGATTCCCAATTTTTAAATGCCTCTGCTTGGGAGGGTGGGTAGCAGAGTGGGATGATCTAAATTCAAGAAATCCTACCCCAGGAAGCACAGTCATGGGGATGGAGAAATCCTACAGGGTAGATGAGGGAAAGTTAGATATAAACCCTCATACAGTAACCTGATGTAGTGACTGGTTATAGCACCTGGAAGTTGCTGGTATTATGAACCTTGTCATTTCCGCCCTAAGTAATTCACCAGGCCACTCTCCTTCCATTCCACATTCTACTTAACAATGATCTATAATGCTTAGTGTTGTAAACGTATGGCATTCTCTCTCCTGGGGCTTGGTTGGATTTAATATGTCATGTCAGTCAATGTTCTTTGTGGTGCCTTCAGGGCATGGGATATGTTTTATTTCGTTTTGAATTTACAACAGGACTATGTTCAGCTAGTTGGCTCAGAGTATTAATAAAATTGGGGGCGGGGGTGCGAGGGGAGAGAAAAAGAAATGAAATTCATTTATTGAGAGCCTACTAAGTGTCAGGTATTGCTATGCACTTTAAATATATTTTATTTCATCTTTAAAGAAACCTCATGAAGCAGCAGTTATTATGCTCATAGATAAAGAAGCTGAATTCAAATGATTAAATAAATGGCTTGCCCAGGTCACAAAAACCAAGCAGCAGAAACTCATGCTGTTACATATAACCCATTCACTCAATGAAGGAAAAAACTGAGACTCAGGGCATTTATTAAAGTTGCCTATACCTGTAGATGGCTGAGCGCCCCCCGCCCCCGGCTCCCCTCACTGAGCTTCACTGCTTGAAGGGTGCTTGGAGTGCTTGACTGCACCACTCTGGAGGATGCATGGTCATATCAGTATTTGCACACTGCCCTTGACCTTGCTAGAATATTATTTATTGCAGCGATCAAACTGTCTACCTTGCTCCTTTCCCTCTTTGGGCTGCGGAATTGAGAGGCTGGTAGAAGTTCCCTCCGACAGAGTTGAGAGTTTGCAGACGGCCCCTGAGAGGCTGGGGCGTTCCGAATTGGCTGAGCGCTGCGCCGGGGAGGGCGGGGAGTTTGCTGTGCGTCCCTGGCCGGAATCCCTACCTCCTCGAGCCGTGAGTCCAGAAGCGGGGAGAAGTTGGAGAGGTTGGGTAGTGGGTGTTGGAAGAAATTGTGAACAGAGCCCCCCACCCTGCCCTGGTCGGCTGAGCCCCCGAGGAGCTTCTCTGTCGCGTCTGGGCCAAGTGTGGACGCGCTGTGCGCGGCCCCGCCAGGGCTGGGAGTTTGCAGATCGTCCCTGCCGCGGCCCGCTCGCGGCGGCCCTGCGGCTCCCGCGGCTGCTGCCGCGGCCCCAGGCGCGATCCAGTCCAGGTAGCCGCGCCGCAGGCTCTGGGTACCGCGACCCCGAGCCCCGCCGCGCCGTGGGCCCCGCAGAGACCGCGACGAGTGCGCGTGCCGGCCGCTGCTGCTGCCCAGCAAGGAGGTGAGAGCCA
Organism: Manis javanica; assembly: GCF_040802235.1. Lineage (NCBI taxonomy): Eukaryota > Metazoa > Chordata > Mammalia > Pholidota > Manidae > Manis > Manis javanica. The sequence continues at coordinate 103,795,494 of NC_133162.1, forward strand.
TGGGGTCGGAGCAATCGCGTGGAAGCTCGCCATCCCGGCGGGAAGATGCACGCAGAGGGGAGCGCGGAGGGCGCGGGGAGCTGGGCGAGGGCGGGGACAGCCCTCACGGGGGTGGCTCAGCAGGGGGCTTTCGCCCGCCGCCTCTCCGTCGCCTACGTGGGTGCCCCGGCCGCAGCCGCTCTGCGGGACGCGCGAGTGCAGACAGGGACGCGCCTTGAGGAGCCCACCTGCCCGGGGCAGCCCCTCCCCAGGGGGAGACGGGCCTGCAGAGTCCTTGGGGAGAGGGCTTGTGGGCTTTTCAAGGGACTGTCCAGAGGAGGCTTTGGTAGCGCGGGCTTGAGGCGAACGGCGGGGTAGCAGATGGGCGCTCGAGCGCGGAGGAACCTGGGGGGTCACGCTGCACATTGGGCCGGGCTGGGGTCCCCGGGACTGGGCGAGCAAGGCGGGGTCAGCCACGGGCCAGTGGGGGGGGAGGAAGAGGGAGGCTGGCTCCTGGCCCCAGGGGAGGAGGAATGCGGCGGCACGCGCTCTGGCTCAGGGGACCCACGGAGGCCCCGGGGTGCCCCCCTCCTGTTGGGTTCGGCCGCCGGCCGCGATCCCTTGTGCGCTCCGTGAGGCTGCCTGGCCGGAGAGGCTGCGGGGAGCGCAGAGCCCACACCCGCGCACACACTCCCCAGAGCATGCTCAGTGCGGCCCGGGGAACTTCCTGCCTAGTCGCCAGCGGCCCCGGCCCGCTCCCGGCCCGCAGCTCGCAAAGTTGGGGGCGGAGGGGTTTGGGGGTGGGGGGTGCGGCGCCCGTCTGTGGCCCTTTAGATCCCCCGGCCCCTGCCTCGCCTTTGCTGGCCTCTCCGCGCTGCTTTCGCTGACCACCCGTGCGGCTGGGAACGGGGTGCGGATGTCATCCCCTCTGCCCGAGGCCAAGGTTCGAGGCCGGGTGGCCAGAGGCCTGGCGGTGCGGCCGCTTGCCGCGTGGACCGGGTGGAGATGCGGTCGCCACGCGCGCGGACCCCGCGCCGTGAGCAGACTGGGTGGAAGCGGGTGTGAGCCCGGGGACGTTCGCTCACACTCTCGCTGTCATACACGAAGCTGCGGTTCGTAGCTACCGCGCTGAAGAGGGAAGAGGTGGTGCTTGCGTTGTCCAGCTGCGTTTGGAGCGCCAACAGGGTGCTCAGAGCCTGGACGCGGAGGGAACCAGACGATGCATTGGTTTTCAGAGATGTGCTGATAGAGGTCTAGGGCCCAGTACTTCTGGTACCGGCCGCTAGGCCTGGCGCTGCGGCCCAGTTAGGGAAGGTTGGGCACTTACGGGCCTGGGGGGAAAAGCTGAGGTTTGTATGGGGTTCGAGTGGGATAGCAACAGTGTACCTGTGATCACACTCAGCTCCAAGTGTTAGGAGCAGGATCTCATTCTAAAGAGAGGCCAGTGGGAAGCTGGTGTTCTTCGCTCGTGATCATTGTCAGGACCCGAGCCGCTTGGTTGTTTTTATTCTAAGAGACACCCCTCACCCCAACCCCTCGCCCCGTATTAGCCACCGTGTCACCCACATCCTGAGCCTTGACAGAGGAGCAGAACTCCTTTGTTTTTTGATTCGAGAAAATCATGAAACAGTTTTTCATAACAGGCAAACCATCACAGATCTGCCTTAATAAATGAATTTTTACCCCCTCCCTTCCATCTTGCCTACAAATTATTTTTTGTTGCTATTGTTCAGGGATAAATTAAGTATCCTTAAATTTGATACTGTTAGGATTAGAGCAAAGCTCCTCTTTCTGGGGGCCTTTTTATTTTTCTTCAGTTACCAACTTGATGTTCACATAGTGAACTTGAAGTGGAGAGGTTCTAGAAAAACAAGGTGACAGAGGAAAGGGAAGATGCTGCCGTTTTTGCTCCTTAGGGAAGCTGCTCAAACCTGACACCTGGGTTTAGCAGAGCTGGGGGCTTGGACATAAGGTTTGGGCTTTTCCTTTGGTCTCCTTCTTTGTTCCAGCTTTTCTTCCCAGGTCTGGGACACTTGACTGGAGTGGCTGGCAGAAAGGAGTCTACAGGCCTGGTTTGGGTCTTTACAGGCTTTGCATCTGCACAAGTGGCACCACTTGGTTGTATGATGGACTGCAAGGGCTGGAGGGCTTGGGACTGCCCAGCTCTGCCTGTGATATCTGTGTGCTCCAGCTGATGCTGCAAAGCAGCTCATGGGCTGTTTAATTTTCTTAGTAGTGTGCATTTCAAGTGCTTTGTGTTTGAAGTGTGAATGCATACTCATTTTTATATATTCACACATCCGTATATATATATATATATATGTTCTTATAAAAAATCATGTGCATATGTATGGACATATGCAGTGTTCTTTGGTTGCATCTTGGAGCTGGAAGGACCTCAGGAGATCATAGGAATTCAAGTTTTCTCCCTTTCCATTCAGTTTTCTCAGTTTCAGAATAACTACACCAGCCTTCTGCCCAGCTGTCCTCAAAAAGTACTGAAATGTCAAGTCCTCAGTGATCCTAGCCCAGGGATTTGCCTTTGGTCCTTCCCCTGAGGAGTGCGGCTCCTCAGGATCTGTTCTAGATGGCACTCATTTGACATGACTTCTTCTAATGCTCTGTGTGGCTCAGTCACTGCACAGTCACCCTCAGATTGATTTTGGCAGAGGACAGGCCTGTGTCCCCTGCTGATATGTCTGGAAAACTGCAAAGAGAAGTCATGAGTAAGACTTGGGTGGGAAGTTCACATCCTCTCCTACTCTGTGGTCATCCAGGCAGGTGGTGGCTCTGCTCCTTCTCATGAGGCTTAAAGAGCTGTGGGGACTCATATTATTCCCTCCTCCTGGCTCCCAGACAGTGGTGTGGTGGTTGGGGGTGGTTTTCTATGTGACGTTCTATAGTAGGTCTCAGGAGAGCTTGTGCTGCCAGGCACTTTGTCCCTGGGGTTTTGTTATGGTGGGGGTCAGTTTGAGAAAGGGTCCTGATGTTAAGTGAACAGTTAACCGATAGTTTTGGCTGAAGGAAGGTACATGTGTCCCAGAATCTGGGTATTTAAAAAAAAAAGAGGTAACTTTATATTTGGGGAGGGTACCAGGTGGGTGACAGTTGAGAGGTTTGGGTCAGAAACTTGGGACTTGTTCGTGCAAGTTTTACTAGGCTGCCTTTAAATTTCATAATTGCTTTGAAGTATAGAGGCACTCTTAATGGCCAGAAGATGGTTATACTTTGTCATTTCTGCTTGGAATTGAGTACAGATCTCCACAACCCTGTCTTCTTAAAGATTCTAATCTAAGCCATGCCCCTGTACTGTCTTTTATCCTGTGTCAACATCAGAAAGCTGAGCACAGTTGTGACCTCTGTTCCTGCAGATGTACTCAGTGCGTGTCGACTGGGCGGGCACCATGAGCCATGTGCTGTGCTGGTGCTGGCTATAAAGATATCCTTCTTCAAAATTACCTTTTCACTTTTAATTTATCTGACCTTCGCCTTCAGTGTGTTAATGCAAACTAAGAGCTCCTGGAAGGCCGCCAGGGTGAGTCCCAGGAGCCTTAGTACTATAACCATGTTTTTAGCTGGAAGAGTTGGGACTTGAGCTGTGTTTGTCCACTTGGGCTATTTTATTTACTTACTTGATTTTTCATTGCTACAATTAAATGATCCTTCCCTGACTTTGTTACATCTGGAAGGCTGTATGTGTGCATGAGAGGGGTTGGAGGAATCACTTTATTACTTCAAAATAACCACAGCTGTCTTGCCTGAACACATAAGCTTCTGGAAAGCAAACAGGGGCCTTCCTGTTGGGGCCTTTGGTTCAGCCTCAAAAATCTGGACAGGCCAAGGGGGATAAGCTGTCATGGCTGGGTTTGGTGGGGGCAGTTCTCTCTAAACAGGCACCCCCACTGCCATGCCTGTGTTCATGCCTGCTGGACCCAGGGCTGCAGCTGGGGCAGTTACCCCAGATGGCTAAGGAGTATTTCTTCACCCCATTACCCGTGAGCTCAGGAGTCAGGTGTATCCAAATTCTTGTTACTTGAAAGAGCTAAGTACTGGTGTTTGCAATTAATTTCTTTAGAAAAAATTCAATACTTCATGGTTATCCCTCAAATAATAACAGCTTCACTTATTTGCACCCCTCTGATACTTGTGGCTGGCCCTTAAGGGAAAGTGTGCAGCCTGCACTCGCCTAAGTTCCACTCCTTAGTGTTGTAGTTTTGAGCACAGTGTAGAAGTCCTGTCATGCTGGAAAGATACTGTTCCTAAGTATTCTAAACAAAACAGTCTTCCACTGTAATAGTTTTGGATCTCTTTTGTCTCTCAGCCCACCCATAGGAGGGGTTGTGTTAGTGATCAGCATAGAGATTGTATTTTTTGCTGGAGAAATTTTGAGAACAGGTGGGTGAGAAAATAGAAACTCTGGTGATGAAAAAATCAATTTTCTATTATTGACATGATTGTGAATGATTTTTTTATATTTCCTATGCCCCTCACTACAACACTGCAGTAGGTGGTGTTGTTATTTCCGGTTTATACAGAGGGAGACCGAGACATTTGGAAGTGCTGAAACCTGACCCAGTTCACACAGCTAGCAAGTAGCAGGCTGAGGATTCGAACCCAGGCAGTCTTAAGTCTAGAGTGCATGTTAGCTAGACTATGCTTAGTTGTTCAGGCTAGCAAGCTCACCCTTCCTTTCTTAGCCAGCACCTTCCTTCCAGCCAAAGCCAAGAAGAGGCTTAGACACTATGGGGCTGGAAGGGGCCTTGGGGATCCCTCTGGATCCCTTCTCTTTCTGTCTGAGGTCATTGGAGTGCAGACAGGTAGAAGAACTTGCTGGAAGTCTCACCAACAGGCAGCAATCACAAAGCTGGGCCTCAATTGGTCCCATGGGAGCAATTGATAACCAATGATAAGCTGTGTGCCACCTTTGCTTATGGAGTTGGTCCAGGAGGAGAATATGACTGTCTTTGGCTATTTGCCCCTTCCACTCCAAGAACCCCTAGAACCCAGCTTCACCTTGGGATTTGGCTGGTGAGCATGTGGGCGTGTCCAGGTCTCTTGGACATCCCCAAATGGGAGAATCTAAGCGACTTAACATGCCTTTAAGGGAGGTGTTCCCTTCTCCATGCCGCCTTTTAAGTTTGACATTTTAAGAATATAGTCTAGCGTGGATTTTACATTTCACTCAGATTTTCTCTCTTCCTCTATGCTTCTCTGTCTCTGCCTCTCTCTCTCTGTGTCTCAGGGCTCCTGGGCCCTCTTTGAGCATTAATTTTCATTCTTTAGGAGCATGGAGTGGGCAAGGGGTGACCTGGCAGAGGCATCAGGGCTATTCCTTGACAGTTCCTTAATAAGGGTGGGTGGGGATATTCGCAGTGGTCTCTGGAATCCTACCTAGAAACATAGCTGAGGCCCTGCAGAATATTCCCTGCAGAATAAATCCCTGGGATTGTCCCATTTCCTGGAATTTTCCCATCGAGCATAGCAGTGCGCCCATTTCCTTCCATTTTATTCCTTATATATGACCCGGATTGCATCAGGTGCATCTGTGCTCTCACCTGCTCCTGATTCCGAATGTTTCTGGTTAATAAATAGTCCCTAGCTGCTTAAGGAGTTTAAAGTCTAGGCCTGGCCAGGGCCTGCACAGAATAGTTAAGTTCAGTTATGAGGCAATATGCAAATGTGACCACATTAATTCAGTCCACATGACCAACTGTGGGCCTCAGTTCTTATGTTGAAAAGTACAAGGGGGTTGAAAGAGCTCCAAAGTTGTGTTCAGTGATAATGTTGTATAAGCCTATATGTGTGGCAGAGGAGTAGAGGGAAGAAAGAAAATTCCCTTATTGAATAAAAAAGCAAACTCACATTGTTATGTGGTAGACTGTCTTGAGTAGGCAGTTGAAATGCTTACCTAGGAAGAAACCAACCCTTTATTATAACTATCTTTTGGGATGTTAATTTGTGTATGTTTAGAAATAAAAAGCCTTGGTCCCTATTTCTCAACCTAGAAATAACCTGCTTCCCTAAGTAAAGCTAGTTTGGGAAATTAAGATTCAAGGAGTGCATGACCAGGCTCACAGTGTTCTGTAGTTACAGGGCCAAGTGCCCTGGGGAAGGTGGCTAAGTATTTACACTGCCACAGGCTGGGCCAAATTCTGTTTATATGCCTCATCCCTCTTCCCTGTGAAACAACTACACTGAATACAGAGAGTTTGATACCATTCTTCCTGCAGCTGTTTTTTTTTTTAACCATCTGTTATTCTCAACTCTCTGATTGTTTTATTTACTAGTGTTCATGCCAATGAGGAGTTTTCTCTTAGGCATCTTGCTTAGGAAAGCACGGTCTCTACCTCACGCTAAATAAGATCTCTGTTTCTTTCCCTTGGGTACTTTTCCAGTATTTCTGTTTGCTGTACTTCTCTTACCCCTGTCTTGTAATTTCTCAGAGCCACCAAGGTTCAAGGCAGCACTAAGTGGGGATTTGGAAGGGAAAGGGCACCTAACTTCATCTCACTTCCCAGTGTTGTTCATCATGAGTGCCCAGTCTTACATGAGACCTTTGCAAACACAGCTTCAAGCACTCCCAAGGCCGTGGGGATTGCCTTCCCTCTTTATCAGAGCTCTTGTCTCCAGTGACCAAGAAGGGTGCATATTCCTCTCCTCTCCTTATGTGCTTTCTAATAATTATGTTTGCTGGATTTTAAGCAACATTGTTATGTAGGTGATCATTCACTGTATATTATTGAGTACATACAGATGTAATTCTCCTGGATACCTGTTATGAACTTTCTTCTATAGGTTCACCATTCCTTATTTGCTATTCTGATACCCAGTGAACTCCAGAAAGAAAAGAAGGAGTTTAGAGCTCTGGTGGGCCCAACTGGAAGCTCCATTGCCTTGCACAGGGCCTGATGCCAGAGTCACATGATCAGCGGGGCAGCCTGGCATCGTGGGTCAACTCCAGATGGGCAGGTGAGGCCTCACTGCAGTGAGCTGGCTGTCTTCATGCAGTTCTGTTCAGTGCTCTATGAAGTCCAACAAAGTGGGACTGTGTGTATGTGTGTGTGTGAGAGTGTGTGTATGTGCATGTGCACATGCATGTGTATTCACATCTACATACCACTAGGGTGTAGTTGTGGATCTGGAATAGCCATCAGTGAAATGAATTCTGTAGAAAGTTTCTGTGGAAGAACTTCATTAGTATGGTTTTTCCCTTGGAACATGTCTTGGAATTGCATGGTAATGTTTTTATTGTACCTTCATATAGACTGCAATAAAGTGTTTTCCATGATAACGAGTTGCTTATTCCATCATCATGCCTTTTCTCTAATTGCCTCTATAACCGGAATCAGATGCAACTGTCTATTTTTGGTGCCATGCCTGGGTAGTGTTCTCCAAGTTCCAGAGTTTCTTCCCAGCCCAGTGGTTTCAAAGGACACTTTTCTATTTCCTCATTGTCAGTCTTTAGTGTAAAGATTACAAGTTTACATAGTCCTTCTGTTACTGTTGTAATAAATAACCACAGACTTAGTGGCTTAAAGTAACACAAATTTGTTGTCTTATAAATCTGTAGGTCAGATGTCCAGCAGAGGTTTCATTGGCTAAGATCAGGGTATCCATTCCTTCTGGAAGTTCTAGTGTGAATCTGTTTTCTTGCCTTTCCCAGCTTCTACAGACCACCCACATTCATAGACATGTGCCTCCTTCCTCTACATCAGAACCAGCAGTGTTGAGCTGAGTCCTTGTTCCTCTGCCGGGAGGCTGGCTCTCTGGCCACAGACGGACGGGAAAGGTTCTTTGATTATTAAGAATCTATGCGATTAGGTTGGGCCCACCTGGATAATCCAGGCTAATCCTCTCATCTGAAAATCCTTAATTTAGTCACCAGTCCTCTAAGGTGACATATGGACAGGTTCTAAGGCTTAGGGCTTGAACATCTTTGCCACCATTTTCCTGCCTCTCATAGTCCTCAAAACTTTTTGTGAAGAAATGGTTTTTTACTCTTGATGTAAATAAACTCTTTTGTGAAGGAACTTTGTGGTCACAGAGATACACTGATTTCTTGGTTCCTCATCTTTTTGAATGGATTCAAATCAACTGTTTGCAAAACACACTAAGATTTGAGTTGTGCCATGGGTCAGACATTGAAATATGCACATTTACATCTTCCAGCCTCTGGGATTGTCAGGTGTCCTACTGTTACAATGAGAAAACTGAGCTGTGGCAGAAACTTGCCCAGGGTCATGCAGCCAGAAGTGGCTAAGCCAGGGTACAAAAGTGAATCTCATTGATTTCCAAAGCCTCTGCTCTTCTCACTTGGCCTTTCTGCCTTAGAAGTGATAATAAAAAAACAAAATAAGAACTGGTAATGGGAAAACTTAATGTAAAATCTCTCTGCTTCCGCCAGGGTGATGGCAAACGAGAAATACTGCGAGTGGTAGACTGACACACTCAGGACCTGATGAACAGGCCTCCCACTCTTTGCCTTGTTACTTTGTAGTCCCCTTCCTTTCCCTCCTCCACCCCTGGGCTTAGTCACATGACCTGCTTTGGCTAGTGGGATGTTAGCAAATGCTGAGTGAATGGTTATAAAAGAGCCTACATGTTTCTGATTGCCTTTTACACAGCTGGGCTTGCTCTCTCATGTCCACTCCATCTCCATTAGAACATGTCCAGGCTAGCCTGATGGAGAGACCTGAGAGACACCCGTTGGAGTGAGCCCGGTGGGGTCAGCTGAGGCCATCCTGGACCAGCCAGCCCCCAACTGAACTATCAGCTGCTTGAAATCTCCCGAGACTCTTGAAGATCAGCTAAGCCTGTCCTAGATCACCAGAACCACCTTGCTGGCCTGTAGAGTTGTGGAAATGGCTGATGCTTATTGTTTTAAGCCACCCAGTTGTGGGGAAGTTTGTTATACAGCCTTTGCTAACTGATACCTTGCTCATTTCAGATATTTGAATAGCATAAGTATTTTTAGTGTCCTTTTGAAGATTATGTTGGACCATTTATAACTAATTAATATTGTTTTTAAACATTTAATATATTTTAAAATGTTAAGATTATACTGTAGGCCCAAGACCTTGCCCATAATAGCTTACAAAAGATTTTTCTTTTTTTTCTTTTTTTTAAACATGAGAGTCCTTTAAACTGTTACCAGTTGCAGTCAGGAGCAGACTTGTTTTCCCTTCTCAAACTATTTATTATTTCCAATATGGTGGTGTTTGACCCCCCCTTCCCCCAACCTATGGTAAGAAATACATATTGACTCAGAACTCACATATACATGTACATACAGCAAAAAAGTTTGCATGTAACAGTGCTTACCTTTCTACTCATGTTTTCTATTCTATTTCATTTCCTTAAAAAATGCAAACCAGGAGTTAGCACCATGGCTGCTGTTCATTCTGTAAATAAAGTTTTACTGAAACACAGCTACTCCCATTTGTTCACGTGTTGTTTATGGATGCTTTCAAGTTCCAATGGCAGAGTTGAGTAGTTGTGAGAGATTATCTCTCTGTAGTAAAACCTGATTTTTTTACTATCAGGCTCCTGAAGAAAAAGTTTTCTGACACTTGCACTGAGTTGATTTCATAACCCATCAGTTAGTTAGACCATCCATTTAGAAGACACTTGTTCAAGTGACCTTGAGCTCTCCTGATACTCTCCTGGAAATTACACTGAACAAATCTGACGGATGTGAAAACTTAACTTTTTTCCTTTGTTATACTCAGATTTTCTCTTCTATTTACTTAGATTTAGCAATTAAGTTTTTGCTATTTAACTTGTACCTGATTGACTTATATAGCAAACTTTTCAAGCATTTCTAAAATGTTTTGTTATGAGCAATATTATGCACCCTCCCCTTTTCTAATTTAAATGAGGCCTTCTTGTGGAAACTAGCTGGAATTAAAGTGCACACAAATTCCATTGAAGTTGTAGTTATTTATTCATTAGATTCTAGCAGCACCTTTTCTGTGATGGAGACCATTAGTAGAAGAGTAGTAGAACAGTGATCTTGGCTTCTTTTAGAACACCCTTCTGGCAACTGGTCCTTATTGCCACATTGCTGATTGAAGATGATTTCTCGGCATAATTAAGTTTAGATACATTAAATCATGAACTTTGGGGGTTGGAAAGATTTTGGGAAAAAATTTCTTTTTCACTCCAACCAGTTGGGCCCTTAAAGGCCAAATTCTCCAACACCTTAATTGTCTAAGCCTGTCAAAAGAAGGACAACATTGTTGGCTAATGAGATTGAGGAGGAGGAGCTGAGGTGGAAAAGGATTCAGGGTGATCTGGATATATCTTCCTAGAATTGGAAATGCCAGGTGAAGAATGTTCACTGTCCCATTTGTTTATTTGGCAGTGAGAGCAGAGTCAAAATAAATGAGCTTCAACTGCACTGTGAAGAGCTTAGGTCCAATCTGAGGAATGTCTCCCAAATATGGTAGGTCTTTAGCATTATAATAGGTTCTCTTGGGCATTTTTGATGTTAGCTGCCTCCCTTGGTTCAGGCAGGGGACCATCCCACAAGTGGTTGGATGTGTGTCAATAATAAAGACTCTTTTGGGTGCTAGCAACAGGAGCCTGATAGAGTTTACCTCTGCAAAGTGGAGAATTCACATTCGGCTACAGGAGCAGGAGCCACCTGCAGCCTGGGTGCCCCAGAAACTCCCGTTACCTCTTCTCTGCCTCCATCTGCTTGGCTGCTTAGTTCTTCTCCCTGCTTTGTTCTGCTTTTCTTGTCCCACAGTGAGGGCACATATTACTGGATAAGCCACCCAGCAAGACTGGTCTTTCTCTCCTAATGCAAATTCCAGTTTTCCTGGGGGGTGTCCTCTGAGTGACACAGCTTTACATCATCACCCAGAGGTAGGCAGAGCCTGGGGGCTGCAGTATGGATTTTGGCTAGCTCTTGGAGCCTTGCGGGGGCATTTTAGAAACTTGTGGGGCAGTTTTGATTGTCAGTGATTGAGGGGTGCTGCTAGCACTTACTGGGTAGGGACCAGGTGGTAACCATTTGCAATGGACAGACCAGTCTTACACTTCAAAATATATCCTGTGTCCCACTATGAGATGATCATGGACAACAAAATCTGTTTATTCCCTGACCTAGAGACCTAACCTACATGTAAATAAAGAATATTTTGCATGTTTTAAGTACACATTGACTTTCCCAGTTGATGAGGAAAGACTGTATCTTGTTTTGTTGGGAAATTTACCAAGAGGTGTTTGCTATCTTAGCAAAATCATTCATACCACCTATGGCATCTCCACATTAGTAACTGACACGTTTTTTGAATTTACATTGAAGTACAACATCTAAGACCCCATCATGATTTGTAGATTGGTCTTGCACACCCAACTAATTTCATATTGACATATTCTTAACACTAACCATTTAAAAAATAACCAACAGTGGCCCATGCATGGGGTGCAACTGACTGAAAAAAAAAAAGGAGAGAGCACAGATGTTTGCCCCATACTGCTCTTCTCCATTGGTGGTGAACTCTTCATTGTGCAGACCCTCCTCCTTCCCATATGTGTGGTTTATGGCTCCTGCTGGGCCAGGGCTCACTTGTGGTGTCCTCCTCATTCTGGAAAAGCCGAAGGGGTACGGGTTGCAATCAGATTATCATGTGAATTTCCTTTGAGCAACTGCAGCCCACTTTGCAGGGCTTCAAGGGGATCTGTGAGCTTGCATGGGAAAATATTACACCTTGAGTTTCACTAACCTCTAACCAATATCGAGCAATTCCTTAACTGTTTCTTTTTTGGCCACAAATCACAGTAATATTAGCATGTCCATGACTTTGTCACCAGTAGTAATCCAAAATTTTCATATCACACTATATATGGCATGGATGTCTTGAAATACCAGTATTTGTTATGATATTAAAATTGTGGTAATTACACCTGCTACTAGTGTTCTTAATAAACACATGCATTATTATATCACAATTTAAAAATCATTTTGGTAACTGTATTTAAGTATAATTGACTTCCTCCTTAATCCCACATATTGCAGTTTATGCATTAAAAAGTTCCCGAGAAGGGGTCTTTTGGTCTCACCTAATCCTGAGAATGGGTCGATGGTACAGAAACCATGGAGTAGAACTGTGGAGTGCTTGCACACTGCACCCCTCACCACTGCCCTGTCTCTTCTGTTTGCCCAGAATTGTACTCTGCAGCTGTGGCCTTTCCCCAAGACTGCCAGATAGGGGTGTGGAGGGGGTATAGGCTTATCTTCAGTTGGCCTCTGTTCTTTGACAATGTTAGAGAATTGAGTGTGATCACCCTTGGCTCATTCTTTTGTCATACACGAGGAGGCAAGTTTGTCAGAACATTCCCTGGCAAGGCTGTATTGATCAGTACAAGGCCCATGATGCATTTAAAGCCAAAATGTTCTGATAATTGAATCCTAAACAGAAATGTGATTTCTGGTTCACTTTTTCAAATGGAGAAAAACCACAGACATTCTGCAGGAAAATTCCTTATATGCATACCAACTTCTGTTTACTTCTTCCTGTGCTTCAACAGTTGCATAATCACAAAGCACCTCTAAGAAGTATCCCATTGCCCAAGAAATAATGTCGCACAAATGGCTGCCAGGGGTGTTTCCCTGTTACCATATGGCTTGTGGGGGGAGGGGTATTTCCTAGAGAAGAGGATTTGGGATGGAGGTGGACAGTGCCATGGGTGTGTACTTCCTCCTGGTTGTGACCTTTCCACCGAGCGAGCCCAGCCGGGAGGGCTGTGCCTCAGCTCTTGCTGAATTTTTGGGAATGGTGTCAGCCTTTTTCTTTCTGAAAACCTCTTGGTAGGACATGGCTTTGCTACTGAGTAGCCCACTGCTCTGTTCCTTGCTGTCCTCCAGACACAGTCAGTATTATGCTGCCTTGTGCATTTTTTCCTCTCCAGCTTCTAAGTCTATATTTAGAGCATGAACATGCTAAACATTTCCTTTCTAATTCTTTAGAAGTTGAGCTTGGGGAGGGATCCTCAAGCATTCAATACTGATATCTTGGACAACCATGTTAAATAATGGTGGGAATAAAATGTTTTCATTTTCTGTTTCAAAGAACATGCTGAGGATTGGACTTGAATAGTTTCAGATTTTTAGCCTTCATTTTTTTATGGGTTTAGGAATTGATCACATTTCTCACTGAGTCAAAGCCACTCCCCTTAAGGAAGTAGGAGCAGCCCCATTAATGTGATATCTGTTACTGCTTGTGTCAGAGTAAAGAGAACATTCGTGTATTTAACAAACTTATCAATAAAGTGACAGCATCTCTGTCTTTTTGTAAAAGGGAACAGCCAAGTTCTGTTGCTTACTGAGCAGCTGATTGCTATTACAGATTCACGTGGGTACTGTTGTGTGGGTGCTAGTCAACCTGATTTTTAAAGTGAGATACCCTCAGATCCTTCTATTGAGAAACTCATATCATTAGATTGGTAAGGTCAGTTTTTTTGGCTTAAGAAAGCAGGAAATTCACCAAATTCATTGGCTGAGGGGTGCTGATTTCACTAAGTTGAAGGGTCTCTGAATAGCTCCCCCAACCCACATTCTGAGTCACATTCTCTTGGTCTGTTTCTCATAGAGGTTTGGTTTGGGATGAATTTTGATCTTCATCATATCCTTGTGGAGAGAGTAAATAAAGTCCAGAAGCTCTAGATAGATTACAGGAGTTTAAATATCTGTGAGTGATTCGTCTCCTGATCAGATGGAGGACAAAATTATTTGTGCAGCTGCTAGACACAGATAGATTGCATTACCATTTTATAGACGTCATCACAGTGAAAAGTAGAAAATACAGGTCCGTCTTCAAACTGAGAATTGAAAGGTGAGGACCTTCCAGAGTCGTGCTTTTCCACAGAAGTGGCCCTCTTCAGCATGTAGCTGGTGTACAGGGCAACACTAGGCATTCCTGAGGACCAGGCCTTGAGCACATGTCTAATTCCATGCTTATGACAACCCTGTAAATTAGAATCCCTTGTTTTCATTGAATAAACTTTGAACAGAGGTGTGGAGGTTTTGTGTATCTTGTCTGTGGTGACTCACTTAATCATAAGGTGCCCATGTAATTTATCAGCCAAACTTGACTTGAGAGTGAAAGTGCTAGCAGTGATTGTACTGGGGTAACAGATGTACATGGGGACACTTGGCCCCCCTGCGAATGACGTGCAGATCGGGGTTCTAATCCAGGTCACTGATGCCCAGGCCTCCCTGTTCTCTCTTAGCTGCATTAGATCAGGCTGCCTCATCTACAAGTGAATTGATACGGCACACTGAATAACTTTCTGAAGATGAGTTCTGCCTTACGTATGGGCCATAGAGAAATTCTTCTAAGGCTAGGTAAAAAGTTGCCTTTGGCAAGAGAAATGGCTCCTAGAGATCTTCTTTATATAAAAACAGAGGGGGCTTTGTTGGGAAGGCAGATGGTTTTCTCTTCCTAAAACCTGGCTTTCCAATTTTTTGTTAAAAGAATGGATCTGCTTTAGCATTTATAAGAAAGGTAAAGTGAAACTCATAAAATCTCATATCCAGGGTAAACATCTTCATAGCCCACGGCTGTTGTGATACAGAGTGATAGAATGAATTCTTCACCGGTAATGTGTGTACATGAAATTTACTACCCCTGTTTTTACCACTCTGCCCATTGCTGTTATTGTACAGGCCATCTTGTGTGTTATAATCATTACTAAGAGACCGCTGAGATAAAATCCCAGCATCTGAATACATTGCACCAGATACAAGTATCTGGCTTGCGACAGGCCTCTGTGAGCCTCAGACACACAGTTGTGAACACATGTAGCAGAGGTGCAGACATGAAGACAGATGATGCTCCAGCTACTTATAACTGATATTATAGCCCAACCATGAGAAGTAGTAGAGACCAATGCACAGCACTCCAGGATTGATGCTTTCACTGTGTCATGTTCTCTTGCTGCCTTCTAGGCCAGTTGAAGGGTGAAAGCATAAGTGTCCTTACACAGCAATTCTGTAAATACCATGGCCTCAAAAAGTCCTGCTGGACTGCCGTCCATCATCACGTGCCAAACAATGAGGTGCCGTTCAGCAGCCACTGCTGGAGACCTGAAGCGAGCTGGTGGGTGCGTGAGAGTTAGGTTCGATTGGGAATTTGGGGTCTGGCTTTTGGCTGAGAGCTGTCACTTGGCTTTGATTCCACACCCAGGTTTGGGGAGATCCACCTCCTGAACCTTAGAGCATCCCAGGAGGATTGAATCTCAGAGAAGGCAAGAGGGAAGTTTCTGGCAATGAAGCATCAAGCCTGTCCCCTTTGGAGTGACCAGCGCGACCAGGACAGGGACTGTGGGGGCTCAGGGATCACGCACTTGTGATTTGATTTGAACTGTTCCCTGAAGAATACAGTGGTTTCTGGTAGTTCTTCTGAAGATCTGGACTTTTCCCTGCAAATAAGAGAACCACAGATTACAAGTCAGCGAAAAGGAAAACAGGGCTGGAGGAGAGACATGAAAAGGGAAAGCAAGGGGACAAAAGAGGTGGCCTGGGTGTCAAGCAGCAGCCTCTCTGCTGTGGAAGATGAAAGACTGTGGAGGCTGCATAGCTGCTGTGTTGAGTCTTCTTAGAACAGGGCAGGAAATCTTAGCTGGGAGGTCAGGAGTTCTAGGGGCTGGCTCTTTCCCTGCATCTAACTGGCTTTGTGAGCCCCTGAGTCATCTGCATAGTAGCCAAGTTGGGTCCTGACTTCTGGCTCTATGAGTCTTTGGTGGTGAGCCACTGAACCATAGTGGTAGCGCTCACCAGTGCAGCTGAGTACTTACATGGCAGCTTGGGGGCACAGAGGTGAGTGCAACGCCCGACCCTACTTCTAGGGGGTGACCCTGTCTTCAGCCTTTCCATTGCTCCAGTCATATGAGGAGCAGCTCTTAATGAAGCGTTTATTATATGCTGGGCATTGTTATGGATACTTTCCACTGATTTACATCTATTAGCTCCTATAATTCCCCCCATAACCCTATGAGGTAGGTACAACTGTTCTAATTTTAGAGATGAGGAAACTGAGGCACAGAGAAGTGAAGAGTAATTGGTCCTGGTTTTCACAGCTAACAAGTGGTGGAGCCAGGATTTGAACTCAGGGAGCCTGCCTCCAGAGCCCACACCCTGCAGCACTGTCTGGTATTCTTATCTCTGTGGCTGGCCTGTCGGCTGCCTGAGGGCAGCAACCATGTCTGCCTTGTTAACTATTTGTATTCCTAGTGCCTGGCCCAACAAAGGAAGGCTCTTGGGGCATTGTTATTGGATGGATGGGTGGGTGGATGGATGGATGGATGGATGGATGGATGGATGGATGGAGGGAGGGAGGGAGAGATGGAGGGAGGGAGTAGATAAGCAGGTTCTTCAGGGAACTTAAGGTCTACAGGAGAAGACAGATCCGTGAACACCTAATGTGGGTCAGTGTCAGGCAGGAAGGGTGCTTAGTCCAGTCTGGGGCATCAGGGATGCCTTCCTTGGGTGGGTGATGCCTGAACTGAGCCTTGAAAGATGTGCAGAATTTGGGATAATCAGGTGGGAAAGGCGTGACGAGCAGAGGGGCCAACTAACATGGCCTCAGCTGTACTGAACACACAGGGCGAGGCAGGGGCCATTGGAGAAGCGCCGGGTCAGGAAAAGCCATCCCTGGGAAAGAGTTTGGGCTTGCTCCTGAAAACAGTAGACACCCCCTGAAAGGAGTTTGGCAGGGGAATGACATGGGCCACTTTGGATTTCGATGGGGTGTCCTGGCTCTAGTATGAAGGGTAGAAGGAAAGGAACGGGGTTGGGGCAGGGGTGAGGCAACTACAGTTGTCCCAGCAAGAGATCATGGGAACCTGCAGTGGAGAGAGGGTAAGGAGAGAGATGGCTAGAGGGGCAGGAGGTGAGGGCGACCAGTCTCTTGGGGCATGTTGTGATCAGGGTGTCCTAGGGCTCCTGGGGTGCTCTACAGGTGCTCCCACGAGAGTGCGAAGCTGGGCTGAGCCTGGTGGGGAAGGCCCAGGGTGAATGTGCATTTAGGCATTGCCTGCATCAGGTGGTGGTGAAAGCCAGGAGGGTGGGTGATATCAACCTCCCAAAACAGTGTTACTGTGGAAGAGCCAGTCCCTGGAAGCTGAGTCAAAGAGGCCCTGAAGGAATGTTTAGAGAGGGCTGGTCCTCCCAGACTACAGCGTGGCCACTGATAATCCTCACTGTAGTGAGAAGTTTTTGAGCTCTTACAGTTATGAGCACTTTGGGGACTTATACTCATTTGTTCTTGATAAAAATCTGTTAACTTTGAAAAGAAAACTGGCAGTTAATGCCAGCAAAAATGGGTTTTTCGGGAAAAGCGGAGAATTGCAATTTGCAAAAAAAACAAGCGCTTGTCGAATCATAGGCAAGTCTGGAGAAGAAAGGAGAGGACCCCTCAGCTAGAGGGGAAGGGGCAGGGCTGGGAGCGGCTGTTACAAACAGAATCCCTTGGTAGGAAAGAGGGAGATGACGTTTCTTGGCTTCTTTGGACGAGTTGTGACAATCTCATTGGCTGGACTGTTGCTGGAGGAGGAGAAAAACCCTCCTTCCCGGTTGGTAAAATAGTAGCGAAAGTGGAATCACCTTGCAACAGTACTCTCCTCCTGCTGGGTCTGCACTTGATGAGTGGCGGTCTGTGATAGCTCCCCCTGCTGGCCTCCTGCTCCATTACAGTGAGGTTTCTTTTTTTTTTTACGATAATAAAATTATTTTATTTGCTTTTTATTGAAATATAGTTGACATACAATATTAGTTTCAGGTGTACAGCACAGTGATTTAACAATGATATACTTTACAAAATGCTCACCACAATAAGTGTAATTAACCATATGTCACTATACAAAGTTATAATATTATTGACTATATTCCCTATGCTGTACTTTTCACAGCCCTATGATTTACTTATTTTATAATTGGAATTTTGTACCGCTTTGTTCCCTCTACCTATTTCACCCATCTCCTTCCCTCCTCCCCTCTAACAACCACCGGTTTATTATTTGTATTTATGAAGTCTGTTTCTGTTTTTCTTGTTTCTTCATTTGTTTTGTTTTTTCAATTTGCCATATAAGTGAAATCATATAGTATTTGTCTTTCTCTATTTGACTTATTGTATTTATTTATTTATTTATTTATTTATTTTGGTATCATTAATATACAATCACATGAACAGCATTGTGGTTACTAGGTTTCCCCATTATCAAATCCCCATCACATACCCCATTACAGTCACTGTCCATCAGCATAGTAAGATGCTATAGAATCACTACTTGTCTTCTCTGTGCTATACTACCTTCCCTGTGACCCCTCCTACATTATGTGTGCTGATCATAATGCCCCTTTTTCTCCTTATCCCTCCCTTCCCACCCATCTTCCCCAGTCCCTTTCCCTTTGGTAACTGTTATTTCATTCTTGGGTCCTGTGAGTCTGCTGCTGTTTTGTCCCTTCAGTTTTTGCTTTGTACTTATGCTCCACAGATGAGTGAAATCATTTGGTACTTGTCTTTCTCCACCTGGCTTATTTCACTGAGCATAATATCCTCTAGCTCCATCCATGTTGTTGCAAATGGTAGGATTTGTTTTCTTGTTATGGCTGAATAATATTCCATTGTGTATATGTACCACATCTTCTTGATCCATTCATCTACTGATGGATACCTAGGTTGCTTCCATTTGTTGGCTGTTGTAAATACTGCTGTGATAAACATAAGTGAGGTTACTTTTTATTAATTGTCACAAACCCTGTGAGGTGTTACTCTGACCCCCATTGCACAGATAAGGAAAGTGAGGCACAGAGGTTAAGTCACAATTCCCTAAAGTCACATGCATCACATGACCAGAGGACCTGGTATATCAGGCCCCCAAAGTTTTTATTGCCTTTGTCAATATGCAAATCTCTGAGGACCGTTGGCACATCCCACCAAATCATTTCATTTGGGGGCTGACAAGGGGAGGAGGGTGTTGAAGCTGTCTTGAGGGCATGAGGCAGTAGGCTCAAGGTGGGTGTTTGCTTTGCTTTTTAAAGGATGAGAGGGAGCCAGCTCAGGAGATTTTGAGGATAATAGGCTGCAGAGACCCAGGGTTTCAGGACATATGCACCAGGTGATGGAGCAGAAGGATGGATAGGAGAGGAGGTCTTGTAGGAGGTGGCAGAGGCTGGAGGGAAGAAATCGGGAGCAGCAGAGCTGTTGCCAGAACTGGAGGGGTGTTGTGTGATTCCATTGAGAGGAAATAGTCAGAAAAAGTAAATCCACAGAGACAGAAAGCCGGTTAGTGATTGCCAGGGCCTGGGAGTGGGGGAGAATGGGGAGGACTGCTTAATGGACCCAGTGTTTCTTTTTGGGGTGATAAAAGTGTTTTGGAACTAGGCAGTGCTGATGGTTGTACAATACTGTGAATGTCCTAAATGCCTGAACTGCATATTTTTAAAGGTTCTTTATATGAATTTTACCTCAAAAAAAAATTGGGCGGAAAAGTAGAAAGGAAACAAAGTGGGTCACATCCAGCGACAAGGATTTTCTGACCCCTGCTTGCCCCCTATTACATTAACAGCCTTACTTTCATCATTTCCCCACGCCTGACATTGTTTTGTTGACTAACAGGTAGGCATCTGTCTGTCTAGTCCTGGACCAGCACCTGGTGCATAGTGGGTGCTCAGGAGATGTTGGAATGCAGGAAAGAGTGGCCGAGTGGGTGGGTGAGGCAGAAATAGAGTGTGGTGGGGTGCTGGTGTGGAATGGTTGGCTGAGGATAAAGGGAAGTGTCCCTGCCTGAGGACAAGGGAAAGTGCGAGTTCCTGATATCACAAGCCTTCGGAGGAGGGCACAAGTGCCGTGGAAACTGCCCTCGTGTTTGGACTTAAGTTTTAGTAATAGTTACATATTCGCTACTTGAAAGTAGATTAACATACAGTAGGGGTGCACACTCACTTTTTGTTAATGGAATGTTTGACCAAAGTAGTTGTGAAGGCTCCTGGTTGGGGAGGTTGGGCGAGTCCTTGGATGACATGTTTCGAGTGTGTCATGAGACCAGGTCACATGACTTGGTGAAACAGAAGCCCTGTGTCTCCTGTGTCTGTCACTGCCTCCTGGTTGAACAACTAGGGATACTTTCTGGAAAGGGCATAAGATTTCTGCGGAGTGACTGGCTCATTGCAAACCCGTTATATGCTGTAGATAACATTTTTTAAGTGATCACAAACCATTTGCTGAATATTTCTTATAGAATTTTAATACCAACTTAAGTAGTTACTGAAATTCACCCCCATCCCCTGCCTGTTTTTTTTTTTTTAATAGGTCATTTTTTTTTCTTTCCTTCTCTTCTGACTTTCTGGATATTTAATTGTTTCCCCTCTCCCCCAACAGATAATAACCTAGGGAAGTTTTTTTTTAAGACCTTGGGATACCATTCTCCTAAGTCTTGAAATTTCAGCTGAAAGTATCTCAAGATCTGAGGAGTAAGGGGCAGGAGAAAGAGTGGGGTCCTGAGCCAAGAAACCTGGCTTCCAGTTTTAACTGTGCTGTTTTGAGCTGTGTGCTTCTGGGAAAGTTGCTTAACCTCCCTGACGAACGGTTTCATTTTAAAATTGGAGAGGTGTGATTATCCGTCTGATAAGGTTGTGAGAAAAATTACAGGAGTTCCTGATGCATATGAAAGTCTCTTAAACGAGCCAGGACTCTGTAGATTCTTGTTCTTTCTCCTCCCTGACCCCACCCATAGTTTCCTCTTCTACTTGCCTCTTGTTTATTTCCACCCTGGTGGAAGAGACAGATAAGAACAAAGGGTGAGTCGCCCAGACTTCCTGTTGGGCTGGTTTAAAGGCGGCCATGATGTTGGTTAGCCTGCTCTTTCCTCACGATCTCTCTCTTGTGGGTTCTCTTCTACAGTCTGTTCTATTTTAAGGAGCATTTCGGGCATCTGAAGTTCTGTTATGATGCTTGCTTAATGTTGAAACAACTCATTAACTAAGTCCCCTCCCCTTCACCCCATTAAATGCCTTCACGAGGAACTGATTTCCCAGGATGGAAAACAAAATAATGCCAGCCTCTTCTCCCTACCCCATGGCAGATACTAAGTCAGAGGAAATCAGTTTCTGAGAACATTTCCAATCAAAATGTGTGAGTACGGTCATTTCAAAAGCCCTCTTGTAGTTATGGAATGGTGAAGCTCCCTGTTTGAAGAAATGGTGATGTTGATGGCTAGCCCCTCACCCCACCACCCTGCTAGCGCCCTGTTTGGGATGTTACCTAGGCTAAGCTTGCAGACTGCTGGGTTCCTGTCTGGGTTTATCTCACTAAAAAGACTCAACTGTTTTATCTGCCTGAAGACGTCATCACATGAGTGCCAGGATCTTGGGATTTGAAAGGAAGATTTTTGAAACTTTGCAAGTGTTTAATCAATAGTTTCCTTTTCATGTAGCGCCACGCTGCTGGGCTTCCCAACCGACTGGGGTTCTGTCCACTGCTTCTTTGACAGCCATGTGCCTGTGTGCTGGGTCTGATCATGCCATTCTCTCCTGCATTTAATCAGAGAACTCTAATACTTCTCGAATGCAAAAGTGTGAAAAGTCATTCTGGACTCTTTAGAAAAGGTTATGAAGAAAAATAGGTCTTTGAGTTACTTGGTCTAGCTCAGTCTTATGCTAAGAAAAGTGTGTAGTGGTCCCTCCCCACTCCAGAAAAATATTGTATTGTTTAGCTAAAAATAACTACCTTTTAATTTATAACTGCAATTGCAACAGAGATATTACTATGTTTTGGGTTTCCTTTTTTTCTTTTTCTGAGAGTGATCTTGTAATATCAATCTCTGCTTTGAAGTTCCTAATTGTTCTATTTCTGTATTAGTAAGATGAGATAATAGTACAGCATTAGAGCCAATTCAGGAAGAGAGCCTAGTGCTGTACCTGGTATAATAGCTGCTCAATACATGGTAAATGCTATTTTAAATTCAGATTAAAGAAGAAAAGCATTCAGCTTCTATGTAAGCAGCGTGACACTCTAAGAAAAGGAAACTATTGATTGAACACTTAGAAAGTTTCAAAAAAAACTTCCTTTTAAATCTCTTGATGTTGGCACTCAGGTGATGGATGTCTTCAGGCAGATAAAACAGTTGAGTCTTCTTAATAGAAGAAATAGGGATTGTTTCACATGAGTGGTACTTGAAAAATATTGCTCTAATTAAAATATACAATGCAGTTGGTTTTCAGACATTTTTCATATCATGAAGGAGCCTCACAGAGTTACTTATAAAAAAAGGAACAACCTCTACTGGAAATTAACATGGGATAAGGTTGAATTTTTTTTTATATTCCCTTCTGTTTGAGATCTTAACACCTCTTGGTAGAACTGATGTTGAGATGAGTGAGTTCTGGAAGCCTGTGCTCTGACAGCGCCCTCTCCTCCGCCTGCCTCACCTGGAATCACTGAACTTGAATGAGAGAAAACTTCCATGTTGATGTACAATGAATTCTAACCAAACGTTGGCATTTTCTTCAGTTATGAACAAAGGTAATAAGTCAAAGTGGCATTAGAAGTATCTCAACTTTGTCACCATTAAATCCTTGTCACACTACAGTTCTAGATAACTGCAAATATTATTTACACTCTCATCCCTGCTTCAAAATGTTGATAGATAACAGAGCTACACTTAGATCTTTCTACTTCTGCATTCCTAAAGAACTTCTCATGTTATGTATCACAATGTAAAAACACTGTGACAACTAACTCTAAGTGTAGTTTGTCTAAATGCTTTGTGTTTCATTTTGTGCATTTAAAAACATTATTCAGAGGAGATATCCAGGGTTTTCTGCTGATGCCAGTGGGTCCATTACACATTGTTAAGACCACCTCTTCACCTGTGGTTTAAATTTTATCCTAAAGGACTAGGAGTAAGCCAGTGGCTCTCAATCCTGGCTGCCAGTTAGGATGCCTGGAGGAGCTTCATGACTCCCAGTGCCAAGCCGTACCCCAGACCCATTACACTCAAAGGTCTGGGAGTGTGACCTGAGTGATTACAGATGATCCCCATGTGCAGCCGAAGTTGAGAACCGTTGGTCTGTATGTTCAGAAAAACCATTCTACTTCCCTCTTTCTGACTCTCTGAATAGGAAGTTACATTTTGTGCTCATGGTAGAAAATTCAAACTATACAGAAGAGCATGTATGTCAGACCTCCCTAGAAAAAAAAATGATTGCTGACAATTTTTGTGTATGACAATCATTATAGACATACACATCCACACATATATCCACAGTGGGGTTTCGCAGTGCATGTTAGACCATACAGGCATACTGTGCAAGTGTTATCACTTATAGAGCATTTTCTTAACCAATTTCTGAGCTAGTCCTTGAGATTGAGTGTTTGGTGTTTTGATTTGTGTGAAACTAGGCAGTCTGATCCATCTAGGCCCAACTCAGGAGTAATTTGGAGACCATGAATCCTTATTTCCCTCTTGTAAGAACTAGTGCAACAGAGTGGAAAGAGCAGCATTGGGGTCAGGCCCATCTGAGTTGCTTATCCATGTAAACTTTGAATCTGTTTGCTCATCTGTCAGATGGAGACAGAAAATGCTTGCTGGCAAGGCTGTTGTGAAATGGGCACGAGGCTGGTGACAGGTAGCTATTATTCATCATCTTCTTGCAGATTGTACTCCCCAAAGGAGCTTGACCTGTTCCTTGGGCCCTCAGGGTTCTTTTTAGCATGCAGATAGCAGAAAGCACAGGGTATGTAAAAAAATCCCTCTGCACCTACTACAGACAGCATCTAACCCCATGCAATAGGGTTCCTATCCTCTGGTTGGATTAGGCGTTGAATTCAAGGCCACACTAAAGATGAATTAGCCTTGGTAAGCTTTTCTCAGCCTTGTACTCAATACCAGGGTAACAAACTCTTAGAAATGCCCTCACATGCTTATTGACCCACATGTTTGCATTTCATCTCACTTGCAAAAGCAATTATGTTTAGAGTGAAAGCCAATCTCAGAGCTCTTGGGGAGGAAACAGAATTCATCCCCAGTGGTTTGAATGAAGACTAATGAACAGTTGCAGAGGTGCTGGCCAGACTCCGTGTGGCACCCGCGGACTGACAACACTGGGAGACATTATCACCACCAGGGCTGAGGGGACACAGGGAGGAAGTAGAGTTTCTGGAACTCAGTGAGTTCTGGAACTGGAGAGGGGTTGTCCAGCAGGAGCTACAGTCAAGAAGAATGGTGCCCAAAGATGTGGCATCCAAGGAGGAAGAGAGCTGGGAAGAAATTCCCTTAACTCTCTCCTCCTTTCTTAAAACCCCCTACTGGGCCTCTGCTGGGCTGAACCAATGGGAAGCCAGCAGGCAGGGGCACCCAGGGGAGCCCAGTCAACAGGTGTCAGCTGGTCAGGACACAGAATAAGGCTGAGAATAGAGGGGGGCAGGGCAGAAAGAGTAACCAGATAGCCAGCATGGAGGCTCTCATATGCCAGAGCAGTGTGAAGTGCCGGTCAGCATGCCGAGCACTGAGACGGTGCAGGCCAGCGCTGTTTGCTTGCCCTTTGCCTCCTAGGATCTGGATGGCAGCTTGTCCACCCCTGTCTTAAAGAAGCACCAGCAGGGCCATTGAGGCAGAGAGAGCAGGAGGAAGAACTTCACCTATTAAAAAGCAAACCCTGAAATCATGATCTGTCATATTTTTCTGAGCTCTGGCTCTCCTGGTATCTGTGTCCAGAAGCTTTTGATGGGAATTGTCCCCCAGTTAATGGTGACCACTGTGCAGGCATGCCACCCAAGTCCTGGGGTCCAGTCAGGGAGATGTTAATTTGGAAACTTCTCTCTTGTTTCTCCTGACACCCATGCCGGGAGATTCCAGTGGTCATCTCTGGTAGCTGGGAGACCACCACTGGTGTAACCCCACTGGCCTCTCTGCAGGTCGGCCTCCTGGAGCTCGGGAAGACCAGGCAGCTTCCATAATTTGAGCCTTCCAATATACTTGAAAGGTGAGAAAGTGCATAGGAGGATTAGAAACACCAGAGGGAATCTCAAATATTTATATATGAGAACTTAACATTTTTTAACACCAAGAAGCATAATACAACCCCTTCGTGCTTTTCACAAAAAAATTAGAGGAGTCACAAAAGCATGGAGACATAGCTCATTATGGGGTGGTCTGGTAATGGGATGCCAGTTTAAAGTCATATGCTGAATGTCTTCTGTTTCAAGCCCATTTTGGTATCTCTGTGACTCCACTGGGAGAAAGTACCAGAAGTCTGGATACGAAGCAGCTGTGATTTGGGCTTTTGTCAAATCTATCCCCTACCCCTCCATGTTCTGTATCCTTTGATTCCCTCGACGCCTTCTCAGATCCAGGTTTGGAAAGATTGAAGGTAGGGGTATGTATGCATTTGGCACAATTACCAGGCTGACAGCTTACAGGGACTTCCTGTAGAGAGCAGAGTGGTCCAGCTCACCACTGTGGCGACAGCCCTTCTTCCAACTCCAGATGTGGACTTTCTTGGATAACTGCCAGCCCACAGAGACTTTACCAAAGGAAAAGAAATAAATGTGGAATCAGTGTCTTTTTTTTTTTTTAATAATAAACTGTCTGCTGAAAGATTTGGGGGCCAGAGACTTGGCTGATGAACCTGGTTTTATATCCAGGTTACATGCAGATGTGATTGAGACTATCTCAGTTTTTAAAGAAAGTGTGAATTGTTCTCCCACTGCAGCTGTATATTAGCAATGCATGAATAAAATAGGGCAGCCTTTTGCCAACTTCAGTTGTGTAAGAAGGACCAAAGTAGCTTATTTAGAACGGAGATGTTAGACCCCGCTGTCCCGAGGCTTCTTGTCTTGCCAGTGGGTTTCAGCCCCAGGCAAGTTCACTCTTGATTCGGTAAGACCGAAAAATGACAATGGAATGTTCTTGGGGTGAAAGGGTTAATACACAACTTTATTCTCACAGTGGCAGATAAAGTGCTAGAATTCCATCTGCTCCAGAGCAACTCTGCATGCAGCAAGCTGGTCTCTGCCTCTGGGCCCCTCTGTCCCTGCAGCTATCACAGTCTCTGTCCTCAGTGCCACCATCACTCCAGCCTCTGCTCTTCTGCATCTGTGCAGCCTAGAGTACTGGGCAGAGCTCTTCAAATAGAGTCAGTAATAACTTATTGCCCACACGTGTGCAGTGGGTGGGCTGGCCAGGGTCAGGTGAGAATCCTCACTATAGGAACTGTCGCGACCCTTCAGGGACCGAAGCAACACGCCCAAGGTCTTGATTCTTCTCTAGGCTTTATTGTTTAATCTCTCGCAGCGGTTACAGCAGTTGTCGGGCAGCTCTTTTTCCCTCCCGGCGGGCTCCCTTATATTCAGTCACCCAACCAATCCGGGACAGTATCATGCGCCACTCTAAGCGGGCAGCACGAGCTGTGCACGGGTACGGAAGTCTGCTGGGCCAATCCCCAACAGGGAAGCAGGCGCCATCTTTAGGGCATTGTCCAGCTAGAGTGGGGCTCAGCCTCGGCCGTAGGCCGGGCCCCCACATCTCCCCCTTTATTGTTTTATAACCAAAGGGCTGTCGGGATCATGCCTGTCTTAGGTCGTCCGGAGTCTGCGGCATTCTTACCCGTCCTCAGGCAACAGACAGCTTAGGTCTGCGCCCTGTCTTAGGTTGATATGTGCAGCTCCCGATCTTACCCGTCCTTGACTACTGATCCAGCATATTAAGCCATACTCTAGGGGAGATGCCTTCCTCTAGCACTGCCATGGCCTGCAACAGGACCTTCCGTTCTCCCCATTGCTGTTTTTGTATGGAACAGACTTTCCTCCCAAGCACGAGGAGGCCCACAATTAGCAATATTCCTATGACACCTACACCTGACCAGGCTTTGGTGGCATTTAACATCTTGCCTAACTGTCTGGACAAGTTGGCAGCTTTAGAATAATTATGAAAAGGAATACCAGTAATACACCCCCGTATAGGAATGGATGCAGCCCACAGACAAAACCTCCCCCAAGAGGTCCAATTGTTCTTGAAGAAGGTTCATGCGTTGGTTGCATTCTGCGTTGTCATTGCCGAGGCAGTGGCCTGGGACAGACCATTCAGCGTCTCTGCCGTAGGAATGGTGATAGGATCCACGGCAGGAGCAGAAGCAGTGCGATCATCTTGTACCTCTGCTCCGGGGTTTTCCACTCTGCGTATCAGACGTTCAGGGACCCAAACGGGGTTCTGCTGGTCCTGTGGAAAAACACAAACCGAGCCTCGGGTCCAGATTATCACTGGGTCCGGGCCTTTCCATGTTCCTTCCAACACATCCTTCCACAAAACTTGAGGCATGTGTTTTGGATTGGATTGTTGGCCGTGCCACTCTGCTGCACTGCGGCCATTTTTGTCCAGTGTTCTAAAATCTTCTCCTATTCCCCGTTTTTGTTTATATAAGGCATTCTTGAGGGTGAGGTGGGTGCGTTCCACCATACCCTGACCCTGAGGGTTGTCTCTAGCTCCCTGCTGCTCTCATGACACAAAAGGATGTCATCCATATAATGATAGATGATTATCAGGGGAAACTGTTTCCTGACAGTTTGTAAGGCCTTCTTTACATACACATGGTGGGGCTATTAGCCATGCCCTGTGGCAATAAACCTTTGACAGTCTCTGGGGTGAAGCGGGATGGAGAAGAAACAGTCTTTGATAATCTCCACTTGCCAGACTTTTTCCTAATTACAAAAATAAGTGTGTTCCATGGCGAGGTAGAGGGCTGGAGGTGACCAGCTGCTATCTGTTCTTGTACTAAAGTGTGGGCTGCTTCCTTCTTTTCTTTGGTGAGGGGCCACTGAGGTACCCACACAGGCCTTTTTAGGCTGTTTTCCCTCAGTGGCCCCGAAGAAAAACCCAATCCTGATCCTCCGTCCCCATCCTCTCTCTAAAGGGGGAAGTATCCTAGTTATGATTTAGATGGACTACGTCGCTAATTCCGCGAACCTTTTGATTTCGTCGCCACTCTGCGAACCTTTTGATTTCGTCGCCGCTCTGCGAACCTTCACTGGCACCTCCTCATTCCATATATTATAATAAACAATGTCACAAACACTAACAGGACACACACACTACACATAAACACCCACCGCAACTGCCTGCTGTCTGCCCTGCCACGTATACTTTCAGTTTACTCGCCGATCCACTCACCCTCCTCGGTTCCCTCTCCCGGTCTGGCCAGCTGACCGAACGGCGTCCAGCGACGATCCTGAAGAGTTACAAGCTCTACTTCATCGACAGGCGCCAGGGTCAGCGGATCAGGTCGCGAGGAGGTTTAACGATTCCTGGGTTTCGGCACCACTTGTCATGACCCTTCAGGGACCGAAGCAACACGCCCAAGGTCTTGATTCTTCTCTAGGCTTTATTGTTTAATCTCTCGCGGCGGTTACAGCAGTTGTCAGGCAGCTCTTTTTCCCTCCCGGCGGGCTCCCTTATATTCAGTCACCCAACCAATCCGGGACAGTATCATGCGTGACCTTTAAGCGGATAGGTGTCACGCGCCACTCTAAGCGGGCAGCACGAGCTGTGCATGGGTACGGAAGTCTGCTGGGCCAATCCCCAACAGGGAAGCAGGCGCCATCTTTAGGGCATTGTCCAGCTAGAGTGGGGCTCAGCCTCGGCCGTAGGCCGGGCCCCCACAGGAACTTTCATTTTCTCTACATGAGGAGTCCACTTTTTTAGCCAACACCCCAGGTGAGTTAAGAAACATACCTTAGAAACAGTGCAACATGGGATGTTGACCCTCATAAGCCTTTTTTAAGGTGCTGACACTTGATCAGGAGATCGTTGGTCTTTTTTTTTTTTAATTAGAGTAGTAAAATTCCTCAGGACCTGCTTTCTAACTGTACTGTTTTGTTTTGACCCCTGTACTTCAGGCAGCCTATCTTTGGCAGGGCAGATGCACAAGTAATTTCCCTGAAGAGGGAGCCTGCTGTCACACGGTGGGAGATGCTGTCTTGTTTAAAAACAGAGAAATAAAACCCTTCATTGAACTTGGTGGTCTCCCTGAAGAAGCTGAGAAAGTAATACAGTGGTATCTGTTTGTTTCAACCCTGTGTTGTTATTAATCCTGTTGCAAATGATAATGCTTTCCATTTGCAGGCTTGCTGTCTCGGAGGAGTTTTATGTATCGCGTACTAGACCCTGCTGGGTGATTAAGCCACTTGCTCGGCATCTTACTAAAGGCCACTCGAGAACGATTTGCTTATGGCAGACTGCACTTCTCAGAGAGTTCACTGAGTGGCATGTTAAGTGTTGCTTATGGTTCCTTGGGGAGGGTCCTCAGGGCTGTGCTATGGGGTTGAGGCCCAGAGAGATGGGGTTTGCCTTCTGATCCTATCCCGTTCTCCTTCCTACATCATTAGAAGCTTTTTGGCTCCTTCAAGTGGGACAGGGACAGGGCTGTAACTCTTCCATTTAAGGTCCATCATTCCATAGGGACAAAGTCCAAGAGCCCTACAAAACAAGAGGTGGTTAATTTAATGCTTTTGTAATGAAAGATGTAGCATTTTTTACCCACCAGGTTTCAATTGAGAATACGGAGACTTTGTGGCTAATTTAGAACTGAGCATGAGGAAGACGAATATGGGACCAATGGGTGGTGGAGGGGATGGATAGTCATGCAAGAGGGAGTTTCAGAGGGGCTGTCTGCCTACCTCTATGGCCTGTCTGCTCCCTTCTATGGCCTTTTAAGACAAAACCCTTCAAAACTCCAACAACCGTGTGGCCTTTTCATGATTGTAGTGAGTGAGGCTGTGACTGATTCACATGAGGAACCAGTATGTTCACTGTCCGCCATTCCCAGTCACCCTCTGAGGCCGCCAAACTCCACACCTGGCCTGTCCATGCTGCATTCAGACACGTGGGCCAGAGGGCCAGCGGGCCAGTGGGCCAGCGCAAGGCTTGTCCTGGGGAAGAGGAAGCCCCGTGGTGCCCTGATTTGACCCCTCACGGGCTGAAGGAGGCCTCTGACTCTGCCTGTTAGTTGGGGAGGCCCCATTCCCAGGCTCTGTAAGATGACGGGTGACTCTGCCCCCGCTTCCCCTTTTTATTTTAAGTCAGGAACACTGATCACACCCCTCACATGCTAAATCTGACCCTGGGAGGGTTCAGTCTTTATCTGCCACCCAGACATTTCTGTTGCTGGGACATCTCTGCTGCCATCCCCCTGGCCCTGGCCACTGCCATTTCTTGATTGGATGGTGCAGTGGCCTCTGCTTCCATTCTCCTCCCTGTCCACACACTGTCCACCTCAAGTGTTTGAGAACTCAAACCTGCCCATTATCACAAGCCTACTGCTTCTTCACTCTCTGTCTGAGAGGCAGTGTGGTGAGGTGGTCAGGAGCTTGGGGCTGAGGTTGACCGGCTGGGCTCTGATCCTGTGCTTGCTGGGTGACTCGAGGCAACTTCATTAACTTCTGAACTTGTCTGTAAAATGGAGATGATGGTGATAATAGGACCTACTTAGGGGTTGTTGTAAGGATCACATTTTTATGTGGAGCATTTGGACCAGTGCTGAATGAATGTTAGTTATTATGTTTGTTGTCAATATTCTGCCCAAAATCCGAGGCATTCTTACAAGCTTAGATCCCAACACAGGCTCTTGACCAAGGCTGTGTGACACAGCATGATCTGAGGACAGGCAGCTTCTCCACCCTTTTCTCCCAGCTACTACTCCTGCCTCCTCCTCTGTTTTCTACCCACACTGGCTTCTTTCAGCATCTCCAAAGCACCAAGCCCTCTCCTGCTTCAGGGCCTTTGCACAAGCTTTTCATCTACTGAGACTGTTTACTCCCTTCCGCCTTTAACTTGGCCACCTCCTGCCCCTCCTTCCTGCCTCAGCCTAATGGTTCCTTCCTCAGGGAGGTCACCTTGGACCACTGAGATAAAAGTGGGACTCCACCATTCTCTGCTGTACCCCTCCCATTCTTTCCTTGCACTCTGCCACAGTCTGTAGATTTGCTTGATCTTCAGGTTCTCCTACGCTTTACGTTTCTTGAAGCCATAGCACAGACCTGGCCTAAACTGGCCACACTGCCCCCTGACTTGTGATGAATGAATGCTGCTACCCCAGCTGGACTTATGCCCTTCTTCCCTGATCCAAGGTGATGCACGACCACAGGTACGTAGTGTTTGTTTTCAGACAAAGACCTTTCAGAGTGCATTTCCAGGTCACAGGTCAGCTGTGGAGGGGGGAACATATAGCCTGGTGGTCCTCAAACTGTAGCATGCATCAGACACACCTGGTGGACTTGTTCCAACACAGATTGCTGGGAGCCTCCCCGCTTTTCTGATTGCATGGGCCTGGGATGGGGCCTGACAGTTTGCATTTCTCACAGATTCCCAGGTGATGCCCATGCTGCTGGTTTGGGGCCAGGCTTCGAGAACCACTGATAAGAGATACACAGATAGCATAGCAATTACCCTAACAGTGCCCAGACCCCGGCCAGGCCCTGAAACAAAGGGAACAAGGGCCAGGGGAAAAGTGTACAAGGTGGCTTATTACTGGCAACCCAGAAGAGTTTGTCCTTGTCCCTGTCCCACTCGCTGTGCATGCCCCTGCCCCCACTTCTGTGTGAGGGTAAAGACCTCAGAGTAGGAAAAGTTCTTCTTCCTACTTCTTCTGTTGCTCAGGTGGTAAAACCTAGGGGCTATAAAGGCTTGAGGTACATGATCCCCCAGGAGAAGAATGTTTTAAAGGAGCTCATTATAATCCTGCTTTAAGGGCCCTAAAGCAAGGATTCTGGTGGTTTGATTCAGGGCAGATTTAGGATAGTTACTGATGGCAGTTCCTGTTGCCTGTTCCTCTAGAAATGCTTCTTGTAAAGACTCTTCCATTGCTTTTCTCAGTTCCTCTTTGCTGAGGGCCAAGAAAGCTCTTAGGCTTGCCAGTGGTCCTAGAACAGGTAGTCACTCTGCAGAGGCACGATCCTCTCTCTGCCTTCTTCCCTGTCATAGGCTCCGCAATATTTCTATGGGCGCCAGGGGCTTTCCATGGGCTCTGAGCAGCTCCTCATCTCTCCGTGCCAGGGAGGGAGGAGGCGTTGCTGGAGCAAGGCTTTGGAGTCAGACCCATCCAGGTTTGTTGCTGTTCTGCTGGTGCCCTCTGGCAAATGCCTTCTGGTTGGTTTTTCCTGTCCCATAAAATGGGGGTGGTGTTATCCCGGGAAGGGGAAGCCTGCGGTGAAGGGATAAAGCAGAGGAATCAAGTTCAAAAGGCTAGCCTGTGTTCACACTACATGTGACCATGAACAAATGATTGAATCATACTAAGTCTCAGTATCTCCCCTCTCTGGTTGGGGATTAGAATGGTACTTACATCCTAGGGTTCTTGGGGAGATAAATACATGTGAAAATGGGTAGAATGCAAATAGTCTGTATTTAATGGTTGTATAATGTTAATTTCTTGATTTCTTGATACATGATAAATGTATCAGCTTGTGTAGGATGTTAACATGGGAGAAGCTGACTGAACAGTATACAGGGAGTCTGTGCCACCTTTGCAACTTCTCAGTATATCTGGACTTATTCCTGAATGAAAAAATGTTTGTAAAGCATTTAGCAAGGTGCTTGAGATTTAGTAAGCTCTCAATAAATGGTGGCCATTACCGTGATTAATACAGTTACTACTGTATCAGTTGTAACCAATATGTGTCCAGCTGGCTGCTATACATGGCATATGAATTTCCTTTTGCTGCTACAACAAATACTAACTGGTGGCTTAAAATAATGCAAGTTTGTTATCTTACGGCTCTGGAGGTCAGAAGTCCAAATATGTCTCACTGGGCTAAGGTCAGGGTGTCAGCAGGATTGCTTTCTTTCTAGAGATTCTGGGGACTCTGTTGCCTTGCCCTTTCCAGCTTCTAGAGGCAGCCCATGTTCCGCCCTGCCTCTTCAAGGCCAGTAGCCAAATCACTTTGTCTTCTGCTTCTACCATTACATATGCTTCTTCTCTGACTCTGAAGTTCCTGCCTCTTTTTAATGAGGTCTCTTGTGATTACAGTGGGTTACCTGGATTAAGTCAAGATGATTTCCCATCTCAAGATCCTGAATCACATCAGCAAAGTCTCGTTTGTTGTGGAAGTAATATATTCATAGGTTCTGATGGTTGGGACAAGACATCTTTGAGGGGGCATTATTCTGGCCCCTACATCTTCCTTCTTTTTACACTTGCCTGTGTCCCTCGTTCCCTGTACAGTCCCCTGGATGGAAGGCTGTGGGGAAAATGGAAATTCCTGTGGCCAAGATCCTCACCTGACCTTATACTATTTGATGATGTAATTGGCCTACCGCTAGGCTACTGCTTTCACACCTGTAGGCAATGAGCTGTTATTGACTGAGTCACTATATAAAGAGCTCTGCCCAGTGCTCTGGGTGGAGGCAGATAGAAGCAGATTATGGGCCTGCAGACTGTTGGGTGCAGACATGATTCTAGTGCTCGACCTACTTCTGTGAGAGTAAAGCTGGGTATAAATCTTTTTACCCCAAGAATGTTCCATTGTCTTTTCTCAGTCTCTGAATCCATAATGAACTTGCCCAGGGCTGAAACCCTCAGGCAAAACAGAGGAGCCTGTTGTTTTATTTCTTAAGGTAGAGTTGATGCTCACCCAAGGGTAGCTATTT
The DNA here is from genome assembly GCF_040802235.1 of Manis javanica. NCBI lineage: Eukaryota > Metazoa > Chordata > Mammalia > Pholidota > Manidae > Manis > Manis javanica. The sequence continues at coordinate 103,829,118 of NC_133162.1, forward strand.
TCCTTGGAAGCCTGAGCTCTAGAGGGGTGAGTGCCAAAGATTCAGGCTGTTCTTTGGTGTCTAGTAGGTATGTAGGAGGTATAGCTAGGCACCATGGTACTGAGTGTCTGTATGGTAATGGACTCTGATTCTTCAGCTGAGGTCTTGGTACTTTTGGGCACAAAAATGGTGACACCAGCTATCTCTTGGTTTACAAATCATGCTAATGTCAGTACTATTGAGTCTGAAAGCTGATTACCCTAACCCAATATGAGTCCAGATTGTAGGTCATAACTGAGCCTGGATGTCACACTCCCCGAGTTCTTTGTTCAAGGCCTTATTCCTTCCCCTTGTCTTCCTCTTTACCTGCCCATCTCTGTCTAAGTCTGGGTTGTCTATCTTGGTAGCAGTATGACTGTTGAGCACTTGAAATGCAGTTAATCCAAATTCAGATATACTGTAAATGTAAAATATACATTGAATTTTGAAGACTTAGTATAAAAGAATGGGGAATATTTTTTCATTAATGATATTTTCATATCAATTACATGATTACAATAGTATTTTGGATATATTGGGTTAAGTACAATATATTATTAAAATCAGTTTCACCTGTTACTTTTGTACTGTGGCTACTGTGTAACAGTACCATGGAACATTTTAAGTTATGTATGTGGCTTGCATTATATTCCTTTTGGTGAGTGCTGGTCTAAATCCTATTCATAATTAGTGTGTGTATGTGAGGGGGGGGGTTCCTGTTATTCCTGTCACAGCATCGTGTAAGGGACTTCCTCACTCCTTTTCTGTGCATTTGCTTGCGACAAGTCTACTAACTGAATCTCCAGAGATGGAAATATGAAATCATTTGAGCCATATAGAGTTGCTCAGAAAAAAAGGTACCTGGTGCTTTACACAGCCCGCAAAGTTCGGGAGTTAATCACTGCTTCCAGCTCCTCTTCTCTGTGTCCTAGAAGATTCTGTTTTTTGTGGGGAGAGGGTGCTGTGGCATATCCTTTTAAAAGCTCCTGGGGGATTCTGATACCCTTCTCCCACTCTGCCTTAAAAATTGCTGCTTTGAAAAGGGCAGTGGTCCAGTGGGTTCTAGACAGTATCAGGTTACCTGGGGAGACTGATGCAGATTCCTGAGCTCTGTGCTTCTGGTTTGTGTTGGGAGTGAGGATGGATTTACCGCCAGCAAATCAACAAAGTCATTCCCTGACTAGTGTGGTGGGGCAGCCCGGGCCACATGGTAAGCTTCCATGTCCACTTCTGCAAGATGCCTTCTGGCTTGGCTGAGCCCCAGAAAGGGCTGATGAGGAGGAGAGTGGCCGCAGCTCTGGACATGTGGATGTTGGGGTGGCAGGATCTCGCCTGCGTTGTGTAGACACAGCTGGGCCACCCCATGCTTCCAATACCGGCACCTCAAGATGGTTTGTTGGGCCTAAGAGGTCATTCTTTCCTTAGCACTCTAGAGAAAGGACAGATCAAGAGTGACTGGCATGTATGTGATCAGGACAGAGGTTATGGGGAATGGCTCTGTGGTTAGGCCATTGGGGTTCACATCCTAGCTTTACCCCCTCTTAGCTGTGTGACTTTTGTGGGTTACTTTAACTCTGCATCTCAGTTCCTCCGTCTGCAAATGGTAGCAGCGCCTACGAAGAGTTGTCACAGAAGTTACACGGTGAGCCTCGGGCTGGTGAGTGGCAGTCAGGAATGCCACGGCTGCTTGCTGCAGTCACTAGTGTTACCTGATACTTCTGGCGGACTTCTGCCTCTGATCAGCCAAGGGGATCCAGCTGACTTATGGCTTTAGCAAGGAACACTTGTGAGCCAGGAGGCAGGCAGGCCAGGAAAGAAGGACAGCAGGAGGTGGTGGAGGACGGAATTGAGGAAGGTTGAGGACACAGGTGCTCTAAGCATTTGGGGACACTCTGAGTTTGCAGCTTTTTAGAGAAATGTGGGCCCTTGTGAAGCAACACTCAGTCACCCTGGATTGCGACAAGCCTTCCTGGGCCTACTTGGGATAGAATGCCTGACATTGCATCCCTTCTAGTAAGAGCCTGTGTGCCTGGGCCAGCCCAAGCCTTGAGGGCGCTGTGGGGCCCTGGGAGCCCCTGAAAGGAAGTGAAGTCATTCCTTAGCTCTGTGCCATCCTGAGGAGACACATATTTCTGGAGAGAACCTGGTTACCTGGTAACTAATTCATATCACTTCTGAATACTGGCCTTTCCCCTTCCCCTCCCCTCCAGCCTTTGACAGACCTGAGCCAAGGCTTGGTGCATTGGGCCTGAGCTTGGAGGGGTTGGAAGCCAGGAACCATGGAGTCCAGGAAGGGGAGAGTGGGAGCGCTGGTTTTCTCTTTGCTCCAAGTTCCCATCTGAGTTTTCAGACACCTACAAATTGATCTGAAAGAATAGTGTTCATTTTTCTTCCCAGTAGGAGCATGATCCTGGCCAGGGGCTTCCTTTGTAAGGTTGTAATATTCCATCCACTTGTTCAAATATTTATTTCAAATCTGTGGATTTTTCTCAGATTTGATCATAGATCCTTTTTTTCAAAAACTAACCAATTGTACCAGTGGACTTTTTTTTTTTCGGGAATGGCCTTGCTAGTGTTATGTATAAATATACGTAGCTATGAGTATTTGGAAATTAGCAAAGTGATAACAGCGTAAGTGTCCACATTTGCCTGAAGGAAATGGGTCCCCTTGCCCTCCTCATGGGAACTTTCATGCATTTTCTGAGGGCCTTGCTGATGACCCGGGGAGCCGGGGCGGTTGGCTGGGAAGGCCAGGGCTTGGTTTGTGGGCCTAAGGAATGGGACTGGTAGATGACAGTGATGTGAGCGAGGAGCGTGAGGGTGTTTTTTCTCTCTAGCTGTGTTTCAACCGAGTTAAAAATCATATTTTGTAAATGCCACAGATTGAGCTGCTGACTGTGTACTGGGAGCTTTAGATACATTCCCTCACCTCATCCTTAGACTAATCTCTAAGGTTGATTGTTAATTATTGAGGTTGATTGTTAATTTCACTTTGTGGATAAAGATACTGAAGCTGAGTGGTTGAATAATTTCCTCAAATACCCCAGCTAGGATCTGAACAGAGTTGGGATTTGAACCCCCGTGAGGTTTATGCCCATGGCCATGTTAGTTCTGTGTTACATGCCGTTTTAAGGAGACTTACTAATATAGAAAGAGGGGTAAAGGAGCATTTATGGAATGCCTGCCAGGAGCTAGGCACCATTGTAAGTGCTTTACCTACCTTGGAGGGGGTGGGGTGGAGAGGGTAGGTACAATAATTACCTGCAGAGGGGAAGCTGAGGCATAGAGGTGGTATGTGTCTTGGTAAACAGTGGAGCTGGATCGGGAGGCAGCCTGGCTCCAAAGCCTGGGCTCCTTCCCGCAGGATGGAGCCTCCACGGACTCCTGGTCGGCAACTGTGTACTGAAGGGGCCCTAGTGGTCAGAGAACCCACTGTCGGATAAGAAACTGACAAACATGGAGAGAAATTATTTTCTGTGGCTTATCACATACTTGAGTGTTGACTTTGTGCAGGATTCTGGGTCTAAAATGCTCCAGAGATACCAAGAAGCATGACTAGCCCTGCTCTTGAGGGGTTGATAGTCTGGTTTTGGGTTCACCACACAGGGACCCAGCTCTTTGGGTCTGGGAAAGGTTCCCAGAGGGGAGGTTGTTTCTGTTATAGGAGGATAACTTGCATGTATTGGGGGTAGGGCAAACCAGATGACAGAGAGAAAGAGAATAATAGTTAGCTTAACAAAGCTGTCCTTCCTGACTTAGGAGGGCCTCAGGCCAGCATTTGGTCTTAGAGATGGCAGTACCTGAGCCACCGTATTGAAGTGGAAAGGCCTGGCCTGGTGGTCTCTCACAGGGTTCATCTGGCAGGTGGTCACAAATGGATTGGAAGGGAAGAGGATGAGGCTGGAGAAAGTCCACCAGATTACAAAGCTGTTGTGAGCTGCTAGGCAGGAAATGGTTAATGCCGGAACTCCCATGAGGATTAGTGATTCAACTGGTTGTAGTTCTTAAGCCCCATGAGTAATGCTGAGAAGAGAGGCAGAAAGCAATTTTACTGATGGTACTGGGTTGGGAGAGGCAAAGGTGAACATTTACCCAGGATTAAATGACTTTCATAGGCTCTGAAACAGGAACATGTTAGTTTATCTCCCTGCCCCTTCACAGGAATGAATGGATTTGCATTTTTATTAGAAAACTCTCTACTTTCATTTCTTGTTCCAGCTTTACAGAGTTGCCATTCATTATTTTATTATTGTGGTGAGAGAAGCCCCGGCCTGCCTTGTTTGAGTCTGGAACTGTCAAGGGGTTGCCAAAGTTCCCTGGAGGAGTTGGCAGTGGAGGTGGCCTTCAGACTTGGGTCTACTGTTTTATAGACCAGTGTTGGCAGTCATGAAGGCTGGCTCAGCTTGGGTGCAGAGGTCAATCCCAGGGGCCCTATGTGCAGACAGCAGGGAGGAAGGAAAGTAAAGCAATGAAGAACCCAAGGAGAGAGAAGTGCTCCATGCAGGGCACTTGCAGGTTGTAACAGTGGAAGGTCATATCGGTGACCTTGCCTGTTTGTCACTCTGCATGCCCCACCCTGGGCTGTTCTAATCTAACAGTAAGCAACACTATTTTAGGATCCTTCCCCAAACTGGAGCTATACCTAGACTTTCTCAAGTTTTTATTCCTGGAAATCTTTTAAGTAACTCCTTTCAGGTCAGGTGTCACCAAGGGGACTGAGGCTATCTTTTCTAGCCTGCTGTTAAAATTGTCATTGTCACCAAAAGCTTGTCTCATTTCTGATTATCCAACTTTTAGTGAAGCAATTGAGAGTGATTGGTAGCAAAAACAATGATTTGAGAGGTAGTTTCCTTGCCTTGATTTCTTTAATAATTAGAAATAAGAGAACATATCTTGGGACTTTGTCTTGCCAGGGAGGAGTAGCAGAGGTTGAGTTCTCAACAGGAGAGCCCTTTGGTGAGGATGCCCCCTGCATGGTTGTTTATGAAGGTCTTTGTGGAGCTGCTCCTGGGTATCCCTGACCTACAGTTACAGAGGGTGGTTAATCTCGGATGGAAGGATTTACGGTGATGTTTCTTAGGGCCTCTCATTTCTGACGCTTTCTCTTCTGGGAGCTTAGTCCACTTGCTTTATTTATAAATTTATCAAATGATCTAACTTACCAAGGAATGTTACACAGTTAGCCTGATGAAAGCTTTCACTAATTCTTTGGGAAGAGGTTCTGTCTTCCTGCACCCTGATGGTGGGATGTTAGAGGAGAAGATGCCATACTGAAATCTCTCTAAACCAGTGCTGTCCAGTAGAACTTCCTGCCATGATGAAGATGTTCTATACCTGTGCTGCCCAATATCACAGCCACTAGCCATATTTATTGAGCACTTCAAATGTGGCTACTATTTCTGAAGAACTGCATTTTTAATTAAATTTAAATAGCCACATGAAGTAAGTGGCCGCTATATCGGACAGCAGTGTTCTAGATGATGGCTAGAGATGACTGATAGCTGCATTTAGAACTTAGATATAAGTCCTAGTCGGGCAGGCTTGTTTGTGAGGGGAAATTTAAGGCACAGGTTATTCTAGTGGATATTAGAAAATCTAGTAGATAGCATGAAATTGTGAAATTGTTTTTAAATGTTGGAATTCAAAGACAACTTGGGTTGGTTGGAGCTGGAGTAGGCAAAGATAATGATGGCACGCCTTGCATTCAGGTCTTCTGGAATAATGTCTAGGCAGCTAAAAATGTTCAGTCTTCTCTTGCCTCCAGGGAAGCAGTATTATGGAAGATTCCATGCTTGGGAGCTTGACAGATCTGTATGAAGGTGAGGGTCACCTCTGCAAAATAGATTTCTGAGCCTCAGTTTCTTCATCTGCAGAATGTGTGTAATAGTACCTCAGAGAGCTCACATAAAGCCCCTAGTGTCTTGGCGCATAGGGTGTTCTCTGTTAATGTAGGCATTACTATCAGAAATAAGATTAGCATGCGTAAGCATATATAAACTTCATGATGAGACTGAGGTCATGATCCTTTTCTTCAAATCCGCTGAAGGGGGAGAATTATCTCTTCACACGTATTGAGCTAGGATTCCTGAGACTGTCACAACAGGTTGAACGAAGTGTGGAAAGACTCTGTCATACACAAAGAGACCCTTGGAAAATTGAGAATTACCGTGTGATAAATCCATCTCTTCAGTCAATGGTTAGGGCACAAGTTTATCAGTGCATATTACAATCTTCAGAATTTCAGCTTTCATTCTCCCCCCCTAGGAAAAGGATTAAGTAGAGTTTTACATCTTAAACACTCTGGGTTTCTGGGCATTTATTTGCATGGGCTTTGGACACCTTCTAGAAAGGATTCCATTATCATTTCCTTATCTGCATTCTCTGTTTACTTGAACACTTAAGGTTGATTTAGTATCTTACAAGAACTGAATGTTGTCTTCCAGACATCATTAATCTCACCTTTCTTATCCAGCTTAAGTGTGAAATTAATCAAAAAGGATAGGGAAATTAATATACTTTGGTGCTCACAATTCATCAGGAGACCTCATGGCAGGTATGAAATTAACACTTTGGAGTTAATACCTGCCCCAACCAATTAAAGATGTAGAGAAGGGTTATTTAATATTTGGGAAATGCCCCTTCATGCTCTCTGCATTGGTGTTTGGTTAGAGGATGGGTGGAGTCTGGTGATAGGACCCTTCAGTATTGTGAAGTCAGCATAGGACCCGTAGAAAGCACCAAGCAACTTTTCTTTCCCCCGTATTTCACTTAGATGGATGAGATACAGCCAGATGGTTAATGCATACAGTACTTATTTCCTGTCAGTTTGCCCAAACACTTGGAGTTTTGATCTCTATTCACAATAAGCTACATTTGATCCCAGGTTCTGTGTTTCCTTGTTACGATGTGGTCTGATCAGTTTCAAAGGCTACATTGTTACGAACACACCACAAGAAAGAATGAAAAGTTGTAATTCCAACTCTCTGTTACAGTTTTTGCCTAGGTTGATAAAGGACACAGTTTTGTTACTAAATTGTTTCCGTAATTACATCAGAACTAACAGGCAGCAGTCACCTTCTATTAGGGGTAGGAGAGAAGGAGCCTTACTGTTTCAGTGATCACATAAGGTGTTGAATGAATCATCCTCAGCCTCATCATGAGGAATTAAAAATAGACGTGAACAGTTGACATCATCCTATAGCAGGTTTTTAAGGAACTGAAAATGCCAGAGTTTTTTAAGGAAGAGCACTGTCTGAAGTGATGTTGCAGCCCACATGCTAATTGCCTGCTGGGAGTGGCTCTCAAATGTGAACATGCATCCATGTCTTCCGGGCCCCCACTCCAGTTCTGTAAGGCGGGTGTGTGGCAGGATCTGATATTTTGCATTTCCAGCTTCCCAGCTCCTGTTGGTGTTGCTGGTTAAGGAAGGGACTACACCTCGAGGACTGTTAGGCTGAGGGACAGAAACAGGTGGAGTTAGAGGATTGTTCCAGAAACAGAAATTCGAGGTAAAGTCCCCTAGTACCTGTTAAAATAATTTTCATGAGAATTCAAAATTTGATTTTGGGATGGTGTGCAAGTTGTATGAAGAGTATCTGTTCTTTGTGGCATTATAAGTGAGCTTTAAAAACAGTTGCAAGCCTAGATAAGTGGTCTGCTGGCCCTCCTGGCCTTCTGTCTTCATGTCTTGGTAAAATCTTGGATTAATTTTGTTGGTAACAAATACTCTCTGTAATCCAAGTTACTGATGAATTCAGAAGTCATAAGGTTTGAATTTTTTTCTCATTTGTAAATCAAGCACACTTTACCTGGCAGCCATTTGTAGGAGGACAGTCACTTTAAGGGTGTTTTCAGTCCCAAGCTACTAAATTGGCATCACACCTGCATGACAAAATAGCTGTCCGCAAAAGGAAAATATAAGGCACAGGGCATCACCAGCAGTCATGAGTGGTTCTGGGTGGTTCTAGAACTGCCTTTTTACTATCTGATTAATTTATTATTCTGTTAGAACAGTAGCAACCACAGTAATAATTGCTGACGTGTGTAGAGGCTAGCTGCCTCTCTGAAACTCAAATCCAGCTTTCCGGCACCCGTGCTTTTGACTGCGTTGTTTTAGATCGCAAACCCCACCACTACTCTCTGAATGAGGTACTGGGATCACTTCTGTTACAGACACAAAGGGACGGAGAGTCGGAGAGGGAGTTGGTTACCCTCGCATAGTTTATGAGAGTTAGACCTCTGTGACTGAGTCCAGGTAGTGTAAGCCATTTGGGACAAGCTTACATTTGGTTTTATTTTGGGAAACTTGGAATGGAGGCTTGATGAGAGACCTCACTGCATTGGGAAGATGCTGGAAAATTTTGAAGAGCGATGCAACCAAATGCATTTAAGGTTAAGGTTGTGTAAGTTCTGATGTCAGCGACCACTCTAGATCTTTGTAACAGCAAAATTTCACTGGGTGGCGAATTTAGTTGCTCTGCCCAACATAAGATAAAAGCCATATGGAGCCAACATTGTAATTATGGGGGTCTTTTTCTATGTGACTGATATTCCACAGGGAAGATTGAATGACTTAAAGCTTATGAACATGGGTGTAATTTGCTTCTAGTGTGTGTGACTAGGTGGTCTCATTTGAAATCTCTTTTCCAGGTATGAAATTATTTTAGAACCATAGATTCCCTTCACCTGTTTTCTTGTGAATAAACGTGCAGGACAGCTTTCATGTTCTCAGTGCCACCTTTGCTTATTAGGTGGTGGAAAAGGAGAGAGAGACAACCTGCTTTGAATTATGTCCATGGCTGTTTTTGGCACCAGATTCTGAAGGTCTCTATTTGGAGAGACAATGTCCATTGGGAATAAGAGGATATAAAGCTCACATGTAAATTTGAAAAGGGATTAACCCAACAGATTCCACAACTGAAGGGCATGAGTAGGGGTGGGAGGTGTGAGACCTACAGATCTGGAATCAGTGTCATCAGAGCTAGAGTAGATACTGCAGGGGTGGTCCTTGAACATGCTTGGTTTATCATGGCTCACCTGTAGAGATGCTTTGAATTAGAGGTGGGGAGGGGGGAAAGGTAGGCAGGAAACTCAAATACACATTTCTAGTGGAGTGCCACTCTAGAGTGCCAAGCTTCTCAAGTAAGTTATTTTGTTTGTGGGCCACTGACAGTTATCTTTTATCCAAAATAAAAAATGAGAATACTCAGAGGGGACTCAAGATGGTGGCGTGAGTAGGGCGGCAGAAATTTCTTCCCAAAATCACATATATTTTTGAAAATACAACAAATACAATTATTCCAAAAAGAGAGACCAGAAGATACAGTACAACAGCCAGACTACATCTACATCTGCAAGAACTCAACATCTCATGAACGGGATAAGATACAAAGCCATGACCTGGCCGGACGGAGCACTCCCCCCTACTGGTGGGAGGAAAAGAGTCAGAGTGGGGAGGGAAAGGAAGCCCAGGACTGCTAAATAACCAGCCCTAGTAATCTGCATTGGGAGCACAGACACACATCCCATGGTGTACTGGATATTAGAGAAATGTAAGGGTAGGGTCTGAGACAGAGACTGCGATTGGGTCACCGCAGCCAGCTCCCCTGGGACAAAAGAAAAGCGGGCACTTTTTTAAAGTCTTTAAGGGACAAGAGCTTAACAGCTGAACAAAATCGTCCCAGCATACTCAGCCCAGCAGGCTGGGAATCTTGAAGAACTTTGGGCCCCCTAACCCCCTAGGAGGTAAAGCAGCCCTGAAGCCCCTCATGGCGATAAGCAGCCTGCCGTTTGTTCCCCCCGCTGGCACTGCAAGCAGACTGGCTGACCTGGCACAGCTGCGGAGCAGCCAGAGAGCGGCCCCACCCACAGCAACCACATGGAGTCTCTTCTCAGCATGCAGCTAACCGGGACAGGCAGTGGAAGCTGGAGCAAGGTCCAGAAGGCACAAAGGAACGCCGTTCTTGCAGGAGAAGGCTAGCCCAAGGGCTGTCCCGCCCACAGCAGCTTAGGGCATTATCCCAGAGACTACCTCCTGGTGTGCAGGTAACTGGCACAGGCAGTGGAAGCCAGAGCAAGGTCTGGAAGGGAGGAAAGGGCCATTCTCACTGGAGAACACACCCGGAATGGCTGTGAGCCCCCGCAGTGCTCTAGGCGAGCCCAAGGGCCGCCCTACCCATAGCAGCTTAGGAGATTATCCCAGAGACTTCTCAGTGTGTGGATAACCAGCACAGGCAACGGAAGCCGGAGGAAGGTCTGGAAGGCACAAAGGGGTGCCGTTCTTGCAGAAGAGAATACCCAGCACAGCTGCAACCTCCTGCAGTGAGCTAGGCTTTTCCTAGGGCTGCCCCGCCTACGGCAGCTCAGCAGATTATCCCAGAGGCTCCTCCCTGTGTGCAGGTAACCGGCACAAGCAGCGGAGAAGGGCAAGGCGACCAACAAGCAGGAAGGGACTTTGTTCTCCCAGCTGATATACATGCCATCTGCCTGCGACCACTTCTAGCACCATGACAAGGCAGAAGAATCTGGTTCAGTCAAAAATCACTCAGACAGCCCCAGAGAGAGGGCTTAATGAGATAGATATAACCAATCTTCCTGAAAAAGAATTCAAAATAAAAGTCATAACCATGCTGATAGACCTGCAGAAATATGCAAGAGCTAAGGGATGAAGTCCAGAGGGAGATAACAGAAATGAAACAATCGATAGAAGGTCTTAAGAGCAGACTGGATGAGGTGCAAGAGACTGTTAATGAAATAGAAATCAGAGAACAGGAATACAGAGAAGCTGAGGTGGAGAGAGATAAAAGGATCTCTAGGAATGAAAGAATATTAAGTGCAACCAAATGGAACAATATTTGCATAATAGGGGGCCCAGCAGAAGAAGAGAAAGTTAAAGGGCTAGAAAGTGTCTTTGAAGAAATAATTGCTGAAAACTTCCCCAAGCTGGGGAAGGAAATAGTTTCTCAGACATTGGAAGCCCACAGATCTCCCAACACAAGGAGGACAACAACAAGACATATAATAATTAAAATGGGGAAGGTCAAAGACAAGGACAGAATATTAAAGGCAGCGAGGGAAAAAAAAAAGATCACCTACAAAGGAAAACCCATCAGGCTCTCATCAGACTTCTCAACAGAAACCTTACAGGCCAGAAGAGAATGGCATGATATATTTAATACAATGAAACAGAAGGGCCTTGAACCAAGAATACTGTATCCAGCACGATTATCATTTAAATATGAAGGAGGGATTAAACAATTTCCAGACAAGCAAAAGTTGAGGGAATTTGCCATCCACAAACCACTGCGACAGGGTATTTTAAAGGGACTGTTCTAGATGGGAACATTCCTAAGGCTAAATAGATGTCACCAGAAAAAATAACATCACAACAAAGAAAGCAGACCAACCAAATACTAACTAAAGGCAAAAAATAAAATCAACTATCCACAAAAGCAGTCAAAGGAAACACAAAAGAGTACAGAATAAAACACCTAACATATAAAGAACGGAGGAGGAAGACTAAGAAGAGAGAGAAATAAAGAATCACCAGACTGTGTTCATAATAGTGTAATAAGAGATTTAAGTTAGATGGTTAGATAGTAAAGAAGCTACGCTTGAACCTTTGGTAACCACGAATCCAAAGCCTGCAATAGCAGTAAGTACATATCTATCGATAATCACCCTAAATATAAAAGGGCTGAATGCACCAATCAAAAGACACAGAGTAATAGAATGGATAAAAAAGCAAGACCCATCTATATGCTGCTTACAAGAGACTCACCTCAAACCCAAAGACATACACAGACTGAAAGTCAAGGGATGGAAAAAGATATTTCATGCAAACAATAGGGAGAAAAAAGCAGGTGTTGCACTACTTGTATAAGACAAAATAGACTTCAAAACAAACAAAGTAATGAGATAAGGACATTACATAATGAAAAAGGGGCAGTCCAGCAAGAGGATATAACCATTATAAATATATATGCACCCAATACAGGAACACTGACATATGTGAAACAAATACTAACAGAATTAAAAGAGGAAATAGAATGCAATACATTTGTTCTAGGAGACTTCAACACACCACTCACACCAAAGGACAGATCCACGATACAGAAAATAAGTAAGGACACAGAGGCACTGAACAACACACTAGAGCAGATGGACGTAACAGACATCTACAGAACTCTACACCAAAAAGGAGCAGGATATACATTCTTCTCAAGTGCACATGGAACACTTTCAAGAATAGACCACATACTAGGCCACAAAAAGAACTTCAGTCAATTCAAAAAGATTGATATTCTACCAACCAACTTCTCAGATCACAAAGGTATAAAACCAGAAATAAATTGAACAAAGAAAACAAAAAGGCTCACAAACACATGGAGGCTTAACAATATGCTCCTAAACAATCAATGGATCAATGAACAAATTAAAACAAAGATCAAGCAATATATGGAGACAAAGGAGAACAACAGCAAAAAGCACCAACTTCTGTGGGATGCAGTGAAGGCAGCTCTAAGAGGAAAGTATATACCAATCCAGGCCTATTTAAAGAAGGAAGAACAATCCCAAATGAATAGTCTAAAGTCAAAATTATTGAAATTGGAAAAAGAATAACAAATAAGGCCCAATGTAATCAGAAGGAGGGACATAATAAAAATCAGAGAAGAAATAAATAAAATTGAAAAGAATGAAACAATATAAAAAAATCAGTAAAACCAAGAGCTGGTTCTTTAAGAAAATAAACAAAGTAGATTAAACCCCTAGCCAGACTTATTCAGAGAAAAGGAGAATCTACACACATAAACCGAATCAGAAATGAGAAAGGAAAAATCACGACGGACCCCACAGAAATACAAAGAATTATTAGAGAATTCTATGAAAATCTACATGCTAGCAAGATGGAAAACCTAGAAGAAATGGACAAGTTTCTAGAAAAATATAACCTTCTAAGACTGACCAAGGAAGAGACAGAAAATCTAAACAGACCAATTACCAGCAACAAAATTGAATTGGTAATCAAAAAAATACCCACAAACAAAACCCCCAGGACGGATGGATTTACCTTGGAATTTTATCATACATATAGAGAAGACATAATACCCATTCTCCTTAAAGTTTTCCAAAAAATAGAAGAGGAGGGAATACTTCCAAACTCCTTCTATGAAGTCAGCATCACTCTAATACCAAAACCAGGCAAAGACCCCACCAAAAAAGAAAATTACAGACCAATAACCCTGATGAACATAGATGCAAAAATACTCAACAAAATATTAGCAAACCAAATTCAAAACTACATCAAGAGGATCATACACCATGATCAAGTGGAATTCATCTCAGGGATGCAAGGATGGTACAACATTCAAAAATCCATCAACATCATCCACGACATCAACAAAAAGAAGGACAAAAACAACATGATCATCTCCATAGATGTTGAAAAAGCATTCGACAAAATTCCACATCCATTCATGATAAAAACTCTCAACAAAATGGGTATAGAGGGCAAGTACCTCAACATAATAAAGGCCATATATGACAAACCCACAGCCAACATCATACTTAACAGCTAGAAGCTGAGAGCTTTTCCTCTAAGATCGGGAACAAGACAGGGATGCCCACTCTCCCCACTTTCATTCAACATAGTACTGGAGGTCCTAGCCACTGCAATCAGACAAAGCAAAGAAATACAAGGCATCCAGATTGGTAAAGAAGAAGTCAAACTGTCACGATTTGCAGATGACATGATATTGTACATAAAAAACCCTAAAGACTCCACTCCAAACCTACTAGAACTAATATTGTAATTCAACAAAGTTGCAGGATATAAAATTAATACATAGAAATCTGTTGCTTTCCTATACATTCACAATGAGCTATCAGAGAAATCAGGAAAACAATTCCATTCACAATTGCATCAAAAAGAATAAAATACCTAGGAATAAACCTAACCAAGGATGTGAAAGACCTATACCCTGAAAACTACAAGACACTCTTAAGAGAAATTAAAGAGGACACTAACAAATGGAAACTCATCCCATGCTCTTGGCAAGGAAGAATTAATATTGTCAAAATGGCCATCCTGCCTAAAGCTATCTACAGAGTCAATGCAATCCCTATCAAAATTACCAACAGCATTCTTCAACGAACTGGAACAAATAGTTCTAAAATTCATATGGAACCACAAAAGACCCCAAATAGCCAAAGCAATCCTGAGAAGGAAGAATAAAGTAGCGGGGATCTCGCTTCCCAACTTCAAGCTCTACTACAAAGCTACACTAATCAAGACAATTTCATACTGGCACAAGAGCAGACACACAGACCAGTGGAACAGAATAGAGAGTCCCGATATTAACTCAAACATATACGGTCAATTAATGTACGATAAAGGAGCCATGGATATACAGTGGGAAATGACAGCCTCTTCAACAGCTGGTATTGGCAAAACTGGACAGTTACATGTAAGAGAATGAAACTGGATCATTGTCTAGCCCCATGCACAAAAGTAAATTTGAAATGGATTGAAGACCTGAATGTAAGTCATGAAACCATTAAACTCTTAGAAAAAAACATAAGCCAAACTCTCTTGGACAGAAACATGAGCAACTTCTTCATGAACATATCTCCCCGGGCAAGGGAAACAAAAGCAAAAATGAACAAGTGGGACTATATCAAGCTGAAAAGCTTCTGTACAGCAAAGGACGCCATCAATAGAACAAAAAGACATCCTACAGTATGGGAGAATATATTCATAAATGACGTATCTGATGAAGGATTGACATCCAAAATATATAAAGAGCTCACACACCTCTACAAACTAAAAGGAAATAATCTAGTTAAAAAATGGGCAGAGGGTATGAAGAGACATGTCTCCAAAGAAGAAATTCAGATGGCCAACAGACACATGAAAAGATGCTCCAGATCGCTAATCATCAGAGAAATGTAAATTAAAAGCACAATGAGATATCACCTCACACCAGTAAGGATGGCCACCATCCAAAAGACAAACAATAACAAATGTTGGCGAGGATGTGGAGAAAGGGAAACCCTCCTACACTGTTGGTGGGAATGTAAATTAGTTCAACCATTGTGGAAAGCAGTATGGAGGTTCCTCAAAAAACTCAAAATAGAAATACCATTTGACCCAGGAATTCCACTTCTAGCAATTTACCCTAAGAACACAGCAGCCCATTTTGAAAAAGACATATGCACCCATATGTTTGTCACACCACTATTTACAATAGCCAAGAAATTGAAGCAACCTAAGTGTCCGTCAGTAGATGAATGGATAAAGAAGATGTGGTACATATACACAATGGAATATTATTCAGCCATAAGAAGAAAAGAATCCTACCATTTGCAACAACATGGATGGAGCTAGATGGTATTTTGCTCAGTGAAATAAGCCAGGCGGAGAAAGACAAGTATCAAATGGTTTCACTCATATGTGGGGTATAAGAACAAAGCAAAAACTGAAGGAACAAAATGGCATCAGACTCTCAGAACCCAAGAATGGACTAACAGTTACCAAAGGAAAAGGGACTGGGGAGGATGGGTGCGAAGGGAGGGACAAGGGGTTAAAAAGGACATTATGATTAGCAGACATAATGTGGAGGGGGTCCGAGGAGGGCTGTACAACACAGAGAACACAAGTAGTGATTCTATAGTATCTTACTACGGTGATGGACAGTGACTATAATGGGGTATGTGGTGGAGACTTGATGATGGGGGGAGTCTAGTAACCGTAATGTTGCTCATGTAATTGTAGATTAATGATACCAACATTTTTAAAAAAAAGGAAGGTATAATGTTGTTTGAAAATGGGATTCTAGTTTTTCCCAGCTTCTTTGTCATGGTCCTGTAATTACTGCCTTTTTCTTCTTCTCAGATAGAAATCATGGGAATCCAATTTCATCTACAAATACTTTCCCAGTTTAGGTAATAATTAAGAGGGGAAGTTCAAGGCCTTACGCCGGGAAGAGATTGAGGGAAGCTGCTTATACTGAGAAAAGATTATTTTGGGTGAAAAGTTAATGTAAGCTGAGTAGTTCTATTTCAAAATTCAGGAAGGAGAAAGGACTTCGTTCAATGTTTTCTTCATCTACATACACAACTAGAAGTGGCTATAAACCATGCAGGAAATGAAAGTTCAGATTAATTGAACATTAAAGCTTTGCTGAGGATAGAAGTGAATGGCCTTTTGGTTTCTTGGTGGCTATGAATTTTGCTAATATATAGAACCAAGGGTGATGCAATCATTTGCCTATGACTTGGAGTAGCTTGTCTGATTAAGGTAAAATCAAGATTGATTTCTTAGTGTGATTAGTATTTAAAAATCCTATTAGAGAATGTTGCAGTTGGTAAAGGGTAATGAACTTTTTTTTTCATTTTTCTTTTCTTTTTTTTTTGCACATCACGAACACTAAAACTTTTTGAATCTTACAGTCTTGGTCCTGGTAGGGCCTGTAAATCATTATTGCCTGTGTGCTTGATCCCAATATTCACAAGGACAGTTGTCATAGAATGTGCCAAATGATGTGTCAGTGAAAACATGCAGAAAAAGAGTAAAAGCATGGGAAATAAGTTGACACTGAGGCATCAATATCATTTCATCTTATTTTCAATTTTATTAGCCTACTCTAGAACCCATGAATGAAGTGCTTCTGATGTTGACCATTGTGCTTAGGATTACTTTCTCTAAATATATCCTGATAGCTGGATTTACTGAAGTTAGCAGCTTTTTCTGTATCATGATACTCCATTTTCAAAAACCATTCCTTCACCTCAGAGCCATCTCAGACAGAAGCTTATATGGAAAGGGGGGCATATGGTCATTGGCATTGACTTAGTTCCCTCTGACCTTTCATCCTTCTTTAGTAAACAATTATTAAAGCCAGTTTCATGGAGATGGGGATTGGGAATTGAGTGCAGGTTAAACCAGTGTATAACTCTGGTATTGCTCAGAGATGATTGACACAGACAAAAATGTTAATGCTGGTAAGGGTAGTTCTATGCTGCAGACCACAAGAGGGAATTGGCTTGTTTGGATCAAAAATAACAAAACTCTCAGACATCTTTCAGCAGAAAATGGCACATACTCTTCTGTGAGGGCCTTAAGTATAAGGTAGACCAGATGATCAGATTTACTGGCAGTCAGCTTGAAGATGTGTCTGTGTAACATTGTCTCTGTTTTTTCCCCTCTCCTCTTCTCCTCTCTTCCCTCCCTACTGAGATGTCTTTCAGTTTTATAATTATCTGCCGATAAATTCTGTGAATGTCAGAAAAACACTGTACATATCTGTTAAAGGATGTGTCCTTCCCCTTTTGTTTTTTCATAAAGGAGTTTATAGAGGGAAATATTAGGTATATCAGAAGCACATAGTAGATATTTTCTAAAATGGCTCTTCACTGCTTTTTTTTGGTTTTATTCTTCAAGGTAAAGTGGCTATAAGTAATCTGTTCTATTTGAATAAACAGGCTTGCAATTCAATTGACTTTATCTTATCTTGCAAGCGTTTTTTTGTGATAGAGCTATCTCATTTTAAAATTGGATGCATACCTATGCTCGGGACTGTGTGTGTGTATTAATGTAGTCTAGTCCAGAAAGCAGTAGGATTGGTAAAATGCTTTGATTTAATGCCTCCTGAGACTTAGAACAAACAACGGTTTTGTGCAGCTGATCCATTTTTGCCAATGTAGCCTTACTCCTGCTGAACTAATAATAGATGGGTTTGGGTCCTAACAAGGGAGATAATACAGTTTTTTAAATAAATGCCTCCAGGTGTTGAAGTCATAGGGCTTCCCACCTAGCTATTTTTAGGAATCTTTTTTGGGGGAGACTATATTAAAAGGCATTTGGGTTCCAAAATGGGACTGTCGTAGGAAGCCAAGGAGACAGTTTCTGTTAAGGCTTCAGAAATGTAGAGGAAGCACAAGGTGCTTTGGTGCTTGAGACTGAAACAATGTAACAGTGTTTCCCCACCTCCCCCCCACCCCCACAGGACTCAGTGGTATGGAACATCTGGTTGATCATAGTCATGGAAGCCCATTAGTTTATAATACGGTATCCAGGTAACCTTTACAGAGATAAGTTAAAATATAACTAGCATCCTGAATACGTGACCTAATAGCTCCCACTGCAATGGTTTCTGGGTGCTGACTGCCCCTCTAACCTTGTCGTGAATGCATAAAAGGCATGGCCCTGCTGCACGCGGAGCTCAGCCTTTGAATATGAATCCGCTGAGCCAGAGCCAGCACTAATAAATGCAGCTTCTCGCCAAACGTCTCCGTGTCCCAACTCCTTGTTCGTAGTTTCCGCGGTTCCTGCAACATGAGAAGCAAAGTTCATAGAAGCTCTTTGTCAGCCTGTTTGCAATGGATCAAGTCCTTAAAGGGGAAAAACTTAAAAATGTTTTTGTCCTTGTGATTTCAGGAGCAATTACTGATCTCCAGTGGACATTGGAGGAGGATCCATTAGGTCATGTAAGTACTGAAGTAAGCAGACATCCACATGGACCAGCACAAACCCAGGGGATCTGCCCTTGGGAGGGGAAGGACCAGGTAGTTCACGAAAGTGTTGGCAGTCGGAACCATCAAAAATATAGACATTAGTCCAAAGGGGCCAAGAGGTGGCTCTGCCAGTGCCACCCCAGTCCTAAGGGACACCTCTAGCTGTCTGGTTCAGACTTGGGGAGTTGCTCTTTTGGGATAATTTGGCAAGGATATTTTATCTGACTAGAATCTAAGTGGAACAGAGAGCCATTTATTTCTTTATTCAGTGCTTATCAAACACAAGCTTATTTAGCTTGATCCCGGCCAGTTACTCTTACCTAGAAGGTTGGCCCCTTCACAGCAGCCCAACCAGAGCTGGTGCAGAAGCTGACGCTGTGAATGTTAGCAGTCAGTGAGCTACAGAGTGTGACTCAAAGGCTGCATGATCTCTGAACTGTGTCTTTATCAAGGAACTGTTGTTCAAGGAGCACATTTTCCTAAGTCCTCAGTTATGAACATATTTTATGGAGGAAGCAATTGGCTATTTGCTTCCTTATTTTAATGGTCTGAATAGTGTAGTGTTTAAAGCTACTGTGCAGGCTATCCTTGAGAGTTACCTTGGTAGATGCGACTTTCAACTTGGGAGCAGAATTTTTGGATTTCACAGCCTGATAGGATTTCGGTGTCAAGGTTATGGGACCAACAGAATGAAACATTAAACATTCCTAAATCTTGTTTCTTTTATGTACGTGAGTTTTTGAAGAAACTTTGTTTCCAACAACATCGCAGAGGTGGGGGTAACAAATATGCCAGCATCTCATAAGCAGATGAATGTCTTATGTGAATAAAAGCCTTCATGTTAGAGCTAGATAATCATGTGACCATGTGACTTCTCAGAGGCTTCTCTGTAGTTGTCACCTTGAGTGTGTGTCCTGCTATGAGAAATAAGAGAAATAAGAAGTGTCATCTTTAGAACCTCAAAGGGATTTTGAATCTCTAAAGACACCAGATTTTGCCTAAGATGCAACAAGCATAGTTAATCCATCCCTCCACCCCCAGCCCTGTCCCCCATTCACGCACCACACATATCACTTAATTGGAATGGGACTTCATTTTAGAGACTGAAGTACTCAACAGTCTATCTTCAAGGGTCTGATCTGAAATTACTTTAGTGTTGACAGATAGGGAAGGCCACTCACTTAGCTTCCAAGAATTGTCAGGCATTGTGCAGCTGGGGGTAACAGGCTGCCTTGGTGGGACTCGGAGCTGGGACTGTGGTCCCTGATCTCCAGTTGCTGTGGCTTATGCTGTGAGAAGGATGAGCATCTGCCTGCCTTTCTGGGCTGTGATTTCTGTGTGTGGCAGCATCTGCACTTTCCTCCTGCTCTCTGCTCTGCACTGTGTGGGACTGACAGCCCTCAGGGAACAGGCTGATGTGTTGGCATTGTGTGGCACTCCTGGGTTGTGTCTGTCTGCCACCAAATATGTTGTCACCTTCCCTCTTCACTCCGTACCTAGCTGCCTTTGGAGAGGCCTCTGGGCTCCTCTGGGAATAACCGTTGAAAGAGCAGCTGTCTGTCAGCCTCCCCCGGAGCCAGTGGATTGGGCCGTGGTTGGAGTGGTTCCTAGTACAGAAGACTTGGCTGTCATTGACATTTATAACTTGAAAGCCATATCACAGATGAAGTTTGCATTTCTTATAATCCTTTAAATTGTCTTCAGGGTATAAAACATGTGGCCTCTGCACACTTTGGCAATCTGCAGGTGTGTGGCCATAGTGGGGTCTCCCTGCAGGTGGAGGTGCAGCTTACCATTCCTTCCTGACCATTCTGTGAAGTCCTCGCTCTTCTGATTTAGAGAGGAAGAGTTGACCTGGCTTTATGTTTAGGTTTATATGTAGCCATAGGAGTCAGTTTAGATAAGGAAGATTGCCTTCTAAGAACAAATGACTCTTTAACTCTGCCTATTGGAGAGCCTGTGATAAAGAGAATATTGCTGATATCAGAAAATATACCTCAAATGGGTTGGTAGATCCTGTTGGTTGGTTTTTTTTTAATGCCCTCATTTCTCGAAGAACCAGCTTTTAAGCTTCATTTCTTAAGACATGATTAGAAGAGAAAGATGCAGTGTTCATGGTAGAAATAAAAACCCAAGGTTCCCCCATAGATCATGTGAGCACGTACATCCAAAGACAGTGGGGAAAGTGCAGAAGGGAATGGGAATTCATTTTCCTGTGGGTCTGGCTAGATTGTAAATCCCTGGAGGGCAAGACATAGCTTACTGCTCCTCACACTGCCAGTGGCTGGCCCAGAACCTGGCACATGGCCGCATGATGAGCTGAACAATCAGTGTTGAAAAAGAAAAGGTTTTAAGTAGAAAAAGTTTTGTTTCTAGTTCATTTTACCCTGGTAGTGTAGACATTGAAAACACATTTCATCAGCAAATCTAGATTATGGGATTTGAAGTTAATGACATTTTCCTGTTGGTGTCAAAGAAGAGTAATCTGGGAAGAGGTGTAACAGAAATGGGGGTTTAGATGGCCAGCCTTAGATGTGATTAAAATGAAACACCTTCAGTGCTTGTGCTTAGATTTCTTCCCATGGTTCTTGGGACATTAGGTGTGTCTGATGAAATGTCGGTACGTGACCTTGGCTGTGCACTGCCAGCTCAGTCCGGAGCAGAGCCTGCCTGGAGTGAGGCAGGAGCAGGCTCTTGAGCCAGCGTGATGGTGGCCATGGTCTCTGGGAGGAATGTTGGCTGAGGAGTGTGTGTCCCCTTCCTGGCCGTTTGCCCTTGGTGCACATTCGTATTCCATCTCAGTCTTCCTTCTCAGCAGGGCCCACGAAGTACTGGAGTTGGAAGACAGTGCTCTAAGAATCGCTGCCATTGTGGACAAAGGGGCATGGTGGGTTAATGCCCCTTTCGCCCTGCCTCCTTCCTGCCCTAGGGGAAAGGGGGCTTGCTGGGGCAGAGGTCGGGGCTTTGGGCAGCCACAGCTCTGTCAGGGGACGCACACAGAACAACAGAGCAGCTGTCTTCACGTGGTGTGGCTGGCTTTGATGACTAATTGGAATTGCCGGTTCACGGCAAGAGGTTTCAAAGCGCTTCATGCATCGCATCTATTCTCTGGTTTAACTTTTTACTGGCCTCCCATGTAGTGGGTCCTGCTCAGCAGAGTGGATGTTCTCTCCACATCCTGTTCTCTTCCCATAATACGTCATCATGCATGGTGCCACACACAGACAGCTCATTTTGAAATAAACCTCATTTCCCTGAGCCAGTATGGGGTTGCTCACTGTTTGTCGACCTCCCAAGAGAGGTGAAGCCATTTCACTTTGCCTCTCAGGTTTAGAATGATGGACAGACAGCCTTGTCAGGCAAGGCCTGTTGACAGGTTTCTAGTCCTTTCTTGTTTTACTTTAGCCATTTTCTAGGACCAGAGTCCTGTGTTTTTTTAGGTCCATTGATGGATGACTGGCCATTCACTTACTCTTCCTTTTGGTCTGAGCCTCAGGATGGCATGCGGGATGGGTGCCCACAGCTCACACCTGGGAAGGAGAAGGAGCTGCTGAGCCAGTTGAAGCAAACCTGGGAGAGGCAGGAAGGCTTGGCATGGGGTGTGCAGCCACCTCGGGAATTTGGTGGAAGAGTTTAGGGATTCCAGGAGCTTGGAAAACAGTTTTTAAAAATTCTACCACCATGGATGGGTTCAATAAAAATAAATTACTAGGAAAATGAAACAAGGAAGTCCAAAATACAAGCCTCCGATTTTATTATTGGATTCAAAGACATAAAATTATCCTGTCAAATTGCTATCAAAGTTTCCAAAACACCCTCAATTTTGGTACTAATGTCTTCAGAGACCGCGGTCACTTTGTGGACTGGCTCTGCCTGTGCCTCACCCCCTTAGAGTAGCACTGACCTCTCTGAATCCTGTTTTTGTGCTACGAAGTGGAAGTGGTGCTGGTCTGCAGGGCACTGCTCTACCAGAGAGGCAGGCAGCGCGGGGGTGGAAACAGGTGCTCATTTCCAAATGCCCCACCCAAATGGCGTTCCTTTTAGACATCCTTCTGGGAGAGACTGCTGGGGATTGTTTCCTCTACCTCATCAGCCACCTTGACCCAGTGTCTGCCCAGCTTATTAGAAAGGCATGTGTCCTGCATTTGTGACCTTCTATAACAGATGGAGCTCTGTGTGCATGCATGTGTGTCTCTCTATGTGTAGTCATTTGCACCCAGAGTGAGTTTCTTTCTGGTTCATAGTTTTAGGCGGGTGGTAGTGTTGGTGAGGAAATGACCCCTTTTAAGAAGCATATAGCAGACAAGGCTAAATAGTCTTTTGAACACAGGCGCCCCTGGATCACCCTGTGGTAATCTTCACTCTAGCCTACTGGAGGTGGGGGACAGCTGGAGGAGACAGTGTAGGGGGATTTTTGGCTGGGCCTGGCAGTGGTTAATATCACTTTCCATTCATATTCCATTGCCTAGAACTTGGTCACCTGGCCAGTTCTTGCCAGGAAACGTCTGTGTGTCCAGGGAGGAGAGAGCGTGAATTCAGGGAGTAGTGAGCATGCTCCGTCGCCTCCTTTCTCCTGCTTCTCTGACTCATTATCAGAATCTTGTTCACTATTGTATTCTTTTATCCAGTGAACTTGTTTATTTCTCTTTTATGCCTTGTGTGATTATGGCCAGGCATTACATTTTTATGCTTTGGGTTAGAAACAGTGATAAGAAAAGAAAATGGAAGGTTGCCTGAGAATTAATGGACAGTGATTACGAGGCTGCTGCCAGCAGCCAGGAGTGGCGGCTGCCGACTGTGAGAGGAAGTTGGCTATGTGCCATAGGCCGCATTTGGATTTTAAAAAAAATCAAGGTATTTATGAGTTGAGAGTAATGCTTAGTCTTTAGAAGGTAAATAGCACTTAAGCAGAGGGAAATCACTGGTGCAGGGGCAGCCAGTAGCGCATGTTGAAGGGCGGCAGAGGTAATGTAACTTGATAAAAAGCTGAAAAAAATCTGAATTTTTATAAGTGCGCTTTTTCCCTACAGAAGTAAACTTAAAAAAAAAAGAATAAACCGTAACACCTGGATTTGTTCTCAGTCCAAAGAAGCCAGAGAGTCAGAGCGTGAGAGGTGAGATGGCTGGGCGGAGAGGGATGGTGTGTGTGTGTGTGTGTGTGTTGGGAATGGTCTTGACAAAAGAGTTGCAGGCTGTAGCATCCTTCTGGAGCCAGTGTTTAGTGAGTCTCAGCAGGAGAATGGGCCTGGGCATTTTGAACAGAGAGCTTACAGAAAATTGGGTATGTCGGTGATGGACGAGGGAGGTCCAGAAGGAAGATGTGACGACTCAGAGACTTGCAGCCACAGAAAGATGTCCAGTGCCCAGGGCTACAGCTGGGTGCAAGTTGGTGGTACTTAAGAAATGGGGAGTGGTGCCCCCATGGGGGAGATAGTGTCGGGCAGATGCAGGGAGGGCAAGATCCCTGGCCGCTTCCCTGTGGCTGCCCTCCCATCTTCTTAGGTGCCTCTCACGGGCCAGCCATACATGGAAACTGGCCAGCCAGGGAATTTGGAAAATTCAGTATGCTGTGATACATTTCAAAAAGGACAGTGTGTGGAGATTGGATTTGAAAGCAAACAGGTTAGGTGGCTGGCATGGGGAGTGCAACGTCCTGGTGGAAAGCGGGAAAGGTAAATAGATCAAGAAAGTGCTTTAGGAAAGAAATTTTATGAGTTTTGATTTTTCATTTCTTTCCTCCATGCCATATTCCTGCCTGTGTGGTTCTGTTGCCTTCTATATTTTTTTCATAAGTTTGCTAATGCTTTGCACACCATATGATATTTTATGGACACATTTGCCTCCCTAGTAGTAACACCTAACGTTTGTTGAGTGTTCCCTGGGTGCCAGGAAGGCAGTGTTCTTGGTGCTGTGTCTGTATTGATCATAGAATCATCAAAGCCACTCTGTAAGGCAGGTACACTAGATCCTCACTCCTTGTGGATTCTGTACTTGCAAATTTGCCTACTTGTCAAAATCTGTTTGCAATGCCCAAGTCAATAGTTGCTGCACTGTAATGATCATTCACAGACATACAGAATAGAGGAAAATTTGAATGGCCTGTTGCTTACCTTCCCGGCTGAGATGGAACAAGCAAGCATGAGTTACAGTGCTGTTAGCCCTGAGTTCACTGTTTTTTTTAATAGGCATTTTTTATTAAAATAAAGTTTATGTACAATATTATCTTGGTTTCAGATGAGCAGTTTAGTGATTCAGCAATTATACATTATAAAATGCTCACCATGATAAGTAGTTACCATATTACCATACAAAGATGGTACAGTGTTATGATATATGTTCCCTATGCTGTACTTCCATCCCTGTGACTAAATTGTTTTATAATTAGAAGTTGTACCTTTTTCTCTCCACCTATTTCACCTACCCTGCCTCCCACTATGATAACCAACTATATATTCTCTGTTTGAGTCTATTTCTGTTTTGTTTGTTTTGTTTTTCACTTAAGTGAAACCTTATGGTAAACCTCTTTCTCTGACTGATTTATTTCATGTAGCATAATACCCTCTCATCTGTGTTGCCACAAATGGCAAGGTTTCTTTCTTTATGGCTGAGTAATATTCCATGGTATATCTGTACCACATCTTCTTTATCTGTTCATCTGTTGATGGACACTCAGGTTACTTCCATATTTTGGCTATTGTAAATAATGCTGCAGTAAACATACGGGTGTGTGTCTCTTTTCCTTAGTGGCTATACCAATTTACAATCCCACCAGCAGTGTAGGAAGGTTCCCTTTTCTCCACATGTTGTCAGCAGTTGTTATGTCTTATCTTGTTGATATTAGCCATTCTGACATGTGTGAGGTGATACCTCATTATGGTTTTGATTTGCATTTCCCTGATGATGAGTGATGTTGAGCATCTTTTCATGTGTCTGTTGGCCATCTGTATTTCTTTGGAAAAATGTCTATTTAAGTCCTCTGCTCATTTTTAATTGGATTGTTTTTTTGGTGTTGTATGAGTTCTTTATGTATTTTTAGATATTAGCCCTTTATCAGATATATCATTTGCAAATATTCTCCTATATATTAGGTTACCTTTTTGTTTTATTGATGGTTTCTTTTGCTTTGTAGAAGCTTTTTAGTTTGATATAGTCCTACTTGTTTAATTTTGCTTTTGTTTCTCTTGCCTGGGGAGACATAGCCAGAAAAAATTTTTTAATGTTGATGTTTAAGAGTTTGCTGCCTATTTATCTTTCTAGTAGGTTTATGGTGTCAGATCTTATATTTAAGTCTTAAATCCATTTTGAAATTATTTTTGTGTATGGTATAAGAGAATGATTTAGTTTCATTCCTTTGCACATAGCTGTCCAGTTTGCGCAAAACCATTTGTTGAAGAGACTGTCTTTTCCCTATTGTGTATTCTTGTCTCCTTTATCGTATGTTAATTGAACATGTGGGCATGGATATATTTCTAGGCTCTCTATTCTATTCCATTGGTCTATGTGTCTGTTCTTGTGGTAGTACCATACTGTATTAATTACTGTTGCTTTGTAGTACAGTTTGAAGTCAGGAAGTGTGGTACCTCCAGCTTCGTTCTTCTTTCCCAAGATTGCTTTGGCTATTCAGGGTCTTTGTGAGTCCACACAAATTATAGAATTATTTGCTCTAGTTCTGTGAAAAATACCACTGGTATTTTGATAGGGATTGCATTGAATCTGTAGATTGCATTGGACAGTATGGCCATTTAAGCACTATTCTTTCTATCCATGAGCATTGGATACCTTTCCAGAGTACAGGTCTTTTACTTCCTTTGTTAAGTTTATTCCTATGTATTTTATTATTTTTGATGAAGTTGTAAGTGGGATTTTCTTCTCTTTCTGCTAGCTCATTATTTGTATTTAGAAGTGTAATAGATTTCTGTACATTGGCTTTGTATCCTGCAACTTTACTGAATTCATTTATTCTAATAGTTTTTTGGTGGAGTCTTTAGGGACTTCCATCTGTAGTATCATGTCATCTGCAAAGAGTGACGATTTTACTTCTTTCTTACCAATTTGGATGCCTTTCTTTTTCTTGTCTGATTGCTGTGGTTAGGCTCTCCAGTACTGTGTTGAATAAATATGGTGAGAGTGGGCATCCTTCTCTTGTTCTTGATCTTAGAAGAAAAGCTTTCAGCTTTTTACCTTTGAATATAATGTTAGCTGTGGTTTGTTATAAATGGCCTCTCTTATGTTAAGATATGTTGAGGGTTTTATCTTGAATGGATATTGAACATTGTCAAAAGCTTTTTCAGCATTATTGAGATGATTATACAGTTTTCATCCATTGACTGAGTTGCAGATAATGAACCATCCTTGCATCTCTGGGATAAATCCTACCCTGAGTTCATTGTTATTGATTCAACAGCATATATTAAATAAAGAGTCTTAAAACAGGAACATATAATACATAGTTATATATTGATCGGTTGGCAAAAATGTTCTGATGGGAGGCTCCCAGGAACCTAACCTCATATTTCCTGTAGGGGCCAGGGTCTAGTATTCACTAATTTAGTGTTCACAGTGACTATACAGAACATAACTCCTGTGAGTAATGACAATCAGCTGTGCTGAATTTATCGCCAGACACTGAGGCATGTAGAAGTCAAGGAAGCTGCTTAGTGCCACCCAGTAGGATCACATCCTAGACAGTCTGGCTCCATGCCCTTCATTCTTCACTGCTGTGTGCTACTGTCTTTTGTATCTATTTCATACTCTTTTCCGTTCTTCTGAATCTGTTGTCAATGCTGCTGAAATCAACCCTATGGCTGTTTTCAATGACTGAAGTCCTTTTGATAAAGCTAACCATCAGCTCTGATTGAGAATCATGATGTGTATAAGCCCATAATAGAGGTAATTGTATTTGACATCTGTATGAAAAGCTCCATGTATTTCATATGAGCTGGTTTGCACAGCAGTATCATGAAGGTCCCATCACCATCCGATTCATAGACAAAACTGACGTCTTGGGAGGTTGTGATTTGGTCACACCTCCAGGGTGAGGAAGTGGTAGAACAGACTCACATCCAGATTTCCTGGCTTCAGATCCCTCATTCTTTTTTGCAATATCAAGACTGGCTCCTGACCAGGCTTTGGGGACTAAATGCTTCTGATTTGCTGCTGTGGCTGTTCTGATTTGCTACTTCCATTCTCCTTTGACCTGGAGAAACTACAGAAAGTGATTTCAAGGGAGGGGCCAAAATGACTATTTCCATGTGTATAGAAAACCTTTTCATGGGGTGGAATGGCCTTTTTAGAATGATGATCTTTTTTTTTTTTCCTGTTCCACTAGGTAAATATTTGAAAGCAAATGATAAAAGAAAAATACTTTGAGAGGGCTCTTGGCATTTTCTTAA
This sequence comes from Manis javanica, assembly GCF_040802235.1. Taxonomy (NCBI): domain Eukaryota; kingdom Metazoa; phylum Chordata; class Mammalia; order Pholidota; family Manidae; genus Manis; species Manis javanica. The sequence continues at coordinate 103,857,041 of NC_133162.1, forward strand.
TGGTATACTCTCTCACCTAAACATTGTGCCTGCCTCATCTCTTTATTGTCCTTTGTGTATATTAAATATGTCTGTTGGAGTAAGAGGTGTACTTAATAATTAAAAGGATACAATAAAAAATAAAGTCTCCTTCCCCTGGTGTGAGCACTGGAAAGGCGTTATGATCTCCACCCTGGTTGATTCTCTGCTGGTGGTGAGCAGGGGACGTTTGTCACCTCTTGGGTGGCATGTGGGGAAGAGTGTGTCACTGGCATGTAGTAGGAGTAGAATTTAGGGATGCCGATAAACAGTCTGCAATGCATGGAACAGGCTGCCGCAGAGAATTCATCACTCCAAATAGTGCTGAGGTGGGAGCACCTGCTCTACCCTCAGTAAGAACCGCAAGGGCTGTCTTAACATGAAACACAAAAGCTTTTGTGTCTGTGTCTTCAGGAGACTTCTGCTTTCACGGTTCTTTTTGCTTCTGGCTGTGCACAGCTGCCTCCAGGGGTGGGGCAGTGGGAGCGTCCTCTCCAGGTGCTGCTAGACTGGGGTGGTGCTTGTCTTTAGAGACCAAGAACAACAAAACTGACTTCAGCCCATCTGCTTGTTTGTTATAATGTGGGGACAATTCTCAACGAAGCCAGTGACAAAATACTTCCTGGAAAAAAATCTCTTGTGTTTGTCTGAGTTGTAAATAATTGCTGCTATTAATAATTATATACAAATATATGTAAATTTATATTTATTTTTATCTGCCCTTTAATAAACATTGCATTCTATGTGGAAATTAATTTGGAGAACTCCTTGTCATACAGTTGGCCCTGATGCACAGTTTGAGCTCTATGTGTTGCTTTGGGAGTAGTGAGTTCCTAATAGCTCAGAGATGTTGGAGGTTGCTGTAGGGATGCTGCACGCTTCGTGCCCCTAACTCCTAAGGTGCAGCATGTTCCTGTGTTTAAGTAGAACTTTTCAATAGGCAGTGGTAGCGCAGTTTATGACAAAGCAATGAAATTGGAGTTTCCTCAGTTGTTGCTCTGTGTGACCATTGGGAATTTTTATGTACGATTAGTATCTCGAACAGTGAAAGAGTGAGAACACATAGGTGGAATCTTGTTTGGTAAACACTTATTTTAGTTTGTAGAAGAAAAATTTCATTGAATTTTAGAAGTAACTTTAAAATTGGTATTCTTTTTAAATGGTGGTTTTAAAGCTAAAAAATGATTCAGGCATATGATAATGATTGCTTAATGTGTGATTGTGGCTGGAAATAATGTTGTCATGTGGAAGAGGGAAATGTTAAATAGTGATCATCCTATTTAACTGGGCATCCCCTATGCTAGGATGCCCTGGGCATCCCCTATGCTAGGTATGCCACTGCTAGGATGACTGGATCTGAGAGACAAGTGAATGAAAGCAGGCCCAGCAAAGCATTTAGGGTTTATGTTGATCTGGCTTCTGTCTGTGTGAAACCGGTGCTTTTTGAAAAGCCACAAGGGATTGAAGTTCTGACCTACTGTGGTCTTTGTGAGAGTAGACAAATTTTGCCCTCCACCCTAATTTTTAAAACTTCTTACTGATTTATACAGTAAGAGCAGTGTACACATTGTTAGTATACAGTATGAATTGTCACAGCCAAGCACTGTGTAAACCTACCTGGATCAAGAAGCAAAATGCAAACAGGACCCAGAAGCTTCCTCTGGCTACCGTCTAGTCCAAATATCCGTTCACCTCATACCAGGGTGATCTGACTTCTAACAGCACAGATCAAGATGACCTATTTTTAGATGTTAGGTAAATGAGGTTAATTGTACAATACATAAAGAGAAGACTACTTTCTTACCCATTTCTCTGAATTTTGATTCTTACTGCAGACATTCCAAAATGTGGCAGTTAAACATTTTGGCAACTTACAGTGGTAGATTTAACAGAAATTCTCAAGTCTATTTCATGTGTGGCTTCACTAATGGAAACATTGGCTTTTGAGGTAGTAACATTTAATAGGCTTGCTTCTGTAATGAAGAACACAACCAACCTAATTATGATGTCACTTTGTTGGGCTTTAGAATTTTATTTGAAAGGCAGATAATTGTATAGAAATTAAATTGGAGTTTGTGTATGTATTGAAGCAATCAAGTTCATTTGAAGCTAGAGTAGTTTATAGGCTTAAAGTGTGGTCAATAAGCCAAATACACCCTATAGAAGCTTATAATTGGATTTGGGATGGAAACTGTAACATTGCTGTGCACTCTGATTGCATCAGTGTATACAGAATAACATTTTCTGAGTGGTAAGCATGTCTTGTCTATAGGGACAGAATAGATAGGGTGCTTAATAGTTGAAGTTTGAAGTTGAAGCCATAGGGATCTAAAATTGCCACTGTGGGGAAATTCAGGGTTCACTTGAAGGCTTTCAGACATGTTACACTGTTAAATTAACATAAAACTAATTATTTAGAAAAAATAGCCTTCTCTGCAACCATCGTCCATGGCGAATATATGTACTGTCCCTCCTTTCTGGATCTGCCAGAGGCTGGCTCATTCATGGTAAGGGCGGCCGTTAGAAGGTTGGTGTGGCCCCTACGAAGGTGTTACATGGCAGAGGGCCGCACGGGATGTGAGAAGAGTTTGCCGTGAAGTTTCTGTTGGTCCAGGCAGATAGGAAAATGAATAGTTCTGGCAAAATCGCTAAGTCAGGGATGTTTGTCTCTGAAAAGCTGCTCTTTGCTCACCTAATTTTTTGGTCTGTGTAAAACATCCTCTTCTTTCTTCCCCTTTTAGGGGTTTCTAGCTGTCTTCTCTAATTAAGCTAGGGGAGAATCATACGCTTTATTCTTTGATACTTACTTGTATCCAGTTGTTCAGTTTGCCTGTTTTTTGCATTTTCAAGCCTCTGATGCAGGAGAGGCAATTCTTATAAATAAAAACCAGTTCAGGAAATTATATCTGAAATGGGAATCAGATCATGTCACACTCCTGGGCTTCAGGCTTTTAAACTACAAGAGAGCCCTAAGTACTGCTGTGCCATCCAGGAAGCCTGGGCAACCTTGTCTCGCTGTGCAGACTTGCCTCGCACCCCCTGCCTGCCCGGAACGGTGCCCCTGCGGGTGGCTGTTCACCGCTGCCTCTGCTCCATGCACAGGCTCCTCTCCCAGCTGGGGAGGCCTTCCTCCACCATCCTCTTCTCATCTTTCAAGATTTCAGGGCTTTCTCTCTCACAGAAGGCTTCCTTGATCCCCCCAGACAGGATGAGAGTCGTTTCTTCTGTGTTCTTGTGATACCCTGTTGTGTGTCAAGTACTGCTGCGTTTGTCCTCTGGTATGTGCCCTGCCGGGTAGGTGCTTAGCAAATACTTGCTGGACCAATAGATGGAGTCCACTTTTAGACTGTATTCTAATGATCTGTTGATGGGTCGGTCTGTCTCCCCCACTAAAGTTTGAGGGTGGAGATCGTGCCTGTTTGGCATCACATACTCAGTGCCCAACAAAGATACTCACAATGTTTGAATGGAAGGCCCACGAGGCTGCCCTGTGCGGAGAGCATTTCAGAGGCAAGGGAGTTTTCTTTGCACTGCAGTCATTTATATGTAGTCCTGAGTGTGTGGTCAGAACCACGTCCTGCAGTGCAAAGGAATCCCAGAATGCCGTGGGGTACCAGCTATGCCCTGAAACTCTCGCATCCCCACCCGCTTGTTTTCCAAATGGGAGTGCCTCTTCATGTGGGAAGGTGGTGATAGGAGTGTTCATCCCTCCCAGAAAACCTCTGACAGTGATGTCCGTTACCCTGCTGATTGTTGATGTGGGAAAATATCCTCCAAAAAGGAAAACAAAAAAGTGGGTTATGTAAAGACAGTATCAATTATGATCCTCTAAGGGAAGTAACCACCATGTTTACAGGATTGCTGTGCAGCCCCATAAAGGCCCTGTGTTGTGTGTCTTGTTTCATTTCTGTAGTGATTTTGGTGTGAGTACTTCCCTGTATTCATGTCCTCGGCCTCTAGTTGTATCATAGTGCTGGTTCTTCAGTTCCCAGGAGAAGAAGTTCAGGGATGGGCTAGAGCTTTCCCAGATTTGAGCCTTTCTTTCTCCACCCTGCTCAGATCTTTGGCAATCACTTACTTGCCAGGGAGTGCCAGCGGGGGGGGTGAAATGAATAACCAAGGAAACAACAAATTCAGCAGGAAAACAGACATGCAGCTGTAGTATTTTCTACACCCTGCTGAGGTACTGAGGCCTCTGTCCACAACACATGCCCTGTCCTCCCCATCAGATTGTTCGTGGTTCCGAAGGGATTCCAAGTGGTGGGATTCCCTGGTGTCCCGAGAGCCCAGTGTTAGGGGCTCTGCTCCCGGCACAAGTTTGAGGACCCCTGGCGTTACGAACACAGACACGTTACCTGAGGCCATGGCTTCTTGCTCCAAAATTGGAGGACAGAAAATGAAAGAGAAGACTGATCTCAAAACACAGTCCTGAGCCCTGCCTCTCCCCAAATGGGAGAAATGAGCAGGTCACTGTGGATGGTCCATGTAAAGCCCGTTATGATGCTACCCTGGAATGCACAGGCCTTCTGTGCAGTGACGGTTCCTATGAAGGGAACACCCTCCAGTGACTTGGGGACAAGGGCAATGTGCTCAGTCTTAGGGGCAGAAAGGAGACAAATGCAGATGGAGCAGCCACAGGTGAGGGACTTCTATCGAGACAGTCTCACCTGGCTGGGAAGCTGTGTACAGAGTCCGCCGATCTCTGTTCTGCCGTGACAGTGCCACCTCGGACTGACAGTCCTTTTCCCAGGCCTGAGGTTAGCAGGCTCTGTGTCACCATGACCTGTTCTCAGTGCCACTCCTCTTGTCCAGAGGAAGGGAGGAAGGTTGGCTTTGGGCAACATGGAAGCACTGAAGGCAGCTTTGGGGGTGCGGTTTCAGGCAGGGGTGGGGCTGTCCTCTCCTTCCCTCTTCCTCTCCCCTCAAGGAGATCCACAACTGCCTGGACTCCCCGAGGGGGCCAAGGACTCCACCTGCCAGGCCAGAGGCCCCGTCAGCTGCTGGCTCCTCACTCCAAGGTATGGGGTCTGGTGGTGGCTCTTGGAAGGATAAGGCGCTGGGGCTTATAAGTGATAGGCACAGAGATGGCTGTCTTCCCCATCATCAGCCCCAGCGACTGCCTGCTGGGGCTCATTGCATTCTTAGGGCCAAGGCCGCAGTTCCACGCAGGTGCAGCTCAGTGAGTGGTGGTGGAGCCTATGCCAGAAAGGGGGTCCCTGGGGACATTTTTTACCTAATCAGAAATTCTGTCCACCCATTTAGTTGAGGAAAGGAATAGAATTGGCAGCTCTGCTCACTTGGGTAAATTCATCAACCAAGAATCGCTTTGAGAATCTCTTATGTAAATGTTGGGTGGTCACATAATTTTGTAGGACATCTTCCACCTATTAGGATCAGAATCACAGGGTAAGATAGGTGGAGTGATCGGCTCAGTTGGATGGAAGACTGCCAGGTGACCTGGGCAAGCTCCTTACCTCCTGTACCTCAGTGCCCTCATCTATGAAATGGGAAAACAGCAGTACTGACCTGTCAGGTTGCTATGAGCACTGGGGTGAATTAATACATATGGTAGGTCTTAGCTGGGAAAGCAGGTACTCAGAACATTTCAGCTGCTGTTGAGTGGAGGAAATTTGCTATCATTAATGGTTGGTGTAAATTTTAGCAGATGAAAATTTTGTTATTTGTTCCTGGGTGTTGAACCAGTGTAGAGCATTTGAGTTAACTGTAAGTGTGTGTGTCTGTGTGTGTGTCTGGGGAGGGTTCTGCCACCAAGCCGGTGCACTGCAGTACAATTACAATGCCATCCACCTGGATTAGGGCAGATCTCATAAGTTTAAGGGAATGGTCCCCATAAGACGGCTCCTGCTTCAGATGCCAGCTGCAAGTGTGGTCCCCAGAGCACTGATACTTCTGACCAGTAAGCTACTAATCCAGGAGGTTCCCATGACCCCCTCAGGTTTGGCAATTCACTAGAATGACACTCAGAACTCAAGGATTTTATTTTATTTTGAAGGACCTAAACCAAGGATTTTATTTTATTTTAAAGGACGTAAATCAGGACCACCAGAATGAAGAGGCACATAGGTAAGGTCTGAGAGGATTCCCAATGCGGAGCTTCCATCCCTTCTCCCTGTGGTGTTAGAGTGTTTCCATTTCCTGGCACGAGGATGTATTTACCAACCAAGCAGCTCCATTCAGCTTGGTGTCTAGAGTTTTTATTGGGCTTCCTTACACAGGCATCATTGATAAATTCACTGGCCATGTAGATGAACCCAATTGTCGGTCCCTCAAGATCGGGCTCAGAGTCCCAACCCTCTAATCGCGTGGTTGGTCTTTGGGGTGATCAGCTGCCAATACGTGTCCATCTTTCTTAGCATAAACTCAGGTGTGATCCAAGGGGCTCGTGAAGAACAAAGGTACTTCTGTTACTTGGGAAATTCCAAGGATTTAGTCTCCCTTTCAGGAACCAGAGACACAAGCCAGTCACTCTTTATTTCACAATAGGGTGTTATGTTGGAGATAGTAAGGTACAAGTTGGTGGCCTGGAGAGGGAGCCCAGCTCTCCTCTTGTCTCGGTGTCATTGCTGTATTCCAGTGTTAGTTTGGATTTATGGTTAGGCAGTAGTAACAGGTGATTGGCCTTGATAGCTCTAGCTTTTCTTTCCTTAGAGCAACTTTTATTTAGTCTCATGGTGATTAAGCTGTCTTTCGGGATTCTGTAGTGACCTTCTACTAAATGAATCACAAAGGAAGCATTTCTGAATTTGAGTCTTTCAAAAATGTGGCTTTGAAACCATCTGTGATGCTATGTGAGTACTGTAAGTTGCTGACTGGCAATGAGCTGTCCTTCTGGCTCCCAGGGGTGCCCTCGTTAATAAGTGCCCCCCAAGTCTGGATGGACACAGGGTGCTGGCTTTTGGATGGGCAGTCCTTCTGCATTCAGTGGTGCTGACCCCCAATGCCCTGAGGTCGGGCGACCTGCAGGCTTGTGGCAAGAGCTTTCCTGTGGGCGCCCTTGTTAGTCTCAGTAGGTATCAGTTGAAGGGTCTGATTTTCCCATGTGTTCTTTGGTTCCTGTAGCATGTGGGGTCTTTATAGTCCATTTCTTTGATTCTCTGGTTTTCCTTTGTTATTCCAGACAGTACAAGTCAGTACCTGTAAAGAAAGATTTTTTTCCAGAGGTTTTGTCGTATTTTCTTAAGCATTTTATAAGCATTCTTAAACATTCTAAAGCACTAAAATTCTGTTGAGGGGAATTACCTAGAGGGCTTATGAAGATCTTTTTAGGGCCCAGATGGCTAAAGCACCCTAACAAGGTGCAGAACTCATAGGAGGCTCTTCCACATCCTTTTGTGTGTGTGTGTGTGTGTGAAATATATAATAAAACATTTTATTGTTTTAACTATTTTTAAGTGTATAGTTCAGTGACATTCATATTGCTGTGCAGCCATCACCACTATCGAATCTCCAGAACTCTCATCATCCCATTTGAAACTTCCCCTTAAACAGTAACTTCCCATTGCCTCCACTCCCAAGCCTTGGAAACCACCGTTCTTCTTTGTGTCTGTATGAGTTTGACTACTGTCGGTCCCACAGATTGGTGGAGTCAGACAGTATTTGTCCTGTTGTGTCTGGCTTCTTTCACTTAATGTAATGTCTTTGTGGTTCTTACATAGTATAGCATGGGTCAGAAGGTTTTTCCTTTTTAAAGGCTGAATAATATTCCATTGTGTGTACATACTACATTTTGTTTATCCATTCGTCCACCAATGGACATTAGGTTGCTTCCACCTTTTGGTTATTGTGAATAATGCTGTGGTGAACATGGCTGTGCAAATATCTGCTCTAATCCCTTCAGTTTTTTGGGGTACATATCTGGAAGTGGCATTGCTGGATCCCAAATCCTTTTTTAACACAAGAAAACAAGCCCATTTTCTTTTATGTGATTAGTGTGAATAGGCAAATAATTACATGCCAAAGCAGTAAAGCCAGGTCACTTTTGATGAAGGAGCCAGTAGGAAGTTAATAGTCTGCTTTCAGATTTGGTTTGCCAGAACAGAGAACTTTGTCTATCTCTTATGGGACTTCCCCACAAATGGTGATGTTGAACATGTAAATAAAGGTTAGGGTGTGATTGGCAGGATGTATTTCCAGTGGTTCCCTCTGCCAAATGTTCATCTTATCCCTTCCTCTTGCTCTTCCTCGTAGTTCTCCATGTGGTTATACGGTGTAGTGTAGTGGTTAACAGCTCTGACTCTGAAAGCAGATTACCTAGGTTCCAACTCCAGCTCTTCCAGTTACCACTGGGCAAATTACCTTACCTTCCTGGGCCTCATCTTCCCCATCTTACAATGGGATTAAAAATATAACACTACATTAAACACGTAAATTACTTACAACAGTGCCTAGCACATAGGAAGTGCCTAGTAAATGTAGTTTTTATTATTGATGGTCATTTGCACCTATCTGACTGGCAAATAAGTGACAATAAAATATAGATAATAGAAATTCCAGTATACCTTTGAGAGCATATGGGTATATGGGCATTTTAATACCTTGCTGGTAGGGTATAACTTAGTATAACTTTTCTGAAAGACAACATGGGAATATTGATATGTCAGAAGCCAAAAAATTCTCTCATCTGATCTTATAATTCCTTTATTTTAAGGAAACTGGTGCAGTCACAAAGGTAGGAGTGAAAGGCAGTTTATTGTTGTGTTTATTTTTTTAATAAAGAAAAATGGGAGAAAAATAAACGCCTAATACTGTAGAATTCAGTAAAACATGTAAGTGCAGTAGAGTACTATTTAGCTCTCAGATTGTGTTCAGAAAATATTTACCATCATGGGGAAGTGTTCAAAATGTATTGAGAGAAAAGGCTATAAGAAAGCAAGTATAAAATGATTTTGTGATGCATATCTATGTACATATATGCACCATATATGTGTGCTTTTGAGAAACAAATACCTACCAAACTTCTAAGGTCTGCAGCTGATGGCATGAGAAACAGTTTTTAGAATGTCTGTGTGGTTTTCTGGTTATTTGGCACTGGGCAAATGGTTGGCATTGAGCAAGTATTAGGTTTCTATTAGAGAAAAAAATAGTAACTTCACTTGGAAAAAGATGACTTTGGTCGTTGTGAGATTCAAAGAAAGCAAGTCCTGCAGAGTGGGGCTCCCAGGCATTGCTGGCAACCCGTGACAGGCCAGCCTTGGACCCAGGCATGGGGCACTTGCCCCTGGAGCCATTCTGCCCAGAAGCCTGGCTTGACTGTGAGCCTGCAAGTATTTGGGTATCTGTGTATGCAGGGCAATCTCCCCTCTCTCACATGCCCAATGTCCTTGTGGTTTCTTAAAGAGCTTTTAGCCGAGCCACTGTGAGGTTTGCTGGGATTCTGCATGGTGGGAGGGCATTGTTTAATCAAGCTTGCTGAAAGCTGGCTTTTGCAGGATCCCATTTTTGGATCCCATTTTCCAGTCTCGTTAAGCCTCCCTGGCATGCCTAACGCGCAGACATTTATGTCCTTGTAGTTTTGTGCCTAAAAGGGTAAAAATAAACTTGCTTGCTGCTCAGAATTGATCCCGAGCAGTCTGTCTTCCGCTGGACGTGGATGCCAGATGGTGTTGCACCTCCTGCTGGGTTAATGAATAGGCATTTGCTAAAAACCTTGAGCTGCTCTTGAATCGTTCTGTGCACCTTCAACACAAAATTCTGTGAGTGGCAATTTGCATTTGTTTCTTTTTTTCTTCCCTTTTTGATTTTAGGAAGGAGAAAGAAGTGACACTGTCTCTCTGGAATAATTTCCTGTGAATTGCATTAATTTTATTGCTAGTGTTGTATAGATATATATCCCTAAATAAACATGTTGTGTCAACTTCTGGGAAAAGTATATTTCTTCTCAGAGCTGTCTGCAATGGAAGCTTTAAAACACAGTTCTGCTTCTGCCTTAAGTGGAACCGGATGCATGTAGGTAGTCGTGGGAGTGGAGCCAGTAAAAGTGGGGTTTGTGGCTCTATTACCACTTCCTTGGGATGTTCCATGTGCATTCTGGGCCATTCACTCTCACGAAAGCCTTGGGCAGTAACAAGGAGGTAGGTAGCAGAATATTACCTCTCGAGTCCACCTAGTAGTTGGTCACAAGTTTGGAGATAAGGTGGCTGTCTAGGTGTTGTACAATAATAATAAATGTTTGAATCCATCTAATCTTTGCTTACAGGCTGTGAGCAAAAATGGTTGGGAGATTTTCAGAATCCAAGCTTTGGTCCTGCCAACATGAATTATTTTCCTGCCCCAGGAGTTGCAGAACCCTCAGAGAATATAGATTGGACCATTTTGCTCCAATCATTTAAGCAGATTGGGAATCCTGCCTTCTTCACCAAGTCTTTTGAGAGATAGGCGTCTTCCTCTGTCCTGCCTCCACTGTTCTGCACTGGCTAAAGCATTTATCTTTTGTGAGCATTTGTGCCTCAGCTTAATATTAGTTGGTATTTGTTGGCTTAAATGGTCAATGCTCCATGAAAACCTCACTGTAAGAAGCCAGTAAAGAGTTGAAATTGGTAGCTTTACTGTAAGCTTTGCCCCAAAATCCAGTAGCCTTGCCCCATGGTCCAGGCAGATTGCTCAGGACGTTAAGGTCCAGCAGTATTTATTAATGGCTGTGGCTATGAAGGTCACGTGTCTGTTTCATTTTCATGGTTTCTGATCTGAGATGTCATCAGAACACAGATGGCATTGATGTTGTGCATGATGGGATTGTCAGCTTCCAGAAGTGAAACACCCTTTGGAATATTCCTGTCAATGGGTGGATTCTTTCAGGTTCCTAAACCTAGAAATGGAAGAAAGCTCCAAACACTAATCATGGAGTCTGAACTGTCTTGTATACCCTGGTCTCATCTGCAGTGTTGGATGTAGCACGTTGTTGTATCGTTTACATATGTAGGCTCTATTCCTTTTAGTCACTCTGAGCAGCGGGTGGAATGGGTTTCCTTTAACCTCATTCATTTGTGTAATCCTAGTACTACTGCGTTAAGTAAATCCCATTGTAAAGTTTGCCTAGAGCCTTTTAATGTCTATGATCTTTGTTCTCCTTGATGCTTGGTGTGTGTGTTTGAGCAAGAACTTCTGAATGGGCTGGGTGATGTCCATTCATTTAATTCATTCATTTAATTCAGATAAATTAAAAAGTGGCCTTTATTCTGTGTGCTGTTCTGGGGGAGGACTACCACTTAGCTTTGATTGAGGCCTGGGGAGTCTAGGCTTTGCTGTGCCCATAAGACTTGTTCTCTCCAACAAGTCACCTAATCTGTCTGGGCATCTAGAACAAATGATCTCGAAGGTCTCCCCACCTTTAAATGCTATAAGTTTAAGAATAAGGTATACCTGCATTATTTGGGTGGTGGTGGGGAAATTCCAGGATATAAAAGATTAGATAATCCTCATGGAATAAAAAATAACTTTTTATTGGTTTATCATTCAAGGTAGCTCTCCTTAGGCTCCTTTTTAGCACTCTGAATGTGGTCTTCGAGAGAGAGACTTCTCATTGCCTATATTGTTCTTTAGCCTTTTGTTAGACACTGTTTAGGGCCTATGCTATCTAACTAAGTAGCAGAAGTGGAAACTTCCTCTGAGCATAGAAGTGGTCCAGATTTGCCTTGTGTTTGGGAATTACAACTCATGGCCTATCCTTGGTGTTTGAAAGAATATTTTTTCCCCTTTCTTGAAAATATTTTAGACTGTTGCCTCTGGTGCTCAGGTGCTAGCATGGATTGTATATTTAAAGTTTTTTTTTCCTTCAGATCTTAAAGTAAAAAAAAAATTACGTAGTTTCTAAGGGAACTTAAAACATTCTTCAGTGTGGTTTTTTTTGGATTCAATGTAGGATCTGTTTTCAAAGCAAAGTGATCACTTAAAAACATGACAGCTCAGATTTCTTCTTACACTAGCTAATTGTTTTCTATTAGGTGTGAAATGGTTTTTCTATTCTGTGCAGCTCCTCATAAATGATAGTTGATACCTGTAAATGTTATGAATCTTTGGCTCCACCTTTATCCTTTAAAGGCTGTGCCTCCTATCTTAACAGACTAAGAAGTATAATAGTTTGAAGGGACTACTTGTGTGTTCATTGGATTTACAAGAGTTCCTTAAGTCATAGGCTTCCTTCCCCTTTGAATTTTCAACTATTTAAAAAATTCCTCTCAAGGTAACACAGTTAATTCAATGATCTCATTCATTCATTAGTTCACCAGATATTTATTGCATTTTTACTATGCTAGGGACTGAGGTGCATGCAGGGGAGTGGCTGGCAGATCAGGCATGCAGAGATGAATAACCAGTTCTTGCCATCAAGAACTCAACACATTCGAGAGTTAATAGGCATAAATACCACAATATACTTAAGCCCATTTAAAAAAAGTCCTCCAAGCTCTTAGAAATTGGGATATTTTTCCATTCGAACTTGGCTATGATGTTGAGGAAGTTTCTGAGTCAGGAAGGGCCTTCTAGGCAGAGGGGAGAACATTAGCATTGTGAAGTAATGTTGACACTTATTCCAGAAATAGTAATTTACATAGTAATTATTGGTAGAAAATTCACTTGAAAAGGAAGATTGAGGCATTGATTGTTCAGAAGAGGACTGCTTACATTTTCAGGTGGGCCTAACATTTCAATTTCCAGGCTTGGGATTAAAAGGAGATTTTTGAGTCTCCTGGTATAAATTGCTATCCTTTGGTATAGAAGATGATACCGTCTGCTCTATTGTTAGGTGGAGGAGGAAAAGGAAGGTGTGGAGGGCTCACTTCTTGATCTGTAGTCATTCTTATGTTACACGTAGGAAAGAAAACTCTTGAATTAGGATTCATGTCCAACTACTCTAACAGAAACCCCAAACAGTAGTGTCTTAAACAAGATAGAGTTCATCTTTCTTTTATGTTAACGTTGGCTAGAGTGGTATGTCTATTCTACTGAAGTGTCAGGGTCCCAGCTCCTTCCGTCAGTTGCTCTGCCATCTCCAGTGTTGCTGTCCTTGGTATGAACCCAGACAAGGGAGGAAAAAGGGTGGGAGGCAGGATAAGAGGAGATGATGACCCAGAGGTTGCATGTGTTTCTTCTACTCACACTGCATTGGGCAGAATTCGATCCCATTGCCGCCTACTGCCAGGAGATGCTTGTAGTCTGCTCAATTTCCACTTGTGTAGAACAAGGGGAGAATAGCTTTGGGGGAAGGGTGGCAGTCCAACACAGGACCCTGTTGGCTGTGGCTGATGCTTTTGCTAACTAGAAAGAAGAGGTTCCTTAAACCCCGAGTAACCAAGAAGGGTAGCCATAGCCCACTTTCCTGGAGTTCTTTGTATTGAAGAATTAAACAGATTTTACTATCTCCATCTGCCTCTTCAGACTCTCTGACCTCAAGCTGCCCTCCAGGAGCATCACCACCATGGGCAATACAAATGCGCTGCTGGACATGCACACTGCTTGCTCTCGAGGTCTGTCTGGCACTGAAGATGTTCAGCATTCTGACTTAGCAGTCCTCAGAACTGCTGAGCAATTGGCAGCAATGTCCAGGGAGTTTGCTGGAAGGTGCCTTTTGCTCTTAAGTCCAGCTGGACGTGAGGCTTGGCTGTCTTAGTCCATCTGGACTCCCTCCAAAGTGGCCGAGTTAATAAGATCTTCTGGGCATTTCAGTACAAAGTAGCCTGTGGACCTGGAGTTCCCTTCTTGTGGGTCAGCACAGTCATGCCACCATGTTTCTTGTGGCAGCTGCTCCCAAACATGCCTCCAGACATTGACCACCTGCAGGAGAAGCTGGTTAAATATGTGGGTTCCTGCAGTCCACCACAGTGGACCAACTAAAGCAGGTTCTTGGGGTGGTGCCTAAGAATGGACATTTAAGCAACACCCCTTCCACATGGGGCTGACGATGGGCCAGGTTTGGGAACCACTGCTTGGTAACCATTCACTTACTACTTAGAAGGCTTGCTAAGCACATTATATTTCCCCTTCCATTGAGGAGTTTATGTTACAGCTTAATTTGTAAATGGTAGGCATCGGGCTGTTTCTCACACTCAGTAAGTATGATAGAAGCAAAAGTTTGTTTTCTGAATGAATGGTATTTGTGTGCAGCTCCCCAGCTCCGTTGAAGTGTATTCTCATGGCATATTAAGTTGTCTTACAACATTTCAGTTAACAGAAGGTAAAAATTAACTCACCAGGAAATGGCTGCATGTGTATCATTTCAGAGAAATTAAATACTTTTATATCTTCCAAAATTGGTGATAGATTTGAAAGTAAACATTAAACTCCATTCTGGAGTTTTTATGCTAAGCCAGTGTTTCTTAGGGAAATCATTTCCACATAATTTGACTAAATTCTTAAAGTACCTGACTCCTTCCTTTCGTCATTGCGCACCTTTGCTTCCCATTCTCCACCACTCCCAGGAGGGCGAATGTTTTCATGTTTCCGGATAAGACTCATAAGCTTGTGTGTCCCCTAGAACAAAGTCTCCCAGGTTGGGGCTGGAGTCTTGGAGCCAAACAGGGCAAAATGCTTTAATCTGTAGGTCCAACTGTTGACTGAAAGCCACTTTCCCTTTTGGGCTACCTGTGGTCTGCCAGGCTGTGCTCCTGTGGAGGCTGGTGGTTCAGGGCTGGCTGCAGGTTACAGCTGTATTTTGTTTGCATTGCTCTCTTTTCTTTTTGTAAAAACAGTAGCCTGTACCTCATTCTTGTATTCACCCCGTGGGGATCAAGCATTAAAACATAATGATTTTCACTGTGTTCTGCATGCTGGTCCAGCAGCTCCTTAATGTCAGCATTCTATGTTTTTCTCCAACTATCTGATCATTTCGATATTTATTCTGTGGTTTTGTTCCTCAGTATTTTCTTCTTAGGGTTGACCAGGAATCCTCTGTTTTTTCTTCTCCTCTTTTATTTGAACCTTCAACTTGGGGACGGTTACCCAAAGATCCTTTGCTTGGGAAATGCCCCTGCATAATGACTGCTCAGCAGTCCTGTTGCTGTGTGGGCAAAGCAGGTATTGATTGGGTACCACCTGGGTGCCCTGTACATGGAAGTTCAGCTGATGGCAGGATTGAACATGATCCTTGCCCACAAGAATGTCAGTGTTCTGACAAAAGTAACACCTCATGCACAGACTCCTAACTCCGTTGACTAGAAGTAGTGTGTTTCTGGAATACCCGAGGATTTAATTCTGTCTGCCTCAGGTTTACTTCTCTGAAATGAACAATTGATTACATAGGCCTTTAAAGATGGCAAGAAGTCTTTTATTTGGACAGTGATGACTATTTTAACTGTCTCTCCCACCCCCCCAATAAAGGCTGAGAAAGTCATAAATTTAGGGAAGTATTCCAGAAATATGTGGATGGCTGACCTTGGTAAGGAAACTTAATAGTCATGCTTAAAGGTTTCAACAGATTTTCTGACAAGGGCATGTAGCCTTCAGCCTGATTGCTTCAGACAGGGCCATGTGGAGGTCCCCTGACACTGTCTCCCTTTGGGAGTTCTGGAAGTTTCTCTCATCTCTCCAGGGATGCTGCCTTTGCAGAGAGGCAGCTCTTCTTCCTGGGCCATGGCACTCATTGCTCGTTAGTGGTAACACTGCTGTCTTCCCTTCTTATCTCTAACTAGCCATTGTTCAGTGTAATCAGACGAACCCAGTTTGTCTTTGAATGTCACCTCTGTCAGTGATCTGCCTGTCTCCATGCATTAATTCACTCAAGGAATAGTGAAACACCTGGGCACACAGCCCTGTTCTCATCTCCAGTGGTGAACAAAATAGATGAGTCCTCCACTCTCATGGAGCTGATGTTCAAACAAAAAAAACCGAATAATTTCAGATAGTTACATTCCTGCAAATGAAAGGGAAAGTTAAAGGAGAATATGCATTTCATCAAACAACCAGGCATAATTTGATCCCTTACATGGAGAAAGTGAGTTGAAGAATGAGGGGTCAGCCACAGGAGGAATTTGTCAGGCAGAGGAGAAAAGCATACACAAAGACCTTGGGAGGCCAGAGCAAAACAGGCAGGGTTGTTCTGGTGGGGGTGGGGGTGGGGGGCGTGCAGGTGAAGTAGCAGAAGGCCTGGCCGAGACAGCCTGCATATAGTCAGGGTAAGGAATATTGAATTTCCTTTAAGTGTGATGGGCAGTCATCGGAATAAAGAAGACAGCTTTATTATATAGCCAAGAAGCCTGTGTGAATGGCCTCACGTTTCTGTCAGTGCCAGTATTCTCGGGTTACCTACTGCTTTGTGGACATTGGTGATCCAAGGGCCAGGTTATAAATTTTACTCCCTAGAAGTGACATGCCATGCCAGCTTTGCTGCCTTAATAGATTGATCCCACACAGTGGAGGCCTTTATCTGCCACAGCAGAAGCTGTACTTTGTGACTATTTTGACTGGTGAAGGGTCTGTGGAAGGAAAGTTTGGGCCACCCTGATGGTCCGTCTACCCCACACTGCTGTTAATTAATACTTCTACTTGACTCTCGGTGGTGTAGGGAGAGGAAAGGGAACTTTAAAGTCTGGAGCAAGTCACTGTTAGTCCCTGTCCCGTGTGCTATGACTCTCTGTCTCCCTCCCCTCCCTTTCCCTGCCCCACCTGGGACTGTGCCTGGGGTTTTCTATGTCCTCCTCTACTGTCACTGTAAATTATTACAAGGGCTCATAAAGACTTAAAGGTCATGTGCTATGTAGCAAATAAAATGCACATCCATAGACTTTAAGTTATGATAGTGCCTGGGAGTCAATAAATTGCGTTGGATTTCGAGCACAGACCAAAAAAAAAGGATTTACACTGTTGTTTTGGGGAGTTTATCTCTTGGGTTTATTTGTTCAACTGCTTTAATAAAGGCCGTCTTTGGGCTTTCTCTTACTCTGGGAGCTGCTTCCTAATGATGGAGAGGATGTGGTGTTGGCCTCTGGGGCCAGTTTGGTCTAGTTGATGCAGGTTGACTTGTGAACCAATAGATAGATACAATAAAGTGTTAAGTGATAATGCAAAGGGAGGTCCAGGCATCATGGGAGCATAAATGTGTCTTTTGGGAGCACTAAAGGGGGGTTGTCAGCACACTTTGAGCTGGTGCAGGGGATGGGGTATTGTAATCCTCTTATTCTTTGGCCATAATAAGCAAATAATTTCTCCCTGTCCCTTCTGTTCGAAAAGCCTCTCTCTTTTCATATTCTTTGGCGTTAGGAAGCCAGCAGGTAGAAGAGAAGACCGGATGCTGGGGTGGGGGAGGGGAAGAGGAGCATCACATGCCCTTCTGCAGCCATGGGAGGCCCCTCAGGAAAGAAGTCCCCATCCTCTGCCATGTCCAGTCACTCTGTGGCAGCTCCAGTCAGGGTGAACAGTGTTTATGATTTGCCTCTGTATCCTTTTCTCCTTTTGCCTCCGGGGTGACCTGTGCCTGTCAGACCCCCAAGGCTGACATCATTGCTTAGTTGAGGCGACAGCTGCAGGACGCTAATGAGAAAACAAAATGGCTGTCCGAGGAGACCTGGGTGGCCACAGGGCGCCAGCATCTTTATTGGATACACTACTTGGGGGCCCGTCTCCCTGTGCCAAGTACCTGCTGCATTTTTATTTTTTATGAATGTGAGGACAGTGACTACTCATAAGCTGTCCCTAGGCTGGGGTGAAACACATTTGAGATGAGGCTTCAGGGAGCAAAAAGCATAGTCCTGCATAGATCAGGACAGAGAACATTCACAGCAGGAAGGGCAGCCAGTACAAAGGCCCCGAATCGGGAACAAGCCTTGGGACAGTCCAGAAGAGGCCAGAGGCCGGTGGGCATGCATGCTGCAGCACAGGGAGAGAAAGGAGAGAGGTGGAGGCCCAGATCGCATAGATCATGGTCCCGTGTGGAGTCTTGAGTGTGGCTGGGAGCCCCTGGATGGTTTTACAGCTGGAGTTGGTATCTGATTTATACATCTGGTGACCAGTGCCCTGTGGAGGGTGAAGGCTGGTTGTGGCCATGAGGGCGAGTGAGGCAGAAAGACCAGTGGGGAGCCATGCCCTAATCTGGGTGGGAGGTTAGGGTGCCTTGGATTGGGGGTGAAGTAGTAGAGATGGTGAAAAATAGTGATATTTGGGATAAATATAGGAGGCAGAAGTATTAGAATTCCCAGAAGATTAACAGAGAGGTGGGAGGGAGTGAGGACATGCGCATATGCAGCCTGGGTTTGGTTTGAGCGCAGGGTGTCATTTGCCAGGCAGATGTGCGTGCCCCGTCTGGAATCAGCTCCGTTCTGGGCCAGCTAAGCTGGGGCAGTTCCTAGACATTCAGGCAGACCAGTGAGGAGACACTTGGATATTTGGGTGTGGTGTGCACTCCCATGATGGGTCAAGGCTGGATGTATGAATTTGAGATCACGGCATGGGGTGCCCTCGCTATGGGAGAGGAGAGAGAGAGGAGGTCCCAGGACAGAGCCCGAGGCTCTCCCAAGGTGGGGTGGCCAGGAATGCTGCAGGGTCCCGAAGGCACATCAATAAAATGAGCAACACTGTAAATAGAAATCCCGACAGAGATGACAGAAAACCAGCAGCATGCCTTGCCTTGAGAAGGAACAGTGATTAATAGGTGCTTTAGAAGTATGATGTTCTTCTCTGGAATATGCTACCTGAAGAGGCTGTTGCTAATTGAGCAATATGGTCCTTTAGGGTCTTAACATTGTCTCATATTTGTGGTAGCGATTATTGGCTTTGTGGCAAACCCTTTGACATTTGTGGATGGAGTGTATTCATTATTATTAAGTAGAATTTCCTGAAATGAATGTCAGTTTTTTTTCTCCTAAGCTTTGCTTTATGAGTTACCATAAAGTGTATTTAAGCAACTCATGAAAGGTGAGCAGAAAGAGAGAAGGGTGAGTTCTGAAGCTTCTAATGACCTCTCTCTGCTGAACCTTGGCATTCTTCCACATGTAATGGGCAAGAGGCCTAGCACGGGTAGATGCTAAGGACCCCAGGTTGCTGCTATGAATAGTAGGATGAGCTTGCTCTTTCCTCTCAACCAGGCCTTCTCCTGATCTGTAGCACACATCTGGGGGAGAGGGGCCATATTAGTTTCCTATTGCTGCTGTAACTAATTACATTTGGTGGCTTATAGCAACACACATTTATCTTGTGGTTCCGGAGGTCACAGATCTGAAGTGGGTTTGTAGTAGGCTGAATGATGCCCTCCAAAGATTTCAGGTTCTAACTCCTAGACCCTGTAAACATTACCTTACGTGGTTATGGTACTTAATTCCATGCACAACTCATTCTACCCATCACAGGGGGCAATTATTTATGAATCATATATAACATGAGGCAATTGGTCTGTCAGGAAACCTAACTTGCCCACCTGAGGTTATGGTGGCCTGGTTATCTTCCTTCTCCACCTAGTGAGCCAGCCAGACGTTCCCTTGCAGCCTCCATATCAAGCTTGCCTTCTCAAGGCACACAGCAAGCTTCAGCATGATGCTAACAGGGTAAGAAAAGACAGTTGTTACCGAGATGCTGATCGTGGGCTTCTGCCAGGCTCAGAAGTGATTTTGAAGAGCCTAATGAATGACCCTTAGAAAGCGCTGCCTTCCTGGGAATCTTCAGCACAGTTGTCAGGTCTGACACCAGGCTGCAGTGATGTGTATTGTTTGTGCTTTGCCATTGCCTGCCACCTGCCTGCCACCATGTAGACATCAGGAGGTCAGTGCCTGCAGGCTTGGTAAAATGGTTTTCCTCGGGTTGGGGAAGGTTTAAGAGTGGGATTAGCTTTTACTACATTGCTTTGTTGCTTTGTGTGTCAAAGCTCAGTAAGGTTCAGGGTCTTAGCTGGACAGTGGCCATTCCTGTTTGGAGGTGAAAAGATCTTGGGTACCATTTCAAAAGATTCACATTTGTCACACTGCCCTAACCCTGTCAGCTCTGTCGCTGTCGTTCTGGTGAGGCCTATCTCGGGGAGATGAGTGTAGGAGGCCCAAGAACACAGCATATCAGCGCTGAGAACTGGCACTTTCTGATATAGGGCCTAATTTACTTTCTTTCTTTTTTTTTTTAAGTGGACCAGTATTTTCCAGACTTCAGGCACAGTTTTTATCATATCCACATCATCCAATTGTACTAGCTACTTAATATACTTGTCTTCAGATTTATTTGAAGTCAACTCATGTATTTTAATTTGACCTCATCCTAATTGACAATATACAGAAACTTAGGGATTTGGTGTGCTTGTGCATGTTAAAAAAAAAAAACAGCTTAACTATTTGAATAGGAAGAGTGTGTCTATAGAGTATGTGCACCATAGGGTAGATGTACCACACTCAGAAAAACACTGTATTGGACCATGCTGACTTCCTTGGGAGTTCAGTGCTCACGGGAGAGAGAGAGTCGTTGATGATTAAGTCACCAGCCAGACTTAGCTTAGTATCAGCAGCGAAGAGGGTGGCTGATTAATTATTCAGGAACATTTTAAGTAGCATACCAGTCAACCAGGAAGTGGAAATGCCTTTACTCCCAGCAAGCAAAAGGGTGCAGTTTTACAGGCTCTAGTATTTGTAATACAAATAACAGAGACAACCAAAGTCTTTGTCATTTGGGGATAAAAGTGAAGGAAGAACTTACATTACTTGTATATGAAATATCTAAGGAAACAGAACTGAGACAGGGCCTTCACCAGACCCTAAGTAAGCCATGAAACTCACTGTCGGCAGGATGCAAGAATTTAATAAACATTAACTCTCTAAATCTATTTGGTGTTCCCTGGCTGGGCTTTTATTTTATTTTTATTTTTTATACTTTTATTATTATGACTATTTTTTTATTTTGTTATCATTAATGTACAGTTACATGAGCAACATTATGGTTACTAGACTCCCCCCATTATCAGGTCCCCACCACATACCCCATTATAGTCACTGTCCATCAGCATAGTAAGATGCTATAGAGTCACTACTTGTCTTCTCTGTGTTGTACTGCCTTCCCCGTGCCCCCAACCCCACATTATCTGTGCTAATTGTAATGTCCCATTTTCCCCCTTATCCCTCCCTTCCCATCCATCCTCCCCAGTCCCTTTCCCTTTGGTAACTGTTAGTCCATTCTTGGCTTCTGAGAGTCTGCTGCTGTTTTGTTCCTTCAGTTTTTTCTTTGTTCTTATACTCCACAAATAAGTGAAATCATTTGATACTTGTTTTTCTCTGCCTGGCTTATTTCACTGAGCATAATACCCTCTAGCTCCATCCATGTTGTTGCAAATAGTAGGATATGTTTTCTTCTTATGGTTGAATAATATTCCATTGTGTATATATACCACATCTTCTTTATCCATTCATCTACTGATGGACACTTAGGTTGCTTCCATTTCTTGGCTATTGTAAATAGTGCTGCGATAAACATAGGGGTGCATATGTCTTTTTGAAACTGGGCTCCTGCATTCTTAGGGTAAATTGCTAGGAGTGGAATTCTTGGGTCAAATGGTATTTCTATTTTGAGTTTTTTGAGGAACCTCCATACTGCTTTCTGCAATGGTTGCACTAATTTACATTCCCACCAGCAGTATAGGAGGGTTCCCCTTTCTCCACATCCTCGCCAACATTTGTTGTGGTTTGTCTTTTGGATGTTGGTTATCCTAACTGGTGTGGTGATATCTCATTGTGGTTTTAATTTGCATGTCCCTGATGATTAGCGATATGGAACATCTTTTCATGTGCCTGTTGGCCATCTGAATTTCTTCTTTGGAGAAGTGTCTTTTCAGATCCTCTGCCCATTTTTTAATTGGATTATTTGCTTTTTGTTTGTTGAGGTGTGTTAGCTCTTTATATATTTTGAATGTCAACCCCTTACCAGATATGTCATTTATGAATATATTCTCCCATACTGTAGGATGCCTTTTTGGTCTAGTGATGGTGTCCTTAGCTGTACAGAAGCTTTTTAGTTTGATATAGTCCTACTTGTTAATTTTTTCATTTGTTTCCCTTGCCCGGGAGATATGTTCATGAAGAAGTTGCTCATGTTTATGTCCAAGAGATTTTTGCCTATATTGTTTTCTAAGAGTTTTATGGTTTTATGACTTACATTCAGGTCTTTGATCCATTTTGAGTTTACTTTTGTGTATGGCATTAGACAGTAGTCCACTTTCATTCTGTTACATGTAGCTGTCCAGTTTTGCCAACACCAGCTGTTGAAGAGGCTGTCATTTCCCCATTGTGTATCCATGGCTCCTTTATCATATATTAATTGACCATATACATTTGGGTTAATATCTGGACTCCCTATTCTGTTCCACTGGTCTATGGATCTGTTCTTGTGCCTGTACGAAATTGTCTTGATTACTGTGGCTTTGTATTAGAGCTTGAAGTTGGGTAGTGAGATCCCCCTTGCTCTATTCTTCCTTCTCAGGATTGCTTTGGCTATTTGGGGTCTTTTGTGGTTCCATATGAATTTTAGAACTCTTTGTTCCAGTTCATTGAAGAATGCTGTAGGTATTTTGATAGGGATTGCATTGACTCTGTAGATTGCTTAAGGTAGGATGGCCATTTTGACAATATTAATTCTTCCTGGCCAAGATGAGTTTCTACTTGTTAGTGTCCTCTTTAGTTTCTCTTAGGAGTGTCTTGTAGTTTTCAGGGTATAGGTCTTTCACTTCCTTGGTTAGGTTTATTCCTATGTATTTTATTCTTTTTGATGCAATTGTGAATGGAATTGTTTAACTGATTTCTCTTTCTGCTAGCTCATCGTTAGTGTATAGGAATGCAACAGATTTCTGTGTATTAATTTTGTATCCTGTAACTTTGCTGAATTCAGATTTTAGTCTAGTAGTTTTGGATGGAGTCTTTAGGGTTTTTTATGTACAATATCATGTCATCTACAAATAGTGACAGTTTGACTTCTTCTTTACCAAAATCTGGATGCCTTGTACTTCTTTGTTTTGTCTGATTGCTGTGACCAGGACCTCCAGTACTATGTTGAATAAAAGTGGGGAGAGTGGGCATCCCTGTCTTGTTCCCGATCTTAGAGGAAAAGCTTTCAGCTTCTCGCTGTTAAGTATGATGTTGGCTCTGGGTTTGTCTTATATGGCCTTTATTATGTTGAGGTACTTGCCCTCTATACCCATTTTGTTAAGAGTTTTTGTCATGAATGGATATTGAATTTTGTCAAATGCTTTTTCAGCGTCTATGGAGATGATCATGTGGTTTGTGTCTTTCTTTTTGATGATGTCATGGATGATGTTGATGGATTTTTGAATGTTGTACCATCATTGCATCCCTGAGATGAATCCCACTTGATCATGGTGTATGATCCTCTTGATGTATTTTTGAATTTGGTTTGCTAATATTTTGTTGAGTATTTTTGCATCTATGTTCATCAGGGATATTGGTCTGTAATTTATTTTTTTTTGTGGTGTCTTTTCCTGGTTTTGGTATTAGAGTGATGCTGGCTTCATAAAATGAGTTTCAAAGTATTCTCTCCTCTTCTATTTTTTGGAAAACTTTAAGGAGAATGGGTATTGTGTCTTCTCTATATGTCTGATAAAATTCAGCGGTGAATCCATCTTTCCCAGGCTTTCTGTTCTTAAGTAGTTTTTTGATTATCGATTCAATTTCTTTGCTGGTTTGGTCTGTTTAGATTTTCTGTTTCTTCCTTGGTCAATCTTGGAAGGTTGTATTTTTCTAGGAAGTTGTTCATTTCTTCTAGATTTTCCAGCTTGTTAGCATATAGATTTTCATAGTATTCTATAATAATTTTTTGTATTTCTGTGGGGTCCGTCATGATTTTTCCTTTCACATTTATGATTCTGTTGATGTGTGTAGATTCTCTTTTTCTTTTAATTAGTCTGGCTAGGGGCTTATTTATTTTGTTTATTTTCTCAAAGAGCCAGCTCTTGGTTTCATTGATTTTTTTCCTATTGTTTTATTCTTCTCAATTTTATTTATTTTTTCTCTGATATTTATTATGTCCCTCCTTCTGCTGACTTTAGGCCTCATTTGTTCTTCTTTTTCCAGTTTCAATAATTGTGACTTTAGACTATTAATTTGGGATTGTTCTTCCTTTATTAAATAGGCCTGGATTGCTATATATTTTCCTCTTAGAACTGCCTTCGCTGCATCTCACAGAAGTTGGGGCTTTGTGCTGTTGTTGTCTTTTGTCTCCATATATTGCTTGATCTCTGTTTTAATTTGGCCATTGATCCATTGATTATTTAGGAGCATGTTGTTAAGCCTCCATGTGTTTGTGAGCCTTTTTACTTTCTTTGTACAATTTATTTCTAGTTTTATGCCTTTGTGGTGTGAGAAGTTGGTTGGTAGAATTTCAGTCTTTTTGAATTTACTGAGGCTCTTTTTGTGGCCTCTTATGTGGTCTATTCTGGAAAATGTTCCATGTGCACTTGAAGAGAATATGTATCCTGCTGCCTTTGGGTGTAGAGTTCTGTAGATGTCTGTTAGGTCCATCTGTTCTAGTGTGTTGTTCAGTGCCTCTGTGTCCTTACTTTTTTTCTGTCTGGTTGATCTGTCCTTTGGAGTGAGTGGTGTGTTGAAGTCTCCTAAAATAAATGCATTGCATTCTATTTCCTCCTTTAATTCTGTTCATATTTGTTTCACACATGTTTGGTGCTCCTGTGTTGTGTGCATAGATACTTATAATGGTTATCATTATAGACTGACCCCTTTATCATTATGTAATGTCCTTCTCTATCTCTTGTTACTTTCTTTGTTTTGAAGTCCATTTTGTCTGATACAAGTACTGCAATACCTGCTTTTTTCTCCCTATTGTTTGCATGAAATATCTTTTTCCATCCCTTGACTTTTAGTGTGTGTATGTCTTTGGGTTTGATGTGAGTCTCTTGTAAGCAGCATGTAGATGGGTCTTTCTTTTTTATCCATTCTGTTTCTGTGTCTCTTTGATTGGTGCATTCAGTCCATTTACATTTAAGGTGATAATCGAGAGATATGTACCCTATTGCCATTGCAGGCTTTAGATTCATGGTTACCAAAGGTTCAAGGGTAGCTTCTTTACTCTCTAACTGTCTAACTTAACTCTCTCATTAAGCTATTATAAACACAGTCTGATGATTCTTTATTTCTCTCCGTTTTTATTCCTTCTCCTCCATTCTTTATATGTTAGGTTTTTTATTCTATACTCTTTTGTGTTTCCTTTGACTGCTTTTGTGAGTAGTTGATTTTATTTTTTGCCTTTGGTTAGTATTTGGTTGGTCTGCTTCCTTTGTTGTGATTTTCTTTTCTCTGGTGACATCTATTTAGCCTTAGGAGTGCTCCCATCTAGAGCAGTTCCTCTGAAATATCCTGTAGAGGTTGTTTGTGGGAGGCAAATTCCCTCAAGTTTTGCTTGTCTGGGAATTGTTTAATCCCTCGTTTGCATTTAAATGATAATCGTGCGGGATACAGTATTCTTGGTTCAAGGCCCTTCTGTTTCATTGCATTAAAAATGTCATGCCATTCTCTTGTGGCCTGTAAGGTTTCTGTTGAGAAGTCTGATGATAGCCTGATGGGTTTTCCTTTGTAGGTGACCTTTTTTCTCTCTCTGGCTCCCTTTAATACTCTGTCCTTGTCTTTAATATTTGCCATTCTTATTATTATATGTCTTGGTGTTGTACTCCTTGGGTCTCTTGTGTTGGGAGTTTTGTGGGCTTCCATGTTCTGAGAGACTATTTCCTCCCCCAGTTTCAGGAAGTTTTCAGCAATTATTTCTTCAAAGACACTTTCTGTCCTTTTTCTGTCTCTTCTTCTTCTGGTACTCCTATAATGCAAATATTGTTCCATTTGGATTTGTCAGACAGTTCTATTAATATCGTTTCATTCCTGGAGGTCCTTTTTTCTCTCTCTGCTTCAGCTTCTCTGTGTTCCTGTTCTCTGATTTCTATTCTGTTAATGGCCTCTTGCATCTCATCCAGTCTTCTCTTAAGTCCTTCCAGAGATTTTTTTTATTTCTGTATTCTCCCTCCCAACTTGATCCTTTAGCTCTTGCATATTTCTCTGCAGCTCAATCAGCATGGTTATGACCTTTATTTTGTATTCGTTTTCAGGAAGGTTGGTTAAATCTATCTCCCCAGGCCCTCTCTCAGGGGTTGTCTCAGTAATTCTGGACAAGACCAAATTCTTCTGCCTTTTCATGGCGATAGAGGTAGCTGTAAGCAGGTAGTGCATGTTTTAGCAGGTAGTGCATGTTTTAGCTGGGAGAACAAAGTCCATTTCTGCTTCTTGGTCACCTTGCCCTTCTCCCCTGCCTGTGTGATTTACCCGGACACCTGGAGTAGTCTCCAGATTAATCCCCTAGCTGCCGTGGGTGGGGTTGCCATCAGGATTGCCCGGAGCCCTGCTGGGAGTGGCAGGTGCATCGGGTGTGCTCTCCTGTGAGAACAGCACCCCTTCACACCTTGCCCTGGTTTCCTCTGCGTGTGCCAGGTAGCTGCGTGCTGGTGGCGGCCTCTGGGTCTGGCCTGGTTGCTGCACACTGGGAGGAAATTCTGAGTGGTTCCTATGGGCGTGGCTCCTCTCTGGCTGCTCTGCCTATGCACGTGGGTGTGGCCAGTCTCAGACTGTCCTGCTGCTGCAGGCACACCCAGCTGCCGTGGGCGCACATGGTCGCTGTCTGCCTGCCTGGCCGCCACAGGTACACATGCCGCTCTCCAGCCATTCTGCTGCCGTGGGCATGCGTGCCACTCTCTGGCTGCTCAGCCGCTGTGTCAGAGCTGCGCCAGCCAAGGAAATGACTGGCAGGCTGCCTATTGCTGTGAGGGTCTTCAGGGGTGCATTACCACCCAGGGGGCTGGGGTTCCTGAAGTTCCTCAAAATTCTCAGACTGCTGGGTTGAGTGTGCTGGAACTCTATCGTCCAGCTGTGAGGCCCCTGTCCCTTTAAGATTTTCAAAAAGCACTCGCTTTTCTTTTGTCCCAGGGGAGCCGGCTGCAAGGACCCATTTGCAGATTTTACTTTTCCGTTTCTCTCATATCCAGCACACTATTCAGTGTGTGTCTGTGCTCCCAGTGCAGATTACTAGAGCAGATTACTATTTAGCAGTCCTGGGCTTCCACTCCCTCTTTGCTCCAACTCCTTTCCTCCCACCTCAGAGCTGGGGTTGAGGGAGTGCTTGGGTCCCATCGTGCCGCCGCTTGTATCTTACCCCCTTCATGAGATGCTGAGTTCTCACAAATATAGATGTAGCCTGGCAGTTGTACTGTATCCACTGGTCTCTCTTTTAGGTATAGTTGTATTTGTTGTATTTTCAAAAATATATATGGTTTTGAGAGGAGATTTCTGCTGCCCTATTCATGCCGCCATCTTGGCTCCTCCCCTTTGTACTCTTTTTTTCCTATCCCTTTTTATTACCTCTGGTGACAGCTGTTTAATATTAGGAACATTTCCATCTATAGCAGTCCCTCCAAAGTACACTGTAGACGTGGTTTGTGGGAGCTAAATTCTCTCAGCTTTTGTGTATCTGGAAATTGTTTAATCCCTCCTTTAAATTTAAATGATAATCTTGCCAGATAAAGTAATCTTGGTTTGAGGCCCTTCTGCTTCGTTGCATTAAATATATCATTCCATTCCCTTCTGGCCTGTAAGGTTTCTGCTAACAAGTCTGATGATAGCCTCATGGATTTTCCTTTGTATGTGATCTTATTTCTCTCTTTGGCTGCTTTTAATAGTCTGTCCTTATTCTTGATCTTTGCCATTTTAATTATTATATGTCTTAGTGTTGTCCTCCTTGGGTTCCTTGTGTTGGGAGATCTGTGGGCCTCCATGGCCTAAGAGACTATCTCCTTCCCCAGACTGGGGAAGTTTTCAGCAATTACTTCCTCAAAACCACTTTCTATCCCTTTTTCTCTCTTTTCTTCTTCTGGTACCCCTATAATATGAATATTGTTCCATTTGGATTTGTCACACAGTTCTCTCAGTATTCTTTCATTCCTAGATATCCTTTTTTCTCTCTGTGCCTTTTCTTCTTTGTATTGCTCTTCCCTAGTTTCCATTTCATTTATCATCTCCTCCACTGTATCTAATCTGCTTTTAATACTCTCCATTGTGCTCTTTAATGATTGGATCTCTGTCCTAAATTCATTCCTGAGTTCTTGAATATTTCTGTACCTCTGTGAGCATGTTTTTGATTTTTATGTTGAAATCTCTTTCAGGAATATTTATTAATTCAGTGTCACTCGGTCCTTTCTCTGTTGTTGAGATTTTGCTTTGAATTAGGTTCCTTTGACATTTCATATTTGTATGTGGCACCCTCTCGTGCCCAGAACCTCTGTTCTCTGTAGCTGCTCAGATCCTGGAGTGATGTTAGGGGTTGCAGGGGCATTGGTGCTGGTGCCTGGGGGAAGGATAGAGCTGTTTCCTGTTCCCTGGCTGCTATGCCTGTCTCCACTGACAGAACCAGTGGGCTGAACACACAGGTGTAAGCCTCTGTGCTTTGTGTTTGTAGCTGCTGTAGGCAGGGCTTCCCTCTGGCTGGCCTCATGCCAGGGGCTGTCGGTTTACAAGCCAGGTGCAGGCTAGCCAGAAGGAAGACACAGCAGGCTGCATATCATCGTGGGGGGCCTTGAAGCTGCATAGCCAGCCAGGGGGATAGAGCACCTGAAGATTGTTTAAGTTCCCAACTGTCTTGCCAATGGGTTTCAGCCCTGGGTAAGTTCACTATGGACTCAGTGTGACCAAAGAAAATGATAGCAATACATTCTTGGGGTGAAAGGGTTATACGCAACTTTATTAGGTAGCAGGTCCATCACTAAAATCCCATTCACTCAGAGCGAGTCTGCATGCATCAAGCTGGTCTCTGCCTCTGGGCCCCTCTGTCCTTACAACCATCCTCTGGGCCCCTCTGTCCGCACAGCCATTCTGCACAGCTGTCCTCCGGGCCTCTCTGCACAGTTGTCCTGTACAGCCATCCTCTGGGCCTCTGTCCTCAGTGCTGCCACCACTCCAGCCTCTGCTCTGCTCTCCTGCAGCCTTGCATCCCTGCCACCATGTCATGCGCAGAGCACTGGGCAGAGCTCTTTTTATAGCGTCAACAGCCATGTATTGCCCACAGGTGTGCAATGTGCTAGTCAACCATGGCCAGGTGAGAATCCTGGCCACCGAAACTCTCATTTTATCCACACCAACCTGCTGGGCAGAGTGCACCCAGACAATTTTGTCTACCTGTCTTTTTTCCTGAGCAGTAAGCTCTGTACAATCCTTGCCCCTTTAGCAGCCCTCTCGCTGTTAGGAATTCTCTCTGCCCACCCAGATAAGCCAGATATGAATTCCTGTTTTCCACAAGCAGCTGAAATCTCCGTCTCTCCAGGTATTCCACCTGTCTTAGCTTTCCAACCCATTAATCACCAGACCACCATGCAATGCAGGTTTGTGCTCCCAGAGCCCATCTCCAGAGCTAGGTGTTCAGCAGTCCCAGGCCTCCACTCCCTCCCAGCTCTGTTTCTCTTCCTCCCGGTGAGCTGGGGTGGGGGAAGGGCTTTGGTCCTGCCTGGTCACAGCTTTGGTACATTACCCTGTTCTGTGAGATCTGCTCTTTTCTCCAGGTGTATGCAGTCTGGTTCAGCCTTCTTTCCTGTTGCTCTTTCAGGGTTAGTTGTATTAATTATGTTTTCGTATTATATGTGGTTTTAGGAGGAGGTCTCTGTCTCACCCATCATGCCTCCATCTTTAATGCAATCTCCTGCATTCTTTATTTAATAAAACTTTATCCTACTCTCAGCCTCTGGTGAAAATAACAGCATCAATAAGGAAAGGCCCCACTCTTGTGATCAGTGTCAGCATCCACAGTTTCTTAAGAGTAGGGTGCCTGGTGGTCTCAATTGCATCAGCTTGGTGTAGGCCGTGTGCATGGAAGGACCAAGACCTGGCGTGCAACCCTTTGCCCCTGGTGGTCACTTGTGTTCCTCTTTCTCTTTTGTGTCTGTGTGTATGGGATTGGCCTCTTTGTACAGCAACCAAAAACCTCTGATTAACTTGTGACAGAATGATTAACTTAATTCCTGAGCTACCTCTTGCCCAATGTTGAAAGAATGTAAAGCAAGAGTTTTCTGGAAATTTGGAGCATCTCCAACTTTCTCAAAAGTGAAGGATCTGGTTTTACATGGAAAATCATGGGGAAGACCTGGGTTTCTCCATTCTTGCAGTCTGCTCCTGTCTTGTCAAATTTCTCTGGAAATTCTCCTTTATTATTCAATTGTGATATATCAAACTAGTATTTTCCAGGGAATGGGAAGATGTCAATAAGACTTTGAGACTTGGCATTTCTTGAGTGATGGTGGTAAATGGACCGGTTTGAATGCTGAGCTCCGCTTGGAGTAGAATGCTGATTCGTTGAAGCTGATGCTTTTGTGAAATATTTGACTCATCTTCTTGACATCAAGATACTGTTTTGCTCTTTGGAAGGGCTCTATCTGGACAGGTCTTTTAATATTTCCATTTTATTTCCAGAGAGTTTGCTGCTGACTTGCGTGAAAGCATTGCTCTGTGTACCCCCCTCACTCTGAGGAGGAAAGAAAGGCAGCCACGTGACAGGCTGGCATCAAATTGGATTAGGGGTGGGATTGAAGGTCAGTACAGGGGGTAGCCCAAGTGATGAAATGCCATTTTGTCTGATCAGACATTGGGCTGGCTTTAGAAGCATTAAGTCTGGGTGACCAGGGGCAGACTCCTTCCCACTTTAAGGCATACTTCATTTGTTTAAAAAATATTCAAACACAAATATTGGCTCAGGCTCCCTCACAGCTCGAATCCTTGAAGATTCTAAGATCACCCACTCATTCATTCCCCCCATTCTTAGCTTTCACACTGTGGATCACATGACAGGTAGAAGTCTGCCAGGGTTAGGTTTAGGGCTCAGCTGGGACCTGAGCTAACACCTAATACTCAGCCTCTCATCTTAGAACAGAAGATTTAAAAGGACACACTCCCAAGTCTCACTACTTGGATTTGTTTAATGTGTATTTGATTCCAAAGGACTTGGTTATGTGCTTTTCCGTTTTAGATGGTGACCTTAGAGAGGCATTATTTTAAGTGTTCAAGGAAGCTGATGGATTCCAACAGGCTCCATCATCTTTCAGCTATTCTGCGAGAGAAGCTTGTGGAATTGGTGTCTTGTACTAAGTAACATTTTGCCCTCACCTTATGTTTGATTTGTTGCAGTGAGATCAGCAGAAATAAGGAACAAGGTCCAAATCTGACCAGCTTCATTTGGTTTAGCCGAATTCATAGCACCAAGCCTGGACATTATAGTTGTTACAGAGGAGTCAGTAGGTAAAAGATGGATAAGTCTGAAGCTTGTTCACATGGAGATCCGGTAAGCCCAAACTTGATTTTCAGGTTTCGAGTGGGAAATTCCCTGTTGCAGTCCAATACACTTCCAGGATAGAGGGAATGCAGAGAAGAAACGTGAAGGTGAAATAGCTCAGAACCACTTGACAACTGAGAACACAACCATGATGTTACTACTTAGCATGGAGCCCAGGTTTTTCTGTTGGTTGAGGCAGCTTCATGATCTAAAAAATTTACTGTGAATATCCTGCAGGAAAATTAAAGCTTGATGAGGAAATAGTCCTGGGATCTGAAGCATACTAGAGAGACCCAGGTCTCCTTGTGTAAGCAGGTAATATGATGCATTCCCCAGCTATTTTCCCGAGAGTTTCACACCCAGTATAGGAAGGTGATCAATGAAGACAGATTTGGCATTGTTTTTTATGCTGCTCTTTGCCATTTATGCTCTTTAACTAGGGACTTCCCAGGTCCTCAGTGAATGAGGGAGGTGGGCATGGGGTGGTAGGGGTGAGGGCTCTAGAGCTGGGGGTGTGGGGTGGTGTGACTCCTGTGGTAGGTAGGTAGGGGCCGGCTGAGTGGACTGGAGTTATGGAGTCTTGCTTAACACAGAGGTGCTTTTGCCAACAAGTAAGGCCAGTGTGGGCTTGGCAGAAGGCTGATGTCAGTAGGATAATGGGGTGGTGTTTCCTAGGACCCCACTGGTTTGTTTTCTTGTTAGCTATTCAAGGGATTGTGTAAGGAGGTTGTTATCTCTTCTAAGAAGATAAATGTCCCCAGGTAGGATCCTCAGGGGCCCCAGGTGGATTATGCCCAGTGTGGTGTTGGGTAAAAGTTGAATGAATATCTATGATTTGGGGATATGACTTTTAGGACTTTATGCTGTAACTGTTATTATATTCTATTGGGCAGAAGGGGATGGGTAGTTTTGTGTGTGTGTGTGTGTGTGTGTGTGTGTGTGTGTATGTGTGTGTGTAGTGTAGAGTCAAAACTGTGTTTTTGTAGCTGAAAAGAAAGCTTTTTTTGAGCACTGATAGGTGCCTGGAACTGTGCCAAGACAGGACTCTCATGTTACATTGTCTCAGTCACTGTCACTGGATTCTCTATTTTATGTATGTGAAACTGAGGCTTGCAGAAAGCTTAATAATTCACTAGATGAGACTTACCTGGGAGAGTGTAAGGGAAAGTAAGTGTTGGTGGCTGGAAACTGAGCTGAAAGCCACCCTCAAGAGGAAATCCATCACAGAGACACCATGTCAGCCCCCAGTGCAGCTGGAACCCTCAGCAATCACATTTATTAGACTGTTTTATATAAGAAGTACAGTTGAGTGGGGAGCTTCCTACAGTACAGTGCCGCTGCTTCCCAAGACAGTTTGGTTGCTAGTACATTTTCCTTTTAGAAGGCAAGCGCTGGGGCTCACTGCTTCCTGTGGATTTCAGACTTTTAAGGTCAGAAGGAATAAGCCTGGACCTCTGCTGAGAGAAGAGGTCTTTCACTTCCCCAGACTGAGTTCTTTGAGGGCAGAAGACCTGTCTTTTGTATCCTCAATGCTGAGCACCAAATGAGGCCTTCTGTTGGCTGAAGGGGAAACACTTGGAGAGTTGCAGGGAAAGAGTGGGTCATGACGTAGAATAGGATTTCTGTGCCTTGCTCTTTCCCAAAGAATTTGATGTCATCACCAGAAATTGTCCTGAGATTGGTTGAGAACTGGTTCTCAGGCAGGTGGTGTGCATGGAGGGTGGATACACTAGGCAGTCAGGAAGTGCTCACTGTGACTGTGATCACTGGCTGCTCGGCAGTATTATGGGAAACAGGTCCTTGGTCCTTTGCTTGCATTCCTTTCCTCCTAAAGGAAGCTTATCAGAACACATGGGATGTGTCACTGGTGAAGGTGCCAATGAATCCACTCTGACTTCAGACACAGCAGATCATGATACACCTCTTAACATGTTGCCACACTGTGCTTTACAGCGCTGGTTCTGTAAAAGGCACAGAAGAGAAGCTCACAGCCCTGCCCTGTAGGGACGTCACTGCCATATGTTAGACTCTTCATTCATTGTCAGTTCACTGTTACCACAGGACAAGCTGCCCCAGCACTTGGTGGCTTGCAGCAGATCTGCAGGCCAGGTGGGTGATCCTTCTGGTAGGGTGGTTTCACGCAGGTGACTAGGTGGTCAGTCTGCTGGCCTTTCCATATGTTGGGGGGTTGACTGGCTGAGTCCGGTCTTGGGTGGTGTCAGTTGGGACAGCTGAGTTCCCTTCCATGTGGTCTGCCCTCTCGCGGAAGGCTAGCCCACACTGTTTTTGTGGTTCCAAGAAAGTAAGCAGAAGCATGCAGTGAATGCCTTGTGAGACCCAGGTTCAGAACTGGTAAACCATCACTTCTGCCTTTTATCAGCCAAAGCAAGGTGTAAGAACAGTCCAGATTCAAAGGATAAGGAAGGAGACTCTTCTCAATGGGAGTTGCTGTGCAGAGTCTTACTGCAAGGGGCATGGATACAAGGACACCATTCATTGGGGCATTAGTGCAATCAGTCTGCCTCATTCCTTTTACATTCATCCCATAATCCTAGGGGTCCCTTAAGCAATCCTTACTTCTCTTGTTCCATTCTTTATTAACTAAAACTCAGGGAAGACTGTGTACCATTTACTGTGCATAGTCTCTGAAGATGTCGCCAAGGTGAGTAAGACACTTCAGCACTGCAGAAGTTCATGACCAAAGGGATGGGGGATATGGACCTGAAGGTGGACAAGAAGGAGAGGACTGGAGAGAGCCCAAAGTTTAGAGGATTGTGACCTAGAGGAAGGATTGAAACATGTCTGTGGGTGGAGTGGCTTCCCAGAAGAGGAACTCAGATATACCTGGGAGCTGGGGGCAGGAAGTGGTTGGAGAGAAGGGTCAGAAGTGGTGGGGGGACCTCAGGAGCTTGCTCTGGAATCTTGGTTTACTGTAGGGAGGGAGTCATGGGAGATAAGGTTGGGCAAATGTGCTTGGGTCTTGGGCTGGGTGGAAAAGCCTGCCCTTAGGTTTGGGGTCTTAGACACTGTTGATGGCTGAAAGGCAGTTGTTAGCAAATTATTTCTGTTTCCCATTCCTGTGACCTGTGTACTGGAAGGAACATATGGTGTGATGACTGTGTATGGGTGCTTTTCCCTCCTCAGGAGGCAGGAAGGTGAGAAGGTGTAGTTTTTGGAGTCCAAGCTATCTGCTGAGGTGCCCTGGGTGCCCCAGGAGAGTCACGCGGGAGCCGTGGAATAGTGCAAAATTTTGCGAAAACATAGCTACATCTGCCTGACACCACTTAGCTACTGCTGTTAAGTTGTTTGGACCTAACTACTTAGTAAACAGAGCTTTTATTGTTTCTTTTGGTTTAAGGGCATCATGATAAAAATAACTGAATTACAAACATCTCAGTAAAGTGGAAAAATTAGTTTGCAAACCTCTGGTCGAGTTCAGAGTACTGCGTTTGAGTCTTGCCCTTGCCTCTCGTCAGAGGTGTGACCTTGGGGCAGTGAGTTATTTTCTCTGACCGGTTTCCTCATCCATTATGTGGAGATGGCACCTCCCTCTCTGGGGTTATGGACAGGAATAACGAGTTCCTATAAGCAACGTCTAGAAGTGGAGCTGGCCAGCACAAGCACTGACCACAGTAGCTACCCTCGGGCCTTCCCACTGTGAAGTTAGCAAGGCCACAGCTGCTGGGCTCCAGAGGTCAGTTCTGTGAAGGCAGCAGGCACGCAGTCCAGGTGCCCCAGTTGGAGGAAGTGAGGCCTGCAGGGAAGTTCACGAGCCTTTGAGCAGCAAATAGGACTTTATATTCTCCGTGAAAGTGCAGGCCAAGGTGGATGCTGTTGTACATCTTTATGCTTGTCCCTGGAATCCCAGTTCTCCCCCCAGCCTCTTGTTTTAAGAAACTGACTTTTCTAACACAGTGCTGGTTTCAAAGTGATGTATTTAGGCACCTCCATTCATAGTCTGTCTCTTTGCTGTGTGCCCAGCCCTCAGATGATATGGCTTGTCTCTGCAATGGATGTCTCAGGTGAAAGGAGCACGAGATGATCTCTGCCTTTCCTGCACTAAGGGACAGCAGCAGGACAATGAGCTGGGAGGGAGTGTCCCGCAAGTGCCACCAATCCCGGCCACACACCAGGTGGTGCTCTTGTTGGTCATCATAAGCCAATTTGTGATGTTGAGGTGCCCCATTTTTTTTCATTTCCAGTCGGTCTCCTCCTTTTCTCAGGAGGGCATCAGGTTGCATTGGGTTAGATGTTTACTGTCCTCAGCATGTGGCTATGTGCATTCCTGCATGTGTGTGTGGGGGGGTGACACTATTGTGTTCTCTGCAGCAGTGATCTGCCTACTCTCCTCCTCAGTCTGCTCTCTCCTTCAGTCCAGTCTGCCTGCTCCCCTTTTGTCCAGGGAACTTTTTCTTTCTCCATCTCCACAAATGTCCCTCTGACTGCTTTTCTCTCTGACTTGTCACTGGGATTTGGCTGTGGCCTCATTTCACATTCTGATCATATGCTTTTTGGATTCTGGCAAATCTCTTTAGCATTTGTTTTTCACCTTGGCACGCTATTCTGTCAGCAGTTCAGTGAGCCCTTTCCAAGCTAATTTCTCCCCATTTGCTTTTTAATTAGTTTTTCTCTCTTCCACTCCTCTGGCCTGCCTTCCTTCTGTGGGTAACCAGTACAAGTCCCACTATTTCTGGCACGCTTTTAAGAAAATGTGGGCTGGAGGAATGCCAATCATGGTTATTGTTTCCAGGGTGGTGGCTTCATCTTGAAATTTTCAGTTTATTCGTTTTCCATCTCACTGTGTAGTACAGTTTATGCCATTTGTAGGCATTTCATGATCTGCAGTAACTTTCCAGAGGCAGAGACTTGGTATCTCCCTTGGAGTATTTGTTGGAAAGGGTTCGTATTTTAAAAATAAAGTGTTCTGTGTAATGGTTAACCTGTATCTTTAAGTCTTCCAGAAGACAGAGCAGGCTTCCATTTATAGATTATAGATTCAGGCACAGTCCATAGAAAACCAGAAATGTTAATACCTTTAGTATCTATGTATATTTTGGGGGAAATAATGTTCATAGCTTTTATCAGACTCCTTTAGGAATCTATGACCCCCAAATATTAGAACTCCCTGCAAGGGTTATTTAGAAAGCCTGTAGAGCTTTGAAATTATAATATGTGATCTGGAAGACAAGGATAGAGGCTACAGGAGCAGATATCTGTTTCTAGTGAGGATAAAACCCTTATTAGGCACCTTGGGGTGCACAAGTCCAGATAACTACAGCTATGACATCTAAACAAGGGGTGGTCATGCAGGAGGTTGAGATTTGTTTTTGAGAGTCCCTCCTACACCAATCCACTGGGTTGACTGCGATAGACTTAGATTTTTAATGGAATAAAAGAGAAAAGTTAAGTGCCTTAGGAATGTCCATTCTAAAGCATAGCACATCAAACTCTTTCCTCTGTGACAAGGCAGCTCAGGTCTTTGGAGCATCATGTAGGCTGTAAGGTGGTTATGGGTCTCTGCTGGAGTTCCTACATCTTTGCTACTCAAAGGGGATGAACAAACTGGTAGTATCATTGCCACCTGGGAGCTTGTTTGAAATGCAGTATCTTGAGACACACTGACTCTGTATCTACAGAATAACCGGATTTCCAGGTGATTCTCGGGCACATTTAAATTCAAGGAGCAAAGTTCTAGGCTCAGCCTGTTTCATGGCAGTAGCTAGATCTCTCAAAGGCATTGTATCCTGGCCATTGTCCCTGAATGTTTTAGATTAAGTTCTGATTTCCTATTGCTTTTATGATAAATTCTAATACAGAGTAATTTAGATACATATCTGTATGCCTGTATGTGATTTGATTTTGTACCTTTCTGTGAATGTTCACAAGCAAATACATTGATCACAAAAATAATCCTTTCTTGCCTTTCTGCTTGAGGTATGGGACGGGAAGATAGCACCATGTTTACCTTATGCAATCACCATAGAAGGCACTGGAGGCAGAGACACTGGTTCCCTCTTTTAGAAGTGTGGTCCAGCGAGATACACATATCAAAGGGTCATTTCATCTTATTAAACTATATCCTATGATAGTGTTAGGGAGAAAGATAGACATGAAACTGGGTGGAGAGAGAATAAAGCCAGTAAAGCTCACTAAAAGGGACTCAAAGAGTTAACCAGATAAAACCAAGGAGCCAGAAGTGACTCATAGAGTTAATTAGTTAATTAGTTGAAGTTTCAAAGGCCAAGAGTGACTTGGAATGTCCAGATATATTCTCCAGATAAAAAACAATTCCCCAGATAAAGAAATATATCAAAGCGTAGCTGGTGTCTTCATTGTACCAATTAGATCAGCCTCCAAGGCCAGAGATTGTCAATCAAGGACTTCTCTGCCCTACCCCATGAGGCAGAGCAGGGAAATGGGACAAGGTTCAGGCTGTTGTAAAATCTACTTAGCCTGCTAAAAAGGCCCAGTTTATTCTTTAACTTAATCTTATGTTGTTCTTCCTCTTCTTCAAGCCCCTTAATCAATTAAGTAACTTTGTGACCAAGATTGAAGCTAGACCTCTGAAGTGTAAATAAACTTATATAGACAAAGAATGACAAGATCCAGATCAACACAGTCACCTAAATAACCCTATTCTTAAGGCAAAACTTCAAAGGAATTATGAATCACCTGTATACATCATGCCTTATGTTAACCCCTACCCAAAAGGCCCTGTGAAACCCAGATCCTAAACCCTTAAGCACACCTTCTCTCTGAGGTTGCCTGCACTCTCCTTTGAGTGTGTGTGCACTTTTTGCCTTAAATAAAGACTTCTTATGGCTCAACTTACTACGTTTTGTGTCTGCGCTCTTCCAGTGCTAAACATACTTGTTACTTTGCTATATCATTCTATTTTCCATACTTAAGCTCATGTGTTCACTGTGTTTCTGTTCTACTCCAGATAATTAGGGAGGGGCTACTGATAGCTCTGATTTGGGCTTTGCAAGTTCCTTTCACCTGGGTAACCTGGACAGGACTGCAGCTGTACGATCATGCTCTTCAGTAGCCTGCCTGAAAAAATCTCCTTTCTTTGCCTTTGGGAAGTTCTTAGAACATAGTCTCACTCCATACAGTGCTCTGTGGCTCCCCCAAAACCTGAGGTGGTAGGGACTTAGTTCCCATGCTGTGCAGATCCAAGTGGACACTGG
The DNA here is from genome assembly GCF_040802235.1 of Manis javanica. Classification (NCBI taxonomy): domain Eukaryota; kingdom Metazoa; phylum Chordata; class Mammalia; order Pholidota; family Manidae; genus Manis; species Manis javanica. The sequence continues at coordinate 103,895,530 of NC_133162.1, forward strand.
ATGCCAAGTGACCCTGGCTTTAGGAGTTGGCAAGGGATATGCCCTATGCCAAGCAGGAATTCAGTGAGCTTCCCTTTCATGCATCTTTTCTTCCTTGCTTTCTGCTGCCTGCAAGGCAGCTGCCATTCCCTACTGTTCTTGCTTCCTTACCTTTCACTCTGACTTTGCGGTCTCTCCGAACTGAATTCCTTCCCAGCAATAGCATAAGGAACCTGATGGTGAGTGGATTAGTGTATGTTGGAGGGTGGGGGTAGGGAGAACAAACATCAGTGTTAACTGATAGGTTGACAGCCCTATATGATAAAGACATTTTTAGAGTTTACAAGAATTCTGCCCTCTTCATGGAGCTGCCCTGATGCCTTCAGACTGAATAGATTGCAGCTTCTTTCTTGTCAAGTAAGTAGCTTAAGTAGTTGTTTGTGTAGTTACAGTCTTGGTGTGTAACCTGAAGATGTTTGTTGAGTGCCTTTTCTGCTGCTCTGCCCCTTGGCTAACAATTCACCTTGCCATTAAGTGGGATGACATCTACCCACCATGACCTTTTGTCCTTGTGACCTGAACTTGAAGGCATGCTATATTTCAGTTTAATGGTTTTCCTTCCAAATTGCCTAGCTAAAGCATGGTCGCTAATCTCTGTAGCAGAAATAGCTCCACCCGAAGATTGGAGGTGAATTTTGACTCTCTTGATGCAAGTTTCTTAAGGGTTTCACAGAAGAGAGAAGCAGTGACCCTATAATATTTGCTTTGTGTTTACAAATGTGGAACAAAAACTATATGGGAAACCAGGTGTTTGCAATCAGCCTATTGCTTTTTTTTTTTAACTAGAAGCTCTTTTTCTATACCCTGACTAGCTTTTCCACACTCCTTTGCTTTGGAGTGAAACTTGAGATCAAATTCTGTGATCACTTACTAGCTGGGTGAGCTTTGGAAGTGTAGTTAGCTTATTCTCTGAACCTCGTATGTTAAATGGGGAGCAAATATTTCAAAATGGTTATGAAGAACAAAGTGAGTTGGTACATACAGTTTCTAGTAGACTCCATGCAATCATTTATTTGTTGTTGAGTGCTTAGCATTTAGCTGGCAGGGTTGATGGGTACTAGGTACTAGGTAGGTACTATGTTGAAAAACACCGATGAATAAAAGCAACAAACACGACTTGCCCTCCTTGAATCTTGTATTCCTTCAGTATATGACTAAACTGAAGTTCTAGGCAGCTAACACAAAATGTAAAGTAGCCTGTGTAGGTTCTGTGGAAGATTGGAGAGCCATGCCTCTGTACTCTGTTTCTGCCAAGATCCCCCGTAACTCCAGGGGGAAATATGTACCCAGCCTGGGTCAAATAAACCTTTGAAGCTGAAATCAGTCAGAGGGAGAAATAAAGTGGGAGAATTCCATTTATTGCTTACAAGCAGTCATCTATTCTTGCTTGCCTGTGTCTCTTGCAACCCAGCTACAAAAAACACTCCCACCAAACCTCTCCCATCCAGGTGCCCACTCGCTTCCCACCCTCTTGTAATCACCTATTGATATGGAGATGGCTACTTCTCTCTACCCCTTGGAAACACCTATTGATATGGAGATACATGAAGGCCAGGTGAGAGATTCTGGAAATATTGCAGTTCTGCCCACATCCTCTCACAGAAAAGGGGTCAGTGTTACCAAAGTTTCCCATTTTTTAGGAGATACCAGAAACCCAGATTTTTATGTGGAATCTCCCTCTTTTTCAAATGTTGACAACTAATTTTTTTAAAAAAATCCTTACCCAGTTTCTAGTCTAGCGTCAAATAATAAAGGTATATCCTTATCAACAAATGTGATTTTGATGTTGTACCCTCTCTGGCCACTTTACCATAAAGCATGACTCCATCCTCCACCTCGTCTTCTGTTCATAAGACACATGCCCAGTGCCTGTATCCAGGAGCCATGGCTACACTGTCCTCCTTGTGAATCAGGGGCTGCACAGTAAGAAACCTGACTGTAGCATGACCACCTGTCTGTGAGGCAAAATAACTTAGAAGGCCTATCTTGGATTGAGCAAGGGGGTTGGTCTTGTAACTACTATGTTCTAATTACCATTGTTACTTGAACCCAAACATGAAAACCTGAATTAGGGTGTTGTAGAGACTAGCTCTTCTTGGCAGGACCTGCATTTATATTCATTGTCTGCAGGGTTTGGCATTTGTGAGCACTCAACTTCTGAGCTACAAATTTTGCCTAAAACAAATAAAAAATAGTACTTTTCAAAACACGTTAGCACCAGCTTCTTTGTCAGTATCACATTGTTATAGACTGCGTACTAAAAAGCCGAACTCGAACACACATCAGCTTACCTTTGAATTGCATTGTGTGGTTCCTGGAGGTGAACTTGGCAGGGAAGTCTTCCTCAACAAGAGTAGTCCCTGGATCCTCTTCATGATTTTCTTCAGCATCTCCTGTGGCCTTAGGCTGTTCTGGTTCATGTCTGGTGTGAACTGCTATATTCTTTGGTTAGTTCCAGGTGCTTTGGTGTGGCAGTTGCTGGTGCTAATAGGTTGTCACATCTATAGTTGTGGAGCTTGGTAGGTGGGAATGAGCCACATTTCTTAAAGGCCCAAGGCAGGGAGGAATTGGATCCAGTAAATATCAGGCTCACAGTGGTGATTTCTAAATGAAAAAATTAGCACAAAGTTGGAAGGATTTATACTGAGGGAGTAATTTTTCTGCTAAAAGGAAAAAGAGCCAGGATATTCTTAGTCACCATTTCAAGGCATAATCAGAATGGCACTGAACTAGTGTGTGATCAGCCACGGGAGCATCACTCATTACAACATTACGTGGGATTGTGCACTTTTAGGTGGTTATGGGAAAAGAAGAAAAAATAAACAGGAGTGAGCTGGAAGGTAAGAAGGGGTTTTGCTTTGAAGGGGAAGGTGAGGATTCACAGGAAAGTTGAGAAGGATTCTTAGCATTATAGATGTATAAACACTCAGAATCAGCTTTCGGCAAATTATAGGGTAAGAAAAACCCCAATTAAAATCCTTGTTTTGGTGAAAGTTGCCTAAGGTCCTCAGCCAGAGGATACTACACAGTTGTCTTTCCCTGGAAATATATATATCTATATGGCATTTCCTGAATGTATCTGACCATACCACAAGTGATGTTACTGATTTATAGCCTCTTAGCTCTAGATTTGTCACTTTTTCCTGCTCTGTGAAACTGGATCTGGGCCCCTTAAATATTTGTCCTTTGCTTTTGGCACAGTGGTAAGCTTTGTCAGTAGAGGGTGACGGAGAGACATTGCTGGAGGAAAGGGTTTTAGTTCCTGATTCTGTGTGCTCTGTGGGAGGGCTTTTCCAGGCTGTGTGTCCTCTCCAGTGTCCTGTTCCTATGGCAGAAGCACACAGTGGCCAGCAAGCCTTCCCTGGCAGCCCCTTGGGTGATGTTGTGGCAAAGTGCCGCCGTTAAGATACCTCCCCATGAATACCTTTACCTGGTACCTCAGAGGACACATTCCTAGCATATTTGGCCAACTAGCACCACAGTGGTTTCTGTGCCCTCTCCAACAAAGTGAGGATCTCTGCCTTGGGGGTGGGGCCTCTTCCTTAGGTGCCCTATCTCACTTGCAGGGTAAGAGGCGCTCATTATAACTGGTTTTCCTGTTTGCTTTTGAGTTCCTTGTATACTTCTTACTAGTCAATCTCTTGTTACCCCAATCCCTGGTTGAAGTTAATAGTTGTTTGTATTAAGCTTTTCTTATTCAAAATACTGGGATTTCCATCTCCTAATTAGACTCTGACAGATATAGCACACCCTGAAGAAAAAAAGGATTGTTAAGAAAAATTGTGATAGGCTCTGAAATAGGCAAAAAAGGTCATTTAATATCGAGTGTACCCTTCTGGGTTATCTATGCCTTTCATTTTCTTTAAACTTGTATACTTTGTATACTTTGGCAATTTGTAGAAAAATGATAGTAATAGAAATTCTTGTTCATGGATATGCAAACTAATTTTGTCTAGTGGAGGTGTTATCTATCATTCCAAAGAAACCAGTTTTATATAAACAAATTTATTTCAACATTCCTGATTGCCTACATATGTGTGTGTTCTTTGCATTCTCTTTTATTGTCATACCCTTCTGTTTCCTTCTTTAATTAATGAGCTAAATAAAATCTTTGAGATATGTTCATTTTATATGTGTAAGAGAGTCATGATTTTATCTTTAAAAAAACAAACCCTGTAATGGCATGATGTAGTAAGGAGCTCATGAGATATGCCCACTTAGATTAAAATATACTGTAGATAATGGTGATATGAATTGCTAGAAAAATGATTTAATGTACTTTTAATACTTTATAAACCAAACAATAAAATAGAGAAGTAAAATTTTATTTATAAAGAAAAATAAAAAAGCATTACAATTATGTTTTGAAAATAGATGATCATATTCATAACATAACCACAGACTGGGAGAAAATACTTGCAACTCATATCTGACAAGGGACTTGTATTAAGAATGTATTAAAAACTCTTCCAACTCAGTAACAAAAAGACAGCCCAATTAAAAAATGGGCAAGGAATCTGAGTAGATAACTCACCCAAGAGAAACACAAATAGCCAATAAATAAATGACAAGGCTCTTACCATTGTTAGTCATCAGGGAAATGCAAATCAAAACCACAGTGAGATGTCACTTTTTATCTACTAGGATAATTGTAATAAAAAAGATAATAAGTGCTGATGAGGATGTAGAGAAATCAAAACCTTCATACACTGCTGGTTGGAATGCAAAGTGTGTTGCTATTGGAGAAAAAGGTTTAACAGTTCTTCAAAATGTTAAACATAGTTACGATATGACCCAGCAATTCTACTCCTCCCTGTAAACCCAAGAGAAATGAAAACATGTCCACATGAAAAGCTGGGCATGAATGTTTGCATAGCATCTTTATTCATAATAGCAATCAAGTGATGAACAGATAAGCAAAATCAGATACTGCTCTACAGTGGAATATTATTTGGCCATAAACAGAATGAAATATACTGGTATCTGCTACAACAAGGATGAACCTTGAAAACATGCTAATTGGAAGAAGCCAGTGACAAAAGACCACATGTTATCTGTTTCCCTTTGTATGAAACTTCCACAATAGGCACTTCGATAGAGACAAAAACAGATTAGTGATTGCCTAGGGGTGGGAGTGAGGATGGAGGATTAGGCAATGATAACTAAAGGGTATGGGGCTTCTTTTTGGGGTGTTGGAAATGTTCTAAAACTGATTGATAGAGTCACACAACTGTGAATATTAAAAGCCATTTTACACTTTGAATGGGTGAATTGTATGGTGTGTGAATTAATTCTCCATAAAACTGTCACCAAAAAACAGTAACTAAGACTAATAAAATAGTCAAATAAACCACATTCCTCAGTGGTGGGTGGTCAATGCTGCCTGTACATGAATGTGCAGATCCATCATCCTCATGGCGGAAGATCTTCTTGGGCTTTCTTTTCTGGTGTCCTCTCTTAGAGAACTTTTCTGTTTATTTCAAACAATAATTTCTTACAGGGAGATTATTGCAAAGTGAAAGGAACCCTGGCACGGTTTGCTGATGGGTGTTCTTCCTGCCTCCTCTCCAGCTTTGGGAAGCAGCCGGGAGAATGGATACGCTAGCTGAACCTTTATTTTTCCTGTTCTTTTATCACTGCCTAAGTGTTTAATGTCTTACTTTATATCTTTTTCTCTCAGGATCTTGTAATGGTGGCTGTTGAAGGAATCTGCATATTCGTAAATTAACTAACTTACAAATGATACAGAGCCAAAAATGGTATCTAGAGCTTTTATTGACAAAAACCATCCAAAGAAGAACCAGTAGGCTAGAACACTGGGCCAAAGTAACAATAAAAAATGTTCTGGAATAAACAGGAAGTCCTGCAACCCAGGTTCAAAACAATCAATTAGATCAACCCAGAATGGAGAAGACCTGGCTTAATTCCAGTTATAAATAAAACTGTTGATTTTAATTGGGGCGTGGTGGGGAGGCTGAATAAGAGCCAAAGATTGCAGTGGCTTCCAGAAAATTGACTTCTGGTTTTGTTCACACCCCAGGTCAACCATTTACTAACTGAATGACCTAGAGCAGGCTACTTGACCTCCTATATCTCAGTTTCCTCCTCTGTAAAATGGCAGTAATAGTACTTCCCTTATAAAGGTGTTCTGAAGATAAGCCAGGTTAATATTAGTGAAGCCTTAAATAATATGTACCTGGCACAAAATAGGCATGTTATGATGATGATGCAGGTGACAGAGTTAAAGAAGTGGGGATTCCACAGAGAAGACAAGTAGTGATTCTACAACATTTTGCTACGCTGATGGACAGTGACTGTAAAGGGGCATATAGGTTGGACCTGGTATAGGGGAGAGCCTAGTAAACAAAATATTCATCATGTGTAGATTAATGATAAAAAAAAAGCAGTTCCTGTGTGGTGACCTCCAATGAGTTCTACACAATGATATAAAGGGCATATAAAAGTGTAAGCATAGGGTCTGTTTGTGTTTATACAGAGGATCAAAGCCTAATTTGGCTACCCCGAAAATGAACTAAGATACAATATGAAAAAGAACTTCCAACATCAGCACTCTCGGGAAGACTCATGCCAGAAGATGACCATCAAAAAACCCCAACAAAGATCCATGCACTGCTACAGGTGTAGATGCACTCATCCCACCAGTTCCTGGACTTGCCATGGGAATGAAGAAGGAGATATCTAAGCTGGCCTGTGCATACAGCAAAACAACAAATTTGACTGGATCTAAACTGTTGGAACTCAACCAAGAGTTAGGAGAAGTGCAAATTGTAGCGCTCCAAAATCTTACAACTACAGACTATTTACTGTTAAAAGAACATATGGGATGTGAACAGTCCCCAGGAATGGGTTGTTTTAATTTGTCTGATTTCTCTCAGACTGTTCAAGTTCAGTTAGACAATATTCACCATATTATAGATAAGTTTTCACAAATGCCTAAGGTGCCTAACTGGTTTTCTTGGTTTCACTGGAGATGGCTGGTAATTACAGGTATGCTTTGGTTATGTAACTGTACTCCTATTATGTTAATGTGTGTGTGCAATTTAATTAGTAGTTTAAAACCTATACATGCTGAAGTTACTCTACAAGAAGGTATGTCAAAGAAATAATCAATCTTCCCAGGTTTTCTTCCACCTGCTACTTCTATAGCTTTTCTTCTTCCTTCCTAATTATAACCCTTAAGTAGAATTCGTGCCTCATATCGAATTTACCGAGTATCATAATTCTTCCAAGTGGTAAAGACACCTCAAGACAAATGCTGGGCATAGAAGCCACAGGGCATAAAATATGCAAAGAAATAAAAAGCTAACCTTTTCAAACAATAAGGCTTCTCTCTCACTTACCAACTTAATATTTCCCTGTATGGCCCCGGAAGATGACTGGTTAGCCAGAGACGGGTAAGATTCCTCAAGGGAGGAACAACCTAAGACAGGCACAGTCGCAGGGGGGCCATCAGATGAGAAAATGGGGATCAACAGTGGTGAGGCTTAGAACCCCACCCCCCCCCTGTTCTGAGAGAAATCTTCTGCATACGTGGATGTTTTATTGCCCTTGTCTAGCTTGGATGAACATATAGTCTACAGGCACACACCTGGTCATCTACATTTGCTCTCTTCAACACTAAACTATGTTTTCTACCTTTATCTTGTATCTACCTACCACTTCAGCATTTTATTAAAAATAATAATAATAAAGAGAGAAATGTGGTATCCACATATAAATCAAGTATAAAAATCAAATGAATATTCATATTTGAACTGACTGTTTATAGTTCATAACGCATGATCAAAACCAAAATCCTCTGTGATGACTGCCCTTGTAATGTTCACCATGTAACTTATTGACTATGTAAGAATTTTTTCTCCATGTAAGAAATTGTTCATTATGCTTCAGAAGATTGGAGACTGATGAAAATTAGGCTTGGGGTGGATTAATGATTGTGCATTGAGCATTGACCCCCCTATACAGAATTTTATTGTGGTTAACAACCATTTGATTGATAAATATGAGAGATGCCCTCACAAAAAAAAAAAAAAGTACACACTTCCAATTGTAAAATAAATAAGTAACCGGGATGTAATGTATAGCATAAGGAATATAGTCAAAATATTGTAACAACTTGGTATGGTGATAGCTGGTACCTAGAATTATCATGTATATAAATGTTAAATCACTGTGTTGTACACCTGAAACTAATGTAATACTGTGTGTCAACTACCCTTCAATAAAAAAAAAAAAAAGAAGTGGGGATTCCAGGTTAACGGTTATGACAGTGCCAGTACTTGGCAAGAATCAGATCCCACAGGGAACACTGGGCTCTGGGTAACAGAATCAGGCCGGGGAAGTCAGGCCGGGGGTGGGCCTGATGGGGGAGGGACTGGGAGATATGAAGGCAGTTTAAGCAAATAATTACTGAGTAACTTTTGTGGGAAAACGTATGTGTTAGATGTGGGGACAAAAACCTCCCATCACATATGTAATATGGAGTAACCTTGGGCTTACCAGAACAGGCACCTGGGTTAGGACTGTAATAGGAGGGCTCTGTACTTTACTGGTATCTCGGTCTCAGGTTCCACATATATAAAATGGATGTTTTTGTTGGCTGTGAGGATGAGTTAAGATTTACTTAAAGCAGCTAGCTGTTGCATAGTGAATATTCAAGAAATAGTACCTCTTATGTAACATACTTAATAATCGGGAATGAGACACACAAAAATAACTATGGCATAGATGTTAAATAAAAGTCATGAGAGGTACAGGGGTCTCTGGGATTTGGAGAAGGGAAGGAGCTTGTGTGTTTAGAGTCTGACAAGGCAGTGTTTTATTTGAAAATGGCCTTTCTGTGAAGATTGGGATGGAGAAGGAGGCTATGGTGAAGAGGTTAATTCTGATTGTCAGTGATTTTGTAGAAGGGGCCCCTGTGGGTATGGAGAAGGTAACTACTTTTTAGTTCCCCTTCTACCACTTAGGATTCTTGATATGTTTGTTCCATTTTTGTCGAAGGGGTTCTTGGAGTGTTAATTCTCTACCTCAAAGAAATGCAGCTCCAAGTGAAACTTGAGCTGTGGCACTCCCCTGGGGAAAGGTTTGTGTGGGAGCCTCTTCCTGTTTCCCACTAACCTAGACTCCTCCTCCAAGTCAGAAAAAAGGTGAAGACATTTGTTGTAGGATGTTCTGTTTTGAAAACAAATTCAAGTCCGATTTCCTAGGGCATTTAGTCCCTATTATAGAAATGCTGGAATCCAAGAACCTCGAGATTCTGTGGGGAACCTCTCCATCGGGTAGGTTTCTCCAGGTGGTGGGATGTGAGGATGATCTGACTCGGACCGAGTGGCTGGTGGAGCTTGGCAGTGCTACCCTTCTCACCTGCTGTGTTAGGTTGCTCCGGTACTTAACGCCCAGTCACACAAGGGAGAGGGAGTTTCTCCACTTGAGGAGGAAAACTGTTCAGTCAACACTATACGATGGAGCACCGTGGCCCCGGTGCTGTAGAACCTTGGGCAGCCTTCTGTGTCCCCCCTCACAGACCAGCTTCTCCATCACCCTGTCTTGGTGAATGATGCACTCTGTTTCCTCAGCTGCCCACGTTGAAAGTCTAGTGGTCATCTGAGACTCCTGCTCCCCTGTTCCCTCCATGGAGTCATCATCCATTGCCCTGCCCACGTGACCTCTTATATGTTTCCAGCTCCTGCACTCTACCTACCATGACTGCCACTGCCCTGAGGGGACTTTATCTGACTCATTCCTCACCCATAGTTGCACAAACTGCCTCTCTGGGCTCAGATCCTCTACACAGCAACAACGGTCAAATATAGAGGTCTCTCCATTCCTAAAAGTCTCCAGGGACTTATGTGGTTGGGATGGTGGTTCTCATTGAATAGGGGAGGTTTTTCAGAATCATCTGTAGACTTTTCGGAGTATTTAGGTGTGGGTCCCATCTTGAACCTGTAAGTAGAAGGGGGTCACTAGGAAAGGTGCTTGGGCTTCTGTATGATGAAAAAATCTCTCTTAACAGGAAGATATGCAATCATTCTTTAACTTAATCACTTTTTATTTTGAAATAACTATTTCACAAGAAGTTGCAAAAAGAGTACAGAGTGTCCCATGAACCCAGTTTCCCCCAGTGGTGCCATCTTTCATGCTCTAGTAGGATATTAAAACCAGGAAATTGATATTGATACATTACAGTTAAGTAGATTACAGAAGTAAGCATGACTTAGCATGACTAATGCCCACTTCTCTTGCCCGATTAGAATGTAGCACTTTCCATTACATGAACGAATGATTGGGTCATTTCTTCCCTTCTTTGGGACACAGTTTGCAAATGGTGTGGACATTCTTGGTTCTGTGAGTGGTGGCGCTGGTGGCGGAGCGTGTTGTATGTGAGTGTGCATTAAGAGTTTGAAAGCTACCACTTGTTTATCCTTGTAAAGTGGAGTATACCCCAAAGAGCTTGCCAAGAATAAATTTGAACAGTGTAATTCTACCTGTTGACCTAATGTCATAACTTTCTTATGTGAAAAGTCTGAACTGCCACAACAGGTTTTATGGCAGAAGAATAGTACAGACATTTATTCTTCTTGAATCTAAGATACAGGTAGCTTAAAATTATGTCAGTATGAATTGTTTCTCAGGCTTGTGTAAATCTTGATTTGTTTTATCTTGTTTAGATTATAAAACATATGGGGATAAGGCTTTTTTGGTTGTTTTTCAGTCTTGTTTTGGTTGTAATTCTGTAATACAGCATCTGCCAGGGAATGGCTCTATGCAGTGCATCAGAAGGTGTAGTTTTGCTATGAGAGATGGAGTATCATTATGGGCTGTAATGAATTCAGTGGAATGGATTTCAGACTTCTAGGTGCTGACTTAGGGAATTCCTTGAAGCAGCCACCCTTACCAATACTGAATCGGATTTGGTGGCTGAATTCAGCTTGTTTTCCTCTTCAAACTGATAAGACAAGATAAAAAAAAACCACAAAAAAACCCAAAGTTTTGTATCAGTTGTGGTGACATATTGCTGATACTTGCCTGTACATTTTGTGTGTGTTGCACTCGGACTTGCTTGTATCTTTTGAGAAAGGAACTGAAGAGCACTAAGAACACCATTATCTGCTTCAGAATAAAACTAGGTCAGAGAAGGCCAATTGCAGGTTCTAATGGCTGGCCTCGGGTTTTCCCACCAGACTCACAGAGAGGTCTTAGGAGTTGTGACACTTCTTCAGTAACCTCACCTCTCCTCAGGGGCCAGGCATTGGACTAAGCCTATTGCAAATTAAAGCCCTGCACAGTAGACATTTTAAAGATAAGGAAACTGGATTTCCATTTTTGTAACTTTCCAAAGGAGGCACAGGGCCAATTCATGTCAGTACTGAGATTGGAATCTGAATCTAATTCCCAAGTCTTTCTACCACCCAGATTGCCTTTCCATCCATGCAAGACACTGCTGGGGTTCAGCTCTGACCCTTTTGAATGATTCCAAAGCAGGCTTCTGAGAGAGTATTGCTTTCATGGTTGAGAAGCTGCCTTCTGAGGTGTATCTTCTTAGTGGAGAATTCAGAACCACACGGGTGGCATGTCCCTTGATAATGAGTAATAACCTCATTAGAGTAAGAAGGAGACTTTGTGGCCCAAGGAGAGAAGAAAGCAGCCAGCTGACAGTTACTCATCTGATTCATTTCTTTGTGTTTCTTGCACTTCTTGTTAATGAAGTGATGAAGCAGTTACTGGATCTAAGGAGTCTTGGGTGAGTGGTTGAGACCTCCAGGTTCTTCAGAGATTCCCACAGCAGTGATGGCTGCATTTTCTGAGGATAAAACCAGCAAGCATCTTTATTGACCAACGGGCTACAAGGACTTTTCTCAGCAAATATTAAGTACTCACTTTGCAGGACTTGAATCTCTTCCTTCAAAGAGTTTGAATCTTAACAGGGAGCAAACTGTGAGGCTAAAATGTGTGTATGTGTCAAGAGTTAGCACATTATAGAGGTGCATGCATAAGGCACAGCGGTGTGACTCTGTCCTTCATCTAGGGTGACCATCCATCTCTCTTTGCCTGGGATGGGAGGGTTACCCAGGACAGAGGACTTCCAGTGCTAGCACTGGGACAAAACTGGTCACCCCATACCTTCAACAGGCTTTGTGCAAGGTGACTTGGGCAAGTCACTTAAGCTTTCTGAATCCTGGGGCCTGAATCTCTCCAGATGATTTTTAAATTCTCTCCCAGTTTCTTAAGATTGGCAATTTGGTGTGACTGATTCACCAGCTTGTGTTGAGTAGAGTGTGTGGACTACAGGCTAGTGCTCAGAAGCCTTTGATAGTGATGACCAGAAATCAGTATTTGATTGAGAACAATACCGGCTACTGTTCAGGAAGTTAAGAACAGGTAAGCAGTTCGGATAAAGTAACAGATACCTGTAATGAGGTGGATTGAGCTGGTGAACAAGATTGTAAATTCCTTTGAACTTTGGCCCACCCAGAATTTTTTTTTTTAAACCCTTAGTGCCAACAATTAAAAATACAGAGATTTGACCCCAAACTCTGGGTTTTTGGCTACTTTAGTAAGATTGGAAGAGCTGGCCCCCCACCCAGACTGCCTTTCCTAGAGTTATGAGGTAGTGCCCCTTCTCAGTGAGCACATGGTCTGTAATTCATTATAGTCCCCTCCTCCCCCACTCTCCCACCTTAGAGTTGTGTTCACCCCCAACCCCATCTTCTCCCTGTTCATTTTTATTACCTGCCTACTAAGGTAGTTCTCAACCCCAGCTGCACCTTTGAATTTTGGAGTGTGCTTAAAATTATATTGGCTTTGTGGCCCTGCCCAGACCAATTACAGCCTTGGGAGGGTGTTTGGGCTGACCTTTGTGTTCAGAAAGCCTCAGCATGGGCTTTGGATGCCCAGTGAGGACTGAGAACCAGTGCTTGGCTTGATAGTGGGGTGGGTTTTGATGGGGAGAATCACTGTGTTGCAGAGGAGATGAGGACACGGTTCACCTGATCCTGTTGACTGGGGCAGTCACATGGGAGTTAAATGTTAACTGAGCTCACTGGGAAAAAACCAGGGAACGTTTAAAAAGCAAATACCCTAATGTTGTATTCATGGCACGTTTAGCTAAGGTATTAATAAACTCCCCCCAGATCCTGCGGGACTGCTGTAGGCATTTAAGTCATTATAGTAATGACCACAGTTTTTTGCATAGTGCAGTTATAAAAGTATTTTTAATGGGCTTATAAATTTAGTGGTCATGAGAGGCAAGTGACATGAATTTAGTATATTTGAGGCTAAGGATGAAAGAGAGGACACAGTTAAAATGAGGTTTAGTGGTTTTCTGTTTTACATAATGGCTGCATTCATTCATCCAGAATTCTCTCACTATAAATCAATCCCTATCATCTCTTACCCTCTCTCTCTCCCATCCAGGATCTCATTCTAGACTATGAGTATGGTCATCCTGAATTGTTAAAAAATTCAAGTAGATGGTAAAAAAAAAAAAACTGTTCTCATTGGAAACTTAAAATGGAAGGAACTTCAACCCCATCTATTTCTGCTGCTTAAAGGCAGACAAAACTGAGGTTTTGAGGTGTCAAGTGACTGTTTCAGAGCTGCACCCTTCATGGAGCTCTGCATCCTGCTTCCCTTCCACCAGCTGAGCCCTTCTCAGCACCCTGCAAGTGTGGAGAAACTGGGTCCCTCTGATGCCATGTGCCTTCCTTCAGCTTGCAGCTTGCAGTCACAAGCTTAAGGAACTTTGTTTGATTCACCTTTTATCCCTTGGTGGGGCCTGGCATTAGCTGGAGCTTAGATAATGAGAGATAATGAAGGAAAGAGACCAAGTCAGGTCACAGTGTCTGCACGCGCTCTCCACCTGGGTCTGTGGAACCCAGTGGGTGTGCCCTGGGAGGAGCCCCTGAGCAGCAGTGCTCTGTGCTGCTCTGTGTGATGGGGAGGAGAACTGGGTGTCTCGTCTCCTGCACAATGAGTAGGAGCCTGGAGAGCACACAGGGAGGTCCTTCCCGTACCTGTTGGCTGATAGGGTCTCACCTCTCTACTTGGTCTCTCTTGGCCCTTTCATCTAGTTTTCATTGTATGGAAGATACTCTAAATGCCACGCTAATGTCCCTTTGATGGAATCACAAGAGCAAAATAGTAAGATTGATAGGTCGCTTTCTAAACCGGTGACTTGTGTCTGTAATCTCTCCTTTCCCTCAGATGGCCTCTGCCGTATAAGGGATGGGTGTGTGTCCTCTGGCTATGTTTCTGGCTGCTGAGCTCTGACAGCACAATCATTTAGCTCATGTCTTTGAAATTAAGTCCACGTGATACCCTCCATGAGGCTCCACGCTCAGGCCATTCTGGGTTCTACTCTCTGTCATGGAGCCTAGACACCTCCTGGCAGAGATTCTTTGCTGGCTGGGCTGGAGGAGGACACAAGAAGGTGTCTGAGGGTCACCTGAGAAGTTACTGTCTTTTAAAAATCCCCAGATAGAATAGAAGCCCAGGCCAGAATGGTAACAACAGAATTTGGAGAGGAGGATGAGGGAGTGCTCTGCTTAGGCCATAGATTTGAAAGAATTTCTGCCTGCTTATTAAATCACTGGCTCCTCATTTGAAAACAGATGGCTTACAGGGTTTCCTTGATGAAATGGGGAGAGAAGCCCAACCCTCAGTGGAAAGCAGCTCAGATATGCAGTTTATTGTTATGTGCCAGTCAAGTGATTTAATCCTGGTTTTTCTAAAGACTTACTCCTTTTTGGACACCTTTGGGGCGGCCAGCTCCCTGACACATGTGCGGGCATTTCGGGAGCACTGGTTAAACAGAAGCCAGCCAGACAGCTAGAGTGTCCAACTGCTTCACCTCCAGTAGCTGTGTGACCTGGCTGAGCTGAGTAGTTCATGCCTCGGTTCCCCACTAAGTGGGGGTGGTCAGAGCACCGCCCTCATGGGCTGAGAGGGTGTGTGTCAAGGTGGTAACTGCAGCTTTTATTTATGTGACGATTAGGACAGTCCTGCCTTCATAGAGCAGATAGTTTGGTGGCAACCAGGATCCAGAGGGGAAGCCCTGGGGTCAGCCTGTGTGACACTTGGGACATTTGACCCTGTTTGTGCATTCCCCATCTTCCCTACCTCCGCACTCCACCCCCAATTCGTGCCTTATTTATGTATAAACAAAGAACTCAGCTTATGAATTTTTAGAGCTATCCCATTATGTCTGTATTACATCCATCACCAAGTGATGTGGTGGCTTTTTTATGAAAGGTGGTTTGGGTCAGAGCCGTAGAGTGGTGGTCCCAGGCATTCCGAGATACCTGAGCTGCTCGCCCTTATGCTGATGGCCCTAGACTTGTCCTTGCCTGCAGTCACTTCTTGGGCTGTCATCTTCCTTGGGAGCCCTCCCTACTTCTAAAATTCTCAATCTGTTACTACTGGAATAGAACTAGAGGTTACCAGGAGAAACCAAATAATCAGACTGGTTAAATCAGTGTCCTTGGTTTTATGAAAATGACTTAGCAGATAGTCTGAGGGTTCTTGAAGGGTGACTGTTGTGTCCTTCTGACCCACCCTCTGCTCATGTTTTTCTTTAAAGACCCTGTGACAACCAGAATAATCCAGGATCATCTCCCTATTTTAAAGTCTGCTGATGAGCAGTGCAATTCCACCTGTATCCTCAATTCCCCACTACCGGGTAATAGAACAGGTTCTGGAGTGAGGATGCGGACATACTTGGAGGGCCATTGCTCTACCTACTACAGCTGTCGTATTTCTTTTTGTTTAAGTACTTACCATGATATATTTCAAAAAGGATTTTATTTTCTTTTTTAACACATTTATTATCTCACAGTTACTGCAGGTCAGAAGTCCAGGCACATGGCTGAGCTCCCTGCTCAGGGTCTCACCAAGCCAAAATCAAGGTGTTGCCAGAGCTGCAGTTCTCATCTGAGCTTGGGGTCTTTTTGAAAGCTCACCTGTTGTTGGCAGCCCTAGTGATGGTAGGATTGAGGTCTCCATCTTCCTGCTATCAGTTGGTCAGAGTTCTCTCAGCTTCTGGAGACTGCTTGCAGTTCCTTGCCATCTGGCTCCCTAGGTGGTTTACAACTTGGATGTTCTCTTTCTTCCAACCAGGCTGACTGCATCTCTCTGCCTTCCTCTTCTGTGATCAGCCAGCTGAAGAAAACCTGCTTTTCAAAGACTCACCTGATTAAGTCAGGCCCACCCATAACAGTACAAAATCATGGGAGTCTCCATATTCATAAGTTCTATCTACTCAAAGGGGGTGCAGACTATATGAAGGGGTAGGTCATTGCAGGTCATTTTAGAATTCTGCATGCTACACTCTACACTTATAAAAAGACAATAAGATATGGGTGTATAAGGATGTTCTTGTTTTTTAAAAAAATTCTTACCGAAGTATAGTTGAACTAATATAGTTTCAGGTGTACAGTGTAGCAACTTGACATTTTTATACATTATAAAATGCTCACCATGATAAGTGTAGTTAACATCTGTCATCATACAAAGTTATTAACAACATTATTGACTGTGTTCCCTAGACTGTACATTCCATCCCGTGACTCATTTTATAAGAAAGTTTGCACCTCTTTATCTCCTTTGCCTATTTTGCCCATCCTCCCACCTCCTTTCTCTCCAGCAATCACTAGTATGTCCTCTGAATCTACATGAGTTTGGGTTTCTTTTGTTCATTTGTTTTTTTGATTTCACATATAAGTGACATCATATGCTATTTGTCTGTCTTTCTCTTATTTTACTTAGCATAATAATACCACTTATGTCACAAATGAGTAGATTTCATTTTTTATGGCTGAGTAATACTCCATTGTACATATATGCCACATCCTTTTTATCCATTCATCTATTAGTGGACACTCAAGTAGCTTCCATATCTTGGCTGTTATAAACAATGCTGTTGTAAACATAGGGGTGTGTTTTCATTTTCTTTAGGTAAATACCCAGAAGTGGAATTGCTGGATTGTATAGTATTCCTATTTTTTCTTTTTGAGGAACTTCTGTATTGTTTTCCATAATGACTGTACCAGTTTACGTTTCCCCCAACAGTGTATGAGAGCTCCCCCAAAAGATTAAAATATGTAAATGAGAAGATAAAAATACATTTAAAATTAGGTAAGGAAAGATATGAGGCAAGTAGAAGAAAGTAAGAGTAGGAAAATAAGAGGAACAAGGTTTAAATACAAAATAGAAACCACTTTACTTTTTGAAAGTGGACTATGATTTTGGCTCTGAGGTTTTCCTAACAGCTGTCTTGAAGAAGAAAGCAATGTCAGTTATATTTTTACTGTGTCATTAAGTAAAATCTGACCAGCTTGTTCAGAAGCCCAGATAAATATTCTTGATGCTAAGATGCAAAGAGACCTTTTCTTCTTTAGGTCCTCCTGGATACATGAAGTATAATGAGCAAAACCATTGCTATGTTTTAAACCCAGTGATTTTTCACCTGGTCTTTTAAAATATGTATATTTATTTATTTACTTATTTGTTTGTTTGTTTGTTTATATACTGATTTCTATTTTAGGTCAAATGTGAATTGCTTTGAAGACTGCTTCCAAGACATGGTCCAAGACCAGGCCAAACTTAGGGATTTGAAATATCTACAGCAGTGGTTTCTTTCTGGTGGTTCTCATGCCCCAGGGATTCTCCAATGTGCTCTGAGCTTTTATTCTGAATGGCAATGACCTCTGTTTCCCCATTTTTATTTATTTACTTATTTTTATTTTATTTTTTTTGAGAGGGTATCTCTCATATTTATTGATCAAATGGTTGTTAACAACAATAAAATTCTGTATAGGAGAGTCAATGCTCAATGCACAATCATTAATCCATCTCAAGCCTAATTCTCGTCAGTCTCCAATCTTCTGAAGCATAACGAACAAGTTCCTACATGGTGAACAAATTCTTACATAGTGAATAAGTTCTTACATGGTGAACAGTACAAGGGCAGTCATCACAGAAACTTTCGGTTTTGATCACACATTACGAACTATAAACAATCAGGACAAATATGAATATTCGTTTGATTTTTATACTTGATTTATATGTGGATCCCACATTTCTCCCTTTATTATTATTATTATTTTTATTTTTAATAAAATGCTGAAGTGGTAGGTAGATGCAAGATAAAGGTAGAAAACATAGTTTAGTGTTGTAAGAGAGCAATTGTAGATGATCAGGTGTGTGCCTGTAGACAATGTGTTGATCCGAGTTAGACAAGGGCATTAAAACATCCACGGATGCAGAAGATTTCTCTCAAAACAGGGGGGGTGAGGTTCTAAGCTTCACCACTGTTGATCCCCAATTTCTCACCTGATGGCCCCCCTGCGACTGTGCCTGCCTTAGGTTGTTCCTCCCTTGAGGAATCTTACCCGTCTCTGGCTAACCAGTCATCTTCTGGGGCCATGCAGGGAGATGTAAAGTTGGTAAGTGAGAGAGAAGCCATATTGTTTGAAACCCATTTTTATTTTTGAAGGTTATTAAATAAAATACATATTGACATATATGATTTCCGATCCCTTTTAAAGGTGGAAGAGTCTGAGAGCCTACCAGCATTTAACAAGCGCTTGGATCGTGGTTACTGACATTCAGAAGAGTGTTCTGCACTAGCAACCCCAGGGGGGGGTTGAAAATGATATGTTATAATAAAAAATATTTATTTATATCCCTTAATGGACTGTTGGTTAAAGACAGGATGCATTAGGAGCACTCAGGTCAAAGTATAAATTATTGAGCATTGTGCTGATAATTCTGTCATGTTCCCTCCGGATTATCTCCCCTTTAGCCAAAGGTTGCATTCATCTGATCAGGATTTCTTTGGCAGTATCATATGGTATTCCTTAAAAACATTTAGAAAAAGAAAATATTATGACTGTTAACGGTCATTTTGTCTCTTAGTTTATTAGGATTAAAGATTCATACACCTGTAAAGTGTTATTTGTGGAGAAGTGCTTTCAGATAGCTGCCGGAAACCACCTGTCTTATCCTGATATTTAGAAACAAAGAAAAAAAAAATGTAAAAATAAACTTGTGGGGGTTTGGAGATGCCAGTTAATCATACCTTTCATGCCTTCTGGGTTCTGAACTAGAGGAAACAGAAGCCAGATGAAGATTAAAGGACAGTCCCAACTTTATTAAAGCAAAGCTATATTGGAAGATGTGTCTTGGGTGTAAGACCTTCTGATCCACCCTGGATGAAATCCATGCATCTACCCAGGTGATGGCTGGGCAGCTGTGGGTGAGCTCTGCTTTCCTTTAGCCCATGGCAGCAGGAAGAGAGTGAGAATGTACCCATCCCCCTTAGGGCAGGAAACCCAGCAGGCCCCCCAAGCTTAGATGCTGTCCTACCTCCCCCAGAAGACCCGTGAGTGCTCTGATGCAGGAGCAAGAACGGAATCCTTTCTGTGATTTCTTCCTGTGATTCACACATTCTGCTTTAAAACATGTCCAGAGGAAGTAAGGAGTCCTCCCTTTGTAAACTATTTCATTTGTTTTTAAATTCAGATGCAGGAAATCCAAACATTGGGCTGTTTCTTGTTTAGTTTTGAAGCCAGGGCCAGTAATTAGATTGCTATCTGATTTTGAATATGCATTTGGTCCCCACATCAAGTGTATACTAATAAGAATGTAATTTTGGAATTGATTTTGTTGACAAATCATACTTTTTTCTAATAGAATTAAATTAAATGTGGTGTGTTACAGGCTAAATGGGCAAAAGGTAATTTGTCATCCATCACTTTGAATGTTAGCAAAGATGGTACCAAAATGAATGAACTTCATAAGCTTTAATGTCTTGTTTCAAAATGAAATATGATTTTACTTTAATATTCTATCTTTATCATATATATATGTAAAAATTAAGAAGTGATTAAAAAGTTCCTAAGGGGTGTGCGTGTTTGAGAGTGAGAGCCTGAGAGACTCTTAGAGGAATACATTTGTCACACAAGGTTGGGCAAAATCGATCTAGAACAATGGATGGATTGTGTATCCCTTAAGTCATCCTTCAAATATAGTTTCTTTCAGCACAGCTTTGAGAGGCTTTTTCAGTAGCTCAGTTACGTGCCCTGGAAAATATCAGAATCAGAAGCATTTCCAGAAATTAAATATTGGTTGACATCATCTTTTGCAAAATTAAGGCACCTAAGGAGAATGCTTGCCTCAGTCAAACGCTGTTCTACTTTGAATTCAACTGGGAAAGCTCTACAATTGTGAGGTGTTCTAAAGTGATCACGTCAGCAATTATAAAATAGTGAAAACTCAGTTAATCCCCAGTGATGTCTGACTTTGAGCAGCGCAAAGTATATGTTGGGAAGTGCCTGAGGTGGCTTGCTGTATGAAACTATGTGCTGTATCAGAGTTAAAAGTTGGAAGACATGTATCCAAACTGTGTCTTTGATTTTAGCATATTGGATCAAACTCCTGCAGTTAAGAAGCACTACCAGTTACCTTATATGCACTCCCAGTTCACAGTGACACACCTGTGCCACCTGCATATTTAATTTTCATCACAGCTGGATGCATCTCACAATTACTAGGAATATCTGTAAGACAGTTGGTGTTACTGACATGCATCCAGCTTATTCAAAAGGGATACCAGTTGTTAAGTTTTGAGCTCATTAAAAAGGAGAGGAATTGTGCCACATTCTCTGTCATCCCCCATTGAAAACTGGTGTCTGATTTGCCCCATTGTTACTCTCCTGAGAAGAAGAGCAGTGAATCTCTTTAATGTGCAAACAAGTACTGGGGATCTTGGTGTAAACACCAGTTTTGAGTCATTGGTCTGGGGATAGGCCTGGGATTCTGCATTTCTAACAATCTACCAGATCATCTAAATGCTGCTGGGCTGCAGACCAGACTTTGCAGCAAGGGTATAGAGGTGCTGGTTACTGGAAGCATTGGTAGACATTGAGGCCATTAGGTTATCTTTTCAATGATTTCTCACTTTGAAGCCAAATGCCAAAGAAAGGCTAATAAAGCCGTAACCGTCCAGCATTATTCTCAACAGGTCCTTGCCATCTAACAGGGCTCTGTAGTGGACCAGCTCTTCCTGAGAGGCTGCCTCCTTTGGCACTGGCCTGAGAAGACCAGCTTGCAGTTCTTTAAGGGGAAAATCAATATACCTTGCAGGTGGATTGTCTAGTAAGCTAGTGGAGCTACGTTTATAGAGAGCAGAAAGTTTATCTTGAGAAATACTGGGATAGACCACATTGCATCCCACTAGGCAGGACCCAAGGGCTGGTAAAAGGAACGCCTTTTCAAAGAAATGGCTGCATATA
Source organism: Manis javanica (assembly GCF_040802235.1). NCBI lineage: Eukaryota > Metazoa > Chordata > Mammalia > Pholidota > Manidae > Manis > Manis javanica. Next base: position 103,916,880 of record NC_133162.1, read on the forward strand.
AAGTGAGTCAGCTTAAAAATAAGAATACCCCAGCTAGGGCCACATCTCAGATGAAGTGAATCAGAATTTTGGGGTGTGAGACCTGGGCATCTATGTATTATAAAAAGGAGCCCAGGTGATTCTTCAGTGCATCAAGGTAGAGAGGCGCTGGCTTTGGCAGTCCTTAACTGGGAGGCCAGGAAACTCTCCTGAGATGCCCCATTTTAACTTGAGTCAATTCATCATTGGTGTGGTCCGAGGGTGTGACCAGGCCCTAGTCAGGCTGACCTAAGGTATTTGCAGTATTTGGGAGAGTTGATTGGCTCATAAATGGGTGGAGAGGTATGCTTATCAGCCAGCATCTGACGGTTGAGTTCTTCCCTAAGAAAATGCAGACCTGGGGCAGTGTATGTCCCAGGATCTGCCAATGCTTGAGACTTCGTATGCCATGTGTACTTACTGTAGCCCCATTTTAGAAAAGATGGAAAATTCGTTATAAGGTTTAAATCTGATAAGCCTCTGAGTGCCTACTTCAGATTGTGTGTGTGTGGACCTTCTCATCAGCTGATTAAAAACCTTATTTAACCTGTTAGTCTTTATCGAATCAAGTGCTTTGGGGGCTGCTCTATTCCTGCAGACAGTGCAACTACAGAACTCATGGGGTAGGCCAGCACCCAGCCTGTGACCCCTGCAGGTGAAGGAAGAGGGTCCTGGGAGTGGGGTGATAGGCTTATGGGACTCAAGGAGCACTTGTTTAATAATGAGCTCTGTCTTGTTGGCATTGCCCTGTTTTTTGGAAATAATTTTTATAGTTTCTGTGGCTTTTTTTTTTTCAACTGGGTCCGTTTTGGGCCTGTCATCATTCATGGATGTTTTCTAGATATAGGGAGTTGCCAGAAATCTGATCTTCAGAGGAAGAAGTCATTTTATACTTACCATAAAATTTCTTTGTCACTTTACTGTCCTTTGGCTCTGAGTGAAAGTGAACCTTTTGAGTGTTTCCATTCAACATTGAAGAGACCTACCTAACAAATTTACACCGTGATCTTTTTACAGACCATTCCTTTTCTTCTTCTTAGGGAGTCATTATCAACCTGCCATAATGTGCATTCATGGTTTCCTGGGCTGAATGCCAGATGACAGTCCTGCTGTTTTTAAAGACTGACTGATGTAGCACTGTCCAGATTTTGTCTTCTCAAAGCCTTCTTCCTTGGCTTAGTGATTTATAGACTAGGTCTTTGTGGAGCAGAGCCCCAATGCCATATACTAATTAGTAGGTGGGGGCTCAGCCAGCCCTAGAATGAGCCCCCTGGCTGGTGCCAAGAGAGGGTTGGCTGAAGGATGTGGAAGAAAGTGAGACTCACCTGTCAGTCAGCTTGTGACACCATCAGCAGGTGGCCCCGATGCTCTGGCCTTGAGCCTTAGTGGAGGGCTCTGTGCTTCAGGGCTGCTGGTTGACTCCTGAAATCCCCCTGGTTGCTTCTCCTTGCTCTGCAATCTAGTCCTACGGGCTGAACGTCTCTGAGTCTCTTTGTGTGGGGTGGGTAAGGTCCTGCTGATTGGTTATGGCAGGGGTTTTTAACTGAAGTGCCTTTTCCTCTAGGGGATATTTGGTGATGTCAGGAGACATTTTAGATTGTCACAGTTCTGAGAGGAGGGTTCTAATGGCATCTAGTGGCTAGAGGACAGGGATGCTGCTGACAGATGTCCTACAATGCACAGGACAGTCCCCTCAGCCCCCCATCCACAAAGACCTAGTCTATTTTGGGCCAAATGTCAGTTGTGCCAAGGACTGAGAAAGCTCTGGATTAAAGAGATTTATTTCCTTTTTCAGGGATCCATGCTTTTTGTTTCAGTTTAGTAGATGTTTTCTGAATTCTTGAGTTGCTGCAGTTTCATTTTTTGTTGATGGGAAATTCTGTCAACTGTGAATACCCTGTGGGCCTGGTGAGTGAAACCCATGGGCCACGTGAAGAGCTTATCTGATCCAGCAGTGACGGCTTCCTCCTCTCTCTTCATCTGCTTTCCCCTTTGTGCACCTGCCAGTTATGTGCACACCCAGAAGGGTAAGTCAGGATCCCATCTTCCTGTGCTCGTTTCCAGCTGCTCTCCCTTCCCCTCTGCACCCTCTAGTGGAGACCACCTGTGAGGTGGCCTGAGGACTGTTGGGGTTTCGGATGGGGGGAGGAGGGAATCAGAGGCCAGGAAGGAGGGCCTGTTCTGGATACAGAGCTGATAACCTGCTCTCAGTATTTGGAAATTTATTTTGCTGTTGATGCAGGTTTGGAGCCCTGAACTACCCTTGGGGAGCTGTCTACCAGGTGGTGGGGTGGAGGCTGACCTTCTCCTACCCACACCAAGAGCCCAAGCAGAGCATGACACGTGCCCCTTGGGCACAGGGCTGTCTGGCTTTGATGAGTTTGAAGGTAAAAGGACTGGGACATTTAAAACCCAGCTGTGGATAAAAGCTCCTCAAGAATACCAAAGGTGTGTGCTTTTAGTGGGTGTCTTTCAGTTAGTGACTCATAGTAAGACTTGTTTAGCCAGTTCTGAAGGGACTGGCTTGTTTTCACTCGGACTGTAACTTTCCAGGACAGGTCAGAGGACCAGGTCATAAGATGGAAGTGAAGGGCCCTGTGCATACCTCTTCCTGGGCAGCACCCCTGCTGGCTCCTGAGCTGCTTTGCTCCCTGGAGTGGGAGGCACGCCCAGTGATTGCCACAACTGTCACTTCAGACCTGGGGAAGCTGCTGGTAGCTCTTTGACAGGTGTTGAGGTGGTGGCCCCCAGACCTATATGTCAGGGCCATCCAGAGGAATGAACAGCCAATCTCAGAGATATCTTCTCAGGAATTTGGACTTATTCTGGAGGAAGAAGCTACTTCACCTCTCTTTTTAACAGGACAAGAACACTATATTTAGAACAAGAGTCTCCTCCCAGAACATCTGCAGTCTTACACCAGTAATCTGTAACTGTGTTTTCCTTCCTATCATCTGTTGATTCTCCCAACCCCTTGAAGTTGGTAGGACATGGTGTGAGACTCTCAGCTCCTCAGTATACCCAGACTGTGGCTTCGGGTTTGTGTTTCACACTAAGTCTCTTCTGCTTTGAGTTTCTGCAGGCAGCTGGTAGACACAGCATGGTGTGGAGGGGGCCGCATTGCATAGGAAGCAGGACTTGGGCTGGAGAGAGGAGTATTCTGACTCTTCCTGGAAAATGTAATGTTTTCTGGGCCTCGATGTCCTCCTCTGTAAATGAAGGGTTTGTACTTGGTTATTACCTTCTGCAGCAAGACCTAATTTAGTACCCCAGTGTGTATAGAAGTATGTCACACATTTTAATTTTATCGTATTTCCTTTTAAAATCTATCATTTGGCCAGGGAGCTCTGGAGAGCAGAGAGTCAGGAGTTTGGTAGGATGGTGAGCAATTATTTCAAGGTTAAAATCCAGTTGGTTTTTGTACCACATTTTGGTTGCAGAGTAGTGGCAGCCCAGGTTCACTCAGATTGCAAGTGCTAATGGCTACTATTTTTTAAAATGGTTTTCCAATCACTCTAAGTTGCACTTACTGTAAATTGATACAGAGGTTAGAAAGAACAGTAGTAGTATATTTGTTTCAGAGTTGAATCATTAATATTATCTAAAGACTGTTGTTACTACACATAAAGAAATCAGACAAGCCTCTGAAACTTACAATTTATGATTGACTCTCCTCTAGCATTTAATTAGCATATTTTCCCTTGTATATGCGTGTACTGAATTTTATAAAACAAATCAGCAAACAAGACACAGCCAAGCATTAACTTTCTGACCAAATAACATAGAAATATAGAGTTCAGACTCAACCTATAGAGGTAGCTAGGTAAGTTTTGTTCTGAGTCTTTATAGTATAAAACTTCTTCTGACAATTTTTTTTGAAGAATATATTTTAAACCAGGAAGGATGAAATTCAAATACAAACATTTGTGGAACCCCTGAAACCTCTCTGGGAACTCTGAAGTCCTTTGGAACACAGTTTCACAACTGTGACTAGACTCATTCACCCCCTTTACATCGAGTTCTAACAATGTTCTGTGGTTATACAACTTCACCCACTTTATACATGCAGAAACTGAGACAGACTTGGCCAGGATCACAGTGCCAGTGGGTAGAACAAACTGTAGATCACAGGTTTCCAGGCCTTGGGGGTGCGGGTTCTTAAAGTTCTTCTTCATCCCTGCTTCTGATGTCTCCCCATGATCATCTCCCACAACCAGCACCCTCCACCAAACGTTACCCTTCCTTTGTTTCCCCTTCCATCCCTTGACATGGACATCTTATTGTTCCCATGATCACTGCTCCTTCTAGAATTTTTTCCCAGAGCTTTCTTTCCCTCTTCTAATACCTATCAACCACCATAACCACTTTAGTTTAACCCCATCTATTCAAGAGCACAATTATTTTTCACTGCTACTTGGCAAAATCTTAGGGTAAAAACTTCTGAGAAATACAGTCTCTGAGGGCCCAGTTCTGTGCGGTTCACACCAGAAGGAGGTCTTGGAGGTCATTGCCCATTCAGGTTTCTTCATCTCATTTTCACCTTCCTGTCCTTTCATCTAGCAAACACTTAGTGACCACCCACTGTGTGCAAAGCATGGCCATGCCGGACATTTCTTTTCTTTGGAACATATACAGACCCCAGAGGAGACAGGAAAGAAAGGATTATCCTGCAGAAGCCCTTCAGAAGGAGCACAGACTCCTGTGTGTCCCAAGGAGCATGAGCTGTTCTCCATGTGCGGAGCCAGCGGGGCCTTTATGCACTTGGGGAATGTGGGTGGGATTTCCCAAGGCACCATGGAAGATCAGCATAGACTTAGGATTTCCTGAATGTTTCTGCACAGAATGAGGTGAAAGGCCCCAATAACCCTTACTTAAAGACAGGTAGGAAGTAGTTCAGGTGCTGTACACTTAGGGCAGAAGAAGCGTGTGAATGACTAAGTTCAAGCATTGCTGCCCCATGAATGCTGGCCCTGCAAGCAGTAATGGGATTGTCCTGTGGTTGGGGCTGGCACTGTGCCTGAAGGGCATTTCCAACATCACGCATCCCTTCAAGAGATGAGTCCTGATGTAAGAGCCAGGCCCTCCCACGATGTGTGGGCACCTGAAGGGACTGCTCCATTGTCTGTTCAGTCCCTTGGAAGGGTTCTGTCTTTCAGTGTGCTCTCAGATGGGCTGAGAAATTGGCATCTGACTGGCAAAGCAAACCTTGCTTTGAAGGGTGGTCTCTGAGGCTGTTCCAGAGCTCATAAGAACAGCTGTGTCTGGTACACTGGTGGCAAGTTTCTCTGGATAAGTTCCTTCTGTAACTAAGCCTGTGGTCACCCTCAGCCATGGCACAACCTGACCTTGTTGTTGTCTGGGCATGAGAGAAAGGGTCGGTCCTTCCCGGGGCTGCAGTGAGCCCATGAGGCTTACCCCTGCCTGCCTTGCAAGTACAGCTCCTCTTCCTCTTCCCAACTTTGGAGGTGGACTTGCTTGCTTTTCTGGGGGTAACAGCTTTATTCAGATATGATTCACACATACAGTTCTCTCATTGAAACTGTATAATTCAGTGACTTTCGGTATATCCATCAACACAGTCAATTTAAGAAAGTGTTCATTATCCCCCAAAATACACCATGCACTCTCAGTCACCTCGCAGTTTCTCTGTTTCCTCCAGCCCTAAACCACTGTTGTACTTTGTGAAGATTTGCCTCTTCTAGATATTTCCTATTAGTGGAATCATACAATATGTGGTCTTTTGTGACTGCCTTTTTTTACTTAACATAATTTTTCACAGATCATCCAGGTTGTGACACGTATCAGTCCTCCATTTCTTCTTGATGAATGGTGTGCCAGAGTGTGGGCACATCACAAGTTCATCGTTTGTCAGGTGATGGGTATTTGGGTGGTTTCACTTTTTGTCTATTATGAATAATGTTACTGTGAGCATTTTGTATAAGTTTCTGTGTGTCATATGCTTTCATTTCTCTTGGGAGAATTCCTAGGAGCAGAGTTGGCTGGGTCATAGGGTAACTCAGGGCTTAACCTTTGAGGAACTGCCAGACATATTTTCCAAACTGGCTGCACTGTTGTACATTCTTAGCCACAGTATATTAAGGGTCCAATTTCTCTACATCCTCACCAACATTTCTTCTTATCTGTTTTTTTATTATTATTATAACCATCCTATGGGTGTGAATTGTATCTCATTGGGGTCTGATTGGCATTTCCCCAGTGGCTAATGATGTTGAGCATCTTTCATATGCATTTATTTTTGAAATTAAGAAAATTAAGTATTTCCTTGCCAAAGATCTTTGATCACATTTGGAAAGGTAGAAGTCAGATTTTGTTGTGTTGAGGAGGGCATAGGAAGGAAGGAAGTAAATGCTGTCTTTGTAGGAAGTGCAGGAACAGAAGAGATACATAGTAGGCTGGTTAATGGCAGTGATAGATCGAGAAACTTAACTCCTTGCAAACAGATGTGGTACAAACTTCTTTTGGGTGTGGAGGAGATGAGGTCATGTCCCTGGACTGGCCATAAGACCTCCTGAAATGTACTGTGTAGTCCTATTTTTTCCTGTTGGGTCCACTTTACTAGAGGATCTTGGCATGCCGATTCTGAGCCTGATCAACTTTTTGATCACTGTTGTTCTGCAGCCTCTTAATTAATTCCGTGGCCATTACTGATGATTGTCATTAAGACTTTTTGTGGCACCACCACCCTCTGGTGAGGATTACTGTCCTGTTATTCTCTTATTACTGTGGAAGTTGGGGGTATCTCCAGACTAATGATTTTGAAAAGTCTTTTAAAACTCTTAGTAGGAATTGTAGGGATGAATTCTAATTGAATTCTCTGTGTGCTCTGTGTATGCTGATATAGTGCCTACTATTTCAAAACTGTAGATGCCACTGGAGAAAAGGATATTCCTGGCAGTTCTATCAGCACTTAAAATCCGGGCCCTCAATAATCGGAACTGTGCTTGGAACTGAGGGATTTTCACGCCAAACCTGTATGTCTCAGCTAGAGTAATGTGACCTTGGCTGGGTTTCTCGACCACATGTTCTGTCCTTCGAATGCGCCACCAGGGTGGTTCTGACTCTTCCCCAAAGAGAAACCCAACACCTTCAGCTCGCTCAGTTCTTGGGTCTGGCCTTTTCTTTGCTGAAATCTGCAGCTTTGCATGGCTTCTTAGGGGATTAATTGAGGAAGCAGAGTGGGGCTTCCCGTATGAAAGTTGACAAGTCATTTCTGTGCATTTGGGGTTCTCTCCTAAAATAGTAAAAAATAAAAATAAAAAAATCAGATGACTGTCTCTTTTGGTACAGTGCCCAGTGTACTTGCTCAGGAAAACCCCCCCAGCCCTGGGGTGAAATTGACTAACTGGTGTGGGTTACCGAAAAGGCAGCGCAGCCACTTCCTGAGGAACAGGGGCGGCGCCCAGGTAGAGGGATGGCTTCCCGAGCCTCAGCCCCTCGAGGATGGGGTGTCTGTCCTGTTCCTTGTTTGGTCCCTAGGGCCTGAGCGGTAAGCGCTTGGCACACACCTGTAGAATGAGTGGAGAAAGGGAGGAAGGCAGGTGTCATGCTGCTGGCCTGCATTTAGAAGGGATGGGGAAAGTGCTGGGTGCTGGGACAAGCTCGCTTAGTCAGGGGGAGTTCATTGTGCCGCCGGGGCCCGAGTCTTTCCCTGAGAAGGGGTGTGGGGGAGTCCCTTGAAGGATGGCATAGGATCGTACCCAGAAACTGGTGCACAGTCTGTGGGGACAGACAAGCGTTCTCCAGCTGGAGCCTAGGAAGGAGCCTCGCAGGCTGCAGCCGCGGGGAACGTGGTCTGAAGCAGGCGGGACCCGAGCTGGGGCTTGCTGAGCAGGCAGGTGGGTTTAGATGATGGGTGTGGTATGCAGAGAGCCCGCCGGTAGGGGAGCGACTTGAGAGAAGTCCAGAGCCCCTGAGAGCGTGTGTGCAGTGTTACTGGGGTGGAGGGTGGGCGGGAGACGGAGGACCTCGCGTGATGAAGGAGTGCGCAGTGGGGTTCGAGCCCCGTTGTGCTGGCAGTGTGGTAGAATGGCCAGCGGTGGCACCCTTCTGCCTGGGTCAGGGCTCTCAAACTTGAGTGGGCATCAGAATTGCCTGCAGGGCATGCTGAAGCATAGGAAGCTCCCCACCCAACCACCCGGTTGCTGATTCAGTTGATTAGCACATATTTTGTATGTTGTATTTATTATATACTGTATTCTTACAATGAAGTAAGCTAGAGAAGAAAATATCTTTTAAATGCTCTCAAATCTCCCCCAAATTTTGCAGTATAATTATAAAATCCGCATATAAGTGGACCCACGCATTTCAAACCCATGTTGTTCAAGGGTCAGCTAGAGTTCTTAATTGTATAGAACTCTTGTAAGAATTCAGTGAGCTACAGAGAAAGACAAGTACCAAATGATTTCCCTCATTTGTGGAATATGACAATGAAGCAAAACTGAAGGAACAAAACAACAGCAGACTCACAAACTCCAAGAAAGGACTAGCGGTTACCAAAGGGGATGGGTGGGAGAGGGTGGCGGGGGAGGGAAGGAGAAGGGGATTTTGGGTATTATGATAAGTACCCATGGTGTGGGGGGAATCATGGGGAAGACAGTGTAGCACAGAGAAGACAAGTACTTGACTCTGTGGCATCTTACTACCCTGATGGGCAGTGACTGCAGTAGGGTATGGGGGGGAACTCGATAATATGTGTGTATGTAGTAGCCACATTGTTTTTCATGTGAAACCTTCATAAGAGTCTATATCAATAATACTTTAATTTTAAAAATTGCATAAAAATAAATAAATAAATAAATAAAACAGTGAGCGAAAGAAATTCAGTGAGCTAAAGCACAGTAGGCTTTTATCACAGTGCCTGGAACATATCTAGAATTTACCATTTACTGTTTATCATTAGTATTAGTAGTGGTATTACCAACTACTGATGACTCTTGATAGACAAGGGAAAGACAGGGAGAGAAAAGAGCCACACAGATTCACTGCAATGCTAATTGCTCCAAGATCCCGTTATCATTTCTCCTTGGGCTGCTTATGAAGAATCTTTTGAACTGAAACATATGCACCCTCTGAAACATCCTGGGTTAGCCCCCCCTAGGAGATCATTGCTCAGCACTTCCCTTGGCACACTTAGAAAAATGTTGCCATTTGTAAGCTGGCTGGTTCGTGGGTGTAGGACTCTGCCTGAAAGGGCAGGTATCTTGGCCTACCTGTAATCCATTCACATCCCATGCTTTAGCTTTATTTCTTGGGAAGCCTTGATTAGGATCTGGCTGCATTAGTATTGAAACTATGCCCTTTCACCTCTCATTTTGCCCCATAGTGTGAGTGAAAGTGAGAACCACAGGAAAGCAGGTTGCCGTGTACACCACATGCCAGGCTGGAGTGTGTGTCTGGTCAGTAAAATGCAGCTCTCACTCTGGTAGCTAGAGTGGAAGGACCACTGGCTACCCCAGGCATAGCCTCTCTGTGCTGGTGCCAGGGGAGAGGCCTCCTGATGTCCCTGAGAGATTCAACTTGTCTCTGGACACTGTTAATGAAAGTTGCCATGCTTAAGTTATATGGAGCTCTTTCCCCTTTCCTTGTCTGATTGCCCCTGATGGACCATCCACTTTCTTGCTCACCACTCCCATTGCATGCTCTAATCCTTGCCAGAGCATATAATAATGACTTTGTAAGCTCAAGTTACAGATGCACAAAAGTGCCCGATGGTGATGTGACTCCACCCTCCACTTGGGTTTTTGCTGACATTCAGCAAATATCCTTCCATCTCCTCCTCACCTTGCAAAACAAGCTTCCTGTTTTGAACTTGGTCCCAACTGGAACAGACCTGCTATACCTGTTAACACACTCAAACACACATCTCCCCCTCTGTATTTGTACAGCTTTTTGTCACCTAGACAGATCTCCCCTCTCAGCTTACAGAATCATGACATAAGTTTTTGAACCAGCAAATTAAGAAAAAACAAGTTCACATTTTACAGCTGTTTGAGTAAAAACATGGCTTCTGGTTTATTTCACTGTGTTTTGCCATGATCATTCTGCTAACTGTCCTCTTCCTTTACAGTAGAATGGAAGTGAGAAAAGGAAATCGGCCGACACAAGAGCCAGAGTGAGGCCAATGAACCTACAAACCCAGCCTACACCATGAACTTGTGTCTCCCTTCTATGCTTTAAGAGCCAAGGGCAGGTGAAGTTGTTGGAAAGCAATGGCTCTTTTTACTCCATGGAAGTTGTCCTCTCAGAAGCTGGGCTTTTTCCTTGTGACTTTTGGCTTTATTTGGGGAATGATGCTCCTGCATTTCACCATCCAGCAGCGAACTCAGCCTGAGAGCAGCTCCATGCTGCGTGAGCAGATCCTGGACCTCAGCAAGAGGTACATTAAAGCGCTGGCCGAGGAAAACAGGAATGTGGTGGATGGGCCATACGCTGGTGTCATGACGGCTTATGGTAAGTGCCGTGTTTCTGGGGCTTCGTGTTTGAGTGTGTGTGGCTTTGCTTTGAAAGGACCCGAGAGGCTCTCAGACTTGGTCTTCTCATGGCTTGAGTGTATCCTTTGCCACTGCCTTCATGGCAGGGAGTTGCACACACGTATAGAAAGCTAAAGCGGTGCCGTTGGGGGGATTCTGAGCTCTTGTGTCCCCCTGACATCAGCCCCAGGGGCAGTGGACCACAAGAGCCAGCACTTGATCGTTGCCTCTGCATCCAGCCCCGTCTCCCTCAGCACATTTCTGGATTGCATGATCTCATCTGGGAGGATGATCAGGGAATGCAGAATAATATTCTCATTATCTTTCCCCAAGCAAAACTTAATTAGGACTGGTGGGAGTGAGGTAAGGAGGGTGGGGAGAAATGTCCTTTGGATGCCAAGAAACCCAGAGCCAAATGTGTGCCTCCTTCCAACCAGTATGCAGGGCCTCAGGGCTCCCACGCCAGCTGAGAGCTTTAACCTCTGGCTTTCAGAGCTTGCTGCTCTTCTTTCTGGCGCTTGTCTCCAAGTACACTCTCTTTGAAAGAAATCTTGTACTCTTTGCCTTTTTTCTCTGGTGCCTAAATGCCTTTTTGAAATGAAGCTGGGTGAAAAAAAAATCCACATAAGGAATATTATTTTTGTTTGGCAAAAGTTATACTTAATATAGAAAAAGGAAGCAGTAGACAGCAAAAAAAAAAAAGAAAAAGAAAATCACTTATAAATCTACTCTAGGAAATAACCACAATTAACATTTTAGTATCTATAGTTCTGCTATTTTATATATATATATATAAAATGTATGATATATATATAATATAAATATATATTATATATGTAAATATATAGTATATGCTTAAATGTATATACAAAAATATATGCATATATATAGAGAGACAAATTACTTACAAAAATATATATAAACAAATAATGAAACAAAAATTATAAACAAAATTTGTATCATGTTATTTTTTGGAGAATCCATGTCCCAGCTCTCCTGTGGTCCCTGAGTACTAGAGTAGACTTGATTTGCAGATGATGTCTTGTTATTGTGCAGTGACAGCTCTAGTCAATGAATGGAGACCAATGTCCATAGGGTTTGGGACCCTGAGATGTAAAATAAATGAGATACAAGGATAAGGTTGGATGAGATGGAAAAGATCGGTCTTTGTGACCTAAGTGAGAACTGTGAAGTATGGGAGTTCCCACATGGTAGTTTCTGAAAACATGCAGTGACAGGTTGAAGCCTGAGTTCACACAAAGAAAATCATACTCAGTCTTACGTGTGTGTGTGTGTGTGTGTGTGTGTATGTGTGTACATATTTTTTTTAAAGGATCCAGGAAACTTGGTTACTTATTAATTTTATATATATTTTGCTAAGGAGAAAATGGTTGCTTTTAACACATAATGTGGAAATTCTTTTTCAGTGCCTACTATTTGAGTGGTCACACTATCTACTTTTAATCTCTTCTTTCAAGATTTGGCAGTGTCTATAGGCATTGACTTTTAATACATCCAAATCAAATGCCATCTGTTTTGATCTGATGGATCAAAAAAATGAGACTCCATTTTAAGAGCCTACATTGAAAAACAATAGGTAATTTTTCAGAGGATGCATTTTAAAATTACTCATTGACTTTGATCTGTAATATTTCCTGAAGACTATAGTTAAGCCACCAGAAAAACACACAGAAAGCAGATTGTCACTATTGGTTTTCCCAGTGTGCAAAAACTAATACAACAAGTAAAACAGATGCTGTTTTCAGGTTTATGGTTCAGTGCATTCCATGTCACACATTTTAGGGGAAAGAGGAGTAGTCAGTAATAATTTCCTCTTTCCCTTTATCTCTGTCTATCAAACTTTTTCCATGATAAGGAAGAAACCATATGAAGGTAAATTTATAGGCTTTAAATTTCTCTAGTTGTTTTGGCTCTTTATTTCTCATGTGCTGCTGAACATCTCCTGCTGTGGGCTTCCTCCACATAAGGCCGGTGATCTGGTCTTAGCTTTTCAGCCTCACAGACACATTATATTTTTTAGAAAGCTACCAGAAAAACCTAGGGTGGTCTATTAGAATTTCACCTACTTTCTATGCTTACAATCAAAGGACTTCACAGCTTAAAGAAACTACAGAAATTTTTCCCAACTTTCTTTCTGTACAGGTAAGCCTTAACAAAGTATTTTTCTTTTTCTGAGAAACAACAGAGAAATAACCAAACAGGCCCCACTGGCAAGTCTAACTCACACTGCTATTTTTCTCTACCATCTGATCAACTCGGCATGTCAATTCAAGTGGTCTTTGGAGCTGAGATTTTGGAATTTTCACTGGACTGTGGACTGTGCATATGTGCCTGAGGCATTGGCAAAACAATCCCACTAAGAGTTGCTCACCGTGGCACTATTGGTGTTGAGGCTGGACAATTCTTTGTTGTGTTAACGTTTATCCTGGTCTATTGAACTTCTTCCATAGGAAGGAAGAAACCACATGAATGGTAAATTGGCTTTAAATTCCTACTGTTTGCACACTGTGGGATGTCCAGCATCTCCGGTGTATCTACCCACAAAATGCCAGTAGCACCTCCCATAGGGTTGCAACAGTCAAACATGTCTCCAGACATGCAGGGCAAAGTTACTCCCCCTCTGTACCTTGGAGAACCACTTCACTAAGAATACAAGGAGCAAACACTATCTAGGAGCATCTTCTTACAGAAGTTCTCAAACAGATAACTGTTTTTTTTTGTTCTTTAACATTTGGCAGCCTAGCTTTCTCCCTGGGTCTCAGTTCTGGGCACTGACAGGTGAGACTGAGCAAGACGGTATAGTCCAAGACCAGCCCTGGAGAGCTGGAGAGCCATTCTGTGCTTCTCCTAGGATCTCTCGATGGTTGTGGCATGAACAGCCAGGCAGCTCTGATAACACTTGGAGATGCAGCGACTGCAGGCTTTTCAGTGGCTTAGCGGGGCTGGTAGAGCATGGATGAGGGTGCACAAGCTACTGGCTTGCAGTCTGTCTCTCTACCATGAGGCAGCCCATGTACAGAGTGCTGCCTAGATGTCTGATCTGAGGAAGTGAAGAGCTGATCCTGTGTAACTGGGAGCTGTGTCTGGTTTGAATGAATCCAGTTAATAGACCGCCCCCCTCCCATATCCTTTCCTTCTTCCTCTCATATCATTTCAATGTTGGTATATTCAGAGGTTCTTAGTTTACTGTAAACGTGTCTTCAGTAACTGTGGCCGGTGAAGAATTATAGTAGATGTGTTTAGATTATTACTAATTTACTAGAATCCCTGACTTAAGATCCTAGAGCAAAAGGGTTTAACAAGCTATAACTTGTTAATTTCAGGTTAAATTCAGACCTTTACCTATTTGTGTAAATAAGTTTTATTGAAACAGCCACTCCCATTTGTTTATAACAACTTTAGTGACAGAAATATGATAATACCAGTATTTATTTCACATGACATGTAAAACATACTGACTCCATCTTTCAGCAGTTACCATAGTTGATTATAAAACACCCCTCTGACCATGCTCCTCTTTGATGCCAGAATTTCCCAGGACTGTCATGATCTAAACATGGTCAGCAAACTAGCCTTGGGGCCATGTCCTCCCGTTTTTACATGTGAAGGATTTGGAACCAGCACACCCTTTTTTGTGTGTGTCTGTGGCTGCTTTTGTGCTCCAGTGGTAGTGCCAGAGAGACTGCAAAGCCTGAAATGTTACTGTTTGATCACTTACCAAAAATATTTGTCAGACCCTGATCAATAGAGTCCCGGGGTCAGTCTTTTTAGCTACAGGATTTTGTTTGGTGTCCCAAGTCTTTCATTTCTGCATTTGGATTTGCTAAAGACTTCATCATAAAACACACATCCAAACACCATGTTTTTCTGTCCTTGGAAATGCTGCTTCTTAGTGGTGTGATGGTTGGGAGCACAGGCTTTGGGGCCACGCAGCTGGGCTTTGCTACGTACGTCCTGGGCCCTGGAGACACAAAGTACTTCGAGCACAGGATGTCCATCCTTACCTCAGCCACGTGAGTGGGAAGTGTGTACAAGGGGCTCCTCTCGGGAAATCTCCTCCTCCCCTGTCCTTGTTCTGGTGATTTCTTAGAAGAGAGACTTCTGAACCTCTGGGATTTGGTAATTCAGAAATAGTTCTTGGAAGATGTCCCAGGCAGCCTGTGTGAAACAAAGCATTCATCCCTGGGTGTGGAGGGCATTTCTGTGTGCCTGCCCCTTGGGGAGGACTGTGTGGAGCTAGCCTCCTCTGCATCTCCCAGGCCCACATGCAGAGCCAGGCCTGCCAGTGACTTCACGGGAATTGTATCATAATTGGTGTCACTTGCCCCAGTCAATGCCGTTCTTGTTTCTGAGGTGAACTGATCTCTGTCTCTGATAGCCTGACCCAAATTCTGATCCCCAGTGATCACTGTTATCTACAGTATGGACTTGGTCCACTTGCGTTCCCTGCATAGTAGGAATGGAAACCCGAGGCAATGGAGACACCCCTACACACACTTGTGCTCCATCCATACTTTATTATCCCTGACCTTTCTCACCTGTTTGCTTCTCTGGGCACTGGGATGCTCTGCCCTGGACCAGTCCCCCGCTCAGACGGAAGCAGCTTTGGGCCCTTAGGTTCTCTGCCAGCCTCCACCCCATATCCTGTTTCCCTGCTGCGGGATCCCCCCTGACCTCCAGGTCTCTGCACCTGCTCTTCCTTACCTCCTGTCTTCCGGTTCTCTGAACTTCTCGGGCCTACACTTGATGGGCTCTTATCTGTCAAGCCTATTATTTTGGGAACTGTCTGTGCCACTGGCTGGTATGTATCAGTGCCATCTAGGCATTGTGTGTACAGCTGGGAAAACATGAACCAGATCTCTTTTCTCATGGAGGCTGTTGGATTTGGGAGTGGAAAAATAAACAGGACAATCCCAGACAGTGATAAAGTCCAGGAAGAAAAATGACACAGGGAGATGGGATTTTTTTTTTTTTTTTTTTTTTTTTTTTGAGAGGGCATCTCTCATATTTATTGATCAAATGGTTGTTAACAACAATAAAATTCAGTATAGGGGGGTCAATGCTCAATGTACAATCATTAATCCATCTCAAGCCTAATTCTCGTCAGTCTCCAATCTTCTGAAGCATAACGAACAAGTTCTTACATGGTGAACGAATTCTTACAGAGTGAATAAATTCTTACATGGTGAACAGTACAAGGGCAGTCATCACAGAAACTTTCGGTTTTGATCATGCAATATGACCTATAAACCATCAGGTCAAATATGAATATTCATTTGATTTTTGTACTTGATTTATATGTTGATCCCACATTTCTCCTATTATTATTATTATTTTTATTTTTAATAAAATGCTGAAGTGGTAGGTAGATGCAAGATAAAGGTAGAAAACATAGTTTAGTGCTGTAAGAAGGCAAATGTAGATGATCAGATGATCAGGTGTGTGCCTATGGACTAAGTATTAATCCAGGCTAGACAAGGGCAGCAAGACATCCACGGATGCAGAAGATTTCTCTCAAAGCAGGGGGGGTGAGGTTCTGAGCCTCACCTCTGTTGATCCCCAAATTCTCACCTGATGGCCCCCCTGCGACTGTGCCTGTCTTAGGTTGTTCCTCCCTTGAGGAATCTTACCCGTCTCTGGCTAACCAGTCATCTTCCGGGGCCATACAGGGAAATGTAAAGTTGGTAAGTGAGAGAGAAGCCATATTGTTTGCAAAGGTTAGCTTTTTACTTCTTTGCAGATTTATGCCCTGTGGCTTCTATGCCCAGCACTTGTCTCAAGGTATCTTTACCACCTGGAGGAATTATGATACTCGGTAAATTCGATATGAGGCACGAATTCTATTTAAAGTTTGTAATTAGGAAGGAAGAAGAAAAGCTATAGATGTAGCATATGAAGGAAACTTGGGAGGATTGATTATTTCTTTGACATATCTTCTTGTATAGTACCTTAAGTATGTATAGGTTTTAAACTACTAACTAATTTGCACACACATATTGACATAATAGGAATACGGTGACATAAACAAAGCAAATCTATAATTACCATCCATCTCCAGTGAAGCCAAGAAAACCATTTAGGCACCCTAGGCATTTGTGAAAATTTATCTATGATATGATGGATATTGTCCAACTGTACTTGAACCATCAGACAAATTAAAGCAGCCCATTTCTGGGATCTGTTCACATCCCATATGTTCTTTTAACCATAGATAGTCTATAGTCATGAGATTTTGGGGTGCTACAACTTGCACCCCTCCCAACTCCTGGTTGAGTTCCAACAGTACAGATCCAGTCAAATTCGTTGTCTCACTGTATGCACATGCCAGCCTAGACATCTCCCTCCTCCTTCTTATGGCAAGTCCAGGAGATGGTGGGCTGGATGCAGCCACAACCGCAGCATCGTCCGGATCCCTGTGGAGGCTTTTTGATGATCATCCCCCGGCACGAGTCCTCCAGAGAGTGCTGATGCCGGAAGCTCCTCCTCATATCGTATCTTAGTTCATTTTCTGGGTATCCAAGCTAGGCCTTGATCTTCTGCGTAGAAACAAACAGACCCTTTGCCCACACTTTGACATGCCCTCTATACCACTGTGCAGAACTCATTGGAGGTCAGCACACAGTAACTGCTTTTTTTTTTTTTTTTTTAATTAAGAGAAAGGAATATTATCAGAAAAGAGTACCTCCATAGCTGATCATCTGACACCCTTTAAGTGATCAACATTAAGGATATTTAAAGCATGCGTTGATCTTTGATTTACCAATAGTTTTATCCTGTTAAGGAGTAATCCCCCTTTTCTTTCTTTCTTTCTTTTTTTTTTTTAAATTTTTAATCTACACTTACCTGAAGAATACTATGTTTACTATGCTCTCCCCTATATCAGGTCCCCCCTAACAACCACATTACGGTTACTGTCCATCAGCTTAGCAAAATGTTGTAGAGTCACTACTTGTCCTCTCTGTGTTGTGCAGCCCACCCTCCCCTTTCTCCCTCCCCCCCATGCATGCTAATCTTAATACCCCCCTTCTTCTTCCCCCCCCTTATCCCTCCCTCCCCACCCATCCTCCCCAGTTCCTTTCCCTTTGGTACCTGTTAGTCCATTTTTGGGTTCTGTAATTCTGCTGCTGTTTTGTTCCTTCAGTTTTTCCTTTGTTCCTATACTCCTCAGATGAGTGAAATCATTTGGTATTTCTCTTTCTCCGCTTGGCTTATTTCACTGAGCATAATACTCTCCAGCTCCATCCATGTTGCTGCAAATGGTTGGATTTTTCCACTTCTTATGGCTGAGTAGTATTCCATTGTGTATATGTACCACATCTTCTTTATCCATTCATCTACAGATGGACATTTAGGTTGCTTCCAATTCTTGGCTATTGTAAATAGTGCTGCGATAAACATAGGAGTGCATCTGTCTTTCTCAAACTTGATTGCTGCGTTCTTAGGGTAAATTCCTAGGAGTGGAATTCCTGGGTCAAATGGTAGGTCTGTTTTGAGCATTTTGATGCACCTCCATACTGCTTTCCACAATGGTTGAACTAATTTACATTCCCACCAGCAGTGTAGGAGGGTTCCCCTTTCTCCACAGCCTCGCCAACATTTGTTGTTGTTTGTCTTTTGGATGGCAGCTATCCTTACTGGTGTGAGGTGATACCTCATTGTAGTTTTAATTTGCATTTCTCTGATAATTAGCGATGTGGAGCATCTTTTCATGTGTCTCTTGGCCATCTGTATTTCTTTTTTGGAGAACTGTCTCTTCAGTTCCTCTGCCCATTTTTTAATTGGGTTATTTGTTTTTTGTTTGTTGAGGCGTGTGAGCTCTTTATATATTCTGGACGTCAAGCCTTTATCAGATCTGTCATTTTCAAATATATTCTCCCATACTGTAGGGTTCCTTTTTGTTCTATTGATGGTGTCTTTCGCTGTACAGAAGCTTTTCAGCTTAATGTAGTCCCACTTGCTCATTTTTGCTGTTGTTTTCCTTGCCCGGGGAGATATGTTCAAGAAGAGATCACTCATGTTTATGTCTAAGAGGTTTTTGCCTATGTTTTTTTCCAAGAGTTTAATGGTTTCGTGACTTACATTCAGGTCTTTGATCCATTTTGAGTTTACCTTTGTATATGGGGTTAGACAATGGTCCAGTTTCATTCTCCTACATGTAGCTGTCCAGTTTTGCCAGCACCATCTGTTGAAGAGACTGTCATTTTGCCATTGTATGTCCACGGCTCCTTTATCAAATATTAATTGACCATATATGTTTGGGTTAATTTCTGGGGTCTCTAATCTGTTCCACTGGTCTGTGGCTCTGTTCTTGTGCCAGTACCAAATTGTCTTGATTACTATGGCTTTGTAGTAGAGCTTGAAGTTGGGGAGTGAGATCCCCCCTACTTTATTCTTCTTTTTCAGGATTGCTTTGGCTATTCGGGGTCTTTGGTGTTTCCATATGAATTTTTGAATTATTTGTTCCAATTCATTGAAGAATGTTGCTGGTAATTTGAGAGGGATTGCATCAAATTTGTATATTGCTTTCGGCAGGATGGCCATTTTGATGATATTAATTCTTCCTAGCCATGAGCATGGGATGAGTTTCCATTTATTAGTGTCCCCTTTAATTTCTCTTAAGAGTGACTTGTAGTTTTCAGAGTATAAGTCTTTCACTTCCTTGGTTAGGTTTATTCCTAGGTATTTTATTCTTTTTGATGCAATGGTGAATGGAATTGTTTTCCTGATTTCTCTTTCTATTGATTCGTTGTTAGTGTATAGGAAAGCTACAGATTTCTGTGTGTTGATTTTGTATCCTGCAACTTTGCTGTATTCCGATATCAGTTCTAGTAGTTTTGGAGTGGAGTCTTTAGGGTTTTTTATGTACAGTATCATATCATCTGCAAATAGTGACAGTTTAACTTCTTCTTTACCAATCTGGATTCCTTGTATTTCTTTGTTTTGTCTGATTGCCGTGGCTAGGACCTCCAGTACTATGTTAAATAACAGTGGGGAGAGTGGGCATCCCTGTCTGGTTCCCGATCTCAGTGGAAATGCTTTCAGCTTCTCGCTGTTCAGTATAATGCTGGCTGTGGGTTTATCATATATGGCCTTTATTATGTTGAGGTACTTGCCCTCTATTCCCATTTTGCTGAGAGTTTTTATCATGAATGGATGTTGAATTTTGTCAAATGCTTTTTCAGCATCTATGGAGATGATCATGTGGTTTTTGTCTTTCTTTTTGTTGATGTGGTGGATGATGTTGATGGATTTTCGAATGTTGTACCATCCTTGCATCCCTGGGATGAACCCCACTTGGTCATGGTGTATGATCCTTTTGATATACTGTTGAATTCTGTTTGCTAATATTTTATTGAGTATTTTTGCATCTACGTTCATCAGGGATATTGGTCTGTAATTTTCTTTTTTGGTGGGGTCTTTGCCTGGTTTTGGTATTAGGGTGATGTTGGCTTCATAGAATGAGTTTGGGAGTATTCCCTCTTCTTCTATTTTGTGGAACACTTTAAGGAGAATGGGTATTATGTCTTCTCTGTGTGTCTGATAAAATTCCGAGGTAAATCCGTCCGGCCCCGGGGTTTTGTTCTTGGGTAGTTTTTTGATTACTGTTTCAATTTCTTTGCTTGTAATTGGTTTGTTTAACTTTTGTGTTTCTTCCTTGGTCAGTCTTGGGAGGTTGTATTTTTCTAGGAAGTTGTCCATTTCTTCTAGGTTTTCCAGCTTGTTGGCATATAGGTTTTCATAGTAGTCTTTAATAATTCTTTGTATTTCTGTGGAGTCTGTCGTGATTTTTCCATTCTCATTTCTGATTATGTTGATTTGTGTTGACTCTCTTTTTCTCTTAATAAGTTGAACTAGAGGCTTATCTATTTTGTTTATTTTCTCAAAGAACCAGCTCTTGGTTTCGTTGATTTTTGCTATTGTTTTATTCTTCTCAATTTTGTTTATTTCTTCTCTGATCTTTATTATGTCCCTCCTTCTGCTGACTTTAGGCCTCATTTGTTCTTCTTTTTCCAGTTTTAATAATTGTGATGTTAGACTATTCATTTGGGATTGTTCTTCCTTCTTCAAGTGTGCCTGGATTGCTATATACTTTCCTCTTAAGACTGCTTTCGCTGCATCCCACAGAAGTTGGGGCTTAGTGTTGTTGTTGTCATTTGTTTCTATATATTCCTTGATCTCTATTTTGATTTGTTCATTGATCCATTGATTATTTAGTAGCATGTTGTTAAGCCTCCATGTGTTTGTGAGCCTTTTTGTTTTCTTTGTAGAATTTATTTCTACTTTCATACCTTTGTGGTCTGAAAAATTGGTTGGTAGAATTTCAATATTGTGGAATTTACTGAGGCTCTTTTTGTGAGCTAGTATGTGGTCTATTCTGGAGAATGTTCCATGTGCACTTGAGAAGAATGTATATCCTGTTGCTTTTGGATGTAAAGTTCTATAGATGTCTATTAGGTCCATCTGTTCTAGTGTGTTGTTCAGTGCCTGTGTGTCTTTACTTATTTTCTGCCCGGTGGATCTATCCTTTGGGGTGAGTGGTGTGTTGAAGTCTCCTACAATGAATGCATTGCAGTCTATTTCCCTCTTTAGTTCTGTTAGTATTTGCTTCACATATGCTGGTGCTCCTGTATTGGGTGCATATATATTTAGAATGGTTATATCCTCTTGTTGGACTAAGCCCTTTATCATTATGTAGTGGCCTTCTTTATCTCTTGTTACTTTCTTTGTTTTGAAGTCTATTTTGTCTGATATTAGTACTGCAACCCCTGCTTTCTTCTCACTGTTGTTTGCCTGAAATATGTTTTTCCATCCCTTGACTTTTAGTCTATGCTTATCTTTGGGTTTAAGGTGAGTTTCTTGTAAGCAGCATATAGATGGGTCTTGCTTTTTTATCCATTCTATTACTCTATGTCTTTTGATTGGTGCATTAAGTCCATTTATATTTAGGGTGACTATTGAAAGATATGTACTTATTGCCATTGCAGGCTTTAGATTCGTGGTTACCAAAGGTTCAAGGTTAGCTTCTTTAGTATCTTACTGCCTAACTTAGCTCGCTTATTGAGCTGTTATATACACTGTCTGGAGAGTCTTTTCTTCTCTCCCTTCTTATTCCTCCTCCTCCCTTCTTCATATGTTGTGTGTTTTGTTCTGTGCTCTTTTTAGGGGTGCTCCCATCTAGAGCAGTCCCTGTAGGATGCCCTGTAGAGGTGGTTTGTGGGAAGCAAATTCCCTCAGCTTTTGCTTGTCTGGGAATTGTTTGATCCCACCATCATATTTAAATGATAGTCGTGCTGGATACAGTATCCTTGGTTCAAGGCCCTTCTGTTTCATTGCATTAAGTATATCATGCCATTCTCTTCTGGCCTGTAGGGTTTCTGTTGAGAAGTCTGATGTTAGCCTGATTGGTTTTCCTTTATAGGTGACCTTTTTCTCTCTAGCTGCCTTTAAAACTCTTTCCTTGTCCTTGATCCTTGCCATTTTAATTATTATGTGTCTTGGTGTTGTCCTCCTTGGATCCTTTCTGTTGGGGGTTCTGTATAATTCCATGGTCTGTTCGATTATTTCCTCCCCCAGTTTGGGGAAGTTTTCAGCAATTATTTCTTCAAAGACACTTTCTATCCCTTTTCCTCTTTCTTCCTCTTCTGGTATCCCTATAATACGAATGTTTTTCCTTTTGTATTGGTCACATATTTCTCTTAGTGTTGTTTCATTCCTGGAGATCCTTTTATCTCTCTCTATGTCAGCTTCTATACGTTCCTGTTCTCTGGCTTCTATTCCTTCAATGGCCTCTTGCATCTTATCCATTCTGCTTATAAATCCTTCCAGGGATTGTTTCACTTCTGTGATCTCTTTCCTGACATCTGTGATCTCCTTCCGGACTTCATCCCACTGCTCTTGCATTTTTCTCTGCATCTCATCCCACTGCTCTTGCATTTTTCTCTGCATCTCATCCCATTGCTCTTGCATTTTTTTCTGCATCTCTGTCAGCATGTTCATGATTTTTATTTTGAATTCTTTTTCAGGAGGACTAGTTAGGTCTGTCTCCTTCTCAGGTGTTGTCTCTGTGATCTTTGTCTGCCTGTAGTTTTGCCTTTTCATGGTGATAGAGATAGTCTGCAGAGCTGGTACAAGTGACCGCTGGAAGAGCTTCCCTTCTTGTTGGTTTGTAGCCTTTTCCTGGGAGAATAGCGACCTCTAGTGGCTTGTGCTGGGCAGCTGTGCGCAGACAGGGCTTCTGCTTCCTGCCCAGTTGCTTTGGGGTTTATCTCCACTGTTGCTGTGGGCTTGGCCTGGCTGGGGCTGTTCCTCCAAAATGGTGGAGCCCCGTTAGAGGGGGAGCAGCCAGGAGACTATTTATCTCCGTAAGGGGCCTCTGTGCTCCCTGCTGCCCAGGGGGTTAGAGTGCCCAGAGATCCCCAGATTCCCTGCTTCTGGTCTAAGTGACCTGTCCTGCCCCTTTAAGATTTCCAAAAAGCACTCTCCAAACCAAAACAACAACAGCAACAATGAGAGAGGGAACAGAAAGGAAAAAAAAAAGAAAAAACACACGATTTTTTTTTTTTTCCTCAGGTGCCGGTCCCAGGCACCCGCGCACTGGTCCTGCTGCCCTGTCTCCCTAGCACCAGGGTCCCTGTCCTTTCAAGGCTTCCAAAAAGCACCCACCCACCGGTCCCGCAGGGAAGGAACGCTCAATATTCTTGGTCCTCAGGCACTGGTCCCACGCACCCGCTCACCAGTCCCGCCGCCCTGCCTCCCTAGCACCGGGGTCCCTGTCCCTTCAAGGCTTCCAAAAAGCACTTGGCAAAAAGAGAGAAAAAAAAAGGGGAAAAACGTGCGATTTCTTCCGTCCTCAGGTGCTGGTCTCAGGCACCCACCCACCGGTCCCACAGGGAAAAATGCGGGATATTCTTTGTCCTCAGGTGCCGGTCCCAGGCACCCGCTCACCAGTCCCGCCGCCCTGCCTCCCTAGCACCGGGGTCCCTGTCCCTTTTAGGCTTCCAAAAAGCACTCGCAGAAAAGAGAAAAAAAAAAGGGGAAAAACGCGCGATTTCCTCTGTCCTCAAGTGCCGGTCTCAGGCACCCGCCCACCGGTCCCGCAGGGAAAAACGGGGGATATTCTTTGTCCTCAGGCGCCGGTCCCAGCCACCCGCTCACCAGTCCCGCCACCGTGCCTCCCTAGCACTGGGGTCCCCGTCCCTTCAAGGCTTCCAAAAAGCGCTTGCCAAAAAGAGAAAAAAAAAAAAGGGGGAAAAACGCGCGACCTCCTCCGTCCTCAGGCACTGGTCTCAGGCACCCGCCCCCAGGTCTCGCAGGGAGAAACGCGGGATATTCTTTGTCCTCCGGCGCCGTTCCCAGGCACCTCCTCACCGGTCCCGCCACCCTGCCTCCCCAGCAACGGGGGCCCGTCCCTCTAAGGCTTCCAAAAAGCGCTCGCCAAAAAAAAAAACTGCTCCGGTTTCTCTCCACCCGCCGGGAGCCGGGGGGAGGGGCGCTCGGGTCCCGCCGGGCTGGGGCTTGTATCTTACCCCCTTCACAAGGCGCTGGGTTCTTGCAGGTGTGGATGTGGTCTGGATGTTGTCCTGTGTCCTGTGGTCTCTATTTTAGGAAGATTTTTCTTTGTTATATTTTCATAGCTCTATGTGTTTTTGGGAGGAGATTTCCACTGCTCTACTCACGCCGCCATCTTGGCTCCCCCCTCGGGATTTTTTTTTTTTTAAAGCACTGAGGAGTTAGCTCTGGATGAGAAGGCCAAAGAAGGCTTCTCCCAGGTGTTTAGCCCACATGACACCAAGTTGCTGCTGGGTGGGGTGGGAGGAGGGAGTTGTGGCAGAGCATGCCAGGTGCCAGACGGGCTGTGTGCCAGGTCCTAAGGCTGCATGTCACTCCACAGGGGGATCAGAGGCAGCCGCAGCTGGAGCAAGGAGCAAGGAGCAGTGTGGGTACTACCTGAGCACTGGGCAGAGGTCGGTGCCTAATGGCCCTGCAGGCTGTGGGTCTCAGTGTGAAGAAAGGGAGGGTGGGGAGGGGGTGGGTGTTCCTGAGTGTGACCTGGCTGGTGCTGGCCTTGGCCTGCTCTGTCACCCACTGTCACCTCCATAGGTGGGGAAGAGAGGCAAGGAGGAGGTTCTTCCTGTTTCCTTCAGGCTGTAGGTATACCTACCATGAGGGTAGAGAACCAGGGTAGGGCTTTGGTTGCTGGTCTGGGGGCCTCGTTGGCTTGAGGATGCCTGTGTGTGTCCAAGGCAGTAACACCATGTAGGGTTCTGCACAGAAGCTGATGCGAGGCCCCCACCACGGCCCTGGGTGCCTGCGTGAGGTGGCTCAAGTAAGGTAGCCCCTGCACCATGTTGCAAACCTAGGTAGTGTTCTGAGTCAGATAAAGAGCTTTTACATGTGTTTCATTCCACCTTTCTTATGGAACTGAAGAAGAAAAAACTTAACGTTGGATGTCATTGGAGATATAAGCCTGTGAAGGTTTTACTTTGGTTTACATTTTGCTTTTTGTCTCTGTTCCCATCGCTATTACCAAAGATCTGTGTTTTGGAGGGCTGGGGTGATGTGATAAGACACCATCGCCAAAGCAGAAATTCTCCACCCTTGAAGAAAATAGACTGTTCTTTGGAATTAAACTGTTAGGAAAAAAATGAGCTGGGTAGTTTGGTGTGTCTGAGGAGGTCTTGATTATTCTTCAGTAATGTGGCTGGTGTGATAAAAGAAAGGTCTTTCTGTTTAAAACGCTTGGAACCTAGGTCTGTTTGTGGCTTGGGGCTCTTGCAGCGATCTGCTGGTAGAGGGCCAGCCCACCCAGCACCCCCACGAGAGCCAGGCCAGGTTCACTAGCCACCCAGCCAAAGCCGGAGGTCTGGGAAGGCCCCAGGAGTGCTGTGGACGGGAGTGCAGTCAGAACACAGGGGCCTGGGAGGAATCAGAGGCTTGTTCCTTTACTTCCTTTGCCAGCACGGCCTTTTCCTTCATGCCTCAAGTCCTGGCTGGAGGGGAGTGTGCTCATGTGAGGGGGTTTGACTTGGGCTCAGAGTAGGCCAGTCCCTGATGTGGGGTTCCTTGCCACGCCCGGTGTTGGGTGAGCCAGCCTGGTGGTGGGTGGATTCTTCTGCCAGAACTGCTTGGACAAGTGTCATGCCCCTGTGGCCACCGTGAGAGCTGCTCGCCCTCCTCGTGCCTGCCTTGACACCTCAGCTGCCTCTCAGGGCCAGCAGGCGGTGGCTGAGCATCTCTTGTCTGAGTCCCTGCATCTGCTCTTCCTTCCACCTGTGAGCCTTCCTTCCTGGGAGCTCACTCCTGCTCTCCTTCTGTCCTTTCAGAGGTAGGGCCCAGCCCCTCCTTCATCCTCATTCTTCACATTTACACTACCTGTCATTGCATATTTATTGTAAATGTTTGTCATCTCTCTCCCCCACTTAGAACACAAGTCCCCGAAGGGCAGGGGGTTTTGTGTCTCTTGTTCCCCACCTTCGCCTGAGTGAATAGCAGCACGTCCCCCACCTCAACTCAGTCTGTGTGGTACAGTTACAGCCGGGCTAATTTAAAAATCACAGTGATACAGTAATGTTTTTAGTGAGATTGGAAACATCAAGAGAGTCCCTGTGGACTCTGTGTCAAGGAGGTCCCAAAAAGCTATTCTGCATGATTCAGACATGGGAGCCATTGTTTATTTCTGGAAAGCAGACAGTTTATATGTGGCTTAAGGAAGGGCTCCTTACTACATGTCTGAGCTTGGGCAAGTAACTGATGTTTCAAGAGCCTGCTACCTCTTTTATAAAACAGAAGATATAATTTCACCGACCTCAGAGGCTTGTTATAAGGATTGCATGTGACAAAACGTGTTGAAGCACCTATATTAGTAAAGTGCATTCATTACTGTGAATTGTCACTAACCTGGCAGGCATGTACTGCATCTGTTACCACCTGACCAGAATTGTCTGTGTAAACCTGACATTGTTGATACGTTTGAACACAGGGCTTCAGGAACATGTTGATGTAGCTGTCCTTAGCATTTACAGGCAACAAGACCTGACCAGATACGGGAGGAAACAAGCCGTGCTCCAGAGAAAGGAGGGTGTCCTTACAAAGAAAATAGAAAAAAAGAAAATTTTCTTACCCTCAAGTCCAGATAAATTTTGATTTCCCTCCACTCCTTTCTTTGCAAATAGATATGCATGTGTATGATTGTTTTAAAAAAAATAGGAATATTTTATGTACAGTTTTTTAACTCACTTTTGTGTTATTTTCTTGTGAGATATTTCTAATCGCTATACACTTTACTTCCTCATCCATCCATTCAGTAAATATTTATTGAGCTCCAGATGTTAATGGCTGGTGGCAATAAACAAAGATGACAGGACAGACTTCTCTGCCTTCCTTGAGTTTCCAATCTGGTGATTTACAGACGGACATAATGTAATTTAATTTTTTTGGTGGGTATTTGGGTAATGTCTGGTTCTTATCTATAATCAATAACACTACTCTCTTTTAAAACTAACACTCCTTTTAATGTTTTTGTACAGAATGAATGGCCTGTATTTTGCTCATCACTACAACTGTATTATCTTTCTGTGGAAAGGTCACTTGAAAATTAATTTAAAAATGTATAACTGATGAAACTTGACATTCCTGGCAGTCAGTGGGAGTGAGAGATTGGGGTTAATTCCTTTCTCATTAGCAACTTCCTTTCTCATTAACACTCTGTCTTTGCTGGTTTCTCCAGAGCAGTAAGTGGGGCTGCTTTGTGGCTCTGTTGTTCTCACTCTGCCTGTCTGGCCAACTGTGGTGAAGAGCGACTTGCATTAGGAATGAGTGCAGATAGAAATTATTTTTGGCAATTCAGATGTGCTCCTGGCTCATTGCACAGTTGGTTCTGTGCTAGTCAATCGTGGCTGTACCTTAAACGTAGTTCTCAATCGTGGCTGTGCTTAGAATCCTTAACATGTGGGTCTGTAGATCTTGAGTGAGAGCTCCTTGAAGATGGGACTGGGTAACTGTGAGTCCACAGGCAAAACTGATTCACAGCAGGCTGGAGAACCATTGCTTCAGAAGCAAGTCCCAGGGAAAGGGTGGGGGCATAGCATAGGCCCTAAGTATAGCCTTCTTGATAATTGTTCGAGGGTTATCAGCTTGATGATTGAGGCAGCTGGGGTTTAACCATCCAGCCTCATGGCTCTAGCTGACAGACCAATCAGCTGACAAACCTGTCTCCACCCGCAGGACCTCCTTGCTGAGATCCCATCTCTCCGGACTCCAGCTATGAAGGAAGGCATAGCTGCCAGTTTTATCTCCTTGGCTGTCCTGCTCAAGGATGTGGCAGCACCTTCCAGCCCCTTCTTATCTGCTAGTATCATGGCTTTCTGGAAATGAAAACTTGCAGAAGCTGTCAGAGTACCTGTTCGAGATTTTGTTGCTCTCACCCTTGATCAAAGAACATCTCTGGCATGATAGAAACCAAAGCTTACTTTCCCCAGGGGCACATCTTAAATGTTTTTGACAGTGTTGCTCTCATCTATATCATGTACAATAAGTTTGAGGAACACAGAATTGAGGTAGTAATGTTGGGATTAAATTTTTATTGGTAAATCTGAAGCACAAACAACATTCTAAAACCCTATTAGTAATTTAAATTTGTAGTCCTGCTGAGGACACATTTTACTGCTCTAGTAACTATAAAACACAATGCTAAATATAAAAGTATTATACTAGAATTTGGAGGAATGTTTATATCTTTGTTAAGTGCTATGAAATTATTCTTGGGTGTACAGTCTCAATGGATAAATGGGTTATCAATAATACTAAAACAGAAACCAGAATACTCTGGTATTTGTTTAAATTTGCAGTAAAGCTCTTAACAGTTTTTGCAAGTTCACCTGTAAAATACAAAGGTGAGGAGTATTTTCATCACCTAGAAAGGTGTAATTTATTTGGCCTTATTTGTGGGAAATTGTAGTTCATTTATTCGTTGGTCCCTTCATTGGTTCATTCCCTGAGTCGCTAATATAATCCGTGCTAAGTATTATAATGTTCTAGGCACTGTGCCAGCTGGTAAGAAGACAAAGGTGGGCTTAACATCATCTTTGCCCTCGTGTGTTTTATTAACAGGCTCATTTATCTTGTGTTGGACTGTCTTGAAATAATGACTCAAATAGGTGCTTCAGTTGAAAATGAACTTTTTTTCCTTTTGTGTTAGGAGAGAGGGGAACACCTCCATCCTGCTCCTCATATTGTCCTGGCAGGATCCAATGAGTTAGTCCATGTAAAGTGCTTAGGACAGTAGCTAACACACTGAATTTACTCCGTGAATGGTGGTAGTGGTGACGGTGAATGTCAGCACCCTCCTCCTCATTGTCGGTACCCTCAGCCCCACCACACAGAGTCACAAAAGGTCCATTCAGTAGGTGAGCTCAGCAAGGGACAGTAGGCCACACTCACTGGTGGGGCTGTATTTTAAGAGTTGAAGTAGTAACTTCTTAATGCTGATATGACTGACGCCTTTGTATTCTACATTGGGGATGCTCCACTGATGACTGACATCACAAACTATGGGTTGGAGGACTCTGTCCATAGTCCTGTTGACTTTTAACAAAAAGGCAAAAGGTTACCAGCCTTGACGAGACCAGCACAAGGGCTAGCCTCTGTCAGCTCCAGAGGGAGGCTGACACTGCTCATTGTCCTTCCCTTCCTGTTTGTAGCCACGCCTCCTGCCTCAAGGTGGAAGTCACACAAGAAGGCAAGGTCAGGGAATGGCTGCCCACACTGTCATTGCCTCTCTGTCAAAATTCTCTGTTCTCTCTCCACAGAGGGGCAGTGGGGAAGACAAGGATTGGGAGAAAATACCTTAATTAGTGGTTCTTAAATGGGGGTAATGGTGCACCCGCTCCCACACCCACTGGGACATTTTTGGTTGTCACGTGGGGGGACTCCTACTGTCATTTATTGGCTGGAGGCTAGGGAGGCTACCAAGCACTCCACAGTGCACAGGCTGAGGGGTGCTGGTCCCACAGCAAAGAATTATCTGTCCCAATGTGTCAGTAGTGTCAAACCTGATAAACCCTGAGTTAACCCAACCTAGGAGGCCGGGGCTTATGTGTATGGCTAACCACAATTGCTGGTAATAGTTGATACCATTTTTACATGTGGAGGCTGGAGATGGGAAATATTGATATCCTTTATTTGAGGAGTGTTTTCTTTTTGTAAATTGACTTACATACAACAAAATGCACTAATCTTAGTTTATAGATTGATGACTTTTGACTTGTGTGTCACTCCTATAACCATCACCCAGATCAATATCAAACATTCCTTTTATATGATTTTCTTTACCCTTTTGCCTGTGAAATAGTTTCTTTATACTGAAAATACAGCCACTTCTCAGTGGCACCATTGTCCCCATCAGCATGGCTAGCCTCTGGCAGTCTTGAGAACTAGCTGATGCTTTTGATTCAGTTTAAGAGCCAAGCGGGAGACTGACTCCTGCTGTCCTTGCCGCTTAAGGACGTGCCAGGGACGGGCTGTGAGTCATCTGACCCTGTGGCTGCAGCTACCAGGCGAGAGTGATTTCACCACACTTTGGATAAAATGATAAGGCTTTGTGTCCTTCAGGGAGATATTTCTTCAGGAAGAATGAGAGCATTTTCCAGAGCAAGGTTTTCTTTCTTATTTATATATGTAATAGGCACTTATGTCGCACTTTTAGTTTATTATGTGCCACCTGGTGTTCACAACATGTTATAAATATTAATTCATTAAGTCCTCATAACAACTCCAAATAGGTAGGCTTATTTTTATTTATTTATTTATTTATTTTGGTATCATTAATCTACAATTACATGAAGAACCGTATGATTACTAGGCCTCCCCCTTCACCAAGTCCCCCCAAATACCCCTTCACAGTCACTGTCCATCTGCGTAGTAAGATGCTGTAAAATCACTACTTGTCTTCTCTGTGTTGCACAGCCCTCCCCGTGCCCCTCCAACACTATACATGCTAATTGTAATGCCTCCTTTCTTTTTCCCTGTCCTTGTCCCTCCCTTCCCAACCATACTCCCCAGTCCCTTTCCCTTTGGTAACTATTAGTCCATTCTTGGGTTCTGTGATTCTGCTGCTGTTTTGTTCCTTCAGTTTTCCTTTGTTCTTATACTCCACATATGAGTGAAATCATTTGGTACTTGTCTTTCTCCGCCTGGCTTATTTCACTGAGCATAATACCCTCTAGCTCCATCCATGTTGTTGCAAATGGTAGGATCTGTTTTTTTCTTATGGCTGAGTAATATTCCATTGTGTATATGTACCACATCTTCTTTATTCATTCATCTACTGATGGACATTTAGGTTGCTTCCATATCTTGGCTATTGTAAATAGTGCAGCGATAAACATAGGGGTGCATCTGTCTTTTTCAAACTGGAGTGCTGCATCCTTAGGGTAAATTCCTAGAAGTGGAATTCCTGGGTAAAATGGTATTTCTATTTTGAGTTTTTTGAGGAACCTCCATACTGCTTTCCACAGTGGTTGAACTAATTTACATTCCCACCAGCAGTGTAGGAGGGTTCCTCTTTCTCCACAACCTCTCCAACATTTGTTGTTGTTTGTCTTTTCGATGATGGCGATCCTTAATGGTGTGAGGTGATATCTCATTGTGGTTTTAATTTGCATTTCTCTGATGACAGGCGATGTGGAGCATCTTTTCATGTGTTTGTTGGCCATCTGAATTTCTTCTTTGGAGAACTGTCTGTTCAGCTCCTCTGCCCATTTTTTAATTGGATTATTTGCTTTTTGTTTTTTGAGGTGTGTGAGCTCTTTATATATTTTGGATGTCAAGCCTTTATCGGATCTGTCATTTATGAATATATTCTCCCATACTGTAGGATACCTTTTTGTTCTATTGATGGTGACCTTTGCTATACAGAAGCTTTTCAGCTTGATATAGTCCCACTTGTTCATTTTTGCTTTTGTTTCCCTTGCCTGGGGAGATATGTTCATGAAGAAATCACTCATGTTTATGTCCATGAGATTTTTTAAATTCTTTTTTTAATTTTGGTATCATTAATACACAATTACATGAGCAACATTGTGGTTACTAGATTCCCACCATTATCAAGACCCCACCACATACCTCATTACAGTCACTGTCCATTAGCGTAAAAAGATGCTATAGAGTCACTACTTGTCTTCTCTGTGCTATACTACCTTTCCTGTGCCCCCCCTGCGATGACATGTGTGCTAATCATAATGTCCCTTATTCCTGTACTCCCTCCCTTCCCACCCATCCTCCTTAGTCCCTTTCCCGTTGGTAACAGTTAGTCCATTCTTGGGTTCTGTGAGTCTGCTGCTGATCTGTTCCTTCAGTTTTTGCTTTGTTCTTTTTTTTTTCTTTAATTTTTGTTTTTTTGAAGAACATTATGTTTACTAGGCTCTCCCCTACCCCAAGTCCCCCCTACAAACCCCATTACAGTCACTGTCCATCAGCATAGTAAGATGTTATGGAATCACTACTTGTCTTCTCTGTGTTGCAAAGCCCTCCCCTTTCCCCCAGCCCCCACATTATACATGCTAATCATAATACCCCCTTTCTTCTTACCGACACTTTTCCCTCCCTACCCTCCCATTTTCCCCAGTCTCTTTCCCTTTGGTAACTGTTAGTCCATTCTTGGGTTCTGTGATTCTGCTGCTGTTTTGTTCCTTCAGTTTTTCTTTTGTTCTTATACTCCACATATGAGTGAAATCATTTGGTACTTGTCTTTCTCCGCCTGGCTTATTTCACTGAGCATAATACCCTCTAGCTCCATCCATGTTGTTGCAAATGGTAGGATCTGTTTTTTTCTTATGGCTGAGTAATATTCCATTGTGTATATGTACCACATCTTCTTTATCCATTCATCTACTGATGGACACTTAGGTTGCTTCCATTTCTTGGCTATTGTAAATAGTGCTGCAATAAACATAGCGGTACATCTGTCTTTTTCAAACTGGAGTGCTGCATCCTTAGGGTAAATTCCTAGAAGTGGCATTCCTGGGTCAAATGGTAAGTCTGTTTTGAGCATTTTGAGGAACCTCCATATTGCTTTCCACAATGGTTGAACTAATTTACATTCCCACCAGCAGTGTAGGAGGGTTCCCCTTTCTCTGCAACCTAGCCAACATTTGTTGTTGTTTGTCTTTTGGATGGTGGCCATCCTTACTGGTGTGAGGTGATATCTCCTTGTGGTTTTAGTTAGCATTTCTCTGATGACTAGTGATGTGGAGCATCTTTTCATGTATCTGTTGGCCATCTGAATTTCTTCTTTGGAGAACTGTCTGTTCAGCTCCTCTGCCCATTTTTTAATTGGATTATTTGCTTTTTGTTTTTTGAGGTGTGTGAGCTCTTTATATATTTTGGATGTCAAGCCTTTATTGGATCTGTCATTTATGAAAATATTCTCTCATACTGTAGGGTACCTTTTTGTTCTATTGATGGTGTCCTTTGCTGTACAGAAGCTTTTCAGCTTGATATAGTCCCACTTGTTCATTTTTGCTTTTGTTTTCCTTGCCTGGCGATATATGTTCACGAAGAAGTCGCTAATGTTCACATCCCAGAGATTTTTGCCTATGTTTTTTTCTAAGAGTTTTATGGTTTCATGACTTACATTCAGGTCTTTGATCCATTTTGAATTTACTTTTGTGTATGGGGTTAGTCAGTGATCCAGTTTCATTCTCTTACATGTAGCTATCCAGTTGTGCCAGCACCATCTGTTGAAGAGACTGTCATTTTCCCATTGTATGTCCATGGCTCCTTTATCATATATTAATTGATCATATATGTTTGGGTTAATGTTTGGAGTCTCTTTTCTGTTCCACTGGTCTGTGGCTCTGTTCTTGTGCCAGTACCAATTTGTCATGATTACTGTGGCTTTGTAGTAGAGCTTGAAGTTGGGGAGCGAGATCCCTCCCACTTTATTCTTCCTTCTCAGGATTGCTTTGGCTATTTGGGGTCTTTGGTGGTTTCATGTAAATTTTTGAACTATATGTTCCAGTTCGTTGAAGAATGCTGTTGTTAATTTGATAGGGATTGCATCAAATCTGTATATTGCTTTGGGCAGGATAGCCATTTTGATGATATTAATTCTTCTGGCCAGGAGCATGGGATGAGTTTTGATTTGTTAGTGTCCTCTTTAATTTCTCCTAAGAGTGTCTTGTAGTTTTCAAGGTATAGGTCTTTAACTTCCTTGGTTAGGTTTATTCCTAGGTATTTTATTCTTTTTGATGCAATCGTGAGATGGAATTGTTTTCCTGATTTCTCTTTCTGCTAGTTCATTGTTAGTGTATAGGAAAGCAACAGATTTCTGTGTATTAATTTTGTGTTCTGTAACTTTGCTAAATTCAGATATCAGTTCTAGTAGTTTTGGAGCGGAGTTTTTAGGGTTTTATATGTACTGTATCATGTCATCTGCAAATAGTGACAGTTTAACTTCTTCTTTACCAATCTGGATTCCTTATATTTCTTTGTTTGTCTAATTGCTGTGGCTAGGACCTCCAGTACTATGTTGAATAACAATGGGGAGAGTGAGCATCCCTGTCTTGTTCCTGATCTCAGAGGAAAAGCTTTCAGCCTCTTGCTCTTCAGTATGATGTTAGCTGTGGGTTTGTCATATATGGCCTTTATTATGTTGAGGTACTTGCTGTCTATAGCCATTTTGTTGAGAGTTTTTATCATGAATGGATGTTGAATTTTGTCAAATGCTTTTTCAGCATCTATGGAGATGATCATGTGGTTTTTGTCCTTCTTTTTGTTGATGTGGTGGATGATGTTGATGGATTTTCGAATATTGTACCATCCTTGCATCCCTGGGATGAATCCCACTTGGTCATGGTGTATGATCCTCTTGATGTAGTTTTGAATTCGGTTTGCTAATATTTTGTTGAGTATTTTTGTATCTACGTTCATCAGGGATATTGGCCTGTAGTTTTCTTTTTTGGTGGAGTCTGCCTGGTTTTGGTATTAGGGTGATGTTGGCTTCATAGAATTAGTTTGGGAGTATTCCCTCCTCTTCTATTTTTGGAAAACTTTAAGGAGCATGGGTATTATGTCTTCTCTATATGTCTGATAAAATTCCAAGGTTAATCCATCTGGCCCGGGGGTTTTGTTCTTGGGTAGTTTTTTGATTACCGCTTCAATTTCATTGCTGGTAATTGGTCTGTTTAGATTTTCTATTTGTTTCTGGGTCAGTCTTGGAAGGTTGTATTTTTCTAGGAAGTTGTCCATTTCTCCTAGGTTTTCCAGCTTATTAGCATATAGTTTTTCATAGTATTCTCTAATAATTCTTTGTATTTCTGTGAGGTCCATCATGATTTTTCCTTTCTCGTTTCTGATTCTGTTAATGTGTGTTGACTCTCTTTTTCTCTTAATAAGTCTGGCTAGAGGCTTATGTATTTTGTTAATTTTCTCGAAGAACCAGCTCTTGATTTTTTTCTATTGTTTTATTCTTCTCAATTTTATTTATTTCTTCTCTGATCTTTATTATGTCCTTCCATCTGCTGACCTTAGGCCTCATTTTTTTCTTCTTTTTCCAATTTTGATAATTGTGACATTAGACTATTCATTTGGGATTGTTCTTCCTTCTTTAAATATGCCTGGATTGTTATATACTGTCCTCTTAAGATTGCTTTTGCTGCGTCCCACAGAAGTTGGGGCTTTGTGTTGTTGTTGTCATTTGTTTCCATATATTGCTGGATCTCCATTTTAATTTGGTCTTTGATCCATTGACTATTTAGAAGCGTGTTGTTAAGCCTCAATGTGTTTGTGAGCCTTTTTGCTTTCTTTGTACAATTTATTTCTGATTTTATACCTTTGTGGTCTGAAAAGTTGGTTGGTAGGATTTCAGTCTTTTTGAATTTACTGAGGCTCTTTTTGTGGCCTAGTATGTGGTCTATTCTGGAGAATGTTCCATGTGGACTTGAGAAGAATGTGTATCCTGTTGCTTTTGGATGTAGAGTTCTATAGATGTCTATTAGGTCCCTCTGTTCTAGTGTGTTGTTCAGTGCCTCTGTGTCCTTACTTATTTTCTGTCTGGTGGATCTGTCCTTTGGAATAAGTGGTGTGTTAAAGTCTCCTATAATGAATGCATTGTGTTCTATTTCCTCCTTTAATTCTGTTAGTATTTGTTTCATGTATATTGGTGCTCCTGTATTGCATGCATATATGTTTATAATGGTTATATCCTCTTGTTGGACTGAGCCTTTTATCATTATGTAGTGTCCTTCTTTATCTCTTGTTACTTTCTTTGTTTTGAAGTCTATTTTGTCTGATACTAGTATTGCAACACCTGCTTTTCTCTCCCTATTGTTTGCATGAAATATCTTTTTCCATCCCTTGACTTTTAGTCTGTGCATGTCTTTGGGTTTGAGGTGAGTCTCTTGTAAGCAGCATATAGATGGGTCATTCTTTTTTATCCATTCAGTGACTCTATGTCTTTTGATTGGTGCATTCAGTCCATTTACGTTTAGGGTGATTATTGAAAGATATGTACTTATTCCCATTTCAGTCTTTAGATTCTTGGTTATCAAAGGTTCAAGGTTAGCTTCTTTACTACCTTACTGTCTAACTTAACTCTCTTATTGAGCTATTATAAATGCAGTCTGATGATTATTTCTCTCCCTTCTTATTCCTCCTCCTCCATTCTTCATATGTTGGGCGTTTTGTTCTGTACTCTTTTTAGGAGTGCTCCCATCTAGAGCAGTCCCTCTAAAATACCCTGTAGAGGTGGTTTGTGGGAGGCAAATTCCCTCAACTTTTGCTTGTCTGGGAATTGTTTAATCCCTCCTTCATATTTAAATGATAATCGTGCTGGATACAGTATCCTTGGTTCAAGGCCCTTCTGTTTCATTGCATTAAGTATATCATGCCATTCTTCTGGCCTGTAAGGTTTCTGTTGAGAAGTCTGATGATAACCTGATGGGTTTTCCTTTTTAGGTGACCTTTTTTCTCTCTCTGGCTGCCTTTAATACTCTGTCCTTTTCCTTGATCTTTGCCATTTTAATTATTATGTGTCTTGGTGTTGTCCTCTTTGTGTCCCTTCTGTTGGAATTTCTGTGTGCTTCCGTAGTCTGAGCAACTATTTCCTCCCCCAGTTTGGGGAAGTTCTCAGCAATTATATCTTCAAAGACACTTTCTATCCCTTTCTCTCTGTCTTCTTCTTCTGGTACCCGTATAATGCGAATATTGTTCCTTTTGGATTGGTCTTACAGTTCTCTTAATATTGTTTCATTCCTGGAGATCCTTTTATCTCTCTCTGCATCAGCTTCTATGCGTTCCTGTTCTCTGGTTTCTATTCCATCAATGGCCTCTTGCATCTTATCCATTCTGCTTATAAATCCTTCCAGAGATTGTTTCATTTCTGTAATCTCCCTCCGGACATCATCCCTTAGCTCTTGTATATTTCTCTGCAGCTCCGTCAGCATGTTTATGATTTTTATTTTGAATTATTTTTCATGTAATCTGGTTAGGTCTATCTTCTTCTCAGGGGTTGTGATTTTGCTCTGTATCAAATTTTTCTGCCTTTTCATGGTGATAGAGATAGTTTGTGGAGCTGGCGCAAGTGAGGGCTGGGAGAATGTCCCCTCTTTTTGGCTTTTGGCTTTCCTCTCCTTGGAGAACAGCAACCTCTAGCGGCTTGTGCTGGGCAGCTTCATGCACGCGGAGCTTCTGTTTCTTGCCCGGCCACTATGGAGTTTAGCTCCGCGTTTGCGGTGGGCGTGCCCTGCCTCGGGCTGTTGCTCCAATGTGGCGGAGCCGCGTCGGAGGGGTAACGGCCAGGAGGCTGTTTATCTCCGTGAGGGGCCTCCAAGCTGCCCTGCTGCCCAGGGGGTTAGAGTGCCCAAAGTTCCCCGGGATTCTCAGCTGCTGGGCTACGTGTCCTGGGATGCTTCTTTCCAGTGGTGGTGTCCCTGTCCCTTTAAGACTTTCAAAAAGCACTCACTTTTCTTTGTCCCAGGGGTGCTGGCTGCAGGGACCCACTCACAGGTCTTACTCTCCTTTTTCCCTAGTTTCCAGCACCCCATGCATGCACTGTGTCTGCGCTCTGGTGCGGATGTCTGGGGCTGGGTGTTTAGCAGTCCTGGGCTCCCTCTTCTTTCCAGCTCTGACTCCTCTCCTCCTGCCAGGAGCTTGGTTGAAGGGTGCTCGGGTCCCACCGGGTCGTGGCTTGTATCTTACCCATTCGTGAGGCTCTGGGTTCTCGCAGGTGTGGATGTGGTCTGGCTGTTGTCCTATGCCTTCTGGTCTCTCTTTTAGGGAGAGTTAAATTTGTTGTATTTTCAAAAATATATGTGCTTTTGAGAGGAGATTTCTGCTGCTCTACTCACGTCGCCATCTTGGCTCCACCCCTGGTAGGCTTATTTTTATCACTCTTTTACAGATAAGGAAACAGGAACAGAGAGTAACGAGTCAATCCTAGGAAGTTTGGCTCCAAAGTCTGGACAGTTAACCATGGCTTTGAATGACAGACACTGAATTTTATTCTTGGTTTCTTTTTTCTCCCTAGCTCTTCTGGCTGGTCCCAGTTGAGGCATGAGGGAGTTAGGCAGACCTGAATCAAGTTCCTTTTCTGATTTGTTACCTGTGTAATCACTGGCATATTACTTCATGTCTGTGAGCCTCAGTTTTCTCACATGTAAAATAAAGTCATACCTACATCACAGAAAATATGAAAAAAATGGGATTAAAAAATATATATGTGTGTGGCATGAAATAGGCATTCAGAAAACAGTAGTTCCTTTCTCCCTTTCTTTGTTAAAGTCATATGTTTCGCACTATTGGTCTAACATCATGGCTGACCTGTCTTCAGGTAAGACACACTGAAGAGCAACAGCTGGGCCTGATCAGGTGGTGGTTTGAATGAATGAACCAAGTGCTGTAGAGCCTACCCTTGTGAAGTCTGATGTCTGGGCTTGGACGAGTGGTGGGGAGAATGAAGTTATGCCAAGCACACAGAACCAGACTTTCAGGATAAAATGTGGGTTTTGTTTCTGTTCGTCGTTTTTCATCAGCTCCAGCTATGCTGCCTGGAAACCACTAAGAACACAAGCTTCTGTGTAAATGACATATTGATGTTTCTATTCT
Organism: Manis javanica; assembly: GCF_040802235.1. Classification (NCBI taxonomy): domain Eukaryota; kingdom Metazoa; phylum Chordata; class Mammalia; order Pholidota; family Manidae; genus Manis; species Manis javanica. The sequence goes on from NC_133162.1 coordinate 103,955,510, forward strand.
GAAGAGTTTCTCTCTTTACCTGGCAAAATAGGACAGCCCAAGTACCTCTCGGCCAAGGTCCATTGGCTGTGCTCTGAGCTTGGTGAATTGATCGGGTGTGTATTCCTTTCTTGGCCATATCAGAGCACCTGCTCAGAGCACATTTGCTCTGTTCCCAGGAGAATGGAAAGTGGCATCTTCTGGGTTTCAGTTCGGGACTTTCCCACATTCTGCCACCCACATGGTACCTCTGCCCCAGCCCACTCCCACTTCATTAATGAGCTTGGATTCAGTTTACATGGTAGCTGTCCTATTGTCCTTCTGCCTTTCTCACATATACAAGTTAGTAAGTCTTTCTTTGTTCATCAGTTTCCAGAGGAGAGGAGGGACTAAGTTAGTCTTTGTGTACGTGTGGCATATCTTGTGAACAAACTTAACAAATGCTTATGTAGATGTAAGGATAATGTGTCTGTGATTCGTCTGGAGAGGAGTACAGTGCTCTTCAACCACAGTTCAGTTGTTTTAAGAAAGGGAATCAACTCTTAAACATAAGCACCATGAGAGAATATCCCCAGCCTCTAAAACAATGCCTGGCACATAATAGTTGCTTAATAAATATTTCTTGAATGGATGAATGAATCTAGTTCTTATTTTAAGTATCTTTCTAAATCTCATTATCATTAACTCTGGGTTATCCAGCATGCCCAGGATCTAGCACAGTAACTTTTATTAAGTATTACCTTGTGTAACCAACAGAAATAAAGACATTGCAAAAAATTGGACCATACTAGAGTATACAGCACAGGAAAACAACAATGAACTTGATTGAGAAGCTACTTCAGCTTGCTGCCCTTTGGGCTGTCATTCTGTGTGTCAGTAAAGATCATGTACAAGGAGGAGGAATTGATTAAAGTGTTTTGGTAGGGTGCTACGTAACAGGAGTTTTCTCTATTGGCCTAATAGCTGAAAATAATTTTTATGTCATTTATTGCCAGCTTGCATTGCAGAACAGCCAATTTTTTTGTATTCTCTGGGCCACTTGAAGATGGTCTCTATCATCTTTTAAGCTATAGTTTGTTTGGACTGGTCTTTGAGCAGTATCTTTGGACTGTGCCACTTCCTGTTCTTCATGTCAGAGAGTGTGAGCAAGAGAGCCTGTGAGTGTGCACATGCCAGACAAATACACTAGGGCTGAACAGTTTTTGAACTCTGCATTCTCTTTTCCAGATCTGAAGAAAACCCTGGCGGTGCTCTTGGATAATATTCTGCAGCGCATTGGCAAGCTGGAGTCAAAGGTGGACAATCTTGTAATCAACGGCACAGGAACAAACTTGACCAACTCCACCACAGCTGTTCCCAGCTTGGTAGCACTTGAGAAAATTAATGTGGCAGGTAAGAACAGCAGTTCTGTGCCCTGACATGGAGTCAGACCCTGCTATAAACTGGGAAAAGAATGAAGGAGCACAGTGGTTCTTACTAGTGTAAGATTAAGTCCATAAACTTATCATTGCCCCTGTAAAGTATTTTATTTTTGAATTACATGTTAAAACGTGTTACAGTCTCATCATGATGTGTGATATCACATGGTTCTATGACATATCACATAATGAGCTCCTGGAATTCACTTTGAATGAGAAGATTCAGAGTAAGTGAAATGGGTAAGTGAAATACAGAGGGTATCAGGAAGCTCATGGCAGTTAGAGCACCTTCTTCCTTCCCATTTTCATCAGACAGTTTCAAAATAGTTACATACAATAGATTCTCTCCTCTCTGTTGTTAAAGGGCCACCATTGCGGAATATGCCTCCCTTGTACCTATGGGGAAATATAAATTCTGGAAATGGTGCTCAGGAAATAAATGGCCCTTTCTGTAGCCATTCTTGGATGCCAGCAGGCAATTCCCACTGGAATGTGTTTTGTCTGGCCCCTTCCTGAAACTGGAATCTTGGATGAGAAGAAAGAAATGGATCGAAAGCAAAACCCAAACCATATACAGCATGTATTGTCCACAGCTCACAACACCTGTGACATGTATGGGATACCCCCCTCCCCACCGACCCCCACAGCAGCCCTGTTACACAGCACTTTGTGGTTGAGCCAGGTGTTGCTTGCCCTTTTTAGGGTGACCGCTGCTGTTTCCTAGGGATCCAGGACAAAGCAAAGAGCTTGAGGATTAGAATTAGGTGTCTTGGGTAAATGGTTGTGAATAGCTTGTCTATGTACCTGGTAGGTGATATCCAAACACTAGTTGATGGATAAAATAAGTAGCTGGGTTACTTTGGAAATTTATAAATCATTTCAGTACACTTTTTGGCATGTTTCTCTCTGCCTCTTTCTTATAGAAATTCACAGACTTAAGTGGGAGAGATGCTTTTCCTTTCTTACCTCCCAATGTCAAAACATTTAATTGTTTCACATTATGCAAGGTTTTTGTATTACCTTTCTGTTATGTTCTTTGCCCTTTAGCGAGTTTTAGATGGCAAAATATATTTCTAATAATCCAAAGTATCCAACTAAACAAAGGTATTAAAAATAACTTTTAATTACAACACAGAAGCAGTGTCATCTAGGCCATAAATCCTGTCTTCCCTGCAGTTTCCAACAGCTTCTGTAATTAGAGAAGAAAACCTCCCACTGTGTTGAGCTGCTTATTAATAAATGGAACCCATGCCTCTCCCGGCCCCACTCCTCCACCCCCGTCCCCAGTAGGAAATGCTATTGAAAAGGTCCTATCTGATTGCATAGCCGCTCTGTTACCATATTTCTGGGGGTGGGGAGGGGTGTTTTGCCTCTGACTTCCCTGCCTCCCACTGCCTCCGTCCTTAAGGCCCATGTAAACACATCCACTATCATTCTCTTCCTTGATAAGGGATCTTGCTGACTGTCCTGTTTGTGTGCCAGGCCCACAGGAAGAGTTCTCTGCCTGGGCTCCAAGTCCCAGGGTACACAGTTGTGGGTAGACCTCCAGGAATGAGGGCAGGGAAGGAGCTGGTGGCTACTTCTTTCAAATGGGATCCCATCCCCACATATTGAGCCAGTTTACTTGTTAACAAACATCTCTTGCATATAGTCTCAACGTCATTAACTCCTAGTGGGGCTCCCACCACCACCAAAATATGCCACTGGTTACTGGGATTTTATTAATATTCAAAGAACCAAAGTATTTTGGTTCTTTTTCCTTTGTGGGAAAGGGGAGCAAGTTTAGAGGTTTTTTTCCTAAAAATTAACCACATTCTTCTTTGCATCTTTCATTTGTATGGGATATGCTCCATGCCTTTGAGATTTTTACTAGCCTATTAGGAAAACTACATATATGAATAAAATAACACAAACCATGGTTGCTGTAAGTGGAAGGCATTCCACAGGAAGGTAAACTTTGAAGGTGGGTAGGATTGAGGCACTGGGTCTTGTGGAGGAGCTGCAGACTAGAAATGGACTGACCCACAAAAAAGTTGGAAGGAACGAGAGGAAACTAATCCAGCAGCCATCCAGCAAATAAACGCCAGTTATTATTCCTGACCCTTGGAGACACGTGATTTTATCTTCTCAGCATCTCTAAGAAGTGGTTTCATAGGTTTTACTGAGCTCAGGTATTTGGGAGAGGGAACCCCTGATTCTAGGATCCCCTGAGCTCTGCTGTGACCTAGTGACATGTAGAGAAGAGACTGTGAATGTTTGTTCCATCTTGCTTCCATTTGTAAATCATCATAAATGCATGCATATAGAGAAATGTGCTACCATTTTCTTAGAGGTTCCTGAAGAGCTAACGGTTTCCTGGCATATTTCATTCCTTGTCTAATGAAGTTCTGTGTGTCTAAGGGTTTGTGTGTCACCTTGCGTGTGTGCATGTGCCCCACCTTCCTTAGACATTGTTGTGGCCACAGTGCATGTAGGTGTGAAGCAAGAGCTGAAGGCGTCCTCCTGTATGCCCGCTGCCCCTGAGGTGGGAGGGTCCGTTATGTTTAGTTAACCCCGATTTATTTCTAATCGTTTTGCTGTGCCTATAGATGAGGATGCCAAAAAGGATGACGAGAACTTAGGTTCATAGGCCTCCTTCATGAAAAGCCCCTCATTGCTTTTGTTACCCTCCCTCCCATCTGTGGTCATAGAAAGAATGGCTCTTGAGCTGTGAGAGAGTTCCTTTTTAGAGGGTTCCAGTCCTAGTTGAGCGAAGTTTTTCTTTCTCTTACTGCATTAAGACATGTGGTAATTGCTCAGAAATGTTCTCCCTGGTGTGTCTTTACTGCTTACTGATGTTTCTGATTACTGACTGTTGTATCTTATTGCATGCCGATCTGTCCTCTGGTTGGCTATAAACTGCTTCTAATTGGGCACCATGGCAGTTGAAGAAGTGTTTCCTCATTGATTTTCTTCTTAGGGCAGGTGAGTGTTGTGTCCGTGTGTCTGTTTTTTCTCTGTTTAGCTGTGTTCGGTGTGATTTTTACACAAGATGGCTTTTCTTTCCAAGTTTATCGCTCTTGGGCTTTTTTATTAACATGAAAATGAATGTTCCCCTAGAGAAACTTAGGTGGGAATGAACTTTATTGAAATCGAGAATCAGATTAAGCTACATTTTTGTGCTTGGTTTATCTTGTGGAAAAGGCAGAATCAAAGAAATGAAAAAAAAAACACAAATTTTAAGAAATTCCCTCCCTTTGACCAATCACATAGCAAATCAGTTTCTCCAGATTTACTCCCTGAAATAACTTGCATGTTCCCTTGCCAAAGTGTCTGCTTTCAGACTGAAGCTTTGTTTTTGTGAAAGGCCTATTCTGCTGTTCTCTAGTTATGTGATCTTAAATGACAAAGTAGAGCAAAGAGCATAGGGTCTGTAGTTCTTTGCCATGTACTAACTTAGGGGGAATATGTAGTAATGAAAATGCTTGCCTTCTGAGCCTGACAGTGTCCACTTTGTCTTTAACCATCGTGTCTTGTGCAAAGCCTACCTGTTGGAAGTGCTCAATAAACGCAGCCCACGTGGGTTAGATTGTGCTGGAAGGGACAGCATTGTGGTAGCATTTGGTTTCGGTTCTTTTTCTCCACTTCTGCTCGTGGGTATTTGCTTTGAAGTGGGACTTGGTGTTTCATTTCCCTCTCTTAGATCTCAGCAGACACCACCTAAGAAGCAGGACTCCGTTTTTGTTGGTCATGACTGAGCTTCCCATAGATGAGTCTGTGCTGTACAGCCTTCCGAGAATGTGATTGATGGTTGCAAATTTATACCATAATATTTGGGGCTGGAGACATTGTGTATCCCTCTATAAAAAGGAGGGGAGTGAACATGGGTATGTGGGTGCTGTGCATTTATTTAATTGTACCCCGAAGAACCAGTTGTCCTTCACATCAGCCGAATAACTCACTTATATTGAGGATTAGATAAAAGGCAAAATGTCGTGATAGCATCCCCTTTGTATTATGACTGCTTATAATCACAGCGTAGATAGGGAAACACAATCAGAAAATCAAAGGTGTAGGCATAGCTCAAGTGGCCGTTTTCTTATATTTAGTCCAAATTGAACTGTTAGATGGCCCTGCATTCCCCAAACGTCAGTTGCAACATATTCTAGTATTTGCATTTGAAGTGCAGCATATTTGTACTTGGGTGCTGTTCACAATAAAAAGCACTATAATTATTGTACTTATCATTTGAAAATTGAAAATGCAAACTGTCCCTGCTGAGTTCCAGGGCTTGCCTTTGGAAGTGCAATTTTCCCCTCTTTGTGCTGCTAATGGACCTGAAATTAAGCGGCCCCTGTGGGGTTTCCTTGTTGGTGTACCCTTGTTACCAGTTGTGTTGGAGAAGCACCTGACGTGTGCCAGGCCCTGCCACGCAGGTGGCTTTCCCTGGTTCAGTTATCAGCCAGTCAGTGACATCCCGAGTCTGCCTAGAGAAAGGAGATTGCAGAGTACTTTCTTATTTGAGCAAGAAACAAACGTGTTTCTCCTCTCTATCTGTCACTTTTTGTTTGATTCTTTGCAAGGGCAGCAATAAACATTTGGTCACTTGTCAGAAAGGGTTCTTACGGTATTTTCATAGAAAAATGGGTATCATTGTCAGTGTGGTTTGCACTTTGCATTGCCCAGGGAGTTTTGATTTTTATCATGAAGGAGAAGGAGGGCAGGACAAGGAAATGGAAGAAAAATACAGTTCAGGAGAAAGTGGTGCTGACTGTTGAGCCTATGTGTTTACAGCACTGATTCTCAGCTGCAGAGATTTTGTCCCCAGGCAATGCTCAGCAATGTCTGGAGACATTTTTGGTTCTCACAACTGAGGAGGTGCTGTTGATGTCTGGTAGATAAGAGGCAGGGATGCTGCCAGACACCCCAAGATGCAAGGGTAAGTCCCCACAACAGAGAACTCTCTAGCCCCAAGTGTCAATTGGCCTGTGGTTGAGAGCTCTGACGCATAGGCCTCCTCAGAGTCTGGTGTTCCTACGTACGATCAGGCAAGAGAGATGCTGAGTCCTTCTGGTTTCCTGAGGGGCCAGCTGAGACCTAACACCCCCGTCCCTCTTCCTAACAAGGCTGTCAACAAGTCCTCCACCACCTACCACTGCTAGCTTTGCAACTAATTTTTGACACCTCTCAAAAAGAGATCTTATAAACTCCTAGAAGACTGTTTTGGGACCTTGACCTTAAGAAACTCCTTTCCTGTACCCAAACCAGGAAATTTTTTAGCAATCTTCATTTTCCTTCTGCTTATATAGAAGGTAATTATTTTCATGAAAGAGCTGCTAATTCAGAATGATGATGGCAGAGTGGTCTGAGAGAGTAGATTTAAATTACAAGAATGGTTTAGAAGAAAATCCATTTCATTAATTTTAAGCAGAGTATGTAATTATCAAGATATGAAAGAGTAAATTAAGTGAGTTAAGGAAAACAAGACAGGTTCCCAAAGATCTAATTCACAGCATGAAATACCCTGCATAGCATATTTGGAGCAGTATAAAATGAGATAAGACTGGAAAGGCAGGTTGGGGGATTTGTGAGGAGTTTTCAGGGTAAAACTAAGGAGTTTCTCTTTTGTTCTGTGGGCACTGACAGCTGATGAGGGTTTGAAGCAGGCAGGTGATTAGCTGAGATCTGAATTTGCACAGGAAAATTAATGGCTATGTGGAAGCAGGATGCTTTTGCAGGGGTCACCCCAGAAGCCAGGTGAGAAAGTTCAGTTGATTCAGGTAAGAGTCATGTAGGCTAGACCTGAAACTAGCATGAGGTCTAGGGAGAAGGGGTGACGTGACAGGGGCACCAGTGGACCACGGGGAAGGGTGAGGAGCGGTCATAAGGATTCCCAAGGATGTAGCTTGAGGGATGAGTGGGTGAGGCATTAATTGGGGGAAGCAAGCCAGCAAAGACAGGATTTGGGGGAGACAGTGGCCAGATGGTGATGTGGATATAGGGAGTGTAAATTGCCTTGCTGCAGGCCATTCCTTTAGGAGTGTCAGTTTAAAGGAAGTTGAAAGGTTGGTTCTAGTGCTCTGGAGATGAGGACCAGGAAAGGCCAGGCTGCCTTGTTCAAATCCCAGCTCCACCACATTATACCTGCGTGACCTTCGGCTTGTTTCTTAATCTCTCCATGGCTGGTTTCCTTATCTGTAAAATTGGGGAAATAATAGTAGAGCCCATTTCATGGAGATTGCTGATGAGAGTGAAATTATAAACTGCTTAGAAACATGCCTGGCACGAAGTTAGCACTGAATGAGCACTTGCTAATTACAGTTTAAAAGCTCTATTTGGACTTTTGATGAAAAAATAGTAGAAATTGCATTAACTAGTTACTAAGTTATCACCACTGATGATGGTAATACAGTTAATAGCTATATTTATATGGTGCTTTATAGATTAGAAAATATTTTCACATATATTACTTCACTTGGGTGCTTTAAAATGTGCAGTTCCCAAATTGACCTTTTGTCAATATTTAGAGACTTTTTTTATCAATATTTAGAGGCTTAGCAGGAAATCCGGTATTTGTCAGTAATCTCTTGGTTGCAAGAGGCAAAAAGCCTTGAACAGAAAGGGAATTTGGAGCCCAGGTAATTGGAAAATTCAGAGAGTAAAGCTGAGCTCAGCACTGCTGGATGCAGACATGGGAACACGGTCAAGAAGCTCAGCTGTACTGCTGTGTTAGTTTAGGTGATGCTCAGCGTGGTGACAGAAATGGTCACAGGCAGCTCTGGCCCTCTGGCAACAGTCTTGGGGAGGGTTCTGGTCGGCTTGGCTTGTGTTACCTGCCTCTCCGTGACCCACTCACAGTGCCCAGGGACATCCTGACTGGCAAGACCTGGATTGTGTAGGTCACCCTGAGATTTTGTGGTAGTGGGAAGGTCCCCAAAGAGTTTCCGGGGAAGCAGGTAAAATAGGTGTAACTATCAAAGACCCATACCACATTACAGTTTGGATTTCCAGGGTTGTCCTAAGCTTGACTCAAGCTTCTCTTTCCCCTTAAGGGTTCAGAAGGCAGAGCTTCTGGAATGCTTGCATTTCTGGCCCCATCTTAATGCTGCTGTGGCTGAGTGCACTTCAGCCCTGCCTGGGACTGGCCTAGCCCACAGCATGCTGTTTGTTTATGCCCTTACACATTTACACGTTTTGGCCCTCAGCCTAGAAAGCCCTTTTTTCTGGCTCATCTTTCAAGACTCATCTATGCTTTTCTTGCTGTTCCTCCCACCCCAGAGATTCCTGGGGCCCTTGCTCTGTGTATCCCTGGACGGTTCGTTTAACGCTCTGCCAGGCTCTAAGCTCTTCAAAGGCTTGGGCAAAATACCCTACACTTTTCTTGTAAACCCAGTACCTAGCTGGGAACCTGGCGAAAAGCAGGTTCTCAATAACCAAATGTACTCCTCCCTCTCCTGAACACACACCAGGTCACCACTGTCCTGGAACTTCAATCAGGACAGTGATGGCCTTGCGCTCAGTTCTAGATCATTGGGTCTGCCACAACTGTCGCCCACTTGGGCAGTTTCTTGAATATTTTAGGAATTCCAGAAAGCACCTGGGAAGTTGACTGCTATATGCTTTTGCTTTGCTACATTTTCTGAAAACTGAGATCCAATAAGAAGAGAACTTATTTTGTAATTTCTTAGTGGCTAATTAGAACAATGAGAGTAGGATTAAAGATCATTCTAACCAGCTACACTCTCAGAGATTGCTCTGAATGAATGGTTCTTGTAGAAAAGAAGCAGGGACCCACCACTCTTAGTGCCTTGGGACCCATTACTGACCCTTCAGGGTATACATTGCTTTTTTCATTTCAAAAAGTGAGTTTGTACCCCTGTGGGTTATGCTGTTCTCCCCCAGCCGTTTGAGGGGAAACAGCTGACAGAGCAGCAGCTCTTAAGATCGAGGACCGCGGGGCTGGCCTCGGGAACCTGTGCAGGCTGTACTTTTGTGTATGAAAATACCTCCATCCAGGGGTGTTCTTTGGGCGGGAGATAGAATGTCCTGAAGTCAAACTTGTTTTAATCAGAAGACCACAGATCCCACTTGCTCTAATTTGGCTAAATGAGGTATGTGTACAGTGCTATCAGCTTACATATGGTATTGATTTAGTAGATATTCCACAGCTACAGTGAAGCATATGCTCTCCTGCAGGTACATTCTCTTCTCTTTGCCATTGGCTCCTTCACCTACTTCCATTGACACATATTTTATGCAGGCATTCTAGAACCTGAGATTTTAAAATTCAGACAAGTTTTAGAATTAAAGCTGTTTTGATAAGGGTAGGGGAATGAATCTTTCTTTGTGTTGTTGAAAAGGTTTTTTTTTTAGTTTGGGGGGTGTTTGTGGGATTTTCTTTTACGCTGTGCTTTTGGCTTTGCATATCCCCAGCTTCTAGAATTAGGCAACCTCAATGAAAATCCGTTGCTAGTTTTGTTGTTGTTTTTCCATTCTCACTGTATCTTGGAAAAAAGAAGAGATACACCATATATGGTGAAGGTGGTCAGAAATGCTTAGCTGAGCTTAGAAGTTAGGATAACAGGTTTCCAGTTAGATACATGATTATGAGGGGCTGAGGGCTGCCCTGCAATTCTGGACAGCAGAAATCATGTTCCTTGCATTCTCCTTCCTCTGGCACTCTACACCATTGGGCATTAAGTCAATCTCCCACGCATGACTGCAGCCCCCAGTCCATTTATGTCAAGCTGATGGCCTGTAGCACTGACAGAGCCAGCAGAGGGACTACGTGTCTGAGGTTGACAGAGGGTTTAAACTGCATTTTGATTGCCTTGTCAGGGTTGGCCGGCTACACTGTTAGCTGGTTTTAAGCTGCCTTGATGTTTCGTGTTGGTGAGCTTATGTGTCAACATTTACAGTAGGGACTCTGTACCCTGGTACAGTTGGAGATGGGCTCTTGAACCAGAGTCATTGTGGAGAGTTACAGTGAACATCAGGGGAAAGGCTTGTGCTAATGCTTTCCCCTATTGGAGGATGGGCTTGGGCAGCAGCCATAGGATTGTGGTTCACACAGACTCAACACTGCCTACCTGGGTTCAAATCCCAGTTCCGCCACCACCTGGCTGTGCATTCTCCATTAAACCCAGTCAGTTTCCTCACCAATAAAATGGGTAAAGTACCTGTGCTGTGGTAATATTGTGAGGACTGTGAGTTATTATATGGAAAACACTCAAGGCCAGGCACAAAAGAACTCAGTAAGTTTTGGCCATTGTGACACTACTTCTATGGACCCATCTCACAGTTTGACCCCTGAGCCAGGTGTATAGCAGATGGTCATTCCTGATGAGTGTGTGAACTAGCCAGTCTAATGCTGTATTTAAAAGAGAAAACTAGACCTGGAAAGGGACTTCTGGAAGCTTCGTGGTACTCACAGGCTGGACCTAGTCTTTGGCATCAGATAATCGTGAGCGCAACCATGGCCCCTTACTTGCTTGCTGTTGGCACTTACTTATGATGGCTGAGCCCTGCCTTTATTCTCTGGACAGTAGAAATAGTAGCCCAGCAAGGGTGCAATGAGGTCATGTGTCCTGAGAGCCTGGTGCTGCATCTTATCCCCACTTACTTTCAGACCTTGCCCTGGCTGGTTAATCCCTTGTTAGAAGTAAGGGGAGGCACAGACATAATACAGCAGACACTGCCGTGTCTTTATAAGATGGTACTGTCTGCATGGTGCCAGGCTTGTGAGAGGCAATGGAAATACAGCAGGAGAGAAGCTGGCTGCCTGTCATGAACATAGGGCTCACGTGTCACCCAGGGCTGGGGGCAAGAGCTTCTGGCGGTGCTTGCGATGCTTGCGATGCCTTTCTTGACCCTCAGCCCAGAGCTTCTTTCACTCTGGTCCAGAAGGACCTATTGGCTTTGCTTGACCTTTTAACCTTGAGAATGACCTTCAGACTCTGGCTGTCTGGAGATAGGGAAAGGAATCGCCCACAGGAATTGGGATGGAATTGAGGCAGAAGGGATTTCACTGTGAAACAGTGGAAGCCCATAGCCCTTGTCACAGCAAACTAGCAGTTTGGAAAACTGTGCCTGACCCCTCGCTGTACCTTCTCGCTCCAAAGTAGGGAGGAGAATTCCTGTGCCACAGAGCTCAGCCCTCAAGGGAAGACAGTCATTAACCTGTCTAAACTTTATGCTAATAGCACTCTCCATAATTGCTTTCATTAAGTATGGTTACTATACGCAGTACAAGTTACAGCAAGGTAGCAGAAGAACAAAGTAAATATTGAAGACTTTATTTCAGGGTGCAGTTGTGGCAAGGAGAAGATTAATAAAAGCTGACTTGGATGGTATCTGACACCAAAATATAGTGAATCACTTGGATCCAGTGGTTTCTCTTCAGTGGCTTTCTGGATCCCAACTCCAGGGAGACAGATGGGTGTCCTCCAGGGGGACTGTGGTGAGCTCTGCTCCCTCCTTAGGTTTCTGGTCCCTGTCAGAATAACATAGTGATGAAGAGAAGCTGCCTTCCCTGCACTTCCAGGAATGCTGTGAGGATTAGGAAGGTGGCTGTTGGCCCATGGCTATGCCATGTGTTGAGGACTGCTGTTCCCTGAAGGGAGAGGGCCAGAACTGGCAGCTGAGCACTAGCAGGAGAGCCGTGATGAGTGTGTGCCCATAGCTGAGCGTGCTGACCTGTCGTCCGAGGGCACCAGGGATTAATATAGCCGTGGTCTGTATGCCTCCAGGCTACCGGTGACTGAAAGCAGCCTGATCTCCATCTTCGGCTTTATGTAATAGGGTAGTATTTTCAAAAGAAAAGCCTTCTAAACAGAACATTTATAGGATAAAATTTTACTGCTAAAGATTTGGAAATTAAGCAAGAAAGCAAGTGAGGAACAGCAGGGAAGGGCGCTGTGGGGAAGTTGGGGTTCCTATGGCCAAGATCCTCACCAAACTTAAGCCACTTGATGATGTAGCTGGCCTGTTGCTAGGCTACTGCTTCCACACCTTTAGGCAAGAAGCTATTATTGTGCTATATAGAGAGCTGGGCCCAGTGCTCTGGATAGAGGCAGAGATGCTAGTGCTTGACCTACCGCCAGAGAACAAGCGGGTAATAAACCGTTTTGCCCAAAAGAAACGTCCTACTGTCATTTCTTTGGTCACATTGAATCCATAGGGAACTTGCCTGGGCTGAAACCCACTGGCAAGACAGGCACTGTTTCAGGTTGTGCAGTTTGTCAGGGAACACCTCTGAAGAAGTGACCCTGCACAGAGGCCCAGGTGAGTGAGGAAGCCAGGAGTCCACCTGGGAGGCTGTTCCAGGCACAGGGGTCAGAGGCACATTCCTCCTGGGTGTGCTTAAAAAACACTGTTGTTTTAATCTTACTGCAGAAGGTGGCTTATTAAGCCCCAAGAGACCATTTACTACCAAACCAAATCCTTTGTGACTTACACTTTTTTGAGAGAGCAGGACTGGAACCATGACCAGGTGTTGATTGTTAACATGGTGGTTGCGGTGTAGTGATGCCTAGGTGAATGCTGGACCAGAGCACAGGCTGCACACTCAGGCAGCCGGGTTTGAGTCTGAATCCCATCAGAGTGATCTTGGCCAAGTCACCGAGAGAGGTCACATCTCAGTCCCCTCACCTGTACCAGACACTAGCTCACGGGTACACTGGAGGGCCACATAAGAAAGTGCTGTGAAGGGCTGGCATACAGTGCTTGGAAAATACCACTACCAAAATGAGCAAAAAATGATTTCAGCAAATGGTTTTAAAGGCTCTTCATGTGACTTTGTTTCATAGAGCTTCTAACCAAAGCTAACAAGCTTCAAAATTGTATGAGAGGCACCACAATGGGGCAAGTTCTATTCATTTGCCAAAGAATAAGCTAAATGTAATCAAGGCTTTACCAGAGGATCTCATATTTGGAGCAGGGTCTGGGCTTCGGGTGCAGAGTTTGTGGAGACCGGCTTCTTGTCTGTCCCAGATCAGATTTAAAACCATTGTTGAGGAATGTGGTGCTTTTACAGAAACTGTTCTCAGGTTTGGGAATGTTGGTGTATGATCTTCTTTAGAAAGCCACAGTGAATTATCACTGTTCCTATGCGGTATTTGTGAGGCTTGACCTACTTTGGAGTTCCTGATTTTGGCTTAATGCTTCCTGAAAAATGGTACTTGGATAAGTACTGATCATGGTATGTCTGGCTCCTACATCCAAAATTTCTAATTGTCTAGTTACCTGCTCAACTTCCCTTGACTCAGGTTGAAATTTGGGACATAAGGAATCATGGAGTGGGGATCTGGCCCTACCTCTGAGGCAGCACAAGAATCCCTTCTATTCATGACATCTATCTGCCTACTCTGTTCTTAGTCTCCAAAGGGGAGAATCATAGATTCCCCGGCCAAGAGGTTCCGTCTGTGTGATGTCAGGGCTGTAAAGACATGGGCGTCCATGTAGGAAGTTCCCTGAGAATTAGTGACTGCAGAGTGATTGGCCGCATTTGAGAGACTTCAGTGTAAACTGGCTGTGAGCTGAGGAATACCAGGCTAGGAACTGTGAGCCACAATGCAGGAATGTAGGCCCAGCACCAGGAGGTCTGGCTTCAGGCCACTGTTGCTGTCAACTCACTGTGAGATCGTCCAGTGTTTCAGTTTCTTACTTTATAACCAGTTTTCATGGACTTTAAAAAGTGGAAGAGATGAGGATGTTCAAATTTTTTTCCAAGTTTGAGGTACTACAACCTTCCCAAAGTCCTTGGGTGGGTGATCTTACAGCCTTATCTGAGCCATTCCAGATGTTACACAACTTCAGTGGGCCATGATCATGTCATAGGCTGTATCCGGTCTGGCAGACAGTGGCCCATGGGCCAAATCTGGCCCACTGCCTGTTTCTATAAATAAAGTTTTGGAATACAGTTTTGCCCACTTGCTTCCTGACATAGCTGCTTTCATGCTACAACTACGGAATTGAGAAGCTGTGGTAGAGGCCGTATGGCCCACAAAGCTGAGAATATTTGCTCTCTGGCAGTTTACAGAAAAAGTTGGCTGCCCTTTGGTCTAAAAGAGCAGTGTTCTCAGAGTGCGTTGCACAGTCTGGGAGGCCCCCATGTGCTGTGGCCCTGGTGGGGCTCAGCTGCTGGGTTTGAGGCAATTGTGATTTGGTATTTTCACTTGCTGATCTTGGCTTCCCGTTCGAGAGCAGCTCCTCATCTTTGGAGACTTGAGTCATATTCCTTTTCAGGCCAGACATGCTCACCACCCTCAGGCCTATCATCAGTCCATTCCTGGTGCAGTGTCCTGATTCCTTGCCCCTCTGGATGCCCTCCTCTGAGTATGTGCCAATTTGGAAGGCCCTCTACTTAGGGTGGGATGTCAGAGCTGCGTTCCTTCTTCCAGAAACTGTGTGGTCCTGAGCTCAGAGAAGAGGGCACTCATGCATTCTGCACACCAGGCTTGCTTAACATTGCCTGAACCCATGCAGTCACGGGTGCAACTCTGAGTCATGGATCAAGCCTTCCAGTGTTTTCTGTATGGACTATTGCAAAGGTGGGTTGTCCTCCTATACCCGCTCCTCTTTGGCTCCCTGGCAATTCATGCATTATTTGTATCTCCAGAGTATGGGATTTACCTTAATCTCTATTTAATATCATTTTATTTATTTTCTAAATATTTTAATCTTATTTTGACTCTTCGAGACTTTTGTTGTCTTTTGAATTACTAGTTCTTTCTTACAGATGAGTCATCTATATTTCCATTTTGGCTTTCATGATGATTCACAATAGAAACAACTTCTGGGTCAGCTCAGGTCTATTGATCAACATTGTTTTAGTATAGTTGCTCGATCAGTACAAATACAGCTAGATAGCCTGCCGCTTTCCCATCTTATCCACAAGGGTATCATTAAAGAACTAAAGTCAAGATGTGTGTCGTGGGATATTTCACCATTTCATTCCCTCCATCCTGGTCAAGTACCCTTTTAAAAAGGGCAAGGGAGACTTGTGGATTATGTTAGTTCAGTTGGGTTTCTGAGCACTCTTAAATCATCTGTTCAATTATCTTCTCTAGAATTTTGCCTGAAATAAACATAAAGTTTATTCTTTCTTTTCATAATCATATCTCCCCTGCCACATTTAAGGATGGAAGAAACATGCTCATCCCTGGTCTTTGCAACACATTCTTAGTAATGGTGCATAGCTTCCTCATCTGTCAAATCTACATCACACTTATTCTTGCCATCCTACAGGTTTTGGCAGTTGAAACTAAAAGCACGGTTATTGAAAGCACTATTAAAAATATGTAAAGCACTGTATAAAATTATGATGAAAATAATCACCTGCATATGCCTTATATGGATATAATGCATTGTCCTTTGTAAATGCCAGTCTAACTAGGAATGTTCTGATTCATTTTCCAACAGTATATATACTTTTTTTTTTTATTTCACTGCTTTACATCTCTCATATCACTTGAACCTTCATTTGCTACTTGTAAAAGAGAGCTCACAAATCCTTTGCCAGTTGATCAGATTCCCTTTGAAATAGCTGCTTTCTTAATAAAGGATGAAGTTGTAAAAATGTGACACGGTAAGCTAGTCTCTGCTGATAGCTCTTTGAAGTCTGTCTCTTCTTTCAGCCATTCTCAAGCCTCACACACGAGGCAGTAGTTGAGTCTGGGAGGAAGAGCCAGTGAAGGGATGAGAACACAGTTACTATTCGTGAATAATGGCTAAACAGATTAGACTGGTAGAGTGTTTATAAAATAGAATGAAAATAAAACCACCATTTATTGATGGATGATTATTATGTCCCAGGCACAAATAATCATTCTCAAGGATTGTTATGTCCCAGGCACAAATAATTATTTTCAAGTACTTTGCTCATTCTTTCCTCAGAGGAAACCTGCAAAATAATTATCCCAATTTAGTAGAAGAGTGGCAGGGTGGGGGATAGTGTATAACCTGCCCGAGTTGCTGAAAGCCTGAGCTAGGATTCAGATCCTCATTGGCTCAAATCTAAAGTCCACATTCAGAGATGCTGCCCACAGCTGGGACAATGGAATTTCATTGAACATCAATGCTGAAAGGTCACGAATGGGATGCTTTCAAAGATGAGAAGAATTTTAAGCTTGAGAAATGATAACCTGAGAAGATCTTTTTGGTGATTTGGATGTGACTGTAAATGTTTGAGGTGCCAAGCATACTTTATTATATGAGTTTGGATTTTTTATCTTTTTGCCATTGTGTGTTTAACTGCCCTTTGATTTTCTTCTTAAGTATTAAATATTGAGAAATATCAAAAATTGTTTTCCAGTTTTCATTTTTTTTCCTGCTTTAAAAATTTAAAACACTGTAAAAATGCTTGACAGCATGATGCAAATTCATTACAGGAAATTTGGAAAATACAGAAATGAATAAATAAAAATGATCTGTAATCCTCTTATCTGGAGCATATGACTGTTAACTTATTGTTATTTCTTTCTGGTCTTTTTTCAATGCATGTAGTAATAAAAGCTATAATTATACTCAGTATGATTTGTAAATCCTGAATTTTAGGGAGGGACTCTCTCATGTCTTTTTTTATTCTTCAAAAGATTTTTAAAATATCTACATAATATTCTCTTATTTCATTAACTAGATCTCTATTTTAAAACTTTTCCCCCTTTTTTCCTGTTACAGAGTTTCTTAGATAATGAATGGCCAGGCCTGAAATATAAGCACTTTTTAGGTTTAATTTTCATTTTTATCAAATTAGGACATACATAATTTTAAAAGTCAAATAACACAAGGCTTATAACAAAACCTCAGTCCCCTGTCCTGTATTTCTCCATTCTCCTCCCCTACTTATATTCCTCAAGTGCAAATATCTAACTCTTTTTAGTTGCTTTTTCCACTGTATATTTTCATATAACTCATTAACATGTTTATGCCACTTTTTCTTATCGTACAGTTTTTGACGTTATCTACTGATATTCTTACAGAAAATTTTCTCGCAGAAGAAGTGAAGTTAGCTCTCTAAACAGTATATACTACGTACCACCATTGCTAGGAACCCCTTCACACACACTTTTTCTCCTCATCCTCCAAATTCTTAACAACCTGATTTTTTTTTTGTTAAATCAGTCGTCGGTGCTACTCAATGAAGACACTGCTTAGTCACCTTGTAAAATGGTTTGATAGTGAATTGCCTTTCTGATCCATTTTTGTTTTTGTTTTTTTCCCAGAGCTAGTAGTTTACTTTTTGCAGTTTTATGTTTCTTATTTTAATTAATGTAGTATGTATTTACCAATTACTGTCAAGGTTCTGGGAATGCACCAGTGAAAAATAAAACAGAAAGTCTTGCCCTTAACAAAATTTAGCGCTAAACTACCTATCAGAAGCCTTCTCAATATGGCCAACAGATCAGCAAGTCTATGGGACATGTGTTTTGTTTAGCAACTCTCTTCCTGGAGCCTTCTGTCCTCCTCTTGACTGGCCTGGTTGCTTTCTGAGCCTGCCTCTTCCCACACCCTGAGAAAACCCCTTCCCTCTCTCCAGTGCTGGGTCTCCTATTTCCTGGATTCTGTGTCTTCCTGTTGATTAGCTCATCCAGGTAAAGCTCATCAACTAGCAGCTTCTTGAGAGAGAGGGTACATGGGGAGAAAATTTTTGAAATCTCTTGACTGTTCAAAAAATTGAGATATAATTAACATATAGTTTCAAGTATACAGCATGATAATTTGATATTTGCATGTATAGTTGGCCCTTTAACGACACAGGTTTGAACTGTGCAGGTCCACTTATATGTAGGTTTTTTCCAGTAAATGTATTAGAAAATTTGGGAGGATTCATGACAATCTGGTGAAACATTTTCCTTTCTCTAGTTTACTTTTAAAGTACAGTTTATAATACACATAACATATAAGATATGTGTTAATCAACTATTTATATTATCATTAAGGCTTCTACTCAGCAGTGGGTATAAGTGGCTAAGTTTTTGGGGGAGTCAAAAGTTACATGCAGGTTTTCAACTATGTGGGGGTCAGCACCCCTCACCCCATCTTGTTCACGGGCCAACTGTGTCATGAAATGGTCCACCATACAAGTCTGGTTAATGAAAACCATCTTTGTTCTACCTTGAGTGATAAATTGGTTAAATGTGGAAAGAGTTGAATATAAAATTCTAGGTTTGGAAATTACTTTCCTTAAAAATTTGAAGAGTTGTTCCTTCGACCTCTGGTTTTCAATGTTATTTTTGAAAAGTCCAGTGGCATTCTCATGCCTGGACATAACCTATGGCCCCTCTGGAAACTTGTGGGATTTTCTTTCTGCCCTGTGTTCTGACATTTCTTGTGCCTGGTGTGGGCCATATTTCAACATGATTCTTACCCGTTAGCACACTCTTCCACTGGGTATTTTTGTCTTTCTTGTCTGGAAAGTTTTCTTGAGCTATATTTGATGGTTCTTTTTCTCCCACATCGCTCCCCATTCTTTCTTACGTTTTCTTCTAGAATAACAGTTGGAATTTGTACTTAATTGATTTCCTCTTTCCTCATGCCTATCTTTTCTCTCTCTCATCCTTTTGTTCATCTTTTTGCTTTTTCTGATAGATTTCCAGGACTTTATAGCTAGCTCCTCTACACACGTGTTAATTCTTCTGTTTTAGTCTTCATTTCCAAAGGTGCTTGT
The DNA here is from genome assembly GCF_040802235.1 of Manis javanica. NCBI lineage: Eukaryota > Metazoa > Chordata > Mammalia > Pholidota > Manidae > Manis > Manis javanica. The sequence continues at coordinate 103,974,554 of NC_133162.1, forward strand.
CCTTTCAAGGTTCTTTAAAAAAAAAAACAGCATCCTATTCTTGGTCTGGTTTCATGAATTGATGTATTTCTTTGCTTACTATCAGATATTTATTATATCTTAAAAATGTTGTTGAATTGTTTTCTGTTTGCTATGTTGTCTGTATTTCCTCTGGGCTTTGACTTTTCCTTTCTCTCTCTTTCTGAGTTTGTTTGATTTCTTTCATGTCAGAACGTTTTCTCAAAGGTCTGATAACCTTTAGGTGTTATTTCAGTTTCAAGGTGCCAGCCATCTGGAACACTGTGGTCGGCCCTGGGTGAGGGTTGTTAGCTGCTGGGCTGTCTCACAGGAAACCGAAGATGACTGAAAAGCCCCCAGATGTCAGTATTAGTGTTTTATCTCTCTGGTTAGTTTCCTCAGAGATAAATCCTTCGGTGCCCAGGGTAACAGAAGCATCACTGCTAAAACTCTGCTGCCCAGCTGAGAAGGGGTGCCTCTTACAGTTTGGATCAGGGACCTTACTTTCAGTTCTCTATCCTCTCCTCTGTTCTAGGTCCAGAATCTTCTTTGCTTCCATCTCTCCAGAGAGTACGCCTTACACCAGAGTCTCTAGTATAAGCATCTTAACACTTGATGGACATTATAAGTTATACTCTCACTAATAACATATGCTTTTCTCATATATTATATTTTACACTCTCTATCTAAAGCTTGGTATTTTCCTTTTTTAAAAAAAAACTTTAGGGAGGGATGGGGGGAAGAAAGGGGGCATTACGATTAGCATGTATAATGTGGGGGAGCACAGGGAGGGCTGTGCAACACAGAAGACAAGTAGTGACTCTACAGCATCTAACTATGCTGATGGACAGTGACTGTAATGGGGTTTGTGGGGGGGACTTGGTGAAGAGGGGAGCCTAGTAAACATAATGTTCCTCATGTAATTGTAGATTAATGATCCCAAAATAAAAAAAAATAAAAAATAAAACTTTGCCAGTATGCTACATAGAAAATAATATTTTATATGTGTTGCATTAATTACTAGAGAGTCTGGATGTTTTCCTCACGTTGCATGGGACTTGTGTATGTTATGAACATCCTCTTCGTATCCTTTCTTGTTTTCGTACTCTCGCCCACTCATTCAGGTCTGAATCCTATGGCTGGCATCTGAAGGGGAAGGTCTCCTTCGTTTTCGTTGGTTTTGTGTGATTCTATCTCCCTGACATGACGCTAGCAGACTCCTGGGGAATAGAGGCACCTGAAAGGCTTTATCTGCTGCGTGATGAGTATTGTTTATCAGATCGGTCAACACCAGTTCAGCTAAAAGCCGAAGTGGCCACCTAAGCCCTGTTTCTCTGCCTCTTACAAGTTCTATATGTGAATTACACTAGTGGTCAGCCTGTGGTGTCCCATGGATCACAATCTAGCTCACAGCCTGTTAGTGTAAAAAAAATTTTACTGGAATACCGCTATGCCTGTTTGTTTAGGTATTGCTTATGGCTGCTTTCACGCTACAGTGGGAGAAGATGAGTAGTTATGACAGAGACTGTTAAAGTCTAGAATATTTATGACCTGGCCCTTTTAGAAAAAGTTCACCAACCCTTGAAATAGATGTTTGTTGGTTGCTTAGTACCACATAATTGCAAAGGCTCATGAAAATGGATGGTTCCTTATTCTCATGATTAAAAACTAGTAAGTGTGATTGTCATGCCTTCAGCAAAACTAATAAATAAGGTGACGGTGACAGTCATTTCTTCACATGATTTATGTGAATGTAATACCTGTGTCAGCCTACCTTTTCATGAACTCCCCCAGGTAACTGGTTTTCAGGAATGTTGATTTTGTGGGCACATTTTACTCTAAAGCCACCCCACTTCCCTTTCCATTCTCCTCCCTGGCTCCGCACACTTTGGGAAATATCAGATGTACAAAAGGGGCTTGACCTGCTCAAACCTCTCGTTATCAGTATTTTCACAGCATCACAAAAACAAATTGAGTTTAAAAAATACTAACCACCCCTGTTTTGAGAGAAATCTTCTGCATCCGTGGATGTTTTAATGCCCTTGTCTAGCTTGGATTAACACATAGTCTACAGGCACACACCTGATCATCTACAATTGCTCTCTTTCAACACTAAACTATGTTTTCTACCTTTATCTTGCATCTACCTACCACTTCAGCATTTTATTAAAAATAAAAATAATAATAATAATAATGGGAGAAATGTGGGATCCATATATAAATCAAGTATAAAAATCAAACGAATATTCATATTTGACCTGATTGTTTATAATTCATAGTGCATGATCAAAATCGAAAGTTTCTGTGATGACAGCCCTTGTACTGTTCACCATGTAAGAACTTATTCACTATGTAAGAATTTGTTCACCATGTAAGAACTTGTTCGTTATGCTTCAGAAGATTGGAGACTGACGAGAATTAGGCTTGAGATGGATTAATGATTGTGCACTGAGCATTGAACCCCCTATACAGAATTTTATTGTTGTTAACAACCATTTGATCAATAAATATGAGAGATGCCCTCTCAAAAAAAAAAAAGATACTAACCAGCAGATGGATACCAATGGTTAGCAGGCGGAAGCTCAAAAACTCTATGTATAAACCATCCATCTTTTTTGGATGTCCTTCATCACACGTGCCCAGAGAGCCCCAGTCTTCCTCCTGTGGTTTTTCCACATCCATGCTTGTGGGTATCCCCCCCCACCGCCCCCACCCTGTCCCCTTCAGGATCCAGACTCACTTCTTCAGGGCTGTGCCTGTGCTGGGGGCTGGGCACTCTGGCTTGGCCATCCCCCGTTTCACGGCCTTTGCTCAGTGCCACTGCTCTTCTGTGTGGACCTGTCTCTACCTCTCTGACTTGGGGAGGAGGGTCCCTGCAGGCTCTGCCCACTTGGAGACTGCCTTTTCTTGTCCCATGCTAATATCTCCTGTGCGGCTCTTCCTGAGCCCCTGCCAACATCGACTCCCCTTGGCAGTGGCCTGGACACAAGCTGCTGCTTCCCACCCACTCTCATGCATGCTTTGTGAGGCAGGGGTGTCTTGGCAGCAGCACACAGTGGTTATGTACCTATAGATGTGGCAGAGCTGGGTATGGTGTACAGCTGTACATGCAGAGAGGGTTAGCACAGCCGGCCTGAGACTGCTGTCCTTAGAAAGGCTTTGGTGCATGGCTGGTGACAGTTTGGCTATTGGGAGGGCTCCTGCCATTCCCTGATAAGAGTGGCTCACTTTGCTGAAACTGTGAAATAATATGGTTTATGCTGAACATCTCCTTTCCTTCTGGGAGTCATTAAACATGTCCTTTGTGACTCCACTAAGGGAGGACTCTGAAGCTTGGGCCTGGCCTCCTCTGGACTTCGCCCCCTGCACCTTTCCCTTTGCTGGCTGTGCTTATATACTGTTATAGCTCTTAGCTGCGAGTCCTCCTAGTGAATCACCAAACTCGGGAGTAGGCTTGCACCTGCCCCTGACACAAGGCTTATTCTCAAAGCTGGTTCTCAGAATGTCCAGATCTCTCCAGGCTACTCAAATTTGAGACAGACTACCCAGTATATGATAGTCCTACACCATATTCTTGTGTTCATTCATTCTCTCTTTCAAAAAGCATGGCCTTGGAGCCACTGAAATGAAACAAGAGGAGCCATCCAGTAGCTTGCCGGTGATGCACTGTAGTGTGTTCTCCGCCTTGACTCTCCTACTGGTCATGGCTGGAGCTGTGTCCTTTTTCTTTCTCTGATCATGTTGCCAGGTAAGAGCCCCTCAGCAGTCTCCAGGGGCTTTGTGGGAGATTAAAGCCGGTGAAAGAGCAATTCCACTGACAGTGCAGTAAATTGGGGGCTGTGGTTTGCTCATCCCCTTCCTCCGTCATACTCTTCCTTCCTGTGTTCCCCGCACACAAATAGAGCCTGCCTTCCTGCATCTGGTCGTGTCTCACAGTTGGTTTGTACTGATCTCTGAACATATAAGTTGTTTCTCTAACACCTCTCGTGATCTTCCATCAGGTTCCCTGTTGGACACATGGCCTCCAAGTCTGGTTTTGCATTAAAAGAGGGACCCCCCCCCTGCTAAAAATGGGCACTGGCTGGCTGGCCAAGCATAATTGGTCACTGTGGCCAAGGGACTTGCTGACTCTCTGTTTTTTTCCCTCCTTGGTGTCTGCTGACAGCAGAGAAAAAAATACTGGAGGGACCCAACTACAAAGCAAAACCAGCTCCTTCAATTCTTTACAATGGTAGTAAAAAAAAAGCATTGTGGACAACACTTTCCGCAGTGGAGGCTGGCAGAGCAAGACCACTTGATGAGTCTGTGGGATGTGTGGAGTCTGAAAATGAACTGCATAACTCAGTAACTGTGTTAGTTGAGCCTCTTCTAGGTGCTGGGGACATAGTGCAAAATGAAATGGACAAGGACCTCATTGCAGAAAGCTTACATTCTCATTAGGGACAGAGAAGCAGATAGTCAGGTTTGCATATAGTCATGTCAAGGAGTGCTAAGTTGATTTTTTTTAAAAAACATAAAGCAAGGGTAACAGAGAGAAAATAGCCTGGGACAAGTAGAGAGTTCATTTGAAATAGTTGGGGAAGGCCTCTGAGGGAATACTGTTGGAGCCAAAATCTGCATGAAGTGAGGGAGCCACTACCTGGAAAGGCACTGAAGACAGAGGGACCAGCAAGGAGAGAGGCTGGGAGTCAGGATGTTCCTTAGCATGTCTGTAGGCCCAAGTGAAGCCATTGTGGCTGGCATGCAGTGAGGGTAAGAGCAGTCTGAGCTGAACTTGACTGCCTTGTAGGCCAAGTTAGGGTCATTCACTGGGTGCTGTGACAGTATATTTATGCCAACTGTGACAGCACCTGCATGGTTACTTAGTCAGTTTTTCCTAGAAACTGATAAAAGTTGGCGCATCTTTTGATCCGTATTTGGTGGTCACTCAAGCAGTGTTAAACATGGCACTTCCTCTCTCTGTTTATATCAACAGTCATAAAGTTTGGTTCTTTTGGGGACCTTTCATGACTGTTTATCTAGAAGGTTCCCTCTTAAAATCATTCACCCAGTAGGCTGTGTCAGGACAGGCTGGGTTGAAAAGTAACTGTCTTTTTGTTGTTGTTGTTGTTCTGAAATTTGCCATTTGTAATTTGTGGAAAGATTGGGTCCACTCAGAATGAATTAGTTAAAACAGGAGCTTTCCTTTCCCTTGGCAGGTAAAAATGTTGCCTCATTTAGTGAAGAGTTTTCAGAGTGTGTCTGTGCCTGTGTCCTCAGAACGGAGTGTACCCCAGGAAAGGTGGAACAGGAAGCTGTTCTAGAATGTCTCGCTAGTTCTCTTTTGGAGGAGAGCAGTGAGGAGTGTCATTCACTCAAAAGCCTCCTGCTCCTCAGTAGAACACCTGAGACCCGACTCCCTGCTTTTTCCAGTCCATCGTGTTATGTCCGGAAACACGAGAGTTTGCTTCTAGTGGTAGCTCTAACTTGAGGATAAAGCCAATTTCTGGTTTCTTTATTTTGAAATAAGAGGATTATCTCTGAGGTCTTCCAACTCCAAACTTCTATAATCTTAATAGAATTTTGGTTTATTCCCTCCCACCAACCACCCCTGTCCCACCTTGGCCAATCCAGGGTCCCAAACATCACTGAGGGTTTTTTTTCTCCCACTAGAATCTCTTTTCCTCATTTTCTTTGCCTTGGGCCTTAGCTGGTGGCTGAATTTCTGTTTCAAAGTCTCTGTTCCAGGAGCAGCTCTTGGAGCAATTGCCTGTGCTGTAAACTCTCCTTGACATGTAGGATGTCTTCTTCAAAGCATATGACTTGCTGTTCTTATAGCTCTTCGAAAAGCCCCTGCAGCTGAGCCATATACCTAAGTTGGTAAGAACAGGCCTGGAAAGCCATGTTTCAAGGTGGAGTCTCCAGGTAGCTTTCAGATGAACGAGGTGAGGGGCCTCCACCCACCCCTTTGCAGATATGTGCCTGACTCAGGGCAAATCCATTGTTGGCACGGCATGAATAGCAAGCAAGCGTGCCTCCAGGTGAGGTGGGTCCTTAATGCACCTTCACATATGAGAGGCAGCCTATTCTCATTTAATTACAATTCATTTTGGGTACTGCTGTGCACCCCAGCCCCTCCTCAATGTTTTTATAACATATATATCATAATAAGTGTTCCTATTCATTGAGTGGAAAATATGAAAATTGAAAATGGATGGTGGATTCATTAAATTGCAAACGAATCCATTACCAGTGGGCACTTGGACCCAAGCACTAGGCTATTGACTCGTGCTGTGATTTTAATATAATAAGTATGGGGGGAATAGCACAGCCTGCAGGTGTTCATACAGGTAAGTGTTTTGCTCCCTTCTCTTTCTTCTCTCTTTTTCCACATAGCTGCCCCTCTCTTTTTCCTTCCTTTCCTCTTTTTATTCCTGCTTCTCTCTCTGCCTCTACATTGAGGAAAGCCAAGCCAGAAAACTGTCTCTGAATGGAGTTGACTAACATGGGGATGTGCAGCAGCTCCCGGGTCTGTGGCTGTGGCTTTGCTAGGATGGGGAGAGACCCGCTTCTGTCCTTGCCCTTCATCCCTTCCTGCACAGAAGCCATGGAGGGTGGGAAACATGGGGGCGGGGGGTGGGCTGGAACCCACCCTGAGGCAGGGCACCTGCACCTTCTGTTTCCCCACCACCTTCCTGCCTGCTTGTGCTCTGGGTGTTTCAGTGTCAGAACGGCAGGAAGTGGGCCTCGCGGGGTCCTGCTCTTGGGCTGCTTCACAGAGCATTTCCTCTTCAGGAAAGAGGTCCTGTCCCCTTCCCTGGTGGCCTCAGTCCTTTTGCCTCTGAGTGAGGGTCAGGCTGAGGAGAGAGATGTGACTGGTCTGCACTGTTTGGGGCATTAATTAAAGACAGCACCTCTTGGCTAGCCCCATGGGCCACATACATTGTGGGAGATCTCCACACTGGCAGTAAATTCTTCATTTTAATGTTTGCATTTTTACTTTCATGTTTCCAAGTCTTAACATAGGGTCTCAACATAAGGATTTTATTGGGGTGCTATGTGATTTTGCCTCAGAAATCGCTAGGATTGAGCGTTTAGGTATGGTGCTCATATTTCTGAGACAAATTTAGAAATACATAGGCTAACAAAGGATTCTTATCCCCACCTACATCCCACTGCAAATCAAATTCTGTATACAGGGATGGTAGTCCTATATGCTGAGGCCTGTGGTTTTATAAAAGGCAGGTCCAGATACAGTTTTGGATGTCCTCAACCATGATTGATCATTCGTGGCTCTTAACGGGTATGGAGATGTCAGAAGAGAACAATTGGAGAGTTGGTATGGCAGCAAGATCTAGAAATTATGGTTAAGGTATTTATAAATTGAATATAGCCATAGTAGAGCCAGATTGTGCTAGAAGTGTTTGCTGAGGCTGGCCATGGAACTGGGAGTTCCCTGGGTCCACATCCCCTACATGGCATTCTTCAGTGGGGCAGGGGAAGTGCAGCCACTTGGGGGTGCTCTCTCAAGTAATTTCCAAACATTAAAACGGTGAAATAGGGTATAATTGTAAAGAAATCTTCATGGTGTTTTTGAAGTATTTCCCCCTGATTGGCCTTCTTTTTATTCTCTTTTTTCTCTGTCTTGATTTTAGTTGATAGTTCTGTAATCATTTTACTAAGGGTATTCATTTCATTTTGACATGTCACACAGGCTCTCTCCAAGGTCTCTAAGAGCAACAGCGGTGGCCTGAGAGTGGCGTCAGTGACGTCACTGGCCTCAGTCAAACCAGAAAGGTTGTAGAGTTTCTCTGGGAAGCGTCAGGAGTGCTGCTGGGGCAGCTTTGATGACGAGCAGGAGTGGTCTCTGGAAGCTTAAATTACAGGGAGCTGCAGATTGTTTTTCAGCTCAGTTTCTTAACCTGAACATAACAAATACTCCCCTGTGGTAACCTAAACTCTGCTTAAGGATAGGGGAATGGGTAAAATGGCTTTGCAAAATTCTTTCCAAATCTATGGATCTATTATTTGTAGTGGGACCCAGAAATGATTGCATCTTTTGGGAGGAAGAAAGTAAGGTGGAAATCCTTGGGAGGCATGGACAGTGGTTCATCTAGTAATGTCTGGCAGCTTCAAGCACACATGTTTGTTCTTACTTGAATTTTGACCGTTTGGAAAAAGAAATAGTCTAATCTTGGCCCTTCAGGCAAAGAGGCGGGGTGGAAGGAGAAGCAAGTGGTGAACAGACTAAATTCACTAGAGTTCTTGCAGCATGGGAGGCAGAGCCGACGGCATATGAGTCATGTTTTCTACATGGCTGTGTTTCAGGAAATTGGACTGGGGGCTCCCTGGTAATCAAGAAAAAAAAACCCCACACAGTTAAAAAATTTGCTATTATCATATATAACTAGCTGAACTTGGGAGTCAATTTCTAGAATTTGTGGGCACTAAATAAACACCAAATATTAAATTACTTCATTAAATATTAAATTTAAGGAGTGGCTGGCTCATTCAGTTTTTCTGAATATACTGTTCTTAATATCCTTGGCTTGAGATTTTTATTGGTAGAAGGTTAATAGTCTTTTTCCCCCCCTTGACAGCATTTATAACTTAAGGATCTTTTGCTTCCTCTTTTTGTCCCTCTTTGGTTTCTCCCCTTCACCCTATGGAATTAATACTTGAAGCAAAAACCACTTTCCTTATCCCTTATAGAGTCTATGAAAGATAGTCAAAAATAGAAAATCTGTTTGTACAACTCACCTTAATCTGCAAATGCTTTAATCTGTTTCATATAAACTCTCTTTGGTTTTTTTATTTTACTTTACTAGAATAGACTTACTTGATTATGAAGAGAAAAACCTGTATTCAAACTATATTAAGAGCTGCAGAATCTAGAAATGGGTAGATGAGAATGATGATTATCAAACTAGTTAATATGAAGAAATTATACTTACCCATTGCATAGTTTTTGTAATTCTTGGAGCACAATATAGTTTGGGGACAGATCTTCCAGTATGGTGGAGGGAGCTGCTTGGCAAATCCTCTCTAACAAAGCAATGATAATACTGGACAGACATGTTTTCAGGGCTTTGGAAATTGATGAAAGGTGTACACCGCATAAAGAGGTGATTGCTTGTGAAAAACTCATGAACTCTGTGTAAAAACAATGGTAGTTGATAGTGTTTTGCCTGGAGGTGCTGCCATTCTCTACCCCGACTCAGCAGGACACTTCTAGAAGGGCAGAACAAACTGAGAACAAACCAACAGAGTCATTAATAGAGAGGGGGTTAACTTGATTTCGAGCAAAGCACAGAAAAATCCCATGTCCAGTCAGTAACAGTAGTGATCTTGTCAAAACAAAATGGGAATACTACTGGCCTAGCTAGATTGAGGCTGCTTTCTGGTTCAGGGCAATGAACCACAAGACTAGCCATATATTTAATATGGAGATGGGGGAAGATGGCCATAGGTAGCATTTATAAGCTCTCCACAGATCTGTTCAGGTAAGACCTCAGAGAGGGCCCAAGCTGTCTGTTCATCCTTAGCTGACCATGAACCTGTGTGCACACATGCAAAGGAAACATAAAGGCAAGGCCACAAATTAAAAGGTTAAATAATGGAGTCAAATACTGCTGCATAGTGAATGTGCTACCAACAATCTTTGACCAACATTGGCTGACTACTAAGCTGTGCAGACACAGGGTGATCTTGGTACTCTAGGATTAAGAATAAAAAACAATTAAAAAATAAATATACCTGAGGAGAGACATAAGTGGCCAAGTACCACGGAGGAAACAAATTGTAAATAAACAAAATAACAGTAACAATATATAAGCCGAAACATCTCGTTTAAGCAAAAAATTATGAGACATGGAGAGAAACAGGAAGTGATCTATATTGACTGGGGAAACAGTTTAATAGAAACTGTGAGTGGGTCCAGATCTTGAACTTAGCAGACAAAGACTTCAAAGCAGCTGTTATGAAAACTAAAGGAAACCATACTTTAAAAATTAAAGGAGAGTATGATGATGATGACTGAACAACTAGAGAATCACAACAAAGAAACTGTAAAAAAGAACCAAATGGGAATTCTGGAGTTCAAAAGTAGAAGTAAAATAAAAAATTCACCAACAGGACTCATGGCAATGTCTGAGATGTCAAAAGAAATAATTAGTGGGCCTGAAGATAAATAGAAATTATCCAATATGAAGAATGGAGTATAAAAAGAATGATCAAAAATAGTCTCAGACAGTTCCCCAAAGAAGAAATTCAGATGGCCAACAGACACATGAAAAGATGCTTCATATCACTAATCATCAGGGAAGTACAAATTAAAACCACAGTGAGTTATCACCTCACACCAGTAAGGATGGCCAGCATCGAAAAGACTAAGAACAACAAATGCTGGTGAGGATGCGGAGAAAGGGGAACCATCCTACACTGCTGGTGGGAATGTAAGCTAGTTCAACCATTGTGGAAAGCAATATGAAGGTTCCTCAAAAAACTAAAAATAGAAATACCATTTGACCCGGGAATCCCACTCCTTGGAATTTACCCAAAGAATACAACTTCTCAGATTCAAAAAGACATATGCACCCCTATGTTTATCACAGCACTTTTTACAATAGCCAAGATATGGAAGCAACCTGAGTGTCCATCAGTAGATGAATGGATTAAGAAGAGGTGGTACATATACACAATGGAATACTATTCGGCCATAAGAAAGAAACAAATCTTACCATTTGCAACAACACGTATGGAGCTGAAGGACATTATGCTCAGTGAAATAAACTAGGCAGAGAAAGACAAGTGCCAAATGATTTCCCTCATTTGTAGAGTATAACAATGAAGCAAAACTGAAGGAACAAAATAGCAGCAGATTCAGAGACTCCAAGAAGGGACTAGTGGTTACCAAGGGGGAGGGGTGTGGGAGAGCAGGTGGGGAGGGAGGGAGAAGGGGATTGAGGGGTATTATGTTTAGTATACATGGTGTGTGGTAATCACGGGGAGAACAGTGTTGCACAGAGAAGGCACATAGTGGATCTGTGGCATCTTACTACACTGATGGACAGTGACTGCATTGGCGTATGGGTGGGGACTCAATAATATGGGTAAATGTAGTAACCACATTGTTTTTTCATGTGAAACCTTCATAAGAGTGTATATCAATCATACCTTAATAAAAAGAAAAAAGAAAAAAAGAATAGTCTCAGAGACCTGTGTGAATTCAAGCATGTTGTATATATGTGTAATAGGAACCTCAGAAGGAGAGAGAAAAACAGGGGGTAGAAAAAGCGCTTGAAGAAATAATGTCTGCAAGCTTACAAAATTTGAAAAACATTAATCTACTGTTCAAGATGCTCAGTAAACCCTAAGTAGTATAAACATAAAGATATTCACACATCATAGTCATACTGTTGAAAGACAAAAAAGATGAACAGAAAATTTTGAAAGTAATTAAAGAAAAGCAACTCATCACTTAGAAACAGTGGTGCCTAGAAGACAGTGTTATACTTAGTGCTGAAAGAGAAAAACTAGCAATTAATTCTCTTTCCAGCCAAACTGTCCTTCAGTAGTGAAAGCAAGATGAACCCATTCCCCAGACAAATGAAGACTCAGAGAATTTGTTGCCAAGTAGACCTGCCTTGCAAAAAAAACTAAAAGATGTCTTTTATGCTAAAAGAAAATGGCACCAGGTGGTAACTTGAATCCACACATAGAAATGAAAAACACCAGAGAAGGTAAATGTGTAGATCAATATAAAAGGTTATAGATAAGTATGGGTATGTTTTTTTCTTTTCTTAAGATCCTGTAATAAATAATTATAATATTTTTGGGTTAATAACATATATTAGTGTGATTTATGTGTTTAAAACCTTATATTAGCAAAAGAAGAAAGGTTCCAATTAGTAACACGCCTCTACACTAAGAAATAAGAGAAAGAAGAGCAAAGTTAAACCGAAAGCAAGCAGGAGTAAGGAAATAATAAAAATGAGAGTGGAAATCAATGAAATATAAATCAAAACAATGGAGGAAATCAGTTGAAACAAAAGTTGGTTTTTTGGAGGGATCGAGAAAATTGACAAATACTTAGCTACACTGATGAAAAAGAAAAGAGGAGATAGAAGTTATCAAAATCATGAATGAAAAAGGGAACATCACTAATGACCTTACAGAAATCAAAAACATTATAAGGGAATACTGTGAATAAGTTTATGTCATCAAGGTAGACAATTTTGATGAAATGGACAAATTCCTTGAAAGACACAAATAGCTCATACTGACTCAAAATTGAGTAGCTCAGTAACAAAGAAATTGAATTAGTACTTAAAGCCCATCCAAACAAAGAACATTCCAGGCTCATTTGGCTTCATTGATGAACTCTATCAAATATTTAAACAGGAAATAATACCAACCTGTCATAAACTATTGTGTAAAATATAAGAGGAGAAAATACCTCCCAACACATTCTGTGAGTCCAGTATTATCTGAATCCCAGAACTTAGACAAAGACATCACAAGTAAATCTAACTATAGACCATGGATTCCTATGACTACAGACATAAAAATTCCTAGAATTAGGAACTCAAATCCAGCAAAATATAAAAAACATTAGATATCATGATTAATTGAAGTTTATCCCAGGAATGCAAGGTTGGTTTAGCATTCAGAAATTATTACTATAACATACCATATTAATAGAACAAAGGTCACAAATCATATATCATCTTAATAAATAAAGAAAAGCATTTGAGAAAATCCAACTAATGAAAAAATTCTCAACAAACTAAGAAAAAACTAGGAAAAACTTACAGGTAATGTCATACTTAATAGAGAACAACTGAATGCTTTCCCCCTTAGGTCAGGAAAAAGGCAATATTGTCTAATCTTGTTGCTTGTATTCAACAATAAATTATTGTTTAAGCTAAGCAAGGGGTAACAGTGGTTCATTATATCATGCTTTCTACCACTGTGTATGTTTCAAAATTTTTCTAATAAAATTTTAGAAAAAAATAACCTAGATTATTTAAAAAAAAAAAACTACCAAGTCCTTCTTGAGTCTGTTGTACTTTCTGTTCAGATAAATTATTTAAGGTCATGTAAGTAATTATTTTCTTTTAGAGTATGAATGTGTATATTTTTATGTGTTAATGTTGAGTCTTTGTATAAATTATATAATTGGAAATTTAGAGTTAAAACATAATATCTATGTGTAGTAAGTCATGTTACTTATTTTTTTCTAGCCCTAAGAATGATCAGAGAATTGGAGAAACTGTTTATTTGGGGAACTGTGCACCATGGAAATCAAATTTTCTCATTACAAATGCTTGTTTATCAGATTTTAATATCAGCCAAATGAAGTCCTGAGTTTCCAGGTGTCAGAAGCTATTTTCAATATGACATAAGTTTAGGACCACAGATCAGTGTGGGTAGACACTTGGAATTTCTTTTGATTAGATGTTATCAGAAACCAAAGAACTGAATCTAGAAAGTTATTGAAGAACTAAATATAGGCTAGAAATTGGAGAAAAGGGGGTGAGCTTGTTTGGTGGTGGTGGTTGAGTGTGTATGTATAGATGGGGGCTGTTTGTGTTTGCTTGGTAGGGGCCATGGGTTGGAATTGGGGCTGGTTGTGTGTAATGTGTAAAAGCTGAGGCGACTTCAAAGCAATAAGCATGAATGCAGGTTAAAGATCTAGCTTCGTGGAGAAGGCAAAAGAAGAATGTAAGGAGAAAAAGTGACATTTAAAAAATTATTCTTTAACTTTCCTCTGAAAGAGAGATGTCCTCATTTGAGAATATTTTTATCTTCAGTCTTTCTAACAGTACTCTTCCATCATGCCTAAAAACACATGGACCTGCCATTTCTTCTTTTCCCCGGGGGTTCATATCTGACCTTTCCAAGGTCACCACTGCCATTATTAATTCACAAGAAATGTGTCCATTGTGTGAGCCATTGTTGTTCTGGGGAATACAAAAGACGGCTGATACATGGTCACTGACCTTGTGGAATTTAGTCTTACTGACTTTGCAGTATTTTGGGATGATGATCAGGTGTTCACACACAAAAACACCCCAATCAGAGGACAAAGTGAACACAAGACAGAGTTCTAGATTGTCTGGTACAGACTTGAAATTAGATAGAAAAATTCACAGGCAACCTGAAGGGTATCTATTTGAGCTGAAATACTCTTGAAAAATTTCACAGATGAGGGAGAGTTGGAGCTAGACCTGCAGGCTGAGTAGGATTTTGAGTTACTTGCATGACCTTCATTAAGTTGAACAAATGGAAAAAAGATCTATATTTAAGTTTTTATAGTTCTTTTTTGTATTCTTTTTAATGGAGTACATCTATCTGTATCATCTTTATTCAGCTTGGTGATGAACTGAAAGTGTTGGTAAGGGTAGCTGTCCCCTCCCTTCTGAGTCCATAGTGGTAAGGCCAACCCAACAGGAGGCCTGCCTGAGAGACCTACAAGTTTCTCCCTCTCTTATACAGTAGTTAGGTAATATTTAGGCAAATGCCTAATATTTATCCCCTGTCTCACCTTGTAGTTTTTCAGTAACTTCATGTTGGGTATGTACAGGCTGTATTAAAAAAAAAAGTTTCTACTTGAAAGCTGTCTTCCTTTAGTTTAGTCACATGGGCTGTGTCAGCGCCTCCCTGGGCAGGGTCCCCATCCCCTTCTTGTAGCAAACACCCCTGGAACATACAGACCTTGTTTCTTCCCAAGTTCCTCCCTGGCTTTCCCTCTGCTTTTCCCTGAGTTTATGTGGAACTCTGTGAATATCCTCAAGCTCATCTGTGTAATTTGGTCATGTAGTTACAGCAACCATTAGTGATTATTCATGGACTTGCAGTTCTGTGGCTGCAGTTACTGTTAGAGTTTCTGTGTTCTAGTGAACAGAATGGAGGTAATTCCTGATGGTATTGGTTGTTCACTGTAACTGTTGCAGGAAACAACCATATTCTGACCCTTTGGTGTATTACCTCTGCCTAATTCCAAAAAATGAAAAATTCCTAATTTCTCCTCCTATTTCCTTACTTAGACTTCCTTCCCTTTTCATTACTTACTTACTTAGCAACTTAGCTCGAGGGGCAGAGAGCCACATACCACAAATAGACTGATAAATCAGGGGTTGCATACTGTGAATTGAAGTCAAGTGATTTCTGTCAAAGGCTACAGACAGGAAGGAATGAAATCACAGCCTTTCTTCTGTGGAGTGTCTTTTGGGTGACTATTTCCTGGGACTGCTGACTCTTTCTGAATACATGCAGTTATATTTTATAGCAAAGGCTGTTATTTAAACCCCTCTTCAACTTTGGGCTGAGCTCAATAAACACGTAATTAACTAGTCTACTCCCAATAAGAGATACCTAGGTGCAGTCAGTGACCGAGAAAAATCCTTTGTCAACAGGTTGTGCTTAACTGAGGTGATAATTTCCAGAATAAAGAAAACATATTAGTTCTCTGTGTGCTTTTGTAACCAGCCTGAACTGCAAGAGCCCCTCACAGTCAGCCCACAGTGAAACATGTGATATCAGGGGCCACTGAAATTACTGTTGCTTGAGGGGCTTTATGCGTAAGAGCTTATTGAAGAGTAAAGTCTTTCCTCTGAATGAGGTTGGCAAAGGGTTAATAGGTGGAGATGAACGGAGTGAAATAATATTCCTTCATCTGTATTCCTAAGTCACAGAGCATGCATTTTTTATGCAACTTAGCTTAATTTTTATGTGAGAGAAAAATTACATATAATGTAAGGCACAGATCTTTAAGTGTACAACTTGATTAGTTTTGATAAATGTGTACATCCATAAAACCAGCACCACAGGCAAGATACAGAACATATTTATCACTCCAGAATGTTCCCTTGTGCCTCCTTCTATTCAGTCTGCACCCCCCATAGGCAGTCGTTGTTTTGATTCCTATCACCATAGATTAATTTTGCCTGTTCTTGAGCTTCATAAAAATGAAATCATACAGTATAAACATTATTTTGTGTCTGACTTCTTTCTGTCAGCTTAATATTTTTGAGATTCATCCACGATGTGGCATATATCAGTAGGGTTGGTTTTTTTTTTAATGAGAGAATGGTATTCTATTTTACGAATAATAGCATAATTGACTTACCTGTTTACCTGATAATGGACATGTGAGTCATTTCCAGTTCGGAACTAATGAATAATGCTGCCAGAAATACATGGGCCCATAATTTCTCTAAACAGTAGACTATATTGCCATAAATTGTTCATAATTTTCTTTTATTCTTTTACCACCTGTGGAATTTGTAGTGAAATCCCTCTTTTAATTCCTAATATTATTCATTTATATTTTCTCTTTTTCTTGATCACTCTTGCTAGGGGTTATACATTTTGTTTATCTTTTTCAAAGAACCAACTCTGGCCTTGTTAATTTGTCTCTCAGTTGATTAAATCACAGAAGCAGAACCAGTAGGAGGGGACTTACATGTGTGGGAAGTGTATGTGCACATGCATGTGTGCACATATGTGTACATTACAGGATTTGTTAAAGGATTTTGACCTTACACAGTTGCAGGAGCTGGTTTAACAGTTTCTGTAAGGTACTGTCTTTGTGTCTGCTGCTGGAGTTTGAAATCCACAGGTTGGACAGCCAAGAAGGAAAGGTAAATGTTAAATAGAGGAGAGTAAGAACATGGTAAACCCACAAATATGAGCGGGAGCCCATGGTGACAGTGACCCCCATGCGTTTTCTTTTCTTTTCTTTTTTTGCCCCTGAACTTGGAATGTAGACATTCTGCAGAAGCTGAGGCCCTTTGTCTTGAAATGAAAGAACTGAGGAGGAAACAAATCATTGCTAATCTACTTCCTAGATAACAAAATAGGAAAAAAATCTGTAAGAAGTAAAACTGATCACAGCACTTGATAGAAAAGGGGTTGAGAAACTTTTTCTGTAAAGCACCAGATAGTAAATATTGAAGCTTTGTGGACCATATGATCTCTGTTGCAGCTGTTTAACTCTTGCCATTGTCATTAAAAAGCAGCCATAGACAATAAGTAAATGTGTGGTATGGCCATATTCCAGTAAATCTTATTTACACAAATAAGTAGTGGGCCAGAATTGGCCTCTCAGATGTAGTTTGCTGTCCCCTGTTCTAGAGATTTCAATATTTTTTATTAACTTATCACAATCTACATACTGTTAATATTCCAAACTTCATGCTTAATTCCATTAATCCTGCATCCTTTGTACTGTTATTGGTAGATATCTTCTATCTACAAATGTTTTAAACCTCATTAACCATATTATGATTTTTACATTAGACAGTCTTTCATATTTACCACTTACTAACATTTCTGATGCTTTTCCTTTCTTCCTGTAGTTCCAGGTTTCCATCTGGTGGTATTTCCGTTTCAAAACAAAGAACTTCTTTTGTTAATTACTTTCCATGAGGTCTGCTGGACCTCTCTCATCATTCACTTATCTGAAGATGGCTGTTCTTGGGCCAGCAATTTTCAGGACAAAGATACAGAATTCTGGGAGAGAATTCTGTGTTGACAGTAGTTTTCTTTCAGCACTTTAAAAATACTGTTTGTTTTCTAGTGTCTGTCTTTTTCTGATGAGAAGTCAGGCAACATTCCTGTCTTTGCATGCTTTCATGTAATCCATCTCATTTTCTCTGGCTGCTTTCAACATTTTCTCCTTGTCTTTGACTTTTAGCAGACTGATGATTATAAATGTAATTGTCTTTGTATTCATCTTGCTTGTGGTTCACTGACGTATTGGATCTAAAGTTAATGTCTTTCACTAAATTTGGCAAGTGTTAGCCATTATTTCTTCAAATATTTTTCTTCCCCATTTTCTCTCTTTTCTGTCTCTGTGTCTGGGCATCCATTTACAGAGTTCAGCCTGTAAGATGTCCCAAGATCACTGAGGCTCTGTACATTTTCTCTCCTCAGTATTTATTGTTCTGTCTTTCAGACTGAATAATTTCCATTCTTTTGCCATTTCCAAACTGTTGTTAATTCCATTCTGTGAATTTTTCATTTTGGATAATATACTTTCTCAGTTCCAGAAGAACAAGTGTCTTTTTTTTCTTTGTCTTCAGTCATATTTATAAGAGCTGCTCTTAATTTGTCAATTCCAATATATACCATCATCTTGGGATGTTTTTGTTGACTACTTTTCTTGACTTTGTTTCCCATTTTCTCTCCACATTTAGTAATTCTTTATTATACATTGGACATTACTTATGTGATGTGTTATAGAGTGTTTGTATTCTATTATCTTCCTCCAAAGAGTATTCATTTTTGTTCCAGCAGGCACTTAAATTACTGACTTGCCACCTTGAACTTACAAAGACTTTATGTTAGGGTTTGTTGGGTGAGTGGTTTAGTTTTTGCTGTAGTCTTAGGAAGTCCTAAGTCTTAGGACTGATGCAAGACCTTGCAGGGGTTTCAGTGGAAAGCTTAAAAGTTAACCAAACCCCTCTGGCCTGGCAGGATTCAAATTCTGACAACCCCCTCAGTGAACAGAAGCTGACTCTCTCAATGCTTTTAGAGTTTTCCTTGGACCCCCCTATATATGCTCTGTTATGGGGTCATTCAAGGATTCCAAGATATTTTATGTGCAGATATAAAGACTCCCCTTCTTTGGTTCCCTCCTTTTGGAAATATCCTGTGTCAATTTGTAGCCACCCCGATTCCCTTTACTTACACTAAGACTGTAGCCTTTTGCTTACCTTCTAGTCACCTCCCACGCCCAGATGGAGAGTCCCCTCAGGGGCAAAGCCATGTAAATGTGGATCTAATGCAGTGCAGTTCCCTTTTTTAAGGATTAAAGTCCTTCTAGAGTCCCAGATTCTTCATTGTCTTATTATAAGTGTTACCTATGTGAAAATTTTGCCAATATAGCTTTGTTGCAATTGCCAGTATATAACATCTCAGCTGTGTTTTATGAAGAAGCCCAAGGTAAATGGATCCCATACTTCTTGCATGCTGTACTGCAGTCCCGCAGAGTACCCTGTCTGACAACCTGACTGATTTCTTATCACTGCTCTGCCTCCTGCACTTCAGTATGACAGCCCTTTCTTGCTTTCGATACAATAACCACCATGTCTGGATTGGCAGGGAGAGAGTGTTTTTAGTGATGGCCCTACCTCTGCCCTGGACACCATTCTGGATACTGGCATGGTGGAGCATGTCTTCTAATGAAGACCTCCAGGTAGTAATCCCACCACCAGAGGAGCAGAATCCTCGAAGAACTGACTAAAAACTGAAAACCAAATTCCAGTCTGGGAACAGACTACTTCCTGAAACAAATTCCCATGCTTTTGAAAACCCTTGTGTTTCATTCGAGGAAGAACTTGCATTCACATATTTACTAACCTTTTCTATTGAGTAGATGAATAACATTTCAGGGTAATACAACGTTTAAGAACATGCACATTCTCTCAACTTCACAAGCTGAGTATCATTGTCCAAAAGTACATGATCTTAACACCTGGCATGTTTCCTTTCCACAGGAAGAAAAACCTGCTGAGGGCTAGGGAGAAGAGAGCAAAGGAATTAAAAGACAAGCTGGTTTTTCAGAGCCATCCCTTGCCAAGGACATAGCCAGCAGGCATAGCATGTATGTTTATGTCAGTAGGCTTGTAGTGTTCATGCAACTTGGAATAAGTCAAATGAGACCTAAAAATTAAATAGCTCTCAGCCTTTCTTCAAGCTTATACACAAGGTTTTGATGTACTTGTGGGTGTTCTCAGAATTTTAGGCCTTCAGCTTTTTTTGTTCTCTTTCTACTTTTTCTAGTACCCACTTATTATCAAGGTGTCATCTTACTTCTAAATTAATGTACAACTTATTTTTTCCATGTTAAAAAGGGAGGAGGAGGAGGAGGAGGCTATAACCAAGCAACCAAAACAAAACGAAAAACTCAGTTCATATGGGAGAATGAGAACGAAAATTGTAGTTGATCCATCTATGAAAGGAACAATCAAAGCACTTCTTTGTTGCTTATAGATATCTGGGTGGCCAGTTAGAATACCTGTCCTTTACGAATAGCCCTACAAAGGCTTCTTGACAGGTGGTTCAAAAAGGTGGCCTATATGATGTGAAGAGAACACACCCATATTTGGCAGTTTAGTATAATTAAAATCGCCTAGAGATATAGTCTATCTTCTATAGTTATGTTCTTTATTTTCAAGAAAGAAGTACAAACATACACTCACACATGCATGAACTGTGTATTTCCATTTTCCTTAACAAAATGCAAATTCCAAGCAGCTTTGACAGTTTCATAAGAACAGTCAGAAATATGTGAGCTGTGCTTAACTATGTTTTAGAAGAAAAATTGAACCGCTTGTTGGAGGGAATGAAGACAGATGTGTGTGCTCCACATTCCAGGGCACACTGCTGCGTAATGCATCTTTCCTTCTCCAGTAAATTGCATGTGTGAGAGGGGAAGTTATGAAAGTCTGTGCCCTACTTCACTTATTGGAAAAGGAAAATAGGTATAAAAATTGCCTGAGGGCCCCAACTTGAAAAATGGTGTAGTTTTGTAAGTAGAATCTTTAACTTTTAATGTCTGCCACCTCCTTCCCCAACTACTTCCTTAAATCTAAATTATCAACTGTGCATCAAAATCTGTCAGTATGGTATCTTATTTTTTAAAATATACAGAAACATTTTTTCTGGAAATAGGACATCGGTATAACTTTTTCTTTTATGGTTGATGGATAAAACTAGCACTCTCCCAACTCAGTGACTGTTAAGCCCATTTATTGTAACTGGATACATACATAATACCCATGTGGAGAATTTTATGTCCTTATATTGTTACTTAAAATGCTGAAGAACATCTTGTTGCAATGACAGCAAAAATTAAGTATAAATTTACAGAATGTGGCATTTACATAAAAATGAATACATGTAGATTTATGCATAAAAAGAACTCTGATTATCCAAATCATAATGCAAACTCAATTTTGTTTTTCAGTCCCAGAACTATTAAAATATACAGTATATGCCCTTGTGCTATTTATTTTAAAAGATTTGAACTTTTTTCCTTCTATAAATCCAAATCATTTTAATCACTGTATCTCAGACTTGGACAAGCATTGTGACATAAAATGAATCAGAGATGGGCTACACAGACCCAAAGAATGTATGGACAGTTGAACAGATATGTTGGGACAAAGACACAAATTAAGTGAATGGGAAGTAGCAGTATTTCAGTGTGGGGTAGGCAGTCTCTCTTTCTCATGGCTTTATTTCCCTCAGCATTCCATATTTGACTTCCAGGGTTGTTCTGAGGGTGATGTGAGGCAAGCAATGAGTGCCTGGCACAGAAGGGGTAACTCAGATGTCAGCAGGTTTTGCCGACTGTTGCCTGAGGAAACAGGCTCAGGAAGGTTCAGGAACTTGCCCAGGTGGTCTAGCTGGGAAGCCTCGGAGGGCTCATTCCCACTGAGGTCTCTTGGAGGACCCTTCCAGCCCCTGCCCTTTCAGCACATAGTTGACTTTTACTCACCCTTCCTGCCATTTCCATGGCTAGGTGTGAATGTGGTCAAGAACTTGAACTTACTGGAACGGAAGGCAGGAGTGCTGCTCTGTCTTGCAACATCTTACAGTGTCAATTTCAGGAGCAGGTTGCTTCGTAATGAGAAGGTGATGGGCAGTTCTAGAGAGAGAAAGTGCCTCGCGTGGTGGCCAGAGAGGGGACATGAATTCGTGAGAGGATTGGTCTGCTCTTTGAAGATAGAGGAGACAGGAGACAGATATTTATAGCTTTATAACTTCAGAGGTTGATGCAATACCCCTTTGGAGATACACTGGAAAATTTTGAAAGGATTTACCAATTACCTACAAAGTAGTCACCAGTGAGAGTTTAATTAAATGAAAATGGGTGTTCAAAGGGCTATTTAAGAAAGATGTTAGAAGCTGCTGTAAACCAAAGAAACGGTTTAACATTCATAATTGTCATTATAGACCCTGAGTGGGAAGAACATCTTGGACTTCCTTAAGGTGAAAGATAGCTTTTGATGCTTGATGACTTCCAACTTGAGGTGTAAACTCTATTCAGCTCTAAAAACTTAATGCAGTAGAATCTTTCAAGGTATATATGGTAAAATTTTTATCCTCAAACATGGCTCTTGCTCTGTTTTTTCTTGGATTTCACATTTTTCAGCACGTTGTTTCTCCACTCAGATGCTCCATTACTTCCCCACACCACTGTACCCAACCACTCAAGGGTATGCAGCCACTTCCTGTTCCCTGCCGTGCTGAGCTGTCTTCTCCTAAGCCTGGATTCTGTGGCATGAGGTGCCGGCTTACCTTTCCAGCCTTAATTCTTACTGTCCTGAGTCCTGTGCTGTAGCCAGTTGGACTCCCTCCCCTCCCCCACATCCTCTCAGACATAGATGATTGGTTGCTCTGACCTACTGGGGGTGGGTTTGCTCTCTCAGTAGAATGCTCTGTGAGTTGAAATACAAGATAAAAATCTGTTTTCCATGTCTGGCCTTTCCTCTTCCTCAGTGTACCCACCTTATTTCACCATTTATTTTACTGGTTCCTGATGGTGGCTGCCCATTAGAATCACCTGAGGTGAAGGGAGCATTAAAAAAAAAAAGGCACTTTCTGAACCATTCCCAGACTATTTAAGTTAGAATCTCTGGATCATAGGGTACATATTTAAAGTCATTTAAAAAGTGATTTTAATATGCAAGCAGGGTTAAGAAGGGCAGATTTATTCTGTGACCTTGGCCAAGTTACTTAGTTTCTCTAGGCCTGGGTATCATCTTCTGTAGGATGGATCACATTTTGTTTGTACCTTTTGGTGAGAAGAGAAAGAACCAACGAGAAGGGGTTATAGGCGGAGCCCGTGGCAGTGGGTGCTCAGTCTGTGTTGCTGTGACTGATACTGTTGGTCTGTGTGCCCTTCCTCCACTGCCCTCCTGTCTAGTCTTACTTGGGTTTTAAAGCTCAACTGAGATCCCACTTGTCTGGCAATTCCTTAAGGTGCAAACAAAGCCACTGTAACAGAGACCCAGACATACAATGCCTACATGAGACAGGGGTTCCTCTTTCACGTGGTGATCCAGTTGCAAGCAGGCCAGGCCTGCCGAGTGAGTGCTCTCCACAGGGCGGTTCAGGATTCCCAGTCCCTCCTGCTCTGCCGCGTCGTTGCATGGCCATCTTCCGGCCCACAGGAAGGGGGTCAGAACTGTACATTCAGCCCGGCAGATTTCCCCTCCTATCCTCTTGACCCGAACACAGTCGCATGGTCACCTCCAGCTGCAGAAGAGGCCCTGACTGGGTGGCCAGGTGTTCAGCTAAAAATTCTGTGACTGTGGCGGGAAGGGAGATGAGTTCTGGGTGAAGGTCGATAGGCTGAGACATCCGGGCTGCCACTGTCGGCGTCTTCCTCTTCTTACCTGTTCATCTATTGTCTCTGTGGCTGGTCCCTTGTTCTGTGTTGCCCTGGGCTGTTAACTACCTTTTCTAGGGTGTAAGTTTTAGGTATTAATTCTTGGCTTTCTTGAGATTTTAAGCTTGCTTTGTGTTCCTCTGTGTCCTTCCTAGGAAGGTACTGAAAGCACTGCAGATGCTTATTGTGGTATAGCATTTGTTGAGTGAATCAGTGGCAGAGTTTTGTGGGTTTTGTTTCTTTTCTAAGAGCTTTATTAAGATATCACTGGCGTACCATGCAGTTCACCCATCAAATGTGTACGGTTCAATGGCTTTGAACGTATTCACAGGGTTTTGCAACCATCACCACAATCAATGTTAGTTTTCACTAGCCCCCCCATCCCTAGCTGTCCTTCCCCCAGCCCTCAGCAACCTTTCATCTACTTCTCTTTCTGTAGATTTGACTATTCTGGGCATTTCATATAAATGGAATTATATAATATGTGGTCTTTTGTGACTGTCATCTTTCACTTAATATTTTCAAGGTTCATCCATAATGTAGCATGAATCAATACCTCATTCCTTTCTATGACAAGTAAGTTTCCATTGTATGGATGTGACATACTTTGTCCATCCATCAGCTGATAAATATTTGAGTTCTTTCCATCTTTTGGCTATTATGAGTAATGCTTTTACAAACACTCGTGTATAAGTTCTTGTGTAGACACGGGTTTTCATTTCTCTTGGGCATACATGTCTAGGAGTGGGTCTGCTGGGTCACATGGTAACTCTATGTTGACCTTTTTGAGGAGCTGCTAGACTGTTTTCCACAGTAGCTGCACCATTTTTACATTAGCACCAGTCATGTTTGAGGGTAGTATTTTCTCCTTGCCAATACTTATCTGAATTTTTTATTATAACCATTTCAGTGGGTGAGGTGGTATCTCACTGTGGTTTAATTTGCATTTCCCTGGTGATTTATGATAATGAGCTGCTTCTTTTTTTGCATGTCAGTGGCACATACTTAGCATTGAAAGTTTTCTGCTCACGATGCATATGTGCCCCTGGGTATGTCATAACCAACTCTTCCTGCCTGAACATGCTTAGGAATCTGGCATGCATTCAGGAATACCTGTGCCTGGGAGCTTATCAGAATAGAGGGGTGGTATTTGTGAATCTGACCTTCTTAGAGACCCAGCCTCTCCTACTGAGAATCTTAATCCTGAGTCCTCTTTTTAATTCTGTTTTAGCAACAAGAGGAAAAGCCTTATTAATGCTGGCTTAAAAGCTTAATTAGGCAGACAATCCTGTAAAAAAAGTAATAATAATAAATGACAGGGTATGACAAAGGGAAGTATAAATAACTAGGATTATTTTGCTGTTACTGTGGTTTGAAATTTTAAAATGATTATACTTGGCAGGGGTTTTCATAGTCTTCACAACTTCATTCGTTTTACATGTTAGTTCCATTCTTGAAAAGTAGTGTACTGTTGAGACACTGTGCAGTGAATATGATTTTCTTGTTGACTTCTGTTACATCGGCAATACTGTTGGTAAAAAATCCATGAGGGCTTTGGAGATGCTTATTCAGCAAGAAGCAAGAATTTGTCATTTTATTCTTCTGTGTTGACTCTTCAGATTTCCAGTGCAGAATGTGAAGGTGGTAGTGATGGTAGTAATATGCCTTTTAATACCTAGAAAAGCTGTAGTGGAAATAATCTTGACTCAGAAGATTTTGAAAGAATTTTGTGTAATCAGTGAATGATGAAGGCACTTGATCTTTGCCTCAGTTCTACAAATTGGGAATGGCAAGTAGTTTACTAATATGGCTTCAGAAGGCCTTTGCAGCTCTAAAATTCTTTGGTACGATGATTGTATTTCTAGCTTCTTAGGTTAAAAAAACAAAACCAACCAAATATGAACAGCTCTTTTCCAGGTGCCCCATGGGCATCCCTGGGGGTCTGTGAGTTGTGCCCCTTACCTGTGGTGACTCTCTAGCAGCTTCAGTGGGCAGAGAGCTTCCTGTGACTGTGGGCCTTGGTGCTGGAGTATGTGCATGGGACTCACTCATGGAAATTAAATCACTCTTCTCATAATGCAAATGTAAAGTGACCCTAAATGAATATTTGCCGAACTGAGAATGACTGGTGAGGTCATTTTTAATGGGAAATTGTATTTCACCATGGCTGATTTCTATCCGATTTATTGCTGCTAACTCCTGAAGAAGGCCAGCTGATGGAGGTGCTGGCACGAGCTCGGTCTCCAGGCTGCGTGCAGAGGTTGCGTCAGTTCCCGGCTGGCACAGAGCAGCTGGGCCCGTGGCGCGCTCACACAGATGCTCTGCAGCGGCATCTGATAATCGCAGCTGCGTGTCCCTATCAGGTGTTCCGAGGGAAACATTACCTCATCTTACACAAAAACAGAATCGCTGGAGACCCTTTATCTTTGGAGAGGAAATAAATATGTGTAGGGTGACTTTGGGTGGAATGGGATCCACACTCAAGAAGATGGCTATCTTTGCTGTTGGCAAAGAAACTGGACAAGGAGATTGAAGTCAGTTTCCTGAAACTCCCTGGGGCAGACAGATGGTCGTGCTTTTTGAGGTTTCTGAGAATTCTCTAAACCTACTTTCTCTTGTTTCTCCCCCTTCCCTTTAAAATAGTGATGGTAAAAATCCGACGCTGTTGACCTATCAGGTGCCTGTTCGGTTCTAGATATAAAGCTAACAGCACTGTGTTCTACAACTTCTTCAGAAGTGCCTTTTCAAACTCTTGTCTTTGCTGTAACTAATGTGCAGAAAAGTAGGCTTTGACAAAGGAAACACACTTCTTGATAGGGTCAACTTTGCGATAACCATCTTCTGTGTGGAGCTCCTTTAACAAGCTCCTTTCTCTCTCCCTCCTCACTTGCTACAATCATCGCCAGGAGCGTGTACTCAAGTTTCTTACATGCAACGTCACGTGTGAGCACTGGCAGAATCGGGATTTAGAGTGACTCCTGACTGCCAGCCTCTTATTGTTTGTTTGTTTTGAACGTCTTTTTGTAACCGTATTTCTGGATCTCTTTTGTTCAACAGTGAGGAGTGGTTAGTATTAACTTTTAAGTTTGTAGTAGGTGAGTGTTTCATGAGGTTGCAAAAGTTGGTAGTTGATGATGCTTCAAAAACACACATGACAGCAGCTCCATGTATGTGTGTTGAACTGGGCAGCTAAAGATGAAGGTAAGCATCCTTGTATGGTACCCAGGGGGGTCTTGCATTTGACTGGTAAATGTATCAGGACAATTAACAGATGATTCATTAAGATCACATCTTACATAACTGGAAGCCTCTGTTTTTTAAATACCAATAAGGTATGAATATCAGTAACTCACACAGGCAATAGGCCTCCTCCCCTCTCCTTGCATTAGAAGTGACTCTTCTTTTTTTTTTTTTTTTTCCTGCCATTTTCCTTCGTGGATCCCAGATTCCTTAGGCTGAGCATAGTGTATAATCCAGAACTCAGAACTTCTGGTTCCCTAATTCTGACTGGGAGCCTCCCTCCCCCTCTCTTGTGTGGCTCTTCCCTCTTCACTTCTCTGGGATTTTGGGCTTTTCATTCCTTTGCTACATTTGTTCACTCATTTGTTTAAAAAAATACTGTGGAGTTGCCAGTGTCCCGCTGTGTGCCAGGTCACAGCACCAGGGGGGGCTGTCCTGCCTCTCAGGAGCGCCGTCCCTGGGGTGGCCATATTGTCTGCGGGCCGCTGCCCTGAGGAGCTCCTTGATGGGACGACCATGTCTTTCAGGGGTGCAGCTCTGACATTTCAGCACATGGCAAGCAGCAGGCTTTTGAGTCACATTCCAAGCGACTGTTGGCTGAGTGTGGAGGTAGATGCTGAGGATTTTCAAGTTTCTCCTTTCCAAACTAGATAAGGAGGTCTTCCTTTTTCAGGAGGATGTGGTTAGTAAAATGTGATAATCTGTGTGACAGCACTGTAGGAAGGCAAGTAATACATCACGGGAAGTTAGTGACCCCCATCTTCACGCCTGTCTCTCCCTATTTCTGCTCATGCTGCCCCTTTGAGACCATCTACCATTTACGTCTGCTCTCTCTGCCCTCACTTGCTGCCCACTTTCCTTCCTTCCTCAGGCAGAGGAAAGCATGAGAAAAACTGTCTGGCTCCATGTCTCTTTGTCTCTGTCACCTCCAAATGTGTACGTGAAATGCTGCTGTCTCAGTATGTGTCTCTCTCAGTGTACATAGGAATGTTAGGACGGTCGCAGGGAATCTGGCCCCGCAGCTGACCGGAACGCCTTGTGTGTTATGACATCTTTTGCTGCTTCAGTTCCTGCTGTACATGTGTTCTTCAAGTCATTAGCGTTTTTGATAACAAGGAAAGTGTTCTTTTAGATTAAGCCCAACATTCGACCCCCTGCTGCACTGTGTGGTATAGGTCACTGATGAAACAACAGAATTGTCACACATAGATGATCTGCCGTTCGTGCAATACCTGGGTGACAGTACTGTAGAATCAGGACAGAGGGGGTTTGTTTCTGGTGAAAGATACAAGGTGGGCCGGTGTGTGAGGGTAAGGAATGAAACTCAGTCCCAAGCAGTAGTAAGAGCTGAGCTTTGCTTACATTAACATCCTTTTTTTTCCCCTTGGCTTTCCACCATTTAAAAAAATTGATGTATCGGACAGTATGGGATGAACAGCAGGGAGAACCTTCTAGTAACATATCTTGGCAGAATCCTGGCTTTTTGAAGGAGCCTCATGTACAGTAAGCTAAGTCTCCCCAGAAAAGCAGTAACATTAACCTTCTGTGGCCTGGAGTTTTTGTCTTTTAACTAATCTTAGATTGGAGACCCTTTCACAGGTAGGAAAGACTCTTGTGGGCACAAACTGCCAGAAGCATCATTTTTTGAGTTTTTGTCATTGTGATGGAAACAAAACAGGGAGCTGTCCTCTAAGATGTGCTGAAACTCCTCAGGCGCTGAGGGTCCTGGGGGTCTTGCTCAGGTTACTACTGGTGGTCACGTTCCAGGAGCACTGGGAAAGCTGTCACCTCTCTTTTCTCACTTCACAGACCCTTCCTACCCCGGAGACTTAAGTCATTAATCTTTGGAAGCCATAGTCTATTGAAACCCATACTGTGTAACTAAATAGAAAAGTCATCACAAGATACTGGAATTGCAGAGGGGACCCTGTTGGATCACTGACAAACTGCCCATTGGGGGAGAAGTAAAAACCCTGGCCTAGCAGGAGTCTCCACTCAGTCTGCTTCTCCCTGATCAGAGTCAGGCCCATGGGGAGGCAGAGCATGCTTCTTCTGATTCAGTCAGGCAGCACTTACTGAGTGCCCACTGATGGAGCAGGAAAATGTAACCTTCACACAGTGTCCTCAGGGACCTGGAGGGGAGATGGACAAACGTAAAGAGGAGAGCAGGATTGTTTACTGTGGTGGGAGGGATGTAAACAGGAGGGCAGCACTGAATCCTAATTAAATCCTGGTTTGGCATGGGAAGGAAGGATTTCCTTCTGAATGTGATGATCAAACTGGGTCTCAAAGAAGGAGGGGCTTTAAAGAAAAGGTTTTTAATGAGGAATAGTTGACATGCAACATTATATTAATTTCAGGTGTATAACACAGTAATCGACAATTATATGCATCATGAAATGCTCATCTTAAGTGTAGTTACCATGTCACCATACAAAGATATTATAATGTTATTGACTATATTCCCTATGCTGCCCTCTTCATTCCCTTATTTATTTTATACCTTGAAGTTTATCCTTCTTTATTCTCTTCATTTATTTGACCCATCCCCATCCTCCTCCCCTATGGCAACCACCAATTTGTTTGGGTGGGAAAGGTAGAGGGCAGAGGGGGTATAGGAAGGGCATTCCTGGCAGAGGATACCTGAACATGTCCTTGAAACAGTCAGGTGAAGTCTGCAGAAATGAGCATCCTCATTTTGGGACTTTCTTACTGGTATTGAAAACACGTGGGATCTGCACCTATTTTTGTAAATAAAGTTTTATTAGAATGTGGCCATGCCCATTCCTTCCCCTATTGTCTGTGACTGCCTTCCTACTACAACCCATATGGCCTGCTGAGCCTAAAATATGTACTGTCTGGTCCTTTACAGAAGTTTGCCAACTCCCCACCTAACATTTTTATTCCTTGAAACTCTGAATGAAGAGGACCCACCAGCTCTGCCCACAGCCCTTCGTCTCCAGATGGTTTATTCCACCCGTGGTGATGTCTCTTCACCCCACACCACATCTCCAGCCCAGTAGCCTCTAGTTTCAATCACTTCTGGCTCTGAATTGATTCCAGAACTAGAATATATCCATAGTGTGTGGAGGAAGGGGGTCATTTCCCCCTAAGCATCCCCTTAAATGTTTGATCACCCATTTTAGACTCTGCTTACTTTCTTGGAACCTCGGCTATTGCTTCCTTGCTTGATAAATCTTTCCAAGCAAAATCAGGATTAAAAACAGCCATATGAGTAGTAGTCACTGGAAAACATCTCTATTGTCTGGTGAGGAAGTCCTTTTGTGAGTGGATTCGGGAGCTGGCTATCCCCTTACATGTGAGAGAGAAGCTAGGCTATGGGGAAATGCACCACCTCCAGCCGGCATTTATTTCAAAACACAGAGAATGTGTTTTCAGAAGCAGCTGTGCGTTTGAAATACTGGTTTCCTGGATAAAGTGAATGAAAGTTGTGTGGAATTCCATAGCAAATGCTTTTCAGACTTTTAAGCACCTGCTGTGGTCTGTGCTGTCAGCTGTTGGGAGTGCCAGACCAGACTTTTTACAAATGTTAGCTTATTTAGTAAGAGCTGAATGGAATAGAGGTACAGTTATTTCAGTTTTACAGATGTGGAAACAGAGACCCGACAAGCTAAATAAGTACCTTCCATGTTAACTACTAAATGACACTGCCTCTGATCTGTGATAAGGAGGATATTGATTTTATGCTCTGATTATCCTTAGCAGGTAGAATGCTCACTGAAAACACTGAATCAGGAGGTCAAGAATTTCTGTTTCAGACAATCAAAGGAACTGGTTTTCAGGGGGCAGGTCCAACTAAAACCCCTCTTAGCACTAACTTTTGTTTCCACTGCAGCAGCCAACATTGTTTAAATACCACCGCCAAATGATACTGTAGTTTGGGATCTCACTTCTCATTAGTACTTTGTGTAGAAAACTGTTGGCAGTAAGTAATGGTGACATTTTCCAAGCATGTCTAAAAATATAGTTGGTCCAAAAAGAGAAGCATGTAGGTTTGGGGTGTCCTACTTTCCAGCTAAAATGATCATTCCAAAACCAAAATATGATCTTAACCATCCCCTCCTTCAAACTCTTCAGCCATCTGCCAGGCCCTGAGCATAAAGGCCAACCAAGGTCTTTATCATGGTGCTTGGGGCCTTTCTGGTTTGGGCCCCACCTGATCTCTGGTCCAGCCTCTCAGTACCACGCACTTGACATTCCAGTCAGGCGTGACCTTGCATTGAGAGCCCCTCAGTGCCTTGTCCCCCTGCCTGACCACTCCTGCTGCATGTTCACATCTCAGCTAAGAAGTCCCTGGATCTGGGAAGCCTTCTTGGACCCTTAGTGACTCGGACTGGTGTCCTCCCCGTGCCTGCCCAGCACAGAGACTATTACACTGTTGTTCAAGCACTTACTGCTCACCTGCTGTCCTTCACTGAACGATAAGCTTCTGGGAGGCATTCTCTTCAGTTTGGGCTCTGTAGGTAGAAGGAATAGGAATCCACTTGAACTCGTTAACAGAAGGGAGTTTCTTGTGAGGAAGTACTTGAAGCTATCAGGAGATCTTTGTGGAAATTGAGGATCCTTGCATATGTATCTTGTGGCTTTCTGCTCCTCTGTGCATTGCTTATATTTGCCTCTCTCTGTCCTGCTGGCTGCCTCCACTAAAGCCTTTTTCTTTGCAAAGCTGCTCATGACCTCGGCTTCTCTGCAAAGCCTCCCACGGCCCCGCTGGCCCTGGGGAGCCCTCCTAATCCCATGGCATCATTTCCTGCTCCCCACTTGTTTGGTTTCTCAGTTTCCCGGTTGCAGATTTCCAAGTGAACACTGGCTGGCCTAGCTCACCCTTTCAAGGTGGGCGGCACAGGTCCCAGGTCTCTGGCAGTCCTCTAGGGGGCCATCCTTGGGTCAGCTCACTCCCATCCAGTCAGACCTGTTGCCAGCTGACGGGGTTCTGTGGGTCAAAGCATGGCTCCCTGTATAGATTTCTTTTTTTTTTTTTTTGTCTCCCTGCCCCTTGCCTGCAAGGATGTTGGGCTTATGGTTCATAAACTTCATGAAACCCTTTGTTCTTTTCATCATTTGCAGATATCATTAATGGAGCTCAAGAAAAATGTGTATTGCCTCCTATGGATGGCTACCCCCACTGTGAGGGGAAAATCAAGGTAAGGCAGAAAGGATGCATATTCATTTGCATCTTCCTCAGTCCATACCCACCTCCCCTCCCCCTACCCCTTTCTGTGCCTCCCCAGCTATACAGATGGGCAAGCGAGCCCTTTAAGGGAGTCCTTTAAGGGATGCCTCACTCCTGCCAGTTCTGGGCTGTGGCCATGACAACCCTTCTCTGCTTATGCCAACTCCACGGGGTCAGCCAACAATGACTCTGGCTGGTCAGACCCAAAAAGCCTGGGCCGCTTGAGGCGCCTGCTGTGTCTTTGAAGCTGCCACCCCCTTGCTTTCCCAGCCCCCAGCAGGTGATTCTTCAAGGGCCTAAGACAAAGGGCTGCCATTCTTTAGGGTCCAGCTTCTCTCTCCCCCAGGCCGAAGTCTCAGATTGTGATTTAAATGTTACATTTGCATTTGAGTACCCACGGACACTTGGCCACCCTTTCACTCCTAACATTTTAAAAAAATCGTATTTATATGGCTAGCCCTTGGGGAAACCACTTCCCTGCATGGTCGTTTTCAAAGTTTCGGTTCAAATATATACTTAGGATGGTGAAACCGAAGCCCAAAAAAACACATATGTGGTCTCTGTTGGGGACTTAGGCACCCATTGCTCCCCCTGCAGCAGTTCACGCTGTTTTCCAGGCTCTGTGCTAGGCCGGTGAAACGTCCTCTGGGGAATGGCAGTGGAATCCTCACAGGGGTCCCATTAGGCACTTGCTCTGTGTAGGACAGTTCTCGCCATTGTATCTCCTGGGCTTTACTGTCTATTGTGTCCTATGGCATTTCTCTGCTCTATGCACCGCTGCTGAGGCCCAGCCCAAGCCAGTGTCTACCTGTGGATCATCCAGGGGCCAAGCATCTGTTATGTTGACCTCACCCAGTGACCCAGAGCTGTAGGCCACTCCCCATCCTAGCCCTTCACGCCAGGCCCCTGCTACCAGCAGATGCTCAGGGCCACCGGGAACGGGCTGCACAGAGATGTTCTCACCTGGAACTTGTTGTTTCAGTGGATGAGAGATATGTGGCGCTCAGACCCCTGCTACGCAGACTATGGAGTGGATGGGTCCACCTGCTCTTTTTTTATTTACCTCAGTGAGGTGAGTAGTTTCTTGTGGCTTCCAGTGATGGATGTGTGTAGGCAGTCTATTCTGTAGCTGAGCCAGAGTTTGAAAAGTTTAAAAACGTGAATTGTTTTTACATGGTGGACCTATGGTTCCCTTCATTACTCTCCCCCTTGCCCCTAAACAGGGTGATTTTATTTTTTCTTAAGGGTAAAAACAGGTTGAGTTAGCTCTTTACTTTTTTTCTTAATTTAAAAAAACGTGGTAAAGTACACATAACATGAAATTTGCCATCTTGATCATAAGTGCGCAGTTCCAGTGGCATTAAGTACATTCACATCGCTGTGCAACCATCACCACCGTCCATTTCCAGAACTCTTCTTGCAAACCTGAAACTCTGTCCCCATTAAACAGTAACTCCCCATTCCTCCCAGCCCCTGGCAACCACCATTCTGCTTTCTGTCTTGGTGATTTGGACTCTTAAGTCCCTAAGTAAAATCATGCAGTACAGTTGGCCCTTGAAGAACATGAGTTTGAATTGCAGGGCTCCACTTATATGTAGATATTTTTCAATAAATACACTGGAAACTTTTTTATGATTTGTAACAATTTGAAAACATGTGAACTGTGTAGTCTAGAAATAGTGATAAAATTAAGAAAAAGGTATGTCACAATGTGTAAAATATATGCAGATTCTAGTCTGTTTTTTCATTTAGCACCATGAAATATATACCAATTGATTATAAAAAGTTAAACTTTATCAAAACTTAATAAACATCCAAACAATTGCTGACTATACAGGATACCATTTGCAGTTGACAGTCATGTATACAAATTGTTGCAAATTGCCAAAAAATTTTTCCAATATATTTATTGAAAAATTTCTGCATATTAGTGGACCCCATGCAATTCAAACCCACATTCAAGGATCAACAGTAGGCTATTGGTAATTAAGTTTTGGGTAGTCAAAAGTTAATACGTGGATTTTTGACAATGCAGGTGTCTGCACTCCTAACCCTCGGTGTTGCTGAAGCGACAACTTGTTTCTTTTTGTGATTGGCTTATTTTACTTAACATAATGTAGTTAAGGTTCATCCATGTTGTAGTCTATGTTAGAATTCCTTTCTTTCAAGGCTACGTGATCTTCCATTGTATTATGTACCACATTTTGCTTTTCCATTCATCTGTTGGTAGATATTTGGGTTGCTTCCACCTTTTAGCATTGTAAGTAATGTTGTTATGAACATGGGTATACATGTAACTCTTCGTAGACCTTGTTTTCAGTTCTTTTGGGCATATATCCAGAAGTAGAATGGCTGCATCATATGAGGACTTTATTTTTGATTATATATATTTATATATACAGACACATACACACACATATATACAATATTATAATATATTTTTGTTTCATATTTTATATACTATAGTTTGATATATTTTTTCATATGTATTTATGCATTTATGTATACACATAAATGTATATAGTATTAAAAATACCTTATATATTACATATATATTATACATAATATAAATATGTAACATATAATATAGTGTGTATATATATATGTGTGTGTGTGTGTGTGTGTGTGTGTGTGTGTGTGTGTGTGTGTGTATATATATATAAACCAATGTGAGGAACTGCCAGACTTTCCAAAGCATATACACCATTTTGTAAGGCTTCCCACCAAGAGAGCACAAGTGTTTAGTTTCTCAACATCCTCACCAACATTTGCAATTTCTTACAGTAGTCACCCTCATGGGGGGTGTGAGGCAGTAACTCTGTGGTTTTGATTTCCTTACTGATAAGTAATGTTGAGCATCTTTCCATGTGCCCATTGGCTGAGTTAGCTACTAACTTATAGGCTGAGTTACTTACTCCAACGTTTGTTTGTTTTCCTTTTTATCTGCTGGTCATTTTTATTTGTAGCCTTGAATTTAAATAGCAGGGTCTTTTGGGGGTTGCGGAGCATTTTACAGACCATGTGGCATATGTTCAGTGCTTCAGTGATCTCTCATTCACCTTTAGGAGAACTGAGGGGGTGGGTAGAGTTAAGGCTTTATCCAGGGCAAGCCACAGGAAAAGCGCTGAGTAGGGCTTGGAAACTTGCTGGCTCTGCCGCCACCTTTATGGACAGGACAGCCCCGGGGGTCTGTGAAACCTGTGCTGGCTAATTTCAGAGGATGTGCACTTGGTAGGTTCTTGGCTGCTGTTTCTTTTTTATTCTCTCTGGTTTTGTGGCTATTGCTGTTTGATCAACAGTTAAAAACAGCTCCCTGGTGCTACCAGGAGGAAGGAAAATGCCTTTCTGAGGCTAAGTTACATGCTTTTGCTGTAGTTTTCCTTGTGGGACTCAGGCACCTCTCCTCTGTGTTGTAAGGTGACAGGGATGGCTTTTTGGGATGGAAGCCAATGCAGTGTTGCTACAGGACATGTGGCCCTGGGTTCTGTGGAGTTTGTCCCTCTCCTGCACCTTTGTGTCTCCTTCCTCTAAGATCCCCTCAGGCTTTTTTATTTTTATTTTTGACAGTGTTGCACCATGCCCACTTCATGGCCACCTTGGGAACCCTCAGAACTAGTGATGATAGTTGAAATACCCCTTGGAAATTAAAAGCACAGAGAGTTGGGTGTGTGGTGCTGACATTAGCAGGCTGCTGGCAAATTGAGTTTGTAATGTTCATTTGAGTGTTTCTAGCTTGGGTAGCCTGTGGCCCACCTTCTCATTTCCTTCTCCAGATGAGGAAGGCCTGGGGCCATGGGTGAAACTTCACTCCAGCTAGGAGAAGTCATTTAGATGCACCTTCCTGCCCTGAGGAAAGCTTCCCCCTTCGGTTTAATTTTCAAAAGTTTTCTTTCCCTTGCCCTTTGATAGAATTTAGCCAGAGTCCAACTGTGCTCCCTGATTGACAAGCTGAGTTAATATCACCCCGTCCTGACAGTTTGCATGTTGAGGTGGAGTGTGGCAGGAAAGGTAGAGGATTTTACATTCCCTCCCACCCTCTTTATCCATCTCAAATCCAGAGCTGGGAAGGGGTGGGAGAATGGTCCAGAGGAAAGCAGAAGAGATTATTTGTGCCCTAGTTCCCTTAAAATGCCACCCTACCCCTGCCCACAGTGAAGGAACATGTAGCTGAGAGAAAAGGGGGGTAGGTTCTGGTAAAGGTAAATTGAGAGGAGTGAAATAGATCAGGCTGTGTAAAGATGGGACGGATCATGTACACTTCTATTGGAGCCTGGATGTTTCATCAGAGCCTTTAACTGTTTTTTTTCTCTCCCCCAGGTGTAGAATGGTGTTTCCTTAGCCTATTTCACTTTCTTCTTACACAGAAGAGCAGGTTTTTCTTTTTGTTCAGCTGAATTAGTTCAGTGAACATACTGAACATCTGTTCTATCCTTTGATTGTCAACAATTCCTGAGAACTCATTTTCTTGGCACCATGCTATGCATTCATTATCTTAAGAGTCCAATGGAAGAGGTAGAGTGGATGCAGGTAATTGAGCCTGGATGGGGGTGGAGGTAATTCCCCTAGGAAGAGAATGAGGAACTTTTTCAAAGTTTTCATCTGAAAATAACCTTGAAATTCCAGACTCTTAAAATAAATTTCCATCTTATCATAGTAACATCTTAATAGGTGTCACTGTAAGGATTAGAGGAGGACTTCACCAGTGTGGCCACTTCAGGAGGAAGTACTGCCCTAGGGCCTCTGACCTGACTTGAGCTTGCGTTTGATGCTTTCTAAACTCTGCTTTTGGGAAAGAGACTTCTTTGTGCCTCAGATTCTTCCTTTATAAAACAATAGTTTTAATTTTGTTGTTAAAGAATTCCACCATGAGGATTTCTGAGTGTATATATATATACATATATATATATATGTATGGGAGCATGCTTAGAATAGAGCCTGGCAGATAGATGACACCCAGTAAACATTGCCATTTGTATGGCTTTTGATATTGTCAATATTTGAAGACAATTGTGGGGACATTTTATGTGGGACCTTGATTCCATTTTAGAATTGAGTCAGTTTCTGGTTCTCATTCAGTAACCTAATCTAATTTTTGAGCCCTTGACTTCCAGTAATACAGGAATTCAGCTGTTTTCCTTTTCTCTGGGTAGGACACTTACATACACATTCTAGTTGTGAGCTGGATGTACGCAGCAGCTGTGCACCCCACCTTTGTTAATGTGAGATTATTTGAAATGTTTTCCAAAGCCAATTAATTCCATTCCAATGATTTTTAAAAACCTGGACATATCTATGGCTTTATCTTTTTTTTGCTCAGTTTCTTTTTTCTTTTTTCTTGCTTTCTTAAACCTTTCCTTCTTTTGTTTACTTCATTTAACCTGTGTTGTATGCCAGGTTTCTCTGGCAATTGGGAACATGATTAAGAGAGACATCTTCATTTAATTTACTTACTTGATCAACAGATGCACAAGTGACTTATTTTCTTAATCTTTATTGAAGAGCCAGTTCTTGTTTGCATTTATGTCTAACTTCAGAACTTTGACAGATGTAAGAAAGGACATGAAGTTAAATGTCTCTGGCATGGTCAGTCCCCAGTGGGATTGAGGCATTTAGATTCAGACCAATATTAGGAGATGGCATTCTTCCTCATTTCTTCCTACTCATCGCCTCAGTGTGTCACCTTCCACTGCATTATGGGATTATAAACTTCTACTTCTGCCCTCATGAATGTGAGGTCTACAAATCTCTTTTGGTAAATCCTAGGAAGTAAAGCCATCAACATTTACGCACAGACCCTCATCATCCCCACAGACGCTGGTTCTGTGTCTGACACTGTACTAGGGATGGGTCGGGGTGGTGGAGGTCTGGTCCTTGCCTTTGGTGGATAGCAGGCAGGGAAGAATGAACTGAGTCCCACTGTATGCTGGACACCTCAGAAACCTCTCCATGACTTGGCTCTCTACTGTCAGAGTTGGGGAGAGGTTTCTGAGGTGTCCGGCATACAGTGGGACTCAGTTTGTTCTTCTCTGCATGCTGTCCACCAAGGGCAAAAGTCACGGAGCTCAGAGAGATGAGATTGCTTAGTACCTCTGCACCTGCCATTACTGTTGCCCCTTCGTGTTGCAGGAGAACCGAACTCAGGGAAGTGATTTGTCGGTATTGACTTTGCATTCAGTTTGCACTCAGGGCTGCTTGTGTTTGGAATAGGTTAGTATATAGAACAGAATTTAGCTAATCTGCATTCATCAGTCTTCATTGCCACTTTTCAAATACGCATAATTTTAATATCCTACACCCAATAAAGAGTGACAGCATGGATTCTCCCTGGGACATAACTCATGGAAACCAGGTGCTCAGCCTTCCCAAGTGGTGGGAGTGAATGAATGATTCATTAGACAGCCTTGCATTTCCAGATCATCAGGCAGTTCATTTTCTGTATCTTTTTTTGTGAGCCATGTAACTACTCCGTTACAAAGACAAGGCCCTATAAAGTAATTACTTTGTCATTGTTTCAGGTGTATTAACTTAGCCCTCTTCAGAGCCTTTTATTGCTATCAACTGTTATGAAACTTAGAATGAATTTCTTTACCCCTATTGATATTATATTGATAGATGATGCTGATATATCTAACACCCACACATATTTTTCTATTTATACAATTATTCCAGCAATAAGCAACCATCACCCCCTCCAAACTTCTTAATTTGTTTGTGCTGGTTTTCCTTAAGCACTTCTGTTGCCATTGCCAGTATAGTTGCTCAGAAATAATCAAATTGCCCAGTGATGAATTGCTAAATGTTAGGATATGTACAAGCTATTGCTTCAGATGCCAGTTTGAACGGGATGAGTGAGTGTTGTGTGCACATGGGTGCATGAATCGCTCATAAAGGAACAAAAGAAGCAATTTCATGCCTTACACATCAATCTGTTTCTTATATTTCACCAACAGGCATAAAGGTCTTTGCCTCTTTCTGTTCTCCCTTGGCAATATGTAAAACTAATATTGGCTGAGCATGCTATTAACCTTGAGTGTAAATTCAGCATACTTAATTCTTTGATTAATGCCAAGATTAATGCCCAACAGCAAAGGTTGAAAGCTTAAATGTTTGTGAATGTGAGCATGAAATGAAATACTAATAACCAGTATAATGATTTGGATTTACGGGCTGTGTTGGCTGCTAAAGATAACTTGGAAATGGCGTTGCATAGACTAATTTTTCAAAGTGGGCTGTGATAAAGAATTGACTCTTTAGGTTGCAGGAGAAAACTATGAATGAAAAAACATACTTAACATTTGGGGGTGGGTTAGGGAGTACTTTAAAAATATCACTGAACTGTTGCCTGAGAATACCAACATACACCTCCTAAATGTTTAGCCGTTTGAAAAAGGAAATTCCCTCTCTGTGAGATAATATTTCTTGGTGGTAAGGGAGGTGGCAGAGATTTATGATCATGTTCTTTTCACTTTTCTAAGTTCAGCTTTTATTTCTATCTTTTTCATCTATGTGTTTTCATTGCTTTTATTACCTACATTCTAAGACATCCTCACAGAAAGGATTTTTTAAAAACAACTCTGAGTTTACAGAACAGTATTTGTCACTCAACCTAACTGACCTCTCAGTTCTCTGCCTTCAACCTCTCCCTGATCCCTAAGTTTATCTTCTTAGTGATGCCTTCTGTTTGTAAGTTTCAGGTATTGCAACATTTATATTTAGACTTAGTGCTGGAGCCTCCACCTTACAAAAATTTTGAGGCATAAGTAGCAGGACTTGCCTACTCCAAACCAACACCTCTTTGCCCCTTGAAATACATATAGCAGATTGGGGTTCCAATTTGTTTTTTACAAACTTTTAAATACTGTCTCTTATGATTTCTTGTGCTTGTGTTTTCATTGAAACAGTTGTAGAATTTTTGTTTTAAACTTTCTTAATATGGAAATTTCAAAGTTACAGAAGAGTGTAATAAACCCCCGTGTACCCATGACTCAGATTTAACAATTGTCAATTCAACTCATTTCATTTACTCTCTCCCTGGTCCATTATTTTGAAGCAAATTCCAAAGGTCGTATCCTCCTCTGTGAGGATTTCAATATATATCTTTAAGAGACTCTTTTAAAATAAGTAACTACTCCCGTTGTAACTAAGAATAACATTTCATATCTGAAATTAACACAGTATCCTTAATATCATATATACCAGGTTAACATTCTCATTTTCTAAGTAGTCTTACTAATTAAAGTTTATTTATTTGAACTGGGTTTCAAGTAAGGAACATAAATTGTTATTGTTGGTGTCTCTTCGGTCTCTCTTTAATTTTAGGTTTCTTTCCATCTCCTGTTTTTTCCCTGTTATAATTTTTTTTTTGAGAAACTTCATTTGCCTTAGAGAGTTTGCTATACTCTGAAAGTTGATGATTGTATCTCCATGTTGTTACTTAACTTGTTAACCTGTGCCTTGTTATTTCTCATAGTTGATAGTTAGATCTGAGGCTTGATAAGAGTTGTGCTTTACTTTTTTTTGCGAAGCCTTGTCATGGATAGTATTGTATACTTCTGTTAGGAGGCATTTGGTGCTCCATTGTGTATCTTTTTGTGATGTTAGAAGCAATTGATGATCGTGGCTAGACTCATTAATTCATTAGGGAAAGGTTCCCTCTTAATTTATCAGCAATACCTCTATAAATAGAAGTGACTCTTCATCTGGTATTTGGTTTCCCCAAGGGACAGTTCATACAGGAAATCTTGTTTATTTCTCTCTTTGTTCTCTAGCATCTTCCACTGGTGACCAGTATCTTATTTGTTTATCTGCTTGTTGGTTTTTATCATCATTATGAAGTCATTTATTGAAACATATTTCATATGCTCAATCCTTTCCAAGTATTTTCTAACTGATTCACAAATTGCCCCTTTATTGGCCAGTGGGAGCCAATTCTCAAAGTGTCTTCTGAATCCTTTTTATCTAATCCTGATCATTTTTAATGGTTTTTGGTTATGTGGTATGACCAAATCTTCCAAATTCATCTTAAACAATTTCTGCCCTAGACCTGGAATCAGCCATTTCCCTAAGGATCATTGGTTCCTCTTAATGGGAGGTAACCTTAGAGATCACAGTCTGGGTGCCTGGAGCCTTCATTGTTACTGGGTTTTCTGGGTGCCTGGGATATAACAATGAACTAAATGACAAGCTCTCCTCGTTAAGGTTATGTTTTGTAAGGGGAAACAACAACAAAAAAAAACAGTGAAATATGTCTCCTAGATTATAGTAAGTTGTGATGGAGAAAGATAAAACAAGTGAGGGGTCTAAAAACTGTTGAGGAACAATGGTGTCAGCTTTAGATAAGTCAGAAAATGCCCTATGGAGAAGAGGGGAGAGGATGATGTTTGAGCATCTATTTTAACGGAATAATAGAGAAAGAAATACAGATATCTGACAGAGCTGTTTAGGGGGCAGTGGGAACAATAAGTGCAAAGGTCCTGGGGTGATCATCAACATCCAACATTAAGAACAAGTGCATGGAAGGTAATCTCCAGAGAGATGCTTGTCTGTTTTGTTCACAGGAGTAATGGTGTCTGGCAGATGTATTTATTGAACGAGTGGCACT
This sequence comes from Manis javanica, assembly GCF_040802235.1. Lineage (NCBI taxonomy): Eukaryota > Metazoa > Chordata > Mammalia > Pholidota > Manidae > Manis > Manis javanica. The sequence continues at coordinate 104,015,972 of NC_133162.1, forward strand.
ATTTAAAGCATTAAAAAGTGGGTGGTAGGTTATTTTGTTTGTTCTCAGTAACTTCTGCCAGTTATCACCTTTCTATCCATAAAAAAAAAGGTTACTGTAAAATTTGTAGCATTAAAATCTATAAAACATTAAGTTTGAGACATGAAGTAGAGCATTTTGAGCACTTACTAGCAATTTTAAAATAATGCTCTATAATATATCTAAAAGGCATGGCTGGAGATCAGATTAGACTATTAGAATGGAAGGCTTCACAGAAGAGGCACAGCTTTCTTGCCCATGTTTTATTCTTATTGTCACTTAGCACTCTTTGCCTTGATCTATGCTTCAGTCAAAATTGCACATTAACACCAAAGAGGTACTATGTCCCTGGTCCTCTAGACTATGACTATTGCTGTAAGTTGGGTGACTCTGGCTGTCACCGGGCCCTCTGTGCAGATGCAGGCCTGATGGGGCCAGTTTGGGCACCATGACTCAGGAAGTGCGCTCAGTGACATGGGGTAGGCAGTATCTCTGCATTGTCTGTGGCTGGCAACAGAGGAATTCATTTGCTGCCTCTCCTGTGTAAAGGAAAATTGATAGTTCTACGGCTGTTTGGGCTGGGCTTCTGAAACGCTGGGGCACCCTGTCCATTGGAAGCCCACTGGTTTTGTGGCATGTGCAGAGTTGCTGCAGCTTTGTCTTTACGTTCTGGCCCTTGCCTGATACCCTGAGCAGAACTACATGGATTGCCCCAGCCCTCGGCTCTGTCTTGCCATTGTTGGTTTCATACTTCCGGTTCGTAATATTCCTGCTTCCCTTAGTGGGTGGGAGTACAGTATTATGGAGAACACAGGCCTGATTGCCTTTCTGGAGCCCCCTCCTACCTAGAGCTTTGTGGCCTAGACCTTTCCCTTGAGTTTTCAGTCCAGTTTCTCCTGAGTTCAAGGGAAAGCCTACCTGGCCTGCCACAGTGTCTTGTGGAAAGGTTCTAATAAAATGATAAACAATGGACAGATGCCACTTACATGGAAAAGAGCATCACTGTCATGACTGTCTTTAGTGCTCAAATCATGTCTTTGATTTGTTCATTCACTACTCAACAAAAAGTGACTGAGTACCTACCATGTGCCAGGCACTGTTCTTGGGGCTGAGGATTGAGCACTGAATAGGCAAATTAAAATTTCTTCCTTACGGAGCTTACATTTGGATGGGACAGCAAACAGTGGTCAACCATATGTACATGAAATAATTTCCACCAGGGGTGAGTAATTCAAGGAAAAAGTAAAATAGAGTAAGGATGTAGAGTGGCCAGGTAAGCGGGTCGCGGAAGGCTTCTCTGAAGAAAAGTTGGAGCTTAGTGTGGAAGTTAAGGGGGTGATACATGGAACTGTGGAAGAGTGTTTCGGGTAGAAAGAATAGCAGATGCAGAAGCCCTGTGGTGTAGGGTTACCAGGCAAAATAGAGGCTACCCAGTGAAATTTGACTTTCAGGTAAACAATGACTTTTTTTTAACTATAAGTACTAGACAAATACTGCATGGTCCCTATTTACACTAAAAAAGTAATTGTTTATCTAAAATTCTAATTTAGCTGCATGTCCTTCTTTCACCATCCCCTGGCCCTGGTCTGGTAACCCTTGTGAGGTAAGAATGTCTGTTTGGACTTGCATGGAGGTTCTTGGACGTAGGGCAGGGTGAATGAGGCAGGCATGTAAGGGTTGAGGTCAGATTCTGTAGGATCTTGTTATGAATTCTGGGTTTTATTCCGAGTGCAAGGAGAAGCCACTGGTGGGCTGGAGTTAGTGTGTGATGTGGTCCAGTTTAGGTGAACAGTGAACCCTCTTGCTGCACAGACCAGATGTTAGGGTAAGAGTTGCAAGGAGGGAGCTACTGCTCTCCTTGTCCTTTCAGTGTCGCCCCATTGTAGAAGCAGATAGAGTCATTTGATGGCTTTTACACAGAGGATGCAGGCAGTAGTAGTCTAATATCGAAGACTGGACATACTTAAGGCACTGCAGGAGACCGGTGTCTGCTTTCCTTGCATGTGGTGTGGTGATCAAGTGCCTGAGCTCTGGAGCAGGACTGATGGTGCTCAGCCCTCAGCTGTGGGCCCCCTACACTATGTCCTTATGGCTGAAGAACCACCTTTCCCCAGGGATGATTTGAAGACCAAATGAGGTTATGTGTGTAACGTGCTGATCCTAGTGTTTGTCTCCTGGTGTATTGGAGTTTTGTTGTTATCCTTCATGTCCCTCACCCCGCCACCCCACCCCAGACACAACCATTTCTAACCAGCAGTTTGGCCACAGTTTTAATCACTTCAGGTGTTTGGTGCAGAGAACTAGTCTACATAGCTGAACCACTTACATGTGTAGACAATATGCATTGCCTTTTTGAAACTTTATAAAGTAGAATGGGCAGCAGGGTAGAGTTGGGTAGAGAAGTCCTTTTTTTTTCTTTAAAGCATATGCCTTAATGAGCAGCTTCATTTGCTGTGTCATCCATATAACAAATATATGTATATATGTGTAGTAATCAGTGTTATCAAATGAATAGACATATATAGTCAACTGTATCCTTTTGATATATAGCCAACTAATCTGATAGGATGATGTCAAATTCTTTTTTTCAGATCTTAATAGTGTAATAGAACTATTACTAAGTCACCTGAGCCAACTCCTTCATGTTTATAGATGAGAAAACTTTTGAGTCAAATGGTTTGAGGTTATATGCCTCATGGTTTGTAGAGTTGGGTGTCAGATCATTTCGGCTGATTCTCCTTGCAGTCCTCTTTCCCATCACCAGCTCTCTTGTCCTTCATAAGCTTGGCCGTTCAGGTGACTCTAACATACCCTGGTCAGGGGAGCGACAGACCTCAGTTGTCTCCCAGCCCAGTTGTCACGCAGCCCCGCTGCTCACTGGTGAGCTTATGTCTGCAAGATCCTAACCCTTTAAGCCTGGTTTCCCACAGGTAACCTGGCAATGGTTCCCACATCAAAGGGCATTTCAGGGCATTACATGAGATGGCGCACGCAAGCTTGCTTTCTTTCCCTGAGGCCCTGACATATTGTAAACCTTCAGTAAATTATTCTATGCTTATATGACTCCCTTAGAAATTGTTCCATTAATGTTCATTGTAATAAAACTCATAATATGCAGATCAGCATAAAGGAGAAAATGAAAGTCTCTCAACCTGCCCTTTTCCTTGCTTTACTTGGGTTTCACCAGATTCATAGGGGAATTTGCTCCCGGAGGGGAACCCCCTTATTTCCAGAGCTACACACCCATAAGACCATCATCTAGAGATCATCTCAGAGTTTTCTTATGCATTTTTCTCATTTAGTTTTGGTTGCACTCAACTGTCTGAAAAATACAGCATGAAATTCTGTATGTTGGTAATTCAGTAGAGCAAAACACTCATGTTAATCACAAGAGAGGCTGTTAACAGCCCGACCATTATTCTTCCAAAAGCATGAAATGGTTATACCTAAGTACATGCATATATACAGTAAACCTCTTACATGTTTTTGTTACAATTTTATTACTTCTTTTCCCCTTTAAATTCCAACGAGCTGTATATGGATCTACCAGCAGTTTCTTTTTTTCTTAAATATAATGAGTTCGTCCTATGGACCTTGAAAATGTGACCAGCTTGAGCTCTGTTTAGGGACTTTGCTTTGATTCATGTTGCTCATAATGAAGCTTCAAAACCTTCCCAGATCAAAGAGGTTTAAATCATTGAGAGGAGGCATGTCAAAAATCAGATTGGTTAATTTTCTATCTCCCCATTCAAGGAAAGTGATTTATAGGACCCTTTCCAAGGAATATGTGCTAATGTTCCAGAGTTCTAGCCTGGCTGGTCTTTTTCTGTTTTTGCTGTCTCCTTATTTTGTGGCCCAAGGGTAGGGCCACTAAAAAGATTAGTTCCTGTCAAGGAGTTTTGCTTCAAATTAAAGTTTTTAGAGTAATGATTCTGCTCCTCTATTGATTGTTGCGTGCATGTTGCCATGAACTCAGATGGTTTTCAATTCTTAGACTTAGTGTGGTGATTTGTGGACTATTTTAAGCCTACGCAGTCCCTTCCTTGGCAGGAATCTTGAGGCTGGGCTGCTGGCTCACAGGAGTCAGGAGGGGTTAGGGCACTGGGGGGTAGACAGTAGACAGTGGGAGGGTCCAGGGCCATAGCTGTGCATGACCGCACCCAGGACAAATACAAAATTCTGTCCTAGGGTCACAGGTGGAAAGGTGTGCCCAAGCCAGTGGAGGAAGGAAGGTGACAAGAGGTAAGTGCAGGACACTAGGGTTCTGAGAGCTGGGAGGAGAAGAGATGGTAAGAATTATTTGAAGTAGAGGAACTTCCAGATCAGGAAGGTGGAGGGCTCGTTCTAATGTCTAGCTTTCTTGGCAGGCTGCTGACCTGGTGGGTTAACTCCTTAGAGGACCCTGGGTAGATGGGGCAGAAAACAGGAATTAAGAGGTTGAGTTACTAGCCTTGAGCAAGATTTTCCCTGAGTGTTATATTAATGATCCTGTTATTTAGGAAAATGTTGCTCATTTGAGGGCTGTTTGAGTACTTGGAATTACATGCTGGCTTTCTTCCAATCTGGGTAATCCTCTGAGGTCTCAGGAAGAAAAGTTGATTTTTTTTTTCCTTCTCCCCATGGAGAAATTGGTTTATGTGTAATTTAATTATTAACCAGTTACCCTATCAGTGTGTACAAAAATAACCTTAAAAATCCACCATCCTCATTCTGTGTCAAGTTATTTATAATTAGTTTTTCATCCATTACAAGTGAATATGCAATGGCAAGATTCTTGCTAAAAGCTAAAATAGACTGACTTTGTTTTCCCTATTTTCAGGAATGCCCTTGAAGCTTTGCAAAGTATTATCCAGTGATTTAAAAATAACAAGAACTGACATAAATGATCAGTTTCAAAGAGGAATTTAAGTCTTGAGCGTTCTGTAGGAAAGTCATATTTTTGAAGATCACCTTGGATTATATTTTCATTGGAGTGACTTTTGGAAGATTCTTCTTAGGTCAGAGGAGTGAAGAAGGAATGCGCTCTCCTTGATCAATTGCTGGTCTCACTAATGTCTCTCCTTTTGGCTGATTTCCTTTATTCATAGTCTTGGTTCATCTCTGCCTGCTATGCTATTCGTGGGGAGATTTTTTATCCTGACATGTTGCTGTGTGCATTTAGTATTTATTTAGTGTGAGGTTGCCTTCAAATTTGTGCCCTGCTTGCACATCCTTATCCTTCTTGTGTGGGGTTGAAAGTCTCACAGTAGGTTGGAATCTATGTGAAACCTTCATGTTATGCATTTGCTTTAGAGTAACGTTTTATTTAGTCCACTTACAACAATTTAATTTGAGTTAAATAATTCAGTCCAGCCTAAGAAGACAAGGTACAGAGGTGTCCAGTTCTGCGTGGACCAGCTGCAGCTTCATCCACTTGCAGGGTCTTCTTTCCCTCAGGTTGTCCCTCATTTTTCACATTTGTGGAGCTCCAGGTGATAGGGCTGCAAGGTCTCAGTAAGCAGACATGGGCATCCAAGCAAGTTATTATTTTCTTTTTTTTTATGAGTGAAGACCATTTCAGCTTTCCTTAAGGGGAGTCGTTTTGAGTCTCCTGAAGTCATTCACAAATTTTATTCCACAAGAAGACAAAGAAGATATTGTACTTTTCCTATCCAGGGAGTCCACCCTCCCCGAAGCTTTGCTGCCCTCTGCTTAGTGCAGTGGCAGATGGCTTTATGCAAATCACCCAGTTATTTTGGACATACTAAAAATCATCTTACATTAAGAGCAATTCTAGATGAGTGAAACTGCTGTGTTTCTTTGAAAATTTATCCATAGCTGGAGGGCAAGCCATCCTGACTGTCTTGACATTACTGACCCAGGAAGCTGCAGCCTCATACAGTCCCTGCCTTCTCAGTGACCTAGCATGTCCCCCACCCTGTTGCTCTCTGTATTTCCAGAGGTCCACTTGGCCATACAAAAAATTTGTTCAAGGGCTGTTTATTAGCCATCATTAAAGAGCTCAATATATACTCGGAAATGGCTAATATGCCGTCTTGGAATTGTGTGGCCAGACTGCATTATTACTCAATGTGTTTTTCATCTCTCCTTTACTAGAAAATATGCATTTGCCTAATTTTCTTTGTTAACCTTGTTGAAGTAATTCCTTTAAAATCTGGCACTTTTCCTTTCTCTTTTTCTCCTCCCCTCATCTCTCTAAACTTCTAGGTATTGACAGAACAGTCTTCCAGAACGGCTCTCAGCATCACTGAAGGTTTTTTTCCCCCCTTTCATCTCTTTTTCAAATAGCTTTTACCGTTTCATTCCTTGAGATAGTGAGAAGTGAAGAGCCAGAAAATAAGGGAAAGCCTTGATCGATTAGCCTCAAACTGTCAGCTGCATTGCTAATCTGAGATAAATGATTGAGTTCTGTGGCTCAAATGCCATGCTATGTCCTTTCTAGACATGCCACTGCAGATAACAAATCATTCCTGTCCTTTTGCTAAATAGTCACAGCGGCACCTTTACATTCTCATTCCCCTGTAGTAATGTTCATCTTTCAACTTTCTGCCACAAGCCCCCTTCTCCTTCTGGTGTAGAATTGTAAGGATTAAATGCTTAAGGAATCAGTTGCTGTAAAAAGTCCTTGGAAGGACAGATGTAAAGTGCAATCATGTGCTTCCTAGGACCTTTGCTGATTATTGTTTCCTCTGAGAGGGCACCTGTCTACAGGTTGGCAGCTAAAAGCATTAAGTCTAATCGTACTAAGAACACAGTTAAATAGCGTGCTAGTTGTGTGCCAGCAGCTGTGCTCAGTGCTTTGTACGTACAGTAATTCATTTGCAGATTGAACCACCATACCTAGTGGCTCTGATATATTTTTCAGGTTGAAAATTGGTGTCCTCATTTACCTTGGAGAGCAAAAAATCCCTATGAAGAAGCTGATCATAATTCATTGGTAAGTGCTTTTGGGAAGTAGGTTTATGATTTGTGTCTGATGCCAAATGATATTTGTAGAATCTTCTAGAAATGCCATCTGTAACCTACAACAATGGTAAAGTGAAGAATTTCTATCCCCAGTCCTGTGGAAGTTTGAGTGACCAAATCAGTCAACCAGTTGGCCTATATTTTTTGAGCAGTTCTCTGACAGCTCCTAAGTGACATGAAGTAAGACCTGGAGCCAGATATGGAGGCACTCTGTGATCTAATAATGGTGATGGTTATTAATAATAACCACATCTGTGTAAACACTGATATATAGGTCCATGGAAGTTGATGAGGAAATGGCGATCTCAGCCCTCAGGGTTTAGGAGAGATTGCAAAGAGCTGAATTTAAAATCATGGGTGAGTTTATACTAGATCAAGGAAAGAAAGGTGTCTGTGTGAGGAGAAGAGATACAGTGCAAGGGTGTGGTATTTCAGGGGTTTAGGCATGGTTCCGTGGAATAACATTAATAGGGTTTTGCATGAATTGTGGCAAAGATGAGATTGGGAAGGAAGGCAGGGGCTGTGAAAGGCTTTCTGTGCCACATCAGAAGCTTAAGTCTTTATTCTTTAGACCAGGGATCAGCAACTTTTTCTTTAAAAGGCCAGATAGGAAATATTTCATCTTTCCAGGCCTTGAGGTCTCTGTTCCAACTACTTAATTCTGACCTTGTAGCCCAGAGAGCAGCCATAGGCAAATATGTAAATGCATGGGCGTAGCTGTGTTCCAGCAAACCTTTATTACAAGAACAGGTAGGTAGCCAGGAGGATTTGGCCCAAGAGCCATAGTTGACTGACTCATGCTATAGACCAGGGGAAACTTGGGAAATAATGTTGAACCAAGAAAAGACATGATCAGACGAGTGTTTAGAATGAGTTATGGTGACTGCTGAAAGATGAAATCAACCGGTTTTATTTAGATGTTACCTGAAGTAAACAATAGTGTTATTTTTCTGTATTTCAGTCACTGGTTGTAGCCAGCTATATTATACAAATGTTCTTAGATTTTTAAGTTTTTGCTGCCTGAATTTTACATTTCATTCAGCTATGGTAGGAAAATGGCTTTTAAATTCCTTAGAAAATAATGACTTTTTGTTTGTTTTGGACTGGAACAAAACTAAAAGATGAGCATTTACTTCCCTACTTAACTCTGTAGACAGCATAAGGCTTTTTTGGCAGCCTACACAATTACAGGTACCCTGTTAAGAATTGACATCAGTTTTCCCAGGCATTAGCTGCCTTGCAAGAGATCCAAGTGGAGTATAAATTCGGGTGCAGGAATTTCAAGGTACATGAAGCATGCTCACTGTATTAAAAAAACCATTTTAACATAGCTCAGGGCTTTGCAATGACTGTGCTGCCTTTCTCAATTTCTAATTTTTTAATGATGTCCCTTGCAGCAGATCAGCAGTCAGTGGCCTTTGCTTCAATTTGCAGTCATAGGACCTTAAAGTAAAATTGAGCAGACAAGCCTCACTTTTGAAGCCCTGTGTTTAATTGACTGTCTTTCAAGTTTCCAAATGTCACATCATGAAAACCATTATGCTTTCTGACTTCTTATCTTCTATTCTTTTTTATTAAATTCCTGTTTCTAGGCAGAAATTCGTACAGATTTTAATACTCTCTACAGTATGATGAAAAAGCATGAAGAATTCCGGTGGATGAGACTAAGGATCCGGCGAATGGCTGATGCATGGATCCAAGCAATCAAGTCCCTGGCAGAAAAGCAGAATCTTGAAAAGAGAAAGCGGAAAAAAGTGAGCTTCTGATTAATTCAGTTCAGTTAGATGCCAGTGGTGTGTTTTTGTTTTCTTTTTACAATTTGATTTTGCTTGGAAACAAGACTTAAGAGAAATGTTATGTCTCAAAATGATACTCCCTCAGGGTGAATCTGCTCAGTTTCTTGGACAACCATTTTTGGGCTTTTCTTCTCCCAGTTACAGTCATCTTCCTTAGCAGGGACTGGCACACGAGTTCCTTGGGTGGAGCCAAGCAGAATACTAGCCTGTCAGATTTTCCTTTGAACCATATGACTGTCTTTCTCAGTGGCATGAAAACTTAACTTTCTTGTCTTTACCCGAATACAGTCTTTGAGAACTGCCCATGACATCATCATGACAACTTCATAGTTTTGTTCTTTGTCATTTCTGGAGTTTGGGCACTTGATGAGTCCCATTTCTGTTCTGTTTGGTGAGTGCATCTGCTTATGTTCCTGAGACAGAGATGCTATGAATTAAATTTGAGCCAATTTTTTGAAGTTCATGGGGAGATGTTAGAAAACCTCAGAAATACCACTGAGCTTGGAAGATCTTCTGTCCTATTAGTAGTGGATGAAATGGCCATGGCTTTAGTTGAACTGCTCTGAGGATGAATAACTGAGCAAATAAATAATCTGTTCCCATATCTAAAAATAAATTAAAAATTAGTTTCGTATTCCAAATGAGACTAATTTGATACCCTCAAAAAAGAAAAGTACAGAAACTTGCAAAACCCGGAGTCACAGTTTGGTGGCTCAGTTTTGCTCAATTCCTTTGAGTTTATGAGACAGCAGGACCAACTGCCCTGGCACCAGACAGTCATCTATTGAAGAACAGATGGTCAGAAATGCAGATGGGCTGTAAAAATACAGAAAGAGTATTTTTATATAATCCTATGTGGTAATCTCCAGTATATATTGTTAAATGAAGAAATATTGTTAGATGGGGAGTAGTGAGCATTATTTTTTTAAAGGGAGGGAGAATTTATGTATCTGTATCTGTACCTATATTTATGCCTATAGATATATACACACATGAATAATATGCAGAGATGCTTATTCATATTTTTTAAGAAGAATCATAAACCATGAAATTAAAAGGAGATGGGTGATAGTGATAGTCACAACAGTGCAAATGTACTTAATGCCACTGGATTGTACACTTATAAATGGTTTAAATCATAGATTTTATGTTCTGTATATTTTACCACAATAAAAAAAATTCAAAAAAGGGAAGTCGAAGTAGCATGGAGGCAACAGGTAGAGAAATTAGACTTCTCTGAATGTATCTTAATTTGTAGATTTGATACTAGAATCATTTTACATAGTGTAAAATAAAATTTAATTACAAAAAAAGCAATACCTAAAAATCACAAGGAAAATAAAACAAATGAACTGACGTGTATCCAGTTTTACCATAAACACGCAAAAGAGGATGATTCTTAGTGACTAGGACACGGTTAAGTTCAGCATTTCCAATGGGATATCAAAAAAGGAAAAAACACTGCAAAAATATCATAAAAGAAGTTTTACTAATCATATGGTCAGTGTACTGGAATAAAGCAAGTGAGTAATTGTTAGTGTCCCTGAGAAGCGGTTACTTTCAGGGTGGGAGAGAGGAAATACAGATGTAGGATGGATAATGTTATGTAAAGGCACTATAATCCCGAGTTTGAATTGTGATTACTGATGTGAACTCCTGATTTATTTTATCCTTGAGGAAAATAAGTTTCCAGCTCTGTCCACTGAGAAATGATATACATAGTGTATAAACTGGAAAAGCCTAAGCACGAGACTTTGATCTTTACATACCATTTCCACTGAATGGTATGAGAGGTTCTTGGAAAAATGGCTAAGGAAGATCTGAAACAGAAGTTGTACATGATGAACTTGGAACACCTTGTCATCCTAGGGAGCAAAAAACTATCAAAGACTACAGGGTTGTGTCAAAGAACTTACAAGCCAACCTGAACAAGCCTCTGTTGGCCATGATAGGACAATTTAATGATTAGTAAGGATAGTAAGTGGCATTTATTGAAACACATCAAATATACCTATGATTTTATTTATAAAACCTTTATGGTCATTATTACTTACAGTAGGCTAAAGAACAAATTTGTTACTTTGAAATTGGTAAATAAAGGGAAAGAATTAAGTATTTGCCTGGCTTGTTCTATGTAAGCTGTACCTCAGAATAATGAAATAGTTGATGAAGGTAGCTTCTCTTTATAATAAAGTATTCCAGCTAATAAATGCAGAAGGAATGATAGAATAGCACCATTTTGCAACACCTCATGGATGAATGCATCTAGTTAGTGATCACCAGCAGCTGCTAACATGACAAAATAGAGACATCCAGGCATTGTCCCCACCAATGGAAGTCCTCAGCGCCACGTATGGAGTAGTATTGCCAGAAAAATCAAATATTCATTTGATCATGTATACAAGTAATTACTAATTTACCATAAATACCAGGGACAGAAGAATCTGTTACACACTCAGCCCCCTCTCAAGTGTGAGAAACTCTATTAGAGATGCAACCCAATTTATGTGACAAATAAATTACAGTCTCTCCCCCAACCCTCCCATTGAAGATCAGGTACTACAGTATGTTGGAGAAGGTTGGAAGATACGTGAGGCAATTATAATTTATGCACTTCCTCTGACATCTGACTCCAATAACTGTGCTGGAAAAAAATAAGGGACAGTTGAAGAAGTGTAAACATTAGCTGGATAATGGATGATATTAAGGAATTAACAGGTATTTTAGGAGTGATAATGATGTTATGGTTATGTTTAAGTGAACATTTGTTTCTTTTTGAGATCCAAACTGAAATACTTACAAATGAAAGGATACAATGTCTGAAATTTGGTTCAAGATAAGCTATAGGGGGTTGAGAGAAAATGAGGGTGTACATTAAATAAGAATTGTCCCATGTTAATAATTGTTGACATTGCGTGATTAGAACTGACTATATTGTCACGTCATCTTTTGTATGTGTTTCAAATTTTCCATGTTATAAGCTTAAAAATACCCCAGCTGTGGAGAAAAGCCCAAGACTATTAAAAGATATTTTATTGTCCTAGCTTAATCTCATTTAAGTCTGATTTTCCAAATATAGCCTGCTTTTTATACGGTATTTCTCTAAAATAACAGTGGAGAACCATTTCCTTCTATTCTTTGTCCCTGCTAGAAAAACCGCTTACCCCATATTGCGATTTCATTAGAAAGTAAACATGACTTGAGAATTGGTTGACTGCTTTTTGGTGTGTTACCATGGAGTTTGTATGTGGTTCAAAGGGATCTTCTTCTTTGTGTTTTTTCAGGTCCTCGTTCACCTGGGACTCCTGACTAAGGAATCTGGATTTAAGATTGCAGAGACAGCTTTTAGTGGTGGCCCTCTCGGTGAATTAGTTCAGTGGAGTGATTTAATTACATCTCTGTACTTACTGGGCCATGACATTCGAATTTCAGCTTCACTGGCTGAGCTCAAAGAGTAAGGAGATTACTTTTCAATTTTAAAATCAGAACACAAAAAAGAAATTGTAAACTCTTAAAGCCTTCTATTAGTGTATAATTTCTTGTGGAGGAAAATGAAAGTGATAATTCACTAAACAGGAGATAAGAAGATTATTTTCAGGAGCTAAATACATACACTGTGAAAAGGATAATATGTTTTCATTGTAGCTCTCGGCTCCAGAGGCTTCACAAATGAATGCCAGAAAATGCAAACTAAGGAGCTTATTCTTTGCTATTACAGGTGCTTCCAACATCTGCAGCACAAAACATTATTGACTTTCCTAATTCCCTGTCTCTTGCTGAAATTCATACCATTCCCTACTCAAAATCAAGCTTTCTAAATCTTAGAACAGGGCAGGTTCCTGTTTATAATTTAATTTGGATAGAGTGAGTTTTCAGTTAGCCAACTTTCAACTCTGAGTGTGTTAACCACTTGGATTTTCTATTTCTCTGAAATTTGCTTCTAGCTCTAGCCCTCTCTTAATCCCTTTTAGATTGTCACAGCTGGCTAAGCAGGAATGCTTAGAGCCCCTTCACTCCTTCTGGATGACTGCGCGTGGAGACTTTCTGCCCAGCAGCCAAATTGTCATGTTGCACCGTGTTAGCGTTCCAAAAGAAATATCTTGAATGAATATTCTAGAGATGGAAGGAATGTTAAAACAAAATATGGCCCACCCTGCTCCTACTTCATTGTATAAGACATGGACACCCAGAGAGGTCACTTGTATTAGGTCCAAGGTCCCTGCCTGATCAGTGGCAGTATTGAGATGAAAGCAGTAATATCAGGAAGATAACAGGGGCCATCAATGTGAAATGATTCCATATGTTGAAAGTGTGATAAGGGTGATTATAGCAGCAGTGTTAACACTTATTGATGACAATAGCATTGGTGATGACTATTCACAGCTAACATTTGTTGAGCACTTACTGGGCATTAGATACTAAGTAATTTACATGATTTTGCAAATTTAGTTCTTAGTACAAACGTGGAAGTAGGTGCTATTGCTTTCTGCCTTTTAAAGATAAGGAAACTGAGGTTCAAACCAAAAAGGAAGTTGTTCAAGGTCACATGGAGAGTACATGGGAGAGCCAGGATTTGAGTCCTGTGTCTGTCTGACTTCCAAGCCCATACTCTTGACTACTGTACTGCATTGCTCCTTTCAGATCTAGACAAACTTGGTGTCTTCTGAACCTCAATCATTACCCTTATCCTTTTAGCATGCTGCCTCCTGCTTGCTCTAAAACACATTGGGTGCACAACCTATGGAGTAGAGACATTCATTCTTTCAGTGCTTTCCATGAGCTGGTTCTTGGTATGGGATATACAGAGATGAACAGCATGTGGTCAGGAGGTGCCAGTCTTGATAATTACAGCTAATACATTGCATAATCATTACACTAAGTATAGTGTGGTTAGTACTAACTGAGGTGTGGCTGCTAGAATGTAAGCATAGGGATACTGAAACTGTGAGTATTATTCACCACTATGTATTTAGCACCTAGAATAGTGCCTTGTGCACAGTGGATGCTCCTATTTATTGAACAAATGAGTGAAGGGATGAATGAATGAGTGGGTGGGTGGACAAATAGAGCACTCTTGGAGCTCCAGGGAGAAGTGTTCCCTAGGGAGGTCAGAAAAGGCATGTTAAGGATCTACCAGGCAGAAAATTTGTTGATGAAGAAGTCTGTAGAGGTCTTTAAGCACTGGTGAGAAGTCCAGATGCATTTTATTTAAGAAAATAATTGTGGAGGCAGCATAAGAGTGGTTCCCAAACATGCCTGCATGTTAGAATCAACTAGAAATCTTTTTAGATGCTTAATGCCTGATGCATAATCCCAGGCTAATTAAATCACAACCTTTGGGGTAGGACACAGGCTTAACTCTCTTTTGGTGCACAATTCGGTTGTGTTGACAGAGTTGGGAACCACTGAATGTAGGCGGACCAGGAATCAGCACAATGGCGCGTGGGCCAAACGCACCCCTCTGTTTGTTTTTGTTAATACTAAGTTGATTGAACACAGCCACAATTATTTATGTATTATCTATGACTACTTTTAATCCCCAAGGGCAGAGTTGAGTAGCTGTGACTCATGGCCTACAAAGATGACAGTGTTTCCTATCTGGCTCTTTACAGAAAAAAATTTCATATTCTTGGGAAGAAATTGGCTATACAGAACCTAGCTCTTTCGGAAGTGCAGAGGAGAGGAGAAGGGTGCCCGAAGTGGTGGCAGTGTGGAGCTAAAGCAGAGTACTGTGGATGAGTCTTGTCCTTTGGAGTAGGATGTCCGTAATTTGGTGAAGGATTGTTATTGCCATGAGCAGGGATAAAATGCATCCATGATGACAGGTTTCTGGGTAAATGGCAGTGTGGTTAGTTTAGTTGTTATTCACTCCCACATGTGAAGTGGGTATACAATCAAGTATGTAGACTCTCAGTGCAAGGGTGGGTGTGTATGGACAGGCGGGTGAATGAGTGGATTGAAGGACAGGTAACTAAGAACTATAAACCATAGTGGCAGGTCTGTAATGCAGTCTGGTTCCCAAGGAAAAGTTTGAGAAAAAAATAGAGAAAAACTTAAGTAATAGTACAAGACAGTATAGAAAGACGTTTATGTTGTGGAGACTAGAAACTGAAGACTAAATTTAGGAGGTTAGAGCTAGAGAAATAAACAGGCTATGTGGGAGAAACTGATAGTCACTGAGTACCTAGCATATATTAGGTACTTCCATTTCAGTACCTCCTTTAGTCACCCAGAGAGCCCCGGAGAGGTTGCTGTCTTATTTTCTCTGTGCCCAATCCTGTTTTGTGGTAGTTTGCATGAGGATGAGGTAAGAGTCAGTAACCTGCCTAAGATCTCCCAGCTGCTGGTTAGTGAAGACAGATTCAGACCCAGATCTCTCTTGGTTTCAAAGGTGTGTTTGTATGCCACTACTTGCCTTTGCAAGAATCAGAATTCAGGGCTCTGGATGGGCCTTGATGGGTGGGTAGAATTTGGGCAAGCAGTGGATTGGGAAGGGCCATACCATTGGGAAGGATGTTTATTTGCTGTTGAAGTTACTAAGTGTAGTACCTTGAAGTAAATCATTTTTCTTTTTTCCTCTCTTCTGCCTTTTCTCTAGAATAATGAAGAAGGTTGTAGGAAACCGGTCTGGCTGCCCAACTGTAGGAGACAGAATCGTTGAGCTCATTTATATTGATATTGTAGGACTCGCACAATTCAAGAAAACTCTTGGACCTTCCTGGGTTCATTACCAGTAAGTAATACATGGCTGTGAAGTTTTTAGAGTTTTTTTATATTTTTGAATAAGGGTTACATGGTTGCAGGCAGAAAAATCTTATCAAATATAATCTTTTGAACTGTGTAGAATATGTTTCTCATTCCTAATTGAAATTCAGATTTTCCACAGTGACTTTTTGCTTTCAAGGGCTATTCATTATTTTCATTGATTTCTTTTAAGAGTAGAAAACAAATGTCCAACCTCCTCTTTACCTTCCCTAATGCTTCACATTCTGCTCTCCGGGCTTGCCTACACCAATCTCATTTATTTAATTAAGTAGCAATTTGGACATTATCATTTCTGTGTTCCTCGGGATGACTCACTTCTCTCTCCTTTTCCCTCGTCAGTATTCCTATGATTTTTGGAAGACAAAGCTGTGAATACCTTGTCTGAATGCAGAGGTCTTGCACTTCCTAAGAAAAGACTCATGCTTAGTAAGACCAGAGTGCAGGTGTTAATTCTGCACACAATCTTTATTCTTCAGCAGAAGAGTTCAGTGTTTCCCTGGGTGTGGGTTTGGGACCATGACTTAGTAGTTGCAATGATTTTACTAGGTAAAATCCACCATGTGTTTCTTTTGCATTGCTGACTGACATTGAGTTATATAATGAAGTTCATCAATCTTTGCTTTTCTTCCAATCTTTCTGAAAAAGAAAAAGGCCTAGCTTGATGCTTCTACACTTTCAACCCTAACATCTGCGTGAATTTTTAATAAAATAAAAGTAGCTGTAAATTTGGACCTTAAGCAGGCAAAAATATCTAGTTTGAATTTAATGATACTTTTTAAAAAAAGAAATGTACCATTTTGTTATGTTCCATTATTTGCAGTTGATACTGGCTTTTATTAATGGTCTCTAAATGATTCCAATAAATTTAAATACATTTTATCTAATGGGGTCAATAGTACAGAAATTTGGGTAAAAATCATAAGTTAGTGCCAGCTTTACCAACTGATAATAAATGTTAACCTGCAGTTTGAACCAACTTCCTAAAAGAACAGTCTGAAAAACTTTTCAATGAGCATGACCTAGAAATTCCTCCATGTGTTTCTTTTCCATTGCTATTGGTAAAGAGATATCTTAATGCATTCTTTTAACTTAACTAATAAGTGAATCCCTAATGGCCTGGACTAGGTCTATTTCGTGTCAGCTTATAGCTTAATATTACTAACTTTATTATTTATAGTTTAATATTATTTTAATATTATTAACTTTATTAACAAGATTATGTCAGATTGGAAGTCCTTTAGCAATTCAAAAGAAATGAGAATTCTAAGTATTAAGAATCTTCTGCAAAACATAAAGGTGGGTAAACACCCATTGTCTGAATTTCCTCACAATTTTCTTTCCAATAGCAAATTTTTTTCCCTGAGTAGTGAAATGCTTGTGGACAGAGGGGAAAGATGATTGAGAAGACACTGTGTGCATTTCATTTCTTTTTGGATGCAGCTTCACATAAAAGCAAAATAAAAATCTTGGTTTGGGCCAGGATAGTACTCCACCTTCTGCATCAGGTTTATCCTGTTTGATTTTTTCTTGAAATCTTCCTAAATAACAGGCCATCACATTTGTTCTCAGTCATGTGGAAATAACCATCTTTCTTCTTGGTTAATAAGCCATGTCAGTAAATAAACTTTTTTTTTCTTTTTAGCTACAGCATTAAAAAAAAAAAATTGGAAGGCAGAGTCACTGTTCTCTGGCTTTTGTGAATGGCAGACATCTAATAAATGTGCAGCAGAAACTGGGCATTAAGGACATCTCTAGACTCACATGCCATTAAGGAGGGCTTTTTGGGTGGGAAAATGTTCTCAGTGGTAGCATTTAGGTAAGTTAAAAAGGATGATTTCATTATTAAAATGGTCACCATTGATTGGTATTTGATTCTTGTTGGATGACAAGGCACCATCTTGGGATTTTATGGAAGAGTGTGTTGTCGATCTCCCCTTTAATAAATTATCTACATTAGTGAGATTAACTGGTAGGAGGTCTGTAGCCTGAAATCTGTGATATGATGAAGCTAAGATTTCATCAAAAGGCCAAGGAGGTCCTAGAGAAAGTTTCTTTACCATTTCTTTCCCTTTTGAAGATTAGAAATGACTGGGGCTCTCTGTATTCATCTTGGTTGATGGTAGATGGTATGAGTTCCATTAAACATAAAGTTACCATCTGATCTTAATTTAGGAGCAAACTTTCAGTCCTGTTGATCTTGAAAAAATATTCATAAATGCTTATCTAATTTTTGTAGGGACCGAGGAAATTCAGTTAAGCATTTATTAAATACCTACGTGTAACTAGTATGTTCCTAGGTGCTGTAAGACTCATACTCACTTGCTTTCATATGAGGTCTTAGCTGAACATTGAGGACAGACAGAAAAGTTAGAGAAAAGTAGTCCAAGAGAGACTATGTTTTACATCCAACTCCAAATGAGAAAGTAGGTCCTGGCAAGGAGGTTGTGAGCATCGTCCCATAATAGTGTGTGGCTGCGAGCTAAGAGAATGTTCCAGGAGTCTAGTCTTTGGCATTGCTACAGCGATCCCTGTCAGAAGGTGGCCAGCTGCCGCAGACAGCAAAGCAAATATCTTTCTAAGTCATCAGTCTATTCCTGATGCTCCATGCACACAAAAGACATTAGAGGAACTGCATAAATATTAACAACACAAACACAGTTCCAAAACACACAGATGTGGAAAGTGATTGAAGAGGAAAACTATAGTGTGAAGCCTCCCCTGTAGTAGCTAGAGACCAGTCTTTTGCCTCTGGTTTATAAAACAAACCCCACAGATAGGCTTAAAAATAGGCAATTCCCAAACCTCAGCCTCAAGCCTGTAAGGATGTAGAATCGCAAGTTTTTGAGACATCCGGTCACGCATTGCACAGCTGTGCGTTGGGAAGAAGGCCATCACAGAGTTTACGTGAGGTGGTGTAGGAGCCCAGGCTTCCAGGAGGTAGGCTCCTGCCAGGCATCTCTCCTCCTCAGGTTTGTTTTAATTACCCAAATTTAAAATAAAACCAATAAAATGCAAGTTAAAATAGAGCCACCAGTGAAAGAAAGCTAGAGAAGAATGGAGACTGTTAGAGCCCATTGCAAATTAGTGGAAGCAGCCAAGCCTTCAAGGGAAAAGTTCCTTACGCCAGGGGAGGCCTGTTGCTCCCTGCGGTGCCTGCACAGGGTGCTCTAATCTTTGAATCTCAGCTGCAGTTCTCGGGCAGGAGCTGAGTCCCCCAGAGCCCCGCCTGTCAGTGGTCCCTCCCTGTTCTCCTTCCTCTGGCAGTGACCTTCTGCAGAGTTGTCACTGTCCCCCCTGCTGTTTTTTGGACACTGCAGAAAATATACTGCCTCCAACCATTTGCTTCCGTATCTTGCTTTAAAAAAGAAGTTAAGAAAGAGTTACTTAATGTACAAGTTTTTAAATGGATAGTTTTTAATTAAGACTTTCTTAATTAAGTTACATCAAAAAAATTCAAGTTAAGGAATAAGAATGTGTTATTAAGAGAAAAAAAGAATGCCCTGAGTTATTAAAAGATCAGGGAAAGCATGCATTGGTCAGTAATGTGGGTCACTAAATCTCTTTTTCCTGGACTGTGGGCTCCCATTTCTGTCCACCTGTTTGTTGCCAGACTGATGACTGTTCTTGGTGATATTGTGAAAGTTGTCACTATGATGACAACATGTTCCCTGAGAGCCATGGAGGAGTCCAAAACAAAGGAACTGAGTGTGTACTTCACTTTGTAGCCATGACCCACTTTCTGTCCACTCTGCCTTTCCTCTTTTCTTCTCTTCCTTGTCTAGACAACTGGTGGGGATTTCTAATGAGAAAATCATCATACTAGATGACAATTTACATTTTCTGAAAAATCCAATTGCTGTTTGGTTTTATTTTTCTTTATCACATGTTGACACAGAAACAAAAATTGAAAGTGACTTCTTTGTAGTGGAAAAGGGGGGAAAGAAACTGAGTCTTTGCCATCATCTGATTGTAAAATGTGGGCTTTAATATGTATTTACTTTTATGCTTATTAGTCTAGATTTTTATTGGCCAGTCATGAACTAAATTCACATCATTGTTTTGAGCATTAGTGATGAAATAAATGTAACCAAAAATCAGTGAATTCTGTTTCTGTATTCATTCCTTTCTTCCAATTGATCTTCCTTTGTGGGCTCTAACGCAGAAATCTGCAGGCTATTTCTGTACAGGGCCTTATAATAAATATTTTAGGCTTTGCTGCCTATTTGGCTAACTTGAAAACAATAAACAGTTGGGTGTGGCTATGTTCAAATAAAACTTTATTTTTGAATGCTAAAAATTGAATTTCATGTAATTTTCACATGTCATAAAACATTTTTTTTCAACTATTTAAAACATAAAGATCATTCATAGTTCAGAGACCACACAAAAACAGACAACAGACCAGATTTGGCTGACCCTGTTCTAATGCTTTGGTGGAACAGCCAAATAAACATCTTTTATTTTACTTCTTCAGGTTCTGAAAGAAAGCAGTAATGTTTACCGTCCAATACATAAAAATCATCACTGCCTATTGAGTAAGATTCTAAACTTTGTCTGAAATAAAATACTCCTGTTAAAGGATGAAAATGTCGAATGATTGTTGAAAACAAAAGGGTAAACCAAGTGCTTTAAGCAGCATAAACCTCCGTCTTTGCTGAGGCTGCTGTGACAGAATACCGCAAACTGGGCAGCTGAGAAACCACATTCACTGCTTACAGTTCTGGAGGCTTGGAAGTCCAAGATCAGGGTGCCAGCATGGTTGAGGAGGGCCCACTTCTTGATCTCAGACTTCTCGCTGTGTCCTCATGTGCTGGAGGGGACCAGGCAGCTCTCTGCTCTTTTATGAGAGCGCCAATCTCATTCATGCTGGCTTTACCCTCGTGACCTAATTGCCTCCCAAAGGCCCCACCTCCATATACCACCACCTTCGGAGGTTAGGATTTCAACTTAATGAATTTTGGGAGGGCATAAACATTCAGACCATAGCAACCTCTAAAAATGGTTGCTCTTTGTTTCTTCAACAACCACTAATCAGGTACCACTGGATGCTCAGCCCTGGCTATGGGTACAGCAGTGAACACGGTAGTCTGCAGTTCCAGCTCTCATGGAACTTTCTATTTTGCTGGCATTTGAGTGATCTTCTGTGATGAGTAAACTACTATGAACATATCATGTCTCCTGTGTAAGAGCTCAGGCTCAAAAGGCACACATAGAGAGATGTTTGTTGTATACAAGCTATTCTAAAACCTCTCAACTTCCTGCCCAGAGCATTTCTAGTTAAAAGTGTTTGCCCACTCGTGGTAGTCCCTGAGAGAGGGGTTGGAGCTTTTACCTTTCGAACGCTGGGGTCAAGGTCGAAGGTTTACCTGCACTGCCTTTTCCTTGCAGGTGCATGCTGCGGGTCCTGGACTCATTCGGCACCGAGCCAGAGTTTAACCATGCTAACTATGCCCAATCAAAAGGCCACAAGACCCCCTGGGGAAAATGGAATCTGAACCCACAGCAGTTCTACACCATGTTTCGTGAGTATACATGTTTGACCTCTGATTTCCAGAATGCCACCAAAGACCAATGGGAAAATAATTAGACCACTGTGTATTTTGGCTTATGATTCCCAGGACCCTTAGCTATAGAAATGTGTGCTATGGAACCTGGCCCTTGAGAGTAACTGAAGGTTTGTTTTGGTATTATTAATTGGAGTTGAAAGGCCATCTGAGCATTTTGTGAAAAGCCAGATATGCTCTAGACAAAAATGTTCAATGTGAAGCATCCCTGGAAACCATTTGGGAAAGGGCTTTGGGTGACTGGATTGGCAGGCACTAAACACACAGATGCTGTTTCGAGTCCACTTGATGACTGACAAGGAGTAAGGTCTTTTGTGTGGATACATTTTCCAAAAAATTAAATCTAAATTATTTAAGCGCCAAACTTTGTAAAGAAAAACATTAGCTTTTAAAAATGAAGCTACTTTAAAGTCTGTTTCATACTTTCGTGGCTTCTTTTAACACTGAGCCCAGAGTGAAAACCCACCTTCTCTTGCTCACATGGTGCCACTGGTGCTTGTTTAGGTGGTGTAGTGGACACCCTGAAAGGTGGTGGACTAACTGGTCCATCTGTGGCCTCGGGGCGTTTTTCTGTAGCTTGCTTTCCCCACGCTCACCATTTCTTACTGCTGTGATCCATTTACCTGCACCTCACTGTATATGGCATGTTAGGTGACAGATGGCTCGTCAGCATGGTAATTAGCTGAGGACTATGAAGGCAAATACCATATTTGATTGTGTTCGTGTGAAATTAAATTTCTTGTTTGAGTCAGTAGCCCTTGGCAATAAGGTAAAGTCCTGTTCTGGAAATGATAGGCCACATGAGTTAAACAGTTCATTTGCATGCCCAACTTGGAGAATTCCCATTTTCCAAAGTTATCAGGATAATTTTAGTCCAGAGGTTTCCATCCTAGACTTCATATATGAGATGTGAATCTGTTTCCTTTTTAAGGCCCAAGGGACCCCTGCCCTGCCTTTTCCCTGTATGGTTGTCCTGCCACCAAAGATGTGAACATCTACAGTGTCTCAGTGTCACTAAATGTAACAGGAAACACATGGGACTAATCCCTGGGTATGAGGTGTGAGAGGAGATATGGCAGATTGGTGGAGCAGGGGCAGGTGATTTTAAAAGTCAGCTTCATGTTTAAATGTTCTTTTTAGCCCAGAAAGATTTGTGAGAGTGTGTTATATGCATGGTAAACATTATTATTGTGCCTGGAGCTGTATCATCCTGTTACTGCAACCTGTCCCTGGGGCACAGTTTAGGAGACAAACTAATATATGGCATGTTAGGCGACAGATGGCTGGTCAGCATGGTAAGGAATGATTAGACTTAGCCTTTGGTTTGACTTTACTGTATAACCCTGAGGGGCTGGGATGATAAAACAGGTGTGTTTTATCAATTGGAAAAATGTTTGCTGCTCTAAAATACCTGAAATGGCCTGGATG
Organism: Manis javanica; assembly: GCF_040802235.1. Taxonomy (NCBI): domain Eukaryota; kingdom Metazoa; phylum Chordata; class Mammalia; order Pholidota; family Manidae; genus Manis; species Manis javanica. The sequence goes on from NC_133162.1 coordinate 104,038,509, forward strand.
ATAGGCTATATGTATCCCCTCCATGAGTTGGTATTTCTCAATATTCAGGGAGTAGAAATAGGAAGCTCTTTCAGAAAATACAAAATTCTCTTTTGGAATGTTATAATTCAGTCCTGGAAAAACCTATTTTGTTCCCCCTAACTGGGGGCTTTCAGAAATGTTGGTTGATTGAAATAAAAGAAATACAGAGCTTAGCATGTAATTAAATATGAAAACAGATTAATTCCTATTAATCTGGGAATAGAGTAAGTTTCCTAACTGACTCAGAATTCACCATAAATTGGAAGGAAAATTGGTACATTTGACTGCCTTTAAAAAAACCTGTATGCAAAAAGAACAACAATTAATACCATAAGGAAATCCTACTGCAGAGGACAAATATCACTAATACATAGAGCTTCTAAAAACTGAAGAAGTTCTACAATCTGAAAAGAGAATGGGCAAAAGCTACAGCTAGTTCAGAGAAAAAATAAATTTATTGCCCCATGATATAAAAACAATAAACTCATAATAATAATAACTCATAACACAGAAGTCTCAGATTATACCAAGATGTCAAATCCCACATATCTGAAAATGCAGTAGCATAGCTCTTCCAGGAGGGAAGCTCAGGGAATTGTTTTTTCCTCCCTAATGGTGAGAATGCAGCAGGTACTAACTCGTGTTTGTCACCATCTAGCAGAACTCCCAATGCATCTTTCTTTGACCGAGCAGCTGATATCTAGGAATTTATCCCAAAGATAAGGGAGCAAAAGTAAGAAATGGCTTGTGCATGAGGCCATGTATTGTGGCACTGTCTATAACAGGGCAAGACTGGAAATAACCCAAATGTTTATAACAGGGCACTGAGTGAGAGAGTGAAGTTCAGTGTCACTGTAAAAGGGGTGAGGAAGGTCTCCAGAGCTCTGGAGGGAGATGTCTAGTGTATATAAGTGATCAAAACCAAAGTGCAAGGCAACATGCAGAGTTACTCTTCCTATATAAGAAGGATATGGAGGAAGAATATGTGTATACATTCGTGGACATGAATTTGCTTGTATTTTCAAAAGAAAGAGTGGAAGAATAAATAAGTTGATAAAAATGATTACCACTGTAGGGCTTTAGGAGGGGTGTGCAGGGTCAGGAATAGCAAGGGGAGGCTTTTTAACATACCTTATTTTGACTTTGGAACCATGTAAATATTTGACATCATTTAAAAAGAAAAATCAGAAGGAAAGCATTCAATGAAAACTGGTGACAGGTTGAAAAAAATGAAACAAACCCAGTGATGTGTCAGGCTGGTATTAATCTCTTGCACAGAGAAAATTATTATTTCTAGCGACTTTAAGACACAATCTTTGGACTGTACATGTAAAGCAGGAAATAATAATATTGTTATTTGAACCCACTGTAGGTATGCTCTAAGAACTAAGATTATCAGTATACAAGAAGGGGGAGTCCTTTAAAGAATTTGGCCATAATCTGCAGCTTGAATGGGAAATATCAGTATGAACTTATTTTTGCTCTATAAAAAGGAAATGTTTCCTAATTCTGTACTTCTCAAAGGATCAAAAGTAAGGACAATCCAGTAGCAAGGAGTATCCTTAGCACTCAGATTGGGATTTCCTACATAACTTGCCCGCAAAAGGAACTTCCTGCCCAGATGCATAGCTGATTCCAAGTCTAGGGCAGAAAACATAGGTCATCGTGGCATACCAGGAAGAAGGAAGCTGAGAAGCACCCCTGGGCTGGAGTCAGAGGGCACAGGAGCCGAAGATGGGGTAGTTTGAGCATCAAAAATAGTGAGTGACTGCAGTGGCTTTCAGTAAAAACAGTAACAAATAATCTATGAGTCCAGAATGATACTCCAAACAAGAAAAGCCCACAAAATCAATCGGTCACCTTTGCAAATGGCTAGGATACCATTTCATTACTCTGAAAAATAAAGGGAAGGGATCTGGCTTTGATCCTGCATTTCTAGGATAAATTGTATTTAAGATAATCAAATAGTTGATAAGGGAAAGTTGTTCATCATGGAGAAATCACAGCTAATAAATGCAAAGGGAATGAAGAATTAGAAAATCAGCATTTTAAAACTCCTAATGAGACAGTGGACCAGGTGGGGATTGCAAATGGCTGCTAAATCCATCAAGTAGCAGCTTGATGGAAGACTTCCTGTCTTGAATGGAGGCAATAGGGAAATAAGCAGTTTGAGACCTTTTCCATGTTGAGATGTGTTTGGGCTGGAGAATTTGCAGCAGAAAACAGTGACTCCTGCTTCCCTGAGCCTGCCCACAGAGAATTTGGGGCCATGCTTGAGAGAGGGTCCTTACTTCCCCCAGGACAAGGGGGTGGGGTCCACTCCAGCCTCCTCATTCCCACAGACTCTCTCATTTCCTTGCTCTTTCGTTCTAGTGGTATGAAGTAGTAAGAAGAAAATGTCAGAAGTTATATTTATTTATTGTTAATTTTTTTAAATGAAATTTACTGGTACGTAATATATGGGCTGATAGAAATGATCATATAAATATGTACATGCATATAAATATGTACTTGCATATAAATATGTGAAAGGAAAGAAGAGATGTGAACTCACCCTGACAGGGACCCCTGTGTTCTGGCCAGCAGAACAAAGAAGGTGTCTCTTACAGGCTAAGAGGCTTTTTATGGCCAGGTTTTTTGGTGGGCTTTTGCGGGGAAAGGTGGGCTATGGCTTGCTGATGTGTCCTCCAAAAGACGCTTGTAGCCTAAGTAAGATGATACCTAGATCTCTCTGAGATGGCAGGTGGGCTTATTCAAGAAGTAGTAGCTGTCTGGGCTCTACCGATATATACATTAACTGTGGCTGTACTTAGATTGTTTTCTAAGGTTGGGGTGCAAAATGAGGTTTGCAGACCATAGAAATGGTGCTGTACTCATAGAATGAAGTCATCTTTGAGTCCAGCTTTCTTGGGAGACTGAGCAGTGTTCCAGCATGTGTGCCAAGCAGAAAGAGGATGGGGAAGGCTGGTCAGACAGGGCCCAGCTGGAGCAAATACAGAAAGAAAACACACCATTGCTGGAGCATCTTAGGAGCAGTGGAATGAGAAAGTCTTGACCAGAATGCATGCCTCTTGAATATTTATAGAGTGCACATCCCACTTTAAAGCTGCTTGTATTTCTGCTTTAACTCATTTCCTAAGTTTTGGTAGACCTTCTACAAGTTGAAAAGCCTGGTTTTTCTTTATCAGTTTATCCCATATCATGGGATTTCACTGCACCATCCCATCTCTGTATCCTGTTTGCAGTTGGGCATTTTTGTATGTGTCCCCATAGACTATTCCTAATACCTTCCTGCATAAGCAGCTTCTCCATGGACCAGCTGAGTAGCCATATAACACTAAGGCCATTTGACTAGATCTACTGAGTGATGGTTGTTTCTAAGAAGCTGAGGATCCGGTTATTCCTCCCTCAAGGCAGGCTGCTTGTGGCCACACTCTGGCATGGCCTGTGAACTAGGCACTAAGGCCTTCCTCCTGCTACCAAAGCCAGCTCTTGAAAGCTCAGGTTGCACCAAGCTGTTGCTCCTCAAAGACCACAGTGCCTTTCCTTTGGCCCATGGAATCATGTCCCAAGTCAATAGCAAAGTACTCAGAGCCTCCTGCCCTTCCCTCAGCCCCTCCTCCCAGAGGCTGGCCCAGCCTCACCTGACAGCCTGCTGGTCTCTGAAGGTGCCAAACAGATTTCGCACCACTTCCTTCAAATCACCCTGATAGCAGAATTTTCTTTTTTACTTAAAGACTCTATTTAGATGATTTTCTCCCTCTTTCCAATCAAATTAAAAAGAAATGTAACCCAATTACAAAAATGGGAAAAGCATCTCTGGATGGAAAAAAGGCTCCTGTACCCTAATGTAGGCATTACTATCTTTTTCATGGAGACATTTTTACAAAACTGTTATTTCCAAGACTCTTTTATAGTCCATCAAGTGACCAACTCCTAATTTGCATTTATTTTGGGATACTTTTGTTATTTCTTGTTGAGAATTCATTATTGATTTTTCTAGGCTTGACAGGGACTTGACCCTGTATTGAGGGGTTACTTCAGTTAGTGGCTTCCAGTCTGCTGTGCATACTGCTTTTTCTAAACTCCCGAAGGCGATGTCTTTTATTTTTCTCAGTCCCCAAAGAGGTACATTATACTTCAGTAAATGAATGAAGTCTGCCCACACAGGAAAACAAAATAGAGAAGACATTTGCCTATTCCATTTTATAAAAAAACTAAACCCCAAAGTTGATGGCTTGTACCTTGAGTTATCCGATATTCGGATGGTTCTAATTATCCGCATGACACCCTCTTTCACATCTTTATCTGGCTTCTGTTAAAAACATCAGCAGAGGTAAAACACCTTTATCTAACTGAGGTTTTTCCTCTCTTTCCCTGGAGACTGTGGCTAAAAGTAGCAATAGCAGGGATACCAGATTCAAATCCCTGGTTTCAGGCAGAGTTCATCTCAGTCTTATATTTATTTCCTATCAAAGTTTCAGTAACATTTAGTCATCTGTTTAACAACCTCACTATCCATGTCACTCTCCTAGAACATTTCCTCTTCTCTAGACAAAGTCTGTTTGCATTGGTTTATTCTTAATTAGTTTTTTAAGTACCTGCAGTATTTCGGCTGCCATTTACCATATGAAGACAGCAAAGAATTTGCCTGTTAGGTGCTCACCTTCTGCAGTTACAGTCAAGTCTGGGGAATATTCAGCATTCTTGGTACATGTGGACATTTGGGGCAGAAAAAAACAGGAGCTACAAAGGACTTGAGTGAAGGTCAGGTTGGGGATTCTGGAGGTGTCAGTTTAGAGCCTTCCCCTTTGACCTGGAGCCCCTTTCCTTGCTTTACACTGTGGCCCCTGCTGGCCTCTCTGATGTGGCTTTGGCTCTTCTTGGCTTTTAGGTGGCCTCCAGGGAACCACGTGCTCCTTGACATCCAGGCCACGCAGTGTGCTGGTGCTTTGTGTAGACGCCCCGTCCCTCCACCACCCGCCCCATATATACACCCACTCATCCTCAGGGAGGAGCTGTGTGCCCCAGAAAGCCTTGCTCCCTGAGCTGCACACCCTGCACTGTGGCTCTCACACTACCTCTATTCCAGCTGTGAGCCCTGCAAGCGTGATTACTGCGGAGTCCTTAGTACCTGCAGTGGTGGCATCATTGCTGATAAATATTTGCTGAATTAATGAATTAATAACCAACAGACCCAGTGTTCCCCAACTTCAAAGTGGCATTAATTAAAACATAGGTCAGGTCCGGACACTCCTGTGCCCACAGTGCTGTGGCATTGCACTGTAGGAAAAGACGGGTCATCCTAATGGCCTCAAGTCCTCGTGTGCTCTGGCCCTGCTGCCTGTCTGGCCTCATCTCTTATTACATGGCCTCTTACTCACTGCTCTCTCACCTGCTTGCTGTTCCTTAGATGGGCCAGGCATACTTCCACCCAGGACCTTTGCATTGGTTATCCCAACTTCCAGAACATTCTCCCCTTACACTTCCATATCTCCTCCTTCAGATCTTAAGATCAAATGTCACTTCAGTGAGACTAACCATCACCTCTCCCTTTTTTAAATGCAACTTCTTTCTCCCCCAACTTCCTATGCCCATCTCCTTCCGTATTTTCTTCCATAACTATATTACCTCCCAGAATTTATACTTCACTTATTTGTGTTTATTTTCCTTTTTCCTCCCCTGGACTCTGAGGCATGTATTAGTAGGGGTTTTGTCTGTATGGTTCCTTGCTGAAATTCCAACACCTTAAAGAATGCCTGGAATATGATAGGCATTCAGAAAATATTTATTGATTGAATTAAATTTAACAATAACAGCTTATCTGTTTTTTAGTCTATGCAAAAACGCAGAGAAAGGTGAAAACTGTTGTACACATTTGAGGTTCCAGAAGTTTCTTGAGGCAGTGGCCTCCTGTTACTCTCATTTCTCAAAATGTTAAGTCACACGGTTGCATTTGTTCAATACCATATCATCATCAACATTCTAACTCTTTGCACTTTTCCCAGGTCTGGGTGCTCACGGTCATGTTTATTTGCATAATCAGGTTGGTATAGTGGCTTGCAGACCCAAACTTTTGCCAGACAAAACACAAATTTTAGAAGCAAGCCATTTCCCTTTGTGCAAATGACGAACTTCCTGGTTTCAGCCAAGAATCGGTTTCTTCCACAGGCAATTTCATTTGTAGGGCGTGATGAGCGAAGGAGGTATTTGTGATTCAAAACTGCCTTTTGGCCTTTAACTTGAGTCAGAAGACTCTTGCCTTTTGCCCTCTGTGCAGACCACTGAGTAATAAGATCAACGTTGCCATTCCTTCAGCCTGAGTCTGTGCCTTCAAGAGTGACATTATTCTAAGAAGTCCGTTCCCTTCTAAGTTGTTTTCTTGACACTTAAAGTATTTACTCTGGCTTGCCTCTGTCAACAGCTCAAGCACTCATCTTTCAGCTCAGCCAGACATAAGAGTTTCCCAAGCCTGTACCCCAACCTTCTCTCTCTCTCCAAGAGACTGCCATCGCCACTATTTGGAGGAAAAAATCCAGTTTTGGTAAAATTTGAAGCATGATATCACTATCTGTGTATAACTTTTAAAACCAGATTACTTTTTGTATGATGTGACTTTGTTTTTTTTTTTGTTTTTTTTGTTTTTTTTTGAGAGGGCATCTCATATTTATTGATCAAATGGTTGTTAACAACAATAAAATTCAGTATAGGGGGGTCAATGCTCAATGTACAATCATTAATCCATCTCAAGTCTAATTCTCGTCAGTCTCCAATCTTCTGAAGCATAACGAACAAGTTCTTACATGGTGAACGAATTCTTACATAGTGAATAAATTCTTACATGGTGAGCAGTACAAGGGCATTCATCACAGAAACTTTCGGTTTTGATCACGTATTATGACCTATAAACAATCAGGTCAAATATGAATATTCGTTTGATTTTTCTACTTGATTTATATGTTGATCCCACATTTCTCCCTTTATTATTATTATTATTTTTATTTTTAATAAAATGCTGAAGTGGTAGGTAGATGCAAGATAAAGGTAGAAAACATAGTTTAGTGCTGTAAGAAGGCAAATGTAGATGATCAGATGATCAGGTGTGTGCCTATGGACTAAGTATTAATCCAGGCTAGACAAGGGCAGCAAAACATCCATGGATGCAGAAGATTTCTCTCAAAGCAGGGGGGGTGAGGTTCTGAGCCTCACCTCTGTTGATCCCCAAATTCTCACCTGATGGCCCCCCTGCGACTGTGCCTGTCTTAGGTTGTTCCTCCCTTGAGGAATCTTACCCGTCTCTGGCTAACCAGCCATCTTCCGGGGCCATACAGGGAAATGTAAAGTTGGTAAGTGAGAGAGAAGCCATATTGTTTGAAAAGGTTAGCTTTTTACTTCTTTGCAGATTTATGCCCTGTGGGTTCTATGCCCAGCACTTGTCTCGAGGTATCTTTACCACCTGGAGGAATTATGATACTCAGTAAATTCGATATGAGGCACGAATTCTATTTAAGGGTTGTAATTAGGAAGAAAGAAGAAAAGCTACAGATGTAGCATATGGAAGAAAACATGGGAGGATTGATTATTTCTTTGACATATCTTCTTGTATAGTACCTTAAGTATGTATAGGTTTTAAACTACTAACTAATTTGCACACACATATTAACATAATAGGAATATGGTGACATAAACAAAGCAAATCTATAATTACCATCCATCTCCAGTGAAGCCAAGAAAACCATTTAGGTACCCTAGGCATTTGTGAAAATTTGTCTATGATATAATGGATATTGTGCAACTGTACTTGAACCGTCTGAGAGAAATCAGACAAATTAAAGCAGCCCATTTCTGGGATCTGTTCACATCCCATATGTTCTTTTAACTGTAGATAGTCTATAGTCATAAGATTTTGGAGTGCTACACCTTGCACCCCTCCCAACTCCTGGTTGAGTTCCAACAGTACAGATCCGGTCAAATTCGTTGTCTCACTGTATGCACATGCCAGCCTAGACATCTCCCTCCTCATTCCAATGGCAAGTCCAGGAGACGGTGGGCTGGATGCAGCCACTACCGCAGCATCGTCCGGATCCCTGTGGAGGCTTTTTGATGATCATCCCCTGGCACAAGTCCTCCAGAGAGTGCTGATGCTGGAAGCTCCTCCTCATATCGTATCTTAGTTCATTTTCTGGGTATCCAAGCTAGGCCTTGATCTTCTGCATAGAAACAAACAGACCCTTTGCCCACACTTTGACATGCCCTCTATACCACTGTGCAGAACTCATTGGAGGTCAGCACACAGTAACTGCTTTTTTTTTTTATTATTAAGAGAAAGGAATATTATCAGAAAAGAGTACCTCCATAGCTGATCATCTGACACCCTTTAAGTGATCAACATTAAGGATATTTAAAGCATGCGTTGATCTTTGATTTACCAATAGTTTTATCCCATCAAAGAGTAATCCCCCTTTCCTTTCTTTCTTTCTTTCTTTTTTTTTTAATTTTTAATCTATACCTACATGAAGAATACTATGTTTACTATGCTCTCCCCTATATCAGGTCCCCCCTAACAACCACATTATGATTACTGTCCATCAGCTTAGCAAAATGTTGTAGAGTCACTACTTGTCCTCTCTGTGTTGTGCAGCCCACCCTCCCCTTTCTCCCTCCCCCCAAGCATGCTAATCTTAATACCCCCCTTCTTCTCCCCCCCTTATCCCTCCCTGCCCACCCATCCTCCCCAGTTCCTTTCCCTTTGGTACCTGTTAGTCCATTTTTGGGTTCTGTAATTCCACTCCTGTTTTCTTCCTTCAGTTTTTCCTTAGTTCCTATACTCCTCAGATGAGTGATATCATTTGGTATTTCTCTTTCTCCACTTGGCTTATTTCACTGAGCATAATACTCTCCAGCTCCATCCATGTTGCTGCAAATGGTTGGATTTTTCCACTTCTTATGGCTGAGTAGTATTCCATTGTGTATATGTACCACATCTTCTTTATCCATTCATCTACCAATGGACATTTAGGTTGCTTCCAATTCTTGGCTATTGTAAATAGTGCTGCAATAAACATAGGGGTGCATCTGTCTTTCTCAAACTTGATTGCTGCGTTCTTAGGGTAAATTCCTAGGAGTGGAATTCCTGAGTCAAATGGTAGGTCTGTTTTGAGCATTTTGATGAACCTCCATACTGCTTTCCACAATGGTTGAACTAATTTACATTCCCACCAGCAGTGTAGGAGGGTTCCCCTTTCTCCACAGCCTCGCCAACATTTGTTGTTGTTTCTTTTGGGTGGCAGCTATCCTTACTGGTGTGAGGTGATACCTCATTGTGGTTTTAATTTGCATTTCTCTGATAATTAGCGATGTGGAGCATCCTTTCATGTGTCTGTTGGCCATCTGTATTTCTTTTTTAGAGAACTGTCTGTTCATTTCCTCTGCCCATTTTTTAATTGGGTTATTTGTTTTTTGTTTGTTGAGGTGTGTGAGCTCTTTATATATTCTGGACGTCAAGCCTTCATTGGATCTGTCATTTTCAAATATATTCTCCCATGCAGTAGGGTTCCTTTTTGTTCTATTGATGGCGTCTTTTGCCATACAGAAGCTTTTCAGCTTAATATAGTCCCACTTGCTCATTTTTGCTGTTGTTTTCCTTGCCCAGGGAGATATGTTCAAGAAGAGGTCACTCATGTTTATGTCTAAGAGGTTTTTGCCTATGTTTTTTTCCAAGAGTTTAATGGTTTCATGACTTACATTCAGGTCTTTGATCCATTTTGAGTTTACCTTTGTATATGGGGTTAGACAATGGTCCAGTTTCATTCTCCTACATGTAGCTGTCCAGTTTTGCCAGCACCATCTGTTGAAGAGACTGTCATTTTGCCATTGTATGTCCATGGCTCCTTTATCAAATATTAATTGACCATATATGTTTGGGTTAATGTCTGGAGTCTCTAATCTGTTCCACTGGTCTGTGGCTCTGTTCTTGTCCCAGTACCAAATTGTCTTGATTACTATTGCTTTGTAGTAGAGCTTGAAGTTGGGGAGTGAGATCCCCCCTACTTTATTCTTCTTTTTCAGGATTGCTTTGGCTATTCGGGGTCTTTGGTGTTTCCATATGAATTTTTGAATTATTTGTTCCAATTCATTGAAGAATGTTGCTTGTAATTTGAGAGGGATTGCATCAAATCTGTATATTGCTTTGGGCAGGATGGCCATTTTGACGATATTAATTCTTCCTAGCCATGAGCATGGGATGAGTTTCCATTTATTAGTGTCCCCTTTAATTTCTCTTAAGAGTGACTTGTAGTTTTCAGAGTATAAGTCTTTCACTTCTTTGGTTAGGTTTATTCCTAGGTATTTTATTCTTTTTGATGCAATGGTGAATGGAATTGTTTTCCTTATTTCTCTTTCTATTGATTCATTGTTAGTGTATAGGAAAGCTACAGATTTCTGTGTGTTAATTTTGTATCCTGCAACTTTGCTGTATTCCGATATCACTTTGCTGTATTCCGATATCAGTTCTAGTAGTTTTGGAGTGGAGTCTTTAGGGTTTTTTATGTACAGTATCATATCATCTGCAAATAGTGACAGTTTAACTTCTTCTTTACCAATCTGGATTCCTTGTATTTCTTTGTTTTGTCTGATTGCCGTGGCTAGGACCTCCAGTACTATGTTAAATAACAGTGGGGAGAGTGGGGATCCCTGTCTGGTTCCTGATCTCAGAGGAAATGCTTTCACTTTCTCGCTGTTCAGTATAATGCTGGCTGTGGGTTTATCATATATGGCCTTTATTATGTTGAGGTACTTGCCCTCTATTCCCATTTTGCTGAGAGTTTTTATTATGAATGGATGTTGAATTTTGTCAAATGCTTTTTCAGCATCTGTGGAGATGATCATGTGGTTTTTATCTTTCTTTTTGTTGATGTGGTGGATGATGTTGATGGATTTTCGAATGTTGTAGCATCCTTGCATCCCTGGGATGAATCCCACTTGGTCATGGTATATGATCCTTTTGATATACTGTTGAATTCTGTTTGCTAATATTTTATTCAGTATTTTTGCATCTACATTCATCAGGGATATTGGTCTGTAATTTTCTTTTTTGGTGGGGTCTTTGCCTGGTTTTGGTATTAGGGTGATGTTGGCTTCATAGAATGAGTTTGGGAGTATTCCCTCTTCTTCTATTTTGTGGAACACTTTAAGGAGAATGGGTATTATGTCTTCTCTGTGTGTCTGATAAAATTCCGAGGTAAATCCGTCTGGCCCCGGGGTTTTGTTCTTGGGTAGTTTTTTTATTACTGTTTCAATTTCTTTGCTCGTAATTGGTTTGTTTAACTTTTGTGTTTCTTCCTTGGTCAGTCTTGGGAGGTTGTATTTTTCTAGGAAGTTGTCCATTTCTTCTAGGTTTTCCAGCTTGTTGGCATATAGGTTTTCATAGTAGTCTTTAATAATTCTTTGTATTTCTGTGGAGTCTGTCGTGATTTTTCCATTCTCATTTCTGATTCTGTTGATTTGTGTTGATTCTCTTTTTCTCTTAATAAGTTTGGCTAGAGGCTTATCTATTTTGTTTATTTTCTCAAAGAACCAGCTCTTGGTTTCGTTGATTTTTGCTATTGTTTTATTCTTCTCAATTTTGTTATTTCTTCTCTGATCTTTATTATGTCCCTCCTTCTGCTGACTTTAGGCCTCATTTGTTCTTCTTTTTCCAGTTTTAATAATTGTGATGTTAGACTATTCATTTGGGATTGTTCTTCCTTCTTCAAGTGTGCCTGGATTGCTATATACTTTCCTCTTAAGACTGCTTTCGCTGCATCCCACACAAGTTGGGGCTTAGTGTTGTTGTTGTCATTTGTTTCTATATATTCCTTGATCTCTATTTTGATTTGTTCATTGATCCATTGATTATTTAGTAGCATGTTGTTAAGCCTCCATGTGTTTGTGAGCCTTTTTGTTTTCTTTGTAGGATTTATTTCTACTTTTATACCTTTGTGGTCTGAAAAATTGGTTGGTAGAATTTCAATATTTTAGAGTTTACTGAGGCTCTTTTTGTGAGCTAGTATGTGGTCTATTCTGGAGAATGTTCCATGTGCACTTGAGAAGAATGTATATCCTGTTGCTTTTGGATGTAGAGTTCTATAGATGTCTATTAGGTCCATCTGTTCTAGGGTGTTGTTCAGTGCCTCTGTGTCCTTACTTATTTTCTGCCCGGTGGATCTCTCCTTCGGGGTGAGTGGTGTGTTGAAGTCTCCTAAAATGAATGCATTGCAGTCTATTTCCCTCTTTTGTTCTGTTAGTATTTGCTTCACATATGCTGGTGCTCCTATATTGGGTGCATATATATTTAGAATGGATATATCCTCTTGTTGGACTGAGCCCTTTATCATTATGTAGTGTCCTTCTTTATCTCTTGTTACTTTCTTTGTTTTGAAGTCTATTTTGTCTGATATTAGTACTGCAACCCCCGCTTTCTTCTCACTGTTATTTGCCTGAAATATGTTTTTCCATCTCTTGACTTTTAGTCTATGCTTATCTTTGGGTTTAAGGTGAGTTTCTTGTAAGCAGCATATAGATGGGTCTTGCTTTTTTATCCATTCTATTACTCTGTGTCTTTTGATTGGTGCATTAAGTCCTTTTACATTTAGGGTGACTATTGAGAGATATGTACTTACTGCCATTGCAGGCTTTAGATTCGTGGTTACCAAAGGTTCAAGGTTAGCTTCTTTAGTATCTTACTGCCTAACTTAGCTCGCTTATTGAGCTGTTATATACACTGTCTGGAGATTCTTTTCTTCTCTCCCTTCTTATTCCTCCTCCTCCATTCTTCATATGTTGTGTGTTTTGTTCTGTGCTCTTTTTTGGGGCGCTGCCACTTAGAGCAGTCCCTGTAGGATGCCCTGTAGAGGTGGTTTGTGGGAAGCATATTCCCTCAGCTTTTGCTTGTCTGGGAATTGTTTAATCCCGCCATCATATTTAAATGATAGTCATGCTGGATACAGTATCCTTGGTTCAAGGCCCTTCTGTTTCATTGCATTAAGTATATCATGCCATTCTCTTCTGGCCTGTAGGGTTTCTGTTGAGAAGTCTGATGTTAGCCTGATGGGTTTTCCTTTATAGGTGACCTTTTTCTCTCTAGCTGCCTTTAAAACTCTTTCCTTGTCCTTGATCCTTGCCATTTTAATTACTATGTGTCTCGGTGTTGTCCTCCTTGGATCCTTTCTGTTGGGAGTTCTGTGTAATTCCATGGTCTGTTCGATTATTTCCTCCCCCAGTTTTGGGAAGTTTTCAGCAATTATTTCTTCAAAGAGACTTTCTATCCCTTTTCCTCTTTCTTCTTCTTCTGGTCTCCCTATAATATGAATATTATTCCTTTTGGCTTGGTCACATAGTTCTCTTAGTGTTGTTTCATTCCTGGAGATCCTTTTATCTCTCTCTATGTCAGCTTCTATACGTTCCTGTTCTCTGGCTTCTATTCCTTCAATGGCCTCTTGCATATTATCCATTCTGCTTATAAATCCTTCCAGGGATTGTTTCACTTCTGTGATCTCCTTCCTGACATCTGTGATCTCCCTCCGGACTTCATCCCACTGCTCTTGCATTTTTCTCTGTATCTCATCCCATTGCTCTTGCATTTTTCTCTGCATCTCTGTCAGCATGTTCATGATTTTTATTTTGAATTCTTTTTCAGGAGGACTGGTTAGGTCTGTCTCCTTCTCAGGTGTTGTCTCTGTGATCTTTGTCTGCCTGTAGTTTTGTCTTTTCATGGTGATAGAGATAGTGTGCAGAGCTGGTACAAGTTACCGCTGGAAGAGCTTCCCTTCTTGTTGGTTTGTGGCCTTCCTCACCTGGGAGAATAGCGACCTCTAGTGGCTTGTGCTGGGCAGCTGTGTGCAGACAGGGCTTCTGCTTCCTGCCTGTTTGCTATTGGGTTTATCTCCACTGTTGCCCTGGGCGTGTCCTTGCTGGGGCAGCTCCTCCAAAGTGGTGGAGCCCCGTTGGAGGGGGAGTGGCTGGGAGGCTATTTATCTCCGTAAGGGGCCTCTGTGCTCCCTGCTGCCCAGGGGGTTAGAGTGCCCAGAGATCCCCAGATTCCCTGCCTCTGGTCTAAGTGACCTGTCCTGCCCCTTTAAGACTTCCAAAAAGCACTCTCCAAACCAAAACAACAGCAGCAACAATGAGAGAGGGAACAGAAAAAAAAAAAAAGGAAAAAACACTTGATTTTTTTTTTTTGTCCTCAGGCGCCGGTCCCAGGCACCCGCTCACTGGTCCTGCTGCCCTGCTTCCCTAGTACCAGGGTCCCTGTCCCTTCAAGGCTTCCAAAAAGCGCCCGCCCACTGGTCCTGCAGGGAAAAACGCCCGATATTCTTTGTCCTCAGGCGCTGGTCCCAGGCACCCTCTCACCAGTCCCGCCGCCCTGCCTCCCTAGCACCAGGGTCCCTGTCCCTTTAAGGCTTCCAAAAACCACTCGCCAAAAAGAGAAAAAAAAAGGGGAAAAACACGTGATTTCCTCCGTCCTCAGGTGCCGGTCTCAGGCACCCGCCCACCGGTCCCGCAGGGAAAAACGCGGGATATTCTTTGTCCTCAGGCGCCGGTCCCAGGCACCCTCTCACCAGTCCCACCGCCCTGCCTCCCTAGCACTGGGGTCCCTGTCCCTTTAAGGCTTCCAAAAAGCACTCACCAAAAAGAGAAAAAAAAATGGGAAAAACGCACGATTTCCTCCGTCCTCAAGTGCCGGTCTCAGGCACCCGCCCACCTGTCCTGCAGGGAAAAACGCGGGATATTCTTTGTCCTCAGGCGCCGGTCCCAGGCACCCACTCACCAGTCCTGCCACCCTGCCTCCCTAGCACCGGGGTCCCTGTCCCTTTAAGGCTTCCAAAAAGCACTCGCCAAAAAGAGAAAAAAAAGGGGAAAAACGCGCGATTTCCTCCATCCTCAAGTGCCGGTCCCAGGCACCCGCTCTCCGGTCCCGCCACCCTGCCTCCCTAGCAACGGGGTCCCTGTCCCTTTAAGGCTTCCAAAAAGCACTCGCCAAAAAAAAAAAAAAAAAGGCTCCAGTTTCTTTCCACCTGCCGGGAGCCGGGGGGAGGGGCGCTCGGGTCCCGCCGGGCCGGGGCTTGTATCTTACCCCCTTCACAAGGCGCTGGGTTCTTGCAGGTGTGGATGTGGTCTGGATGTTGTCCTGTGTCCTGTGGGCTCTATTTTAGGAAGATTTTTCTTTGTTATATTTTCATAGTTCTATGTGTTTTTGGGAGGAGATTTCCACTGCTCTGCTCACGCCGCCATCTTGGCTCCGCCTCCTTGACTTTGTTTTTTATAGTTGTTTGTATCATGCCAGTTTCCTCATCACTGGAATGAGCGTCATGAATATGATGGCAGCCACTATTCTTCTCTGTTTCGTTTTTAAAAAATTTCAGATATACATAAAAGGTGAAAGAAATGCACAATAGAAGCCCACAGCCTAGACTCTACAATTAACAGTTGGCTTTATTTGTTCTATGATGTAACAGTCCATATGTCTGTTTTCTCTTTATCTGTCAATACACCATTTTTTTGATGCATAAAACAGCAACCCTTAGATGTTTCAACATAATATGATGAGCTAGAGTTCAGTATTGGTCATCTAACCAATTGTGTTTATTTTCTTTATCTATACCCTGGAAACATTTTGTTTGCAAATTTCCTATCTGCCTCCTCAGCTAAACATAAGCTCAATGAAGGGAACTACACTCATGCTGTTTTTGTTCACTGGCATATCCTTCACCCATAAGAAGAGTCAACTTAAGTTGTTGCCTGGTACATGTAAGTGCTTGGTAAATATGTACTGTTGTTGAATAAATGACAGTATTTAGAAACCCATGATGTTAGAATTTTAGAAGTCGGTATCACTGATTGGTTTCCCTTCTTCTTGACATCAACTTTGTGTCTTAGATAAAGAGAGACGTTAATTTATCAATTGAATAAGTACTTATTGAGCACTTACAATATACCAGGCCTGGGCTAGTTTCTGAGATAGAGTGATGAGCTGCCTTGGCTAATGACTAGTCCTATGAAGAATGATGGGCTTTGGTTTGGAGCTTTTATGCAAAGAGCATGATGCTGGAAGTGGTTTAGGCATGCCCTCTGCTGCCTGATGATGTAGATCTACCTAGAGAGTCATTCACACCCAGTAATTAAGCGTTCCTCATTGACTTAATCAATCATGCATTCAAAAAATATTTGCTCAGTTCCTTCTATGCTCCAGGAAGTTAGAGATATGTAAAACTCAGCCCTCAAAGAACATATCGCCTATTAGGGGAGATAATGTGTAATAAGAGCTCTAACTCTGTATGGTCCAAGAGGAGGAGGATTTATCTTTGTCTTACAAAGTTAGGAAATCCCTCACCTGGGAGGTGATGGCAGCTGAGATGTGAAAGGAAGAGGGAGTGATAGATATGTCAGACTTATACCACCATCAGATGGAAAACATGGTACTAAAAAACCCCAAGTAGGTTATCATGGAGCAGAGGTGTCACTGGGAGGGTGACCTGAAGTGATACTGGAGTCCTAGGAATGCTGGCCCCTGCTTCATCCTGAAGGAGGTGAAGATTTTCACCAGGAAATTTCTATAGTCACATAAATGCTTCAAAGCACACCTAGTCAAGCAACACAGAGGATGGACTGTAGTTAGAGAGCAGACAGAAAGGGAGGAAGTATGGAGACTGCTTAGAAATCCACGGCAGAGTTCACCAGCATGCACTGACATGCAAACTGTTTGATTTAGATAGTTAAGAATTGGAAACCTCCTCAGTGTGGTAGAGTGTGTTAGGCAGGATTTGTGTCTTTAGTGACTTGGTCATAGCATTTGTTGGCTCGTGTCACTGGGAATTGTTGAGACCGGCTTTAAGCAGAGCTGGAGTCTGGGCTTGGAGAATATCTCTATTATCTCCCTGTCTCAGCTTCGCCTTTCTCCAGATTGGCACCCTTTTCAGGCAGGTGGTCCTCACGTGGGCATGCAGATGACAACTGTGGTTCTTGACTTCCACTGGGTCAGCTTAATGGCTGTAGCAGAAAGGCATTGGCTTCAAAAGTAGCTCTAACTCTAGCCCTGGAGCAACTGTGATTGGCAGGACTCAGATCATAAACCTGTCTTTCAGCTGAGTCTTGGTTGGGTAGTGTCCTCTGGATTAAGTGCCCGTCCTGGAGGCATGGGCAATGGGAGGAGTTAAGGGATCAGGATGGGCAGCAGCCCAACCCCCTGAGGGGGACAGAATGGCAGGACCTGGGAGAAGTGGTTGGTTCCACAGGCAGGGCTGGCAGCCCGGAGCCCAGACATTCCAGCTGACGGAGTGAGTCCAGGCCCTGAAATACTTTGCTTCTTTAACAAGCAGGGATGAGCCAAGGTTGTTAACCCACAGAGATATTAGTGGCACATTGTGTAAGTGAGAGAAGTTCACAAAAGAATAGGTGTAGTAGGACCCAATTTTGATTTGAGGATAAAAAAGATGCAAACACCCGGAATAAAAGTTCACTGACGGTGGTTATTTCTAGGTTATTTCTATGACACCTTTTTTCTTCTCCTTATCTCTGCCTCTGTTGTCTAAAAAGCATTTTGCACTGAAAGTATATTTCTGTTATAATCAAGAAAATCAAAAAATCCCATTTCTATTTAGGGAAAAGAAGAACTTACAATTGCAGACATCTCAATAAGTATTGATGAGGCCCAACTAAGGGAAGGAGCTGAGGGACTTTGAGAAGGTGATATCCTTAGGACATGTGGACTGGCTGGCTCTGAGGGCTGAGGGGGAAGCCCAATTTGGCTCTAGGGTTTCTGCCCCTGGTGACCTGGTGGCATGGGGGTCCCCAACACTGTAGAGGCAGCAATCATTGAAGGCCAGCAGGCACCCTGTTAAAATGAGTATTTCCACTTCTCAGAGATGTTTCCGACTTAGTCGTGGGAAAAGCAGACCTCGTGGATGTATGCAATTGAAAGAGGGTCAACTTAATAAATATGTTGAATTACTTTTAAAGGAGGACATTATTACTGCTTGGAAGACACAGAGTAATGCCTCAGTTATTACATAGTTGGTAAGCTCCATGAGGGGAGAAACTCGTCTTCAGTTGTACCACCTCAGTACCTAGCATATAACCTGGTTTGTACAGAGTGCTCCAAAATGTTACTGAATGAATTAATTCAAGCTGACTTAAGTCATCCCTGTAATCTGCTCAGGAAACTCATTAAGCTGATTTGTAATTATTTGTAAATAGGCGCTTCCAAAGTGCTTAAAATAGTGCTTTTCTCAATAAATGTTTGTCCTAAGTTATTTTAAGACCCCTATTAATGTTTAGCAAATCTGCTCCAGTTTGAATCATGTAAAAAAAAAATCAGCTTAGTCCCACAAACATACAGCTTAAGATGCACAAGAAAACAAGGTAATCTGCACAGATTTTATTCCTTCATCTTTCATGTGTATTTTGGTCTACCTTAAAACATTTTCCTCTGAAGCATGTTTCACCACTGTAGTTCACAGAGCCCAGAAAATAAAATATTTGGACTATGAGGCTGTACGTTAGTCTTTAAGGAGCTTGGGATTCGGAGCCAGCTGGTTCCCAGTGTTGCCATTTCCTAGCGTTCAGACTTGGGTAGTTTAAGTAACTCCCGTCTCGCTCTATTTTCTCATCTGTACAAACATGTTATAAGGCTGTCATGAAGATAAAAAGAAATAAATAGTCACTACAGAGCACTTAGCACAGAACCCAGTGCATAGAATTCAGTATCAGCCATTTTTTTAAAATCACATTTGTTTATCTCCTGGGACTGAGTGATTTCCCAAAGTACAGTATTTCCTGTGTCCCATTTACAATGGGATTCCTTGATTTATCTTGAAATGTAAACCCTCCTAACACAGCTCAGGTCTGTTTTCCCATCTTAAGGCAGAGCAAGACAAAGTTTGTTCTGAGGTTAGATGTCCACTTCATTTCAGATACTATCAATCTGTACTTGAGGCTTTTGATTAATTATAAGCAGTTTTAGGACTTGTGTTCAGACCAGGGCTCTCAGCAACAATGTCACCCAGCAGGCACCCAGCTGCCAGCCAGCTCCAGGGAACAAGCCACAGGGTCTGTGGTCACTTCCAGTCACCTGTTGGGTGAGTCACAGCTGAGCAACCTCTCGTGTTGCCAATACTCGGAATCCTGTGACAGGTTCAGCACTGCCAGGGAAGAAGTCTGAAGGGTCTGAACTCTGCTCCTGATGGCAGTGCTGCTTGTAAGCACTGCCAGTACTTCTTAAGTCTCATCTGAGGTCCTTAAACCACCTACAGGTTGTCTGGTCTCAAGTTAGCATCTGCAGAGGAGAGAAAGGAGTTGAAATAAAGTATTTGGATGAAAACTTAGATGGAGGAGAGCTTGTACATGGCATTCATTCCTCATACTATGTCAAAGTTGATTTGGCCCTAAATTATAGTCCTAATGCAGTAGAAGCCCATCATTCCTCATGAGTTTTAATGGATTATTTACTCCCTCTCCCTCTCACTGTTCAAGCTATAAGCTAGGGGAATCTTTGACACAAATGAGTTTTTGTGAGATACATATGAGTTTTTTCCTTTTGGGGTTTTGACAGTCATCTTACTTTTAATTGCACCTTAGTATATTATATTTTTTAGCCTAGGTATTTTAGATGCTAGATTATTTCACTTTGTTAAGGAAGTGCCCATGTAGGGACTAGATAACTGAATCGCAGAAACACATCTGTAAAGCATGGAGCTTAGTCACCACATAAATTTCCTGAAGATTAAGAAACAATCTCAAAGTTTAAAGCATCAGATTCTATTTCAAAATATTTCCTATTAATCAACAGTTTTTCAAACTGTGGAATGCTTTAAGCTGCCTTATTGACATATTGAAGGCACACAGACTCTTTTTCCCTCCCCTAAATTCCTTCAGATCCCTGCCCAGATCCTCACAAAGAAAACAGAAGTAACCATTGCCTCTTGTTGGCAGTAAAATTTATTTGGTAATTTACTTCCCAGCCAACTACAGCCATTGCTGTTGCCTCCAGGCACTTGTTCAGAAACACAAAAATGAAATACAGATTGACCAGACCTATCACAACTCCTGTCACAACCCTACCTTCTCCTCATTCTATCACCCCCACATTAGGCAAAAAGTCCAGGGGACTGCATGGTGATTATGCAGTATTTATGCAGTTCATGGCTTTCTGCTGGTGTCCCTTCGTTCTTCTGTGGGGGAGGGTGTGAGTGGGTCCTGGGACTTCAAGTCTTAGGCCTTCAGTGCGGGCCCAGCCCAGCCCATATTATAGGGCTTGTGTGCGAGCTCCCTGCCTGGGGAAGGGCTCCTGAGTCCTGGAAAAACCAGATCAAGACAAAGGAATCAACTTCCTGTTGGTTGACCATCCATCTAGAAAGGAATATGGCAAAGCTGCACTGTGTGGATTTTGCTGAATGTGGAGTCACTCTCATTTTTGTTAGAGCTGTTTTAGTCAGGCCAGAGTCAAGCAGAGCAGTTGCTTTATTTAATACTCGAGGCCTCTGCAGGGCCATCTTCTGAAACCCAGATTTCTCTAGACAGGCTGAATGCGCAGGAGAAGGGGTTCTCTGCTTCATCAGGAGAGAGTTTTCTGATTTTTTCTTCTGGTGAAAGTATTAGGTAGAAAGACAGACATGAGCAGCCAAAAAAGGGAAGTTAAGGTTCAAAGAAAAAGCTACCCACACTCTGCCCAGGTAGGGGGTCCCATGTGAAGACAACAAAGGCTTCCTCCCCAACCAGATCCCAGTGGGGGGAGATCAGACAGAACTAAGAACTGCCCAGGTCACACCTCAGTGTGTGGAAAGGACAGGCTTACCGGGAGGGAGAACTATACAGAAAGACCTATAAATCAAATAACCCTACCTTGTTGGTCAAAGAGATGCCTTGTAACCAGAGGGCCTCCCACTGAACAGATCAAGGCCTTTGTCTACCTTGACTCTGGCCCACCCCTCCTTTGGAGGGTATTCAAATAAACTCTCTCTCTCCTTTGCTATTGTGTCTCCGTCTTGCAGTTCTTACTTGCGGGTGGGACAAGGGCCAAGGAAAACAAACCGAGCCCTTTAGGAGTAACAAAACTTCTAAATTTGTGGGCACGAGAGGCAAATGGTTGAGCAGGATGTGGGGTTGCCTTCCTGCTTGGCCAAGTGTTAAAGTAGAGACATTTTAAAACTTAAATAGTGAGATATCCAGAGGAGAATGCCTTTTTTCTTCCAGAAAAATCTATTCTGTGGACTAGACATGGTTCCTTGCAGTGGTTGGCTGTTGGAGGTTATTACATCCCAATGAACTTCACCTTTTTATCTGTCTTGATTCCATCCATCTGTTCAATCTAGCCTCATAATTCCATCTTTCATTAATGAGTAATTCTTAGAGGAGGTGCAAGGTTAGGGTCATGTTGGTTGGTTTTGCTTCCAAATTCCCCCAGCTGGGTGGTGAACACAGTTGGAGCTGGACCACATTGTGTGGGGCCCACGGACAGCGGCTCACCCCTATTGAGAACCACTGATTCAGACCCATCCACTGCAGATTTTAGTTGGTAAAACCTGAATGAGGGCATTTCTGTCAGGAGACAGTAGCCTTATACTAAAGAAACAGGAAAGGGGAGAGCACACAGTTCAATGCTTTCTAGATAGATGCATTTTCTGCCAGGAAAAAAAAGGCAGGGTTTGGTTCAGGTTACTCCATCCAGGGGAGAATTACTCTCATGTGAAGGTTTTACTTGGGATACCTTCTGCTTCTGCTCCCAGATAAACAGAAGAACAGGGTAGAATGAAAAGATTTAATTATGTACACGATGGCTTGTATTAGATTTGTAATTGTTGTTGTTTCTTCTTGCTGATTAAATCCTAACTGCTGTGTCCTTTCTTTTCCACATCAGCTCATACCCCAGACAACAGCTTTCTGGGGTTTGTGGTTGAGCAGCATCTGAACTCCAGTGACATCCACCACATTAACGAAATCAAAAGGCAGAACCAGTCGCTTGTGTACGGCAAAGTGGATAGCTTCTGGAAGGTGAGTCAGTCTCTGTGCGTGTGTCTCTCTGAAAAGAAGCGTGTTGGGTAATTTAATTTAACTTTGATCCAGGGAGTAATCAAGCCAAGTGCCCAAGGCTTAATGGGATCTGCTTAGAAATAAACAAGAATATGCAAGGATTTCATTGTTCAGCATTTGGGTATCTAATAAAGGCTCATCTGTACCTGCTCAGCTGTAAGTGACTGTACAGCAAAGCCCTGTACTGATTGCATGTTGGAAGTGACAGATTACAGCTTCTTTCATATCTGTACTTGCTTCTGAAAGCCAGTGCCCCCAGGGGCTGGGTATCTTTCTGGAGCAAGGCATTACACAGAGAGACTCTTTGCCTTTGCCTTCTGTATAAAGATGGTGTATAAAGGTAGGTAGCTCCCTTTGTTTGGGGGACATGCAGTGGCGTTAGCATCATCTTTGCTGTGGTCAGTACTCAGCTCCCTGGGAAAGGGAAATGCCTGCTGGTGTTGTGGGTAGAGTTTGTTCTCCCCAGTTCTTGTCCCTGTCAAAACAACTGAAAGGAAGAGACACAATAGCAAAGCAGAGTAAAAGTTTAATTTGAATACACTTCAAGGGAGGGGTGGGCCAGAGTCAAGGTAGACAAAGACACCAAACTTTTAGGGGAGGGCTTATTTATCATCCTCGCAGGGTGGTGCTGCTTTGATTGACAGAGTGAGGTCTTTTGATTGACAGCTCTAGTTATATGCCCATTCCTCTCGGTGCACATGTCTTTTCCCAAAATACACACAAAAAAGTCCACGAATCAGGGGCATCACTACAGTTTTAGTGAGATGATGATGAGGTGCAGTTTGGGTGGTTCTTAGTTTTGTATTGTGATCTGATTGGAACCGGTTTGGCCCAGTGCTGATAGACAAGGAAATTGTTATCTCCCTGTGAGGTCTTTGTTGTCTTCAAGTGGGACCCCCTAACTGGGCCGTTTTTCCTTGAACCTTGTCTTCTCTTTCCCCAGCTATTCATGTCTGCCTCTACCTAGCATTTCCTCTTCAAGCAGCTGGGACCCAGTTCCTTGGGCATCAGGGCAACAACTGCTCTGGCTGCTTCCTGCTGAGGGAGGGGCCATGTATGTAACTAAGCCCCAGTGTTTGCTCCCTGTCAGTGGGGGTTTGGGGTTACGACTGGTTGGTTAGGTCCTGCGGGGCCCGGGCTCCAGGAGACCACATCAGGATGAAGGTTCTGGTGGATCCGTGCAGATGGACGGGAAGGATGTCTGGACTGGCTGACAGCCATCTTGAATAATCAGTTGTAGATGTAGAGCCTGAAGCCAGGAAGAGAGAGATCGAATAAAGAGGTTAAGGAGTGCTCAGTAGAAAGGGCTACGACTAGTAAAACTAGGGGTAATGTCAGAAATAGGAGGAGGGACGTTAGCCCTGAATCCCAGCTTTAGGCTGCCGTGCCCAGTTTGACTCCCTGTCTGTGGAGTCTAGGATCTGCCTGTGCTTGGCCTGACTGATGTAGAAACAGCATTCCTTCCTTCAATATAGGCAGGTTCCTCCCTCGCTCACCGTGAGGTCTAATGCTCTGCGGTTTTGAAAAGCCAACCTAGCAAGTGAGTCTAATTGGCTCTGAAGCCCTGACAAGCCATTCAGTCCCTAGGCAGGAACCTCCAGGGGCTGCCCCTGCAGTTCCCAGGGAGCCGTGAGCCCCACTGCTAGTGGGAGAAGGGGCCCCGCCCATTTGGTCAGCTTCAATTGGTGATACACTGGACAAGGGAAGGATGTATTGGCCATAGCCAAGGACACGTCTGTTACTATAAACCCAAAGAGCAGCATCCAATCCACCTGGGAGGGAGCTTAAAATAGGCTCTATGTCCAGTCACCCAGTGTAGTCCCAAAGAGGGGGACAGGTGGGCAGTGAAAGGTAGTGAACAGGGCAGTTACAGTGCTGGTGCTTTCCCATCCATTTGGAAATTTCTGCCCTCAAAGTTGAGTAGTCTGGGCAACTAAATTGTCTACTTTGAGGGGAGAAACAACTGGGTGGTGGGATATGGTTTGATTAAGTTGCCCCATGGGTCTGGAAGAGAGGGTGCCTTGGGCTGGGCTCCAGAGTAGCTGGTGGCCTGCTCATGTGAACAAGATGTACAGTTAGTGAATGACTGATTTAAGAGCAGACTGACAAATGTGTAGGCGGTGGGCCACCCTTTACAAAAATCAGTCTGGTCAGTGGAAACTTACTAGGATGCTTTAGCTCATTTGTCACAGGGGAGGCTGTAATGCTCTCCCAGGGATGCCTTGGTCCCAGACGTTAGCAAGGACAGCATTCTCCCAAGAGTCTGGGCTCTGTCTTGGGTTCTCCCTATCAGTCCACACAAAATATAGGGAAGTCTGATGGGAGGGTCATTCCCACAGAGTGACTCAAGATCCCAGTTATTGTAGAATATTCTGGCCTAACATCAGGTATTACCAGGAAGCTGTGAGGAAAGGTACGGCCTTCCCACAGACAGCACAGAGGGGGAGTAAATGGCAGAGAAGTTGGCTTACCAGTAAGTCCCAAGACAGTGCAGGATCTTGAGGTGAGGGGTCTGGAGAAGGAAGTCAGAACAGAGTAGGTGGTCCAGTATCCAGAAGGAAGTTCCTGTCCTACCTGCAACATCCATTGGTACCCTTGGCTCCAGTCCAGTGATGGTGATGTGTAGTGGGGCCCCATGGAGGGGGCCACGTCAGTCCTGGTTGAGCAGTTGCAGGCCTAGGGCTGCCTCAGCTACCCACCACCTCAGATCCCTTCAGTTTGGGGGCAGAGGGCAGCCCAGTGCTCTGCCTTTCCATGTTTTGAGCAGGGAGTGACGGGTGACCTATCTGTCCCTTGGGGGACATTCTTTGGCCCAATGTCCTGCTTTGCAGCAGATACAGCACCTCGTGGAGGCCCCCTTGGGTGTGGTTTGGGAACCAGCGGGCTGCTCTCAGCCCTGTAGGGCCACCACCATCTGGGCACACCTGGCCTCTCTTTTCCGTTCCTCCTCCTGGTGCCTCACCTTCTTTCCCTCTCTTGAGCCCTGGCCTCCATGACCTGCTCTTGCTTGTGAAAAACCACAGTTGCTACAGTAAGCATGTCATCTATCCTGGCCTCTGAGTACTCAACTACCTTTTGGAGGTTCTTCCTAATGTCTGAATCTGACTGGGTCAGAAATCTGTCTTTCAGGGTGACCCTGCTCTCATGTGAGTCTAGGTCAAATTCGTATGTTTAATGAGTGCCTCTTTAAGCCTTTCTAGAAAGGTCGCTGGGTTCTCAGCAGACTCTTGGGTCAAAGCAGATTTTTGTATAGCTTATAACCTTCTGTCTGTCAGCCTTAAGCCCAGCCTTTATGCATATCAAATAATGATCCCCAAACCAGCATTGGTCAGACTTAACAGTAGTCCCATCCGGGATCCAGAGAGGGGATAGCTGTATGTCCTTGTGGGATAATTAGGTTCTGTTAGGTGTAGGTTGTTTGCAAATTTCTTTGGCTCTCTAGTTCTGTGTCTGTAAGAGTCTGAGTCAGAATGACCTAGACATCTCTCCAACTCAGATCATAGGCAACTGTTACATGTTGGAAGCTCTCTATATAACCATCAAGATTGTCAGTGCAGCTTCCCAGGTCTATTTTAAGTTGTTTAGGTTCAGTGAGAGAGGAGGGCTTATGCACAAGCTGGGGGCCGAGTTCCCCTGCTGTCTCCGCAAGGGGACAAATCCTCTGTGGAGGCAGTGGTTGCTGTCCCACACCAGGGTGGCCCTCCAGATCAGGGGGATAACAGGGGACATCAGGAGGAGTAGAGGTTTCTCTGAGGCTATTGCCTTGTTTGGATCCATACCCTCCATAGAAGGCTTAGGTTCTAGGGGTTGAAGTGTTCCCAGCATCAGAGGATGCAACCCAAAAGGCTATTG
Source organism: Manis javanica (assembly GCF_040802235.1). NCBI lineage: Eukaryota > Metazoa > Chordata > Mammalia > Pholidota > Manidae > Manis > Manis javanica. The sequence goes on from NC_133162.1 coordinate 104,064,444, forward strand.
CAGGGAATCAAGTGTTGTTTCCCCATCTAGAATGAATGGGAAGAAGGACCAGTGAATGAAGCAAGCCTGATGTTTTGAGGTCATTATCCAGTAGCCTAGTGCACATATAGCACCAAACAGTGCTCTGGATGCATGTTTCCATCCACTGCAGTCATGACAGCCAGTGAAATGGTACCTTTTGTCTGACATTAGTTCCCACGTATCTAGATCCAGCCTGGGAGGAGAGCCCTATTATGCTGTTAGAGCAAGGCTCGAGAATCAAAGGGTAGAGAGTCCAAGCAGCACTTCTTGGACATCCCAGGGGAGCAGCCATTAAAAGTATCTGGCATATCCTTCTCCCTGCAATCTGTTGGAGGGACAGCATCCTCAAGGGGCAACACTCCTAGCTCCAGGATTCCCTAGTGACATTAGGCATTAAGCAGCAGCATTACATTGAGTGGGTGATACTTAAGATTGTTTCCCCTTATAGGAAGGGGCAGGGGTGGAGTTATTCCAGTCATTCACAGAAGAAATGGGAGAATAGGATTCTAGGGGAGCAATCCTCAAGGTAACTTTAATCCCAACACCTGCCAGGTCTCTATTGGTCAAGGTTTTGGCAGCAGCTACAGGTGCCAGGTAAAGAGGAAGGAGGGGAGGGAGGTGGCTCTTAGCTGAGTCCCAAGAGTCAACAAAAAAGGCATAAAGGGAGGGTTCTGGCCAGGCGAGCCTCCTGGAGATCTTAAAGCCTCATCAGGGGTCAAGAGAAAGAGACCTGAGTCAAGGTCTGGACCCAGAGAGACCACCAAATTTGTTGATAAAGATCATCTTGGGTTGCCCAATGGCCTAAGGCAGCCATGAGGAAAAATGTACTGCACCAGGGAAGAGGTTTTGGCCATGGGCTATGTTGCTCCTGCAGATGCCTGTGCAGGCCCAAGAGGCAGGTTCACAATAGGAGATCATGGTTAAGTTGGACCTCCAAATACCTTCAAGAATAAATGTCTCCATTCCCCTCTAAAAGGGAAACAGAACAAATGCAGCAATAGAAAGAACTCTTGAGTACAAAAGGGTCATTGAATCATCAAAGCAAGTCAGAAGGCTCTTAGCTCCTGCAGGGAGCTGTTGGTGAAAAAGTGTGAAGGCAGAAATCTGAGACTGCTCTGGGCAACATTCCTGAGGACCTGGTCATGACCCGGCTCCTGAGGGAGGGGTTCTCCACAAGGTGATCCCAAGCAGGTACTACCTCTGGCTGGATCTGGTGGACATCTCTTGGCCAAGGGGATCATGAGTTGGGGGTCTCCAAAGGATCCCTCAGAACAGATCAGAGGGAAGCCTGTCATGGAAGTCTTAAGATCAGTGGCCATCCTATTGACTTTTAACTGGCCATCCAGTGCTTGAGTGTTTGATAGTGACAATAAGCTTCTGATTAGCTGACCTATAGATAACACAGAAAGCAAAAGAGGAAGAAAAATATGATGAGTAGGAGATATTCAAGAACATAGAAAAGGAAGTCTCTTGTATGGACATATTAAATACTGCTTAAGGATTTGCCACAGGGTTGGAAGTGGGTGTTTTTACAGTGTGCCTCCATTGCAAGGATGTTGTCCTGCAGTCAGCAGGGTGCTAATGCAATCTTCTCTGGTCTATAATTGACATGAGTCACAGGAGTCTTCTTGCAGCAAGCATCCTAGTGGCGTTTCTGGGCTTGACCCATGCCCACAGGTTGCAGCTGTTTTTGTCCACAAGAGACAGAGAGGAGGGGAAAGACCCCCAGAGGATAGGTAAGTAGTGCCTTCAGCCAGGGGGCAAGGCACATGCAACTTACTCAGAGTTGCAATCTGAGTCATGGCACCAAGTATGTTGCAGGTTGAGTTTGTTCTCAGTTCTTGCCCCCACCAAACAAAGAACTGAAAGGCAGAAACACGGTAGTGAAGCACAACAAAGGTTTGATTTGAATCCTCCTCCAAGGGAGGAGCTGGCGAGAGTCAAGGTAGACCAAGGCCCGATCTTTTAGGGGAAGGTCTATTTATCATATCCTAGCCAGGAGTGCCTCTTTGAGGGACAGGGTTAGGTCATTTAACAGTTCTAGTTATACACCCATTCCTCTTGTTGTGCATGTCTTTTCCCAAAATGCACACAGAAAAGCCTGTGGTCATTGGGGGTAGGGTATAGTAAAACCACAATTTTAATGAGATTATGATGACATGTGATTTGGGCAGTTCTTAGTTTTCTTGAATTGCCCTTGTGTTCTGATCTGGTTGGAACTGGTTTGGTCTGATCCACATAAGCAAGGAAGTTATCTCCTGCAAAGCCTGTGTTGTCTTCAAGTGGGACCCCTAACTGGGCAGTTTTTTCCTTGAACCTAATCTTCCCGTTCCTCAGCTATTCATATCTGTCTACCTACTTAACACTGGGGCTGACTGCAGGCATTTTGCTCAGAGAGATCTTGGACAAAACTTCTTGGGCACAATGTGAACCATTATTTCCCAAAGCACTGGACTATTGAGCTCTAAAGGGCCTCTTGGATGATTTCTAGGGTCCAACAGAAGAACTGGAATGGGGTGTGACCTGTTGACATGACATGCAAATCTTTTCATATGGAAAGTCTGCCTTTGTATGCAAATGTTATGCTTTAGGGGTTTTTTTCCTTGCTTTATTTTGGGGCCATGTTTGTATAGGACAGAACAGTGTCCAGGACTTCAAAACATGCCTCTTCCTAAGCATAAAAGTTCATCACTTTCTGGCACAATCAGGAACTGCAGTCTCATGTTGTCCTATCTCCCATATTGAGCAAATTAAAAATCCAACCACTGAGGGAGGACAAATGATGGACCGGGAAGAGAATTCCCTGCTACTGCTTTTCTGACCCCATGTTCAGGAAAGGAAAAGCATGCCACCCCTCTTTAGTTCTGAAATGCTAATTATGCCAAAAGGCCAATTAAATCAGCCTATTTCCAGAGAAACTGATTTAATCCCAGGTAACTTCCTTTGCCATAAACAGCTAGAATTCTTAGTTTAGTTCAGCTGGGGGTAATTTCACCTCACATGGGACATTTGGCAATGTCTGGAGACAAATTTGGTTGTCATGACTGAGGGAGGCATCTAGTGGGACTCAGAACAGCCCCACAACAAAGAATTGTCTGGCCCAAGGTATCAGTGCCAAGGTTGAGAAACCTGGGCCAGTAAATAACAATTATTTCCTATATATATTATTCCACATTTTCTCCTCTCTAGTAAAATAAAGTCAGTCGAGATTATAAGTGGTTATTTAAGATGTTCCCATGAATTTATACATCTTTGCTTCCTTTTTATCAAAGTCTGCCCTGGCTTAACAGTGTTCTTCCTTTGACTCTCAGCTAAATTTGGGTTAAAAAGAACATGTTGGGTATTCTCATTCTCAGCTTGGTTGTAGAATGAATGAATCCTGGTAGTGGTGTTAGGGAGATGCCAGCTCTTTTAACAACATCAAAAAAAAAACCCCAGCAAAACTCCTTTCTCCCCTCTATACCTGCTCAAAGAAAATAGTTTACCTGTCTGTGTGGACTTGACCTTGAAATTATATCAGTTCTGCTTTGGAACCAAGTGCAACTTCCTTGTAGATGCCTCTTAACAACTTTTTCAATTTCCCTAGAACAAAACAGTAAGTTGGTTCTGAAAGCTTTTTGGCTACTTTTTTTGGATGAAATAATACTGGAACTAAAACGATGATTTCCTTGATGCCAGTCAGAGTCCCAAAAATGTAAACCATACTGGCCTAGGCTGTCTGGGTGTGATCTGGAAATGCTTCTGAAACTCTGCGGGTGACCCACCCACCCTTGTTCCGTGCATCACCCAAGTATTGCAAAGGCTATGTGGCAGTACTGTGCCTGTCTGTATTAGTCTCTGCCTGAATACCAAAAATCTGGGGTATTCTTTCAATTTTATTACATCATTATTACCAGTATTCTTTGATATGAAAGGCCTCCAAAGATGAAAAATACTGTAAAGTTTTCACATAAATTCGGGATTTCTCTAGCTTTTGAACACAACCCAGTATGTTAGAGTTGTTTCTTTTTCTGAAATATCCCCATGCCGTGGTACTTAGCGATTGTGCATGGGAAACACATGCCTTCAGTGCAATGTTACTGCATCCACGTTTCCAGAGTTGCAGTCAACATGGATGTTAGCAAGCAGGAAGTTTTGTATTGTTTCCCCATCCCTGCCCCATTCTCCCCCCTTACCCAGTCTCCTCTGCTCAGAGATCTGTGGAAAGGGGAGGGTCACTCTAGGATTGCAAAGGGGGCGAGACAGGTGTGCACGAGATCATCTCAGGAGGTCCTCCTTCACCCTCATTCTAGGACTCACTGAAATTCTGAAGATGTCTCCTGTGCTGTCAGCCCTCATGGGCTCCCCTTCTTTTGAGGGAGTCTCCCCACCTGCTGGGGCACTTGAATGGGGAATGCCACCACTAGCCCTCTCCACCAAGGGTGACTGGCCCACAGGATATCCTCCAACCCAAAGCAGTGGTTGGCCCCATGCTTCTGGCTCAGAAAGCCAAGCTGGACCAGGGAGGCTTCTCACCCCAGCACTAGAAAACAGGACAGTGAGTCAGGGGGACAGAAATCAGAAGTCATGTCCAGAGTTGTGATGCAACCGAAGCAGAAGCCTTCCAGAAGTGCAGTCATGACAGTGATGAGGAGGCAGGACCCGTTGGGAAAGGGAGAGGGAGCTGTTGAGACAATGATGGAACAGCTACAGGAAGCAGAGATACGGATGCCTCATCCAGGAAGATAGACGTACGGACAGAAACAACCCATGCAGCCTGGACAGACAGACAGACAGACAGACAGAAACAACCTGGAGGGAAAGAAGAAGTAGCTGCCCGAGTTCCTGGAAGTTTTCTTTTCCCGGTCCTGCTTCCTTTAGTCATCCTTTGTTCCCTTCCAGTATCCTGAGTGGTTTCTGTTCCTGATAGTCATATCAAGGATATCTGCTCAGATGTTCGTCTTCCCTGCATTTCACATGCCTATCAAGAAACACAGTCTATTAAATACAGAAGCTCAACTCCCCCCATCAGCCCCCAGTTCGTGGCTGAAGTCCCCTGTGCTCTTGTCCTGATGTTATAATACATAGTGGGAGAGAGGGGACCTTGCTGCCTGACTCTAGAATCCCAAAGACAGCACCTGAGAAAGCAGCACCGCCCCAGACCCTTAGCGTCAAATGAGACAGCCTGCAGCCTAATCCCTTTTTCTTTTTTAGCCCAAGAACCCACAGGTCTGGGTTCTTGGCACCTACCTCTAGGGCAGCCCAATTGTCATCATCAGCTAGCAACATGTGCCTAGAAGAGAAGTCTATCCAGTGTGGCCACACTTCAGGGCCTTTAGCATCTTATTACCTAAGGTCATCAGGGAATGAAACATCAGTCAAGTTTGTAAAAATGAGGGATTTTGAAAATTATGGAAATTAAAAGTCTTGCTTAACTGTATTACTTAGTTCCATGTTTCTTTAAAAATACTCTCTTACTTTGAGGATAACTGAGTCCTAACTGAATTGGATTCTGAATCTTCTGTTGATGATGTAAGGTCAACAGTTTACATATCTGTGATTCCACCATGTGTTCTTATTACTCACTGATACACAATTGCTACTGAAGGAATGCCCTCAAGGTCTTTGAGCCCCTCAGGGGAGCAAGCATAGCCTCTGAACCCGAAGTGGAGGTTCAGACATTAGCCTGAGGTTCTCCAGCACATGATGTCAGGTTCCTGACCTGAAATGGGAGCAGTGACAACTGCCACATCGCACAGGGCTCCTCAGCCTTGAAAGTGCGTGAGAATCACCCAAGATCTTGTTGGAACACCGATTCTGATTCAGACCCTCTGGCATGGGGCCGAGACCCGGTGAAGTGCTACACTGCTGACTAAAGCGCGCCTGGGGTAGCGAGGCCTTGGGATGTCTGGGACTGTGTGGCATGCTTGGCACTGAGTAGCTGACCAAGCAGTGAACAAATGAGTCCGATCTCTTCTTTACTTTTGCCCGCCTGCTACTCTTGTCAGACGACCAACTGTCATGTTACTTTTGAGTCCTGTTAGTGCCTGATTCCAGCCACCCCAAACTCGTTTCTGCTAAGTGCCCTGGCAAACCACGCTGCCTCTCGTCCCTGGTGCCTGACCCCCCAGAGTGGACGAGACCCGTGGGAAGCCGTGGACTCGGACAGTGTCATCTTTGTCATCTGGGGTCCTGGTTTGTACAGTCTGTGCCTGCCACCATGGTCAGGAACGCAGCCTTGGAGTCAGATAGCTGGGTTCACGTCCCGCCTCTGCCAGCAGCTTGTTTCTGGGTTCTTGATTTTATTCTCTGTCACTGAGGCTGATGGGTGAGCAATGCATGGAAAGATCAAGTGTGACCTCACTAAAATGTCTGTTAGTCTAAAGACAAAGCCCCAGGCCCTAAGCCTGCATCTCTCAGTAGGCATTCAACAAAGGCTACTACTTATGTGATAACTAACTAGTTGGTAGTAAAAGAAGGCCTTATATTAGTGTAGTGTTTACCTTTTTCCAAGTCTTTCACAGCCATCATTTAATGTCACTGTGATGGGATGTGCTCTAAGTTTAAAATGCAGCTATTGGAGGGTTTTGGGAAAAGGAGTAACACTATCCAGTTTATGTCAGGCTCCCAGCTGATTCTGTCTGAGGAAGCAAGGGTGGCTGTTCCCTTCCTTCACCAGGCTGATTCTAGACGAGGCGCTTACTCAAGAAGATGGCGCGACTCAGCCAAGTGACTCGGTCCTTTAGCATGTGACGTGACAAGTCCAGAACCAGGATCGGGGTTCTGACCTCCCACCTGGGGGATCTGGCTCCCTGCTGCTACTTGAGGAGCTAGCCCTTCTTGGAGGGTGATGCCTCCTTTAGAACAGGAAGCAGAAGCCAGGGACTGAGGTCTGTGTGAGTGACTTAAGTGGGCAGCAGGAGCCCTGGGCAATACTAGCATAACAGGTAAAATGTTTCTCCCAGCTGCTTCCTCCACAAATGGGGAAGCCAGCGACAGCCTTGCAGCCAGTTAGAGTGGATAGCCTTATTTGAGCAATTGATCAATTCAAGTTGTTTCTGGCTTCGGACCCTAGGGACCCGGCTTGCCCCAGCCCTAGACTGCTTGGCAGCAACCAGAGTCACCCAGTCTCAACTGAATTTGGAAAACTTCTTTTTATCTAGATGTCAAACACTATATGGTTTTAAAACGTCCCCTAGAATGACAGGTAGTCCCATATCCACAGGCCTAAGAAATAGGGCTGCAGTCTTTCCCTCGTCTCCTTTCCTAGCTTCCTGCCCTCAGCCCATTCTCCACTCAGCAGTAGCCAGAGTGATCTTTTTAAAAATGTAAATTGGATTGTGTTGCTCCTTTTCTCAAACCCTCCAATGGCTTCATTTTAAACTTAGAGCACATCACATTACAATGAAATCCAGTCTCTCTTGGGTGGCTCAAACAGCACCCATTGCTCTCCCTCAGCTCCCAGGCCCTGGCTCTGCAGGGTCCCACACCCCACTCCCTCCACCTCTGTAAGGGGTGCTACCTGCCCTGGCTTGCTAAGGGCCACCCTGTCCCACACACATGCCCTCAACCGAATGTCACCCCTCCCATCGCTATCCCGGCATCCTCTTCCTTCCTTTTATGTGATTCTAATCATTTTTTTGGTCATGTCCTTCTTTTTCTTTCAGTCTCTACTTAGGTGCTAGACTCGTAGGCCCTTTGAGGGCAGAAGCCATTGATTCTGCTTTGCCTAACACAGCACCCGGCACAGAGCAGGTGCTCAGTGACTACTGGACGAATTCATATCCTTCTCATTTCATTTCACACTGATCTGTCTGGGGATCCTGGGATATGGCTTGGAACGTGTCCTGCAGTGTGGCACTGCCCTGAGCATTCGGGTCTGAGGGATGCTGGGAGAAGGGATTTGAAGGAGAAGGGGCTTCCCCTGTGCCAATCCTGCAGCCCACAGACAGGGAGCACAGATTGCAGCCCCCCAGTGAAAGTAGCAGTGAGATAGCATGGGAAGTGGGCACTGTGCAGGGCAGCAGGGGCCTGACCCCAACCCAGTCTGCTGGGCACCTCCAGCCTCAGTTTCCTCACTGGTATGCAGGAAGGTATAGGTAAAAAGAAATGAGTACTGATAACAACACCACAGCAGGCCTCAAAATAATTATGCTGAGTGGAAGAACCACTCTGGACCATGAAAAAGAGTCCCTACTGTATGATACTCTCTATATAAAGCTCTGAAAAATCGAAACTAATCCATAGTGACAGGGAGCAGATGGCTGGTTGCCTGGGGAAGGGTGAAAGTGGAGAGGGGGATATGTCCGCTGTCTTCATTATGGTGATAGAGTCACAGTATATCCATATGTCAGCATGTATAAAATTGTGTACTTTAAATATGTGCAGTTTATTATATGCCAGTTAAACCTCAGTAAGTTGGCAGTGACCTGTGAGCCAAATCTGGCCTATGACCTGCAAGGTAAAAATGGGTTTTACATTTTGAAAGTCATAACAAAAGAGTATCTGATGCACCTTAAGTGATCCCACGAAGTCTAAAGTATTTGTACCTGTTCCTTTAGAGCAAGAAGTATGCTGACCCCTGGATGAATTCAGTGATTATTCACCTGTGCTCTTTAGAGCCCTGGGGACCACTGCTGTAGGAACTGGGGGGGCGGCCACATAGTAAGGGCTCCACTTACCACAGCAGCCTTTATTTCTGGCACAGATTTGGATTTCCAGTAAGATATCACTAGGAAAAGGGCTCCACTGCTCTAAGCAACCAAAATTCTTGGAAGTCTCTAGACTAGGTGACCTCTGAGTCTGAGATAGAATAGCATTCTAAAAAGTATGCAATTATCTAGCTCACTGATTTGGTTAACTTGGGCTTAGTTTAAATTAATGAAAAATGGGAAATGTGAGTTGCTTGGAGAAATGCTGTTTTATTTCATAATAGGAATTAACTTCTCTTATTATATTGTTTTAATGAACTGTCAAAAACCTTGGCAATTAAAGAATGTACTAAACTTGTTGAAAAGAATACATTTTTATAAGTAGGTTGAACCTTGTCCTGTTTTTTCTTTAACCTGCTTGGCCACATTTTTCTTCCCAGATAATGTAGAGATAAACCAGATGAATTTAAAGCTACCTTAAGTGAAATTGGCAGACATTTTGTAATGATAAAATTGAATCAGTTTTGTTGAATTTTCCTGGAAAATCTAATGTGATCACAGCTCTTGGTTCTGGTTTCAACCAGAAGAGCATTCTGGAGCATCTCTGTATCTCCTCTAGTTTATTCCCCTTAAGGGGAAAGTCAATCAGGAAAGACCTTGTCATGATCCCTTGGCAACCACACTTGCCAGAAGCAGGGAGCAGATTGCTCTTCCCCCGGGAGGAGTCCAGCGTATCCCAGTGGAGATGTAAGCCCTCCAAGGCAGCCACTCAGCAAACCTCAGTCACTTGTGCATGTATTTCTTTCTGGCTTAATTCCTGGCACATGATAAAGTGCAGGCACATTGCAAAGCCTTTCCCCCCAAAAAAAGAGCCTTTCAAGTGCAGACTTGGTGAGGGGAAAGCAGAGCAGAGAAGAGAAAGCAAATGCAAAGACAAACATCAGAGATGAATCACTGGCTTTTTAAGATTCCAAGGGCTGCAATTCTGAGGACTTAGGGATTTTTCAAAAATAGTGCTGGCTGTGTGCTGACTGTAACCTAACCCCATGTGGCCTCCATCATAAGCATGTCAGTGTTTAATGAGAAAATGTGTGCAGGAATGAACACTGAACCTGGAGCTCCGAGAACCCTGGGAGAAACGGCCCTGTCTCATCAGTAGTAGGCTGCTCCCTATTAAAGCAAGCTTTCTGCTATCAGAAACCCATTGAGGTTTACTTGTCCACTGGTAGAATATACATTCTCCTTGTCCTACTTCTGTTTAATCCTGGAAATACTGATTGGAGATGGTCTGGAGCAGCTGGTGGAGTTCTGGGTGGGGAAGCAGACACCTGGAATCTAATTTGAGCTGCACCACTCACTGGCTGCTAATCCTTGGAATTCATTTGCCCTCAGGTCTTGCTTTCCTCATCTGTAAAACGAGGCAGAGGACTGGATATTCTTAAGTTCTGCTCCCCAGAGTTGTTCCATGATTCTATAAACTAAACTCCTTTTGGCCTTCTCTAATTCTTGCAAGAGCAAGAGCATGGAGAAGATAGCCTGTCAGACACCTTTATGGGCCGTCAGAAATAGGGCAGAGGGATGAGAATTGGGTCAGGCCAGGCACAGAGGCCATAAAACCAAGTGCCCAAGGGAAGGCTGGGGCTGCTGTGACTTAGCATCCGTGTGTGTGAAAGAGATTCAAGGGGTTTGTTGACTGTAAGGCCATGTGAATCAACAGTGTGAGGTGCCGCCAACAATTGGAAATGGGCCTTCAGTGGAGGTATGACATGTAGAATGAAAAGCTGGTAGTTCCCATCCATTTGAGAGCACCTACTGCGTGCCAGCCCCTACCTGGAGTACTGAGAGCATGGACTCTGGAGCCGGAATAGTGGGTTCCATCCTTGGCTCTACAGCAATGTGATCGCAGACAAGTGCCCAAGGCCCCCTGTGCCTCTGTTCTCTCATCTGTACAATGGGTGGTAATAATAACACCTACTTTAGGGCTCTTGGGAAGATCATGTGAGTTAATAAATATAAAGATATTAGAACGATGCCTGGTAGTCATTAACGTCTGTGTGAGTTTTTGCTCACTAATTACTAATATTATCTAGGCAAATTACAGCCTTTTGATTGGAAGGATCAAAATGTGGGGAGATTTAGAAGCATGCTTTATCAAGACTGAAGAAATTGGCATGTCTGGCCTGGAAATAAAGGCTTGATGCTGCAGGTAGGCAGTCAAGGAAGGGATGGCAAACAGATGAGGAACCACATTTGTCCTAGATGACCCTCAAAAGGGCAGAAAATAGGCTTCTAGTGACCTTGCTGAGCTTTCAGAGAATGACAGAGGAAGCATAACGCAGCTGATACACCATCTAAAGATGAGGTGAGCCTCCGGGGAAGCCACGAACCCCCATCGCTGTTGGCTCAGGGGTCATTGGCAGGGCGTTGGGAGCAGTGTCACTAATGCCAGGGTGATGTGGGACTGTCTGCACTGTATTGGCAACCCAGAGATTCTGTATTTGTAGAGCACAGGTAGAAAAGGGCATGAGGAGAGAGATGGGCAGGAGCACTCTGAGGAGGAAACGCTTATCCACAGGCTGGTGGCATCAGGGAAACACATTCAGCAGACCACTGTCTTGTTGGGCACAGTTTTATGCCGAAAGCAACAGATACTGCCTCGGACCCCACAGTACGATTCTAACTGACAGACATTTTTGTTTAGGCAGAGTGGTTTTTAAATTGGGAAATTTGCTATTTGGGACAGTTTGTCTGAAAAGCCAGAATTTCCAGCTTCTCTTGATGGTGTAGGGGATATGGTAAGTTGGGACTCTCATTCCTCACATGCCAAAGATGTGCTGAGCTGGGCAGTGGCTGCCTTCCTGTGTGGATTAGGGGTTGTTCCGGAGATGAGAGTCCTTCCAGGGCCTTCTCTAACCCCCACCATGACCTGTTGGCCTCCCAAGATAATTGAGCTTACAACCTTGCACCAGGGAGGCCAGGAAGAAGCCACTGTTTTTGTCTGGTCCCCTCAAAGAATAGGTTTTCTCTGAAGACAGTAAAATTAGAGAAGGAACTTTGAATGGAATGATAAATTGCATGTTTCATCCAGGCCAGATCATCCTATGAATGGCCTATCTAAAAGTCTGTCAAGTTTGGAGGCATAAGGTTGGGCAGAGAGGAAGACTCTCTTTTTTCAGCACACAGCTCAAACAGGATCCCCAGGTTCTTGAAATCTGTGTTAGACTCTTTGAGTTTTCCTTCTTCTCAGAGCCCAGCTCATGAGCATTTTCCAGTCAGCAGCCCAGCTCCGAATAGGGGCTGCCGGAGCTGCCTCTGCCAAATTGTCTTGTGATTGAAACAAAGTTTTATTTTTTGGGCTGGTGATTGGTGTGGATGGGAAGAATGCTTGGCAGTGGGCTCTGTATCTGGGGTTGGAGCCTGTGGGTTAACTGCTTTTCCATAATATGATCCTGAGGTTTCTTCCTACCTGGGAGTGCAGACCTCTCCTTAGGGTCCAACTAATTGATCCTCTCATGGCTACAGTTGTAAGCAGCAGCTCTGTTGTGGGTCCACGCAGGAACTGGGTATGATCCTCTGCAGGAGGATTGATTGATTGATTGATGTCCCCCAAGGACCTGCCCTCTTATTTCCATGTAATAGGAAGGCACCTGAATTAATGCATGCGAGGGTGCTATCAAGCTGGCATGGATTCCAGGGACTTCTCTCTCAAGAGAGAAGCATTCTCTCAAGAATGCTTGCCTTTTAACCCAGTAATTCTCATAACAACCTGCAGGAATTGGAGAGATTACAAAGCATTTCCACAGGTGAGAGTCTCAGAGCTGTTTAGGGGAGACTGATGCATCTTCAGGTATGGATGAGTGTTGGTTATTCGATGCCCTTCCTTTCAGTGGAGCAGGTGTACTCTGGAGAGGTCAGTGATGAGCCGAAGATTTTGATGAAGAGTAGTAGGGTTTTAGGCCTTATTGCAGGCTTTGGGGGAGGCATTGAGGGTTCTAGGGAAGGAGAGAAGTTTTCTTGGTGCCCCTCACAAGAAGCCCTCACAGTTGCCTACTCTGTCCTGCCTGGCAGCACCCCCAGAGGCATCAACAGCTGAGTGGAGAGGACTGCAGTTGCAAGGAGAAAGCGTATAAAAGTATAGTGGGTGAAAAGAGGCCCCTTGTGCTCAGCCGAGGGTCTCCTCCAAAAGCCAGGACTGACTTGGGTAGCAGGAGGCTGAGGCAGCCAGCAAACATCCCGAGGGTGGGGTGCTTCTGGAAGGGTCCGAATCCCTGCCTGCCTGCAGTAATAGTGCTGGGATGAGTTCATTTGTAGCTCTTAGTAAACACAGCTGTTGTTGTTATAATTTGCCTCGAGGCTTTTTACTACAACTCCAACTCTAAGTTTGGCAACCGATATGGGAACAGTGGTGTTTAAGGGATGGGAAACGAAGTTGCCATCTAAGAGCAAGAGAAGAGCAGCAGCTGTCTCTGGACAGAGCCTCTGAGCAAATGCAGGCATGTGAAAGCCGTGCTCCACGGAGGAGGAGGCAGCATCCCAGGAGGTGACCAGAGGACCCATTCAGGCAGGAGTTACAAAAGCACTGCACGGTCGTTCCCTTCAAGTGGAGAAACAGTTACTGCGATTGTTTTTGAAGGGAGAGAGACAGAATGCCCTTGAATTTCTAAGTGTGAAAGGCGTAGCTTTCTGAATGTGATTAGGTACAGTTATAAGAATAACTGAGATACTGTATTGATTATGATATTTTCCTCAAAATAGGTTGTCACTAAAGCACGACTTATAGGAGAACTATTCTGAGATGAGAATTCTGGGCACAGTCTGAATTCTTCCCAAAGCAGTCACAGCATGGCAGTCATGCCAGGCAGCACTGGCTGGGGCCCGGAGGAATGGCCACGCATTAAATACCGAGGACTGGGGCACAGCCACTTGGTATTCCCAGGCACCTCCCTGCAGTGTCTCAGCTCAGCTGATGTTGTGCAGTCCCCGGGAGACTTGAGGTTGCCAGGGGCACTGCCACCCTCCCCATGCTGTGAAGGCTTCCTCGGGGAAGGGCAACTTGGATGCCTTCATTTGAGTCAGGAATGTAAAACCCTGAGGCTGCCCCAGCTTCCTCCTGGGCGAATCAAGTCCATTCCCCATCAGCACGGCTGGGGAGGGGTTCAGACATTCCTGAAAAAGGGTGCCTTCTGACAAGTTTCCCGCCTTACATCAGCCCTTGTTTGGAAGCTCAGCCACGAAAGTAAAATCACAGCAGCAGAAAGGAGTAGAAGTTTGGGTTTCTGGAGAGAAAATGTTTCTTGGAGAGAAAAGCAAAATGGAAGTACTGTTTGACACTGTGGTGAAAAAGCAACTCACATCTGGGAATGGGATATCCTAAGCCAGTTGAGTATGCTGAGCCAGTTGGAGTTTGCTGTCCGCACTGCCATGGAGAACAGGTAGATGAGGTGTTAGTGTGATTCAGCAACCAGGTGGCTTCCCGTGCCAGCTGGAATCCTTGAGGAATACTTTTGAGTAGAAACTGAAACCATGGATTTGCCCCATAGAACCATCTACTCTAGTGCAGAGCCACATCACTGAGGCCTTGAAAGAGGCCCCTGAAGGACAGAGCTTGTCAGTGGAGTCTCATACCAGAAATACAGACTGCGAGCATATTTTACAATGTGGAGTGTTTGTTAGAAGCCAAATCAAGCATTTTATTACAAGAGGTATTATGACATTGAGTAACAGTGATAAATCAGTAGAAAATATTTTTTGAATGTAATAATGTGTGTGCCTCTAAAATCATATTTAGCAAGTATATACAATTTCATACTTAAATAAAAATCATATAAACAGCATATGCTCATAAAATCTGGCTGTGCAGCCCTCAGTACTGAAAGAGTCCATCTGTACTTGAGATGAATCAGGACTCCCCCTGGAGAATCCTGGTTCAGCCTCCAGGGACAGCAGGCCTCCAGGGAACCCTGGCATGAGCCCTGCTCAACTGGAGTTTTTACAGCCGCCCTGGCCTTTGCTTCTCCCTTCTCTGTTTCTGTTTTTGGCGAGATTGAGCTCCTTGGGGAAGTGATGATGAGAATGGCTAACATTTGAGTGCTTCCTGTGTACCAGGTATGATCTCACAATAGCTCTATCAAGCCAATACTGTGAACCCCAGTTTTGAGTGAGGCACCCGATGGAGGTTGAGGTCTCGAAGGTAGTAAAGGGCTGAGTCAAGGTTTGAATTGAAGGGGCATGTCCTGGAACCACTACACTGGACCGCTTCCCAAGGAATGGTCTCTCTTTCCCTTTTTCTCTCTCTGGCAGATTCTTCCTCTTTCTCCTGCCCATCCTCTCAAATCCTAAGTGGCTGAATACATCCATGATGACATGGGACCGATTTCAAGAAATAGTCCTGTAGGATTCTTAGTTGGAGACTTGTGATCACTTATGAAGAGCTAGTGACACTGCCTGATGAAACTCATTGCCTTTGTCTCAGATCTGATAGACATCTAAAGATGAAATCTGGCCATTGTTAGTGTATTTATAGTAACTGTTGTCATCTAGAACCAGGTATTAGGAACTGCTTGCATATTGGGACTTGCTGAGGCATGTCTGCCCTCAGAGAGCTCAGGGAGGCAGAAATACTGACCTGGACATGTGAAAAGTGAGGGAAATTTAAAAATGAAGGTAAAACAAGGTGGTAGAGCATGAGATGGGTTTGGAATGACAGGTCAGGAGTACAGGGACAGGACCTGTAAGGCACGAGTGATGGCGTGTGTGGGGGTTTGGGGAATTCCATCTCCTTAATTAAGTGACAACACACCTCCTTAAGTGGAGGGGAAGGTGAGGGCCAGTGCGTAGTGCTGGTGGAGGGAAAGCCTCGGAAGCTTTGACCTAGCTATTTTCATCCTCTGTCCAGGCAGCTGGGGAGATTCATGAGCAGAGGAGGAGTCCATGGGGCAGCGCCCTAGGGTCCTGCAGCTTGTCCTCAGCCAACACTGGAGGGCACCATTGCCATTTCAGGGAATGGAGTAAAGCTATGTACAGCCCCCTTGACCCAGACCAGTTAGAGGTCATTCCAGGTCCTCAAGCCTGCTGAGGTTTGGGGGCCTCCAGATGGTGCCAACTCACTTGAGTTAATACTCAGGCAGACAGGAGCCTCCCACCTGCCCTGCGAGGCAGCACCTTTATCTGCACTTCCAGGAGGAAGCCAGGCTTGGGAGACACGCAGTTCGGACCCACTGCCACAGGATGGCTGTGTCAAGTTCAAAGACTTCATTTTCTTTCTTTCTTTTCTTCCTCCCTTTTGTCTTTTCCTCTTTTCTTTCCCCTCTTCTCTCGTTTCCTCCTCCTCCACCCTTCTTCCTCTTTCCATTTTTTAAAAAAAGTATAGATTTGCTAGAATCGATGTAGAGAATTTGTCCTAAGTCAGACAGTGTGTTTTTATTTTGTTCTTCTTAACTTAGTGATGTTTTTGTGGAACGACTTGGCATTTGGATAATTTAAGCTAGTGACCGTTTGAGTAAGAAACTGAAGGAGAAGCAGAGGTGTAGCTGCTTTCATGGGGGAATCTCTCAGCGCTGGACCAGAGAGTGGCCTGAAAGCACAGTGCATCTGGTCTGGAAGAGCCTTGCTCTTGAGCCAAGGGGAGAGAAACTACCCCTCATCCTTAGCGAATGGCTCACTTGATGGCAGCTGAAAGTGGTAGGCCTCCTTCATTGTTTAACTGAGGCCCGAGTCCAAATTGGCTTTGTTTACTTATGTTTTCTGAGCATGTATTAGCTCTTGCAGGATCATAATGCAAGGAGAGAGCCCCCCAAAATGGAGCCCACTTGGCAGCTAGGGTGGGTCTTCCTACTAACACCTCCCAAGGGGATATGTGCACTCAGTAGACCTAGACTCTGCTCAGTATATCCCAGCTCTGCCATGAACCTTGTGTCTGCTCTGCCCAAGGGGCTTCACATGCCTAAACCATGTTCTTATCCCTCAGATGGGCTCCTAGCACCTGTTCTGCCTACTTCGTGGGGTTGACATGAGAATCAAGTAAGAGGGAACTGTGCAAATCCTTTATCACTAGCTAGACATGTATGCCTGGGAGCTGTTCCTCTACTTCTAACCGAAGTGTGTGCATGTGGAATGAGCAGGATACCCCACCAACAGTGAGTTGAACTAGAGCTGACTTCTCTCACATTATGAAGTTGGGGAATCAGCAGCCCATGGTGGGGGCAGTTTCTCCACATTGAGTCACTGAAGACCCAGGCCGCTCCTGTCTTTCTACTCTGTTATCCTTAGCTTGTTGGCCTATGGCCTACTGGTCACAAGCGTTGACTGGAATCCGCAACCCGCACAACCACTGCAGTAAGAAACAGTTTATTCAGTCTTACAAGGACCAGGACCAGGGATGACAGTTGATCAGAGAGTTCTGATCAGACTGCTTCGTCCAAAAGATGGTTTATATCCAGTTTGCCACAGGGGAAAAGTTACATTAATTAGTATATCAGTGTGTCCAGGGGACATTTGGTTTAGTGCCCTAAAAAGTAGACGGTGCACATTCTGTTGCTGTGTGCAAGAGCTGGCAAGGGTTAGGATTGATCTTTTTTTTTTTTTCCATACCAGCCCTGGACTATGATCACCAGGGTTATTTTATTTTATTTTATCATCATTTTTTTTATTAAAATACCATTGATACACAATCTTATGATGGTTTCACATAAACAGCACTGTGGTTTCAGCTTTCACCCTAGGACTGATTACTTTTTCATAAAGGATTCTATCAAGGACCTGAGAACCTGCCTCCCACTCAGCTTTATTTTCTTCAGTCGTTCAATCCCTTTTTCTTCTTTCCCATGGGGGAGGGCCTGCCGCAGTCTTGCTACATGGGTGAGAATGGCTGTGTGGCTTTGTCACAGCTCAGCAGGAGCTGTCCTGGCCGACTCAGGGCCTCTGCAGCTCACAAAGCTCTCCTCTCCTGTGGGACCACTGTGGGGGCCCTAACATTTCATTGGTATTTCACACCAGGACTCCTGCGATCATTGCAAGTGTATCTGTGGTCAGAGCAGAAAGAAGGGTGAAGGGGTCATGTCTGTTCCTTTTATCAGGAAACAGGTGCTTCCCCTGGTCATCTTCCCTTGCTCGTTCTCATTACCTGGCCTGGGTCACATGGCCATCCTTGGTGGCAAGGGAAACAGCAAAAGTGGAGGAAGGAACACTCTCTGTAATGGGCTTAGCTGTAGGGATTCTCTGTGTTCTCAAGAGTAGTGGGTTCTTGTGACAAGGTAGAAGGTAAAGGCAATGGACTTTGTGTCTGTGGCTTATTCACTTACCCCTTTCTCTTTACCAAAGCCAGATGACACCTTGGTGGATAGAGCACATTGTAGGAAATATTGATAGAGGCAGACTCAAAGCCTGTGTCCTCCCAGGGCCCTGCCTTTTCCAGCTGATGTGACTTGATCATTCAGAGGGCTTCCACCACCAAAACTGATCTTTTTTTTTTTTTTTTCATGATTTGGTCTTTTTTCCCCACTCCTCATTCCCCACTCCTGTTTTCTGGAGCAGAACTTCTGCCAACTTCTCTTTTTACAGATAGCTGGCTAATGCTCACACCGGCCTCACTGCCATGTGTCCATGCAGGTACCTCAAGCTAAATTACAGCACAGTCCTCAAAAAAATACACGTGGCGTCTACTACACCCAGTATACACCTGCCAACTTTTTCTAGCTCTCCACCCCTAACCCCACATAGATGGCCTGCAGACACATGAAGTTCCGTGACCTTGGCATAAACTAAGCCAGCCTGTTGGTTATCAGCTTCCTTCTGCTCAGCAACAAATTCATCCTTTCTCGTTGTTCTGTGAAAATGGATGGACCCTGGAAATATTTCGCCTCTGCAGCTGGCTGTAAAGTATTCTCAGCAGACAGTGCTAGAAAGACAATGCAGGAGAAAAGGATTTTGCATCTGGTTCTCTAGTGGCTCCTACAGCATTCAAGTCCTGAAGGAGGGAGATGGAGACTGTATAGCTGGGGCAGAGTGTGTGAGCTCAGGGCTTAGCACCTGGGAAGCAGAGCCTGTGGCCAGGTTCTCATCTGTTATCATCAGTCAAAGTCCCTCTCTCTCATTTACCCTTACCAAAGTCAGATTTCACAGGCCATTCAGCCACAGATATGTCTGTAGGGTCTAGCAATAAAGAGCATGGGGTTTTAGAGACACATTAGGATTTGTTAACATGCTCTGCCACTTGCTGTGTACTCTTTTACCTGACCTCCTTTAACTAAGCCTCTGTTCACAACTGCACAATGGGGCTAGGTTGTGTGGATTGAGATAATTTTAATCATTGAAAACATTCAGTGTAGTACCTAGCATATGGTAATCTCTTGATAAATGCTAACATGGTTATGCTGTGACTGTTGTCGAGGCCCTCCAGCTCTCAGTGGGTGAATGGAGTGGATCATTTCTGAGTCCCTTTCACTTGGAACCCTCACTACAGTGTGCATCCACCTGGTCTCATGCCTCCTGCCTCACCTCATCTGTGTATCTGGCTTTCTCTCCCTTTCTCCCTCTTTCTATTCTCTGCTCTTTCTCTCTCCCCTGCTCTTCTTCATCCTGTTCTTATGCTTCTCTGAATCTTTCTCCCTATTTTTAGCTTTGTGCCGTAATGAATCAGCAATGGTCTGATAAGACAGTTTAGAAATATTTGCTTAGGGCTTTGCAGAAACGCATGTGCATTCTGAATATTTTATTATCTTGTGATGACTTGCTAGTATTACTTGTCTGGGCTCAAGTGTTCCTGTCTAGTTCTGTTCTTTCAGGAATAAGATAAGAAGGGAGCATTCTTCCAGCCATGGTCCAGAAGACAGATGAGTCACAGCTCAGGAACAGACACAGAGGTCTCAGTGTAAGCGGTTTTTTTGTCCTTGGGAGGAAACATCTGTAACTTTCGAGGGCTCCCCTTTGCCAGCTGGATATGGAGTTCAAAGAATTAAATTTCATGCAGGCAAACTAGCAGACGGAGGCAGCCCGCCAGCACCTGGAAGCCCAGAGGAAGTGGTTCTGTGGGCGAGGGCCTCCTAGGGCAGGTTTGGTATTACCAGCCAACGGCTGTAGGCTCCAGAGCAGGCTGCCTCAGGACAGACACCGGGGGTCTGGTTCACATTTGCATCCCCCATGCCCAGCCATGCCCTGGCCACAGGAGGAGCAAAATATTTAAGAGAATGAAAGGGAGCATAGGGATAAGGTGGGAGAAGAAGATGCTGTTGATTCCATCCCCTCCTAATAGCAGCTCCAGCATTTTCCAGTGAAAAGAAAAAGAAAACTGAAGTGGTTTACATCTTGGAGCTGTGTTCCATGGTGAAGTGGTTAGGCCATGGGCTTTGAAGTTGGTCTTGACTCCATCCCTTGCCCTGTGTCCCTGGTCATGTTGTAACCTCTGCAAACCCAGCTTTCTTGTCTATAAAACAAGAATAACCCTCACAGATCCTGGGTCACAGGGCTGTAGCTATGAGATGAGGAAAGTCAAATGCTTAGAGTTTGCCACAAAGTAAGTTCTCAAGGACAGCTTGCTTGCAGCCTCCTTCCCTCTATGTCAAGGAAGGTGTCATTTAGACAGAAATTTTTAGCACTAAGAAATGGGTTAAGAGATCATTCTTGACCATTCTTTGCCTTGTCTGTCCTTTACCCCCCAGTTCTTTTAAACTTTGTCTGCTAAATGAGGGTCATAATACTCATCTCACAGGATTGTGGGGTGAAGTAAACAAGAACTATACATATCACATGGTTCGTGGCTCACAGTAAATACTCACTAAATGGTAGCTGTTATCACCTTATTACATCTTTTTACTTAGCACCAAATACTCATTTATGATTGCACTTAAGTTAGCTTTTTGGAGAAAAACTGTTGTCTGTCTGGGCTCAGCTTTATGCCATTAAAATGCAGGCGCACCCTCCCTAGCCTTGCTGTGCTGCAGTTGGAGTGGTTAAGAAAGGAGGGAGCATGGATTAGAGGCAGACCCTGCCTGCTTAGGATCATAGCTTTCAGCAGGCCATGTGTCTTCTCCAAGCTTCAGTTTCCTCATCTACTACCTGGCAAGTTTGTTCTGAAGATCTCATGAGAGAAGAGTGTAAAATACCGGTGCTGTGCCAGAGTGGAAGCCATTGTTTTATAATTATGTTGTAATTCAGTTTTGCTTTCACTGCTGTCTGGTTAGCTCTTGCCACGTTTAGCTGTTTGTATGATAAAAAACACATTAGAAATGTGTATTTTTAATGAAAACCATTATTTTGCCTCACCCCAGCCAAGTAGGTCATACTCAATTTCTAACTTTCAAGAGGGCAAGAACCTTGCTCCATTCCTTCAGAATACATGTGTACCTAATGCCATTGTTCTAAGGTTCAGGCCTGTATAAGTAAAAAAAGGCTGTTAAGTTTGCCTTCCTGGAGTGTATACTCTAGTCAGGAAAAAGAAGGCACTGGATAAATGTACAGTACGGTGGTACTTTGTATGCAATAATCAAACAAGGTAAGGAAACAGAATGATGAGACTTGCCCCCTTTTTTTTTTGGACAAGGTACTCTTTTTTCTTTTTTAATGTATGCCTGCCCACTCCCCAAATTCCAGTGAAGTCCTTATAAATGAAGGGCCTGTGTCAGTTTTTTTTTGTGGAAATGAGTTCTGAATTACTGAATCACAGGCAAGTTGAGCCCGTGCCTTTGGCCTGATTATGGTGACTTTCCAAAACAGTTGTGGTTCCAGGTACTCAGCTAGATGCCTGTAGAGAGTGTCAGTTTCACAAATGCACACATTTTTCAGAAATTCTGCCCAGGCTCCCAAATGCATGTCTTAGTCTCAGCAGCTTCAGAGCTTATAATCAGCTCTTGTGAACTTGGCCTTTAGAGATTTGTTCTCTCCGTCATTTCAATTTGCAGTTCTTTAGAAGTTGAATTTTAGCTGCCTGCATTCCCTGGGCCCTGCTTAAGTCTTTTATGATAAAAAAAACACATTAAAATGTGTATTTTTAATGAAAACCATTATTTGCCTAAAAAGCTCTGGTTACATGAAACAAGTTTGGGTTTTCAGGAATTTAGAAGAGCCTTTGTGATCTGGCCCCATCTGTACTGTTAGCTGTGGTGCTTCTCAGCCCCAGCTGCTACTCTGTGAGTTACCTGGAGAGCTGTTAAAAATCAGTGCCCAGGCTTCACCCCAGACCGTTAGATCAGAATCTCTGTCAGCCTGATAGTACCCCAGGTGACTACAGAATACGGGCAAGGATGGCCACCACTGTTAGAGAGACTTCTGTTGTTCCTGTGGGAAGGGTCAGGCTACCAGGCAACCTTCTTTAAAGGGTGACTTTCAAATAAAGCATGTATCAGGATTGCCTGGTAACTCAGCAAAAGCAGGTACCACCCCCAGAGATCTGGTGCAGTAAGACTTAAGTAGGGCCTGAGGATCATAGGTGTTCTAGGGAGATTTGATACAGAGAGTAGGGGAATCAAACTTAGAGCTTTTCAGCCTCTGCCTCCCCAGATGATTGATAGCCATTGTGCTGTAGAATTCAGAGTAGACCGTAAGATCCCTAGATCAGCCTCCACGTCTCAAAGCCTGGTGAAACTACATCTGCCATTCCCTTTGTCACGTATGCCAAGGCAACAGCCCGTGGATTGTTGGGCCTGCCACAGTGGCCACACGCTTCTGCACCCACAGTCTGAGTTGTGTGCATATCCAGTGTCAGGTGTGTCTGCTACCAGACCTCTTCATGCCACCTGTTTTGCAATTACATGATTTCATACTTATAGAAGCTGATAGTATACACATGTGAAATCTCAGAGCAGTCCTTTCTGTATAAGCTAAGGTTGTAGCTTTGGAAGGATTTGATCAAGATGAGACCTCCAAAAAGAAATTCACTGTTAAATTAGGGATTGTTGAAGACAACTGTAAAATAATGGGAAAATTCACAAGAATTTTGAGGCTGCATTTACACTGCTCTGCAAGTACTTTTAAGTTTACATGACACTTAAATGTTACTGACTGCACTGTAGTTTTAGGTTAAAATAAAACATTCCTGGGATATAGGTATCACTTTTCATTTTTGTCTGCTTTAAAGGATGCTGTTAACTGATCGATTACTTCTCCCTCTTATGTTGACTAAGAAACAATGAGTAGTGATGTCTGCTGTGGGTAAGAGTAGCTGTCATAAGCCACTAACATATTAATACAGGGTTAATTTTCTATTTATTTAAACAATAGCACATAATTTAGCAAACTTTCTATTTTTCTTACCAAAAAAGTACCTCTAATTTAAATCAAATACTGAAAGGAAAATAGTTTAAGGACCTGTTACTAATCTAGACTGAGTTGTACTTCATTAAAAGATTTGCTTTTGAAATTATCTTCCTCCTCCTGGCCTCCCCAGCTTATTTTCAGTACTGCTTTTGTCCACTTTTGCCAGCTGGTATCAAATTATTATTTACCATACAGTGGTTAATCTCAGCCTTAATACACCTCACAGCTCTAAAGCAGGGGTTGGCTAACTCTGACCCACAGGCCCACCACCTGTTTTTGTATGGCCCATGAGCCAAGCATCGTTTCTATTTTTTTTTAAATCAAAAACAAAAAAAGAATAATAATGTGTAAATTGTGAAAATTATATGAATTCAAATTTCACTGTCCCATAAAAGTTTTTTTTCCCCCATATAATTTTGCTAGAACACATCCACACCCATTTTGTTTACTACTGTCAGTATCTGCTTTCACCCACATGGCAGAGTCCTTTAGTTGCAACAGAGATTTTCTGGTCCACAAAACCTAAAATATTTGTTAATGCGATTTAAAAACTAAAAACAATACACCCATTTTTCCCACCCCACCCCTCTCTCCCCTGCCTCTGGTAACCTCCAGTCTATTCTCTGTGTCTGTGATCTTAGTTTGGAAAGACAGGTTGATAGATAGTAGAGGGATAGGTAGGTAGATTCTATGTATAAGAGAGATTATATCTGTCTTTTGTGTCTGACTTATTTCACTTAGCATAATGCCCTCAAAGTCCATCCATGTTGTCACAAATGGCAAGACTTCATTCTTTTTGTGGCTGAGTGATATTTCACTCTGTGTGTGTGTGTGTCACAATTTCTTTATCCATTCATCTATCAGTGGACACATAGGTTGTTTCCATATTTTGGCTATTACAAAGATTGCTACAGTGTGCATAGAGGTGCATACATCATTTTGAGTCAGCATTTTCATTTCTTTCAGATAAACACTCAGAAGCGGAATTGCTGGATCATATAATATTTCTGTTCTTAATTTTTTGGAGGAACCTCCTTACTGCTGTCCCTAGCAGCTGCACCAATTTACATTCCCACAGGGCACACAAAAGTTCCCTTCTCTCCACATACCTAGCAACGCTTGTATCTCTTGTGTTTTTGATACCAGCCATTCTGACTGATATGAGGTGATATGTCACATATCATCGTGGGTTTGATTTGCATTTCTCTGATGATTAATGACGTTGAGCACCATTTCATATACCTGTGGCTATCTATATGTCTTCTTTGGGAGAATGACCACTTTTTAATTGGATTGTTTGTTTTTTTGCTATTGATTTGATATTTTCACTGATTCAACAGGGTGCCTTTTCATTCTTTTGATAGTTTCCTTTGCTGTGTAGAAGCTTTTTGTTTGATTTAGTCCCACTTATTTATTTTTGCTTTTGTTGCTTATGCTTTTAGTGTCAGATTCAAAAATCATAATTAAAACCAATGTCAAAATGCTTACTGCCTATGTTTTCTTCTCAGAGTTTTATGGTTTTAGGTCTTACATTCAAGTCTGTAATTCAGTTTGGGTTAATTTTTGTATGTGGTATAAGATAGTGGTCCAGTTTCACTCTCGCATGTGGCTGTCCAGTTTTCCCAGCACCATTTATTGAAGAGACTGTCCTTTCTCCATTGTATATTCTTGGCTCTTCTGTCCTAAATTAGCCAACTGTATACATGTGGGCTCTCTATTCTGTTCTGTTGATCTGTGTGTTCATTTTTATGGCAATACCATACTGTTTTAATTGCTATAGCTTTGTAATACAGTTTGAAATCAAGGCCTGTGATGCCTCCAGCTTTGTTCTTTCTCAAGATTGCTTTCACTATTTGGGGTCTTTTATGGTCCCATAAAAATTTTAGGACTGTTTTTTCTATATCTGAAAAATGCATGGGAATTTTGATAGGGATTGCCTTGAATCTATGAATTGCTTTGGATAGTATGGACATTTTACTACTAATTCTTCCTATCCATGGGCACAGAACATCTTTCCATTTACTTGTGTTTTCTTCAGTTTCTTTCATTAATGTCTTACAGTTTTCAGTGTATGGGTCTTTCACCTCCTTGGTTAAATTTATTCCTAGGTATTTTGTTACTTTTGATGTAGTTGTAAATGGGATCGTTTTCTTAACTTCTCTTTCTGATAGTTCATTATTAGAGTGTAGAAACACACCAGGTTCTTATGTATTGATTTTATATCTTGCAACTGTACTAAATTCATGTATTAGTTCACAAAGCATAGAAACATTTTTTATCTGCCTCTTTAAGAAAAAGTTGTAGACCCCTGATGCAAATACCTGCTCTACCCAAGTTTCTTGTCTGCTTAGCTGTCCCTTTAGGCAGCCACTGCCCCTGTACTGCCCTGCTGTCCTTGAGGGCTTGCTGGTAGCCTGCCTTTAAAGGAAATGTGTTAGATGTAACTGGATCCATTTTTCAGGGGTTCCTTGTTCATCTACTTAATTCTGGCCAAACCTCTGCTGGCTAAGAACCTGGTTCTTCTGAGCCATAAAATATTTGTAATATTAAATCTCTGCTTCAAAAATTGCAAATGGATTAATAACTATTTGATTTTTACAAATACACATTATTTTAAATTCCTCCAATTTCCTTTGGTGCCACCATTATCTTTCTGAAGTGTGATATACAAGCACTTCTGCTGTGTTATGATAGCTGTATTCCTGAGGAATCTCAAACTACATAATTGCAAACTAAAAACAACAAAACTTATGAGAAAAGTAGAGTGGGCTAATGCAAATCTAAATAATTTTGAACCACAGCTGTTATAAAAAATAACAATCCTAATAAAAATGGTTTAAAAAGACTCATTTAAAGCCTAAAATATGAATATTATAATAGACAGCTTTACCTTTAAAATAATTAATTTAGCGTGCTTGGGCAGTGTGGTGCTTAGAATGATTTGAGGCTGTCTCTATGTAATAGAAAAAGGGTAAGATGCACATGATGGGAAAGAACCCCAAGGGAGCACTTCCAAGACAGAGCCTCTGGCTGCACTGAGCAGGAGGGAGAACAGGTGTGGTGTGTGGCACGGTGTCTCTGGCTTATTGCACGCAGCTGACAGAGTGTATTTTGCATTGAGCTGCTATTATTGATTTGACAGAATATTTAGCTGGGAAAAAATTACCTATGAACCAAAGCAACTTACATCAGCATTCCCTGCTTATCCTTCACATACGAGCTTATTGACTTGGCAAAACATACATTGTAGCAGAACTGACTATACTTCCTCCTTTAGTCTCTCTGTCTTTCTCCAAATAATGTTATGCATTAAACAGTCTGGGCAGGGCAATCTGAATCCCAATAACTGGCAAAAAAAACCCAAGCAGATGCCAAATAAGCATTAAAAGTTTCAGGTCAGCCTTTATTCAAGATTACATGTATACACCACAATATATGTTAAATCCAAAGAGAATGAAGAATAAAAGGGTAATTGGAATGTCATTAATGGCTTAACCTTTCTTGTGTCATTTATGCTTCTCACTTCTGGCTCCCACTTTGAGGAGCTCTCAGCTGCTGATTGAGCAGTTTGTTCACTTCAGATGGGCACCATTATGCACAAATGTACATCACACAAAGTAAGGGTGGAGGGCAAAACTGTTTTTAATACCACCAGAATTTGAGATAGCGAGGTAAGCCCGAAAGAGCATGTTCTAGACATAAAAGTACAATTTTTTTTAAGGTACACAGAAGGTTGAGTATTTATAAATATGTATCAGCACATGTTTAGAATGTGACAATAGGAAAGTGAAAAATTTTTAGTAATATGACACTGGAGAAATACAATAAACCCACTGAAAATATTGAACATTCTTAGCAGGAGGAAAAAATACAGAGAATTAGACTTTGATAAATGCTTGTTAAAATCTAGCATTTTTACTGAAGGCCTAAAAAAGTTCACAGTGTGAATTTTACTAAAATGAGATCATCTTGGTCCTAATAGATGAAGAAAATATGGAACAGCTAAGCAGAAGTTATTCTAAGCAACAGCAGAGTCTCTTGGAAGGTGAGATAAGGTATAAGTAGCACCTTGTTTTCAGCCAGAATCATATCACAGTAAGCGCGGGAACATTTTGGTATGCGAACAAATCCTTAAGAGGACATCAGAGCAAAAATTTAATGCAGAGTAAAATAGTAGGTTATTTTTAAAGGTGCAAAATTAGCTTGTGACTGTACTTTACAGAATTAGTTAGTGTCAGGGTATGAAAACAGCTGTCAGAAGCAAAATGTAAAATGTTTGAGCAATCATTGATGGAAAATGCAGAAGGGAGGTGTGACCTCAGAGGTGTTAGAAGAAATGCTATTCAAATTAGTGACTATGTAGATAAAATATTGGTGTTAAAATCTCCGAAAACTGGAATGTTGCAGTTGGTAGGTTTATCAATTGAATTAGAATTGCATTCAAGTGTAAATATTAGATTACACACGCACGCACACCATAAAAATGAAAGTTTTGTTTTTCTCCTACTTAACAAAGATAGACAATTCCAGTGCTACTTTAGTGGCCTGTCATCAGGGACTCAGGCTATTTCTATCTTTCTGCTCAGAACTTAGTTCCTAAGTACTTCTATGTGTACATCTAAATAAAACATAGTGACTCTTTTTAAAAAATTCAACTGCAGTACCATTTTCAGACCTAAAAATAACTAAGAAGCTCTTAATATTGAATACCCAGTGTTCAGATTCCTTAGATTGCGTCATAACCTTTTTTCATTTCATTCAGTCAAGGTGCAAATAAGATGCACACACTGTGACTGGGTGTGTTCCTCAAGTCTCTTTTAATGGAAATTTATTTGTTGAAGAAACCAGGTTATTTATCCCATAGAGTTTCCCACAGTGTGAAGTTCACAGTGTGAATTTTACTAATTGCATACCCGTGGTGTGGTTTACCATCTTCCTCTCCCTGCTCTATTTTCTCAAATTGATAGATAAGATATTACAGCTTGATCAAATTCAGGCTTGATTTTTTTCAAGGCTCCCTCGTAGGTATGGTTGGGTATTAGCATGAGGAGGCACAGGGGAAGTCCGTTTATCTTGCTTTTCTTTATGTTCTGAGCCATTAAGAATCATTGCCTAGATTCATTAGTTCATTAGTGCCTGCAAATGGTGATATCCTTATTAAGTGTCTTATGAACTCACTTAATTTCAATATTTTTAATGTTTTTAGTTCGTTGAAGTTATTTTTACTGATACTATGTTGACTTTTAAATATAACCTATTTAAATTTCATATATGCTAAGTCTGGTAACATCTAAAAAGTCGTCTAAGGAAGAGGCCTGGATAACATCTGCACTGAGCTAACAACCTCTGCCTCTTCCAGATCTGCTCCTTTTTTGAAAGGAAAGCTTTCTCACTGTAATTTTTTTAAGTAGAGTTAAATCTCAGCCTCTGTACTCCTTCCATATGCTTTACCAGCTGAACTCTCAGACCTACCAGCTAGATAGGCTCCCTAGTGATTAATTTTTTCTCCTGGAGACCTAGAGGCCTGCAGTCATGCACATATGGTATCTAATGGCTTGGTGGGTAACTGAGTTAATGGTGTGTGAAGGTGACCTGAATAAATTTGAAATCAAAACTAACGTGGAATATGGCAAGCTGTGCTACAATAAATCTGGGGTACTTGTGCCTTTGCCTAAGTGGGTGTTAGGTGACTTGCAGAGAAGCTAGGGAGCCTGAGCTCAGAAATCCTGTTAAGGACACAGGAAACCAAATGCATTCTTTCCTGAAAGTTTTAAATGAAGATGTTCACTGCCCCTTAAGTATATTCTGCTGGCATTCAAAAGATAATTGTCGCTCTTCTTTTACAATTACTCTTTCTAAAGTGAGAACTGCAAATGACCAAGACAGAGCAGGCACTGGTTTGATTACATCAGCTTTTCCCAACCCTACGTTCTAGGAAAAAAAGATGCCCACAGAATTTGTCTTGCCTGGTCCACTTTGCTGCGGGCGTGTGGTCATTTGTAATCTTCTGGAGGGGGGCTGAATTGCCACTTTGTCTTCAGTTTGATTTTGATTGTTGCAACCATGTCAATGAAAAAAGTTTTGAGCATAACCTCCCAATCCATAGATACTAATTTACTGGTAAGATGTACAGTACTGTGGTAATGTTATATACATTCTAAAAATAATTTTAAACTGTAAGTAAACATTTTCATGTCTTTTTCTTAGATCCCATGAACTTTTTGTGCATTCCACTTTGGGGTCCACTTCGTTAGTTACACGAGGTAATGTCTGAGGTTCCAGGGAAACTTTGGTATCCTCCAGACAAACAGGATACCAAAAGCAAAATACAACTTTAGTTCTTAAAATCAGAAAATGTGTAACAAAATCATTCTAGTTATTTTCAACATACAAGTTTCTACTTTTTTTCAGAAATGAAATTTTATTTTGAATCCCATAGCAGGGCCTCATAATCATTTCACAAGTGGGACTTCTTGAAGGACATTAATACGTTTCCATAAGTATCTGCATGTAGTAGTCTGGACATGTATTCTAGTACATGAAACTTAAATACCCACCCCCCACCCCCGAAAATCTAAATAAGACAATAGTCACTGATTTTTGCTAAAATAGTCACTGCAGAGTTCCTATAAATCATCAAATTATTTGAGCCCATAAGTCCACAGAAATGGGCCACTTTAGTCCCCCACATAGTTTCTTTTACTGGGTAAGCATCACTTCTTCAGTGCAGGTTGTGCCAACTCTCAAACCTCTGCTACTCTTTGTCTTGTTCAGACCCTAGGGATCTTTGCTTCTTAGACTCCTGTTTCATTTAGCAGATGTTGATTGAACAACTCCTACTGGCATGATCTAGACTGATGATCAGAGATGTATTTGACTAGGTCCTTGCTCTACACAAGCTTGGAATCAAGGAGAGGAAGGAGTCACACTGAACTCTTAAGTGATGTTTAACAAGGTGGGAAACAGACCCGAGGAATTAGAGGTCCCTTGACTGGGGGAGGCAGGTGGGTGCTGTTAGTGATCTGTTTGAGTATAAAAATGTCAAAAAGAAGGAGCCACTCAGAGTGCTTCAAAAGGGGACTGCCTAGGGTGGTAAATGACAGATGGTTTTTCTAAGCAGGAGAGTCTCCTGAACAAAGCGAAATAACAGTTAGCCATGAACGCAGGATAGAGGAGAAGGGCTGGGCTAGTGTGGACCGCAAGGCTGCAGAATCCTGAGAAGAGCCCTAGCCATGGATGGCACAGCTCACTGTAGTTTTAAGAGTCCCTGGTCCACATTATCTCATGTGAACTTGGAATCTGTCTGGAAAGGAGAGTCGTTGTTACCTGAAGACTTTGGGTGCAAATGAGTGAAACTACTTGCCCAGTGGCACATAGCTGGTAAATGGTGGAGCCCAGGCTGAAACCCGGATCTCCTGACTCCAGGCCTTTCTTCCCTTGACCTGACCTCCCTAGGGCAGGTTACGGGTAGCACGGGCTTGGGACAGAGCTTCAGAACTCACACAGAGCCAGAGAAATGTGAGGGGCTTGTCAGGGGGAGGGGGTGGGCTGACTGAGTGGGAAAGAGGAGAATATAGAAAGTGTGGCTGAGGTTTTTCCAAAATGATGGACAAGTGTGAGACCTCAGCTTTACTTGCTGTGTCTTAATTCTTTCTTTTTCAAACTCCTGCTTCCAAATCAGATACTTGAGTTGCCTATCCTTCCTAAATACATTTATTTGTAGCATTTTAGATTCAAATGTGTGCTAATTAGGCTGGTCACTTGTGTTTCACTATCTTTATGTTTCCAAATAGTCAGGAATGAAGGGAAGAAATTTCAAGAAGCATGTGATTTATTCAAGGAGAGGAAGGGGGAAGTTATTTTTAGCTTCCCTCTTAAAATCAGCCCTTCTCTGAAAGACCGGCAGTTAGCTGTACTTTGAAGGGAACTTGCATTGCTTGGCCATGGTCAGAATCCCAGTCTGTACACTGTGGCTTCCTCGAAAAGCTCAGGAAGATTATGCCTGGAATTCAGAAGTTTGTTCTTAGCTTCCTCAGAGCAAGGAAAGGAAGGAGCTGGAGAGAGAGGCTTGTGTTTTAAATGGCCTGGTTTATTACATGTCAGGTCTCAGCCTTTACAACAAAGATGTGTTGACACTAGCTATTCTGAGGGGAGAGATTATGCACATTGTTACAAACTGACACATCCATCATCATGTAGTCCTGGGTATTAATGCATATGGCACTGGGCTCAGTGCCTTGGAGAGGAAATGTAACAAGCACAACCCTTATGAACTAGAGCTTAAAACTAGAAACATGCTGTGGCGATATGGTGGGAGCAACCCCATGTGGTCCCCCCCAGAGGTGGGGGAGGATTCCCTTGGGCAGTGGTTCAGTGCAGAGGACAGAAACCCCATGGATGAGTGAAGGGTCTGCCCTTTGTCATGGAGCCATCATATCCTGGGGGTCAGTGGGGGGGCCCTTCCAGAGGCACAGCAGAGAGTGGGAGCTGTAATTGTGTGTGGTGTGTATGTCAGACAGTGTGGTGGGAATTATGACCCCTTAATATTACAATAAACAAAACCCATTTGTTTCTGTGTGCTCTCCTATGAGATAATAGGGCAGGTTTAATATCCCCTTATTTTATAGGTAAGAAATCTGAAGCTTGGTAACTTGCCCCAGTCCCCACAAGAAATTAGTCCCAGAGCTGGAATAAAAACCCAGCTTGCTTCATTCTTGACCCCAGACTGCCTACTAAAGTTTACACAAATGCACACAGGTCCCCAGTAAGGCCATAGTAATTCAGATCATTCACAGGTGTGGGGACTGGCTTGTGGCTTCAAAGGCTGTTCACAGACAGACCTATTCTCGATTCTCTTACTCTGACTGATGAAGCCGGGCTGGTGAAAAGTGACCCAACTCTGCCATTCTGGGAGATGGTGTAAGTGCCTGAATGCCAGATACTAGCAATCGCCCCTAGAAACCCTCCCCATTTCTGAAGCAGTGCTGTTCACACGGGCATTGCCATCTACACAGGGAGAGTGTCCCAGCTTGGTAAGTCATGGCCTGTTTGGAGATGTCACCTTGGCAGTTAGAATCTGGGCTGGCCCCAGAGGCCACATTTGTGACCCACCTGAGTCCACCTGCTTTGGTACTCCAAAGAAGTGCTTGTTAGTAGGGTTCCAGAGAACACCTCCAAATACTGTCATAGGGTCAAACCATTTTGTTGAGTCTCTAACAGTAAATTAAATACTAAATGAAACTTTTTTTCATTCCCAGACTGTGTGTGGCTGTGTTTCTCCACAACACAGTGGTCCAGTCTTGTGTTTTTTGTAATTCAGAATCAAATTGATGGCCCCAGACACCCCTCACTTGTTCTTTTTTGCAGGAACCAAAGAAGAACTAGAAATTGTAGAAAAATTAGGAATTACTCTTCCTCCTGGCATCAGGCAATCACCAGTTGGATATGTAGTCTGCCAGTCACTTTGTGTGTTCATATTTGTGTATCTTGCTTTACGTGAAAGAAACTATTTGAAATTAATGAATGTTCCTCGATAAACTGTAACATAGATGGACTATTATGGCTCCACTGCCCACTAACATGAATACAGGAAGAGTTTTGCCTTTGGAGTCAGTGTCAGATCTATAGAAGTTACCACTTGAAAACAGAAGATATAATGTTATTATTCATTATTGAAAGAGACCATTACAGAGATAATATATTTTCCCTTTTGTAGAAAAATACTAAGTGATTAAAAGGTATTAATCAACCTTTCTGTTTTCACATGGAGGTACTTTTATTCTTTATTGACATAATTATGTATACAAAGTTCAGAAAAGAAAAAGTTCACTGTTTACTTTTCTGATCGTTGCTATTCATTTTATGTCATGGTTATTACTGACGATACTCTCTGACCTACAGGAAGGGGTGTTAGCAAACGATCCCCTTTGGGTATAAAGTGAGTTGGAGGCCAGCCTCAGTCTGACTCTTTGGGGAAGTGGAGGTGGAGAATGAATTGTTGCAGAGCTAGAACCCCCTGGCGGTCAGGCATTGACGCCCCTCCGTGGAGGGCAGTCCTTTGCATAAGGGCAGCTGTGAAGGTAACACCCAGGGATGGGTGAGCTGCTGGGAAAGGGAACCTGGGTGGCCAGCAGCAACCACTACACCTCCTTTTCTTTGCAGACAAATGGGTATAGCACTTGGGAAGGCAGAGAGGAGGTCCTTGAAATCTTACACTTCAAAAACATGGACTTGTTGGCTTTCAGGACCTTCAGATCATCAAGCCCCTCATTTTACAACTGATAAAACTTGAAGTCGCAGAAGGTGTAGTAGGTTGCCAGGCTTGTCCAGGCAGTTCCAGGGAAGCTAAGCTTGTACCCAGGCCTCCTGCCTCCCAAATAGCTCACTCTGAACAGCCCTGCCTAGTCTCTCCCAAGAAAGAGGCTTTCTTCGGGTAGCTGGAAAGAGTCACAGGGGAGAAAGTCATTCCAGGTTAGACAGGGGTGCAGGGGGGAAGAACTCCTTGCCAGGCATTTCTTGAGGGGTGTGTAGTTGACGAAGTGTGGTTCACAAGGAAGCATTCCATTCCTGGGCTTTGGCAAAGTGAGACAACATGAAGTGAAAATGCCTGACCACCTTCTTCCCCCTGGACTCTCCCCACCCCTCCCCACCCCACCTCTGCTGTTTGTGCATGCTTTCACCATGCAGAAGCATGCTGCCTGGTGCCCCTTGCCTTTCTCCTTTTCTGTGGTCTGATAAGGAAGTGGTCTTGAGTCCCCTGGCCATGTTCTTGTGACTGCGCTTGATGGCATGGCCGAATGTGGCCCTTCCTTGCCCCTCAGTGTCCTCACTGCGAAATGAGTCCTCTACCACACACTGTAGGCATCGGTTTCCAGACCAAAGTCATCCACACCAAAGCCACACTTTCGTTACATCCATACCCCACCTGGACTGTTTTAATTACTTGATATTTTTAATAGATTTATTTGTACAATAATTACTTTAGCTTTGCTGTAAGTGATTAATAAGCATTAAATCACATGGATATGTTACTTATGTTTTTCTAAGCTACATATAGATTTACAGCTATTAAAACTAAAACTTTTTATCCACGTTCCACCTGAAATCACCTTATATATGTAACCGTTAAGTTGAAAGAATGGGACTGTTGAATTCAAGCAAGAAACTTTTTACTCCCTTGAACTATACAGTTAGTCTTGGCATCCCCTTGGATACAATTTTGAGCAGGTCCTGTAATAGCCAGGGGTGGGAAGCCCTTCTGTGACTTTTAGTTCCGAGAATAACCTGAGTACAATAATGAAAGTATCAACTCTAGTTTGACAGTGGCAATTCTGAACGTGATTTCAAGTTAAGCTCCTCCCCTCCTGATTCTAAGCACTTCTTCTCCAGAGAAGCCTGAAGTGGCCAGGATGTGTGGTCATCTTCTTACCCTCCCCACCATCTCCCTACCTCCCAGACGGGACTGCTGATAGTTCCTGCACAGGTACAGTGGGGAGCAGGCAAGAAAACTCGTGCATGGATAGAACTGGCACCATCTAGTATTAGTGTTACCTGTGCTCAGCTGGTGGTGCCCAAAGGCACCAGCAGGACTGCTGCAGGTCTTGGGGTCCCCTCTCCTCCCAGGGATCACTCACCTGCAGGAATGTGTTCAGGTCTGGTTGCCAGCAGCCCACCTCTAGGGCCCCTGGGAGAGAGGTCTCGTGGGTGGAGCACACCTGCACCAGGGA
Organism: Manis javanica; assembly: GCF_040802235.1. Taxonomy (NCBI): domain Eukaryota; kingdom Metazoa; phylum Chordata; class Mammalia; order Pholidota; family Manidae; genus Manis; species Manis javanica. Next base: position 104,099,068 of record NC_133162.1, read on the forward strand.
ACCAGTCACCCATTCCTTTGGGACACTCTGGGAGCCAGGCTCTGCTCAGGGCTTCTCCTGCAGGGCATCCTCCCAGCCCATTGCCAGCCAGACAGCATGTCAAGCCTTGGGTCTGGCTTACGCTGTGTGCCCCAGAAATGCCCAGGTATACACACATAACTCAGCCAAGTGGTCTGGTCCCCTGGAGGCCCTTTTTACCTGGATAGGGAGAGCAGGGAATCAGCCAACAGTTCCCCAAGGATGGCCTGCCTGCCCCCCTCTAGGGGTGTGGGAGGTGAGCTGGCCACTCACTTTGGGGGGTACTCGGTGCTGTGGGTTGGCTGGCCTTTGGGGCCTCAGTTTAATTGGTGGGAGAAGCTCCCTGTCCACAGCATCACCCACCCCCACCAGTGTGACTGGGATGCTCTTCTGGGGCAGTGCCCAGTGCCAGCTCCAAACCCCTTCCCTGGGGCTCCTTGCCTGGAGAGCACAGGACAGGGCTGCATAGTGACTGGGCCTCCTTCGCCTTCAGACAGCATCTGATTGTGAGGCACTGGCCAAAGCCCCTCAGGATGGCATCTCCTCCAATTTTTCAGGCATGGGTGAGACGCACGGTTGAGTCCGTTCCATCCCCAATTCACTGACCCTGTGGAGGCTGCATAACAAACACAGCTTCTGTGTTGCCTCTTGGTTTCCTAAGTTCCCATTGTGACACCTGGGGTGGGTTGCAAAGGTCTGTTTTGAACTTTTCAGCCTGTTTTCTAAGCACAACAGCATAGCCGGTGGGCTTTGTTTGCTCAAGGCTCGCAGCAATGAGAGCAGGTAAGGGGCCTCATCGTCCATAAGTGATGCCTCTCCACTGGGCAGGGACAGGAGCCAGCTTTGCACTTTGAGGACTTCCTGCCCTTCTCAAAGGAGAAAGGAGGTCGTGTCAAAGGGCTTCCTGTTTTTACAAACTGGCTGGCAGGTCCCCAGGCTCCTATAAGAGGCATTTTTATTCAGTAGTGAAGGAGAGCTCCAGTGCTTAGGCAAAGAAACCCCTGAAACCTCAAAGTGCTGGGAAAGGGAGAGGCAGACTGCTAACCAACCCATTCAGACTGAAAGATCGGATGAGGCGTGGGCATCGGTTCAGAGTGGACAGTGAGGTGAAGCCTCTCCGTCTTGCAACTCCTTTCTAGCTTGCCCCATTTTGTGGTTTGGGGGCAGTATTAGCACCGTGTATTTTAAAATGGGGGTATATATCTAAAGAGCTTTACATACATTTTATCATGCCCAATTCTAGCTCAGCACATAGAGAAGGTGTCCAACTGGCAAGTGATATTATCCCCTACTTATAGATCCATCAAGTTGCAAAAACCGGCTTGTTGCTCCTTCCACATTACCATTTAGCCTGAGAAATCTCCCAGTGTTTTTCTGTAGGCCAAAGACCACAATTTTCATCTCACCCAACAGCAGAGAATGACAAGTAAAGCACTTGTGACTATTCTTCCCTGTCACTCACTCCTCATCTGTTCTTTGTCCTCTGTTCTGGACTCAAAGGAAGGTTGTCCAACCATGCATATCATACATGAGTGCAGCCGTACATCCGACTCTTCACCCAGTGACCTAGGTGAGACATAATTTATTCCAGAAGAGGTCTAGTCAAGAATAAGTGCAGAGCTCAGTACAGCAAAGGCAAGGAGATTCCCTTCTTTTTGTTGCCCGCAGGCCAGGTTGGAGGCAAGGAGACAAGGTTCCCTAAATGCTCCCACTGTAATTATTGAGCACTGTCCTTTCTCCTTGAGAAGCAAGGATTGGGGAGAAGGTTTTAGAGTAGTCAGGCTATGAGACTCTTAGCTTCTCGGGTCTTCCAGAGCCTTGAGAGGCCTGGGCAGGACACAGCAAGGACCTCCAACCAACACACACCTTTACCTTGAGAGGTTAGGTGACATACATGAGCCAAGGACTGCAAAGTCGAAATTACTCTGTGATGTAAATTGTTTCTGCCTCGCTACTGAAATTCACAGGAATTTGCATTTTAGAACTTATAATCTTGGAATAAAAAAATGTTTTATCCTTGTTGAATTTTTGACTTCAGGAACAGGCAGATGTAGTTTCTTTTGGTCTCCCTCTTTTCCTTCCTTTTACCTCACAATTCCTAAGAGAGAACCTTACTCCTAAGAGAGCTATGCTGAAGGAAAGATGAATCAACTATGAAATACACCTTTTAAGGTTTGCAACTCTCCTATTTTATTTTTTGTTAAAATACACCCTTAGGTAAAGTCATGGACCGTAAGCTCATTTGCTGGGAGAAGGCTCTGTGGTAGCATTTGGCTCCTGAAGCAGGTGGGTGGGTGGGAGGCAGGCCCCGGCCCTGCTTGTCTGAAGGAGCTGGACCATGAGACCATCTTCTCCCTGAGACCATGAACGCATTGTGGCTCATGAATCCTTTTTGCTTTCTTGTCCAGCCAGTATGTTACTGAGCACCTACTCTGTGCCAGACCTCTGCAGGTGCTGAGCCGCAGTACCCTGCCCTTGAGAAGTTCACCGTCCCACAGGGTGGACGCACGGGGACAGCATAGTCCATAGAGCAGGAGGACAGTATTAAGAGAGAAACTGAGGCATATTACAAGACTTGAAGAGTTTATTTGAGCAAAAATCAATTCAAATCGGGCAGCACCAAACCAGAAATGGTCAGGACCACTCTGTGGACAGAGGCCAGGATGCTTATACAGAGAAGGTGTGGAAGCAAAGAAGGTTTGGCTCTAGCTTAAAGCCAAGTTGGCTGTTTTGTGACTGGTTGACATTAGCATTTTAATTTTGTAACCTTGATGCATTATAGGCTTAGCTTACATGGGCTGCCACAGCATCAGAGCCACATTAGTCTAATGGCCTCCTTGTTTAATTACTTATGTTAATGGCACAGAGGAGGCAGCAGCTAACTTGATCCGAGGGAGCCCATGACTGCAGACTAGTAAAGGATGACGGGGAAGGAATCCACCCGGGAGAGAAAGAGAAGGAGGAAGGCACACCAGTCGAAGGCAGGGCAGGCCAGACGTATGCCAAGAGCAGGAGGGCTTGGGAGTGAGGAGTAAGTTCATCGTAGGTGGACCTCAAGCAGAAGAGGAGAGGGAGTCATCGCAGATCAAGCTGGAGAGCTTGTCGGAGCCCAGACTGTGAAGGTCCTGTGTGTGCAGCTGAGGTGGTCTCTCTGCCACAGGGAGCTTTTAAAGACTTTATATGGGGGAATTAAATCTTCAGTTTGGGAAACTAGTAGCCCTGAGGAGGGTGGATTGAAGGGGTGAGGGCACAGAAGTAGTGTCTTAGCCCAGGGCCTCTAGAAAGCAGAGCCTGAGGCAAAGATTCAAGTATTACTAGTTTTAGGGGGAGAGGGTGCAAGCCCAGGACAGTAAGCTGAAGGACATGGGGAACTAAGGCCATGAGGAGTGGTGTGAGGTCAGGTGATAGAGCGTATGACCTGCTGGCTCCTGCCTCACCGGGAGTCACACCGATGGCAGCGTGGGCACAGGGCGCTCTGGACCCTGGAAGGTTTGCAAGGAGGAGCTGTACCTTGGCACAGTCTGCAAGAGAGAAAGGGCAGATTTACTTGCCCTGCTTCCTCCTGTTTTCTGCTTCTCATGGACTCTGGTTTACCTCACAGGGAACTAGTGCCCTTGTACTTCTTGGGTGCTGTTAAGGAATAGGGGCCCCAGGCCCCCCATCTCATGGTGTCCTTCTTCCCAGTCTGACAGTAGAGGGCAGTCTGGTTTGTGGGAGCACCAACTGAGAAAGGAAGAACGGGCGGCATCAGGGGAATCTGAGAAGGTTTATAAGGTCCTGACCCCACTCAAACGAGGAGCTCAGCCCAGAGATGACGACAGTAGTTCCAGCAGGAGGGCGTGGATGCCAGAGTGAATGGAGGCGGCCAGGGTACAGAAGATCTTCATTCACTAGAATCCCTAAGTCCATCCCAGCCTTTCGGGGAGTTACATCACAGTAGTGGTTAGTAACAGGCTTCTGTGGCTAGTTTTGGGCAAGGCATACTCTTTGGCCTTGTGTTCCTTAAGGAAAATATATGATGCATCAGTGTATGTTTGTAAAACCATGGAGTGAACCAAGTCCAGTTTCTGTACTTGTGGGAAAGGGAGTGGAAGCTACTACTTTAAACATAATTAAAAATCCATGTTGGTCCAAATGGAGACCCCATCACAAGTGTGCTTGCCAGGCCTCCTGCTGAAATGGCAGATGCCGATGCTACTAGCTCAGGCCACAGCGGGGACTGCTGACTCTGGGGACCCAGGGGAGGGCAGGGGTCCACCAGGGCCAAGTCAAGCTGTGGACCGAGACACTGCCAGGACCCGTGTGCTCTCGCGTTGGCCTTCTCTGTGTGAGGATTTAAGTTTTCTGCATGGAGCCCGGCCTCCGTGCAGCGGCGCTGGGCTCGCTTCCACAACCTCGTTCTGCAGCTCCCTGCTTTGACTCTGGAGAGGCCTTGATCTTCCACACCCACTCAGCTCTTCCCGGGAGGATGCTCCCAGCTCAGCACTTACCAGGTGCTCTCCATGGACCAACCACCTCTGGGCAGAGCGACAGAATTATTTTTTTCAAACCTCGAAGGTTGTAAGGTGCCATGTGGAGGAGGGAAATTGGGGTCCAGCAGAAAGGATGTGTATGTCTACACTGGGAGACGGGAGTGTCTCTGGATAGCACCCACTGCAGCCAAGAGTTCAGAATGCTACCATTCGCCAAATAACATCCCCACGCTCCTTTTGATTGCCTCTCAAATTTGTAAGTGACCGGGTTTCGGGAGTAGACAGTTTTCTTTGACCTTGGTCTCTTAGGTCCGAGAGAAAAAATTTTCTAGGGAGTGATCTTGATCCAGTTCTTCGATCAACAAGCAGTCAAGTTCCATGGTGTCACCTTTACCCTGGGCCAGAAAGGCCAAAATAAGGGAGGAGAGGGCCATGCTGGAAAATGTCCTCACCCAGCATAGCCCCCAACCCACTTTGGGCCTTCCCGTGGGTTGGGAAAGGCAGGCAGAGCCATGCTAATTTAAGAAACTTTAGTGCCCGATTTCTCAAACACAAAACATAGCATTGTTCATTGGAGAGAGAAATTGATCCTTTGAACCTCCTTATGTTAAGGACTGAGCCTTCCAGTGTGGTGGCAATGGCAGAAGCTCTGAAGTCCTACAGACCCATTTCTGTATTTTCTTGATCATAAATATTGAAATTTTTTCTATTTTAATTGCCTAATATAGTGAATATACCCACCACCTAGACTTATAGGTATTAATATTTTACAATATTAAGCAGAGAAATTACATACTCCCAAGTATCATTAAAGCTCCATTCACTTTCCCAGACCCTCCCTTCCTCCTCAGTAATCCTTATCATTTTCAAGTTGGTGTCTGTCATCCCCATGCATATTTTTGTGCTTAAACACAAATGCCTGTATGTAAGAAGATTATCCATATGCATAATATTGCCTAGTGTTGCTTTGTGTCATTACAAAAGAACCAAGCCATACAAACTTTTGCATCGGTCCCAGTGCTGCTGCTTATAGAAACCGTGGATAAGTCACATCACCTTTTTCAGCCACAAAGATGTGTTACAATGCTAGTGTATTAATCCTGGTGCAGTCCAGGTAAGGATCAAGACCTGGAGAGGAGAAGACAAATTTGATATTATTGAGGCAGAGTCAACAGGACTTTGTGACTAATTTGATGTGTGCAATGGCAAGCTTGATTCTGGTGCAGCATAATGTCTGTCTCTGAAGATGAGGAACACACAGGAAAAGCAAGATGATGGCTTCCCTTTCTGACCTATTGTGTTGGGATTGCATGCAGCACATCCAGGTGGAGAGGTTCAGGAGGCAGTTGGATATTTGCACCCGAAATTCAGGCAAAGGTACAGAGCTGAAGTTGGCTCTGTGGGTTCCTTTAGCATTCAGTGAGCATTGACTTCAGGAAGGGAGGCAGAAGGTGTGAGTGGCTCCTCTGTCACCTTTACCTGGAATCCACTGCGTGACTTACCCTCACACAGTTTCTAACAAACTCTAACAAGTGGCAACAAGAGCCTTGGGTGGAATCACCTAGTTGTCATTGTCAACTTCAAAGGTTAGAGTTCTGTTTGAAACATTTTTTTTCCTTTAATAACCCGCTGTGATTTTCTCGTTCATGAAATTGCATAAATCCTCTCTAGAGGTAATTCCTACTTCCAAGACTTTACTGAGCCTTAATGTTACTACATTCACAGACTTTATTAACCCCTGCATGTACTTCTTTAAATTGCGTGAACTTGTCGTCTTGTTATGCTTCAAGGAGCCCCTACCTTTTCCAGGGCTCATGGCAGTACGGGAGTATCGTATATAGTGTTCTCTTCCCAGGCATGTGATCCGGATCCTTATCTTGGGTCTGTCTGCAGCCAGTGCTCTCTAGGACGGAAACCAGGTGGCCATTCACTGCTCTCCTTTGTCACTCACTGCAGGCCTAGTCCAGGGGCCTTTGGTGCATCATCACTAGCCAGCAGCTGGCTTTTCACAGGGAAGTGTCTCCTTTCGCTTAAAGCAAGGGTGCCTGCCCCCGCCCCTGCCCAACCCTCTCAGGCTGCCTTCTGAGAGGGATCCAGCCAGAGCAGCCCAAGTGAACATGTGGGTGGGGAAGTGCAGTCGGCTGTTGTTATTGTAAGGCTCCGGGGAGACCTGGGGAATTTGGGCTAGGGGACAGCTGCGGATGCCGCGGGGCCCAGAAGCAGCTCCGGCCCTGGTGTTCTCTCCTCTGTGTCTCCCTGCTTGCTTTCTCACTTTCCCCTCATTGCCTTTTTTCCTCCTACCGCCTCCTCACACCCCACCTCCCCCTCACTCTCCTCCTCTCCCCTTTACTCCTGTCATGCCTGCGGGGTGATGTTAGGTCTCAGTCACTCTCGAGATCCCTCATTACCAAGTGCCTGTCTCCCCTTTCCTCCTCTCTTTCAACTCTTACCTGGTTCTCTCACCACCTCCACCCCCACCCCACACCTCGCAGCTGGCTTCCTCAGGACTTGCCTCTGGCCCATAGTTGCCCAGACTCCAATACTGAATGACCTTTTTGTAGCCCACAGCCATCTGGCAGTAATCTCTCTCTGTACAGAAATCTGAGCTCCCGAGAGAGGGTCTCACAGCTCAGCTCAGCTCCTGGAGCCTGGCCACACTGTCCCAGGCTGCTGGCCAGTGTCCTCCTCAGGTCAGACACACCCTAGGCTGGTCGCCCTGGCCAGGGGCAGTGTCATAGAATTTCCTGCCCACGTGCCAGCGGCTGAGGATAGGGATGGGGTCTCTGAGAGGGGGCATATGGAGGCAGGGGTTATGGGTACACCTAGCAAAGCACTGTGCCATAGAACCCCTCAAATTAACTTACCCTCTGGAGGTGATCTTACAGTTGGCTCAAGCTGTGGATGGGAAGCCATGGTTTATAAACTGACTGGTCATATGTGCACTAATTTCAGGTAGACATCTCTAAAATAATGGATTTGGCATCATCCAGCCACACCAAACATGGCATGAAATTACATTCTCAGTCCAAATGTCTATTTTATTCATATGTTAGGATGCAGGGATGGACTCAGTTGATTCCGAACAAAATCATCCTGGTACATAGAATGGAGAATGTGGATTGTATTGTTTTTCCGGTCGTGAGGACTTCTGATACACAATTTGAAGCATGTAGCTCCCAAAGTTGCGGGGCCCTTTGTAATATTCTCTACCAGGACAGTGACTAACAGAGGCCAGGTTCTGAACTCAGCTCATGATGCTATGAGGGTACCCCCTGCGCCCAAGAGGTGCTGCGGCCCCCTCACCAGAGCCCCCTTCCCCTTCTCTGTGCTCTGTGGCTGCTGACACCACACCCGTGTGTCCCTTGCGATCTTGAGTCACAAAACTGGCTATTATTACATTTTCCTGGAGTGTGTGAAAGCAAGCTTAGAATGGGAAAACCTTGTCCCACTTTTGTACAACTGGAAAACATTATGGAACTTGAATCTTTGAGATTTCCACCAAAAAAAAAATTGAAAGCAATCTACAAAATCCAGTTTGTGTAAATTAGTCACACGGAAATGTGAGAAGGGAAAGTAAGCTTGCTTCCGCTTCACAGGTGGCTTTGATTTAGAAAATATGCCTCAAAATCTAGTACAAAGGTTTTGTTTCACTTCTAATAAAAATAAAACTACTTTTGAATGTTTCAGGGTTCATCAGAGTTTACATTTAATCTTTTTTCCACTTCTGTCTACCTGGATATGCTCATTCTCTCTCCAGCTGCTAAGTCAATCAGTGTATATTGTGGGAAAATCTCATCTCTCCATGATCTGAATTAGGTGGGATCCAGTTCTGACAACATGCATTAATCACCACTAGAAATACTGGCAAGAGCCAGGGATGTTTGTATTCCTCAGGGACAGCTTAGCATCTCTGGACAAATATTCAGTCCAGCTGACTGCCTTCTCTGGGCTTTCTTTCCCCAAACTTCCTCCCCCATTATGCGGGAGCCAAAAGCAAAGTGTTGGGTCCCTGGTAATTTACTAAGTGCGGACAACACTAGAAAACAATTGGCCTTGAGCTCTCATTGGTATTCAGTAATATGTTGCTATATATATATTTCTTGAAAAACTGTACAGTGGCAATATAACCAATTTTGCCCTCAAAGTCCGATTGGATTACTTTCTAAAGAGACTTTAGGAGTTAGACTGCCAAATTTCTGCAGTCTCTGTCTTAAGAACTCCTGTCTCTGTGGCCTCTAGCTATGAGACAGGTTGTTTCAAGAATGAAAAGAGAAATGTCTTCTCTTTGTTCCCTCTTTAGAATAAGAAGATCTACTTGGACATTATTCACACATACATGGAAGTGCATGCAACGGTTTATGGCTCCAGCACAAAAAATATCCCCAGTTATGTGAAAAACCACGGTATCCTCAGTGGACGGGACCTGCAGTTTCTTCTCCGAGAAACCAAGGTAAGTTTTAGTAGTTCCATAAAAATTCATCAGTGATGATGTTTACAGGTTTGTTGGCATGGAAAGTGGAATCGGAATCTCTCATGCTTTCCTTTCAATGCTTCAGTAGCTCTCTAGGTCATGTCTGGCCAGTGGTTTTCTAGACTGCAGTGTAAACATGAATTGTAGAAGGAGGTTGCTACATTTTGAAGTACATTTGCTGAGGACCTACTCTGCCTGGCATCAAGCAAGGGGCTGGGAGTACGGTGGCCACCAGGAAGAGGAAGGCTCTGTCTCGAGGGTCAAACTGATGATAAAGCAGCAGTTTTCACAGCAAGCCAGGGGTGCCTAACTCCTCCACCTCCATAGTCACCTCTGATCAAGAACTCGGTCCCCAGCTAGCTTTTCCTCGCACCTCCTCATTCAGAAAGTTTACACTGGACACTGAAGATGTTCAGATGTTTGGATGAGGGAAAAGTCTCTTTGGGCCCAAGGAGCAGGGAATGAATGTATCATGAAAGATGGGAGAGATGAAAGATGAGTGGGGTGTGGGTACATTTGGCTTCCAGGAGGAAGAGTCAGATGGTGTTGGTGGAGATGACACATTCAGGAGTGAGCCAGAAACCAATCACGTAGTCCAAGTGCTGGGGAATCATGGAGGGTAAAATTAGACAAGTCACCGAGGGTCCAGTTGCCACAGACATAGTAGACAGTTCAGACCATGCACTGTAGGTAGCTGGGGAGCAACCCATGGGGGATCATGTTAGTGACACGGTGAATGTGTGGTTTGACACTGTGGGGAGGTCCACGCAGTGTCTGTAATTCTGCCATGGAAGTATCATGTGCAGTCAGAGGATTTACCAGTAGACCAGAATTTGGCCTTGAAGGGTCAGTTGGCATTTGAATGTATTAGGTATGTTTCCTCATGCTTAGTAACATGCTCTTATTTATGAATATTGCAAATACTTATTGAGCAGTTGCTATGTGCCAGGCATTGTACAAGGGATACAAAAGTGAGGAAAATAAGCACCATCAGTCTTAGGCTTTCCCAAAGTGTAGGGAAGCTTATCAATAGTGAATTTTTCAGCTCGGGTCCCTGACTGACTGTGTTTTTGTTTCCAAGGTGGGAGAGAGAAGCTGAGTGCGTGAAATTCTGTGGCTTAAGAGTGATCTCTAATTATTGCGTGATACTTGGGTTGTGGAAATTGTGTTCACATCTGTGTCCTGTTTAATTCTCAGAGCAGCCTGGAGAGGTATCAGGGCAGGCACCATCATTAGCTTAATTGTAAACATGAGGACACAGACTGGAGCATGTGCCTTGTCCGCAGTCACCCAGCTTGTCTTGGAGGTGACCCTAACTCAGGATTTTTGTATTGCATATTAAAACTCTGCTAGGCTTTCCATGCACCAGCCTCGTGAATAAACACCCAAACTAAAAAAACAGTTGATGTGTACTCACCAGTCAAAAGAATATGCAGCGCCTTTCTGTCTCAGTTTCTCTATATGTAAACGCATTTGATCATTTCTGTCTCCAGGTCATTTGTGTGATGCCAATAGGAAAAGAGCTTGATAAATTATTTATCTCCTTGGCCAAAGATCCGGTTTGTTTTAATTAAGAGTTTTTGTCTTCACGAGGTCTCATCTGTAGTCTGATGACTGTTGGTGGCACTTCAGGAGTGAAGTTCGTGCCCCACTTAGCGCTGTTGGCTCCCCACACACCGTCTTTCTCAGGATGCCATTTGAGAGTCGTTGAGAGTGCCAGATTCCTTAGTCTGTTTGCCATTTGCCTCATTTTACTTTTCTCCACATCAGACTGTGGAGAAAGCTTGAGCTCCTTTAAAATTACACTTGGCAGCACTGGTTTTCAGCAGCATGTCATTACTGTCTCCCGCACTTCCATTAACCCACCTTGTGAACGTCATACTCAGCCTTGCAAATTTTAAAAGAACCCTTACTTACCTACCATCCACTTACCCTGTCTGAGAATGGCAAGTAGGTCCCAGTGTCTAGGAGAGGAAAAGAGGCCCAGGCCGCAGTGTCAGAGATTGCCTGACAGCCAAGGACGACAGCTTGAATGTTGAGTGTAAGGGGCATGTATTCATCCTTGAAAAACTGGTACCTTCAGAGGATGTCACTGATCCCATTTTGTATTTCCTGTTCATCTGACTGGAATATATTAAAGTACCCCGAGTGGAATTATGGCTAAAAGAGTTGGCAAATATGATGAAAATGAGGCAGTGGATTGCTGAGATTCCCCTTATACCCAGAACACAGCAGCAGGCACTAAAATGAATGAATCTTGGGCTTTAAAATAATGACACTAAAGACCACTCGGGCTTTGCATCTATAACCTGTTCTGCCTCTAACTCCTTCCTCTGTGTCTCTGAGCAATTTAAAAGTGATTTATTCCAATCCACGTTGAAAGTGGAGAACTGGAGATGCAGAGAAGCAAATGTCTGTGGAATGAATGGGATTCTCAGACTCCACAGACTCCTCACCAGAGAGAGGCAAGCCTGGTGCTCCTTGGGGTTAGAGACATATTGAAATGATTGATGCTTAATCAGCTTCTGACTCATTATTTTTCTTTATGAGCCATCTTTGAATCTCTGCACCAAGCCCCACAAACCCTCGGCTCAGCAGAATTTTGTCCTGACATGCCATTAGGGGCCCAGGTGTCATTAGCAGGCTCCAGCTGCAAGGAGCCTCTAAAGACAGGAGAAATTCAGTATAGCACTAAAATTGGGGCTAAAAGAGCTAGGGAGTTGTTGAATCTGGAAAATTCTAATAGGCATATAAATTTAGATGAATCAATTATTTATCAGAGGACTATAGACAAGTCAGTCAGTCCAGGAAACTCTAGGGATGCAGCTTCAGCCAGCAGATCAGGACTGGCTGGGGTGGCATGTTTTATTTTTAGATTAAATGCCCATCTCTTGTAATGTGATCTCTTTGTTCTTCCTAATTCTAACCTCGTCATGCCCACCTCCCCAGTCTTACAGTGGGAGGGTCCTGGTGGAGTGGGGCATTTGCATCCTAGGTTGGAGGAACATTTGGAATGAGAACAGGGGCCTCCCTTTGTACAGTAAAACTGAGAACAAATCCTGGCTGTGGAAAACCAGGGAAGAAGCTGCCGCTGCTCAGGCTGTTGCCACCCCCCTTCTCTACCTGAGCCTCCCATCCTCCCCCACCAGCATGTGGTGGCTCAGGAAACCTGGGTTCCCTACCCTGTCCACTCTCCAGCTTACCTGTGGGCTTATCTAGAAGCCCAGGTAGGGTTGGAAGATGAACTGTGTGTACGCGGTCCCTGTTCCGTCCCCTCCTCATAGTAGCCCTTTGCACTGGCCCAGACGTGGTGGCAGAGCCTCTTTCAGAAACCCAGGCCTTGAAGCAGCCCCCACCAGTGGGCCGGATGCCCTCAGCTCCCTGACAGCAGAGGGACTCTGCTTGTCCTGGTCACGGCTACATTCTCAGCGCCTAGGAAATGCCTGGCTTGTCGTAGGCCTTCAGATGATTGGATAAAGATGAAGAATGGAATCAGGATGAAATCCATCAGCATCGGGGATTTGGGGGCCATGACCCTTGGAGTGATTTCTTGCTTTTCACATGAACCGTGCACCCAGATCCCCAGAATCGCCCCAGCAAGGGACACCATCCTTCTGATACTCCATGCCTGCCTCTCCAGGCTCTTGCCCACATGTCCAGCTCTGTGAGAGAGAGCCCAGAGGCCTGATTTCCAAGGAAGCAGTCCGTATTCCGTTGCTGTCTCAGATGCTGAGGTATTTGCCCCGGGTGGCCAAGCAGCCCTAGTCCCCGTGACCAGCACCTGAGCTCATTCCCAATCCACCTAGATGGGAAGAGTCCACATTTACATGCATTGCCCTCCCCTCTCCCTTCTCACATATGTATGTAGAAGGACAAGTGTATGGAGAGAAGAGTTAGTAACCTCTCAGACTTCAGAGCTCATCCCACACACAAGTATACACAGAAATGTTCACCATCTCCTCAGAGAGACCTGTGGTTGCTGGGAAGATGTAATCTATTGGTATTTACTCTTTTGCTTAGGTACCTGGCAAAAGTGTATTAGGTACTGAATATATCCCAAGCCTTATTCTAGACATTTTTGGTACAGGGATGGCAGTTTTGCTCCCAAGGAGTACACAGGTGTGGTAGAGGAGACAAACAGATAAGTAGGTAATTACAACAATGTGGAAAGTAAATAGGTGGAAATAATAATAAAAAATAATGACACCAACTTAAAACCCCACTGTGATGCTGTAGGCAGGCTCAACCACCCAGGTGTGTAGATGTTGCACTGTGACTTAGGAAGTCAATGAACTAGCAGGTGAGCCACTATGGGGGACGGGAGCCAATCGTCAGTCACGTTTAACACAGCACATTTGTGTTCTTGTGGTGCCCACAGCCATGGCATTTTACAATAGTAACAGCCGTTTTCTCTACTCCTTCCCATGCTAAGCCTTTTCCATGAATTACCACCTCATCACCAAACTCCCCTGATGCCTGGGGCCTTGTGCCACCTCACTGTGGAAACCCGAGGGTCAGCCTGGAGCAGAATTCGGGTGAGAGAGAGTGGGCAGGGAAGGCTCCTCCAAGGGGTGACCCCTGAGCTGCCTTTTAATGGTAAACATTTACGCCAGCATGGCTGAAGATGGTCAGTATGTACAGTTTTAAATTTATCCAGATATTCCCACTCCCCCATCTCCAAGTTAATGCATTTACAATGTAAATTGTAATGCATTTGATTTTGTGCCGAGAATTTGGTACAGGAACTTTCAGTCTTGATGCCATTGTTTGTGTTTTGTTTGTTTCTAGAAGGTCACTTAGGTAACTGGGCAGAGCCCAGGAGTCTTTCCAATGAGCTGGTCTCCAGGAGATGGCCTTTGATTTAGCAGCCAACTTTGACAAACTTCGGGCACTTAAACATGCTTGACAGGCATCTTTGTCTCCTTCACCCCTCGAGCTTTTTATGAGAGAGTCCTCTGGCAATATAGATTATGGGCTTATGGAGCCCGTGAGATGGGGTAACCTAACCTGTAGGGGAGATATTTTGGCCACTTGTCTCTTCCTTCAGCATCAGGTACAGAAGGGAAGACAGATGTCCAGAGTGGGACCCTTTGGGCTACGTTAAAGCATTGTCTCTCAGGAAAGGAAATGTTCTTCAAACCCAGTCATTGTGTGGCTGCCTTGTAAAGACGGAAAAGGCATACCTATTACAGAAATGTGACGACTCCTGACCATTGGATGACAAATAAACAAGTAAAGCACAACAATAGCCTATGGCTCATGGGACTGGCCTTTCCATGGGGCAGTCACTGTAAGCCCCATCCCCTCTCTCTTTGGATGGCTCCCTCTTCCTTTTAGTAGTCCAGGTACTTCATGAAACAGAACTCAGTTAATACAGATGCAGGTGCTAAGCATTTTGTAAAAACCCACCACCACAATTCCCGTACACCTAAGCTCCAGCTAAATAATACAAAGTCACAGATACGCAGCTGTGTGAACTGGATCTGGACTTGAACTTGACTGCTGTTTAGTGAGTATTTACGAAATGCCAACCCTTGGAATACATCCTTTCCATGAAATATCTCATTTAATCTTCATGGCAGCCTCATGAAATAAAACACTATTACTTTTACCATTCTAACACATGAAATGACAAGTTGAGAGAGCTTATGTTACCTTGACTAAAGTCCTATAGCTAGAAAGAAAACATAAATGGACCTCAGATAATCCATAGAAAGAGGGATGTAGTGATTTCCCAGTTACAGAACTAGGAATTGAACCCTGGTCTGCCTGACTCCAGAGACCGCTGATAATCTTCTCATTGTCCTGATCAATTTGTGCCAGTAATCAACTTATTTGCCAAGCTGAGATTGATTCATTGCTCAGACTCCCTTCTGGACCACCCCTTGGCAAATTAAAAAAATGTGCATCTAGTGTGTGTCCCCTATTTTGGATTGTCCTTGATGTTCCCCATCAAGAGTGACTGGAACCTGACCAAATCCAAGGAGCCTTCCTAAGGATTACCTTTGTCCACATTTAGAGAATTCTGTGTTAACTCCTCCACTTGGGGGGTTAAAAACTTCATTTCTCCTTGTATACAGACTAAAAACCATAGTGTAGAACTGTCCCAGTCCTGTGCCGCAAATAAAACATAAAGTGCTTCATCTGTTCTCTTGCTCAGTATTGGCTCAAAAACTTAATTTTTAAGCATGAAATCCCTCTGCTTAGGCATGCTCATCAGTGGAACTGGAACTGCAGCCATGGAGATGTCCTGTCAGCTAGAATATCCTCATTAGATTCTGGGCTTCTGAAGCCAGATGAGGTATAAATAAAATATGCCCAGCTTCTTCCTGAAGGGTTTTGCCTCTGTACTTGAATGCATTCTTGTAACATCTCTCACCCCCCTGCTAAGGAAATCTGTAAGCAGGCAGAATGATGGGTTGGGGGACCCTCATGGTTAAGGCACCAGTGTGTCAAGGCCGTGCAAACTCACAAGTTTGCAGAATGCCCTTTGGGGGTGATCAACTCTGATCTACCCTGTTGTCATGCAGACCTCAAGTGTGCTATTTGATCTTAATACATCTACTGTTATAATGTCACAGGTAATGAGTACACAGGAAGCAAGAAAAAAATTGCTTATTGACAGAAGTGACAAAGAACCGTTATTTTGGTGTTTCCAAGTAATGCATTTCCTGCAATCCTAATTAGTGTGACTAGAAAACTCATTGCCAAGAAATTGTGTGGTAGTTTTTAAGGTTCATTCTAAAACTGTGAGGCTTTGGAGAGTTAGCCCAAAGTGTTTATTTTATGTGTATTGAAATATTCCAATGCCAGCAGGGCAGAAGAAATGGTGCAAATTGTTATTCAGATATAATTAAACTTAGGTCACATTCAAGTCCATTAAGCAACAGCCTCAAATCCTTTTAATTAATGGGTTCAAATTGGTTGGTATGAATGAGCTAATTAAATTTTTTTCCAGGATTTTCCATTAAAATAGACCACCCTTGTGCTTCCTGCATTTCCTCCAAAGTTCTTCCTTGCAGTTTAGAGTTGATGGAGGGTATCAGCACTTCATGGCAGACCCTGATGTGCAGAGGTCAGGAGACACTGTGAGCACCAGGTCTCTGGTTTAATCCCTGCAGACCCCTGTCTGTATCTTCCAGCAACTTTCCTGTCACAGTCAAAAGGATCTGGGAGCCCTATGCTTTCCTGCACCCAACCACGGCCTGATAGAGGTCATCTTTCCCCAGGAGAGCTGGCACATCCTCCCCAAAATCTGATGGGGAAGGCAGATCATGGAGCCCAATAGCCTCAGGAATGGTAACCCTGGATTCTCCCTATTGATTGAAGCTGGGATGTCTGGGATGAGTTCTTCCCACTCTTTCCTTCCATTTCTTCTGATGCTGTCACACACACACACACACACACACACACACACACACTCTATCCTTGAGCTACACACTTAAGTCACACCCTATACACATATGCTCTCTGATAATCTCACACCTGTTAGCAACATACTAAGAATAAGTTCCAGAAGCAGGCCTCCAAATGGTGGTGAAGATGTCCCTTATACCATACAGTTTCCAGGCTCCTGCTACCACGTTTTCCCTCGCCCCCATGTGTCCAGTGGTTCTGCCCCTGGGGAACCGTCAAAGCCAGCAGTGGGAGCTCTGCTGGGCCCGCAATGCTTCCCTCCTCCCCAGCCACCCCCATGGACATCCCTGACCTTGTAGTCAGTCACCCCAAGGTTTATAGGAAATCAAAGGTTATTCCTCCAAAACAACAAAAAGGTAAAATACCCTGTCCTATACAAAAGAATATCCAGTTATAGGATTGGGATTCTATCCCGAAAACCTGGAATTTTAGTGTCTTGCCCCAGAAAACTCCCCATGGGGGCTATACAGCCTCCAATATGTCCAGCGTGGGCCATGCACAGCATTTAGTCCTGGAATTGCGTGCCTAGCACGTACATTCTGCATCTTCCAGGGTTGCCCAGGGAACCGAGCAGCTTGGTCCCGGGGCACTCTAGACAGAGCCATTCTAAATAATCATTCAATTAAAGCAGCAGTGGACAGGAGTGCAGGGGAGAGGGGGCCTAGGGAGAGGAGAATCAAGCATGTAGCCACAGGGCGTTCAGCAGTATCCTTCACTAGGGGGGCCTGGCTGTGGGTGTTCCTCCACTGGGGCCCTGGGGCCCAGTTATCCTTTGTCACTTGATGTACCCCTGGAGACTGGAGTGATTTCAGAATTAGCTTCTTGATGTGGGTATGGAGTGCTCACAGCTCACCAAGCCGGCCCGTCAGTGACCCACAGTCCTCCAGCAGTGTGATCTAGCCCAAGGTGACAGGGGTACAGGGAGGTATTATTTTTATGAGATGTTTCTTTTTTGGACCGAGGAACCAGTGCCACTGAACTGCAGCGAGTCCCCTTTGTCCCGGCAGCTCTCAGCTAGGGTGCTAGGACGACTCTGAGTGTGTTTTTGCTGCCATCTATTGTCTGCCGTGGGGAAAAGGCATGGTTTGCTTCCTGGACGGGACAGCAGCCCTGCCCATTCAGCCACTCTCCCCACTTTGAGAGGAAAGTGGAAACCAGGATGTTGGTGTCCCCCAGTGAAAATGCCACTCTGAAGACCTGTGTTTACTGACATAGCATCATTTTAAAGCAGCCCCATTTGAACTGTAATCAAACTGCCAAGTGACCTTTCTGTCCCTCCGCCTAGCACTGCTGAAAGGGCCTGTTGTTCCTTCAGTTCAATGAAGAAACCTTCTGTTTAGTTAAGCAAGTGTTTTTCCAGTCATGTCTCCCAGTGAGTTACAGAAAGATTATTGTTGGGCCTTGGTTTTTGTTGTTTTTTTATTCTTTTAATAACCCTACCTCCCTACTCCACCAACTGCCTCCCAACACTGACCACTTGGCTGTTTTAGCAAAGGAGACCATGGTGAGCTGAGCGGCTTCACGAGCCTGTGGAGAGCCCTGCTCATGTTTTTCACATCCTGATGTAAGCTGACTTCTCTTTACCGACCCCCCGGGGCCTGGGGACCTTCCAAAGTCCCTGAGGTTCCACGTGGGAGTGGAGCACGGAATAGCCCCCGTGAGCCAGGGGCACCAGGCCTGACTGACTGTTTACAAATGGTATGCTTTTCTGTCTTACAGTTGTTTGTTGGACTTGGGTTTCCTTATGAGGGCCCAGCTCCCCTGGAGGCCATTGCAAACGGGTGTGCTTTTCTGAATCCCAAGTTCAACCCACCCAAAAGCAGCAAAAATACAGACTTTTTCATTGGCAAGCCAACTCTGAGAGAGGTAAGCATCTGTAAAAGTCATTCTACTTTTAACAGTATGATAATAGCTATTTATCAAGTGCTAGGAGCCCATTGAAACTTCATAGCCTTGGACGGTAAATATAATTCCCGCCCCTCTACGAAGCATGGGATCTTTTCACTCTACATGAACTCTGCCTTAATTCAGACAGACATCTCTGGCCTTCTGATTAGCCAAACTCTGATTTTCTGAATGTTTAGAGTTTATGGAATAAGAAAATCACCAGTAGCAGGTATTTTTGAAGAACCTACTCTCCAGGATGGGCTGTGGGAAATAAAAAGTGGGCTGTGCAGTCCACTTAAAGAATGGATGGCCTTGCGAGGCAGGAGGTCTCATGGGTGACTGAAGCAGCGTGCCTGGGACTGCAGCCCACATCAGCCACCATGGCCTGTGAATAGTCCTGCCACTGAACGAACTGTTTGCAGATGCCTCGTGTGAACTGCCTTCCTAGCTCCTCTTGAAAATCCGCAGTGGGTGATGGATCACCATTGGAGGCAGTCAGATTTGATTTGGGGCAATAAACAGAAGTCATTTAGAGCATAGGAGAGATCATGCTGGGTGCTTCTGATTCTGGGCAGAACCAGGTGTGTACAAGAAACCAGAAGATTGATTTTCTCGTTATTTCTGTGTAGTTAATAAGTGACTCTGTGGGCTGCTCCCAAGGAGGAAGCCTCTAAGTGTTGGAATTGTGACAGTGCCCTTGCCCATTCAGGGCCGTCTGTTGGGGGGAGTGGGGAGGGAATACTGATAGACAGCCCTCCATGACACAGCAGCCATGCAGGAGCACTGTTTTTAAAGCATATGTTTTTCAGTTTTGCTACATTTAAACCTTTCTGGGTCAATTCCCTTAACCCCTTTCCCCACATAGTACATAAAATGCATATTTCAAGATTTTTCTTTACTGATTAGAGATCTTACTAGTTCATAGAGTTGATTATTTTTAGAGTTCTTCTCTCTGACCCTCCATATCATTGGTGAAAAGGCTAACGGAGAGGGAGGAAGATCAACAAAATCTGTAATTTTCCTCAAAAAGAAGAACCTTTGGCATAGATAACCTCCAACAAGGGTTAACTCTGTGTGTACGTGTATGCGTGCATGTGTGGGGGTAGGGGGTGAGTGGCTGTTTGCTTGCTTTTTCCTTCTAGTATAATGAATCTGAATTCCTCATTTTGGAGAGTTGTGTTTTTCGGGGAGGTCAATCCTTAGCCGTTCTTGAGCCAGGTGCTGTGGGAGGTGCCAGGGCACAGATCAGGAGCTCTCTGTCTAGCACCACAGAGTTTATTCTTGGAAAAGGTTTGAAGAGATGCTCCCTAGCAGTGAGAACATCTCAATTTAGCAATCGCTGCTTTAGCATGTGACTGACTTCTTGGAGATTTTGGAATTCAGGGTAAGAAATGCAGACAAATTGGTCATCCCTACATTTTAATTTAGGTGTAAGAAAATCTCTGAAGTTTTACTTCTGCCCAGAATTATTTGTTATTTTCTGTGTTTATTTTTACATTTTTGTTTTAAGATACACATAATGTAAAACTTAGCATTTTAACTGTTTTAAAGTGTATGGTTTTGGCATTAAGTACATTCACAGCATTGTACAACTATTGCCACCATCTATCTCCAGAACTTACTTATCATCCTGGGCAGAAACTCTGTGCTCAAGAAACGGTAACTCCCCTTTCTCTCTTCCCTACAGTCCCTGGTAACCTCTCTTCTACTTTCCATCTCTGTAAATTTGCCTTTTCTAGGTACCTAATGTAGGTGGACTCATACAGTGTTTGTCCTTTCGTGACTTAACATAATGTCTTCAAGGTTCATCCATATTGTAGCATGTGTCAGGACCTCATTCCATTGTATGGATGTACCGCATTTTTTATCTATTCATCTGTTAATGGACAGATCCTTGTGTCCACTTTTTGTCTGGTGATTGATGCTGCTGTAAACCGTTAATGTACAAGCATCTGCTTGAGTCCTTGCTTTCACTTGTTGGGGTGTGTACCTACAAGTGGAATTGTTGGAAATTTTTTTGAAAATAATTTGGTCTTATGGAAAAGTTGCAAAAATAGTAGAGTTTTGAGTGTATCCTTCATTCAGCTTCCCCTAGTGATAACACATAACAAAACCAAGGTCCAGTTATCAAAACTAAGAAGTTAACTTTGGCACCATAGTATTATCTAAACTACAGACTGTATTTGAACTTCCCCAGTTTTACCACTTATGTCCTTTTCCTGTTCCAGGACCCAATCCAGGGTCTCACATGGCACTTAATTTGTCACGTCTCTTTAGTCTTCTCCAATCTATGATAATTTTCCGGTTCTTCATTGTCATTCATAACCTTGACACCTAGGCAGTTTTATATATGCTGTCCCTCAACTTGGATTTGCCTGATGTTTTCTCATGATTCATTTGAGCTTACTCATTTTTGGCAAAAATAGCACAGAAGTGATGTGGCTTTCTCAGTGTATCATATCCAGGGGTGCCTGATGTCGATACGCCTAATTACTGGTGGTGGCACCTTGACCACTCCGTTAAAGGTAGTGTGTGCTGGCTTTATTCACTGTAAAGTTATATATTTTTTCTATATCGGGGGAATAAATTAAGACTCTGCAAATGTCCTGGTTCTCAGATGTTTTCCCATTTATTTTTCCTGTGTATCAGTGCATCTTGCCTGTGGCAGTTACTACTGCAGTCTTCTAACAGTGATGGTCTTTGTCCCTCATGATATTTTTAAATGGGTGACAAGTAAAGAAACTCAGCTCTTTTATTACTGCAATTCCTCTGTATTTGGAAAATGATGAATTCAAAGTATCTTAGATGACTTGGCAACTGGCACCTGCTTGTTTTTGATAATTCCAAAGATTTTGATGGCACTTTGTTAAAACTTTTCTCCTGAGAAGAAATTTAGGATGCACTTAAATACAACCTGTTTCCCACTGAATGTTGTGGTGTTACAGAGATCAGCCAGTGTGAGGCTGTTGAGGAAAGTATGTCTGTTATTTTCTGTCAGTTGCTGTCACTAAGTAACTTGCTCTTTGTTGAGATCCTGAAGTTTTCATGGCATAAAAAGAGAACAGGCGCTGGAGCAGCCCTCCCCTCATCACACTGTTCCCTCCTGTCCCTTCAGATAATTCCGCCAGAGCCTCTAAATGAGCCTTTGGCTAGAATAGCACTGTGGGATCCTTTCAACAGTTGCTCAGCAAGTGACCTCACACAGACACTCCGTCAGCCCTGGGCTCCCCCAGGAGGGCTGGGCTGCAGAAGGTCAGTTGACAGATGTTTATTGTGTCCCTATGGGGTCCATGGTACTACTTGCTGCATTGGGGGAACTTATGAAGACACATTTCCTATTTTCTAGGCATTCAAATTTTGATATGGAAGAGTGATAAGAAAGATGTGTAACCAACAGACATACATGAAGAGAGAGCTAAGTAAATCAGGGAGGTGAAGCTACCTTGGAGTTGTGCCAGGTGAAGAACGTGCTGGGTTAACTGAGAACGGGTTGGTGGAGGGAGGAGCTATTCTTCAAAGGAAAAGGAAGAGCCAGGGGAGGTGTTTCAAGCTTAAGAGGTGTGAATGTTGATGAGTTGGAGAAAAACACCAAGAAGGTCACTTTGCTTTTATGCAGGAGGGCAGGTTCCATCTGATGTCCTCCTCATCTGCGTCTGTGGGAGAGCAGGCTGGGAGCCAGCAATACCTCAGCTTTCAGAGGAGCCAACAAACTTGACCTAATAGCCAGGGCGGCCACCGGCTCTGCTATTTCAGCTCACAAAAGCCAGAAAATACCCACTAACCAAAGACGATTGTATTTGGGAAAGTGCAATTAACAGTTTTACAGATTTCTAAGGATCAAAAAAACCCTTGAAATTATTCTTTTCTTTACTTAGCAAATGGAAAAGTTTTAACCAAGTGTACATAATTACCAAGCTATCTTTTTATGCCCTTACTATCTTTCCAGCTAAGTGACAATTCATTCATAGAAACCAATCCAGATCTTCTTTGCCTTCATTTGAAGAGAAGAAAAAGCCTAAATTTCTAAATACGAATTAGTTTTGCTCTTATTTTTGCATTGAACCAATTTTTAAACCACAATGTACACTCGGGAAAAAGTTCCATAGTGCCTTAAGTAATGTGGTCAGTTCAAGTTATACTTTAAATGTAGTGTAAATTGGGTTCTTATCTTCATATTGGGAAACATATTAGTAGGTTCTTGATCATTATTCTGACATTTTATAAACAATTAGAAAATCTTCCTGGTTTGTTTTTTGTTTCATAAAAAGAACTCATGTTCTCCTATTTAATAGCCACTCTGAAGTAATGTCTCATATTTAATAGGATTTTCATTACTTTTACTAACTACTCCAATAAATTTACTGATTGATAAACAATGAAGTATCTCAGATCAGACGGTTCTCAATAAATTAACAAGGAGGAACATAATGTTCAGAGGGGGAATAATGAATCACAAAATGCCTTACTCATAAAATTAAGTAACTTTCCATAAATGTAAAGGAATACAATGGTAAAGACTCAGCATTTTGTATTTTCAAAGTGCTTAGAGCAACCTTTTAAATAAGCAGGGACCTTATTTAAAGGAAGGGGAGGGGAGACAGACTGCTAATATGTAAATGGCTAACTAGTGACACTGATGGCGACTTTAATTTATCCGATTCCATTGGAAGAATTAAGTAGTTTGTTCTCCAGGCCACAAAATGAAAGTGGTGTGACATTGTGCTCATCTTCAGAAAAAGTCTAATACAGGCATAAATTCAACCTGGGATTTTTTTTTTCAGATTGGCAGGTTTTAAGAGAGTGATTAGCAGATGTGTTTACATAGGGCATCTTTTGGCCTTTGTCTTAAGAGCTCCATCCTTTAAAGTTGTCATCATCCTTCCTGTCAAAAGCTAATCTGTTGTTGAAAGATCTAGATTTGAATTTGCTCTGATACTTTCTGGCTGTGTGGTCTTGAAAAATTGTAAACCCCACGAAACCTCTGAATCCTCATTGATACTTACGAAACCTAGTTAATACTGTGTGTGCTGGTGATTAGCAGAGTTCCTGGTCCAGCATAAAGCAGATATGTGTTGCATCTAAAATATGTGCTGAAAAAAAAAATGGACATTTCCCCAGCTCCATGAGCCTGTGGGCCCTCTGTAGATTCTATCACTGACTGTACAACTGAGCAAAAGCAGAGGGTACATGTCAGAAGGATGGGGAACTGAACAGGCCGGTGAGGGGGTTACTCTGGCAGAAGAGGCAGGAGCAGGAGCAGAGTCTGGGACCGACACCTCATAATTTCTGTGAAAAGGTGTCAGCAAAGCCTGGGAGCTGAGGCTCAGTAACGTATTCTGCGTTTCCTGCCCCAAGTAGTGAATATATACACAACGCTAGCATGCTAGGATACACAGAATGGGGGCTAAGAGTGAGATGGAGAAGCCAGTTATAAGTCATCCAGTCTTCTGAGTATACTGAAATCTGGATTTAAAAAAAAAGAGAGCCATCCTAGCCTCTGCCAGGTAGGGCCTCAGCCCTGCCAGACCCAGCACCTCTTTTTATTATAAGTATATGGTAACATCTACTTTCCTCTCCTGAAAAGAAATCCATAAATAATATACCATGCTTACCTATGTAATTTAAAAAAAGAATGATTCCCTAACTCTAATATAAAGGAGAAATAAAAAGGAAAATCATTTACAATACGGTCATACATATCTGTTTGTATATATAGTCAAGAAATACTATGCCATATGCAAGAACTGCACTCAAAGACATCATGTCTCATTCCTTCTTACAGTGAATAAGTTTGTATTTAAAAGGAATAAAATACTCAGCTGAGTATGGTCAGCTTATAATTGGCATTATGAAAGAAAAGCTAAGTTTTAAACATATGCACACATATCCAATATGCAATTGCCATTAATGTGAGAGCTACAAATACAGACTGCTTTGGCCATGTTGTGCTGGAGTCTCAGACAATCTGGAGTGGCACTGACATTGCTTCCACAATTTTCCTGAAATGGTAAGGCTTGTTGGTGAAGTTCCAAATAAAACAGAGCACAAACATCCCTTGATTTACATGGTAATTATGTTCCTGGGAAATTGAATGTGTGTTAAAACTGTGCCAAGGCTTTAGATTCTGTGAACCGGCATGCAAGCCTGGTGGGGCACGCAGATGCTATGTGGAAGCGGACGGTTTCTGCCCTGTGAGGGACTGGAGCATGCACCCCAGCGTGTCTGACGTGTCTGGGCCTCACCCATGGATCAAGGCCAGCATCCCCCAGTCTTCCTGAGAACTGAAAATGTTCTCCCAAGTGTCCAGAATGTTCCCTACACACCACGACCTTAAAGGGATACAAGAGAAAAGGTGGAAACAAGTTGAAAGGGTGAATTGTGCTGTGAAGAATGGATTCTTCAAGAGCTGAGAATTACCAGTATTCACAGTGGGTATCTTTGGACACCTTTCTCTTCTTAAAATAAAACAAACTCCTTTAGAACACAAACTCCCTTTCCTTGCTTTTTTGAATCCAAATTGTCTTTATAAATATTAAGGCTCCAATGTTATACTCACGGTTCTTCCTGAAACCATTCCAAAATTCTGTTTTTCTATGACTGTAAAGGCTTTGGCTGTGTTGCAGTGTTCTCATGCTTACCTGTCTATCCTACCTGGTATTTTATAACAGATATTCTTTGGATCCAGGTGATTTTCAGGGCTGGGATATGACAGAGGGAAAACTGTTCATTATTCTGTGGTGTGACTTCGGCATTTAAAGCCACCTGCAGCAACCTCCGTGTCATCTGGGGATGGCATTCTAACTCTTCTTTCCAAGTGGGATTCAAGATGTGGAGTCATCGCTGTTTTGCTGTTACCTGCCTACGGGGGCTCTGGAGGTTGTGATCGCCAAAGGGGAGGACAAGAGTGTCGTGTTATCTACACAAGCACAGTTCAGTACCATAAAAAGCATAATGCTTCATCTAGCACAGAAGGTTTTTAATAAAAAAAAGTATTTGTGAGACTGAGGTATTCTTTCTTTTCTTTTCCAGCTGACCTCCCAGCACCCTTATGCTGAAGTTTTTATTGGCCGGCCGCATGTTTGGACTGTTGACCTGAGCAATCAGGAGGAAGTAGAGGATGCAGTGAAAGCAATTTTAAGTCAGAAGGTTGTTTCTTTTATTCCATTTTTCTCCATTCGTTAAGTGAACGGCATGTATGGAAAGCATCACAGGCAATTTGTTTGAGTTATTGAAATATTTCCATGTCAGCTTAACTTTGGAATTAGAAAACATCCATGCTGTAGGATTTGACGTGGGGATTTCATGGATGTTCTGTGAAATGGAAACAGAGCTGGTGTCCAGCTGTGTGTGTGTACCTACAGACCTTTTGACATGACTCCTGGGCCCCAGACCCGACAGTAGGAACTTGAATTATACTTGTTTCAGAGACTTGATTCTATAGCTCTCACAAAGATCAGAAAAAATAGACCTGCTCCACTACAAAAAGTAAGAAGGTTAAGGAAATGCTGGGAATTGCTTTCATATTGCATTTATTTCTTTGGCTTTTCTACCTAAACATCTGACAGAATTTCCTATAAGTGAGTTACCTCTCTGGATTCCTCTGATCAGTTTGGCAGACATTTATTAAGTACCTGCTGTATTCAGAGCACCTCTGAACCACTTTAGGGGACACTCGCTCCCATAAACATAATCAAGGCTGGCTCCCTGCCTGTAGAAAGCTTACCACCCAATAGGTATGGGTCAGGTTATCTTCTCTCCCAACCCCAACCCCAGGACTGTCAGGGACTCTATCAGATGCACCTGCCCTGTGGATCCCTCCTATTGGAGCACTTTTCACACTCTTTTATAATTCCTTAAGAGAAGCATTGTGGACATGTCTGTGTGGGCAGGCTCGAATCAGACAGCTCAGGATGGGTTCCAGCTCTCCCCCCTCATAGGAGCACCCCCTCATGCCCTTTCATCCAAGCCTCAGTATCCTCATCTCTCATGTAGGCTATTACCTACTTCATAGGTACTTGTGAAGATTCCATGAGAGAATAAATATAAAGCACCTAAGTGCAGTGTCTGCCAGTAGCAAGTGTTTAGTCAACATTAAGTTAGTATTACATATACAATAATATAATCTTTGTTTTGTCATTGATAGTCTGGATTTCCAGTAGACTAAGCAACATGAGGGCAGGAAGTACATGTCTCACTGTTGTATTCTCAGTACCCAGCATGGTGATTTACCTCATGAATAGAGAAACAGAGGAACAGATGTTTGCAGAGTGTGTTCAGTGCCGACACCTGTGCACAAAAGATCGAGAAGTAGAAGCAGGCAGAGGCTTCCTGGAAAATGCAGCATTAAGTAGGAATGAGTAGGAATTTACAAAGCTGAACTGAGAAGTGAGCCTTGGAGGGCACAGGTTCAAGACACACTGTGAGTAAAGAGGAAGAGATTGGAAAGGGATATATATATCCTGGGATGAATAGCATGCAAAGGGCCATTTTTCCCCTTTGGGAAATAAAAGGTAACCCACTGAACTGCCAGTTTCCTCCTATCCAGAACATCTCCCCGGGAGCAAGAGCACTCCTCTGTGTTAGCCACGTCCTGCCCGTTATAGACACCCTGGTTATTGAGCTTTGCTGCAGCTGCGCAGCGCTTCCCACGGCAGGCCCGTACGCTCCCAGTCCTGGTCTCAGCAGTTTGGGGCAGAAGTTCCTCAGACCTCGGTGGCCGAGCCCAGAGAAGTGCTGAGTGGAGCGTGGTGCCGCTGGGCTACCTCAGATACCTGCCACACATCTACCGCTTCGCCACAAGAGGTCATTCCATGGAGATCAGAGGGTCCTTCTCCCGAGTCCCCAAGCCCCTTAGTGTATTAGTTTCTAGAGCTGCCATAACAGGAGAATGACAAACTTAGTGGCTTTAATAGTGGGTTTTATTCTTTCAACAGTTCTAGAGGCTGTATTTCTGAAATTAGGATGTTGGTAGAGCCATGCTCTCTGCAAAGCCTCTGTAGAGGACTCTTCCTTGCCTCACGCCATCCTGCTGGCCTCACGGATTCCTTGGCTTCAAATGAAGCGCTTTAATCTCTACCTCCATCATCACGTGGCACTCTCCCTGTGTGTGTGCGCTCATGCATATGTGTACATCTATATGTACACTTCCCATAAGGACTTCTTATCACTCCCCTTCCTACAAGGACATCAGTCATATTCAGTGAGGGCCCTTCCTGATTCAGTGTGACCTCATCTTGGTCATGTCTACAGAGACCCCCGATTTCCATGTGAGGTCACATTCATAGCTATTGGGACTTCAACATATCTGACATATCTTTGGGGGAAACATCATTCAAGCCACAACGTTAGTTAAGTGCACATACCCTTGAAGAGCAGTGATTTAAAAGCTAACAAAGAAGCAGAAAATCTTGAATCATGGAATGCAAAAGTGTTTAGGTAATAGATTCCTTTTGCCAAACACATCCAACGGGCATGCTGACAGGTAAAGCACTGAGAGCGGGGCACGACGTCGCGTTTGCTCACCCCTATGCGAGACTGGCTCTGTTCACTCCATGGAGCCTTCAGGGCTCCACATTTTAAAACTCTGATCAACGTTTTCCACTTTATTCCAAAAACTACTTAAGACCACTTAAGAAACAAAATTATTATAGTAGCTCTTATGTACAGAGAACCTCTTTGTACACATCTAGAATCTTTCCCTATATCTTTATGAGCTTAATCTCATTTAATTCTTCTGTAAATGAGAATATTAAGGTTTAAAGAAATTAAATAATTTACCCAAGGTCACACAGCCAGTAAATAGTAGAAACTGGATTGAAGCCTAGGTCTCTTTGACTTGTTTAAAATGATATAAAATTTTAAAGGGGTTGGGGGGAAAGCATGAAATAAAGTAAAAGGAAAGATAAGAGTAGAAAAGAGACATGAAGTAACAGATGAGATTAATACAAAAACTATTGTCATTAAAATCCTTATACTCATTAGAAATGGGTCAGAAATTTGATGCCAAACTTCCTAATATTTAATTACAATATTTTAAGTTACTTGACACTCAAAACAGCAAAGCATGACCCATCATTAAGCAAGAAAACAGTCAATAAAACCAGATGTAGAAATGGCTCAGATGTTGGAATTACCAGACAGCAACTTTAAACTGCTAAGATAAATATATTAAAAGACTTGATGAAAAGGTGAGCAACATATGTGAACAGATGGGAAATTTCAGCAGGAAAATAGAAACCTTTTTTTTTAAGCCAAATGAAAAAATGTTAGAACTAAAAAATATAATATCAAGAATCAAGGACTCTTTGTACACAACAGGAAAATATCAGTGACCTTGAAGACTTAACCAATAGAAATTATCCAAATTCAAACACAAAGAGAAAAAAAAGAATCAAATAAAAAAGAGTATATGAGATCTGTGGGACAGTATTAAAGAGCCTAACCTGTGTGTAACTGGAATCTCAGAGGAAGGAAGGAATGAGCAGAAGAAATATTTGAAAAGATAATGGCTAATTTTCTAAAATTCATGAATGACAATCTACAGATCCTGGGAGCTCAGTGAAGGATAAATATAAAGAAAAAATATTGAACACAAAAACATAAAAACAAAAGGGGAAAAAGCCTTGAAAGCAGCCAGAGAGAAATTTATAACATTCAGGGAGGTAACACTGTGAACGCTCACCAACCTCTCATCAGAAATAGAAGAGACCATAAAAGGAGCCAGAATATGTAAGGCCTCTTAACAAACCGTGATAAGGATGCAGGATTTTATCATAGGTATCATGGGAGCAGGGGAATGACATGTCCTAGTTTACGTTTGAAATCATGAAGAGAAATTGCAGGATATGTCTGATTTAAAATCTCATAGTAGATAAAGGACTCAATTCCTGGCCTTCTGCTACCTTCTAAAATAATCTCCCACTAAATGATGCCAACCACCTGTCAGGTGGGACCATGGAAGGTCTAGATCATCCACAGCAGAATGGCTAATGGAACTCACTGGCAGAGGTAGCTCTAGAGTACGATTTCCTTTTTTGCTTTTCCTTTATAGGAAAATTGTTTGGCTTCATATCCATTAAAAATGTGAACTGGTCACAGAGCAAGCAAGGAGTCAGCATCTCCTTGATTAAACTGGGTTTGGTTGGTAGGAAGACACAGGAAGAGCCAGTTTTCTGTGTTTATTGCATTGAGCCCTTTGCATTAATTCACTTCCATTTCTAATGGATGCCCTTTGAAAAATGTTGTAGGAATGGTGTTCAAGTATTCAGCCTGTTTCCCACCACATAACTGGATCTGTTGGTCTCATTACAGAAGACCACCACTATTTATTTTACTTTAGAAATTTTACTTGTCCCCTTTAAATCAGCCCGATATGACAAGTCCTCTATTGTCATTTCTTTTTGTTCCTTCTGTGAGCCTTTAGAAGGAGACATATCTGTAGGCCAGTTACAGAAAGCTTCTGAAATTACCCATGGGTTAAGTAAATAAATATCCTTTAAAAGAAAAGAAAAAATATGCATTTGGTGTGAAGGGCTGTGTCTGGGTCAGAGAGGACACAGCCAATGCAAAAGCTTGAGATGAGAAGGGGCAGGATTGCAACATGGAAGTCAGTGTTTTAATTTTTAAAGGTATTTTGAGCTCTTCTGGATGAATTGATCAAGAACAAAATGATCTCTGTTCTTGCAGAATAGTTCTGCCCTGATATCAGTATTCTTATGGCTCAGCCTCTTCTAACTCTCTCCAGATGGATATAGGGAAGATGGCTGAGATTCAACTTCTGTGATGTACCATTTGTGCATAAAAATATGTGTCATGGAATTGACAATCATGGTTGAAGATTTCAAATGTAATGTGTGAACCAACACACCCCAAAAAGGGGAGAAGGTGCCTGGAGACCAACCAGTTGGCTGCCCACAGAAGGATGTCTGCTCTGTTGAGTGTCCCATTTCTAGCAGGCTTCAACTCATAGATGTTTTATACAGTTCTCCACCCTGTAGATTTGAGATAGGCAAGGGTAGCCTCAAGAGGGAGATGGTGAAGGTTCCCCTCTATCCTGTTGCTGACAAGTGCTGTTGGGCCCTTTAAAGCTGTGACAGACTGAATTACTGGTGATTTTCTCCCTAGTGAAATTTCCACTCCAGTTTGGTAATACTAGCTCGCTTCCCTGAAAAATAGGCATCATAATGTTGGCAAAGATGCTGTGCAGCAATGATCAAACCCACATTTCTTCCCCTTAGGTGTCACAGTATTGATCAGATTGCCTCCTATGTCCCAGTGAAGCACCTTCTAGGGTTTCCTGCTACCCTTCAATGTTAACTCTAAGCTCCTAAATGTAGAAATCTTTTTGTGAAATACAGTGAAGTTCTTCCCAGCCTTGTCTCACCAGCCCCATGATTTCCAGCTCTATCCACCTGCTATCCTTCTCTCATGTCTGATGTCCCACTACTCGCTCTACCTGGAACATCTTCTACATCTTGGCTTGCTAGAATCAGGCTGGTCTTAAAAGCCCAGCATGAGCAGATGTCTGCTTTGACCTTCTAGCCTCCCAGAACCCTCTAGCTGAACCCTTCTTGGTACTTCATGCACCTAGTTTTGTACCAAGAGTTCTTTAGGTACATGCTCACCTCACCTACTAACTCAAACCAGTGTTTTGGTCACTGTGTTGGGTCCTTAACCCACTTACCACGTGCCTTTTGCAGAGCTGTGAGCATGCATTCATTCAACGGGGTTTGTTGAGTTCTTACGTGTGCCACACAGCTCAGTGCTGGGATACAAAGACAACCCAGCAGCCGTGGAGCCTGCCTCATGGAGTTTACCTTCTAACAACTGATACACCCTACCTTTTGTTGAATGCCTACTATGTGCTAGACATGAAACTAACACTTTACTCTTTTTCTTCCCATATAATATTCACCACAGCTTAAAAGAGGTGGGTTTCTCTTATAGCCATTTTGTACATGAGATGGTAGGTAATTTAATCAGGGTCCCACAGCTAGTAAGGAGCAGAGTAAGGTGGTGAACTAATTTCTGTTCACATGCAAGTTCATAGTCTTGGCACCTCATAAGGCTGCTGCAAGTGTTGGCACCTGATTCAGTGAAGGATTAGGTACATGTCACATGTTCTGTGTCCTCTTTCATGAGACCATGTTCTGTTTCTGCAGATTGAGCCATACATGCCATATGAGTTCACATGTGAGGGGATGCTGCAGAGGATCAATGCTTTCATTGAAAAACAGGTAAGGCTCTTCATTGTCCACCTATCCTGTTTCCCCACAGGACTCTCATGAACAGTTAACTGTTCACCATGTTTCAGTGGTTATTTTCTTGGCTTTGGAAGATTTCAGAAGCTTTTAATTACTTGTTGGAATTTTAAAGCATGCCCTGTCATGGTCACCCAAGGGAGTCGGTCTGTCCTTGGGTTAAAAATGTTCTTCATGATGGTAAAAGGTCAAGTGGAAACTTACAATGGGAGAGACTGGATGGTCGAGATGACCAACAGACCTGTGTTCTGATTGGATTCCAAGGAGCATCACAAAGACTTGAGCGAGGAAAGGGACGACGAAATGGCTCTCTGGTCCTGCCTGATGTTCATTTCTCACCCTAAAAATGTCAAGAACTGAAACCAGTGGTTTATAAGCATTCCTTTAATATGTATTCAGTAACTCCAAACATGTTAGGACTTTTAGTGGTTTTCAAACATCTTTAAAACAGGACCCCTTTTCAAATGAAACCTAAGTAAATAAAAGAGATAAAAAGCAGAACTTTGTTTCAAAGCAGGGGAGGGTTCCAAGAGTCCCCCCAACCCCCAACAGAGTTTGGAAACTGGCTGGTGCTCCTGGAAGAAAAGGCCAAGTATGTAGATGTGGTAATTTTGTAACGTTTTGATTCCTTGGGCTTCAAAAGCAGCACAGCTAAAAATAGACTCTGAGCCCCTGGGGCAGGGGTACATGAACTCCTAGACCAGAGCCCCAAATAAGGGACTCCTCTTAAAAGGCAAAGCAGTGTGTCTTGGGGTGATCAAGAGATCTTTACATATTAGGGGATGAGGAGTGTGTGGGTTGAAAATAGAAATGGTGTGTTGGAATGTAAGTAAGCATAGACTGTGGGCCCAGCATGGGTTTCAGAGGAGGGATTTGAGGTGGCCAACGGGTGAGCAATGGGCAGTCCTAACTGCTGTTGGAGAGGCAGAGCTTGGCCCGGCTTCGGGGGCATGTCTGGTATTCTGGGTGTTTGCTCTGCAGCTCTGCCACCGGGGGTCCAGTCCCACCACCAGGACTTTCTGATTGTATGATGTGGGCATGTTACTCAGCATGTCTGTGCCTTAGTTTCCTCCCCCCGTAAGAGGCATAATAACAGAGCCCCATAGGGCTTATGGGAGGGTTAACTGAGCTAACACACGTAAAGTGCTTAGACCGGGGCTGGCACATAGTGCTCAACGAATGCATTCTAGTACTGCTGATTACCTAATGCATTACACCACGCTATATATCATATCATATGATTATATCGTAATACATTCTTATGTAAGTATAATATCTCCTCAGACTTTACCATGAGGACTCAGCATTTAATCATTACCTCATTCAGTCTTTGCACCACACCTAAGTTAAGAATGACCCAGCAGCATCCTAACTTCAGCAGCCATTTACACACAGACTCCATGCCAGTGTGTACCTGACGTGTCACAATGTTTCATCCCATTTAATCCTTACAGTAATCTGGGGAGGTGGCAATGTAGCCCATTCTCTGGGGAACGGGAGCTGAGACTTGCAGCCACCGGCCCACCCATCGTGGATCGGGGTCCGGTGCCAGTGTGGTCTGAGCGCGGGCTCACCTTCCCACCTGCTTTTACCTCGCAGAGCTGCCAGCCCCTCCTACTGACAGAGAGCAGCCCCGGTCTCCTCTGGTAGTGAGTGTCCAGACACCTCAGTTCTTACTGTCACGGGAGTCTGTCAGGATTCTCCCAGGACCCGTGCAGCTACTCCCAAAACCACATTCTCCTTTACTGTCCCCATGTCCTTGCAGGGAAAATGGTTACTCACTTCCAAGTGTATAAAGGACTCTTCATCAGGTTTGACCCTTGAATCCCAGCCAGTCCTTAAAAGTTCTCCTGTGGCCGATTCTCTGCAAATATGTTACTAAGCTTCCTTTCAACCAGGAAAGCCCCATTCCCCAAGCAGACCTTGCTAAACGCTCCATCACACAGGGCCACACTCAGCTGGCTCACCTCTGGATCCCAGGTGCCCTGCCTGGTGCACTGCAGGTGCACAGTATTCCCAGTTGAAGGAATAAGTGTATGAGAGCATGAATGGCTGTGTGCACCTTTTTTTATTCATGTGTAACAGGAACCCAGCCACTCATCTGGACCTTACGATTTGGAAAACGTGTCACAAAAATTGTCTTCTGGAAAACATGCTAAAAACTGCCCTTTCACACTACCTACTGGGTGTAGACTTTTCTGCAGATTTCTGCAATTCACAGAAATCCAGAAATTTGTTTTGCCTGCTGTTGTTAATTTGCTCATCCACTGTGTACATATTTATCAACTGGAGTGTGCCATGGACTGTGGTGGGATTAGGGGAAGAAATGACATCAAGGGACAATGTCAGGTAGCTTCAGGCATACAGAGAAGCCAGTGGAGTCCACAGGCAGTGCCCCTCCCATCAGTCACACCCTGTAATAGTGATGTGAGCGGGATGCTTTGGAATCACGTAAGTCAGCTTGCAGCTGGGAAGGGGGGAAATGGGAGAGTCTCTCTGGAAGCATTTTACAGGAGATGAATCTTGAAAGCAAACTGGGGGTTTGGAGAGGAGGGTACAAGTCTACACACAAAGGCCTTGGGGAAAAAGAGAAGAGGTAGCGAATTATTGGAAGTTCATCATAAAAACAGGCTTAGGCTCAGCCAGAGAGTTCTGATTTGATTCTGGGACAACAGGCAGCTGAAGAAGGGGATAAGGATGGTGAGGCTATCAGACGGGGTTTTAGGAAAATCATTCTAGGAATCTTCTGTTTGGGGCATTTCTCACTAAATATTCTCTAGGTGCTGCTAACAGGGCCAATTCTGAGTTCATCCCTGGCCTCTGGAGAGTTTTATTGAAGCCAAAATGTTCCCCCAACTCCAGAGGGAAGACAGGAAGCCAAGACCCCACTGCTTCACAGATTGGGTGCTCCACCTTTAACCATCAGCTCAGGCTCCAGTACATTAGAGCTTGGGTGTTTGTTGTTTTTGCAGCTAGAAAAATATCTTCAGAGGACAGTGAGCCTGGAGAGAGGGGTGAACAGGAGCCTGAAGCTCTAAAGAAGTGATGGCAGCTCAAGCTTCCTTCCCTTGAACTGCAGGAGCATTGCAGCTCTCTGCCTTCAGAGTCCTCCATGTGATCTGCAAGGGGGAAGGGGAGGCTCTTACCCCAGAACCCTTCCAAGCTTGTCCATCATGCTCACCCAAGGCAGCAGGAACCAGAGGAAGCAAACTGACAGCCATTGGAGAGGCCCAGGCTTCAGGGTACAGCTGACAGCAAGAAACCTTCCTCATAGCCAGCCAACCTGGGCACCAGCAACCAGTGGGTAAAAAATCCTGGCTTTAGTAAAACCACTTGATTTTTTCCCTTGATGTCCACTCCTCCCCTTTATTCTAAGAAAAATGTGGGTTTGGATTGCAAGCTCTTTTAAACCAGTTCTCTAGAAGATGTGCTCTCCCCCAACAGCTGGGGAGATGGCGCCTAGGAAAACTTTGGAATCTAAGATCAGAGCATTATTCTTCCCTAACCTGAGTGTGTCTGGGCCAGTTAAGGTTCTCATTATGCATTTCTTTGGAAAGACTTAGGTATCTGCCTCAGGCTAGAGACTTACAGGTTCTTTTGAAGGAAAAGCACTGTTCGGATTGATTTCTGAGAACTATACATACACTTTTCAACCCTATTTTCTGCTTCCTGCAAAGACTTTGTGATATACAGGATGACTGTGCTCATATTATTTTACAAGAGCTGTGTAATTCATGTGAAAAGCATTCTGGAGATAGGAAAAAGGGTTAACTCCAAGAGCTGCTGTGGAACCAGCATTAGGTCCTGGGAAATCTGGTTCATCAGACCCTGCCTTGAACTCCCTGGGGAGTGGGAGATGTGGAACAAGCCGGGTAGTGAATCTGGATAGTCCAGGGTAAGGGGTAGTGGTGGCAGAAGTTGATTACAGGGAAAGAGGAAAAGGAAATGGAAAGCAAGGAAGGTTGGCACCAGCGTGGGGAATGTTTGCTCTTTTGAAAAATCAATGGCTGCTGTTTGCCCAGCCATTCCTGATCCCACAGAGGCTGGGCAGCTGGTGACCCAGCACTGGCGCCGGCAGTCTGCTTCTGCCCCCACTCTGTGACCTTGGGCAAGTTTTCTAACCTCTCTTTGCTTCTTGCTCTTCTGTGCAATGGGGGTAATACCTCCTATCCCTAGGGTTGGTGGGAAATCAGTAGGTTAATACACGTTTAGGACTAAGAACAGTGCCTGGTGTGGAGTAAGTCCTCCGAAAGCCTGACTACTTGCTGTGGTAGGAACCCAAAACCATCTGAGGTGTGTCTAACAGCTTTATTGAGGTGTAATTTACAGACCATAAAATTCACTCCTTGTTAGGGTACAATTCAGTGGGTTTTTTTAATAGTAAATTGATAGAGTTGTGCAATTTCCACCGCCATCTAGTTTTATAACATTTCCATCTCCCCCAAAACACTCATTTGTGCCCATTTGTAGTCAGTCGCTGCTCCCTCCTCCAGGCCCAAGAAAACACTGCTCTGTGTTCTGCCTCTACGTTTGTTTGCCTTTTGTGGAGATTTCTGGCTTGTTCCATTCAGCACGTTTGTGAGGTTCGTGCACACTCATGTGTCAAGTTTTTTTTTAATTGCTGACTCATATTTCATTGTGCGGGCATACCACAGTTTGTTTATCCATTCCCCACTTGGTGGACGTCTGGGCTTGTCTCCAGTGTTTGCTGTCATGAAGAGTGCTGCCATGCGCATTCCCACACTTGTGGACTGGGCATACATTTCTGTTCCTCCCAGATAGGCCCCGGGAGTAGAAGGGTATAGAACGGGGGGTGGGGGTGGAGGGTATGTTTAACCCTTTCAGGAGTGAGTTTGTTGGCTCTGAGATGAGTATGTGCAGGGATCATCCGTAGAGATTGGTCAGCACAGCTCAGCTTCACAACCAGCTTGCCCTTTGTCCTTCCGGAAACACACATTCACACCCGTTGCTGGGAGTCGGCCCCAGTGGCTTCCCGCGGACAGAGTTCACCCCTCTGAGGACAGCATGGGCTGAGAACGGTGACTGCTAACAGGCGACTGAAACGTGTTCAATCCAGTCAATCAGTCAATATTGATTGAATGCTTTTTCTGGGTGAGGTCTTGGATCTCCCAGCTGTAACATAAATAGCAAATGTGTCCCTTATCCCTCAAATATCTGGCTTCAGCTTGGCCCAAACCCCAATATCGTGGCCTAGAACCAGTACCACTCCTCCTGCGTAGGCCAGCTCCTGACCTGACCTCTAGATTCTGCCTGCCAGCTGATATCTGAATCTGTCTCTCGGCTCCAGTGTGCCTTTCCACTGAAATCCATGTGCACTTGATATGTCCTAGACCTAGTAATGCTACTAAAGGTTTGGCCAGGACTGAGTGGGGAGCAGAGAGTTTGTGCAAAAGATTCCCTCACACGCAACCAAGCAGGAAGGACAAGCCAACCCCTCCATGCGGTGCTTCTCTTCTGAGGAGCAGCCCCCACCCCATCTTCTCTAGCTCTCTTGGTATTTTTGTGAATAATATTTTCCCTGTGCCATTACTTAGCCTTCATGGAAAAGGCAGTGCCCTTAATTCTTTTTCACAGTAAGTTGTGCTCATTTGTTCAAAACACTGTCTCATACATTTGTTGATTAATAAACCTTCCCTATTAGAGCTACTGCAGGAAAATTTCAGAATAGTCAAGCAAATTTAGGGAAATTTGGTGACTGGATGAAATAATTGTTAGAGAAAAAAGCAGACATTCTGCGTTCTAAGTGGGCTTGTTAACCAGATTGTAAATTACTGCTTATGTCTCCCTCTGGCTGTATAATGCCTCTCTGGATTTAGAATATTGTCTTTTTATACTTCTACTTTGATCAAAGCTCCAGGTTGCCAAAATCATTCAATTCAATTCAACAGCTCTTTATTGAGCACCAGTTATCTGCCCAGCAGATGTTTGTGATAAGCCACTAACTCTTATTCAGCCTACAAAACCCAGCCCAGAAGTCCCTATTTCTTGGAAGTCTTCTATGATTGCTACTACCACCACCCTTTACTGCCCCAAAGAGTTCATTATTTCCCTCCTCTAAGTGGCCTTTACATCCTGTTTGGACATTTGTACTGTTCTGTAACTTTTTTTTTTTTTTTTTTTTTCAATGTTTTTAATTGTGGTAAAATATGTATAACATAAAATTTACCAACTTAACCATTTATTTTTTTTGAGAGGGTATCTCTCATATTTATTGATCATATGGTTGTTAACAACAATAAAATTCTGTATAGGGGACTCAATGCACGATCATTAATCAACCCCAAGCCTAATTCTCAACAGTCTCCAATCTTCTGAAGCATAACGAACAAGTTCTTACATGGTGAACAAGTTCTTACATAGTGAACAGTACAAGGGCATTCATCACAGAAACTTTTGGTTTTGATCACGCATCATGAACTATAAACAATCAGGTCAAATATGATTATTCGTTTGATTTTTATACTTGATACATATGTGAATCCCACATTTCTCCCTTATTATTATTATTATTATTATTATTATTATTTTTAATAAAATGCTGAAGTGGTAGGTAGATGCAAGATAAAGGTAGAAAACATAGTTTAGTGCCCAACTTAACCTTTTTTTTTTTTTTTTTTTTTTTTTTTTTTTTTTTTTGAGAGGGCATCTCTCATATTTATTGATCAAATGGTTGTTAACAACAATAAAATTCAGTATAGGGGGGTCAATGCTCAATGTACAATCATTAATCCATCTCAAGCCTAATTCTCGTCAGTCTCCAATCTTCTGAAGCATAACGAACAAGTTCTTACATGGTGAACGAATTCTTACAGAGTGAATAAATTCTTACATGGTGAACAGTACAAGGGCATTCATCACAGAAACTTTCGGTTTTGATCATGCAATATGACCTATAAACCATCAGGTCAAATATGAATATTCATTTGATTTTTGTACTTGATTTATATGTTGATCCCACATTTCTCCTATTATTATTATTATTTTTATTTTTAATAAAATGCTGAAGTGGTAGGTAGATGCAAGATAAAGGTAGAAAACATAGTTTAGTGCTGTAAGAAGGCAAATATAGATGATCAGATGATCAGGTGTGTGCCTATGGACTAAGTATTAATCCAGGCTAGACAAGGGCAGCAAGACATCCACGGATGCAGAAGATTTCTCTCAAAGCAGGGGGAGTGAGGTTCTGAGCCTCACCTCTGTTGATCCCCAAATTCTCACCTGATGGCCCCCCTGCGACTGTGCCTGTCTTAGGTTGTTCCTCCCTTGAGGAATCTTACCCGTCTCTGGCTAACCAGTCATCTTCCGGGGCCATACAGGGAAATGTAAAGTTGGTAAGTGAGAGAGAAGCCATATTGTTTGCAAAGGTTAGCTTTTTACTTCTTTGCAGATTTATGCCCTGTGGCTTCTATGCCCAGCACTTGTCTCGAGGTATCTTTACCACCTGGAGGAATTATGATACTCGGTAAATTCGATATGAGGCACGAATTCTGTTTAAGGTTTGTAATTAGGAAGGAAGAAGAAAAGCTATAGATGTAGCATATGAAGGAAACTTGGGAGGATTGATTATTTCTTTGACATATCTTCTTGTATAGTACCTTAAGTATGTATAGGTTTTAAACTACTAACTAATTTGCACACACATACTAACATAATAGGAATACGGTGACATAAACAAAGCAAATCTATAATTACCAGCCATCTCCAGTGAAGCCAAGAAAACCATTTAGGCACCCTAGGCATTTGTGAAAATTTATCTATGATATGATGGATATTGTCCAACTGTACTTGAACCATCAGACAAATTAAAGCAGCCCATTTCTGGGATCTGTTCACATCCCATATGTTCTTTTAACCATAGATAGTCTATAGTCATGAGATTTTGGGGTGCTACAACTTGCACCCCTCCCAACTCCTGGTTGAGTTCCAACAGTACAGATCCAGTCAAATTCGTTGTCTCACTGTATGCACATGCCAGCCTAGACATCTCCCTCCTCCTTCTTATGGCAAGTCCAGGAGACGGTGGGCTGGATGCAGCCACAACCGCAGCATCGTCCGGATCCCTGTGGAGGCTTTTTGATGATCATCCCCTGGCACGAGTCCTCCAGAGAGTGCTGATGCCGGAAGCTCCTCCTCATATCGTATCTTAGTTCATTTTCTGGGTATCCAAGCTAGGCCTTGATCTTCTGCGTAGAAACAAACAGACCCTTTGCCCACACTTTGACATGCCCTCTATACCACTGTGCAGAACTCATTGGAGGTCAGCACACAGTAACTGCTTTCTTTTTTTTTTTTTAATTAAGAGAAAGGAATATTATCAGAAAAGAGTACCTCCATAGCTGATCATCTGACACCCTTTAAGTGATCAACATTAAGGATATTTAAAGCATGCGTTGATCTTTGATTTACCAATAGTTTTATCCTGTTAAGGAGTAATCCCCCTTTTCTTTCTTTCTTTCTTTTTTTTTTTTAAATTTTTAATCTACACTTACCTGAAGAATACTATGTTTACTATGCTCTCCCCTATATCAGGTCCCCCCTAACAACCACATTACGGTTACTGTCCATCAGCTTAGCAAAATGTGGTAGAGTCACTACTTGTCCTCTCTGTGTTGTGCAGCCCACCCTCCCCTTTCTCCCTCCCCCCCATGCATGCTAATCTTAATACCCCCCTTCTTCTTCCCCCCCCTTATCCCTCCCTGCCCACCCATCCTCCCCAGTTCCTTTCCCTTTGGTACCTGTTAGTCCATTTTTGGGTTCTGTAATTCTGCTGCTGTTTTGTTCCTTCAGTTTTTCCTTTGTTCCTATACTCCTCAGATGAGTGAAATCATTTGGTATTTCTCTTTCTCTGCTTGGCTTATTTCACTGAGCATAATACTCTCCAGCTCCATCCATGTTGCTGCAAATGGTTGGATTTTTCCACTTCTTATGGCTGAGTAGTATTCCATTGTGTATATGTACCACATCTTCTTTATCCATTCATCTACAGATGGACATTTAGGTTGCTTCCAATTCTTGGCTATTGTAAATAGTGCTGCGATAAACATAGGAGTGCATCTGTCTTTCTCAAACTTGATTGCTGCGTTCTTAGGGTAAATTCCTAGGAGTGGAATTCCTGGGTCAAATGGTAGGTCTGTTTTGAGCATTTTGATGCACCTCCATACTGCTTTCCACAATGGTTGAACTAATTTACATTCCCACCAGCAGTGTAGGAGGGTTCCCCTTTCTCCACAGCCTCGCCAACATTTGTTGTTGTTTGTCTTTTGGATGGCAGCTATCCTTACTGGTGTGAGGTGATACCTCATTGTAGTTTTAATTTGCATTTCTCTGATAATTAGCGATGTGGAGCATCTTTTCATGTGTCTCTTGGCCACCTGTATTTCTTTTTTGGAGAACTGTCTGTTCAGTTCCTCTGCCCATTTTTTAATTGGGTTATTTGTTTTTTGTTTGTTGAGGCGTGTGAGCTCTTTATATATTCTGGACGTCAAGCCTTTATCAGATCTGTCATTTTCAAATATATTCTCCCATACTGTAGGGTTCCTTTTTGTTCTATTGATGGTGTCTTTCGCTGTACAGAAGCTTTTCAGCTTAATGTAGTCCCACTTGCTCATTTTTGCTGTTGTTTTCCTTGCCCGGGGAGATATGTTCAAGAAGAGATCACTCATGTTTATATCTAAGAGGTTTTTGCCTATGTTTTTTTCCAAGAGTTTAATGGTTTCGTGACTTACATTCAGGTCTTTGATCCATTTTGAGTTTACCTTTGTATATGGGGTTAGACAATGGTCCAGTTTCATTCTCCTACATGTAGCTGTCCAGTTTTGCCAGCACCATCTGTTGAAGAGACTGTCATTTTGCCATTGTATGTCCATGGCTCCTTTATCAAATATTAATTGACCATATATGTTTGGGTTAATTTCTGGGGTCTCTAATCTGTTCCACTGGTCTGTGGCTCTGTTCTTGTGCCAGTACCAAATTGTCTTGATTACTATGGCTTTGTAGTAGAGCTTGAAGTTGGGGAGTGAGATCCCCCCTACTTTATTCTTCTTTTTCAGGATTGCTTTGGCTATTCGGGGTCTTTGGTGTTTCCATATGAATTTTTGAATTATTTGTTCCAATTCATTGAAGAATGTTGCTGGTAATTTGAGAGGGATTGCATCAAATTTGTATATTGCTTTCGGCAGGATGGCCATTTTGACGATATTAATTCTTCCTAGCCATGAGCATGGGATGAGTTTCCATTTATTAGTGTCCCCTTTAATTTCTCTTAAGAGTGACTTGTAGTTTTCAGAGTATAAGTCTTTCACTTCCTTGGTTAGGTTTATTCCTAGGTATTTTATTCTTTTTGATGCAATGGTGAATGGAATTGTTTTCCTGATTTCTCTTTCTATTGATTCGTTGTTAGTGTATAGGAAAGCTACAGATTTCTGTGTGTTGATTTTGTATCCTGCAACTTTGCTGTATTCCGATATCAGTTCTAGTAGTTTTGGAGTGGAGTCTTTAGGGTTTTTTATGTACAGTATCATATCATCTGCAAATAGTGACAGTTTAACTTCTTCTTTACCAATCTGGATTCCTTGTATTTCTTTGTTTTGTCTGATTGCCGTGGCTAGGACCTCCAGTACTATGTTAAATAACAGTGGGGAGAGTGGGCATCCCTGTCTGGTTCCCGATCTCAGTGGAAATGCTTTCAGCTTCTCGCTGTTCAGTATAATGCTGGCTGTGGGTTTATCATATATGGCCTTTATTATGTTGAGGTACTTGCCCTCTATTCCCATTTTGCTGAGAGTTTTTATCATGAATGGATGTTGAATTTTGTCAAATGCTTTTTCAGCATCTATGGAGATGATCATGTGGTTTTTGTCTTTCTTTTTGTTGATGTGGTGGATGATGTTGATGGATTTTCGAATGTTGTACCATCCTTGCAT
This sequence comes from Manis javanica, assembly GCF_040802235.1. Classification (NCBI taxonomy): domain Eukaryota; kingdom Metazoa; phylum Chordata; class Mammalia; order Pholidota; family Manidae; genus Manis; species Manis javanica. The sequence continues at coordinate 104,141,534 of NC_133162.1, forward strand.
CCCTGGGATGAACCCCACTTGGTCATGGTGTATGATCCTTTTGATATACTGTTGAATTCTGTTTGCTAATATTTTATTGAGTATTTTTGCATCTACATTCATCAGGGATATTGGTCTGTAATTTTCTTTTTTGGTGGGGTCTTTTCCTGGTTTTGGTATTAGGGTGATGTTGGCTTCACAGAATGAGTTTGGGAGTATTCCCTCTTCTTCTATTTTGTGGAACACTTTAAGGAGAATGGGTATTATGTCTTCTCTGTGTGTCTGATAAAATTCCGAGGTAAATCCGTCCGGCCCCGGGGTTTTGTTCTTGGGTAGTTTTTTGATTACTGTTTCAATTTCTTTGCTTGTAATTGGTTTGTTTAACTTTTGTGTTTCTTCCTTGGTCAGTCTTGGGAGGTTGTATTTTTCTAGGAAGTTGTCCATTTCTTCTAGGTTTTCCAGCTTGTTGGCATATAGGTTTTCATAGTAGTCTTTAATAATTCTTTGTATTTCTGTGGAGTCTGTCGTGATTTTTCCATTCTCATTTCTGATTCTGTTGATTTGTGTTGATTCTCTTTTTCTCTTAATAAGTTTGGCTAGAGGCTTATCTATTTTGTTTATTTTCTCAAAGAACCAGCTCTTGGTTTCGTTGATTTTTGCTATTGTTTTATTCTTCTCAATTTTGTTTATTTCTTCTCTGATCTTTATTATGTCCCTCCTTCTGCTGACTTTAGGCCTCATTTGTTCTTCTTTTTCCAGTTTTAATAGTTGTGATGTTAGACTATTCATTTGGGATTGTTCTTCCTTCTTCAAGTGTGCCTGGATTGCTATATACTTTCCTCTTAAGACTGCTTTCGCTGCATCCCACAGAAGTTGGGGCTTAGTGTTGTTGTTGTCATTTGTTTCTATATATTCCTTGATCTCTATTTTGATTTGTTCATTGATCCATTGATTATTTAGTAGCATGTTGTTAAGCCTCCATGTGTTTGTGAGCCTTTTTGTTTTCTTTGTAGAATTTATTTCTACTTTCATACCTTTGTGGTCTGAAAAATTGGTTGGTAGAATTTCAATATTGTGGAATTTACTGAGGCTCTTTTTGTGAGCTAGTATGTGGTCTATTCTGGAGAATGTTCCATGTGCACTTGAGAAGAATGTATATCCTGTTGCTTTTGGATGTAAAGTTCTATAGATGTCTATTAGGTCCATCTGTTCTAGTGTGTTGTTCAGTGCCTGTGTGTCTTTACTTATTTTCTGCCCGGTGGATCTATCCTTTGGGGTGAGTGGTGTGTTGAAGTCTCCTACAATGAATGCATTGCAGTCTATTTCCCTCTTTAGTTCTGTTAGTATTTGCTTCACATATGCTGGTGCTCCTGTATTGGGTGCATATATATTTAGAATGGTTATATCCTCTTGTTGGACTAAGCCCTTTATCATTATGTAGTGGCCTTCTTTATCTCTTGTTACTTTCTTTGTTTTGAAGTCTATTTTGTCTGATATTAGTACTGCAACCCCTGCTTTCTTCTCACTGTTGTTTGCCTGAAATATGTTTTTCCATCCCTTGACTTTTAGTCTATGCTTATCTTTGGGTTTAAGGTGAGTTTCTTGTAAGCAGCATATAGATGGGTCTTGCTTTTTTATCCATTCTATTACTCTATGTCTTTTGATTGGTGCATTAAGTCCATTTACATTTAGGGTGACTATTGAAAGATATGTACTTATTGCCATTGCAGGCTTTAGATTCGTGGTTACCAAAGGTTCAAGGTTAGCTTCTTTAGTATCTTACTGCCTAACTTAGCTCGCTTATTGAGCTGTTATATACACTGTCTGGAGAGTCTTTTCTTCTCTCCCTTCTTATTCCTCCTCCTCCATTCTTCATATGTTGTGTGTTTTGTTCTGTGCTCTTTTTAGGGGTGCTCCCATCTAGAGCAGTCCCTGTAGGATGCCCTGTAGAGGTGGTTTGTGGGAAGCAAATTCCCTCAGCTTTTGCTTGTCTGGGAATTGTTTGATCCCACCATCATATTTAAATGATAGTCGTGCTGGATACAGTATCCTTGGTTCAAGGCCCTTCTGTTTCATTGCATTAAGTATATCATGCCATTCTCTTCTGGCCTGTAGGGTTTCTGTTGAGAAGTCTGATGTTAGCCTGATTGGTTTTCCTTTATAGGTGACCTTTTTCTCTCTAGCTGCCTTTAAAACTCTTTCCTTGTCCTTGATCCTTGCCATTTTAATTATTATGTGTCTTGGTGTTGTCCTCCTTGGATCCTTTCTGTTGGGGGTTTTGTATAATTCCATGGTCTGTTCGATTATTTCCTCCCCCAGTTTGGGGAAGTTTTCAGCAATTATTTCTTCAAAGACACTTTCTATCCCTTTTCCTCTTTCTTCCTCTTCTGGTATCCCTATAATACGAATGTTTTTCCTTTTGTATTGGTCACATATTTCTCTTAGTGTTGTTTCATTCCTGGAGATCCTTTTATCTCTCTCTATGTCAGCTTCTATACGTTCCTGTTCTCTGGCTTCTATTCCTTCAATGGCCTCTTGCATCTTATCCATTCTGCTTATAAATCCTTCCAGGGATTGTTTCACTTCTGTGATCTCTTTCCTGGCATCTGTGATCTCCTTCCGGACTTCATCCCACTGCTCTTGCATTTTTCTCTGCATCTCATCCCATTGCTCTTGCATTTTTTTCTGCATCTCTGTCAGCATGTTCATGATTTTTATTTTGAATTCTTTTTCAGGAAGACTAGTTAGGTCTGTCTCCTTCTCAGGTGTTGTCTCTGTGATCTTTGTCTGCCTGTAGTTTTGCCTTTTCATGGTGATAGAGATAGTTTGCAGAGCTGGTACAAGTGACCGCTGGAAGAGCTTCCCTTCTTGTTGTTTTGTAGCCTTTTCCTGGGAGAATAGCGACCTCTAGTTGCTTGTGCTGGGCAGCTGTGCGCAGACAGGGCTTCTGCTTCCTGCCCAGTTGCTTTGGGGTTTATCTCCGCTGTTGCTGTGGGCTTGGCCTGGCTGGGGCTGTTCCTCCAAAATGGTGGAGCCCCGTTGGAGGGGGAGCAGCCAGGAGACTATTTATCTCCGTAAGGGGCCTCTGTGCTCCCTGCTGCCCAGGGGGTTAGAGTGCCCAGAGATCCCCAGATTCCCTGCTTCTGGTCTAAGTGACCTGTCCTGCCCCTTTAAGATTTCCAAAAAGCACTCTCCAAACCAAAACAACAGCAGCAACAATGAGAGAGGGAACAGAAACAAAGAGAAAAAAAAAAGGAAAAAAAAGGAAAAAACAAGCGATTTTTTTTTTTTTTTTTTTTTGTCCTCAGGTGCCGGTCCCAGGCACCCGCTCACTGGTCCTGCTGCCCTGTCTCCCTAGCACCAGGGTCCCTGTCCTTTCAAGGCTTCCAAAAAGCACCCACCCACCGGTCCCGCAGGGAAGGAACGCTCAATATTCTTTGTCCTCAGGCACTGGTCCCAGGCACCCGCTCACTGGTCCTGCTGCCCTGTCTCCCTAGCACCAGGGTCCCTGTCCTTTCAAGGCTTCCAAAAAGCACCCACCCACCGGTCCCGCAGGGAAGGAACGCTCAATATTCTTTGTCCTCAGGCACTGGTCCCACGCACCCGCTCACTGGTCCTGCTGCCCTGTCTCCCTAGCACCAGGGTCCCTGTCCTTTCAAGGCTTCCAAAAAGCACCCACCCACCGGTCCCGCAGGGAAGGAACGCTCAATATTCTTTGTCCTCAGGCACTGGTCCCACGCACCCGCTCACCGGTCCTGCTGCCCTGTCTCCCTAGTCCCGCCGCCCTGCCTCCCTAGCACCGGGGTCCCTGTCCCTTCAAGGCTTCCAAAAAGCACTCGGCAAAAAGAGAGAAAAAAAAGGGGAAAAACGCGCGATTTCTTCCGTCCTCAGGTGCCGGTCTCAGGCACCCACCCACCGGTCCCACAGGGAAAAACGCGGGATATTCTTTGTCCTCAGGTGCCGGTCCCAGGCACCCGCTCACCAGTCCCGCCGCCCTGCCTCCCTAGCACCGGGGTCCCTGTCCCTTTTAGGCTTCCAAAAAGCACTCGCAGAAAAGAGAAAAAAAAAAGGGGAAAAACGCGCGATTTCCTCTGCCCTCAAGTGCCGGTCTCAGGCACCCGCCCACCAGTCCCGCAGGGAAAAACGGGGGATATTCTTTGTCCTCAGGCGCTGGTCCCAGCCACCCGCTCACCAGTCCCGCCACCATGCCTCCCTAGCACTGGGGTCCCCGTCCCTTCAAGGCTTCCAAAAAGCGCTCGCCAAAAAGAGAAAAAAAAAAAAGGGGAAAAACGCGCGACCTCCTCCGTCCTCAGGCACCGGTCTCAGGCACCCGCCCCCAGGTCTCGCAGGGAGAAACGCGGGATATTCTTTGTCCTCCGGCACTGTTCCCAGGCACCTCCTCACCGGTCCCGCCACCCTGCCTCCCCAGCAACGGGGGCCCGTCCCTCTAAGGCTTCCAAAAAGCGCTCGCCAAAAAAAAAAAAAAAAAAAAAACCGCTCCGGTTTCTCTCCACCCGCCGGGAGCCTGGGGGAGGGGCGCTCGGGTCCCGCCGGGCTGGGGCTTGTATCTTACCCCCTTCACAAGGCGCTGGGTTCTTGCAGGTGTGGATGTGGTCTGGATGTTGTCCTGTGTCCTGTGGTCTCTATTTTAGGAAGATTTTTCTTTGTTATATTTTCATAGCTCTATGTGTTTTTGGGAGGAGATTTCCACTGCTCTACTCACGCCGCCATCTTGGCTCCGCCCCCCTCTGTAACTTTTTAAATGTTGTCATCCCTTATTAGACAGTTTCTGGGCTCAAAAGCTCAGTGCTCAATCTCATTCATGTTCATATGTCCAGCACCCAGCATGGGCTTCAGTAATAGTCTTTTGTAAAGTTTTGAGTGGGTGAATCAGAAATTCTTCAAAGCCAACATAAGATATGAGTGTTTGATAGAGATTTGTTGAACTAAGAAGCATGGATCTGGCCTGAGGCCATTCTGTCCCCTGCACTTTGCAGAGCTTCCTAACTGTCTTTCTGCCTCTGCCATCTCTTCTCAGTGCAGCAAATCCTGTCACTCCTCTGCCTGTAACTCTCCACTGTCTTCCATCCCACTTCAAGGGAAAAGCAAAGCTTGAAGTGGGCCCACAAAGCTCTATGTGTGAAACCTCCCAGACCGAGTCTCCTCCTCCATCTGGCCCCTAACACACACACACACTCGGGTCCAGCCCTGTGGAACGCTGTACCCCTCCTGGAACATGCTAGACACTCCGTTGTCAGAGCCTCTGGTCTTGGCCTGCCTCTGCCCAGGATGCCCCTCCCAGGTGCATGACTTCCTCGGGTCTTTTCTCAAATGCCACCTTCTCAGTAATGCCTTATCTGCATACCCTCTGCCCCAGTCTTGATCCTTTTTCCTTACTTCAGTCTTTCCTGGGACACTTAACACCTTGTAAACATTATATAAAGCTTATTCATTGGGTTCTTCTGTCTCCCTCATTGAATATAAGCTCTATAAAGGCACATGTTTTGGCTTCTCTTTTTTTTCACCCAGTCATTCCCAAGGCCTACACAAGTCCCTTGCACATAGTAAGAGCCAACCCACAGATGGTGTATTCCTATTAGGCACTTTTTTTAGCACCTATACATTATAGTAGTCCCCTCTTATCCCAGGAGAATATGTTCCAAAACCCTCAGTGGATGGTATTGAGTCCTATATATACTGTTTTTTCCTATGCTTATGGTCTTCCTTCCCATACATATGATAAAGTTTAATTTATAAGTTGTAAATTAGGCACAGTAAGATATTGATAGGTAATAATAAAGTAGAATAATTATACTATAATGAAAGTTATATGAATGTGGTCTCTCAAAATACCGTATTGTTCTCACCCCCTTTCTTCTTATGTGAGATGATAAACTTCCTATGTGATGACATGAGGAAGATGAATGATGTAGGCATTGCAACACAGCATCAGGCTGCCACGGACCTGGTGATGATATATCCAAAGGCAGATCATCTGCTTCCAGACTGCGGTTGACCATGGGTAACAGAAACCATGGAAGGCAAAACCTTGGATAAGAGGGGACCCCTGTATAATTAACCGAATCCCCTTTTATGTGAGGTAGGAATAGATAAGTTCTTCATTTTAGGAGAAAACTGAAGAACAGAACGATTACACGACTAGCCCAGATCATTCAGCTGGTAAATGGAGGAGTGAAGTTCAAATCCAAGCTCTTAACACTTATACCTTTGTGCTTCTTAGCAAATATTTTGTTGCATGAATGAATCGGTAAGTGAGTGTTTACGGCGAGGAGACAAGGCAAGTTGGCAGTGCCTGTGCTGAGGCTGAATGACGCAGAAGACCTCCAGCCTTCCCCTTAGATGTGAAAGCAGGCACAGAGAGCTTGAGGGACATCTGTGAAGTCCTACAGCTGGGGCCAGAATCAGAAGCCCGCTCCCCCTGCTCCCTCCTGCCTTAACCTGGTGGCATGCTGAGCAGGGACACCTTTAGGCCTCTCTTCAGTTTTACCACCTTCAAGCTTCCAGTTAGTTCTAAGCCTTAAGAAGGTGCTGCTGCTATTCTTACTATTTCTGGTCCTACTGACCCCCAAAACAGACTGCTGAGAGATGCCGGACCAGCCCCCAGTGGGCCGCAAGCAAGCCTGACGGGCCCTTTCTCCTGTGTGACTGAACCAAACTCACCTGTTGAAGAGAGCCTCAAGTGGCTTACTAAGAAATGAGCAAATGGGGCGAGTCCACCATGCAGCATATCCTGCCGTGGTTGAAGCAAGGTGCAGGGCACTTTTCCAGGCCAGCCCTGGCTTTTGTAGATGCCAGGCCTGCAGTGCGTCCAGCCTCTGCACAGGCTACAGGCAGCCCCTCCTCAGAGGCTGGTGAGCATCAGTGGAGCACCTGCTGTTTGCCAGCCTTCCGCCCAGCTCCACCCCTTACACAGTGTGTGAGCACCACTCTCTGCAGTCACCATCGACATCACCCACTCCTCACCATAAACCTGAAGCTCAGTCTCACCCCCGCCCTCACATCAGAGCCGGATCCTCACTGTAACCATAAACATATCCTGTCCTTACACCTTATAGAACACCTAAACATAAACCCTAGCCCTGTCCCCTGGATCTGACCCTTCATCAGAATCAACCCCGCAACCCTGAAGCTCAATCTATTGCCCACACATTAGAGCTGGACCCTGACTCTAACAGTAAAACTATTCATCCAGGTGTGGAGGCAAGACCAGATGGTGGCAAACGCCCCAAGCTCCCTGGTGGAAGAGCTTCACAGCTGGCCTGACATGAAGCACAGTCTTGGCTGCATCACCTCCTCATCCAACAGCAGAATCTTTCTCTTCATTTCGGTTGTACCCCTTTGGCTGCTTCACATACCACACAATGCTGAGAATGAATAAGAAGCAGTTTCTTATGACTCTGCCAGACTCACTGGGTGTGGTGATACCCTCAGCTCTGCCTGTAGTTGTCACATAAGAAGAAACATTCTGTGGTCTTTCCATAAGCTCTGGAAGCCAAAGTTTGAGCCTTCAGCTGTTGTGGGCTTCCAGCTTCCCAGCCTAATCCAGGGCTGGGCCAGGCTAAGTCCTGGAAGCAAAGAGAAAAATTCTCACTTGGCTTCTACTGATGTAGACAATCAATCTGATCTGGATTTCTTTGATGTTAGCCTGACTGATTATGCACTTTGGTATACACTGGATTTAAAATCTCTTTGTTCTATAGTTAATGGCTATGGAGATTATCAGATTGCTCCTGAAGAATTATAGGCAAGGTTGCTTGTATTAACTAGCCAGAAGGACAAACAACAAAAGAGCAACATTTACTGTATCCAAATGTCTGTCCACGCCCTCAGCTCTGAGCAACAATAACTACATTCATCATTGTCTTTTCTTCTTTCTATCTGATGGCAGCCATCCTCATGGGATGGGCAGAGTGTAAAAGGCAAGCCAGCAAGCTCCCATATGCTCCAGGTAACAGTGACAGCTGCCAGCGAACACCGTGTCTCCACCGGGTCTGTATGGCCACGCCGTCACCCTTAGTAAGCACCTGAATTGTGCACAGTATCATCACGAATCTGATGAGGCAAATAAGGGTCTTCTGCTTCCTTTCAGAAAATGAAGCTGAATCCGGAATCTCTAACTAGTCTAGAATATTCCTCTCACCTTTGAATTACTCTTAAGAATCCCATTTTCAGCTGATAGGAATCCATATTCCAGGTTTTCTCCCAGCTGTGCAGTGAAGGGTTTGTTAACCGCCAAGCTCACTCAGGCCCAGACAGTTGCATCCCCTCCTCACAGGATCCTGTGACGTGGAGCCGACAGTGGGTCCGCCTCACTCTGGGGGCCCCATCCCTGCTCTGAGGAGCCTGGAGCAGGGGCCAGCACTGAGCGCTCACTACTGGCCTTCGTCAGCATGCGCCCCTTTCAGGAAGGAGGCGAAGCAGGAGCTACAGGGAATGAGCAGTGGCAGCATCTTCATTTTCTCTGATGAGGAGATTGAGGCCTCAGGACGTTATTTCACCCAAAGGCTCACAGTCAGCAAAGAAGGCTGACTAGACCCTCAGAGCCAGCTGCCTGCAGAGCCTGGAGTACATTTCGCTTTGCAATTCGTGGTTTTCTTTATTCACTAAAAGTAATATAAGCACAGGTTAAAAAAGCAACACAAGCAATGCAGAAGGGCCACGTGGCTGCATGCACCTCCCTGTGAGGGGATGGGGCAGATACGGTCCTCCTGCAGCACTCCCAGTGACAGATAGGGTAGAGCAAGAAACGGGCCCTCTGCCTGCCCAGTTCTGGGAGACCCAGGCCCTGAGATTATTAATCAGCTCTTCTCCACACAGAGTGGGGGAAAGGAAACATGAGGAAAAATAAAATATTCCAGAGGGACATACAGTGAAAAGTAAATTTCCTTGCCCCTGCTGACCCTGTTACTCCCTTTCCCAACCAGGGGTATTCTTGTGGGAGCCTATACATGTTTCTATGTGTCTGTTTTCTCTTCTTTGCTTGACACAAATGGAAACACAGTGTCTGCCATCCTTCATCTGCTACTCTCACTTCTCAGTAGTCCTGGGGATGTTTCCATGTCAGTGCATAGAAACCTGCTGCATTTTTTGGTATTATACTGCTGTAGCACTCTGTGCCCTGGGTTGGCTTCTTCGTGGAGTAAATTCCTGCAAGTGGAATCCAGAGCCCGGGACACTCCCCACTAGGCACTGCTGAGGGCTAGCCTGCCCCATGAGGAGATAAACACGCATGGCTCTTCCGGTGCCTACTGCTCAGACTGCACCTTCTGCAGCTTGGGATCCGGAGGAACAGGGGTAGGGCTCCAAGGACACCGTGTCGGCAGAGCAAGCTCTGGAGCCGGTGGTGTATGAGTCCGCACCGCTGAGACCTACTCAGCGGAAATGAAAGCTGGGGCCCCAGGTCAGAGAGTTGCCCACTCCTTGCCTGCCCTCTCCTTGTCCCCACTCCATCTTCCTGCCCACCAGCCAGGCTGCTCGTTCATCCGCTGCCCAGGTGACCCACTGCCTGCCCTGGCTCTTCCTTGGAGGTGCTGGTTGCCCCCACTCCCTCTAGGTCTCACTGCATTCAGCACGCCCCACTAAGGATCCAGCTTAGTGTGCACTGTAATTGTTTCCAGCCAGCAAGCACAGAGTCCTACCAAGGCCAGGACCCGCTATAGGGTCTGCCAGCGCCGCCTTCAGCTCCTTGCTGTGCTCCTGCACTTCAGCACTGCAACTAGCATCCACTAAACAGTGCCATAGTAGGTAACTGCCAAATTATGTAGACCCTGAAAATGTCTTTGGAATTAGAGCAGAGCAAACAAAGCAGCTGGTGAAGATTTGCCTGGAGATGGGCCTTCAAGGGTGGAGGCTTGACTAGCTAGCTGGCTATGATAATGACTAACCACTGTGACTAGCAGGCATGGCACCGTGCATGTGATGTGTTACCGCCCATCGTCCAGCCCTGTGTGGGGGATGCTGTGTCCACTGGGTAGACAGGTGAGGACCTGGCCCAGGGCTGTTCTAGCCTAGCCCAGTTATCACCCCAAGTCTGTCTGGCTCCCGCATCCTACCCCGGTATTCCTGTCACATCAGGCACCTCCCTTGTTGGGACTGTTTGGCAGGCTGGGGATCCGCACTTGAGTCCTTGGTCTATTGGCTGATGGCTTCATTGTCATTCCAGGACTTCTGCCACGGACAAGTGATGTGGCCCCCACTCAGTGCCCTGCAGGTAAAGCTTGCTGAGCCCAGGCAGTCCTGCAAGCAGGTGTGCCAGGAGAACCAGCTCATCTGTGAGCCTTCCTTCTTCCAGCACCTCAACAAGGACAAGGACATGCTGAAGTAAGTGCTGTGGGTGGGGGGCAGTGCTCCACCTCCTGCTCACAGAGTCTAATTGAGAGGGACAGGGTCTTCATTTCCAGATCTGTGAGCTGTTGGGATAAGGTGTGGAAAGGGGGGACAGGTTGCAGTATTTTCCCACCCAGGAAAACCCAGCATTTTTATTGTTAAGTAGATGAATTCACCTGCTATTCTGATATTTTTATAATTTGAATGGGACTATTGTCTTTGCGTGAACAATGCTGTGTCTGGGCTTAGAGACTGTGGGATGTGTTCACGCTGCTCATGTTAGACCCATGAACCATGGGAGTGGAGATGGGCATGGAACCATGAGCATGGATAGACCCACCCCTCGGAGAAGCCAGCTCCGCAGGGGCCCCTAGTGGAGTCTAAGCAGTGCAGGTGGTAGGTGACAGTCTTCGACCCTGGAATCAGAAAGGAATGAGAAATACACGCAAGGAGCTGGCATAGAATTGTTCACAGCCACATTCCCCTTCCGCAGCCCCGGCCCTGTTTGCACTTTATCCCAGCACCTTTGCTGTGTGGTGCATTCCAGGGCGGTAAGCAGGCCTGACTCTGCCAGGTCCCTTAGCAGGGAGGTGGGTGCAGCCCTGGAACCCAGGCCAGAGCTGAAGCAGGAGGGCCTTTCTGTGCTGCTTGCAGTTTCACCCTCCTGCCTGCAGCACTTGCAGTGGAGCCATCCATTGCCCGTTGCACTGGCATTTTGAGTTTGGTGTTTGCAGGTGAGGTTTCTTTTGGCCTCTAACTCATGTCCCCTATTAGTGCAAAACCTGTGCTCCCAATTTTGGGAGCCCCCCTGGGCCACCTACTGCTTAATTACCTAACCTCCCTTCCCTAACATTTGGCTGTAACTGGGAGGCTTCCCCTATGAGATTTGCCCTCCCAGTCCTGGCTATTCAGGAGAGCAGCAGTCCTGCTCCCCCCTCCAAGAACACATTTAGGGATGGAGCAGACTCGGCTCACACTGGCTTTACGTCCTATTAGAACTGTTGGCCACTGGTTTTCTCTGCACAGTGGTCTGAGCTGGCCTTCTGTTGTTTATAAGTCTTACTATTTTCAAATGTGTATAAAACTCTTTTTGGAGAGAGAACGTGGCCTCTGGCATTGGTGTACAGAGAAGCTCCCCTGAGCGGGGTGTGGGGAATGCTCTAGTTCCCCATTCTTTTTATGTAAAGACTGGGTTCAGAGGCTGCCTTGAATCTACCATCAAAACAAAAGCCTGGCCAGCAGAAAGTGTGGCACCTGCCCTGCAACCAGTGAGACCTCAGTGAGAGGGTGTGGTGGTCTGATATTTATGGAAAGACTACAATGGTCCAAAAGCTTCCATTTCCTAGGGTTTCAGGAGGTGTGTCCCATCCGCTCCCTTTGCGAACAGCTCTTGTAGAAACGTGGCTTTTTGAGAGCCCCACGTATTGCTGTCTGTTTGTATCAGAAGTCTGGAGTCTCTGGGGATAGACTAGGGACTGTACACACAAACTGTCTCCGTGCAGTCCCCAGCCCCACCTCTGGAGGAGGAAGTATGAGAAGCTGAGCCCAGGAATGGAGCTCAAACGTTCTTCTCATCAGCACAGCCCTCCTCAGCTAGGCAGGGGTGTCAGTGGGCCAGTTTGCTTTGTTCTGTCAATCTTCTCACCTATCAAATGGGGACATAGGGTGACAGTGAGCTACTGTGCCACTCACGCTGAAGACTGAGCAGAAGGGCGTCTTCTCCCAGAGAATTTTGGGCAGCAGAGGAGGCCCAAGGCCACCCGGCTAAGACCGAAAAAGCCAGCCCCTCCCTGGCTACCTGTACTTACCGTGCAGAGCCCAGGACAGCAGAGGCTTTGGGGTGGGGCTGTCCTGCAGCCAGGCCCAGTGCTGTGAGGGTGCTCCCACCCCCATTGTAGATATGTGGGTTTTCTGCCAAGGAGGCTGCAGTGAATGCTAATTTTGCAGTAAAGCTGCCTGAAATTAATTCTCCAAATGTAAGAGCCCTATTGAATGCTTTATTCCTGCATCTGTAAATGCTGATAATGTAAAACCCTAGCTACCTGGCAGTGTGTTGAGTGCCTCCCCAGCATGAGGCAACCCTGGCCCAGCCACATGCACAGCCATTTAGCCCTGAGAGGCTCCTACCAACCATGCTGTTCTTCTCCAGCTTGGGGCCTGGTTCTGCACTTAAGCTCCTCTCAGTGTTTGGGTGTCCACATTCTTGAAGAACCACCTCCCCTCGTTGTGTAGGATGAATTTATATCACACAGATCAGGCCTTTTGTGGCATCCCATGCTGCCGTCTTGAATCAGGGACTCAGGCCATTATCTTTGAGCTCCTATCACGCCAGCCATGATAGACGTGTTGGAGAGGTGAACCAGACTCACATGCACAGAGCATGCATGGCTCAGATGTGACCTGACCCTGACCCAAGGCAGGGGGTTCTGGAGGGCAGAGGTCCTGGGAAGGGCTGGAGTCCACGTGGCCGAGGGGGAGGACTTCAGCCCCATGAATAGGAACATGTCTCAAGTATAAGACCTTGTTTATAATTTTGCTACCTTCCCAACTTGTATCTTCTAAAATATTAAATCATTGACTTTGGGGTGCCTTTTTGAAGAAGAGGAGTTGCAGGCCGTGAAGTCTAGGCTGTGAGCACTTTCATGCTTGAAAGGAAGGAGGTGGCCCTGAGTGAGTCATCCTGGGGGAGTTTAAGGGACCTCGGCGGAAACGGGGTGGGAATAAGCAGGAAAGGGGTGGGGAAGGAAAGGAACTCCAGGGCAGGACAGGTGGGAGGGGCAGGACCAGCGGGCAGGCCCTGCTTCCACCCCTTCATCCTGTGTGCGTCCTTCCATGTGTCCGGAGGGATGGGTGTCTTCTGCCCTCCCAGGAAGCAGGCAGTCCCATGGGAAGGGGGAGCTTTGCCATTTTATTCTTCAAGGACCATAAAATGTAAACCAGGGGCTCTGAAGCCTCACACCCATCCTGTAGGAGAAGCTGTTTAGGCCCACTGGGGAGAGGTTGGCACCGCAGGGGCCTGCAGACAGGAAAGGGCACGCTGCACCAGGGGCCTTGAGTGGGAGTAGGACAGGCAGTGTGTGACACAGACGTCGCAGGAACAGAGGGGCAGGAGCAGGGACATGCACATCCTGAAAAGGCGAGGGACTTAGCCGTGGGGACTGAGCATTGCTGGGCTGCTTTCTGGATGCACTCCAGCAACTGGGGAAAGTCACCTCACCTCTCTGATGACTGTGCTCACTAGTTAAGTAAGGATGCCGGAGTGGCCTTCCTGAGGATCCAGGGCTGAGGGACAGGAAGCTGCACACAGAGAGCTCCCTGGGGGCTAAGGTGTTGGATGGCATCCAGAAGTGATGGGAGCCATGTGCGTCCACAGCACCCTATCAGCAGAACCTTTGAGGAGGCACCTATGGTTCCAGGGCACATCTGCTGCCTGAGCACTTAGTGGTGGCTTTGGACATCGTCCCTGGGAAGGCTTCTTCCACTGCAGCCTCAGTTGAGCTGTGCTCACACATGGGTGGCTGGGCCTGGCATCTGAGCCCCAGTGACTGGTGGCAGGAGCAGGAGGGTTTCTTTGTGGCTCCCGACAGCTACAGCCTTTGCCATGAGGTCTGAGACTAGTTATAGCAATTTCCACGCTCCTGGTTAGCAGTGTACCAGGCAGATGGCTTGAGTTAAGACACAGCAACTGCCATAATTCACCTAAATAAATAGCATAAGCATAAACCTGTTTCCGAAGGTCACATTCCATATGGAAACCATTAATGGACAGTCATACTCTGGGACCCTTTCTGTGGGTTCGCCTCAGGGATATCCTGTGAAGGACCTGGTAGTCCCAAATCTCTGACTCGGTTTTCCTTAAGGAAATCCCTAATACCTCTGCTTCCTGCCCTCGGCTTCATGGTCCCTGACCTTAACCCTTTGGGTGCCTCCATCTCCCAGCAGGTACCCAAGACCAGAGGTGTTAGGGCCTTTAGAGAAGTCGCAGAGCTCTCTGGTGCCTGCAGGAGTAAGATAAGAGAGGGTCCACCCTCCTGAGCTGTCAGCAAACTCACCAGAAGCCCCAGCAGGTGGGGGGATCACCCGGGGGCAGGCACAGGCCAGGCAGTTAGTGGGCTGGAGGAACTGGGGACAGGAGTAATGGGAGTGTGATGCTTTCCCCCAGCGTTTGGGAGTTTTCCAGCAGCAGCGGGAAACCCAGAGCTGCCTACCTGTGTGCCCACCGTGTCAGCAAAAATTAAGGCTTCTGTGAACAAAGCAAAATGGAAGCGGTTGGCATGTGTAAATTCACAACATAGGGCAAGGGAGGAAGGTGGCATGGCCCAACCAGTGTCTGCCAGGGTAGGGTGGTCATGGTGATGACTGTTACAGTGACAGCAGGTGCCCCTTAGTGTTACCCAGAGCGAGGCTCTGCTGGGAGCTCTCCCACGCTCGTGTGACTCCTGCACCTCCCCTGTGAGGTAAGGATTTTTATCCCCATTTCACAGAAGAGGAAACTGAACCACAGAGAGGCTCAGTCATTTGTTCAGGTCACACAGCATGTAAGAGATGAAGCTGGGACTGAAACGCAGCTCTGCCTGGCACCCTACACCTTCTCTGAATTGGGCCCATTCCTGGACACCGAGTGAGGCCTCTGTCTAATGGGGGAGTCAAGAGGGTGGGATCCGTGTAAAACAAGGCCGCCAGGGTCTCCAGCCCACAGACAGTTCAGCTGTTGAGGAGACGGCAGAGGAGCAGGCGCACAGGGTTCTCACCAGGGCCTCCATCCACCCCACTGAGCGGCTTCCAGTTTATCCCATTACGGACTGCTTCAGGGAGCAGCCTGGAACGCACGTCCCACGCACACCCCCACACACGCACCTTTCTGGATCCTGGTTGCCCAGTGGCAGCCAGTCGGCGGGTCAGAGGCCGGCGGCCATTCATTCCCAGAACGGGAGGACCAGATGTGCTCCTCGCCCCTCGGGAGGGCGGCCCGACAGGGCTTGTGGCGAGAACGGCCCCTCATCGCCACCCCACGTGCTTTGTCTTCCTCTTCAGGTACGAGGTGGTCTGCCGAAGCTCAGAGCTGGCCAAGGACATCCTGGTGCCCTCCTTTGACCCCAAGAACAAGCACTGTGTGTTTCAAGGTGACCTCCTGCTGTTCAGCTGTGCGGGTGCCCACCCCGGGCGCCAGCGGATCTGCCCCTGCCGGGACTTCATTAAGGGCCAGGTGGCGCTCTGTGAAGACTGTCTATAGCGGCCACAGGCTGGGCCGCACGCACGCACTCTGCTGGGGAAACCTGGCTCCAGCCCCTTGGGGCAGGCCGGGGGCAAACAGGGTTCAGGGACTGTCTCCAGAGCCTGAACGTTTTGGTGGAAGGTTTTGATTTGGTATTGCTACTACTGCGGTCAGAGCACTGCAGTGGGGTTTTCGTCAAACAAAATGAGAGCAGATGTCAGGCCAGGAGCCTGGCTTCTCCCTGGCACAACTTTATTTTATTTTTTGAGGAGCAGCTGTAGGGAGACTGTCAATGCAGCTGCTCCCAGGTAGCAAGAGTCTCACGATTCACTTAAAACGAAAAGACCAGAGGAGTTGAGCTGGTTGGAAAGAACTTTGTATGGGAACATTCCTAGACCCATTAATTTATTTATTTGGGAGGGAGGGCGGGGGAGTGGGGGAGGGCCAAGAGGGATAGATCACACGTCTTGTTCCTTTGATTTTCCACTGTTTACCATCCACCTTCACTGTATTATTCCTGTCTACTTCAGGCAGGGGGCAGGAGGGAAAGACGGGGTGCACTGTGGGGCTGGGGGTGGTGGCACCAAAGTGGATGGTGGCAGAACAAAAAAATCTGTGTGCTTGACAGATGGCAGCTAGAGGATAGGCCCCCCAGGAATGGGGGGGCATGCCTGTGTCATCCTGAGGGACCAAAGGTGGGGCTGCCTTACAGTCAGAGGCAGCTGTCGCCCGTGCCTCCCCACAACACACAGCTCCTTTCCAGTCAAGACCCCTTTAGGAAGGACATGAACTATCCGGGAACTGGCATTTGCTAGTTGGTGGCAATTAATCCCTCCCTCCTCTGGAAGGAGGAGAGTAGAAATGTGAGACTGAAGAAGCTACTCTTGGACTTGAAGGTTGTGTTTATTTGCCTTGTAAGAGGGTTGTCTGAGCTGGAACTGGGACAGGAGAGAAACTGGCTCCGAACAACCACCGGCAGAGCGGGGCTCCAGACAGGTGGGCTGGCGTCACATTCCCTCTTACAGTTGGTATCACTGAAGTCCAGGAATGGGGCTCTCTCGTGCGCTTGGTGTTGGTGGGGAAGCGGGGCTGGGCCAGGATGAACGTGCTGTGCTGTCCTGGCCAGCCCACATGGTATGGGAGTGGATTGCAAGGGGCAGGGGACTGGTGCTGGCATTACGCCAGGCATGAACATGGAGGGGGATGAGCCAGTTGGCAGGTCAGTGTGGTCAGACTCATTGGGCCCCCCCTTCCCAGCCCTAGAGTCCCCGGGCTCTGCCTTTGTGTGAGATGCCCACTCCACCCAGCCCTGCCTCTGCACTCAGGGTAGAAGGGTGTTTGCTGTACCGCCCCTGGCATCTCCGTGCTGGGAGGAGGGAGCCCTCTCCTCCCTCTCGCAGGACGTCCCCTTTGAGAGCTATCGTGACCCACCCAGACCTCACTGGGGGCGTGAGGGCCTTGGTCTCATAGCTCTGTGTTCTGCCCCGGTGGCTATGTGCTTCCAGCAGCCGAGCAAGGCTGATGGCTGGGGGGCTGAGGCTGGAGGAAGAGTTGTGCCTAGTGAAGACCTCAGGCAGCTTTCCTCTCCACAGTATGGAGCCTCCAGGTATGGTGAGTCGGATTCAGCCTGCTTCTTGATTCTTCCCTAGTGCATAAATAGTGCCACACACACAGCCAGCCCTTTTTTCTTAGCCCCTCAGTGGGTCTGAATTGCACCTCCAATCCTAGGGAAGGGAGGGGGTAAGAAGCAGCAGCCAGGGCTCCCCCGTCCGGTGGTCCCTGAGCACATGGGCCAGACAGCGCTGAGAGAGGCCGCAGCCCCAAGCGTCCGCGCGGGGGCCCCCTCACACACTGGCTAAGCACAGCCTCCACTAGGGCCCGGCACCACAGGCAGAGTCCAAAGCGAACTCTGATGATAACGGTATGATTGAGTGTGTGTGTTTCTGTAAGCTTTGCAAAGGAAGTTCCGGCAGTAGGGGGGAAACAACTGTCTTCCTTGCTGTTAGGAACTGCTTTTCCCCGTGAATGGGCCTCTTGGCTGCACTCCAGGTTGTGGGAATTGACTTGAGCGCCCAGGGCGGCAATTCCTGGGCCAGTGACGCCCTCTCGTGGACTCTTCTGGGAGCTTCCAGCACTGAGGATGTCGATGCGGACATTCGGCCAACAGGGGGAGCCTGCGGGCCGAAACCAATTTCCCACGCTCAGCCAGATTAACCCATTTTGCAGAGACCTGTTCAAACAGGCAGAGGGACTCAGAAAGTAAGGACGCTGAAAAGCAGCGTTCTTAGAAACCTGGGCAGTTGTGCCTGCCTTGTGTTGCAAAACTGCAGGGACTGTGTCCCAGCTGCACACTTTGCTGAGCCCAGGGCCTCTCTGCCTTCCTGTGGCTCTTCTGCACATCAGGACCCTCAGGTCTGGCCCTGCAGCAGAGCCCTTTTCCCCTACTTCAAGATCATTTTGCTTCCCCAGTGCAGGATTGGTTGGAAGTAAGCAGGGGTTCTGCTGGTGGGGCTGCTGCTCAAATGCACACTCCAGTTGTTGAGGTATTAAGAATAGAATTGGCGACACCCACATGTGCTGCTGACCCCAGGCTGCCACAGATTTGGTCCACATGTGGTCAGGGACTCCCAAGAGGAGATTGGAGCGGGACCTCCTTGTGCCAGGTGTGGGAAGAGGGAGGGCTCCCGCCTGCCCTGGGGGAGAGGAAGGCACTTTGCTGACTGCGGGCTGGGAGCCTTTGGTGGTTTGCAGTGCTAATCTTTACAGAATCCGAAACCAATCAATAACTGAGGACAACTCCACAGGGAGAGAGATCCTGACAAGGGTCAGTGTCTTCCTATGCTGTGGCATTTCCTGGTCTGTAAGCTTTTGTACATTTTTGCCTAGATGAAATGTAGCTTTTTTTCCCCACTGTGATCCTAAGTTCTTTAAAAACTTGAGGGAAAACACTTACCTAATTTATTAAAAGAGAAAAAGCTTTCCTTTGAAACATAAACACTTTCAGGAGTAAAAACTCCTGAACAGGGGAACACACTTCTTGCAATGCCAGTAAACACCTCATTTTATTTTGTGTATGTAATTTGATTTGCACATGTACAAATGAAGATACTTTTTGCATTTTTGCCTAGATTGGGATTTTTGTTACTGCTGATAGTTTGCTTTTTTGTGTTTGCTCTATGTTCAGAAATATTAAGTCTTTCTTATATGGTATTTATTGTTTCTCTGATGTGCCTTTTCGCTTTTCTTTGGGGTTGGTTTTTGGAATCTGTGTGCTGTCAGAGGAAGATAGCAGACTCCTCCAGTTTGGAGATAGGACACGTCCTGTATAGTTCAGGCTGGGTGCTGGAAACGCCCTCCAAGCCCCCACAGTGAGCATGCACACAGGCCCTGTGAAGTTGTGCGAACCCCAGGAGAAGGGCTGGCTTCCTCCAGACCGGCCCACGGCCTCCCTAGCGGCTCAGCCATGTCTTTTGGTCTGAGAACTGCTGGTTGCCTGCATGCCAACAAGCCTGTGCTCCCTGCCACCTAGGCACTTGGTGAGGGGTGGCTGGGGCAGAAGACCACCCTCCCAAGGCCTTGCACTGAAGGGGAACAGTCCCCACTGAGCTCATTAGCCCTAGAGCACTGTTTGATTAATATCATGAAGGGAAAGAAGATGCACCTTTAATTTTTATTTCCTTAGTGAACGCAGGATTGAGGAAAGGTGCCTATGTGGCTTCCCCTTTGGGAGTAGAGCCCCAAGACAACTCACTGGTGGTGAAGGCACCTAGTGGGGCTGAAACTGTGTGATGTTTATAGGTGGGTTTGTGCTTTTCAGACCAGACCATGGCAGGCCACCCTGTTCCTCCCCCAAGGTGGCTTACTTAGATTGTGTATATAATTGGGACATTGCTACTTTCTCCCATGCCCCCAAAATTCGTGTTTTCTATAAAAAAAGTCTTTTTTGTTAACGACAGGCTCTGTTCTATGTGTTACTATCACAAGCCTGGATTGTTTTATTTATTTAAAAATATTTTAACTCTCACATTGGCTTCATTCTAATCCCTTCCATCCTTATACGGCTGCAGAGCACCTCCAGGTGAAGAGATGGATGGACATAAATAGATTCAGACTGTTCAGGAAGGTGGGAATTTCCTAAATTTGAGGGTGAGTTTCTTTCATCTTGTTAGTTTGAGCAAAAAGTAGAAAACCAAGTTTTTATAGCAGAAGGCCAGATTGGCTGTCTAGTCTCAGATGCAGAATAAAAATTGCCCTCACTTTCTTAGCACTTAGGGGCTTTGTGATGACTCAGTGTTTAGCAGTGTCTGGCACATAGTAAGAAGCCCTAGTAAATGTTAAATGTTATTAGAATTTCATGAAATTTGAGAAACAAAGAGCTATCTGTTGATTCAAAATTAATACCTATATGAAAATATGATTTCAAGTTGATGGAGTGTTGTAGGAATGACTGGTTTAGGACTCCAGTCCCGTGCACGCCCTGCTGGTTGTGACGTCACCATACCCCTGAATGCACTCACTGAAGATAGGCTGGTTTTTACCCCAGAGGAAGCTAGGCTACAAGAATTTGGAAATTGGAGATTGAAAAAGGGTGGCTTTTGGCCACATACTGGACCTTACCCCACTGATGTCTTCTGGACCATTTCAGGCTGTTTATAGGACTTCTTGAGCTAGAAATTTAAATGAGTTCTCTGAAAGACTGTACCGTTTAAGTCAAAGTTAACTATTCCTCTGAAACACAATAGAGATTTTTCTGGGTTTCATTTAAGGGGAAAGCAACGAACAATTTCCAGTCCTTTTGGGGACTGGAAATTACTCATTCTCCAGAAAGTCCCTTTGATGGCGCCTGCTGGCCAGGTGGCCCCTGTAGTCCAGTCCACAGGGATCAGACTCCCGGGCTGGTTGCAATGCCCCCCCGAGCCCAGCTAACCTGGAAGCCCCAGGACCCTGAGCATCCAGGTGTGGCCACGGCAGGAGGAGAGTGTCGTCAGAGCCACTCCCAGGAGACTGCTCACAATTTAATTGTTTTTCCAAATCACCTAAATATGTTTGCTTTTTGTTTCATTGGAGTTTAAGCCTCTTCCTTGGCCCTAGTCTGAGTAGATTGCCATTAGGGAATATGGAGGAATTTGGCAGAGTCCAGTGTCTTTTTAAGTTCCTTTGGAATCTCTTCAGCTGAATCAACAGTCTTACACATCTATGGATGTAAGATTGGATTTGCCTTCTTCAAAGCAGCATTCCCTCTATCCCAGATTTTGTGGAGCCTTAAAGTAGCTCCCCTTCCCTGCAGCTGTGAGGCCTGGCCAAGGGCAGCCATGTGCTCATGGAGGACAGGGCCTGGGCCCGTGGCGGATGGGGGCTCAGCACTGGCGGGGCAGCGGTCTGAGCACCTCGCTGGGACAGTCAGATGGGGACATGGTGCAGTCGGCTTCCTCTGCCAAAGCTGAGCTGGAGCAAACTTGGGAAGCTTTTTGCTCACTGTCCTACCCAAGTGTAAGGACAATGATGGAACAATTATTGCCAAAGGAGATGGTGACGTCCCTTCTAATGTAGTAGCTGTCACAACCTTGATGTCTTTAAGCTAATGGCCATTCGCATCTGTGTCTTCAAACAGCTCCTGGTACAGCCATTTTCTACTGTTCACCTCAGAGTTAAGTAGTGCAGGATTCTGCAAGGCGTTGCCATCCAAATGTACTGTACCGGCATAGAGAGCACTGCTTTGTTTTCCACTGTTGTAGAGAAAACTAGGGAGATCTTTATTTTTAATAAACTTTTCTTGTGTGACAGGTGGCAGTGATTTGTGGGGGCTGGGTGGGTGTGGGATCACCTTCAGATCACAGCCCAGCCACGTCCAACGCTGGCACCCACGGACTGCATGTCACCGTTCGCAAGTGCTCCACTGGAAGTGTGATAGGTATGGTGCAGGAGTGGAGGGGGAGAAGCTTCACTACTGAGGGTTCGCGTCCTTCCATCACATCCCCCTCTACTAATTTCCGAGCACTCTCCCTGCCCCTCACCTAGAAGGGAACTGAATTAGGCTGGTAGGCTTTTTTTCAGTTGAGGTAGCTGGGTACTGTATCAGATGTTTAAAGATCTTTAAGGATGTGCTGGTAAAACAGCCCTTAAAAGACTGGGGGCCTTTTAGACCTGAAACATGTTTTCCCACCTTAAAAAGAGCACTTTCTGACCCCGGGCTCAGCGGTCCATGAGCACTGAGTTGGGCACATGCCCTGAAAACAAAGTCAAGTCTGTGCCGGTGCCAAGGTCTTGTCTGCAGGTGGTGCTGGAGGGCCACGGTCTCGGGTACCATGCTTCCCATGTGTGTGAGACACAAGTCCCAAAGAGGGTGCCAGGAAAAACCTGAGTGCTTAAGCTCAGGGGCTGCTACATCATAGCTGCCCCTCACTGAGCTTCCACACTATATATTAAATACAGTGAGAAAATCTGCAAAAAAAGAAACCTGTTGAACCTCGCATTTACCAGACCTGCTCGTTTTTCCTACATAACATATGATGATAGAGAATACTCAAGTGCTTTTGCAACAAGCCACACAGAAAGCATCAGACTGAATCAAAGTCAGTGGCCTCTTAGAATGGATTCCCTTCCCCTTCCCAGCTGGGAATAGCCCATTGGGAGACGGGGCA
Organism: Manis javanica; assembly: GCF_040802235.1. Lineage (NCBI taxonomy): Eukaryota > Metazoa > Chordata > Mammalia > Pholidota > Manidae > Manis > Manis javanica. The sequence continues at coordinate 104,163,716 of NC_133162.1, forward strand.
CTGATGGGGAGGACTGGGGAACAGCCGGGCTTCAGGCACCACCACACGAATGTGCGGCCACTCGCACCCCCTCCCTGCGGGTGGGCCACAAAGCCCATCAGGCCATCCTTGCCCATGACAGTAACAACACTCAAAGATAACCTTGTACCATACAAAACAGCTAAAGGTCTTTATTGGTCACTGTTGCCCGGACAAACAGCAGTGCCCGAGGTACAGAATGGTGGGTGTTGGAACATTTTTATGGAATCTATACCTAATGTTACATAAACTGAGAACATCTCGTTCCCTTAGGGGTAAGCCATCTCTAACACACTGTAATGTACCATTACCACTTAACACAGCATATAGATATATGCATATATGGGTAGGTTATATAATTATTTATTACAAATAAACTGTAGTTCCACATCTCTCAAAAATGAATCCTGTTTTTTACATGTATGTTCAGGTTCTGAATGTACAAGAATGGGTCATGTGCTTAGTTTGTCCATGCAAAGCTCATACATATATCACTAAGTACTTTAAAAATAGAATGGTCTCCTTTGGAACAAATCTGTTTAGATTTAGGATTAGTAAAACTGTATGAAACTAATGAAATACATTGATAGAAATTAGGAAGTTGATATATACTTATGGTTCTGGGTATATAAAGGGGATGAGGGACAAAAGGGTACAGTCTTCCCTTAAAATCTGCCAGGAGATGAGAGACTCTGGAATGAGGCAGCTGGGGCCACGTGGCTGCCAGAGGAGGTGGGTCTGGTCAGTTGCTATCCATTTCAGGCTTGAGCACCACAGAGGAGCTTTCTGCCAAGCAGAGAGCTTATCCTACCCACAAGAACCTTTTACTCCAGGAAATGGAAAAGGTCAGTCCCCCCTCGGGCACCCGTCTCCCCTCCTGTGCACGTTGTTCTAACGTGTTTGACAGGCAGTGGAGCCGTGTAGACAGACCTGCCGGGCAGCCCTTGTTCCCGTGAGCACAAACTTTCTACAGAAGAAACTGGATGTCAGTTAGCCATTGGCACCACCTGCCTGGGTGGGAACCACTCCTCGTCCTGACAGTCTTCATGCACATGCAGAACTGCAGCTTGTCCCCGCTGGCCGCCATCACTCAAACATCTCGTAGTGGCGCGTCTGCCTCACCCTGGGCACCATGTCGATGAGGAGCCTGCAAAGAAGAAACAGCTCACCCCAACGCAGCCCTCCGCAGCCCTGAGCACTAGGAGGAGCAGACCAGAGGCTTCTTTTTTTATTATTATTTTTTTAAGTATAATTCATAGGTTGTACAACCATCACCACCATCTAATTCCAGAATATTTTCATCATCCCAAAAGGAGACCCCGGACCCACCAGCAGCCACTCCCCATCCTCCCCTGGTAACCACTAGCCTACTCTCAGGCTTGGGATTTGCCTATGCTGGACATTTTCCTGAACGTGCAGCCTTTGCGTCTGGCTGCCTTTATCTGGTATAATGTTTTCACAGCTCTGCCACATTATATTTACCCATTCATCACTTCACAGACACGGGAGTCTCTCCTTTTTGCCTAGTATGAATACTGCCACATAAACGTTCATGAATAAGTTTTTGCATGTGTGTGTTCATGTCTCCGGAGTATAAGCCAGGGAGGGGCATTCAAGGGTCAAATGGGAACCCCATGCTCAACACTGTGAGGGACTGCTGAACTTCCACAGTGGTTGTACCATGTTACATTCCCACCAGCAATGTAGGAGGGTTCCAATTTCTCCCTCTTTATTATAGCCATCCTGGTGGGGGACAAGAAGCACTTCAACATTTGGAAATGCAGGGCCTTTTAAAAATGGTTCTCTCAAAAGCTAACTCCAGCCTGGCTGGTGGATGTAGAGTCAGCAGTGCCTGCACAGCCCCCCTTGAGTGAGAGGACGGGGGGCTAGGACCCCAGGTGGTTTGTCCACAGCGTGGCCCTTCCACACTGCTGAGAAAGCTCTCCGGTGTGAAGGCCTAGCCTCCGGCCGGGTAGTGCTGCTTGACCTCCCCCCACTCACTACAGCATCATGACCCATGAGGACACCCCAGTGCACCTGCTGTGCAGCATGTGCCCTTTACAAAGGGGCACCAAAGGTTAAAGGGAGGACCACGGTGAACTACAGGGACAGCAGACAAGAGTAAAGGAGGCCCTTTTGTGACGTAAAACCTAGGCCTCGTGTCAAAGCCCTTGCCTCATTTTGCTAGGGGCCCTCTGGTCACCTGACCTCACCCAGGCTGCGGAGATAGGATGTGTGAGTGTCAGGGTGGGATACAGCACTCCTGGCCACCCAGATGGAAGCAGGAACTTACTTGACCCCGTAGGCAAATATGGTGAGGCCAATGAGCACTCCTATGCTGCCGTCCAGATACCAGACCGCGGCGTTGTGCTTGAACACCTCCGCACTCAGGAGAATGGAGAAGCCCATCACGCCACCCACAAGGGAGTTAAACCCTGGAGGAGGAACATAAAGAGTCTTGATGCCAGTGCCAAGCAGGCTTTCTTAGCCACCAAACACCAGGTGTGCCTCCACATTCCAAAGCACGTGCTGTAAGGAACGTTGCCCAGGAGCACGTCTGGGTGACAGCCCCTTCCCTCAGACAAGCTTGTCGAGTGTCTGTTCAGGTGTCACCAGACATGTCCCTGGCTAGAGCATCATCCCCACTGGCCATCTCCATCCCCTGCCAGGCACTTCTGCCTACAAGACACAGCACGTGTGTGGTTACGGTGAGCCCTCTATCCCTGGGGAGCCCACAGCATCCAGGACAGTGTCTGAACATAGATTTGAGTCACCACGTACCAAAGTGGGGCCTTCTCAATCCTGTGAAGTCAGGTGGTTATCCCACGTTACTGACGAGAGAACTAAGTTAAGCAGAGCAAGAGATTGGGCTGGGCTGGGCTGGGCTGGGCTGGGCTGGGCTGGGATTCTACCAGAACCCAAGTGCTTTCCCTCCAATCTCCCTCCCTAAGAACACATGAGGATTTTTACTCTCCAGGAAGAGGCAAAATCTAGAACCAGCAACATGGTTGCAGAATGGCAATCAAAACAGAACTGGAGCTAATAGACACATCACCATCTCCTTTGACATGGCACCTCATTTGTTCCCCACAACTTAGCTATCATGCTTCCATTTTGCCTGGGAAGGGAAGGCTTAGAGCAGCTTCTGGGGTCTCACTGTGCTGTGAGCCACAGGCTGCTTGCCTGCCTCGGCAGGACAGTGGCCCAAAGAGAAGTTCTAGGTCATGCAGGGCCAAAACCTCTCAAAGCATTAACTCCAGGTTCAAACAGGAGGATGGATATGAAACAGCCTTGAACACATTCACTGGGGGCTGAACACTAGGAAAGAGAGAGCGTGAGGACAGAGATGATTAGAGCAAAGCCAGGGTGAGACCCCTTTCTAGGACCCACAGGGTAGACCTCAACAGGCTGCTCCCTAATGAAAACATAATGGGAACAAGGCAGGTGCCAGGCCTGCACAGACCTCGGGGGTTGACTGCTGCATCCCACCCTCCTTGCACATCTCTCTCTTCCCCACTCCACTTCTCAGCTGATGACACAGCCTGAACTTCCCAGAGTGTGCAGGTTCACTGGACAATACCTCCTCTCCCCAGCTCCCAGTCCACACCCTCGCCACCCGGTGACTGCCACCCCACTTGCTCAGCTGCTCCCCAGTCTGCACTGCTCCCATGCAAGGCTGACTGCCCCCTGCCAGCTCACCAAGGGGCTTTGATTTTGAAATCCTCCTCCCTCTCCTGGGTCATGCCCACTGGGAGGAACTGGACCTTACCAGCCCCAAGCCCAGCCCCACTCACACTGCCCTTCACAAAGCTCCCAGCAGGCTCATGTGCCCAGTGCACTGCCCACTCAGGTTCCCTCCTCCCAGCACCCTCCCTGAGGTCGCCAGTGACACCGTGCAGCCCGGTACAAGGGTGAATCTGGGTGTCACCCTGCCTTGAGGACCACTTCCTGCAGGCTTCCAGTCCCCTACAAGCTGTGCTTTTCCTCTCCCTCCTCCAGCTGCCTCTTCTCCATCTCCTTTGCTGACCAACCTTCTCCACCTCAACTCTTCCCTGGTTAATTGCCTCCAAGCCAACCTCTCCCACATTTATCTCTTTTGTCCTGACCTTTCCTCTTGGCTGTAGACTCACTCATATAAGTATCTCAGACTGAATATGTTCAAAGCAAAAATCTCAATTTCTGTCCCCAAAAGCCTCACCCTCTAGCCACCATCCACCTAGCTGCCAGGGCCAAAACTCTACGAGCCCAGCTCTGGACCTCTCCCACTCCCCAAAATCTAACAATCCACAAGTCTAACCCATCAAGTAATTCTTCCAACTGTTACCTCCAAAACTCATTCTCAGTCTACCTGTCCCCCAACCTCAGCCCTCCTCGTCCTCTGCCTATCCCTGCAGCACCTCTTCACTGTCTTCCCTGCCCCGCACCGCCACCCCATGGCTGCCAGAAGCCAGAGTGGCCTTGGTAAGTGCACAGCAGCCAAACCTTGCAGGAGAAAACTGCCTGATTCTGAACACCTGCCGTGATCAGTTCCTCCTGCCCGTCCCTCAGCCTAGACCCCACGTGCAAGCCGCCTCCATCCCAGCCTGAACTCCTAGGCCCTCCAGGCCCCTTAAAGGGCTTCCCAGCTACACCCTCCATCCTTTACCCTACTTCATTTTCTCCACAGTCCTTTACTTCATAATATGGTATTTTTACTCTTTTTCTTTTTTACAAACATTTCTCTTTTTCCACTAGAAATGTAAGTTTCAGGATAGGAATTCTATCCCTCCTCTTGCTGTATTCAAAGTTCCAGAGCAGGCTGGCACTGCTCAGGGGCTCAGCTAATTATTGCATTAATTATCAGATGAAGGAAAGAGGAGAAGGTGTGGGGCAGGGCCTGAGGGTGCTAAGAAGGCTCCTGCTTAGCCACAGCTGGGCTGAGCTGTCCCAAGAGAGGATGCCCCCCTGCCCAAGCTCAGGGGCCTCCCTGCCGAGGCAGGGGCTGGGGCTGGAGCTCTAGGGACACTGCCCCCAGGAGGAGGCTGAAGCCCAGGCAGAGGGTTTATTCCTCAGTTTCAGGGTGTGGCCCAGGGCTCCCTGGAGAGTCAACCTCCCCTCTTCTGAGGCTCTCCAGAAGGTTCACTCATATCTGGTTAAGCTTCTTACCCAGTTTCACCTGAATAAAGGTGATGGGGTCTAGGGAAGGCCAACTCCATCTTCCTCCCACTGGGGGGCTGTGTCCTCCAGAGACCCTGGGAACTATGCTGACAAAGGAGGCCAGGACGTGCTGGAGCCTGGAGCTGGTGAGGGTCCTTCAGGCAGGGCCTCTGCCTGCCCTCCCATGCCTACCTGGGCCATCCCTGCCCTCCACCCACAGCACCTCTGCCCACCAGCCACTAGGGCCTCCTCTGCCAGCCAGCCAGCTGACAAAGCTTTCTCTAGGTATCTGGGGAGAACAGGAGGCAGGCGCTAAGTGGTAACTTTACCTTTACCCAAGATGCGCCCCAGCAGCTCCAAGTCCCCAGGCCAAGTCTTCCACCCTTAACCGTGGAGATGAGGGGCAGGCAGGCCCCTTCCCCATGCTGCCACCTGGCTTCCCCTTCTCAGCCGTGGCCCTGTGTGGTTTGTTTCTGAGGCTCCTTCACGCTCACTTCCCGCTGGACAATGAAGAAATGGGCTCAGCATCTCCATCTCCACTCAGCTCATGGAGCAAACTCTCCTAAGCCTTATATGTTCTAGAAGCACAGCAGCCTCTTGTCACCGCACTGGAAGCTCTGCGCAGCCCAACCCCCTGCACCCCACACCAGAGCTTACTCCCGTCTTGCCCTGGTCTGGGCCTCCACCTATCACCCCCAGGTTCCGGCTCCCGCTACAGAGCCAGGTGCAGCAGGATCTACTGGCCCTCCCCCCTGCAAGAGGCTGGTGTTCACCTACTCACCTCTGCTGCCCCTTGAATCTTCCTGTTATTTTTAACAAATGGAATCAGACCAGTACTCTTTTTAAGAAAACCTTGAGGCCCAGAAAGCCTTCAAAAGCCTCAGTAGAAACCATTTCTCTGTCACAGGCTACCTGGGCTGGGGTTACCTCTCAGGCATTCTCAAACGTGGGGAATTTGAGGCTGGCTAGAGGAAGGGAAACAAGGAGGAGACAGCCACTGTCCCGGGGCGAACGGGAATCCTTCACACCCCTGCTCCATCTCTGTCCCAGGCACAAAGTGGGTACTGCAGCCCTCAGTGAAGCCTGGTGGAGCTCAGAAAGGATGCTGAGAACATGAGATTCCCCAGCCAGCCGCTAGATGTCTCCTCAGCTCCACCAAGGAAGCCAGCTCTGCCAGAAGGACAGCCTAGCCTGGCGTTTCCAACAGGAGGAAACCCATACAGGCTCCCGTTCTGGGTTCATGTCCCATTCACTACATTCAAATCCACACTGCTCTCAGCACAAGCAGCCTCTTTGCTGCCCACTCCACCCTATACAAGCTCCCAACAGCACACAGCTGATGGAGTCATTGTATGTTCACCTACACCTTCCAGGAGGGGCTTCTGACTTGCTCAGCTCCACTCACCTTTGCTTATTAAGAGGCTGACTCATTTCTGCTTCCCCTGTTCCAAGCCTGCACAGGAACTGCAAGGAACACACAGGGATTGACATGGGGGACCATCTGAATCTGCCTGTCACCTCCATTGTGTCAGAGCCTTCCCAGCTGCACCCTTCCCACAGGAAGACCCTGAGCTCCCAGCCCCACCCACCTTACCAGCACTGCACCCCCGAGCCCACAGTGAAATCCAGAGCTGTTGTAAAGAGTAAAGGCTGATATCAGTTTGAAAACACACGATCATGTTGGAGGCCATCCTGATTAGAGGCACCACCAACCTGCCCTTAGTGACTAGATAAGAATCTGTATAATCAAGCACATTAATTTTATGCAGAAAATCCTGATTAGAAGTTTATCGTGTGCCTGAAAACCCTGACTTGGTTAGAACTAAGGGAGTGACAGAACGGTCAGCCGGGCCGCTCCACCCAGAGAGGCTGCCCGCTGTTCCCTCAGGCGGCTGTGGACGGCTCCCGGCCTCCAGTTGAGAACTTCTCCAAGGGACTTTCCGCAAGCTGCTGCCTGATTCTGCAGTAGCAGTCTGCTGTACCGAGTCATTTTGCCTTAAGTGATGTGCAGCCAGAGCCTCGTCCTCCCAGCGGCCGGGCACACTGACAGCAGAGCCCAAGCGCGGAGAGCAAGTCACACGAAGTCAGCTGCACTGCCCAGCACAGGCGAGGCCGCCTGGGGCCGCCCCACACCCTGCTGCCCTCCCCTGAAGACCCTCCCAGCTGTAGGCGCACAACCCGGGGACGGAGGACCTGGTCAGTCGGCCTAACCTGCTCCTGGCCCAGCTCCAGCTTGGGAACCAGCCACTGCAGCAGGGACAGGCGAGGCCTGCCTCCCTACACCACAGCAGTTTGCTCAACATGCTTCTTCCTCAGAGACAAAGCCCTTGGTCTGCCCCTGCCTGGGCCAGATCAGGAGGGCGCCTTCCCAGGGAAGTGGCCACAGGGGACACGGCCACAGGGGATGCCCTCCAGAGCCAGCCCCTCAGGGGAGCCCAACATTAACGGGAGGCAAGGCTCCCGACCCCAGCCTGCCCCCACCTCCCAAAGTGCGGGAAGGACAGAGAGGAGATAATTACAGGTAGTTCCCTCGCTCTGCTCATCAGTGATGAGTAAAACTGGGATCCCAGACAATACAATTAGCAGGAGGCTGTAATAACTGCAGCGTATTTGCTGACACTCCCACCAAACTAAGGATTGCAAGCACACCGACCTGTGGGGCCCCTTGTGGGTAACAGGCTTGGGGATGTGGGGGGCCCTGCCTCTGCTCTTTGCAATAGCTCTATTTCTGTCTCTCTTATCAACCCCCATGGCCAATTCATCCCGGAGGCCCGCCCATTCCACCAGCACATCCTCAAATCCTCCACATCCCACCTCCTTGGCCCGCACCCCTGTCCAAGCCACCACCACCACCACCACCCAGCACCCCAGAGACCTGTCCCTGCTTCAGCACTGGTTCCCTCCACTCTGCCACCTGGATGTCCAGAGGGCTCTTTAGAAAACATCTATCATGTCACCTCATTGTTTAAACATCTAGCAAAACATCCAAGATCCTACCCAAAATCCTTAATGAACTGCCCTTGCCCTGCAGACCCTTCCTCCCATGTTTCCCACTCCCCAGTGCTCCCTGCTAACTGGCGCAGCTGCCCCCAGGCCTGCCTTCTCCCTCTCCTGCTCCAGGAGAAGAGAAATGGAGAGGGCAGCACGGGACACACCGCTGGAGAAGTCAAGGTCCAGCCGGGCCTCTGCTCTGTTCAGGTCTAAATGGCCCGGGTACAGCTGCAGCCTCAGAGCAACACACAAAGGTGGCTGGAAAATCCACACCCGAACACTGCGTTCATGTTCACACAGCCTTCAGCTCTCGGCACAAGGAGACCCTGCTCATCCCTAAGATAAGGAGGACTCCGTGGCCAAAGAGGCATTTCATCTTCCAGATGAAAAAATGGAAAACCACAAAAATCACAGGAAATGAACACCCCTCCCCAAATTCTGGGTCTGGTCCTGAGAAGAAGGGGCACGGAAATGGGTCAGGGCCTTGTAAGACAATGTAGCCAGGTCAGCTTGATGCCCGCTGCCTGTGAATCCATGATGCCCCAGTGGGTGGCACGGGCATGCTCACACCATTCTCATGGGACTGACCCACATGCTCTAGCAGAGCTGGCTCTGGTAGATGGAGCTACCCACTTACACCAGGGGGTTAAGTTGCAACCGCACTTCTGAGAACCAGGCAAGACTTCACAGCCACAGGCCAGAGCCCTGAAAGGGGCCATTCCAATCCTGCATTGGAGCTGGTTTCCGCAGCTAACAGGCACCTGGCAGAGACCCAGGCACAGAACCCCGGAAGGCCCTGCTGGTCCGGTGTGATGCACACTGCTCTTGAGGTCAGCCGCATCCTGACCAAGGACAGACTCAGGAGTTCCTCTGGGAGCCAGGGAGCTGGGCTGGGCCGCCTGGCACACACCCAGGCCTTCACACTGCTCCACCTCAACCTGCCAGAGTCAGAATCTTCAGGGACCAGGTCTAGGAACCTGTGTCTTTAACAAACACCACAAGCCATTCTGATGCCAGTACAGTGGTCAACTGACTGCCTCTGAGGTTCCCTGGTTTTATAGTCAGCATGTCAGATCAAGAAACCACCCCCCCATTTCTTCAGGCTGTTCAAAGGCACCCCCACCACACACACACACTAATAGGTGACACCCCTCCCAGGGTCACTGACATAGAAAAACTGGAAACTTCACTCTGACTTCCAGCCCACCTGCCCCACTGCGCAGAAGCCCAGCTCCCAATGCAGCAGAGCAGCACAGGGCGGGATGAGGAATGCAGGCCCACAGCGTGTCCCCACGCTCTGTCACTTGGGAGAGAAGGGCCCTCTGCCCTGCCACTGCCCTGTCCAGAGCAGATAAGCAGCCACCCCTGCGTGTGCACACAGCAGAGAAGTTGAGAGTTGGGGATGGAGGGAGTTCTTTACTTAAAAAGGAAACCCAATGACTTCTGCTTTATTTTGTGCAGACACACTCACCAACCCATACGCTTTTGCCCTGTGACCTCCCACCCCTGGGTATGGGGGCTCAAGCTCAAGAATGAAGGAAAGGAAAAGAGCCAGATAAGTGTTTGTCAAGTTTCCCATTTACATGCCAGCATAGTTTATGGACTGAAATGCACTTTTCCTAATTTCACACACCCTTCTCTGTCATCCCAAAGGCCACTCAGGAAGCTCTTCCTGACCCCTAGGGACACAAAGGGACATTTCTGCCTGGCTTGAGTTTGAAGCAGAACAATTCCCAGTGAAGCCTTGGTGCCTGCAACTGGAACCCTCAACTGAGCACCTCACTAGCTGGAGTGGCAAGTGAGCATGGAGAATCCAAAGGAAACTTTTCTAGAATCCAGAAAAGACATTTACTTTTTATCTGGAACAATGCACGTAAAATGTAAGGTTCCAGGAACACTTTGTGTTTCACAATTAAGAGCCTGGGGAACCCCAATCCACCCTGTTAAGGAGGTCAGGGTAGAAGTGATTCATGAAAAATTTATTAAATTCCCAGGGCACATCTGCCCTGCTATGGGGACCCTGAGAATCATTCAATATCCTGGGAGGGGAGGACAAATGGATTCCAAACTGTTGAGCTCTTCTGTAAGACAATCAACTAAAAGTGTCCCAAACAGCATCTTCCCTCACTGTGAACCCCACCCCCAGGGACCGGGCCCACTGGCCTAACTCACCATCTGTTATGAGTGCTCTGCTGGTCAGGACCTTCCCCAGCATGAACTTCAACACCGCCAGGATGGTGCAAAGGATCCCGCTTAAAATGGAGACACTGAACAGGAAATCATCCTGGAAAAGAAAGTTCCAGATTCCAACAGTTCACCTCCTGCAGATTATCTGCAAACCACTGGCCTTAAAGATCACCTTTGTTCCCAGGACAAACATCAGTTGGGTGTGCTGACACCAGGTGGGAGTATATTGCTTGTTTTCATATCTCATTTACCTGTGTCACTGGGAAATGAAAAAGATGATTAAAAAACAGATAATCTAGATTTAAATTCCCTTAGAAAGCTGTTAAGTATTTCTTTTCCTGTAAGAGATTCTCCTTCCCACTACTCTGCTGAAGTGATTGGTAGTTATTGATCAATAATACAATAGAGTTGGTGAGAATGCTAAAAAACAGTACCTTCTTCTTAGACTTTTATATGCATTATGCAGAGTGCCTTCCATGCCACTGTTTAAGAACTCTGGAACACATCAGTGCACCACTAGCCTAAGACCACTTCAACACAGCCAAATGAATTTGCAAAAGGGTCAATTATGGCTGGAGCTACTTATAACTGTATTTTTTCCTTGAATTCACACAAGGTAATTGGAACTTCAAATATAGCCTTCAAGGTGGGAAAAATGCATCTAAAAATACAGTGTGCTATCAATGTTACCTTAGCACTTCCTGCGAGTTGTTACCTTACCTCTGCAAGCAAATGAGTGAGTCGGGCATGACAAGTAAGCACCAGTATCTCATGACATCAGGGCGCACCGAGCTCCTCACCGTCGAGCTTCCATGCACCATTCCCATGAGACATACTCTCCAAATTCTCTAATACTAAAATACAACTGCCAGCAGAATTCTGATAAAGTAAAAGGATGCCTTAAGCACTTTATTGTTCAAATTCCCTAACCTACTCACAGGAAGGTGGGAAGAGAAAAGACAACCTGTTTCCCTGGGTTCAAAACAACAAAGTCATTGGAAAAATAACCTCACTGGAAACAGGTTGTCTGCATAGCATCAAAGTATCTCCCCCACAATACTCATCAATGGTGGTTGATTTTAACATATGTCCACAAATCCTTTGCTACTCCTTCTTCCAGGAGGCACAGCTTAATTCTCTCTCTTCCCAAGAACATGGGCTGGACTCATGACTAGTATCTAACAAACAGGGTATGGAAGGGGAAAATAGTAACTTCACAGTAGAGACACCTGGCAAGTAATCTTGGCCAACAGATCAAGATTAGCATGACCATTAATAAGTTATGTCGGTACCATGTGCCTTCAGACATGATGTGCCATGATGAGAACTTTTCTACCTAAAAATCCATAACCTCAGCTGAACTGCAAAAATCATCAAACTCACAAAGAGAGACAGTCTACAAAATATCTGAGCACTGCTCTTCACACATGTCAAGGTCATGTTCAAGCCAAGACTGAGAAAATGTCACAGACTGGAGAGTAAGGAGACATGAGAACTAAATGCAGCCTGGTGTCCTGCACTGCATCCTGGAACAGAAAAATATCATTAAGTGGAAATCTGAATGGAGTCTGGAGCTTTGTTAGCAGGGTTGTAATCTCCTACTTTGGTAAATGTACCCTGGTTGTGTGAGCTGTTAACATCAGGGGAGGCTGGATGAAGGATATACAGGAGCTCTCTGTAATATCTTTGTAACTCTTATAAATCTAAAGTTATTTCAAATATTAAAGTTTTCTAAAATAAGCACCTTACTGACATTTCACCTCAAATTATCAGTAAGGACTATACCAAACCTGGTCCCAGCACCACCACCGGCCCCCCCAAATCTGGCCCACCACCAGAGATAAAGGGCAGCATACCTTCTGTATAAACATGAGGTGGTCTTCAAATCATACAGCATGGAAACTGGAAAAGGGCTTAAATCTATGCTGCAGGTGGGGAAACCAAAGCTCAGAAAGAGCAGGTGGTCCCCCGACCACAGCAGCAACAAGCGGCAGAGTGCAGGGCTCCCCACCACCCTCCGCCTCCCCTGGGCAGGCTGACACTACCAACTCCTTCTGAATCTCGGAGCACAGGTTGGAAGGTGGTGAAAGCCACAGGGCTAGTTTTAGGATCCAAAAGCAGTTAGGGAGAGCTGATGAGACCTAACCTGAGGGAGGATCCTCATGCTAATGTGTGATATTATGAATTGCACACTAGCTCAGGAGAACTCGGTCAGCCAGCTCTAGACTTCGGCCAGCTTTTCTCCAGGATGCAGGACCCCTACACTGCCCCCACCCCCCACCAGCACAGTCTGACCTGGCAGGTGAGAGCCCCGATGACCTGGTGTACACTGATAGGATGATGTTTTCCAGCTCTTCTGAGCAAAGGCAAACCCAACAAACCACCGGATGGCACCGGCCCCTCCAGCCCCCGCTTGAATACCCTCCCCTCCTCTTACTGTGCTCCAGCTGCCCTAGATTCCTCCCTGCTCCTCCTAGAATGCTTGGGCACTCTCCCACCTCAGGACGTTTGCCCATGCTGTTCCCTCTCACTCCCTCACCTCTGTCGTATCTCTACTCAAATATCACCTTCTCACTGAGGTGGTTCCAGACTACAATCCCTTCCCATCCCTGATCTCTTTTTAATAGCACGTTTCACATTCCAACACACACATGGCTATTTAAATCTAAAATAAATAAAACTGAAACTCAGTTCCTCAATTGACTAGCCACATTTCAAGTGCCCCATAGCCACATATGGGTACTGGTAATAATGTTGGAAAGTGCAGACTGAGAGCATTTCCATAATTGCAGAAAGTTTTATTGGATGGGGTTGATGTAGAAACAAGATGGTTTTTCCATCTAAACAGGAGAAAGCAGTAAGTGTAGGCCAGGATATGTACAAGACAGGAACAGAAAGAGACCTGGACCCAGCAAATGGTCAAAGATGAATAGTCAGGCAAGGAGATCGCCTCACTCCTTGTTTAGGGTCAGACCCTGAGTTTAGCAGACATGGCTAAAATTTATCATGACTAACACCCTACCTCCAAAAGGCACCTAGGGATTGGTTCTGTTGTTATTGTTTTAATTATTAATAGTGTGGTATGATTAATACATGATAAAGTGTACAGGTCTTAGATATTCAATTTGGTGAACTCTATCAATGGTAATGCTCAGGTATCCATTCCCAAAACAGAACACAGAGCACTTCCATACCATAGAAAGTTCTTTCGTGTGCCCCTGCAACCAAGTACTTTCTGACTTCAATCACCAGAGACTGATTTAGTCTCTTCTTGAATTTTATGTCAATGGAATCATACAATAGTCTTTGTCTGGAGTCTTTCATCAACATTATGTTTTTGAGACTCAGCCATGTTATTGAAGATAGCAATAAAGTGTTCTGTATTGTTGCTGAGTCTCATTCTAGTGACTAGTTTCATTTATAGTTCAATCTAAATGCCTCCTGTTGACTCCAAGCTTTCTTACTTGGGTTCCCAATGAGATGAGCAGTTGATCATGCAAGGAACAGGCAAAATAATAGAAAGAAAGCTGATAGGACCTGTCCAAACATTGTTCAAAATCTTGGCTATCAGGACATCCTAATGCAACTTCCAACCCCTTCAATGTGCTGGGATAAAACAACTCCACCCACTCTCCCTGTTTTGGAATGCATGTTTGTGTCCCCAAAAATTCACATGTTGAAGCCCCAATGCCCGGTGTGATGGTAGTTAGAGGTAGGGCCTTTGGGCAGTGATCAGATCAGGAGGGTGGGGTCCTCATGAATGGGATTAGTGCCCTTCTAAGAACAGGCACAGGTGAAAGACCTCTCTCTCCCTCTCCTGCTCCCCTTCTCCTTCTCTCTCTCCAGTCTCTCTCTTTTCCTCTTCCTCCCCTATGGCTATCTGAAAGCTAGGAAGAGTACTCTCGCCAGACACGAAACCTGCTGGCACCTTGATCTTGGATCTCTCAGCCTCCAAGACTGTGAGAAATAAATATTCGTTGCTTAAGCCCCCAGTGTACGGCATTTTGTTAGAGCAACCACAGGGACTAACACAATCCCATCACTCCCACCATCATCCCACACACCAGAACAGCAGCAGAGATGTGAGTTAAATCAATTTCATCCTCTGACTGGTTCACATTATCACATGAAATGGACAATCCCAGTTTCTGGCGGATATTCAGCCAGCAGCAGTTCCTAACATTGTGACACTGACTTTCCCCATCCTCTCTGCCCCCCACTCCCATTTTTCTATATAGCCTCATCTCAAAGCATATTTATTCATGGTGTTGTTCATAAGAAAACTGTTTGTAGAGAAAATGAATTTGGCTTTTTGCATTACCATTTGTCACCTCCTACTTTAGGCTTATTCCTTATCATAGGTGACACCAGTACCTGCAAATCCAGGTTACAGTTCACTGTATCCACTGATCCCAGACAGAGGTCATGTCTGAAAACCCAACCCACCCATTCCTGCAAAGACTGGTACTTTCCCTTTTCACAAGAAGTGTGACAGCGCATGGGGGGAATGCAGGCTTACTTGCTTACGCCTGCAAAAGAAAAGCGTCCTTTGCTTTCCTAATGAGGACAGATTTCAAACCGTTGTGACACTACATGTGTTATAGAATTACCTAGGGAAATGCTAGTGCTGGCTGAATAATAAATGTCTATTGATTTATGGCCCCAGGTGAAATTAAAAGTCACCCTCATCCTCAGATATTTTTGTCACCCCCTGGCAGATGAGAAAAGCCGCAGATGTGGAGGAAATTACGCCAAGCACAAGCCCTCAATTTCCCCTGGTTATTAAATTATATTGAAAATTGCCATGCATTCACATTAAATGACTCACAATTTTTAAATTAGCATCAGACCATTTTGATGTCAGGAGGGTCAAGAGTTGGTATTTAGACAAACACATAGGCAGCCAGAAGGTTCTGCAGTCAGTGGACATTGGGGTCACTGGTGGAACTTACAGACTGGGGAGCCCTGGTCCCTAGTGACTTCTGGCCAGACTGGCCAGCCTGACTGTTGAGGCCCTGCAAAGTCCTGTGAAAGGAACAGATGTCCAGCTCCACAGGCACCACAAAGCTGAGGTTGGCAGGGTCACAGGATGCCACCAGGGAAGGCAAGGCAGTGTCAGCTGAGCCACTGTGACCAGCTCAGGGACAAGGAGTGCACTTGGAAGTGCCGGGCTGCCGCTCCAACACCCAGCCCGGCTTCTGTTAACTGGGGCATCATTCTGATTGCTGTTTTCTGAGGCAAGATAGGAAAGCAAGGCTCACTGGGGACAAGCACCCTAATCCCTGAACACTGCCATGGAGTCTGACAGGAGCCATCCCAGGCTCACACACCCTCTTCCCTGGATGGCCATCAGGCACTTAAAGTGTCACCTCCCAGTTCCCTAAATCTGAAACCAAGCATAACGACACTTCAGCTAAACCGTCATGACACAAAGGCACTGCCGCCCTTGAATAGCTCTGCTCTGCGAAAGAAGAATCTTCTGACTTCCTGCTTTTGCTCCCTGTTGGTCTGAACACCATGGCAATGAGTATCACACCACACGTCACTATCAAATTAGAGAGCTCCTTACACAACAGCCATAATAAAACAAGCAGGTACTATTCCTTATGCCCATTTGAGGTGAGGCTGTTTCCCAAAGGCTTAAGAAACAATTTTATTTTATTTTAAACAAAACCCTCACAAGATGCCTGCTAGGTAGAAATTATGATCCCTTATAGAGAGGCTAAGTAACCCCTAGGGTCAGGTCACACAGCTAGTCAGTGATGTGAAAGGTATCCAAACCCTATCTCCCTAATCTAAAATCTATTATTCTTCATTCCTTAAAAAATGGAGGCCAACCTTCTTCTAATATTGTCTGATGGCCTTGAGTTTCCATTCTAATTAAATAAAAGGAAAAAGAATAAACCAAAATGCTAAGACCTCTGCTTCATATTTTTGAAAATGACTTAAAAATTAGGAGAGAGAGCAATTAAAGGTGGTGGAATGAACACACATAATCAGCTTTTGTAAGGACACCAAATGGCAGCATAGTGGTATTTTTTTAAAGGCATAAACCCATGGGGACAAAAAAAACACAAAAGGACAAAACCACAAAATTGTATGCGCACGCAAACAGGCGGAAGAATGGTAGCTGCCTTAAAGGTGCAGGGAATGGTGGAACCCTAGGAGAGAGTGCAGGCCGAGCAGCAGGATGTCAGAACCCCTGAAGGTTCAGGAATCAATGCCACTGCACCCGCCTGGGACAGGGGTTAGAGGGGAGACTACACACAGGAGGGTTAAGGGTGATCTTTAACCACCCAAACCCCCTCTCCCACTGCCCAGAGTGTCCTGGCGCTGTTCCCCAGTAGGGCAGCAGACGTATTCACTGCAAAGAGCAAAATAAAGGGCCTCTGCCCTGGGCATGCCAGGTTCAGCTGAAGGCAGGGTTACTGCATTGAAAAGTGGGGCTTTGGGAAGTTTACCTACTGCCCTGCCCAATTTTATGATGGAGGAAAAAACCCAAATTTTAGATAGAGGTTAAATGAAAATAAAGATACAATTTCTTTCCAACTAAAGTTCATGGATTCCTCCAAATTCTATCCATAGACCCAAACCCCAGGTTAAAAACCCCTGCCCCAGAGTTAAGATCACATTTGATAAGGCTCACCCACACACAGTCATAAATATGTACTTTTTAAATATAATCAACCAAGAAACACCAGACTTTTGGAGTGCCATCTAATATGAAAGACAGAGGCCTAAAGAAATAGAAGAATGTCACTTGGCAACAACAGTATGAGGAGGGAAGAAAACTTAAAAATTATTGTTAACATCATCAGAGATAGAAGATATTATACCTGTCTATACAAGAAAAGGGTGTTATAAGTAGAAAACATAAAGGGAAAAGAAAGTTCCTAGAATTTAAAAACACAGTAACAGAAAATAACAACTTAAAAAAAAATAAATTAACAAATGCAGCAGAAGATAAGGTTGAGGGATTCTCTCAGGAAGTAGAGAGAAAATTAGGAGGCTAGCCTAGAAAGTTCAACATTTGAATAATAGGTAGGAAGCTAAAAATATAGAACAGAGAAAAGAACAGCAAAAAAAAAAACATTAATAACTCAAGAAAATCTCCCAGACTGAAGGACAAAGGTTCAGAATGAAAGGGTCTGCAGGCCTAGCACAATGCATAAAATAAAAAGTCCCCCAAGGCTAATAATAATAAACTTTCACAACACTGTTTAATGATAAACAGAAGATCTTACAAACTTCCAGACAGGAAAGCAGGGATTTTTTTAAAATAAATAAATAAACAAAACCCACAGGATTATTAGAGTAGTAGCAAATTCTCTAAAGCAACACTAGAAATTAGAAGATAGTAGATCAATGCCTTCGAAATTCAAAGAGTAAACCCCTTTCTGCCAGGTAAACCACCAAATAAAGTGTGAGGACAGAATTACAATATTTCCAGATATTTAAAGTCTCAAAAACAATTTGCTTTCCCTGTGCCTATTTCTTAGGAAGCTACTGTAGGATGTGCTCCTCCAAAGCAATGGAGTAAACCATGAAAGACAACATGAGATCCAATAAGGTCCAACCTAAAAGTAAAACGAATCCCCAGAATTACAATGAATGATAAGATTCCAAGATGACAACTGTGGAGCTCACCTGGTGTGTGCACATTGTGGGTGAAACTGCAACATTTCCAAATTACCTAGCCGGGCTTTAGTGTATTTGCATATCCTCAGGGGGAAGTTCATCTCCATATCAATGGGTAATATTACCTGGGCATATTTGAACACAGGAGTAAGACCCAGAGGGAGTGTCTGAACCTGAGAGTTTAAAGGCTTGTTTGCTTGCTTGCTTCGTCTGTCCGGAGCAGAGGAGATGGCCCTGAACTGTAGTTTGTAAGCAATAAACAGGTTTTAAACTTTATTTCTCCCTTTGACCAATTTCGGTTTTTAGAGGTATTTTGTCCCAGGATTTCCTTTTCCTGGACTTAAACCTGGCGCAGTCAGCAGGGTGCCTCTTAACCCAAAATCTGTCATAATGGGTGCGACCTTTGGGAGGTCTGCTCCTGGGATGGTGGGGAGGCCCCAGTGGATGCAGCGGCAGAGGGTGCCGCTTCACCTGTTGTTATCCCCCCAGCTGTGGGGCTTTCAAGTTGGGAACCCCTAGTGGGGAATTGGTCTAGGGTAAAGTACTGTAAAGGAGGGCAGAGGGCATCAAGAGTCAGGAAAAAGGACTAATAACATTTAACCTAACTGCCTAAAGCATGGGCCACCCAGTCTTGAATAAACAACCCGAGGCTAAACTTAGAAATGCGCCTGCTTTAAGTTAGATAACTAGAAGTGGGCAACAGCCTGGGGGCGTGATCCGTGATAAGTCACATAGACATGCTTGGGTAAGCAAGAGATAACAATTGAAGCGGTCAGGCAACTGGAGTGTTCCCTAAAAGGTTACAATATAGAATGTGTTTTAAAATTATTGGTTGTAGAAATGCGCGGGCTTCGGTGTAACGGCTGTGAAAATCCTATATAAGCAATACCTAAAGTTGCCTGGGGGTCGGCAGCTCGGACTCGGCCTGCGTGTCAGGGGAGGTGCTGTCGACCCCAGCTTGCTGGCTGAATAAAGACTTTGCCTGTACTTACATCTCCATGCCTGTGTGCTTTGTTCTTTCGGGAAAACCCTGAGTTCCTCGACCCTAACAGTACCTCTTAGAGGGGTGGGGCCTTCTCCAGAACTGGGGAAGGGTGGAAACACTGGAGGCTGCAGAATTAGCCCTCTGTGAGTTGGATGACTGCTTGGAGACCATAGGGGGCCATGTAACAGCTGGCATTGTAGGGTCTCTTTTAATCGAGATAGTGGAAAATTTTATACAGGAGAATATGAGGATTATCGAGGGACTTGGGAGACAGACACACTTCAGCATTGCTTGGAGGAGCTAGGCGATAACCTATGGTGATGCTGTTAAAGAAAAGAGACAGTTACTGAAAAGGCAGGTCATGCTCCTAGGAGACTCCTTAGCAGCGGCAAGCAGGGAGATGGCAGGAAAAGCGCGTTGCAGGAGGCTGTGGGGAAGGGGGAGGAAAGAGTAGTGCCTTCAGCCTCAGAAATGGTGAAGGAGGAGCCATTGGTGGAGAAGCCCGAGGGAGAAAAGGAGGAGGCAGGGCCCCTGGCAGATCTGCTACCCAGGCCACCACTGGAGGTACCATCTTCTACTGTTTTAAAGGCCTGCCCAGCTGTAATTAAGAAAATTAAAATGAAACAACTGCAGGCTCCTCAGGGGGAGGAGCAGACCCCTTGCCAGGTTGTGGAGCACTCCATGCTCTGCCCCTATACCCAGGTGGGCATAAGCCTCCAGTATAGGCAGAAGCCATCAGAATATCTGCCTACATGGCTTTTACATCTCTGGGATATGGGGGTGGAAAACGTTGTGTCAGGTACTGAGGTGACTCGAATGGCTTCCTTGATAACTTAACCTTTCCCTCCAGCAGCGGTTGCAAAATGCCTGGGACGCCTCAGGGAATCAGACACTCTTGGAATGGCTGACAGCTGCCATCAGGGTAGTTTCACCTAATCAGGGTGATTTACCATATTTCCCAGTAGTTGTAAAACATATGCAGAGCTCCAACAGGTACTGCAGGAATTGGGTATAAAAAACATCATCTATAATATGGGCCCCCAGGGCCCTGAGGAGGTATTCACTATAGGAATAAAAAACCTGGTGCTGCATACAGCTCCCACATCTCTCTTTGGGTCTCTAGTGAATACTCTTGCCTCCCACCTAGGGCAACCCATAAATGAGGCTACTCATACATTAGCTGATCTGGGGGAGGTTGAAACAATAAGGGCATGGAGGGAAGTAGGGGCCACTACTGAAAGGAGAGGTGCAAAGGACTCATGAAGGTCTCGAGGACCCAGATTGATTTGGGTCGATTTGATAAAGGCCAGGGTAGTGAAAGAAAAACTCAATGGGCAGCTCAATAGAATATTGTTAGAACTGTGGCACCAATTAAAGCCAGAGTAGCAGTTCCAGCTGCTGAGGTCCAGGACACGGAAGCCTGAGTCAAGACCTCATGCCTGGCCTGTGTCCCTGCAAAACTTCATGGAACACAGTACTCAGGATTCACCTGGGCTCTCACCCCCACAGGAGGATGATCAGGCATCGCAGTTCAACTGAGGGGGGGAGGGGGTCAAAGTCACTACCTTGGGGGACATGGTGGGGACCAGAGGCCACATGTAAAATTGGTAATTCATTGGTCCCCTGTGAATGTACAATGTGTCCTGCGCTGCTGGACACAGGAGCTGAGTGTTCTTTGATTTGTGGGAACCCTGAGCGTTTTCCCAGGACCCCTGCTCTGACAGATGGCTATGGGGGTAAGGCAATTAGAGTGAAGAAGGCCCAAATCTCATTGGGGATAGGGTGTTTACCCCCAAAGGAGTATACCATCTACATTTCTCCCATCCGTGAATATATTTTGGGGGTAGATATCCTGCAGAGCCTGTGGTTACAGACCACACTGCAGGTGGGTTCAGACTGGGGGTATGTGTGGTAGAGGCAGTTCTGAGGGGACATGCTAAGCACCCATGTGTAGCTCTCCCTGTACCTCGGGAGGTGACAAATATTAAGCAGTATAAATTGCCTGGGGGTGCACAAGGAAATTGGAGAAACTCTACAGAAGTTGGAGTTTCCTTTTAATTCCCCAGTGTGGCCAGTGAGAAAGCCAGACGGCTCCTGGCATATGACTGTAGATTCCAGGGAATTGAATAAAGTCACACCCCCTTTGTATGCTGCTGTCGCCTGTATAGCAGACATTCTGGACACCCTCAGCCACGAGCTGGGAATGTATTATTATGTAGTAGACCTTGCTAATGCTTTCTTCTAGATTGAGACAGCACAGGAAAGCTGGGAACAGTTTGCCTTCACATGGGAAGGCCGGCAGTGGACATTCACTGTCCTTCCACAGGTATAACTCCACAATCCCATCATCTGTCATGGGCTTGTAGCCCAGGACTTGGCCACATGGAGAAAACTGTAAACAGTGTGGCTGTATCACTACATTGATGATATTATGCTCACATCTGATTCTCTCTCAGATTTAGAAGGGGCAGTTCCTAGACTGTTGCAGCATCTATAGGAAAAAGCATGGGCTATGAACAGCACCAAGATTCAGGGACCCTTGTCTGTGAAATTCTTGGGAGTTGTCTGGTCATGTCAAACTAAAGTTGTTCCTGAAGCAGTTATAGGCAAGGTCTAGGCTTTCCCCACCCCTACCACTTTGGCAATATTACAAGAGTTTTTAGGTCTTTTGAGCTACAGGAAAGTGTTTATTCTGCACTTGGCACAAATTCTGAAGCCCTTATACCGGCTGGTATGAAAGGGCATCAGATGGGACTGGGATGAGACGTACAGGCCTTGAATGTAATGTACTCATCAAGGCCCTGTGAGCTAGATGCTTTTGTAACTGAAGATGGTTATGGATGGGGTCGTTGGCAGTGGCTTGAATGGACACGCCAACCTATTGGATTCTGGTCACAACTATGGAAAGGAGCAGAAGTCTGATACACCTTGATAGAGGAGCAACTGGCTGCTGTGTACCATGCACAGCTGGAACAGCTCTGACCAAGGTAATAACCACCTATCCCATCGCGGGGTGGGTGCAAGACTGGACCCAAAGGCCATGGAGTGTTAGACACCATGGTGGCACAGACACCTACAAGGGCCAAATGGGGCACATATTTACAGCAGCTCAGCACCCTCTCTACTAGCCCCTTAAGTGGAGAACTCCAACACTTATTAGGGGCAGTGACATATACCAGTGGGAAGCAGGAAGAATTTGCTTTTCAGCCCTTGGTAGCCAAGACTCCTTATTAAGAGGGAAAAGCCCCTCTACCTGAAGATGCTTGGTATACAGATGGATCCAGTTGTGGGCAGCCCCCAAAGGAGGGCTGTGGCCTTCCATCCTAAGACTGAGACGATATGGATGGAGGACAGAGAGGGGAAGAGCAGTCAATGGGCTGAGTTGCAGGCACCATGGCTCGTGATCACCCAGGAGCCCTCCCCCATAGTTGTCTGTACTGACAGCTGGGTCGTCTATTGGGGCTTGACCCTGTGGCTACTGACATGGTATTATGCCAACTGGATGGTTGGTCACTGGCCCCTTTGGGGGCAAGAGTTTTGGCAAGACCTATGGGTCTCCGGTCAGACTAAGACTGTTACTGTATATCATGTGACTGGCCATTTGCCTTTGACATCCCCAGGGAATGATGAAGCAGACGCACTGGCCCAAGTGTGCTGGCTAGAAGGAAAGCCTGCCTCTGATTGTGGCCCAATGGCTGCACCAGCAATTATTGCACGTGGGGCAAAAAACAATGTGGGCTGTAGCCCGTCAGTGGGACTTGCCTTTGACCTTTGAAGAAATCAGCAAAACCCAGAAGGAGTGCCTTGTGTGCTCTAAGAGGGACTTACACTGAGTCCCACAGCAACATGGGATCATAGTAAGGGGGCCAATATCCCTTGTCAGGTGGCAAATAGACTATATTGGGCCTCTGCCCATATCAGAAGGATATCGGTATGTCATGACTTGTGTGGAGGCGGCTACTGGACTATTGGTTGCTTTTCCTGCACGTCACGCAGATCAGCAAACCTTCAAGAGGGACCTGGAGTGTCTCTGTAGTCTATGGCTAGCCACAGGTGATTGAGAGCAATCAAGGCACCCACTTTACTGGACATGCATTACAAGAATGGGTGCAGCAATTAGGAATAAAGTGGAAATTTCATGTACCGTATAATCCTACCAGGGCAGGCATGATAGAGAGGTACAATGGTTTGTTGAAATCTGGCCTGAAGTCAGACGCCAGTAGTCTAGGGGGTTGGTCAGTTTGCCTATGGACAGTGCTGCAGCATTTGAATGAGAAGCCACGTAAAAAGGAGCCTTGAGCCCTGTGGACATGCTCACACACCTTGCTGCCTCTCCTATACAATTGTACGTCCAAACCAAAGAAGAGCTATTGAAGCCAGGATATGGCCAGCAGAGCAACATCCTGCTGCCAGCCCTACTGCATCAAGCCCTGGAGACACTGTTGAATGGACCTGGCCCTGGATATTTTGACACATGGACCAGCGATGGCTGGCCCTTCTGGCACCTTGGGGGAAAGGCCTGGAAGCTGGCCTTGTATGTATTCCTGGAGTAACAGCTGAATGGCCCCCAAAGGTCATGGTAATGTACCCAAAACGTCCAGGAGGTAAGAGCATCTTGCGGGGAGTTTTGTTTTATCTTTATGGCCGGTGCATATACCTCCAGTAGCCCTATATATCAACCCATCTGTAACTCCCACAGGGAGGGGGGTAAAAGTCTGGTATACTAGACCAGGATGAGATCCCATTCCTGCCACTGTTCTATCACAAGACCACTCTCTTGCATGTATTCAACCTGATGGACAAGATTTGCCTATGCTGGTGTCATTAAAACATGTGTCTTATCACCCTTAGGGTTATTTTCTCCTACAGTCCTTGTGGCCTGAATGTGCCCCCTGGTTGCAGCTGCCACGTGATGATTGCTCTGAACCCTACGGAATGGATGGACTATGGACTTAATCGGTATAAGACTTTGAACCTAGCTGAATCCTCTGGCTTGAGGACTGTCATGGTTTTATTGCTGTTGCTATTGTTATGTTATTAGTCTGGTCACAGTGCTCCAGTTTTCTCACCCAGGGACCATTGCAGAAGAAGTGGAATGAGAAGATTGTAAGGTGAGATTTCTGGAGGGGTGGCCAGTGGGTAAAATTGTAACAGTTCCAGAGTATCTCGCCTGGCTTTAGTGCATTTGCATATCCTCAGGGGTGGAGAGAAGTTCATCTCCATGTCAATGGTTAATTACCTGGACAACTGAGGGCGTGTCTGAACCTGAGAGGTTATAAAGGGAGGGGCCAGCTGGCTGGCCGGCTGGCTGGCTGGCTGGCTTGCTTGCTTCTTCCAGAGCAGAGGAGAAAGATGGCCCCGGACTGCAGTTTGTGAGCAATAAACGGGTTTTAAACGTTTTTTTCTCCCTTTGACTGATTTCAGTTTTTAGAGGTATTTTGCCTGGGGATTTCCTCTCCCCAGACTTAAAACATATATACGTAAGTGTGTGTTTGTGGATGTGTGTGCATGAGAACTTTATATTATATATTCATTTACTCCTCTCAGGGAAAAACAAATGTACTATAAGAAAGGAAAAAATGAATCTTATAAGACTACAGTGCTCAGCTATGAATAATATTTATAATCAGAATAATAACAACACAGAATATTGACCTAACCAATAACAAATTCCAACCAATAACAATGTAACATACTGGGTGAAGGCAATTAGTCAATGGGGGATGGTTAAATCTCAGCCAGAATGTAAGCTAAGTAATCATGATTATAACTGAAAAAACATGAAATAGCAACATATGCATGTTACTTAGAGATAAGGAGATTCAAAGTTTTAAATGCCTCTAGAGAGGGGGGTGTTTTTTATAATTAGTCTTGTAGAATAATTGGCTATTTAAATTAAATATGTGTACAACTTGGATAAAAATTAAAACAGTACAAAGACATTATTTCAGGGCAGTCATTTCTGAGTGTATTAGTCAAAAAAAAAGAATTGGTAGGAGAGAAATATTAAGAGATGTACTGCAAAGAATTGGCTTATATGCTGTGGGGGCTGGCTAGGGAGGTCCGGGATCCCCAGGGGCCAGTCACCAGGAAGGACAGGCTGGGACACGCTGGCACAAGCCAAAGCTGCTGTCCACAGGCAGAATTTCCTCTTCCTCAGGGAAGCCTCAGCTCTGCTTTTAAGGCCTTTCAATTAACTGGATTCAAGCCCACTCAGATTATCAGGGATAATCTCCTTTACTTAAAGTCAACTGATAGAAGATGCTAATCACTTCTACAAAATTCCTTCCCATCAACACCTAGAGTCCTGTTTGAATGAATACCTGGAGACTGCTGCCCTGCCAGTTGCCATGGACACCTGACATCACACTGGGTAAGGCATTTACCTGCTGGCCTGCTCCATGACATGGTTATCCTGACACCATTCACTGGTGGTGGCTCTTGTCACTAAGGAATCCAAATGTTTCTCACCCATAAATATCAGGGCTCCATCAGAGCTCAAACAGCAGAGTGTACGTTAGGCTAGAATCTGAAAACCAGCTCACACCTCAAAGATACAATGTGGAAAAGCACCAAGCAGAACACACAACTGTGGAAACTAGCTTTGCCAGCTCTTTACATAATGACTATTTTGTCTCTCTTATGGTTTGAAAACAAACAGAAGAAAAAATAAGAAACACCAGCAGCAAACGCTAAAAAGGAAAAAAACAGACAAACATAAAACTTACTTTCCTGCCTCCAAAAACTGAGTGTAAAACAAAAGAGAAGGAACTACTAAATCTGAAAGCTTAAGGAACTAGAGGGCAAATCCACTTGGTCTATGAAATTAAAAGCAGGTTTTCTAAAAAGATGAATGAAACCAAGTTTTGGCAAGCTGGCTTAAGTGACAAAAAGCAAGAGCACAAATCAACGTTAGCAATAAAACAGGGCACCTAAGTACAAATGGATTAGAGATTTTAAAAAATCATATGACAGTAACAGGTACAGCTTTGATACAGTAAGTTTGGAAGCCTAAATAAAATGGGCAATTTCCTACAAAATCAAATTTTTTAAATAGCTCCAAAAACATAAACTATGGCAATATTTGACAAGGCAGGGGGAAGAAATTTCAATAACAGCAATGATGGTAATAGTAGAAGAGACAAACACCAACTGTGGCACAAAGCGCTGGACACTTTTTTAAATGCTTTTTACATGCATTAGCTGGACCAGTCCTTACAACTCTGTGAGGTAGGTACTAATGTTATGTTTATAACACATATACATATTTTACAGTTGGGAAAACTGAGGCCAAAGAGGTGAATAACGTGTCCAAGTTTCACAGCTAATTTACCCAGGCAGTGTGGCTCCAGAGAACATAACCTACTGCCTCTCCAAAAGGCCACAGCCCCAATTTTGTAGATGAGTTTTGCTAAAATTTAAGGGAACAAGTAACTCCGACATTATATCTAGGACTCCAGAGCACAGAAGAATAAGAAAATAGCTACCTAACTCATTATATGTGATACACGAGGACAGGGGCTTTAGACAAATGTTACTTAAAAGCACAGGTAAGAAAATCCGAAATGAAATAGTAAGTGGAAACTAGCAATTGGCTAAAAGATAACACTCTTTGGCCAAATAGGGCTTATCCCTTCTACAAGGATGCTTCAATATTAGAATACGGATTTGAAATTTTAACATCTTGAAGGAAAAGAAACATCTCAGTATGTACAGAAAAAGTATGCAAAATTCAACACCTATTTGTGATTACAAAAAAGCTTTTAGCACACAGGAAACCAAATAGTCACAACAAAGTCGGCAGCAAACCATTCAATATTGAATATCTTGACTAATAGATAAAATAAAGAAAAGGAGAAATATTAGAATTGAGAAGAGACAAGCTGTCATATAATATATCCAAAATAACTGACTGATTAACAAAACCAACTTAAAAAAGTCAGCAACATTACAGACTAATAAAATCAACATCCAAAAAACTTTGCCTTTTTTGTACAGTAATTAGTAATTAGAAAATGAAATAAATATAGACCACTAAAATAGCAACAAAACTCACAGGATCTAAAGGAATGACCCTAATAAAAAGGTATAAACTCCTTAGGAAGAAGATTACAGAATTTCACTACAGGACATAAAGGAAAACATGAATGGAGAAAGATGAAAGGGAAGAGCCAGTAGTTAAAAGGAGACAATTCTCTCAACACTAATAACCTTAATTCAACCTCACCCAATACTCCCAACAGGATTTTTCATTAACCTCATTTCGCAAAATGATTTTGAAACTCATATCAAGTGCTACAAATGCAACATTAGTCAAAACTACTTTGAAAATCCTAGAAAAGAGGATGACTGGACATTAAGATTTTTCATTACAGAAATTTAAAAGTATGAGTAGTATTCCATTGTATGGATGTACCACAATTTCACAAATTCACCCAAAATGATATACATTTGGGTTGTTTACAGTTTTTAATATCAGAAATAATTATGCATTTTATCATGCAGGCATATATTCTCATTTCTCTTGGGTAAATACCAGGGGTGGAATGGCTGCATTTTATGGTAAATGGATGTTTAACTTCCTAATGAACTTCTGAACTATTCTCCAAAGTGGATGATACATTTTACTTACTCACTTTCAGTGTATGAGGGTTCTAGATGTTCCACATATATTTATTTCATTGTTTTGTTCATTCTGGACATTCTAGTGGGTATGTAGTGGTAGTTTATGGTGGTTTTAATGTGTAATTCCTGGATTATACAGGAATTATACATTTTATTAATTTCACATTATATTAATGTGTAATACCTAATGCATTTTTTGTGTGTGCTTATTGGCCATTCTTTTACCTCTTGTGAACTGTCTGTGTAGCTCTTTTGTCCATCTTTTTCTGTTATTTGTCTTATTATTAAGCAATTCTTTATACATTCCAGATACAAGTCTTTTTGTCTGATACAGGTTGCCTGTGGTGTCTTGTCATTTTCCTAATGGTGTCTTAGAAGAGCAAAGGTTTTTTATTTTGATGAAGTCCAATTTTCAACCTTTTTATTTTATGGTTCTTGCTTTGGGTGCCATGTCTAAGAAAGTTTACCTATCCCAAGGTTACAAAGATTTTCACTTCTGTTTTCTTTTAGAAAATTTAGAGTTTTTGACTTTTACATTGACACTTACGGTCCATTTTAAGTTAACTTTTAGATAAACGGGTGCTGTCCATTTTTGACCATATGGCTCTCCAGTTGTTCCAGCACTATTTGTTAAAGAGGCATTTTTTTCATTGGATTACCTTGGCAGCTTTGTCCAAAACCAGTTGGCCAGATAATTGTGGACCTATTTCTGGACTCTATTCTCCTTGAACTAATTCCAACCAGTAATAACCCACTTTCATCAGTGCTCAGTTCTCTTCTGTTTAGAAGGTAGGCACTTGGCTCGAGGATGAATGAAGAGATCAATCGTCCGGCAGTAGTGCAATTATTGTGTCTGAAGTAACCAGAGTGGGACACTACTGATAGTCAAACACCAGGAATTTCTGCCTTCCCTTGCACAGTGCTGAGGTGATGTTGGCAGGGGAATGTAGAGGACCTTGTGAGTGATTTTTAAAAAAAGTACTTGTCAATACAAATCTCAAATTAAATTTATAGTTATGCTTGAGCACATGTCATAGAGATGAGTGTCTCTATTGCTGATGGTGGACTGAGGAAAATATGGGTTACTGCACAAGAGGGAACCTACAGCATTACCCAATCTGAGCTGAGAATAGCAACCCTAAAGGCATTTCCTGGACACTTCAGTACCGCCTAAGCTTCCAGAACTAAAGGCATCAAAAGATTGACCAACTTCCTTAGAAACCTCTTCTCTAGCTCCACAGTATCAGCTAGCTTCCATTCAATAGTTACATGCTAAGGATATCACTTACATCTTTTTATTTTGTTTTCTTAACAATCTTACAAAGAAGATGTTGTTATTATTTCCATTATACAAATAAACTGAGGCAGAGAAAGGTCAGTCACCTGCCCAGACTGCTCCAGTGAGGAAGTGGCAGAGCTGGGATCTGTCTCCCTGACTTCAGTGGCCCCACCCTCAACCATTAGGCCACACTGCCTCAGAGCACTCACCCGGTACTCAGTGGACCTTTAGAAACTTGCTCTCTTGATGAGGCACTCGCCTCAGAAGACCTGAGACTAACAGGCCAGCTGGGTGGGTGACATATCTGTGATACTCCTCACCTGCCCCAAAACCTTTACTGCCAGCCCCGCCATTCTCCCTCATTTCCTTCTGTTGAATACCTCCTGCATCAGAAGAGATACCATAAAGAATGGGCTGGAAACACTGCTAGGGGCAGGCAGAGGAGAGGCAAGGTTTGAACTTGAGATGAGAAGAGGGATTGAAGGGATGAGTGTCTTCAGATAGAGCACCTTCAACAGTGGTAGAGGCTAAAGGGGAAAAGGAAGGGTTTGAAAGAAAATGCCTGGGTAGGAAGTGGCACGCAGGGAGTGAATGCGGATACCAGAAAGAGAAGGAATGAGTGTAGAGGTGAGATTTCCATGAAGTGGGCAAGAAGGAAGCTCAAAAGATTAACTGTGGTAAGGGGGAAGGCCCTGAGTGAGAGGGAAATGTACTTTGTACTGAAACAGGAGTGTGGGAAGGAGGCAGGCCACACTGTCCGCATCCTCTCTCCTTAAGGCAAAGACTCACTGAGAGTAAGATAATAAGGGGCCCAGAGTGACAGCTTGAGAAGACAGGAGTTATTGGGCTGAATGCTAAGCACTGTGCAAACCCAAAAGCCTACAAATCTAAGAATCAGTCACTTCTGCAGGTAGAAGATCCTTGGCCAAACTTCTTGTCTGTGGATCTGCCAGTGCTATCCTAAAATATCCTTTACAAGAGCTTTATCTCTAGTTTTTTTCATAAGAGTGGAAGCTCACATGAAGCTCTTGCAGGAACACCACTGACCTCCGCAAACTGCAGAGGCAGGCCATGCTTCATGTGTGGGAGACATTCAGCAGCTCTTGTTGAACAGATGCACCAGTGAAAGATGATGACCTCCATGCCAGAAACCACCTTCACATTCAGGAAATGACACAAAGCTAATGACTGATGCCTGCAGGAAAATGAACAATTGAGAGGGGCTCCCTTTTACTGCCAGAAGCTGCTTTGTCTGGTGGCCAGAATGGAACCTTAGGCAAGAACTTAGTAGAGATAGTGTAGGGGAGGCTTAAAGGGCAACCTTGCTCCTCAAGGAAGAAGAATCAAACTTATGCTAAGTGATCATCCTTGATCTACAACACAAAGTTGTTTGCCTTTCTTCCTTTTGCTTCCTGTCCTTTGCATCTTTCTCTCATTGCTCTTTCCTCCTACACAGAGACACCAGTGTCAACAGGAAACAAAGATGTGAGAAAAAGAGATCAGGTGCCCCTGGAACCTGTGGCTCTTGCTGCTGCTCTGCTGCAGCAGCCGCCTGCCCCCCACCGCACCGTGCCTGGTGCCCTGTCCCCCACAGCCTGCCCTGCCATTCCCACTCTCCCTTCAGATGTCACATGGGGGGTCTGCTCCTCTGGGAAGGCCCTGGCACACCTTCCTCACCTCCAGGCTCTACGTGGAAGCCTTCTCTGTGTTCTCATATGATCGTTTTTATCACAGCCTTTATCATCCTAAACCAAATTTTGTCAGTTAATGGGACTGTACCCCACTGCGTGCTCCTTGGCAGCTGTATGAAAAGTCAAGGGTTGAGGCACTCCCTAAATTGTGAACTCCTTGTGAGCAAAACCCAGCCCTATGAGAGGTCAAGAGCTTTGTAGAGCAATGTAGAAACTCTAGCCATTGGTGCTATTTTACTTTGAATCCCCAGTGCCTAGACAGAGGGTCTGGGCATCAGTAAACATTCAAATGGTAGCAACTGTTACTAGTATCAACATATTGCCACAGATTACTTATTGCCAATCTGTAACCATTTATTATTTTAATTACAATTGTAATCACTATTATTGCCTCATGACCATTTAAGGAGGTTGAACCCGGACACTGGCCAAGAGCTCAAGGCAAAGAAGAGAAGGTCTGCTGGAGGCAGAGGAAGCTAACAAGCTGGTTAGACTGAACAGGACCCAGAGAGAAAGCTCACAGGCAAGGATGAGACTTCTAGGGCCTTGGAATCAGGACCAGCATCATCCCCTCCTTTTGTAGAGCATAATACATTATACAGAATTTCCACATCCATTACATCTTTTAATTCTCATAATCTCTGTTGTAAAGTAAGTAGGTAGCCAGGCATGCAATTACAAAGAGCAAACTAGTGCTCAAAAAGGAGACATGATCCGCCGAAAGTCACAAAGCCTGTGAGTGGTGAGTTCAGCCTAGCGGTCTTCAACAGCACGCTGAGTGTTCTCGGAAAGAGTACCCCAAGGCTGGCTGCACACCTAAGCCCCAGAGAGGACACCTGCAGTTCCTGCCAGCCAGGAGGAGGACAGAGCAGGTAAAAGGCACAGAGAAACTCAGTCTGAAATTACCTAGGGCCACAACTCAGGGAACTGACTAGTGATTCAGAAATACCAAAAATCAGAATGTTAAGGGCAGCAGCCGCCTAGTAGCAGTTTTCTAATGCCATTTGTTTTAAACAAATTGCTCATCTGATCTTTATTATAAACCTCTGGCGTAAGTACTATCTCCATTTAAATATGAGGAAACCCAGGGTCAGTGGGACTAAGTGACGTGCCTCAGGTGGTCACAGGGGTAAGGGGCAGAGAGGAGATCCACAGCTCTGACAGGCGAGCCCACCAGCTCCACCTACCTCCTGCCATGCTAAGCAGCTTCCTTAAAGTACTTCCTTGCACGCCATTCCATGCACCCCATGACTCCCCTCGTTCCATGCTTGTCCTACTGTATCTTCCATTGCTTCTTGGTCAACCTGCCTCTGAGTTTTTCAAAAGACGAAGAAATAGAATGAGGTTGTGATATGAGGTGGAGATAACAGGAGCAAGCAAAATGGCCAGGAATGGGACCAGCTGGGGGCCAGGACACCTCCCATCAGCACTCACCTCCAAAAAGGGCCAGACCCAAAAGTAGTAAACAGCAAGACCACGTGAGCCCACAGCACCAAGAGTCCAGACAGCCCTGGACTTGGAGATAAGGCCTCTGCCACCAGCCAGCTGATCACCTCGGGAAGATTACCTCTGCTTTCAGAGCCCCCGCATCTTACCAGCAAGGAGGAACATACCTTCTGTCCCTTCTTACCAAAGCAAGCCAAAAGGACAGTGTGTCAGGATAAAAACAGGAAGAGGATGATACTCCTTTCAAAGCAACCCACAGACACTATTGCTACACATCTGCGGCAGGTGCTCTCTGCCCCAACTTCTAGAACAATAAAGTCTTGGAGAAGGTCTCTCCTGATCTGTTTCATTAACAATCCAATGCTCATTAACAATCCAACACAATAACCTGCAGGCTGTGAGGGAGCGGTGTGTGCCACATGCTCATACAACCATGGATTCCCATTCTGGGGCTCTGGGCTGGCCTGACTTCTCCAGCTGGACACCGAGTGGTGGGAGACACCACCAAGGCTCAGATTCAGCGTACTTCTTGTTTGGGATGTTCCTAACTATACAGCTTTTTTACTTAAAATTCACCCATTCTTTCTCTCTTGCATGTATTCTCTCTCTGAGAATTGTGCACCTGACATTAAAAAAACAAAGCTGTTCGGGAACAGACTCAGGTAAGGAAAACTTCTGACAAACCCACAATAACAACTTGGTAGAAATCACACATAAAAAGGCAATTCTGCAGCTGAGGGCCAAGATGCAGCTGTAACTCAAACCTAAATTCCTAATATCAAGGCCCTGAAGACCCCTGGTTTCAACCACCAAGGTCACAAGCAGCCAAGAGGCATGCTTTATTTGGCCTCCATGGAACTGTCCACCCATTCTCACCAAGAGTCTTCAAATATTGTCAGCTAGTTGACAATTTATTTCAGAGTCAATGTAAGTTTCCACTTTCTCTTGAGATCTTGGTAGATCTGACCACTCTGAGTCCACATGCCTATAGTGCAACTCCACTAGAGGGCAGATGCTTCATCTGGGCACACACGTAGGCAGTTCCAGTTTTCAGGACTGGCTTCTGTGAGCACCAAGACTTCTAATTTAGATGAGGCACTGTGGATAAATGCTCATTTTGAACATTTTGACTGCAGCAGGCCAGGAGTCGGGGGTCTGGCTGTAGCCTGCTGGCTTCCCCCAACTTCTAGAGTAAAGAGTGGGAAAGAACCCAAAGACTCAGGATTGAGACACGGTTGGCTATGAACCAGCAGCACTTACCTGACCCCCCTGTGCCACCCAGCCAATTAGAAGGCTTTGCCTCCGGTGATGTG
The DNA here is from genome assembly GCF_040802235.1 of Manis javanica. Taxonomy (NCBI): domain Eukaryota; kingdom Metazoa; phylum Chordata; class Mammalia; order Pholidota; family Manidae; genus Manis; species Manis javanica. The sequence continues at coordinate 104,197,025 of NC_133162.1, forward strand.
AGCTCACACACCCACACTACTTTCTGTGACTCCAAAGTCTTAAGAGAACAAAACAAATTGGTAAAACCACCTTAAGTCTTTTCTTCAGAGTTCTGATGTGATGACCATAAATGGGTGTGATTCTTAAATCCCACACCAGGATTGGCAAAAGATGCAGTGGGTTTGAGTTTTCCAAGGACAGGGCCAGTCTCGCGCAAAATCATAGAGCTCTTCATCCTTGCTGAACCCCACCTGGGCCAAGGCAGTAGTAGATATTTATACCTCCGGGTAGCATTTCAGGTGGTGAGCTTCTTTTCTGTAGAGTATTTTCACCACAAGTTGTAAGACTGTTCTTGGTTAAAAATGGTTCCACTACCAACAGAAAACAAAGAAAGCCTCTGCAAGGGTCTACGAACACAGTCACCCAGTCCACATCAAGTCAGTCCAGCTGCAAATTAATTTTTAATGCTTAAATGAATGTCTCAACTAGCCTCATGCTGAAAATTCCCACCAATAAACATTTCTTAGAGTGGAGGCATGTTTCCATTCCCTGTGAAATGCAATGCTCTCTGACTGACATCCTAATTAATCACACTTAATGCTTTCATGTCCACCTAATGCTTTCAAGTATCACCTAAGATTCTGATTCCGACAGAATGGAACACAGGATGGCAAGTTTGATGGAGGAAAAAATGGGAAACTCCAGGATCCCAGCCAACTAGGAAGATTAGAATGAGACAGCACAATAGTGAGATGAAGAGCACAGAGTGCAAAAAAACCCAGTAATATTTGCTTCAGCTAGCTCTGCTTCTGCAGAAAACTAAACACTAGAGGAAGGCACATTCCTACCCTGGCATACATCTTTCTTCCGTGTCACTGGATATTACAGAGCAAGCTCCCAGCTAGCTATGATGATAAATAATAGGGATCTTGGGGAATTACTAAAGGCATGGTTCTGATCTCAGCTGGGAGCCGGGCGCAGCTTAAAGCAGCCACTTTAATACCTTTACTAAATTCAGTATAATGTCCCTTGCGTGCACACACACGTGCATGCATGCACACACTCACAAATGCCTAACCCCCAGAAGTATTAACATTTATTTTTCTAAAAGCAAAATTACAGGTCTAGTCATTTAGGCCTTATGTAAGATGGTGCACATAGCAAAATTCAAAACAGATCACATCCTAAGAGAAGAGCCCATATTTGGCATTTAAATCACTGCAACTTGTACACAGAGAATCATTATAATGGCAGCATCTTTATCTACTGTAGGTAAATCAGCTGCCTTCTATGAAGATATTCTGTTAGGAGGCTGTAAAAATATTTTTTTTCGCAGCATTCATAAGGGGAGGGGAGAAGAAAGAATTGGAGTGTAGGTAATAACCCTCAAAGCAGTCAAAGACACACCAATAGGAAACTGTGTCCTCCAGTTTCTGCATCCAAATGTCAGTTGGACCAGGAAACCTAATGTGAATAGATTTATGTATTGAACTGAGGTGCAAAGGAAAAAGCAATTTTTATTGTAACAGTCATTGAAAGGATGCATAACAACAGATGCACACAACACAGACTGGATCACTCTGCTATATAAAAAACCACCCAATTTCTCTGTACATAAAAGACATCTTGCCTTAAAAATAGTCAAAAGATCTAAAGAGAGAGACACAGAACCCAGTAGCGGCTCAACTATTTGAAGTCTCTTCATCGTCTCCACTGCTCCTCTCTGCCAGCTGGAGGGTGCGGAGTTTAATACCAAAGCGTGGAGGCTCTGGCATGAGACATCCCGAGTCATTTACATTCTGCAATGAATTCTTCTGGACTCCTAAATGCTATATATTCTCTCCCACCCCCCACCCCCCACCCCCCACCCAATTTCCCCAGTAAATCTGCGGTGAGAGGTCACACAGGAGGCTGGCGCCTCCAGGAAAAGTTGTTAAGGAAGAAGGACCTTACCACTTCTGGGAGCAGCCTAGTTGAGAGGTCATGGATGGCTTTGACCACTATACATATGGATGACAGAAGGAATATCACCCCCAAGATGACACAGGCTCTGCAAAGAAACAAAAACATGGAGAATCTTAACTGAGAGATGTCTTCCTGCTGATTTACACAATGACAGTGACAATGTGGCAGTGTGACCCAACCATAAGTCACCACACTCTCACAGTGGCCACCCACAGTCCCAGAACTGATACTGAATCATCTCCAGGAGAATACAGTCCACAGTCTTATCACCAAATCAACCCCATTTTGGAAAGGGGCTCACCAACCTGCATAATCTCACAGCATCCCATGAATGCTGGCATGGAAGGGCCTTCAAGGCCATGAAATCCACCCCCCGGGCCTGGGAACTCAACATTCCACTCCTCCAGCTGGAAGGTGTGGAGTTTAATACCAAAGCGTGGAGGCTCTGGCAGGAGACATCCCGAGCCCTGCCATTTAACATGGTGCTTGATCTCGGTCAAGATACTGAACTTTCAGCCTCTATTTTCTCACCGCCAGATGGGAATATTTCCTATCTGAAGATGAAATGAGAGAATGCACAGGCATAAAAAAGTAACCCATTAATGTCAGCTTAAACAAAGGAAAAGGAGAGCCCACCTTTCTGATAGGATGGATAGACACCTTCGGATTTTCCCATAGGGAAAAAGGAGGGATGATTTGGTAATGACAAAAGACAGTGTTCAAGGCAAGAGGGAGCAATTCTTTAAAAAAAAAATGAAAGGCGGCAGACTGAGGTCAACCATGACACCCAGCACAGGAGGTGGCAGGAGCAAATCAGGGCAAAGGTCAAGGATAAATCAGAGGACACACAGCCAAGAGGGTGGGGTGGGAGCTGGCAAGGAACTCCTTAGGGGCTCGGGTGTGGGAGGTGTCTCTGGCAAGCCAGACACAACTTGGGAAAAAGGTGGAAAGTCAAAGTAAACAAGCAAATGATGATGGCAATACAAGGGCCAAAACAGCAAATGAAAATGAAAAGAGAAAATACAACAATGACTGCACTTAGCCCTACATCATTCCTGTCTCAACCTCATGTCTCCAATGTTTGGCAGCCTCCTTAGCCCTCTTCCAGCTATGGAATGCAAATGATAGCTAAATGATAGCAAATACTATCATTTTTCATGATCCATGTTGGGTTCCCTTCTCTGTACTAACAGAATGTCCCAAACTGCCCCCATAACATGAAGTGGTACCTACTTAAAATCCTAAAAACCTGTTCCCCCAAACCTAGATGTCAAAAATAAGCTGGTAAAAAAAAAAAAAGCTGGTAAACAAGGCTGCTTGGAGTCCATATAGGAGGCTTCTACACATTCTAGCTGTAGGTTTTACTCTTTGAAAAACACAGAAAAGAAGGGATCATTTCAGGCAAGGGAAAAACACAAAAGAACATAGAGATACAGGAAAGGTAGTGAATGGGCTGGGGCTCCCAGTACAGGCTTGAGCAGAAGGAAATCCTGGCCCTGCACACCAGATCATCTGCCATGGGTGCCATACATCCTCATAATGAGCCTGGGGGAAAATGTACACTCAAGGGGGAGACAAAATCACTCAGGCAGTAAGTACACACCAATTCAGTGGCAGGAGTGCAGAACACCCACTCGAGGTAGTGAGCCTGGGGCTGGCAACCACGGTCCTGGCGGGGCAGTGGGGGTGAAGGGGGCGTCAGGAGGAAACGAGGCACACCTACTGGAAGCCCTTTAATGACAAGATCCTGGAGCAAGACCAAAGAATCCCAGGGCATGGAGGATCAATGCTCCCAAAGCAGCCAGCTCCTGAGTCCCAGCTGTGCCACGGGGAAGATGGCTAAGAAATAACCATTTCTACCTGCAAGTGAATGGGACGGTGAGAGGTCCATTACAGTAAAAGAGCCTTAAAACCAGGAGAGGCCTCCAAGGTATGTCTTGTGATGTGTTTTTTTTTTCTCCATTCAAACAACTCCTGAGTGACTAGCAGAGACTCTCTCTGATTTACCCTTTCAGATCAATTCAACCACTAACTCGGTGCTTCTCAACCCTGCTGGCACACTGCACTCCACTCACCTAGGGAAATGTTTTTTGACGGTTGCCCAGGGACCACTCCAGTTCACTTTTATCAGAATCTCTGGGGTGAACCTAGGCATGCGTATTTGTTTAAAAGCTCCCCAGGCAATTCCCATGTGAAAACTAGGGCTGAGAGTCCCGGCCTAGACTCAGGGAGGCCCTGTCTTCCGGGAGCTCCACTGTGGGGGTAAAAAGCCACAACTCTCTGGAAGGAAGCCAGGGAGGGAGCCACCATCCCAGCTGGTGAGGAAGGAATAGGGTGTAATGGTTCCAGAAAGGCTCGCAGTGTGTCTGTTCCCCAAGCAGCTTCCTCCCCCTAAGACAGGAGGGCAGACAGCACTTGGGTGCCAGACCTTCTACAGATGATTTATCACAATATCCTCAAAAAGCCTCCATCTCCACACTCCTAAAGGCGAAAAGGAACAAATGTCTGAGCAACTTCCTGACAGGTTAGAGCGGTGCTATAGGAAGCGCCTTCCCTGGATGGCTGCAGGCACACCTCTGTAATGCCCAGAAATGGATTTGGATTTTGCTTACATTTCCTAAGGAGATGAGTAAGTAAGTATAAAGGATGCAATGGCCTCCTTACATATTATTTTTCTTAAATATCTTTAATCAAAACCATATGACAAACCCCCTGAAGGGCAAGAACCACATTTGTGTATCTCGGTGCCTGGCACATAGCAGGTGCCCCGTATGCATCTGTGCAGTGACTGTGATCATTAACTGATTAAGCAATCACTAGCTAATTTGTGCATTTCCCCCCATGGAGCTTCAGCTTACCAAGGGATAGGAAGAGGAAAGACACTCTCATTCTTTAGCCTAAAAGCCTTTGGAACAGCCCACATCATAAACAACTCTGAAGTGTAATGATAATCAAAAGAAACTGATGATATGGATTATTGGAGTTGAATTTTAAGGAACTGTAATCATAACTTCTTCACAAATATACCTACGAATATGCCCCAGATGTTTTTCAAACCTATTCTCTTCTTCTTTTAAATGTGTTGCAAATTAAAAACCAGTCACCCTTCCTTCAACACTGCTGGGATCCTATGTGGTGGAGCCGCTCCCCCAGCCTAGAGCAGCTATTATTAGCAGAGGGTGTGATGCTATTTTTAAACATTTTGTTAATAATATATTGTGTTTACACAGCAGCTTTCTCCTCAGGCACTCTGAGTTCTGCACATCAGCTCATAAATACCCTGGAGGCCACTCACCAGACCTGGGTCTTTGTTTCTCTGCTGTTTTATGGGTTAGGAGGGGGAGAGGCATGTTCCCTAGACACAAGTAGCCAAAATGGGGGAGTCAAAGATTAGGAGGTTTGACCAAGGTCACCCCAGGAATTTAAAGTCCAGCCAGAAATACAACCCAGGCCACTGGTCTCCTGATTCCCTCCCAGTGGCCAGTCCCGGTCACCCACCTGGCCACTCAAAGGCTCTGGGCATCCACATCACATCCTCACACCACCACTGCCCTGGGGCTGCAGCAAGATGTTTCCAAGATGAAACAAAGATCTGGGTTAGGAGCAAATATTGCAAAGAGGGTTGCTTCTGAATCTGCGAGTGTACACTGCTTCCTGGTCTGGGGGAGGCAGGCAGGGGAGCAGCAGAGGTAACCCCTAAACCAGCACACCCCGGCCTTCCCCTGCAGCGGCTGGCCTGGCAAGGAAAGAGGGCAGCCCGTGGGCCTGGTAGCATGGAGAGGCCAGGTCACTGGAATGAACGCATACTCCTCCCTCCTGCACAAACCCCAGAGGAGGAAAACCTTCAGAGTCAGAAACAGGCAAATGACCCACCGCCCCTTCAGCATAATCCCCCACTAACGGAGGCTGAAGCCGAACTTAAGTTCCCACAGAACCAGTGGTTGTCAAAGTGTGGGGCATGGATCAGCAGCATCAGTGCCACCTGGGCACTTGCTGGGGGAGCCGATCCTCCAGTCCTCCTGGACCCACGGAGTCCGAAACTGTGGGGATGGGGCCCAGTAATCTGTGTAGTTCTGTGTTTTAATAAGCCCTTCAGTGATTCTGGGACACACTCAAGTTTGAGTCCGTATTAGCCTTGTTAAAAACATTTAATGTCTGAAAGAAGACCAGTAAAATCTAAAGAAATGGTTAAAGCCACTGGGACCTTTTTTTTTTTGCTGCTGCTAAAAACTGCAAAATGCTACTTGTGCACAGTACTGTAAATCTATGAATAAAGCAGGAAGCATTAATTTTTGCCTCCAAAATTCTAAGAGCAAACCTAAGGAAATATACTCTCACATCCAAAATGATGTCATCTGAACGTCTGGTCCCTTATCAGTTGTAGTTTACAAACCTGTGGTTCATATTAATAAAGTCCAAGTCTTATTTCAATTCTATTTTCTATCAGACCCAGAAGGCCCAAAAAGACAGTCTTCTTCTAATCACCCCCTAATTTACAAAAGACCTGAAACACAGTATCCCTGGCAATTAACCAGTCAGTCCCTAGCTTAAAGAGTAAATGTTTTGTTATTTTTCACCTTCATGTCCAAGGTACGTCTAATCTGGGACATCATTCAGATGTGAAATAATGAAAAATAAAACAAAGGGAAGGAAAAGTGATCAACAAATGCCTATGGGCCACTGCTCTTCCACTGTAATGGCAATGCCAAACATTTCACTCACAACTCCCATCACTAGCACACCCACGCCCCCTCTACTGCAGGGCTCCTTCCCCTCCTCCGCTCAACTATCCCAGGCTCAGGACCTCTCCTCTCTCCACCCACACCCCTGTCTCTGTCCTCCAGCTTTGACCACCCACGTGCTGCACTGTGAACAGGCTGTAGTGTAGCGGAGGGTGGCCTGCACCAACGTGGCCACTCAGGCCAGAGCTCTCCACCCAAGTGGCCCATACCCTCTCCACAGTAAGAGCATCCATCTCCTCAACACAAAACCACTAAAAACCTCTTCTTACTCAACAAATGGCCCTTTGCTTATCTTTGCAATAATACACACGCTGACAAAAACCCACTCAAGTAAAATCGCATTTAGATGGGGCATTCTTCCTGGCTTCCACTTTAACACAGGGGATTTGTTAAATAATTAGATTCTACAGCAGCACAGTCCAAAAGAATTTACTGTGAAAGGGGAATCATGCCTTCGGTACCTTCTACCAACCAATGCGCCATTTCCCTTCCTCCCTCCCACAGCCCCCCAGCTCCCCAGGTTCACATGCCAGGCCGCACTCTTGTTCACATCTAACGTCAACCAATCCCAGCCACAGCAACAGCTCCACCAGGGGGAGCTGCAGTTTAGAAGCGGATTGAACTTCAGTCACCCAGATTTTAAGGTCTACATGCCAAGCCCTGAGGCTAAGGTAAATGAAATCTATTCCCAGCTTCCCAAGAGCACAAAGCTAGGATAGGAAACATAAAAATCATTACAGGACAGTCATTACTTATGAATGTGAAAACAAGTAATGGACAAGGAACAAAATGAAGAAAGGAGTCAAAACGAAACACAACCTGGGGACAGAGTGGGAAGGAAGGATGGCTCCACAGAGTGACATTTCAGTTGGGTCTAGATGAACAGACAGGAGTCATGAGGCAGAGAAACTGGAAGCCTGTGGAGGTCACTCTGAGGGGAGGGCAGTTGATAAGCAAAAGGGTGAAGACACAGCACGGTGGAGCCCCACTTCAGTAAGACCCAAAGTGAGCTGCTGTTCTGGAACACCTGACCTCAGAAGGGCTTCACCACACAAAGAAGGTCCCCCTGTGTCCCCGAAGTCCCCTCAGAATGGCAGGCACAACACACATGGCACTCACAATGAATGCAGGTGGCCCACAGAGCAGCATGGTACATTTAGCAGTTACATATTTTAATACATACAGGGCAAAAGTCACCAGGTGGGACACATACATCTGAGGCTGGGGAAATCTTCAGGAGGTCACTGCAGGGTTTACACAGGGGAAGCCCATGATGTGAACTGGGCTTCACGAAGACCCTCTGACTTACAATCTGGCAGGGCTGGGGCAAAGGAAACTAGAAGCAGGGGAGCCAGCTGGGAGACAATGCAAGCAGTGCAAGAAAACAAAATGATAAGTCCCTATGCAGGGGCCCTGACAGCTGCCAGGGACCACGAGGGCCAGACACCGAGGAGGTAGCAATGATGGCACTTGGTACCAGCTGGATATGGGTAGCAGAGAGGATACAAGACGACCCCAATTTTGAGACTGACCCAAAGAGGTTTGGCAAATCCAAGAGCAGGAGACACGAGGCTGGAGTCAGAAACAGGTAGGGGACCTAGGCTGGGACTTGATAATCTTAAGGAAGAATGTCCAGACAGACAGAAACTCAAGCTTCACCAAAAGGACATCTCCTGAGCCTTACCGTCCAGGCCATTTTCCTGGGACTACTGGGCTCACTTTGCTTTTTCTGGGGCGTGGAGAAGGAAGGAGAGCAGAAAACAGGGATTAGCCATTCTAATAGTTGCCAAAGACTGACCATATCCTCTACTTTCAAAATACACTGCAAGGGGACTGCATGCCGAGACTCATGGCACCAGCTCCTTTAATTGATCAGCAAACACTGACCAGAAACATGCCTGTGTTCTGGAGCCAGGATTCAGCAGCAAACAGGAAAGTGAGTGATGGCTGCCCTCCTGGAGCTTACATGGGGAAAGATAGACAATAAGCACATTATACAGAGAACTATAAAGCAGCCCATAAAAAAGAGAATAAAGGGATGTTCCTTTACACCCAGTAGTTAGACTTCCATCTAAGAAGGTGTCACTAAACCAAAGGCCTGAAATATGGGAGAGTGAGATGTACGGTTACCTGGGAAAGAACACTGCAGACAGAGGGAAGAGAGGACAGAGGGTCCCATGCAGGAGGGAACCCAGCATATTCACTGAGCAGCGACGAGGCCAGCATGGCTGGAGCACGGGCTCCGTGCTGGGCCGTAATACCACACTAAGGACTTGGGCTTTTACTCTGAGTGAGACGGGAAACCAACAACAGATTCAGCACAGAAATGACTTACATTTAAATAGGATCCCTCTGTCTGCTCTGTTGAGAACAGACTGGTAGGAGCAAGGAGATGAGAGGGAAGGTAACTGCAACCATCCCGGGAAGGGAGGAGAAGAGGATGGACAGGGAGCTGGTTTCCACCAGCTACTATGAGGTACAAGGCAGATTTGCTGATAGTCACTATTTTTGACCTAATGAATAAGAAGTAGACTGGTAGGTTTTAGAAACACTTAAAAAGGACTTTCAGAGTAAACCTCAGTTTCACAGGTGACAAGAACATCCAGAATTCTTACTACTTAAGCAAACTTATTATTCAAAGGGAACCATATAAGCATTTTCAGTATCAGAGCAATCATCTGTGCATCAATTTCAATTTTTTCTTAAATATTTACTGACTGGGTAACTACTTGTCTATGCATAGACTATATCCAGGCAAATACTCAAAGAGAACGGTAACAGCCTCTGCAGAAAGCACATGGAGGACAGAGGCTTGCTTTTTACTACACACCCAATCATACTTTTTAGTTGTATTTTTAAACAGTGTGCATGTAGCATCTATTAAAATAAACACGACATCAATGTTAAGATTAAGCGAAATACTTATTGAGGGTCTAGCAGATGCCAAAAAGCCTAAAATGCACTAGATACAAGGCCAAGACATTCCTTTTCCTCAAAGAGTAGAGAAGGCATTTAAATCACACAGGAATCTTCCAGAGAAACTGAGACCTGAGTTGACTTTGAAAGAACCAAAAGAATTTAGCTTAGTAAGGAGGAGTGAACTGTATGTTTCAGGGAGCCAGGTTCTTTACTGCAGAGGACAAGGGAATGGATGGGTGTCAGAAGAAAACAAGGTTAATGCCCAGTAGGCCTGTGGTAGGTTGTTCACAACAATTTGATCTCAACTACACATTCCTACCGTTGCCACGTACTCTTCGGCACTGCTGTGTAGCAGAAGGGTGCATCCCGCGTCCCACCCACCATCAGGCTTGGACACATGCCTTGTTGTGGCTGGTGGAGCGCGAGTGGAGACCTGAGCAGCAGCTCTGCATGGCAGGCTTGGTCTCAGTTCTGTACTGGGCCACAAGAACAGCAATCCTCAGAGAGGAGTTGGTCCTTCAGCTCCAGACCTGGAATAAGTACTCAGAACAAGGCCACCGCCAAATTTGCCTAAGGTGGAAAACAACTGAGAAATTAATGCTGGTGGTTGAAATCACTGAGATGTGGAGGCTGTTTGTTACTGCAGCAAAACAGACACAAGGTTCTTGACAGAGAACCATTTCATGACAGTGGTTGCAGCAAACGGCTGTCACCAGAGCAGCACCCAGACCTGAGCAGGGAGTTGGCTCCTGGCAGAGAATCACTGGGGATCACCTGCCTGAGCCAGAGCCTCCCTACGGCAGGGAGGAGTCACTCAAGGTTCAGTCCGTCCTGCGTCACAGGTCCATACCAAAACCACTTCTTGAATGAATATTCTGAATGAATCAAGAAGATGTGCATGAAGAGAAGCTGCCTCGTGATTTCTAGAACACCGGACTCAGCATTGGGGGCATCAGGCCCAGCTCTCAGTTCTGCCGCTGTGGGAAATGAAAACTCTGCACCTTCAGGACACATGTTCATTGGCATGACTCAGTTAACTGAATCTTTTACTTCTTTTCATCCCTAAGAAGTACTCTGTTGTTTCCGTGGTAACCTAGTCTCCAGTGTTGCTACCTACTTGATTATAGTATTTAAAGTAATTGGTTTAAATTGTTCATTCACTCTGATCCACTTTGGGGAATCTACTCCTAAAGAGAAAGCTTTTCACAGAAAAATGTTCACAGCAGCATTATTTATATTTAAAAGTGGAGAAGTTAAATATGCCATAAAAAGAGTGTTTAAGTAACTATGATACAGCAATTCAGATTATGAAGTGCCATTTAAAATTGTTTTTATCAGTAACAAGAAAGTGTCCAAAAGATAAAACAGTAAGTAAAAAAGCAGGATATAAAATAGCATGTATACCGATTAGAAATGAATGAAAAAAAAAACCTAAACCCAAGGGAAAACATGGCAAAGGAAATACACTAAAAAGTAACAATGGTGAGAAGATGGACTTTCTTCCGTTACTTTTCTGTATGTAGTACTTTTATAATGAGAAGAAAATTTCTAAAAAGGCCTTCCAAAAAAAGGAAAAAAATATTTCCTTTTATTCCTTTTACTAACATTTATTTCATTGTATTTATAACATAACGTCATAAGACATCAAATGCTGGTCTCTCTCAAGTCTCAGACCTGCTGCTGGAAATTAATCAGACTTGAGCAGAGCATCCACCATGTGTCCTGTGCAGTGAGGGGAACACAGGCAGAGGAGGCACGCTCTATGGCGGGCTGCAAGCTTCCACCCAAGCGCGGCTGTTCATGTCTCCTTTTCCAAAACTTGATTTACTCATGAGTAAAATGAGAATGATAAAAATACTACTTCCCTTCCAAAATTGTTGTGAGCATGAATAAGATAATGAATAAAATGCCACATGTCATTAAGATGATACCAAACAGAACGTAAAATACTAAAGATAACATTTCTAATTTAAACCCATGGCATTTTCTTCCACAACTGGGATTTCTGGTAAAACCCACTGTTTAACATGCCCTATTTGAAGCAGAATCTTAGGGCCAAGTCCTATAGGTATGAGTTCCCTGGAGCAATACCCCTTGGCATGTGGGTAAGGGCATATGGCTTGCAGAGAACTCTCCCAGATTTCTCAACCAGTGCTGCCATCTGACAAGTTCAAAGGGCTGGAAGAGGGAGACTTGGGGAAACAAAGAGCTGGGGAAGGCCTCAGCCAAGTCCATGACCTGACCAGGATTATCAAGCCAGTCAACAGCTAAATTGGGACACAAATCTGAGTCCCACATAGACAAGCTGGAATTTTCTTTACGTAGGAGCTCTGTGGATTTTCACACACATTCAATTTTTGTGCAGACTTTTTTGTACAAACTTTTCTAACTTAAACAGCAGTGTTTCCAGGGTCACCAAGTTGGGGGTGGGGCTCAGACTCCTAGGTTTTGGATCTCACCTTGTCATTAGCTTGGGGAGGAATAGGAAAATAGCCAGACCTCTCTAGACCTAAGTTTCTCATTTGAAAGTGAGCAACTCTGACTTACTCAGTAAGGTCCAGACACTACAATTCTAGTCTAAATGTAGCAATGGGATTCTGTCTCATTAAAGATTTTTATTTTAAATCAACAGGTTTGAGGTGCAGATTTATTTGCATAACCAAAATGTAAGAATTGAACTGTAGGCATACCTACTGGCAAGTTAGGAGAAAAAATATGAGTTTCCCACTGAGCAATGTGCAAATCATGGGCTTCCTTTCATATATTACTATAGAGCCGTCAGATGGCAAAAAAAATCCACCATGTTTTTGGCTCAATCTTCTTTTTTTTTCAACCTCTCTCTGAACTATACACTCTACTATTTTGAAGGGCTGACATTTTCCAGAGTAAGAGAGAAAAAATAGATAATGCAAAAACAGAGTATTTTAAAAAGAAAATGTTATTCACCCATTGAGTTGGGAAACTGATTTTCTCAACAGAAAATGACTTTAAATTATTTGAATATTAATATACTATCGCCTTACATATTAAAACTTGGGAAAAGTACATTAATGATTAATTCTAAAGCCTTCACTTGAAGGAGCTAGTTCCTGAAAATTCTGAAACTTTAAGCTACATTGCTTATTAGAGTCATAGAATGCTAAGGCTTCCCTATGAAACACAGATCTGCCTATAAATAAATAGGCCATTGGTTTGGTCCCTAATTCAGGAGTGCAAGCTGAAAACATAGGCAGTCATGCCATCTCAAGAGATGAATGCTAGTTAGTGTTTACACATCCATCACCACCCTGCCCATCTTAAGAGTGGAGAATTAAGAAACCTAAATAATTCGCTGTAGTGCCAAACAAAAATAAGGACGTTGCAAAGTGAACACAGGTGTTCTTAACCCCTGGGGGTCACCTGAAAGATGGCAGAGGGTGTAGCAGATGCTTTTGAAATTACACCGCACTCCTTCCGCCAGGTCAGAGTGCAGCTGCTGCCCTGTGGATGACTTCAGGCACTGACAGGGTCCAAGCTCAGGTGCATAGGGTACAGCTCTCAGGGGCTGTGGAAACTCAGCTCCCACTACACCACAATTCCACACCTTTATTGGCTTTTCCTCCCTTCCTGCCTACCTCTCCCCTTGACCTCACTTCTGCTTCCTGGGATTGCACCTAAAATCGTAGCCCAATCAACCACTCCAAGCCAGGTGCTTGCCTCGGGCCCCAATCAAAAATAGGAAGAGTTCCAGGCAGAACTTAGAAGAGGGGCAGTCACCGTACATTGTCAAAATAAAGAGAAAGCAAGTAACTCTGAGATAACTCAGAGTCTGACCACAAACATCCATGTGAACAAAGCAAAGGTTGACATGGGACAGCAACTTCACATTCTCCTGGTTTTGCGGATTAAATCTGTCCAGGGCCCCCAGAACTGGGCCATTCTCCCAGACTCAAATATCCAACTGAAAGCAAAGGCTTGGGCACACTTGCTGCAGGAGCTTATAATTCCCTATTACTCTTTAAGAAACTCACAGATCTAAAAGCAAGGCTGTGCATAAACCAAGCAAATAAATGGGATTAGAGAGCCCAAGGAAGTGAGACTCCCTCCTTCAAGTCGTTCCAGACCTGGCCTCTGAAATTCACTGCACTCTTTGGCAGCAGCCTTTAAAGTCTCCCCATAAAAGGAGGTCTTGGTGAATGGGTGCTTAGATTTGTGCTCATATGAGCACAGAGAACAAAGCTCCACCTGGGTGTGGACTACGGGGCAGGGATGAATTCAGAGCAGAGACGTGAGCTCCCCGCAGGCAGATGAATGCACAAAGGTTGGCCAACAGACCTTCTGGTGGCTGGCACTGTCCAGAAGGGAAGGGCAAACCGAGTGCTCAGGCAGCGTGACCAGAAAGGCAGAAAAGGAGAGACATGAGCGATATTTAAATCACAGAAGTGTCTGCTGAGTGAGGGGGGTGACTACAGAGAGAGAGGCTGGCATGGACAACTACATCTGAACAGCATTCCAGGTCATGTGTGGGCACAAAGTAGGGGCCAAGACAGTTCATGTTACCAGTCCCACCCTAAACATATCCATCTGGAAACCAAACTCTCAGGCCCACAGACAGGTGAGGGAGTGACAGGAAGTACGCCTTGTCATAGTTCACCAAACTGCCGGGCTACCACCTTAGGAAGGGAGGAAGGCAGGGACTATTTTAACAAGACAATCTGCCAGTCTGCACTGGGTATTTCCACACATTCTCTCAAAGAATCAAACCGATGTCCTAAAAATGACTCGTATCAATCCGCTGATTTAGAATGTGAACACCTCTAATAAGGAATCATCACGCACGATGTCTGCGAAATCCATCATAATGCTCTGGTTATTGGTAGTAACAGTGGAAGCGCTGGTCAACCTTCATTCTGAGGCAGGAGACAGCAGCATTAAAACGTGGGCTCTGGACCCAGCGTGCTGCCTCACTATGAGCTCAGGAGAGCCACAGAACCCCTCTGCCACAGTTTCGCAGTGGGGGTGGCAGTAGGAACACTGGGAGTTAATTCATGTACACAGAATGTTAGCACAGTGTCTGACATATTAAAAAAAAAAACAAGTGAGCTATTCACATGCTGCACAAAATTTAAGTGATCCAAATACACAAACCTCTCATTCTTTTGGACCACCTCCCACCTTCCTGTGCCAGGGGCCTTTGAAGTCCAATATGCCTCATCAGCAGCCTCCCATTACTTCCCTGTGGCCCAGCAAGAACAGGTGGTAAACTATTTAAATGAGATTCAAACAGGCATGTCCACCCAAAGCCACAGGCAAAGGGACCATGACAGGTAAACCTCTTGGTCCCCAATCTGGCAGCTCATTGGAACCATCCATGGGGCCCTCAGGGAGGTCAGACTACTGGGCCCCACCTTGCAGTTCTGATCCTACAGTCTGCAGGAGGGCCCAGGCGGTGGTGAGTTGTTAGCTGTGTTTTGTTTTGTTTTGATTTTTACAAAGCTCTTTATAAAGTTTTATGAAGCAAGAAGCATGGGAACTTTAATCCTAAGACAGAGGTATGGCTGTAAATCAGTGCTTCTCACCCAGGGTGGTTTTGCCCCCATCCCTGCTGGGAGACAAGGAGAAATTCAGCAATGGCTGCAGACATTTTCTAGTATTACAACTTTGGAGGAATGCTACTGGCCTCTAGCGTAGAGCCCAGGGCTGCTGATAAGCACCCACGAAGAATTATCTGGTCCAAAATGCCAACAATGCCAGTGCCATCAAAATGTCAGTCCTGCTCTCAGGCATCTCTAGGGTATGTTTTTCTCTTCATGGATATCAGCTTCCCAAGTTCATTAACTAGAGCCAATTATCAGGCCCAAGAGGATCAAATGGGTAACACATTTGGACAAATGAATGGGCATTAGTTTTGAAAAAGCAGTGATGAGCTCACAGAAAAAGCTCTCCATAACCTCTGTGCACAAATTATGAATGCAGACATCATTTAAGAGGAGCATACCAATAATCCTGATGCTGGAGACCATCAGACAGAGCTGCTCCTTTTGGCCAGTGAGTGTCGGCTTCACTTGCCGACACCTACTGAACGGACTTTGCCCACGCCATCCCAGAGACTCCTCAGAACTGTCCTATATGCCGGGTATTATCATCCACTTCGAGCAGCTAAGGAAACCAAGGTTCGAAGGGTTTAAGGAGCATGTTCAAGACTGCCCTGCATCACCAGAAGCCATGCTCTGGCCACCCGGCAGCCTGCTTCTCAACTCAGTCTGCCTCTGTTTCTCCAGAGCATGATCTTATTATGCCTTATTCCACAGCCCCTACCCTAGATCCGTGGAAAATTTCTAGAGGGTGGTAGGCACAGACTCTGGGGTCTCCATAAGCTCCACTGATGACTCCTGAGCACTTGAGGTCTGAGAACCAGCTGCTGTTCTTCGATGGGCATAGTTTGTCCAAGCATTTAGTGAGGCCTACTACTGGGGGCTTCTTGCCCACAGAGGGCGGACACTGGCTATGCTGCATAAAGACCACTACCCAATTCCCCCACAAGAGAAATAACCAAAACGCTGGCTCACATAATCAGAGAGAAGGAAAGAATTTTTAAATTTGAAACCCTATGCAGGTAGTTTCTAAACCATTTTGGCACCAGCAGTGTTCAAAGTGCCATCATGCGAGGCCTTGGTGGACACATAGATTAGATAATTTGCTCCCCAGAAGTCCCACAATCAAAAATTATGAGAGTATGTTTGTAAATAACCAACTGTGCCTGTGTTGGGGGCCTCAGATCTAGCAGCGACTTTATCAACCATAGCCTTTATTTGCTAACAGAGACAATCTTGTAGGGACAGGTTGCCAGCCACATGGGGTGAATGATTATGGGAACAACAAAGAAAAAAGTCATTTATTATTCCCACCATAATTACTTTACTGGCTCATCTAAGGCCGATTACAATT
This sequence comes from Manis javanica, assembly GCF_040802235.1. Classification (NCBI taxonomy): domain Eukaryota; kingdom Metazoa; phylum Chordata; class Mammalia; order Pholidota; family Manidae; genus Manis; species Manis javanica. The sequence continues at coordinate 104,213,558 of NC_133162.1, forward strand.
TTTCCTTCTATTACAAGTACCCCATTTTGTCTGCCCAATGATTTTGAATTAAAGTAACCTGCCATGGCTTTTTTTTAAACAAAGGGAAAAGAACGATCAAATTCCATACATGTTGAAAGAAGATGCCGTGTGGCTCTTAGCAGCCCCTACAATGTTCATTCCCTTCCTAATTACCAGCCCATTGACTTCCTGACAGATGGGGAAGAATGACACCACCCTGAGCAGAACTTATACAATGAGGCCCTCATTAATCACAACTCAACATTCAATCTGCACCATTAATGCCAGAGGTGGTTCAACCAAAGTAGAGAATCGGGGTCTTGTGGGTAAGGCCTGATGCGTGTGTACACAGTAATTTTACTAACCATTAACATGCTTTGTGTAAAACAGTCTTCCAATTCAAAACCATGAAAGAGAAAGGCAATTTGCACCCCTCACTGAAGAAACAGCTTGTCAGTGGGTGTGTAGGTGGGGGCGAGAGTGTGTGCTATCACTGAACCACTATTCTATCACAGAATAAAAACATCACCAGCCACTCAATTAAGAGAATTATTCATGGGCCTGTTAAAAGGTCACATGCCAAAAACTTCACTTAACAGCAAGGATCCAAGGTGTGGCATTCAATTTTCTTTTTTTAAGTCAGACATGACTAGAAATGAGAACAGGCAAAATTTCACTTAGAAATAAAGCTAGTACTGATGTTCAAAACCCATTATTGAGAAAATGATGAGGGCACTTCTATACCCCCCCACCCAACAGTCCCACCTTCTCAGGCATCTGCTGTCTCCCCACCATCCAGACACCTTCCTCTGCCTCAGGCAAAGGAGCTAATATTTAATTCATCTTGGCATGAATTACTCTGGTTATTGCGTGGCCTCTTCCAGGCACTTAGGATCTGTATGGAGAAATGAGCTTTCTCCTGTTCAAAGCATTAAAGGTTTCATTAAACAGAAAAACGTGAAGAAGTGGGGAGAAGTCCTGGAGTCAAGCCCAGTAAGCCATGTTTCTCCCAGGGGAGATATGTTACCCTCACCCCCACCACCACCACCACCCCTGGGAAACATTTGGACTGTACGTACAGCCAGATGGTGGGTATAAGTAGTATCTAGTGGGCAGATGCCACAGTGGCTGCTGAACATTCTATAGTGCACAGGAGAGCCCCACAGCAAAGAATTATCTGACTCAAAATGTCAATAGCGCTGAGGTTGAGATAGCCCATTCTACTCCACCATTTAGAGCCTCGTAACCTAAAGTGTGGCTCAGACCTACAGCATAGACACACCAACTAGGAGCTCATTAAAATACAAGTCCTTCCCAGACGTGTTGAATCAGGATCTGCATTTTAACCTCCCACAGTGATTTGTAAACACATTAAAATTTGAGACACCCTTGCTTAGATCCATGGTTCTTAAAGTTGGCTGCTCGCTAATCTCCTGTGTAGCTTGATGCTTGGGTCCCACGCTCAAACATCTAGGTGTAACTGGTGTGGGAGAGTCCTGGGCACCAAAGGGTGCCTAAAGCTCCTCAGATGATCCTAATGTGTAACCACGGTCCTCAAGTATGTTAAATCAATGCTACTCAGAGTGCGATCCTCAAACCAGCAGCCTCAGCAGAGCCTGGGAATTTGTTAGGAACACAAATCCTCAGCTTGATTCCATCCCTTCTGAGCAGACTGGAGTGTGACCTGACAAGTCCTCAGGGGATTCTGGGCCACAGTCTGGGCGGCACTGCAGTAAATCAGACAGCCCCCAACCACCTCACAGTTCAAGGTCATGTGGAATTATAGTTGACCCCTGAACCACACAAGGATTAAGAGCACCAATCCCCCTGCACAGTCGAAATCCATGTTTAACCTTTGACTTCCCAAAAACTTAATAGCCCACTGTTGACTGGAAGCCTTACCAACAACATAAATAGTCAATTAACAGATATTTTGAATGGTGTATGTTTATATACCGTATTCTTACGATAGGGTAAGCTAAAAAAAAGAAAATGTTATTAAGAAAATCATAAGGAACAGAAAGTACATTTACAGTACTGTACTGTATTTATCAATACCGTAAATTTATGTCATCTACTTACAAGATAAATCACCTATCAGAACCTACATCAATATTGTCTTAGATGATACAAAACACTCTAGATGTCACATGTGTTACTAAAACTAGATGTCAAAGCTGAAAAGGTAAAAAAGAAATTCATATTTAGTTACGCACATAATAATTTGTGCACTAAAAAGCCACAGCTATGGCTGCTTTATTGTAGCATAGTGTGATCAATACAATTGCTTCACAAGAAGCTAGCCTGTGCACTAATGAGTGAATCATTATAAAATTTTTACAGCATGCAGTATTACAGTCATAATCATAATACAGCATTGGAAACATTACTTTTTTAAAAAACCACTTACCTGTGAAGATAGGCAGATAAGCAGTTTCTCTAATTATGAGAGGTTTACTGTAACAATACTGCAATTCTTTGAAAGCAAAGCCATACAACAGTAAGAAAAGTAAGACTATTAATTTTATGTTAAATATTACTCACCTTACACCTATGTAAAGATCAGCTATCCACTTCCATATAAATCTTACACAAGAAGTTTTACACCATGACTACTTAGGTGATGGTGCCACAAAAATATCTCACATGGTTCCTGCTGTACAGTTATTAGATTTTCCCACACTCACACACATATGCACTACATATGAGTTTATTAACTGCATGACATGATGATCATTCACTATTCATTAAGTGGAAGTGGGTGATGATAAAGGCCTTCATCCTTGTCGTCTTCACGCTGAGCAGGCTGGGCGGGAGGAGGAGGAGGTGGGCTGGTCTGGCTGTGTCAGGGGTGGTGGAGGTAGAAGATGGAGGAGGTGGAAGGGGAGGCAGGAGATGCAGGAATGCTCGGGGGACTATGGAAATACATCGTAATTTCTGTTTTTGCTTTTTCATTCCTCTAAAAACATTTCTATATGGTACCAATCCTTCTTCCTTGGTTTGCTTTGGTTTCAGTATCTGTCTCATGGAAGGGACCATGTTGTAAAAGAAGTCAAAAGCAGCCTGAAGAGCTGGAACCCTCTGCCAGACTGTCTGATGTCAATTTGCTTTCCGGCACTGCTGCTTCTGCATCTCCTTCCTCGTTGTCCAGCGCTGGTTGGAAGCCCTCATCTCTTGTCAAGTCATCTTCTATGGGTTCCTCTGCTCTGGTCTCTTTGCTCCAAGATTCATATCTTGAAATCCTTCCCCTCCTTTTTTGCCATACCCACAACCTCTCTCATGATTTCCTTGATTGGCTCTGTCATAAATCCTGTGAAGTCATGCACAACACCTGGGACAGTTTTCTCAGCAGGAATTTATGGCTCGGGGCTTGATGGCTCTCACGGCTTTTTCTGTAACCATGATGGAACCTTCAAGTGTAACCCTACCAGACTTTCATGGGGCTCTATTGGGGGTCTCCTCCATAATGTGACAATCCTTTCCATAGAGTGCTGTGTGTAGTCAACCTTAAAGGTCCTTATGATCCCCTGATCTTGAGGCTGAATTAGAGACACTGTGTCTAGAAGCAAGCAGATACCGACGCCTTTGGAGATGAACCCATGGAGTTCTGGGTGGCCAGGAGCACCGTCCAATATCCATAGAACTTTAAAAGTCAGTCCTCTACTGGCAAGGTACTTCCTGAGTTCAGGGGCAAACATCCATGGAAACAAGCCAGGAAAAGGGTTCTCCTTGATGAGGCTTTCTTGCTGTACAACCAAAAGACTGGCAGCTGGTGTTTATCTTTTCCCTTCAAGGCTCAGGGTAGCAGCTTTGTAGATAAGGGCAGTCCTGATCATAAACCTGACTGCATTTGTACAAAAGAGCAGAGCTAGCCTATCTCTTCCTATCTTTAATCCTAGTGGAAACTGCTCTTCCTTACTAATAAATATGTCCTTGTTGCATTTTTTTCTAGAATACGGTATGTTTGTCTGCATTAAGAACCCATTCAGGCACATATCCTTTCTCCTCCGTGATTTTCTTAAAGGCATCTGGGAGCTCCTCTGTTACTTTTTGATCAGCAGAAGCTGCTTCTCCTGTTATCCTGATGTTTTTTAAGCCAACCCTCTTTCTAAATTATCAAACCATCCTTTGCTAGCATTGAATTCTCCAGCTTCAGATCCTACACCTTCCTCTCACTTTAAGTTAAGGTACACTAACTTTGCTTTTTCTGGAATCATGTTGGAGTCCATGATGCCTTTCTTATAGCAACCTTGCACTCACATAGGAGCTGTACTTTCAAGGAGATAAAAAGATATTTCACAAAAAGTATGAGGGTTTTATACCTGCCAGCACGGCTGTAGCAACAGCTTCATAAATTCCCTTTTTTTGCACCATGGTACTTATACTGGATTTGTTCATCTTGAAACAGTGGGCAACCACAGCTGCAGACCACAGTCTTTAGTACATATTAAGCAGTTTGACAACTTCTTGTAATGTCGTTATTTTTCTCTGCTTCTTGGGAGCCTTTCTGTAGCACTAGTGGCACTTTGTATGGGTCATGAGCTGTTATTCAAGGTTTGCAGTATTACACTAAACATGATGAAAAATACACCAGAACCACGACAGGTCACTTTTTACTGTGATATGTTACTGCAGAGACTGCTCAGGTAGAGATTATGAATGTCACCTTAAGTAGATTCTTGCAATGCTTGAATCTACTTAAGCCATGTAGCAATACTACATGGCTACAATATTATCACAACAGTATTACTACAGTTAATTTTATGCAATTATTGATATATTTTTACTATAGTTGACACACAATATTATACTGGCTTTAAGTATACAACATAGTGATTCAACAGTTATCTACATAAAATGCTCACCCCCACTAGTATAGTTACTGTCTGTCAGCACAGGAAGATCTCACAGAACTGACTGTATTCTCTAGGCTGCACTACCATGCCTGTGACTATATATACTACAACTGAAATTTTGTGCCTCTTTATCCCCTTCACCTATTTCATTCACTCACCCCAACCCCTCTTCCATCATAACCACCAGTCATTTCTGTGTCTATGAGTCTGTTGCTGTTTTGTTCATTTTGTTTTGTTTTTAGATTCCACATACAAGTGGTATATATGGAAATATTATGGCATTTATCCTTCTCTACCTGGGTTATATCATTTAGCATAATATCCTCTAAACCCATCCATCTTGTGGCATATAGCAGGGTTTCTTTCTTTTTTACAGCTGAAGAATATTCAATTGTGTGTATGTACCACATCTTCTTTATCCACTCATTAATTGAGGGACACATTGTTTGCTTTTATATTTTGGCTACTGTAAATAATGTGGCAATAAACATTGGGTGCACCCCCTTTTCAATAAAGGATTGTATTCTTTGGGTAAATTCCTAGAAGTGGAATTACTGGGTGGTATGGCATTTCTATTTTCAGTTTTCTGAGGACCCTTCACACTGCTCCCCACAGAGGCTATGCAGTCATGACTCAACACTGCATCTTTACAATTTTGTGTTTCTCTAGAATTGTGAATAGCACAATGTACTATTTGTGTTGTGTTGTTTAGGTTCTGGTAATTTTTAACTTTTTATAAAAGACTTGTATTTGGTAGTAAATGATAAAAATAGGCTAGTATCTACATGTATTTTATGCATTCTGACATATCTTTTTCTTAATTTCTTCACTATTCTTGGGCTATGCAGTTCATCTGTGAGTTTTTCAAACTCACAAATCTCCAAAAAAATTTTCCAATATATTTATTGGGAAAAAAATTGTGTATAAGTGGACCCACACAGTTCAACCCATGTTGTGCAAAGGTCAAGTGTATCATTGTATTCTTCCACATGATACAAAATCAGTAACTGGACAACATTGTGAAGGCCCGGGAGGTGCTGTAGGGGAGGTATGGACAATGGAATGGATGGTCTGCTTTTTAGACTGACCTCTGGGTAAAGGTGCGAGTATACAATTTGGAACCACTCAAGGGAACTTTCACCTCCCAGTTTGTATTTGCAGAAAGACCCACTGAAACCGAGCCTGCTCCTCGTGTCCTAGCCCCTCACCTGAGAGCAAGGTGGGCGCCACTTGCAAACCGCTGCAGAACCCACACCTGCAGAACCCAGACCAGGTTGGACTTCATGGAACATGGCCAACTAATCAATCTACCAAACCTGTGGGGTAGATGGGGTCCAGAAAAGCTTCCCAGAGGAGGGTCTGTCTTTCAGGGCAGTAAGGTTAAGGGAAGCACAGTGAGGCAACAAGAAGGCAGGATGCTGCAGGCATTTATACTGCACAACAAATTCATCCACCAGCCTACAGCAAGGGGTTCCTGCAGAGAATAAGCTAGAGAGATGGTTTGAGCCACACCACAGGTATACCCAGGTGTAAGTACTTCTGGTACCAACCACAGTGCTGGGCATACACATTTCACAGATGTTTCAAAGCGACATTTGCTCAGCCTACAATAGGTTAAAAAAACCATTTTACTCTGTGTTTAACACTATCTTTTCTGAAGCCAATAAGGAGGAAGAAAGATCTCCTTTCCCCAGCTTAATGAACAAAAAGGGAAGCAACACTTCAGGAGGCAGTTAGCATGACGATAGTATTTTTTAAAACCACCCAAGACTTGTAAAATATTTTAAGTAAAATAGTCATCTGCATCAAAAATCTCTCAAGAAGGAGCTGAAATAAATTCCATGCTGAAAAAATCACCTGCCTGACATGAGCCTTGATGGGATTAATAAAGTCATTGTATGTAGGTTAGCTACTTCTAAATCGGAGTCAACACTACTTCAGACCCAGCAGTGAAACAGCTCAGCAATGCAGTGAGCTAACAGGTCCTTTAGGAAATCAGTTTCAAACATTACCATTTCTAAAGTTCTATGTCTGGCTTTGCCCTGATTGGGCCATTAAAATCTATTTTAAGAAGGACTTGGTAAACACTCATCCTCCAAGCCTTGTCTTTTACCAACCAACCCCAATCAAATTTTCACTGGGAAAACCTAATAATAAAAACTTATATAAAATACCACTGCAAGACAGCAAGGTCCAGTATGTGCTGGCGAAGACAGATGAACAGATGAGGCCTCCCACCATTCATGGTCTAAGCGTCGGCCCTGAACTAAGTCCTTATAAAAACAGCTCACCTTAGAACAAAATGGGGGCAAATAATGAGTTTTTCCATTAAGTATATTTCCTGCATTCCTCATAGCCTTTCCAACCACAGACTATTTTTCAGATAGGACTACAGATTTTCCTTGATTTACAATAGGGTTACATCCCAATAAACCCATTGTACACGGAAAATATCATAAGTCAAAAAGGCATAGTACACCGAACCTACCAAACACATCATAGCTTAGCCCAGCCTACCTTACATGTGCTCAGAACACTTACATTAGCCTACAGTTGGGCAAAATCACCTGACACAAGGCCTTTTTTATATTAATGCATTCAACATTGCATATAATTTATGGGATACTATAGTGAAAATGAACATCAGAATAGCTGTATGGATACAGGATGGTTTTAAGTGTTTTGGCTGCTTACCCTCAAGACTGCGTGGTAGACCAGGCTGCCTTGCCCAGCAGTACAGGAGACGATCCTGCTGCCTTTCGCAAGCCCAGGGAATGCTCCAAATTCAGAATTTGAAATACAGTGTCTACTGAATGTGTATCACTTTTACACCCTGTAAAGTCAATAATTATTAAGTTGAACCATTGTAAGTCGGGGCCACTGTATTAGCTGTAACTAGGAACAAACCTTATCTTCTTGGTAATGAAGACATCACTGTCTCCCTTCCAGCCTCTTATTCTCACTTTCCATGGCTCCTCTACAAATCTCTACACATGCATGTGTTTCTACGTGTGTGTGCCTGTGTATGTGTATGTGTGTACATGGCACTATAGGGAGAGACAAGAGACAGGAAGAAAGGAGGGAGGAAGAAAAGAGAACTTAGTAAATTTGTAGAGAAACTTGAGAAAGAAGTAAAAAAATTTCAGAGAAATTACAGAAAATGCTCTAGAGGGAAATACAACAGATTCTTAACACTGGCAGGACACTTGCCAAAAGAAAGTCCCAAGGCCCCAGATCCTGCTATGACACAGCCTGAGGTTAGGGCGTGGAAGAGGGGAGCAGGTAAGGCAGGCAGTTTCTGCGGTATGAGGGCTTTATGGTTTCCAGAGCAGTATGTGGCAGTGAGGCCACCATCTCAGGGACTTCCCATTCCTGATCTTCAATGTCCTGGGCAAGGCTACTGGGGTCACCTCTCCTTACACTGGGAGTCATTCTGAACCTGGCTCCAACTATGAACATTAGCTGGGAAAATGTCAAGACTGAAAGGATGCCCATAAATAAATCATCAAGACAGGATGGGGGAAACTTGGATGAGGTGAGATTTAAGAAGAACATAAGAAAATACTCAATTTAATTAGTCAAAGTCACAATCAAAAGAACAGTACAAACATATATATTAAACACAGGTCCAAAATGGGCTGAGCCTTGGAAAACATCTTTTTGATATTAAAGGCAAAAAAGAAATCTTTTCAAGTGCCATCCAGAGCAAAATTCTCAGGGGAGTACAACCCAAGAAAAAAGGTCAAAGTTAAGACAAAGAAAATCCAGATTAGCACCACTTCCTCATTTCTTTCTCCTAGACCTCCAACCAGACAAGGTATAGAAAATATAACCCATTAAGAGGACAGAGAATACAAGGGGCACTTGAATAGATACCCCTGGTCACTCTAACAGCCCCAGGTCCCAAGCCCCATTATCCCAAACACTGAGAGACCATTCAATGTTATTGTGGAAAACCTGCTAGAAATCTTTGAAAAAGAACCAGGGCAAACAGGAAACAATTCTAAGTCTGGAAACAGGTCTCAGTATTTTTAAATAGATCTTAGAAAGGAAAGGTTGATAAAAGCTCTACTTCAAATTCTTTGATGACTTAATTCAACAGATTTATTATAAACATTCCAAAGTGAACAAGATTTTGTCCAACTAACCTTGGTTCACCATAAATAAATCCCCCTGGCCTAACTTCATTTCCTTTATAGATGACTTTACTGGCATAGTAAACCAGGATATTGCCTTGGTTTATATATTTTTATTTTATGAATGTATCTGTCAAGAGTTCACTAAGAACAAGACAGAGAAATAAGGGTAATTCAGTGAACTAAACTCTGGTTGAAAATTTGAAGTTAAACACTTCTTGAAAATTTTGGGATTAGTGAAAGATAATCACTTTGGAGTGAGGTCTCTGGGGTCACATCTTTTAAAAAAAAATCTAAAAGGCAACCAAAGTTATAATGGACGCCACTTTGCCTCTGTCAAAATTTTTAATGAAAATACCCAGGACTAGTTGGAATATAAATTGTCATAGTCTTCTAAGAAGACAATTTAGTAATATGTATCACACCTCTGACTAGAAGTTCCATTTCAAGGAATTTTCTTGCTAAAATAATGAGATACATGCAAGAATGGACAAGGTTCTTTGTTGCTGTGTTATAACAGAAAACAAAGTATTCAATGAAAGAGGAATGGTTAATAATGGTGCATCTAACCAACACTTAAAAGTGAAATACATCAGGATTTTTAATGTGGAGAAATGCCCACTCCAGCAACTTGGGGAGAAAGTAGGATGTACAACAAACACATAGTAGTCACTCAATTTGGCAAAAATGCACATAAACCTATACATGTGCATAAAAGAAAGAGATGGAAACAAAATTAACCATTTTCTCTGGTTGGTGGGATGAGGGGTGATTTTTATTTTTTTACCTTGAGATTTTTCAATTTGAAAATAATGAATATGTAATAATTAAAAATCATTAAACATTGGATTTGTTTTTTACAATAGGTTTTCAAAATCATAAAAAGAAAGTTACGAGTATCAGAGCAAGGGCTGAAGGGCCACCATCCAAGGTTGTGATAGAAATGCAGTAGGAAGGGTTTCTACACTGGAGCCCAAGGCCACTTCCAATCTGATGGCCAGTCCAGGCCTTCCTAGGAATATTATAATCATGCAGATTAGAAGCCCTACAGCCTCACTGAGTCCCAAACTGAAAGACATGCAGGGGCCAGAGGAGGGGCAGCACCTGGTCATCCCCCTTCAAGATCATCTTGGAAACATCCCCATTTCTTCAGATGCCTAAGAAACAAGTCATCCTTCACAGTGGATACCCTCTGATTCTCCTCTTTACAAGGCAGTTAGAGAAGGAAAAAGACTGATTTCCCAGTATGAAATGCACCCCAGCGAAATCCAAAAAGTCTTCCTCAATAAATCTACCCAAGTCATTTTTATTATTTAAGAAGAAAAGGACCTGAATTAAAGGTTTAAGTCTTTTTCTTTAACTCAATAACATATGCCTTCTTTGGAACTAAATCTAATAACCTGGGCTTCCCACTGGGGCTGGAGGGGGAATAAATCAAAATAACTATTTCTGGAAAGTAGCTAATGTACAAATATATTTTCTCTCACAATACAGTGTCCCAACCACAAGCACCCACACATGCGCATGCACCCTTCCTTTGAAATGAGCCAATATTACACAGCTTAGGACCCAAAGAGAAACTGATTTACACACTTTTCCACACTTCCTCTCCTATACTTTGATTCTTCCTGGTCTGCGTTCCAACAAATTTTACCAGTTTATACTACAGTCTGGTTTGTATGCAAAGGGGGAAGGTGGGTTTACATTTGTTCTGCTTTGTAAAAGACTATTGAAATGAGTACTTAGGTTACTATTCCAAACCAATCCAAAGAGTTTCTCATACAGGCACCCACCTCCCTGCTGGTGAAGAGAAAGAAAGGGGCAGTAGACAGAGGTTGACCATAGTGAGAAATACATGCAGAAAACTATTCTTAAGTCATTTCTTTCTCCCAAGACCTTTCATCAGCCAAATCTTCCTCCCTAAGCTCTTTTGCTTTTAATAGGATGTGATATTTGCAAAATGCAGATTCAATAATAAGGAAACATGTATTTGATCCGGAACATGTTTGCCACTGCCTCCAACAATCACATTTCTAGAAATACAGAATTGCAGGTGAATTATAGAAAGGGAAGACCCAGCTTTGTGTAGTCTATTGTTTGTAAGTCTGTCCCTGGCTTTACTTACTCATGATATTCAGGAAAGCAATCACATACAGATCTGCAGCTGTGCCCACATGGTGAAGGGCGCTTGGGGAATACTGCTGGCTTGATGTGCATGTAAAATAGGTGAGTTTCACATCCCCTGCATATGTTCCTCATTGTCCCATGCATTTGTGACTGCCAGCATTTCCAGTCACAGTGGCCAGCAGTGAACAACCAAGATCACAGATCAGTGGCAAACAACAGCTCACCATATTTGGAGAGTGACTGGTCTCCTGGGTAAGGCACACACTTACCAATGAACCAGCTTCCACCCTCATGCAGGATACAGGTTGAACTAGGATGCACTAAGGGATTTTTTAACTATTTTTAAATAGTTATCCTTTATTAAAGGAAAAAGTACCCAGTATTTCAAATATAGGGCCTAAAGGAATACACAAAGGTGTGAAGAGCTTTATGTGTGAATAGTAAATGGCATCAGAGCTCAAAACAGCAAAAGCTGGAAAAACTCACACTGTAAAGGCAAGTGTGGTACAGCTAAGAGAGTTTAACTCCATGAGCCATTAAAAAGAATGGGTTGGATACACGGATAGATTTTTAAATGTCCTCGGTTTTATAGGTCAAATAAAGCAGGTTCCAGAACATTATGTACAAAAAGGTCCTAATGTCATTTCTGCAAAGTCATGTGTGCATTTACATAGAAAATATTCTGGAAGCACACACATCAAACAGTTCACTGTTACTATCTTTTATGGGGCCAGGAGGCAAGAAGGAGGGTAAGTGGGGATGAGAGAAAACTTTCATTTTAAAAATGTTAATTTAAATGTATTTTTCTGCAAATAAGCACCACCATTACAATCAGTGAAATGAATACAAATATTTTCATTTTTAAAGAAACAACACAGGGCCTCACATATTTAAAGAGCAGCAGAATTCCCTTACGACAAACCACCTGAGCTCCCTGACATTAATTATGTAAGCAGATCTCTTGGCTCCCTGGCTTAATAACTTGCCTGTGGCTTCCCACTGCTCTTATAATCACAGCTCCTCCCAAGGGTCCCAGAGCCCTGGGCGCCTCCCAGCTTCACCTCGCCCGTGCTCCTCACTAACTGGGTCCAGCCGCAGGAACCAATTTTTCTGCCCCTCAAGCACACCAAGCTGGCTCCCACCTTCAGGCCTTTGCAGGCACCAACATGTCTATCCAGGAATGCTTTTTCTCCAGTCTCCTTCCCGCCACCTGAGGGATCAGTTCAGGGGCCTTCCTTAACACCTGACTTTAGAGGAAACCCCCTCACATCCCCTGCCCTCACCCTGGTTGGTGTTCTTCACCTCTCTCTGCAGTCACGTTATTGTCCATCTCCTCCCTGGGGTCCATGAGAGAAGCTAGGTTGTCTCTGATTTCCCTGTGCCTTGGAAAACCCCTGCCTGGCACATAGTAGGACTACTATAACTTGGTCAATAACTCATTGAATCAATGAATACAGGTGAGAGTCACATGTTAGAAAATGCATCTCCTGACAGGAATCTGATTGATACAACTGGACTTTTTCCAAACAAATTTTACTTTCTCACATATGAAACAAAAAGCACAAGAAATGGACTAAACACCTCTCTGACCAGAAACTGAACGCCGAGATCATCATCCACTACCCAGCAATGCAGCCCACATAGAGAATTCAAAGTAAAGGAGAGATTTAGATTCACTACTATTTAATGAAAGACCCTCAAGATTTACTTATCCATGCATCTCACTCCACTTGGGAAAGGCAGAGCAGAGTCTCTCTGTGACTGCCTTTCCTGAGCTCTCAATCCAAACAGCCAAACAAACGCTGAGGAGGAGCAGATATTTAGCCAGACTCAGTTTAACCAGAGCCCGCAAAACAGCTTGGTAAAAATAGGGGTACAGGTGGGTATTGGGATACAGGGGCCTAAATATGTCATTTCCCAAACTTCCACCTGTTCTCTCAGACAGGACTTGTCAACAGAGCCTTCACACCGCTACTATTTCCTAAGGGCCCTCAATTTCAGACCCCAACACATGCTTTATATTCTGGAAGAGCTGCACCTTTGTGAACCTGGTTCTCCCATGATCTCAGCCTCAGTCACCTTGGGAGACGCAGAGAATGTGAACTTTGACTGAAAAGCAGGTAAAGTCACTGTACTATTTGTTTTTACAACACTGACATTATCTTTCGCACAGGTTTTCTCTTTAAAACACACACACAGACACACACAGAAAGAGCAAAAGATTTCTTGGCTAGAAATTCCAAGAAATGAGTTTTGGTGGGTGCTAACACCCACACTAAATGATCCCTTTGTAACAACAAACAGAAGCAAATGGAGACACTCAGCCACCTTGCCTGTTCTTGCAGTCACCCCAGGAAAGCTACGGAGAGGCAGGGGTGTTAGCCTTTCCATTCAGAGCCTGAGGCACCTTTCTGCCCAAAAGTCCTCTCAGAGACCTTCCCCTCTAGTGGCCTGCATTTAAGAGTTCAAGTTAAGGGGAGAGGGGCCGATGGCGAGCTGCTCTATCAATGAGCATAAATTCTTGGTCATACAAGATGAGTAAGTTCTAGAGACTCCAACTCCGTGCCTGTGATACCAAAACAGTACTGTACATGCCAACGTTCATTAGGGTGGACCTCATGCTAAGTGGTCTTGAAACAACAAAATAAAAAATAGTTAAAGAATGTAAGTTTATTATTTTAACTGTATTTAAGAATGTATACATTTTATACATAAAATATTTCATATATTTATAGACTTATTTTGTATTTGTGTGTGGTATATACACACACACACACATACAGACCACTTCTCAACTATTCAATAGTTCTTCTCTTTTGACCCTTTTCCTGATACCTACAAGGCAGGTAAGACAACAGTTTTAATCTTAACAGATAAAGAAATGAAAGCAAAGGGTAGTTACATTATGTGTAGCAGAAATAGGCCTAAAACATGGACTTTTTGCCTCTCAAATTGGGAGAATGTCTTTTTGGGGGAGCACTGGGAATGTGAAAGGAGATCCGTCCACCAGCCCTTCCAGCTCTCAAAGCAGCTGTGAGACAGCCAGTGGGGGGTTTGGAGCTGTTCACAGCTGTTCTCTCCTGAGTGTACCCCACTTCTGCCCCATCTGCCTTCAGCACACAGTGACTCCATGGGCCCTCCCACCTGAGCAGGACATACACAGTGCTGCCCCAAAATGAAGAAAAGAAGACAACACCAGGAGTCCGGATTTGGTGCAAATCACCTGCATAAATCCCAGCTCCACAACTCTGGGCAGGTCGCCATCTTTCTAAGCCTCCATTCCCTCGCCTATCAAATTGGAATCCTGACACCTATATCTCATAGGATTGTTCTGAAGATTAAATGAGACAAATCAAAGTACTTAGCACAGTACCCAAAGCATGGTAAGAAAATCAGTAATTAAACTGTCCTAAGAGTTAAACTTTTAGAACAAAACCTGTCAGATCAGAACAAAAACTCTACAAAATCCCTCGGCTCCCAGGCATGCTTCCCTGTCAGACTGTAAAATCCACAGCTGTACGTTGTGGGCCTATGGGGCACTCAGAAAATATTAAGGGGAATAAAAAAAAGGCTAGGAAGCCTCCATTGCTGGCAGATGGTGACAGTATTGACATAATTAAAGAAAAAGTTCATAAAACAAAGGATTGGCCAGCTAGAGAAACAAAAAAGGTGATTATAAAGGCAAAAATGGTAGATCCTCCCAAAGTATGCTACCCAAAGGAAAAAGAATCAGAATCCCAGTCAGTGTCCTGGTCTCAAAGGCGGTTCCTTTTACACCCAAACAGCATCTATGCTACACAGACCAATATATCAGGCTCGGAGCTTGATGCCCCTAAATATTGCATTTACCTAACCCCTGCTGGTTCCAATGCCCAGGATTTCTAGGTGGGTCTACCTACAGGAAGAAAATTGAAAGAAACCACGGATGCCCAGACAAAGTCTTATGATAGAAATACTTTGCATCCATTACTACATTAGCATGCTGTTCCTACACATCAGTACCACGAGCTTGACCAATCTGGGCAGACTGTCTTTGTGCCATTAAAACCAAGCCTCAGTTTGTAAGGCCAAAAGGCAGCCTCTGCAGAGCCATCTGGAGGCCAGGACGACTCATCAGAGGGGTGGGGGGCCTCTTAGGGAATGCTTTCTCCAGATACAAGTTACTTTACTAGCAGGAATAAATACAACTTCAAAGCATCTTTGGGAATCAAGACAAAGAATCAAACAAGAGAAAGATGATTCTGAAAAGCAAAAGAACCCTCAACTATAAACCAAAACCACAGTGAGGTATCATTCACACCCAATGGATGGCTAGACTCAAAAAGGGAGATAACAACAAGTGCTGATGAGGATGTGGAGAAACTGGAACCCTCCTCTCCTACATTGCTGGTGGTAAGTAAAATGGTGCAACCATTTGTTTTAGAAAACAGCTTGACAATTCCTCAAATGATAGATACAGAGTTACCATATAACCTAGCAATTCTACTGTGTATAAACCCCGTCAAAAAATGAAAGCATAGTTCCATGCAAACACTTATACACAAATGCTCACAGCAGCATTATTTGTATAAGTCAAAAACAAAACCCAAATGCCCATTAAATGATCAATGGATAAATGAAATATGGCATAGCCATACAATGGCATACTATACAGCCATAAAAAGAAAGGAAATGGAGGAATTCCCACATTGGAGGAATGCTGAAAACACTGTGCTAATGAAAAACTACGTGAAGGAAGAAAACATTACGCCAAGCCCCAAAGGACCACATAGTATGATTCCACCAACATGAAAGGTCCTTAACAGGAGAAACTACAAGGACAGATGGGACAGTAGTGGTAGCCCAGGGCTGGGAGGGGGAAAGAGGTCAGGAGGGGCAGGAATAGTGGACACTAAAGGAAGTGGGCTTCATTTTTGTGGTGACGAAAATGTTCTAAAATTGATTGTGGTGACTGGTGTACAACTCTGTGAATATCCCAAGAGCCATCTTACACTTCAAATGCATGAACTGTTTGCTATGTGAATTCTATTTTAACTAAGCTATTAAAATAAAAACACCTATCTCTATTTTGCCTGGAAAGCCTACTGTGAAAAATAACCCCCATTTATCGGATACCTATTATATGTCAAACACTGCCAAGAAACATACCTATATTATCTCATTTGTTTCTCATAACCATCTCATGAGGCAGTTAGAAACTACTCCAAAAACAAACTGAAGTGTGCCTATAGATGCCTGGCATTCAGGGATACAAACAACCTGCATTTGGAAAGATGCAATTTTTATGGTCCCCACGCCTGCCCAAAGGCAGGCTCCATGCCCCAAGGTGGGTCCCTTCATAAGAGAAGCAATCATATATAAAAGCAGCTGGTGGTATTGGTGGTAAGTACAACAATGCCCAGCAGGGTAATCACAGGAAGGCGGTACCAACATAGAAGAGATGAGGGCTTTAGTCTTTGTTCCCAGACTGGCTTGCTTTTTAAATTCCCTAGGAGAGAAAAAGTATGCTTGAGAGGACTGGAAAATAACATATGCACCTTACAAAATATTTTTCAGAAAATGCAGAAAGTATAAAGGGGAAAGTATCATCAGCTACAATCAACATCAACATTTCAGTGTTGAGTAGTCAATGGTAAAATGCTATGCAAAATTATGTTGAATTTAAAGTGTTCAAGAGCTAACACACAGGACAAGATCTGGGGACTGAAGGGAGGAGAAATAGGCCTTGAAAATTGCAACCCTAAAACTTCGAAGCCAACTACAGAGAAAACAAGTCCACAGAGTTTTCTCTGAAAGCAGGACCCCTCAGAGAAGGGGAAGAGCCTGTGAAAATCTGCCACTGACAAGTGTGGTCGCAAAGAGAAGGGCCTTGGTCTCACTTGTGTGCCTCAGAGCTCCCCACTTCAAGGAGGACTCTGGAACTAAGTCCATAGCCACCACGCGTGGCAGTGGTTCATGCTAGGGCAGCAGAGGGTGCAAAAGAATGACAAATACATTGACTTCAGGCTCAGATTTCCAAAGGGTGACCATCCTCAGGGTGAAACAGGGGCCTGTCCACAGTGCTGGGCCCTGGTGTTCTCAGGGAGATAACGCTCTCCACCCAGCAAATGCTCCATCCTGGCAGCTGGTGCCAGAGGAGAGGCCACAGCCACAGACAAAGGTGGGCTCCTGTTCCTTCACAGCAAAGCCACAGAGCCCTCTCAGCCCAGGACCCAGCAGGCCCTACCCAGCAGCCAGCTTGGCCTGAACACAAGAACCAAAGTCTCAGAGAGCATGAGTCCAGACTGCAGCAAGACAGACATTTGTGCAGCCTTTGACATGTTAGAGGGCTGTGGTGCTTAGCAGGGCAGCCATTTGCCAGGGGAGCCAGGGCATAGATGCCCCTAGGAATGCCAGCCCCAGTCCCGGTCTGCCCTGTAGTGAACCAAGCAGTTGACCTATGTCTGACCAACTGCCACCATTTCCCCACCTTCAGAGTCAGAACCAAAGCCCAGGACTGCCTCTCAAATTATATAATTTTACGGTTCTGATTCTTCTGGATCCCAAACCACCTACCCTCTCCCTCCAATTAAATTTGCATGGCAGCTAATTGCCAGGAAGTGGCATTTGCAGGAGGAAGGAAGGGGGCCAGAATGAAAAACTAGTAAAAACCAAGACATACAAATGATTGTTTGGAGAGGCAGTGCTGCATGATGGTGACCGGCAAATCCCAGAGCAACCAAGATGCAGATTCAGATGCCAGGTGCATCCTTTTCTAGCCCTGAGGCTTCAGGAACAGTATTTACACTCTCTGTGAAGTTTTAAATAATACCTGCACTTAATGTGGGGCCCAGCACGATACCTCACACAAAGCCAAGGGCTCAGTAAACACTTACTGGAATCTTAATAAAGGTTATCAAAATTGTGCATAAAAGGAATTGTTTCAATAGTTTAATATTTTATTCTTTAACTCTTTAGCAAGCACCCACTGAACACCAGGCATTATTCTAGGGACTGAGGCTAGAAAGGGTAAGACAGTTAAGGAATACCCTCGCCCTCATGAGCTTCAAGTCTTGTGAGGGCAATGGACTATAAATATACTAATACATAAATTAAGTACAGGTAATGAGATCTATGAAGACAAAACATGGCACTGCAAAAGAGGCAGAGGGCAGGACAGGAAGGACCTCATTAATTATTAGGTTGTCCTTCCTTAGTCACCTAAGTTCTAGCAGCCAAAGTCTGGGAGAGGCTCCAAAACAGAAACAAAAGGCTTCTCACGCCCTTCTGAAATTATGGCATACCATTTCCCAAAAGAAATACAAACGCCAAATCATTTCCCCACCTTCAGACCAACTGCCACCATTTCCCCACCTTCAGAGTCAGAACCAAAGCCCAGGACTGCCTCTCAAATTATATAATTTTACGGTTCTGATTCTTCTGGATCCCAAACCACCTACCCTCTCCCTCCAGTTAAATTTGCATGGCAGCTAATTGCCAGGAAGTGGCATTTGCAGGAGGAAGGGGGCCAGAATGAAAAACTAGTAAAAACCAAGACATACAAATACAAAAAAGCGTTTGTATTTCTTTTGGGAAATGGTATGCCATAATTTCAGAAGGGCGTGAGAGCATGCTCAACTAGACTGGTAACCACAGAAATACACATTAACATGGAGATTTAATTTTCCACCTGGACCTATGGCTAAGGTCAAAAAGACCTGTAACACTGAGTGCTGGCAGAGGTGAGTAAGCAGACATCCCGCCCCTGCCCGTGGCCGTGAAAATCAGCATAACCTTTTTGGAGCTCAGTTTGTCACTGGGCACCAAAATTATAGGTTCGTATATTCTTCAACCCAGACTTTCAATATTTATCATAAAGAAATAAGAAGACAAGCATTAAAGTACAAATGTGTACGGACAGTTATTTTTCAGGTTGTTTCTAACCCCAAGACACTGGAAACAACTCATGTCTCCAGTAGAATATTGCTTAAACAAAATATGTTAAATCTATACACAGAATACCACATCATTATGAAAAAATAACATACCTCTATTTATTCTAAAATGGAAAGATGTTCAAAACATAGTGAAAAGTAGAGAAAAACCAGTTTACAAAAGGACACATAGAGAACATCTCTATCCTAAAAAAAGGGGGAGTGTATATGTCACCATGCGTATGTGTGTACACACACACAGACACAATATACTCCAAAATGTTAGCTCTTGCTCTCCCAGCAGAGGGCCCTATAACAAGCGAGTGTACTGTATTTTCA
The DNA here is from genome assembly GCF_040802235.1 of Manis javanica. Lineage (NCBI taxonomy): Eukaryota > Metazoa > Chordata > Mammalia > Pholidota > Manidae > Manis > Manis javanica. Next base: position 104,232,929 of record NC_133162.1, read on the forward strand.
TACCTTTATGCATTACCTCAGCTTTTTATAAGACTCATATGTTGCACTGTCTTGCCCCTCACAAATCAGATTTCTTTTGGCAGTGGGGAGATGAAACCAGTAAATAAAGCAATAATCCTTTAGCACCTCTCTGCACCACTATCCCGTGTCCCTAGGTCAGAAGCAACCTTCTAAATAGCTAAAGCATATGTTTGGGTATTCAAATTTCCTCTTTGCAAATTCTTTTATTCCATACTCTAGAAAAGCAAAATAAAACAATAGCACAATTTCAAATTATCCCAGGAAGACTAACAAAAACAGTTTTTCAAAACTCTAGGGATGGAAAATAAGGGATCTAACCTTTTTTGAGGGTACGTGGATATTACATTCAGCATCATGTTTACTTTTCACCACAATGCCATTTAGTAGCTGTCATGGCCCACCCCCTTTCACAGATGAGAAAATTGAGGTTTTGAAATATTCGTTAATTTTAATCACATAAGGTCCAGAGCAGGTGAGGGTAGGTCTGATGGAAGACTCTTCTCAGGGACAGTAATAATTTCCTGTAGCTTCTGAAACAAAGCACCACAAACTGAGGGACTTAAAACAACAGAAATTTATTCTCTCACAGTGTGGAAGCTAAAAGTCTGGACCCAAGGAGCCAGCAGACCCACACGCCCTCGGGAACCTGCAGGGCGGAATCCTGCCTTGCCTCCTCTAACTGCTGCGGTTTACCAACAGTCCCTGCGCTCCTTAGCTTGCAGGCACCTCACTTTGAACTCTGCCCCCACTGTCACATGGTCATTTTCTTCTTGTATGTTTCTGTCTCTGGATCTCTTCTCCTCTTCTTATAAGGGTTCCACTCATATTGAATGAGGACCTCATCGAATTTGGTTAGATCTGCAAAGACCCTACTTCCCAAAGAGATCACTTTCTGTAGTACTGGGATTAGGACTTCAACTTTGGGGGAACACAATTCAACCCCTAACAGGAACCAAGGAAGCCTATACTCCTTCCTCTCATGCACCCTGCCCATAGCACTATTACCTGTTAATGCCACATGGCGGTTTTCATATGTCCTTTTCATGACAGTGGAAGGCAACTACATTCTGCCTTCAGGCAAAACTAAATCCAAACTACCCAAGGCAAATGAGCATGGGCTCTGTCAAGGCTCCACTTGCTGCACGGGTTCTCAGGCAGTCACTGAGGGCATTTCTCAAGTTATTCATTCTAGCTCAGGTTTTGTTCTCAAGTTAAAATACACTTGAGTGCTTTGTAAAGTTAAGAGCACTAGGCAAATGTGGAGGGAATGCAATTCACCTTCCTGAAGCCCCCAATTTAGGATCAGACCCAATACCCCATGAGAAGAGGGGGTACTATTTTAGTACATTGTTGGTAAAACTCACTGCCATTGCTGTCCACTTGGATCAGAAACCAGAAGCAAATTACCAATCCGTTGTTGCTTGATTAAATCAGTTATTTTTCTTTTTCAATTTTTGAAGGTATTTCCAAAAGCAGCCAGAATGCTGCTGAAACCAGTAATCAGATCACCAAAGCCACCCTGCCAACTGGGAGCCTCCAGGCCAAGGCATTTGGCTCAGCCAAGTGGAAAAGAAAACAGAGCAAGGATCCTGCCAGGGTGCGAATGAACGTGTCTCACTTATTTCCAATGGGAAGACACACAAAGGCTTTCTGCCTAAGAATAAATACCTACCCCAGAGCTCTCAAATTCACATTCCAATATGCTGCTGAGCATACTGCCATTTGGAGGTACATTTGGATCAGGAGAACAACCTCCTGGGCTGTGTTTCTGCCTCGGTGTTGCACAATTAGAAGCCTGTACAGGTGAGCAGCTTCCCATCTGCCTTCATCTCTGCAAGTCAATGAGCTGGCAGCCCAAAGAGACAGCTGGGACTGGGGGCCTTCGTGGGGCCTCCCACCTGTGCTGCCATCGTATGCAAAATGTCAGAGGTCCCCAAAAAGCAGCAAGCTGTTCCTGCGGCAGCAAGCATCCTGATGGCCCTCCACAGCTGAGGCTGGGGGTGCTGTACTTCCTGAGGCCTTACACGGCACACAGGGCTGAGAATGGCTGAGGCAGCCACGCAGTCTCCCTGTGTCTTCTGTGATTGCCAAGTGCCTGCTGCACTGATTTCTCCCCCACCCATCCCCAGCACCCCTTGCTTCCCTCAGTGTCTTTCATTTCCAAGTCCCCTGGACTTTATTAACAACTTCATTTTTTTTAAAAATAGATTAAAAATGATCTAACTATCTAAAGAGGCATTGTCCAGTATAGCAGCCATTAGCCACATATGACTATTTACATTTAGATTAATTAAGATGAGACAAAGTTAAAAATCTGATTGTCCAGTCACTCCAGCCACATGTCAAGTGTTCAGTGGCCACATGTGGCTGATGGCTACCATACTGGATGGTACAGATGTGAAACATGCCCATTATCACATAGCTTGAGTGGACAGCTCTGCTCTAAAGGATATAGTGCGCATGTCTCCCCTCTTCCTGCTGTCCCCAGCCCCCTCCCAGAGGCAACCCTGTTGCCAGTTTCCTTTGTGTCTCTCAGAGATTTTTTATATGCCTCAACAGTGTGTGTGATGCACTTTTGTTAAAACAAATGAGAAAAGACCCTAAACACTATTTTGCTCCATGCTTCCTTCACTTAGTGAAACTTGGAGACCACAATATAAGTGTACAAATAGTGCTTCACTCTTCTGAGCAGCCTCACAGCAATCCACTGTCACCCTGCCTCCCGCCACCACCCTCCCTTATAACCACTCTCCTCTGGGCCCCGCTGTGCGGCCCTGCTCCCCACCTCCAAACTCTTTCATCGAACTCCAGTCTCCACATCCTCAGGCTCCTATCTGCCTGCTGCCCAAAGCTCCTGGCCTAACAACAACCTGGCTGCTTGCTGAGGATTCGGCTTCCCTTCTTTTGAAGTGGAGGCAGGGTTTTCTCTCTCATCTGCATTCTCAGAGCCTGTCTCCCTGTGGTGAATTCCAAACCAGCTCTCCAGCTTTCTCGGTCAACATTCTCATCACTCTCAGCCTTGATGGCCCACCACACTTCCTGCCACTGCCCCCACCTCCTGGCCCCTCTCCTTCATTCACTGCATCTCCCCCCCGACATCTGCAGAGGTCCTTCAATCCCAGGAGGGGCATCCAGCCAACACCTGGCCCCACACCTGGCCCTGGCCCTTTGTCCCCATCCTACCTCAGCCACCGCTCCTGCCCTGAGGCCATGCCGAGGAATGATCCCCTGTGAAACCCTGGTTTCCAGCCCCCCACTCGTAGATCAGTGCTGCACACCACTGCTGACCGTAGCAAGCAGGACTTCTGAGCTATGACGACTATTTGTTAACTTCGCCACGGACATTATGCTGCATAAAATAAGTCAGTCACAAGAGGACAAATACTGTACGATTCCAAGTACGTGAGGTACCCAGAGTGTCAAGTTCATAGAAACATAGTAGAATGGTGGTTGCCAAGGGCTGGGGGGAGAGGACAAGGAGAAGTTGTTTAAGGAATATAAAGTTTCTTTTGCAACATGTTCGCAACAATATGAATATACTTAACAGCTACTGAGCTACACATTCCAAATGTTTAAGGTGGTGAATTTAATGATACATGGGTTTTTGGTTTTTTTTACCACAATAAAAAAAAATGCAGAACAAAACCATTGCGGCTGCCCTCTGTGGTGGTGCTGAGGGCGTACCATCTTCTTCTGAGCACCAAACACCCCATCACACTCATGGTTAACAGGAGGCAAGGCTGAGGAAACTTCCTCTCCTGTTTGCATTGGCATTCCATGCTCCAGGTTCTTCCCAAAGCTTAGAGTCAAGGTAGGAAAAATTAGCAGAATTAACTAAGGACCAGTTGGCTATTTCCCCATTCTCTTGAGCATTGTTGTCCAGCAACTAACTGAAAATCAACGTTTATTCTAGCTATGCCTCTCTAATTAATTCATGCTCATTGATATGCAAACATCAGCTTCTCAGCTAGCAGTGATATCATGAATTTTTAATTTACATAGGATGAGCCAGAGATTAAAACTTTAAACTAAAGCCAACAATACAGAGGACTGTGTCATTTTAATCCCCAGATTAATAATCTCCAACTGAATTCACTGGCAGCATCTTGTGAACTATCATCCGGGAATTATCAAAGGAACTCTTCTGTGAGTTTTTGCCTTTTGAGTATGAATAGAGATATAGTTTTTTTTTAATGGTACCTGTTTAGGGGTCATTGAAAATAGTGAAGCCAAAGACATCTCTTGTCATCAATCTTTCAATTTTGGGAAAACTCCAGGCCACCTAGTAAATGCTCATAGAGATCCCGACAGTACAGAGAAGCCACTTAACAATTTGTAGATTTGTGACTAGTACATAAGAAACTGATTTGAGCATAAAAGACATCAGATGAAAAAAGCAAATTAGAAGAGAAAAACTGAGAAATGCTGAACTCCATTCCTTTGTGGACTGCAAATCAAATTGTGAATTATTAGTTCTAAAATAAGAAAAAGAAGAGTTTTCTCTTTTGAAGGCAACCGAAATATAAGTCACATATGTGATTTTAAATTTCTGAAAGCCACATTAAAAAAGATTAAAATTAATATTAATAGTTTATTCCTTCCAGTATATCAAAAATATTCTTCTATTAATATGTAATCAATATTCTTTAAATTATTAATAAAATGTTTACATTCCTTTTTGTTAGTAAATCTTTGGCATGTAGTGCATATTTCACACATCACCTCTTAGTTCCAACATGCTACATATAAATGCTGACATAGCTACTAGTGGCTACTGTATCGGACAGTGCAAGCATACAATGAAAGAATATATGTTCTTCTGACAGGACAGGGACTAGCTCTTGAAATCTAAGCATATCTCAACATTGTTCTCAGTGTATTCCTCAAGCAACAGCCAGCAGGAACTTAGGTGGGTGTGTCAGCTGCTCCTTCTGCCAAACCAGTGTTAATTCAACTCATCATTATGGTACCATTATGGTATCATTTGAAATTTTACAAAATCATTTTACTACTATTGTTTCAATTTTTTCAACCATAAATTGACTCATTTTTTAAAAAAATTCATATCCTAAACAATGTCATCTGTATTATCACAGATTTGATACTCTGTATTTGTTAAAAAGATCTAATGCACATTAAAATAAATATGTAACACTTAGAAGTTTTGTGCTCTATCTAAAGCCAACAAGAAGCTAAATTAAAATTTGTTCACATTTGTTAATCAGTTGTGGCACCATCTTTCAAAAGCTTTCCATTTGATACATGCAATCTCAGATATATTACTCTATCTGAGTACCCTGGCACTCAACATTTGTATGTTTGAGTGGAACCTAGCATCCCATCAAGGATACCTTTCTGTCTGGGCACCACCATAAACACAGCAAGACAGCATTTATCCATTTGGATTCAACTGTCCAAAAGCTGCAGAGGTGAAGTAAAACTTTTGCCCTGATGACTAGCAGTGGCCCAGGCCCAGGGTAGCTGCCTTAATAAGTAATAAGGATGGGCTGGCGAGGTTTAGTGAATTGCATCTATTAATATTACATTATATATTGTATATATATATATACTGACCCTATGAAGGAGGCATTACTGTTCTCCTGCTTCTCCAGATGAAGAAACAAGGCATACAGTAGTTAGCAGCTTTCCATGGTCACAGAGCTAATGTGGTAGGGCTGAGATTCAAACTCTGAAACCTGTGCCGTTATCATCTGGGGATTACAAATGGAATAAAGTCATAGAAGCTGGAAGAGACACATGTTTTATGGTCACAAACACAAATCTCTCAAAGATTCGTGCAAAATCATCACCCACAGGATGTGGAGACCAGGGAAAGCAATACCTTCTAATGCAGAGAGAGAGAGAAGACAAGTAGATTAATCTAGAATGCCCTCAATATCCCTCCATAAATTGTGGTGGAAAATATCTTACTTAGAAAGAAAGAAAAAAGCATGAAAATTGAGGGGAACAAGATTCCAGTAAGACAAAGAGAAAGAAGATGGAAGGATGGATGGACTGAGGAACAGCCAGACCAATGGATAGATGGACAGCTAGAGAGACAGGCCAATGAGCAGACAAACATTCACTCCAGGCTCAAGAACAGAGGACAGGGATAATTACAAAGGAGCATCCCATCTCTCCGGCCATCCCAGGAGAGGCCTATCATATGGCTCATGTCACACCAGCCACTCTCAAAGGCAATTTGGGGTGCTAGGCTCATCAGTGGAACCAAAGCTACAGGGTGGCTATGCTGACAGACTAATTATGTGGCCTTTCTTTGCAAGGGTTCCGCAGTGTGGGAAACGATAAAAATCCACTTACATGTATTCCCTATGAGCAGAGTGTACGGCAGCCGCGTTGCTGTAACGCCAAAGGACAATTGCTGATGACAGGACATCGAGGATGGCATCAAACTAGGAGAGGAAGACAGGGTGTTAGTGGTTTTCCAGAGTTAATGGTGCACAACTGTGAAGACAAGGCAACTGCTCTGTGACCTCCTAGTAGAGGCTTCACGTCATTATAATCCGGGCCACTCATCACCCCACAATGGATCCTGGGGATCCGGAGCCCAGGGCACCTGACATGCTGGCTTGGTGGCAGTGCCATGGCTCACCCCATGCCTTGTGGCACTTGCACAGCCTGAGAAACCAAACTCTGTGGTGTGGGGAGCTCTGTTTCCAGCACCCTAGAGATCTGGGGGCTTACATTGTTCTGATACATGTGAAACTAGTATCCCCTTGGTGGGCAAGAGAATTTCAGTATTTTCTGATATTGCAAGTAAAAGACTTGTGGTAAGGATTCCATATTTCTAGCTCTCAATGGGATTGTTCCACCTGGGGGCCAGAGCTGGGTGGTGTCATCCAGGGCTCCTCAAAGTTTGCCAACACTTTGAAACTGTATTCAAAATTCCATGCTTTTGTTTGAATGAACAAGTGCACATGAGAGAGACAGAGAAGAGACAGAGGAAAGGAAGGGAAAGAGAGGGGGTTGGGGGAGAGGGAAGGGAGGGAGGGAGAGAAAGAGAGAGAGTGTGTGTGTGTGTATATGTGTGTGTGCGCACATGCATTTTTTTTGGAGAAGAGTCCATACCTTTTAAATGATTCTGAAAAGAATCTGCAACCCCAAAAACATTAATCACAGCAAAGGGAAGAAGTGGGTTTGGAAACAGAACACATACCCTCAGGAACCCCTAGAGCTACGCAGGAGTGGTGCTTGAAGGAGTCTCAGCAGAGTCACTGCACCGTACCACACTTTTCACCTGGACAATTACAAGCACTAACACTCTCTTGAAGAGAAGGGAAAGTTTACCCAAGTTTTCGACATGCCTCACCCATAAAAAGATCTAAGACCCATTTTCTCTAACCAACTCTCATCAGGAAACAGGCTGGGACCCCAGGTTACCCCTGTACAGACTGACCTATCCTCGTACCAGCAGCCCCAGCCAATCTCAACCCCCGAGCCCCTGCCTGCACCACCAAATGCTTCACTCGTCTGTGCCCATTTTCAAACCTATAGCCTGTAGGACGAAACAAGGGCTAAAACCCTTAAACATCCTCTCAAGCAGTTATGGATCAGGTTTTCTGATCTGTTCTTGTGAATTACATAGTGTGGTTGCAGTTTACCTCCATTAAATTGTTATTTTTTATAGATGCTGTTTTGATAAATGGTAAATTTGTCATGCTAAGCCTTCATCTGCTAGCTACCCTCTGAGAGCCCAGCATGAGATCTGTGGGCCCAGAAAAAAACGTGCAAAATGTCACAGAAGTACATTTCAGGTTACTTACTGCAAACCCAAAAGCAGAGGCGCTGTACCGCATAACAGAGACAGCTAAAAAGAAAGAAAATATTATTCAGAATATTTTAAGACCTCATAGATATTTTCTCTCATTTGTGAGTATATTGGTATATTTGATATGGCCTTTTAAACATCATTGGGGAAGTGCCAAGAGAATACAATTGAAAATTACTTGTACTTGTAAAATCTGAGAACTGAAAAGACTAAAGAGTGAAGTGAAAGGATTGCAGATTCTACCTCTGACAGCTTCCCTTCCCAGTGGGCTCTGAAGCACCAAAGGACCAGCTTCAGAATGAAAATGCTTAAGCAACTGTCAATCAAATGACTGTTCAGACTTTGAGAATTTAGCAACTGGGAACAAAAGAGCTGGGAACCAAACTGAACTTTCAAAGTAAAAGTGCAACCATCCAGCTGTCCTCATAATAAGGTAATTAGTGGTGGCATCTACCATTGCTAACAAAGGGGAAAAAAATCTCTCTTGCCCATGAGAGCTTAAAATCCCGTGTAGACCTCAATAAAACTGTTAAGAAAAACAATACAAATCACCTTACACAACAGATGTCTACAAATGTAGATGTAACATTATAATTAAAACATTTAACCATATTCAAAATCCATCTACCTTTTTGAGCAAGTCAACTGAGCAGCCCTTTTGTCTAATTCTGTGATCTGTTCTGTGCCAAAGTGATGTCTAGTTTCAAAGACTGTTCTCAGTTTGACTTGATAAATGCATATCTCCAAATCAACGCCACATTTAACAAGCGTACGTCTACCCTCCACCAAAGAATGAAACCCTCTCTGATGGCTGAGCAAAGCTTTGAAGTGGATTGTCCCAGACACAGGAGCTGAAAGCGTTCAATCATGGAGGAAGAGGCGTGGGCATGAGGCATGGTGGTCAATAACCATCTGGCCTCCCACTCAGCTCACCACATGCTCCTTTTCTGTCCTATCCAAATAAGGTACAGGAATGGGCCCTGGACAGCCATGGTTTGCTTTGTACCCCTGCCCCCAGCCATATGGTGGTCATCTGACCCAATGGGAACCAAGCATACTTCATTTTCTGTGATCTAGAAATTGAGACTGAGAGTCTAGTTGGTCAATTTATGTTGGTAGAATTGGAACTTGTAAATACTGGAGGTAGGGTTGGCCTCTGTTCGCTGTAAGGACAGAGGAGCAGAGAGACCAGCATGAGGTAAACAGCTCTGGGGCAAGAGTGCGACTGGCCTCCAGAAGTTTCCAAGCCCTTCTTGAGACAAGCTATGTGAGGAGAATGCAATCCATTAAATTCCTGACCTCCTGTTTTTGAGATGAACTGCTCCAGGTGTCCCTGCTGATGCTCTTAGTGGCCTAGGGAGAAGCCAGCTGCGTATAGTGACCAATTGTAGCTTTTGGGGACACAGAACCTTCCCAAGAACTCAACTCAGGAGCCACATTGGCATATGCAAACAAGGAAGGGTTGCCCTGAGCGCCAAGGTGCCCTGGAGAACCCTGAGCCTGGATTGCAGGAAGTGCTCAGTGACTGTCAAGTCGACTTAATAAAATTTCATAGAAACAAGTCAAAATGAGTATGTGGTTTTTTTCCTTTACAACCTGTTTTTACAATAGCTTAGCTGTGTGCTTTTTGTGGGTTATTTATCAGCAGTGGAAGCCTTTTTAACTCCTACTAACATCTTGCCCAGATGTTATATTCAACAGACAGAGAAGGGCTGCCCGGGCCGGAGCTCCTGCCCCGTCTCTACCTGGCACCACGGGATGGAGGCACAGCTGGGAAGGCGCTCCACTCGCCATCAGAGGGGACCACCCACTTTCCAAGCTGTAAACTGTCACTTTAAAATGTTTTAATCAAGTTACTTGGTAATACCAGACATTTATACTGTGGGTTACAGATTTCAGAGATGGATGCCCACTTGATTATACTGAGAAACCCAAGAAACCTTGTCTCAGAGACTCTGGAGTCCAACAAAAGAAGACAGCCATTGAACAGTGGGGTTTCCCACCTTGACTGGAGTCAAGGTGCATAATTTCAAACACTCAGGATTATACTGGGAAGTTCTGCCTGCGGGAGTGAGTTAAGCATGGCCCATAGATAAAGAACTCAGAGCACAAGTGGAATATTAATACTCTTCTATCTCCATGCACCAAGGGAAACACAAGTAAAAATGCTGCAAGTTAACCAAGAGTCCTTCACAGAGGGAAAGACTGACATGTTTCTTTTACTCATGGCAAACCAAGGGTTACGTGAAGGGCCCTCCGCACGGCCTCGGCCCTTGCAGCTTCCCCCTGCAAGCCCCTCCCTGGTGCTCAAAATGAAGTCACAGCAAATAGTCATTAGCACAGAACCTGAGAGGAAGAGGTCAGTGGCCTTTAGGAATTTCTGAAGATTGTCAATTAATAACTTTACTTTCTCTGGCTGTCACCGAATGAGACATCCTCATTCTGGAATAAGAACAGACTCAAAGGAAAGGATCAAACTGGTTTAGGCAGCCTCTGCTCCCAAGAAAGAGAGCCAACTGTGGGGTTTTCATTGCAATTTCTCAAACTTTCCTTGCACTGAGGGTGAGTTCCACTTAGAGAAGAGCAGGCCTGAGCCAGGATGACCTACCAAGGCAGAGATTACAAGGCGGATGCTCCCGGAGCCCCACACGCATGGACACCCACCTTGCAGGCAGCTGCAGGTGGCTGAAAGCCGCCACAGTCCACGCAACGTCCAGTAGCGCCTTGAAGGCAGGAGCAAACTCAGCAGTGGACAGCAGACGAGGGCCCTTACCACCTCGGACAATCATGCTGCATGCTGGCAGGATCCCCAGAGAGATGGGCAGGCAGGCAGCCGTGAAGCAGGGCTGTCTGTGGCAGAGGCCCCCAAGTGGAGGTGGCTGTCAGCTCAAGGTGCAGCCCCTTTGACACACACCACGCTGCTCTGTAATGGAGCGCCCAGCTGTCAGAGCCTCCAGATTCACCTGGATAACACTGCTATCAGCTTCCCCTGGGGAAATTTTCAAGCATGTTTCTGCTTCTCACATTTGGAACTTGTCTCCATCATTCAAAACTTAAACATGTAGCCAGGGAACCAGTGGCCACCAACAGCCATGCAAACACAGGCCATCAGAGCCTCTTGCCCGGTCCCTGAGGCCTCGGCGTCCTGCCTCTTACTCCCATGCTGAGAGAGGAGGCAGCCCGCCGTCTGATGATGCTGGCCTTACACAGCCCAAAATGCATGGGTACCATACGAGTGAGCTCCTCTCATTTTCTATGCTGTCTTTTTTACTAAGATACAGAATGTTCACTTAAAGTGTTCATAAGTGAAGATCTATAGTTTGGGGCCTTCCAGCATCCATTCCCCATTTAGTAAGAGCAGCCTGAGTCTCCTCTGGGGAACGCTACCTCCCCTGCCCTCAGATTCTGTGGTTTGGGTGGGATGACATCATCCCCACTCTAGCACATCCTTGTCCTACAGTCAAAGGTCATGATTCAAAGATGGCACAATTCAGTGTGAGACAACGAGAACCCCGAAGTTTTTGCTGAAAATATTGGGAGGGGCATGTCTTTCTAAGATGGACTTGTAGAGCTGGTAGCATGGAAACAGGAACTACAGGCACAATGCTGCCCCAAACTGGGGAGAGGCTGCCTCAGAATGAAGCCAATACAGAGGAAAAAGCACATATTAAAGATTAAGAGACACAAATCAGACCCCCGACAACATGGCCTGAATGTCTGGCACAGCCCCACCTGAAGTCTACCTCTGCATTTTCAAGTACGGCAGCTAATAATTTCCTTTAATTTGTCTAAGCCAGTTTGAGTTGAGTTTGTATCACTTGCAGTCAAATGAGTCCTAATACAATACACCTTGATCCAGCAATTCCATGTCTAAGAATCTCTTTTAATACCTAAGAAATGGGGAAAAAAATACCTTATACACAACAGGTCCATAGTAGAGTTAAGCAATTTATAATAGCAAACACTGGACACAATTTAAATGTCCAGCAGGGTAATGACTAAAGTATGGTCCATTCAGAAAATAAGCTATATGCAGTTGTTTTTAAATGTTTCCAAAGAGTTCTGTTGGTTGATGCTTATATTAGAAGTTTAGCTAGAATAATGATACTGATAACACATAGGTAGCATGTTTAGTGCCATCAGTACTGGTGTCATGGGGTGGAATGGGTCTGAGTCAGGAGGCATTCTGACTAGAATAGGTTCAAACTTAATGAGGTGATCAGAAAAGTCTTCACTGAGAAGGTAACATTTGAGCAAAGACCTGGAGGAAATGAGGGAGTGGGTCATGCAGTCACCTGGAGGAAGAACCTTCCAGATAATAGGAAGAATCAGTGCAAAGGCCCTGAAGTGGAACACCTGACATATATAACACCATTTTGTCTTAAGTAAAAGTTCCAGAGATAATAGATTTCCTTATTGCTTAAGCAAAACATTAGGTAAAAAAGGTCAGGATACAAGGTGATATACAGGAAATAACTAGCTTTAATGCACAAATACGTTTAAAAAATGCACTGAAAACAACTAGGAAAAAAAATCCCCCAAATGATAACAGTGGTTAATCTTTGGTGGGTGGGAATATTTGAGTGGATTTCTTTCCTTTCTACTTTTTTGTATTTCCCACACATTTTCTACAACCATCATAGATGACCCATTCAAATAAGAAAAAAAAATCCATTTTATTTAGGGGAGAAAATTACCTGACTCATAACAACTTACACAAAGAGTGAAAATGGAATGGCAGAGCCATATTTATAATGCACACCCCAGAGCGGCTGTGCTTTGAGCTCAGGAATGCTTCCGGCCCCACAGGAAGGATACTGCCATACATGTCTTTACTACGTCTAAGCTTCTGTGTCTTTCTAAGCCGAATCACCTACATGAGCAAGTTGCAAATGCCCCCATAGAGTTCACAGGAACAGAGCAGAGGGCAGGTGAGCCAGGGTATGGAACATGAGCAAAATGTCACTCCCTGTTCTAAGGGACCTCCTGCCTCCCAGGTTTTTGCTTGTCCTCCACTCTACTTTCATTTTTGTGTCAAGGGGGTAATAACAGCTGCACTCCAGCAGCACACATACAACAGAAGTCTTAAATAAATATTTATGCAGGTCGGGTTAAAGACCAGACCTTCTTTAAGTCACACTCAGGCCAGAAAGCCCATCAGCTGGAAATGCAAATTCAAACAGAAAGACAGCTGGAAAATGGAGCAGACCCAGGCAACCCATTGTTAGGGCAAAGCCAAATGCAAATCATGCAGCTGAATACGCAGCAGGCTTTGAGGGTTGTGAGGTTCAGACAAAGTGCCCTAGAAATGCACAGGGAGGTGAGTGTGCCAGCAAGGCAACTAGGGGTCAATGCCGAGAGCCCTCAACAACGTTAAACAAAGAATGCCATTTCAATTGTCAGCTGGATTTATAACAACAATGAGGACCCATCTGTCATTCTCTCCAAAGTCAGGCAATAATTATCTTGAGCCTTAACACTCAGTAGCAATACCCCAGGCTCCATAACACCTCCAAGTTGCTAAATTATGTGACCAGTAAAGCTCTGTTAATAAATCAATCCCTCCTTAATTAAACCACTTCCCTCACTCAGACACCCAGCATCAGCCTCACCCACAGTCATGTGACTAACCCAGCTGAGAACCCACCATCATCCCCCTTCATCGTGCCTGCTGCACCCTAGGCAGCAGGACAGGAGGAGCTAAGAGGTGTCAAAATTAATTGGTTTATGTTCTAACTCACTTCAACAGAACCTCCAACAGCTTCCAGACTCTCTCCCAGTCGAGCAAGATTACAATGTATTTGTGATAGGAGGCTGAATTCAGTCATCACTGATGAAAAAGAGGGAGAAACAGTGTGAAAACAAATCAACAAAACTACGGTTTGGCTGGATAAACGACTATCCCCAGCTGCAGTACAGTGCCCGAACCTTTATTTCATCTGTCTAGACCAAAATTTGCAAAAGGGCTTCCTGACGATGAAACCTAGAGCTTTTTGTTTGACCTCTTCAGTATTATTCAAACAACAGAATTGGCTACCCACATGTTTAAATGAGGAGACTTCACAAATTAAACAAAGAAAAAAAAACAGCTGGATTTGTGGCTTCTCTCAAAAACCAGAAAATGCCGACACTGGCCAGTCCCTGAGTCTGGCTAGGACATACACCCATGGTCACCTGCCTCCCCTGCAGCATTAGACCCAGCTGGCCTGGCTCAACTTCCTGGCCACTCTGGGTGTCCAGCTGACCCAGGAGGCTTCAGTGTGGGACTTCAGATGTAGCCCTTAAGCAGCTTAAGGGACAGGACAGTAGCTTCATCTCCCTACCTGCAGTTCAGCAAAACGCCTGCGAAATATTCTTTTTGCAGCACGAACAGCAGACTCCAGTGTTTCCTACTATAATGTCTGGCTTGTGGCAAATTACAAAAAGCTGTACTGTGGGCCAGGTTCTCAAACCCTACATCATTCCTTTGTCTTCTGTAGAAACTGAGAACTGTCAATTAACCCCAGACTGGGCTTCCCCAGTCTGCAGAAAGGCAAACCCTTGCCAAGATCTTGTAGACGATCATGAATCTCGTTCTCTCACATGACCAAGTGGTAAGTGGCCATGGACAAAACCTGGCCATACAGTCCTCCTCCAATCTCACACCCACAATAACCTGTGTTAACCTTCACAGGCATGGGCTCGGAAAATAGAGGTTGGAAAACACTGCCCTTGAGCCACTGCCATGGGAGTGGAGAGTGTCATTTGACAGTGACATGGGCTGTTTTGCAATGAAAGATGTATTTGCATTCAGGTTTATAATGGAAAGCAACACCAAATGTCTTGCCAGGACACCCCATATCCTTGTAACCATTCCTTGCCTGTACCTCTCTGCCCCAGTATTTATGACACGCAGCCCAAGTGGTTCTACCTGCCACGCTCCACAGGAAGGCCAAGGTCTTTATAATAGATAAGGCCCCATGCACAGACCTCCTCCCCTATCAGCCACACGGGCTCACTCCACTTCAGCCCCACGGGCCTCCTCACTGGCTTCCCCACAGACTGCATCCTCCTGCCAGGCTAGCCTGGAGCTCATTCCTCTGCCTGGAGCATTCTTACCACAGGATCCTACTGGCCCCCTCTCTAATCAACTCAGGTCTCTAGTCCTTCAAGTGCTAGATCACTTAATTGACCTATCCTGGCCATCCTATTTAATATACAACCTGCCCCCAGCTCCCACAGCTTAGCTCCCCCTTACCTTGCTCTATGTGCTTTATCCTGAGCATGTATCATCTTGTACACACTACCCACTGTACTTATCTATGCAGAGTGTGTACCATCTGCCCCCTCTGCCAAATAGAATGTAAGCACAACAAAGGCCTTAAGCTTCTCTGTTTTGTTCCAATGCCTCCCACATGCCTAGATCAATGACTAAACACATGAAAGCATTCACACTGAATGACTGATTGAAAGAGAACCTTCCCCTTTGCTCCAACCTGAAGTAAACAGTCTTCAGGGAGAAAGACAGAATGAAGGTTCAACATTCAGAGAGGTCCAAATGCATTACTGGGCAGCCAGCACTCTGTGGGGCATAACTGAGAAACCAGCTTCTAGAAGGGCCATTCTTTTTTTTTTTTCACTTTTTTTTAATTAGTTTTATTTTGTTATCATTAATCTACAATTACATTTAGGACATTATATTTACTAGGCTCCCCCCTTCACCAAGTCCCCCCAACATACCCGTTCAGAGTCACTGTCCATCAACATAGTATGATGCTGTAAAATCACTACTTGTCTTCTCTGTGTTGCAGAGCCCTCCCCGTGCCCCCCCCACATTATACATGTTAATCGTAATGCCCCCTTTCTTTTTTTCTGCCCTTATCCCTCCCTTCCCACCCATCCTCCCCAGTCCCTTTCCCTATGGTAACTGTTAGTACATTCTTGGGTTCTGTGCTTCTGCTGCTGTTTTGTTCCTTCAGTTTTCTTTTGTTCTTATACTCCACACACGAGTGAAATCATTTGGTGCTTGTCTTTCTCCATCTGGCTTATTTCACTGAGAGAAGGGCCATTCTTTTAAGGTGAACTTGGAGCATCTATAAATGGCAAAGACCTAGGACTATGGAAAGAACAAGAACAGTCCTGAATCCAGAAAGCGATGAGCCAGCAAAGAATCCTACACAAGAAAAAAATCAGCATGAGAACAAGTCAAGGAGAGTCTCCACCTTGAACCAGGACAGCCCGCTGCCTCTTAACACACACCATACACTCACTCTGCTTTATTCATAGAACGTGAAATCCATCTGACTCCCATTCCAGAGTGGAGATCAGCACCAGCATCATTGTCACAGGAATGTGGGTGGGACAAAAGCCTCTTAACAGGGAGAGACCCAATTCAGACAGGTTCTCAGAGGTCGTACCCACAGCAGGCACCAGCTCAGAGACAAAATGCCAACAGCCCAACTTTTCATGCTGAAGTTTCTGCAGCAGCACAGCACATTTTCACTTGGTGGCTTCTACAAACTGGTAAGAGGAAGAAGAGCTGCTTGAAGCCATGGTTACCCAACTTCCATGAACAGTTACGGACACTCTGCAATGGGAGAAATAATCTACCCTCGCTGCCACTTTCATTCCAAAGACCTCACTGGCCAGACCTAATGGTAAGAGCGCAGTTCTTGCTGAACATCAATTCCATGTTCTCCCTTGCACATAATCTTACTCCTCCTGTGCTGTGGCTCCCCATGAGGCCAGCACAACTGGCATGAAGGAAGTCTGTCACCTGTTGACAGCCAGACTACAGGCAGCCCAGGGCTGCAACCTACCCAGGCCAACGCGAGCAACCTACCCAGGCCAATGTGAGCAGCCTGAGCGCACCAGTGATTTTTTGCATTCAATAAACAAATACCTACTGAGCATCTACTACATGCCACACATGGTTGAGATCAGCTTGGGATACAGCAGTTACCTGCCCACGATTTGGAGAAATATGCCTCTTAAAACCTTAAGCATTGCTTAAACACAGAAGGCTGCTACTTTCACCTCATATGTAAAGTAGTCATTGAATAGAAACAGAGGTGGGGAAAGCTGTATAAACAGAACCTCCAAGGTTTGTCTTCTCTAGACCTCCCTTCTCAGTGGGGTTGCTGGGAATGTGAAGCCTGAATGCTCATTCTCACTCCGTTACTCCTGACTTGGCTTGGTGTCCCTCCTGTGACTCCCACAGCCTCCCGCCCCTACTGCGCTCACCTCTTACCATGCAGGAATGATCCTCGTGCCTTCTTGCACCAGCTAGGACCACCTGAAGTCTGACACCACACCTACACACTGCACCTCTTTGACTCAAAGAGCTGCTAAAGGAACTTTTTAAAAAACAACATATTATGGGGAAGAGGAATACACTGAATAAGACTTCAAAGACTTGGCTTAAAGAAACGGTGCTGAATAAATATTTATCCATATGAGCTGACTCAAAGTCACTAGAAGACCATTAACATTATCACTCAAGAGAATAAAAGTTAAAACATAGAATAAAGCCCTGTCTCCCCTCCTCTCCTACTGCTGTCCTCCTCTATGAAAACCACAGAAGCAACAAAAAGAGTGAAAAACTACAGAAAGAATATAATGAACAAAGAAACTAAGGAAATGGCCAACCTCAAATGCTAAATTATGAATATCTACCAAATACATTACATTTTACCTTACACTGAGGGAAGATACTGAAAGCTGGTAACACACTTGAGTCAAATCTTATGGAGAGCTCAGAGTTTTCCACAATTTGATTATAATTTGGTTACAATCATGAAGAGCCTAAATAATTACCCCTCATATGCAATAACAAGTTTGGGAGTGAGCTGCAGCATCCACTCTGAAGCCCTCTGCCCATATTCCACACACTAGAGAGCAAGGGAGGTGAAACGAAAGAGTTAATTGCTCAGCCAGCCACTGGTATATGAATCAGGCATTTGGAAAACCAATGGCATTTTCAATGACAGGAGCAGAGTTTGCAGTGTCAGACACGCAGTCTTCTCTTGCTCACAAGGCACGGGCATGTTCGCCAACACAGACTACCAACCTCAGATTAGGATACTTGAATTAAAGCTGCATGCTGTTCCCTTCATGCCCCGGCTCTCCATAAAGCCCCAATTATTGGAACAGTGAGGTACTCGCAAACTGGCAGACAGAACCAGGGAACCAAAGATAATTAATAAGTGAACTCAACATACATAAGGCCTTATGCATAAGTAAGGCCACCAGACACTAAGTCAATATGGGAGTACCAGTTATTTCTTTATTAGCCACAAACAGTAAGAAAATACAATTTTAAAAAGATACTATTTTCAGCAGCATACAAATCACATACCTAGGAATAAGCTACTGAAAAATATGTAAGACCTCTACCTAGAAAAATAACAAAACATTATTGAGAGAAATTAAGCCTCAACATATTATAGCATGTTCGTGAGTTAGAAGACTCATTAAGAGCAATCAAACTCCTAGCAAGTTTTTTGTGAGGGAACTGATAAGAAACTTCGGTTTTACCAAAGTTTAAGTGGAAAGTGAAGAGTCAACAACAGCCAAGACATTACTGAACAACAATCAAAACAAAACTGGAAGATAGACACTACTAGATATCAAGATTTCAAAGCTAGAGTACTTAACACAGAATAGTAATGTCACAAAAATAAAAAGACCACAGAGCAAAAGAAGATCCACACATATATGGTCTCTGGATTTATAACAGAGGTGTTTCTGAAGTATACCGAGGAAAGAAAGGTCTTTTCAATAAGGTCAGGTCATTAACCCTATCTCACACCATAAACAAAAATCAATTGTAGATGAGCTATAGATACAGATATGCTGAGTAGAAGATAACACAGGAAATATCTGAAACATGGGAGAGTATTTCATAAGCATGGCAGAAGAAAGAGATTTCTTAAATAGGACATAAATGCTGGGAAAGATCAGCAAACCAAGAACATTACAAATAAAGTACAAGACCCCATTGAAAGAGCAAAACAGCAAGCCACAGAGTGGGAGAGGATAATTACAATACTTATAACTACCAGAAGACTATATCCAGAATATACAAAGAAATCTAACAAATAATTTTTTAAAAAAAGAGAGAACAACCCAATAGGAAAATGGGCAAAAGACTTAAGAGGTTCCTGATGAAAGATGATATACAAATGACCAATAAACATATGAAAATAAGCTCAATTGCATTAGTAACCAGAGAAAACAAAATTAAGACCACAAAGATATACCTACACAAGAAAAAAGGCTGACCATTTCAACTGTTAGCAAGGATGTGGTCCAATCTTCAGTGCTGCTGGTGGAAGTGTCAATTCGTACACTTTAGAAACTGGTTGCCTGTATCTGTGAAAACTAATCACATTCTATGACCCAGCCATTCCACTCCTAGGCACATATGTACCCCAAAGAAATGCATACATGTGGACCAAAAGATGCTTACAAAAATGTTCACAGCAGCAATGTTCATAATTGTCAATACTGGAAAAATCCAAATGCTCAACAGAATAACCGAACTGGTGGCATATTCATAGAATGGAATAAATACAACAGTGACAATGAGTGAATTATATCTACTTGCAACTACATGTATGACTCTCAACAAATAATGATGAGGTGAAAGGAGGCAAACACAAAAGCATTCACTGGACAGATGATCTACTTATGATTCAGTTTGTATAATGTTCAGAAACAGAGCAAGCAATATATGATGGCAGAGTTCAGGGTGAAGGTTACCCCGGAACAGGGAGTAGTGGCTGGGAGAGGGTGGGAGAAGGGTTTCCCAGGTGACAAAATGAGTATGAGGTGGTTACATAGGTGTGTTCACTTTGTGAAAATTCACCAAACTGTGTAATATTGACTTGTGCGCTATTATGTATGTTCATTAGCCTTTAAATTTTAAAAAGACTACTTACAAATCAGTGCTTTAAAAAAAGCCCAAGAGTATTATGCTCAGTGAAATAAGCCAAGCGGAGAAAGAGAAATACCAAATGATTTCACTCATCTGAGGAGTATAGGAACAAAGGAAAAACTGAAGGAACAAAACAGCAGCGGAATTACAGAACCCAAAAATGGACTAACAGGTACCAAAGGGAAAGGAACTGGGGAGGATGGGTGGGCAGGGAGGGATAAGGGGGGGAAGAAGAAGGTGGGTATTAAGATTAGCATGCATGGGGGGGAGGGAGAAAGGGGAGGGTGGGCTGCACAACACAGAGAGGACAAGTAGTGACTCTACAACATTTTGTTAAGCTGATGGACAGTAACCGTAATGTGGTTGTTAGGGGGGGACCTGATATAGGGGAGAGCATAGTAAACATAGTATTCTTCATGTAAGTGTAGATTAAAAATTAAAAAAAAAAAAGAAAGAAAGAAAAGGGGGATTACTCCTTGATAGGATAAAACTATTGGTAAATCAAAGATCAACGCATGCTTTAAATATCCTTAATGTTGATCACTTAAAGGGTGTCAGATGATCACCTATGGAGGTACTCTTTTCTGATAATATTCCTTTCTCTTAATAAAAAAAAAAAAAAAAAGCAGTTACTGTGTGCTGACCTCCAATGAGTTCTGCACAGTGGTATAGAGGGCATGTCAAAGTGTGGGCATAGGGTCTGTTTGTTTCTATGCAGAAGATCAAGGCCTAGCTTGGATACCCAGAAAATGAACTAAGATACGATATGAGGAGGAGCTTCCGGCATCAGCACTCTCTGGAGGACTTGTGCCAGGGGGATGATCATCAAAAAGCCTCCACAGGGATCCGGACGATGCTGCGGTTGTGGCTGCATCCAGTCCACCGTCTCCTGGACTTGCCATAGGAATGAGGAGGGAGATGTCTAGGCTGGCATATGCATACAGTGAGACAATGAATTTGACCAGATCTGTACTGTTGGAACTCAACCAGGAGTTGGGAGGGGTGCAAGTTGTAGCACTCCAAAATCTTATGACTATAGACTATCTACGGTTAAAAGAACATATGGGATGTGAACAGATCCCAGAAATGGGCTGCTTTAATTTGTCTGATTGTTCAAGTACAGTTGGACAATATCCATCATATCATAGATAAATTTTCGCAAATGCCTAGAGTGCCTAAATGGTTTTCTTGGCTTCACTGGAGATGGATGGTAATTATAGATTTGCTTTGTTTATGTCACCATATTCCTATTATGGTAATATGTGTGTGCAAATTAGTTAGTAGTTTAAAACCTATACATACTTAAGGTACTCTACAAGAAGATATGTCAAAGAAATAATCAATCCTCCCATGTTTTCTTCCATATGCTACCTCTATAGCTTTTCTTCTTCCTTCCTAATTACAATCCTTAAATAGAATTCGTGCGTCATATCGAATTTACTGAGTAACATAATTCCTCCAGGTGGTAAAGATACCTCAAGACAAGTGCTGGGCATTGAAGCCACAGGGCATAAATCTGCAAAGAAGTAAAAAGCTAACCTTTTCAAACAATATGGCTTCTCTCTCACTTACCAACTTTACATTTCCCTGTATGGCCCCGGAAGATGGCTGGTTAGCCAGAGATGGGTAAGATTCCTCAAGGGAGGAACAACCTAAGACAGGCACAGTCGCGTGGGGGCCATCAGGTGAGAATTTGGGGATCAACAGAGGTGAGGCTCAGAACCTCACCCCCCCTGATTTGAGAGAAATCTTCTGCATCCGTGGATGTTTTGCTGCCCTTGTCTAGCTTGGATTAATACTTAGTCCATAGGCACACACCTGATCATCCAATCATCTACATTTGCCCTCTTACAGCACTAAACTATGTTTTCTACCTTTATCTTGCATCTACCTACCACTTCAGCATTTTATTAAAAATAAAAATCATAATAATAATAGAGGGAGAAATGTGGGATCAACATATAAATCAAGTACAAAAATCAAATGAATATTCATATTTGACCTGATTGTTTATGGGTCATAATGCGTGATCAAAACCGAAAGTTTCTGTGATGACTGCCCTTGTACTGTTCACCATGTAAGAATTTATTCACTATGTAAGAATTCGTTCACCATGTAAGAACTTGTTCGTTATGCTTCAGAAGATTGGAGACTGACGAGAATTAGGCTTGAGATGGATTAATGATTGTACATTGAGCATTGACCCCCCCTATACTGAATTTTATTGTGGTTAACAACCATTTGATCAATAAATATGAGAGATGACCTCTCAAAAAAAAAAAAAAACACAAAAACAACAACGAAAAAAAAAAAAAAAAAAGCTTCATCCGGACACCCTTCTGTGGCCCTGAGCTGTGCTAATAAAATACATAAACCAAAAAAAAAAAAAAAAAAAAGGAAAATATCTTAAAGGGCCTGTTGATTGCTCAGGCTTTGTCACTTTTTAAGTTTAGGCTCAACAAGGGCAGGTTGATGGTTATTTAATTGTGCCAGATAGCTCCCAGCAGAACAGCAGTGATGGTAAGTCCTATCTGAGGACAACAGAACCCACTCTACTCTAACACTGACCTGATGAAGTGCAGTATCCAATAACATGTAAAATTCAAATTCCTTTTAAATTCGTATCTACATAGCAAACTTAAAAACTACTACTTTATGTTAAGAGTACAAATGTAAGTATATGGAAATTGTTTCTTATAGCACAACATGTGTCTAGCCCAGTGATGGTATGTGGTTACCTTTAAATAATAATTCTTCAAATTCCAAAAAAAAAAAAAAAGAAAAAGAAAAAAAGCCTAAGAGCCTAAAGAGTAAGTGAAGAAAGGAAAGGAACAGGCAACTTCAGAAAAAAAATCTCAAACAGCCAATAAACATAAGAGAACAGAATTGAATAAAAGAAAATAAAGCCTGAGTTCTATTTCACTGATTAGCATGGCAAAAGTAAAAGGAATTTTTAAATGCAGAGTGCTGGTGAGGGTATGGGGATAGAAATTTTCTCACTCAATGTCAGTGGGAAAACCTCTTTGAAGGACAATTTGGAAATGTTTAGCAAAATGGGAGATACACATTCATTGAACCCAGCAGTTCTATTTGAGAAATATATTCTATACTTGTACTTGCACAGGTGCAGAAAGCATGCATACAGCAGTGTTTATTAACAGCAAAACATTATCCACTTAGCCATCCATTAGTTAAGGGAGTGATTTAGTAAATTATCAGCCATTCATACTATGAGATATCATTAAGCCATTGAAAAAAATTTGTAATGCAGCAAAATGTGGTGAGTGAATAAAACAAGGTAATTAATAGAGTGATTATTAAAGTTTATGCATGTGTGTACAGCAAAAAATATATCCACATGCAGATAAAATTTCAGAGAAGTTACATGACTAATTGTGGGTGATGATTACCCCAGATGGGACTGGGAGTGAGTGGCTGGAAGGATGCTCCATTCCACTGGATAGTCTTTTGTATGCTTTGGTTTTCTTATTCTGTGTTTCTACCTGCTTTATTTCCAAGATGGAGATAAGAGATTCAGGCTCCACAACCAAAGAAAAGCCTAACCACTTTTGACCTGACCACTGCCAATGAGTTACTATGGAGTTGCTTGCCATCATAGGCTCAAACTGGATTTGGCCTATGCAGATAGAGACTTAAGTTACTGGCATTTTATACTATCTCAGCATACTCTCCAGTTGAAAATCAAATAGATTCATTATTTGTCAATAACCACAAAATAAAATTAAAATAGAGAAGCACAGATTCCACAAAATTAAAGTCCCGAAGATAGCACCTTTCTCTATTTGCTACAAAATGTTTCCTTCCTATTGAGGATAATGCAAATGGAGAACCAAAAGGCAGAGAAACAAATGCAAACAGCCTCAGTGACACAACTGTCCTGGACATTGTAGTCACAAAGGTCAGAGAACAAATTCTGCAGTGATTAAAAAGGACAGGTCTCTACTTGACTACACTGCCTAATCTGTTAGGGGTTAAAAACTTAGATATTCTCTTTTGCAAAGGTTGCCGGCACAGCTGAGGTAGTTAATTCCATAACTTTAGCATTCTTATCACTTAGAATAATAAAACTAGACCCAAATGAGATTTATAACAGAATAAAAAATGTAGTCAACAAATATGACTCACTTTATTTGAAAGATTGTGCTAACTCATGTATTTAGGGGTGTCTATTATGTCTCACTGAAGTATCAGCCACCTTCATTAACCTTGAACATGAGTTGTTTAGGCCTACAAAAAGGTAGAAACAAGAATAAAGGAAAGAAATATTAAGTCTGGCTTGTGAGTCAACAAATGCATTAGCTATATACATGCCCTGTAAGCATTCTAAAGTGATTACATAACAGCAAAGAAAAGACACCATCAGGTTATCAAACAATCAATACAACTTCACAGAAGCCTAGGAATAAGTCACAGGAACAAGTATGGAAGATACAACCCTCTAAAGTGGAATTATTATAGAGTCTCCAGGATGTCACCTAAGCGGAAGGCCTGCAGTCCAACTGGTCACCCTGATACCAACAACCTGAACTGAGCTCAGATAGGATTTTATAGATGGAAAGCTGTGTTTGAGGCATTTTACATGAACTGGGATGATCTTCCAGTGATACTGAGCTATAAATCAAATATGAATCAGTGTTGATACCCCAAAAGAAAACTAAAAATAAGAAGTCATGGTTTTTCTTGATCCTATAACAAAAATTCTTCCCTGATAAGACAAGCTTTATTTCCACTCAGTGCTGATAAATAACTCTTCGGTATCAGGACAGTGAGTTAAATATTTCCAAACTCTCTGCCATGGTTGACCCACCTACTCAAGGCTTTTCAAAATGAGTTCTTTGGACACTGTTGAATTAGATTTCTGTCAAAATTTAACTGCAAAGATTTAATTAAAGAGAACACTTGAAAAACACAGACAAATGAAAGGCGGAATGGCCTTCACACCACATACCACCTTTGTAGGTAGGCTGAGTATTCTAGACACAATCCCATCCCCAGTCCCTGGCCTAGATCAAGCCTCTGATACAGTTATTACCCATCACCCATCAGGAAAATAAGGCCATATTCTGTTTCCATACTCAGAGGTGGTCCTCACAAATGTCCATCAGCTACCATCAACCAATGGGGCCCACACCCTCAACTCTGATACTGTGGAACCTTTCCCTGAAATCCACATATATACATACACTAGAAAGTTGTTTTTGCTCATTTTGCTTTCTTCTCTCTTCCGATGAAAGGAGTCTTTTCTTTTGGGGCATCTGTCCTTTCCCAGTGAAGGTAGTTGGTACTAAGATGACCCTGCCTTCAGGGACAATTCAAAGCCACTACATATTAGAGAGCTGGCCTGACAATGAAGCTGACACAGAAGAAAGGGGAAGAGAGAGTAAAGGCAGGAAGTGAGGAGGAAGGAGACAAAATTCTGATGACATCACTGGAGGTCACGGCTCCAGCCAGTTGCACTCTGTGACATGTCTAGTTTGTTTCACTAAAACTAGTATGAGGGATATTTCTATTGCTTGTAACTGAAAACCCTTGACTGTTACAACATATGTACATCTCTTTCAATCAGAACTCAATGCTAAGGCTCACACTACTCCCCCAAGCATGTTGGCTTCACTTCAAAGATAAATTAGGAAACCAATTCACATGAGGATTTCTTCAAACATAAAGTTCCCCTCAAATTATAAATAGCCTGAGTCTTAAGAATCCAATTTCAATCCAAGAACACAGAAGGACATACCAATATGAAAAATACACAGCTAATACAGTCATGACTGAAATGGTATTGCCTACTTACTTTGCACTGACCCTCTCTCACTTGCATTTATTCTCTTGCAATCAATAGCACACACCTAATGGCCAACTAGGCTATGGTTTGACCACAGAACAGGGGGCTCTCGGCCAGCTCACCTCCTCCTGCCCCACCATGAGCTTTTCTCACTACCAAATTAAGAGGAAAAAAGACCTCAAGTATTGAAATAATTTTTACTCAGGGAAAACAAAAATGCAAAGAATTTTCCTTTGCAGATTTTCACAGAGTTTTAGAGTACCTGTGTCAGGGGTCATAAGACCACCCCCAGGTTCTGTGATTTGATAAAAGGACTCTACATGTTCATTACATTGGAGATACACATACATAGTTTTTTCCACAGCTAATATTTAACACAACAGAAGGACACAATGCCCCATCAGCAGACAGAAATGGCTCATGGAGTGAAGTGCAGAGACCCAGCACAAGAGTCCTCTCCCAGGGGAGTCAGGGAGGATCCCTTCATTCCTCAGAAGGTACCAAAACTCCAGACTACCAGAACGTAAGCAGGTATTCAACACAAGCTGCACTGTTTGTACAGTTTAGGCTCAGGAAGCCCCTCTTACCATTGAGAGAAAAGTTTAGTATCAGTGTCAGACTCTTTACTAGCCAAGTTCCCACATGCCACCCAAGAACCAACCTTGCAATCAGGCTTTTCTAGGGATAGGCAGTGGCACACCTCTATGTTTTTATATTTTCTTATTGAAGTGTGGTTGATATACAACATTATATTGGTCTCAAGTATAGAACATAGTGTATTCAACAGTTACCCATATTATTAAATCTTCATTCCAAGTGGTGTAGACACTATCTATCAGCATAGGATGATGGTACACAACTACTGACTATATTCTCTAGACTGTATATTAAAATTAGGACTGAAATTTTGTGCCTCTTTATTCCCTTCACCTACACCCACTCACCCCAACCCCTCCCCCATGGAAAACACCAGTCACCTCTCAGTGTCTATGAGTCTATTGCCATTTTGCTCCTTTAGTTTTGTTTTTAGATCTACATGTAAGTTAAATCATGTAGTATTTATCTTTCTCCGTGTCTTGCCAATGGGTTTCAGCCCTGGGCAAGTTTACTATGGATTCAGTGTGACCGAAGAAATGAAAGTAAGACATTCTTGGGGTGAAAGGGTTATAACCCAACTTTATTTCCACGGTGGTAGATCAATCACTAAAATCCCGTTCACTCAGAGCGAGTCTGCATGCAGCAAGCTGGTCTCTGCCTCTGGGACTCTGTCCGCACAGCTGTCCTCTGGGCCTCTCTGCCTGCGTAGTCATCCTGCACAGCCATCCTCTGGGCCTCTGTCCTCAGTGCTCACCTCTCCAGCCTCTGCTCTGCTCTTCTGCAGCCTTGCAGCCATGCCACCGTGTAGCCCAGACCACTGGGCAGAGCTCTTTTATACAGAGTCAATAGCAATGTATTGCCCACACTTGTATAGTGAGCTAGCCAACCAGGGCCAGGTCAGAATCCTGGCCACAGGAACCTTCACTTTATCCACACTCCGCCTGGCTTGTTTCTCTTAGCATTATACCCTCTAAGTCCATCAATGTTGTCACAAATGGCAGGATTTTTTTCTTTTCTATGGCTGAATAATATTCCATTGTATATATGTACCATATCTTTATCCATTCATCTATTGATGGACAATTTGGTTGCTTCCATATCTTGACTGTTGAAAATAATATAGCAATAAACATAGGGGTGTGCATATCTTTTCGAATCAGGGATTTTGTTTTCTTTGGGAAAATTCCTAGACATGGAATTACTGGGTTGTATAGCATTTCTACTTTTAGTTTTCTGAGGAACCTTCATAGTGCTTTCCACAGGGCACACCACTATGTTAACCTTTTCTGTACCAAAGCTTAAATCCTCACACCAAAGTGAGAACTGAGCCCAGAGACATGAAGTGGCTTGCACAAAATCACACAGCAAAGCTAGAACTAGCATCCAGGTCTCCAGATTCACAGTGAGAGGATACAGTTATCCCCACCCTCAGCCTCTAGACATGTGCACACATAACTTTCAAACAAGAAGCAGGCTTCTGAAGGGAGACTGCAAATGAGGGTGCAGACAGCTTTGACTCTCAGGCCACAAGTTCTCCATGGCAACGTTAATTGCATCTATCACTTGAAAGTTTCACTGATGGAATAAATACAATTTTTAAAATCCTACTATTCCCTCTTAGAAAAAGATACTGCTCCAAGCTCATTACCACTTTAATTAAAATCATATATTTTCACTTAAAGTTTGAAGAGTCCTCGGAGATTATCTATCTAGTCCAATGTCTTTATTTGACAGAAAAGGCAGTGGGGTCTGGAGTGGAGAGGAAAGCAACTTGACTAAGGTTAACACATCTAATA
Source organism: Manis javanica (assembly GCF_040802235.1). Taxonomy (NCBI): domain Eukaryota; kingdom Metazoa; phylum Chordata; class Mammalia; order Pholidota; family Manidae; genus Manis; species Manis javanica. The sequence goes on from NC_133162.1 coordinate 104,260,855, forward strand.
GCCCGGCCAGAATCCTCCTCTCCTGACTTTAGGTCTCGTGCCCTTTTGGTGTATCATGCTGTCCTTCCAGCCCAGGCTCAGAGCTCAAAGGGCATATGTTTACTTTAGGCCCTCAAGTGCTTAATGATCTAAAATGAATTCCTCTTCCTGACCTGTGCAAGGAAGTCTGTACAGCCCTGCAAAGAGCCAATATTCCTCAAATAAAAGAATAAAAATGACTACTGCACAGGAGATTTCATATGACATTTAGACACTACCAGTATGTATACCCTCCACATATTCACAGGGACCCAGAAATACAACACAGTGCCAGATCTGAAAAGATTTGACGCACTGGAGACATGCCCCACAGATGAAGCCACTGAATCGGCCACCAAGGGCCTTTGTGCCCTGTCTAGCTCCTGTGCATGCCGTGCGTCTGCTATGACGGGACAATAAGAGCTTATTTACAGGAACTCCAGGCTTCCCAGCACGTCATCTTTACCATACCACACACAGAGAGCCACTGGGCACATGAGGACAGAAAATTAGCCACTTGTCCACACAACAGATTCTCAATGGGTGTAACCCAACATCGGGAAAAACCCAGATTATGGGAATGTTTTCATATTCTACTGTGAAATGCATATCAAATTTAAAAGCTGACAGATAGAAGGGGCTCCATCCAGAAAGTGACATTCAAGGAGTATCAGAAAATATAAACACAGTGTTTCTCAAGTGGGAGACACTATGTCCCCCAGGGCACATTTGGCAACGTCCAGATATGTTTTGTCACACCTGGGGAAAGGGCAGACTCCACTGGCATCCTGTGAGTTGAAGACAAGAATGCACACAGCACTCACAATGAAAACAACCCACCCGAATGTACCTGTAATGCTGAGACTGCGAAACCCTGTTCTGAAGAAGTAAAGGCCAGCTCATAGTTCTTAATATGTGGAAAAAAATGACTCTGAGAAATCTGTGCTGTTTTAGTTTTAAGTACAATGATACATAAAGATAAAGGCAAACATTCAATGGAATTTAAAACATAATTCAATTAACCAGAGGATTCTGGTTGTCACAAATTTTAGGTAGAGTTTCAGTTTGTTTATTTCTCTGTTTTAGGGCTTGTATCCTTGCATCTTGCAAAACTTCAAATGCCTTTGGGCTGAAAAGTGGTGATGACACTTGGCTGCCAGCTGCACCTTGGCCTCTGTCATCAGAGCCCAGGGAGTTGAGGACCCTTAGGTGGCTTGGAGAGACCCACAGCACAGAGCATGCCTGGGCAGCCACCATCTGTTCCATGGCCTGCGTGCCATTCTCTGCCTACTGCCCAGCAGTTTGTATTTTTAATTATGTTTTGAAGGGATTAGAGTAAAATTTCTCTAAACCACTATGAAAACACTGGTATAAATCAAGACAGCAATTAGGAGTAAAAACAGTAAAGCAGCAGCAGATCCTGGTAACTTAGGAGACAGAGTAAGTGATACAATAAAAATAAATAAGGTCTGCATATAGTGTAGTTATAGGGGAAAAAATGGCCAATCATTGAGTAAATCAGAGCCTGGACACAAGCCATACCAAAGATAGAGGGGCATGTGTTCACATGTCACCTTCTCCAAAATTTTTAGTACTAGTCAAGTCTTCCTGTGTTCTTCAACTTTGTACTCAGAAAGCACTGATTTGGATGAAGAAATTATCTGAAGACCAAATAGGAGGGTAAACTCATTAACGGGAGCTGTAGGGCTTCCCGGTTTCCCAGCTGCAACATGGGAACAGATTGCACAATGGCTCAGTTTAATGCAAACCCCCATACAGCTGTGCAGGCTGTTCACTGCCCAAGGGCTTCCTACCGAGGGCTGAAACCCAGATGTGACGGTTGCACACACTCAGCAAAGAGGACCTTTTCAAATGAATATGCTCAAAGGTGTCCCATGTCCTAGCAGTAATTAGACCACACAGCAGAGAAAGAGGCAGGAACCATTTGCCAAGCAAGGCCAGCTCAGATAGGTGGAGAGGCTCTGGGGAAGAAAGGGGCAATGTAGGGATTCTTAGCATAGCATGGAACGCCAGCCAGATGCAAAGAAGGGAAGGCAAGTTGTGTCCTCCTTGGCCCTTGGATTTTTCTTCAGCCCAGCTTGAAGGGGAAGAACAACAGGAAGGAGATGGTCATAAAGCGCAAGTACTGGTATCTGGGGATTACTTTATAAAGATGCTTGGCCTTGATTTTCCATCTGCAAAATGGGACCTGGTTAAGCAGTCTAGAAAGAAATCCATCTAAATCATGGTCAGACCCACCACCCACTATCCTTGCCTCTGTACATTCAGATGCCAAGACTGAGAACCACCCCCTCTGCTCTCAGACAATTCCTCAGGGCAATGCTCACACCTGCTTTTACTCCAGCTCCAGACACTTTTACTTAGGAACTGCCCTGTGTGTGGGGCTGCAGGCACAGAAATAAATAGAACAATCTCTGCTCCTCAGCCCATGGTTTGGTGGGGGAGACAAACACATATGCAGTATTCTTGGGATTTTTCCTAGCCCCCAGTCAACCCTCTCTGTCACATTCCTATCAGTCAGCATCTCATCACAGAGAGCCTCTCCCAGCCCCTGGGAAAGGAGAATGAGTTTGCCATGGCAGTGTGTCCAGTCTGACTCAGAGAGAACATGGAAGGTCTCACAGAGGAGCCTAGTTTTATTTTAAGTGCGGCAACATCTCAAAGGTGGGCAGGAGAGAAAATCCTACATCAACACCAGGCACATTTTGGGGAGAAAGGTCTCCAAGCAGTACTGATCCCCAAGAGAGTCACTAGGCTTGAGGACAGAGGACTTGCTCACCAAGAGGTGAGCCCAGGGATGTGGCAGGGAGCTCCATGGAAAGAAAGGTGAGGAAGGACCTTGGGGATGTCTATGCTTAAGAGGTGGCAGAGATGTAAGTGTCTGGAAAAACAAAAGGAACCCTGGGAGCTAGGAGGTTTAGCGCCTTAGTGATGGTGGGGAGGGGTACTTGACTGGTCAGGTGCTGGGGAGATGGGGCCAAGAGACACAAAGACTAGAGAGGATATGAGGATTTCGAAAATTCTTACAGATCTTAAGGAGAAAGTCACGAGGTAGGGGACTGTGACCTGCCTGTGAAATTCTACAGAGTGGTTTTAGTCATGGATGAGAGTCTGTTATATTTCTCACTAAGCCCTAAATGAAAAGAACAAAAATGGCAATAAGGCTTTCTGTAGCCATGTTTTCAGGAAGGCTACATCTCCAGTTGTAAGGGTTTGATCCCAGAGAATAATTTTAGCTTGCAAAGTATGCTCTCCTGGTATAAAAAGGCCACCCAGTAAGTGGCCTTAAGAATTTTAACCTAAAAAAAATGGCCCAGCAGGACTCCTTACCAATTAGGTGGAATGCCTCTCACCTTGGTTTTCTTTTCAGGAGACAAAGGTCTCCCACACGAACCAGCAGGAGCCAGTACGACAGGCACATAGGCCAGCCTCCCCTGAGCCAGTCTGCTGACAACGCTGAGGGTTTAAGGCCAGCAGGGGACATAACTTTCTAAAAATGCAACGCACCTACAAACAGGAAGGGTACACTTTACACTTGAAAACAGGCCACCTCCATTCTCCTGACGCACACTTTTTCCTTCCTTCCCCTGCTATAAATGCAGTCTGACGATGGGAGGTAGCAACAATCCTTTACAATCTGCTAATGTATCATTAAACAAAGATACTCATATGTGCTCTCTGATACACTGCACAGCCAACTCTTTCTAAATCGTGTAAATACTTATGCATTATCATTTCCCATCTAAACCACTGTGAGCTTGTTGTGACTGATCTAGCCTAGAAGTCTCCCAAGAGCCACAGCAATCTTACTCCTATTTCTGAGTCCCTCCACCAACCTCACCCCAGTGCTAGACAGGCTGACATAAGAGCTCCCAAGAGACGTTTCTTTAATTTAATGAAGGCAGCTGCCACTCTTTAAGCATTTTAGATAGATAACATGTCATACACATACACAAATATATAAACCACACACAGATATGTAAGCAATGACTCTAACTCCTCTCAACAGCCAAAATCTGCATTCTTTCTCCGAGGGAACCACCCATCTCCTTCTGGCTGGTCCTTTTCTTCTTTCAAGAGTCCCCTTGTTGGACACCATCAGTAGAACAAGAAGGCACCCTACAGTATGGGAGAATATATTCATAAATGACAGATCTGATAGGGGGTTAACATCCAAAATATATAAAGAGCTCACACACCTCAACACCCAAAAAGCAAATAACCAGATTAAAAAATGGGCAGAGAATCTGAACAGACACTTCTCCAAAGAAGAAATACAGATGGTCAACAGGCACATGAAAAGATGCTCCACATCACTATTCATCAGGGAAATGTAAATTAAAACCACAATGAGGTATCACCTCACACCAGTTAGGATGGCCAACATTCAAAAAGACAAGCAACAACAAATGCTGGTGAGGATGTGGAGAAAGGGGAACCCACCTACACTGCTGGTGGAAATGTAAATTAGTTTAACCACTGTGGAAAGCAGTATGCATTCCTAAAAATAGAAATACCGTTTGACCCAGGAATTCCACTCTGAGGAATTTACGCAAAGAAAACAAGACCCCAGATTCAAAAGACATATGCATCCCTATATTTATCACAGCACTATTTACAATGGCCAAGATATGGAAGCAATCTAAGGGTCCATCGGTAGATGAATGGATAAAGATGTGGTACATACAATGGAATATTGTTCAGCCATAAGAAGAAAACAAATCCTACCATTTGCAACAACATGGATGGAGCTAGAGAGCATTATGCTCTGTGAAATAGGCCATGTGGAGAGAGACAAGTACCAAATAATTTCACCCATCTGTGGAGTATAACAACAAATCAAAAACTGAAGGAACAAGACAGCAGCAGACTCACAGAACCCCAGAATGGACTAGCGGTTACCAAAGGGAAAGAGGTTGGAGAAGGTGGGTGAGAAGGGAGGGAGAAGGGGATTAAGGGGCATTATGATTAGCACACATAATACAGGGAAGGGAGGGGCATGGGAAAGGCAGTATAGCACAGAGAAGACAAGTAGTGACTCTATAGCATCTTACTATGCTGATAGACAGTGACTATATTGGGGTATGTGGTGGGGACTTGATAATAGGGGGGAATGGAGTAACCACAGTGTTGCTCAGTTCAAACCTTCATAAGATTGTATATCAACAATACCTTAAAAAAGAATCCCCTTTGTTGCCAGGCAGCTGTATCTGGGGAGGTCTCTCCCTGTGCACTAGGAGAAACATCAGCCTGGGCGGAGGAGGGTTCTTGACTCTGACAAGAAAGAATATTAAACAGGTCAGAGGAGTGCAGGTAAGAAAGGAATTCATTGAAGTAGTAGTAGTAGTGAATGGCGGCAGCCATGCAGGCAGCAGGGAGCAAAGAAGAGCAGAGGGAAGAAAAGGAAAACTGGTTGAACTCTTGCTCAGCATAGGGCAAATCTGTTCCCAACTCCTAAAGCCAGGGTCACCTGGCGTCCAGTGTCTGCTTGAATCTGCACAGCATGGGAGCTAAGTCCCTACCCCCCCAGGATTTGGGGGAGCTGCAGAGCACTGAATGGAGTGAGACTATGCTCTGAGAACTTCCTGAAAGCAAAGAAATGAGATTTTCGGGCAGGCTACTAAAGAGCATGATCGTACAGCAGCAGCCCTGTCCAGGTCACCCAGGTGACAGGAACTTGCAAAGCCCAAATCAGAGTTCTCTGTAGCCCCTCCTTACTTATCTAGAGTAGAACAGAGACACAATGAACACTTGTGCTTAAGACTGGAAAACAGAAAGAAACAGCAAAGGAAGAAAGACACTTACCACTGGAAGAGCACAGAGACAAAAATGCACTAAGTGGAGCAGTGAGAAGTCTTCATTTAAGGCAAAAAGTACACACTCAAAAAAAGGGGAGTGCAGACAACCAAAGAGAGGTAGCACACTTAAGGGATTAGGATTCTGTCTTTTAATGCTTTCTAGAATGGGGCAAAGGGCCAAGGGGGTGGGGGGAGCATGCAGGCTTGACATGTGGTCTCATGATATCTGTCCCTGTGAGAGATACTGTGTCATCATCCATAGTCTGTCCTCTAGATCTTCTGTAAGATAAACCTAACACAAGGAATTTCTTGATCCTGTCCATTTCCAAGATAGTAGTTACCCTCAAACAGTGGGAGCATATCATGTAGGACTGCTTGCCCTGCCTTAAGAAAGGGTGGGTTTTAGGAATCTTACCTCCTAACTTCCTGGCTTTTAAACTGGAATCTTAGTCTTAAGATGGAGTCCCTCCTGTTCTTATTATACTATTTATATCTCAGCATTTTTAGCCATAGGCAGGAAAATTAATCATGATTGTCCCATGTCCCTGCCCTATGTCACCTTTATCAGCCAAGGTCCCAGCAGGGAACAGAAGTTGCCCTAGATGGAGCACATAAAGCAGCTTTACCTTGAAGGGTGAAGAAAGCAAAACTGGGACGGTGAGTCACCCAGGAACTCATAGCAGAAGCTGGTTCCACTTCTAGGGCTGGAATGACAAGAGGGGGAAGCAGTGTCCCCACCACTGGCAAGAGCTGGCACCCTCTAAGAGAAGGGGTGAGAAGGGAGGGAGAAGGGGATTAAGGGGTATTATGATTAGCACACATAATACATGGGGGCATGGGGAAGGCAGTATAGCCTGCCCCTGAAAGAAGTTACTACAGAGCTGCTATGCCAGAGGCTCAGAGCAGGACAGAAGGAGCAGGGAAGTGTCCACACCTCTCTCCCTCCATCCTGCAATCTCCAGATGGCTCCCCTGTACCCACGCCACACCCATATCAGCTGGGAGGCATTCCCCAGTTCTCCCCCACCTACCACTGTGAGCCTCTATGCCCACAGGATATTTACCTTTATCCTAAATAAGGGTAAATTATGGCTGAACCAGTCTTGTAACCCTCCAATTTCCTTACTTTTGATAGTGTAGTTATATTAATTTCAAAATTTAAAAAGAAGAGGAAGAAAAACAATAGTTTCCAGATGAGATATGCAGTACTCTGGCAGGCTTTCATTAAATGTCTTAATCACAGATTTAGCTAGAAAAAGAAAAGTCCACATATAGTTTCTGCTCACACTCTTTTGTGCTCTGGATTTACCCATTTCAAAACAATTACTCTCACCAAAGCCAAATAGGAGAACCCAGACATACTCACTCCGGGGAAGAGAACATTGAGGCCAAGTTAATGCCTCCACTGCACTGCCATCGCCTTTCTAGAACCAGAGACGCAATAGGTGATGTTCGTGTCAGCCAATTATATTTCCATCTTGCTACACAAGTGAATAAGGAGGCGTTGCAGTTAGATTTTGCATGTGTAATGTTGCATGCAGCCTTTTGGAGATAAATTTGATGAGGAATTGCAGAAGGCATCTGACAACAGTTCGCCATGACACAGTTAATATGAAAAATAGTGTATGCATCCAAAACAATACTAATATGTGACTATGATTGCTCTGCTTTTGTTTTGTCCCAGTAATCAAACATACAGCCTAGATGCAGTAATTCTGATAATGTAAAACCTCATTGCCTAAGTAGATATATAAGCAACTGGGTGTGTGTGTGTGTGTGTATGTCCCCATGCACATGTGCATACAAAGCATCAGTTTTGGTATAGCTCAGCCAGGTGGAGCCTGACCATGTTCTCAGGAAAAAGCAAGGTAAAAAAAAAAGAGACTGTTCTGTTCCCCAACAACATGTTCCCTCCATGCCCATATTCCCTACCACAGAGACACAAGCCTCTGTCCTTGATGCTTCCCGTATTCAAACAGAGACACAATAACAGAAGGAAATAGATGTTTCCAGCAGGTGCAGCACTTGGAAAGGGTCCAAAGAGGCAGGATGGCATCTCTGGAAGCGGAGGAAGAATCTACTCGCTCACACCCCACCCCACTTTTCTACAGCAGACCCATCTGTCCTGTGACTGGCTTCCCCAAAACTCCTAGCTCCTCTGGAGTCCATTCAAAGGGCACTCTTCTACCAATAAAAGGGTCACTATTTCCATAGAGCTTTTAATAAAAGGATTACTGGTAAATTTTCCAGCTTACCAAAACATTTATAGTGTGGACATAGAACTATTTTTCAAAACTCCATTTGTTTTTTCTCATAGTACAAAACAAAATGGACTTAATACCACACCACTGTAAGCTATATATATCTACAAACAGGACTCTGATGCTATCATTGACTCTGGTAATTTTTCAGGATGATTCCTCCATATAACTTTCTTTTTAAGCATATCTGAATTTTCTTCCACTAAGTACTCTTGGGGGGAGAAGGGGGAGATTTAAAAGAATGGACAGTCACTGAATTACAAAGTTCTGGATTCATCTAAGTTCTGAGTGTTCTGCTGTCATCACCTGAATGACTTTCAACCCTTTTTTTCTCCAAATTGCCCTCTTACAAGGGCAGGAAATGCTCTTTTAGGAGCATGTACAGTTAAGGTGGCTATGCAGGACCTAGAGAAAGGTACACCTGGATTTGAACCTAGTTATGACCCTACATCAATCAGCCACAAGGACAGGGCAAATTGTTCAATGTTTCCAAACCTCCATTTTCTCATCTGAAAAGTGAGATACTAACTCAAAAAGTGGGGAAAATTAGAAGGAATATGTATAAATGTCAGTCACATAGTACACAATTTACTTCTTACCGAATGCGTATTTCTTACTAATTTCTTTAGCAAGTATTTCTTCCTAAAAAAAAAAAAAACTAATTCCCAGTCCTTGGTTAATGGTAATGATCTCTTATACATGACATGAAAGACCCTGTATGATACCAAATTGAGAAAAGCAGTATTTTACCTGTCCAAGTACATGGTGATAAAGGAATTTCCTTAAATTGAGAAGATGCATTTTCATAGCCTGCTAAATGCTGCTGTCTAGACCTCAGTGACTTTTAGAATGAGGGAAACACAGGTCAAGAGTTAGAATTCATTAAGGGCTAAAAATTAATTAGTCCATCTCAACCCCATAAGTCACAACCATCAATTTAAGAGACATAACGCTATACACTGGATCTTAATTAGGATTACATAAGTTTAAGAACCAAAACCTAATTTGTCAAGCCCAATAAAGCAGGTTGATGGACATACTATGGGATGCTATAAAATATTCCTTTTGCAAAAGAAGAACAAAATAAAATGATTGTTCAAGTGTTCACCAGCTACTCCCTGCCCTTGCAAAATACATAATAATATATATGCAATAAAATTCATTCATTTATTCGTTGTGCAAAAGGATGTCATCTTTGGGACCAAGAAATTGATCTGGAACTAGGCCCAAGAACAACACGTTTATAAATCAACTCACAGCCCTGGGACATAAAGGCAAGATGAGGGTGGTGGTTCTGGCTCAGTCCAGCTCTGGCCCACCGACCTCTCCAGGAGGGATTAGTGAGATGACCAACAAGGCTGAGTTCAGTTCCAAGATCCCATAATGAAGACAAACTTCCTGACCACTGCAGACACTGGTGCCAGGGAGAGAAGGGTCAGTGCAGGGAGACGCTGCATCAAGAGTCAGAGACGCAGTGGGCGAATCAGGCGGAGAAGAACTTGAGTCCGCAAGGTACCATTAGCATCAGCGACACCATTTCTGGTTGACCCTAAGCTTCCTTTTCTTTCTCTTCAAACCAAGCCTCTATCACATAAAGGCTATTTGAAAAATAACAGATTTCTTCCCCTTAAAAAGCCAATAGGCTTTAAAAAAATTAACTGGAAAATACATACCCAATTTTCATACCCTCTTCGTAAGGTTTACACACAAATAGACTCAACAACACATCATGCTTGTCTCCTTCAAGAAATATCTGAAAATTTCCACTTTACTTTGGTGAAAAAATTGAATGTTAACGTTCACATTCAGTCCAGAACTGGGTCCATATTCATCCAAATATAAAATAGCCGCTACCACCCCACTCTGACTCTATTGCCTCTTCCCAAACTGCTCCCCAGCAGTCCCCCACCTACAACAGCTTAGAACATTCTGCATATTCTTTGGGCGAGAGCTCTTAATGAGGCTGATGAGGGGATATTCTACTTTTAGCTTCTGCATACTTTCCCACATGTACACTTATTCCTTATTAGCCACAAAGAAGACAACTTTACCCAAAGCCTAAGAATCAGAAAGGTAACTATCCCTCCTACATTTGGGCCACTGATTCTCCATTTTTAATAATATGCAGTGGCTCATTACATGGTTATCTATAATTGAGGACTTTGTCCTAATGGTGTCATAAAACTTGAGGAGTCTCTCTGTCACCCTGAGTGTGGATGGAAATTTCAAGATATACTTCATTCAGAACTGCTTGGGTTCACACACACACACACTCTAAAGAGCAGAGGTTCATGACAGAGCACAGGAAATGCAAAAGCTTTAGGAAACTTTTAGAGGGTTTCCTTGAAAGTATGATCATTTCAAAAAGAGAAGAAAGATAGCTCTCTGCTACTGAAAGATACCTGCTGAGAGAGAAAAGAACTGAAGAGGCAGGGAAGGGTAAGTTTTACAAATGCATGTCTGTTTTTGCAAATGCATGCACCTGGACCAATCAGAAATCCCAAGCCAACTTGGCCCTGACACACAATTACAATAACTTGCAAAGAACCAATTAATCATAATGCTCAGCCTATTGGATGAGGAAGAAATTGTAATTTTACATCAGGTTGATGCCTTATTTTATGGCAACATTAACTTGCTGGCGGCGGAAGAAGAGGAGATGGTGGTGCTGTCTCAGGTGGGGCTGGAGGGTTAACCTCCATCTTGACAGTAGAGGAGAGGCAGGGGGCAGAGGAACCACTTCCAGGATTCAAGGAGCCTAAATTCTCTTACCTGCAAGGAGTAGGAAGGAATCCACCTGCTGGAACTCACCCCATATGCCTCCTAAGACATCTCTACCTCAACTTCCTCTAACAATGGCACCAAAACATACTTCTCTATTTTAGGAGGCATCTCTGTGGAACAACTATTTTGATAAAAGAATGTAATAACTTCATTTTTGCTTACTCCTGTGGAAAGAGAAACACTGGGGCTTCCACAAAATGTTACTATTGGCATAGCAGTTACTTGGAGCACCTGCTTTGGAACCCAGCTCCCTGGGTTTGAATTCTCAACCCACCCTTACTAAGCATGTAAAATTGGGCAATTTATTTAATGTCTTTGCACCTTGGTGTCTTTATCTGTAAAATGGGAATAATAATCTCTAGCTCGTAGAGTTGCTGTGTATGGGAGTTAATCGCATAAAGCATCTAAAACACAGAGTAAACACCTGCTGGTATGTAAGCTTTTAATAATTAGCTCTCCTCATCATTACCTGCTGGACTCTCATACTTGTTAACTTATGTCATAAAACTTTCGGAAGATAAGAATCTGATAATAGGCTCCTACAGATTTAAAGAAAAAAATCAATCAAAGGAAATCCAGGGCTAATGAGGCAACTCCACTCAAAACCCCTTGGAGAAAGCCAGGACCTTCAGAATGGGAGGTCACTTGGTCTGTAAGGTCAAGAAGGGAGCTGATGCCAAAGGAATTCTGGGAAAAGGACCAAATCATGTGCATGGCAGCCACCTTCAACCCATTCTCTAAAACCTTTAACAGGCTCTTGGTGGCCCAGCATACAGACTCGCAATCACCTCACGTCTCATGGCCTCCTACCCCCACCTCCTCTCTCAGGCCACAGTGGCTGCCCAGCGTTCTGAGAAGCCTGCTACCCACCAGGGCCACTGCCTTGCCCTTCCCTATGTGGAATGCGGTATCTGCATGCTGTTCCCTCACATCCTCTATACAATTATGACTTCCTCATGACTTGTCCTGGTCACATTAGTTAATGCATAAACTGCTAGTTCTGTCCTTCTCTGTTCCCTTCCCAGTTTCATTTTTCTCCATAGCACTAACAACTGAATATGTATTTTATTTCTTTTGAATCCATAAGAGCAGAGATTCTCTTCATGGCTCTATCTCTGGGGCCTAGAACAGTGCCTGACACATAGTAGGTGCTCTACAATTAAGCTACAAGATTGTTGCACAGGAGAGGCATGCTTTATTAGAAGTTAAGTAAATGATAAAGCACACATATCACTAAACCCACCTTACTCTTCTAGGATGATATCACATGTTTAAATGCCCTAATTGATATCCAAGTACATTTTCTCAGCTACTGCCAGGAGTTGAGCCAACAATGCAAACCCTTGAAATGAAAAGTATAAACACACCGTGCTGCCGAGAGGACTGGATCACAGAAGGGCAGCAAGTTGAGCAAAACACAAACTCACTGCCCAGCCACGGTGTTCAAAGCACCACCCACGAGAGCATGCACTCACTGAGCTCCTGAAAGACCATGGAACAAATACCTGCAAAATGGTGAGTACGGTTGCACTACACGACTCCTTTACTGTTCCCCATGTGAAAACTACAGGTGGAATATCCCTTGCACAAACTAAGTTTCAAGCAAGATATAACCCTCCAAGTTTATTTGCAAGACCAAGTATAGAGAACCATTTTTGACCATTTCATTTTAGAAAACATCTCCGAAATCACTTGTAAAAAAATAGTCCAAACACACAGAATGAAGATCCAAGGTTATTGCTCAGGAAAGAAAGTGTGGGCGGTAACTTGTGTTGGATTCATATATAAAAGTTTATCAAAATTTTCCACAATGTGAAAGTATCCACAACACTCCCAGGCTTGGCATGTAAATACAGGTCATATTTCCATTCATAGCGAAGGAGGCTGGGGCCCACCAAACCCATGACTTGCCTAGAATCACTGAGCTAGTTGGCTGCAGAATTCAAGGCCCAGCTCCAAGCACCAGCTGCACACAGGGCCCTGCCACTTACCCCACATGTGCTTCACGACCAAGGCACTTCAAGGACACCTGGCTGTTCTTTAGTTAGGAACTTAAGAGACAGGCTCCACATCTGCCTGCTGACATTTTAATTCTATTATAGCATATCACAGGTAGAGGCGTTTATGAAATGTATACATTCCATTTCTACTCCCCTAGAAATGGGTAGAAGAGACAGCAGCCTCACTCTTAACCTAATTGATTTCCAGGTAATGGTTACAAACTGAATCATCTGGAAAAAAAAACTTATCATCTCATCTCCATTTCCAGCTGGGTGACATTGAGCAAGTTACTTAATCTCTCTGTTCCTCCATTTCCTTTTAAAGGATTAATGTGAGAATCAAATAAGTTAATACAATAAAGTGCTTAGAACAATGCCTAGCATAGTTAATGCTGAAAAAATGTTAGCTATTATTATCTTTAACATTTCTCACAAACATAATATAAAATTAGGATATTTCATTAAAAGTAACCACAAAAAGAAAGGAATATTTGCTTTTTCATTTATAAATAAGGTCAAATTTTAGTATAAAAGCTGTATCATATATGGTCCTCTTGGGTGGTTTATTTGTGCATAGGACTTAGACTTTTTGAATAATTGTTCAATGAAGTCTGTGACAAAGAACACACTAGGCTCCAGACAGTTCAAAATCTGGGCTGTCAATTCTAAGAAGTTTTACAGTTGAGTCAAGGTACATAAATGCCACTGAAAGTTACTGGATGATACTTGTTATGGGAAGGGCTGTTTCCAAGGCAACTTCCTTCTCTTTAGGGATCTCTTCATCTCAAGCCAAGCTGGAATCAGTGGGCTAGGGCTGCCATGACAAAGCACTCCAGGCTAGGTGGCTTAAGCAACAGAGACATATTGTCTTACAGTTCTGGAGGCTGCAGGTCAGTGACTTGGTTCCTTCTGGGGCTGCAGGAAGGACCCAGCTCCATGCCTCTCTCCTAGCTTCTGATACTTTGCTGGCAAAGTTTGTCTTTCTTTGGCTTCTGCCACATTACCCAGTTTTCTGCCTTCATCAGCACATCAATACTCCTTGCATGTGTGCCTGTGTCCCAATTTCTCCTTTTTATAAGGGCACCACTCATACAGGATTAGGGCCTCACCCTACTCCAGTAGGACCTCACCTTAACTGATTATATCTACTGGATCCGATTTCCAAATAATGTCATGTGATATTCTGGGGGGTTAGGACTTCAACACATGAATTTTGGGAGACATGATTCAGCCCATAACAGCTGTTCACAGAGTCCAGCTTGGTCCCGCCAGTCAGATCAGGTCCCATCACAGGATGCTGGCCATTACTGAAGGTTTTAATTAATGACAGAAATTTAATAAAGTGGCAGGGGTTATTATAGCAAGCCACCTGAAGTCAAGCATTGCCTATATTTAGTAATTAATCCACTAGAAAAATCCAAAAGGATCCTTTCATGTCTTCCACACCTATAAAAAGTGGACACAGTGGCTCTGAGTCCTTTCCCATGAGACCTGGACAAAATGAAACGGTGGGAAGACAGGGGTCTGATAAGGATCAGTCTTTGATTTAATTTCTAGTCCCAGAGTCCTGGAAAACTATGGTCCTTAAAGTCCTTTAAAAAAGGACCCAGAAGGTGGAGCCAAGATGGCGGTGTGAGTAGAGCAGCAGCAATCTCCTCCCAAAACCACATATATTTATGAAAATATAACAAAGACAAATCTTCCCAGAAGAGAGACCAGAAGACACAGGACAACATCCAGACCACAGCCACACCTACGAGAACCCAGCGCCTCATGAAGGGGGTAAGATACAAGCCCCAGCCCAGTGGAACCTGAGCAACCCACACCCCAGCTCCAGGCAGGAGGAGAAGAGTCGGAGTGCGGAGGGAGAGGGAGCCCAGGACTGCTAAACACCCAGCCCTAGCCATCCGGACCAGCACAGACACAGTGCATGCGTTGGGTCCTGGATACTAGGGAAACAGGACAGTAAGACCTGTGAGCGGGTCCCTGAGGCTGGTGCCCTGGGGACAAAGAAAAGCGATTGCTTTTTGGAAGTCTTAAAGGACATGGACCCCACAGCAAGACGGAAGCATCCTGGGACACTTAGTCCAGCAGCAGGGAATCTGGGGATCTCTGGGCACCCTAACCCCCAGGGCAGCAGGGAGCATGGAGGCCCCTCATGGAGATAAATAGCCTCCCAGCCACTCCCCCTCCAACACAGCTCCACTCCAACACAGCTCCACCATGTCGGAGCAGCAGTCCAAGTCAGGCCAAGTTCACAGAAACAGTGGAAATAAACTCCATAGCAGCCGGGCAGGAATCAGAAGCCCTGTCTGCACGCAGGTGCCCAGCACAAGCCACTAGAGGTCACTGTTCTCCCAGGAGAGGAAGGCTACAAACCAACAAGAAACGAAGTTCTTCCAGCCATCACTCATTCCAGCTCTGCAAACTATTTCTATCACCATGAAAAGGCAAAATTTCAGGCAGACCAAGATAACAGAGTCAACATCTGAGAAGGAGACAGACCTAACCAGTCTTCCTGAAAAAGAATTCAAAATAAAAATCATAAACATGCTGGCAGAGATGCAGAGAAATATACAAGAGCTAAGGGATGAAGTCCAGAGGGAGATTACAGATGCCCGGAGGGAGATTACAGACATCCGGAAGGAGATTACAGAAGGGAAACAAACTCTGGATGGATTTATAAGCAGAATGGATAAGATGCAAGAGGCCATTAATAGAATAGAAACCAGAGAACAGGAAAGCATAGGAGCTGACACAGAGAGAGATAAAAGGATCTCCAGGAATGAAACAATATTAAGAGAACTGTGTGACCAATCCAAAAGGAACAATATCCTTATTATAGGGGTACCACAAGACGAAGAAAGAGAAAAAGGTATGGAAAGCATCTTTGAAGACATAATTGCTGAAAACTTCCCCAAACTGGGGGACGAAATAATTGAACAGACCACAGAAATACACAGGACTCCCAACAGAAAGGACCCAATGAGGACAACACCAAGACACATAGTAATTAAAATGGCAAAGATCAAGGACAAGGAAACAGTTTTAAAGGCACCTAGAGAGAAAAAGATCACCTATAAAGGAAAACCCATGAGGCTATCATCAGACTTCTCAACATAAACCTTACAGGCCAGAAGAGAATGGCATGATATATTTAATGCAATGAAACAGAAGGGCCTTGAACCAAGGATACTGTATCCAGCACAATTATCATTTATATATTAAGGAGGGATTAAACAATTTCCAGACAAGCAAAAGTTGAGGGAATTTGCCACCCACAAACCACCTCTGCAGGTTATTTTAGAGGGACTGTTCTACATGGGAGCACTCCTAAGACTAAACAGATGTCACCAGAGAAAATTAAATCACAGCAAAGAAAGCAGACTAACCAAATACTAACTAAAGGCAAAAAATAAAATCAACTATCCACTAAAACCAGTTAAAGGAAACACGAAAGAGCACAGAATAAAACAACCAACATATAAAGACTGGAGGAGGAGGACTAAGAAGGGAGAGGAAAAAAGAATCTCCAGACAGTGTATATAACAGCTCAATAAGCTAGCTAAGTTAGACAGTAAGATACTAAAGAGCTAACCTTGTACCTTTGGTAACCACAAACCTAAAGCCTGCAATGGCAATAAGTACATATCTTTCAATAGTCACCCAAAATGTAAATGGGCTGAATGCACCAATCAAAAGACACAGAGTAATAGAATGGATTAAAAAGTAAGACCCATCTATATGCTGCTTACAAGAAACTCACCTCAAACCCAAAGACATGCACAGACTAAAAGTCAAGGGATGGAAAAACATATTTCAGGCAAACAACAGAGAGAAGAAAGCAGGGGTTGCAGTACTAATATCAGACAAAATAGACTTCAAAACAAAGAAAGAAACAAGAGATAAAGAAGGACATTACATGGGCTCAGTCCAACAAGAGGATATAACCATTCTAAATATATATGCACCCAATACAGGAGCACCAGCATATGTGAAACAAATACTAACAGAACTAAAGGGGGAAACAGAATGCAATGCATTCATTTTAGGAGACTTCAACACGCCACTCACCCCAAAGGATAGAACCACTGGGCAGAAAATTACTAAGGACATGGAGGCACTGAACAACACACTAGAACAGATGGACCTAATACACATCTATAGAACTCTACATCCAAAAGCAACAGGATATACATTCTTCTCAAGTGCACATTGAACATTCTCCAGAATAGACCACATACTAGCTCACAAAAAGAGCATCAGTTAATTCCAAAAGATTGAAATTCTACCAACCAACTTTTCAGACCAAAAAGGTATAAAACTAGAAATAAATTCTACAAACAAAACAAAGAGGCTCACAAACACATGGAGGCTTAACAACATGCTCCTAAATAATCAATGGATCAACGAACAAATTAAAATAGAGATCAAGGAATATATAGAAACAAATGACAACAACAACACAAAGCCCCAACTTCTGTGGGACGCAGCGAAAGCAATCTTAAGAGGAAAGTATATAGCGATCCAGGCACACTTGAAGAAGGAAGAACAATCCCAAATGAATAGTCTAACATCACAATTATCAAAACTGGAAAAAGAAGAACAAATGAGGCCTAAAGTCAGCAGAAGGAGGGACATAATAAAGATCAGAGAAGAAATAAACAAAATTGAGAAAAATAAAACAATAGAAAAAATCAATGAAACCAAGAGCTGGTTCTTTTAGAAAATAAACAAAATAGATAAGCCTCTAGCCAAACTTATTGAGAGAAAAAGAGAATCAACACACATCAACAGAATCAGAAATGAGAGAGGAAACATCACAATGGACCCCACAGAAACACAAAGAATTATTAGAGACTACTACGAAAACCTATATGCTAACAAGCTGGAAAACCTAGAAGAAATGGACAACTTCCTAGAAAAACACAACCTTCCAAGACTGACCAAGTAATAAACACAAAAGTTAAACAAACCAATTATGAGCAAAGAAATTGAAATGGTAATCAAAAAACTACCCAAGAACAAAACCCCCGGGCCAGACAGATTTACCTCGGAATTTTATCAGACACACAGAGAAGACATAATACCCATTCTCTTTAAAGTTTTCCAAAAAATAGAAGAGGAGGGAATACTCCCAAACTCATTCTATGAGGCCAACATCACCCTAATACCAAAACCAGGCAAAGACCCCACCAAAAAAGAAAATTAGAGACCAATACCCCTGATGAATGTAGATGCAAAAATACTCAACAAAATATTAGCAAACCGAATTCAAAAATATATCAAAAGGATCATGCACCATGACCAAGTGGGATTCATCCCAGGGATGCAAGGATGGTACAACATTCAGAAATCCATCAACATCATCCACCACATCAACAAAAAGAAGGACAAAAACCACATGATCATCTCCATAGATGCGAAAAAGCATTTGACAAAATTCAACATCCATTCATGATAAAAACTCTCAGCAAAATGGGTATAGAGGGCAAGTACCTCAACATAATAAAGGCCATATATGATAAACCCACAGCCAACATCATACTGAACAGCGAGAAGCTGAAAGCTTTTCCTCTGAGATGGGGAACAAGACAGGGATGCCCACTCTCCCCACTGTTATTTAACATAATACTGGAGGTCCTAGCCACGGCAATCAGACAAAACAAAGAAATACAAGGAATCCAGATTGGTAAAGAAGAAGTTAAACTGTCACTATTTGCAGATGATATGATATTGTACATAAAAAACCCTAAAGACTCCACTTCAAAACTACTAGAACTGATATCGGAATACAGCAAAGTTGCAGGATACAAAACTAACACACAGAAATCTGTGGCTTTCCTATACACTAACAATGAACCAATAGAAAGAGAAATCAGGAAAACAATTCCATTCACAATTGCATCAAAAAGAATAAAATACCTAGGAATAAACCTAACCAAAGAAGGGAAGACCTATACCCTGAAAACTGTAAGGCACTCTCAAGAGAAATTAAAGGGGACAGTAAAAAATGGAAACTCATCCCATGCTCGTGGCTAGGAAGAATTAATATCATCAAAATGGCCATCCTGCCCAAAGCAATATACAGATTTGATGCAATCCCTATCAAATTACCAGCAACATTTTTCAACGAACTGAAACAAATAGTTCAAAAATTCATATGAAAACACCAAAGACCCAGAAAAACCAAAGCAATCCTGAGAAAGAAGAATAAAGTAGGGGGGATCTCACTCCCCAACTTCAAGCTCTACTATAAAGCCATAGTAATCAAGACAATTTGGTACTGGCACAAGAACAGAGCCACAGACCAGTGGAACAGATTAGAGACTCCAGACATTAACCCAAACATATATAGTCAATTAATATTTGATAAAGGAGCCATGGACATACAATGGGGAAATGACAGTCTCTTCAACAGATGGTGCTGGCAAAACTGGACAGCTACATGTAAGAGAATGGAACTGGACCATTGTCTAACCCCATACACAAAAGTAAATTCAAAATGAATCAAAGACCTGAATGTAAGTCATGAAACCATAAAACTCTTAGAAAAAAACATAGGCAAAAATCTCTTAGACATAAACATGAGTGACCTCTTCTTGAACATATCTCCTCAGGCATGGAAAACAAAGCAAAAATGAACAAGTGGAACTATATTAGCTGAAAAGCTTCTGTACAGCAGAAGGCACCATCAATAGAACAAAAAGGAATCCTACAGTATGGGAGAATATATTTGTAAATGACAGATCTGATAAAGGCTTGACTATATAAAGAGCTCACCCACCTCAACAAACAAAAACAAATAATCCAATTAAAAAATGGGCAGAGGAACTGAACAGACAGTTCTCTAAAAAAGAAATTCAGATGGCCAACAGACACATGAAAAGATGTTCCACATCGCTAATTATCAGAGAAATGCAAATTAAAACCACAATGAGATATCACCTCACACCAGTAAGGATTGTCACCATTCAAAAGACAAACAACAACAAATGTTGGGGAGGTTGTGGAGAAAGGGGAACCCTCCTACACTGCTGGGGGGAATGTAAATTAGTTCAACCATTGTGGAAAGCAGTACAGAGGTTCCTCAAAATGCTCAAAATAGACTTACCATTTGACCCAGGAATTCCACTCCTAGGAATTTACCCTAAGAACACAGCAATCAAGTTTGAGAAAGACAGATGCACCCCTATGTTTATCGCAGCACTATTTGCAATAGCCAAGAATTGGAAGCAACCTAAGTGTCCATCAGTAGATGAATGGATAAAGGAGATGTGGTACATATACACAATGGAATATTATTCAGCCATAAGAAGAAAACAAATCCTACCATTTGCAACAACATGGATGGAGCTAGAGGGTATTATGCTCAGTGAAACAAGCCAAGCGGAGAAAGAGAAATACCAAATGATTTCACTCATCTGTGGAGTATAAGAACAAAGGAAAAACTGAAGGAACAAAACAGCAGCAGAATCACAGAACCCAAGAATAGACTAACAGGTACCAAAGGGAAAAGGACTGTGGAGGATAGGTGGGTAGGGAGGGATAAGGGGGGAAGAAGAAAGAGGGTATTATGATTAGCATGCATAATGGCGGGGGGGAGAAAGGGGAGGGCTGTACAACACAGAGAAGACAAGTAGTGATTCTACAACATTTTGCTATGCTGATGGACAGTGACTGTAATGGGGTTTGTGGGGGGAACCTGGTATAGGGGACAGCCTAGTAAACATAATATTCTTCAAGTAATTGTAGATTATGATAACAAAAAAAAAGAGAGAGAAAGAAAAGGAGGATTACTCCCTGATAGGATAAAACTAACTGCAAATCAACGATTAATGCATGCTTTACATATCCTTAATTTTGATCATTTAAAGGGTGTCAGATGATCAGCTATGGAAGTACATTTTTCTGATAATATTCCTTTCTTTAAAAAAAAAAAAGCAGTTCCTGTATGGTGATCTCCAATAAGTTCTTCACAATGGTATAAAGGTCATATCAAAGTGTGGGCAAAGGGTTTGTTTGTGTTTATACAGAGGATCAAAGCCTAATTTGGCTACCGAGAAAACGAATTAAGATACGATATGAAGAACTTCCAACATCAATATCCTCTGGAAGAGTCATACCAGAAGATGATCATCAAAAAACTTCAACAAAGATCCTGGCGCTGTTGCAGTTGTAGCTGCATTCATACCACCAGTTCCTGGACTTGCCATTGGAATGAAGAAGAAGATATCTATGCTGGCCTGTGCATACAGTAAAACAACAAATTTGACTAGATCTATACTGTTGGAACTCAACCAAGAATTAGGAGAAGTGCAAGTTGTAGCACTCCAAAATCTTACAACTACAGACTATCTACTGTTAAAAGAACATATGGGATGTGAACAGTTCCCAGGAATCTGTTGTTTTAATTTGTCTGATTTTTCTCAAACTATTCAAATTCAGTTAGACAATATCCATCATATCATTGATAAGTTTTCACAAATACCTAGGGCGCCTAACTGGTTTTCTTGGTTTCACTGGATATGGCTGGTAATTGTAGGTCTGCTTTTGTTATGTAGCTGTATTCCTATTATGTTAATGTGTGTACACAATTTAATTAGTAGTTTAAAACCTATACATGCTTATGTTACTCTACAAGAAGATATGTCAAAGAAATAATCAATCTTCCCATGTTTTCTTTCGTCTGCTACTTCTATAGCTTTTCTTCTTCCTTCCTAATTACAGTCCTTTAGTAGAATTCATGCCTCATATTGAAATTACCGAGTATCATAATTCTTCCAAGTGGTAAAGATACCTCAAGACAAATGCTGGGCATAGAAGCCACAGGGCATAAATCTGCAAAGAAGTAAAAAGCTAACCTTTTCAAAGAATATTGCTTCTCTCTCACTTACCAACTTTACATTTCCCTATATGGCCCCCGGGAAGATGACTGGTTAGCCAGAGAAGGGTAAGATTCCTCAAGGGAGGAACAACCTAAGACAGGCACAGTCGCAGTGGGGCCATCAGGTGAGAAATTGTGGATCAACAGAGGTGAGGCTTAGAACCTCACCCCCCCTGTTTTGAGAGAAATCTTCTGCATCTGTGGATGTTTTGTTGCCCTTGTCTAGCTTGGATTAATACTTAGTCTATTGGCACACACCTGATCATCTACATTTGCACTCTTACAGCACTAAATTATGTTTTGTATCTTTATCTTGCATCCACCTACCACTTCAGCATTTTATTAAAAATAAAAATAATAATAATAATAAAGGGAGAAATGTGGGATTCACACATAAATCAAGTATAAAAATCAAATGAATAATCATATCTGACCTGATTGTTTATAGTTCATGATGCATGATCAAAACCGAAAGTTTCTGTGATATGACTGCCCTTGCACTGTTCACCATGTAAGAACTTACTCACTATGTAAGAACGTGTTCACCATCTAAGAACTTGTTCGTCATGCTTCAGAAGATTGGAGACTGTTGAGAATTAGGCTTGGGGTTGATTAATGATTGTGCATTGAGTGCCCTATACAGAATTTTATTGTTGTTAACAACCATTTGATCAATAAATATGAGAGATGCCCTCTCAAAAAAAAAAGAAAAATAAAAAAAAACAAGTATACTCATCACATTCCAGCAATCAAGAAGGCAACTATTCAAAGACCAAAACCATAAGATGTCTGTATATTCATGATTTTTATAACTTTTTATGAGACACTAATAAAAGTGTGTAGAATGAACTCATAGTAGACATAATTTAACTTTTTTTCCAGATCCCCTGAAGAACAATTAAAAAAACAAAAAGGACCCAGAAGAGGTCTACCCTTGACTTTGAACCCAAGTATCATCCCCATCCAGGATGCTGGGTTAAGGAGACCATGTACACAAAAACCTAGACCCCTGCATAGCTCAGTCCCCAATGCCAGCCTTTCCACACATGTAAGTGTATATATTCATGCCACACACCAGTGAAGACACCAAAGAGACCAGAACACACAGGAAAATCACACAGCAAGTTCACAGAACTCCATCTCCTCAGTGCTCTAATTCTGAAATACTAAGACTCTAAATATGAAAACAGTTCCTTAACCAAAGGGCCCAATTGCTACCCCAGGGTTTCTGGCTGATGGGACTCCTTTCCTCAGTAACAAAGACTCAGTTTTGCCACATGATGTCAAAAACGTGTCCAGAGAACTCCAAGAGCTAATGAAGAGGTATTCAAACACAGAACAAGTAGGTGTGCACTTCAAATCCATTTACTGCAGAGTGTTTATATTTAATTTACTTTTAGAAGGAAAGCAACTTCATAATGTTTCCTGTCAGTCACAGTCTGTAAATTGCCCCACCCAAAGAGAAGTAGATAGATATTGCAGAAGCCCAGAAAAAAAAATTGGACGTGAATCCCTTCAACATCAGGTGGATTCATCCACTTACCTCCAGTTCCTAGATTTACAAACACTTCTGGAACCAAGAGAATTCATCATGTGAACATGAGGACTGCTGGTTTCCCCAAATCCTACTATATGTAGAGCTCTGAGAAGAACCTGGAGCATCAGTCAGGCCACAGGCCTGGAAAGCTGTTAGGTGAAGCCATTCTCTAGCAACTCTAAGAGAAAAGAGTGAGTCGGAGAACCAGAGCGGCAGGGGAAACGGGCCCACGATTCTGCAGTGAAGGCATCTGCCACCATGGTTAAACTATGCCGCCCCCATCTCGGTCACATCCTCATCCAGGCCAGAGAAGCAAAGCCAGACAGCAAAGACAATTATCACCTTGGGCTCCAATCTCCAGGTCCCACATCAGATGGAACTAGAGCGTCACAGCATCCAAGAGGGAAGACAAGGCCATCCCAGGGCACACGGTGAAGGCACTCAACCAGCACATGCCACCATCCAAGGCAACACACAGCTCAGGACAGTCATACGTTCAGACATTTAGTAGATGATGTGATATAATGAGTTTATAAGAAATACATATTTAGTCATTCATATGACCAAATATCTATTTCCAGGGTATATTTGGTCTTCATCCACAGTTTCTGAAATCACTGCAGTCTTAAAGGTGAAACAAGTGTTTGGCATGTTAATGAGAGACTTTTGCCCCAACCCCACCCGAGGGAGGCTGAATCGGCCAAGGGCCCATAATTTAGTCAATGGTGACCAGGCAATGAAGAGCTCCCTCGCCCTCTCACTGCTCTCTCCTCTGCCTGCTCTGCTGGGTTGGATCCTGCTTCTCAGTTGGGGAGAGCTGCTGTGCTCAGGGAGCCGGGCCCCAAGCTCCACAAGGGCAGAAGCTCCTTCATTTGGGACCTTGCCCTATGTTTCTCTTCATCTGGCTGTTAACTTATGTCCTTTACAGTATCCTTTATTAAACTGGTAAACCTTAGTGTTTTCCTGAGTTCTGTGAGCCACTCAAGCAAATGCATCGAACCCAAGGGAGAGGTCGTGGGAACCTCCAGTCTGTAGCTGGTAGGTCAGAAGCACAGGGAACTGCCTGGGGCTTGTGACTGGTGTCTGGAGTGGGGGCTAGAGGGCAATCTTGTAGGACAGAGCACTTAACCTGGGAATTTGGTGCTGTCTCCAGGCAGAGAGCATTAGAATTGGGTTGAGTTCTCCAACACCCAGCTGGTATTCCAGCACTTCTTGGTATAAGTATATGTGGGAAAACCCCCTCCCACATATTTACACACGTTGGAATCGGGTCTGGGTACTTGAAGGAAGTTACACTACTATTACTGTTGTGTATAATATTGTTGGTGTTACACATATATGTATGGAAAAAATAAACCATGGCATTTGCTGTCAGAGATGTTGCAAATGCCCACTGTGTTCTAAGGACATATGCTAGATGGGGTAGAGAACCTACCTACGCGTATACCCCAGGATACACACATGAACCCTGATGCCTAGAAACTCAGGCAAGTGTATCACAATGTAAGTTTGCCTGTCATAAGAGTATAAAGGGCCATAAGATTATGGCTTCATGGGAGCAGAACCAAGAAGGGCGGCATGGAATAGATGACATTTGAGCTGGTATCAAAGAGGGGCAGTCAGATGTGCAATAGGAGAGGTGGCCATTCCAGGTGGAGATCAGAGGACCAATGAGACTGAGGGTCTGGGTTCATGAAGGATCTTAAACAGCAGACAAGGAGCACAGGCTTTACTTAATGGGGAATGGGGGTACTATGAGAGGTACTTTAAAAGGTTTACTCTATTCCAGCAACCACTAGGATGCACTGGATGAGACCCAGGTTGAAGGCAGGGGTGTAATTATGAGGCTGCTACCGTAATTGGTGCACGAGGTCACAATCCCCGGGTGTGAGAGGCAGCGGACAGACATCTGGGACTCGGGTGAGCCCCAAGTCACGGATGAACACAAAGGCAAGGGTGGAAGAGCCAATACTTCAAGAAGCATGACTCACTCAACACTCACAGAGCAGCTGCTGTGTACAGGTCACAGGCAACCCAAACGTGACTGAGACACACCCCTAACCCTCAGGAAACCCAACGAGACAGAAAATCAACCACCACAAGACTAATGGCAATGGCTGTGTGACTTGGGCTACAAGGATAAACAGGCTTGCTCTTATTCGTCACTCCCTCAGATTTAAAATTCCCATTGTCTTTCAGGACCTCTACTCTCCAGTCCCAAGCCCCACTGATTGTTATGTTTTCTAAGAGTTATTGATGAGTCATACCCAAACCAATTAATTGCCTGAAGTTTCAGGCTGAGGGCCCCATTTTCAAACAAAGACCTACTGGACATAAAGAAAGGTTAAGTAACTTGCCCAAAGTCACACAGTCAGTGGCCAAACCAGCCTGTTTGCCTCTAACTCTGTGTTCTTACCTGCCTCCCTGACCTGAAATCATCCACCCAATCCTTTCTCTCACTATGAGAGCCCCCAATTCAGCCTGACCACTGTCAGTTGGCATCTCAGTTTTTCCCAGTTCTTACCCAGTGCTTCTGGATAAATCTGCCTAAGACCAGATTTGCATCACACCACTTTCATTTACAAATGTCCATAGCTCCCCAACGTCTACCAAATAAAGCTCAAATCCACACAGCCTGACATTCAGGGACGCCTATCACCGGTCAAATGCCACCACTTACATATGTCGCTACCTCCCATTTAGGTTTTAGGAGCAACAACAATTAATGTTTTCCTGCAGCCTCCACAGCCTGTAAATGTGCATTTATATATATACATACACATACACCATATAGCCTCAGAAATGAGAGAAAAGCAATGTCATAATTATCTTCTATTCTCATATAGTACTGTACTTGGCTTTTTTCCACAGTTACATAGCATCCTCAGGTTCCAGGAGCTTCCATTTCATTGGAAATATAAGATGTGAAGGTTTTTAGGAAGAAAGGACAGTAACTTGTGTGGTACACATTAAGCCATGAGCTCAGAGATGAGAGAAATCCATGTGAACTGGCAGGATTCAGCATCAGAGGTAGATTAGAACTTAAGCTGAACTTTAAAGGTTGGGACAGAATAGAGACATAAAGAAAGACACAGGCTGGCACTTTCAGCTTCTCAGAAAACAAGCAAATTCCTTAAAAGTCCCATCATGACTTTAAAAGCATTCAAGATGACATTAGGAAGCCCCTCTCTGTAGAACAGAACCTGACAGCTGATGAGAAAATCAGACCCAGTGCCACACGCCATCCCCCTGAGACTGGCTGTTGAAAACCTGAGACTGGCTGTTGAAAAAGGCAGCCCAAGCACACAGTGGCCTCCCCCAGGCCCCACCCGCACCTCCCAGGATCTGAACAAGACCACCAGCACATCGCTGCTCTTGGAAGGCACATGCCTGATGCTGTCTGCAGTTCTCCTGGGAGGAGATCGCCTAAGGAATTGCTCTGATGAGAAGAAACCACTCTTCTCACATGTTCTTGTAAGGTGCTGACGACAGAGTCCATGCAGTGCAGAGGGGGGCAGGAAATGAGGGGAGGAGTGGAAGCAAGTCAAGCCCAGAACTGACTGTTATTGCTTCCCCAGATCAATGAGTCTGGATCCAGGCAGTTCAGAACGTGTGCTACTGCAGGGTTAATAGTGACTAAAACATCAGTTCATAAAAAATTGAAGATGACTCTGACTCTGGGCTTTTTTTACATGCAGAGGTTTAACTCAGGAAGATGCTGGTGGCTTTGTCGTGATTAACCCCTATGCAGGCTGCTCAGCCACCACGTAGCCTTTCTGGAGCATTCCTGCCAGAGGAAGCATGGAAATCAACACTCGAGACAGAACAGAGAGGTCACTTAATGAAGTGTACAGGTTCCCAGGTAGAGAATGTAAAGGCTGTGGCAAATGTAAAGCTTCAGTATCAAGCAAATACCGAAGAAAAAAGTTCAGTTATAGGTACAACCCTTGAACAACAGGACAGCTGTGATGGCAGCCCCTCCCCACCCCACCTAGCAGCAGCAAACATGTGCCAGCTAGCTCATCCTATCAACACCTTTCATCAGCATCATTCTAATTATAAGAAATGAAGGAAGGAAAGGAGAGAGGGAGGGAGGCAGTAGGGAGAGAGAGGGGAAAAGAAGGAGGAAGAAAGGGAAAGATGAACACTAAAGCAGCCTAATGTTTATCTAGTTCATCACCGGCTTATTTCATTCCATTATATGTGGACCTTAACTTTACTGAGTCTCTAATGAGCGTGAAGCAGTCTGACTTCTGCTAGGTAGTAATTACATCCCAGAGCTTATTAAATAAGAGCTCCCTTTTCACACATCCAAAAAAGTCATTGCCACTAAAAATAAAAATGGAGACTAGCTACATGCTGCCTGTCACCATTCCCTCTCACACACAGCAGGATAAACAAAACGTATGTGCACACAAACTCACTTTTCAGCTCCCCAAGAGCTGAGGAAGCAGCAGAACTGTAAATCAGGGAGGCACACCCGTGGGCAGAAATCCTGCTCACTAATTTTGTTAATTTGGGTTCATTTCCATCTACCACTTTAAATGATCAGCAAGTAGATATATAATCAAGTACACAAGTGTGCCAAATTCAGAAGAAAGCATGGTAGCCAATTCTCTGAAAACCAAAGAATATGCAGAATATAAACTATGGTATAACCTGCAGCATGGACTCAAGGTCGATTTCTCTCTATCTCATGATCTCTCTCTCTGGAGAAAAAAGAAGACAATAGGAAGTTCAGGCAAAGCAAGGCAATGAGTTTCACTGAACAAAAAAAACCTATTTCCAGGCAGCTTGATGCATGTTCCGAATTAGAGTATGTACAGATGGATGATAAGTTGTACACAGACCATAACCTCTTTACCTGACCTCCTCTTACACACTTGCTGGAGTAGCGGACACTAGTCCTTCTGTAAAACGCTATGACCAGGTGAGGCTACTCTGCCTGGATGCCTGCCCAGTTCAATATTTACTAGATTTTAGCCAAGAAACAATGTTGTCTGCTCTCAGACATGCTTATGACAGTTTGTATTTGCTAGTGCAATTACATTATTCTAAATACTTACAGTAATAATAATAACTAACACATACTCTGTACCAAACAGTGTTCTAAGGGTTTTATTTGTATTGATTGGTATCATTCTCACAGTAATCCTATGAGCTATTTCTGATCATTAGGCTTATTTTACCAAGACAAAAAATTGAAGCCACACTCCAGCTTTAAGCTTAAAGTAGCAAAGCTCAGAACTGGACTGTCTGTCTCCACAGCTCATGCATCTAACTACAAGGCTTTGCTGCCCAAATATTAGGTAAATTGATATTCGTGAGGACAAAAAGAGCGAGCAGTTTCTAGGAAGTAGATTAAATGTCTTAGAAAGACTCACTTAAGCCATTTTGTTGAAAAATAGTTGGCCTCACACCAGGTATGGGCAAGATAATTGGGAAAGACTGGGAGAAAAATAAATGATAAAAAATGTAGACCCTCTGGGCTCAGATGACTTGACAAGTGTGTTATGTGCTTGCTCGGCTTTAATTTCAAGCATTGGGAATCGGAGCAGCAAGTTCTGGATACAGTTTATATCAGAACTCCTGGCACTGAATCCATATCAAAGAAAGGATCTATCTGTTTTAGGTATATATGTATTGACTTTACACAAATAAAGTTAAATATAACATCAAAGATATCTATGTCCCCAACTCTACCCTACTTTTTTATTAACCAATTACCTAGTGCAAATCGTATTTGATAAAGATGCTTCTGCTGTGCGTACATGTGTTCACACATACAGACCCACATACACACATCCAGAGCTACCAAGAACCTCAAAATAGAAAATGCTGTCTAAACAAGTCTAGTGTTGCCCCCCATTGGAAACAAGCTCCTTGAGTGCAGGCTTTGCCTGCTTTGTTCACTTTTGTATCCCCAGACCCTGGAAAACACCCACCACAGAAAAGGCAATCAACTGATATTTGTTGAAGGAAAGAATGAGAATTATGTGCAATGATAATACTGGCTAAGCAATACGAGGCCTAGATAAGCAAAATCGCATAGAGTATTGGAAAGGTTCCTCCAGGTATGAAGGTGAATCTGGTTTGTGACTTAATTAATAGTATAATCCTTGGCCTACCTCTGCTTCAACTGGGTAATGAGCAAACAATAGCATAACATTAAATATAGGCAGAGGACTAAACATGGTGTCTAATGAAATGAAGGGAAGGGAATAAATGCCTGAAGACCTACTAAGTACCAGATGCCTCCAGATACATTTTTGTTTTAAAACACAAAAATCTGTAAAGCAGGTCTTATCCCCTTTAAGAGTTTAATCTACTTACCTAACAGCCCCTCACTCTGATTAAGACTTAGCTTACACAGTAAAATCTTATCCAGTGTGAATGAAGAATGGTAGGACCACTTCACAGTCACTCACAGGTGACCTCTTTACAAATGACCAGGGAATGGGGCATGAATCAGCCTCTGTTGAATAATTAAAATAAGTGATACATACTTAGAAGCTATACTCATCCACTTCATGACTTCTTCAGAAAGCAGAGGAGCATGGCACACGGCAAAGAGCACCTAGCCAGTGGTTCAAGAGACCTGAATAAGACCTTAAGAGCTCAAGAGCCATGTGGTTTTCAGCCAAGCATAGCCTCACAGGGTCCCAGTTCCCTCAGCTGTGAAAGGAACTAAATTTGCTCTAAGAACCTGAAGACAATTTTAGGCCGAAGTCCACCATAAACTTGGTGGTCCCAGCCAGTCATAACCAGGGCTGCCGGTGATTTCAGGGGCCCTGGGCACTTTTGCCCCTTCCTCCTCCAATTATTAATTAATTACATATCAATTATACATTTATTTTATTTTATAGTTTTTTTTTTTTTTTTTTGAGAGGGCATCTCTCATATTTATTGATCAAATGGTTGTTAACAACAATAAAATTCAGTATAGGGGGGTCAATGCTCAATGTACAATCATTAATCCATCTCAAGCCTAATTCTCGTCAGTCTCCAATCTTCTGAAGCATAACGAACAAGTTCTTACATGGTGAACGAATTCTTACATAGTGAATAAATTCTTACATGGTGAACAGTACAAGGGCATTCATCACAGAAACTTTCGGTTTTGATCATGCAATATGACCTATAAACCATCAGGTCAAATATGAATATTCATTTGATTTTTGTACTTGAATTATATGTTGATCCCACATTTCTCCTATTATTATTATTATTTTTATTTTTAATAAAATGCTGAAGTGGTAGGTAGATGCAAGATAAAGGTAGAAAACATAGTTTAGTGCTGTAAGAAGGCAAATATAGATGATCAGATGATCAGGTGTGTGCCTATGGACTAAGTATTAATCCAGGCTAGACAAGGGCAGCAAGACATCCACGGATGCAGAAGATTTCTCTCAAAGCAGGGGGGGTGAGGTTCTGAGCCTCACCTCTGTTGATCCCCAAATTCTCACCTGATGGCCCCCCTGCGACTGTGCCTGTCTTAGGTTGTTCCTCCCTTGAGGAATCTTACCCGTCTCTGGCTAACCAGTCATCTTCCGGGGCCATACAGGGAAATGTAAAGTTGGTAAGTGAGAGAGAAGCCATATTGTTTGCAAAGGTTAGCTTTTTACTTCTTTGCAGATTTATGCCCTGTGGCTTCTATGCCCAGCACTTGTCTCGAGGTATCTTTACCACCTGGAGGAATTATGATACTCGGTAAATTCGATATGAGGCACGAATTCTATTTAAGGTTTGTAATTAGGAAGGAAGAAGAAAAGCTATAGATGTAGCATTATTTTATAGTTTTATAGATGAATATTCTAACATAACATATATTTAAACATTTTTATATATTAAGTTATACATTAAACTCTTTATTAGTACTACATATTATTATATATTAAAACATTTTCTTCAACCTAAAAGTTCTGTTTTTCCTACTGATTTTAGAGAAATTAAAATATTGCCATGGGCATTACACAAAAGTATCAGAGGCCCTAAATACTGCATGTTATGGCTAAAGGTTAAGTCAACCTAAACCTGAAACACCGGGGACAAGTCACTCAGCCCTTCTCCCCTCTCCAACCGGACCAGGCACAAGAGCTGTGTTTATACGCCACACAATCTTGGCATCCGAGCGGCAAGGCAGGGAGCTCCATCTGGCTGCAGGTGCAAACAGGGGCCAGAGAGGGCAAGGCTGGAGCCAACAAGGTGAAAACCAACCCCCCAGTTTAGTCGTAGCTAAACAATGAACATGCCAGGGAACAGATACCAGGCGACTGCAAAGATTAGCCTGCTGGACTTGTCCACCAACCATGCCCTTCCCGTCCTCCTGCCTCCTAAACTGGTTCTGAGATTTTCTGGTCAAAATGATTCAAATGCAATTCACTCAACAGATATTTATACAGTGCCTACTATTTGCCAGACACTGTTTAAGCTACTTGATCCATCCAATCAGGAAATGAAAACAAAGAATCCTGCCCTGGAGCTAAATTCTTCTGGGACAACAGATGATAAACAATAAGCCTAATAAATAAGTATGCCGTACATCCAGAAGTAGAAGGGGATATGAACACAGAGGCCGAGCAGAGGAAGGAGGACCAGGAATTGAGTGGGGTGGGCGTTAGGGGATTAGCGTGGACAAACCAATATCCTCAGTAAGAAGCTGGGGTTTCTGCAAAGACATGAAGCTAGTGACATAAATACTAGGAAACAAAGTATTGGAAGAAAAAAATCTAGACTTGGTAGAGTTCAGTTTGGTGAAAAGCAGTTTCACTGGAATAGTAAAGCAACGAGCTATGGGTAAACCTGAATGTGGTGAGGCCTGAATGTGGTGAGGCAGTGAATACAGATCCCAGAGAGCTCTGGTGTTTGTAGAAAAGGGCACAGAAGGTTTTACGGGATGCTGGGAGCTGGCAATGTCTACAGGCAAGGGGAAGGAGAAAGCGGAGAAGAAAGCCAACGTGCTGGGTGGGATAAGACCAATAGGACTGATAAAACCAGACCTTGCAGAAAGCAGAAAGGGGAAGGGGGTAAATGAAACAGACCAAAGGTCCAGTCTTTAAAAAGACCAGGAGGTCCAGGTACCTCTTCTGTCAGGGGCTGTGGGGCAGGGGAGCCCTTGCTGAAAACAAAACTTGCCCATGTAGAGGACCTTCATCTCCTGATCAGGGCAGAGCCAGGCCCTCTGCTCTACTGGAAAAGATGGTACAGGAGGCCCAAGGGAGGACAGACTTGCAGAGCTGGGACCAGCTCCAGCTGTGGGCATTCTGTGCCTGGGGAAGTCCAACTCCTGTGCTGACCAAGGCCAGCTCCAAGGACGGAGCTCTTCTTTTAAGTTAGTAGTTGAACTTCAGAGTGTACCAGTCACCTGCAGGGTGTTGGGCCCCACCCTAGAGATTCTGCCCTAGAAGGTCTGGGTGAAGGCCCCAGGATAGA
This sequence comes from Manis javanica, assembly GCF_040802235.1. NCBI lineage: Eukaryota > Metazoa > Chordata > Mammalia > Pholidota > Manidae > Manis > Manis javanica. Next base: position 104,293,592 of record NC_133162.1, read on the forward strand.
CATTTCCAGTAAATTCTCAGGTGACACTGATGCTGCTGGCCGGGAAGCATGCTTTGAGAAGCACTGCCTTCGTTCATTTGCCCAAAGAGGGTACCTGCATTCAGAAACTCACACACATATGGACAGCATCATGTTTAAGAGAGCTCCAGGAGGCTCTCGGGGTTTGCGTCTCAACCCTGGCTGCACGTCAGTCCCCTGGGCAGTTTTACAGAAGATCCCATGTCTGGCTCTCACCCCCAGTGAAATTTTGACACAGGTTGTCTGGGCCAGGGGCCAGGGAATATTTTTTAAAGTTCCCTTGGTGAATACAATGAGCAGCCAGGGCTGAGAACCACAGCCTTAGGGAATCCACAGGAGGAATGTGGAGTGTGTGGAAGTGTCCTAGGACTTAAGAGTAATTACTACAGATGAGGCAAAATCCTTAAATCCAAAGAGTTTCTTGACCGACACTATAATTTCTACTTCCAAACCAGCTTCTGAAAGAGGCAGGTCAGTGGTGTTCAAATAACAAGACACAGGATGTTATAAACACACAACTAACAGATCAGATGTAATTTACAACATTTGCTTTTACTCAAGCATTGTGAAAAATCAAACAAAAATGAAATTTAAAGGACTATTACCCAAAATATGTACCTTGTGGCCAAAAGTCAGTTACTAGTCCTCTCCATTTAAAAAACAAACAAAAAACTATGATTTTCACCCAACAGAATCCAGGCTATCCCAAAATGGCAAGGATCAGAATCACTTACCCATACTTGGGCTTCACCTAATTTTCCCACACATTCATTCAATGTTTATTGAAAACCCACTATGTTCCCAAACACAGTGCAAAGGATGCAAAATTAATGAGAAACACAGTCCCTACCCAAAAGGGACCAACAAGCTAGAGAGGAGACAAATACCTAAACAAACAAAAAGTATGATGAAGTGTTAAAGGTGAGGGGTCAGCAATTTCTATGGAGTTCAGTGAAGCCATACAGGAAAGTGTAGTTGCATTTAACTAGTGTGCTATGCTATATATTTTAAGCATGATTCTACAGAGCTATGCAGACAATTGACTAAATCTTGAAATATTCAAATGTCTACTGGGGCTGGAATAAAGACAATAAATAAAAAGGACATTTCCGAGAGTGGCAAGCAAAAAAAGCAAAGATAGACCAAAAAATAAAATGAATTCAATTCTTTTCCTGAAAATAATGCTGGACTCAACCCATTTGACACTTTTTTTTTGTAATATGAAGGAGACGCGGCCCAGTGGATTGTTCACGCGTTCACTTTACACCATGGCTTTCCAGAGAGAAAGATGCCAACCCCCCAGAAACCACTCGTGGAGCTCTCACTGACCACCAGAGCAGGTAGTAAAAAGCACAGTGTCACGCTGGGGTGAACAGGCATGAACAGCAAGCACTTGCTGAAGAGCAATCCAAACAGTAGCCAAATGACAGGCTCACAAATGAGTCCAGATGTGTGCCTGAAAACACTGGCACATCTGCTCAACAAGCCAAAAAATGGAGTGTCCCAGAAGAATAAAAACAAAACAGAAAATGTACCCAATCCTTGTATTACTAAGGCACCCTCTAGCTCAAGGAAAAGGGCAAAATCACTGGCATCAACCAAAACTAACCTTTAGAATCGTTACAAGTAAGTTGTAACCAAGAATGCTTAATACCTAAGACTCAACCTCCTTATCTGAAAAATGGGGATAAACCACCCACTTTATACGGTCTTCAAGATGACTAAATGAGGTTTTGCATAATGCCCAGGAACTAATTGGATATGTTGATAAGTATGCTCCAATAATAAGTTGACAGTAAGTAAACACTGTGTATATTTCTCAATACCCCTCAAGAAATAGGCAATGGTACAGAAAAGCTCTAGAAGATGATGCATTGCCTTGCACTCAGTACAATCTCCCTCACTTAGAAGACCTGTGAAAACCTGACAATTCATGAAGAGAAAAGACAATAAGACAATTCATATGGAAAAATATGCTTTGGTAATTTCAAGGATGAATGACCCCTACGAAACTCCTGTAAGAAATAAAGCTGGAGATTTTTAACAACTTTATTGAGATATTCGTATACTGTACAATTCACACATTTTAAGTATATATTTCAGTGATTTTAGTATATCGACAAAATTATGCAACCATCACCACAATCAACTTTAGAGGATTTTCATCACCCCAAAAAGAAACCCTGTTCCCATTAAGTTAATCCCTGTTCTCCTCAGCCTCCAACTCAATCTACAAATCTGCTTTCTGTATACATTCCATTTCATATAAATAAGGTCATAAAATATTTTGTCTTTCACAATAGTATCATGTTTTCTCACCCATACTGCTGCCTATATCAATACTTCATTCCTTTTTATTGCCAAATAATATCCCACTGTATGGATACAGCACATTTTATTTATCCATTCATTGATGATGAACATTTGGGTCATTTCTATTTTTTAGCTATTATGAATATGCTACTAATATCATTCGCCTACTAGTGCTTGTGTGGATGTACATTTTCTTTTCTCCTGGATATATACCTACGAGTGGAATTGCCAGGTCATACGGTAACTCTATGTTTAACATCTTGAAAAACTGCTAAACCATCTTCCAAAGCAGCTGCATCATTGTACATTCCCACCAGTGGGTTTCAATTTCTCCACAATCTCACCAACATTTGTTTTTGTCTGTTTTATTGATTACAGCCATCCTGATGGATATGAAACAGTATCTCATTGTGACTTTCATTTACATTTCCCTAATGACTAGTGATATTTAACATCTTTTCTTTTGTTTATTGGCCATTTCTATATCATCTTTGGAGTAATGTCTATTCACATTATTTGCCCACTTCTTAAATGAATTACCTTTTTATTGTGACTTGTAAGAGTTCTTTATATATTTGATATATTGCTTTATCAGATATATGATTTGTAAATATTTTCTATTATATAAATTACCTTTCCACTTTCTTGATAGTATCATTTGCAGCACAAAAGTTTTAAGTATAGTAAAATTCTATTTTTCTACTATTTTTTTTGTCCCTTGTGCTTTGTTAGTCATATGTATGAAGGCTTTCCCTAACCCAAAGTCACCAAGATTTATTCTAATTTTTTTCTAAGAGTTTTATAGTTTTCGCTCTTATATTTAAGTTCATAATCCATTTTGAGGTATTTTTTTATATATGGTGTGAAGGGATACAGCATCAATCCACCATATTTTAGGTGGCTATCAACCTAAGAAAACCATTTCTCAAAAAGACTGTTCTATCCCCCATTGAATTGTCTTGGCACCCTTACAAAATCAAAGGTTGTAAATATAAGGGTCTATTTTTTAACTCTCAATTCCATTCCATTGATCTATGTATCTACTCTTATACCAATATCACACTATTTTGACTACTGTAGTTTTGTAGTAAGTTTTAGAATTGAGAAGTTAGTGCACCAATTTTCTTCTTCTCAAGACCGTTTTGTTGATTTGGGGTCCTCTGCACTTCCATATGAATTTGAGGATACATTCATCAATTTCTGCAAAATAGAAAGCTGGAATTGACTCTATAGATCAACTTGGAGAGTAATGCAACTTAATAATATTGAGTCTTCTAATCCATGAACATGGGATGTGTTTCCATTGCTTGGATATTCTTCACTTTACTTCAACAATCATTTGTAGTTTTAAGATTCAGGTTTTATACTTCTTTTGTTAGGTTTATTTCTAAGCATTTTATTCTTTTTGGAATTGTTTTCTTGACTTCATCATTGACCTTTTAATTGCTATTGCATACAAATGTAATTGATTCTGTATATTTGTCTTGTTTGTATCCTGCAACCATGCTGCACTCATTTATTCTAAAGCTTCTTACTGAATTCTTAACATTTGTTATATACAAGAGATGTTACCTGCAAACAGAGAGTTTTACTTCTTCCTTTCTTATCTGTATACATTGTATTGCTTTTCCTTGCCTAATTACCCTGACTAGAACCTAGTACAAATGTTGAATAGAAATGGTTAGAGTAGATATCCTTATCTTAGCAGGAAAGCATGTAGTCTTTCACTATTAAACATGATGTTAGCTACAGGTTTTTCATAGATGTTCTTTATTGGACTGAGGAAGCTCCCTTCTACTCCTTGTTTGTTGAGTGTTTTGATCCAGAAAGGGTGGACTTTGAGAAATGTTTTTTCTGTGTGTTTTTAGGTAATAGTGTGGGTTTTGTTGTTTATTCTATGAATAAAAAACATTGCATTAATTGATTTTCAGATGTTAAACCAATCTTGCATTCCTGGGATAAATTCCACTGGTTATTGTGCAAAATGTTTCATGTTGATCAATTCAGCTTAACTAGTATAGAGTCTACATTTTTTAATATATTTTTCATTGAAGTATAGTTTATATACAATATTATATTGGTTTCAAGTATACAACATAGAGATTAGAGGCAGTTCTATACATTATTAAATGCTCACCCCAACTAGTGTAGTTATTTCTGTCAACAGAAAGAACTTTCTGTTACTTTGTCAATAGAAAGATGTTTCTGTTGAAACTACTGAGTATATTCTCTATGCTGTATTTTCATCCCTCATCCCTGTGATTAATTTATATTATGATTGAGATTTTACACTCTTTATCCCCTTCACCTATTTCACTCACCCATCCCAACCACTCCCCCATGGTAACCATAGATCACTTCTCAGTGTCTATGATTCTACTGCTTTTTGTTTTGTTTTGCTTTGTTTCATATGTTTTCTCTAGCTGGCTTATTTCACTTAGTGTAATACTCTCTAATCCATGCTGTCACAAATTACAGCCTACATTTTAATTGTGAAAATAAAATAATTTTGCCATTTTGAGAAATGATCTTTGGTATCTATCAAAAAAGGTATATTATACTGAAAAGTGACCACTGGTCTTGGCAATTTCAAAATACCGTTGCTTGTGCTAGGTGATTAATTTGTTCAATACCTCACAATTTAAAAGTTCACAGTAGCTTCAGCATTTTATCCTAAACTGTCTTCAATGGTCAACTAATAAATTACTAAAAATAAGTACTAATTACATTATCTAAAGGGCATTGTTAAGTCGGATTATAACCTGTATTTTCTTCTATAAATTCTATTGAAACTTCAAGTGTAGCAGTCTTGAATATTCAAGCATTAATGTCTGTAGCAAATTAACCAGGCTTAATTTTAATAGTATTTAAGTGTCTCTTAAATAATTGCCACCAAAAATGCCATATCTTTACAGACTATCACCCTGGAAAAATAAACACACAAAAAAATGATTTTCTCCTCTGCCTGTTTCTCTAAACAAGGATCAAGCAGGGTCCCACCAACCTGGAGTGATAAACTCACTCTCAGTTCATCTTACTAAATGATCACCATGTATATAGTTGGGAATGCCAGACCCATGTTCATTACAAACCTTGTTTGTTTTTCCACTAAGCTTGCGTATACACTCCACCATGTATTTTTTTTTAAAGGGCCTACATATTCCAGACATTTAAAATCATGGGCATGACTTCAAGCAGTGAAGGAGGGAAGTCTTGTCAATAAATCCTTTCTCTAAAATATAACTCAAGTGGTTAAAACTGTCAAAAAAACCTACAATCATTTCAAGTCTCTAGAAATTAGCCAGAGTCATACAATACATAGAGACACATGTTCACAAAATACTGCTCAATTCTGGATAAGTACAGTGAGAGTCTATGATATTCTTGACTGGCGTTACCACCAACGCCCAGCCCAGCTCAGTGAACAGGAAAGTTATACAAAGACAGTGCTGGCTGAGAAAATTGGTAGCATCGCTGCCAGAAGGAGCTAGCTTGATTTGGACCAAAGGGTGGAAAACCCATGGCCAGTAGATAATAGGAAAAGTGTATTGCCTAGCCTGAAGCTGCAGTCCTGCTTTGGGTATGCAGCACACTAAGGGACTTGCCAGAAAGTCAACAGGAACTGGCTGTGCAGCACTTTCAGAAAGGTGGAGTGAGGGCCTCTGTTAAAAAAGAACAATGTTGTATTGCCAATATTATCAAAATCAACTTTTTCAGAGCTCTGGAAATTAACCAACGACATGTAATGATTCAAGAAGCATTTATTATTTATGAAGATGTTGAACCTCAGTAAGTACAGTAGGTTCAAGACACTGGAACTTGACCCACTCCCATCCTCTTCTCTCCAGCTCCCAGCAGCCCTGAGAACCCTGCAACCACAGTGACTGTGAAAACCAGGAGCTCCTGAAGCCACCAGAGGGGGTATATTGGGTTCAGGACTCCTTAAAAAGCCCCACCCCTCATGTACTGCCACTTTTTGACCTAGGCCTCATGTGTTGCCATATCCCGAGCAGAGGTCTGGGTGCAGAGTAGTGTTCAGTGTACAGTGGTCCCCACCTTGTCTACAGGCTTGCTTCCTGGGGTTCAGTTACTCATGGTCAACTGCAGTCCAGAAGTAGATGATCCTCCTTCTCTCATATCATCAGAAAGTCAACACTAGCTTAACACTGTCACAATGCCTACGTCATTTACCTCACTTCTACTCATCACTTAGGCATTTTAACATTTCACATCATCACAAGAAAAAAAGTGGGTATAGTACAGTTAGATATTTTGAGAGAGAGACCACATTCACATAACTTTTATTACAATATATTGTTATAGTTGTTCTATTCTATTAGTACTTACTGTTGTTAATCTCTTACTGTGCCTAATTTAAAATTAAATCTTATTGTAAGTACGCACATATAGGAAAAATAGTATATGTAGGGTTCAACACTACCTGTGGTTTCAGGCATCCACTGGAGGTCATTGTCTGTGTCCCGCACAGATAAGGGGAACTACTGTATTTCTATATACTATATACTAGCAATGAACCATCTGAAAATGCTATTAAGAAAGAATCCCATTCACAACAGCTTAAAAATAATACTTAAAATTAACAAAAGAAGCGTAAGACTTGTTACACTAGAAACTACAAATGTTTACTGAAATTAAAGACCTAAATAAAAGGAGACATGTTCCATGATGATATCCAGTAATGTCAAGACAGAAATTCTACAAAAACCAATATACAAAACACTATCAAAATTCAAGCAGGTTTTTTTTAAAGAAATAGAAAATCTGATCATACATTTATATATAAGTAAAATGGACCTAGAAATCTCAAACCAATTGTTAAAAAGAAGAACAAAGTTGGAAGAGCATGACCTGGTTTCAACAGTATGAAACTATAGTACTGAGAACAGTGTGGTATAGACATAATTATTAATGATATAGAATTGCAAACCCAGGGGAAAAAAAGTTTATACTTCAGGTAAATTAATTTTTGACAGAGGTACGAATGCAGTTCAGTGGGGGAAATGATCTTTTCAACAAATAGCACTGGGAAAACCAAATACCCATATGCAAAAGAAAAGTGTACGTAGACCGTTATGTCTCATACCATATACAAAAATTAACTAAAATGGGTGATAAACCTAAATACAAAAGCCAAAACTATGAAATTTGTGGAGGCAAATGTAAGAGAAAGTCTTTGTTACCTTGGATTAAGTAGCAAGATTTCTTAACTATGACCCTAAAACAATTCATAGAAGAAAAAGTTGATAAACTGAACATAATCAAAATCTTCTGTGCTTCAAAAGATACTATTTAGACAAAGGAGAGGGGCGGAGCCAGGATGGCAGCGTGAGTAGAGCAGTGGAAATCTCCTCCCAAAAACACATAGAGCTATGAAAATATAACAAAGAAAAATCTTCCTAAAATAGAGACCACAGGACACAGGACAACATCCAGACCACATCCACACCTGCAAGAACCCAGCCCCTTGCGAAGGGGGTAAGATACAAGCCCCGGCCCGGCGGGACCCGAGCGCCCCTCCCCCCGGCTCCCGGCGGCTGGAAAGAAACCGGAGCGGTTTTTTTTTTTGGCGAGTGCTTTTTGGAAGCCTTAAAGGGACGGGCCCCCGTTGCTAGGGAGGCAGGGTGGCGGGACCGGTGACCAGGTGCCTGGGAAGGGCGCCTGAGGACAAAGAATATCCCACGTTTTTCCCTGTGGGACCGGTGGGCGGGTGCCTGAGACCGGCACTTGAGGACAGAGGAAATCGCGCGTTTTTCACCTTTTTTTTTTCTCTTTTCTGCGAGTGCTTTTTGGAAGCCTAAAAGGGACAGGGACCCCGGTGCTAGGGAGGCAGGGCGGCGGGACTGGTGAGCGGGTGCCTGGGACCGGCACCTGAGGACAAAGAATATCCCGCGTTTTTCCCTGTGGGACCGGTGGGTGGGTGCCTGAGACTGGCACCTGAGGACGGAAGAAATCGCGCGTTTTTCCCCTTTTTTTCTCTCTTTTTGGCGAGTGCTTTTTGGAAGCCTTAAAGGGACAGGGACCCCGGTGCTAGGGAGGCAGGGCGGCAGGACTGGTGAGCGGGTGCCTGGGACCAGTGCCTGAGGACAAAGAATATCGAGCGTTCCTTCCCTGCGGGACCGGTGGGTGGGTGCTTTTTGGAAGCCTTGAAAGGACAGGGACTCTGGTGCTAGGGAGACAGGGCAGCAGGACCAGTGAGCGGGTGCCTGGGACCGGCACGTGAGGACAAAAAAAAAATCGCTTGTTTTTTCCTTTTTTTTTTTTTTTTTTTCTTTCTGTTCCCTCTCTCATTCTTGCTGTTGTTGTTTTGGTTTGGAGAGTACTTTTTGGAAGTCTTAAAGGGGCAGGTCAGGTCACTTAGACCAGAGGCAGGGAATCTGGGGATCTCTGGGCACTCTAACCCCCTGGGCAGCAGGGAGCACAGAGGCCCCTTACGGAGATAAATAGCCTCCTGGCCGCTCCCCCTCCAACGGGGCTCCACCATTTTGGAGGAACAACCCCAGCCAGGCCAAGCCCACAGCAACAGCGGAGATAAACCCCATAGCAAGCGGGCAGGAAGCAGAAGCCCTGTCTGCGCACAGCTGCCCAGCACAAGCAACTAGAGGTCGCTATTCTCCGAGGAAAAGGCTACAAACCAACAAGAAGGGAAGCTCTTCCAGCGGTCACTTGTACCAGCTCTGCAAACTATCTCTATCACCATGAAAAGGCAAAACTACAGGCAGACAAAGATCACAGAGACAACACCTGAGAAGGAGAGAGACCTAACTAGTGCTCCTGAAAAAGAATTCAAAATAAAAATCATAAACATGCTGACAGAGATGCAGAGAAAAATGCAAGAGAAATGGGATGAGATGCAGAGAAAAATGCAAGAGCAGTGGGATGAGATGCAGAGAAAAATGCAAGAGCAGTGGGATGAAGTCCGGAAGGAGATCACAGATGTCAGGAAAGAGATCACAGAAGTGAAACAATCCCTGGAAGGATTTATAAGCAGAATGGATAAGATGCAAGAGGCCATTGAAGGAATAGAAGCCAGAGAACAGGAACGTATAGAAGCTGACATAGAGAGAGATAAAAGGATCTCCAGGAATGAAACAACACTAAGAGAAATATGTGACCAATACAAAAGGAATAACATTCGTATTATAGGGATACCAGAAGAGGAAGAAAGAGGAAAAGGGATAGAAAGTGTCTTTGAAGAAATAATTGCTGAAAACTTCCCCAAACTGGGGGAGGAAATAATCGAACAGACCATGGAATTACACAGAACCCACAACAGAACGGATCCAAGGAGGACAACACCAAGACACATAGTAATTAAAATGGCAAGGATCAAGGACAAGGAAAGAGTTTTAAAGGCAGCTAGAGAGAAAAAGGTCGCCTATAAAGGAAAACCAATCAGGCTAACATCAGACTTCTCAACAGAAACCCTACAGGCCAGAAGAGAATGGCATGATATACTTAATGCAATGAAACAGAAGGGCCTTGAACCAAGGATACTGTATCCAGCACGACTATCATTTAAATATGATGGTGGGATTAAACAATTCCAAGACAAGCAAAAGCTGAGGGAATTTGCTTCCCACAAACCACCTCTACAGGGCATCCTACAGGGACTGCTCTAGACGGGAGCACCCCTAAAAAGAGCACAGAACAAAACACACAACATATGAAGAATGGAGGAGGAGGAATAAGAAGGGAGAGAAGAAAAGAATCTCCAGACAGTGTATATAACAGCTCAATAAGCGAGCTAAGTTAGGCAGTAAGATACTAAAGAAGCTAACCTTGAACCTTTGGTAACCACGAATCTAAAGCCTGAAATGGCAATAAGTACATATCTCTCAATAGTCACCCTAAATGTAAATGGACGTAATGCACCAATTAAAAGACATAGAGTAATAGAATGGATAAAAAAGCAAGACCCATCTATATGCTGCTTACAAGAAACTCTCCTTAAACCCAAAGATAAGCATAGACTAAAAGTCAAGGGATGGAAAAACATATTTCAGGCAAACAACAGTGAGAAGAAAGCAGGGGTTGCAGTACTAATATCAGACAAAATAGACTTCAAAACAAAGAAAGTAAAAAGAGATAAAGGCCACTACATAATGATAAAGGGCTCAGTCCAACAAGAGGATATAACCATTCTAGATATATATGCACCCAATACAGGAGCACCAGCATATGTGAAGCAAATACTAACAGAACTAAAGAGGGAAATAGACTGCAATGCATTCATTGTAGGAGACTTCAACACACCACTCACCCCAAAGGATAGATCCACCGGGCAGAAAATAAGTAAAGACACACCGGCACTGAACAACACACTAGAACAGATGGACCTAATAGACATCTATAGAACTCTACATCCAAAAGCAACAGGATATACATTCTTCTCAAGTGCACATGGAACATTCTCCAGAATAGACCACATAGTAGCTCACAAAAAGAGCCTCAGTAAATTCCAAAATATTGAAATTCTACCAACCAATTTTTCAGACCACAAAGGTATGAAAGTAGAAATAAATTCTACAAAGAAAACAAAAAGGCTCACAAACACATGGAGGCTTAACAACATGCTACTAAATAATCAATGGATCAATGAACAAATCAAAATAGAGATCAAGGAATATATAGAAACAAATGACAACAACAACACTAAGCCCCAACTTCTGTGGGATGCAGCGAAAGCAGTCTTAAGAGGAAAGTATATAGCAATCCAGGCACACTTGAAGAAGGAAGAACAATCCCAAATGAATAGTCTAACATCACAATTATTAAAACTGGAAAAAGAAGAACAAAGGAGGCCTAAAGTCAGCAGAAGGAGGGACATAATAAAGATCAGAGAAGAAATAAACAAAATTGAGAAGAATAAAACAATAGCAAAAATCAACGAAACCAAGAGCTGGTTCTTTGAGAAAATAGATAAGCCTCTAGCCCAACTTATTAAGAGAAAAAGAGAGTCAACACAAATCAACATAATCAGAAATGAGAATGGAAAAATCACGACAGACTCCACAGAAATACAAAGAATTATTAAAGACTACTATGAAAACCTATATGCCAACAAGCTGGAAAACCTAGAAGAAATGGACAACTTCCTAGAAAAATACAACCTCCCAAGACTGACCAAGGAACAAACACAAAAGTTAAACAAACCCATTACAAGCAAAGAAATTGAAACAGTAATGAAAAAACTACCCAAGAACAAAACCCCGGGGCTGGACGGATTTACCTCGGAATTTTATCAGACACACAGAGAACACATAATACCCATTCTCCTTAAAGTGTTCCACAAAATAGAAGAAGAGGGAATACTCCCAAACTCATTCTATGAGGCCAACATCACCCTAATACCAAAACCAGGCAAAGACCCCACCAAAAAAGAAAATTACAGACCAATATCCCTGATGAATGTAGATGCAAAAATACTCAATAAAATATTAGCAAGCAGAATTCAACAGTATATCAAAAGGATCATACACCATGACCAAGTGGGGTTCATCCCAGGGATGCAAGGATGGTACAACATTCGAAAATCCATCAACATCATCCACCACATCAACAAAAAGAAAGACAAAAACCACATGATCATCTCCATAGATGCTGAAAAAGCATTTGACAAAATTCAACATCCATTCATGATAAAAACTCTCAGCAAAATGGGAATAGAGGGCAAGTACCTCAACATAATAAAGGCCATATATGATAAACCCACAGCCAGCATTATACTGAACAGCGAGAAGCTGAAAGCATTTCCACTGAGATCGGGAACCAGACAGGGATGCCCACTCTCCCCACTGTTATTTAACATAGTACTGGAGGTCCTAGCCACGGCAATCAGACAAAACAAAGAAATACAAGGAATCCAGATTGGTAAAGAAGAAGTTAAACTGTCACTATTTGCAGATGATATGATACTGTACATAAAAAACCCTAAAGACTCCACTCCAAAACTACTAGAACTGATATCGGAATACAGCAAAGTTGCAGGATACAAAATCAACACACAGAAATCTGTAGCTTTCCTATACACTAACAACGAATCAATAGAAAGAGAAATCAGGAAAACAATTCCATTCACCATTGCATCAAAAAGAATAAAATACCTAGGAATAAACCTAACCAAAGAAGTGAAAGACTTATACTCTGAAAACTACAAGTCACTCTTAAGAGAAATTAAAGGGGACACTAATAAATGGAAACTCATCCCATGCTCATGGCTAGGAAGAATTAATATCGTCAAAATGGCCATCCTGCCCAAAGCAATATACAGATTTGATGCAATCCCTCTCAAATTACCAGCAACATTCTTCAATGAATTGGAACAAATAATTCAAAAATTCATATGGAAACACCAAAGACCCCGAATAGCCAAAGCAATCCTGAAAAAGAAGAATAAAGTAGGGGGGATCTCACTCCCCAACTTCAAGCTCTACTACAAAGCCATAGTAATCAAGACAATTTGGTACTGGGACAAGAACAGAGCCACAGACCAGTGGAACAGATTAGAGACGCCAGAAATTAACCGAAACATATATGGTCAATTAATATTTGATAAAGGAGCCATGGACATACAATGGCAAAATGACAGTCTCTTCAACAGATGGTGCTGGCAAAACTGGACAGCTACATGTAGGAGAATGAAACTGGACCATTGTCTAACCCCATATACAAAGGTAAACTCAAAATGGATCAAAGACCTGAATGTAAGTCATGAAACCATTAAACTCTTGGAAAAAAACATAGGCAAAAACCTCTTAGACATAAACATGAGTGATCTCTTCTTGAACATATCTCCCCGGGCAAGGAAAACAACAGCAAAAATGAGCAAGTGGGACTACATTAAGCTGAAAAGCTTCTGTACGGCAAAAGACACCATCAATAGAACAAAAAGGAACCCTACAGTATGGGAGAATATATTTGAAAATGACAGATCCAATAAAGGCTTGACGTCCAGAATATATAAAGAGCTCACACGCCTCAACAAACAAAAAACAAATAACCCAATTAAAAAATGGGCAGAGGAACTGAACAGACAGTTCTGCAAAAAAGAAATACAGATGGCCAACAGACACATGAAAAGATGCTCCACATCGCTAATTATCAGAGAAATGCAAATTAAAACTACAATGAGGTATCACCTCACACCAGTAAGGATAGCTGCCATCCAAAAGACAAACAACAACAAATGTTGGCGAGGCTGTGGAGAAAGGGGAACCCTCCTACACTACTGGTGGGAATGTAAATTAGTTCAACCATTGTGGAAAGCAGTATGGAGGTGCATCAAAATGCTCAAAACAGACCTACCATTTGACCCAGGAATTCCACTCCTAGGAATTTACCCTAAGAACGCAGCAATCAAGTTTGAGAAAGACAGATGCACTCCTATGTTTATCGCAGCACTATTTACAATAGCCAAGAATTGGAAGCAACCTAAATGTCCATCGGTAGATGAATGGATAAAGAAGATGTGGTACATATACACAATGGAATACTACTCACCCATAAGAAGTGGAAAAATCCAACCATTTGCAGCAACATGGATGGAGCTGGAGAGTATTATGCTCAGCGAAATAAGCCAAGTGGAGAAAGAGAAATACCAAATGATTTCACTCATCTGAGGAGTATAGGAACAAAGGAAAAACTGAAGGAACAAAACAGCAGTGGAATTACAGAACCCAAAAATGGACTAACAGGTACCAAAGGGAAAGGAACTGGGGAGGATGGGTGGGCAGGGAGGGATAAGTGGGGGGAAGAAGAAGGGGGGTATTAAGATTAGCATGCATGGGGGGGAGGGAGAAAGGGGAGGGTGGGCTGCACAACACAGAGAGGACAAGTAGTGACTCTACAACATTTTGCTAAGCTGATGGACAGTAACCGTAATGTGGCTGTTAGGGGGGACCTGATATAGGGGAGAGCATAGTAAACATAGTATTCTTCAGGTAAGTGTAGATTAAAAATTTAAAAAAAAAAAAAAAAAAGAAAGAAAGAAAGAAGGAAAAGGGGGATTACTCCTTAACAGGATAAAACTATTGGTAAATCAAAGAACAACGCATGCTTTAAATATCCTTAATGTTGATCACTTAAAGGGTGTCAGATGATCAGCTATGGAGGTACTCTTTTCTGATAATATTCCTTTCTCTTAATTTAAAAAAAAAAAAAAGCAGTTACTGTGTGCTGACCTCCAATGAGTTCTGCACAGTGGTATAGAGGGCATGTCAAAGTGTGGGCAAAGGGTCTGTTTGTTTCTATGCAGGAGATCAAGGCCTAGCTTGGATACCCAGAAAATGAACTAAGATACAATATGAGGAGGAGCTTCCGGCATCAGCACTCTCTGGAGGACTTGTGCCGTGGGATGATCATCAAAAAGCCTCCACAGGGATCCGGACGATGCTGCGGTTGTGGCTGCATCCAGCCCACCATCTCCTGGACTTGCCATAAGAATGAGGAGGGAGATGTCTAGGCTGGCATGTGCATACAGTGAGACAACGAATTTGACTGGATCTGTACTGTTGGAACTCAACCAGGAGTTGGGAGGGGTGCAAGTTGTAGCACTCCAAAATCTCATGACTATAGACTATCTATGGTTAAAAGAACATATGGGATGTGAACAGATCCCAGAAATGGGCTGCTTTAATTTGTCTGATGGTTCAAGTACAGTTGGACAATATCCATCATATCATAGATAAATTTTCACAAATGCCTAGGGTGCCTAAATGGTTTTCTTGGCTTCACTGGAGATGGATGGTAATTATAGATTTGCTTTGTTTATGTCACCGTATTCCTATTATGTTAATATATGTGTGCAAATTAGTTAGTAGTTTAAAACCTATACATACTTAAGGTACTATACAAGAAGATATGTCAAAGAAATAATCAATCCTCCCAAGTTTCCTTCGTATGCTACATCTATAGCTTTTCTTCTTCCTTCCTAATTACAACCCTTAAATAGAATTCGTGCCTCATATCGAATTTACCGAGTATCATAATTCCTCCAGGTGGTAAAGATACCTCGAGACAAGTGCTGGGCATAGAAGCCACAGGGCATAAATCTGCAAAGAAGTAAAAAGCTAACCTTTGCAAACAATATGGCTTCTCTCTCACTTACCAACTTTACATTTCCCTGTATGGCCCCGGAAGATGACTGGTTAGCCAGAGACGGGTAAGATTCCTCAAGGGAGGAACAACTTAAGACAGGCACAGTCGCAGGGGGGCCATCAGGTGAGAATTTAGGGATCAACAGAGGTGAGGCTCAGAACCTCACCCCCCCTGCTTTGAGAGAAATCTTCTGCATCCATGGATGTCTTGATGCCCTTGTCTAGCCTGGATTAATACTTAGTCCATAGGCACACACCTGATCATCTGATCATCTACATTTGCCTTCTTACAGCACTAAACTATGTTTTCTACCTTTATCTTGCATCTACCTACCACTTCAGCATTTTATTAAAAATAAAAATAATAATAATAATAGGAGAAATGTGGGATCAACATATAAATCAAGTACAAAAATCAAACGAATATTCATATTTGACCTGATTGTTTATAGGTCATAATGCGTGATCAAAACCGAAAGTTTCTGTGATGACTGCCCTTGTACTGTTCACCATGTAAGAATTTATTCACTATGTAAGAATTCGTTCACCATGTAAGAACTTGTTCGTTATGCTTCAGAAGATTGGAGACTGACGAGAATTAGGCTTGAGATGGATTAATGATTGTACATTGAGCGTTGACCCCCCTATACTGAATTTTATTGTTGTTAACAACCATTTGATCAATAAACATGAGAGATGCCCTCTCAAAAAAAAAAAAAAAAAAAAAGAGTAAACTACTGATACTCGCTACAACATGGATGAACCTCTAAAGCATGCTAAATGAAAGAAGCAAAACACAAAAGACTACATATTGCATAGTTCCATTTATATGAATTTCCAGAAAAGGCAAATCTATAGAAACAAGAAAGCAGATCTATGGATACTTGGGGCTGGGAGCAAGGACCAAATGCACATGGACATTAGGGAACTTTGGGGATGATGAAACGCTTTACAACTACATCATGGCTGCATAACTTTATAAATTTTACAACTGGTAAATTTAAATGTAAATTATACCACCATAAAAATCATAGCTTGGATGGTACAGCAAATGTGCTTGTTTTCCGTCCCTACACTGCCTCTGGCACTTCCACAGCAGAGCATCAATGGCTTCACTTCCTTACAGGGAAGATGCTAACTGCTGTAATGAAACATGTAATGAAAAAAAGAAGATCCTTTTGCTAAATTACAGCAAAGGCCACATCTCTGCATCACCAAGGCTGTGGTGAAACTGAACAGTATGAAGCATTTGGCATCCAGATGCAAAAGACAGCAACAGAGTGTGGTCTGTCGTTCTGTACCAAGGCAAATGATGCTGGTTTCTGCTTGTCCCCGCCTTAAAGTGAATTCCCAGCAGCAAGTATTATGATAGAAAAACTCCAAATGTTGCACAAACAAGTCCATTTATGGTGTATGTTGATCTTCAGTAGAACAAATCAAGCACTTTTCTTAAATCCTGACACATTATCAGCCTGCTTGCTGAATGGGGCACTGGATGCATGGAAGCACAGGGCAGGTCCTTGGAGTATTTTGAGATTGAATAAATTGCCTTTTTCACAAGAAGAAAGCAGAAAGAAAGAAGGCAGAAGCAGAGAGATGGTATCTAAAACACACAAACAAGCAAGAAATGTTCTCTAACCTCTGACCCAACCACCACCCATTTCCTAAGAAGGATTTTCAGTGCCCTGCACCAGTTCATCCCTCCCATCCTGCTGTCTCTCTCTGGAAGACTGCTGACGGTGGTCAAAAACAAAAAAGAAAGGGACAGAAATCTCATCTTCTCATCAGCCCTTGGCCTTGGGTGTCTCCTTTCCTATAGGACAATGCAGTCCTCAGACAAATCCTGGAAAAAGCCACTCATCTAAGTCTGCACACTCAGTAGCATATTTAAATTCATCTCATGACTTTCACTTACATTTTGTCAAACAGCATTCATATCTGAGGACTAGTTTAAACTAAGAATTCTAGAATGTTAGACATGGAAAGGACCAGAGCATTTACAATATTCAAGCTCCCCTGTTGTAGTAAAAGGGAGATAGGCATTCAGGGCCCAAACAGGCAAAGCAAGTTTCTTAAGGTTCAGTTAGCACAGCCAATAACAAGAATTCTGGCCTGACTCTGAGATTAGTGTTCTTTCCATTATTCCATGCTTCACTTTTACAACAAAAAGGAAAATCAACCATGACCAAAAGACAACTGACAGTATTATGACTACTTGGTCTTGTCAGTGAAACCATAGAAACATTTCACTCTGCAACTAGGGTTTCTTAATGTCCAGACATTAAAGTAAGGAAATCACTAAATGAAGATGGCGAACAAAATTAGTGGTCTATATATTATTTCCATGAACTTTCAGAAACAAGAAGCCCCAGACACTATTATCTACCACCTCCACAATGTGGGACCAGCACATAAACACAGGTCTTAAAATAAATACCTGTGTTCTGCTAATGCTGAAGAGATGTTCATTGCTGAAAACTGTGGTCAGGTAGTAGAGTTACATGGAAAGAAGCATCAAGTGTACATGAAAGTTTCTCTCTTTAAAAAAAAAGCAGTTATATTTTCTGAAATCAATATACACATTCATTGCCAAATGTAGACTAAACAAAAGAGTATAGCCAAGAAAACAGAAATCACTCCTAACATCACTGCCAAGAATCTGTCATCAACCTTTTTTCTGCCTAAAATGACAGAGCCATTTCTTAATGGAACTATGTTGCACATACATGTTTTTTTCAGTCAGGGACAAGTCACATGCAGCTCTGAGACAGTGTCACGGAGCATGATAGGCAATTGGGGATGTCCCGAGACCGGAAGCAGAGACACCTGGACAGCGACTCTGACTTTTCCTTTACATGAGATGTGGCCTTGCTGATGTTAAGTTTGGCTCAAAACCCAAATGGGTCCTGAATGGCTGAAAATATTGCTATTAAAAAAGATCATTTCACAGATCATTCCTAAATGGTGATATAAAAGGGACAATGACACAGGACAAAATTAAGCCTAAACTTTTCTAATCTGGCAAGTTTACCCTTTTGGCAGACAAGGTCACCAGCCAATGAGGAAGTCTGTGTCAGGTGGAACAGCTCACCCCACCAATGATCCCACTGTGGTGACATCCTGTCTCCCCAAACCATTCAGAGTATGTAAGCCTTTCCCTACTGTATTGGTTTCCTATTGGTGCTATAACAAATTACCAAAATTTTGGTGGCTTACAACACCACAGATTTATTATTTTACAGTTTTAGAGGTCAGCACTCCCTCACCAACCTCACTAAGCAAACTCAAGGTGTCAGCAGAGTTGCATTCCATTTGGAGGCTCTACAATCTGTTTCCTTGACTTTTCCAGCTTCTAAAGGCTGTCTGCATTCCTTGGCTCATGGCCCTGCATCACTCAGACCACTACTTCTGTCATTAAATCCTCTTTACTGACCTTGACCCTCTTGCCTCCCTCCTTTGAAGGAGCTTTCTAATTCCATTAGACCCACTTAGAAAATCCAGAATAATCTTCCCATCTGAACTGCGTAACCACATCTAAATCTGCAAAGTCCTTTTGCCATGTAAGGTAACATATTCAGTTTGTACAGATGACATAGGCATCTTTGGGGGGCCATTATTCTGCCTACCATACTTGGTAATAAAACATTCCTCAGAAATGTGAATTTTAATGTATGTCAGTATTCTATCTTATGGGTGAGTCCAATATTTAATTTTCTTTTACACCATTTCTAAAAATTTTCACTATTATCAATAATGCTGAAATAGATGCTGTTAAGAGGACTGAATGTTTGTATCCCCTTCCCCCCCCATTCATGTTGAATTCCTAACCCTCAAGTGAAGGTATTAGGAGGTGGAGCTTTTGGCAGTAATTAGGTCATGAGAGTGGAGCTCTCATGAATGAAATTAGTGCCCTTTTGAGAAGAGACACAAAGGCTTGCTCCATTTCTCTGCTCTCCACCCTATGAAGATGCAAGGAGCCAGCTGTCTGCAACAATGGAAAGGGTCCTCCCTGGAATCCATCCACTCTGCCACCATGTTCTCAGACTTCCAGGCTCCAGAACTATGAGAAATAAATGTCTGCTGCTGATGAGCCACTTAGTCTATGATATTTAGTTACAGCAGCCCAAACTAAGACACTATACTGTACAAATCCTTCAGGATTCCTGCAGTTATTTTTTAATCTAAGGATCTGACATATGACTAAGGCTCTTGAGAGATGTGTGCAAACTGCCCTCTGGAAAGACTTATTTACATATGCAACAGCATCGTATGCCTATTCCGTACCTCTTGACAACATGGAATATTATCATTTTATTCAATCATTGTCAATTCAGCTGGAAATCTAGCTTAATGTTTACATTTGCATTTCTTTTCTTTCCATTGACACTCTATTCTGTATGGCGTGTTTATTAGTAACCAGTATTTCGTCCTTTGAAATTGTCTGGTTGTGTTCTTTGCTGGTTTCGCTAATAAAATAGAACATTTCTCCTTAAGTATTTGAAAAATGTCTGTCTTTAAGATTGGTCTCTCTTAGGTGTATTTTACAAATATCCAGCTCCTCACTTTCTTTTTGCAGAGTATTTATGGATGTTTGTGACTAAACAGTTAAGTCCTCATAAAAAATTGTTTAATTATCAGGCTTTTCCCTTTTGTACATATTTTCTCTTACTTAACTTACTTTATTGCTTGTAAGCCTAAACTGGAGGAAAATGAAACAGTGAACTGTAAGTAGAAAATGTTTTATATTTGAGTTTTACTTAATATAAAAATATTCTCATACTAAATCAAATAAAAACCATATAAGAACAAGATAATTTATTTTTTACATTAAATTATGTAAATAAAGGATCAGCAATCTATAGCCTGCTACTTATTTTTTATGGCCCATGAGCTGTTTGGGAGGACAAAAAGAGGCATATGCAGCAGAGACAGCATGGCCCACAAAGCCTGAGGTATTTCCTACCTGGTCCTTTAGGGAAAAAGTGATTCATCGGAAATGGATTTTAGTGTATATGGAGAGAAATATAAGCCTTTTTTTCTTTTAAAGAAATTTAACTAACTTCTCCAAAACTATTAATTATATCCTTCAATTCTTCAAATTTGAAATGCCACTTGAACTGAAAGAAGAAATAGAAATGGCTAGTATACATATAAAAAGGTACAATCTCTCCAATTACAATGAATTAATACATTTGTCACTACCAGATTAGAAAAGATTACAAAGGTTGATAATACATAACAGTGGAGAAGATATGGGGAAATATCAACACTGATTTTCTTGGTGATAGCATGACAACAACCTGCCTGGGGACAATATTACTAAACCATCAAAAAGTGAACTTCATAAGGTTCTGACTGAACAATTAAATTTTGGAATTTGTACTACAAAAACCCTCACAGAAGTTCTTACGACAGTGTATACACAGCTACTTCTTGAAGTACCATTTACATAAAATACTGACAAAACACTAGAAAATTCCTAAATGCCTATATGTGTAAAATAGGTCTACTGTATTACTCAGTAGACCTGGATTGATCAGAGCCTTCACATTCCCAAGAAAACCTGCCTTCAGGACTGGCCTTATCTAACTCAGGGAGATGAGCACTAGGCCCGTAGAATATCCTGCCTGACAAGAGTGTTTTCATACACCTTGTGCCTTGGGCTTCATCAGATAGTTGATGCTCACAGTATGATATATGGCTGACACCTGTGTTTGCTCTGAAGGGCTGGAGTGTGAGTAGCTGAGGCCAGCCATTCAAGCATGCCTACCTACATAATGACTCCCAATAAAAACCCTGGACACCAAAGAGTCCTTCTGGGGAGCCATCAAGCCTGAACATGGTCATGGGGGCACCCAACACACTATCAACTGGAACTTTGATAAACTGATACAATGGAACAGTATATAGCCATTAAAAGGAATGAAACAGACATACATATAAGCAAACATTCACAGTAGATGCCCACAACATATTATTAAATGATCAGTTAATTGTAAAACATGACTGGTATGACCTTACATTTTTAAAAGCTACCTTTTATTAAGCATTCATGGTAAGAACAGGCTTCATCTAAGTGTTTCCATGTATTTTCTCATTTGATCCTCACTACAACCCTGTAAGTACTATTACCAATTTAAAGATGAGAAAAACTGAGGTACATAGAGGTTAAATAACACATACAAAATCACTCATCCAGGGTTTGAAACCAGGCTCTCTTAGCATCAGCCTTCTTGACCAATGCACCATGTGTGAATATATTTGTAGTTCTATCTGTGTATCTTAGGTATATTTGTAATATTCCTTAAAAAATTAATTATTAATAATAGCTTCTTCTCGGGAATGAGATTATAGGAAGAAAAGTTGTGACTTCTTTAAACTTTGATATATGTTGTATATTTGATGTACAAGCATATATTAATGTTATAATAATTTTTTATAGGTTGTAAGATCCACCTTGTCATAAGCTCAGTTTTAATAGATACATTGGGGGTTTGGTTTTGCTGTTTTCTTGCACTCATCAGGCTTTGAATCATTCTGTTTTATTTTAATGTCTTCAACTTCATTGTAATTCTGATTATACTAGTCCTTCCTCACCGATCTCTATCCAGACTCTAGGTCATTTTTGCACATTTACTTTTCTAAATAAACTTCAATATCATTTTATCTAGTTACCCAACAAAATTCTATCAGTATATTAGAGTTGTTTGCATAGGTTTCACACAGGAGTACAGCCTTACTAAAAAAGAGAACATCACTTCAGAATTTGTAATTCTAAGGAGCCTGTCTCAAAGTTGGCATCTGCTCTCTGTGAAGAAAGGATTTGATGGACAAGCTGATTGGTGTTGACCAGCCATTCCAGATGGACATATAAACAAATGGGAAGAGATACATCTAAACATGTACATCTATTTCTCTCATTAGAGATATGCTGAATTACACACCAGTATCAATATTCATAGAACCTCTGAGGTTCATCAGTAGCAATGAATTCTCATTCATGCAAAATATGTACTATGTGCCTATTATGTGTCAGGATTGTTCAAGGTACTTGACTGAGTAACTTAACTTCTCACTTAGTAGCTGTCTGAGCTTAGACAAGTTACCTAACCTCCCTGATCCTCATTTTTCTCATCTGTAAAATAAGAATAATAATCATACACCTTTAGAAATTACTATGAGGATAAAGTAAGACAACACGGTAAATCTCTGGGACACAGGAGGTACTTAAGAAATGGCAAGTACCCTCACTCCTAATACCCCCAGCACATACCCAACCAATTTCAAAGCAGTAGCTCATTTTCAAAGGAAAAAAACCCTCCAAATAATACTCCTTTTATTTCCATCATTTTCAAATCAGTGACATCTTAATATCTCTGAATTTCCTTTATTAGGTCCCTCATCTCCAGTGCAGCACTGTGCCTGGGAAGAGGAGGGAAAACACCTCATCTCAGAATGGGAAAGGAAGGCAGGAGCAGGTAACCTGGATAAGGGCGCTGCTAACAAAGCCATCTCCGCACGAGCTCTCCCATTGTGCTCCTGGAGAGCCAAGTGCCAATCCCAAGAGCACGGTAAGAAATGAGACATTCCTGAGGGACTGAGCGGGGTCTGGCAGCCAGGCCCCCTCCTCTGCCCAGGTTTGGTTAGCTTTCACACCGTCGCCATGACAACCCCATCAGAAGACACACCACCTCCAGTCTGAAGCACAGCCTGTCCTCTTCACTGTGAAATGTCTAGAATGCTTTTTGAAACTGATTTTTTATATCTGTGTTCTGTGTCAGGGGAGAAGGGAGTTCTGGCTGTTAACCTGTGGCTCACCAGATTAAACAAAACACAAACACACACAACACTGAGCTAAGACAGACTATGCTAATGATAGAAGTAAAACATTTTGACAGTCTCACTCAGCTAAGTGTCAAACACTTGAGTAAAAGAGAAATTGGTTTAAAAAGGAAAATCAGCAAACAAGTACAAATAAAAGCCTAAAAGGAATGAACAAAAGGCAGCCCAGAGCCTCTGCAAGGCAGAGAGGCCATCCCAATAAAAAGGAAAAATCAGACCCCACAGAGATTTACCAGGTCTTTGACGAGGGTGGGCTAGAGATAAATCAAGGTGGGCACTGAGGTTCTGCCTCTCACAGGTAGAGAAGAGTCAAAATAAACACAGCTTGTTCAATCCTCACAGCAAAAATAAAGAACAATAAACCGGGTGTGGGTGGAAGCAGGCACTTATACATACACCTCACAGACATAGCACACAGTACTTAAGCCAACACCTGTGTGGCCATCAGCACCTACCAGTTTCCACAAAACTGCCACTCACCCATGAGTAGAAAATTCCAGAAACACAGGTAACTTGGACAGACAGGTAATCTTTCTCCCACAGAACACCTCACCACACACTTAACGAACATGAAAGTAGAATGGGGCTCATGCTCTTCCCTCTAAAATTAAAAAGTGCCCCTATTCTATAGCCTCCATCACTGGGATGGCAGTCAAAGTCCTGTTAGCTAGATTTACGTCCCAAATAGGAAGTCAGAATTTTAGTCTTGGCAGGGAAATCAAATAGCACAATGATGCTGCACACAGCAAAAAACAGTTTTTTAAAGTTTTTCTGGTCACAAAAAAAATCATGGTACCAGGCAATCACTTTCAACCTAGCTAGTAAAAGAGAAAGGCAGCAGGGAAACATGGGGATGTTTTATTTTTCCTGATCTATTTCTCCTAGGCCAACTGAAGGGCCCCCACCAGTAAGATGGCAAACTTCCGGCTTCTCTTCGGGGGGTCCTCGGTTCCCGCCGGCACCACCTGAAGCCCAATCACCTCTCGCCCCTCTCCCAATCCCAGCACCTAGCCAACAGCCACCAGCCCTGTAGAAGTAACACCACAATCACCCCATGCCCCTTCCTATATAACTCAGCACCTTTCCCTAATAAAGCGGATTTCTCCGGTGAATTGCTGCTGTGTGTCGCTCCTTTCCTTTCATTGGTGCCAAAACCCGGGAGACGGGACACCCCAACTGGGCCCCGTCTTCCCCCCGACACCAGCAGCAGCTTGCCCTCATCCTCTTTTTCTGGCGCTGCCTCATCACACTCACCACTTCTCTCTGGCCTTTAGGTAAATTTTCCCCCCCAGAGTGGGCCACTCTTCCCCGAGCTATTGCGGTGCCATTGACCGTGATCGTCCAGCAAGGCCCTGACGCTCAGGGATGAAGAGGGAACTCTCCCCGCATCAGGCCTTCACGGCTGCGGCGGACCCTCAGGCCCCTCCCCAAACAGCCATAAATCCCCGCCTCAAGCCTTTACGGCTGCGGCGGACCCTCAGGCCCCTCCTGTGACAACCATAAATCCCCGCCTCAGGCCTTCACGGCTGCGGCAGACCCTCATGCCCCCCTCCAACAGCAATAAACGAGGTGACTCCTTTGCTGATGAGAAGGCTCCCTTTCCCCCCCCTCCTCCTTCTGTTCCATCCGCCGAAATCTGTTCTGTCTGCCAAAAATTCCTAGTACTAGGTACCTTGTGACTCCAGCACTCTGCCTTCTTAGGGAAGTCTGGGTGACGACCCACACTTCCTAAGAAATTCCGACTTGTATACGAGTTTCCGCAGACCACCAAGGATCATCGGGGACGCCCTCTGTCTCCTTGCGGTCTGCTTCCAGTCCGAGGATCTCCGTTCATCTTCCCCTGTTTGTCTCCTTCTCTGTCCTTTAGCCATGGGAGCCTCCTCATCCCTACCTGAAAGTTCACCTCTTGAATGCCTGCTTAAGCATCTGGCTACCCTCTCCCTGACGCCTGATATAAAACCAAAACTTCTCCGTAAATATTGCTCCCAAGATTGGCCGTCATACCCCCTAAACGATAACAACCAATGGCCCGCAGGGCGAACTCTTGATCCTAACATCACTCGCGATCTTTTTAACTACTGCCAACACCTGATAAAATGGAAGGAGATTCCCTATATCGAAGCTTTTCGCCTCCTAGCTCAAAATCCCAGCCTCTGCACCACCTGTTCCCCGCCCCAAGTTCTCCTAGCCTGCAAGCTGTCTCCCTCCCCTCCCCACACTCCCAGTCCCTCTTCAATTACCTTTGACCCAGCTGAGGAGCCTCCGCCATACAGGTATCCCCCTTCGGCCCCTCTCCTCCTACAAACCCTCCACCCTCCACCGCTGCAGCTGCCCCCAACCCCGCAGAAGCCTCCCGTTCTCTCCCTTCCCCTTCTTCTCCTACAACAGCCCCTACCCCTTCCTCTACCACCACCGGGCCGCCGCTGTCCCCACCCCCGCAAAAGCCTCCCGTCCTCTCCCTTCCCCTTCTTCTCCTACAACGGCCCCTCCCCTTCCTCTACCACTGCCACTCCTCCGCTGCCCCCACCCCTGCAGAAGCCTCCCGTCCTCTCCCTTCCCTCTTCTCCTACAACAGCCCCTCCCCCTTCCTCTACCCCCGCTGCTGCCTCCACCCCCACAGAAGCCTCCCGTCCTCTCCATTCCCCCTCCTCCCCTCCTTCCACCACCATTTCCTCCCCCACCTCACCCCCTTCTCCTCCATCCCCCTCACCTCCCCCCTCCCGCAGATCAAGCCTGAGCCTTTCAGCCCCCCTCTAACTAAGTTCCAGGAGCCTCCTCCATCTTTGCCCCCTCAGACTCGGTCCAAGGGCCTCCCAAAATTATCGCGTCTTTGCCCCCATCACCTGTTTCCCCCGCACAGACTGAGCCAGAACCCTTCAGTCCCCCTCAGACTCAGTCCCAAGGGCCTCCCAAAATTATCGCCCCCCTCCGGAAGGTAGCAGGATCCGAAGGCATCGTGCGCTTTCACGTCCCTTTCTCCTTAGGAGATTTAGCCCAACTAGAGAAACGCCTAGGTTCCTTTTCCACTGATCCGATGACATACATCAGGGAGTTTCAATGGACCCTCCAGTCTTACAGCCTCACACATCATGACATTTTCATGCTCCTGGCCAATACTCTCCTCCCTGAAGAGCATAGACGAGTTTGGGACTTCGGCCAACTGCACGCTACCAAAACCCACAGGACTGACCCCACCTATCCCCCTGGCCCCACTGCTGTCCCCGAACAAGGCCCACACTGGGATTATAACACCGCCGTGAGTCTCCGCTCTCAAGATATTTTTGCCTCCTGCTTAATAGCAGGTCTGAAAAAGGCAGCTCGTAAAGTAGTCAATTTTCAAAAGCTCCAAGACATAATTCAAAAGAGAGATGAAACCCCCTCCAAGTTCTTAGACAGACTCACTCAAGCCCTATTACAGTATACCAGCCTGGACCCAGAAACACCTGAAGGAAGACATGTCCTTATGACATACTTCCTAGCTCAAAGCTACCCCGACATTAAAGCTAAACTCAAAAAGTTAGAACAGGGCCCTGCTACCCCACAGACTGAGATCCTAACAGTGGCCTTTAAAGTCTTCCATAACCGGAAGGAGGAGAAAGAACGCCATAAACAAAAGGTTGATCAGGCCAATTTCCAGATGTTGGCCCAGCTGATAAAACCACAACCTGGGCGCCCCTCTACAAACAAGCACCCCCCACCCCAGGAGCTTGTTTCAAGTGCAGAAAAGAGGGACATTGGTCAAGGGCGTGCCCCTCCCCCAGATCTCATACCACCCCATGCCCCAGATGCCACAAAAAGGGCCACTGGGGGTCTGATTGCCCAACCACCCGAAGGGGAGGCTGGACGAACAACCCCCATCCTAAGCCCGCCGTAGTGGGGCTGGCAGAATAAGATTGACGGGGCCCGGGGGCTTCTCGCCTAACCATTTCCATCACCAAACAGGAGCCCAGGGTTACTTTAACAGTAGACGGTCGCCCCATCTCCTTCCTCCTAGATACAGGAACCACCTTCTCAGTCTTG
Organism: Manis javanica; assembly: GCF_040802235.1. Taxonomy (NCBI): domain Eukaryota; kingdom Metazoa; phylum Chordata; class Mammalia; order Pholidota; family Manidae; genus Manis; species Manis javanica. The sequence goes on from NC_133162.1 coordinate 104,320,900, forward strand.
TGAGAATACTGGGGCCCTACCACGCCAGCCATTACTCCTATAGTCAGGGTAGGAGGTAAACAGATTTTCCCATTAAACCCCCCCCTTTTATGCACAATCCTAGACAATCCCATACCTTTCTCCCATTCCTTCCTGGTTATGCCCCAGTGTCCCATCCCTTTACTAGGACGGGACATCCTTTCTCTCCTCCACGTTTTCATAACTATATCCACTCCCACAGCCCCCAGTACTCCCTTTCTGATGGCCCTCATAGCTGACAACGCCCCTCTACCCAATGAAAGCTCCGGTTCTGCCCTCATACACCCTGTAAATCCCAAAGTTTGGGACATTACAAGCCCCTCCGTGGCCCTATGTCCCCTGCCTCTATCAAATTACGTGACCCCTCTCAGTATATCTGTCAGGCCCAATACCCCCTAACCACTTCAGCCCTCATAGGCCTCCAACCCATCATTCAAGATCTCTTGAACAAAAATTACCTCAGACCCACTCACTCCCCATTTAATACCCCCATATTAGCTGTTACAAACACCAATGGATCTTTCCGCCTTGTCCAAGACCTTCCCCTTATCAACATGGCCATTGTCCCTATCCATCCCTTAGTTCCAAATCCATACACCCTTTTATCACAGATCCCTGCCTCGGCATCCCACTTCTCAGTCCTGGATCTCAAGGACGCATTTTTTTCTATCCCTCTGGACCCCTCCTCACAAGATTTTTTCACCTTCACCTGGATGGACCCATGCATGAGACATTCTGAACAACTTACTTAGACAGTTTTGCCACAAGGCTTCCAAAATAGTCCCCATATTTTTGGACAAGTCCTAGCTCAGGACCTCAAACAATTTCATCATGATCACTCCGAGTCCACTTTATTACAATATGTAGACGATCTTCTACTCTGCAGTCCCTTGTGGGAACAGTCTCAACTTGACACTGCCTCTCTATTAACCTTCTAGCTTCCACAGGTTACCGGGTATCCCCCATCAAAGCTCAAATCTCTTCCCCTTCTGTCACTTACCTTGGATTCCTTCTGTCCCAACAAAGAAAGTTCATTACCTTAGACAGAAAACAACTCCTCTCTGACCTGCCCATTCCCAAAACCAAGACAGAAATCCTTTCCTTTCTAGGCCTGCCTGGGTATTTTAGAGCGTGGATCCCTAACTTCTCCCTGTTGGGAAGACCCCTATATGACCTCAGCAAGGGACCCCTGAAGAACCATTATCATCCTCACCCCGACACTCCTTCATTAAGCTCCATCAAGCCCTTGTGGAAGCCCCAGCTCTCCATCTCCCTGATTTGTTGAAACCCTTCTCATTATACATTCATGAGAGGTCCAGTCAAGCTCTAGGAGTCCTAGGCCAATATTATGGCCCATCCTTTGCCCCAGTAGCTTATCTCTCCAAGCAATTAGACCCCACAGTTCGGGGATGGGCCCCCTGCCTACGGGCATTAGCCGCTGGGCAGCTCTTGCAGAAAGAAGCACATAAACTAACATTCGGGGTGCCCCTTACCATTCTGTCTCCACATCACCTAAAAGATCTCTTAACCTACAAAAGTTTACAGACTCTCCCTCCCTCCAGACTCCTGACCTTACTGTCCTCTTTCCTCCAAAATCCATACATTTCTTTCCTCCCCTGCCAGCCCCTGAATCTGGCCACTCTTCTTCCTCTACCCTGCTCTCCTCATACTCCCTCGCATGATTGCCTAGAAGCCCTTCACAACTTCCTTCCATGCTACTCCACGATCTCCGACGGAGCCCTCTCACACTCCGACCTCATCTGGTTTACTGATGGGTCCTCCTTTAAGCATGAGGGCACCCACTACACAGGATACGCAGTAGTGTCCCTCGAAGATGTCATTGAGGCATGAGCCCTACCCCCTGGTACAACCAATCAACAGGCCGAACTCACTGCAGCCACCAGAGCTTGCACTCTGGCCTGGGACACGTCTCTCACATTGTACACTGACTCCAAGTATGTATTCCACATTCCCTTGTCTCACGCGGCAGTATGGAAAGAACAAGGCCTCCTCACCACAAAAGGAAATTCCATAACTAATTCAGCCTTAATTACTAAACCTCTAGAGGCTTCACAACTCCCACACCGACTAGGCATAGTCCACTGCAAATCACATCAAAAGGATGACTCCCCCATTGCAAGAGGTAACAACAAAGCTGACAGACTAGCCCGGTCAGTTGCCCTATCAGAAGACACACCAGACAACAATCCATCTGCCCTTGCGGTTTTAGCCTTATCACAAGACACCCTCTGTTCCCAGGACAAAGAGTCTCTCTTCTGCCTCTTACATGATCTGTTCCATCCCAGCCCCCAATCCTTGATCCATTTTTTACAATCTTTTTTTTCTCTCTCTCCTGAAGACAAAACCCTACTTAACCAAATCACCTGCAGGTACCCCCCTCAAGGCCCGACCCTTCCCAGCTCATCAAGCAAGGGGTAATGTCCCCACTGCAGATTGGCAAATAGACTTCACTAACATGCCCCCTGTATGGCGTACCAGATACCTACTCATGTTAGTAGATACATTTTCAGGATGGGTCGAAGCTTTCCCCACCACTAACAAACGAGCGTCTGCGGTTGCCTCTATCCTCCTCACCCAGATCTTTCCTACGTTCGGGATGCCCACTTCCCTCCAATCAGATAACGGCCCTGAGTTCACTGCCCAAATTATCCAGAACCTCTCCAAGTCCCTCTCGCTCCCCTGGCATTTACATTGTCCTTATTGACCACAAGCTTCGGGAAAAGTAGAAAGAGCCAATAGGACTCTAAAGGACATCCTGACCAAACTATCTCTAGAACTACACCTTGACTGGGTTCACTTACTTCCCTTAGCTCTACTCCGCATTCAGGCCCTCCCAAAGAAACCCTCCTTCTTGTCGCCCTTTGAGATCATGTACAGCTGCCTGATTCTACCCCCGGGGCTCCCTTCCCACAAAGGACCAATTCCTCCCAATATGGCCCTTCCACTACTCTCTTTCCTCTGCACTGAATTGTGGAAATATCAGGATTGGCTCCTTCCTGATCCATCCGCCTCCCAAAATCCTCCTGTCTTACAGCCCAGCCAACTAGTGTTTTATAAGCTGCCAGAGGATCGGCCCTCTCTCACCCCGAAATGGGAAGGTCCACACCCAGTTATTCTCTGCACCCCCTCGGCCACCAAGCTCTCACTGCCTGATAACTCTGTCACCCCTTGGATTCATATCTCCAGGTTGAAACCAAATACCCAGGACCCAGCTTCTCTGGACACCCAAGACCCATCAGTCACAATCCAGAGTCCTTCGGATACAGCCCAAGACGCTGTCTACTCTACCATGCCTCATCCCTCTGATCCCTTGAAGCTCCGTATCTCCCGTTCACCCCCTTTGCCATCCATACCCAAATCATGACTTTTTCCTCCATTACCGCTCTCTCACTTTTTTCCTTATTCCTATTGTCTTCCCCGCCACCCCAGCCTCCTTTGTATGGTGATTCAGACAGACTTACACACAGCATCAAACAAAAGTTACTGCCCTCATTGCCACATCAGACTGCCCTCTGAAAAGCTGCTCTGAGCCTTTATACCTCCACTTTCCTCCCTCCACCAAAGTGTTCACTAGCAGCTACCCTTATTCTCCCTACCTCTGCTTCCTCTATGACCAAAAACAAGCCTATTGCAGGCGATGGCAAGACACCTACGGGGGATGTCCCTACTGGTCTTGCGCCATTCACTACATGGGTAACTTCCAGTACCCACAGTATTACTCCTCCAACTGTTTCATGAAATATCCCAACGGCTCATTCTCCTTATCAATCCCAGATCCCTGGGACTCTCGATGGGCTGCCGGAGTCACTGCCTCAGTTTACTACGGGGGGTCCTCGACCCCCCCATGGTACCCTTCATATCTCTCGAGAGTATGTTCCCTCTCACTCCCAGATCTCTCAAGTTGCATCAGATATCAGACATTCCGAAGAAGTCATTATCCAAACTCTTGACAGCGCCTCTTCATCTTCTTATTCCTCCTACTCTTGGTTACAGCTCATTCAAGACACCACCATCTTTCTCAACCACACCCTTAACACCGCCAATTGTTTCTTGTGCGCATCACTACAGCGCCCACTGCTGGCCGCCGTGCCCCTTAATATTTCCAACTACTCCTTCCATGCAGAAGGACAACCCCTCTGCCCCCTGGCAGACATACCCCTATGGGAACCAGAATACGCAGATAATCTCACCATCCACCACTGTGTAGGCCCAACTCCACCCCCCTCCAGCGCACTTCACTGCCTCTCTATCTACACCATTACGTCCAGCTCTAAGACTTTTATGCAACCAGGACACTTCTTTTGGTGTAATGGCAGTCTTTTCAACTCACTGCCTCTCAACTCCGATACACCCTGCATTCTCGTCACCCTAATCCCACAGCTTACACTTGACAGCATGGCAGAATTTCTTGAGCTCCAACCTCCCTTGCCCTCACGCACAAAAAGGGCTGCTTTCCTTCCCATCATGGTCAGTATCTCTTTGATCACCTCAGCCATTGGGGCAGGGTTTTCAGGAGGTGCCTTGGGTCACTCTCTATGGGAAGTTAGAGATCTCAACGCCAAACTTGAGGGAGCCCTGACATCCACTGCCGATTCCCTAGCCTCTCTCCAAAGACAAGTCACTTCGCTAGCTAAGGTCACCCTTCAAAACCGGCGGGCCCTAGATCTGCTTACAGCTGAGAAGGGTGGCACCTGCGTCTTCCTCCAGGAAGAGTGCTCCTATTACATCAATGAATCCGGCATTGTAGAAACTGACTGACATCACCAAACTCACTGACCTTGCCTCCAGCCTCCACTCTGCTTCCAACTCCAATACATTCTCTTCAATACTAACAAACCCCCTCCTCACCTGGCTCTGGCCCATTGCAGGCCCCATAATAATCATTCTTCTCGCCTGTCTCTTCTTAGCCTGTATAATAAAAAAGTTCATCAAATCCCCAAGTCGGAAAAATCTCTAATCAAGCTTTCAACCAGCTTTTACTCAGGAACTACCAGCTTCTGGCCACAGAAGATCCCTCACCCTCACGTGACCTCCTCACCACACGCTGAGATGGACCCCTCTCTCCGCTGGAAACTGTTCCTGGAAACAATGGCAGCAGACGCCTGGCTCCTGACACCCATATCCTCTTGGCACCATTGGAGTCAACAGGTCCTTGACCTATGGTTACAGGGAACCTTCATTGATTTCCAACCTGAAGAAGTCCACATCTACTCATCCTTACTGTGGGGAGTCCTATCAACCCTTTCCTCCCAATCCTCAAGCCCTCACTCCCTTCTCCACCCCTGTTCAGCAGGAAGCAGTCAGAGAGAAAGCAATGTCCACAACCCGATAGAGGAGAAAGGGGGGAATGAAGGGCCCCCACCAGTAAGATGGCAAACTTCCACCTTCTCTTCGGGGTCCTCGGTTCCTGCCAGCGCCACCTGAAGCCCAATCACCTCTCGCCCCCCTCCCAATCCCAGCACCTAGCCAACAGCCACCAGCCCCATAGAAGTAACACCACAATCACCCCATGCCCCTTCCTATATAACCCAGCACCTTTCCCTAATAGAGCGGATTTCTCCGGTGAATTGCTGCTGTGTGTCGCTCCTTTCCTTTCACCAGCAAAGGAATACATTTGCAAATCTCTCACAGGTCGTCATATGCTCCTCTTCTTTCTGCTAAGCTCGTGGGATGCCAAGCCTGGAGGAGATATACCTATCCTGTGGGCATGAAAACGAAACTCCCATGCTACTGAAGGTGGAGAAGCAACGGCTAAAGGGCCTGGCCCCTCCCAGATTGTGGACTGCCTCCCTCTGGCGTCTCATGAGGAGAATAGCCTCCTGTATGACTAAGTCACCCTGGTCAGGTTTCCTGGCTACACCTATAGCTATATGGCATCCTGTGCTGGAGGAATTCTGTCAGAATCCTGGAGCCCAAATTCTCTCATATTATCGTCAGTTAATGGCACTGCAGCGTAGATCAGCACAAGTGCCAAATCATCAAACAATGTTAACTGGTAAATACTATCACTTCTCCTATATATTTCAGTTATTTTGATGTTTTTGCCAATCACTGCAATTTTGTCAACATTATACTCAGTCCTTAGAATACAGTTCTGAATACATTCCAAAACAGTGATTTCTCCATTAATTACATTTTCTTTTCTTGTAGGTGGTAGCATTCCAACGCTCACCTGTGGAGAGGATTGAAGAAGGAAAGAAGCAAGAATAAATGACCTTGTTTTCCCAAACTGCTCCAAACACATCCATGGTAAAAGGTAACCCCCGTTGGTGTCTGCAACTGGCAAGGGGTGGTTAGCATCCTACAGGGACAAGCACTGTACCTGCTGCAAGACCCACCTGTGTGCACTTGACCTGTCACGCTGTCTCCACAGCAGCTTTATTTTTTGGTTGGCTCAGGTGTTTTTAACAAGACAAACTCTCCAAACTAATGAACCTTGAACGGTGTATTTGCTGCTCCGAGGGAAAGGCAAATCTTCCCACCTTCAACCTGCTGGGGCTCCACCCTCCTCAGGGCTACAAGATCTTTCCCAGACAACCCTGTAAATGTGATCCTCAGGGGATTCAGAGGGGGGAAAGATTTCACTTCAACTCCTGCAGTTTATTTAAAGCTCATGTTGGGCTCACATATACATGGTTTCCATTTCTTTTGAACTTCCTCCCTACAAATTCTTACAAATGTTCTAATAATAAGATGAAACCCAGAGAATTACTGACCCAATGTGTTGAAGGTAGATATGATTTTAAATTACACACATCTGAAGCCTCCACTATGCTGCTAATTATTCCCATTTGTTCAAACACTATGAAAATGAAAACAATCTTGCATCTCAGAACACCTCTTGGATAAGTCTCCTACTAAACTAAGTTGTAATTAAAATATCAGGTTTATAATTCTACACCAATTAATTAAAATAAGATTTTGAGTCCTAGTATGCTCTACAACAGAGATTCTCAGCCTTGACACTAGTGACATTTTGGACCAGATAATTTCTTGTTGTGGAGGTTATCCTATGCAATGAGGAGAGTTTAAAAGCATCCCTGGGTTTTAACTATCGATAATGTCTCCAGACATTATCAAATGTCTCTAGGGGGAAAAATCACTCCCTGGTATTGCTGCTCTAGCGGAATCTGTCTCCACACACTTTACAGATGAGAAAACAAACCCAGAAGGGCCAGGAGGCCGGCTCACTACCAACAGAGTCCAATTAGTGGCCACCAGAGCCTGCTGGGCGTGTGCCAGGGGAGCCACACCGCAGCTCTTTGTGCTCCATCACAAAAGGGGCACTGTTTTGGGACTTAGGCGGAAGACAATGGTATTTTAAATTAAAATAAATGTTACCAAAGGCATGTTTTAAGGAACTCAACACTATTAGTCAGCAGTGTTTTAGAGATCCTGGAATAAGAAGTCTGTTAAATTTCATGGCCAACTTGAAATGTTTCGCTTTTCTTCTGTTTCTATTCTAACTCAACAACTATTTATTAAGCATTTTGCAGGCATCTTCAACATTAGTAAAGCAGAGACAAGTCCCTGCTTCAGCGCATTACCAGTGCAGTGAACTGACAGCAGGACAAGTTCCCAAATCACCATGGCCCAGGTAAAGAGCCAGGTTCCATAAAAAATTCAACAAAATAATATAAAAGCTCAGAAAATTTCCATTAGCTTGGAAGAAACCACAAAGGAAGTAATAACTGGAATGGGCTTTGCAAGATGGGAAAGGCATTCTAGGAAGAAGGAATAGCATGCAGGTGGAAATTAAGGAGCCACTCATTGGGACCCCCGAATTGCCCAACTGCCTTAGGAACCACTGAGCCTCTAAGTGGACAAATGATGTAAATGAAGCTGCACTTCCAGGAAATTATTTCTATATAACTGTACAAATAAATTACAGATGGGATGGACTGGAGAGCCATCACAGCTGTGTTGAAAAGGCTTCTGAAGCACAGCCTGGCCAAGAGGAGAGAGGACCAGGAGGCAGTCTGTCATTCCTGGCCTAGAACACTAGAAACAGTTTGAAAGAGGCTATTCTACCAGTGTGAGCAAAAGGCATTGTGAGAGCCGGCCTGAAGTTGAAGTGTGACCTGCGGCTGTGTCCCAGGAATGGGACAGACACATGAGATGGTGCAGACAAAAGTTAAGGGGAGGTGAGGAAAGAGCATGGGTGGGGTACATGACCATTGCCTTCCGAATCTTAGTGAGTGGTAGAACTACCGTGCTGTGAACAGAATCCCTGAGGTCAGGGAAAGAACTGATCTCAGGGGAGAAAATGAGTTCAAGGTCTCAGGGGGACACCTGAGAGAAGTCCAGTAAGAGAGGGAGAAGTGGGCGGAGCTATGGGAAACAATCAGGACCAAGATTTGATTCACCAAGAAAAGCAGTTACAGATTTGGAGTTTTCTGTACAAGTTAACTCTTGAAGTTTTAACCATAGATTATTAGATCCCTATGAGAGGGGTGAGAGAAAGCAGAGTTCACAAATGCCTGGGTTCAAGAAGCAAAAGTAAGATGATGGATAAGTAATAGAAGCCACAGAGGAGTTTCTAACTCAGTGGAAGGAGCAGGGGAGCCAGATGCAGGCAGAAGTCCACATGCACCAGCAGATCCAGTAAGACAAGGCCTCACCACAAGCCTGGGTGCCTCAAGGCTGCATTTGGATTCGGAGGGGCAGCAGCAGAGCACAGAGAAAGACACTGCTCTCTGGAGTCGACAAACCTGCATTCATATGCTGGCTTTGGCACTTGCCGGTTTTGAGACATGGGACCAGTTACCAAACTGCTCTCTGACTCCTTTTCTTCAATAAAATAAGGATAATACCATTCTGGACAAATGAGCTGTGGCAGGGAAAGCACGTGGAGCACCTCACCTAGTACCTGGGCCCTCATCAACAGCTCCCCTTCCTCTCCCGTCCCCCCTGCCCCATACCCACACGTGAAGGCCAGTGACTTGGCCTCCCTCTGCCCCATTAGGTAAGGGAAGCACTGAAGACAGGTCTGCACCCCTCCAGCTAGTGGTATTTGCTGAATGGCTGAATATATGTCATGACACAAACCAACCAAAAGAAAGCGTGGCCATGGGGTGAGGGAGAAGGGTATGGGGCAACAACTTAATACAATACAGCAGGATCAGCAAACTTTTTCTGAAAAGTACCAGACACCCACTCTTTTAGGATGTGAGAACCATATGGTTCTTGACACAACTACTCAACACTACCCTTGCATCATGAAAGCACCCAGACAATACGTCAATGAATGGGTGTGGCCGTGTCCCAGGAAAGCTTTAAGCTGACAGAAACAGGCAGTGGCTGGCCAGTAGGCCACAGTGGGACTGACCCCAGCCATAAAAAGAGGGTAAGGCTGAACAAGGCAAACAGTCTCCAACTGCTAACACTAGCTGCTAAGTTTAGAGAAGAAGGTAAGAGACATGAGAAACATATTGAGACAGGACCAAATTCTAAAGAATCCCAGCCAGCAAGTGTGACAATTGGCTTCCCATGTGTAGTTTTCACTGTTCTTGAAGAAGAGGAGGGAGGAAGACAAAGAAATTGACTGAAAAAATGTGAAAAGCTCTCATGGAAAATAAGGTAGAGAACTGTGTAAGTAAAAACAATTATAAGTATCCATCTGCATTGTAAACTGAGAGAATTTTAGTCTCTGATTCCTTGCAGCTTCCTGGTCTGCTCTGGAAAATGGAAATGCTGCAACCTTAGTTCTGGTGGCAAGGCTGTTTGTTACTCAACGCTCAATAGAGGGCTCTTCTGGCCCTTGATTCAGTGCATCCCTGAGCCTCCCTCATCCCCTTAAAATGCCTCATACTTCCTTTGCTAAAGGAATTTGCAATTCATTCTTCTTTATCCCTTTCCCATGACTCATCAGTCCGATACCATTTGTCATCTCACAGTGACAAAATCTCCCCACAAGAAGTCAAGATCATTGGGCTGACGAGTCTCATTAAGAGGAACCAGACCAATGTTCCACACTGCAGGGTCCTGGAGAACCCCTTCATGCAGCAGAGGGGAGAGGCAGACAAGGGACTCTGGTCTTATCTAAGTCTTTAGCCAAGGAGATAAGACAAGGAAAAACAGAACCAGCTTATGTAGAAACAGATAAATGTGGAAACCCAGACACCAACACCAACAAAGGGCTCAGAGCTTCAGAGAACAGAGAGTGATTACCTGCAGTCAGGAGGGAAGAGGGAGGAAGATCTCAGCCTGCCTTTAAAGGTGGGCAGGATCTGGAAAGGCAGAGACTAGGGAAGGGTGTTCCAAGTGGAAAAAACCGTGTGAGCATGGGAACAAACTCAGGTCAGCAAGCAGAGACCATATATAAAGGACATGGGGTTGATATTTAGAAGGAAGAGTGCAGAATGCTTGTGCTGGTTGTTAAAACCCCCCAACCCTCCATATCAGAAGGTATAAGGCTGCTAACCAGCCCCCACCCCCAACCCCCATTATGCTTTATGCACCTCTGCCACTTTCACCCAGGCCACCCTCCCTCCGACTGCTGCTATGGAACTCTCCACAAGTCTCCACAATCCAGTTAAAGTGAGAACGCTGTGCAGCAGGGGCCACCAGCACCTGGCCCAGCACCTGCGCCCATTCTGTCAGGGCTGCGCCCTCACCGCACCACCCAGCAGTCAGAGGCCTGCCTGTGCCTTTCTTTACTGAGCTAAAGTATGCAAAGAAAAGGAATAAAAATGAAGCTGGAAACACCCACTGGCATCAAATCTAAAGGCACGTTAACAGAAAACTAGTTCAGAAATCCAGACTTACTTCTAATGTCTATAAAAAGTGCATTAACTAAGTGTTCCCTAGGAAAAATGTAATACATAGACATGGTTGAAAAATAAACTGTATAAAACAGTGTTAAATTAAATTCCACAAATATTCTGTGAATATTCAAGAGTACATAAAAACTCAACCTTTTTTAACACAAATAGTAATATAATTTATACTACTGTATATTGCTTTTTTTCCAACATACTAATGTATCTTTCAGTTTGTTCCAAATCAGCAAATTATACACACCTCATTATTAGTAATAGTCACAGAGCATTCTTTTTATTATACAGCTCTTAATTTATTTAAGCAGTGCTCCATTGATGGACAGTTTATCACCCACTTTGCTATTACAAACAGCATGACAACAGACACCGTTGTGTGTCAGTCTTTGTGCACACACATCTATATAAAGTTGCAAGATAAATCCTAGTAGAAGTAGAAATGCTGGGTCTTCACCACTAAAGGCTCCTGAGTGAGGGGGGAGGCATGGAAACAAAGTGGGAAGGGAAATAGAGACATGTGTGTCCAGGTGGGAAATCTGGACAGAAGAGTATGAAGGACTAACCAGAGATGATGGGGAAAGGCCACTTGGGAGGCAGTAGCAACATGTAGGTAAGAGGACCTGATCACGGGCAGGGAAAGGAGAGAGACAGGATTTCAGGACCAATCCAAGTGAACCGCCAGAGAAAAAATGAGCTATGTTAATGACCGATGATAGGGAGACAAGGGGAAGGACACATAGGACAGTGAAGAAAGGAGGGGGAAAAAAACAGGTCAACAGAGTGTTCCCAAACCTGAGACACCAGAAGGATATGGGTCCCAAACAAACCTTCAGCATGGGGTGCTCTGTCTTGAATGGACAGACAACCATGTAGACTTTAGTAACTGTGGCTGGAAATGTCTCACTGAGCTCCAGAGAGGAGCCAGGAATGGAAACAGGAATAGAGGTACCATCCGCAGAGGTGGCCTGGAGCAGACCAGGCAATCAGACAGAGAAGATGGGGAAAACACCCAATGGTGTGATATGGAGGCCAAAAGTCAAGGTAGACAGTGGTAGGGAGGGAGAAGTAAATGCAGAGCAGAAGGGACAAGTGACTCCGGCAGCCTAGTCCCACAGTCTCTCAACACAACTGGCAAAGATACTAACAGAAAGAAAGGGAACAAGGCTGGAGCTGCACCCAACCAAGCTGGCACTGAGCAGAATGGCCACAGGGGCCAGAGAAGAAGAGTACAATGGGAGAGGATTTTTCTTAGGATAGAAATTCAGTTCAGAGCTTATAAGCAGAAAAGAAGGCTAACATGAAAAGAGCAGAGAGAAGAAGAGACAGAGCAAAATCTCAGGACTGTTGGCCCCGAATGCCTCATGATCATGACTGATGAGAGAGTCTGATCCTCTGAAAATCAGCCCTGTTACACTGTTTAGACACTGCCATCATTTCTTTTATCTGTGGTTTCTAGTTCCAACGCTAATTTCCCATTTTCTAGTAGCCTTTTGCTTCCATTGGAGATGCTGTCAGCTACTAATCCCCAATGGCGTTTCTATAGTAAGAGAAGTTTTGCAGAGGCTCACAGCAAAATGTCACCGACACAGCTGCCATCTAAATGTGCTCTATTTGTGCATCATCTTGTCCGTGGAGGACTCTCTTGTCTATTTATAGCAAACTGTCTACTAAATCAGAAATGAGGATCTAGAAAATGCGACAAACACAAGCAGCAATGCAAAGGTGGCACACAACTCTTCCCAAGCCTCAGGGTAGTAGATAATTTCCAAACTACTGTTGGAAATGAAATGAAAATTTTTTTTTTCTGAATATGCTCAGTGTCTCTCAGGGAAGGAAAAAGTTAATGTTTCTTTGGTTCATTCCTTTACTGTCAGGTCAGTAACATCATTAAGGTCAGCAAGTTACTTCTTTTAGGTATTAAATCATCTTTCCTCTCAAACACAAAGAGTACCTGCAATTCAATTTTCTTTTAAAAGAACTAGTTTTCTCAGGTTGCAGTTTATCCAAGATTTGTTTTCTTCACAGCTACTTTGATTTATTAGCGCTATAGCTCCAATTTTTAAAATATAAATTATGTAATCAGCACTTAGGCAAGGGTTAAAACTCAAGTCAATAAGATGGGAAAAGAAATACAAAATCAAAAGGTAAAATTATTAACAGGTAGAAAAAAAGAAGGATGAGCTAAAGATAGCAGAGCTTAAGTACTAGAGTCTCTCCCTTCAATAATATCTAACAAAATTATAAATAAATAAATAAAGGTTCAAAAAGACAAAAAGAAGAAAATAAAAAGGAAATGGGTACAATTTCAAAAAAGAAAAGAAACATACTATTTGTTTCCAATATGGCAGCATATTGAAAACTCTCCAACACCCATCAACATAGAAACAAGATGAGAAAATGGACAACAGCCTAGAAGAGTCAAGTAAAATGGCATTGACAGGAGTAAATTTTCTCCATTACTGTGGTATCTCCAGACTCCAGTGAAGGCCAGGGAAACTGCCAGCACTTGTTATTTAGGGCAGTTCTCTGTGAACTGAGAAAATGCTCAGGATAGCTCCACCCAATGGGAGCAGACACTTCCCTAACTCTGAGGATGTAAACCCTGGCTTAACAAGTTTAAGCAAATCTCACAAGAGAAAACACAGCTCAAGTCATTCAAAAGAGGCTGCACCTAGATTCAGCCACATTCTATCCCAAGCCCCATTTCACCTACCATGCACCTTCAAGCCACAGAAAACTTAAATGAATACAATACTCAATGTCCCCAAAATGCAGTTCAGAGAGGAAGATGAGCAAGTTTCATTTAAAATGGGAAGGGTGTCATGGAGAAATCAGATTCACTTTATTAAAGAACAAATCTAGTTAGAACTGTCCATGCTAAGCTGTGCAATATGACAAATAGCAAGGAAATGTGTAGACACATTACACACAAGAAAACTAAGTATTCACAACACTCTTTAGAAAATGTAGGATGTATGCAGTCAGAAAGAAAACATAACTAGAAAAATGAGAGGAAATTGCCCATGAGTGTAAATGCTCAGTAGTAAACAAATTTGATGTAAGGATAGTCAAATAAACAATGGCCCAGAAATAGGCCCACACATATACAGTCAACTGATTCTCAACAAAGGTACCAAGGTATTCCAAGGGCAAAAGGAAAATCATTTTAACAAATGTTGACAGAATAACTGAATATTCATTTAACTGAAGAAAAAAAAATGGACTCTGACTCCTACCTTACACCATATACAAAAATTAACTTGAAATAAAGTGTAGGCATAAACATAAAAATTACTATAGAACTTCTAGATGAAAATATGAGAAAATACCTTTGAAAACTGAGGGTAGGCAAAGATTTCTTATACAGAACACAGGAAGCAAAACCATTTTAGAAATTAAGAAATTAAACTTGAAAACTTGTGAAGGAAAAGACATGTTTAAGAAAGTAAAAGCAAGCAGAAGACTACAGAAGACACTGCACAATACATATATCTGACAGAGAAACTACTAAAAAATATGTATATAGAAACATACAATACACAATAGGTAAATTAAAAACACACTAGGTAAATTAAAATAGGCTGCTATAAAATGTTCAAATGAGTCAAAAAGGGCAGGAAAGAAGAATCAGAGGAACAAAATGAAGAGGGAAGAAACAGAAAAAAAATAATAAAATGATATGCTTAAAGGAAAGTAATTATTACATTATTACATTAAACCTGAATGGTCTAAAACACATGAATTAAAAAACAAAGATCTTCAGAACTGAATTTTTAAAACAACCCAATTATGTGCTATCTAAAGAAAACTTACTTCAAATAAAATTATATCAACAGGTTAAAAGTAAAATGTTCAAGAGATACACCACATAAGCATGAATCAAAAGAAAGCTGGAGTAGATCAGACAAACTAGGTATCAGACAAAAAGATATCAGAGCAAAGACAACTACCAAGGGTAAAGAGGGACATTAAATAATGATGCATGGGTCAATTCATCAGGAAAACATAACATCCTAAATGCATATGTATCTAACAGCAGAGATTCTAAACACCTGAAAGAAGAACTGAAAGGCGAAATCCACAGTTATAAGTTGGGACTTCAATACTAGTCTCACAAAAATAGAACTAGTAAGGAACTCAGCAAGAAAGAGAACTGAATGAAAGAGAACTGAATGAAAGTTCCAGAGAACTGGAACTAACGGACACTTAGAGAATACTCCACCCTACACCAGTGGAATACACATTTGTTTCAAGCGCACATGGAATATTCACCAAGATAGACCATATCCTAAGTCACAAAACAAATCTTAATAAAAGTAGTTGAAATCATACAAAGAACATTATCCAACCATAATGTAGTTAAAGTAGAAATTAATAAAGGAAAAATGAAAAGAAAAATCTTTAAACATTTAGAGTTTAAACAATAAAATTCTAAATAATCTATGATTTGAAGAGTGTGCCTCAAAAGAAATTGCAAAATAGTTTTAACTGAAAAAAATTAAATACAACATATCAAAACTTATAGGATGCAGACAGAGCAGTGCTTCAGGGAACATTTAGATCATGAAATGCTTATATTGAAAAAAAAGGGATGTCTTAAGTCAATAATTCTAGTTTCTATATTTAAAACTAAATAAAAAAAGCAAAAGAGGCAGAAAGAAGAAAATAATAAAGATGGAAAATCAAGGAAACTGAAAACAAAAATTAAAAGAGAAAAATCAATGAAACCAAAAGCCAGTTCTTTTACCAAAAATAAAAAAAGTCAATAGAATGCATAAATCTCAAAGTTGACAAAAAATAAATAAAAAAGCAAAGAAAAAGAAGATGTAAATTACCAATTTCAGGAATGAAGGAGGAGGTATCACTACAGACCCCCACAGATATTAAAGGAATAAGGGAATATAACAATAACAACAAAAACTCCTCTATGTAATGACTCTTTCATTTTAAATTAAATTAATTTCTAATAAACTACCAAAATTCACTCAAAATGAAAAAAAGAAACTGAATAGTCCTATAACTATTAAGGAAACTGAATCCACAATTAAAATCCTTCTAAAGAATAAATCTCTAAGTCCAGATAGTTTCACTAGCAAATTCTACAAAGTATTTAAAGAATAAAAAACTCCAATTACATGCACAGGCTTCTAGAAAATAGAAGGAATACTTCTCAACTTATTTTGTAAGGCCAATATTACCCTGACACCAAAACCAAAGAAAGTATAAGAAAACTATAGACCAATATCCCTCATGAATACAGATGAAAAAAACCCTCTACAAAACACTAGTAAAATTAAGCCAGTTATATATTATTTAAATAATAATAATAACACACTACGGACAAGTGAGGTTTATCCCAGGAATGCAAGAGTGATTCAATATTCAAAAGTCAATTAATGTACTCCAACATATTAACAGTATAAAAAAGAAAAAAAACATGATTGTTAATTGACAGTTGTCAAAACTCAACATCTATTCATGTCAAAACTCTCAGCAAACTACAAATTGAAGGCAATGTTTACTCTCACCACTCTTATTCAACATCATCCTGGACATCTTAGCCAGTGTAATACAGCAAGAAGAAGAAATAAAAGGCAAACAGATTGGAAATGAAGAAAGTAAACTGTCTCTATTTGCAGATCGCATAATCGTCTACATAGAAAATCTCAAGGAATCTACAAAACAGAAAAAAAAACCCTCAGAACTAGTAAGTAAAGTAAGCAAGGATCTAGGACCGACACACAAAAATCAATCATATTTCTATACACTGACAATGCATAACTGAAAATAATTTTAATATTTACAATAACTCCAAAAACTTAAATGTAGGAAAATCTAATAAAATATGTAAGTAACAGCATGCTAAAAAACTACAAAACCTTGATGAAAGAAGTCAAGGAAGAACTAAACAGAGAGGCAGTCTGTATTCACAGACTTAAAGATGAAACATAGTAAAGATGAAAATGCTTCCTGAATTGATTGTAGATGTAACACAATTCCAATCAAATCCCACAGGACTTTTTTCTAGCTACAGATAAGCAGATTCTTACCTATCCTTCTTATCTATTCATGTTGTAAGGCAAAGGAACTAGTTAAAACAATTTTGAAGCAAAAATGCAATGTTAAAGGAATTACAAGTCAATTTGAAAACTTGCTACAATGCAAGAGTAATCTTTTTAATTATATTTCAATTCTTTTATCAATTTTTTATTTTATCAAAATAAAGTTTTCTATAAGAGATACTACAGAGAATGAAAAAATAAGCCATAGACCAAGAAATATTTTCAAATTACATATCCAGCAAAAGGCCTTTTTCCAGAGTATATTAAAAAACTGTCAAAACTTAACTGTAAGAAAACAAATAATCCATTTTTAAAAAATAAGTACAAGACTTGAACATCCACTTCAATATGGATATAGAGACAGTAAATAAGCACGTGAAAAGGTCTTCTCATTACTCATTAAGGAAATGCAAATCAAAATCCTGTTGAGATACCACTACATACCTATATAGAATGGCATAAATAAAAACACTGCTGGGGAGCCAAGATGGCGGCGTGAGTAGAGCAGTGGAAATCTCCTCCCAAAAACACATAGAGCTATGAAAATATAACAAAGAAAAATCTTCCTAAAATAGAGACCACAGGACACAGGACAACATCCAGACCACATCCACACCTGCAAGAACCCAGCGCCTTGTGAAGGGGGTAAGATACAAGCCCCAGCCCGGCGGGACCCGAGCGCCCCTCCCCCCGGCTCCCGGCGGGTGGAGAGAAACCGGAGCAGTTTTTTTTTTTGGCGAGCGCTTTTTGGAAGCCTTAGAGGGACGGGCCCCCGTTGCTGGGGAGGCAGGGTGGCGGGACCGGTGAGGAGGTGCCTGGGAACGGCGCCGGAGGACAAAGAATATCCCGCGTTTCTCCCTGCGAGACCTGGGGGCGGGTGCCTGAGACCGGTGCCTGAGGACGGAGGAGGTCGCGCGTTTTTCCCCTTTTTTTTTTTTCTCTTTTTGGCAAGCGCTTTTTGGAAGCCTTGAAGGGACGGGGACCCCAGTGCTAGGGAGGCACGGTGGCGGGACTGGTGAGCGGGTGGCTGGGACCGGCGCCTGAGGACAAAGAATATCCCCCGTTTTTCCCTGCGGGACCGGTGGGCGGGTGCCTGAGACCGGCACTTGAGGACAGAGGAAATCGCGCGTTTTTCCCTTTTTTTTTCTCTTTTCTGCGAGTGCTTTTTGGAAGCCTAAAAGGGACAGGGACCCCGGTGCTAGGGAGGCAGGGCGGCGGGACTGGTGAGCGGGTGCCTGGGACCGGCACCTGAGGACAAAGAATATCCCGCATTTTTCCCTGTGGGACCGGTGGGTGGGTGCCTGAGACCAGCACCTGAGGACGGAAGAAATCGCGCGTTTTTCCCCTTTTTTTTTCTTTCTTTTTGCCAAGTGCTTTTTGGAAGCCTTGAAGGGACAGGGACCCCGGTGCTAGGGAGGCAGGGCGGCGGGACTGGTGAGCGGGTGCGTGGGACCAGTGCCTGAGGACCAAGAATATTGAGCGTTCCTTCCCTGCGGGACCGGTGGGTGGGTGCTTTTTGGAAGCCTTGAAAGGACAGGGACCCTGGTGCTAGGGAGACAGGGCAGCAGGACCAGTGCGCGGGTGCCTGGGACCGGCACCTGAGGAAAAAAAAAAAAAAAATCGCGTGTTTTTTCTTTTTTTTTTCCTTTCTGTTCCCTCTCTCATTGTTGCTGTTGTTGTTTTGGTTTGGAGAGTGCTTTTTGGAAATCTTAAAGGGGCAGGACAGGTCACTTAGACCAGAAGCAGGGAATCTGGGGATCTCTGGGCACTCTAACCCCCTGGGCAGCAGGGAGCACAGAGGCCCCTTACGGAGATAAATAGTCTCCTGGCTGCTCCCCCTCTAACGGGGCTCCACCATTTTGGAGGAACAGCCCCAGCCAGGCCAAGCCCACAGCAACAGTGGAGATAAACCCCAAAGCAACTGGGCAGGAAGCAGAAGCCCTGTCTGCGCACAGCTGCCCAGCACAAGCCACTAGAGGTCGGTATTCTCCCAGGAAAAGGCTACAAACCAACAAGAAGGGAAGCTCTTCCAGCGGTCACTTGTACCAGCTCTGCAGACTATCTCTATCACCATGAAAAGGCAAAACTACAGGCAGACAAAGATCACAGAGACAACACCTGAGAAGGAGACAGACCTAACTAGTCCTCCTGAAAAAGAATTCAAAATAAAAATCATGAACATGCTGACAGAGATGCAGAAAAAAATGCAAGAGCAATGGGATGAGATGCAGAGAAAAATGCAAGAGCAGTGGGATGAGATGCAGAGAAAAATGCAAGAGCAGTGGGATGAAGTCCGGAAGGAGATCACAGATGTCAGGAAAGAGATCACAGAAGTGAAACAATCCCTGGAAGGATTTATAAGCAGAATGGATAAGATGCAAGAGGCCATTGAAGGAATAGAAGCCAGAGAACAGGAACGTATAGAAGCTGACATAGAGAGAGATAAAAGGATCTCCAGGAATGAAACAACACTAAGAGAAATATGTGACCAATACAAAAGGAAAAACATTCGTATTATAGGGATACCAGAAGAGGAAGAAAGAGGAAAAGGGATAGAAAGTGTCTTTGAAGAAATAATTGCTGAAAACTTCCCCAAACTGGGGGAGGAAATAATCGAACAGACCATGGAATTATACAGAACCCCCAACAGAAAGGATCCAAGGAGGACAACACCAAGACACATAATAATTAAAATGGCAAGGATCAAGGACAAGGAAAGAGTTTTAAAGGCAGCTAGAGAGAAAAAGGTCACCTATAAAGGAAAACCAATCAGGCTAACATCAGACTTCTCAACAGAAACCCTACAGGCCAGAAGAGAATGGCATGATATACTTAATGCAATGAAACAGAAGGGCCTTGAACCAAGGATACTGTATCCAGCACGACTATCATTTAAATATGATGGTGGGATCAAACAATTCCCAGACAAGCAAAAGCTGAGGGAATTTGCTTCCCACAAACCACCTCTACAGGGCATCCTACAGGGACTGCTCTAGATGGGAGCACCCCTAAAAAGAGCACAGAACAAAACACACAACATATGAAGAAGGGAGGAGGAGGAATAAGAAGGGAGAGAAGAAAAGACTCTCCAGACAGTGTATGTAACAGCTCAATAAGCGAGCTAAGTTAGGCAGTAAGATACTAAAGAAGCTAACCTTGAACCTTTGGTAACCACGAATCTAAAGCCTGCAATGGCAATAAGTACATATCTTTCAATAGTCACCCTAAATGTAAATGGACTTAATGCACCAATCAAAAGACATAGAGTAATAGAATGGATAAAAAAGCAAGACCCATCTATATGCTGCTTACAAGAAACTCACCTTAAACCCAAAGATAAGCATAGACTAAAAGTCAAGGGATGGAAAAACATATTTCAGGCAAACAACAGTGAGAAGAAAGCAGGGGTTGCAGTACTAATATCAGACAAAATAGACTTCAAAACAAAGAAAGTAACAAGAGATAAAGAAGGCCACTACATAATGATAAAGGGCTTAGTCCAACAAGAGGATATAACCATTCTAAATATATATGCACCCAATACAGGAGCACCAGCATATGTGAAGCAAATACTAACAGAACTAAAGAGGGAAATAGACTGCAATGCATTCATTGTAGGAGACTTCAACACACCACTCACCCCAAAGGATAGATCCACCGGGCAGAAAATAAGTAAAGACACACAGGCACTGAACAACACACTAGAACAGATGGACCTAATAGACATCTATAGAACTTTACATCCAAAAGCAACAGGATATACATTCTTCTCAAGTGCACATGGAACATTCTCCAGAATAGACCACATACTAGCTCACAAAAAGAGCCTCAGTAAATTCCACAATATTGAAATTCTACCAACCAATTTTTCAGACCACAAAGGTATGAAAGTAGAAATAAATTCTACAAAGAAAACAAAAAGGCTCACAAACACATGGAGGCTTAACAACATGCTACTAAATAATCAATGGATCAATGAACAAATCAAAATAGAGATCAAGGAATATATAGAAACAAATGACAACAACAACACTAAGCCCCAACTTCTGTGGGATGCAGCGAAAGCAGTCTTAAGAGGAAAGTATATAGCAATCGAGGCACACTTGAAGAAGGAAGAACAATCCCAAATGAATAGTCTAACATCACAATTATTAAAACTGGAAAAAGAAGAACAAATGAGGCCTAAAGTCAGCAGAAGGAGGGACATAATAAAGATCAGAGAAGAAATAAACAAAATTGAGAAGAATAAAACAATAGCAAAAATCAACGAAACCAAGAGCTGGTTCTTTGAGAAAATAAACAAAATAGATAAGCCTCTAGCCCAACTTATTAAGAGAAAAAGAGAGTCAACACAAATCAACATAATCAGAAATGAGAATGGAAAAATCACGACAGACTCCACAGAAATACAAAGAATTATTAAAGACTACTATGAAAACCTATATGCCAACAAGCTGGAAAACCTAGAAGAAATGGACAACTTCCTAGAAAAATACAACCTCCCAAGACTGACCAAGGAAGAAACACAAAAGTTAAACAAACCAATTACAAGCAAAGAAATTGAAACAGTAATCAAAAAACTACCCAAGAACAAAACCCCGGGGCCGGACGGATTTACCTCGGAATTTTATCAGACACACAGAGAAGACATAATACCCATTCTCCTTAAAGTGTTCCACAAAATAGAAGAAGAGGGAATACTCCCAAACTCATTCTATGAAGCCAACATCACCCTAATACCAAAACCAGGCAAAGACCCCACCAAAAAAGAAAATTACAGACCAATATCCCTGATGAACGTAGATGCAAAAATACTCAATAAAATATTAGCAAACAGAATTCAACAGTATATCAAAAGGATCATACACCATGACCAAGTGGGGTTCATCCCAGGGATGCAAGGATGGTACAACATTCGAAAATCCATCAACATCATCCACCACATCAACAAAAAGAAAGACAAAAACCACATGATCATCTCCATAGATGCTGAAAAAGCATTTGACAAAATTCAACATCCATTCATGATAAAAACTCTCAGCAAAATGGGAATAGAGGGCAAGTACCTCAACATAATAAAGGCCATATATGATAAACCCACAGCCAGCATTATACTGAACAGCGAGAAACTGAAAGCATTTCCACTGAGATCGGGAACCAGACAGGGATGCCCACTCTCCCCACTGTTATTTAACATAGTATTGGAGGTCCTAGCCACGGCAATCAGACAAAACAAAGAAATACAAGGAATCCAGATTGGTAAAGAAGAAGTTAAACTGTCACTATTTGCAGATGATATGATACTGTACATAAAAAACCCTAAAGACTCCACTCCAAAACTACTAGAACTGATATCGGAATACAGCAAAGTTGCAGGATACAAAATCAACACACAGAAATCTGTAGCTTTCCTATACACTAACAACGAATCAATAGAAAGAGAAATCAGGAAAACAATTCCATTCACCATTGCATCAAAAAGAATAAAATACCTAGGAATAAACCTAACCAAGGAAGTGAAAGACTTATACTCTGAAAACTACAAGTCACTCTTAAGAGAAATTAAAGGGGACACTAATAAATGGAAACTCATCCCATGCTCATGGCTAGGAAGAATTAATATCGTCAAAATGGCCATCCTGCCGAAAGCAATATACAAATTTGATGCAATCCCTCTCAAATTACCAGCAACATTCTTCAATGAATTGGAACAAATAATTCAAAAATTCATATGGAAACACCAAAGACCCCGAATAGCCAAAGCAATCCTGAAAAAGAAGAATAAAGTAGGGGGGATCTCACTCCCCAACTTCAAGCTCTACTACAAAGCCATAGTAATCAAGACAATTTGGTACTGGCACAAGAACAGAGCCACAGACCAGTGGAACAGATTAGAGACCCCAGAAATTAACCCAAACATATATGGTCAATTAATATTTGATAAAGGAGCCATGGACATACAATGGCAAAATGACAGTCTCTTCAACAGATGGTGCTGGCAAAACTGGACAGCTACATGTAGGAGAATGAAACTGGACCATTGTCTAACCCCATATACAAAGGTAAACTCAAAATGGATCAAAGACCTGAATGTAAGTCACGAAACCATTAAACTCTTGGAAAAAAACATAGGCAAAAACCTCTTAGACATAAACATGAGTGATCTCTTCTTGAACATATCTCCCCGGGCAAGGAAAACAACAGCAAAAATGAGCAAGTGGGACTACATTAAGCTGAAAAGCTTCTGTACAGCGAAAGACACCATCAATAGAACAAAAAGGAACCCTACAGTATGGGAGAATATATTTGAAAATGACAGATCTGATAAAGGCTTGACGTCCAGAATATATAAAGAGCTCACACGCCTCAACAAACAAAAAACAAATAACCCAATTAAAAAATGGGCAGAGGAACTGAACAGACAGTTCTCCAAAAAAGAAATACAGATGGCCAAGAGACACATGAAAAGATGCTCCACATCGCTAATTATCAGAGAAATGCAAATTAAAACTACAATGAGGTATCACCTCACACCAGTAAGGATAGCTGCCATCCAAAAGACAAAGAACAACAAATGTTGGCGAGGCTGTGGAGAAAGGGGAACCCTCCTACACTGCTGGTGGGAATGTAAATTAGTTCAACCATTGTGGAAAGCAGTATGGAGGTGCATCAAAATGCTCAAAACAGACCTACCATTTGACCCAGGAATTCCACTCCTAGGAATTTACCCTAAGAACGCAGCAATCAAGTTTGAGAAAGACAGATGCACTCCTATGTTTATCGCAGCACTATTTACAATAGCCAAGAATTGGAAGCAACCTAAATGTCCATCTGTAGATGAATGGATAAAGAAGATGTGGTACATATACACAATGGAATACTACTCAGCCATAAGAAGTGGAAAAATCCAACCATTTGCAGCAACATGGATGGAGCTGGAGAGTATTATGCTCAGTGAAATAAGCCAAGCGGAGAAAGAGAAATACCAAATGATTTCACTCATCTGAGGAGTATAGGAACAAAGGAAAAACTGAAGGAACAAAACAGCAGCAGAATTACAGAACCCAAAAATGGACTAACAGGTACCAAAGGGAAAGGAACTGGGGAGGATGGGTGGGCAGGGAGGGATAAGGGGGGGGAAGAAGAAGGGGGGTATTAAGATTAGCATGCATGGGGGGGAGGGAGAAAGGGGAGGGTGGGCTGCACAACACAGAGAGGACAAGTAGTGACTCTACCACATTTTGCTAAGCTGATGGACAGTAACCGTAATGTGGTTGTTAGGGGGGACCTGATATAGGGGAGAGCATAGTAAACATAGTATTCTTCAGGTAAGTGTAGATTAAAAATTTAAAAAAAAAAAAAGAAAGAAAGAAAGAAAAGGGGGATTACTCCTTAACAGGATAAAACTATTGGTAAATCAAAGATCAACGCATGCTTTAAATATCCTTAATGTTGATCACTTAAAGGGTGTCAGATGATCAGCTATGGAGGTACTCTTTTCTGATAATATTCCTTTCTCTTAATTAAAAAAAAAAAAAAAAGCAGTTACTGTGTGCTGACCTCCAATGAGTTCTGCACAGTGGTATAGAGGGCATGTCAAAGTGTGGGCAAAGGGTCTGTTTGTTTCTACGCAGAAGATCAAGGCCTAGCTTGGATACCCAGAAAATGAACTAAGATACGATATGAGGAGGAGCTTCCGGCATCAGCACTCTCTGGAGGACTCGTGCCGGGGGATGATCATCAAAAAGCCTCCACAGGGATCCGGACGATGCTGCGGTTGTGGCTGCATCCAGCCCACCATCTCCTGGACTTGCCATAAGAAGGAGGAGGGAGATGTCTAGGCTGGCATGTGCATACAGTGAGACAACGAATTTGACTGGATCTGTACTGTTGGAACTCAACCAGGAGTTGGGAGGGGTGCAAGTTGTAGCACCCCAAAATCTCATGACTATAGACTATCTATGGTTAAAAGAACATATGGGATGTGAACAGATCCCAGAAATGGGCTGCTTTAATTTGTCTGATGGTTCAAGTACAGTTGGAAAATATCCATCATATCATAGATAAATTTTCACAAATGCCTAGGGTGCCTAAATGGTTTTCTTGGCTTCACTGGAGATGGCTGGTAATTATAGATTTGCTTTGTTTATGTCACCGTATTCCTATTATGTCAATATGTGTGTGCAAATTAGTTAGTAGTTTAAAACCTATACATACTTAAGGTACTATACAAGAAGATATGTCAAAGAAATAATCAATCCTCCCAAGTTTCCTTCATATGCTACATCTATAGCTTTTCTTCTTCCTTCCTAATTACAAACTTTAAATAGAATTCGTGCCTCATATCGAATTTACCGAGTATCATAAGTCCTCCAGGTGGTAAAGATACCTCGAGACAAGTGCTGGGCATAGAAGCCACAGGGCATAAATCTGCAAAGAAGTAAAAAGCTAACCTTTGCAAACAATATGGCTTCTCTCTCACTTACCAACTTTACATTTCCCTGTATGGCCCCGGAAGATGACTGGTTAGCCAGAGACGGGTAAGATTCCTCAAGGGAGGAACAACCTAAGACAGGCACAGTCGCAGGGGGGCCATCAGGTGAGAATTTGGGGATCAACAGAGGTGAGGCTCAGAACCTCACCCCCCCTGCTTTGAGAGAAATCTTCTGCATCCGTGGATGTCTTGCTGCCCTTGTCTAGCCTGGATTAATACTTAGTCCATAGGCACACACCTGATCATCTGATCATCTACATTTGCCTTCTTACAGCACTAAACTATGTTTTCTACCTTTATCTTGCATCTACCTACCACTTCAGCATTTTATTAAAAATAAAAATAATAATAATAATAGGAGAAATGTGGGATCAACATATAAATCAAGTACAAAAATCAAATGAATATTCATATTTGACCTGATGGTTTATAGGTCATATTGCATGATCAAAACCGAAAGTTTCTGTGATGACTGCCCTTGTACTGTTCACCATGTAAGAATTTATTCACTCTATAAGAATTCGTTCACCATGTAAGAACTTGTTCGTTATGCTTCAGAAGATTGGAGACTGACGAGAATTAGGCTTGAGATGGATTAATGATTGTACATTGAGCATTGACCCCCCTATACTGAATTTTATTGTTGTTAACAACCATTTGATCAATAAATATGAGAGATGCCCTCTCAAAAAAAAAAAAAAACACTGCTTATACGACTTAAAGTGCTTACGAGGATGTGAGGCAACTGCTGGTCAGAATGCAAAATGGTACAATCACTCAGGAAAACAATTTGAAAAATTCTAATGAAGTTAAATATATACATGCCATATGGCCCAGCAATCCTGCTCCTAAGCATTTACCCTTGAGCAAAGTTCAGCAAGCTACAGCCCTCAGGCCAAATCTAGCAGCAGCCCAAATTCAGCCAGGCTCATTTATGCACTCTTAATGCTGCTTCCTGCTACAACTGCAGAGTTGAATTGCAATGTAGGTTGTTGGCCTAGGCCTACAGAACTGAAAACAAATATTCTGTGGCCCTTGACAGAAAATGTTTGCCAACATCACCCTAGAGAAAACAGGTTCACACAAAAACTAGTATACAAATGTTTATAGCAGCCCTGTTCATAATTGTCCAAAACTGGAACCAACCCAAATGTCTGTCCTTCAAACAGGTGAATGCATAATCAAACCATGGTACATCCAAACAATGGTATACTACTCTATAAATGGGAACTATTGACACATACAATAATTTGGATCAATCTCAAAAGGCCTTAAGCTGAGTGAAAGAAGCCAATCTCAAAAGCTTACATAATGCAGAATTTCATTGTATGACATCCTCAAAAAGGCAAAACCATAGTAACAAACAGCCAATCAGTGGTTGCCAGGGTTGAGATGCAAGGGGTAGGTACAAAGGGACTTGTTCTATATCCTGATTATAAAGGTGGTTACAGAAACCTATACATTGTTAAAACTCATGCACTGTATACACCAAAAGACCAGTTCAATTTTACTCTAGGTTAATTTAGAAATTAAAGTTTTTAAAAAGTAAGTTTTGGGCTGACATTCAAGATGGCAGCATGAGAGGTGAGAGAGAATTCCTCCCAAAACCACAGATAGTATGAAAATGTAGTTAATTGATACAACTAACCCTAAAACAACAGGAAAGAAGGCTGAACCAGACTGCACACAGACCCCACGAACAGGGCAGACCTCACAAAACAGGGTAACATATGAAAGCCTTAATCAGGCGGGACCCAGGCCCTTCCCCCATCCCAGCTCACAGACAGGAGAAAGAGAAATGGAGCAGGGGAAGGGGTGGAAGCCTGGGACTGCTGAACACCCAGACCTGGAGGTCTGCTTTGAGAGCAGAAACCTACACTGTATGGTGCTCTGGACATTGAGAAGCTCAGACAGGTGGAGTGCTTGACAGACAGATTCTGGCCATTAGGGGAGGAGGGGAATCCACACCTGGCCGCTCTGGAAGAAGGGAAAGGCATGCAGTCTGAGAGGCTTCCTAGCAGTGAGAGGGCTGCTGAAGGAGCGGGGTTTGCATGGAGCTTGCTGCGTGGGGGAAGGGAGGGCTGGACAAGGTTGTCTGGGCATGCTCTGCCCAGCTCGCTGGGAACTTCAAGGAGTGCCCCAAGCACCTGGCTGCCTACTCAGCTCCAAGGCCCCCCACTGTGACACGCAGCCTGCTGCACCTTCCCCTAGCCTGCCAACACTGCTTCGCAAACCTGCAGTCACTGTGCTAGCATCAGGTCAGCCAGAGGGAGTCCCTGCCTACAATAGCTGGAGATGCAAAGCACAGAGGTTTACAACTGTGTGCTTGGCAAACTGGCTCTGACACCGGAGACAGTAACCACAGACGGGAATCAGGAAACAGATCTTTCCTCCCCCAGGCATGAGGTCCAATTCCTTACGACCCCCAACCTCACTCTAGGGGCTGAGCAGCTCCAGAGACTGGAGTTTCTGGGCACCACTCAGAAATATGAAATGTCAAAAGAACATGGTTCAGAACAAAATCTCACAAACTCCAGAAAAAGGTCCAAATGAAACTGAACTCACCAATCTGCCTAAAAGACAGTTCAAAATAAAAAACATAAACACGCATATGGAGGTACAAAAAAATATTCAAGAACTCAGGTATGAATTTAACTCAGAGATTCAATCATTAAGAAATTCCAGGAGAGGGGAGCCAAGATGGTGGCGTGAGTAGTTCAGTGGAAATCTCCCCAAAAAATATAAGTATTTTTGAAAATACAAAAAATACAACTATTCCTAAAAGACACCAGTGGATACAGTACAACAGCCAGACTACATCTACATCTGTGAGAACTCAGTATCACACAAAGGGGGTAAGATACAAGCCACTGCCCAGCAGGACCCAAATGTCCCCCTACCCCAGACCCAGACCCCGGCGGGAAGAAAGGAGTTGGAGCAGGGAGGGAGTGAAAGCCTAGGACTGCTAAACAACCAGCTTTAGAAATCTGCACCAGAAGTGCAGACACACAGTGCACTGGGTGCTGGATATTAGAGAAACTGAAGAGCAAAACCTGCAAGCAGGTCCCCACAACCAGCGCCCCTGAGACAAAAGAAAACAGAGTGCTTTTGGCAAGTCTTAAAGGGACAGGGACCCCACAGCTGGACGAAGTTGACCCAGCACACTAAGCCAAGCACCTGGGAATCCCGGGGAACTCTAGGCGACCTAACCCCCTAGGCAGCAATGCAGCTCTGGATCCTCTCACAGTGATAAGCAGCCTGCCAGTCATTCACCAAACTGGCACAGACCCTGACATACCGGCCCCGTAGGGGTACAGCAGCAGCGTGCGCCGGGGGAAGAAGCACCAAAAGGGTCCAGGAGAGGCCCACACAAAACCATTGCAGTGGTGATCGAGCGGCCCAGGGAAAGCCCGCGAGAGCCACCAGAGGCGGCGACAGAGCAGCCTCTGCGAGCCTGCAGTGGCAAAGCACAAGAGGCCCAGGGACAGCCCACGTGAGCAGGCGTGGCAGCAACAGAGCAGCCCACTCAAGCTCGCGGCAGCAGCGCCAGAGAGGACTGGGAGCAGCCCGTGTGAGCCCACAGCAGTGGGAACCAAGCAGCCCAGGAACATCCTGCACCTGCCAGCAGTGCCGCCCCCAGAGGGGCCCAGGAAGCCCGCACAAGACCGCAGTGGTGCTGACTGAATGGCCTGGGAGTGGCCCATGAGCGCCAGTGGTGCAGCACCAGAGGGGCACGAAAGCAGCCTGCGCACACCTGTGGCAGCACCAGAGGGGCCCGGGAGCGGCCCACAGGAGCGAGTGGCAGGGACAGCACAGGAGCATCACAGGAGCAGCCACGCTCCAAGCAGCTGCCCAGAATCTCAGGCAGGCACACAGCCGCCCGGGCCAGACCCAAAGGAGGATGATGGCACACAGCTGCCCAGCAGGGGCGCTGCATTTGGAGGAGCGTGCTCCTGGTGCCCGTGCCGCTCCCTGCAGGACTCTGCGCTACTCTAATGGACACCCCACCCACAGCAGCTTAGCGGATCAACCCGGAGCCTGCTCCAGGAGTGCAGATAACCGACACAGAGAGAAGACAAGGACAAGGTGACCAGCATGCAGGAAAGGACTATGTTCTCCAAGCTGACACACTTGCTACCTAAAAACAGCTACCTCTATCACCATGTAAAGGCAGAAGAATTTAGTCCAGTCCAAAATAGTCCAGACAACCCCTGAGAGAGGGCCTGGGGAGACAGATCTCACCAATATCCCCAAAAAAGAATTCAAAATAAAGGTCATAACCATGCTGATGGATCTACAGAGAAATATGCAAGACATAAAGGAGCAAATACAGAAGGAGAATGCAGAAATAAAACCATCTCTGGAAGGACTTAAGAGCACACCGGATGACGTGCAAGAGGCCATTAATGGAACAGAAATCAGACAACAAGAATGCAGAGAAGCTGATGCAGGGAGACATAAAAGGATCTCCACAAATGAAAGAATATTAAGAGAACTGTGTGACCAATTCAAATGGAACAATATTCGCATTATATGGGTACCAGAAGAAGAAGAGAGAGAAAAAGGGATAGAAGTATGTTTGAAGAGATAATTGCTGAAAACTTCTCAAAACTGGGGGAAGAAAAAGTCATTCAGATCATGGAACCCCACAGAACTCCCAACAGAAGGGACCCAAAGAGGACAACACCAAGACACATAATAATTAAAATGTCAAACATCAAGGACAAGGACAGAGTACTAAAGACAACCAGAGAGAGAAGAAAGGTCATCTACAAAGGAAAACCCATCAGGCTATCATGAGACTTCTCAACAAAAAACTTACAGACCAGAAGAGAATGGAATGATATATGTAATGCAATGAAACAGAAGGGTCTTGAACCAAGAAAACTGTATCCAGCACAATTATCATTTAAATATGAAGGAGGGATTAAACAATTCCCAGACAAGCAAAAGTTGAGGGAATTTAACTCCTACAAACTACCTCCACAGGGTATTTTAGAGGGAATGCTCTAGATGGCAGCACTCCTAACGCTAAATAGATGTCACCAGAGAAAATAAAATCAAAGCAAAGAAAGCAGACCAACCAAATAAAAACTAAAGGCAAAAAATAAAATCAACCACCCACAAAAGCAGATAAAGGAAACACAAAAGAGCACAGAACAAAACACCCAACATATGAAGAATGGAGGAGGAGGAATAAGAAGGGAGAGAAATAAAGAATCATCAGACTGTGTTTATAATAGCTCAATAAGAGAGTTAAATTAGACAGTAAGGTAGTAAAGAAGCTAACCTTGAACCTTTGGTAACCACAGTACAAAGCCTACAATGGCAACAAGTACATTTCTTTCAATAATCACCGTACGTTTAAATGGACTGATAGCACCAATCAAAAGACACAGAGTAATAGAATGCATAAAGAAGCAAGATCCATCTATATGCTGCATAGAAGAGACTCACCTCAAACCCAAAGACATGCACAGACTAAAAGTAAAGGGATGGAAAAAGATATTTCATGCAAACAGGGAGAAAAAAGCAGGTGTTGCAATATGAGTATGAGACAAAACAGACTTCAAAACAAAGAAAGTAACAAGAGATAAAAAAGGACACTACATAATGATAAAAGGCTCAGTCCAACAAGAGAATACATCCATTATAAATATATATGCACTCAATACAGGAGCACCAACATATGTGAAACAAATACTCACAGAATAAAAGGAGGAAGTAGAATGCAATGCATTCATTTTAGGAGACTTTAACACACCACTCACTCCAAAGGATAGATCCACCAGACAGAAAATAAGTAAGGACACAAAGGCACTGAACAACACACTAGAACAGATGGACTTAATAGACATCGATAGAACTCTACATCCAAAAGCAACAGGATACACATTCTTCTCAATTGCACATGGAACATTCTCCAGAATACACCACATACTACGCCACAAAAAGAGCCTCAGTAAATTAAAAAATAATGAAATCCTACCAACCAACTTTTCAGACCACAAAGGTATAAAACTAGAAATAAATTGTACAAAGAAAGCAAAAAGGCTCACAAACACATGGAGGCTTAACAACATGCTCCTAAATAATCAATGGATCAATGACCAAATTAAAATGGAGATCAAGGAATATATAGAAACAAATAACAACAACAACACAAAGCCCCAACTACTGTGGGATACAGCAAAAACAGTCTTAAGAGGGAAGTACATAGCAATCCAGGAATATTTAAAGAAGGAAGAACAATCCCAAATGAAGAGTCTAATGTCGCAATTATCGAAGTTGGAAAAAGAAGAACAAATGAGGCCTAAAGTCAGCAGAAGGAGGGACATAATAAAGATCAGAGAAGAAATAAACAAAATTGAGAAGAATAAAACAATAGAAAAAAATCAATGAAACCAAGAGCTGGTCCTTTGAGAAAATAAACAAAATACATAAGTCTCTAGCCAGACTTATTAAGAGAAAAAGAAAATCAACACACATCAACAGAATCAGAAACAACAAAAGGAAAAATCATGATGGATCACACAGAAATACAAAGAATTATTAGAGAATACTATGAAAACCTACATGCTAACAGGCTAGAAAACCTAGAAGAAATGGACAACTTCCTAGAAAAATACAACCTTCCAACACAGACCAAGGAAGAAACAGAAAATCTAAACAAACCAATTACCACCAATGAAATTGAAGAGGTAATCAAAAAACTACAGAAGTACTAAACCCGTGGCCCACATGGATTTACCTCAGGATTTTATCAGACATACAGAGAAGAAATAATACCCATTCTCCTTAAAATTTTCCAAAAAATAGAAGAGGAGGGAATACTCCCAAACTCATTCTATAAGCCAACATCACCCTATGAAGCCAGTATCACCCTAATACCAAAACCAGGCAAAGACCCCACCAAAAAAGAAAATTACAGACCAATATCCCTGATGAATGTAGATGCAAAAGTACTCAACAAATTTCTCAAACTATTCAAATTCACTTAGACAATATTCACCATATTAGAGATGTTTTCACAAATGCTTCGAGTGCCTAACTGGTTTTCTTGGTTTCACTGGATATGGCTGCTAATTGTAGGTCTGCTTTGGTTATGTAACTGTATTCCTATTATGTTAATGTGTGTGTGCAATTTACTTAGTTGTTTAAAACCTATACATGCTGAAGTTACTCTACAAGAAGATATGTCAAAGAAATAATCAATCTTCCCATGTTTTCTTCCATCTGCTACCTCTATAGCTTTTCTTCTTCCTTCCTAATTACAACCCTTAAATAGAATTTGTACCTTATATCGAATTTACCGAGTATCATAATTCTTCCAAGTGGTAAAGATACCTCAAGACAAATGCTGGGCATAAAAACCACAGGGCATAAACCTGCAAAGAAGTAAAACGTTAACGTTTTCAAACAATATGGCTTCTCTCTCACTTACCAACTTTACATTTCCCTGTATGGCCCCGGAAGATGACTGGTTAGCCAGAGATGGGTAAGATTCCTCAAGGGAGGAACAACCTAAGACAGGCACAGTTGCAGGGGGGCCATCAGGTGAGAAATTGTGGATCAACAGAGGTGAGGCTTAGAACCTCACCCCCCTGTTTTGAGAGAAATCTTCTGCATCTGTGGATGTTTCATTGCCCTTATCTAGCTTGGATTAATACTTAGTCTATAGGCACAGACCTGATCATCAACATTTGCTTTCTTACAGCACTAAACTATGTTTTCTACATTTATCATGCATCTACCTACCACTTCAGCATTTTATTAAAAATAATAATAATAATAATAATAAGGGAGAAATGTGGGATTCATAAATAAATCAAGTATAAAAATCAAATGAATATTCATATTTGACCTGATTGTTTACAGTTCATAATGCGTGATCAAAACCGAAAGTTTGTGATGA
The DNA here is from genome assembly GCF_040802235.1 of Manis javanica. Taxonomy (NCBI): domain Eukaryota; kingdom Metazoa; phylum Chordata; class Mammalia; order Pholidota; family Manidae; genus Manis; species Manis javanica. Next base: position 104,354,188 of record NC_133162.1, read on the forward strand.
CTGCCCTTCTACTGTTCACCATGTAAGAACTTATTCACTATGTAAGAATTTGTTCACCATGTAAGAACTTGTTCATTATGCTTCAGAAGATCAGAGACTGACGAGAATTAGGCTTCGGGTGGATTAATGATTGTGCATTGAGTCCCCTATACAGAACTTTATTGTTGTTAACAACCATTTCATCAATAAATATGAGAGATGCCCTCTCAAAAAAAAAATACTCAACAAAATATTAGCACACTGAATGCAAAAATACATCAAAAGAATTATACATCATGATCAAGTGGAATTCACCCCAGGGATGCAAGGACGGTACATTTGAAAATCCATCAACATCATCCACCACATCAACAAAAAAAAAAAAAAGACAAAAACCACACGATCATCTCCATAGATGCAGAAAAAGCATTCGACAAAATTCAACATCCATTCATGATAAAAACTCTCAGCAAAATGGGTATAGAGGGCAAGTACCTCAACATAATAAAGGCCATATATGATAATCCCACTGCCAACATCATACTGAACAGTGAGAAGCTGAAAGCTTTTCCTCTGAGATCAGGAACAAGACAGGGATGCCCACTCTCCCCACTGTTATTCAACATAGTACTGGAGGTCCTAGCCATGGCAATTAGACAAAACAAAGAAATACAAGGAATCCAGATTGGTAAAGAAGAAGTCAAGCTGTCACTATTTTCAGATGACATGATACAGTACATAAAAAACCCTAAAGACTCCACTGCAAAACTACTAGAACTGATATTGGAATACAGCAAAGTTGCAGGATACAAAATTAACATACAGAAATCTGTGGCTTTCCTGTACACTAAACATGAACTAATAGAAAGAGAAATCAGGAAAACAATTCCATTCACAATAGCATCAAAAAGAATAAAATACCTAGGAATAAAGTGAAAGGAAGTGAAAGACCTATACCCTAAAAACTATAAGACTCTCTTAAGAGGAATTAAGGAGGACACTAACAAAAGGAAACTCATCCCATGCTCCTGGCTAGGAAGAATTAATATAATCAAAATGGCCAACCTACCCAAAGATTCAATGCAATCCCTATCAAAACACCAACAGCATTCTTCAAAGAACTGGAACAACTAGTTCAAAAATTCATATGGAACCACCAAAGACCCCAAATAGCCAAAGCAATCCTGAGAAGGAAAATAGTGTTGGGGGGGATCTCGCTCCCCAACTTCAAGCTCTATTACAAAGCCACCGTAATCAAGACAGTTTGGTACTGCCGCAAGAACAGACCCACAGACCAGTGGAACAGAATAGAGACTCCAGACATTAACCCAAACATATATGGTCAATTAATATACGATAAAGGAGCCATGGACGTACAATGGGGAAATGACAGTTTCTTCAAAACATGATGCTGGCAAAACTGGTCAGCTACATATAAGAGAATGAAACTGGATCACTACCTAACCCCATACACAAAAGTAAATTTGAAATGGATCAAAGACCTGAATGTAAGTCATGAAACCATAAAACTCTTAGAAAAAAAGATAGGCAAAAATCTCTTAGACATAAACATGAGCGACTTTTTCATGAACATATCTACCTGGGCAAGGGAAACAAAAGCAAAAATGAACAAGTGGGACTATATTAAGCTGAAAAGCTTCTGTACAGCAAAGGACACCATCAATAGAACAAAAAGGTATCCTACAGTATGGGAGAATATATTCATAAATCACAGATCTGATAGAGGCTTGACATCCAAAATATATAAAGAGCTCATGCATCTCAAACAAAAAGTAAATAATCCAATTAAAAAAGGGGCAGAGGAGCTGAATAGACAGTTCTCCAAAGAAGAAATTCAGATGGCCAACAGGCACAGGAAAAGATGTTCCACATCGCTAATCATCAGAGAAATGCAAATTAAAACCACAATGAGATATCACCTCACACCAGTTAGGATGGCCAATATCCAAAAGACAAACAACAACAAATGTTGGTGAGGATCTGAAGAAAGAGGAACCCTCCTACACTGTTGGTGGGAATGTAAATTAGTTCAACCATTGTGGAAAGCAATATGGAGGTTCCTCAAAAAGCTCAAAATAGAAATACCATTTGACCCAGGAATTCCACTTCTAGGAATTTACCCTAAGAATGAAGCAGCCCAGTTTGAAAAAGACATATGCACCACTATATTTATCACAGCACTATTTACAATAGCCAAGAAATGGAAGCAACCTAAGTGTCCATCAGTAGATGAATGGATCAAGAAGATGTGGTACATATAGACAATGGAATATTATTCAGCCATAAGAAGAAAACAAATCCTACCATTTGCAACAACATGGATGGAGCTAGAGGGTATTATGTTCAGTGAAATAAGCCAGGCAGAGAAAGAGAAGCACAAAATGATTTCACTCATCTGTGGAGTATAAGAACAAAGAAAAACTGAAGGAACAAAACAGCAGCAGACTCACATAATCCAAGAATGGACTAACAGGTACCAAAGGGAAAGGGACTGGGGAGGATGGGTGGGAAGGGAGGGATAAGGGTGTGGGGTGAAAAAGAAAGGGGGCCTTATGATTAGCATGTATAATTTGGGGAGGCACAGGAGGGCTGTGCAACACAGAGAAGGCAAGTAGTGATTCTACAGCATCTTACTACACTGATGGACAGTGACTGTAATGGGGTTTGTGGGGGGGACTTGGTGAAGGAGGGAGCCTAGTAAACATAATATTCTTAATGTAATTGTAGATTAATGATACCCAAATAAAAAAAGGGGGAGTGAGCACTGCAGAGCTCTGGGAAGCAGCTAGCATTCTCTGTGCTGGCCCACCCTGGTTGCCAGGGTGCTGAAACCTCCCCGTGTCCTTGGCCAGGTCTGCCATTCCCAGGGTGAGGTCCCCCTTCTTCTGCAGACCACCAATCTTCCACACCAAAACCTGATCGCCGCCTCCTCCCTCCCCTCCCTAAAAAAAAAAAAAAAGAAATTCCATATCTGTAATGAAACATACAATGGAGGGATTGAAAAGCAGATTAGATGTAGTAGAAGAGATGGTCAATGGAATAGAAATTAGAGAAGAGGACTAGAAAGAAGCTGAGGCACAAAGACAAAAAAGAATCTCTAAGAATGAAAGAATATTGAGAGAATTGTGTGATGAATCCAAGTGGAACAATATTCGTATTACAGGGGTACCAGAAGAAAAAGTGAGAAAAAGGGATAGAAAGTGTTATTGAGGAGGTAATTGCTGAAAACTTCCCCAATCTGGTGAAGAAGATAATCTCTCAAACCATGGAGGTGTACAGATCTCCCAACACAAGGGACCCAAGGAAAACAACATGAAGACATGTAATAATTAAATGGCAAAGATCAAGGTAAAGACATACTTTTAAAAGGAGCTAGAATGAGAAAAAAAGATCACATACAAAGAAAAAACCAGCAGGCTATCATCAGACTTCTCGACAGAAACCTTACAGGCCAGAAGGGAGTGGAAAGACATATTTAATGCAGTGAAGCAGAAGGGCCCTGAAGCAAGAATAGTATACCCAGCAAGGCTATCATTTAAATTTGAAGGAGAGATGAGACAATTTTCAAATAAGAAAAAGCTGAGAGTATTTACCTCCCACAAACTACCTCTAGAGTGCATTTTGGAGGGACTTCTAAAGATGGAAGTGTTCCTAAGGCTAAATAGATGTCACCCAAGGAATAGACAAAGAGTACAGAATATGCTTCATAACATACAAAGAATGGAAGAGAGAAAAAAAGGAACCTTTAGGTTGTGTTTGTAATAGCACAAAAAGTGAGTTAAATTAGACTGTTAGATAGCAAGGGAATTACTGGTGAACATTTGGTAACCAAGAATCTACAGCCTGCAATGGCAATAAGTACATAGCTATTGATAATCACCCTAAATGTAAATGGTCTGAATGCACCAATCAAAAGACATAGAGTCACTGAATGGATTAAAAAACAAGATGCGTCTATATGCTGCCTACAAGAGACTCACTTCAAACCCAAAGACATACACAGACTGAAAGTAAAAGGATGGTAAAAGATATTTCATGCAACTAACAGGAAGAAAAAAGCATGAATTGCAGTACTTGCATCACACAAAATAAACTTCTAAACAAAGAAGTTAACAAGAGACAAAGAAGGACATTACATAATGATAAACGGGTCAGTCCAACAAGAGGATATAACTGTTATAAATATCTATGCACCCAACACAGGATCACCTACATATGTTAAACAAATACTAATAGAATTAAAGGAGGAAATAGAATGCAATGCATTTAACTTAGGAGACTTCAACACACCACTCACTCCACAGGACAGATCAACCAGGCAGAAGAGAAGTAAAGAGACAGAGGCACCGAGCAACGTATTAGAACAGATGAACCTAATGAACATCTACAGAACTCTCCATCCAAAAGCAACAGGATACACATTCTTCTCAAGTGCACAAAGAACATTTTCAAGAATAGATCATATACTAGGCCACAAAAAGAACCTCAGTAAATTCAAAAAGATTGAAATTGTACCAACCAGCTTCTCAGATCACAAAGGTATGAAACTAGAAACAAATTACACAAAGAAAATGAAAAAGCCAGGGCCATCAGGTGAGAAATTGGGGATCAACAGTGGTGAGGCTTAGAACCTCACCCCCCCTGTTTTGAGAGAAATCTTCTGCAGCCGTGGATGTTTTAATGCCCTTGTGTAGATTGGATGAACACATAGTCTACAGGCACACACCTGATCATCTACAATTGCTCTCTTACAACACTAAACTATGTTTTCTACCTTTATCTTGCATCTACCTACCACTTCAGCATTTTATTAAAAATAAAAATAATAATAATAATAAAGGGAGAAATGTGGGATCCACATATAAATCAAGTATGAAAATCAAACAAATATTCATATTTGACCTGATTGTTTATAATTCATAATGCGTGATCAAAACCAAAAGTTTCTGTAATGAATGCCCTTGTACTGTTCACCATGTAAGAACTTATTCACTATGTAAGAATTCGTTCACCATGTAAGAACTTGTTCGTTATGCTTCAGAAGATTGGAGACTGATGAGAATTAGGCTTGAGATGGATTAATGATTGTGCATTGAGCATTGAACCCCCCCATACAGAATTTTATTGTTGTTAACAACCATTTGATCAATAAATATGAGAGATGCCCTCTCAAAAAAAAAAGAAATGAAAAAGCCCACAAGCACATGGAGGCTTAATAACATGCTCCTAAATAATCAATGGATCACTGACCAAATATAAACAGATCAAGAAATATATAGAGACAAATGACAACAATGATTCAACAACACAAAATTTATGAGACGCAGCAAAGGCCGTGTTAAGAGGGAAATATATTGCAATACAGTCCTACCTCAGGAAAAAAGAACAATCCCAAATGAACCGTCTAAACTCACAATTAATGAAACTAGAAAAGGAAGAACAAATGAGGACCAAAGTCACTAGAAGGAGGGACATAATAAAGATTAAAGCAGAAATAAATAAAATTGAGAATAAAACAATAGAAAGAATTAATGAAACGAAGAGCTGTTTTTTTGAGAAAATAAACAAAATAGATAAACCCTTAGCCAGACTTATCAAAAAAAAAAAGAGTCTACACACATAACAGAATCAGAAATTAGAAAGGAAAAATCACTACAGACACCACAGAAATACAAAGAATTATGAGAGAATACTATGAAAAATTATATAGTAACAAACTGGATAACCCAGAAGAAATGGACAACTTTCTAGAAAAATATAACCTTCCAAGGAGGACTGAGAAAGAAAAGAAAATCTGAATAGACCAATTACCAGCAAAGAAATTGAATTAGTAATCAAAAAACTACCTAAGAGCAAAACTACTGGACCAGATGGTTTTACTGCTGAATTTTATCAAACATTTAGTGAAGACGTAATACCCATCCTCCTTAAAGTTTTCCAAAAAGTAGAAGAGATGGGAATACTCCCAAACTCATTCTATGAGGTCAACATCACTCTAATATCAAAACCAGGCAAAGACACCACCAAAAAAAAAAAATTACAGACCAATATCCCTGATGAACATAGATGCAGAAATACTCAAAATATTAGCAAACCGAATTCAAAAATACATCAAAAATATTGTTCATAATGATCAAGTGGAATTCATCTCAGAGATATAAGGATGGTACAACATTCAAAAATCCATCAACATACATTACATCAACAAAAAGGACAAAAACCACACAATCATCTCTATAGATGCTGAAAAAGCATCTGATAAAATTCAACATCCATTCATGATGAAAACTCTCAAAACAATGAGTATAGAGGGCAAGTACATCAACATAATAAACCCACAGCCAACATTATACTTAACAGCAAGAAGCTGAAACCTATTTCTTTAAGATCAGAAACAAGACAAGGATGCCCAATCTCCCCACTTTTATTCAACATAGTTCTGAATATCCTAGCCATGGCAATCAGACAACAAAAAGAAATAAAAGGCATCCAGATAGGCAAGGAGGAAGTCAAACTGTCCCTGTTTGCAGATGACATGATATTGTACATAAAAAAACCTAAAGAATTCACTCCAAACTACTAGATCAAATATCTGAATTCAGCAAAGTTGCGGGATACAAAATTAATATACAGAAATCTGTTGCATTCCTATACACGATGACCTAGCAGAAAGAGAAATGAGGAAAACAATTTCATTCACAATTGCAGCAAAAATAATAAAATACTTAGGAATAAACCTAACCAAGGAAGTGAAAGACCTGTACCCTGAAAACTACAGGTCACCCTTAAGAGAAATTAAAGAGGACACTAATAAATGGAAATTCATCCCATGCTCATGGCTAGGAAGAATTAATATTGTCAAAATGGCCATCCTGCCTAAAGCAACCTACAGAATCAATGCAATCCCTATCAAAATACCTACAGCATTCTTCAATGAACTAGAGCAAATAGTTCTAAAATTCATATGGAACCACAAAAGACCCCAAATGGCTAAAGCAATCCTGAGAAGGAAGAATAAAGCAGGCGGAATTACGCTCCCTGACTTCAAGCTCTACTACAAAGCCACAGTAATCAAGACAATTTGGTACTGATACAAGAACAACCCATAGACCAGTGGAACAGAATAGAGACTCCAGACATTAACCCAAACATATATGGTCAATTAATATACGATAAAGGAGCCATGGATATACAATGGGGGAATGACAGCCTCTTCAACAGCTGGTATTGACAAAACTGGACAGCCATATGTAAGAGAATGAAACTGGATTACTGTCTAACCCCATACACAAAAGTAAACTGAAAATGGATCAAAGACCTAAATGTAAGTCATGAAACCATAAAACTCTCAGAAAACAATATAGGCAAAAATCTCTTGGACATAAACATGAGCAACTTCTTCATGAACATATCTCCCCGGGCAAGGGAAACAAAAGCAAAAATGAACAAGTGGGACTATATCAAACTAAAAAGCAAAGGATACCATCAGTAGAACACAAAAACACCCTACAGTAAGGGAGAATCTATTCATAAATGACATATCTGATAAGGGGCTGACATCCAAATTACATAAAGAGCTCATACACTTCAACAAACAAAAAGCAAAAAAGCCAATTAAAAAATGGGCAGAGAAGCTGAACAGACAGTTCTTCAAAGAAGCAATTCAGATGGCCAACAGGCACAGGAAAAGATGCTCCACAGGGATAATCATCAGAGAAATGCAAATTAAAACAACAATGAGATATCACCTCACACCAGCTAGGATGGCCACCATCCAAAAGACAAACAACAACAAATGTTGGAGAGGATGTGGAGAAAGAGGAACCCTCCTACACTGCTGGTGGGAATGAAAACTAGTTCAGTCATGGTAGAAAGCAGTATGGAGGTTCCTCAAAAAACTAAAAATAGATATAGCATTTGACCCAGGAATTCCACTTCTAGGAATTTACCGTCAGAATGCAGCAGCCCGGTTTGAAAAAGACATATGCACTCCTATGTTTCAGCACTATTTACAATAGCCAAGAAATGGAAGCAACCTAAGTGTCCATCGATAGATGAATGGATAAAGAAGATGTGGTACATATACACAATGAAATATTACTCAGCCATAAGAAAACAAATTCTTCCATTTGCAACAACATGGATGGAGCTAGAGGGTATTATGCTCAGTGAATAAGCCAGGCAGAGAAAGACAAGTATCAAATGACTTCACTTATCTGTGGAGTATAAGAACAAAGAAAAAACTGAAGGAACAAAACAGTAGCTGACTTATAGAACCCAAGAATGGACTAACAGTTACCAAGGGGAAAGGGACTGGGGATGATGGTGGGAAGGGAGGGATAAGGGAGAAAATGGGACATTATGATTAGCACTCATAACGTAGGTGGGGGGACACGGGAAAGGCAGTATATACAGAGAAGACAAGTAATGATTCTATAGCATCTTACTACACTGATGGACAGTGACTGTAATGGGGTATGTGGGGTATGAGAGTGGGAAGATTTAATTATGACTCCAAAATAGGAGAGTCTAGTAACCATAATGTTGTTCAAGTAACTGTACATTAATGATAACAAAATTAAAATATTTTTTTTAGAAAGTAAACTTTTCACAGAACTCAAGAATGGACTAACAGGTACCAAAGGGAAAGGGACTGGGGAGGATGGGTGGGTAGGAGAGATAAGGGAGGGGGAGAAAAAGGGGGGTAATAAGATTAGCATGCATGGGGGGGTGGGAGAAAGGGGAGGGCTGTACAACACAGAGAAGACAAGTAGTGATTCTACAACATTTTGCTACGCTGATGGACAGTGACTGTAAAGGGGTATATAGGGGGGACCTGGTATAGGGGAGAGCCTAGTATACAAAATATTCATCATGTAAGTGTAGATTAATGATAAAAAAAAAAAAGCAGTTCCTGTGTGGTGACCTCCAATGAGTTCTACACAATGATATAAAGGGCATATAAAAGTATAGGCATAGGGTCTGTTTGTGTTTATACAGAGGATCAAAGCCTAATTTAGCTACCCCGAAAATGAACTAAGATATGATATGAAAAAGAACTTCCAACATCAGCAGTCTCAGGAAGACTCATGCCAGAAGATGACCATCAAAAAACCCCAACAAAGATCCATGCACTGCTACAGGTGTAGATGCACTCATCCCACCAGTTCCTGGACTTGCCATGGGAATGAAGGAGATATCTAAGCTGGCCTGTGCATACAGCAAAACAACAAATTTGACTGGATCTAAACTGTTGGAACTCAACCAAGAATTAGGAGAAGTGTAAATTGTAGCACTCCAAAATCTTACAACTACAGACTATTTACTGTTAAAAGAACATATGGGATGTGAACAGTCCCCAGGAATGGGTTGTTTTAATTTGTCTGATTTCTCTCAGACTGTTCAAGTTCAGTTGGACAATATTCACCATATTAGAGATAAGTTTTCACAAATGCCTAAGATGCCTAACTGGTTTTCTTGGTTTCACTGGAGATGGCTGGTAATTACAGGTATGCTTTGGTTACATAACTGTACTCCTATTATGTTAATGTGTGTGTGCAATTTAATTAGTAGTTTAAAACCTATACATGCTGACGTTACTCTACAAGAAGGTATGTCAAAGAAATAATCAGTCTTCCTAGGTTTTCTTTCACCTGCTACTTCTATAGCTTTTCTTCTTCCTTCCTAATTATAACCCTTTAGTAGAATTCGTGCCTCATATCGAATTTACCGAGTATCATAATTCTTCCAAGTGGTAAAGACACCTCAAGACAAATGCTGGGCATAGAAGCCACAGGGCATAAAATATGCAAAGAAGTAAAAAGCTAACCTTTTCAAACAATAAGGCTTCTCTCTCACTTACCAACTTAACATTTCCCTGTATGGCCCCAGAAGATGACTGGTTAGCCAGAGAAGGGTAAGATTCCTCAAGGGAGGAACAACCTAAGACAGGCACAGTCACAGGGGTGCCATCAGGTGAGAAAATGGGGATCAACAGAGGTGAGGCTTAGAACCTCCCCCCCCCCTGTTCTGAGAGAAATCTTCTGTATACGTGGATGTTTTATTGCCCTTGTCTAGCTTGGATTAACACAGTCTACAGGCACACACCTGATCATCTACATTTGCTCTCTTACAACACTAAACTATGTTTTCTACCTTTATCTTGTATCTACGTACCACTTCAGCATTTTATTAAAAATAATACTAATAAAGAGAGAAATGTGGTATCCACATATAAATCAAGTATAAAAATCAAATGAATATTCATATTTGAACTATTTATAGTTCATAATGCATGACCAAAACCAAAAGCCTCTGTGATGACTGCCCTTGTAATGTTCACCATGTAACTTATTCACTATGTAAGAATTTGTTCTCCATGTAAGAAATTGTTCATTTTGCTTCAGAAGATTGGAGACTGATGAAAATTAGGCTTGGGGTGGATTAATGATTGTGCATTGAGCATTGACCCCCCTATACAGAATTTTATTGTGGTTAACAACCATTTGATCAATAAATATGAGAGATGCCCTCACAAAAAAAAAAAAAAGTACACACTTCCAATTGTAAAATAAATAAGTAACCGGGATGTAATGTATAGCATAAGGAATATAGTCAAAATATTGTAACAACTTGGTATGGTGATAGCTGGTACCTAGAATTACCATGTATATAAATGTTAAATCACTGTGTTGTACACCTGAAACTAATGTAATACTGTGTGTCAACTACCCTTCAATAAAATAAAAATTTTAAAAAAGTAAACTTTTCTCCTAATATGATGATGGCCTTGTATATTTATTCATGCCTAGTATCTGAGCATTAACATACATAACAGTCTTAATGTGTAAGCATATGGTACAGTTCTTGTTGCTGACTGGTTTTCAGCTTCAACTTTTCTTCTGCTTCTTTCAATCAAATGAAAATCCTGGGCCAGTCGAAGGAGTCCAGGGACTTAAACCCACTGTGCTGGATTCATGTTGAAACCACACAAGAAAAACTGTTCCAGGACACTGCAGGATAACTGTATTTATAAACAACTCAGTGCACAATTTACATCCACTTGAAACTGTATAATTGTAGAGGTAAACCCACTGAAGTCCATTCCCAGTTTGGGCTTCCAGTTTCCTCCTGTTTCTCAGAATGTTCTGCCAACACTGCCAAAAAGCACTGTAGTGCAAGGTTTCAGTTTGAAACCAGACCTGCCATTAATCAGGGGTATATTCTTGGCCATGTCATTCAATTACTCCATGCTTCAATTTCCTTATTCACAAAGGAAGCCCCTCCAGCTCAAACTGAGTTCATGTTATCATTACCCATTAATTTATTAATCAAAATGTCTAGGAAGCATACTTATTAAGCATTTTAAAATAATAAACAGGAAGCATGTATGCCCAAAGCAAACTCAAAAAAGGAATATTCTCAGCCTTCTTATGAAATTTAAAAAGGAAAACTCTTAGTTTCCCCAGCATGCCTTACCTCTCAAAAGGGAGTTGGAATCTAATGGCCTCTGAATGTCCTACCAACCTCTTAAAAACACCTACGTAGGATTCTCTTCAACAATTACTGAGCACTCAGATACAGGAAGGATTATATTTAGACCCTCATTCCACTGAAATTGTACAGTAGGCAGGCAAGTTCAATGTAAATTGTGAAGGTTGTAGACCAGGTCTCCTGGCACAATTGATGAAGGGATTTATGTTCTCCAGACCCTACAGATGTTAAGAAAATAGCTGACAGATCAAAATCACATCATGCTACCATCATTTTGAGCATTTAGAAAGCCTTATCTGAGAAGAGACGACACATATCAAGGATATGAAGAACCACCATCCATGTAACAAAAAATTATTATATTTACATTCCTATCTTAACTGTATCTTCAAAGATGTAAAAGGAAAAGACAGTAACCCCACATAACTTACAACTACTCAGTCTGTGTAAGCATTGTTGCTTCTAATTATAATAGGCTTCCTGAAAGGAGAAGCATGATTCATGGCACTAAGAACTTGCTTCTTGCCAACAGTATTAAATTGTAATATTTCCTATATCCTTTTAGCCCTTCCTTATGAGACACAGATGATTCACATCAACCAGAAGTAAACACTTCCTCAGGGTAGTATACACTTGATGGCTCATGGCAAAACACTTCAATGATGCTGAAGAATCATTTCAACTACTAAGGAATCACTATATATCCATTTATTTGTAGAGGGACAAAATGAAATAGAAAAAAGGACTGAATGTCAGAACTCTGGAGACATAATTCTCTGACCTATGACATACCAAAAGAAAACTAACATTTCAATCTCTCCAAGTAAAAAGGTTTGTGCAAAAAATAATAAGCAAAAGGTTGAAGAAAATTTTTACATGAAATAACAAAGTATGATACCCATAACACATACAATTCTCAAAACTGAGGGATCCTTAAGCTTCACGGAACAGAAACACTCCCATCTCCACCCCTCTCATGCCTTAGGGCTTGTAATCAAACCAGTGACCAATACACCCTCCAAGTGCTAGTTGCACTGGAAATGTTTACAATCCCTTTTACAAACAACAATAACCCAAGTGAAATGTAACCCACTGAAGCACTCTCTATGGTAGTGAAAAGGTGGAATTTAGGAGCATAACAACTGCTTAATGTTTAGGTACTTGTTAACTGAAAGATGTTGATCTTAAATAGCAACTGAAACAGAAACATGCATTAAGTGTTTATAATGATTAAAAACTTGCAAGTGCACTGAAATGACATTAAAATATGGATGCATATTTTAATTATAAAAAATTTGAAGCCACTTAAATGTCAACCCATACTGGAATGGGTAAAATAACATAAGGTATTTCTACAGAATATTATGCAGCCAAGATAAAGAATGCAGTAGGTCTTACGTTCTGACAAGCAAAGATGTCTACAATATATTATTGATAGAAGAAAAGGAAGGCATAAGGCAATATGCACATTATGACCATATTTATGTGTAAAATATATATATGATTTATTATGTATCAGTATTGCATAAAAATGTGGAGTTATATATTTCAAATCATTAACTCTTAAAAAGTGTGCTTGAAAACTATTTTTTAACTTAATTCCCTTCTCTATCATATATTTGCTTGACCTGAATTACTATTAAACTTTAAAAAATTAATTCCTTGTATATTCAACTATCAAACCATAGGGAATGGAAGTTGCATGGCCAGGATTCTCACTAAATCCTAATCTCACCCATTGTGTAGTGTGATGGTGTAATACCTAGCCTACTTACTGTGCAGGCCCTTACTTGTATACCCATTGGCACGAAGCCATTACTGCCAGTATTACTAATAAAAAGAGGTTCCCCAGCACTAAGAGCAGAGCCTAGAGAAGAGAGCAAGAGAGCAGGAGAGAGGGTAGGAGAGCCTGAAGGCAAAGGCAGAGCATGGGGCAGAAGCAGAGATGGAGGCAGAGAAAATTCTGGGCTTAAACTACTGCAGCTGAAACCCTCAAGTGAGACACAAAATGAAATGAGCAAAAAAAATAAAACAATAATGAAGTAATGAAATTATAGATAATGACATAAATCAAATCAAGCCTCAAAGGTTGATTTCAAAGTAAAAGTTTTAGAAACAAGGAGCTACAACAGGTGGGAATAACAATCAAATATTTTATTGTTAACTTTCTTCATTTGCAAATAGGTATTCACTTGCAGATTCCTATAGCCTTCAGGAAGGAAGCTTCTATGAAGTGTGGATGAAAGCGTGTTAGGATACAAAACAATACCCTCTAAGCGTCAGTAGAATATATAGAAAGAAATCAGTTAAGAAAAAATTCAGTTCACTATTCCAACTTAACAGCTCTAAGTTCACAAAACCTAGTCTCAATTCAGGATTCTATTTGCTTTTGAAAACAAAAGCAACATGAAAAGCCTTTGTGTTGTTTTGTTTAAAGGATCGATTCTCCCATCAACCACTATGAATAAAGGTAGTCAATGTATAAGCCTAAAAAATTATCTATTTTTAATGCATTTTCAGAATATCCTGGCCTTGTTCTAACTACTGATAAGGGCAAAGCAATTGTCACATTAATGGGGAAAAGTAGAATGCATATTCAACAGCAGGAGATAACATAAAAATCACTTAGGATTTTATAAGCTTCAAGTTGCAGGGAAACTCAGAATACTTCAAAAAGAATGAGGATAACAGTATTTGAAGTCTGAGAGTCCAGACAATCAAGGTCCCACATCTTCCCCTACACTGACCGCAAACCCTACACTGACCTCTTCGACTACAAGGGGTGACTGAAGTGGCTCTTGGTGTGCCAACATCCAAGACCCACCAGGAACAGGATGGGCAGGGAACTCCCTCCCTGCTCCTCAGCTGGGCACCATCTCCTGCTGGCATGTTAGCTTATTTACTCTACAAACATCTCCCAAGTACCTTCCACTTGTCCTAAGCTTGGAGGACGCCCTGGTAAAAGAGAAATCCCTCCCACTGTTCTCAGGAGCCCATATTCAAGCAAAGGGGAACAAATACTTAACATCAGCAAAGAAAGAAAAACCTTCACATGATGTTAAGTTTATGAAGAAACAAAATAGAGCAATTTGATCATGTGTTAGCGGTAGGGGGATGCTGGGTTAGAAGGAGCTCAAGGAAGGCCTCTCCGCAGAGGGGATCTGAGCCAAGACAGAGGAAGGCAGCCGTAGTCAGGAGGTAGTGAGGGGAGTATTCCTAGGACATGTGAAGGGTAGGCAGGGGTTAGACCACTCAAGACCTGGAGGCTACAGTGAGGAGTTTAGATTTTCATTTAAATGCACTGGGAAACCACTGGAAGCTTTTAAAGTAAGAGAGTGGGAAGATTTAGTTTATGACTCCAAAAGGTGCTCTATTTGTTATGGAGGGGTAGGGGTAAACCAGCCTGGAGGGGACTGGAAACAGGGCTCACAGGAGGCCCTGGGAATGGTGCAGGCAAGAGAGGACAGTGGCCCCAAACAGCAGAGATGACAAGGAATGGGCAGATCAGGGACACATTTTGGATGGCTGCTCATGAATTCACAGATGGACTGGGTGCAGGGATAAGAAAAAAGAACACATCAAAATCTCAAAGGTCATTTTGAAAATAATTGTTTTTTAAATAAAAATAATTACTTTGCTTGTCCCCAATCAGCAGCACATGATCTAAGACATTTATCTGTACTGGAACTGGTTTATCTTCCAAACTAAACGTGTCCACCAGGTAACCCCAGCCAGCACTTCAAAGTCAGGCACCCGAGGCCCACGGTGGAGCCGGTCATGGCAGAGAAGCAAGAGAAACCAGTCCATCAGCAAATCCAAATCACACCTTCACTAGCTCCACATCTTAAACAATTGAGCAAGATGGTCACATGCATGCCCGGGGGTATTGCTGAAGATCTCCAATTCATCTGCCCCATCACTTTAAAAAAAAAAAAGGAAAGAAGGAAGAATGGGAGAGAGGAACAGAGGGAGGAAGAAAAGCAGGGAGGGGAGGGGAGTGGAGGAGAGGGGAGGGTTCTTTTCCCGATAGTTTAGAAATAAAAGGAGGCCCTGAGAAAAAGTACCTTCACATAGAAATGCATCATTTTCACCATGTATTTACTCTCATTAGAACTTAACTTCATTCAGCTGGCGAATGAAATTTGCAACCATGTTCATGTTCCAAAGCAACAGCTTACAGCTTTGTTCCTAAGTCTTCCTTTATAGCAGGTCTAGATGACACACACCAACCAGATCTGAAGATTTTTAAACTTTGAGGTTCCTTAATTTTTTCTGGTGGGACACAGCAACATTTGCTTAATTTCAAGAGGTTTTAATGACCTCAGGGTGGTATTTACAGTATATAACCCAGTTAAATTCTAAAGAATCAAGGCCAATTTAACTTCTTTCATTTCGACCTTAAGCAAATGTGTGCACAACTGACACACTTATACACTCCTGATAAAACATTCTGACAATCCAAAGTTAAGGGCCTGAACGAAGGCTATAGCTCTGCACATATCCTGGACAAGTATGTGATTTTAAAAATGGGTTTTTATTTTTTAATGGACCTCAGAATTAGAAATAAAATTTTACATGGTATTTCAAGGAAGCATTCATGGAGTAAAAAAGCATTGCTTTGTATTCATCCCATTTCCACTCTCAGTATAGTTTCTCCTTTTTTAAGATGGACATTTGAACTGGCTAAAATTCATGTAATCTCTTTATACATAAAGATGTAAGGAAAGGTATAATAAAAGGACAAGAAAGATATATTCCAAACTTGCAAACATGATTATCTTTAGCTACGGTGGAGACAAGGCCAGAATGGGGATGTTGATCCAAAACACCTTTAGCTTTATCTGTACTGTTCATAAGATATTTTTTCATAAAATTTTAATTTCTCTATGCATACATAAAAAAGGCTAGCTGTAAATATGACCAAAATTTTAATAGTGATCCATTTGGGGTTTGAGGGGTGAGTAGTTACTATTCTCCCCTTTATATTTATCTCTCAGGAAAAGAAGAAAAGAAGGGAGAAATGGCTTAATTCATTCGATCTAATTTCTTGGCAGTGCAGACGTGAACTCTTCCAGCATTCCCATGACCTACCAGATGATGGGCTTCAAAAGAGTGAAGGACAGCAAGGAGCTTTTCAGGACCGTTCACAACACTTTATACCTAATAACCAGATTACAGCTTCTCTGTGCCAGGCCTGGGAGACTTGGGGCTGTCTGCCCAGCTGACAAAACCCCCGCTTTCTCTGGGAACCAGTGTGCACCAAGCCCACTCCAGCAGGTGCCTGGTGGGGCCAGAAACCTTCCAGTCACCACCAACAGCATGGCTTGAGCCAGGCACCCACCACAGGCCAATCGGACTCCCTGGCCTGGAAACCCCAAACTGGGTCTGCAGGACTTCTCCATCTCTGTGTGTGACCGACCCTCTCTTTCAGGCAGTCACAGCTCACCCTGTGGCCCAGTGAATGAAGGAAGCCAGGCTGCAGAGAAAGAAGAATTAAGCAACTGTGTCATGAGGCACAGAGGCAGAAACGATGCTGGAGTCCTAGCCAGCTTTATAATGCATGAAGGTGCACATCAGGTCCCGGCCCTGAGCTCCAGGTGACCTTCCTGTCGGAGTAAGTCTTGTGATCAAGCCCTGATTTTGGCTTAAAACAGCTCAGGCTGATTTCTGTTATTTAGGAATTTGTTAGTCCTAATATTTCAAAGGTTGCTGGGTTGCCCCCAAGGTTCTTAGTCTGGTTAGTGAGAAAACACACAGCACAGAACTCAGCAGAAGCCCCACGGCTCATCACATTCTAATTTCCTCATTAACTTCTTGCTGCTTCCTAAAAATTCAGAGATAATAAACCCTGGTGGGAGGCCCTGGTTCCAGCTATCTGGACCAGCATTGCATTACATTCTGGGGTCAATTTGCAGAGTGACTTCTTAGAAGCTATGGTCAAGCGCTCCAACCATGTACCCACAGGTCACCCTTCTGCCTGCGAGTCCCTGCTGTAGCCTGGATTAGGAGCATCATCAGGAGGACTGTGCTGACCTTCCTTGCATTGGGGCACGGATGCTGGATGCTCTCTGCACATGCCTTCCTACATCCTTCCTCCATCCCTCCAGGCAGGAGTTGAGGAGGCGGAGATGCTGGGACATTAGGCCCAGCTGCCCAGGTAGTAGGTGGCAAAACCAGGGCTCTCAGTATCTGATTCCTGCCCTTTCTACCACACCCATTCATTCTCAAGTGCTCCAGAGCTGACCAGTGAAGACTTCCAGCCTCCACAACTCCACAAGGACACTGTGATAGATGAAAACCAAACCTGTGACTCTCAGTAACCCTACAGGCATAGTCTGTCTGAAGGACCCAAACAATGCCACCTTCCCCTTTTTTGTTTCATGGCTCTCTTCTCCCATGTGGATTCATAAAAGCTTTCATTGAGACCAAGCACCGCTTTCCTTCTTCAGAAGCCCCAGCTCCAAACTAGCTTTCCTAGTGAGCAGCAGGCTTTCCTCATAGCTAGTGCATACTGGTTCTTGTTACCACTTTATATCCTTGGGGAGGAGCAACTAAGATGCCCATGGCTTTGACTACACTCTCCCCAGTCTATGACTCAGTAGACAGTTTCCAATTGCAAGCTGAGCTGTGTGAGCTCAATGTCAACTTCAGCATTGATCAGCATCACCCGGAAGGCTTATTAAAACAGGTTGTTATCATCCACCACATCAACAAAAAGAAGGACAAAAACCACATGATCATCTCCATAGATGCTGAAAAAGCATTCAACAAAATTCAACATCCTTTCATGATAAAACTCTCAACAAAATGGATATAGAGGGCAAGAACTTCAACATAATAAAGGCCATATACGACAAACCCACAGCCAACATTATACTTAACAGTGAGAAGCTGAAAGCTTTTCCCCTAAGATCAGGAACAAGACAAGGATGACCACTCTCCCCACTGTTATTCAACATAGTACTGGAGGTTTTAGCTAAGGCAATCAGACAACAAAAAGAAATAAAAGGCATCCAGATAGGTAAGGAAGAAGTCAAACTGTCACCGTTTGCAGATGACATGATTGTACATAAAAAACCTAAAGAATCTACTCCAAAACTATTAGATCTAATATTTGAATTCAGCAAAGTTGCAGGATACAAAATTAATAAAGAAACCTGTTGCATTCCTATACACTAATGATGAACTACCAGAAAGAGAAATGAGGAAAATAATTCCATTCACAATTGCAGCAAAAAGAATAAAATACTTAGGAATAAACCTAACCAAGAAAGTGAAAGATCTACACCCTGAAAACTACAAGACACTCTTAAGAGAAATTTAAGAGGACACTAATAAATGGAAATTCATCCCATGCTCTTGTCTAGGAAGACTTAATATTATCAAAATGGCCATCGTGCCTAAAGCAATCTACAGATTCAATGCAATCCCTATCAAAACACCAACAGCATTCTTCAAAGAAATGAAACAAATAGTTCTAAAATTCATATGGAACCACAAAAGACCCCAAATGGCCAAAGCAATCCTGAGAAGGAAGAATAAAGCAGGCAGAATTACACTCCCTGACTTCAAGCTCTACCACAAAGCCACAGTAATCAAGACAATTTGGTACTGGCATAAGAACAGACCCAAAGACCACTGGAACAGAACAGAGAGTCCAGATATTAACCCAAACATATATGGTCAATTAATATACAATAAAGGAGCCATGGATATACAATGGGGAAATGACAGCCTCTTCAACAACTGGTATTGGCAAAACTGGACAGCCACATGTAAGAGAATGAAACTGCATTACTGTCTAACTCTATAGACAAAAGTAAACTTGAAATGGATCAAAGACCTGAATCTAAGGCATGAAACCATAAAACTCTTAGAAGACAACATAGGCAAAACTCTCTTGAATATAAACATAAACAATTTCTTCATGAACATATCTCCATAGGCAAGGGAAACAAAAGCTAAAATGAACAAGTGAAACTATAGAACTATATCAAACAAAAAACTTCTGCACAACAAAGGACACCACCTGTAGAACAAAAAGACATCCTACAGTATGGGAGAATATATTCATAAATGACACATCTGATAAAGGGTTGACATCCAAACTATACAAAGAGCTCATGTACCTCAATAAAAAAGCAAATAATCCAATTAAAAAATGGGCAGAGAAGCTAAACAGACACTTCTCCAAAGAAGAAATTCAGATGACCAACAGGCACAGGAAAAGATGCTCCACATCGCTAATCATCAGAGAAATGCAAATTAAAACCACAATGAGATATCACCTCACACCAGTTAGGATGGCCAATATCCAAAAGACAAACAACAACAAATGTTGGCGAGGATCTGAAGAAAGAGGAACCCTCCTACACTGTTGGTGGGAATGTAAATTAGTTCAACCATTGTGGAAAACAGTATGGAGGTTCCTCAAAAAGCTCAAAATAGAAATGCCATTTGACCCAGGAATTCCACTTCTAGGAATTTACCCTAAGAATGCAGTAGCCCAGTTTGAAAAAGACATATGCACCCCTATGTTTATTGCAGCACTATTTACAATAGCCAAGAAATGGAAGCAACCTAAGTGTCCATCAGTAGATGAATGGATAAAGAAGAGGTGGTACATATACACAATGGAATATTATTCAGCTATAAGAAAACAAATCCTACCTTTTGCAATAACGCGGATGGAGCTAGAGGGTATTAAACTCAGTGAAATAAACCAGGTGTAAAAAGACAAGTATCAAATGATTTCACTCATCTGTGAAGTATAAGAACAGAGAAAAAACTGAAGGAACAAAACAGCAGCAGACTCACATAATCCAAGAATGGACCAACAGTTACCAAAGGGAAAGGGACTGGGGAGGGTCAGTGGGAAGGGAGGGATAAGGGGAAAAAGGGGCATTATGATTAGCACTCATAATGTAGGGGTCGGGTGGGGGCAGGCATGGGGAATGCAGTATAGCACAGAGAAGACAAGTAGTGATTCTATAGCATCTTACTATGCTGATTGACAGTGGCTGTAATGGAGTATGTGGTGGGGACTTAATAATGGGGGGAATCTAGTAAAAACAATGTTGCTCATGTAATTGTATACTAATGGTACCAAAATAAAAAAATAAAAAATAAAAAACAGAGGTCGTTGGGCCCACCCCTAAAGTTTCTGACTTTGTAAGTCTGGGGTGTTGTCTAAGAATTTAGCAAGCTCCCAGTGCAGTAAACTGAATAATGGTCCCCCCAAAGATATCCAGGTCCTCATTCCTGGAACCTGTGAACATTAACTTCTATGGCAAAGAGACTTGCAGATGGGATTCAGTTGAGGATCCTAAGATGGGGAGATTACTCTGGATAATGTGGTGGGCTAGAATCTCAAGGGTCCTTGAGAGGCAAGTGGAGGAAGATTTGATGACAGAAAAGGAAAGGCAATGTGACAATGAGAAACAGAGATTAGAGAAGTGTGGCCACAAATCAAGAAATGCTGGCCACCACCAGAAGCTGGAAGAGGCAGGGTTTTCCACTGGAGCCTCCAGGAGGAACCAGCCCTGCTGATACCTTGACTTTAGCACCATAGGACTTAGCTCAGACTCCAGGCCTCCAGAACCATAAGAATATACTTTTTTGTTGTTATAAGCCACTAAATTTTGGCAGTTTGTAACAACAGACAGAGGAAATTAATTAGCAGGTGATGCTGACAGTGCTGGTCAGAGTCCACTCTCTTGGAGGACCAGGCACCCCAACTATCGCTGGCCACAGATGATGCCACTCTCAGGATCAGGTCTGTGGGATCAGTACCCTGGAAGAGATGAACAGTGTGCTATAAGGTGAGCACACCCTACCGCACCCCCTTCTCTTCTAATTCGTACAGTGGCAAAGAGCACAGCAAAGTGCTTATAGGGCTGTGTTAAAAACCTGGCCCTGCTACTCACTGGCCATTATGGCCTGGACAGTCTCTTAACCTCTCAGTGCCCTACTTTCTGCATCTATAACTCGAGGATAACACCATCAGCCTCAAAGCACTGTCAAGAGCATTTAACAAGATGGTATGTGTAAGTTCTGCATGGCTCATAGAAAGCTTCACCAAACATCTGCTACTATGATTATTTCTGTGACTTGAAACTGCTTTTAAAATAGTCTATTGCATATGCCCTATGCTGATCAACAGAAGCCTTCTTCTTGTTGATGTGTGTTTATCGACACCAATTCATAAGTAGCTCCCTCTGAGATCTGATCAGATCATCTTTTAAATTATCAGGAAGAGAAACAAAAAATAGTAAGCAGCTTTTTATATAGTCATATCCTCAACCCTGCCCATCCAACTTCCCCATCACTGATGCCCTGCCAGTCTCCCCAGCCTCATTTCTCACTGCTCCCCCTCACCGGACAGACTATCTACTCCCACTTACTAAACTACTTCAAAGTCCACCTTGTTTACACCTCCACATATTCCTCTTCCTCTGTCTTGAAAGCCCTTCCCTGGTGCCCACCTTCTCCAGCACCAGCACAGCCATCATGGGCTCCGTTTCTGCAGGGAAGATACCTCCCCTGCTCCTGCCCAAGGGCTGGCATAAGCCAGACTCTCCCTATTCTGGACCAAGTGGGAGAACACAACTTGGGAGTTTCACCATCCAAGGGGGACACTTTCAGTGACCACCAAGAGCAGGGACTCTGGAGCCAGGCCATCTTGGCTCAAAACCCCGTTCCACTGCTTCCTCCTTTTATGACCTTTAGCAATTTACTCCAGTTCCTCAACTATAAAAACGAAATAACAGTATCTTCCTACCACATAAGGATTCAATGTGGATTAAATAATGTTACATGTGGATAACACATGTAACAAATGATGTCTAGCATACAGCAAGTGTCTAATAAACATAAACTGTTACCAGATCTTGCATAATCTGAGTGTTCCCCTTCCAAGACAGCATCTTGAGAGGCTGTTTTCTCTTCTATCAGAGCCTCCACCTCTCAAAACATCATGAAAGCTCATGTTTTGCCTTTCACAGCCAGTGTATGAGCCACATTAGAAAAATCCATAACCTCTTATAATGGCCCCTTGCTGATCCTAGGAGGAGTCTGACCTAGTGCTTGAGCATCCTTTTTCACCACACATGGTGTGGGTAAAATTGTAACATTTCCACAAAATCTCACCTGGCTTTAGTACATCTGCATATCAAAAGGAGCTCAAGGATGGAGAGAAGTATGGCTTTAGGGCATTTGCATCATTCTTCCTGGATGGAGAGAAGTTCAACTCCCTATTAATGGGTAATTACCTGGGCACAGAGAGCATATCTGTACCTGAGAGGTGAGGGGGAGGGCCAGTTTTGCTTCTGCTGAAGCAGGAAAGAGAGAAGGGACTGGACTGCAGTGAGCAATAAACAGATTTTAAACTTTATTTGTCCCTTGAACTGATTTCAGTTTTTAGAAGCATTTTGCCCCAGGATTTCCTCTCCCTGGATGCACACATGGCTCAAAGGGTCTAATGACACCCAAAATCACCCCACACCCAATGAAGTGCTCCTTCTGAGAATAATCAAATACAGTATTGTGTCAGAAGCTGCTGGTTATCTGTATATTTATTCCCTCCTTCACCTACAGTAATGAACTCCAGTGTTTAGCTCAGTACACGGTATCCAGAAGACAGTCTTTACTTCCAGCCTTCCTTGCAGCCAGGGACGGCCAATGAGGTCCGACTGTATCTTCCCGGTGTTTCCCCTATAGACACAGGGAAAGCTTTCTCCTCCCCACCCCCTTCACACTGACTGGCATGTAGGCATCGAAGGTGGGATGTAGAAACCTCTGCTAACCATGTGGACACAATCAACATCCTAAAGAAGGCAGAGCGAAAAGGAAGGAAACAGCATCTCTGCTGCCATGGATCCGTCACAGCAGCCCGGAGTGTTTATGCTCAGGCTATCTGTTTAAACCACAGTTATTTGGAGCCTCTTACAGCAATCAAGCCTATATTCCAACTACTTCAAACATGTTACAGCTTCCGAGGATATCTGCAAAAGAAAAGTTTAAAGTAGCTTCTAAACAAAGATAACACTGTGAAATTTCCCAAAGTGACTACTTGGAAAGGAACACTCGTTCAGCTAGAGTATTAGTTTAATGAGTCACACAGTGTACAGTTAATCATTACATCTCCTGAGACGGGAAGAAAAACCAGTTCAGTAGTCTAAACCTGTAAATATCACCCAAACACATCCAGTGACATTTACAGTGTTCTCTCCTAGCTTTCTGTAACCACAGAGTTGAAACGCTATGGGCCTTCCATTCTAATGGACAAAGCTCTGGACCAGCTGCTGGGATTTGGGCTGTCCCCAGACCTGCCGAGGCAGCGAGACCTGCTGGACCTCACTTCCTACAACTGTAAAACACCGGGGCTGAGAGACTCTGAGTGGGTCAGAAACCAAAACTTTACAAATAAAGAAAGAAATGGCCCAAAAGCAGCAACTGGAAGGGGAAACAAAACTATTAAGGACAGAAAATGAAGAACCTGAAGCCAAAAAAAATAGCCCATTAAAAACAATAAGCCACTGCCACGTGGCCGTTCCTCCCCAGTCAGCACACCTCCCTCACCTGAACAAGCCCAGAGCCTGCATCTGTGTTCTCTCCCTCCCGCCAAGGGAACTGGGAGCAGCAGGGAACTTGCAGGGACGGTCTGGAGAGTCCAATCTCTTGCTCACTGGCATTAACATTTCTTCCAAATACTCAGATTCCCCCCACCCCCCATTTACGCCCCCAAAACCAGAAAGTAGGTCTCACATTTTTGTTTTTTGGTCTTTTCTATTACTTCTGGTTCCTCTTTTACTAGGTTTAAAGAACACAGGGATTGTGAAAAATGGGCCTTCTGGTGCCCTTTCTCCTCTTCACGTCATAATGGAGGTTTACACATGGTAAGTACATAGTTAATTTATTTTAAACAAATGAGTGACCCCCTAAGGACCCAGCCACAAAATAACCTACAAAGGGGGTGGGATGTACGCATCTTTTTCCTTTGGAGGCAAGATGAGACTGTGTCTGTTTCACACGTGGAAGGTCCAAATCCACCAAATGAAGTGGCCATTTCTCCACTTCTGTTATGCAGTTACATTCCCTAAATGAACTCTCACACCAAGAGATGCACTGGTTCCCAGCCTGCAGTATGTGCTACATGAAGGAGAACGCAAGGAGGGAACCAAGCGGGAGGCCAGCCACAGCAACACCTGTGGAAACAGCACCTCGGCCTACTCCACCCTGCTTCTGAAGAACAGGATGGGGAACGAAAAGTCTGATCCCCTCCAGCAGTCTGGCACCGTAAGGACCAAAAGTCCCTCCCCAAAGCTAACCCAAGTTCCTGAGCTGCTTCCCCTTGGGAAATCCCTCCCATCTTGGTCAATGACCTACTGAGACTTCTGAGGTTTCCTTCCATCCTCCTGTCACATGGAAAAGAAAACCCAATAGTCAGGAGCCCTGGCCACCTCCACCCCCCTTTCTTTTGGTTTCCCCTTCTGCTCACCCCCAGATAGAAGAAAGAAACCAGATCCCCAAAAGATTCCCTAACACTCGGGGGCCATGCTCATTCCCTAGAACAACTCAGCTTCCAGAAAAATTCTGCATCCCAAGGTGAGGCAGATGGTATTTCAAAGACGGCTACACCAATCTCTTTCCTATCCATGGGAGCATCTTACACTGTAACGCTGACACTCGCCATTCAGAGGTGGGTCTATGCTCCCTTCCCCATCTCTTGGTGGGGAAGTTGTACAGATACTTGTAACTTCCTTGACAAAGAGAATGGGAAAGGGATGCAGCACAACTTCTGAAGCAAGCTCATACAAGGAAAATTAGCTTCCACCTGGTTCTCTCTTGGTACACATGCCTTCAGAGCCTTGAACCAACAAAGAACTCTGGCAATCCCTGAGCCACTGTGCTATAAAGATGACATGGATAGACCACAAAGGGGTGGAAAGAGATACCCAAGGAGCCCCAACTGTTCCAGCCCCAGCTGTTGAAGGGTTCCTGACCAGGCCCCAGACATGTGAGTAAAGAAGCCTTTGAGAGGACCTGAACTACAGCCATTCCCAGATTGCAACCTCATCAGGGACCCTGGGTCAGAAGCAGCCAGCTCAGCTGCTCCCAAATTCCTGACCCACAGAAACCATGAGAGATAAAGAACTACTGTTCTTAAGCTCCTCTGTTTTTATGCACAGTGCCTGGAACACAGGATCTTTAGTACACATAGCCCCTCCTCCCAAGATCATTATTTACCACCTCTGGGGTAAGTTTAGAACATCTTGTCAGTGTTGAATTTAATTTCACAACCCAATCTCCTGGTAGGATAAATGGCACTTTTTTTTTTTTAGTAAGAATGTAAATTTTTGCTTCAGGATGTTGAGAATTTCACAATACCTCTTTCAAGGCTACTTGAGAGACCTTGAAGCACCACAAGCTGGAGTTAGGCAATCCCCCTGGCTGCAAGTGTATGACCCTCTCGTGTTTCCCAAGGGCAGACCCAGAGTGGGGGACCTGCAGAGCTGGGCAAAATTTGGGCCTCCCTACTCCCTCCTGAATGTTCTTGCCTTCACACCATCCTTCCTCCACTGGGACAGCCATAATAAAGGAGACTCTGAAAACCAAGGCTCGGTTATTATACAGAACAAAACAACAAGACTGGAGACATTAACTGCATTGGCCAGAGCTGCTGGGATCCAATGGCTGTGGGTAACAGCAGCAAATGATGGGGAAGGGGAAGAAAGGCTTATGAGATGAGTTCCAGCAAGAGCTGGGGAGAAGGGCAAGGGGTGTGTCCTGGGAGTGGGGGCTTTAATTTCAGAAAACCAAAGGCCTTTTAACTGAGTTTGGCTGGAATCTGAGATCACCTGCTCCCCATTTGTAACTGGAAACCTTTCCATAAAGAGACAACTACTTGACATTCAAGTCCCCGATTTTAAAGGACTTGGAAACCAACACCACCTAAGTGCTTGCATAAACAAAATATGTCTGGTATTCTAGCTCATTTCTTTTCTTTCAACACTGATCCCTTCTTCCTAATAAGGACATACCTTTACATGAATCTAGGGACTCAGTGCATGTCCTGTAAAAGGCTGTCCCTCTGCACACCACGCTATTTGCAAAAGCTTCCTCGAGACAATTTCTATCCTCCTGTCAAGTCATGTCTGCAGCCCTGTACTTGGGATTGTGACCCCTGCCCTTCCTCACCAGCAGCTTGCTGGCTCTCAGCAAAGGCTAATAGCAAATAATCCACGTGCTGCCACCAGACCCATAGCACTCAGGTTGCCTGAGGCTGCGGGTCCTGCCTGTGTTTCAGAATCCTCTTTGTTGGCAAAGCCAGCTCAGCAGACCCAATGACACTAAACTGATTCTCAGCAACAGACCCTCTGAGGCCAGTCCAAGCCACTCCACCAGCAAAGAGACCCATCCCTCCCAACTCCTGTCCTTGCCAGTCTCAGGATCAGTCACCACTACTTCTTCCCAAACTGCTCGCGATGCTGTCACAGATGCCCATGGGGCACTCCCTCTCCTGTGTCTGCATCTCTCTCTCCAGCCTGTGACCTAGAACACTGACCTCCCAGAGTTAAAGCCCCAAATCAACTCCTCTGCCCACAGCTGGCAACCAAGAGTCCCCTGCCTTGTTTTGCAGACCCCAGGGATGACCCTACTCTCCACTCCTTGCTGACACTGCGCCCTCACTCTCTCCTGGGTCCTTTTCTTCTCATCACTGGCTATAAAACAGAAATGCTGGTGTTACCTTCCCCTATGCAGCCCACATATCCCTACAGAGAGAGCACAGCAGAGCAGGAGGAACACAAGAAGTGGAGCTGGCAAACATGAGCAAGGCCGAACCCCATCACTGATGGGCCCCACACAGGCTGTAAGAGCCACACTGACTTCCTGGATTCAAAGCCAGCTCTGTCCCTCACTAGCTGTGTCATAGGGCAAGTTACTCAACCTCTCTGGTCCTTGGCTACCTCATCTGCACAATGGGATAATGAAAGAAACTGTCTGCTAGGCCTCTTGTGAGGGTGAATTAAGCTAATAAATGTGAAGTGCTCAGAACCTAGTTTGGCATAGTAAATGCTCAATATATGTGGTCTGTGATTATTATTGATTATCGTTATCCTCACATGTCTGTTACAGTTCACCTACCAGCACCCTTCACCAGATTGCTCTAAGGATAAAAAGGGATTTGGTTTCTGAAAAGTACCTTGTAAAGTATGAAAGTATGAAAAATTAATTAGCTGTTGCTACTTGTCTCAAAAGCATTCCTAACCTAGATCCTGCTCATTTAAAGGCTTGGCTCTACTGAAGGGGAACAGAGCAGAGGTAGAAATAAACTAAAATGTAGAACATGGTTCATCAATATCTATACCTTTGTATTCTAGAAATCTGTGTGTCTATATACTGCATCCCACTCACCTCCATTTGGAGGTCTAGTAGACCACAATATGAATATATACAAAACTGAACTGATCATCTACCCCCCACAATGACCCTGAAACCAGATCATCACCCCACATTCGCTAACTCCACTAATGGGGCCTTCACTCATACAGAACTCTGGCAAGTCATCCTCCACCCCCTCAATCAAAGCATTCGAATCCTATCCCTGGCTCCCCTTACTGGGAGGCCTCTTAAGGATGTCTCTGCTTCTAGTGTGTACCCTAAACTCTATCCAGAGCCAGTTTTTCAAGAAGCAAATTTAATCATGTCACTTCCCTGCTTTAAGACCTTCATGGTCCCATCAACCACAGCAGTGGCACCAAACTCTTGGTTCACAAACCCCACTGAAAATCTAATGAATATATCGTGGACCCTCTCCACAAGAAAGTGCACAATGCCTAGAATTTCCCATACAAGGAACCCCTGGTATCCTTCCACTGACCTAGGATCCGGAGCCCTGATCCTCAAGCTAAAGCCCCATTTCATAAGCTCACACAAACACTTGGTTTGCCTCCGATTAATCCACCTTCTTTTCTAGCTATCTCTCATCTTGTGCTTAAATGACTCCAAGACCCCACATTCTTTCATGAGTCCCCTTCTCCTTTCAAAGCTATAACCCCCAGAAAAGGAAAAAAATACAATAAAATTTTGTCATTCGTTTCTGTATCCATAGAACCTAGTGCTAAAGCATGGATATGGGTTAAACAAAATAAGCAAATTTATTCTAAACTAGCATTTTGTCTTAAATGTTGTGATAGAACAATGCCTCCCAAGATGCCCACGTCCTAATCTCCAGAAGCTGTAAGGATGTTACTTTAATTGCAAAAGGGATTTTGCACATGTGATTAAATTAAGGCTTTTGAGATGGGGATGGGATCCTGGGTAATCCAGTTGGGCCCTATATAATCACAAGCATCCTTAAGAGGGGAGCAGGGAGGTAGGAGAGTCAGACAAAAGGATGTGGCATTAGAAGAAGTTGGAGGGATCTGATTACTGGATGGAGGGACTCCACCAGCTAAGAAATACAGGCAGCCTCCAGCAACCGGAATAAGCAATAAAACAGGTTCTCCCCAGAACCACTGAAAGGAGCACAGTTCTGCCCACAACTTGATTTTGGCCCACTGAGGCTGATTTTGAACTTCTGACCTCCAAAATTATGAAATAACTTGTTTTTTAAGCCAGTAAGTTTGTAATCAGTTGTCATAGCAGCAATAGGAAACTAAAACAAACTACCATACAGGCCTACATTGTATATTCTCTTGACATAACTGTTTAGAGTTCTAAAACTGTGATGTCCTGTGCATCCTTCAAGAGGGGCTGGTTTATTATGGTGCAAACATACAATGAAGTACGTCACATCCATTAGGGGGGAAAAGGTTGTGATTTCTCTTTTGCTCATTCACATGAGCACACAACACATTTTTGTCAAGAGTAGAAATTCTTCCATGTTTCAGAGTATACTTCCTGCACATAAATCAGATCATACTACATGCACTACACTCTAACCTGCCTTTTCACTTAATACATTACCTCACAGGTATCATCCCAAGTAGCTCTTCCTCATTATCTGAGATCAGGATTGAATATCAACTTTTACTTTCTATGTGTTAATTCTACTTTATAATTTCAAAAAGCAATCTATGATTACATTTCCACTTGAGGAAGCCTCAGTTTCAGAAGTTTCATGTCAAAATGTCATTTTGATCATTACACAAAAAAGGCCATGTAATGGCAAAATATAATGAAACACATCATCCTGCTACCCTTATTAACAAAAAAATAACCAGTGAAAGAAATCTGAACCATGTAGTGATGAGAATTACATTTGCATTTAAACTTTAGCCATTTTAGTCAACTGAGGTTTTCCAAACCCTCTATTATTTCCACATTTCCAGGGTGGCTAGCTGTCTAATTATTAGTCTCACTGAGAGATGTTGACAAACTAGCACACGATAACAGCAATAAGATACGTAGCACTGATTTCTCAAGGGACCTATATGCACGGTTCTACTGGGAAGGATATGAATAATTCAGACACTTCCTGTCTGAAAAAAAAAATGATATCTAAGCCTAAATCGGATTGAATTAATTAAAAAAGATGAATAAGAAGGAAAGTGTATTCTGTGCCTTAGCTTCACAAGTTACAGTTGCAAATTTCATCTAGTCTCACCATAGGGCAGCCTCCAAGTGGAAGAACAGCCCTCATTAACAAATCTGAGCTCAGGATTAGCTAGGGAAGCAAACTGCCTGCTTTCTCAAAAGTGAAAAGGCCATGCAAAAGCAATCACCGATTATTAGCAGACATCCCACAGAACACAGCTCCCCCACCCGCCAGAAAAAAAAAAAGACCCTCTCAGATTAGACCCCAAATCCAAAAGAAACATGTCAACCAGAAAGTTTCTGACTGAGGAATGTGAGAGCCTAGCAGAGTCCAGAAGAGATCCTCCAGATCTCCCCCAAAGCCCCCGACCCCACCAAGATAATTCTCCTAAATCCAGCTCTTAATTCAATTGCCAGGAGGAAAGTTGACCTTCCGTGATGCAAGGTACAATGGAGTGCAGTGATGGTAAGTGTTTACCTGGCTCCCTGGGAACAAAAAAGGTGCTGACTTGGGGCATTTGCCAATTCCCATGGTATAAATAAATACACCCACCACCACCAGTGTCAAGCTACCAACTTGATGTCACCCATTTACAAAAATCCTGAAAAAAAAAACAGAACTCCACTGAGTAGGTCTCCACCTGTGCTCCAAAACATAAAGTATCTCACATCCAGATGCCTGAATTTCACTCATTCTTGTGCATAAAGAGTGGAGTTTTTTGTTTGTTTTCTCTTTAAGAGCCAAGTCCTTCCCACAGTTATCTATTAACTGCATTGTTTAGAACTGAAGTGGACATACATACATTCATATTTTTTTCAAATAGCTTTTTTGAGATGTAATTTATAGACCATATAATTCACTGATTTAAAGTGTACAATTCAATACTTTTTAGTATATTCAGAGGTGTACGGCCATTACCACATTTAACTTTATACCATTTTCATCAATCCAAAAAGAAACTCCTTACTCTTTGGAAGTCACCTCTCACTTTCCAACACCCCCAGCCAAAAGCAACAATTAGTCTACCTTCTGGCTCTATACCTTTGCCTATTCTGGACAGTTCACATACCTGGAATCATTTAATATCACAGAGATAACATAAATATAAAAATGTCTATAGTGGATCTGTGGCATCTTGCTGCACTGATGGACAGTGACTGCATTGGGGTATGGGTGGGGACTTGATAATATAAGTAAATGTAGTAACCACATTGTTTTTTCATACAAAACCTTCATAAGAGTGTATATCAATCATACCTTAATAAAAAAAATGTCTAAGATGAACAGACTATAAGGAATGAGAGCTGTATGAGGCCAGTGCTAAATGAATAAATTAACCACCCTCACTATTATCTTGTAGAACTGTCAACTGAAATTAACACAACTGTTATATTTAAGAAATTGTTTTATTTGAACCAAATTTTTTAATCTAGACCTAGGAAGATATAATTCCTACAGATGAGGTAGGAGATACGGTCCAAAGGACAGAAGTCCTACAAAGATTTTATATCCATGAGGACATAGGCAAGAGAGATAGAACTTCAAAGGGGGTACATTTCATTTACATAAAATGTTGTACAAAGTAAAGAATGGGAGTGGGGGGCAGTGCACATCCTGGAGGGCACCTGGTGCCAAAGGAAATTCAGGGGAAAGATAAGCATTTTGTTCATCCTTTAAAAGAAATACAGATGCCAATTGTTTAGCCTTTAACTTAATTGGCAGATTTTTTTTTTTTTTAGTTTTTCCTGTGGAGCAAATTTAAGACTCCCAGAGTTAATTAAAACCTTCAATAATTAGGCCTTAGAAATCTATACAGATCCCCGGTATAGATACTCTGATAAGTTGCTCTAAAGCCCCTTCATTTTGGAGACATCTTAAATACTTTTTCTGCACCAGGGAATCTTTGCAGAAAAGAGGTTCCAGTTATTAACACATCAAGCAGGTGTGGCATGGATACATCTGAGTCCTAAAGGATCATGCTAGACACATTCCCATGCTATCTATGGGCGTGAGAGGAGGCAAGGATAACGGTCCCTTTAGGTGAGTTGCCTCATCTTCCTTTGGGGATGGAGAGGGCAGGTATCACATCTTATCAGTGCTGACCAGACAATTCTTGACTGACTCCATTTTTGGGAGCGGCTGGAACTACATTTAGGTTAGGTAGTAAGCCCTGGTTGGGTGACGTGACCCAGCAAAGTGCCCACTTGTTGGGCCTGTCTTGCTTTTTAACAGAACCAACTGATAAAACATCTAACCAGAGTAGGAAAAATTCAGGAAGTCTGACACATCTATGTTTCTGTCAGCAATATTTCTTCTACAGTTCTCTGAAGAAGCCATTTTAACCAGACACAGCTGCCAAGGAGAAAGAGATGTAAAATATCATTAAAATGGCCACATCCCATTAGTGTAATTTATGACACCCCAAAATCAAAGCAGACCAGCTTCTGATGCCCCTGCTCTTCTATCTTCCTCCCACAGACATGGGTGCTCTGACCATGCGGAGAGAATGATGGCTTTGAAGACGCTCCGGATCCTCACATCCAGACAGAGGCTGCAGAAGGACAAGGTCCCACTGGCCAGCAATGGGGCTGTTTTTGAAGGCATGTCCCAAGGATTAGCAACTTGATCTTGCCATGCCCCTCAGTCAGAACAAAATCCCACTCCTTGTAAGAGGAACACTCCAGACAAAAAGCTTACTGCGAAATCTACGTAGGAAAAGGCAAGGGGAAGACAGAAAATAAAGGTGCCTGCAGCACCTTGGTTTCTTTTGAAACCAAGAAACCACTTGCTGTATTTTTTTTTTAACCAAACCATGTACTACTTTTAAATGAAAAAGAAAAAAACTTTACATTTTGGAGGGAAAAAAAGATAGTTTCAATCTCTGAAGTCTTTTTACAAAAAGTCGCACAAAACTAACAAAAACAAAACTATATGTATTATATGACCACAGCTATCTGTTTTTTAAAATGGATTAAGTAAGTTGTACTTAGGAAAAAAAATATTAAAATGGCTGTCCCTGGGATATGGGAGGGTAGAAGATTATTTTCCAGTTTTTTAAAACATGATGTGTTACTTTTAGCATATTATTTTGTAAAGCACACTTAAGTAACCTTTATCTTAACTAACTGCACCCACATGCCACCCATGAGTAATCAAATGGACAGCAGGTTCTTCCAATATCCCTAGATACAATGGACTGAATGAACAAAGTCATTATTGTCCATGTACAGTTTGCCAGCAAGGAGAGAGCTCTGGCCATGAAAAGTTCCTCTACCTTCCAGGAAACGCGCCTGCAGTCAGACGCAGAAAACAAGTGAGGGCCCATGCTGCCCCAAGCTGACCTGCAGTGCCCACTGTGTAGGGTTTCTTCCGGCATCAGGAAAGCTAACTGATTCCAGCTCACTGATCCTGCAGTTTCAGATGAAGAGTACATATTTTCTAGAACTGCATTCTTTAGAGCTATTTAGAATCATCATTAACACACCTGTCTACTAGCAAACACTCACAGGTGAGGGGAGCTGTAGAGAAGCTCGGAGGTTTCCCGTCCACACACCACACCAGAGCAGGGAGGGATCTCAGGGTTTTAGAATCTAGACTTCTGTCATTTGAGGCTCAAGGTCAAACAATAGCAAAAGGGATGCCCTGCGTCATTGTCATGCACATGAATTTGTTACTCTGGCTACCTTTTCAGACTTTAGAGGTTACGAATGTTTTGGAGAAGGAAAAAAAGGACGGACCATATTTTGTCTTTGTGTAAGTAGCATGGCAATGAATGGACTGTCTGCATTTACATCTAGATCCTTCTCACCAGAATGAGCTCTGATGGGAAAGGATAGTGGCATCTTTATCTGTCAGCTTCTCTTCCATGTCACCGAGCAGGAGAGAGGCTGAAGGGCATTGAGGTGAACACAGCCACTCCTGGAACCTTCAGACCTTGGTTCAAGCCCAGCCTCTGCTACTCACATGTTGTGTCACCCTGGAAAGGTTTCCCCCCACCCCATAACAGAACCTATGAAGCCGGAACCAGAGCAGGTACACTGGGCAACATGTACAAAAAGCAACTGCAAGCCTCGGCACGCTCACAGGGGGCAATCTAATGGTAGCTGTTTGAGTAGGTTATTATTTTTCCAAGCACAAAGCAGGTGATCAATAAAGGTCTGCTGAATAAATTAATCCTTTCAGGTTATTGGTTTTTAATTGCTTTAAATGGATTTTTATTGAGCTGTTTTGTTCTAGTCTAACTTCAGGTAATAAGTCACATTTTAATGAGGCCACTGTTACCTGAGAATAGTTTCTACCAAGAAAAAACCTTTCCAAGATCTATCTATGTACATGAAAATAATGGTTTCATACACAGAGCTGACACAATGCTTTAACAACTACCAGAGCTCTGGCCCCCATCAGCTGTAAGGGTCAGCATCTGCTCACTAATGCAACACCAGGCATCAGCCCTCTCCACTGCTGGCTGGCGGGTATGTCCAGAGGCTATCTGGAGGGATGGAGTAGATACAGGGCTGGAGGTCGGGGGCTTGGGGCAGTGGCTCATCACCAAGCCTCTCTGCTGTTTTAACAACCAGCAGAGCCACCCTAGTATGTAACCACCAACCACCGTTATGGTAGTGTATGTGCATATATGACGATACACATATGTCAAGCTTCGTTTGCTTGTTCCATCACCTTTAGGGCACATTTATTCATTTTAGGTCACACACAACATGAAGAGAGGTTTTCTCTACTTAGGGCAAGACTGGCATTTCAAGTAGTTGACAGGTGTGTGCCATCACCCCCCATCCACCCACTTCGCTCATTTTCACACCTGCCTGGCATGTGTGTGAATTTACACGTAAAACAACTTCCCAAGTACTGGGAGTGAGCAAGAAAGTGCTCTGGGTTGAAAGGACGAGCATCAGGTGAGGAGTTGCAGACTGATTCTGGCATTTGCCAGGGCTTTAGGAAGCATTTTATCTGCTCCATATCTCTGTCTTGGAAAGGACCCATAGTGAAGATCATTATCCCCACTCCACAGAAGATTGAAGAGGCTCAGAAAGCCTCAAGGTCTTGCACAAGGTCACAGAGCTGGCGCGTGGTGCCCTATCCAGAAAAACAAGCTCTCTAACTCACAGGCTCATGCCAGCTCCCCCGACAACGGAGTGACGCTGCAGCAGGGGGCTCGCGCAGGGTCCTCACCCTCCACCAGCTCCCCGCCCATCCCAGCCCAAGCTACATCTGTGTCCCTGCTCCCCTAGCCACCCTACCCTATCCAGCCAGGAAAAATAAAATTTTAACTTGTTCCTTCAATGCTAATTCCTACAAAAATACAAAGGAACCAACCAAGCCACAAGACAGACACAGAAAATACCCCAGATCACATGGCTCTGAGCAAGGGTTATGGAAGCTAGTAAAGGGAGGCTGCTGAGGCAAACCCCGGCTGCCCATAAGTCTCTGAACCTCGTAAATGGCTGCAGGAGAAAAAACTTTTCTACATAAGGTTTTAGAGCAAAAATTTTTAACTTAGGCCTTAACAGAATTTTTTAATCATTTTCTATATATTTCATTAGTGCTTTCTTTTCATGGATTTTGCATTTTAAATGGATGTTTACCCTCGGGGATAGATAAAAGGATGAAATAAAAAGACTAAATTAAAGAAGTGATTTAACACAGAAAGAAGAAACCTGTAGAAACTACCCTTTAAAGTCACTGCTCAAATTTAGCCGAGCATCCACCTCCCACAAATCTTTCTCTTTTTCATTTATTAAATCACCAAAACATCTCATTCTCATCAGTGTTGTATTCCCAAAGGCTCCTTACGGACCACATTACAGGGCAAGCTTCCTAGCTATCCTTCCAACAACCAACCAGTCTGTCCGGTGGGCAATTACCTACACGCTGTCCATTTCAAAAGAGTGGGGACGGACGGCAACCTCGTCCCTGCTCAGCAGGTCAGGGTTTCTGGCAGGCAGGGCTCATCACTGGTGCAGGGAGGGCAAGGACGACCTTTCCCTGCAGCCAGAGGCCTGAGTTTGAACCCACTCCACCACGTGAGGGCCGAAGGACCTTGAGCCCGTTGTGACCTCCCCATCCTTCCATTTCTTCACTTATCGTGAGGATCGCCCCAAAGCAA
Organism: Manis javanica; assembly: GCF_040802235.1. Lineage (NCBI taxonomy): Eukaryota > Metazoa > Chordata > Mammalia > Pholidota > Manidae > Manis > Manis javanica. The sequence continues at coordinate 104,390,343 of NC_133162.1, forward strand.
GATCGCCTGGCATACAGTAAGTGCTCAGTAAACATCAGCTTTACAATTCTTACCCTCTACAACCACTGCAAACTATTTGAATACACAACAGTTAAACAGGGTATATTGGGTAATGAGGGATGGAAACTGAATAGAAGGTGTATGCCTTCGCCCAGCTTTATATATAACCCACTAGACGGATTCCTTAGATTCTTGGGTAGTTGGAGGCAGCCTTGACAGCCACAGTAATTTCCTGTCATCCCCCTCTCTGCATACGACTCACACACTACACGCACACTGAAGCCCCCTCATTTCCTGCCCAAATGTCCACCGCAGGCAGCTGTCAGGGTGCCCTGCTCCACCCTCCACAGGTCGCCTGGTGATCTCAGACACGCACACCAGGTCATGCCACACAACCATCTGACCTCTTCTGGCAATGCTGCCTGGCACCAAATGGAGCCTCAGCTCCACGCCAGGCAAGCGGGCCCTGCATCTGCTGCCCCAACCTCCTCCAGCTCAGCAACTTGCAGGTGAATTGATAGAAGAAAGTGAATAAAACTCTGGACATACCCTCCTGCCAACAAACCCCATTCCTCTGCTCTGGCCACACACATCTTACCATCTGCCATTCTCCAAGGGATTCTGCCTCCTGTCCCACAACACAGACACACACAGAGGAACAGAGGGGCCTACCTGGAAGCCCCGCCACTCAGCCTCCACAGCTGGGCTCAGGCATCACCCCTTCCCTCAGCAGAGCAGAGCCTGCAGCACTCAGGGTATCCGGGTTTGCAGAGTCGCCCCTGCCCACCTCCCCCACGACAACAACCCTGGTGCCTGGCCCCCAGAGACCTCAGCCAGGGGCTGCTGACGGGACAGATGGGCAAGTCACCAATAAGCCCCTTTATCTTCTGGGAACAAAAAAAGCAGGATGTCCATATATGGCCATTTGAATTTCCATATGCCCAAAAACACCCTCACAGAAGGCATATTTTCACAAGTGTAAATCTGGAACCCCAATATAAAGAGAATTTTTTTAAACTAAAGGTTTGGGGGAGAGGGACACAGAAGACACATGGCAAACAACCCTACTTCACCACGTACTTATTTAAGAGATGTCTTAGAGAACAACTACAAAGCGTGCATGCAATTAACCCAAAGGAGGCTACTCGGCCTTGCCACCCGTCTCAGCCAGGACTCCTCATCTGAACCACAGACCACAGAAATCAATTGGACTGAATTTTCCCAGTTCTCTTACACCCATGGTGCATGGCTACTACTATGCCAGAGGCATGGGCAGAAGTTAATTCATTGCACACAACACTTCATTAGGGCATTAGGGCTTAATTCTCAAGGATAATCTGTATTGAAGAAAGGTGGGCAAAGGGGGTTTCTTGTGAAATTTTATTCACTTTCTTTTATCACTTCACACAGCTGAAAACTTCTCTTCTTGTTTGTGGGGGCCAAGAATATGCGCCAGCTCATGCTCAGCTTGTTCTACGGGGTCAAAAGCACATGTCAGTCAACTGACCACTTCATGCCTTGGCATCAGCCACAGTAAACCAAGGTGAATGGTGTCCATCCCTTTGTAAGAGGCATATGGAAGGAGAATCAAGTGAGAAAGTGGGCCCAGGTCCTTAGAACAATGGCTGTTAGAACTGAGGGGATATGAGAGTTCTTCACTCGCATATCCACAGAAGAATCTGGAAGCCAAGGGCCCAGGGACTGCAGTGACTCTAGTGACTCTCAGAGTCCCACAGCTGGGACCTCAAGTCTCCTGACTTCCAGTTCAGTAGTCTCTCTACTGCACCTAACCCCTTAATTGAAAACCAACTCATTGGTTAAGCTATAAACAATGAGAACTTTTCTGATAAACAGGGGTGATTACAAAGTCCAAATCACTTCACACTAGAACATAAATTTCTGTGTATTAAAGATTCTTCAACTCTACGGGTTCAGTGTGTATTAAGTCCTGCTCATTTGTGGGCACACTCACTGGCAGGCAGCAGGTCTGACTGATCCTGTGTGCCTAGCACAGCCCCTGGCTTCACGGCAGGTGTTTGGGGAGGAAGCTTATCAGATTTTGCCATGGAAACAAATACAACCGCCAACAGGTAAAAGGACATGGAGGGCACTAGCGCGACTCACTTCAGCAATTCACCAAACTTGACACATCAACACTAGTAAGATTCCCACCCCTGGGAAACCTGGGAGAAACACTTTAACACTATGCCCTCAGTTTCTAGTGGTCTCTGAAGGGTATAGTTTAATTCATGGAAAATTCAAAGCAGTGAAAGAGGCAACTGATTAGCAATAACTGATGGTCACCGCTGCCTTTTACTTGTGCTATACCAACCTACACAGGCATGCACTGGCTCCAGTACTTGCCACAGCCCTGAGGAGCGGGCTGTTGTTACCTTGCTTTACAGATGAGGAAAGCAAGGCCTGTGGAAAGGTTCAGTACATTGAGCAAGGTCAGAGGGAACACGCAGCAGTTTTTGGCCTCACAATCACACCCCTGTTCATTCACTCTCTTAACAAGTGTTGGGCTGAGCAACTTCTGTCTACTAGTAACTGAGAAGATTTGTCAAACCTGACCACTCAGGTATTTCTCTAGTGAGGGTGACAACATATGAACTATCATCCATAGGGCAAGATGAAATGAGTATCAACTAACACTGTGAGCAGCAGGGTCACTGGAGGAGTAGAGGTGGGCACAGTAATCAATTCTATGAGCATGAGCGGAGGCTCAGGCAGGGTCTTGAAGGAGCTCTTGAGATTGTCCCAAGGCGCAGACAATGTTAAGGGCATCTTCTCCTGAGGGAAGCACACGAGGATGAAGCACCCTTGGAGCTGAGCCTCAGCTAGTGAGGCTGGACTGAGTGAGGGGTACTGAGAGGCAAGGAAACGTGGCGGCCCACCACCCCGTGTTCTGGAAGCACAGAAAGACATCCTAACAGCAGAATGAATCAGCTCCCAAGAGCAAGGTCCACACAAAACTCCAACAATTTCCACACTGTCCAGCCTGACTCTCAGTCTTCATGTCCTCACCCTGCTGATGTCATAACTAAAATAAAACAATAGCTGCTTCTCTAGACATTCTCTTGGGTGCTGAGTTGGCAAAGTAATTGGCTGAATGTGTGCCCACTCAGAAGTCAAACACAGTTAAGCATCATGTTTAAAGATCCTGGCTGAGTTGGCTGCTGAAGCCAGTCATTACATCTAAGAGAAGTATGACCCTCAAAAATATCTGTTTCCAAAATTCCCATTTAATTGCCCTAGACTTCCACCATAACCCACCAGTCAGGACTTTCTTCCTCTGCACAAAGCATCAGAACATTCTGAATAACATGAATTTCTAATCCAGGAAGACCTATGAATCGGTAGAAAACAACAGATCATCCACCTAATCAGTAACTAGAAGTTTTTATCATGAGCAGTTTTAGGGGAACAATTCTGCTCTTTGCTAAAAAGAGCAATTCAGAATGCTAGCTACGAGTATCAGTGCATGGAAATGAATTATTTATGAGTAATAAAGCATAATTTGGCATCATGTTACACCTATATGGGTTATAAAGTAAGGCGTTTCCAGAAAAACCTCTGGAAGGTCCAGCAGTAGCTTAATTTAGACCCGGAGCCCCTACCACAGCCCCCATCCTCCACCTCTCTTGCTTTACAGATGAGGAAAGCAAGACCTGTAGGAAGGTTGGACATTGTCCAAAATCAGAGGGAGCAAGCACTTGGTCTTCACCTCCTGATACACACCCCTGCTCATTCATTCTCTTAACAAATCAGTACTTCATGCAGTCCCTGTGTAACTATTACAAAAGGAACATGGAAGGAGGAAGCACAGTCAAAAACAAGGAAAGGAGTCTGTCTACAGATCAATCACAGTCACTAAGACCATTTTTGCAAAACTACCACCTTACAGATGCTTCCACATGATCATATCTGCATTATCCATTCAGGAATAGCAAATAGATTTTACACTTCGTGTGGACTTTTTTCTACTAGAGATGGAAAAATGCAGCCCCAACCGGCCTACACAAAAATGAAATGTATTAACTCATGTCACAAAAATAAAGTCTAGAGCAAGACCAGCTTTCAGTACAACTGCATCCAAAGACTAACATTCTGTGTGCCTGTCTGTCCTGAGCACAGAAATGCTGCCAAAGATCCCACACCATGGCCACAACTAAGGCAGGAAGAAAGGAATACCACAGGGCCCTACTGTCCTTTCTACCAGGAAAGCAAACCCTTTTCCAGAACCTGGGATCAGCCCGATGAACCTCTGCTCATGGAACACTTGCCCGAAGTTCACACAGCCCTCCAGACTGCGGAAGCTGGGGAAGAGAAGATGTACCCCCTGCCCCACCTACAAAGTGTGTGGAGGAGCAGAGATGAGGCCATGACGGCGGCAGGGAAGCCTGCCGCCAGGCTCAGAAAAGCAGCTGTACAGCCCAAAAGCAATCAGACCGCACTGGAGCAGGAGAGTGGCTGCTCTAAGAGGCAGAGCTCCAGGAAAATGGAAGTGGTAGATTATCTGACAGTTTAGTTGGTTGTTACATATTACAGCTGTTAGAAAGCCGGGAAGATTTGACCAGAGATTGAAAGAAAACTCCACTGAAAATTTCAAAAAGGCAACTACTGACTTTAGGAGTAACTAAAGTTGTACAAGAAAAGGACATATCATCATAGCATGCTACTAAGCTCCTCAGGGCACAAATGATTACCCACAGCAGCAGCAGTAGCCAGGGTACCACGTTTGCCTTAATTCCCCAAGCCTCCATTCCCTGGGCCACACAAACAGGTCCCAGGGTTACTCGCACACACAGTGGGTTGTGTTAAAAGAGAGGAACCCCAGAGAACCTAAGCCCATCATCATGGGCTGTAGGCAGGCCTGCTTCCTTCTCTGGAGGAACACACTCTATCTTCCAAGGTTGTGAGCAAGCCTGCCCTCTGTCTAGGAGACTGTCTCTACCTTCTAAGGCTGTTGTTCACCATGCATTTATCTTTGAAAAGATAATCTGAAACAAAGGGAGTCAGTCTCCCTTTACTTGCAAGATGTGCAGACATATGAGAGACCCAGGAAGAAATATCTCCCAACAGGGAAGACAGTTTAAATATCCACCTACTAAAATAAGTTAACAGAAATGTCAGGAGTGATGACTTTTAGAAACTCAAAGTTTACAGAAAAGCACAGAACCACCATTGGGAATGGTTGCCTCTGGGTTAAGAGGTAGCCATGTGACATGGAAAGAGGGAGGGATGCAAGGGGAACAGTTTTTTATCAGCTTTAGCACTATTTGACTTAAATCATAAGCATATGTCATTTTGATAAATAAGCTTAACCTTAAAATATGTAAAAATTTAAAAACAAGACCCAACTAATGTGTATTCATTCCCCGGATTCAATTTCAACATTACACTAACTAATAGAGACAACCAGAGACCTCTCTAAACGTGACAGAACCTGACTGTGATGTGCCTACAGCAGAGGTGGCAATACTCATTCTTAAATGACATTCAGCTGTGCAATGCATGATCCAGCTGACAGTTAAGTAAAGCTATTACAAGTGGAGGTCAATTCTTTATACACCACACAAGCCATGATCAACATTTATGTGCCCTGCACTATTTTCATCAGAAAATGGATCACTGGTAAAAAACAGATCCTAGTTTATCAACCAAATAATGGAACACCAAACAATGTGCAAAGGACCATGGGATGACATGTATCAAAGCAATTCCAAACTCAAGGAGCTTAATTCTTGTCTGTCAATACCACCAGCCAAGTCTGATTAACTGAGAAGAGCTTTGCACTGGAGAGTTCAGAGTTTGGAGAATTGACTGGAAGGGTGACAAAACAAGCTCTGGACACTGGCAGAAACCAAGGGAGCTAGGTGCGGAGAACACAGCAGCAAGCCCAGCCTGTTCACTCCAGTTGCAGTGCCAGCAATGGTTTCTCAGTACCCTGCTACCTGAACCTTGGCCGGGCTGCCAGCTCCACCACTGTGCCCCAGATGCCACTGTCATCTCTGGTGCCACAGGGCACCCTGAAGGGCCCTTCCCACTGGACTCAAAGCCCCAGGCAGGAGCTTCTAATTGGTTTAGTTTTGGTTGTTACTCAGCCCTAGCTACAAGCATCCTGGAAAAATAAGTTTCTTCCAGTCTCCCAGAGCTCTACCTCCCCTCCCACTGAGACACAAATGGTGAGGGTCTCCAAACACAGGAGAAGGGTTCTGAGGCTCGCAGCCAGGAAATAAAAGGAATGTCACCACCGCAGATATAAAGAACACACTGTGAAAAGTCAGCAATCAACCAATGAGAAAGGAGAAATGTAAAAATTTCTAATCCTTACACATTTCCTCTTTACACAAATTCATACATTCTCCTGCTCTTTCTATAAGTGAATATATTAATCCTCAATACGTGCTTAAGCAGGGAGAATAGCAGGTTGTATATCACCTGAAGTTTGGGGAGGAAATAATTTCAGTCCCCCCCTCACCCAATCCCTCAGCTATCACTATTTCTCCACTAGAGGCATTCACAGATGCTCTTCCTCACATTATTTCCAAGGAAACAACAGACATTTAGCAGCAATGCAAAAACTGACCTTCAATTTTCACCAAAGCATTAATCCTACTCAAATGTCTCATAATATTGAACAATGGAGTATCTTCCTCTCAGGACACAAATTTGCACACTCTCTAGAACTATGTCCAATCTGGTAGCCACTAGCCCCTTGTACTGAGAACATGAAATGTGGCTAGTCCAAACTGAAATGTGCGTAGGTGTAAAACACACACTGGATTTCAAAGAATTAGCAAGAGAAAAACTTTAAAATCCCTCATTAACAATTCTTATATCTTATTACCAAAAGCTGGTATAATATTTCCAACATATGGCACTAAGTAAAAAATATCAATGAAATGAATTTTACCTGTCTTTTTTACTTTTAGCATAACTCTTGAAAAATGTTTAACTGCATATATGTGGCTCACATTTGTGGCTCTAATTCTATTGTTTCTGTTTAACAGTGCTGATCTGGACACATGGTGCCTCAGCTCACGTCCCCAAATCACCAGCGCTTATAACAGGCACCCCCTCCCAAGAGGCTTGCCTCCACTCAAGGCAACACAGGCTCAGAGGTATTCAGGGAGACCTGCTCAAGGCTGCGGCAAACACAGGTGGAGGAAACGTTTTGAAGTTCATCTTTCCCTGGTGTGTATGAATGAGTTAAACAGGGCAGATGCAGCTAGAAAAACTAAGAGCTTGAGCTTTTCTGAGAAAATATCATAACTTCCTAAATTTTAACAGCCAAATGTACCATAAGTTTACTACATGTGGGCTTTGTTTCAAACTAATGCCCAAACAAGTATAAAGTGCCCTCAAAAATGTAGTTTCTCCAAGGAACTGCATATACAGCCCAAAAGTATACTCCACCCTGCCCCTTTGCTATTATATAAACTGAATATCCATTGACTTATCAAACTTCAGCTATATCAGCAAGTCATAAAAGAGAAAAATCTTCAATAAAGTTAAAGGATGGACTTAATTCATCACAGGAAAAAACACTGAATTCTTCAGAGCCTTGGACAAACTATCAGAAAAACCTCACCTTCCCTTTGGCCTCAGCTCAGCACAATTAAAAACAATGACCTTGGCTCTCCCTTTACACTGCTATTCTCTAGGCTAATTAAACAGATCTTGTACAATCAAAACTGCGGCTGTTCCACTAATAATAAAGTGCAAATACTAATGAAACCCAAACACTACTAAAATAAAGATAGAGCCCTAATAATCACTTGAGAGGGATCTTACTCATTAATTTATTCAACAAAACCTGAATGCCCATCTACCTGCTCCAGGTGGGTAGCATCCCAGGTGCTGGTGACATAAAACAGAAGAGAAGAGGGCCTGCTCTTGAGAGGTGCTCACAGTGTGATGGGGGTTGGTGGAGAGACACCCTGACAACCGAGGGGGACATGAGGGCAGTGGTCCATACAAAGGGCAGTGAGGGCCCAGTACCACAGTGAGACTTTGGAAGAGCAGGGCTACTGAGTTTCAAGAAAAAGCAAAACAAAGTTCCTCCTCATCCCTCTGTGGCCGGCCTCCTGCAGAGTAAGCCCTTGAGTGAGCTCCCTGACAAGGCAGTCCCTGCCTCCCTGGAGCAGGCAACAAGCAAGACACTAAGTCGGCCCAGTTTAGGCACCAAATGTAAAGGGCATTCTCCAATCTGAGTATATCATCATAGAGTCATATTTTGCTCTCCGTTTGACTTATTTCTTTCCTTCTCTCAACTGACTCTGAACTTGGGAAGAGATAATGAATGTTATTCACTGGACCTCCAAAAAAACTAACACATATACACAAACACACACACACCCTTTTTATACAACCTTGAGGTACCCCCCAGGTTTCTAAAACAGCCAAAACTATGCACACAAGCGACCCTCTCCTCCAATGCCCACTCTCAACTCATGGCAGCCTGCCTTCTGGGCTTACCACTCTGACATAATATTCTCTGCAATGTAACTACTGACTTCATAACACCCAATCCAAAGGACTCTCTGCTCAATCTTCCCAAAGGAAGCATGTAATATCACTGGACACACCACACTACTTTCAGTGTTTTATTTGGCATCTATAGCTTTCTGCAATTATTGCTCTCTATGGTAGGCTGAAAAATGGCACCACAAATAATATCCATACCTTAACACCTGGAGCCTTGAATGTTACCTTATGAGAAAAAAGAGGGGAAGGAGGCCTTTACATATGTGATTAAGGACATTAGATGGGGGAGAGGATTGAAGATGGTGGCGTGAGAAGTGACAATAGAAACCTCCTCTCAAAACCACATATACTTTGAAAATATAGCACATACAAACTAATCCTGAAAGAGCAACAGGAAAGAAGGCTGTGGCAGACTGCCTACATCTGGGGAACAGAGTAGACCTCATGGAAAAGGGTAAAGTTACAAAGTCGTGATCCGGCAGGACCCAAGCCCTTCTGCCACCCCAGCTCACCAGCAGGAGGAAGAGAAATGGAGCGGGGAGTGGGTGGAGGCCTAGGACTGCTGAAAAACCCAGACCTGAAGATCCGTTTTGGGGGTACAAACCTATATTATATGGTGCTCTGGAGATTAGTGGAGGTTGGAAACCTAAAACAGGCAGAACACTTGAAGAGGCTAAGATTCTAGCAGCTTGGAGAAAACAAGTACCCACAACTGGCTGCTCTGGGACAAAACAAAGGCAGGCAGTCTGAGAGACTTACTAACAGTGAGAGGGCTGCTGAAGGGGCAAGGATTGCACAGAGCTTGCTGCTTAGGAGAAAGGACAGGTGGACGAAACTGTCCTGGCACACTCTGCCCAGCAGATTGGGAACTCTCAGGAGCTTCAGACACTCCATCCCCCTGGCTGGAACTGCAGCTACGAGGCCCCCCAGTGCAATATGCAGCCTGCCACTACTTCCTCCTGGCTGGTTCCAGCTCAGAAATCAGCAATCCCCGCCATTGCATCAGGCCAGCAAGAGGGCAGCTCCTCCTATGGCAGATACAAGCATATAGCATAAAGGCTCTTCCCTGTGCCCTCAGCCCACTGGCCCTGGTGGTGGAGGCAGGCACTGCAGCCAGAAAGCAGGAAAGACCTCTTTCCAACTGTTAGGCACCAGCACCACTTGCCTACAACCCCCGTCATTGCTCCAGGGGCTGAGCAGCTCCAGACAGTAGAGCTTCTCGACACTAGAGGGGGCCACCTACAAATATGAAATGTCAAAGAAACCTGGTTCAAACCAAAATCCCACAAACACCAGAAAGAGGGCCAAATGAAACTGAACTCACCAAATGTCATGAAAGAGATTTCAAAATAAAAATCACAAACATGCTCACAGAGCTACAGAAAAATGTCCAAGACCAGGGTTCCCACTCTCCCCACTTTTATTCAACATAGTTCTGGAGGTCCTAGCCACAGCAATCAGGCAACACAAAGAAATAAAAGGCATTCAGATAGGCAAGGAAGAAGTCAAACTGTCCCTGTTGCAGATGACATATTGTACATAAAACACCCTAAAGAATGCACTCCAAATCTATTAGATCTAATATCTGAATTCAGCAAAGTTGCGGGAAACAAAATTAATACACAGAAATCTGTTGCATTCCTATACACTAACGATGAACTAGCAGAAAGAAAAATCAGGAAAACAATTCCACTAACAATTGCAAAAAAAAGAATAAAATACTTAGGAATAAACCTAACCAAGGAAGTGAAAGACCTATACTTTGAAAACTACAAGACACCCATGAGAGAAATTAAAGAAGATATCAATAAATAGAAACACATTCCATGCTCATGGATAGGAAGAAATAATATTGTCAAAATGGCCATTCTGCCTAAAGCAATCTACAGATTCATTCCAATCCCTATCAAAATACCAAAGCATTCTTCAACAAAGTAGAGCAAATAGTTCTAAAATTCATATGGAACCACAAAAGACCCCATATAGCCAAAACAATACTGAGAAAGAAGAATAAAGTGGGGGGGAGGATCTCGCTCCCCAACTTCAAGCTCTACTACAAAGCCACAGTAATCAAGACAATTTGGTCCTGGCACAAGAACAGACCCACAGACCAGTGGAACAGAATAGAGACTCCAGACATTAACCCAAATATATATGGTCAATTAATATACAATAAAGGAGCCATGGACATACAATTGGGAAATGACAGCCTCTTCAATGGTTGGTGTTGGCAGAACTGGAAATCTACATGTAAGATAATGAAACTGGATCATTGTCTAACCCCAAACACAAAAGTAAATTCAAAATGGATCACAGACCTGAATGTAAGTCATGATACCATAAAACTCTTAGAAAAAAACATAGGCAAAAATCTCTTGGACATAAACATGAGTGACTTCTTCATGAACATGTCTCCCTGGGCAAGGGAAACAAAAGCAAAAATGAACAGATGGGAGTATATCAAGCTGAAAAGCTTCTGTACAGCAAAGGACACCACCAATAGAACAAAATCATGTCCTACAGTACGGGAGAATATAATCATCAATGACAGATCCGATATAGGGTTGACATCCAAAATATATAAAGAACTCAGATGCCTCAACATCCAGAGAGCAAATAACCTTATTGAAAATTGGGCAGAGGATATGGACAGACAATTCTCCAAAGAAAAAATTTAGATGGCTAACAGGCACATGAAAAGATGCTCCACATCACTAATTATCAGGGAAGTGCAAATTAAAACCACAATGAGGTATCACCTCACACCAGTTAGGATGGCCAACATAGAAAAGAATAGGAACAACAAATGCTGGCAAGGAACAAAACAGCAGCAGACTCACAGACTCCAAGAAGGGACTAGTGGTTACCAAAGGGAAGGAATGGGGATGGGGAAGGGGAGAAGGGGAGAAGGGGATTGAGGGGTATTATGATTAGTACACATGGTGTCAGGGGATCATGGGGAAGACTGTGTAGCACAGAGAAGACAAGTAGTGACTCTGTGGCATCTTACTATGCTGATGGACAGTGACTGCAAAGGAGTATTAGGGGGGACTTGATAATATGAGTTAATGTAGTAATCACAATGTTTTAATGTGAAACCTTCATAAGAGTGTAGTATATCGGTGACACCTTAATTAATTAATTAATTAAAATAAAATAAATAAATAAATCTTACATGGGGAAGTTATCTTGGATCCTCCAGATGGACCCTAAATGCCATCACAGGTGTCCTTACAACAGAGAGGCAGGGGGAGATTTGAAACACAGAAAAGGCACTAAGAGCAGAGAGAGATTTGAAAGTACTGGCCTTAAAGATTAGAACGGTACAGCCACAAGCCAAAGAATGCCAGCAGCCACCAGAAACTGGAAAAGGTCAAGACAGATTCTTCCTTAGAGCCTTTGCAGGAACAAAGACCTGCTGGTAACTGACTTCTGCCCAGTGATACTGATTTTGGACTTCTGGCCTCCAGAACTGTAAGGGAAAAATTCCTGTTGTTTTAAGCCACCCAGCGTGTGGTGATTTGTTACAGCAGCCACAGGAAACTGATAAATTTCACTCCAACCGCTCTGCTCTCTAAGTCTTCTGCTAGTTCCTGGTTGTCTGCCTACCTCAAAGAGAATCATTCTCCAAATTCTGTCCTCTGCCCTGTCCCTGCCTGTCTTAGCTCAGGCTGCCATAACAAAATGTACAGACTGGGGAGCTTCAATAACAAACATTTATTTCTCACAGTTCTGGAGACTGGAAGTTCAAGATCAAGGCACCAGCAAGTCTAGTCCTGGTGAAGGCCATCTCTTTGGGTTGCAGACAGCCACCTTCTTGCTGTATCCTCCCATGGCTTTTCCTCAGTGCATGTAAGCAGAGAGGAAGAGGAAGAGAGAAAACAAGCTCTGTGGTGCCTCCTCCGCTTCTTATAAGGACACTTATCACATAACAGGGCCCCACCTCCATGACATCACCTAAATCCAATCACCTCCCAAAGGCGTCACCCCAAATACCATCACAATATGAATTAGGGCTTCATTATATGAATTCTGGGGAACACAATTCTGTCCCTGTACCTCCTCATCATGATCCTAAGCTGTCTTGCCCACCCCACTTACCTAATGCAAAACACCCCTCAAACTCCATCTCTCTATCTGCCCACATCCCAAATGACAATCAGCTGTTATTCTCCAAGTACCACAGGACCTAAACTCAGTATCAGCAAACTGAATCCATCTCCTGTCCCCAATTCACCTCACCCTCCTTACTGCTATGAGAATCATCTTTTCCTTCTAACCTCTTATTTCTGTTAAGAGATTCTGCCATTCACACCCTCTAGGCTCTGCAACCCTAACTCTTTCACCCAAACACCTTGAACATCAGGAGGTACTGGTATAAGCCCTGCCTGAAATCACAATAAATAAATTTAAAATCTGTTTTAAAACTCCAATAATTTCAGGTGATCAAAAACTGAACCAGAGCCTACAGCATGAAGAAACTTTAAACTAATGCAAATTTTATCTGCATTCTTGTGAAGTAGTGTGAATTCTGCATCTATGGAGGCAACAGTTGATAAACATCCCCTGTTTATGACATAACTTAGACGGCAGTCTTCACCTCGAGCATTACTTTAAACAAGACATTTCTAGGTCCAGACAAAGTTGGCCAAGATAGTGGATTCCAAAACCCATCTCACACAGAAAAAGCACAAGTGTCTGAGATGCTTAGTCTTTAGAAGAAGTAACAAAATGGCGGGTAAGTGTACACCGAAGATTTGCGTTGTGGAAAATGAAGACTCATCCTGTGGTTAAGAGCACAGACTCTACAGTCAAGTAGAGCAGGATGTGAATACAGACTCTATCTTTTATTAACTGTGGGAGTTCTGGAAAACACCACGACTTCTCTGAGCCTTAAAACCCCCATCTACAAAGTGACGATGATAACATTACCTTGGAGCACCATTGTGAGAATTAAGTGTAATCATGCATGTAAACCATTTAGCATGATAACCAGTTTATATGTGGCTTGATAAATGATAGCTGAAAATAAAAAATTACTAAGAAGCAATAGTTAGAAAAATTTCAGCAAATTCCAGCTGACCATTAAAAGAAATCTAAAACTAGGATTGGGCAGCATAAACTGGGTCTCACTCAATTACTCCCAACACTAGATGTATTCAAAGTCTGGAGGACCATTATAATTTACCTAAAGAGAGTAAAGAACCTCAGTGAGGGCAGTTCAGAGCCGCTAGTGTCTGGAAAGAAGGCCCCTCCCCCCTGCCATATGGCACTGACAATGTTGGAGAATTGGAGGACTGCAGCCATTTGCATGATGACTTTATCACTTAAAGGTAATGAGATTCATTAATGACTAAGAACTTATTCTTACTTCACCAGAAATAAACCACATCTGTCCTTGCTTAGAACAAAATAAGCCATCTTTTGTCATTTAAAAATAATTTTCTAAGAATGCTCTCTTTATGGGGCATGTGAAGTTTAAGCTTCTGCTCTTAGGAGACTGGTACATCAATTATTCTATGATAAATATCTATTCACTTCTGATACCATATCCCCTCATCTACACTGAAGAATAACCTGGGATTTGATCCAAACTCTCACAAAATGACTATATGTACACATACTCTTTTTCAAAGAAATAGCAAGAGGAATTCATTTTGAAAATAGGCTTCATCAAATGAATAAAGTTCATTTGTCATCTGAAAATGCTATAACACTTCTAAATGCAATTAACAGAAATATCAGAAGTCTCCTTGCGTAAATAAAGGCATCCTGGAAAGGCACCAAAGTGAGAAATACAAACTCCAAAGTTTCCTGGAAAAACAAAAATGATGGTAATTTTTTTTAATCTCCCTGAATTCCTCCACAAAAACATCAGAGAAACTAGCAGAAAAACAAACCCTCAAACATTAACAACAACACTAAGTGAAAGGCAACTGCCACAAAACACAAAATATGAACCCTGACCTACACACCATCAGTGATGACCAGGAGGCAGAGGGAAGGAAAGAAGAACCCCCAAATCAACAAATAATTCCTGGGATGAATAACAGGTCGATCTGAGAAAGGCAGCCTAAACAGAGAAAGCTTTACAGGCTTCAATCTGTAAGCAGGGACATGGGAATAACGGTCGAGGCTGACTGTGCTGAAGCTCTTTGTGAGCTCTGAACTAACAAGTCAAAGCTCCCTTCTGGTACAGAACTCCACACTGAGAAGAAATCACTAGAAACAGAATCCAAACTGCATAGATCAGAGACAACTGAGGTAAAGGAAAGTTCCACATAATGAAAAATGTGGAAAAATAACAAAACCAAAGAACAGGCAGCAAACTGAAAGAAGGATGCCAGATTTTTTAACCGTTTTGTAAAGAAAGAGTTTTAGAGCCATTGCGGTCAAAAAGCTCTCCAGACTTAGGCTTTCTCAAAAAAAAAAGACTCAGCACTTTAAACATAGGTAACAGAAGATTGCACTCAGATATTAGACAATAACAAAGAATGAAAAGCAGAAAACTGTCCCTACATATGATCAGAACATAGCAAAAAACATTTTCACAAATATAACGCCAACCCTAACATAACTTCTCAAAACAAGCTAAAAGAAATTAAGAAAATGATACATGTATGGAACTATACATAAAATCAGACTCTAAAACTTCATAACGCATGATTGGAGAAATAAAATATTTGGTGAAAAAAAGATAATGAACCTCAGAAAAGGATTAAAACCAAAAGAAAACTTTAATTTCAGCAATGAAGAGGAAACTAGAAGGAACAAGAAAGCAAAAAATTCACAATACTTTTAGAGAACTAAAGATGGAAAGAATCAGTAACTTAAAACCCAAAAAGAAATGAAGTATTAAAATGCTTTGAGGAAAATTGACAGATATTAATGACAGGTAAGGAAGATCCAAAACATATATATATATACCAGAAATCTCTAGAGCAAAAAACCAAAGCAACAGAACAGAACAAATACTAAAAACTCTAACACAAGGTAACTTTTCTGAAACAGACATGAAACTACACTATGTAGCTGGAAAAGTTGACCAAGAACTGCCACCACCAAAATATACTTCATTAAAACTCCTGGGCATTAACAAAAAGTAAATATGTGGGCAACCAAGAAAAATATGAAGTCACTTTTTTTCTTAAGAATAATTATCTTGGGATATATGCTTTATTATTTTTTTTGGTATCATTAATCTAGACTTACATGAGGAACATTATGTTTACTAGGCTCCCCCCTTCACCAAGTCCCCCCAACAAACCCCATTACAGTCACTGTCCATCAGCTTAGCAAGATGCTGTAGAGTCACTACTTGTCTTTGCTGTATTGCACAGCCCTCCCCATGGCCCCAAACACACATTACACATGCTAATGATAATATCCCCTTTCTTCCTCCACCCACCCCACATCCCTCCCTTCCCACCCATACTCCCCAGTCCCTTTCCCTTTGGTAACTATTAGTCCATTCTCGGGTTCTGTGATTCTGCTGCTGTTTTGTTCCTTCAGTTTTTTCTTTGTTCTTATACTCCACATATGAATGAAATCATTTTGTACTTCTCGTTCTCCACCTGGCTTATTTCACTGAGCATAATACACACTAGCTCCATCCATGTTGTAGCAAATGGTAGGATTTGTTTTCTTCTTAAAGCTGAATAATATTCCACTGTGTATATGTACCACATCTTCCCTATCCATTTATCTACTGATGGACACTTAGGTGCTTCCATTTCCTGGCTACTGTAAACAGTGCTGCGATAAACATAGGGGTGCATCTGTCTTTTTTGAACTGGGCTGCTGTATTCTTAGGGTAAACTCCTAAAAGTGGAACTCCTGGGTCAAATGGATTTCTATTTTGAGCTTATTGAGGAACCTCCATACTGCTTTCCAAATGGTTGAACTAGTTTACATTCCCACCAGCAGTGTAGGAAGGTTCCCCTTTTTCCACAACCTCGCCAACATTTGTTGTTGTCTTTTGGATGGTGGCGATCCTTACTGGCATGATGTGATATCTCATTGTGGTTTTAAGTTGCATTTCTCTGATAACAAGCAATGTGGAGCATCTTCTGATGTGTCTGTTGGCCATCTGAATTTCTTCTTTGGAGAACTGTCTGTTCAGCTCCTCTGCCCATTTCTTAATTGGATTTTTTGCTTTTTGTTAGTTGAAGTGTGTGAGCTCTTTATATATTTTGGATGTCAACCCTGTATCGGATCTGTCATTGATGATTATATTCTCCTGTACTGTAGGACATGATTTTGTTCTATTGGTGGTGTCCTTTGCTGTACAGAAGCTTTTCAGCTTGATATACTCCCACCTGTTCATTTTTGCTTTTGTTTCCCTCGCCCAGGGAGACATGTTCATGAAGAAGTCACTCATGTTTATGTCCAAGAGATTTTTTACCTATGTTTTTTTCTAAGAGTTTTATGGTATCATGACTTACATTCAGGTCTTTGATCCATTTTGAATTTACTTTTGTGTTTGGGGTTAGACAATGATCCAGTTTCATTATCTTACATGTAGATTTCCAGTTCTGCCAACACCAACCATTGAAGAGGCTGTCATTTCCCAATTGTATGTCCATGGCTCCTTTATCGTATATTAATTGACCATATATCTTTGGGTTAATGTCTGGAGTCTCTATTCTGTTCCACTGGTCTGTGGGTCTGTTCTTGTGCCAGGACCAAATTGTCTTGATTACTGTGTCTTTGTAGTAGAGCTTGAAGTTGGGTAGCGAGATCCTCCCCCCCCCCCCACTTTATTCTTCTTCTCAGGATTGCTTTGGCTATTCGGGTTCTTTGGTGGTTCCGTATGAATTTTTGAACTATTTGTCCAAGTTCATTGAAGAATGCTGTTGGTAATTTGATAGGGATTGAATTGAATCTATAGATTGCTTTGGGCAGGATGGCCATTTTGATGATATTTATTATTCCTAGTCAAGAGCAGGGGATGAGTTTCCATTTGTTAGTGTCCTCTTTGATTTCTCTTAAGAGTGTCTTGTAGTTTTCAGGGTATAAATCTTTCACTTCCTTGGTTAGGTTTATTCCTCGGTATTTTATTCCTTTTGATGCAACTGTGAATGGAATTGTTTTTCTGATTTCACTTTCTATTAGTTCATTATTAGTATATAGGAAAGCCAGAGTTCTGTGTACTAATTTTGTATCCTGCAACTTTGCTGAATTCTGATATTATTAGTTCTAGAAGTTTTGGAGTGGAGTCTTTAGGGTTTTTTATGCACAATATCATGTCATGTGCAAATAGTGACAGTTTGACTTCTTCTTTAGCAATCTGGATTCCTTCTTTTTCTTTGTTTCATCTAACTGCCATGGCTTGGACCTCCAGTAGTATGTTGAATAACAGTGGAGAGAGTGGGCATCCCTGTCTTGTTGCCAATCTTAAAGGAAAAGCTTTCAGCTGCTCGCTGTTCAGTTGGCTGTGGATTTGTCATATATGGCCTTTATTATGTTGAGGTACTTGCCCTCTATACCCATTTGTTGAGAGTTTTTATCATGAATGGATGTTATATTTTGTTGAATGCTTTTTCAGCGTCTATGGAGATGATCATGTCCTTCTTTTTGTTTATTTGGTGGATGATGTTGATGGATTTTAGAATGTTGTTCCATCCTTGCATCCCTGGAATGAATCCCACTTGGTCATGGTGTATGATCCTTTTGATGTATTTTTGAATTTGGCTTGCTAAGATTTTGTTGAGTATTTTTGCATCTATGTTCATCAGGGATATTGGTCTGTAGTTTTCTTTTTTGGTGGGGTCTTTGCCTGGCTTTGGTATTAGGGTGGCGCTGTCTTCATAGAATGAGTTTGGGAGTATTCCCTCCTGTTCTCTTTTGTGGAAAACTTTAGGGAGAATGGGTATGATGTCTTCTCTGTATGTCTGATAAAATTCTGCAGTAGACCCATCTGGACCAGGGGTTTGGCTCTTGGGTATTTTTTTGATTACCACTTCAATTTCATTGCTGGTAATTGGTCTGTTTAAATTTTCTGTTTCTTCCTTGGTCAGTCTTGGAAGGTTGTATTTTTCTAGAAAGTTGTCCATTTCTTCTCAGTTTTCCAGCTTCTTAGCATATAGGTTTTCATAGTAGTCTCTAATAATTCTTTGTATTTCTGTGGGTCTGTCA
Source organism: Manis javanica (assembly GCF_040802235.1). Classification (NCBI taxonomy): domain Eukaryota; kingdom Metazoa; phylum Chordata; class Mammalia; order Pholidota; family Manidae; genus Manis; species Manis javanica. The sequence goes on from NC_133162.1 coordinate 104,408,973, forward strand.
TGGTTTTTCCTTTCTCATCTCTGATTCTGTTGATGAGATTGTGTTGATTCTCTTTTTCTCTTAATAAGTATGGCTAGAGGCTTATCTATTTTGTTTATTTTCTCAAAGAACCAGCTCTTGGTTTCATTGATTTTTTTCTATTGCTTTATTCTTCTCAATTTTATTTATTTCTTCTCTGATCTTTATTATGTCCCTCCTTCTGCTGACTATAGGTCTCATTTGCTCTTCTTTTTCCAATTTCGATAATTGTGACTTTAGACTATTCATTTGGGGTTGCTCTTCCTTCTTTAAATATGCCTGGATTGCTACATACTTTCCTCTTAAGACTGCTTTTGCTGCATCTCTCAGAAGTTGGGGCTTTGTGTTGTTGTTGTCATTTGTGTTGTGTTGATCTCTATTTTAATTTGGTTGTTGATCCATTGATTATTTAGGAGCATGTTGTTAAGCCTCTATGTGTTTGTGAGCCTTTTTGCTTTCTTTTACAATTTATTTCTAGTTTTATACCTTTGTGGTCTGAAAAGTTGGTTGGTAGAATTTCAATCTTCTGGAATTTACTGAGGTTCTTTTTGTGGCCTAGTATGTGGTCTCTTCTGGAGAATATTCCATGTGCACTTGAGAAGAATGTGTATCCTGTTCCTTTTGGGTGTCAAGTTCTATAGATGTCTATTACATCCATCTGTCCTAGTGTGTTGTTCAGTGCCTCTGTGTCCTTACTTATTTTCTGTCTGGTGGATCTGTTGTTTGGAGTGAATGGTGTGTTGAAGTCTCCTAAAATGAATGCATTGCATTCTATTTCCTGCTTTAATTCTGTTAGTATTTGTTTCACATATGTATGTGCTCCTGTATTGGGTGCATATATATTTATAACAGTTATATCCTCTTGCTGGACTGAGCCCTATCATTATGTAATGTGCTTCTTTATCTCTTGTTACTTTCTTTGTTTTGAAGTCTATTTTGTCTGATACTAGTACTGCAACACCTGCTTTTTTCTCCCTGTTTGCATGAAATATCTTTTTCTATCCCTTGACTTTTAGTCTGTGCATGTCTTTGGGTTTGAGGTGAGTATCTTGTAAGCAGCATATAGATGGGTCTTGCTTTTTCATCCATTCTATTACTCTGTGTCTTTTGATTGGTGCATTCAGTCCATTTACATTTAGGGTGATTATTGAAAGATGTGTACTTCTTGCCACTGCAGGCTTTCTATTTGTGGTTACCAAAGGTTCAAGGTTAGCTTCTTTACTATCTTAGCGTCTACCTTAGCTCGTTTCTTGAGCTATTATAAACACAGTCTGATGATTCTTTATTTCTCTCCCTTCTTATTCCTCCTCCTCCATTCTTTATATGTTAGGTGTTTTGTGCCCTTTTGTGTTTCCTTTGACTGCTTTTGTGGGTAGTTGATGTTATTTTTTGCCTTTAGTTTGTATTTGGTTGGTCTGCTTTCTTTGCTGTGATTTTATTTTCTCTAGTGACATCTACTCAGCATTAGGAGTGCTTCCATCTAGAGCAGTCCTTCTAGAATACCCTGTAGAGGTGGTTTGTGGGAGGCAAATTCCCTCAACTTTTGCTTGTCTGGGAATTGTTTAATCCCTCCTTCATATTTAAATGATAATCATACTGGATACAGTATTCTTGGTTCAAGGCCCTTCTGTTTCATTGCATTGAATATATCATGCCATTCTCTTCTGGCCTGTATGGTTTCTGTTGAGAAGTCTGATGATAGCCTGATGGGTTTTCCTTTGTAGGTGACCTTTTTTCTCTCTCTGGCTGCATTTAATACTCTGTCCTTGTCCTTGATCTTTGCCATTTTTATTATTATGTGTCTTGGTGTTGTTCTCCTTGTGTCCCTTCTGTTGGGAGTTCTGTGTGCTTCCTTGGTCTGAGTGACTATTTCCTCCCCCAGTTTGGGAAATTTTCAGCAATTATTTCTTCAAATACAGTTTCTATCCCTTTTTCTCTCTCTTCTTCTTCTGGTACCCCTGTAATGCGGATATTGTTCCATTTGGATTGGTCACACAGTTCTCAATATTCTTTCATTCCTGGAAATCCTTTTATATCTCTCTGCCTCAGCTTCTCTGTGTTCCTGTTCTCTGATTTCTGTTCCATTAATGGCCTCTTGCACCTCATCCAGTCTCCTCTTAAGTCCTTCTAGTGATTGGTTTTTTTCTGTATTCTCCCTCCCAACTTTATCTATTAGCTCTTACATATTTCTCTGCAGCTCCATCAGCATGATTATGACCTTTATTTTGACTTCTTTTTCAGGAAGATTGGTTAAATCTATCTCGCCAGGTTTCCTCTCAGAGGATGTCTGGATTATTCTGGTCTGTATCAAATTCTTCTGCCTTTTCATGTCGACAGAGGTAGAGATTGACAGATGGGCAGTTGGCGCATGTGTCAACTGGGAGAACAAAGTCCCTTCCCACTTGCCTGTTGCTTTCCTCTCCTGCGAGAACGGCAACCCCTAGCAGCTTGAGCTGGGCAGCTGTGCGCCGACAGCGCCTCTTAGTCTGGCCCGGGCGGCTGCGGAGGTGGCTCTGCGTGGCTTCTGTGGGCATGGCCAGTCTCAGGCTGCTGCTCTGCTATGGCAGGCCGCACCGGAGGGGGAACAGGTGGGAAGCTGTTTATTGCCGTGAGGGGCCTCAGAGCTGTGCTGCCGCCCAGGGGATCAGAGCGCCGAGAGTTCCGCAGGATTCCCAGCTGCTGGGCTGAGTGTGCTGGGACGCTTCCATCCAGCTGTGAGGCTCCTGTCCCTTTAAGACATTCAAAAGGCACTCGCTTGCTTTTCTTTTGTCCCAGGGGTGCTGGCTGTAGGAACCCACTCGCAGATTTTACCGTTCTGTTTCCCTAGTATCCAGCACACCATGCACTGTGTATCTGCGCTCTCAGTGTGGATGACTAGGGCTGGATATTTAGCAGTCCTGGGATCCCACTCCCTCCCTGCTCCAACTCCTCTCCTCCCTCTGGGGAGCTGGGGTCAGGGGTGCACAGCTTGTATCTTACCCCCTTCATATGGCACTGGGTTCTTGCAGGTGTAGATGTAGCCTGGCTGTTGTACTGTATCTTCTGGTCTCTCTTTTAGGAATAGTTGTATTTGTTGTATTTTCAAAAATATATATGGTTTTGGGAGGAGATTTCCGCTGCCCTACTCACGCCACCATCTTGGCTCCTCCTCTCAAGTCACTTTTAAAAGAGAATCACACTGTGGTCAAACATTGATAGCAATGCTGCAGACCTCGTGGCATAATATATTTAAGATATGTGTGGAAGAAAATGTGAACCATGGATATTATATTCAGCCAAGATGGCCTTCAAGTAAGAGTGGTCATGAAAAGAACATTATAAACAAGTGCAAGAGCTCAAGAAATATTGTTCCCATGAACTCTCCTTGAGGAATCCAGTGGAGAAAGAGCTGAAATAAAGCATAAGGACTGGCAGCGACTACTAGAAATATATTTATCTGTAGAACTAAGAATAAATGATGGTTATAAGGACAATAGGAGAGTATGCAATGTCTATGCAATCTGACAATACAAGTCCTACACAGTATGTTAAAAGGGGAAGAAGCACTGGAAAGAGTACAGGTAAAGAAGAATCCACTCACTGATTGCTTTAGGGGTACAGACTGTGAGTAAAAGGATATTATTTTCAAATTAGATGCTGTGGGAAAGAGGGGAGAGGAAAGAAAGGGTTACTAATTCACAGTAAGGAATCAATAGACAATAGCCAGAAAAAGTTGAGGGGGAGGATAAAGGTATCATATGAAGATACAAGTATGAGTAACCATTCATCTGACTTTTATTCCTCCTCTGCTCTATTGTCTAACTCCAGATTATTTTATAAGGTTTTTAAACATACAATGAACTATAGAACAATATAAGAACCAGCACCAGTGCATTCTCCACCTAGTTTTGACAAATCCTACACTTCAGCTATTTGCTCCAGAACTGTGTTTTTTCCCTAGGAACACTGCAATTATGGTTGAAGCCTTCCACATAATCCTTCACTGAGTCCTCGTCTCTGCCCACCCCAGGACAGCCACCATGCACATTAGCTTACCATTCCCATGCCAGTTGTTATACAATAATGGATCCACAGGCAATGTATTGTATTAGTTAAGATTATATAATTGATAAGGTCTTAACAGCTTTTTTATTCCTCAGCATTGTTTTTCAGATTCATCGAAGTTAGAGATTCTCAGTGGGGCAGTACTGCACTGAAGGGGGCATTTGGGAATTTGTAGGGTTGGCATCAGTTGTTACAGCTCTGGCTTGGAGATGAGAAGATCACAGTATTTAGTGGGTGGGAGGGAACCAAGGAGCTTAATATGCTAAAATGTTCAAGAGAGTCCTCCACTATGGAGAACATTCTTGTGTTCCACAGGACTTTCAATAACCCACAAGATACTCATTTATGTGAAAAATTATCTGAGTCTAGAACTCAACTCAATTTTACCTATGCAAGAGTGTTTTGTTTTTGCATAGTTTTAAATATATACTGATTTTTTTTTCCAATAAGGTAACTTACCATGTAAATCAAGAGAAGAGTATGCTTACTTTTATTCAGACCTTTACAGAGAATTATGAACCAGTTCAAAAAATTAGGTCACCACTGAGAGGTGACTGGAGATTACCATGAGGGAGAGGTTGGAGTAGGTGGCAGGGGGAGAGGGAAGGGGTAAAAGGGCACAAAAATTCTCAATCATAATGTAAGTTGGTCATGTGGATAGTAGTGCAGCATGGAGAATAAAGCCAATGATTGTGTAACATCTTTCTACATTGAGAGATAGTAACCACACTAAAGGGGTGAACACTTAATAATATGGGTAACTGTTGAACCACAGTGTTGGATATTTGAAACCAATATAAGGTTGTATAACACAATACCTCAAAAGAAAAATTAGGTCACCAATGGCAACTCCCATCCAGGTATTCAACACACAGAACACTTGAATCAATCTGCTCTAGCAGCTGTCACATCCGAATGATTCTACACGGGTATACCTATGTACCTCATTTAATCCTTACTTCAAAATTTCATAAAGGAAAATATCAACAATGCAGTGCAGCTCATTTGTTTCTTCTCTTAGATCCCAACTTTCTCATTATATTCAAGTGTAAGCCGCTAAGTACTTATCATTTATATCTATTAATATCATCAGACCAAGCATTCATAAATTCAAACATACACTATTTTCTTCAAAATTACCTTCCTTTTAACATGCAAATTAAAACTACAATGAGACATCACCTCAGACCAGTTAGGATGGCCGGCATCGAAAAGACGAAGAACAACAAATGCTGGCAAGGATGCAGAGAAAGGGGAACCCTCCAATACTGCTGGTGGGAATGTAAGCTAGTTCAACCATTGTGGAAAGCAATATGGAGGTTCCTCAAAACACTAAAAATAGAAATACCATTTGACCCGGGAACTCTACTCCTAGGAATTTACCAAAGAAAACAAGTTCTCAGACTCAAAAAGACATATGCACCCCTATGTTTATCACAGCACTATTTACAATAGCCAAAGATATGGAAGCAACCTAAGTGTACATAAGTAGATGAATGGATAAAGAAGATGTGGAATACTATTCAGCCATAAGAAAGAAACAAATCCTACCATTTGCAACAACATGGATGGAGCTAAAAGATATACGCTCACTGAAATAAGTAAGGCAGAGAAAGACAAATACCAAATGATTTCCTTTATTTGTGGAGTATAACAACAAAGCAAACCTGAAGAAAGAAAACAGTAGCTGGCTCATAGACTCCAAGAAGGGACTAATAGTTACCAAAGGGGAGGGGTGAGGGAGGGCAGGTGGGGAGGGAGGGAGAAGGGGATTGTGGGGTTATGATTGGTACACATGATATGTGTGGGGTCATGGGGAAGACAGTGTAGCTCAGAGAAGACAAACAGGGACTCTATGGCATCTTACTACACTGATGGACAGTGACTGCAATGAGGTATGGGAGGGGACTCGATAATAAGGGTGGATGTAATAACCACATTGTTTTTCTTGTGAAACCTTTGTAAGATTGTATATCAATGACACCTAATTTAAAAATTTTTTTTAATTACCTTCCTTTTATTTCTCCATTTTACTACATTTAGGATATAGTACTATTTTTGTAAGTGGTGTGTATTGATATAGTTAATTTTAAGATGGTCAAATGGGGAATGATAGAATATTGGTTATAAAAAGGGCACATTGTGTCTGATAAAGCTGAAAACTGTTATATATGGATCCACTGTGTTAAGACACAGACACTGTCCTTTGTTTATCAAATCTCCTGTTAATGGACATCTGTCTCCCAGTTTTTTGCTGTTACTAACAAAAGTGCTATAAATAGTCTACTTATCTCTTTAAACACATATAAAAGTTGCACGCTTTGTAAATATCTTCTCCTGGTCAGGGGCTCATCTTTTGTTATATATGGCTTTTTCTTATGTCCAAAGCTTTTAGTCTGCTTGTACTTAAATTTAATGTTTATTGATGTTAAATTTACTGTTCTATTGTTGTAGTTAAATGTATTGGTATTTGTGCTTTCTGTGTCTTAAAATTTTTTAAATCTTTCTTCACTGCTGTCATATGGATATTCTCATATTGTCACCTAGAAGTTTCCAATTCTTACCTCTCAGGTTTAGTTTCTTAATCCACTTAGAATTTATATTTGTGTATGGTGGCAGGTAGAAATTTCTTTTCATTTTTTTTCTATGCATATAGCCAATTGTCCCAGTATAATTTTCCCTTCAGGATGTGTGATGTGTGATGCTATCTGCCACATATCAAATTCCCATATATGTGTCATACTGTCTCTGAATTCAAGTTCTTTGGTCTATTTTTCCCTAAAAAAAGCACAACCTCAACTGCTGTGGTTTTAAAAGTTTTGACAAGTGCATGCACCTTGTTATTCAAAATCACTCAACTATTCTTAGCCCTTTATTCCTCTGCATAAATTTTAGAGCTTATCAACTTAATTTTTTAAAAAAACAGTACTGGAATTCTGAGTTAAACTGCATGTATTCAGGTTAATCAAAGAAGAAATGATATCTTTATTATATCAGCTCCCCAAACATGAACCAAGGAATTCTCTCTTTATTCAGATTTTACTTTATATACTTTCATAATATTTCATAACATTCCCCTTTAAGGAATTACACTATCTTTTATTTATTCCTTTTGGTTTAATACAAGAAATGGTATCCTATGGAAATTAAAAGTTCTACTTCAGTGCTGCCATGTACTGCAGACAGTTGAGTTTTGTATATGATACATCTATCCAAACACAGTAACCTGTGGAAATTTATTTCTTCGAAGAGCACCTGCATACTCCCTTGGCTTTTCTGTGTAGAGCAGACTGTAATACCCATGAGGAGTGATGGTCCCTTTGCCTCCCTCTCCATTCCATATACTTTCATTTCTCTTTCTTTCCTTACTGCACTAACTAGCACATCAAGACTAATGTTGCAGAGATGTGGTAACAACAGGCATCCTAATCTTCATTTCAGATTTTAAGGGACTGTTTCTAATATTTACCACATACAGGTGTTGTTGTTTTAGATTAGAAATCTTTTATTGGGTTCAAACAATTCCATTCTTAGTTTGCTAAAAGTTTTTCTTGCCTTGAATGCTATCAAATGCTTCTTTTATATCCATTGAGAGAGGCAATGATTTTTCTCTTAATTTTTCAAATGTGGGGAATGATAGAATAAATATTTTAATCACACCATTCTTGCATTCCTTAAATAAACACAATGTGGTAATGGTGATTATTTGTTTTGTTATATAAACACAGAGAGATTCAGTTTGTTAATATCTTAATTTTTTTGCATCTATATTCATGAGTGATACTGACCTATAAACTCTTCTCTATTGTCTTTGGTTTTGGTGTCAAGGTAGTACTAAAGTCAAAGTGGTATGGGAAGCTTTCCTTCTTTTTCTGTGGGTCAGAGTACGTGAGATTAGGATATGTGATTCTTGAATATTCATAAAAGCACCTGTAAAACCATGTTGGCCTAAATCAGTTTCTCAACCTCATCGCTGATGACATTTTGGGCCAGATACTCCTTTGTCATGGGGGCCATCCGTGCACTGTAGGACGCTTAGCATCCCTGGCCTCTGGTACCCAGATGCCAGTAGCACCCCTACTCCCAGTGTGACAACCAAAAAATGTCTCCTGACACTGTCAGGAGTCCCTGGAGAATGAAAGGGGATACAAAATCACGCCTAGTGGAGAACCAAGGTCCTAGATTGACTTCTTTTATTTTAATCACACATACTCAGGAATTGTTTGCTCTAGACAACCATGGCTCATTATTATTCTAAGAAACTACGCATTTCACCTAAACTTTCAAATTTATGGGCATAAAACTGTAATAGTCTCATTTCCTAAATTTTTCTTACTACAGCTTTCACTTTTGTTGATTCTACTGTAACTTTTTCTCTTTCATTAACGTTTACTCTTAAATGTATTATTTTCTTTCTTCCACCTATCTTGGATTTACTTTTTTTGTTTCTTAGCCTCTTGTTTTAGATAGCCTTCTCATCAATTTCCAGTTTGTCATTTCAAGTTCTCAATAACTTCTAATATTTAATAAAACTCTGTCCCTCAAAATACTCAGAAATGTGTTAATTTCCCAACATACACTGTGATATATAAGGGTATCTTAGCTATATTTGATTTCAAATGATCATTGCATTGTGGAGAGGGAACATTTGTCTATAAGATAGTCTCGGTAATGTGATGAGACTTTGTGACTATGGAAGTGGTCACTTTTACAAATGTTCCATGATGTTAAATCGTACATGCTGGATGCAAGGTTTTACACTGACCTACTGGGTCAGAGTTATTTAAACTGAAAGTTTCAACCCACTAGCAAGGCATAAAATCATTTTGACAGGTTGTAACCAGCACTTTTCCAAATGAAAGAAGAGAGAAATGATAATAGTGCACATTTTTTTTTCTTATTTTAAAATCACTGACATCAGGTCACTCACAACAAATAGCATGACAGTTCAATGGCAGCACTTTTAAATTTCCTAGTAGCACAAAAAGACACTCTGCATATTATAATCAAAAGCTTCTTATCTATGATGATATGTATTATATATATATAAGTTCACATATAGTTGGTCACGTAAGCATTTTTTACTATGGATACCAGTCAAAAATGGTTGAAAACATTGCATTATATATATCAAATCTTCAATGTCTTCAGCAGTTTATCTTTTCATTTATCAACTGGTAAAAGAGATACAGTAAAGTTCACCATTATGATAATGATTTGTCAATCTCTACCTATAATCCATCACTTTTTTGGTTGCATGTTTTAGAACTTTGGTGTATATAAACTCACAAATGTTTTCTCTTGAACTGAACCTTTTATTATAGTAACACCCTTTATGTCTAATAATGGTTTCTGTCAACTCTATTTTCTCTGATTAATATAGCTACACCAACTTTCTTCTGTTTGTATTTGCTAAGTATATCTTTTTCTATCCCAATAATTAAGACATTCTGTGACCTTACATTTTTCACTTATCTCCTATTAACAGTATACAGCTAGATTTTTTTAATCCCATCTGACTTTTAGCTGATTGATTTAACCATTTATTCTTTTTTAACTACTGTAATGTTTGGATTTGTTTCTCCATTTTATTTCGTACTTCCTATGTTTTTTCTGTGCCCTTTTTTTTTCTTTTTTACTTCTGCTGTCTACTGAACAAGGGCAGTTTTCTAATTCTTTCTTCCCTCCAATGATTTGAAAAGTATGTACTCCCTTCTGTCAATTCCAAACATTCAGATGCTTCTAAAAACCCTGTTCTCTATTTCCTCTCTTCTCTGCTCTTTGAATTCTTAATTGTTTATACTGGAATTTTTCCTATCTTCCATGTCTCTTAGAAAATATGAGAGAAAAGTATCACCTTGTGCTATATTCTGGGTAAATTCCTCAGACTACATTTTAGTTCACTATTTCTCATTGGTTTCTGATTCACTTACTATATTTTTCATTACAGATTTTCCTATTTGGCATTCCCAGGGAAACATGGCAGGATGGTTCTTCACTTTTACTTCTGCTTCCTCTAAAAAACCTTTAAACCAAGTGGCTGAGGGATTTTTTTTTTATTTAAAGAAAACCATTAGAAAAAGAAAATGGAAGAGGCAACTGGAACTATTTTTGGAAGCTATAGAGTATATGGGCAAGTAGTAATTGACTTAACAGACTCCAGAAAGCAAATTCCCAACACAACCGTGCGAAAGCAAAAAGGCAACCCAATTTACACATCAGGACACCCAAAAAAATAAGAATTGGTGCACAATGTAATAAAGAGAAGACTAAAAATAGCATCATTGGTTCCAAGCCTATTTAAAAAGCCATTCTCCAGATTCCCTCCCCAACTCTGCAGAGAAGGCAATACCCTCCCCACCAGCTCTCCTATCAGGTGTTCAGAGGTTTATTCTCCGGAAAAGGGAGAGCAGTCTCTGGTTTGAGGCACACCAGATTCAACAAAAGGTGGGAAAACCAAACTGAAAATGGCAGCCCAGTTCAGGATTCCTAACAGAATGCTGAGTCCCAATCCTCCTCCCCACTCAGCTCCCAAGATTCAGGCAGCCAGCCATTTCCCATCCAGGCAGAAGATCAGAAGGTTCCTCTCTGGGCAGCTGAGCAGCCCGAGAGGATGGATCCCAAAGTCTTAGACTAGAATCTACCCATCAAAATGTGCAAGCACATCACCCTACAATAGAAGCCACCCACATGCTCAGAGGTCCGTCAGCTTTTAATGCCTGCTCTTAATAGGAGCAGACTATCAAGTACCACCACTCAGAAGATTCCTCCCCTAACAGGAGAAATGAACCCAAGAGGAACAGGAAAAATACAAAAGGCACCTTATAAGAAGACAATACAACAGAAAAGATTTTTTAAACTATCACTAATATTTTTTAAAACAATCATTTATCAGAAAGATAAGAAAAGATCTATTTAAAAAGATCAATAAAGTCAGAGTTGGACAATTTTGAAAAGTAACACTCAATTTTTAAAACAAACTTGATAGTAAAAATGAAAAGCTCAATACAGAGGTGGGCAGGTAATGTTGACGACATTTCCCACACAGTTGAGCCAAAAGGAAAAAGCAGCGAGCGGCACACAGGATAAAAAAGGTCCCACCACATCAAGTCTCAGGCAAACGATTAGGATTTAGAATGCTTTAGGACTCAAATAGCAACACTAAAAATAAGAATAGAATGGAGCAAAACCTTCAAAACTCTTAAGGAACATTATTTCCTACTGAGAATGTTCTATTTAGCCATCAATCAAGTGTCAGAATATATTCATGACATTGCAGGCTTGAAAGCTTCACCTCCCCATGTGCCTTTTCCTAGGGAGCTGGGAAAAGATGCATCCCCCTAAAAGGCAACAAACCAGAGCAAGAGAGAAAACATGGTCTCCAGGAGACTGGGGACTCCAGAGAGGACAGAAATGAAGGGAATGCCCAAAAAGTTGGCGAAGGGCAATCCTAGGGCACAGCTGCACACCAAGTACGAAGGGCAACCGGGAATGAGAGGATGTGTAACGGCCCCGAGAGAGAGCTCCTCGAGAAAATCTGACAGGGTTATCTGTGCATCTGAAAAACACCAGAGACCCTGAGGTTGGGATAGAAATGCCGAATTTAGAGTTCAGTAAGAAATAGATTAGAGAAAAGCAAACATAGGAATAAGCAAAACAGACCTTAAAACCAGAGAAAATTAAAAATTGGGCAGGGAAGAAGTAATCATACTTCACCACATGGCTCAGTGAGCAGTATTTATGGAGTTATAATAACGCAAACTGTATAACCACCACCCAAGAATGGGAATTTGGGAAGTTGGCTTGTTTATGTGAGGCCAGCAGATGGGTAAACGAGTGAATCACCTTTTTTCATGGTGGGAAGTCAACAAATAATGCCTAAATGACAAAAAATCAAAAAAGAACTCTCACCGGAAGCCAGTTATTTACACATATATAAGTAAATACAAGGATCAACTAGAAGAGGTAAAGGGGTTGCTGGGAGTGGGATGAGGAAGAAATAGGAGAGAGAATGGGGAACTGCAGCAATTCTTAACTTTTTAAATCTGCATCCATATTATGGCTTCAATAAAAATAGGAAAGATATATTCGATCATTGTCCAGTTGTAGCTTTTTTCAATCCGTCCCTTTCATGTGTTTGATTCCTTTTAAGTATCTACTCATAATTACATTAAATTAATAATTATAATATTAAACATTTTTTTTTACAGCTCTTTCCAGGTGCTTCTCTTATCTGGAATTTGAGTTCTAATCATACTGTTCAGTCACAGAGGACCCTTTTCTCAGGAGCTTTCTAATGTTGGAGCTTCATCCACAGGACACTGCTGGACCTTGGCGGAGGTTCTGCACATGCTTCTTCCAGGGGCTCCAGGGGAGTTTCCCACCTGGGACCACATGTCAGCTTGAGGGTTCCTAGGCTAAGCGGGTAGTATGAACTCCCACAGTGGATGCTGTGGTGTAGCTCCTGGATCCCCCCTCAGGACCTTTGCACTCAGTTCCCACAGCTGCCAGGAGTGAGGGCTGCTGATGGCTCACAGCTCCATCTCTCTCCTAGAACTGCCCTCTACTGAAGGAAACTGCTTGGGGCAGCCCACACCAGTGACTGGTCTAGTCCCCTTGCCTCAATCGGCCAACTGAAGGTTCATCCCAGCATCTAAGTCCCTATGGGGCAACAGCATTCAAGTTCAACTTCTCCCTCAGCTTCCCTTGCTCCCTTTCATGTATTATTCCTATTGCCTCCACCCCCAATAAACCTCCTGCCCTAAATCTCAGAGTCTGTTTCCCAGGAAATCGACCTATGAAAATTCCAAACACAAGTTTATATGAAGTCAGACTCGTGGTTGTGAATTCCAGTGGCAGTCTCCCCCACCCTCACTCCACAGAGCTGGACTGAAACAGACACATTTCTTCACTGGCTTTCTGGGCTGGTGGAACGGTTGATTCTGTCCACTCTTTCATGGAATGTAAAGTCCTCTAGTGCATTTGCTTTATTCTGAGATCTTAGTTTCCTCCACCTGCCTGGTCTGGCCAAGACTGCTGTTTTGAGCTCAACTGCGCTCCTCTCCCACCCACCCAAGTTCATATACTGACCCCCAGGGCTCTGAGTGTGACTGTATTTGCGAGATGGGTTTTTAAAGAGGCAATTCAGTTAAAATGAGCTAAGTAGGGTGGGTCCTAATCCACTATGACTGATGTCCTTATATGAATAGGAAATTGGGAGAGATCATGTGAAAACACAGAAGATAGCCATCTACCGGTCACCAAGAGAGGCCTCAGGAGAAACCAGCCCTGACGGTCGGTACCTTGCTCTGGGACTCCAGGCTCCATAACCATGAGAAAACAAATTTCTGTTGTTTGAGCAAACATTCCCAGTATGTGGGACTTGGTTATGGCTGCTCTAGCAAACCTCTGCAAGCATGTTCCATGCCTGTGTGGCCATTATAACCCAAGCCCTTCATCCTGAGACCAGCAATCTCCCCACATTCCCACCCTAGAGCAGCTGTAGCTTCTGCACTGATAGCTCTGATGTTCATCTCATTCTTGGGGCAGGGGGGCTACAGGAGGCTCCTGGGGGTTACAAACTGCCCTTCCTCTAACAGATCAATGACATCCTTTCTTGAGCATTGTGTCTGCTGAGGCAGGCTAGGAGGGCTTCAGGTTATCTGTCCTATCCCACTGCCGTGTCATTCACCTGACATCTGTAGAATTCACCTTCCCATTAGACCTGAGCTCTTTAAGGGAATAAGGGGATTGTTCCATTTCCCAGCAGAGCCCAGGGCCCAAGCAAGGAGGGGCAAAGACCCACCTGGCCTGCTGAGATGAGTCTGGCTGGGGCTCACTGCCCAGCTCCCGAGTCACTACCAAGGCTATGTGACAAGAACACCACTGTGCTAATGCTCTCTGGCCACAATTAATTAAATGCTGGGTGCAGCATGCAGGGAGAAGGGTGGCAGAAGATGTGAGCAGCTGCTGCCACCCCTCCTCCACTCCCGGCCAGACACAGTGGCTCACTGTGGGAGAAGGGTCTCAAGAAGATGTGCTCCCCGACAGCAGCTTGAGTCCCTGTCCACAGAACCCTGGCTCCCTCCTCCAAGAAAAGTCAGAGGGCGAAGAAGAGTGGGGGAGGGGAAGGAGGGGACAGGGAGAGAATGGGCTCCTACATCTCCACCATTTACAAAGTTGAAGACGTCCCTGTTACCACTTCTCCCTTGTTTTCATTCACTTGAAAAAGCTGTTACTCCTTTTTCTGGAATATTTACCTGCAAACATACATCCTCAACCTCTGCAGCCACTGTGGCCGCAGGAAGGAGGCATCAAAAATTACTCCAGTCCGACCAACATAAGAGGGGCTGAGGCACAGACTGGAGAAGAACAGGGCCTCACCTCTGAGGAGTGCGTCTTAGCGCAAAGAGCAATAATGCAATGATTCCAGTATTGAGTGTCAAGTTTCTGACTGGAAACAAAGGGGCTTTGGAATCAGCCTGGAGGGCCAGGAAAGGCTTCCTGGAAGAGGCGATCTATCATTTCAGTTTTGAGGGATAACTAAAATTTAGCTAGAAAGCAAAGGTCAAACACAAAGGTCATCTGGGGCCAAGGGCAGAGCAGGTGCAGGGGTGTGCGGACAAGAGCAAGATGCAGCACTTGAAGAACTACAAAGAACATTTCTGGGCTAGAGGGGCAGTGAGCTAGGAGACGGGAGGAGAGAAGTCCAGTCAGGAAGGAGGGGCCAAGATCATGAGGGGCCTCACGGTAGGCAAAGGGGCCTAACATACTACTTGTATTCCAGGCACCATCAGTGAGCTAGCCCCATGCAGAGTGGGGGGAAGCAGGGGCAGTGGGGGTGTGGGGTGCCAGGAGGAACAGAATCTTTGATGACATGATCACCAGACATGAAGAGGGACCCAGAGGCAGGGAGCATGCAGGATGAGGCTCTCAAACCACAGTTCAGCCTGTTCCCCCTTCCTGGTTCCCCATCTCAGAAGCAGCATCTGTAGTTATCGTTCAGCCAGCATGCTTCCAGGGAGCAAGTTATCCCCCTGAGCACCCCAAGGATGTGGCTCACAAACTTCCTGCCCACATCTCCCCACCTCCTCACTCACTCCAGCGGTGGCAGGCAGACGGTGGCTGGGAGGTGGTTCCTGAAGATTCTCCACATCAAATCCACTTCATACAAAACTGAAAACAGAAGCTTATAAAGAGGTCTATGCTAATTGAAAGACCAGCAGATAAGAAACCACTAACATAAGAAGCAACTGGAAGATTTGTGCACCTGGGCTCCTACCCACACAGAAAATATCTTGAAGAAGATACAAGACACTAGCAACAAAGCTTGTCCACTGGAAGCAGGTACTGGGAAAAAGAGGATTTAGCATGGACAGAGATTTCCATTTTGCACCTTTGTCTCATGAATTTGTACAAAGTGCACACATACCTTTCATCAATAAAAATAAATGCAAAACCAGCAAACTACACAAAGGATCATTCTATGAGCAGAAGGTAAGCTGTGTGTTAAGAGTGATTGTTTTTGGCTCATAGAAATCTGTAGGGACGTGGGCACAAGAGACTAGGGTCTCACATCCCTCATTTTCTAACAGAGGTGGGGGCATGAAGGGAGAAACCGTGGTGAAGAAAACACAGCTTGATGGATAAAACTGTGTGGGCCTGGGTATGACTACACCTGGAAGAAGAGTTATCCACATGGAAATCTGGGACAAAATGAGCTTGGCACACAGCCACATATTCCAGTCCTGAGGAGAAACTGGGGCACCTGAGAAAGCGGGGCTAAGGCCAGAGCAGGCCCAACCTCTGAAGCCATCGTAACCATTTAGATGTTACTCCAAGGGCACTGAAAGCCACTGGAAGGTCTTGAGACTTCTCCAGTTCACAGTGTGTTAGTTGAGAGAATACCTAAGAAAATTCCCATACATATTTTGCTGATTTTATAGAAGAGTTTGTTTCATTTTATCCATCTCTCAACCTCTTAGCCGCACAATTTAAAAATAACTACCCACATTTTACCATTCCTCAAGGACAAGTTTACACCAAAATCAAATATTTTTTAAAACCCACAAATAAAAAGAAAATCACCCCTTTCAGAATTTTTTCTAATTCTTCAATCTATTGATTCACTACATTTTTGAGCAAGCTTTTTCTGAGAAGACCTTGGTTTGGAGCAACTTTTTTTTTTTTAATGGAGCTGTGTCACATAGGAAAAGTTTTCCTTGGAGAATGTGTCAAATATATCTTCATTTCCCACAGAACATGTATTGAGTGCCTAAAAATTAACTTGTGCTCATTCATACCTCAAGAAAGAGTCAGAAGGCATTTTCCTAAATCATTCTGACAAAGACGTCAATTATGTCAGAACTCTTGAGTTTTGAAACAGAAATTCTGTTCATTTACTCGCCTTATCATTAAAAGAGACTTTCTTTAAAGGTTTGTTCATAACAGGATTGCCATTTTCCATGCTGCCTACTGATTATAAACAGAACCAATTTTAAAACCATATATAGGGCTCTCTTAAAAATATTCAAGATGTATTACCATATGGTTTATATCAGCATTTTTAACAGGTCCAAAATCTCTATATGCCAAAGTATTATCAAAAATAGTTCATATCCTTTTTCAAAGCACATATTCCTTTCAAGACACTCTCAAGTCATAAACTTTGAAAGCTCACCCAATTTTTCAACCATAGTTACATACATAATTGATTTATCAGATAATTTGGTGATACTGACTAAAGCTTGTTTTATCATTGGATCTTTCAGAAACTGCTAATTTGAAAAAATACAGCATATCTGATTACCTGGAAGTTCATAAGAGGTGAAGGGTAATGGTCTTTATTTGCGATGTACAAATTATGTAAAAATATGCATCTTTCCAGGTGACTGAGAAGAAGAGCTGTAGGAAAAATGGAAATTTCGTAGCCAGGATTCTCACCTGATCCTCATACTGTGTATGTGCCTAGTACACCTGTGGGCAGTAAGCCATTACTGCTGGTATTGACATAAGGAGAGCTCCACCCAGTCCTAAAAGCAGAGGGAAGCAGGAGAGCAGAGCCTAGAGAAGAAAGCAAGAGGACAAGAGAGAAAGGGGCAGAGAGGCTGGGAGGAGAGACTGGGGAGCCTGGAGTGGAGGCAATGTCTGGGGCAGAGGCTGGAGGCAGGGACAGAGACTGAAATGGGCCTGCTGCATGTAGACACTCTGGTGACCTCATGAGAATAAAGCTTGGTATGAGCCCCCTTTTACCCACAACGTTCCATTGTCGTTATTCCATCTCACTGCATCCAGAGTGAACTTGCCCAAAGCTGGGAACTGCCGCCACCCAGAACTACAAGAGGTGTCCCTGAAACGTACATACTCCATCACCTTTATTTTCAATCACAAAAGTCAGAGCACAATTTCTTCAGAAGATGCTAAGCTAAGACTCAGCATCCACGATTAAATAGAAAAATGGCAGGTGAGAAGGTGAAGATAGGAATTCCAACCGATGTCAGTAGATGCAGCTTTAGGCTGCTGCCCTTATGAGAAAATGGCCATAGGGACAATCCAGTTGTCTCAAAAACATTTCAATTGTTTATAAGATAAATGAGACCTAAGCCTGGTATCTAAACAAACCAGATGAAATTTATCTTTTTCTAAGAAATATTTTCCTTCCACTTAACCAAAAAAAAAACAGAAATTTTTAAAAATCCCAGCTCATTCATTTAACAATCTCAAGTACTGACTGATTCCATACAAGGATAGATGCTCTTCCTGCCCCAAAAGAGTTTACCATCCAGCAGTGGCAAGAAAACATGATAATTACAGCCTACTTCTCTTCATTATTATCACCCCATCA
This sequence comes from Manis javanica, assembly GCF_040802235.1. Classification (NCBI taxonomy): domain Eukaryota; kingdom Metazoa; phylum Chordata; class Mammalia; order Pholidota; family Manidae; genus Manis; species Manis javanica. Next base: position 104,426,878 of record NC_133162.1, read on the forward strand.
CCACCCCCCTCCCTTTTACCCTCCTCCCACCCCCACCGCTGCTACACACACACAATAAAGCTGCTTTATATAGTTAAAGCAAGAAAAAATACAGTTAATCTACATTTGGTTTAACTAAACCAAAACAAGTTGAAAGCAACTCAGGAACAAATTGAATGTACTATAGAAAATAACACAGATCATCCACATATGCAAATGCCAACATTTAATAGGCAAGAAGTTAGAGGATTTAAATTAAATATGTTACAATAAGGGAGTAAAATCATTCCAAAAAGAAAAAGACAGCCCTTTTCACAAATCAACATTCTAATTCCACATGCATTATGCAACAGTCTTTTCCTATTAAAGGAAATAGAACAAAATTTTCAAGATAACCCAACAGATCAGGCACAACATATAAAACCAAAATTTCCACATAGTTTTTCCCTATTATGTGATTAAGTACATCAAATGCAGTATTATTCTCCCAAAGGAAAGACCTGCTCAATATTTTTTCACATTCAGGTCCTCATTCAAACACCCACATGATAAAGTCGTAACAGCTCTATTAGGCACACAGACATGTCTGAGTAACTATTATTCTGTTTGTAAATCACCTCTCTTCATTCCATTCCTCATCCTTTACATATGTTAATTTTGGCATCTGACCCAGAGCCCACCATCAGCCACCATAACCCAATCTTCCTCCAGGGACATCAGTCGACATTGTTATTCTTATTTCAGCAATAAAAAAGAAGAGGAAGGAGTAGCTATTTTCAGGAATCAAAATTCCTCTTGATTAGATTTCTGGCTCACTGGTAAATGTTGATATCCTGAAATGCATTACCCTCTGCTTCTGGTTGGCTTTTTTTAGAGCCAAGATATGGCACAGTGTTTCCAATATGAATTGCTTCAAGTAATATATGTCTGGTTTTGCAGGGAGTATTTGGTCAAATTCCATTATTCTCTCTTGGGAACCAACACTAACTCCCAGCATCAGATCTAAGTGTGCAGAATAGAATTTTAAACACACAAAGAGCAGAATCTTCTAGGGAACACAGTCCTTTTTTCTCCTATTCTGAGAGATGTCATGAGACATCTTGCATGATACTTAGCACTCAGAATATAGATCTATTAAGCTAAGAAATTAATCACGAAATGTACAAAATACATTCTTCTTTTCCCAGCATAAAATTTTTTTAAAAGTGGTTTCTACTTTAAAAATGGCTGAGCTAAAGCTGAATGTCATTGCTTAAGCCTGTAAATCATTGCATGATTAATAAGAATAAACAGCACATGAACATTTCTCTAGGCTATAAATGTTAGCTGAGAAAATGTTTGTCATTGAACTTCCTAACACCCAAACAGGATTCTCCATAGGCAGAAAGTAGAGGATTACCCATAGGCAGAAAGATTTCAATTATCTTACTATTTCTTAATTATAATCAATGTTTCCTATGGCCACTGAAAATGAGAGGGGATCCTCCCACTTTTCTTTCATTAAAATGTGCACATGATTTTAACCTCAACCTTACACAGGCATAATTGCGGGAAGAAAGAGGATGCACTGCAATATTGTACTCATCAGACTGTATTAGGCTCAAAAGAAGAATCTCAAGGATCTGTATTTGTCACATCAGCCCAAGATGAAGGCATCCACCAAGAGAATATTTTCACTATTCAGCTGGCAGCCAGAATCTACTTCCACAAATCCACATACAGGATTATGAGCACCAACGCTCTCAGTTCACTCTCCATTTCTGCTGAACCACTCTTGCCTTTGCAGAGGAGAGAAGCCATTTTACTAATTTATAAGTACCTTGACTTTCCAACCATCTTAAAAAAATATACTCATCAATAATAGTCAACTAAAAGCAAAAGCACATCCCACAGGAATGAGAGTAAAGCAGACAACAGCGGCCCGTATTGATCGGCCAGATTCAGGATACTCACTAAAGGCAGCCACAGCCAGGGCCAGGGTGACAATAATGGAGAACCAGGAGACCCACAATGCCTTCTTCCTGTAGTTCTGGGCTTCATGAGGTTTTAGTCGAGTGCTGCTTTCTAGTAAGCCTGACAAAAACAAGGAGAAAAGGAAGTTAGACATTTCCTTATTAAGAAACCCACAGCCAGAGCTACACTTTCTTATCCATGGACTGCAAACTGACAGCCCAAGGGCCAAGATGTGCTGTGTTTGGCCCACACTGTGTTTTAACAATTAGGAGAGTCTACATGGAAATCCGGCTTTTTGGCATCTCTTGAAAAATCAGACTCCAGCAACATGGGGCATGTGTCCCTGGAGGGCAACAGCAGCTATCCTCGTTAGAAAGACCCTGCAAACTCACTGCTCCTTCACCTGCCATCCCCCTGCCCACATGTAAACTCACTGGGTTCATATCAATGCTGCTCTAACAAGGGCCTTCCTCGGGAAAACAGCACAAATAACCCACATTCAGTTGGGCATTTGGGCTCCCCAGCTGTGGGCACTGATTTGCATTGCGCCACCAGCCCAGCCCCAACTGGTACACTGGATTTTGCCCAAAGCAGTGAGTCATGGCATACAAATGCCCTCATTGCTCCCTTGTACAATTAACAAGGGGAGAAGGACCATTTCTCTTTAATTACACCCAAAACAGCCACCAAGCTGAAATTTTATGCCATGTTTTTCTTCCTTCCTTTTTCTGTTCTACAGTATCTATCCCTTTATACCAACATGAATCAAAAATTTCTCTGAGTATTAAAGCGGGGTAAACCTGCTAAAACTGGAGGCAGCTTCCTCAGCAAGTCCTATGTAAGAAAGGTTTGATTTCGTCTCCTATGATTTCAACATTGGGTCCTTAACAACAAAAATTCAAGATTCAAGGCAATACCCAAGCTTCAAATGCCTTGAGTCAAAGACTAAAATATCTTCAATATGACCCTGATTTATATTTTTTTCTTCTCCTTTGACAAAAGATGATATATGGCATCTCTTCATTGCACAGAGAACCAATTCGCAGTCACGCATTCTACGTAAACAAGAGCTTATGACACCATCTCTGGCTAAACAACCCACAATATACCTTTCAGAGGTGCAGCAGCCTCATCACAACAACTCCAAATGATGAATAAATTGGGAGTAAAAGCTTAAGCACCCATTTGTAAAATACCACACAGTATGCAAGAAATTACATCTATGCAACATGTAAAAGACATCATCCCATTTGACTGGGCACCACACTAAGCTCCTCATTGCCAAAAACTGCATCGTGCTCAAAAGTTTAATAAGGAGCCTGTTGAAACGTCTCAGTTCCATTTACTACCCAGACTCAAGCACCCTGAACAAGTCCTGAGCAAAGCAAGAGGAAACATCAAGAAGGCTGCTTAGTGAGGCAAGTTTACTGCCAAAGATTTTTAAGTAATCAAAACCTGTAGACGTACATAGGGTCAAAAGGTAAATGAGATTGCAAAAGGTAGGTATGAACACCATCTCCATCATCTCACTGTAAAAATCTCTCCATAACTTCCTTAACAAATGCCCATGGATGGAAGAAAGAAAAAAACCTTCTTCTTGTGAAATTCTATCCTAGGTACAAGCAATTGCAAATTAAAATCTACTTGTTTTTGTCCCTTTGTCTACTTCTTCCCTAGCTCCCAAAAACACCCCATTCTAATTTTCAACTATGATCACCCGTGTCTCCAATTAAAGCCACAACCTAGTATGAGGAGGTCCCACACACTTCCAGTAATTTATGTCTCTTTTCCCAAGTAATATAAAAATTTTCCTTCACCCTGGACTAATTTTCAAGAAGGGAAGCCATAACATTTAAGTACTGACTCAAATAGGCAGTTCATTTACTGGGTATTTTGACAGCAACAATCTCAAGAGGTTTGGCCACTGAGGGTTAAAAACAAAGTTCATTTTAGAAGTAGATTTAATTTTCAAAAAGAAACAACAATGATCTGGGTTTTTCTATTCAGCCACATGACATTTATTTTTCCTTCCAGAGCCAGCTGTTTCCAACAATATGGCTGGCCCTGGTCACACAGATGCACCTACACGCCTCCCCCCAGGGGGCCAGTCCTCCCACGGAGGAATGTGGGAGGTCAGCTCACGCGGGCTGGACTGCCCTTCTAAGGGGACATCTAGGTCCTCATAGCAGCAGGACTGGGGGTTCTTCCCCAGATCTGATCCTGTGTGTGCCTCCCTCAGAGATGTTTCATATTAATTTTTTAAATCCAGTAAATGAAATGAGAACACTGTCCAGGAAGGAGGAACCTTCCCATTTCTATCCAACCTTTGCTTATTTCCCACTGATTTTCCTTTCTGAAAATATTGCCAGTAACAAGGAAGGAAAACTTCCCATTCCCCAAAGGAAAGTGGAGTATGAAGACCTACATAGACCAGCTTGTAGGAAGGAACAGTCGGCACACAGGTGCCTATACCGGCCGCATGCGCACTCACAAGCCATGGAGCTATGGTGAGAATTCCCCCGTTTTCAAAGCAAGCTGTGCTTCAAACAGAAGAAAGGCAGCACAGCCTAGGGAAAATAAGGCAGGCCTTAGATCTGCATGCAGGGCTGGGTCCTCGATACCCATAGTTGGTCCCCATGGTCAACTATCTAATCTTACTCAAATGTCACATATTTGTAATCTGGGCCTGGCAATACCTGGGACTGGGACTTATATCTTATTATTCGGGTGAGGAGGAATGGAAATATTACGGGGAAGTTGAAGCCATCAGTCACTTCATGCTAGTGTAAATTAGTTCTAACTGCTTTCTCTCAAAAATTAGTCATGTGTGGATCCCCTGAAGGAAAAGGAATATTAATTAGATGGAAAGGTGGTAGGACATGCTGAACCATGTAAGACTCTAAAGCTAGGCTGGATGCTAACGCTTGGGGCAGGATGATAGAAAAATACTTGTGGAAAGGAGAGTGGGTGTTAAAAGGGAGGGGTAGAGACAAATTTGGCCTATTTTTTGTGTAGTTAGTCCCTAAAGGTCTGGGACCATAGCACTCTTGCTCCCAGTACTACAAGGCTCAGCCAAATGAAACTGCAAGGTACTGACACTGTAAGCTAGCTACGTTCTGGGAATTAACCCACATCACCTCTAAGGGAAAATACCTCTAGAGTCCCAAAACACTAGGTTATAAAGCAAGCCTTTCACTGGAGTTAGATGAAGTTTGTAACTGGGTCCTGATAGCTTAGGAGGTTAAGACAAGAAAGGACAAACATAGGTCTACATCCAGGGTACGCATCCCCCACACTCTCACAGGTATTCCGACTTCGAAGTCACAAGCCAGGCAGGATGGAGAGATGTGGATCAGGCAGCTGCTGAGCTTCCCTCCTCCCCAGATCCTCTCACCATTAGGAAAAAGGTAGCAGCAATCGAAACGTTCCCAAGAAATACAAAAATCGATATTGGAAAGATGTAGCCCCATAAAAAAAGTAACACAAACAAAATATTAAAATAAACCTTCCCAGGTAACCTTCTGATTTAATAAAAATGACTCATTCATTATTAACTCTTCACTGTCAAGAACGTGTCACACAAAATAATGTCACACTGACTTTCAGCTTTCAACGCCACACAGCACAAGGTTCTTTGGGGAACAGGGCTCATCCTAACAGAGAGGCTGTGTGTATGCAGCGCTTTCACACAGTGACAGTTTATGAACAGTGAATGCTTTCATGCTATCACATAATGGAAAATGAAATTCAGTTGACCAGTGAAAAATAACCTTAAGAATTAATTCAGAAGGGCTTTTTACACTTGAGCAAGAGCAGCAAAATGATGCTAGATGTTAACTCGCCCTAGCATTTTTTTTTCCCTCCTATTATTTTGGGGGATGGGGAGAAATAGGCCAGCTTTTACAGATGACCTGCAATGCTACAAAAATAAAGCTCTGCCCAGAGTTCTTTCTTCAATACAAAAATGTTAAATCCTACAATATTTTAAATGCAATGTAAAAGGGTAATTAACACAACCTATAACAAAACTGAAAGGTTTTGTTGGGGACTTGTGATGTCACCAATCATCAGCTTTACAATGATATCTAATTATGTGAAAAATAGTGAGAGGAACTGCAACATAGGTGCAGAACTTGGTGCAACTGGAGCGGCTCAAGTTCACCCCAGCATCTCCATGGATTCTCTGGGAATTGCCGTTTCCATGTCATTCTATTTCACATGCTACAGTTCAGAATTTCTAAGCGGAAAAGAGTATATTCGAACACTAAGCTGACATAAAAATGTACAGGAGATACTAAGAATAGGACAGAAACTGCTAAGACTAAAATATAAAAATCCACCACAGCCAACAAAATAAGGCTTCCAAGAAAAGGGGGTGTTGGTGGCGATGAGCCGGCTCCCCCCAAGGGCCTGGCTGCAAGAAACCCGCTTCGGCCACTAACAGGTTTTAGCAGAGCCACTGAGTCTTTTGGAGGGGGCCAATTTGGACTTGAATTCAGCAAGACACAGGAAAGGTATAGCGGTGCCCAAAAATAGGGTCTGCCGAACAGAAAAGAAATGAGGGTCGTAGGAGGAGAGAGACATGGGAATGTAGAGGGGAATCTCTTCGGTATCATTCGTGCAACTCAACGGGGGACGGGGAGAGCGGCTGTGTCGGAAGGTAGAGACTGGCGTCCCAGAAAGGGTCGTTTGGGGGCTTCCAGGCCAGTGTCTTGGGAGGGATTCTGAAGGGGCTGGGACGCGTGCTCTGGGAACCACCCGGTCCCAGTGGCATTCGTCCAGAAGAGGCTGGTGGCCCAAACCCAAGTGTTTCCCAGTCGTCTGCCCCGTCACCAGACAGCGAGGCAGCGGCTCACAGTAACCTGTGTCCCGCTGACTCCCCGTCTCCGGGGCGGGCACACCGGCGGCCACCGAGCGACTCCATGAGGCTAAGCCCGCAACGGGAGGCTCCCCCGGGGAGCCGGCGAGGGTCGAAAGAGACTCAGTAAGGAGGGTGCACCGAGCTCACGTTCCTGCCAGTTGACCGGGGCTCGCAATCCCCCGGGAGCACTCGACTCCAAAGCGAAAAACGCCTCCCGCAAACTTTTCCGGTGGGCGCTAGAGGGGCTGGGCCTTGGGCTGGCGGGCGGAGGGCAGCCCTGTTCTCGGGTTCCGGGGAAGGAGCGCCGGTAGCGGGAGGTGGGGGCTGCAGCCCTCGGCTCCCGGCGCCCTCGCGGGTAAGTCCCGGCTCCGCGCGCCCCGCCAACCAGCGAGCGGCGGCTCCCCCCCGCGCCCGCCGGACAGGGAAAAGGGGCCGGCCCGGGAGAGCGCGCTCTCACCTCGATCCTCCAGCCCGTCGCCGAACTGGCCGCTCTCGCTGATCCGCAGCTGCCGCTCCTCCGCGGGCTGCGGCTGCTCGCGCGCCGAGGAGCTCAGCGGGCCCGGGCTGGGGGCGGCGGCCGCCGAGGGCGCGTGGCCCCGGGGCGGCGCCGGGACGGCGGGGCCCGGGGAGCTGCGGCGCTCGCTGCCCGCGGCCGGCTCCATGGCGCGGGCGGCGGATCCCGGCGGCGGCGACGAGCGCAGCGCGGACTCGACTCAGAAGTGCGAGGCGTCGCGGCTCGCAGCGGGCGGAGGGACGGACGGACGGCGCGCAGAGGGCGGGCGGGCACCGCGGGGTGGAGGTGCGCCGGCTGCAGAGGGGGCGGGAGTGCGGAGGAGCCGTGAGACTCGCGCGGCCGGTGGCAGGGGCTGGGGCCGCGTCGCCGCCGCCGCGCTCCGCCCACGAGGGCAGGTGCGGGCGGCAGGGACCCGCCCCGAGGCGCCGAGGCCGGTGGGGAAGGAGGGTATCGGCCGGGCCAGGGGCTCCGAAGCGCGGAGACCAGCAGGCGGCTCGGGCAGGGCCTGGTGAGGGTGTGACGGGAGACGTGCCCCACCCGCACGGCGGGATTGTGCTCAGAGGAGACCCTCTCGGACCCGGTCCCTCTGCTGTCCGGGAAGCCAGCGGCCGGGCTCGGGCAGGAGAGCGGAAAGCGCCATAATTTGGCACCCTTCTCCTCTGGAGCCGCACGGGTTTGCGGCTGCCCATCCTCGCTGCCCAGGGAAGACGAGGTTCGCTGCCCACAAGCCCATCCGGCCCCGGCCTTGTAAGAGCTTCGATTCCCCTCTCTCTCGCTCTAACTTACACGGACCAGGTGCCCAGGGGACCACTGGGCGCTCCAGAAGATGTCCGGACCCAAGGCCTCCCCATTACTACTCTCGCTGGGCCTTTGTCCCAGCCAGTCCCCCACCAGCTCGCTCTTTCCCCCATGAGTATTCAAGTCCTGCGGGTTCTTTAGGACTCGGATGGAACGGGCCCTCCTACGGAAAGCCTCCCCTGGCTGTGCTGGCGCGGCCGACTTGTCCCCTCTGACCGGCGGGAGCTCGCACCTGCCGAGACCACGACCACGTCCGCCCCACGCCCTCTCTCCCGTAGCCCCGAAGGTGCAGAGGGGGCCCAGCCATTTATCAGATTCAGCTTGAATTAAATGGTATCAATATACAAACTCTGTAATCTAGATTTCATCTTTAGATAGATATCTGTCTTTTAATTTAATAAATCCTCTAAAATGCTAATTCCTCATTTAAAGCCTGACTAATGTGGGGGGAGGGCGCCCTATTGTTTTGAAGACAGATCAGTTTCTTCTCATTCTCGCTTTGCCTGCGATGGAAATAGGAGTGGGATTTAAATGCTTTTGTGGTGCGGTGGTAACATCACCAAAGGAGGAAGGTCTTGTTTTATTTTGTGTTGTTGGGTCAGAATGAGAAGATCCCAGTTGACCTTGGCCAACTCACTTTACCTTTTTGACCTCTAATTTCTATACAAAATGAAAGAATTGGAGTAGTTCATTTCAAAGGCCATTTCTTGCTAGGAAAAGAAACAGGGAGGGAGGGAAATAAAAAGTACTAAAAGAAAGAAAAACGCTGTTTTGGATACAAAACAATGAAAACATCTACTCACCAATCCTGGTTCTGTCCTCTAAGGCAGACAATGCTGCAGATAACTTACACACACACCTCGTGGCCCTGGTTCTGTCCTCTAAGGCAATGCTGCAGATAACTTGCACACACACACACACACGCACCTCGTGGCCCTGGTTCTGTCCTCTAAGGCAGACAATGCTGCAGATCACTTGCACACACACACACCTCGTGGCTCTATTCCACGCTTTTTCCCTCCAGGTTATGCCGTTTGATCTCTCTTGTCAATGGCTTTCAAACATTAGAATCACCTGGGGAGTTTAAGCACAAAACTCCCACCACCACTAGCGATCCCACCGCTAGAGAGCTCTGATAGAAGTGATGAAACGGGTCTGGTCTGGGACGTAGGCCTCGGTATTTTTTTAAGTTCCTTCCCCATTCTAAGAGCCCTGGTCAGCTTTTATTAGTTTGCTTGTTTATTTATTAAAGTGCTGATGAGATTCTGATTCAGTAGGTTCTGGGGTCGGGCTAGGAATCCTCATTTGAATCACACACACCAGAGATTCTGATGTGAATTGTTACAGGACCGCCTTTGTGATTCTCCCTACCTAACTACCCTCCACAGGGTGGGCCTTCAAGCTCTGCCCCCTACACACGCCGCAGGTCTGTGTCTCTCAGAGAAGCAAGTATCAATTTTCTTCCCTCTGGTTCCTCAATCGTTTTTCTAGTCCAGCGCATTTCAAATGTGAATATGCAGCCAGGTAGAGAAAGACAAATACCATATGATTTTACTTACGTGCAGAATCTTAAGAACAATACACATGAACAGAACAGAAATAGACTCAGATACGCAGAGAACAGATTGGTGATTGCCACGGGGGAGAGAGTAGGGGGATGGGCAAAGTAGGGTAAAGAGGTACAATCGTCTAGTTATAAATCAATTAATCATGGGATAAAAGCACAGCATAGCGAATATAGTCAATAATATTGTAATATCTTTTTGTGAAGAGATGGTAATACACTTGTGGTGAGCACTGAGTAATGTATATAATTGTCAAATCACTATGTTGTGCACCTGAAACCAATTTATTGTATAGCAACCTATACCTCAATAAAAAAAGAAACAAATTATGCAGATGAACCCTGGGATTCTTGTCCAAACTGCAGATTCTAACTCAGTTGGTCTGGAGTAGAGGCCGAGATTTCTAACAAACCTCCAGGTGCTGCTGAGGTTGCTGACTTGAAAACCACAGAAGTAAGGCTCTAGGAGTTATTTATTATTCATGCAATAAATATAATTTCCTTCAAGTTCCAGCTGCCCTGGGTCAATAAGCCATTCTGCCTCCTCAAGGAAGATTTCTCTCTCTCTGGCTCCCCGGGGCATCCTTTTTGTGAACTCTGAGTATTTAATAATTCACTGTATATTTCATGGGTGAGGCAAGGATTGTGGTGCTTGCCTGACCCTCATTTTCACTCCTCCGCATCTACCTAGACGCCAAGGACACCAAGTTCCCTGGTGATCTCTGCTGATTGACTGGGAGATGGTATTAGCTTACATTCTTGGAGGACATGAATGTGGCCAGGCACCTTGCTAAGGGTTTTTTACATACATAGTCCATCACTCAAATACTGCTATCATTGTACAAAGAAATCAAGGCCAGCACCCGTTAAGTTCTGTCTAGCGTCACCGCCCACAGCGGTACCGCCCCCTAGGGGTTCTTTTGGAAATTTATAGGTGCTTTATTTGGTTATTGCAGAGATAGGAGGGGGCAGCTGGCTTTTAATGGGGGATGGCCAAGGATGCAGGAGGCCCTGACATGAGCAGACCTTCACATCACAATGAGGATTTTGTGGCCCACTTAGCTTTCGATGTCGGACTGGTCATTTGGGGCAGTTAAAACGTGCTTCTAATTACTAGAATTCTCTGTTTTACATATAAATACAAAATATTTTTGCACCACACTGAATTGTATGTAAATAAGTCTAACAACTACTGTACAATAAGTCCAGAAAAAAATTGTACTCTTTTCACTGTTTTGGAAAATCAGAACACTGAAGCCAGTACCACTCATGGCATTTGAGTCATCAGTCAACACATCTGTGCCAGTCAAATGTATATCTGCCACAGACCCAGTAATTCCACATTTGTATATGAATATTTTTATTTAGCTCTTATTTCAAAATGTCAAAAATAAAGAAAAAAGTGTCAACAATATTCCAGAGCCTTATCTTACTACTTTTAAATTATAAGTGGGCACAAATATTTAACTACTTTTTGACTTCTGATGCAGTTCTGATTGAGCATTTAGAAAAGCAAATACATATTAAATATTTATGGCTTTACTTTCACTCTTTCAAAATTAAATAATTACCCTGATGTTTATGTGATACTATCTATGGATGCCATTTAATGATCACAGCAGCAAATAATATAAAATAATTATTATAAACAGGAAGCCTTAACTGTCACAGCCAAGAGAAGCCTATGAAGACACAATAACTAAATGTAACCTGTATCCTGGATGGATTTTGAAACAGAAAAAGGATATTAGGTAGCGAGGATGCAGAGAAAGGGGAACCCTCCTACACCATTGGTGGGAATGTAAGCTAGTTCAACCATTGTGGAAAGCAGTATGGAGGTTCCTCAAAAAACTAAAAATAGAAATACCATTTAACCCGAGAATCCCACTCCTAGGAATTTACCCAAAGAATACAAGTTCTTAGATTCAAAAATACATATGCACCCCTATGTTTATCACAGCACTATTTACAATAGCCAAGATATGGAAGCAACCTAAGTATCCATTAGTAGATGAGTGGATAAAGAAGAGGTGGTACATATACACAATGGAATACTATTCAGCCATAAGAAAGAAACAAATCCTACCATTTGCAACAACATGCATGGAGCTAGAGGATATTTGCTCAGTGAAATAAGTCAGGTGGAGAAAGACAAATACCAAATGATTTCCCTCATTTGTGGAGTATAACAATGAAGCAAAACTGAAGGAAAAAACTGCAGCACACTCCAAGAAGGGACTAGAGGTTACCAAAGGAAAGGGGTGTGGGAGGGCAGGTGGGGAGGGAAGGAGAAGGAGATTGAGGGGCATTATGTTTAGTACACATGGTGTGGGGGGTCACAGGGAAGACAGTGCGGCACAGAGAAGGCAAATAGTGAATCTGTGGTATCTTACTACACTGATGGACAGTGACTGCAATGGGGTATGGGTGGGGACTTGGTGATATGGGTAAATGAAGTGACCACATTCTTTTTTCATGTGAAACCTTCAAAAGAGTGTATATCAATAATACCTGTGGGTAAAATGAGAGTTCCTGTGGCCAGGATTCTCACCTGTCCCTGGTTGACTAGCTTACTGCACACCTGTGGTCAATACATGACTGTTGACTCTATAAAGGGCTCTGCCCAATGCTCTGGGCGCGACATGGTGGCAGGGCTGCAAAGCTGCAGGAGAGCAGAGCAAAGGCTAGAGTGGCAGCGGCGCCGAGGACAGAGGCCCAGAGGCAGAGACTGGCTTGCTGCATGCAGACTCGCTCTGAGTGAATGAGATTTTAGTGACTGACCTTCCACCATGGAAATAAAGTTAGGTATAACCCTTTCACCCCAAGAATGTTCCACTGTCACTCCTTTGGTCACATTGATTCCATAGCGAACTTGCCCAGGGCTGAAACCCATTGGCAAGACAGTTGGGAGGAGAAGGAGGGACATAAGAAGGCTTGAGTCTAACATAGACATCCTGACCTTGAACTATGAATGACAGTCATGGAGGAGAGAACATGGAAAGACACAGCATATGAGTTCCTTGGGAACTTTAATACCATCATCAGGTGTGCAATGTTCATCAACAATGGTGAGAAAGACTGTGACAAGAATTAAACTGATATTCCCACTTTTAAGCCTATTCCACTGGCTACTGGGACTTATAAGGATTTAGGAAATTTTGTGAATTTCGTGAAGTATCATTCTCAAATCACTGAGCTTCCACCAGGACATTTTAGAACGGCACATTGGCACATTGGCTCTTGTAACTTGACTATTGAAAGACTGTAGGAGGCTGAATGCCTTCAGATCCCTAATCCCAGGAATACACACAGGAAAGAGAAGGCAGGCCAAGAAGCCAAAGGAAACAAAGCAGGCAATGAGAGCCTCTGCTGGAATAGAAGTTACAGTCACTCCCACTGGAGCTGCCTGCTAAGGGTCATGACCTCTAAGGATGCTGCACGGAAGAGGCCGCTTAGTCTCACAGACCCATAAAGCAGGTGTTATTAGCAGCCCCATCTGAAAGATAAGACAACTCAAGCTCAGGTTAAGCAACATTGCTAATGGATCCAGGAGCGGAGCTGTCAGGGCCTTAGTCTTAAGTGCTGCACTACATGGCTGCTATAGGAGGATCTAAAGATGATCAAGAGCATGATTTCCCCACATCAGATTTCAGATTTTTTACCTTGTTACACATTTGGGCTTTGGAAAAACCAAAAATGAACATATTATTCATCTTTTGCAAGTCTAAGCAACACTTAGAACTAGTGTGCCCTTAGAGGTATGAATCCTGGGCCTGTGGCAAGTGAGGAGCTGTCTCTCAGTGGCATATCCAAAGGACTGCTAAACTCAGCCCACAGCGGCATTTCTTTTTTTTTTTTAAGGTATTGTTGATATACACTCTTAAGAAGTTTTCATATGAAAAAATAATGTAGCTACTACATTTACCCATATTATCAAGTCCCCACCCATACCCCATTGCAGTAACTGTCCATCAGTGTAGGAAGATGACACAGATTCACTACTTGCCTTCTCTGTGCTACACTGTCTTCCCCATGATCCCCCACACCATGTGTACTAAACATAATACCCCTCAATCCCCTTCTCCCCACCTCCCCACCTGCCCTCCCACACCCCTCCCCTTTGGTAACCACTAGTCCCTTCTTGGAGTCCAAGCCCACAGCAGCATTTCAACAGAAAGAGCCCTCAGATCTTTTCTTGGGAAGTGAGAAGTGAGTGCATGTATGTATGCCTGCAGGTGTGTTAGATTATAAACTCCCTCTCCCATAAAAAAATAATTATAAATGAGGGCATGACTATGGAACATTTGGAAAAACACTATATTTTAAGCAAGAATCATTAAAAGGCTTTGTGTGCAAAATATTGTAACACTAAGACAAACAAAAGAATTGTAAGTGCCAGCTCTGCCTGTAAGGGACTCACACATGAAATGATGGCATAGTTCTGCAATGCCCGCCTTTGCTGTGTGCTCTCTCGAGCACTGCAGCTCAACGTGGTCTGAACATTACCATCATCAGGGCCTGGGGGCCCAGCTGTTCCTGGTCTGCTGAGGACACTCCTGGTTTTAGTATGGAAAGTGCCACGCCCTGGGAAACCACCTCAGTCCCAGAAAAGTTGAGAGAATTGGTCATACTGCTGGGATGCTTTTGAAAATCCTGATGTCCAAACCAAGCCCTGACCAATCATGCCAGGCCGCACAGGTGACTGCAGGCAGAGCAGGAAAGATCAGCTGGCACGGTCCAGGAATCCCCTGTGTGGTCCTGAAGACAGACTTTCTTCATCAGGCAGCTGTAGTCCAGTGGGCCAAGCTCCTCCTCTGGCCTCTTCAAATCGCTGTTTCTGAGTGGCAGCTGGCAGTCCTTCCCTTCAGGAGGGCACAAGGGTTCTCAGGCCCATGCAGCAGCAGTGTTCCCAGCCGTGGCAGCAGAGCATCAGCACCCACATGAGGACAGCCAGGCCCACACTGGAGACCACCCCCAAGGCAGTGGTGGCCTGCTTTCTCTGGCTGCAGCCACAGAGGCAAGGAGTGTTTGGGGAAGAGGCCCCACACACAGGTGATTCCAATACCCAGCCAGGGGTGAGACAACTGCTTGAGGGCAGCGCTTCTCAACTTTAATATGCACAAGAACTGAGACAGGGACCATGGGTGTAGTCAGAGTAGGGTGAGGGCCTCCAGGAAAGCAGCACGGAATATATACAGTCAGAGCAATGTAACAACCGGCAAAGAAGTCCCTACTGAAACTCTGTGCTAAGCATTATGCAAAGTCAAAGTCACACTAATTTTCTAGGGTAAAGATACAGACATCTTCAGTGAGATGAGTTAAGAGGTCAAAAGGCCAGAAGCAACTTGGCCTAGAACATTTGAGTGTTCCGCAAGGGTATCTCAGCATAACCCGTGACTTCACTGTAAACTGCCCTAGCAAATAGACAACGACCCAGCCCACCTTGAGGACAGGGCAGGTGGTACTAGTCCACACCCCTAGGCCTTTTTTTGATATTCTTGAAAAATCCTCAGCTGCCTATAAAACCCCCTAGACAACGCACCACTTCGGACTCTCTTGTCCCCTTCTGGCGCAAGCTGGGAGCTCTGTCCTTTCACTTTATCTCTAAATAAAAGCCTGTATGTTGCTCTTCTACCTTGACTATTTGTGAAGCTCATTCTTTGGCTCCTCAAACAAGAACCCCAGCATCAGAACCACCTGGGGGTCCTAGTAAAATGCAGATTTCAATTCAGTAGGTCTGGGTGGGGCCCCATTTTCCGCATTTCTAACACACTCCTGGGTGAGTCCTTTGCTACTGGTGCACCATGTGAGTGGCAAGGGTATGGAAGGCAAGAGCAGTAATTCTTGTTCCTACTTTGAAAGAAACTACAATATAGTAAGGAAGGTGGGAACTGGGGACAAAATTGACAAAAAAGTAAAATTAAGTGAAAGTAACATTAATGCAATACAGAAGGAGCAGTTTCTAGGTCACACATTCTGACCATTCAAAGCTCAAAACACACAGTGGTCATGCAACACAGAAAAGGACAACTGGAAATGCTTTGTTGGGCTGAGTGCTAACAGTGATTTGCAAGGGGGAGAAGCCATCCCAGGAAAGGGGGCAATGAGGGCATGAAGATTCTGTGATAAAATGAGCTAAAATGTTCGTAAATGTGCAGATCCACAATTCTCTCCAAGTAACCAGTCCCTGAGAAGTCCTTTATCCCCTCCAGTCACACACGCTGACCAAGGGTAGTCTGAAATACTTCCAATATTGCAAACCATTTAGTGAAAAGTTTATATATTAATATATCTTACATAATAAAAACCCAAGTTCTTAATTATAAAAGTAACATATGCTCACTTAAAAAAGTTTAAACAGAAATACAGAAATGTAGAAAGTGAATTTCCCCCATCAACCCTCTGACCACGTACAATGCATACAAACACCCCATTTCCAAGGTTAAACATTTGTAACAGTCTGATGCATTTATCAGTGACAACATATATAACAAGTAAAATAAAATACTATTCAAAATGGATGGAGCAATAAATAATGTATTGGCTCTCATAATTTATTGAATCATTTTCTAAGTGAATGACCATTTAGGTTGTTTCCAATGTTTTGCCATTACAAACAATGCCTCATCCACCATTTCATTTTGAACATCTTAAACAGAAAATACAAAGAGACTCTGGAAGCCCACAGGTAGGGCAAGCTTTGGAATTTAATTCAGTCACTTAACTATGTCACCAAAAACTCAGTTTCCTTCTATTTCCTTGCTCTGACTTCCAAGATATCAGCTTCATCTAAACCCGGCTCACTCCATGATTAAAACATAGCTGCTAACAGACTTACATGCTTCATCAGAAAGGGGAGTAGACAGGGAAAGGAAAGGAGGGACTAGAGAGAGACACTCAACAACCGTGGAGTGAACATCATAGGCTTCATTCTGATTGGAGCAGATCTGACCATGTGCTATTTATGAACCCATCTCTGAGGCCTGGGGAATGCCAAGTGTTGACTAAGTCAGTTCTCCTTTCTGAATCAATCTCTATGACAGAAAGGATGGAATTATTCTAGTTGGCTCAGTGAATTAGGATGTCTGGAGTTCGAATTTGGGTTAATTCCATCCAAACACAGTGATAGCTACCACACAATAAGATATAGTTGGAACAGAACTAGGGAAGGCCACCCTATTATTTACTACTGTCAATATCCTTTGAGACCACTTTTTTTTGGTCTAAATGTATACTCATATATACATGAACACATATACTTAATCTTTAACTAAACTGGGATTACACCATTCTGTCACTCACACTATTCTACAACTTTATAAACCTATAAATCTACCTCAGCTTTTAAAATTCCAAGGTAGTCCATCATATGGGTAAATAATAATTCATCTAACCATTTCCCTAACTGGTAAACACTTGGATTGTTTTAAACATTTCTTTTACAAAAACTCTACATTAATGATTTCACTTTGAACAATATCTTAAACAGATAAAGTGGAATAATTTTTGACACAGATATGTTTAATTTTATGGTACCTAAAGTTCATGAGCACAAGAGGACATAATATTCATTAAAGTCCATCAGGTACATCTCTATCAGTCTCTCTCCAAAGAACAATTTCCCATTCTTTTATCATTTTGGTTTACATAGCTATGAATCTAATGTGTCTGCCAATAGGGCAGTAAATATTTCATCGTTGCTTTAGATTGAAAGGCAGTAAAATACAATTGCAGGAACAGAACTCAGATTGGGAAATGTGAAATGTTATTTGGCCAGGGAGAAACCTGAAACTGATGGAATCAGAGACTTGAAATGAAGTCCAGCAGTCACCCAGCTAGTTCCCTGCCTTCACATAGGAATTTATTCAAACACACCCACTTAGCTAGAAAGTCACCTGGAAGTGATTTGGAGCCTTAATACAAAACCTCTGATATGAAGAACTCTCCATGAAATGACCTTTCAATTGCATTCACCCATAAACAATTCTTTCTCTGCTCCATAACGTTTTTCTAGTGTTTATGATACCTTTTGTCCCTTCTATCAGCTCCCTGACAGAGAGTTGATTCAGTCCTTGAATATGGGGTCCCAGTGTTCTGTTCTTTCATGCCAGAGGCTTTCCAAGGTCTAATCTATAAATCCTCTTGCTGTAGTTCAAGTCTGTGTTCTCTCAACTGTCCTTGCTAGAATATTCCATTTATGTATCTTTTTTTTCCTGTGGATTTCAGAGCCTCTTACTCTCTCTTTCGATCTCTGATATGCCTGTATCTTGCCAATGGGTTTCAGCCCCGGACAAGTTCGCTATGGATTCAATGTGACCAATGAAATTGACAGCAAAACGTTCTTTGGAATGAAAGGGTTTATCACTGGCTTTTTCTCCTAGTGGTAGGTTGTGCACTAGCATCTCTGCCTCCGCCCAGAGCACTGGGCTGAGCTCTCTCTATATAGCACAATAATAGCTTATTGCCTAAAGATATGGAAGCGGTAGCCTAGCAACAGGCCAGTTACATCATCAGGTGGTTTAAGTTCAGTGAGGGTCCTGGCCATAGGAACCCCAACTTCCCCACACTCCACCCCTCCAGGATTCTCATCTTACAATCTACATGCTCTCAATCTTCTGTGATGGTCCCTGTGCGAGAAAGCTGGAGCACCGTAGCCAGATTCCACAATAGTAAAAGAGGATAACAACAACTCAGAGATAATAAAAATTATAATACAGCAAGATTTTGATACAGGTAACAAAAATTATAATAATCCTCAAGCCAGAGGAGGTTCCCAATCCACAAAGACTTTAGGGGCAATAAGACACATGTTTTAATGACACCAACATAGGCAAATCTTGTCCATCAGGTAGGATGCATACAAGAGAGTGGTCCTATGATAGGACTGTAGCAGGAAGGGGGTCCCTTCCAAGTCTAGTATACCATATTTTTACTCCTTTCCCCATGGGGGTTACTGAAGGGTCTACATATAGTGCTACTGGAGGTGCATGCACTGACCATAATGATAAAACAAAACTCCCAGGCAAGATGCTTCTACCTTCTGGCCATTCTGGAGATACTACTGTGACTTTGGGGGGCTACTCTGCTGTTATTCCAGGAATACACAGGAGGCCAGCTTCCAGGCCTTGTCCCCAAGTTGCCAGGAGAGCCAACCATCGTCAGTCCATGTGTTGAAAGGTCCAAGGCCACATCCACTCAATGGAGTCTCCAGGGTTCAGTGCAGTTGGTGCTGGCAACGAGATGTTATTCTGGTGGCCAAACCTCAGCTTCAGTGATTCTTCCTTGGTTTGTACTTGCAGTTGTATAGGGGAGGCAGCCAAATGTGTTAACATGTCTACAGGGCTCAGGGCTCCCTTTTGGGGTCTCTCGTTCAAACACTGTAGCATAGTCCATAAGAGGACTGACCATCCTGGGAGACTATTGGTATCTGACTTTAGTCCAGATTTTAAGAAGCCACTGTGCCTCTCTATCATGCCTGCTGAGGTAGGATTGTATGGCACATGAAACTTCCATTTGATTCCCAGCTGTAGCACCCATTCTTGCAGTGTCTGTCCAGTAAAATGGGTGCCTTGATCACTCTCAATTACCTGTGGTCGGCCATAGGCAGCAAAGAGACACTCCAGGCCTCTTTTGGTTGTCTGCTAGTCTTCACAACAGGTAGGAAAGCAACCATAAGTCCAATAGCTGTGTACACACAAGTCATAGCATACTGATATCCTTCTGACACAGGTAGAGGCCCAATGTAGTCTATCTGCTGCCAGAGTCCAGCTCCAGCGAGTTCAGGAGTCCCTGAAGGATGGACAGCATTGGCAACTGATGGAATAAGTGAGGACACAGACACTAGCAAAAACTGAGCCTGGCCTTTAATGAAAAGTAGCAGCTTGATTATATACTCTATGATTACATAAAGTACAGATATTAATCATATAATTGACACATGGCACAGTTACATGAGTTTAGAGAATGAGATTACATCATTTGGCAGGTCTTAGCAGTTAACTTGTTTCTAAGTAAGCCTGGTTTTTAGTTATTACAGCCAGAAAATCTCACAAAGGTTAGGTAGGTGTCAGACTCTTGGTTCCTTTACAGATGACTATCTAAAGCTCACTATTCTATTATTTCTATGTAGGGCCCTCATTCTTTCATAGCTATACTCCCATTCCTCATCTCCAGCAGGAAAGAAAGAGGATCTCTCTAAAAGGACACAATTGGGGGTGGAGCCAAGATAGCGGCTTGAGTAGAGCAGCGGAAATCTCTTCCCAACACCACATATATCTATGAAAATATAAAAAAGACAACTCTTCCTAGAATAAAGACCAGAGGACACAGGACAACATCCAGACCACATCCACACCTGTGAGAACCCAGCGCCTGGTGAAAGGGGTAAGATACAAACCCCAGCCCAGTGGGTCCTTAGTGCCCCTCCCCCCAGCTCCCGGCACGAGGAGAGAGGTCTGAGCGGGAGGGAGAGGGAGCCCAGGACTGCTGAACATGCAGCCCCGGCCATCCGGAGAAGAGCGCAGACAGTGCATGCGCGAGGCCCTGGATACTAGAGAAACAGGGCAGCAGGACCGGTGAGCGTGTACTGGAGGCTGGCGCCAGAGGACAAAAGAAAAGCGAGTGGCCATATATTTTGTTGTTGTTGTTGTTGTTGTTGTTGTTGTTGTTTCGTTGTGGTGAGTGCTTTTTGGAAGTCTTAAAGGGACAGGGACCACAATACTAGGGAAACAGGGCAGCAAGACCAGCGAGCAGGTATCGGAGACCAGCACCAGAGAATAAAAGAAACACGAGCGGCCACCTTTTTTTCTTTTTCCTTTTTTTTTGTTGTTGTTGCTTTGCTGTGGTGAGTGCTTCTTGGAAGTCTTAAAGGGAAAAGGTACCCCAATACTAGGGAAACAGGGCAGCAAGACCGGCGAGCGGGTATCGGAGGCCAGCACCGGAGAACAAAAGAAAAGCGAACGGCCATTTTTAATTTCTTTTCTTTTCTTTTTTTTTTTTGTTGTTTTTTTTTTGGCAAGCGCTTTTTGGAAGTCTTAAAGGGATAGGGACCCCAATACTAGGGAAACAGGGCAGCAAGCCTGGTGAGCGGGTGCCCAAGGCTGGCGCTGGAGAATAAAGAAAAACGAGTGGCCATTATTTTTGTGTGTGTGTGTGGTCATTGTTTTGTTTTGGCAGGTACTTTTTGGAAGTCTTAAAGGGGCAGGGTGGGACACTTAGTCCAGAGGTAGGGAATCCGGGGATCTCTGGGCACTCTAATCCCCTGGGCTGCAGGGAGCACAGAGGCCCCTCATGGAGATAAATAGCCTCCCAGCCACTCCCCCTCCAACGCAACTCCACCACTTTGGAGCAGCAGCCCAAGCCAGGCCACACCCACAGCAACAGCGGAGATAAACTCCATTGCAGGAAGGCAGGAAGCAGAAGCCCTGTCTGCGGGCAGCTACCCAGCACAAGCCACTAGAGGTCGCTATTCTCCCAGGAGAGGAAGGCCACAAACCAACAAGAAGGGAAGTTCTTCCAGGCGTCACTAGTTCCAGCTCAGCAAACTATTCCTATCACCACGAAAAGACAAAATTAAAGGCAAACCAAGATCACAGAGACACCAGAGAAGGAGACAGACCTAACCAGTCTTCCTGACAAAGAATTCAAAATAAAAATCATAACCATGCTGACAGAGATGCAGAGAAATACGAAAGAGAAATGGGATGAAGTCCAGAGGGAGATCACAGATGCCAGAAAGGAGATTACAGAAATGAAACAAACTCTGGAAGGATTTATAAGCAGAATGGATAAGATCCAAGAGGCCATTGATGGAATTGAAAACAGAGAACAGGAACGCATAGAAGCTGACATAGAGAGAGATAAAAGGATCCCCAGGAACGAAACAATATTAAGAGAACTGTGTGACCAATCCAAAAGGAACAATGTCTATATTACAGGGGTACCAGAAGAAGAAGAGAGAGGAAAAGGGATGGAAAGTATCTTGGAAGAAATAATTGCTGAAAACTTCCCCAAACTGGGGGAGGAAATATTGAACAGACCACAGGAATACACAGAACCCCTAACAGAAATTATCCAAGGAGGACAACACCAAGACACATAATAATTAAAATGGCAAAGATCAAGGACAAGGAAAGAGTTTTAAAGGCAGCTAGAGAGAAAAAGGTCACCTATAAAGGAAAACCCATCAGGCTAACATCAGACTTCTCGACAGAAACCCTACAGGCCAGAAGAGAATGGCATGATATATTTAATGCAATGAAACAGAAGGGCCTTGAACCAAGGATTCTGCATCCAGCACGACTATCATTTAAATATGATGGCGCGATTAAACAATTCCTAGACAAGCAAAAGCTGAGGGAATTTGCTTCCCACAAACCACCTCTACAGCACATCTTACAGGGACTGCTCTAGATGGAAGCACTCCTAGAAAGAGCACAGAACAAAACACCCAACATATGAAGAATAGAGGAGGAGGAATAAGAAGGGAGAGAAGAAAAGAATCTCCAGACAGTGTATATAACAGCTCAATAAGTGAGCTAAGTTAGGCAGTAAGATACTAAAGAGGCTAACCTTGAACATTTGGTAACCACAAACCTAAAGCCTGCAATGACAATAAGTACATATCTTTCAATAGTCACCCTAAATGTAAATGGACTGAATGCACCAATCAAAAGACACAGAGTAATAGAATGGATAAAAAAAGCAAGACCCATCTATATGCTGCTTACAAGAAACTCACCTCAAACCCAAAGACATGCACAGACTAAAAGTCAAGGGATGGAAAAACATATTTCAGGCAAACAACAGCGAGAATAAAGCAGGGGTTGCAGTACTGATATAAGACAAAATAGACTTCAAAACAAAGAAAGGAACAAGAGATAAAGAAGGACACTACATAATGATAAAGAGCTCAGATCCAACAAGAGGATATAACCATTCTAAATATATATGCACCCAACACAGGAGCACCAGCATATGTGAAACAAATACTAACAGAACTAAAGGGGGAAATAGACTGCAATGCATTCATTTTAGGAGACTTCAACACACCACTCACCCAAAAGGATAGATCCACCAGGCAGAAAATAAGTAAGGACATGGAAGCACTGAACAACCCATTAGAGCAGATGGACCTCATAGACATCTGCAGAACTCTACATCCAAAAGCAACAGGATATACATTCTTCTCAAGTGCACATGGAACATTCTCCAGAATAGACCACATACTAGCCCACAAAAAGAGCCTCAGCAAAATACAAAATACTGAAATTCTACCAACCAATTTTTCAGACCACAAAGGTATAAAAGTAGAAATAAATTCTACAAAGAAAACAAAAAGGCTCATAAACACATGGAGGCTTAACAACATGCTCCTAAATAATCAATGTATCAACGAACAAATTAAAATAGAGATCAAGGAATATATAGAAACAAATGACAACAACAACACAAAGCCCCAACTTCTGTGGGACGCAGCAAAAGCAGTCCTAACAGGAAAGTATATAGCGATCCAGGCACACTTGAAGATGGAAGAACAATCCCAAATGAATAGTCTAATATCACAATTATTGAAATTGGAAAAAGAAGAACAAATGAGGCCTAAAGTCAGCAGAAGGAGGGATATAATAAAGATCAGAGAAGAAATAAACAAAATTGAGAAGAATAAAACAATAGCAAAAATCAATGAAACCAAGAGCTGGTTCTTTGAGAAAATAAACAAAATAGATAAGCCTCTAGCCAAACTTATTAAGAGAAAAAGAGAATCAGCACAAATCAACAGAATTAGAAATGCGAATGGAAAAATGACGACAGACTCCACAGAAATACAAAGAATTATTAAAGACTACTACGAAAACCTATATGCCAACAAGCTGGAAAACCTAGAAGAAATGGACAACTTCCTAGAAGAATACAACCTTCCAAGACTGACCAAGGAAGAAACACAAAAGTTAAACAAACCAAAAACGAGCAAAGAAATTGAAATGGTAATCAAAAAACTACCCAAGAACAAAGCACCCGGGCCGGATGGATGTACCTCGGAATTTTATCAGACACACAGAGAATACATAATACCCATTCTCCTTAAAGTGTTCCAAAAAATAGAAGAGGAGGGAATACTCCCAAACTCATTCTATGAAGCCAACATCACCCCAATACCAAAACCAGGCAAAGACCCCACCAGAAAAGAAAATTACAGACCAATATCCCTGATGAATGTAGATGCAAAAATGCTTAATATTAGCAAACCGAATTCAAAAGTATATCAAAAGGATCATACACCATGACCAAGTGGGATTCATCCCAGGGATGCAAGGATGGTACAACACTCGAAAATCCATCAACATCATCCACCACATCAACAAAAAGAAAGACAAAAAACACATGATCATCTCCATAGATGCTGAAAAAGCATTTGACAAAATTCAACATACATTCATGATAAAAACTCTCAGCAAAATGCGAGTAGAGGCCAAGTACCTCAACATAATAAAGGCCATATGTGATAAACCCACAGCCAACATTATACTGAACAGCAAGAAGCTGAAAGCTTTTCCTCTGAGATTGGGAACAAGACAGGGATGCCCATTCTCCCCACTGTTATTTAACATAGTACTAGAGGTCCTAGCCACGGCAATCAGACAAAACAAAGAAATACAAGGAATCCAGATTGGTAAAGAAGAAGTTAAACTGTCACTATTTGCAGATGATATGATACTGTACATAAAAAACCCTGAAGACTCCACTCCAAAACTACTAGAACTGATATCGGAATACAGCAAAGTTGTAGGATACAAAATTAACACACAGAAGTCTGTAGCTTTCCTACACACTAACAATGAACCAATAGAAAGAGAAATCAGGAAAACAATTCCATTCACAAATGCATCAAAAAGAAAAAAATACCTAGGAATAAATCTAACCAAAGAAGTGAATGACCTATACTCTGAAAACTACAAGTCACTCTTAAGAGAAATTAAACGGGACACTAACAAATGGAAACTCATCCCATGCTCCTGGCTAGGAAGAATCAATATCGTCAAAATGGCCATCCTGTCCAAAGCAATATACAGATTTGATGCAATCCCTATCAAATTACCAGCAACATTCTTCAATGAACTGGAACAAATAATTCAAAAATTCATGTGGAAACACCAAAGTCCCCGAATAGCCAAAGCAATCCTGAAAAAGAAGAATAAAGTAGGGGGGATCTCACTCCCCAACTTCAGGCTCTACTACAAAGCCATAGTAATCAAGACAATTTGGTACTGGCACAAGAACAGAGCCACAGACCAGTGGAACAGATTAGAGACTCCAGACATTAACCCAAACATATATGGTCAATTAATATTTGATAAAGGAGCCATGGACATACAATGGCAAAATGACAGTCTCTTCAACAGATGGTGCTGGCAGGTGCTGGCAAAACTGGACAGCTACATGTAGGAGAATGAAACTGGGCCATTGTCTAACCCCATATACAAAAGTAAATTCAAAATGGATCAAAGACCTGAATGTAAGTCATGAAACCTTTAAACTCGTGGAAAAGAACAAATGCAAAAACCTCTTAGACATAAACATGAGTGACCTCTTCTTGAACATATCTCCCCGGGCAAGGAAAACAAGAGCAAAAATGAACAAGTGGGACTATATTAAGCTGAAAAGCTTCTGTACAGCAAAAGACACCATCAATAGAACAAAAAGGAACCCTACAGTATGGGAGAATATATTTGTAAGTGACAGATCCGATAAAGGCTTGACGTCCAAAATATATAAAGAGCTCACATGCCTCAACAAACAAAAATCAAATAATCCAATTAAAAAATGGGCAGAGGAACTGAACAGACAGTTCTCCAAAGAAGAAATTCACATGGCCAACAAACACATGAAAAGATGCCCCACATCGCTAGTCATCAGAGAAATGTAAATTAAAACTACAATGAGGTATCATCTCACACCAGTAAGGATTGCTGCCATCCAAAAGACAAACAACAACAAATGCTAGTGAGGTTGTGGAGAAAGGGGAACCCTCCTACACTGCTGGTGGGAATGTAAATTAGTTCAACCATTGTGGAAAGCAGTATGGAGGTTCATCAAAATGCTCAAAACAGACATACCATTTGACCCAGGAATTCCACTCCTAGGAATTTACCCTAAGAACGCAGCAATCAAGTTTGAGAAAGACAGATGGACCCCTATGTTTATCACAGCACTATTTACAATAGCCAAGAATTGGAAGCAACCTAAATGTCCATCGGTAGATGAATGGATAAAGAAGATGTGGTACATATACACAATGGAATACTACTCCGCCATAAGAAGAGGGCAGATCCTACCATTTGCAGCAACATGGATGGACCTGTAGGGTATTATGCTCAGTGAAATAAGCAAGCAGAGAAGGAGAAATACCAAATGATTTCACTCATCTGAGGAGTATAAGAACAAAGGAAAAACTGAAGGAACAAAACAGCAGCCAAATCACAGAACCCAAGAATGGACTAACAGGTACCAAAGGAAAAGGGACTGGGGAGGATGAGAGGATAGGGAGGGATAAGGGGGGGGTAGAAGAAGAGGGGTATTAAGATTAGCATGCATGAGGGGGTGGGAGAAAGGGGAGGGCTGTACAACACAGAGAAGACAAGTAGTGATTCTACAACATTTTGCTATGCTGATGGACAGTGACTGTAAAGGGGTTTATAGGGGGGAACTGGTTTAGGGGAGAGCCTAATAAACATAATATTATTCATCTAAGTGTAGATTAAAGATAACAGAAAAAAAAGAAAGAAAGAGAAGGGGTATTACTCCCTGATAGGATAAAACTAACTGTAAATCAATGATTAATGCATGCTTTAAATATCCTTAATTTTGATCACTTAAAGGGTATCAGATGATCAGCTATGGATGTACACTTTTCTGATAATATTCCTTTCTCTTAAAAAAAAAAAAAGCAGTTCCTGTGTGGTGACCTCCAATGAGTTCTGCACAATGGTATAAAGGGCATATCAAAGTGTGGGCAAAGGGTCTGTTTGTGTTTATACAGAGGATCAAAGCCTAATTTGGCTACCCAGAAAATGAACTAAGATACGATATGAAGAAGAACTTCCAACATCAGCACTCTCTGGAAGAGTCATACCAGAAGATGATCATCAAAAAACCTCAACAAAGATCCCGGCAATGCTGCAGTTGTAGCTGCATTCATCCCACTGGTTCCTGGACTTGCCATTGGGATGAAGAACGAAATATCTAAGCTGGCCTGTGCATACAGTAAAACAACAAATTTGACTGGATCTATACTGTTGGAACTTGACCAAGAATTAGGAGAAGTGCAAGTTGTAGTGCTCCAAAATCTTACAACTACAGACTATCTACTGTTAAAAGAACATATGGGATGTGAACAGTTCCCAGGAACGGGTTGTTTTAATTTGTCTGATTTCTCTCAGACTGTTTAAGTACAGTTGGACAATATCCATTATATCATAGACAAATTTTCACAAATGCCTAGGGTGCCTAACTGGTTTTCTTGGCTTCACTGGAGATGGCTGGTAATTATAGATCTGCTTTGGTTATGTAACTGAATTCCTATTATGTTAATGTGTGTGTGCAATTTAATTAGTAGTTTAAAACCTATACATGCTTAAGTTACTCTACAAGAAGATATGTCAAAGAAATAATCAATCTTCCCATGTTTTCTTCCGTCTGCTACCTCTATAGCTTTTCTTCTTCTTCCTAATTATAACCCTTAAATAGAATTCGTACCTAATATCGAATTCACCGAGTATCATAATTCCTCCAAGTGGTAAAGATACCTCAAGACAAATGCTGGGCATAGAAGCCACAGGGCATAAATCTGCAAAGAAGTAAAAAGCTAACCTTTTCAAACAATATGGCTTCTCTCTCACTTACCAACTTTACATTTCCCTGTATGGCCCCGGAAGATGACTGGTTAGCCAGAGACAGGTAAGATTCCTCAAGGGAGGAACAACCTAAGACAGGCACAGTCGCTGGGGGGCCATCAGGTGAGAAATTGGTGATCAACAGAGGTGAGGCTTAGAACCTGTTTTGAGAGAAATCTTCTGCATCTGTGGATGTTTTATTGCCCTTGTCTAGCTTGGATTAATACATAGTCTACAGGCACACACCTGATTATCTACATTTGCTCTCTTACAACACTAAACTATGTTTTCTACCTTTATCTTGCATCTACCTACCACTTCAGCATTTTATTTAAAAAAATGATAATAATAATAAAGGGAGAAATGTGGGATTCACATATAAATCAAGTATAAAAATCAAATGAATATTCATATTTGACCTGATTGTTTATAGTTCATAATGAGTGATCAAAACCGAAAGTTTTTGTGATGACTGCCCTTGTACTGTTCACCATGTAAGAACTTATTCACTATGTAAGAATTTGTTCACCATGTAAGAACTTGTTTGTTATGCTTCAGAAGATTGGAGACTGATGAGAATTAGGCTGGGGGTGGATTAATGATTGTGCATTGTGCATTGACTCCCCTATACAGAATTTTATTGTTGTTAACAACCATTTGATCAATAAATATGAGAGATGCCCTCTCAAAAAAAAATATCATCTGTTCCCCTTTGGGTGGGCTGGGAGTGGCACGGGAAGGATTAACTGGGGGCATACTGTTGTCTGCCATGCTGGGAGACTACAGGGAGTCTGACATGAAATGAAGGTCCGAGTACACTATGTAAGGTAATCAGAACAGAAGCACTAGAAGAATCAGGAGTGAATTTCACAGTGACAAAGAGAAGCTGGAAATGACCCAGGTTTTCTTCTCAGTGTGACTTAGTTGGTTCTGTCTCATGTCAGTTTTAACAATAAGGAGGAACCTGAATTTGTTGTAATTACCTGATGACCTGAAACAGAAATATTAACTCCTTGGAGGGTAAAGCATTTTCCTTGTAAAGCCATCCTATTATACAGGGACTTGCTTCAACATGTACATATATTATTATTTAAAAGTTCAAAGAGGATTTGCAACATTTAGTTTTTGTCAGAGATGGATGAAACTTGAACATACCAGTTACTCCAGGAATTATAGGTACTTACAATCAGCAGTTTCACCAGGAAGTCCACCAGATTTACATCCTAATTATCGGTCTCAACTGACCTGGCAATGATGGGGCTTCATCATCTCCCTCCGCTGTAGGATTTCTGGGTACTCGTTTGTTTTCATTTCAAATATTTCCCAACACTTCTACAAGCAGGTAGAATGGAAGTAATGTAATGAATCCTTGGGTACCTATTGTCTGGCCTTAATAGTGAATAATATTTTAATATATTTTTACATCTATTTTGTTTTGGCTGAAGAATTTTGAAATATATGTCAGACAAATGACATTTTACTTCCAAATATGTATGTATGCCTTCCTTTTTAAAAAAATGGCATTTCTTACATAAGGACAATGTCATCATTCCTAACAAGATTCACAGTAATGTCTTAATTTCATCAAGTGCCCTATTCATATTGAATAATTCCCCATTTGCCACAAACATCATTTACAATTTTAAACCAGGGTCCAATAAATCATCACACATTGAAGAAAAAAAAAAAAGGACACGATGACTTCTCGGCAGGCAGGGACAAATTTTACGGATTGTGCCTTGGACCCATTTTCAATAAGACTTATAATGGAGAGTTTTCTGATCTGGAGTTAGGTAATGCCCTGTTCTCATTTGTTTTATAGTTTATCAGGCTGTTCTCTGACTGGCTAACCACAGAACAGCATTTGTTCTCTGTATGCACCTGTTGCCACTAATCATTGAATATGTTATTTGGAGGCCACATAGGGGCAGGGGAAGGAACTTCGACCCAGGTAAATTTCCCATATCTTTTTCCCATAAACTTGGGTTCAATTCTCACGAGGTCTCACTTTTCCATCATTGGGGGTAGTCACAAGGGCAGTAGTGGTTTTTTCCAATTTCCTTTAGGGCCAGTACCTAAAATTTTCAGGGAGAATTGGATATGGCCTCTTCCCTGAAGGGTCAGCTTGAATTGAAACCATAATAAGCAAATTTATTAGGAGGGGCATTTTGAGCAGGAGGGATATCAGGGTTGCTCCTCTGGGAAGGCCGCTGTGCCATCCCTGCCATCCAACTGCCCGGACTGTGTCATCAGGCTCGCGGTTCAGACCGGCTCCCAACAATCTGCCACCTGACAAGGGGTATAGGTCCCTTAACTATTGTCCCATGTTGCTGTGGAATTCAGATAAGTCCCTTTTGGAGCACACAACACACTCCAGCCAGGCTCTACTAACTTTTTTGAAGGTCAAAGGCAAGCCCCACTGATAGGCTACAGCCCACATTGTCTTTTGCCCTGCATGCAACAAATGCTGATGTGACCATTGGGCTACATCAGAGGCAGGCTTTCCTTCTAACCAATGTATCTGGGCCAATTTATCTGCTTCATCATTTCCTGGGGATGCCAGTGGCAAATGACCTGTCACATGGTATACAGTAATTATTTTAGTCTGACCACAGGCCCATAAGTCTTGCCACAACTCTTGCACCCAAAGGGGTCAGTGACCAACCAGCCAGTTGGCATGGTACCAGGTTGGTAGCAACAGGGTCAAGCCCCAATAGACAGCCCAGCTGTCAGTGCAGACAACTATAGCGGAGGGCTCCTGGCTGATCACAAGCCACACAGCCCACAACTCTACCCATCGGCTGCTCTTCCCCTCACCATCTTCCATCCATATTGTCTCAGTCTTAGGATGGAAAGCTATGGCCCTCCATTTTGGGGGCTGCCCACAGCTGGAGCCATCTGTGGACCATGCGTCTTTGGGTATAAGGTCTCTTCCCTCCTGATAGGGACTCTCTGTTACTAATGGTTCAAAAGTAGATTCTTCCTGCTTTTCACTAGTATATGTCACCAGCCCCAATAAGTGTTGGAGTTCTTCACTCAAGGGGCTTCTAGAGAGGGCACTATGCTGCTGTAGGTAAGCACCCCGCTTGGTTAGTGTGGGCATTTGTGCCATACCACTCCTTGGCTTTGGGTCCAGTTTCGTACCCATCTCAAGATGGGATAGGTGATTATTACCTTTATCAGGGCTATTATAGTGATAGGTTCTATAGCCAGCAAGGTGTGATACACGGCAGCCAGTTGTTTTTCTAACAAAGTGTATCCTATCTCTGCCCCTTTCCAGAGTTGTGACCAGAATCCAATGGATTGGCGAGCTCGTTCAAGCCGCTGCCAGAGACCCCAGCCATAACCGTCTTCAGTCACATGAACATCCAGCTCACAGGGACTTTATGGGTCTATCACACTCAAGGCCTGCACGGCCTTGACTGCCCATTTTGCTGTAGTAAAGGCAGGTGCACATGTCTCATCCCAGTCCCACCTGATGCCCTTTGTACCAACTGGTATAAGGGCTTCAGAATTTGTGCCATGTGCAGGATAAATACTCTCCAGTAGCCTAGAAGACCCAGAAACTCCTCTATAGCAATGCTACAGTTGTAGGGGTAGGAAAGGCCTGGACTTTATAACTGCTTCTGGTATAACTTTGGTCTTACCCAACCAGATGACCCCCAAGAATTTGACAGATAAACTGGGTCCCTGAACCTTGGTACTGTTCACAGCCCATCCTTTCTCCTATAAATGTTGCAGCAGTCTAGGTGCTGCACCTTCTAGATCTAAAAGAGAATTGGACATGAGTATCACATCATCAATACAATGGTACAGCCTCACTGTTGGTGGTTTCTCCTATGTAGCTAAGTCCTGGGCTACCAGTTCATGACAGATGGTGGGGCTGTGGAGGTATCCCTGTGGAAAGATGGTGAAAGTCCATTGCTGTCCTCACATGAAGGCAAATTATTCCTGACTTTCCTGGTCAATGTCAATGGAAAAGAAGGCACTAGCAAGATATACCACATAATGGTATGTTCCTAGTTCATGGCTGAGGGTATCCATCAAGCCTGCAATAGAGGGGACAGCAGCATGCATAGGGGGTATGACTTCATTTAGTTCTCTGAAATCCATAGTCATAGGCCAGGAGCCATCTGGCTTTTTTATTGGCCACACTGGAGAATTGAAAGGACTATGGGTGGGCTTTATAACACCCACCTTTTCCAGCTCCTGGCAAGCTTCTCCAATCTCTTTATGCCCTCCAGGCAGTTTGTATTGTTTGGTATTAGTCATCCACTGAGGCACAGGAAAAGCTATGGGTGGGTGCCTAGCATGTGCCCTCAGAACTGCCTTCACCACACATACTCTCAGTCTGAACTCACCTGCAGTGGTCTGCAGCCATAGACTCTGCAGGACATCAATCCCCAAAATATACTCAGAGATAGGAGATATATACACAGTATACTCTTTTGGGGGTAGATGCCCTATTTCCAAAGGGATTTGGGCTTTTTTCACTCTGATAGCCTTACCTCCATAACCATCTATGATAGTGGGGGTCCTCAGAAACCACTCAGGGTTACCATGAGTCAGTGAACATTCAGCCCCTGTATCCACCAGAGCCAGGACAAGTTCTAGGTTCACTGGGGACCAACAGATAGCTATTTCAACATGTGGCCTCCGGTCCCCCCCTGGTCCCACAGGGCAGATACCTTGACCTTCCCCTCAGTTAAACCATGCTCCCCAATCACCTTCCTGTGTGGGCTCAAGTGAGGTTAGCTCTCTCTCCAGCAGGAAGTCTTGCAAACACACAGGCTGGATTCATGGCTCTGTCTCTCACCTCTGCCTCTTTGGACTTAATGGCTGGAACTGCTGCTCTGGTTTCAGCTGTTGCCATAGTTCTAGTAAGATCCTATTTGACTTCCCACCTAATTTCATTCCATCTGCTCCTGCCCATATTAAATCAACCCACATCTGGGTCCTCATAACCTTCATAGGGCCCTGTAAATCCTTCTTGTGAGTAACAGGTCTTATTTCTTTCTGGATTCTCATTGCTTCTGCCTCTCCTAAGTCTGCTACTGTACATGTCACCTCACTTATGGGAAGCCCTGAGGGGAAAGAATGGCCACTAAGAGACCCAAAGAGGGACATAGGAGCTGTTTGAAGTACAGTATTTCTCATCCCAGTAGTGAATATCTCTTCATCTGGGTTATAATTCTCTGGACTATAAATGGCATTTCTTATGTCTAACTCTTGTAACACCTGTCTGCCCTCTAACAGGAGAGGATGGTAGATCACCTGGATTGGGCCACACAGCATGAAGTGCAGCCATAAGCCATTCAAGGAAGGAGTTACTCCCTGGGGTCTGATGTGCATTTTGTAATCGCTGCTTCAGGGTGGGCTGCACTGTCAGGGAGGATAACAATTCCACCTACCCCGAAGTCCCACAGATGCAGGAGCCAAGCTGATATTGACTCCAAGGGCTTCTGCCTAAACTGGGAGCCCAAATCCACCAGCTCAGCCTGAGTATAGGGGTGGACCATAGAGTGCTCCACGACCTGGGGAGGTGGCTTCTCCTCTCCTTGGGGAACTTTCAGCTGCTGGGTTTTTATTTTCTTTACAACCACTGGGCATGCTTTCAATACAGGATGGGCCAGTGCTTCCAGCACCATCCCTTCATCCTTCCCCAGCTCCTCCATTTCTGGGGCTGATGGTGCCTTTCTCTCCCCTCCCCCAAGTGCCTCCTCTGCTACAACCTTTACCTTTTCTACTGTGCCTCGCAGCAATGCTAGCTCAGTCTTCAGAAACTCTCTTACCTTCATCTCAATGCTTCGCAGCTGATGTTCTCATGCCACCTCCACCTGTGCCGCCTCAGGAGTTCGTCTTTTTCCTTGATAGCCTCTTCCTCCTTCAGAGTACCTGGCAGTGCTGCTGTCTCATTCTGCAAGGAATTTTTTACCTCTTCAATGGCACCTTGCTGCCAGTATTCTTGTCCTCTCACATCAATGCCATTCCTTCTTCAGGGAATCCACAGAAGTTTGCAGCTCGCATTCTCATGCCGCCATTTCTTGAATCTCTTCTGTAGACCTTTTTAATACTGTGAGAAGCAGCCAACCCACAGTTCCCCCTGCCTCACGGGCACTCTGTTTCTCAAAAGACCTACTTACTATAGCAAAGGCCACCCCTAAAGCCTCAGGTGTCACCTCCACTTGCCTCCAGTCCTAGGGTGGGGCCCAGTCCTCTAAGAGGCAAGCCACCTCAGACCATATACCCATTGGGGTATGAGCCACTGTCCTCCCATTCACAGGGGGCAGCTCACTGAAGCACCCCTCCCATAAGGGCAGCCTGTCTTTTTCCTTGGTCAACAATGAGTCCTGCTGATTATGCCAATTGTCTTGCCAATGGGTTTCAGCCCCAGGCAAGTTTGCTATGGGTTCAATGTGCCCAAAGAAATTGACAGCAAAATGTTCTTTGGGGTGAAAGGGTTTATTACCCAGCTTGTTCTACTGGCGGCAGGTCGAGCACTAGCATCTCTGCCTACACCCAGAGCACTGGGCCGAGCTCTCTATGTAGCGCAATAATAGCTTATTGCCTAAAGGTGTGGAAGTGGTAGCCTAGCAACAGGCCAGTTACATCATCAAGTGGTTTAAGTTTAGTGAGGATCCTGGTCATAGGGACCCCAACTTCCCCACACCTGTAATGGGCTGAATTGTTTCCTCCACCTTCAAATTGATATATTGAAGTCCTAAACCTCAGCACCTCAGAATTTGACTGTATATGGAGATGGTAAAAGTTATGACTTTAAAGGAGGTAATTAGGATTAAATGAGCTCACTAGGATGGGAGACAGAGCAAGTGACAAGTTTAATGTGCTTTGCAAGATGGAGCTAACTCTCCCATCATATCATCTCAAGGCCACTTCTCAATACATCCAACATGACTGGTGTCCTTATAAGAACAGATTAAGATACAGACACAGAGAGGGTAAGCCATGTAAAGAGACAGGAAAGAGACCATCCACAAGCCAAGGGGAGACACCTCAGGAGAACCCAACACTGCTGGGTTCTTGACTTCCAGGCTCCAGACCTGTAAGAAAATTAATTGCTATTGTTTAAGCCCCCGAGTTGATGGTACTTTGTTATGGCAGCCCCAGCCCACTAAGACAGTGCCCAAACTCCAGTGTGAGATAGAGACTTCACACGGGCCAGTTGGAGACCCCTGGATCTTCCATCCCTGTCTAGATGGTAAGCATAGCAGTTATCACCTCTTCTCTCAGCCTCTCTGGTCCCAACATAGTGTGCATGTACACAGAGGGGCTTGGTGAGCATTTGTTGAATGAATGAATGAATGAATGAATGAATGAATGAATGAATGAATGAGTGAGTGAATACCTTGCTATCTCCCAGCTGTTTCTATTATCCCATTACCATCCACAAATGGGCTTGGCTCCCTCAGTTCTGATGTTCCTCCTTACCACTGTGCTCTATGCTTACTTAAATCCCAGAGTAACAATTTGCACTGGTGCTTGTCCAGCCCAGACTAGGACTAAGAACTGGCAGTAGAATCGTAACTACTCTGGGTCAAGCACTTTCCATTCTTTAATACTTGCAACAGCAGTACAATGTAATTATTATTTCTGTTTCACAGGTGGGAAAACTGAGGCTCAGAGAAGCTAAAAGTGACTCTCCCAAAGTTGTAGTGCTTGGCGTGGCTGAGCCAGAACTAGAACCACAGATTCTGGCTCCACAAGTCCCAGCCCTTCCTGTGGGGCCACATGCACACCCATTGAAAGGATATCCAGCTGGATGGATGGGAGGATGAGTGGCTGCCTAGGACTTGAGTTGCCAAAGTGACTCCATACCCACGAATGGGCACTGAGGCAGTTCCCCAGTTCTACAACCATCAGCGCATCTGCCATTGGTTATGTCCCCAGGTGACCTGTCCATAATGCTACCCTCCATCAAGTGTGTTCAGAATGTGTGGTTTATACAGGCCAGGGGTTTTGCCTGTTTTGTTCGCTGAGGATTCCAAGTACCTAGAACAAATCCTGGTATAAGGTAGGTGTTTGATAATATTTGTTGGTCTAATGATAGATGAAAGAAAGATTGAGTTAACAATCACCCCATTAACTCAATGTCACCTCTTTCAGTGCTGTGTGGGCTTTTAGAATCCATTTCCATAAAGAACCCACACATAAGGGGTGTAAATTTGTTTTTCTCCCTCCTCTGTGATGTATTATTCCCCTTTTTCTCAGGTGAAGACTGAAAATTATAAACACTCATTGGGTAGAAATGTACCTTAAGATCTTCTGATGAAAAGCCCCTTAATAGGTGACAAAATGTCCTGATGTCACTTTAATTCCAAAATAGTAACCCTGGGTGGCACTACCTCATGAGACAGTGAGGCTTTGTAGCTGTTTATAAACTTGAAAATTGTTTCTAATTCATCACTATGAGCTGTTGCTCATCACTTTGACTCTTTCAACTCCTTTCCAAGTCTGACCTTGAGCTCTCATCTCATGAGGCCAACACCACTGAAATAGCTTATATCGTCCTATACCCATGCGGAATATAAGCAAGAAAGACCTCTTCTATGACTGATTCAACTAACAAAAATTAAGAGACAAATGACAGGGTTCCAGCTCACCTTGACCATGGCAGTGTGTCATCATACCTCATTGGACTTGGATATCTTAATGTCTAAAACAGACAGATACGTATTTCATCTAACCCAAAAGAAAGCCAGGATAATAACCATAGAATGCAAATATGAGAGAGTTAGATGGGGCCTCGGAGGTCACGTAAGTTTGGCTGAGGCTTCACTTTGCAGATGAGGAACTTGATGCATAGTAGGATGCATTCGTTTCCTATTGCTGCTATAACAAACCATCACAAACTTTATGTCTTAAAAAAATAAAAATTAATTATCATATAGTTCTGGGAGTCAGAAGACTGACTTGAGTCTTAAGGAGCTAACAGTGAGTGTCAGCAAGGCTGGTTCCTTCTGGAGTCTCCAGGGAAGAAGCTATTCCTTGCCTCTTCCAGCTTCAACAGCTGCCAGCCCTCTTTGGCTTCTTTCCACAGTACTCTAGTCTCTGCATCTACGGTGTAGCTCCAGGCTGGAGTTGGTTCTCAGCACTGAGAAAGTTCACTGTGGATTCCGTGAGACCGAAAATTGACAACAGAACGTTTGGGGGAGGGAAAAGGTCTTCTACCAAGCTTTATTTTTCTGATGGCAGGTCAGGCGCTAGAATTATGTCCACCTCCAGCAAGTCTGCAATTCCCCTCAGCCTCCATCTCTGCCAGCCAGGGGGAGCATTGGGCAGAGCTCTTTATATAGCAACACAGTTACGGCTCATTGCCAACAGGTGTGTAAGTATGTGCCTGCAAGCACTGCACATGCACAATGGGCAAGTACATTAGGGTCAGGTGAGGATCCTGGCTGATAACTTCTATTTTCCCTGCACATGGTCACATCACTTTTTCTCTCTGACTTGGATCCTCCTGCCTCCCTTAACTTATAAGGACCTTTGTGATTACTTTGAGTCCACCTGTATACTCCAGGATAGTCTCCCTATATGAAGCTCCTTAATTTAATCACATCAGCAAACTCCCTTTGGCCATATATGGTACCATTCACAGGTTCTGGGGAGTAGGATATGGACACCTTGGGGCCATTATCCAGCTTACCACATGGGGTAAAGAGATTTGTTAAGCTGACACCATGAGGAATGACCCAGGTCTGGGATCAAGGTCTCTCAGCTGCTCCTCTTTATATACCACCTGGGTGTCAGCTGTTCAGGATTAAATAAATTGAATCCACACCCCAACCCCCATGCCAGGTTCCATGAGAAGTTTAATATGCTTTGCAAGATGGGGCTAACTCCCCCATCATACCATTTCAAGGCCACTTCTCCTTACACCCTAGGAGCCCCTGCTACCACTGATCCAGGCATAGGACTCAGCCCCTTTCCTTGATTTGCCTCTGCCTTGCTGGAGGGGGACTTCCCCTGGGCAAGTTCACTCTGAACTTTGAAGACCAAATAACAACAACAGAAGGTTAGGGGTTAAAGGGTTTATACCAAGCTTTATTCTCAAGGTGGCAGGTTGAATGCTGGAATCATATCTGCCTCTGGAGCTTTCACAATCTGTCTCCATCTCTGCCTCCAAGCAGAGCACTGGGCAGAGCTCTTTATATAGTAACACAAACAATAATAGCTCATTGCCAACAGGTGTGTAAGTATTAGCCTAGCAGTAGGCCAATTACATCATGAAGTAGATTGGGGTCAGGTGAGGATCCTAGTGATCGGTACTTCCATTTTCCCTACACTCTACCCCTCCAGGATTCTCACCTCACAACCTACATACCCTCAGTCCTCCACGATGGACCCTGTGTGAGAAAGCTGGAGCACTGTAACCAGGTTCCATAACATACAGATAACAATAAAAATTATAATGATCCTCAAGCCTGAGGAGATCAATTGCCACCAAGTAGTCATTCCAGCTGTATTCAAACCACTCCCAGTTTGTGATTCACACTTTCTCTGAGAGGCCAGTAGCAGAAGTGATAGGGAGCTCCATGAACCCCAGCAAGTAGCAGTTTTTACTAGATTGTGTGCCCAATCCACAAAGACGTTAGAGGAGATTAACCTTAAGGGTGATAAGATAGATACATGTTTTAATGACACACTAACAGAGGCAAATCTTTCCATCAGATAGGATGCATGCAAGAGAGTAGTCCAGTGATAGGACTGTGGCAGGAAGGGGATCCCATCTAGGTCTAGAATATCATACCTTTACCCCCTCCCTGTGGGGGGTTACTGAGGACTCTATGTATAGTGCTACTGGAGGTGCATGCACTGGCCATAATGATAAAACAAAACTCCCCAGTAAGATGCTCCTACATTCCAGCTGTTTAGGGTACACTACCATGATCTTTGGGGGGCCACTCTGCTGTTACTCCAGGAATACATAGGAAGCCAGCCTCCAGGCCTTGTCCCCAAGGTGCCAGAAGGGTCATCTATCACAGGTACATGTGTCAAAATGTCCAAGAACACATCCACTGAACAGACTCTCCAGGGTTTACTGCAGTCAGTGCTGGTAGCAAGATATTATTCTGGTGGCCAGCTTTAACGATTTCTCCTTGGTTTGTACTTGCAGTTGTATAGGGGAAGCAGCAATGTGAGTTAGCATGTCTGTGGGGCTCAATGCCCCATTCCAGGGCTTCTCATTCAAATGCTGAAGCACTGTCCATAAGTGGATAACCATCCCCATAGACTACTGGTGTCTGACTTCAGGCCAAATTTTAACAAACCATTTACCTCTCTGTCATGTCTGCCACAGTAAGATTATAAAGTACATGAAACTTCGACTTTATCCCTAATTGTTGCACCCATTCGTGTAATAAATGTCCAGTAAAATAGGTGCCTTAATCACTCTCAATTATCTGCAGTTGCCCATATGCTGCAAAGAGATACTCCAGGCCTCTCTCGGTCATTTGCTGCACTGCACAACACACAGGAAAAGCAAACAGAAGTCCAGTAGCTGTGTCCACACTAATCATGGCATATTGATACCCCTCTTACACTGGCAGAGGTCCAATATAGTCTATCTGCCACCTGACAAGGGGCATTGGCCCCTTAGCTATCATCCCATGTTGCTGTGGGACTCTGTGTAAGTCCGTTTTAGAGCATACAGTGCACTCCTGCTGGGCTCTGCTGACTTCTTCAAAGGTCAAAGGCAGGCTCTACTGATGGGCTACAGCCCACATTGTCTTCTGCCCCCCCATGCAACAAACGTTGATGTAACCACTGGGCTACATCAGAGGCAGGCTTTCCTTGTAGCCAATGTACTTGGGCCAATTAATCTTCTTCATTATTTCCTGGGGATGCCCACAGGAAATGGTCTGTCACATGTACCGTAACTGTTTTAGTCTGACTAGAGACCCATAAATCTTGCCCCAAAAGGGGTCATTGACCAACCAACCAGTTGTCATAGTACCATGTCAGTAGTCACAGAGTCAAGCCCTGATCATGGCCTCCATAGCCAGCAAGGTGTGGTACACAGCAGCCAATTGTTTCTTTATTAAGGTGTATCCTACCTCTGCTCCTTTCCAGAATCCAGCATGTTGGAAAGTTTGTTCAAGCCACTGCCAGAGGCCCCAGGCATAACAGGCTTTGGTAACATGGACATCCAGCTCACAGGGTTTTGATGGGTCTACCACACTCAAGGCCTGCATGGCCTTGACTGCTAACTTTGCAGAGGCAAAGGCAAATGCACATTTCACCCCAGTCCCACCTGACACCTCTTTGTACCAAATGGTATTAGGGCTTCAGAATTTGTGCCAAGTCTGTGATAAACACTCTCCAGCAGCCTAAAAGACCACAAAACTCTTGAAATGGTGTGATCAATTGTGGAGGTACGAAAAGCTTGAACTTTACCTATCACTGCTTCTGATATAAGTTGAGTCTTACCCAACCAGACAACCCTCAAGAATTTGACTTGCAAACCAGTTCGCTGAACCTTGGTGCTGTTCATAGCTCATCCTTTCTCCTATAGATGTTGCAACCATCTAGGTGCTGCATGATCTAGGTCTACAAAAGAATCAGAAGTAAACATGACATCATCAATAAAATGATACAGCCGTACCATTGTCACTTTCTGTCATGCTGCTAAGTCTTGGGATATAAGTCCATGATAGATGGTGGGACTGTGGTGTTATCCATGTAGAAGGACAGTGAAAGTCTATTGCCATCCTTCCCATGTGAAGGCAAACTGTTCCTGACTTCCTTGTGCTATGTCAATGGAAAAGAAGACATTAGCAAGATCTTCAACATAATGATATGTCCCTAATTCATGACTGAGGGTGTCCATAAGGCCTTCAATAGAGGGAACAACAGCATGCAGAAGGAGTATGACTTTATTCAGTTCTCTCTAATTCACAGTCATATTCCAGGAGCTTTTCTACTGGCCACCCCAGGGAATTAAAAGGGCTATGGGTGGGCTTTATAATACCCACTTTCACCAGTTCCTGGAGGATTTCCAGAAATTTTTTATGTCCTCCAGGCAATTTGTATTGCTTGGTATTTGTCACCCGCCAAGGCACAGGCAAACCTATGGGCTGGTGCTTAGTGTGTCCCCTCAGAACTGCCTTTACTACATGTACCCTCTGTCTGAACTCACCTGCAGTGGTCTGCAAATAGAGGCCCTGCAGGATCTCTAGCCTCAAAATATATTCAGGGATGGGAGAGATGTACACAATATAATCCTTTGGTGTAGACTCCCTTTTCCCAACAGGATTCAGGCTTGTTTCACTCTGATGGTCTTACCCCTGTATTCATCTATAACAGGGGTCCTGGGAAACCAGGGTTGCCATAAACCAGTGAGCATTTGGCTCCTGTGTCTACCAAAGCCAAGACATGTTTTAAATTCACTGGGGACCAATGAATTGATATTTCAACATGTGGCCTCCAGTCCCCACCTGGTCCTGCTAGGTGGGTACCTCAACCCTCCCCTCAGTCAAACAGTATTGCCCAATTGTCTTTCTGTGAGAGTCTAGGTGGGGTTGGCTCACTCTCCGCAGAAAGTCCTGCAGGCACACAGTCCAGACTTATGGCTTTGTCTCTGGCTTCCCTTTCTTGGTCCTTGCCTTAGCCAATGGCTGAAACTGCTATTCTGGTTTCAATTGCTACAAAAGCTCCAATAAGATTTTATTTGACTTCCCATCCAATTTCTCTTTGTCTGCTTCTGCCTCTATCAAATCAACCCACATTTGGGTCCTTGTGACCTTCATGGGGCCCTTTAAACTCTTATTCAGAGTAGCGGACAGTACTCCCTTCCATGCCCACATTGCTTCAGCTTCCCCAAAATGTGCCACAGTATGAGTAACCAACCTCATTTATGGGATGTCATATATGAGGGATAAGAATGGCCACTAGGGGCCCAGAGAGGGATGAGGGAACCATTTGCAGCACTGCATCTCTCATCCCCACAGTAAACAGATCCTCATCCAGGCTATAATTTACTGAGTTATAAATGGCATTTTTCATCCCTAACTCCCATAATGCCTGCTGGAGATCAGCATATGTCTGCCACCTAGAGGGGGAAGAGGGTAAATCACCCTGATTGGGCCATACAGTGGGAAGTGTGGCCATAAGCCACTCCAGAAGGAAGTGGTTGCCTGGGCCTGGTATGCATTTTGTCATCACTGCTGCAGGGCAGGATGAGTTGTCAGGGAAGCCAACTTTCCCATCTCTGATTCAGACAGGAGGATACTATCCACCCCTACATCCCAAAGGCACTGAAGCCAGGCTGATATGCACTCTGAGGGTTTCTGCCAAAAATAGGAGCCCCAATCCACCAGCTTTGCCTGTGTATAGGGGCAGAATGTAGAATGCTCCATGACCTGGGTAGGGGGCTGCACCTCTCCTGGAGGAACCTGCATTTGTTGCATCTTTATTTTCTTGACTACAACTGAGCAGGCTTTCAATAGCAGAGTCCTTTTCTGACATATCCTTTACCACTTCCAGAGCTGAAGGTAGCTCCCTCACCCCTCCCTTGAATGCCTCCTCTGCCACATCCTTCTCCACAGTGCCTCTCAGCAATGTTATCTCGGTCTTCAACATCTCTTACTTTCTCCTCAGTACTTCACATTTGTCCTTCTCATGCTGCCTCTTCTCTTGCTTCTCACAGGAGCATGTCCTCTTCCTTCAGAGTCTTTACCTTTTCCTCAGCACTTTGCAGTGATGCCTTCTCATTCTCCAGCAAACTTTTTCCTCCTCCACAGCACCTCACAGCTTGCATTCTCGTGCTGCCTCTCCTCATGTTTCTTGCAGTTTGTCTTTCTCCTTATGGCTTTTTCTTAACACTGTGAGAAATAACCAATACATGGTTCCCACTGCCCTCAGGCGCTTCATTTTTTTAAGGATTTCCCAGTCCTGTGGAGGGTCTCCTACACTCCCTCAGGCATCACCTCCACCTCCCCGAGTCCTGGGGAGGAACCCACTCTTCCAGGAGGGAAGCCACCTCAGTCCACATATCTACGGGGGGATACCCAAGTATGTCCTCATCCATAGAGGGTTCCTGCAATATTTCTCCATCTGTAGGGGCAGCCCACTTTTTGCATTTTTTGGTCTACAGCAAATCCTGCCAACTATGCCAAATGTCTCACTTGAGGGGAATTTCAGCCCTGGGCAAGTTCACTCTGGATTTGGTGAGACCAAAAAATGACAACAGAATGTTGGGGATAAAATGGTTTATACCAAGCTTTATTCTCATGGTGGCAGGTCAAGCGCTAGAATCCCATCCACCTCTGGCAAATATGCATGCAGCAAGCTTGTCTCCATTTCTGCCTCTGCTCTAGCCCCTGCCTCCACTTCAGGCTCTGCTCCAAGCACTTGGGTGGAGCTCTTTATACAGCAACACAGGCAATACGTGTGCAAGCATGCACCTGTGCAGTAGGCTAAGTATTACATTGCATGTGCATAGTGGGTGAGTAGATTAGAATCAGGTGAGGATCCTGACCATGGAACTTCCATATTCCCTACACCTTGATTTACCTCAAATCACTCAAAGAGGCAATTATTGTCATTCATGCATATGTTCATTCATTCATTCAGAGTTCTCCAGGGGCACTGAGTCTTAGCTGCCCACAGGGAAAACTGACTTGATAACATACTCCATATTTTTTCCCATCCTTTCTCTGTCTCTCTTTCCTATCCCACTGTCAGCATTTGGGAGTACTTCCCAAATGAATTACTTGGACTCAAAGTCTTATCTCAGAGTCTCCCTCAGGGGCAACCCAAATCAAGGAAGTTGGCAAAATGAATCCATCTGAATTAGCAACATCAATGATGACAGAATCACCGAAAAGCACCTGTGCACTTGTACTTCACACAAAAGTTAAGAAGGACCCCCACAGCACCTTTAGCCAGGGATACCTTTACATACAAAAAGTTGAGATTCTGGAATGATGCTTTGTCCCCACTCCACCAAAAAATAGCCTCCTATACTCCTTACTCCCTGAAGTCTTTTAATGAGAAACAGCATTTTTTATTATCCAAACATACATCTAGCTCTCAAATTGTCCTAGAGAAGAGCATGCAGTATCTCTAATCACAGGAAGGTGTAGCTGACTGATACTCAGTCCTCTCCTGAGAAGAGAATTTAAGGCAGGGAGGGGCACGGCACACAGGGTGCAGTCCATGTGATGCAGAGGCAGATGGGCAGGGAGACTGGTGGGCCCATCCCTCTTCATCCAGAGCCCAAACTGTGACTATGGCTCGGCACCAACTCTTTACTAAGAATTCCATCCTCACCTTGCAGAGATTCCTAATTTTTCCCTGAAAGAATAAATATAACAGGGGAAAGTACAATAGGACAGAAAGCCCCATGAAGACACACTGCCTTGGTGGGGTGGAGCAAAGGCCAAAAATATCTCTGGGATGTACCTTTTATCAGCCCCCTTTCCCAGCTTCAGTTCCAGATCTTTCCCTGCTGAAAAGACCTGGGTGAGATGTTCCGGCCTGAGGACTGGATTAACTCCTCC
Source organism: Manis javanica (assembly GCF_040802235.1). NCBI lineage: Eukaryota > Metazoa > Chordata > Mammalia > Pholidota > Manidae > Manis > Manis javanica. The sequence goes on from NC_133162.1 coordinate 104,470,958, forward strand.
AGCTTGAGCTCCCTCCCAGCCGATTCATATCCTGGTCATTCACCACCCAAGCACAAGGTGTGGTAATTTTCTCCCTGGAAAAGCTGGGGGGTTAGAGGAAAGAGAACAGAACCAAGAGTCAGGAGACCCAGTTTCTGGTCCTACTCCTCACTCTCTGATAATTGAGCTGCTGTTATACCTTTGGGGAATTAGCCTGTCTGCTGGACTTCTTTCACCTGGAAGTGACATCCGGCTGTGCTCAGTGTTGGGTGTTTTTCAGGTCCAACAGATTGAAATCAATGAAAGGCCTACCAAGGCTTGTGTAAGTGGGAAGGACAAGGTGCATCAGGTGTGACAGACCCAGGACTGCATCAGTGTTGTCAGGACCACTGTTTTCTCTCTTTCCACTTCTGGAAATTCATTCTCCATGACCTCAGAAGGGCTTTTTCCATGTAGCAGGGAAGATGGCCACTGACAACCCCGAATCAAATCCTTCCAGCATCTCAGAGGCAGCAGGCTCTCTTTCCCCTTGGTTTCTACAAGAGAGTCCCAAAGGCGGCTCTGGCCTGGCTTGATCATGCACTAATTTCCGAAACAACCTCTGCAACCAGTCAGGGATGGTGCCCTGGTCCAGCCTGGTCATAGGCCCATACTATGGCTGAAGTGGGGGGAAGAGTGTGCTATTCTTGGAAGGGAAAGAGGAAAATCATCCTGAGCAGCCACAATCCATGGCTGCCTCAGCCCCCAGTTTGTCTGGAGTGTCTAATAGCCACGGTCCATAGTGGTGATGGTGGGAGGCATTGATGACACAGAACAAAGAAAAGAATGAGGATAAGTTAACAGTAAGCCAAGAGGGTGTGGACCCCGTGACCGTGAAATTGCACCTCTTCTCCTTGGAATACAGTTCCTTTAAAGAAGGCAGCTGAGGAAAAATATTCCCCCCCAGGGAGGGAGCCCAGAGTCATGCCACACCTCCAAGAACTAGATGGGGTGCCTTTAGCACCTCCAGCTTCACATTCTCCCTCCATAAAATACAGATAGTGGTCCTGAACTCACATTGCTTGTCCAAAATTCTATAGAAGCAAAACCAGAAATGGGGATTTTTTTTGGTGTGAGTACTCTTAGAAGAAGAATGAGGGAAACAGGATAAACAGAAGCAGCAGCCAAGAAAGATTTAGGTCAAGCTGAACTCTAACCTCACACTGATCCCTCAGGGAGGTTGGTAGCACTGAAGCACCATAGAGCTATCCAGCTTGAAACAAGAGACCAGGTTTTTAAACTCTGTATCTGTCACTCATTGAGTGAAGGTCCTCTCCAACAGGAAAACGGTCATTTCTAGACAGTCCAGGACTTAAGGGAAGGAAGCATCTGAGAACTGTGAACAGCCAAAGCTCACAGCTGCTGGGGTAAGGGTGCCTGGCCAATACAAGGAGATCTGGGTGAGCCCCAACAGCACCTAGGGGCTATTGTGAAATAATATCCAGGGCCCATCACAATGCTGGGAATTATCATCATCATTATTGTTTTATCTGTGCTGTATAAAAGTAATACTAAACATCACCTAACACATGATTCTCTGCCAGATGCTGCCCTCAATATTAAGCTTCAGAGTTCTAATCTATAAAATCAGTTAATAACCAGAGCTACCTCCTGAGCTGTTGTGAGGATGACATGGTCATTCCTGAAATGCCCTTGGAGCACTGCTTGGAGCAGAGAGAGCTCTCAAGTGATTCTTAGTTATTATTAGCTTCTTTGGACAGACTGTCTAAAATAGCCAGCACTTCAGCTCACAGACACATGGAAGTCATGAGGACACTGACTAGTTTTACAGAAGATAGGAATCAGAATTTGCATTATGTAAAAGGTGAAACCAACTGTGTTTAAGGGAGCAAATCCATTTTCAAAAAGAGGATGTGAAAGCCCAGCCTGCGCCCAGCCTGAAGGTATGCATTATTCATGGAGATGGGGGCAGAGGAGGAACCTCTGCAGCAGTTTTGAGGTCCATGTAGATCCCAGCTCAGAACAAAGCAGTCTCACCACAGGCTTTCACAAAGATTTGTCAGCTTGACATCAGTACTTCTAACTTGGTGGGTCAGCTTTTCCTGCCTGTAACCAAAGAGGATGTATGTCCAGGTACAGATTAGCTAGGGCTCTGGTTCAGACAAGCCTGGGGTTTGCCCTAGCTCCACGCTCTAATAGCTATATGGCCACGAACGTGTTATTTAGCCCATCTGAGTTTCATTTCCTTCTCAGTTAATAAGGGAAAATAATATCTGCATTTAGGGGCATTACAGAGAATTGAATGATATCTGTAAACCCTTCAATCAGTGCCTGGTTCTTAAACCAGTGCATTTAAACCAGTGCCTCTCCCAGAGAGCAATGATTGTTATCATTGCTTTTCATGTGTTCAACCAATATTTACTGATCATCTACTGTGTGCCAGCACTGTTCCTGGGAGCGGGAAGACACTGGCAAGAGAAACCAGGAGTTCCTGTTCTTATGGAGCTTATGTTCAAGGGAGAAGAGAGAGTTTGTAAATAAACAACAAAAACTCCTGGGCATGGTTAAGCATTATGCAGGGAATTAAAACAGTGGGGATGCAATAGAGTGATGAGATAGATCTTGTAGTTTAGCCTCCTTTGTAGAAAGGCCTCTGTGAGGAGATAAGGTTCAGAATGAGATCTGAAAAACAGGATGGCACCAGTAATGAAATGATCTGAGGAAAGTATGTCTCAGGGAGAGGGAGCAGCTACTGCAAAGGTCCAGACATGGGAATGAGTTGGGCAGGGTTAGAGCAATGTCAGTATGTTTGAGGGACAAAAAAGGCTATGGGGAAGAGAGGATTAAAGATGGCGTTGTGAGAGGAGAGACAGAGGCTTCCTCCTAAAACTGTATACAATTAGAAAATATAGTTGGTGCAATTAATCCTGAGAGAGCAACAGGAAAGAGGATGGTGCCAGACTGCATACACCTAGAGAAAAGAGCAGACCTCACTGAACAGGGTAACGTACCAAAGCTGTGGCTCAGTGGTACCCAAGCCCTTCCCCCACCCCAGCTCACCAGCAGGAGGAAGAGAAACGGAGCAGGGAGGGAATGGAAGGCTTGGGACTGCTGAATACCTAGATCCAGAGATCTGCTCTGGGAGCACAAACCTACATTTCATGGTGCTTACATCATACTCTTCTGATTACAGGATTGGAAAGCTGGGACAGGTGGAGTTCCTGGGGAGACTGGGATTCCGGCAGGTTGTGGAAAGCAGGGATCCATATCTGGCTGCTCTGGGACAAAAGCTTATATCTGAGTGCTCGGCCCACTAGTTCAGGCAGTGGAGACAGGCACAGGGCTGGGAAGCAGGGAACAGCTCTTTCCTCCCCCCAGGCACCAATACCACTCCCCAGTGACCCCTGACATTGCTTCAGGGGCTGAGCAGCTCCAGAATAGAGCTTCTGGACACTAGAGGGCACCATATACAAATATGAAACACCAAAGAAACCTGGTCAAGAGTAAAATTATTAATACAACTCCCAAGAAAGATTTAAATGATATGGACCTCGTGACACTTCCTGAAAGGGAGTTCAAAATAAAAATAATCAGCATGCTAATGGAGGTACAGAAAGACATCCAAGAACTCAGGAATAAATTCAGGTCAGAGATCCAACCATTGAAGAGCATGATGGAGGGTATTAAAAGCAGGTGGGATATGGGGGAGCAGATGATAAATTAAATAGAAACTAAAGAAGAGGTATACAAAGAAGCTGAGGCACAGAGAGAAAAAAGGATCTCTAAGAATGAAAGAATATTGAGAGAACTGTGTGATCAACCCAAACGGAATAATATTCGCATTATAGGGATACCAGAAGAAGAAGAGAAAGAGAGAATGAGATAGAAAGTGTCTTTGAGGAGGTAGTTGCTGTAAACTTCCCCAATCTGGGGAAGGAGATAGTCTCTCAAGCCATGGAGATCCACAGGTCTCCCAACACAAGGGACCCAAGGAAGACAACACCAAGACAAATAGTAATTAAAATGGGAAAGATCAAGGATAAGGACAGACTGTTAAAAGTAGCCAGAGAAAGAAATATGATCACATACAAAGGAAAGCCCATCAGGCTAACATGAGACTTCTCAGCAGAAATCTTACAGGCCGGAAGGGAGTGGCATGATGTATTTAATGCCATGAAGCAGAAGGGCCTGGAACCAAGATTACTTTATCCAGCAAGATTATCATTTAAATTTGAAGGAGGGATTAAACAATTTCCAGGTAAGCAAAAGCTAAGAGAATTTACCTCCCAAAAACCATCTCTACAGTCTATTTTAGAGGGACTGCTATAGATGGAAGTGTTCCTAAGGTTGAATAACTGTCACCAGAGGTAATAAAACCACAGTAAAGAAAGTAGAACAGCTAATTACTAAGCAAATGCAAAATTAAATTAACTATAACCAAAGTCAATCGAGGGACAGACAAAAAGTACAGAATATGATACCTAATATATAAAGAATGGAGGAGGAAGAAAAAGGAGGAGAAACAGAAAAGAACCTTTAGATTGTGTTTGTAACAGCATACTAAGTGAATTAAGTTAGACTCTTAGATTAGTAAGGAAATTAGCCTTGAAGTTTTGGTAACCATGAATCTAAAGCCTGCAATGGAAATAAGTAGATACCTATTGATAATCACCCTAAATGTAAATGGACTGAATGCACCAATCAAAAGACAAAGAGTCACTGAATGGATAAAAAAACAAGACCTATCTATATGCTGCTTATAAGAGACTCACCTCAAACCCAAAGACATGCACAGACTAAAAGTGAAGGGATGGAAAAAGATATTTCATGCAAACAACAGGGAGAAAAAAGCAGGTGTTGCAATACGAGTATCAGACAAAATAGACTTCAAAACAAAGAAAGTAACAAGAGATAAAGAAGGACATTACATAATGATAAAGGGTTCAGTCCACCAAGAGGATATAACCATTATAAATATATATGCACCCAACACAGGAGTACCAGCTTATGTGAAACAAATACTAACAGAACTAAAGGAGGAAATAGAATGCAATGCATTCATTTTAGGAGACTTCAACACACCATTCACTCCAAAGGATAGATCCATTAGGCAGAAAATAAGTAAGGACACAGAGGCACTGAACAACACACTAGAACAGATGGACCTAATAGACATCTATAGAACTCTACATCCAAAAGCAACAGGATACACATTCTTCTCAAGCGCACATGGAACATTTTCAGAATAGACCACATACTAGGCCACAAAAAGAGCCTCAGTAAATTTGAAAAGATTGAAATTCTACCAACCAACTTTTCAGACCACAAAGGCATAAAAATAGAAATAAATTGTACAAAGAAAGCAAAAGGCCCACAAACACATGGAGGCCTAATAACATGCTCCTAAAGAATCAATGGTTTAACGACCAAATTAAAATACAGATCAAGCAATATATGGAAATAAAAGACAACAACAACACAAAGCCCCAACTTCTGTGGGATGCAGCAAAAGCAGTCTTAAGAGGAAAGTATATAGCAATCCAAGCATATTTAAAGAAGGAAGAACAAACCCAAATAAATAGTCTAACATCACAATTATCGAAATTGGAAAAAGAAGAACAAATGAGGCCTAAAATCAGCAGAAGTAGGGACATAATAAAGATCAAAGAAGAAATAAATAAAATTGAGAAGAATAAAACAAAAGAAAAAATCAATGAAACCAAGAGATGGTTCTTTGAGAAAATAAACAAAATAGATAAGCCTCTAGTCAGACTTATTAAGAGAAAAAGAGAATCAACACACATCAACAGAATCAGAAACGAGAGAGGAAAAATCATGACGGACCCCACAGAAACACAAGAATTATTAGAGACTACTACGAAAACCTATATGCTAACAAGCTGGAAAACCTAGAAGAAATGGACAACTTCCTAGGAAAATACAACCTTCCAAGACTGACCAAGGAATAAACACAAAACCTAAACAAACCAATAATGAGCAAAGAAATTGAAGTGGTAATCAAAAAACTACCCAAGAACAAAACCCCAGGCCAGATGGATTTACCTCAGAATTTCATCAGACATACAGAGAAGATATAATGCCCAATCTCCTTAAAGTTTTCCAAAAAATAAAAGAGGAGGGAATACTCCTAAAGTCATTCTATGAAGCCAACATCACCCCAATACCAAAACCAGGCAAAGACCCCACCAGAAAAGAAAATGACAGACCAATATCCCTGATGAATGTAGATGCAAAAATACTTAATAAAATATTAGCAAACAGAATTCAAAAATATATCAAAAGGATCATACACCATGACCAAGTGGGATTCATCCCAAGGATGCAAGGATGGTACAACACTCGAAAATCCATCAACATCATCCACCACATCAACAAAAAGAAAGACAAAAAACACATGATCATCTCCATAGATGCTGAAAAAGCATTTGACAAAATTCAACATACATTCATGATAAAAACTCTCAGCAAAATGTGAGTAGAGGCCAAGTACCTCAACATAATAAAGGCCATATATGATAAACCCACAGCCAACATTATACTGAACAGTGAGAAGCTGAAAGCTTTTCCTCTGAGATTGGGAACTAGACAGGGATGCCCATTCTCCCCACTGTTATTTAACATAGTACTAGAGGTCCTAGCCACGGCAATCAGACAAAACAAAGAAATACAAGGAATCCAGATTGGTAAAGAAGAAGTTAAACTGTCACTATTTGCAGATGATATGATACTGTACATAAAAAACCCTGAAGACTCCACTCCAAAACTACTAGAACTGATATCGGAATACAGCAAAGTTGCAGGATACAAAATTAACACACAGAAGTCTGTAGCTTTCCTACATACTAACAATGAACCAATAGAAAGAGAAATCAGGAAAACAATTCCATTCACAAATGCATCAAAAAGAATAAAATATGTAGGAATAAACCTAACCAAGGAAGTGAAAGACCTATACCCTGAAAACTACAAGACACTCTTAAGAGAAATTAAAGAGGACACTAACAAATGGAAACTCATCCCATGCTCTTGGCTAGAAAGAATTAATATCATCAAAATGGCCATCCTGCCCAAAGAAATATACAGATTTGATGCAATTCCTATGAAATTACCAAAAGCATTCTTCAACAAACTGGAACAAATAATTCAAAAATTCATGTGGGACCACCAAAGACCCCAAATAGCCAAAGCAATCCTGAGAAGGAAAAATTAAGTGGCGGGGGGGGGGGAGGGTGGTGGATTTCGCTCCCCAACTTCCAGATCTACTACAAAGCCACAGTAGTCAAGACAGTTTGGTACTGTCACAAGAAGAGAGCCACAAACCAATGGAACAGAATTACCCCAAACATATATGGTCAATTAATATAAGATAAAGGAGCCATGGACATACAATGGGGAAATGACAGTCTCTTCAACAGCTGGTGCTGGCAAAACTGGACAGCTACATGTAAGAGAATGAAACTGGATCATTGTCTAACCCCGTACATAAATGTAAATTCAAAATGGATCAAAGACCTGAATGTAAGTCATGAAACCATAAAACTCTTGGAAAAAAACATAGACAAAAATCTTTTGGAAATAAACATGAGCGACTTCTTCATGAACATATCTCCTTGGGCAAGGGAAACAAGAGCAAAAATGAACAAGTGATACTACATCAAGTTGAAAAGCTTCTGTACAGCAAAGGTCACCATCAACAGAACAAAAAGGTACCCTACAGTATGGGGGAATATATTCATAAATGACAGATCCGATAAAGGATTGATATCCAAAATATATAGAGCTCACACACCTCAACAAACAAAAAGCAAATAAGCCAATTAAAAAATGGTCAGAGGAGATGAACAGACAGTTCTCCAAAGAAGAAATTCAGATGGCTAACAGACACATAAAAAGATGCCCCACATCGCTAGTCATCAGAGAAATGCAAATTAAAACCACAATGAGATATCACCTCACACCAGTAAGGATCGCCACCATCCAAAAGACAAACAACAACAAATGTTGGCGAGGTTGTGGAGAAAGGGGAACCCTCCTACACTGCTGGTGGGAATGTAAATTAGTTCAACCATTGGGGAAAGCAGTATGGAGGTTCCTCAAAATGCTCAAGATAGACTTACCATTTGACCCAGAAATTCCACTTCTAGGAATTTACCCTAGGAATGCAGCAGCCCAGTTTGAAAAAGACAGATGCACCCCTATGTTTATTGCAGCACTATTTACAATAGCCAAGAAATGGAAGCAACCTAAGTGTCCATCAGTAGATGAATGGATAAAGATGTGGTATATATACACAGTGGAATATTATCCTGCCATAATAAGAAAACAAATCCTACCATTTGCAACAACATGGATGGAGCTAGAGGGTATTATGCCTAGTGAAATAAGCCTGGCGAAGAAAGACAAGTGCCAAATGATTTCACTCACATGTGGAGTATAAGAACAAAGGAAAACTGAGGGAAAAAAACAGCAGTAGAATCACAGAACCCAAGAATGAACTAACAGTTACCAAAGGGAAAGAGACTGGGGAGAACGGTGGGGGAGGAGGGAGGGATAAGGGTGTGAGGGGAAAAAGAAAGGGAGCATTACGATTAGCATGTATAAAGTTGGAGGGCATGGGGAGGGCTGTGCAACACAGAGAAGAGAAGTGGTGATTCTACAGCATCTTACTATGCTGTTGGACAATGACTGTAATGGGGTTTGTGGGGGGGACTTGGTGAAGGGGGGAGCCTAGTAAACATAATGTTCTTCATGTAGTTGTAGATTAATGATAACAAAATGAATTAAAAAATATATATGTATATATATAAAGGTTATGGTGGCTGGAGTACAGTGGGAAAGGGTGGTAGACAGGTTTGGACTAGCAGAGAGGAGACCACTTAGGATTTTTTCTTTTTTGGTATCATTAACATGGCTATCTCATTGTGGTTTTAATTTGCATTTCTCTTATGACTAGCGATGTGGAGCATCTTTTCGTGTGTCTGTTGGCCATCTGAATTTCTTCTTTAGAGAACTGTCTATTCAGCTCCTCTGTCCATTTTTAATTGGATTATTTGCTTTTTATTTGTTGAGGTGCATGAGCTCTTTATGTATTTTTTAATGTCATTTATGAATATATTCTCCCATACTGTAGGGTACCTTTTTGTTCTGTTGCTGGTGTCCTTTGCTGTACAGAAGCTTTTCAGGTTGATATAACCACTTAGGATTTTTATTAACCAGGTGAGGTGTTTGGATCTTAATCTAAGTGCTTAATAGAAAGCAACAGAAAGATTTTAAGCTGAAGAGAGACATAATCTGAAACAAGCTTTTAAAAGTTCACCTGAATAATTTCATTCAATACTTAAAGAAGTAATAATACCATCCTACATACCTGTCAGAAAATTGATTGAGGAACGCATCCCAATCCATTGTATGAGTCTGGTATAATCCTAACAACAAAGCCATCTAGATGGATCTAGATGGGCACTTTAAGAAAACTAATATCCACATGAACACAGATATGCAAAAATCCTAAACAAAATATTAGCAATCTGCGTCCAGCAACCTATCTTTAGTGACTTTTACTCTGATCCTCCAGCTGCAGCCTTCCAGGACCCCCTCTTCCAACTCAACCCATTGTCTAATTCCAATATTCAGCCTATTAAATCTCTAATACTTGTAAAAGAAGAAAAAAGCACCTGAAAAAACACAACATCCATTGTTGCTCTCAATAAAATAGAAGAAGAGAAATTCTTCCATCTGAAAAACCAATAGCTAACTTCATGCTTAATATGAAACATTGTTTAGTTTACGCCTGAGACCAGGAACGAGGCAAGCATGTCCCCTCTTACCACTCCTATTCAACATCATACTAGAGGCTCTAGTCACTACAATAAGGCAACAAAAAGAAATAAAACACATCTAGATTGGAAAGGATGAAATAAAACTTTTTATTTACAGATGACATGATTCTATATGTAGAAAAATCAAAAACCCACACTACTACAACTAATAAATTTAAGGCAAACAACCCAATTTTATTTTAAATTTTTATTAAACTAAGGTTGATACACAATATTATATTGGTTTCAAGTATACAATACAGTGATTCAACAGTTATTATTAAATGCTCACCCAAATTAGCAAAGTTATTACCTGTTAACATAGAAAGATGTTACAGAACTATTGATTATATTTTTAATGCTGTTTTTTTATCCTTCTGACTAATTTATATTATGATTGAGATTTTGTGCCTCTTTATCCCTGTCACCTCTTTCACCCACCCCCCCACAAACCCTCTCCCATGGTAACCACCAGTCACTTTTCAGTGTCTATTGCTATTTTGTTTATTCTGTTTTGGCAAACAATCCAATTTCAAAATGAGCAAAGGATTTGAATAGACATCACCAAAAACAATATTTGAATGGCTAATAAGCACATAAAAAACACTTAACATCAGAAATCATTAAGAAATGCAAATTGAAACCAAAATGAGACACCACCTATACCTACTAGAACTATCAAAAAGACTGACAGTGCCAAGTGTTGGCAAAGATATGGAGAAACTGGACTCCTTATATAAGGCTGGTGGGAAAATAAAATAGTACAGCCACTTTGGAAAATACTTAGGCAGTTTCTTAAAAAGTTAGTCATGTTCTTACTATATAACCCAATAATTGTACTCTTAGTTAGTTGTTTACCCAAGAGAAGTGAAGACATGTCCACATGAAGACTTGGATCAAAATTTTCATAGTATTATTCATAACAGCCAAAAACTGACAATAATCAAAATGTCCATCAACTACTGAATAGACAATCAAAATTTGTTGTATTCATACAATGGAATACTATTGAGCAATAAAAAGGAATACTGATACATGCTGCAACATAGATAAAACTTGAAAACATTTTACTGAGAGAGAAGTCAGACATAATCAACCACATATAGTATGATTTCATTTATTTGAAATTTCCAGAAAAAGCAAATCTATAGAGACATAAAACAGACTGATGTTTGCCTGAGGCTGAAAGTAGGAGCTGAGGTTGACTACAAATGGGTTAATTCTGTTTCAAGGGAGATGGAAATGTTCTAAAACTAGATGGTGGTGAAAGTTGTTCAACCCTTTAAATTTATTAAAAACAATTGAAATGTAAATTTACAATGGGTGAAATTTATTGAGGTGACATATATCTCAGTAAATCTATTTTTAGAATTTGGGTAATTGTGGAGAATGGATTGCAGGGGATAAGAGTAAAGAAACATTATCAGTTGGCAACCTGTTGCACTGGTCCTGGGTAAAGGGGACAATGGCTTAAACCAACATGGTAGCAACAGAAATAGTAAGAACTGGTGGGATTCTGGACACATTGTGCTAGTGGAGTTGACAAGATGGCTTAAACATACAGTGAGGAATAACAGAGAAGAATCATGGTGTTGGTGATGGTGATAGCTGTGGTTGTATTTTGCAGTTAAATTCTGAAGGATCCCTACCTCCCACTGCTGAGGGCTTTGGTTTATGTGTGAGTGGGGAGATGGGGTGGTGTACGTGGTGAGGAGGGACTTTTTCAAAGTGCAAATTTCCAGGGTCTGATTGTACCAAATCAGAATTGCTGAAGGCTGGTCCCTGTAATCTGTGTTTTTACAAATTCCCTCGGACAATTCAGAAACAATGCAAGTTTGTAAATAATCTGTTGCAGATAATATTTTGTTTTTTGTTTGCTATTACATATAATATAATATCCCTATATCATATACATTAGCATATATAAATGTATATATGTGTGTATATGGGTATATATATATATATTCAATATATTGAATGATTCAAATTTTCTATGTCAACTGCAATTTTTTTTTACCTTTTGACTCCCTTCAACCATTTCTCCAATGTTACCCCTGTCTCTGACAACCACCAGTCTGTTCTCTGTATCTATGAGCTTGGTTTTTGTTGTTGTTTTTTTTGGGGGGGATTTGTTTCTGTTTCCACATGTAAGAAGATCATATGGTATTTTTCCTTCCTTATCTGTCTTTTTCACTTATATTAATGTCATTGAGATCCATGTCATCACAAATGGCACTAATTCATTCTTTTTTATGTCCAAATAATATTCTATATAAATTCTCCCTACACGCACACACACACAATCTCACAATTTCTTTATCCATTCATCCACTGATGGACATTTAGGTTTTTACATACTTTGGCTATTATAAATAAGAGTGCAATGAACATGGGGGTACATATATCTTTTGGATTAGTGTTTTTGTTTTCTTTGGGTAAATACCCAGAAATGAATTGTTGAATCATATAGTAGTTATATTTTTAATTTTTTGAGGGACCTCCATACTATTTTCCAAAGTGGCCATGCCAATTTACATTCCAACCAACAGTGCCATGAACATAGGTGTCCTGTTCCCATTCAAAGATCTTCAGCCCCAAGAATACTAAGATCAAAAGTCCAGCATTCTCTGTGAGCTCTGTTTTTCCCACTTAAACTCTATTTGCCCAGAGTGGTGAGCATCACTCCCAGAAGAGGGCGTAACTTTGGAAGAGAAATGTTGGCCAGGACTGGCATCTGCAGTTTTCTATGCCATACCCTCTCACCCACTGCTGAATTTTTGAAGTGATCTAACTACAACTCTTAGATGAACTACAGAAATTACTTAGAATTCAGTGTATCTGCAGGTATTTCCACCAACCCTCTAAGCTGGTCTTCTGTTCTTTTCTCTCTGGCAATTCCCCTCTTCTCTTAAAACCATTGATTGAATATTTGGGAAACTTAAGTTTGAATCCTCATACAGCACCTAATGAGCCATGTGGCCTTATTCTAGTTTTGATGCTCAGTGAATTTTTCTGTAAGGGAAAATGGAACAAGGCAGTGGTTCTTAATTCTCGCTGCATGTTAGAATCACTGAGGGAGTATTTAAAAATTGCTGATGCCCTGGCCACACCCCAAGTATTGCATCAGAATCTCTAAGTGGTGGGACTCAGGCATCAGTGTTCTTGGAAGATCCCCCAACTGCTTCCAATTGAAGCCAAGGCTCAGAACTATTGATCTAAGTGATCATTAAGGATTCTCAAAGCTTTCTTGAATCTGTATTTTCCTTGTCTCCCATGACCCCATCCTTGGCCACTACTCCAAGGAAAGGGTGAGTGAGGATACTGTGCTCCAGTCAGGTGGCTGGCCAGTGCCCAGAAGGGGCATCCGCCCAGTCTGATGAAGACCACATCTGGCCTGGCTGCTAAAGAACCAGTATTTGAAGGTGTGTTCTTGAGCAGTAAGCAAAACCAACCTCCCTGGGTTGCATTCAAGCCCCTGCCTTTGGTGTCCCATAAATTAAGAAAACTACCACTATATGGGGCAGGGGTTGTATATCTTAAAGACATTGCACAGAAGCCTCCAGAGTCTAAAGAAAGGCAGCTGTAGGTTGATTTTCATCTTTTGCTTCTGCCAAACGAAGTGATTCAAAGAGAGAGAATGTGGATTTCACAAAGCAGAAGACTACTTTAACACAGTTAGACATTTTAGACTGATCAGATGTCAACAGTAGGTAACAGAATCCTGGGAAAACTTTAGGAGGCTGTAAGTCTCCTCACATCTTGTATATTTCTGGATTTAAGAATTGCCCACTATTTTACATGATATAAATCATTCTTAAACCTGTAAAACGAAGAATTTGAAGAATGTTTGAAAGCTTCAAACTGTCTTCCTTTCATTTTAGCCACATTAATTCTACCGGCCCCTCACACACAGTGTTTCCCATCTGAGCACACGGCACCGTCTCAAAACCCTGAAGCACCCTCACTCTGCTCTCACACCCATATGCCTAAGCCATCAGCAAATCCTGCTGGAAAGTCCATTATACTTATCTCTAGTCTGACCTTTTTTCACCACTGTTTTCCAAGCCACTGACACCTCTGAGTCTGGCTCTAATACCCTATGCTCTGCGACCCATAAAAGAGGGCGTTGGCCAAGCCAACTGCTGAGATCCCTGCTGGTTCTAAGAGTCTAGGTAGTCTAACTCACAGAAGGGAGTGGACATTTCTTGATGTACCAGATGCTCTACTTTTATTATTTCATTTTGTCCTCAAACCAACCCAATGAGGCAGGGACTATTATTCCCCATTGAAGAGATGAGGCCACTGAGACTCAGACACCACTGACTGACTACCCAGGGCCACTCCCCCTTGCCTCCCTGTTAACAGAGCCTGATTTTATTACGGGGTGGCATTGAGCCCAGCTCCGAGTGAGTCAGTAAGTCAAGATTAGTCAACACCCGTTTTGGTAACCATGCTACACTTTATGCTCAACTTGTACAGATGTTGGCATGAGAGACATAAGGTGAAGTCTGTTGGAGGCTCCTGGGAAATTGTTTTCTCCCTGACAAGAGAAAAAAGGAGAAGAGAAAGCCCTTTATGCCTTGTCCCCATTGCTTCATGCTTTGGATATTATCGGGAGGGAACACAGCTGACAGCTTTGTCAGCTGCATAGCAGTCATGAAGTAGGGGGATGGGGTGGCCTGAGGAAGAAGGAAAGGATGAGAAAAGTTTGGTCCTTGATGGTCCTATTTAGCCTGGAACTGCCTACCTCTGGGCTTCTTATCAAGTGAGCCATAAATGACCTAATGAATTAAGTCAGGCTACTCTTAAATCCTGTTTCACAGGACCCAAAGCATCCTGGCACAGAAGGAACTTGCCTAAGCTGCAGGGGTGCACCCCAAGGCTGCAGAGCCACCTCTGTCTGCAAAGCCGAAGTGGACAGGCTGTGCCCTCTGTTCCACACCTGCTTTAATGCCAACTCTACACCTCTGGAGTAGGATGGGCTCGAACAGGCATTCAAGAGCTCCCTAGCCTCACCTGATACTAGACCCAGATCTGAACACAGCTGCTCTTCTCATCTTTCTGGGTGGAAGCCAGGTTCCCCCCTCAGTGTTGTGGAAACAGTTATCAGGGGCCATTATAACAAACAGTGAGACTCACAGGCAGCCACCAGCCTCCTCAGTCAGCTGCTCATGGTACCTCTTTATTTTCACTGTTTTCTGGAGCTTGATTAACTCCACCCACCTGTTTTCTGGAGTTGGGGCTCAATAGATAGATCCTTTCCCAAAAACAGCATGTTCTCATCAGGGGCCTCAGAAATCATACCAGGGGCCTCAGCCATCACTTTTGTACTGGACCCAGAGGACTGGGCAGCAGGGAAGGGTGACTGGAATGTCTGAACTCCTGTTCTAACTGCATCCCAATAGGTTGGCCATTAGGTGTTGAAGCAAGCAGATCTGAGGGTTGCCATAGGCTGAGTTACCTTCAAATGTCTTTCCCACCGATCTCCTCTAGGGTGAGAAATTCCTACTCTTAGTCCTAGGAAAATTAGATTTCCAGATGGCACATTTTGCAAAACCAATATAGTACTCAATAGGGACAGAAGATTGGCTTCTTTGCTATACATGAGACTCTCATATGTTCCTCCATTTATGCGGACATAAAACCTATCTCTGACACTATGTACTTTTTTCTTTTTTGACAGGGCATCTCTCATATTTATTGATCAAATGGTTGTTAACAACAATAAAATTCTGTATAGGGGGGTCAATGCTCAATGCACAATCATTAATCCATCTCAAGCCTAGTTCTCGTCAGTCTCCAATCTTCTGAAGCATAACGAACAAGTTCTTACATGGTGAACGAATTCTTACATAGTGAATAAGTTCTTACATGGTGAGCAGTACAAGGGCATTCATCACAGAAACTTTCAGTTCTGATCACGCATTATGAACTATAAACAATCAGGTCAAATATGAATATTTGTTTGATTTTTATACTTGATTTATGTGTGGATCCCACATTTCTCCCTTTATTATTATTATTATTTTTATTTTTAATAAACTGCTGAAGGGGTAGGTAGATGCAAGATAAAAGTAGAAAACATAGTTTAGTGTTGTAAGAGAGCAATTGCAGATGATCAGGTGTGTGCCTGTAGACTATGTGCTAATCCCAGCTAGACAAGGGCAATAAAACATCCATGGATGCAGAAGCTTTCTCTCAACACAGGGGGGGGGGGGTGAGGTTCTAAGCTTCACCACTGTTGTTCCCCAATTTCTCACCTGATGGCCCCCGCACAACTGTGCCTATCTTAGGTTGTTCCTCCCTTGAGGAATCTTACCCGTCTCTGGGGCCATACAGGGAAATGTAAAGTTGGTAAGTGAGAGAGAAGCCATATTATTTGAAAAGGTTAGCTTTTTACTTCTTTGCAGATTTATGCCCTGTGGCTTCTATGCCCAGCACTTGTCTCGAGGTATCTTTACCACCTGGAGGAATTATGTTACTCAGTAAATTCGATATGAGGCACAAATTCTATTTAAGGGTTGTAATTAGGAAGGAAGAAGAAAAGCTATAGAGGTAGCATATGGAAGAAAACATGGGAGGATTGATTATTTCTTTGACATATCTTCTTGTAGAGTACCTTAAGTATGTATAGGTTTTAAACTACTAACTAATTTGCACACACATATTAACATAATAGGAATATGGTGACATAAACAAAGCAAATCTATAATTACCAGCCATCTCCAGTGAAGCCAAGAAAACCATTTAGGCACCCTAGGCATTTGTGAAAATTTGTCTATGATATGATGGATATTGTCCTACTGTACTTGAACAGTCTGAGAAAAATCAGACAAATTAAAGCAACCCATTTCTGGGATCTGTTCACATCCCATATGTTCTTTTAACCGTAGATAGTCTATAGTCATAAGATTTTGGAGTGCTACAACTTGCACCCCTCCCAACTCCTGGTTGAGTTCCAACAGTACAGATCCTGTCAAATTTGTTGTCTCACTGTATGCACATGCCAGCCTAGACATCTCTCTCCCCATTCCAATGGCAAGTCCAGGAAATGGTGGGATGGACGCAGCCACAACCGCAGCATCGCCCGGATCCCTGTGGAGGCTTTTTGATGATCATCCCCCGGCTGGGGGGTGATCTGGATCAGTCCTCCAGAGAGTGCTGATGCTGGAAGCTCCTCCTCATATCGTATCTTAGTTCATTTTCTGGGTAGCCAAACTAGTCCTTGATCTTCTGCATAAAAACAAACAGATCCTTTCCCCACACTTTGACATGCCCTCTATACCACTGTGTAGAACTCATTGGAGGTAAGCACACAGGCTCTGCCTTTTTTTTTTCATTAAGAGAAAGGAATATTATCAGAAAAGAGTACCTCCTTAGCTGATCATCTGACACCCTTTAAGTGACCAACATTAAGGATATTTAAAGCATGCGTTAATCTTTGATTTACCAATTGTTTTATCCTATCAAGGAGTAATCCCCCTTTTCTTTCTTTCTTTTTTTTTTTAATCTTTAATCTACACTTACATGAAGAATACTATGTTTACTATGCTCTCCCCTATATCACGTCCCCCCTAAAAACCACCTTACAATCACTGTCCATCAGCATAGCAAAATGTAGAATCACTACTTGTCCTCTCTGTGTTGTAGAGCCCTCCCTCCCCTTTCTCCCTCCCCCCCTGTGCATGCTAATCTTAAAACCCCCTTTCTTCTTCACCCCCCTTGTCCCGCCCTCCCACCCATCCTCCCCAGTTCCTTTCCCTTTGGTACCTGTTAGTCCATTTTTGGATTCTGTTATTCTGCTGCTGTTTTGTTCCTTCAGTTTTTCCTTTGTTCTTATACTCCTCAGATGAGTGAAATCATTTGGTATTTCTCTTTCTCCACTTGGCTTATTTCACTGAGCATAATACTCTCCAGCTCCATCCATGTTGCTGCAAATGGTAGGATTTTTCCTCTTCTTATGGCTGAGTAGTATTCCATTGTGTATATGTACCACATCTTCTTTATCCATTCATCTACCGATGGACATTTAGGTTGCTTCCATTTCTTGGCTATTGTAAATAGTGCTGTGATAAACACAGGGGTGCATCTGTCTTTCTCAAACTTGATTGCTGCATTCTTAGGGTAAATTCCTAGGAGTGGAATTCTTGGGTCAAATGGTAGGTCTGTTTTTAGCATTTTGATGAACCTCCATACTGCTTTCCACAATGGTTGAACTAATTTACATTCCCACCAGCAGTGTAGGAGGGTTCCCCTTTCTCCACAACCTCGCCAACATTTGTTGTTGTTTGTCTTTTGGATGGCAGTTATCCTTACTGGTGTGAGGTGATACCTCACTGTAGTTTTAATTTGCATTTCTCTGATAATTAACGATGTGGAGCATCTTTTCATGTGTCTGTTGGCCATCTGTATTTCTTTTTTAGAGAACTGTCTGTTCAGTTCCTCTGCCCATTTTTTAATTGGCTTATTTGTTTTTTGTTTGTTGAGGCGTGTGAGCTCTTTATATATTCTGGATGTCAATCCTTTATTGGATCTGTCATTTTCAAATATATTCTCCCATACTGGAGGGTTCCTTTTTGTTCTATTGATGGTGTCTTTCACTGTACAGAAGCTTTTCAGCCTAATGTAGTCCCACTTGCTCATTTTTGCTGTTGTTTTCCTTGCCCAGGAAGATGTGTTCAAGAAGAGGTCACTCATGTTTATGTCTAAGAGGTTTTTGCCTATGTTTTTTTCCAAGAGTTTAATGGTTTCATGAGTTACATTCAGGTCTTTAATCCATTTTGAGTTTACCTTTGTATATGGGGTTAGACAAAGGTCCAGTTTCATTCTCCTACATGTAGCTGTCCAGTTGACACTATGTACTTTTTAAATGTGATTTTTTTATTATCTGTTTCTCTTTCTCAATAGTCTGTAAGCTGTATGAGTACAAGGGACTTTATATATATTTTTACTTGCTATTGTAGTGTGAGCATCTATGCTGGTGCCTGACAATTAATAGGTATTTAATAAATAAATATAGAAAGAATAAATGAATTGCAGTTCCACAGGGAGATTCAATGGAAGATAAGGAAGTAGAGATGAGTGAAGCCTGGCTAAGAGGAGAGAATGAGTGGTAGTTGAAGTAGTACATGAAGAGAAGGGAGATTGTTGTAATACAACAGTTGGGAGAAAGGGGTGGTAGAGAAATAGGACTTTCAGATCAGTGCTGTCCATTGCCAACTCCAGCTGGAATAATTTACAACACATGACATGTGAATGGCAGCTCCTACAGTTGAGCAATGCAGTGGTCCAGCTGCATATAAGAAGGAAGTGACAAGAGGAAGACAGGGCAGGGATCTAGAGCATCAATCTAGACCCTTTGAGACTGGACACATGAATACATTAGGGCAAAAGTGGGAAGCAGGAAATCAGGGTAGTTTTTCTCAATGGCTTAAGTTTTTTGGTCATCTAGGAGATGAAGGCATCCAGCTATGAGAACTGGAGCTGCAGGAAGGGCTTAAGGAAAGTAATGAGCGTTTGGAAGGGAGAGTTGGCTAAAGACAAGTGAAAGGATGTGAAAGGCAGCTAGCAACCTGCTAAAGCCTATTTATTCTTCAAAGTTCCTCAAGTCATGAGCTAAAACTATATTAATCCTCCAATGTCACCTCCCACTGTTACTAATTTAAATCTTAATGGGAAAATGTAATCTCAGTTACAGATCAGTAGACCAGGAAACACCTCTTCCCACCACCATCTATCTCTGAGATTCTGTCCCAGCTTCCCTGCCCACCATGTGGTAAGAACCTTTGTTGCCCTTTAGAGCTTGCCCCTTGGGTGGCACCAAGATTCTGTATACCCAGAGCTTATTAGTGGCATTCCCTGAGCTGGGCACTGGACCTGTATACATTTGAAAAGCAACTAAAAGCTCCCCCAAGGGTACTGGCAGTGCTACCACTTGGACTTGGAGGATGGCGGTGGTAGGGAAGGGCACATCCTCAAACACGTCTCCCTTTGGTGGAGAGGTCATTCTTATGTCACACAGCTCCCCACTGAAAGAACAGAGACTTTGACCCAGCAGTTCCATTTCTAGGAATTTATCTGGTTGAAATACCTGCACAAAGGTGCAAAGAAAATGCCTAGAGCAGTTCATTGCAGCATTATCTGTAATTAATTAATCTGGAAAAAATGCAAATATTCATCTGGGGTGATGGGTAAATTAATTGTGGTATCCTTGTCCCATCATACATTGGGCCACCATGCAGCCTTTTAAAAGGCTATGCTAGATCTCCCGGTATTAACATGGTATATGATAGATATATTCATGATATGTAATTCATTTTAAAAAGTAGACTAAAAACACTATGTGTGATAGAAGTTAGATATAGCTATATCACATAATACATATGTGTTAAATTGTATATGTGTATGCATGATTACAAATATACTTAATAAAAAACATCTTTTAGGCTGACCACCTAATTGCTACAAGTGGTTACCTCTAGTGGAAGGACTGGGGGAGGAGAAATGGGATTTTCATACTCTACTTCATATATTACAGAACTGTTAGACCTTTTTTATAAAAATGAACATGTATTACTTCCATAATAAAACAGCACTTTTGAACTAATGTTTAAAGGATATTATGCATTGTAAGTATGTCAGTGGCCCATAAATTAATCTACAAATAGAATGCTCTCCCAGTGAAAATACCACAGGGGCTTTTTTGAGAATATAACAAGTTGGTTCTAAAGTTCATATGGAAAAATAAACATACTAGAATAACCAGAAATTCTCTGAAAAAAAAAAGAGAAACAAAAGGAGAGAAATCCTCACAGGTACTAAAATGTATCAAAACCACAATAATCAATAGAATTACCTGGGTAGTGATCCATGAATAGAGAGGCAGATCAATTCAACAGAAAATAGCCCAGAAATAGACACAATTTCTTATGAATTTGTTACTGGATAAAAAGGGCACTTCAAACCAGTGGGGGACAACAATAAATGATATGGGACAACTGGCTTGCCAGCTTGGGGGAGAAAAGAACTGACTCCCTGATTCGATCCCTATACCTAATAAATTCCAGGTGAATCTAAATATAAAGACTAAAGTTAAAAACAACAAAAGTACTAGAATAAATTATGAAAGAGTATGAGGGTATTTTATATTATAGGAATGCTGAGTACATTTCTAAGCAATACGCAAAGCTCAGAAGCCATAAAACAAGTCACTGATGGATCTGACTTGGTAAAACTAAGAATTTTCCAAATAGCAACAAATATCATAAACAAAGTAAAATAGACAAACTACAGACTGGAAAAATGTCTGCATAATAAATGTCAGAAGGCTAACTTCCTTAATATATATAGGGTTTCTAAGTCAAATTTTTGAAAAGGTCAATGAACCAACAGAAAAATGAGCAAAACCATGAATAGGAAATTCACAGAAATATAAACACAAACAGCTCATGGCTCACATGAAACAGCACAGTATCATTTTTCATCTATTAGCTTGATAAGGTTTTGTTAAAAGTTTTGTAACAAAGTTTTTGCAAGGCCCTGAGGAAGCAAGAGACCCCTAGAGAGGAGGTAAGTAGGTACCACCTCTTTGGAAGGGCAATTGGCAGTATCTGAATAAAATGAGTACCTGCCCCTCAAGTCTGCATTCCACTGCTAAGAATTCATCCTTGAGCTATGTATGCATATGTGCACAGTTATATATTCAAAGAGTGTAGAAGCAAAGACTAGACCCACCTGTCCATCATTAGGGAACTGTTTAAGCAGACTGAAGTTCATGTGTCAGAGAACAAAACATTGCACAACCACGGAAAAGAATGAGATTTTATGTATGCTGATACAGAACAATCTTCACACTGGATTTTTTAGTGAAATTTCCACAATGAGCAAAGTAGTGCCTGTAGTATACTACATTTGTGGGCAAAGGGGGAAATGATCCCTGTATTCATGGAATCTCTGGAAGTGTGCACAGAAATCTGTTACAGTGCTTGCCTCTGGGGGAGAGAGAGTAAGGGCTACACGTTGGGGTAGAAGAGAAACTTACTGTCATTAAACACTATTCAGACTATTTGAATTGTTTGCCACTTGCATGCATTCACTTTTCAATTAGGCAAACAAAATGTGGTTTAAAATAACAGCATTAGAGATCAGCCAGTCCATTTTACAAACAAGGAAATGGAAGCCATTCATTCATTTCTTCAGCAGATATTTTTGAGTGTTGTGTTAGTTTCTTATTGCTGCTATAGCAAATTACCACAAACTCAGTGACTTAAAACAGCACAAATGTATTTTCTCATAGACCTGGAGATCAGAACTGTGCTCCTTCTGGAGGATCTAGGAGAGAATCTATTTCCTTACCTTCCCAGCTTCGAGAGGCTGCCATGTTTCTTGGCTTATGGCCACTCCCCACAACTGCGTCATTCTAACCTCTGCTTCCACCATGTTTTCTCTGACTCTGGCCCTCCTGCTCCCTCTCTCATAAGGTCCCTTGTGACTATGTTAGATCTACCCAGAAAATCCAGGATTATCTCCCCATCTTAAAACCTTTAGCTTAATCATATCAGCAAAGCTCTAAAGGCAAAAGGCCACATAAGGTAATCTGCTCACAGGTTTCTAAATCAGCACTTAGACAACTTTGGGAGCCAGTATCCTGCCAACCACAGATGCCTTCATTGATCTGGAGCTGCCTATTTTGCCCCAGGCACTGAGGATACAGCAGTGAAAACAGACACACAATTCCTGCCTCGTGGAGTTCATATTCCAGCTCGGGTGGGATAGGGAAGACAATAAACAAAATATGTAAATAAAATGAGTAATGATGGATAATTACTTCTGCTATATATATATAGAGAGAGGGAGAGACCAGGAAAGGGGGAAATGAGAGCTGGGACTGGGCTGGAGGGATTTAGAACCAGGAAGCTTTCACTGGGAAGGGGCCACTGGTGGGAGGATCTAGAGGAGGTAAGGGAGTAGCATGCAGGTATCCAGGGCAAGAGTGTTCCAGGTAGAAAGGACAGCAAGTGCAAAGGTCCTGAGGCTAGTGTGCATCTGATATGTTCATGGAGCCAAAGGTCACAAGTGTAGCTGGAGAAGGGTGAGGGAGATGGTAGGAGAAGCAGCAGAAAGTCAGGAGGGGGCACATGGTATAGAGTCTTCCGGCCACTGTAAGTACTGCCTTTTCCACGGAGTGAAGTGGGCCTCTGGAGGAATTTAAGCAAAGACATAACAAGATCTGCCTTACTAAAATTCTGTGTAAATGCAAGCGAGGAAATCAGGAGGCTATTGCTATAATCCAGGCACTAGAGGGTGATAGCATGGTTCATACTTTATGATATGACAGAATATGACATATATAGCAGCCAGGTTTACAGAGAGATTGTTTGTAGGATGTGAGAGAAACTGATAAGTCAAGAACGATTCTAAGGATTTGGGCCTGAGAAGTTGGGAAGATGGAGCTGCCATTATTGGAGAAGGAGGTTTGCAAGAGTAGCAGATTTGAGGGGGATAATTAGTTTTGTTTTGAAATGTTAATTTCAAGATTCTATCAGACATCCAAGAGTAGCTGCTGAATGGGCAGTTACAAATCCAAATCTTGAGTTCAGGAAACAAGGCCAATTACAGATAAAAACTGAGAAACAGAGAAATGGAATTTCTGAGCATGAGATGGGACAACAGGCCACAGGATGGCAAAGCCAAAGCTTGGAGCCAGGTCTCCTTGTCCTGCCCTTCTATACTAGTGATTCGAGGTGGAGCACTGACTATTCCTTACCCTTTGTTTTGCTTATGAAGTAATTTTTTTTAATAGGAAAGTATCTCATGTTTAGAGACTGAAAACATCAACAATTAAAATGACCTATAATCTCATTAACCATAAATAACCACTCTTAACCATTTGATATATTTCCTTGCAGACTCTGGCTGATATAAAGCGTACATTTCATGTGTCACACAATGCCCCAAAAGTAGTAGGGTATTTTTGATTTTTTACGTTGTAAAGAAATATGAGAAAGGAAATTGGGGCCCCTTGGAAGGCTCACCTGGTGAATATCCAATCATGAAAACATCATCATCCCAAATGCAGGCTTTCTGCCCAGGGATGATGCTTCATTTTGCAAAAGGATGGTCAGTGCCTCGTCCTGGGCTGTGGGGTCGCTTGGCTTTGTCATTTGTTGAGCAGGTGAGGGTGCCTGGTTTTCTGACGTGCACCTCTGGCATCTGGTATATAAACACATAAGTGGACATTTGGCTGGTGTGACTGTCCTGTGTATAATATGTCTCACTGCCATGGGGCCTCCACCTTGCACCATAGTTGGGTAAGTGAGAGGCTCTTTCGGTGGCAGCAGGAAATGTCTTTCCTTACCCAAAATATGAGGTCTGGAAAGGTTATTCAGCAGCGCTTTCACAGTGGAAAGAGAAAATTGTCTCTGACAAAATGGGTAAAAATCCTTGAGAATTCATTTTGTCTTTTCAGCTTTCAGAACATTTCATTCAGAGGGCAACTGTCACCTTTCTATTTCTGACCTGGTACAAAGCTCAGAATGAATAGCCTGCCTGCCTTTCACCTGAGCTTCTTTGAAAATGTGAGGCCCAAAAAGTGAGTCCCCAGGGAGCATATGCTTCAGATACTGATTAGCAAAAAGGAGCTGAGGGTGTGGAGCAAAATCTGCTGGCCCCTCTCCTGCTCCCACCACATCTTCCCTGCCCTGCCTCATACTCCCAGCTGCTCCCACCAGGACAAAGTGAAACTGTGACAGAAACAGGGGCTCCAGAGTTAGGGTTCCCATCACCATGCAGTCACTCATCTCTTATCACAACGACCTTAGGACAATCAGTGTCACTCACCCCTGCAAAGAGCCTGACATGATGCACTGGTAAGAGCACAGATCTCAGAGACAGTGCATCTGGGCTCCAATCCTACCTTGAACAAGTTACTTAGTCTCTCTCAGACTCAGTTTCCACACCTGCAAAATGGGGATGATAATACCCACCTGTCAGGTCTGTGGTGCAAGACTAAACAGAAATGTCTGCAAATCTGCTGGCCCACAGTAAGGTTACAGGAATTATCCTTTCCCTCCCCTATTTACTGAGGCCAGCCTTGTTGATGTGGATTCCCTCTTTTTGTATGTTCCTTTTGGGGACCTCAGAAAGTCCTCTGGCAACATACTTCTCCTTCTGCATCTTCAGTAGTGCTCCAGAAAAGGAATCACACGTCATTACCTTGACATTTGCAGTTGATACTAAAATAGACGTGAGATTAAGTGCACAGACTCGAAGTCACAGTTCAGGGCCTGCAGAGGGTTCAAAATAAAAATGACCTGGGGTAAGAAGTTTAATTTGGGAAAATGTGAGTAACTCTCTATGGGGGGAAATATAGATACTGTCCCGAGCTGCCTCAACAGCAAAAGTCAATGAGGAAGGAGGTGTGTGGGAAGCCTAGGTATAGAAAAGAAGTTCCTGCCCTGTGGTCTGAGGGGTCTGGTAGGATTAGAGCTGCTCCTGCAGTCCAGGTGAGGCCTCCGGAGGTCCTGTAGATGTGGGTCTCAAGAGCCCCGGCTTCACCAGACACTCTGACACCTCCCCAGAAGAAATGGGGAAACATGACGTAGTGATCTTACCCTTTTCTACTTAGACGTCCTTAGAAGGTATACAGTGGAGAGCAGTAATGAATAAAGAATAACTTTGATTTAAAGGAATAATTCTAGTTTCAAGATAATTTGTACAAAAGAGTATGAAATGCCTAGGAAGAGACAGGTGGTATAAAGATGAGCTCCTCAAAATGACATGAGATGCCCTGCATTTCCCCTTGGCTCCCCACCAGCTACTTTGAACTTTACTCACTTCCTTGAACACCAGTGTTCACATACTTAGGCACCTCCACCAAAGTCCTTCATTGTTACTAATCTCAGCTCCAGGGTTGAATAGTGGTGGTGTCTAAGGCCAATCTTAGTGGTCCCATTTCCCTTCAAGTCAATGGTCTGTCTGTGGGCTCATAACCTAGTTTCGGCAAAGAGATGGAAGGGAGATGTGCTGGGGAAAAAAGCGGTTCAGTGAAGAGTTTTCCTCATCGACTCAACAAAAAAGCACAATAAACAAAAAGTTCCTCTTATTCTGCCAGGCGTTGTCATGCCTGTGTGTGAAGCCCAGAACCATGGCAGCCATTTTGTGACAGAAAGAGAGCTAAGCTGACACGATGAGGACAGCCAAGAGGAAAGATGGGAAGAATCTGGGATTTTGACAATATTGTTTAAACAACTGGACTAATCGGCTCTGCAGCTGCCCTATATCAGGACTTCTTGCCAAGCCAAATAATACATCTCCTTATAGTTGTAGCCTTTTGGGGTTTTCTGTTCATTGCCATTAAAAGCATCCTGATACATGAAGTCAATTTTTAATGTTGTAATTTAATCATATAGTCATAAGGTTAAATTG
The DNA here is from genome assembly GCF_040802235.1 of Manis javanica. Lineage (NCBI taxonomy): Eukaryota > Metazoa > Chordata > Mammalia > Pholidota > Manidae > Manis > Manis javanica. The sequence goes on from NC_133162.1 coordinate 104,497,201, forward strand.
TCTTTCGATCTTCTAGTTTGTCTTTTGAGGAGGTGGGGAAAATTGAGGGCACAGTGAGGGAGGGGAAGCACAATATGTCTTGCATAAATTGACACTAGCATTTTTCTGAATGCTTGTTCCTGAGATGAGTGGTTATTTTCCCATATTCTACTAGACTTTATATATGTTTGTTTTAAAAATAATGATGCACTTGCACAACTGTTTGTAACAGATGAGTTGCCAAGGGAAAAAGTGAAGGAAGGTTTTTTTGTGAGAAGTTTTTGGACTCTATACTTGGACAGTTAGGGCTTTCTTCTGCCTGGCACAAGGGCAGCTGGCCAAGGAGGTAAGTGGGTGTAAAAGTCAAGCTCACTGAGTCAAGTGCCCACCCATACTGGCATAGACTATATCCACCTGGAGGAAGGGGTACATTTTATAATCTGCACAAAAGTCCATAAAGGATAGTGTAGCCATATGGGCAAGACTGCTTCAAATCCAGTAACAAAGTGGGGCATAAAAGTTCTATATCAGGTAAGAAGATCTATGTCCATATAAGACTGCTCCAGAAATCTGGGACATAGGGATTTTGGCAACAGGAGAAGAGAGCTCCTTGTAACAAATGTTCCTTGTATCTCTAGGAGCATGCTTCAGTGTATGTAAATTGCTTTAACTATTTCATACAACCAGGTGTGATTGCATATGTGCTGGTTAGTTCAGTGTATCAGTTGCCCAAATCAAGGATATGTGTTCCAGGGGTGGTCAGTCAGCTTACACTAGAGGAGCCACAGCAAGCACTTCTGATATATCAGTATTTCCAATAATGCTTTGCTAGCTGGAATAGCTTTTCACAGAAAGATGGAAACACTCCCCCCAAAAGTGACCAGCTCTTCCCACAACTGCCTCCAGAACTCACAGGGAGGGCAGTCCAAGATGGTATAAGAAGGAAGACCATGAACTCACCTCTTCCTATGGACATACAAAATCTACACCTACATATACAGCAATTCCTCCTGAAGAACTGAGGACTGAGTGAACAGCTTTTGCACAAAAAAGAATAGAGACTCCTCATAGAGAAAAGCAGGAGAAGCAAAGGTATGATAACAATGGGAACCTTACCCCAAACACAGTGAACTGAAATAGGGACAGCTATCACTGAGTGCTCCCCCCACAACATATTTGCCCACTCTAAGGCACAGTGAAAAAGTGCAGTTTAAGCGACAACTCAACCGTAAGTGAAGGAAATCGACTTACTAACCCTAGAGCATCTGCCAAATAGGTAGGGAACTGCTAAAACTCTCTCTGGGGTTGGAAGTACTGGGAAGGGCCATTTTTTATGTTTCCCCCTCTACCTTCATAGCACAGAGAAGAACAGGGTTCCTGTGCTCTAGCCAGCCTGCTAGCACTGCCCCTGTGAGCCTTTGGCCCCTGGCCCACACCAGCTATAGTTCCTCTCAAGGTGGCCCAGGTGCAACATGCCCTGGGCCCCCCTGCCTGCTCGAGCCCTGGCTCCAGCTATCCCACGAGGGTGGCACTGGAGCAGAGCACCCTAGGACCCTCCAGACCATACCTATACCAGCTCCAGGCAACTCATCAAGGTATCCTAGGCAAGCACACACCAGGGCTTCCTGGACCACACCTGCACTGGCTCCAGAAGTCCCACGAAGGTGGCCCCAGTAGGCATGCTCAAGGATCCTCAGCCCAAGCCCACTTGAGCTCCACCCCATCAACCAAGGCAACCCTGACACAGCAAGCCTTAGGACCCTCCTAACCTGTACCAGCTGAAGCTTCAGCCAGCCACAGCCACCAGGCACACACAGTCTACACAGGGGAAACTCCTACACAGGGCCACTCTTCAAGAATGGGAGAGGTAACTATTCCACCTAACTCACAGAAACAAACACAGAAAGTAAAACAAAATGAGGAAATAGAATATGCTTCAAAGAAAAGAAAAAGATAAACCTCCAGAACAACCCCAATGAAAGAGATAAGTAATTTACCTAATAAGGGTTCAAAGTAATGACCATAAGTACAATCACCAAACTCAGAAGAATAATGGAGGAACACAGCGAGAACTTCAAAAAAGAGTTAGAAAATATAAGTACCAATCAGAGCTGAAGAATATAGTGACTGAAATGAAAAATATACTAGAGGGAATCAAAAGATTAGATGATACAGAAGAACAGATCAGGAATGTAGAAAGACAAAAATAGTGGAAAACACTCCAAACAGAACAGCAAAAAGAAAAAAGGAATTTTTAAAAAATGAGGATGGCTTAAGGGACCTCTAGGAAAATATAAAGCACACTAATATTTGTATCATAGGGGTCCCAGAAGGAAAAGAAAATGAGAAAGTGGAGAGAACTTGTTTGAAGAAATAATGGCTTAAAACTTCCCTAACTTGGTAAAGGAAACAGATATTCAGTAACAGGAATCACAAAGTCTCAAACAAGATGAACCCAAAGATATTCACACCAAAACGTATTATAATCAAAATAGCAAAAGTGAAAGGTAGAGAATCTTAAAGGCAGCAACAGAAAAACAAAAAATCACATACAAGGGAAACCCCATAAGATTATTAGGTGATTTTTCAGCAGACTAGAAGGGAATGGCAGGATATATTCAAAGAGCCAAAAGGGGAAAAAAAAAATGTACAACCAAGAATACTCTATCCAGTAAGGTTATCATTCAGAATTGAAGGAGAGATAAAGTATTTTCCAGAGAAGCAAAAGCTGAAGAAGTTCAGCTTCTAAACTCGCCTTACAAGAAATTTTACAGTGATTTCTTTAAGTTGGAAAGAAAGGGTGCTAATTAGTAACAAGAACACATATGAAAGAATAAAGTTCACTAGCAAAGGCAAATATATAGTGAAGACAGTGTATTAGCCACTTAAAAAGCAAGTATGAAGTTTAAAAGACTAAAATAGTTAAACCAATTATAATGACAATAAGTAATTAAGGGATAAGCAAAATGAAAAGATGCTAAATATATGACATCAAACATATAAAACACAGAGTTGGGGAGTAAAACTGCAGTGCTTTTAGAATGTATTCAAATTTAAGCAACTTGGAAAAGACAGAGAAAGGGGCAGAACACTTGTTAAATAACTGTGTAGTTGCTTAAATAGACTGCCATATATAGATAGATACATACATATAGATATAGATCATATATAGATATAGATATAGGTATACCTCATGGTAACAACAAACCAAAACCCTACAATAGATACACACAAAAAAATAAAGTAGACAGGCACAGTCGCAGGGGGGCCATCAGGTGAGAAATTGGGGATCAACAGAGGTGAGGCTCAGAACCTCATCCCCCCTGCTTTGAGAGAAATCTTCTGCATCCGTGGATGGTTTATTGCCCTTGTCTAGCTTGGATTAACACATACTCTACAGGCACACACCTGATCATCTACAATTGCTCTCCTACAACACTAAACTATGTTTTCTACCTTTATCTTGCATCTACCTACCACTTCAGCATTTTATTAAAAATAAAAATAATAATAATAATAAAGGGAGAAATGTGGGATCAACATATAAATCAAGTATAAAAATCAAATGAATATTCATATTTGGCCTGATTGTTTATAGTTCATAATGCGTGATCAAAACTGAAAGTTTCTGTGATGAATGCCCTTGTACTGTTCACCATGTAAGAATTTATTCACTATGTAAGAATTTGTTCACCATGTAAGAACTTGTTCGTTATGCTTCAGAAGATTGGAGACTGATGAGAGTTAGGCTTGAGATGGATTAATGATTGTGCATTGAGCATTGACCCCCCTATACTGAATTTTATTGTTGTTAACAACCATTTGATCAATAAATATGAGAGATGTCCCCTCAAAAAAAAAATATAAAAAAAAAATAAAGAGGAGCCAAAATATAACATAAGAGAAAACCATCAAGTCACAGACCAAGAGATAAACAAACAAAGCAGAACTAAAAAAAAAAAAAAAAAAGACAGAAAATGATTAAATAGTAATAAGTACATAACATCAATAATTAATTTAAATGTAAGTGGACTAAATACTCCAACCAAAAGAGATAGGGTAGCTCAATGGATTAAAAAAATTACACCCGTCTATATGCTGCCTTCAAGAGACTTGTTAGAAATCAAAGACGCACACAGACTGAAAGTGAAGGAATGGAAAAAGATATTCCATGCAAATAGAAATGAAAAGAAAGCTAGAGTGGCAATACTCATGTTAGACAAAATAGGCTTTAAAATAAAAATTGTAACAAAAGACAAGGGCATTACAAATGATAAAGGAGTCAATTTTAGAAGAGGATAGAACATTTGTAAATATTTATCTACCAAACATAGGAGCACTGAAATATATAAACAAATATGAACATAAAGTGACATAAGTGGAGAAATTAACAGTAATAGAATAATAATAGGGGACTTTAAAACTGCACTTACATCAATGGGTAGATCATCCAGACAGAAAATCAATAAGGAAACACTGGCCTTAGATGACACATTAGACCACATGGACTTAGTAGATATATACAGAAAATTTCATCGAAAAACTGCAGAATAGACATTGTTGTCAGGTGCCCATGAAACATTCTCTAGGACAGACCATATGTTAGGTAAAAAAAAAGTCTGAATAAATTTAAGATTTTAAATCATACCAAGCATCTTCTCCAACCATGACAATATGAAACTAGAAATCAGTTATAAGAAGAAAACTGGAAAAAAACATAAACATGTGGAGACTAAATAACATGTTACTAAACAACCAATGATCAAAGAAGAAATCAAAGAGAAAATTAAAAGTACCAAAGACACACGAAATGGAAATACAACTTTCCAAAATCTATGGAATGCATCAAAAGCAGTTCTAAGAAGGAAATTCATAACAATATAGGCCTACATGAAGAAATAAGGAAAAATTCCCAACAATCATATTTTATATCTAAAAGAACTAGAAAAAGAATAATCAAAACCCCAAATTAATAGAAGGAAGGAAATTATAAATATCAGAGTGAAAATGAAATAGATACTAAAGACAAAAATAATAGAAAAGATGAATGCAACTAAAATCCAGTTTCTTAAAAAGATAAACAAAATTGATAAAACTCTAGCCAGCCTTATAAAAAAGAGAGAGTTTGAGAGAGCCCAAATAAATAAAATCAGAAATGAAAGAGAAGTTATATCTAATACCACAGAAACACAAAGGATCATAAGAATTGCTACAATTACATGAAAACAAATTGAAAAACCTAAAAGAAATGGATACAATCCTAGAAACACACAATGTTCCAAGACTGAATCACAAAGAAATAGAAAATCTGGATGGACAGATTATAAATAATGAAATTGCATCTGTAATTTAAAACTCTCAAAAAGTTCAGAACTAGACAGCTTCACAGGTAAATACCAAATATTTAAAGAAAAATTAATGTCTACCCCTCTCAAAATATTCCAAGAAACTGAAAAGTAAGGAATGCTTCCAAACTCATTTTACAAGGCCAGCATTACCACGATACCAAGACCAAAGACATCACACAAAATTTATAGGCCAATATCCCTGATGAACATAGATGCAAAAATCCTGAACAAAATATTAGTAAACTGAGTTCAACAATGCATTAAAAGGCTCACACAACATGATCAAGTGGGATTTATTCCAGGGATGCAAGAATGGTCCAACATTCACAAATTAGTCAACGTGATACACCATGTTAACAAAACAAAGGAGTAAAATCTTATTATCACCAGAATAGATGCAGAAAAAATATTTGACAAAATTCATTATCTGTTTATGATTTTTGAAAAATCTCAACAAAATGGGTATAGAAGAAATGTACGTGATATAATAAAGAACAAAACCATATGTATGTACCATCTATGGCAAAACTATAACTAACATCACACTCAATGGTGAAAACAAAAAAAAATGTTTCCTCTAAGATCAAGAACAATACAAGTCTCACTACTTTTATAACATAGTATTGGAATCCTAGTCACAGAAATTAGGCAAGAAAAATAAGTAAAAGGCATATTAATTGGAAAGGAGGAAGCAAAATTGTCACTATTTGTAGATGACATATTTAGAAAATCCTTAAGACTCCGCCAAACAACTATTAGAATGAATTCAGTAAAGTCACAGGATACAAAAGTAATAACAGAGAGGGGTAGGGCCAGGATGGTGGCATGAGTAGAGCAGCGGAAATCTCCTCCCAAAACCACATATATCTATGAAAATATAACAAACACAACTCTTCCTAAAATAGAGACCAGAGGACACAGGACAACATCCAGACCACATCTACACCTGCGAGAACCCAGCGCCTCGCGAAGGGGGTAAGATACAAGCCCCGGCTGGCAGGACCTGAGCACCCCTCCCCCCGGCCCCTGGCGGGTGGAGAGGAGTCAGCAGGGAAGGAGAGAAGCCCAGGACTGCTGAACACTCAGCCCCAGGATTCCGGACCAGAGTGCAGACACAGTGCATGCGTGGGGTCCTGGATACTAAGGAAACAGGGCGGCAGGACTGGTGAGTGGGTGCCTGAGGCTGACGCTGGAGAACAAAGAAACAGGAGCGGTTTTTTTTTTTTTTTGGCGAGTGCCTTTTGGAAGCCTTAAAGGGACAGGGACCCCAATACTAGGGAAACAGGGCAGCAAGACCTGTGAGCAGGTGCCTGAGACCAGCACCTGAGGACAAAGAAAATCACGCGTTTTTTCCTTTTTTTTTCTCTCTCTTTCATTGTTGCTGTTGTTGTTTTGGTTTGGAGAGTGCTTTTTGGAAGTCTTAAAGGGGCAGGACAGGGCACTTAGCCAAGACGCAGGGAATCTGGGGATCTCTGGGCACTCTAACCCCCTGGGCAGCAGGGAGCACAGAGGCCCCTTACGGAGATAAATACCCTCCCAGCCGCTCCCCCTGCAACGGAGCTCCACCATTTTGGAGGAGCAGCCCCAGCCAGGCCACGCCCACAGCACCAGTGGAGATAAACTCCAAACCAACTGGGCAGGTAGCTGAAGCCCTGTCAGTGCACAGCTGCCAAGCATAAGCCACTAGAGGTCGCTATTCTTCCAGGAGAGGAAGGCCACAAACCAACAAGAAGGAGAGCTCTCCCAGCTGTCACTCATACCAGCTCTGCAAACTATCTCCATCACCATGAAAAGGCAAAACTACAGGCAGACAAAGATCACAGAGACAACACCCGAGAAGGAGACAGACCTAACCAGTCTTCCTGAAAAAGAATTCGAAATAAAAATCATGAACATGCTGACAGAGATGCAGAGAAAAATGCAAGAGCAGTGGGATGAGATGCAGAGAAAAATGCAAGAGCAATGGGATGAGATGCAGAGAAAAATGCAAGACCAATGGGATGAAGTCCAGAGGGAGATCACAGATGTCAGGAAGGAGATCACAGAAGTGAAACAAACCCTGGAAGGATTTATAAGCAGAATGGATAAAAAGCAAGAGGCCATTGAAGGAATAGAAACCAGAGAAAAGGAACGTATAGAAGCTGACATAGAGAGAGATAAAAGGATCTCCAGAAATGAAACGACACTAAGAGAATTATGTGACCAATACAAAAGGAATAATATTCCTATTATAGGGGTACCAGAAGAAGAAGAAAGAGGAAAAGGGATAGAAAGTCTCTTTGAAGAAATAATTGCTGAAAACTTCCCCAAACTGGGGGAGGAAATAATCGAACAGACCACAGAAATACACAGAACCTCCAACAGAATGGATACAAGGAGGACAATACCAAGACACATAATAATTAAAATGGCAAGGATAAAGGACAAGGAAAGAGTTTTAAAGGCAGCTAGAGAGAAAAAGGTCACCTATAAAGGAAAACCCATAAGGCTAACATCAGACTTCTTGACAGAAACCCTACAGGAAAGAAGAGAATGGCATGATATATTTAATGCAATGAAACAGAAGGGCCTTGAACCAAGGATACCGTATCCAGCATGATTATCATTTAAATATGATGGCGGGATTAAACAATTCCCAGACAAGCAAAAGCTGAGGGAATTTGCTTCCCACAAACCACCTCTACAGGGCATCTTACAGGGACTGCTCTAGATGGGAGCACTCTTAAAAAGAGCACAGAACAAAACACCCAACATATGAAGAATGCAGGAGGAGGAATAAGAAGGGAGAGAAGAAAAGAATCTCCAGACACTGTATATAACAGCTCAATAAGTGAGCTAAGTTAGGCAGTAAGATATTAAAGAAGCTAACCTTGAACCTTTGTTAACCACGAATCTAAAGCCTGCAATGGCAATAAGTACATATCTATCAATAATCACCCTAAATATAAATGGACTTAATGCACCAATCAAAAGACACAGAGTAATAGAATGGATAAAAAAGCAAGACCCATCTGTATGCTGCTTACAAGAAACTCACCTCAAACCCAAAGACAGGCACAGACTAAAAGTCAAGGGATGGAAAAACATATTTCAAGCAAACAACAGTGAAAAGAAAGCAGGGGTTGCAGTACTAATATCAGACAAAATAGACTTCAAAACAAAGAAAGTAACAAGAGATAAAGAAGGACACTACATAATGATAAAGGGCTCAGTCCAACAAGAGGATATAATCATTCTAAATACATATGCACCCAACACAGGAGCACCAGCATATGTGAAACAAATACTAACAGAACTAAAGAGGGAAATAGACTGCAATGCATTCATTTTAGGAGACTTCAACACAGCACTCACCCCAAAGGATAGATCCACCAGGCAGAAAATGAGTAAGGACACACAGGCACTGAACAACACACTAGAACAGATGGACCTAATAGACATCTATAGAACTCTACATCCAAAAGCAACAGGATATACATTCTTCTCAAGTGCACATAGAATATTCTCCAGAATAGACCACATACTAGCCCACAAAAAGAGCCTCAGTAAATTCCAAAATATTGAAATTCTAACAACCAATTTTTCAGACCACAAAGGTATAAAACTAGAAATAAATTCTACAAAGAAAACAAAAAGGCTCACAAACACATGGAGGCTTAACAACATGCTTCTAAGTAATCAATGGACCAATGAACAAATCAAAATAGAGATCAAGGAATATATAGAAACAAATGACAACAACAACACAAAGCCCCAACTTCTGTGGGATGCAGCGAAAGCAGTCTTAAGAGGAAAGTATATAGCGATCCAGGCACACTTGAAGAAGGAAGAACAATCCCAAATGTATAGTCTAACATTACAATTATCGAAACTGGAAAAAGAAGCACAAATGAGGCCCATAGTCAGCAGAAGGAGGGACATAATAAAGATCAGAGAAGAAATAAACAAAATTGAGAAGAATAAAACAATAGCAAAAATCAACAAAACCAAGACCTGGTTCTTTGAGAAAATAAACAAAATAGATAAGCCTCTAGCCAAACTTATTAAGAGAAAAAGAGAATCAACACAAATCAACAGCATCAGAAATGAGAACGGAATAATCACAACAGACTCCACAGAAATACAAAGAATTATTAAAGACTACTATGAAAACCTATATGCCAACAAGCTGGAAATCCTAGAAGAAATGGATAACTTCCTAGAAAAATACAACCTCCCAAGACTGACCAAGGAAAAAACACAAAATTTAAACAAACCAATTACGAGCAAAGAAATTGAAATGGTAATCAAAAAACTACCCAAGAACCAAACCCCGGGGCCGGACGGATTTACCTTGGAATTTTATCAGACACACAGAGAAGACACCCATTCTCCTTAAAGTGTTCCAAAAAATAGAAGAGGAGGGAATACTCCCAAACTCATTCTATGAAGCCAACATCACCCTAATACCAAAACCAGGCAAAGACCCCACCAAAAAAGAAAATTGCAGACCAATATCCCTGATGAATGTAGATGCAAAAATAATCAATAAAATATTAGCAAACAGAATTCAACAGTATATCAAAAGGATCATACACCATGACCAAGTGGGGTTCATCCCAGGGATGCAAGGATGGTACAACATTCAAAAATCCATCAATATCATCCACCACATCAACAAAAAGAAAGAGAAAAAACACATGATCATCTCCATAGATGCTGAAAAAGCAGTTGACAAAATTCAACATCCATTCATGATAAAAACTCTCAGCGAAATGGAAATAGAGGGCAAGTACCTCAACATAATAAAGGCCATATATGATAAACCCACAGCCAACATTATACTGAACAGCAAGAAGCTGAAAGCATTTCCTCTGAGATCAGGAACCAGACAGGGATGCCCTCTCTCCCCACTGTTATTTAACATAGTACTGGAGGTCCTAGCCACGGCAATCAGACAAAACAAAAAAATACAAGGAATCCAGATTGGTAAAGAAGAAGTTAAACTGTCACTATTTGCAGATGATATGATACTGTACATAAAAAACCCTGAAGACTCCACTCCAAAACTACTAGAACTGATATCGGAATACAGCAAAGTTGCAGGGTACAGAATTAACACACAGAAATCTGTAGCTTTCCTATACACTAACAATGAACCAATAGAAAGAGAAATCAGGAAAACAATTCCATTCACAATTGCATCAAAAAGAATAAAATACCTAGGAACAAACCTACCCAAAGAAGTGAAAGACCTATACCCTGAAAACTACAAGTCACTCTTAAGAGAAATTAAAGGGGACACTAACAAATGGAAACTCATCCCATGCTCATGGCTAGGAAGAATTAATATCGTCAAAATGGCAACATACAGATTTGATGCAATCCCTATCAAATTACCAGCAACATTCTTCAATGAACTGGAACAAATAATTCAAAAATTCATGTGGAAACACCAAAGTCCCCGAATAGCCAAAGCAATCCTGAAAAAGAAGAATAAAGTAGGGGGGATCTCACTCCCCAACTTCAGGCTCTACTACAAAGCCATAGTAATCATGACAATTTGGTACTGGCACAAGAACAGAGCCACAGACCAGTGGAACAGATTAGAGACTTCAGAACTTAACCCAAACATATATGGTCAATTAATATTTGATAAAGGAGTCATGGACATACAATGGCAAAATGACAGTCTCTTCAACAGATGGTGCTGGCAAAACTGGACAACTACATGTAGGAGAATGAAGCTGGACCTTTGTCTAACCCCATATACAAAGGTAAACTCAAAATGGATTAAAGACCTGAATGTAACTCATGAAACCATTAAACTCTTGGAAAAAAACATAGGCAAAAACCTCTTAGACATAAACATGAGTGACCTCTTCTTGAACATATCTCCCCGGGCAAGGAAAACAACAGCAAAAATGAGCAAGTGGGACTACATTAAGCTGAAAAGCTTCTGTACAGCGAAAGACACCATCAATAGAACAAAGAGGAACCCTACAGTATGGGAAAATATATTTGAAAATGACAGATCCGATAAAGGCTTGACGTCCAGTGTAAAGAGCTCACACGCCTCAACAAACAAAAAACAAATAACCCAATTAAAAAATGGGCAGAGGAACTGAACAGACAGTTCTCTAAAAAAGAAATACAGATGGCCAACAGACACATGAAAAGATGCTCCACATCGTTAATTATCAGAGAAATGCAAATTAAAACTACAGTGAGGTATCACCTCACACCAGTAAGGATAACTGCCATCCAAAAGACAAACAACAACAAATGTTGGCGAGGCTGTGGAGAAAGGGGAACCCTCCTACACTGCTGGTGGGAATGTAAATTAGTTCAACTATTGTGGAAAACAGTATGGAGGTTCATCAAAATGCTAAAAACAGACCTACTATTTGACCCAAGAATTCCACTCCTAGGAATTTACCCTAAGAATGCAGCAATCAAGTTTGAGAAAGACAGATGCACCCCTATGTTTATCGCAGCACTATTTACAATAGCCAAGAAATGGAAGCAACCTAAATGCCCATCGGTAGATGAATGGATAAAGAAGATGTGGTACATATACACAATGGAATACTACTCAGCCATAAGAAGAGGAAAAATCCTACTATTTGCAGCAACATGGATGGAGCTGGAGAGTATTATGCTCAGTGAAATAAGCCAAGTGGAGAAAGAGAAATACCAAATGATTTTACTCATCTGAGGAGTATAAGAACAAAGGAAAAACTGAAGGAACAAAACAGCAGCGGAATAATAGAATCCAAAAATGGACTAACAGGTACCAAAGGGAAAGGAACTGGGGAGGATGGGTGGGTAGGGAGGGATAAGTGGGGGGAAGAAGAAAGGGGGTATTAAGATTAGCATGCATGGGGGGAGGGAGAAAGGGGAGGGAGGGCTGTACAACACAGAGAGGACAAGTAGTGATTCTACAACATTTTGTTATGCTGATGGACAGTGACTGTAATGTGGTGTTTAGGGGGGACTTGGTATAGGGGAGAGCATAGTAAACATAGTATTCTTCATGTAAGTGTAGATTAAACATTTAAAAAAAAGGAAAAAAAGAAAGAAAGAAAGAAAAGGGGGATTATTCCTTGATAGGATAAAACTTTTGGTAAATCAAAGATTAACACATGCTTTAAATATCCTTAATTTTGATACTTAAAGGGTGTCAGATGATCGGGTTTGGAGGTATTCTTTTCTGATAATATTCCTTTCTCTTAATAAAAAAAAAAAAGCAGTGCCTGTGTGCTTACCTCCAATGAGTTCTACACAGTGGTATAGAGGGCATGTCAAAGTGTGGGGAAAGGATCTGTTTGTTTTTATGCAGAAGATCAAGGACTAGTTTGGCTACCCAGAAAATGAACTAAGATACGATATGAGGAGGAGCTTCCGGCATCAGCACTCTCTGGAGGACTCATGCCGGAGGATGATCATCAAAAAGCCTCCACAGGGATCCAGGCAATGCTGCGATTGTGGCTGCGTCCATCCCACCATTTCCTGGACTTGCCACTGGAATGGGGAGGGAGATGTCTAGGCTGGCATGTGCATACAGTGAGACAACAAATTTGACTGGATCTGTACTGTTGGAACTCAACCAGGAGTTGGGAGGGGTGCAAGTTGTAGCACTCCAAAATCTTATGACTATAGACTATCTATGGTTAAAAGAACATATGGGATGTGAACAGATCCCAGAAATGGGCTGCTTTAATTTGTCTGATTTCTCTCAGACTGTTCAAGTACAGTTGGACAATATCCATCATATCATAGACAAATTTTCACAAATGCCTAGGGTGCCTAACTGGTTTTCTTGGCTTCACTGGAGATGACTGGTAATTATAGATTTGCTTTGTTTATGTCACCATATTCCTATTATGTTAATATGTGTGCGCAAGTTAGTTAGTAGTTTAAAACCTGCTTAAGGTACTCTACAAGAAGATATGTCAAAGAAATAATCAATCCTCCCATGTTTTCTTCCATATGCTACCTCTATAGCTTTTCTTCTTCCTTCCTAATTACAACAATTAAATAGAATTCGTGCCTCATATTGAATTTACCGAGCATCATAATTCCTCCAGGTGGTAAAGATACCTCGAGACAAGTGCTGGGCATAGAAGCCACAGGGCATAAATCTGCAAAGAAGTAAAAAGCTAACCTTTTCAAACAATATGGCTTCTCTCTCACTTACCAACTTTACATCTCCCTGTATGGCCCCGGCAGATGACTGGTTAGCCAGAGACAGGTAAGATTCCTCAAGTGAGGAACAACCTAAGATAGGCACAGTCACATGGGGGCCATCAGGTGAGAAATTGGGGATCAACAGTGGTGAGGCTTAGAACCTCACCCTCCCTGTTTTGAGAGAAATCTTCTGCATCTGTGGATGTTTTAATGCCCTTGTCTAGCTTGGATTTTGCATTGAGCATTGACCCCCCTATACAGAATTTTATTGTTGTTAACAACCATTTGTTCAATAAATATGAGAGATGCCCTCTCAAAAAAAAATAATAAAATAAAATAAAATTAAAGTAACAACAGAAATCATTGTATTTCTGTACACTAATAATGAACTATTAGAAAGAGGAATTAAGAAAACAATCCCACTTATAATTGCATCAAAAAGAATAAAATACCTAGAAATAAATTTAACCAAGGAAGTGAAAGACCAATGTCTAAAAACTGTAAGACACTGATGAAAGAAAGTGAAGAAGACACAAATGGAAATATATACTGTATTCATGGATTAGGAGAATGAATCACTGAAGCATCCATACTACACAAAGTAATTTACAGATGCAGCACAATCCCTATCAAAATACCAATAGCATTTTTCACAGAACTGGAACAAAGTATCCCAAAATTTGTATGCCAATACAAAAGACACCAAATAGCCAAAGTAATCTTGAGAAAGAAGAGCAAATTTGGAGGTATAACAATCCTAGATTTCAAACTATACTACAAAGCGATAGTAAGCAAAACAGTATGGTACGTGCACAAAAGAGACTCATAGATCAATGGAACAGAACAGAGAGCCCAAAAATAAACCTATGCTTAAATGGTCAATTAATATATGACAAAGGAGGCAAGAATATACAATGAGTGAAAGACAGTCTCTTCAACATATGGTGTTGGGAAAACTGGACAGCTACATGCAAAAGAATGAAACTGGATCACCAATTTATACTATATACAAAAATAAATGTTAAATGAATTAGAGTTGAATGTAAGACCTGACACCATAAAACTCCTAGAACACATAAGCAGTAAGCTCTTTAACATCAGTCTTAGCGATATTTTTTAAACCAGTCTCTTCAGGTAAGGGCAACAAAAGCTAAAATAAACAAATGGGATTACATCAAACTAAAAAACTTTTGCAAACAAAACAAAACCTTCAAAGTGAAAAGGCAACCTACTGAAAGAGAGAAGATAATTGCAAATCATACATTGAATAAGGGGTTAATATCTAAATACATTCAGAACTTATACAACTTAGTATTTTTTTAAAAAGATTTAAAAATGGGCATGAGAGGGAGCAGAGCCAAGATGGCAGCGTGAGTAGAGCAGCGGAAATCTGCTCCCAAAACCACATATATTTTTGAAAATACAACAAATACAACTCTTCCTAAAAGAGAGACCAGAAGACACAGGACAACAGCCAGACTATATCCATACCTGTGACAACCCAGCACCTCAAGAAGGGGGTAAGATACAAGCCGCAGCCCGGCAGGACCCGAGCTCCCCTCACCGCAGCTCCTGGCAGGAGGAGAGTAGTTAGAGTGGGGAGAGAGTGGGAACCAAGGACTGCAAAACACCCAGCCCTAGCCATCTGCACTGGAGCACAGACACACAGTGTTTGTGTGGGGTGCTGGAAACTAGGGAAACAGGACAGTAAGACCTGTGAGCGGGTCCCTGCAGCTGGGACCCCTGGGACAAAGAAAAGCGAGTGCTTTTTGAAAGTCTTAAAGGAACAGGGACCCCACCGCTGGATGGAAGCATCCCGGGACACTTAGCCCAGCAGCTGGGAATCCTGGGGAATTCTGGGCACCCTAACCCCCTGGACAGCAGGGCAGCTCGGAGGCCCCTCATGAAGATAAACAGGCTCCTGGCCGTTTCCCCTCCAACGTGGCTCCGCCATATGGGAGCAGCAGCCTGAGGCAGGCCATGCCCACAGCAACTGTGGAACTAAACTCCATAGTGGCAGGGCAAGAATCAGAAGCCCCGTCTGTGCGCAGCTGCCCAGCACAAGCCACTAGAGATCGCTGTTCTCCCAAGAGAGGAAGGCCACAAACCAACAAGAAGGAACATTCTCCCAGCCATCACTTGGGCCAGCTCCGCAAACTATTTCCATTGCCATGAAAAGGCAGAATTTGAGACAGAACAAAATCACAGAGTCAACCCCTGAGAAGGAATTCAAACCAGTCTTCCTGAAAAAGAATTCAAAATAAAAATCATAAACATGCTGACGGAGCTGCAGAGAAATGTACAAGAGCTAAGGGATGACATCCGGAGGGAGATTACAGAAGTGAAACAATCTCTGGAAGAATTTATAAGCAGAATGGATAAGATGCAAGAGGCCACTGATGGAATAGAAACCAAAGAACAGGAATGCATAGAAGCTGACGCAGAGAGATAAATGGATCTCCAGGAATGAAACAATATTAAGAGAACTGTGTGACCAATCCAAAAGGAACAATATCCACATTATAGGGGTACCAGAAGAAGAAGAGAAAGAAAAAAGGATAGAAAGTGTCTTTGAAGGAATAATTGCTGAGAACTTCCCCAAACTGGGGGAGGAAATAGTTGCTCAGACTACGGAAGTATACAGAACTCCCGACACAAGGGACCCAAAGAAGACAACACCAAGACACATAATAATTAAAAAGGCAAAGATCAAGGACAAGGACAGAGTATTAAAGGCAGCAAGAGAGAGAAAAAAGGTCACCTAAAAAGGAAAACCATCAGGGTATCATCAGACTTCTCAACAGAAACCTTACAGGCCAGAAGAATGGCATGATATATTTAATGCAATGAAACAGAAAGGCCTTGAACCAAAGATACTGTATCCAGCATGATTATCATTTAAATATAAAGGAGGGATTAAACAATTCCCAGACAAGCAAAAGTTGAGGGAATTTGCCCCCCACAAACCACCTTTACAGGGCATTTTAGAGGGACTGCTCTAGTTGGGAGCACTCCTAAAAAGAGCACAGAACAAAACACTCAACATATGAAGAATGGAGGAGGAGGAAATAGAAGGGAGAGAAATAATCATCACACTGCATTTACAATAGCTCAATAAGAGAGTTAAGTTAGACAGCAAGGTAGTAAAGAAGCTAACCTTGAACCTTTGGTAACCATGAATCTAAAGCCTGCAATGGCAATAAGTACATATCTTTCAATAATCACCATAAATGTAAATGGACTGAATGCACCAATCAAAAGACACAGAGTAATAGAATGGATAACAAAAACAAGACCCATCTATATGCTGCTTATAAGAGACTCACCTCAAACCCAAAGACATGCACAGATTAAAAGTCAAGGGATGGAAAAAGATATTTCATGCAAACAACAGGAAGAAAAAAGCAGGCATTGCAATACGAGTATCAGACAAAATAGATTTCAAAACAAAGAAAGTAACAAGAGATAAAGAAGGACACTACATAATGATAAAAAGCTCAGTCCAACAAGAGAATATATCCATTATAAACATATATGCTCCCAATACAGGAGCACCAACATATGTGAAACAAATACTAACAGAATTAAAAGAGGAAATAGAATGCAATGCATTCATTTTGGGAGACATTAACACACCACTTACTCCAAAGGACAGATCCACCAGACAGAAAATAAGTAAGGACACAGAGGCACTGAACAACACACTAGAACAGATGGACCTAATAGACATCTATAGAACTCTACATCCAAAAGCAACAGGATACACATTCTTCTCAAGTGCACATGGAACATTCTCCAGAATAGACCACATACTAGGCCACAAAAAGAGCCTCAGTAAATTCAAAAAGATTGAAATCCTACCAACCAACTTTTCAGACCACAAAGGCATAAAACTAGAAATAAATTGTACAAAGAAAGCAAAAAGGCTCACAAACACATGGAGGCTTAACAACATGCTCCTAAATAATCAATGGATCAATAACCAAATTAAAATAGAGATCCAGCAATATATGGAAACAAATGACAACAACAACACAAAGCCCCAACTTCTGTGGGACACAGCAAAAGCAGTCTTAAGAGGGAAGTACATAGCAATCCAGGCATATTTAAAGAAGGAAGAACAATCCCAAATGAATAGTCTAATGTCACAATTATCAAAATGGGAAAAAGAAGAACAAATGAGGCCTAAGGTCAGTAGATGGAGGGACATAATAAAGATCAGAGAAGAAATAAATAAAATTGAAAAAAATAAAACAGTAGAAAAAATCAATGAAACCAAGAGCTGGTTCTTTGAGAAAATAAACAAAATAGATAAGCCGTTAGCCAGACTTACTAAGAGAAAAAGAGAGTCAACATACATCAACTGAGTCAGAAATGAGAAAGGAAAAATCATCACAACAGACCCCACAGAAATACAAAGAATTATTAGAGAATACTATGAAAACTTATATGCTAACAAGCTGGAAAACCTAGAAGAAATGGACAACTTCCTAGAAAAATACAACTTTCCAAGACTGACCCAGAAAGAAACAGAAAATCTAAACAGACCAGCAACGAAATTGAAGCGGTAATCAAAAAACTACCCAAGAACAAAACCCCCAGGCCAGATGGATTTACCTCTGAATTTTATCAGACATACAGAGAGGACATAATACCCATTCTCCATAAAGTTTTCCAAAAAATAGAAGAGGAGGGAATACTCCCAAACTCATTCTATGAAGCCAGCATCACCCTAATACCAAAACCAGGCAAAGACCCCACCAGAAAAGAAGACTATGGAACAATATCCCTGATGAACACAGATGCAAAAACTCAACAAAATATTAGCAAACCGAATTCAAAAATACATCAAAAGGATCATATATCATGACCAAGTGGGATTCATCCCAGGGATGCAAGGATGGTACAACATTCAGAAATCCATCAACATCATCCACCACATCAACAAAAAGAAGGACAAAAACCACATGATCATCTCCATGGATGCTGAAAAAGCATTCGACAAAATTCAGCATACATTCAAGATAAAAACTCTCAACAAAATGGGAATAGAGGGCAAGTACCTCAACATAATAAAGGCCATATATGGTAACCCACAGCTAACATCATACTGAACAGCAAGAGGCTGAAAGCTTTTCCTCTGAGATGGGGAACAAGACAGGGATGCCCACTCTCCCCACTGTTATTCAACATAGTACTGGAGGTCCTAGCCACAGCAATTAGACAAAACAAAGAAATACAAGGAATCCAGATTGGTAAAGAAGAAGTCAAGCTGTCACTATTTGCAGATGACATGATACAGTACATAAAAAACCCTAAAGACTCCACTGCAAAACTACTAGAACTGATATTGGAATACAGCAAAGTTGCAGGATACAAAATTAACATACAGAAATCTGTGGCTTTCCTGTACACTAAAAATGAACTAATAGAAAGAGAAATCAGGAAAACAATTCCATTCACAATAGCATCAAAAAGAATAAATACCTAGGAATAAACCTAACCAAGGAAGTGAAAGACCTATACCCTGAAAACTACAAGACACTCTTAAGAGAAATTAAAGAGGACACTAACAAATGGAAACTCATCCCATGCTCCTGGCTAGGAAGAATTAATATCGTCAAAATGGCCATCCTGCCCAAAGCAATATACAGATTCGATGCAATCCCTATCAAGTTACCAACAGCATTCTTCAAAGAACTGGAACAAATAGTTCAAAAATTCATATGGAACCACTGAAGACCCCGAATAGCCAAAGCAATCCTGAGAAGGAAGAATAAAGTAGGGGGGATCTCTCTCCCCAACTTCAAGCTTTACTACAAAGCCACAGTAATCAAGACAGTTTGGCACTGGCACAAGAACAGAGCCACAGGCCAGTGGAACAGAAAGAGACTCCAGACATTAACCCAAACATATATTATACGATAAAGGAGCCATGGACATACAATGGGGAAATGACAGTCTCTTCAACAGATGGTGCTGGCAAAACTGGACAGCTACATGTAAGAGAATGAAAGTGGGCCACTGTCTAACTCCATACACAAAAGTAAATTCGAAATGGATCAAAGACCTGCATGTAAGTAATGAAACCATAAAACTCTTAGAAAAAAACATAAGCAAAAATCTCATGGACATAAACATGAGTAACTTCTTCACGAACATATCTCCCCAGGCAAGGGAAACAAACGCAAAAATGAACAAGTGGGACTATATCAAGCTAAAAAGCTTTTGTACAGCAAAGGATACCATCAATAGAACAAAAAGGCATCCTACAGTATGGGGGAATGTATTCATAAATGACAGATCCGATAAAGCATTGACATCCAAAATATATAAAGAGCTCACACACCTCAACAAACAAAAAGGAAATAAGCCAATTAAAAAATGGGCAGAGGAGCTGAATAGACAGTTCTCTAAAGAAGAAATCCACATGGCCAACGGGCACATGAAAAGATGCTCCACATTGCTAATCATCAGAGAAATGCAAATTAAAATCACAATAAGATATCACCTCACACCAGTAAGGATCGCCATCATCGAAAAGACAAACAACAACAAATGTTGGCGAGTTTGTGGAGAAAGGGTAACCCTCCTACACTGCTGGTGGGAATGTAAATTAGTTCAACTATTGTGGAAAGCAGTATGGAGGTTTCTTAGAATGCTCAAAATAGAAATACCATTTGACCCAGGAATTCCACTTCTGGGAATTTGCCCTAAGAATCCAGCACTCCAATTTGAAAAAGACAGATGCACCCCTATGTTTATCACTGCACTATTTACAATAGCCAAGATATGGAAGCAACCTAAATGTCCATCAGTAGATGAATGGATAAAGAAAATGTGGTACATATACACAATGGAATATTACTCAGCCATAAGAAAAAAACACATCCTACCATTTGCAACAACATGGATGGAGCTAGAGGGTATTATGCTCAGTGGAATAAGCCACATGGAGAAAGAAAGTACCAAATGATTTCACTCATATGTGGGATATATGAACAAAGGAAAACTGAAGGAACAAAACAGCAGCAAATCACAGAACCCAAGAATGAACTAATAGTTACCAAAGGGAAAGGGACTGGGGAGGATGGGTGGGAAGGGAGGGACAAGGGTGGGGAAAAAGAAAGAGGGCATTATGATTAGCATGTATAGTTGGGTGGGGGGCACGGGGAGGGCTGTGCAACACAGAGAAGACAAGTAGTGATCTTACAGCATCTTACTACGCTGATGGACAGTGACTGTGAAGGGGTATGTGGGGGGGACTTGGTGAAGGGGGGAGCTTAGTAAACATAATGTTCTTCATGTAATTGTAGATTAATGATACCAGAAAAAAAAAAGAGAGAGATAGAGAAGGCTTGAGGCCCTCCTGCAGAACCTGAAGCTTGGAGAGGCAAACTCACTTTTTGAAAGTTACCCGAGGCAGCAACATCTAAGATTAAACATGTTAATCTAAGAATGTTAATTAAAAAAAATGGGCAGAGGACTTGAATCATCATTTTTCCAAAGAAGACATACAAATGGCCGACACATGAAAAGATATTTAATATCACTAATCATCAGGGAAATTTAAATCAATACCACAGTGAAATATCATAATGAAAATGGCTATTTATCAAAAAGACAAGAAATAACAATTGTTGGCAAGGATGTGGAGAAAAGAGAACCGTCATGCACTGTTGGTGGGAATGTAAATTGGTGTAGCCACTGTGGGAAACAGTATGGAGGTTCCTGAAAAAATTATAAATAAAACTACCATATGATCCAGCAGTTCTGCTTCTGGGTATGTATACAAAGAAAGTGAAAACACCAATCTGAAGAGATATATGCACCCATATGGTCATTGTAGCATTATTTATAATAGCAAAGATATGGGAGCAGCATGAGTGTCCACTGATAGAAGAATTGATATAGATGTGGTATATATACAGTGAAATACTAATCATCCATAAAAAAGAATGAAATAATGCCATTTGTGACAACATGGATACCTAGAGGTTATGATCCTATGTGAAATAAGTCATATAGAGAAAGACAAGTATTGTATGATTTCACTTATATGTGGAATCTAAAAAGAAAACAAATGAACAAACAAAACAAAACAGAAACAGATTCATAAATACAGGTAACAAAAAGGTTGGTTTACCAGAGTGGGGACTGGTTGGGGGGTGGGCAAAACAGGTGAAGGGCATAAGAGGTTCAAACTTCCAGTCATACAATAAATAAGTCACGATGTAATGAACAGCATAGGGAACATAGTCAATGTATTCATAATAACTTTGTATGGTGATAGATGGTAACTTTGTATGGTGATAGATGGTACCTAGAGTAATCATAGTGATTATTTGGTAGTATATAAAAACATCAAAGTACTAAAATGTATACCTGAAATTAATAGACTATTGTGTGTCAATTCTACTATAAAAAGAAATAAGAAATTGCTTTTCAATGATGGGATTAGTGACTTGTTGATTAACATGACTGATAGTTAGAAATTCATTCTACTTAGGGAAAATAATGGTATTTAAGATATGCAGACTAAATAAAACGTTTAGTGACATATCCTATCCTTTATAATCAGGAAGAATCCTGCACCTTGAGGAAGAACTGATCCTTAAAGATTCCATATCCAGCCATTATTTCAGAGGGTTTCTGCTTACCAAAGCCAAACCTAACCCTACCTGAATCCTGCCTCCAGAAGTTGGAGTGAACCTCTCAAGTGAAATTTTGGGCAGAAACGTGGTCAGAGTAACTTAAATGGCAGAGAACTGAACTTCTTTGAACTTACAGAAGAGGTTTTGGGGGCCTTTTTGGTTCCTAATACTTGCTAATGAATATTCATGCAATAATGTATCCAGGGGTAGCAGACTTTGATCTGAGGTTTGTTTTAATAAAACAACATTGTGGGAGCCACTGAAATCTCTCAAAACCATACCTGAGGTTAGTTTGCAATAGGGCACCATCATCAATGGCTGTAAGCAGTGAGGTTTCCTTAGGAAGTTTCTAGAGTAATGGATTTGGCCAAGGGGAGCCAGA
This sequence comes from Manis javanica, assembly GCF_040802235.1. NCBI lineage: Eukaryota > Metazoa > Chordata > Mammalia > Pholidota > Manidae > Manis > Manis javanica. The sequence goes on from NC_133162.1 coordinate 104,519,733, forward strand.
ACATGACAGAATGTGGTGGATAAAAAGAAAGAACACAATGATGCGCATTGTAACCAGTGGATAAACAGGTCTGTAAGCAGCTGTGAGATACCCCTTTAGAGACTTCCAGAAATAAGAAGAAGGTACAGTTGGTCCATGAACAGTATAGGCATAAGGAGTGTTGACTATCTGAACAGTTGAAAATTCATGTAAAACTTTTGACTTTCCAAAAATTTAACTAAATAGCCTTGTAAGGCTCCACAAGAAGCCTTATTGATAATATAAACAGTTAAAACATATTTTTATGCCATATGTATTATATGCTGTATTCTTATAATAAATGAGAAAAACAAAATGTTATTAAGAAAATCATAAGAAAAAAACATTTACAGAACTGTACTGTATTTATCCATAGCATAAGTTTGCATCATGTTTGTAACATGAATTGTCTATCAGTGGCTACATTAATATCATCATACAATTCAGAATACTATTAATGTTATATGTATTACTAACACTAGACAAAAAAATTGAAAAGATAATGTGAAAAAGAAATCCATATTTCTTGACAGATAAAACTATTTACACATTGATAACAAAGAAGCAGCAATATAATCGCTTTATGGTAGCCTAGTATAATTGATACAATTGTTTCACGGTTCTAGCCTATACACTAATAAATGAATCATTATAAAATTTTGACGGCATACAATATTGCAGTCATATTCATAATACAGTGTTGGAAACATTGTTACATTTTCTTAAAAACCACTTACCTGTGATGATAGGCTGTTACACACTTTCTACAGTTATGAGAGAGGCATACTGTGTGGTAATATAATTCTTTGAAAGAGAAGTTATAAAACAGTAAGAAAACCAACAAATTATCAGTTTTATATTAAATATCACTTACCTTCTGCCTATCTAAGAATAGGCTATCCACTTCCATTCAAGCCTTGCACATGATATTCTACGCCATTCCATGGCAATGACGACATAAAAACGTCTCATACAGTTGCTCCTGTACAGTTATTAGATTTTCATACAAAGACACACCCATGCGCTACATATAAGTTTATTAACTGCATGACAATTATTCACTATTCATTAAGTGGAAGTGGGTGATGATAAAGGCCTTCATCCTTGTCGTCTTCACGCTGAGCAGGCTGGGCGGGAGGAGGAGGAGGTGGGCTGGTCTGGCTGCGTCGGGGGTGGTGGAGGTAGAAGATGGAGGAGGTGGAAGGGGAGGCAGGAGAGGCAGGCATGCTCGGGGAACTAAGGAAATATATCATAATTTCTGTTTTTGCTTTTTCATTTCTCTAAAAATGTTTCTATATGATACCAAGCCTTCTTCCATGGTTCGCTTAGTTTCAATACCTGTATCATGGAACGGTCCATACCGTAAAAGAAGTCAAAAGCAGTCTGAAGAGCTGGAATCCTCTACCAGACTGTCTGATGTCAATCTGCTTTCTGGCACTGCTGCTTATGCGTCTCCTTCCTCATTGTCCGGCACTGGTTGGAAACCCTCATCTCCATCAAGTCATCTTCTGTTAGTTCCTCTGCCGTGGTGTCTGTTTGTTCTTGCATTTCTCTACGATCCATATCTTGAAATCCATTTTGATGGTGTGACTGTTTAGGAGCATAGAAACCCCATACAAAGAGAAAATTTAAGATGAGGGCCTCACTACCACAGGTTAAGGGGGCCCTAGCTGACTTTGTCCTGGGAGGCAGAATGGGAAGGTGGACAAGTTAATTAGCGAATAGGTATTGTGTTCTTGTCAAATCCCAGACATGGTATTAGGAACTGTAACCCAGTCTTGCTAAGAACTGAGTTAATAGCAAAGGCAAAATAGAACATGCTAGCAGCTACGGATCAAATATGGAACTGAAGTCCATGCCTTTAGGATTGAACATCTGCCATTCTAGTCAATTTGTTAGTACCAATTATTGGAACATTATCAGGCTTAATGCTTGTTTCTTCTGAGCCTTGACATACTCTAAATTCCCTCTTCCTCCCTTTCTTTTTCCCAGTAAAAAAACTTTCTGAGCATCTAATGTCTTCCAAACACTTGTGCTAGATTCTGAAGATACAGAGATGACAACACAAGTTATGGCCTTTTGGAATTCATCATCTGTGTGTGTTGATGGGAGAATGACACTGGAAAGAAATAGAAAAACAGACAATTAAAACACAGCTTGGTAATTACTAGGATAACAGGGCCTCAGAGAGCCTGGAGGAGACATGTCAAACTTGGAATATATGTGGAGGCTATAAAGGACAGTCTCCCTGGGGTGATGTCACTTGGGCTGAGTCTTAAGGGACAAGCTGAGCGGTCAGGAGGAAAGGTCTCTGAGGAGGTTGATGGCACATGTGTTAATGTGACTGCAGGAGGCAGAGGGGGACTCCAGGGAATTCGGCTCTTTGGTAGCTGGAGGTTAGGATGCATTGGGGGAAGAGGAATGTGGGCGTGTGGGGATGGCAACACAGAGAGCTGAAGCTTTGGGCCAAGCCCACATCACAGAGGAAATTGAACTTAATCCTGATAGTGATAGAAAGTCAAAGGATTTAAGACAGCAAAAGAAAAAGATACTTTTGTTAGAGGCGGTCAAGGACAGACTGCAGAAAGAAGCAAGATAAAGACAGGGCCAGGCCAGTGGTTTATGATGTAATTTTTAAGAGTTGGTTCAGGTGTATTTACCCATAATATCAGTCTACTCTTATAAGTAATCTATAATTATGGTTTTAAAGTTGAAGTCTCAGTATTCTCTAATACTGATATTTCAAACAAGGAATGCTATTTATCATTCCTGGTAAGTCTTGTTGGTGAGTGACTTTCCCATCTGTTACTTCAAAAGTTCTTCAATGGTTCTTTGTTTCAGAGAGAAAGTGACCCCACTGGGATTGAAGAAATCATAGCTTTCAAATCGTAGTCCACAGTGAAGATAATCATCTTGAAAGCTGAGTTTTGTGGTGTCACAAGGGTATTTTCTAAATTCAGAAATTTTCCCTTTAATTAAGAAGCAAAGCTTGGATCATCAAGAGAACTTGGTTAAGAGCAAAACATATGAAAGGCAAAAGGGAAAGAGGGCAAAAGGTCACTCAGATGTGGAATCTAACAAATAAAACAAAACCCAGACTCACAGATACAGAGAACAACTGGTAGTTGCCAGGAGGGTTGGGAGCAGGGTGGCATGCAAAAGGGGTGAAAGGGGCTAAGAGGTACAGACCTCTAGTTATAAAGGGAGTAAGTCACGGGATGCAACATACAGCATGGTGAATATAGTCAGTAATACTGTATTAACTTTGCAGGTGGTAGATGGGAATTAGACATTGTGGTGACTATTTCACAGTATGTAGAAGTGTCAAATCACTATGTTGTACATCTAAAACGAATATAATATTGTATGTCAATTACACTTGAAATTTAAAAAGTCATGTCCAAAAATATGCTCCAAAATAGCAGACAATACAACATTATAGGGAAGGTTGGCTTTCAAAATAAAAGGCTAAGGACACTCTTACTTCACATAGCATGGGAGGCAACAGAGTGTAATGGTCAAGGCCCTGATGCCCAACAGGCAAGTGGCGGATCTTGGTTCTACCACTGAATAGCTATGACATCAGGCAAGTCATTTATGTATCAGTACCTATATCTCCTACTCAGTAAAATGGAATAATAATCATAGCCACTTCAGAAGCTTGTTATGAATATTGAGTTCATATCTGCAAAGTGCTTGGAGCAACCCCTGAAGTGGTGCTGTGTAACAAACTTTGGTCTCAGAACTCTCAAGGGATTTGTGATCAAAGGTAGGGAGATGTTTGAGATGGTGATTCAGAATAAAAACTGTAAGCTTTTTTTCCACACTTCTAAAACAGGGCAGATCCTTTGGGCATAGCCCTTCTTTTCCTTCCTTGCTCCTAAATCTCTGTCTATACAGTGGATATAAGATTGTTTTGTCAGTTTCTGACACTAAAGAACTGTGAAAATTAATGAGGACGATATCTGTGAAGTGCTTTGAATTCCTTGAAGGAAAAGTGAATCATAAATAAGAGGTACCTTAATTTTTGCAGGCATTTTTTCCATAATCTTTAACATCCGACTGTTTTGCATTGTTGTCTTTCTTCTAATATTCTCCATTTAGTTTCCAGCTGGAAAAAACTAGAATAGCAATAAAAAATACAATGTTTCATCAACATATAAATCAAGTATAAAAATCAAATGAATATTCATATTTGACCTGATTGTTTATAGTTCATAATGCGTGATCACTATGTAAGAATTCGTTCACCATGTAAGAACTTGTTCGTTATGCTTCAGAAGATTGGAGACTGACGAGAGTTAGGCTTGAGATGGATTAATGATTGTACATTGAGCATTGACCCCCCTATACTGAATTTTATTGTTGTTAACAACCATTTGATCAATAAATATGAGAGATGCTCTCTCAAAAAAAAATACAATGTTTCATAAAATATTTGGCATTTAAATCTCTCATAAAATCTAGAGCTAAATGGCCTGCAGTAAGCTTTTGATATACTTGCTGGTAGATAATTTAAAAATGTATTTCATCACAATGGTAGCACTTAACACATGAGAAGTAATTTCTTCTAATCCTGAATCCAAAATATTAATCTGACATCTATCTAAAAATAGACAGTTTCTTTCTTCTATGTCCTTTTCTCTATTTTTAAAAGCCCACTACTTGTTCATTTGCCTTTCCCAGATGTTAGCTGGGAAATCTAAATCTTTTTCTGAAGACTGACTAGAAAAACTCACAGATATACAAAACTGTTGATAACGCCAAAGGTGCAATTTATATTAAAATCCCACAGAATTCAGAATTTTAAGGATCTGCTGCCACCACTTCTTCTTCCATTATTAAAGGCATGGATATCACAAGGTGTGAAGCTGTGAGAATTTCGTGAATTAACAAACATCCAGAATGTGGAACTAATGGGGATGACATTTAGGTTCTGAGGCATAACTAAATTCAGGTTTTTAGAAGGTTGGTCAGCTGTTCCATGCAGAAGTTGTTTTTATCTAGTGCTATGATCATTTCATCATATCAACATGTTTCTGGAAGTGGCAGGAAAGTTGGAGTTTGAGATATTTTTAGAAGAGTAGTTCCTGTGATCCTTATACATATAAGCATATATGAATTACACTTAGCTGAGCCCACTGTAGCTTCAAACTAGGTCATGACCCATTCATAGGCCCAGAAATCACCTTATGAATCAAAATCAGCATTTTAAAAAAATAGATAATAGAAATACATAACGTCATAGTCCTGCATTGTATATTGAAAGAAAGCTTTGTTTCAGTTTGTGTGTGTATTGGCTTACAATATGAAAAGTATGTTTCAGGATGAGTCAATAAAATTTATTTGAAAGTCACTGATCTAAGATTGCTATATGCATATTTACCAGCCAATATAAAGTACTAACAAGAGGAAATTAGTACAAACCTAATGGAAAATAATTTTTCAGTAAGTTTTATAGAACTAGAAATATTCCACCTTTGGATATCTATCTTAAGTAAATAATCCAAAATTCAGACTAAGATTTTCACATAAAACCATTTACTACTTTGTTATTCATTGTGCTGGAAATCCCAAACAGCTTAAATCAATAATCTAGCAGCATGAAAGCAATTTTAGTATATGAAAATTGGCTGAGTATTGTGTCACTATTAAAAGCAGTATCTTCAGAGGATTTATAGTTATGTGGGAAATGCCTGTGATATAACATCAAATAAAAAAGAAACTCAAAATTACTTCTGCTCTATAATCTTAACAACCGCAAAAGAAAAATGTTAAATAATGGTTTTCTGAGCAGTTGAGTTATGCTTTTCCTTGTTTTTCTATACTTTCAGGTTTTCTACATTGCACATGTGACATATCTAACATTTCTTAAAAGAAAAATGTCACCTCAGTTGACTTCATGTTGGACCAGAGAAAGTGACATTTCCCTTCTTTAAGCGCCTTTTCATGTGATGATTTTCATGAGCCTGTTTCCCATTCTCTCTAAGTGATCAGCCCAGATGCAGCAGCACCAGGGTCAGGGTTCAGGCCTCCCTAGCAGCACGCTCCAGAGGTGCTCGTCCTTTCCCTAAGTCCAGCCAGTTAGTTTGCCATCCCTTCTGTAACAAATTACCCCTAACTTGGTGGCTTAAAACAACACAAACTTCTTATATTACAGTCCTGGAATCCAAGATGGTTTTCACTGGGCTAAAATCAAGGTGTGGCCTGAGATCTTTCTGGAAATTCTAGAGGAGAACCCGTTTCCCTGCTTTTTCCAGCTTTTACAAGCTGCCTGCTGCCATGGACCCTTCCTCTGCTTCACAGCCAGTAGCAAAGCATCTTCAACTTTCTCTCTCTTCTGCCTACACATTGCCTTCTCTCACTCTGGCCCTCCTGTCTCCCCTTAATAAGGATCCTTGTGATTACACTGGGCCCACCTGGTAATCCAGGCTAACTACCCATCTCAATATCCTTAATGACATTTGCAAAGTTCCTCTTGCTGTGTAAGTAACATATTCACGGGTTCCAGGGTTTAGGACATGGGCATTTTTAGTGGGACCATCATTCTGTCCAACCACAACCAGGTATGACAGAGCAGCTTGAATCTTGGGGTTCACCTCTCTTCCATTACAGACAGACAGTGCTCTGAAAATCGCACTGTGCCCAATAAGGGGTCGCAAATGTGTCTGGACCTGTGGTTTTCCACTAGGGGGCAACATGCATTAGTAACAGGATCTGTCAGTCAATGATAATTGGCCAAAGGTTAACCAAAAGGATGATTTCTAGAAGTACTGTTACTAGGTAAGTCTACAGCATCACAAAATGTAGACCAGGTGCAAGAGCATGTAAAAACAGATGCTGGAGGCCCTGCAGTTGCAATCCGATTTCTTTTATCTTTTTCTTTTAGGCTATTGCTATGCAGAAAGTAAAGGAGCCAGAGACAGATTGTGGACTCAAGAGAATTTAGAGGCTAATCTAATTTTCTTTTGTTTTTATTTTTGAATTGTTTAAGCTCCCCACGTAATATCACATTGTAAAAAAAAAGAGAAAGAAAATACAGTTATGCAATAATAATAATATTGTTTTTATGTTACTTTTGGTTCTTCAAAACTACAAAACAACTGTCTTTATTTTTTAAAGAAGTTTTTATGAGTTATGGATCTAGAAAATCAAAATTCACTCAAGCAACTAAATTAAACTTCAAAGCAGTAAGACCATTTATTAGCTTAACTATCTTCATACCTACTGTTTTGGTTTGTCTTAAACTCAACAATAGCATGCTATTTTTGAAAGGTTAATTTCATTGAAATTACTCAGAGTCACAGTTTTCGCCAGGGTTGAGGAGACCCTTCTGTCGCGCTGCTTGTTTTTAATAGATTACAGTGTTTTCCCAATTTCTTTCAAGGTTAATAGATGAATTAAATGCCAGCAGTGAAAGCCAACCCACCTTTTCTTTTAATTACTCATTGTGGACAATAACATAAGGAAATCTGATTCTTTCCCATCTGTCTCTTCATTTCCTTTCACTTTTTTCTTATCAAGATATTATGCCTGCAGAAAATATTACAGCTTCTTCTCTGTTTGCCTAATTTCTGCCCATCCCCTCAAAACTCAGTTCAAACACTGCGTCTTCCATAAAGTCTTAGGGAACCACAGAGGCCAAGGCAGATTCCTTCGCTCTCTGAATTTCCCTAGGATTGACAATCTACCCCAAGTCGACACTTAGTTACTACTGTGTTTACCAAGCATTTTCATGTAACCTGGCATTATTTCCCTTATGTTTACAGCTAAGGGGACCTCACCTCAGAAGGGTTAGGCACCTATCCCAGAATCTCACAGGATGTCAGTGGCAGTGCTGGCTTTCCAGTCAAGTCTCCTGACCATTTTCCCATGCTTGAGTCATCACCCCATGCTGCTTGTTACACCTGTTATATTGCCAAAAACAGGTCTTTACATTTGAAAATGGGATTAAACTTTCAAATATTCGTATCTTTGTACCCTAAACATGTTATAAGCTGCTTGAAAGCGGAGGTCATATTTATTCACACAAAATACAGCAAATATATATTGAACCCCTGCTCTTTGTCAAGTACTATGCTAAATGCTAGAAATATAAAGATAAATTAAGACAATCATTACCTGCAAAGTTAATGAAGTCTTAGAGTCTGGTGTAGAACAGGAAGGTAAACCAGCAATGACACTGCAGTGTGAAAAGTGTTCAAACACAGGAAAAAGTTGGGGAGTGGCCCAGATCAGCCTCGGGGTCAGGAAAGCCTCTACAAAGGAAATGTCCTCAAACTGAGGCTTGAAAGGCAAGGAAGGCAGAAGGGAGGGGAATTTGCATTTTTTCAGCAGGCACTATGTGTTCACTATGGGCCAGGTGCCACTCCCATATCACCTCATCTGATCCACCAAAACCCTAGGTAGCACATGGGAAGGCAGAGGACACAGACAGATGTAACTCATTTACTGCATTCTGCCATCTGTTACTAACCCCTTCAAACTCCTAGGCAGCATGCTTTATGTGTTGGCACTATTGCAAATACTACACACATGTTACTCATTTCACTGTTAGGACAACCGTGGAGGTAAGTATTATGGCCATCATTACTGTACAAATCAGTACGCACAGAAAGGTTGAGTAACTTTCCCACAGTCACCCAGTGAGTAAGTGGGTAAGCTGGATATAAACCAGGCATTCTGGCTCCAGAGCCTATGCTCATAACCACCATGTTGTGTAACCTTTACAAGACGATTTCATCCCTTGAATATTTTTTTTTAATTTTGGTATTATTAATCTACAATTACATGAGGGACATTATGTTTACTAGGCTCCCCCCTTCACCAAGTCCCCCCCATACACCCCATTACAGTCACTGTCCATCAACGTAGTAGAATACTGCAGAGTCACTACTTGTCTTCTCTGTGGTGCACAGCCCTCCCTGTGACTCCCCCAATATTATACATGCTAATCGTAAGGCCCCCTTTCTTTTTCCCCCACCTTATCCCTCCCCTCCCAACCATCCTCCCCAGTCCCTTTCCCTTTGGTAACTGTTAGTCCATTCTTGGGTTCTGTAATTCTGCTGCTGTTTTGTTCCCTCAGTTTTTTCTTTGTTCTTATACTTCACAGATGAGTGAAATCATTTGGTACTTGTCTTTCTCCACCTGGCTTATTTAACTGAGCATAATACCCTCTATCCATCCATGTTGTTGAAAATGGTAGGATTTGTTTTCTTCTTATGGCTGAATAATATTACATTGAGTATATGTACCACATCTTCTTTATCCATTCATCTACCGATGGACATTTAGGTTGCTTCCATTTCTTGGCTATTGCAAATAGTGCTGTGATAAACATAGGGGTGCATCTGTCTTTTTCAAACTGGAGTGCTGCATTCTTAGGGCAAATTCCTAGAAGTGGAATCCCTGGATCAAATGGTATTTCTATTTTGAGCTTTTTGAGGAACCTCCATACTGCTTTCCACAATGGTTGAACTAATTTACATTCCCACCAGCAATGTAGGAGGGGTTCCCCTTTCTCCACAACCTCACCAACATTTGTTGTTGTTTGTCTTTTGGATGGTGGCGATTCTTACTGGTGTGAGGTGATATCTCATTGTGGTTTTAATTTGCATTTCTCGGGTGATTAGCGATGTGGAGCATCTTTTCATGTGTCTGTTGGCCATCTGAATTTCTTCTTTGGAGAACTGTCTGTTCAGCTCCTCTGCCCATTTTTTAATTGGCTTATTTGCTTTTTGTTTGTTGAGGTGTGTGAGCTCTTTATATATTTTGGATGTCAATCCTTTATCGGATCTGTCATTTATGAATATATTCTCCCATACTGTAGGATGCCTTTTTGTTCTATTGATGGTGTCCTTTGCTGTACAGAAGCTTTTCAGCTTGATATAGTCCCACTCGTTCATTTTTGCTTTTGTTTACCTTGCCTGGGGAGATATGTTCATGAAGAAGTCACTCATGTTTATGTCCAAGAGATTTTTACCTATGTTTTTTTCTAAGATATTTATGGTGTCATGACTTACATTCAGGTCTTTGATCCTTTTCGAATTTACTTTTGTGTATGGGGTTAGACAATGATCCAGTTTAATTCTCTTACATGTAGCTGTCCAGTTTTGCCAACACCAGCTGTTGAAGAGGCTATCATTTCCCCATTGTATGTCCATGGCTCCTTTATCATATATTAATTGACCATATATGTTTGGGTAAACGTCTGGAGTCTCTATTCTGTTCCATTGGTCTGTGAATCTGTTCTTGTGCCAGTACCAAATTGTCTTTATTACTGTGGCTTTGTAGTAGAGCTTGAAGTTGGGGAGCAAGATCCCCTCCACCACTTTATTCTTCCTTCTCAGGATTGCTTTGGCTATTCGGGGTCTTCAGTGGTTCCATATGAATTTTTGAACTATTTGTTCCAGTTCGTTGAAGAATGCTGTTGGTAATTTGATAGAGATTGCATTGAATCTGTAGATTGCTTTGGGCATTCCCTTGAATATTTTTATTGGCAAAAGAGATGCACAGTCTTACTATAGAAGTCAACACCTCAAAATTGTGTAAAATATAAGTCACTTCATCATGTTTCCCTTAGTTCCATTTCCATTATTATTGGTGAGTTTTGAAGCTAAATGTTGTTATTCCCATTTTACAGATGGGCAGAGTCTAGGAAATGATGAGTGACTTGCCTAGGGTCACAGAGTTAGTAGGTAGAAAGCTGGGATTCACAACCACATTGTTGTAGCTCTAACAACTGTGTGGACATCACCAAGCAATCTGGGGAATCTGGAGAAAAGCCCCCGAGGAGACAAATAGCTCATGCTCTGCAGTCAAACACAAGAAAGGCTGCATGCATGTGCCAAGCTAATGAAACCGGGCTTTTCTTGTTGGTGATGAACAAGGAGAAACCTTTCAGAAAGTTTCTCTGGTAACAGTGTGGAGGGTGGAATGTCAGAAACCAGAAACTGGAACAAAGTAGAGTGATAAGGATTGACTCAAAATATTGGTGAATGGAGTGATGGAACTTGATGACAGATTTGTTGCAAAGAGCAAGGGAGAGGATATGTGTGTCATTCATCCCTGGACTATGGCCTAGGTGACTGGGAGGGTGGGTACCAGGGTCATGCTCAGAGGTAGAGAGGAAACTGTTTTCCCATAAGGAATTTGCTTGTGGAAATTCCACAGGCAGGAAGCTGATGTATGGTAAAATTTCGACATTTGCTCTAGGCAGAGAAACTTTTGTCTTTGTTATACTGATTGTGAAACTGCTGGAAAACATACTTTCCTGGAAGTGGCATCTCATTAAGAGTTCTGGAAAATGCCTCAGGTGGTTCAGACATTCTGAGGATACTTTTCTGCTACCGTCTCTCTTTGATTGCTCAGGGAAAAGTCTGCCACCCCTGCATCTTTTCCTTTCCCCCAAATTTATCCATCTCTGAGCAATGAACCTACTTCTGTGATACAGCTTACCAGCTGCACACAGTAAGACCCATTTCTCTGGTGGATAGCACCGACCTCAGTAGTTAAATCATAAGATGAGCAGTGTAGAAAGAGTGGCCACAGAGCCCATGCTGACTGGGAGCTGTGTATGTGAAAGCTGACAATGAGGTTATAAAGACCACAGTGTGGCAAAAGCAAATGGGTTTGCTACCGGCAGGCCAGGACATGCAAAGTTGAAGAAGTAATACATTGGGTCTCATAGCTGGAAGTCCTGAGCAACACACAAGATAGATTGAGTCAAGGAGAGCCACCAAAGTGCTAATCTTGCAGAACTCTCTGGAACTCAGAATCAGCAAGCAGACCCACTGCAGTGTCTACTCTGGGGTTTCCAGACAGTTCTTCCTGCTTTTGTAGATTTAAATAGCCCAGGGCTGTCCCTCTAAGTCTGTCCCTGACAGTCCTCTGGACTCCATGGGAACACGGATAGCAGCAACTGGTCAGTTAAAAGATCTGAAAATCCAACAAATGATATTAAACAGAAAAATAGCTAGGGGCATTAGCATAAGAGTTTTTGAGCCCTAAAGAAATCACTGCAGTACAAAACTACTGTATCAAGGGTGATGCAAAACAATTTTGTTTAGTATCAATTTATCTGGCAGTGAAGTGAAATGTTTATCAAAAAACTTCCACCCCAAGATGGCTAGAAATTTTAATTTGTGTTCACAATAGAAACATTTCAGATCCCTGACAAATCCACTCCTCATAGGCTGTGAACAGATGATGATGGCAACTTGTCTGACTCATCACCACCACCACCAGGCCCCCAGCACCGTTCTGATGGCCCAGAGAGAGACCATTCATCTAAAACTGCAGGGAAACGTCCTTAGGGCAGAATAAGCAGGTAAACTGGTCCAGCCCCACCTTATGGCCTGTAGAAGAGGGGCTGGGGTTCTGGGAGGCAGGCAGAACCTCCCATAGTGTGTTGTGGGCTGCTTGAGAGAACTGAGGTGCTGGAAACCGGATCTACAACACAGCCCTGCATCCTTGTGTCTCCGCCCTCCGCACCTCGGGTTGTGCCCCGTTTCCCGTGATTTCCTTACCCCTGTGTCTGCCTTTGATACTCATTTAACCCGTTTCACTTGTATAAATATAACATGGTGGATGGTCTCCCAGACACCCTTGACAAAAGAGGCGCTTTACCTTGGATAAACCATACCAAGAGTTCCACGGGCCAGGGAAGGGTATGTGTGAAGCTGCTGGCTGTGAACAACTGGAAGAGATGGGAAACAGGGCAAGCTCAAGAATACATTCATGCAAACCAATCATTCCAGCAACATTGTTGGCAATTCTGTTCCAGGAGGTATCCCAGATTCCACGACTCCCCAAGGTTTGGTCCCTGGGTGGCAGCATTTAGAAACTAAAGTTTAACCTTCCTTGGCATGGACATGCTGCTTTCAGAAAACTAAAGTGGAAGGCTGTTTTATGAGCAAAACCTTCACTGCTTTCATGACTGTCAAACCAAGGAAATGGTCCCCAGAGGTATACGTTAGGGATGACTGTCATTGTCATTTATTTTCGATTAATAAATCCGGGCTTCTCTCGGGGCACCAAGGTAAGCTTGATTAAAGTTCTCTTTCAAATGATCCCCGAGTGGTAGATCGCTTGCCTGTAATTCAAAATCAAGTGCCGCTCCTTGTCAAATGGTTGCCAGGAGATAGCATAACAGCGGACTGCCCATCTCCTCTGCCATGGCAACGTGCCCTTATTTCCTAATCCATCTTCTTTCTGCAGGAGCCTAGATTTCTGGGACTAATATTCTAGCCTTGATTATTTAGTTAATCTTGCAGGAGAAAAGAACCCTTCTAATCTTCCTCCTGCACAGAGAGCTTCTCATGCAGAAGCAGCCCACCACTGGCTTTTCCTTTGTGATCTGGCATTGTGGCTGCCATCATTCTTATCCTCACAGAGCTTCAGTGAGACACTTCTGAAAGCAGACATAAACTTTGAATCCTTAAATATACAATAGCTCACTTAAATGGTGGCTTCTTCTCAAATAGGAGACACGGTCTTCATAATATTTTCCTAACCCAAGACCTGAAACTACTGTGTTGAACATGGAGTTGATGGAAAGGGGGCTCACCAAGTGCCTCAGCTTCTCCAGCTGTAAAATAGGGATATACTTCCTGGTAGGTGATTGGGAGAAGTAAGCAAGCTATGAAAAGCTCTTAGAATAGTGCCTGACACACAGTAAGTGCTCAGTAAGTGTCAGCTTTATTATCATTATAAGTCAGATTTACTCACATTTGTTTGTATGAGGAATTTTAATACAGTTACAGAAAAAATAACTAAATGTAAACTGTTGGTCAGGACCCTTTCACTTGTAAGTAACTACTCAAGATGACTCACGTAAAAATGGCTCCAAGTTGAGTCATTTAGGCAGAGCGGCTCTGAGGGCATAGAGAGAGTCATCTGAATGTGTCCTCTCTCCCCATAATTTGCATCTGGTTTTGTCTGCTGGCTTTACCTTCAGAAAGGCACCCTTAAAATTCCAGATCAACTTCCTTACATCTGGCTATCCCAGGGGGAAGAAGGCTTCTCTTTTCCAAAATGTTCCACAATGATTTCAGTATGGGTCATGTCAGAGTCTCTGACATCATATGTTAATCTTTGAGACAATCTCTGTGGCCAGGGGATGGGCCCACACTGGCCAGAACTGGGTCTCCACTCCATCCTGGAGCTGGCTGGGGGAGGGAGCTGGTGGAGAGGGTTTTGGGGTCAGCCAGCACAAACCACATCAACAGAGCCCAGGGCAGGGGATCTCCAGAGGAGAACCAGAGTGTTATTACTAGAAAAAGATGCTAAGCAGGAAGAACAACAGATGTGCCATGCAATGCACCCTTCTAGTTCACTTCCTGTTTACATTAATGGATATAAGAACGTTGCATAGTTTAAATCTAGTGGATTTTTACAGGAGATGAATGCCAGAATTATTTATAGTTTATGAAAAATTCAGATGTCCAGGCTCAACTATGGAAATTCTGATTCAGTAGTCCTGGAGTGAAGACCAGCACTTGCATTTTTAAAAACTTCCCAGGTAAGTCTGATGTAACTAATGTGTAATGTGATGGGTACATAAGTGCTCTTTCAGTGTTTTTTTTCTACTTGACAACAAAGGCATGCATGTTATATACACATCTAGACTTTTAATCCCATGTCCATGAATCTGAAGAAGATGAAATACTCAAAAGCTCCTTTTCTGTGCTCTGACAGCACCTTCAGGGCTGACTGTCACAGCCCTCATCACTTTCATTCACCCATATGTTCATGCAATCACACCTCCTGAGGTCTCATCAGAGCAGCTATGGAAGAACATTAATGAGACCAGTACCTGTTTCTCAGTACATGCTGATATTAGCAGAGCAACCAGAAACATTTTTAACAGAGGATTTGATTTGGGGTTGGTAAAACTGAATGCAGAAACAAACTCATGCAGGAAAAGGAAGGAGACCTTACAGAATAGAGATGGGGTGATATGGTCTGACTTTCATAAAAAGTTGGGAGCATTGATTGCATTTTGGTAATGAAATTAAAGGCCAGATTTGCCATGGTTTGAAACTGATATTTGGTATTAACTTCTCAATAAGTACAGGAAAGAGAAGTGATCAAATGAAGATTGCTTGCAAACAGGAGTGTATAAACGTTGACATGATATTGACTTTGAGTTTTCCAGGCCTGCCATCCTTGGATCACTGTCTTTGGTTTTGAGGGCTCAGCTGACATGTTGGCCAGATGACCAATGACAGTGCTAAATCAAAGCTGAGAAGAAATAAGTATGTAGTGTATTTGGAGCTTCCGTCTGTCAAAAGCATATGAATACCTTGATATCAAGTTGGGGCCATAAGGCATCAACTGAATTCCATTTGCTACTGATGCTAAATATCCATTTATCCCATTCATATCTGGCCAGTATGAAATTCTCTCTGGCTGATCTGGAATTGGAGACTAGGCATGGAGAGCAGAAGGTTTGGCCTTACTAGATTTTCAATTTGTTTTTCCCCAAGAGGGTGATAAAATCAAGGGATGATCAGAACTAGAATATTTAAACAATGACTTACTTGCCTGCTGGTTTATGGTTAAATTGATTATCCACTCAGTTACCAATACAGTCAACTACATATTATTTAAGTGATTTTTTCTGTGAAATACCCACCCACCAATGATGAAATATATCTTTATTACAACTGCTCTTCACTGCTCTGACTTTCTGGGTAAGGGTTATACTTCCTTCTTGCATTATATCAGTGCTCAAAGTTTTTGGTGTCATAACCTGTTTATACACTTAAAAATTGTTAAAAACCCCAAAGAACTTTTGTTTATATGTGTTAAATCTATGAATATTTACCATGTTAGAAATTAAAACTGAGATGTTTTAAAATTATATATTAATTCACATAAAACTGACATGTTTTATAATTATTGATGCACATAAAAATAACAATTCCATGTCAGGTTAACATTACATTTTATGAAAAATAACCATTCTATCCAAAACCAAAAAAAAGGAGGTGGGGAGAAGATAAAGAAAGAAGTTTGACTATGTCTTTTAATTTTTTAAATCTCTTTGATATGTGGCATAGTAGAATGCTGCTGGATTCTTATATCTGTTTGTGCACTCAATGCGTTGCAATATGTAGATTTGGTTAAAGGATATGAAGATCACCTGGGCTCACACAGATACACAGTTGGAAAAGAGAGGACTATTCTAATAGCCTTTTCAGATAATTTTGTATATTTGTCTTTGATACTGCACTGAAATTTGAAAAGTGGTAGTTTCTTAAAAGTTCATTGCAATGTGGAATCTGAAACCATATTGTTGAATTTTTCATACTTTTCCATTAAAATTAATTTGTCTAGCATTTGGAATGATTTTGTAATGTTATACATTCAAATACCTGGAAAATGTTGGTTTTCTGAATTACGCCATTCTCAAAAATGTCGACACATTTCATTACACAATATTTTAAGTCACATTCATTAATATCACTACCAATCTCATCAGAGAAGTCTTTAAGTATTGGACTTTAAATTCATGAACATGGATGCAAGTTTTCTAAAATTCCTTCAGGAACCTAAAGTAGTGGGAGTTTGTTGTGCAGCTATGGTGGGTCAGATTATAACCTAGGTGTATGTCTAGACTTTCCCCTCTCCCATCACCACAGAGAAGTCTGGTTGGGCCTGCTCTGGCTGGTTTTGCTAAATCAGACCTTTGGGATTTTGCAATGCACACATTTTGCAATGGGAAGAAAGGAAATGGAAGGGAAAAATTAGAAATCCAAGGTCTGGATCTGGGAGATAATTTGGGCTATGGGGCTTTAGGTGGGAAATAAAACATATTTAAAGAAATGTTAAGATGTTTTATTTTGGTCTCTGTGGCTCTTTCACCATACTTTGAGAAATACAAGTTGTAGATTCCAGTTACTCTGAAATCCCATTTAATTGCTGGGGTACGTACACTCTGTCGGTGGTGACTTTTTAATATGATATGGGTGAAGGTTCAGGAGCTTACAGGTGCTGTGGGAATAAGAATCTTGGAAATCTCATAGGAACATGGGAACAGCCATATTAACACATTTCACAGTGACTGGAACATAATACAACTTCCTTATGTGGTTCAAGACCAAAAGTATCTTCAATAATCACCATCAGCTGATATCAAACTGTCTATGACTGTTCATCTGTGTCTCTCTAGCTACTCCTAGTGCTACCAACTAATTAGCCAGGGTTTTCTTCAATTCATGGCTCCAATAGCCTCATTCCCTCTGCATGCCGTTCTTTTTCTGTGTCTTTGTTAGTTTCAGTTCTGTGTGGACATTGTAGCAATCTGCAAATCTTTTGACTCTCTCTCTTTCTAAGCAAATGCTCAGATTGCATTTAGCTGCTCCACTAGGAGTTATGTGTGGCCATATGATTTTTTCTGGCCAGTGAAACTAAGTAGAAGTGACCCACATCACTACCAGTGGGAAACTTTAAGAGCCAGGGTCTGCTCCACCATGCTCTGCCTATTCCTTCTGCCATGGTAGCCAGAATGCTCTAGGCAGTGGCTGCTCCATCCGTCTGCATCTTGGTGTAAGGAAGCTGACATTGAAGGGCACAGTGCCCATCCGAATCATGACTAATGTGACCCAAACAAGAAATAAGCCTTTGTTTCTTTCATCACTGAGATTTGGAGCTCGTTTGTTACTGCAGCAGAGCCAACCCAGTCATTCTCAAAGTGTGCTCCTGAATCTGAAGCAGGAGCACCACCTGGAAATTTGGTAGAAATGCAAATTCTTGGGTTGCAGTCCAGACCTACTGGGTCAGAAACTCTGGGGTGGGGCCCAGAATTCTGTTTCAATAAGCCCTGCAGATTATCCTAATGTTCACTAAAGTTTGAGAGCCACTGACCTAACTCTATCCCAATTGATTCTGCTTCCATTACCAATCATCTGACACTCTGAATCCATAAATTAAATGCATAGAGAGAGACTCTTTCTGCTCTAATTTAATCACCATCACCCTACTGGGCAGAATTCTTGTATCACACCACTTCATAGGTCTTTGTCCAAACTATAAACTGACAGTCTTGGGCCATATGCCTCCCTTGGGTTCAGTCAGCCCTGGCCCCAGTGACCAAAGTTTGGAAGGGGATAGCAAGGGTAACTGGTAGAGCATGGCTATCCATGCCGACATAATCTTCCTAAAATCTCCCACTTGTCATCAGTTGAGGGTGCGATAGTCCAGAAGGGGCAGTGGATGATGCGGTAGTATCCACGATGGTTCTCAATGAGTTATAACAAATACAGGATAACATACAGAATATAGGACAACAAATCAAAAGACTTTAAGGGACTTGTGATAGGTTCTACTGACCTGTCTTATCATTTCCCATCCTCTCTTTCCTGTTTTAGTTTGCTTCTGCCAGCCTCAGTGTCCACAGGAGGCCTTTTAAGTTGAGCCCAGTGATTCTGAATCTTGGTGCACATTAGAATCACCTAAGAGACTTAAAAAAATACCAGACCTGTTAATTCTGAATTTGGTTTGGGAGTCACCAGATTTAGCAAGTAAAAACACAAGATGCAAAGTTAAGTTTGAATTTCAGATATATAATGAAAAATTTTAAAATATAAGTATGTCCCATAAAATATAGGAGATATATTAAAAATATTATTCAGTTTATGAATTCAAATTTAATAAGGCCTCCCTGGACAGGGTGGGCATGGACAGGGGCAGGGGGAGCCAGATGAGTATTTTTAAAGTTGTCCAAGTGATTACCACTTGGGATTTAAGATTGAGAATCTCTGGTTCTGCCCAACCCATCCTTAACCCCACAGGATAAGAGTTATTATTATTTGCTCTCATCAGAGTTTCTGAGTAAGTCTAGAATGGAATTCTTTCTTTTTTAAACACACTTCAGGTGATGGACTTCACATTCACTTATTTCTGCTTCTCGCCTCCATAGCACCACAAGACTGTGCAATGATTGACAATCCTAGCATTGTCATTAAAAGTTGACACATAATCCCCATTACGTAAATGCCCACCACCTCATTTCTGAATAAGCCATCAATTATGGCACTAGTGATTGAAGAGGCTTCGTCAGAGAGGAGAGCTGATCTCTGATTCAGTCACAGTGAAAAAAAAGATGAGGACAGTTCAAATGTACCACTAGCTTCTAGGTTGACACTCATAAATCTAATTTAAAGGGAGCCCATCATTCCTGAATTCCAGTAGGCATAGCTCCTTCTATGGTATAGAATCCTATTAGGTTACTCTGATCTGATGAAAGCTAACATAATCAGAGGAGATCCTGGATTGAATCATAATTGTTGTTTCCTGCAGTTGACTTAAAAAATAGTATGGGGAGAAACGGGAGTACAATGTATATTGCTGTGGGATTATTGACTCAATCATTGAAGCAAACAGGTAAGCTACATGGTATCTGTATTCTCAGAGTGGAATGAGAACATTGGATTAACCTGTGACAAAACTACTTAGAGAAGACAAACCACTGTTTCATGGGCAAAGATGACATTAAATTATGGCGACTTCTGAGAACACTGGCAATGTGACACATTACAAATTCTTTTTAAATATATTTTTATAAACATTTCCAATGATCAGGTATTACAACTTCATTATAAAATATTTTGAAAACAATTCTTCATGTAATTGTAGATTAATGATAACAACAACAAAAAAAGACTACTTAGCAGAAAAAATATATATATTTTGTAAACAAGAGATAAAGGTCATTCAGGATCTCACTACTCTGATAGAAACATAGTGTATATGTGGCTTCATTTTCTTTTAGACGAAAAAATTCCTTTGCATGTTTTCAGGTAGCTGTCCATTAAATATTAATCTTAAAGTCCACTGTAGCCCTGACACCACTGTTCATCACTTAGCAATCAATTTCAATGCCATTTAAAAACTGTTCTTTTCTTTCTTTTTTAAGTCTCTAACCCTATCTCTGGATGTCCTCACATCCTAAATCAAAAAGACCATAGACACTAGCAGCTCTTGGTGGTTGATTGCCTTCAGTTCAATATATCATGAACTTTTTACCTTTCCCTTCACCCACTAAAGGAGAGAAAATCTCTCTTCTCCAAAGCGGACCTTCTACCTGGACTCTGGTCTCCCTCATTTCCTGTCCCCCTGAGCTAACACGGCACCTGTTCCCTGGTCCCCAACACTCCATGCTCCCTTCCCTGCATAGAACTAACCCTCCACTTAAACTCTAGTCTCCACTGCTTTGTGCCTCTTCAGGTGGCTTACATCCATTGATAATATTGCTTACACATGGTGAGATTATCAATCCCAACCTACACACACAAAAAAAACAATCCTCCCTACCAATACAATGTCTGGAATATTCCTAGTTGAGTTTGCAAAAATTTCAGATGTGTCATTTCACAAATGTTTGCAAAATGTAACTTTTCTCTACTTTGCTATTATATAAAAGGAGTTGTTAACACAAGTCCTTATGCCATAAAATGGCAAAAACTTAATTTCAATTATTTCAGGATTTCTCTTACCCACACATTTTCCTAGAGGTTTTGTCTAAATTCCAATGGGTCTATATTGACAACAATAGTATGAAAAACATTAACTAATCCTTACATACCACTTACTCTATGCTAAGCATTATTTTATGTCTTCCATGCCTTAACTTGTTTGATCCTTATGATGACCCAAGGTAGGTTATATTATTCTCCTATTTTACATATGGAGAGAGGAATACATAGAAAATTAGGTACAGTTGGCCCTTGAATGATTAGTGGTTGAACTGCATGGGTCCACTAATACGTGGATTTTTTTCAATAGATATATTGGGAAAATGTTTTTCAGATTTGCAACAATTTAAAAATCTCACAGATGAACTCCATAGCCTAGAAATATCAAAAAAGTTAAGAAAAAGTTCGGTATGACATGAATGCATAAAATATATGTAGATACTGGTCTGTTTTATTTTTCATTACCATAAAATCAACAGTAGGCTAGTAGTCATTAAGTTTTGGGGGAGTCAAAAGTTATATGTGGATTTTCAACTTCACAGGAGTCAGCACCCCTAACTCCCACATTGTTCAAAAGTCAACTAATTTGCTCAAGGAAACAAAGTTCATAGTCTATGCTACAGTCCATGCTCTAAACCATTACCACAGACCTCCCTTATTCTCCTTTGTAGCCCAAGGCATTATCACGCAGAAGTGGTATATGATTAGTTGCTGTCTATGCTGGCATCCAGTGAAATGTTTTTCTCCCATCATCAACACATGTAAGTGCCGGCTGACTCATCTGTCACAGCTCATCCCAAGGTGCCTTCACAACTGGCTTGATTTCAGCTACTTCTATGCTTTGTTTGGGGTCACTCTATAGCTCTCATGCCTTGCTGAATCTTGGGCACACACCTATCTAAAGCCTTCTCTGTCCAAGTACAACATTTAATCTCATTTCCTTGCCACCTTCCCAGACACTGCCTGGAAATCAAGGCACAGGTGCCCTCTACTACCAGCTCAAGATCTCATGACCTATCTGGGGTTTCTCCCCCAACCGTATCCCAAGGCATGGCCATGGAAGGCAGGGCATAGGAGTGCCCTCCTCAAGGACACATAGTGTCAACACATTCCCCATTCCTCCTCTGACTCCCCTCTGCCTGGTCTGAGAATTTTTTATTTAGTCAGGGGCGGGTAAAAATTTAATCTCAACCCTGGATCATCCTAAGTCTATGGCTCAAAGTCTTTCCATCAATCACTAGGGCTAAGGCTTCTAAAACTCAAAATCCAAGAGCAGGCTTCTGTTTTTACTCCTGAACATCTAATTTTCAAATACAAAAAAGGACACAGAGTTCACGGAAATCCTGGAATAACACCTGCTGTTGCATAACACTGAATAAAGGTTGAACTTTGACGTAACAGTTTCACATGATGGTTAGTTAGAAATGTTCCTTAAAAAGTGGACATTTTATCCACTTATTCATGTCTGTTTACTTACTTATTAATTAGTTCATCAAGTATTATGAAACATTTATAAAGTACTGTAGTGGTCAAGGTTTCCAGAGATACAAAACCAGTAAGAGGAATACATATATAGAGAGATTCATTTAAGGACTTAGTTCATAGGACTGTGGCTGGTAAGTCCAAAATCTACAAGATTGGCCAACAGGTTAGGGATCCAGGGAAGAATTAATGCTGCCCTTAGAGTGAAGTCTGGCAGTATTCCCTCTTCATCTAGGAAGGCCTTTTTATACTAAGGCCTTCAAATGATTAGAAGAGACACAACCCCCTCTCCCTCACTTATGGAGGATAATCTGCTTTTCTCAAAGTCTGTTGATTCAAATGTTAATCCCATTCAAAAAGACCTTCACAGAAATCTAGAATAGTGTTCAACCAAATATCCAAGTACTGTGGCCTAGCCAAGTTGACATTAAATTAACCATCACATGCACTAACTACTGAGTCACTTTTCACTAAGAATGTAAAAGACAAGACAAACATGTCCCTGGGCCCCTTAATTTATTAATTCACCAGTGCATGGATGCATCAAATTCAAACCCAGTGCAAAAGACTGAAACCAATTCCTCTTCAAGTAGCGAGTATTGATAAGAAAGAGAAAGAGATAAATAAGTCTCTGGGTGTTTAAAGTTAAAAACCAGGGAAGAGGTAGCGGAAAGGGATTCCAGTATCTTTGAAGATGAACTTGAAATCTTTTACAGGGTCATTCCTACTCATTCCCCCAACTAACTCTTCCAGTAATCATTTTGTGTTTTAGAAGGATTATGTTGGCCAAGAATACTGGGCATGAATTATACTGGGCCAGGACTGGAGTCAGCGACCATTAGTGGGCAATTAAGACATCCTGGAGAGAGATGATGAGAGCCTGAAAGTGATCCTCGAAAGGAGGTAACAAGGTTGGGTGGTGCAATGGAATTAGAGTAAAAAAACTGGGTGACTTATTGATTGTAGGGGACAGAGAGGGACAAAGGCAGAGAGAGAGAGGAGTTTGACTTGGATAGGGTATCATCCACTGAGAAAGAAAAGTTAAGAGGAGCAGATGGAGGGGAAAGTATTCCATTTTGGAATGAAAGCCTCCAGAACCAGTGGACTTGCCCACCTTCAAGTGGATCACACAGGCCTTGGCAGGAGAAACACCATCATGGTGACCACTGCAGAGGGCTTGCTCCCTCCCCATTGTCCTGGATCACAGAAAGCCAAGGTTTTTGTATATTCCAAGAAAGGGGCAGCAAGATCCCTCAAACCGCCTGCTATCAGATTTCCTACCAGTTTTTGTATATGGCAGACTAAGAAATAATTGGAGTAAGTGTCATGGTATAATTCATAGCTGATAGTTTTATAATACTCAAATTAATAATGATAATAACCCTATGAGGTCAGTTCTATTATCATCCCTACTTGACAGACAGACTATACATATAACTTTCCCAACACCATCCAGCCAATAAGCAGTAGTTAGGAGTCAAACCTTATCTGAGCCAATTCACAGCTATCAGATTATGGCCAGGAGAAAAGATACTCAGAATTTGTCAAAACCATTTTTTATTTTTATACAATCCAGTACTGAATAATTTAAGAATCTCTTGCATTTTTCCACAATGAAATGCTAGTATAAAGCTCATTTGATTCACAGTTCATTTTTCTTTAATGTGGAAATGAGATCTTATCAATCTTCCTTTTTGTTGTTACTTTCTTCAGTGTTGTAGTAGGACCTGAAAGAGTGTTATCTATTTGCTCACTAGGACCCTGAAACCTGCTGCCCATTTATCCAAAAAGTTTGTTTGTCTTTACAAGTGACAATGAAGACACTGAAGATTGTTACAGGTGCACTGAATACAGAGGACTCATTAGATGTCGTTACACATGCAACATTTTACATCTCCTACTTTCCTATTAATACTGCTTGGTGAGGCTTGTCTTTCTCCTCCTCCTGGACAAAAACCTATGCAGCCTCCATGCCATTTCTGTTTGCTTTTAGGTAATAAAAATACCTAAAGTCACTTTAAATTGCAAACCCAATATCATCAGGGAAAGTAAAACTGCCCAGTAGCACATATGAATAAACTCTTTAATCTTCACTGAAAGGTAAGGCTTCTTTCCCTGCAGGTGGGCACGTGATCCTTTCTTCCCTTCTCCCAACTGGCATTTCTCCTTCTCCCTGAGCTTGATCTCCTTCCCTGGGATGGTCAAAGCAGAGAGAGGGAAGAAATGTTGAGGCCATAGGACAGTTGTTACTTGAACGACCCTGCAAAATGGCTTAGAGCTCTCTGGGAAGGCTGGAGCTTAAAATGTTCTCTTTCTCTATCTCTTGTGGAATGCTTTTGAGGTTCTTTAGGGCCTTCACAGCACTGGGGTCCTCTTCTGCAGCTCCCTGCAGATAATTTTTGATCAACCCACCAACTAAGAGACATATGTTGGAAGATTTGTCAAATACATACATTTGCAATATGTATGTGTGAGTTATATATTTTGAGGCAATTTGGTGTACCAATAGAATTAGTACAGCTTTGCACTTAGTTGAAACTTTTATTATATAGAAATTCCTTTTTGCCCTAAAAATGCTTTTTGTTTCAGTCTCTTTTATTTGAACTACCCTGAAGTTCAGAATAGGCATGGCTATCAAGGCTTTCTTTTGGTTAGAATTTCTTTTCTTTTGCCTTTTTACTTTCAAACTATCTGTATCCTTACAGTTTAAATGTGTTTCTTATAAACAACATATTCCTGGATTTTGTTATTTACGCCATTTTGTTTTGTTTTCTATTTGCTTAATTTTTCTCTGCTTTTTTTCCTTTATTGCCTTCTTTTGAATTGATTTTTTTTTCTTATTCCATTTTCCACTTGACTGCATTGGAAGTTATATACTCTATTTGTATTCCTTTAATAGTTACTTTGGAAGTTTTACCATGCCTTATTGTGATGGGCCATAATAATGCTCCCCACTCAAATATGTTCACATCCTATTATCAAAACCTATGAAAATGCTGCCTTACATGGTAAAAAGATCTTTGAAAATGTGATTATGTTAAGGATCTTGAGATGGGGAAATTATCCTGGGTTATCTGAGTGGGTCCCATTCTGATGGCAGGAACAGAGAGAAGGACTGTAAGATGCTCCACTGCTGGCTTTGAAGATGGAGGACAGGGTCTGAGCCAAAGATGTAGTTTCCGGAAGCTAGGAAAAGCAAAGAAACATTCCTTTTTAGAGCCTTCAACAGGAACACAACCCTGCTGGCCCACTGCAGACTTCTGACTTTCAGAACTATCAGAGAATTAACTTGTGTTGGTTTAAACCACTGTTTGTGATAATTTGTTATAGCAGCAATTGGAAACTAAAAAGAGATTTTGGTACCTGAAAGTGGAGTGCTGCTAAAACAAATAGATATAAATGTGAATGTGCCTTTTGAACTGGTCAGTACGCAGATGTTGGAAGAACTTTGAGGTATATGCATGAAAGAAAAAAATTCTAGACTACCTTGAAGAGACTGTTGGTAGAAATATGGATATTAATGATTCTGCCATTGAAGGATCAGAAGGAAAGGAGGAGCATGATAGGGAAAGCCTATATTATCTTAGAGAATTTCTAAATCATCATAAATACATCACTGATACAAATATGAATGTTAAAGGCTCTGCTGGAGAGGGCTCAGAAGAAAATGAGGAACATTACAGAAAATGGAGGAGAGGATATCCTCTTATGTAGTGGAAGAAAACTTAGCTCAATAGTGTGTCCTATAGTTGTATGGAAATCAGATCTTAGTGAGTAATGAAACTGGATACTTGGCTGAGGAGATTTCCAAGCGAAGTGTGAAAGTTTCATCCTGGTTCCTTCTTGATGCTTATGGTAAAAATGCAAGAAGAAAAAGATAGATTGAAAAACTGGTAAGAAAAAAAGGACCAGGACCTGATGACTTAGGAATTCTCAGCTTACATCCAGATTGCAAAAGATGTTAAAGTGAGGAGATTCATTGTCAAGAGAGCATGCCTTGGAAAGAAAAGCTAAGATGATGGCTATGCCATCTTTTGCTAGTGGCTTAACTCCTTAAAATAGGCATTATTATTATTATTATTACTATTACTTTAAGTATTTAATATTACTTAGATGGTTGTCAGTTTCTTTGTTCCCCACCAATCTTACATTTCAGACTTTTTGGAGTCATATTCCTCCTTTCTGGAGTATATCATTAGAAATTCCTCAAGTGAGAGTCTGTTGGTAGCAAACTCAGTTTTTATCTGAAAATATCTTTACTTCTCCCTCATTGTTAAATTTTACAAGGTATACAATTCTAGGTTGATAGTTAATGTTTCTCAGCCTTTTGAGCATATTTTCTATTGTTCTACAGCTACCATCATTGCTATGAGAAGTTGGCTCTCAATCTCATTGCAGCCTCTTGGTATTCTCTTTTTCTCTCTAGCAGTTTATGGGACAAATTATTGGTGTTCTGTAGTTGTACTACAAGGTTATTTTTATTAGAAATGTAGTTCTTCTGTTAATTTTTCTTGATATAGGTTTTGATTCTGTGATCTGTTAGCTCAGCAGGTCTGGAAAATTCTTAGCTATTATCCCTTGGAGTATCTCTCCTCCAACTTCTCTTTCTCCTTTATGCATTTTGATTTCACTCCTTTTATATTTTCTTATTCTGTCCTTTTACTTTGTGTGACTCGTATATTTGCTTAATTCTTTCATCTCTCTGTGCAGGTCTCTCTTCCACTTCATTACTTCCCTTTTCAACTATGTCTATTCTGCTGTTAACCCATCCACTGAGTTTTTAAGGTAAATTATTATGATTTCGTTTATAAAAGTTCTGTTTTTTTCTTTTTCAAACTTGGTAAATCATTTGATAGTCTCTTCGTTAATTTTTAAATTTTTATTTTTTAAACATTTCATATATAATAAATTTATCTTCTATGCTTAATAATTCCAATATATATTTTTTGGAGGTTTAAATCTATTATTTATTATTTCTGTGGACACTCACTCATGGTGGCTTTTTTCCTCGTGTGTGTAGAATTTTTTTACTATGAGCCACTATTTTGGTGACCTTAATTTGTGGCAAACTGAGGGTGCTGAGCTGGGATGTTTTCTTCCAAGGAGGATTTGTATTTCCTTTTTCTAGGCATGGTAGGGAGGGAGTAGTTGAGCATTGCCAGCCTGCTACAACTTTAATTAAAATGTTCAGTAGCTGTCTTTGGACAGTACTTATTAAAGGAATTCTCAAAGAAAACTGTTATTCCTCCTCTTCTTTTTTCTGATTTTTTCCTCATAGTGGAGACAGATTTCCTTACAAATTCCCTTTCTGGACCAGTGGGCTTTTTTTTTTCTAGTTTACTTTTTCACTAGGAATCTAGCTCCTTCAAGAATTCTAGCTTAATAAAGGAGTCTCAGCCTTGTAAAAGCCCATGGTATGATCTACATTCCTATGGGATACTAACCCTCAAAGCTCTAGGATTCTGAATCCATACTGCCTGGGTTCAAATTCTGACCCCACTTACTGTGTGACCATAGGCAAGTACCTAACTTCTCTGTGCCTCAGTTTCATCTTCTTTAAAATGCGTATTGGTAATTGTTCCTCTCTCATGGGACAATTATGAAGAATGATGCATTGATGGAACAGAATAGAGAGCCCACATATAAACCCACACATATATGGTCAATTAATACAGGATAAAGAAGCCATGAATATACAGTGGGGAAGAAACATCCTCTTCAATAACTGATGTTGGGAAAACTGGACAGCTACATGCAAGAGAATGAAACTGGATTACAACCTTACTCTATACACAAACGTAAACTTGAAATGGATCAAAGACCTGAATGTTAGATAAGAAACCATAAAACTCTTATAAGAAAATACAGGCAAAAATCTGAACATAAGCATAAGCAATTTTTTCCTGGACCCATCTCCTTGGGCAAGGGAAACAAAATAAAAAATGAACAAGGGGGACTACATCAAACTAAAAGTTTCTGTACAGCAAAGGACATGATCAACGGAACAAAAAGGCAACCTACAGTATGGGAGAATATATTTGTAAATGATTTACCCAATAAGGGGTTAACATCCAAAATATAAAGAATTCATATGCCTCAACACCACAAAAAAACAAATAACCCAATGAAAAAAATGGGTGGAAGACCTGAACAGACATGTTTCCAAAGAAGAAATGCAGATGGCCAACAGGCACATGAAAGATGCTCCACATCACTAATAATCAGGGACATACAAATCAAAAACACAACGAGATATCATTTCACACCAGTCAGAATCGCCACTAACAAAAAGACAAGATACAACAAGTGTTGGCAAAGATCTGGAGAAAAAGAAACTCTTCGACACTGTTGGTGGGAATGTCAGTTGGTTCAGCCACTGTGGAAAGCCATATGGAGGTTCCTCAAAAAAACTAAAATTAGAAATACCATTGGATCCAGTATTTATTCCACTTCTAGGAACTTACCCAAAGAAAACAAAAGCCCTGATTCAAAAAGGTATGTGCACCCCTATGTTTATCACTGCATTATTTACAAAAGCAATATATGGAAGCAACCTAAATGTCCACCAATAGATGAATGGATAAAGAAGATGTGGTACACATACACAACAGAATATTATTCAGCCATAAAAAGAATAGAAATCCTGCCATTTGCAACACCATGGATGGATCTGGAGGGTATTATGCTCAGTGAAATAAGCCAGGTGGAAAAAGACAAATACCATATGATTTCACTTATTTGTGGAATATAAAAACAGAGCAAAACAAAAAAAAACGGAACAGCAGTAGACTCACAAATACTGAGAAGTGACTAGTGGTTACCGTGTGGGAGGGGTTGAGGTGGGTGGGTAAGGAGTGTAAGGGGGATAAAGGGGCACAAAAACTCTCAATCATAATATAAGTTGGTCATGGGGATGGTAGTACAGCATGGAGAATATAGCCAATGTTTCTGTGACATCTTGTTATGTTGACAGACAGTAACCACACTAGTGGGGGTGAGGATTTAATACTATGAATAACTGTCTGGAACCACTGTGTTGTATATTTGAAACCAATACAAGATTGTATATCATTGACACTTCAATTTAAATAAAAAGAATAAATGCACTAATAGACGTAAAAAGCTTGAAACAGTGCCTACCCATAGGAAATGCTCTAAAAGTGCTTACACTTACTCTGGGTATTGCATGTGCCTCCATGTTAGTTTAAGGCTCGCTCATTTGGTTTTAGCTCATTGAACTTTTTAAAAATAATCTTGAGGATCTTATTTATTTTCATTTGAGCAGCATTTAAAAGTATGTTGGTTATAATTTATCCAGAATCTAGTTGAACTTGTTATGATTTATCCAGAATCTAGTTGAACTTGTTATAATTTATCCAGAATCTAGTTGAAAAGAATGTTTGCTACAGTTTATTCAGAATCTAGTTAAATAGCCTAGATGGAAGGCTATTTTGACTACTTAGTACCTGTATTGTGGAGACTAAGCTGAAGGGAGCATCTCAAAGCAGGTTAAGATTTTGCCAGGGGCCTCAGGTCCCTTGAACATCTTAAGTGTTCCAGGAATAAGAAAGGTAAACATAGAACAATAAAGGGCTGCTTTGTTCCAGGCTCTTTTGTTACAGGCATGACCATGAGCCCCATTTATGTTCCAGTGGAAACCCTATCCAAACTGCTCCAACAATCTTCAGTTGAAATGGCTACTGTCTTCTTTTCCCTATGCTTAGGCTATGTACAATGATCTATTACAACATATGCATTATTTTATCTCACTCAACCTTATAGCCTTGGTACATAGTAATTCTCAATAAATATTTGCTAAATGCAAGCATGCATGCATAAATGAATGAATGAATGAAAAAGGCTATGGAGGAAACAACATATATGAAGAGTGGGCTCTATGACTTAAAAGTAAAAAAAGAAACTTCCTCCACAACTTTTCAACATATTAAATTTTCATGGACAAGTCAATAGCTGAATATTGTTTAAAAAAATGTTCAGACTAACTGAACAATAAGCAAAAAGCATTAAAATTAGTTGCTTCTGGGGAATGTAACCAAGAGTAAGAAAAGGTAAGTCAGGGAATTATTTTCTTTAAAAACTGTCTGCACTGTTTGATTTTTTTTTTTTACTACATATATCTTGATAAAAATTGAAATATTTAAAAACAAACATTAGTCAGTTTTGGATTTGCTATGCCTCAAAAGCAGCCTGCAGTACATTTGACTTCAAAGAGTTTCATGCAGTACTTTATTTTTATTTTGTGCCCAGAGTCCTGACTACCAAAGAGTTGTTGACCCGAAGCCAAGTTGACAAATAAACAGAACTTTGAACTTTAATAAGGCAGTTTCATTGGACCTAGACTGAGCTGAGCAAGCTGACTGACCATGCCTGAAAGTAGCTATAAAGGAACTAAGTAAATCAATCAACTCTATGGTTTTCACGGAGATCTCTTACTGTCAGAACTTCTTTACACACTTCTCTTCTGATCCTGTGGCGATGAAAATTGACATCCATAGTCATATTCTACCAAAAGAATGGCCAGATCTAGAAAAGGTAATGGTGATTAATTTGCTGAATTATTTCTAGAACTTATCTAGGGTTTCACAAGGTTTCTAATACAGATCTATCTCTTCTTTGGGGAGTTAAATGTTAAGTTTTTCTTCTTTGGGGTGATTTTATATTACTTGGTAGCTCTGATTTCAGTTTTTAAAAATGAAAAATGACATATTTATTTTGAAAGAACGTTAAAG
This sequence comes from Manis javanica, assembly GCF_040802235.1. NCBI lineage: Eukaryota > Metazoa > Chordata > Mammalia > Pholidota > Manidae > Manis > Manis javanica. The sequence continues at coordinate 104,550,463 of NC_133162.1, forward strand.
AAGTAAGTGCTTTCTAAAAATCCCTTTTTCCCCTCAAATGAGGCATTCTTTAAAATTTCTGGACAATTTAAGTCAGGCAGTTTTACTTCCATTTAAATCATATATTCAGCTGCTGGGAAGATATATGCCAACTCCAGAATTTAAAGTTATAGTTTCAGTAAGAGACTATTAAAAAAATGGAATGCGATAGATTTCCAGGACTTCTAAAACACATCTCCTTTCCAAAATGTTTAAAATAAGTTTTAGAAGCACCAAGAGATAGCTTTGTGGAATTTTTTAGAATCTATTTTAGGACACTGTCTGAAACCTTTCCTTTTTGATGTTCTTTAAGCTGTAAATCCTTGTTATGAACTAGAGAGTGGGAATATCAAAAAAAGCCATAGAAAATGACATGAAGCATTTGCACAGTGAGTGTCTCTAGACTCTTCTCTGTGTTTCTCAAAAGAGGGAGATTTCCTTTTGTCATTAAGAACTTTTGAATGAATACTAAATGAGGCAGGTGGGGAACATGAAAGAAATTAAAAATTGGCCTGAGTTTTGTTCAGGCTATTAGGTTTTGCCCAATCTTCAGCCTTCTCCAGTACTCCCACACCACTGAATGTTTCATCTTTTTTATCCCAAGTGAGGAAAAATGAATTAACTCAAACTCTAATTAAAATGCCTTCTCCTTATTAAGGGGAAAAAACTTTCTGCCCTGTGTCCTGGGCTATACCCCACCTCCCATAACCTGCCTCCCTCCCTGAAGCCTGCCTGCAGTTTGAGCAGAGAATTGATTACCAAAAGCTGAAATTTCTAGCTGCTCCACCTAATGTAGGGCCCTAAAGGCATTGTTAAAACTGTTCAGGCAGCTGAGGATGCAAAGCATAAGGAGGTTATAGCTTTAAATGTGTGCCCTGGAGATTTCCCAAGCACTCTTCTGCTGGCTCTGCATTCTCTCCCCTTCCTATCTTCTAGCGGCCACCTCAAAAGAGGGGAGGGGCATTTTGTCCAGATAAACCAGGCCTCCATCTATCAGATACACACCCTGCAAGCAGATAACTGATACTTAACTACTAATGATGATGATGATGATAATCATAAACTCTGATACTCCCAAGGAGCTGTATCTACATCTATGTCTATATCTGCATCTATATAAATGTAATTTGATTCACATAAAATCTTGTGAACTGTAGCTAATATTTGTATTACTAACCCTGCTGGGCAGATGAGGTACCTGAGACTCAGAAGGGAGCCTAGACTCCCAGAGCTACATGCAACCGGGTGGACCCTCTACCATCACACCCACCTTGAGAGAGCTGACTCGGGAGAATATCACTGCTGGAAAGGACATCCCCACGTCCCTCTGCCCCCCAGTGCCTCTCTCAACACCAGCCTCCTCCCCAACTTCCCCACACTCACATAAACCCACTGAGGGCTTCATCACAGAATCACTGGTTCCTGGCTTCCAGCCTACAGTCCAAGCAATCAGATCTGTTATGTCGTAGATGTTTACATTTGCTTGCAGGCAAGCCAGTGACGAAACTATTAACAGAAAACCGTTCTGTGTTTTCAAACTGGGAGGGGTGAGATAAATAAAAACACATCTAAATGGTGCTGGGATCCCTCTCTCTCTCTCCCCATTTCTAGTCTATATAGTCAGAGTAAAGTGAGTACTAAGTGGCATTAGTTAATAGCAGATTTTCCTTGTTGTTCATCTAGTTCAATAGGTATAGCAGATTTTCCTTCACCTTCAAATCATTCCTTAGTGGGTAAAGTATTATTTCAAAACATCAATTCTGATCTTCCCTCACTATATTTTTAAACTTCCCAATAAAAGAATGAGAAAAATAAGCCAGTACAAGTTTTATTTTAGAAGATGAAGTCCCTTTGGACAACTTTTTCTTTTCAAACCTGCTTTTCCTTATTAAATATTAATGGACAATAACCTTGACCTCCTTATGCAATAAAGAAACAGAAAAGCAGAATCAACATGCCTGGGTTGATGATTAACCAATGATTACAAAGGATTGGGATTTGAGAAATCTTTTAATTTTCACTTGCTAATAATGACTTTAGTCAGAGTTACAGTTAAGATTGGGGAAAAAATTTAGCTGAGGTAGATAGAGAGCAGATTCAGGGGGCACTTGATAAATTGTTTCTGATGAATCATGCCCCACACTCTGCTGTCATAAATAGGATGGTGGCCCAAGAAATCGTGGTGAAAGTTGTTTCAGGTTGATCTGCAGGGAGATTATTCCTGATGATGATAAGGCTTTGGCGTTTTCCTTTAGCAAGACTCCACTGACCAACTCCTATGTGCTCCATAGAAGGGCTTGCAAAGATTCTTCTAATTTTAAATAGAATGAAAAAAGTCTTGCTTCTAGTGAAAAAAAATATAGATTTTCATCTTCTTTCATTAGCAGTGATTTAGCTGCACTTGATCACTATAAAGTTTTAGGAGACAAAATCTTGTCTTTTGTCTTTTAAACAACCCCTCTGAGGAAATAGGTATCTGATTTCTTCGCCCGGGAGGTCTGTATTCACCTCATGAGACTGTGAGGACCCCAAGACATTAAAAATGTCATTTAGTTCATCAGCCTCTGATTCACATATATCCATTTCAGAAACACATCTCTTGAATATAGAACTATATTCCCTTGAATTTTTTAATTTGTTATTTGTCATGCACATAAATGCCTATGGGATTTTGGTCATTGTCAGTCAAATATTTCAGACTGTAAATGCCTCCTGGCATATGCTCTGACCAAAACTACTCCCAGGGTCATAGAGCTCAGACCCAGGCTTGAGTCAGCTGAGAATGAGAGCTGGAGGACTGTACGGAGACCAGACTCGGAGCAAAATGAAGTTCCCCCACATAGGTTAGATCTTTGTAAGGGGCTTAGGGGAAACAAAAGTGTTCAAATCTTGAGCTTTCAAGAAACAGGAAGGAAGAACACAGAGTAACAGAGGGCTCCTTCCTTCACAGCACTTCACAGGGCCTGACCCCAGGGTATGCTTTATTCCACTACCTAAGGGTGGAATAGGGTCTCTCCACTCTAACACCCCTACTGCCACTACTGCCTGCCACCACCACCATCAACATCAGTGGTGCCACCACTGCCACCAAACTCAGTACCACAACCACTACTCCCACCTCTCAACCTCCACCATCGCCTTTACCACCACCTCATCCCTACCAACACTACCACCATCACCATTGCTGCCACCACCACGCCCACCTCCACCGTCATCATCACTGTCAGCATTGATGAGGCTCTTCCTAGAAGCCAGGTCTGGTGTAGACAGCTTTCTATGAATTATCTCAGTTAATTCCCATAAAACCCTGTCACAGCTACTGCTGTTAGCATCATTTTACACACAAGGAAACAGTAACTTTGAGATGTTAGGCTACTCTAACAAAGTCAAATATCTTATATGTAGTTTGTCATGTGTGACACGACCCTTCTGTCTGCCTCCCTCGGCCTCTCTGTCCTTCCCCAAATGCCCTTCTCTAATCTGCTGACTTTATTTAATACTTAATGACTAACTTTAACTTAATACTTTAGCCTGCTAATTTATGGGTTAAAGTTTAACAGGGAATTAAGAAAAAGTTAGAAAGAAAGAAAGAAAGAAAGAAAGAAAGAAAGAAAGAGAAAGAAAGAAAGAAAGAAAGAAAGAAAGAAAGAAAGAAAGAAAGAAAGAAAGAAAGAAAGAAAGAAAGAAAGAAAGAAAGAAAGAAAGAAGGAAGGAGAGAAGGAAGTAAGACCTTTCCTTCTTTACTGAAGATAGATTTCAATGGCAAATTTCCAGTTTGACATAGGACTTAAGTTTAAAGTGTAATTGTGATCACAGCCATTTTCTACCCCCTCTTCCAATGTACATCTCTGGGCAGCTTTATCCAGGAGAAGAGGGGGAAAAGCACAAGAGCATTAAATGCATAAAGTGCACGGGCACCTGCAAAGGAGAAACTAGGTTCACAGAGAAGTTAGGGTTCCCAGTAGAGTGGCTCCCTTGCATGCCCAGCTTAAGCCAGGCCCTCTGATAACACTTGGGAGGAGGCAGATAGATTTCCAATGATAACATGACTATTTGGAGCTAGAACTCAAGAACAGACCTTATGCCCAGGTAGAATTAGGCTAGTACTGAATTGACCAAATCTTAAGTCTGTTGGGACAGACCTCAGTCACAGACAGAGAGACACAGAAACACCCCTGTGCTGTAGTCGCAGACTCCACTCTCAGTCTGGAGGCAAGAGGGGAGCTAGGAAGAGGGACCTGACTCCCTGAAGACAACTAACTGCCCTGTACCGTGACATAGGAACCAATCACATTCAGCTGGTCTCAGCTACTACAATTGAGAAGTTGAGCTGATATTCAGCTTCCTTAGCTGATCTACCTATTGTTGCTGACAAGAGACACTGATGAGCTCTTCACAGAGTTATCTCCAACCTCTACACCTTCCCTTCTTGCATGTCACTTTGAGAGCCACTTTTTTGGAACACAAAAGTAATGAACACTGAATTTCCTCTCCAATCTGACCCCAGATAAACTTTTCAGCCTCCCTCCCCTAACACCACCTGAGTCAGTTGTGGGTCAGTACCTTGCTCCAGGCCCCCAGAGAACCTGTGTGTCACTCTGTCACAGCATGTCTCACATGCCACTATAGCTCTTCAATTACTACCCTCCCAAACCCTGCCCTCTCAAGACTGTGCTCCACACAGGCTGGAACTGCCCTTTTTATTTTCTCTGCCCTAGTAAGGCTGGTCATGGGTGAGACTCCATGAGGATTTGAGGAAGGAATGAGTAACTGAAATAAATGAGATTTTAAAACCTATGGTAACATGAGTCATTATAACCATGTTCTTAGGCAGTCTCAAATTTTGTATTCATGACTCCCAAGAAGAAATATATTACACTTTTAATTCATTACAAACATTCATATAAATAATGGAGTTTCATTAAACTAATAATACATGGGAAGCCTTCTAATATATATTTTTTGTTTTAGACTCTTCTATTCCATTCCATTCCACTCCATTTCTTTAATATCTTAGCTTGGATTTTCCAAGAAGCACACCCTGAGGCAAGGATTCAAATACAAGTAGTTTACCTTGAAACACCAGGAAACACCAGTAGGTGGGGAAATGAGACAAAGAGAGCAAAGCAACTAATAAACGTGTAGAATGTGTGCCTCACCTCAGAGTCATCCCTCCTAAGGGATGGGGATACCAGCGTATTCAATGTGTTTGTATACAAATGCGTTTAGTCTTTGACTGAGGGGCTTTTGGAGTGGGGAAGGATGGTGAGACTAATTTCCTGCTACTTGCAATCTTCTAGAGGGGCCTGATCAAAGCTGGCTCTAGAGGAAAAAGAGAAGCTTTTGTCAAAGAAATGCAGGTTCTGGCAGTTGAAGGCAGCTGGTGTACGCAGAAGGAGGGAATATAGGTGGGACACCTGCAGCATCTGCTACACATATATGTTCATATCACATGATACACGTAGCATGTTCTTGGAACATCTGGGTTGCTATCCACCAAAATGATTTCATGATCTACTTATGGATTGCAACCCACAGTTTGAAGAGCAGTGTTAGTATTCTACTATGGGATTCCCTAAAGACTGGTCCTTATGGTCTATATACTCCTGGTGGCCCATGAAATGATTTTAGGTGGTATGTGAACAAATATTTTTTTATGTTAATCCTCATTTAAAAACTGCAACCTGCATTAGGAGAAAAAGTGAAAGTATAATATAGAATTTTCTTCCTGAATAAATATATTTAAGGAAAAAAAAGGGAATTGTTTAAATATAAATATTGAATAAGTGATACATGGGTATGGAAGGGAAATGGGAAGGTGATTCTTGAAAGGATGGAGCTCAGGACCCTTATGCCCCTTTGCTGCACTCCTCTCTACTTTGGTCATCCAGTCTCACTGTGCTTTCTCCCACTCCCCCACCCCCGACAGAGATTTGGCTATGGAGGCTGGGTGCAGCTCCAACATCACAGCAAGGTGAGTATCTCCCAAAGCACTGCTCAGACCCAGAGACAACTTGAGCCTCAGACTTCCTGCAAGCAGGCCTCCAGGGAGCCCAATTCTTCTTTCCTCCTATTGAGTTTGCAAGGGAATAATACTCAAGTTTCTCAAAATGATTAGGAAAACTGGGGGTAACTTCAAACAGCAGTATTTAAGAAGATAAAATTGAAACTGAAGAAGCCATTAAAACATCTCTCTTTTTCTTGCCCTAGAACCAATTTTTGCACTTATTGCTCTGCCTCAAGGAAGCAACCTGGCTCTCTCTATAGGTTATTATAGTATATTAAGACCAACCAATAAATGGCACAGATTACATTTGAGCATGAGCTGGAGAAACTGAACACTGGAGACAAAGGGGAGAATAAGCCACTATTATTAAGGGCTGAATTTGATAAGAGAAAAAGTGAAAGAAGGAAGGCTTGGGGCAAAGCATTCTGCAAATGACAAGGCCTGAGAATGAGCTGAGGTTTAGGGCTGCACAGAGGATAGGCCTAACTTCATTTTCAGAGGCATCATACACACTCATGGAGTTCAGAAGGAACCTCCTGAGCTCTCAGCTGAAACATAGACATGACTAAGGAAGGAGCTGGGGGACTCATGGTCTGGGAAGATAGTTCTACATGCAGGGGTGACACAATGCGGAACAGTAAGGTAAGGACTGCTTTCACACTACATTCTGGAGAACATAGATTTGAGCACCAAGCATTGGAGAAGGCTTTCTAGAAGAAGTGATGCCCATCCTTAGTCTTGAAGTAGGGGCAAAGGCTTGCCTAGAAACAAAGGAAACAGAGGTGAAGGCTTGCCTAAGGAATAAAGGTTACAGAAAGAGAAGACAGGGGGGAGATATTAAACATATGTAAGCCCAGAACTCAAGCACTCAGCTATGGCTGGTACCAACATTTCTCAAAGTGTGGTCCCTGGATCAGCAAGTTCAGCTTCACTGGGAATTTAGGAGAAATGCACAGAAATGCTGAACATTGGGTGTGGGGACAGATCATGGAAAGACTTGTGGGACATGCTAAAGAGTCAAATTTTATTCTCAGCACAGCGCAAATTGTTTGGAAAGTCTTAATGGCTTAAAAAGACCACTTTGGCTACACTGTGGAGAATGGAGAGAGACAGGCAAGATTTTAAATAGCAGAGTGGTGGGAAGAAGCTGGAGAGGTGGACAGAAGCCTCATCAGATGGAGCCTTGGTAGATGGGTTTAGGCTTTTATACTTGATCCTGAAGGCAGTGGGGAATCATTAAAGAGTTTTAAACATCAGGATCTCTGGGGCAGCTCATTCTCACCTCATCAAAGAGTGCACACTAGATGCTGATGTAGACACTGTGCTACACCGTTACCATTAAAAGTGCTAGTTTCTCATCTGGGAGCTAGTGATCTAAGCTGGCCTCAAGTCTCCCCAAGGCAGAGAACAATCTGAGTGGAGCTGATTACAAGGCTACTAGGAATTCCGCCCCAAATGCAGGGATTGCCAGCTTGTGGTTTTTCTTTTAACTCCTTGTCCCAGGCTGCTGTTTGAGACTAGCAAATCTCTTCACTTTGTTTTTGAATCAGGAGATTGTATTAACTTACCAGCAAATCTCCAATAGAAAACAAAATATTTCCAGTCATATATACTACTAATGTATTTACAGCAAAATTGGGTACAATGGTAGTCTAATAGAACAAAACAGTGACTCTCTGCTTCCCTGTCTCTCAAAAACAAAACAAAACAGAACCAAATCTGTATTTTTCATAATTACAGGGGTCAGGATTAGTCTTGGAAGACAACATGCAAATGTATACAAATATGCAAATTAGGCTTAAAAAAAGCAATGAGAAACACAGTATTTGGGGGTTGAAATTGCTTTTTGTTCCCCTACATTCCTTTGATGAACAAGTATTTTGTGTCCCCATGATTGTTTTACCTCAGAGATCCCTGTTCTCTGAAAAGTCTTTCCAAAACATTTCTCCGGTGTCCCTATTTGTTTCTCTTCTTAACCTTTGGTGTTTTCAGAGTTTTTGGAATGAATTTGTTGGAATGAGATGTATTTGTTTGCCATAGTAAAGCCTTGTTCAGAACTGAGTAACACAATTTTTCCTTTGGTTGAATATTTATAAAATAGGTAGCAAGCCAGTTTGCGTGACCTTCTTTCAGGAGCTGCATGGGGTGGGGCAAATTTGAGTCCTGATAGGAGCATTTCAAAGGAGAGTAGACTAGGGCCTGTTTCAAATTAGTGGGTCAGCAGCGTCTAGAAGTATCCACTAAGTGTTTCTCAGGTCCTTGGGAATAAAAATAAACACAATGCACATGCACAAAAAAAACACACACCATTTCCATCACACCTAGAATTTTCATACATGCTATTCTGTGATCACCAATCACCAGGTTCCTGTTCCTAAAATGATTTTTCACTGCAAAGAAAAATCTATCCAGTTTCTCCCTGTGTTTCCCAGTTTTTCCTCCTGGTGTGGCTGTGTTTGCCTTCCTGGACACTCCCCAAACCCCATGCTATTGAAATTTTATGGAAGCTTCCTCATGCAGACATGATCAATTATTAACTCCATTTCTAGTTCCTCTCTTCTTTCTGGAGAAGTGGGGAGGAGAGATGAAAATTTCAAGCTTCTAATCATGACTTGGTCTTTTTGGTGACCAGCCCCCACCCAGGAGCCACCCAGAGGCACCTCCTTAGAACAAAAGATGCTCCTAGTGTTCTTATCACAGAAATTCACAGGGTTTTTAGGATTTTTTGTGCCAGGAACTGGCAGAGACATACATGTTTTTTTCTATTATCTCACAACCCCTCACTGGGGAGCCAGGCAGACACCCAATGGATAAAGAACATACAGATAGCAACAATTTTGTAAAGAGGCAGTAAACAGTAAGGGACTTCAGGGGAGGTGGAAAGCCCAAGGCAGGGGGCAATTTTCATTAAGCTAAAGAGTCACAGAGCTGCAGCACTAGAGATCATCAGTCTAGTCAATGTCGGAGCCATGGGATACAGCCCAACAGTGAGTCAGAGTATCAATCCAGCTGGTTAGAACAGCATGAAAAATGAAATAGATTAGGAAAGAAAATAGCAGGTGGTCTACTAGTTGTAAGAGTATATAGTATTTCATGAAACTTTGTCACAGTTTGTATCTGTATAAATAGTTATATATAGGTGTACTGGGTCACAGTGGAAAATATATTTCTTAATGTGGGATCATAGCCAAAACTGATTGAAAACCATCAATCTAGACCAATGCTTTCATTTCATATTTTTATTTTTAAGGTTAACTTTTCATTACATAAGTAAGGTTAGAATAAATTCTTTTAAATAAGCTATAGGAGATAAAGCTACAGATCCTTTGTATCAGCATTACCCATCCTTAGAAGTAATTCCTATTAACAGTTGATGGGTATCTTTCCAGACCTTTTCCTATTATTTACTTATATATATATGCACCTATAGAAATACATAGAATTATTTAAATGTTTATGTGCCTTTTTTTTTTAAAGCTAAATCAATCAGGTTCCAAAGAGAAAACAAATGGAATACTTAATTAGACTACTTTGAAAATAGTTAATAGAGAGACTATTTATAAAGGTGCAGGCATATGATGAAGTTATAGAGGTAGGCAGCAGTTAGATTGCACAGGATCTAACAGGCCGGGTTAAGGAGTTTAGATAGTACCTTCAGGGCAGTGGGAATCTATTCAAGAGACTTAAGCAGGGCAGTGGCAAGATCTGATATAGGGTTTTAAAAGTTGGTTCTGGTTGTTTTGTGGAGATCGGGTTGGAGGTGCACAAAATGAAAGCAGAAAGAGATCAGGCTGGAGGCTGGAGCAGTTGTTCAGGTGAGAGGAGATGGGGTTTGGGAACAGAGGCAGCAGAGACAGAGAAAAGTGAACCACTGCAGGATCATTTGGGAGACAGACCTAACAGTACTGTGAAATGGGCTGGATGGTGACATGGCAGGCAGAGGGAAGCAAAAAACATGATGTCATCACAGAGGGATGAGAAAGATAATGCAGGCAGCAAGCACAGAAGCAGCAAGCCAGGAGGACAAGCAGGTCTGGGCGAGAGGTAGATGTAGTAGGCTACTTCTCTGAGGATTAAGTTAAAACCCTTAAAAATGTTAGGGGAGAACCATGTTCCAAACACTGCAGTGGAGGATTAATCTAAGTGAGCTTAGGTCGCCTTTTGCTAACATGAATTTCCTGCCCTAGGGAGAAGCAAAGATGCTGAAAGATGGGAAGGTCTTCAGAGTGGTCCAGGAGAACTGCTGGGACCCAGAAGTCCGGATTAGAGAAATGGACCAGACAGGTACTTACGACAAGAAATGTTACCAGTGTTTGCATCTGATGCGAAAGCAACGTCTGCCTCTAAAGTCTGTTGACCACTCTATGTGATTTATGTGATGGCAACTTTTCTAAAATGTGCCCAGGCTCTTCTAGCCTTTCTTGGAGAAGGACGGGACCTCCCACTACAATGCTTTTAGGGTGTGGATTTAAATTTCTCTTTAAATTGGATATACCTTGTCTTAAAGTAGAATGCTAAATCATCAAAGTTAAAAGTGGCATGTTATTAAAGTTTTTTAAGTTTGAATGTATAGTATTTACTTACTATCAAGCCAAGTAAAACAGTAAAAATGAGAATTCACAAACTAAGGATGTCAAATGTCCCCTTAGTCAGATTCAGGATCCAATCTCATTCTGTACTTTGTCTTGTTGCCCAGTGTACAGAACATCCCTATCGACACATAAGGGGTGCAAATGGCAACAGTTATAAAGAAAGTGAATTATGCAATCTCAAAGTACTCTACAATGAAATTAATGCTGAAATTTGCAAGGGGAGAATTAGGAAATTTTTGTTTCAAAGCTGAATCACTAATAATTTTGAAGAACTGTTTGCATTCCTTATCTTATATTTAAAAAGCAAACAAATCCTGATGATTCAAAAGAATTTAAAAGACTATCTAAAATATGGTGTCATGGTCACCCTGCTTTCAACTTGTTACTGCCTGGCTGACTGTGCCACCTAAGGACAGCATGCTCCAAGAAGAATCACTGGGCCTTTGGGACACCTGGGGCTGTGCCAATGGTCTGTAATGGGGAACTCACTACTACAACACTGTTACACCTAAATTTGGGCATCAGTGGTCTAGATTTAAACCAAAATACAATTCATACATATAAATGAAACAACAGCTTAGAATTATCACCCTCTTAATCAAAGATAACTGTATAATAATTCAATATATACACAGAGATGGTAGGAGGCATTTTATTCCAAAATCTGTACAAAATGAGTTAACCTGTCAGCCCTAAATGAGGTGGTAGGTTCTGGTATGTTAGAATTTGGTCTAGGATACTTTGGGCCAGGTATTGTTTCATAGATTTTTAAAAAATAATTTAAAGTATATTTAAGTGGCATTCAAGTTGAACTTTGCACGAAGCCCATAGAACCTCTGTAGACCACTCCTCAGAACATAGTACATGCATCCCAGGCCTACTGCAAAGAGCAAGGTTTTGCTCTAAACATAAAGCTCAAGCAAGGACCCACCCTTTCAAGAAGAAAACTAGTGGAAATGAAACACAGATAATGGGTGTCAGAACCACTGCAGTTTAGATGAAGAGCGTTTCCTTTGGTTTTTGTTGTATGTCTCATTCAATGGATATCCTCGAGAGAGCAGTCATGACTATCTTTGCTGAGCATTTACTTTGTGCCAGGCACTGTTCTGAGCATTGAATATGGATTAACTCATCTAATCCCTAGAACAACCCAAGGAAGTAGTATCTATTATTATGCCCATTTTATAGATGAAGAAACTGAGGAACAGAGGTTAAAAATTTGTCCAAGACCACACAGCTTGCTGGGGGCATAACGAGGATTTGAACCCAGGCAAGTCTGGTCCCAAGTGTTTAACAACTATACCCTACCACCTCTGTGGAGTAAGAAAATAAAATGAAGGCCCAGCACAGCAGATTACAGAAATTCATGTGGGGAGGGAAATGCAACTGGCAGCCCCTGTTTCACTTCATTACAAGATCCAATACAGAGCTGAGAAAGACAAAAATAATAAAACAACAATGAGATGATATATATACAAGCTAGGTTGTCTCCAGCTAGGTTGAGTTCCTACAGAAGCTGGTTCTGGAGCAGACCCAGGGAGGTCAGAACTGGGCTGGGAGTTCAGTTCTCTCTGCAGAAAGGAGGCTAAGAGGCAACACAGTCGGGGGTGGGGGTGGGGGGCAGGAGGGTGTTTCACATACCTGCTCACATTTAATCCTCTCTCAGCATCTCCAGTGGTAGGTATTGTTGTACCTACTGATCCCTAAGAAGTTAAGTGATTTGCTCAGGATCACACAGCTAGTAAATGGCAGAGCTAGGACTGTATATATACCTAGGGCTCCTGCCTCATTCCACCACCAAAGCTTTTCCCAAACCTCCCTCAGGAAACACTCACCTGGGGGCTTGTTTAACAATTTTTCTCAAGCCCCATCCACTGAACCAAAATTTCCAAAGGAGGGCCTAATAATTTGTTTTTGTAATGTTCTGCCCCATCTTCCACCATTTCAATCAACAAGTAGGTTTGGGTAACATTGTGCTATGCCATACTGTCAAAACCTCTCTTTAAAAAAAATATAAGCTCTAATTGGATTAGATTTGTTTTTATCCCTCTCAGTTTCCAGAGACCAAAGAACATGTATCCAAACCACCAACACACAAATAATGCAATTTACTGTGTTAATATGAAGTATGTGACAAGTGATGGCCACTGGGGTATAGGGAAGGAACAAGCTGGACAGGAGCCTCATCCCACGACTTTCAAGTCTTGTGACCTTAGATCTCATCTATACAACGGAGAAAGGAAAAGGAGTAATGTAAGCAGTCTTTACGCATCTTGCAAGCATTTTACAATTGAAAGGAACTCATCTGCTTTATATTAATCAATAAAAACAAGTAATATCATGTGATAATATTTAACAATGCTCTCCAGTCAAAAGCTTTAGTCTCCGGCCCTCACTGAACAAGGACTTACTCTTCGATGTGTTGTATCTGTCCAATGTGCAGGCACTGCTCTGGACACTAGGGATTACGACATGGACAGACAGGCCCATGTGGTGTTTACATTCAAGTAGGGGAAGGCACAGAATAAACAACTAAACATAGCAGTGACAGCCTGCAGTATTAGAAAAGGCAAGAAACACAGCAAGGGCATTGAGTGACTGAAGTTGAGGAAGCCTCTCTGAGGTGACATTTCAACTGACACCTGAGGGTAAAAGGGAGCCTGTCCTGTGATGAGCCAAAAGAAGTGCATTCCAGGCAGGTGGAATGGCAGTGCAGAGGTTCTAGGGTAGGAGATTCTAGGGTAGGAAAGAGAACCAAAGAACAGGCAGGAGGCCAATGATGCTCACTCTGAGGCCCATTTTAGCCTCATGATTCAAACCGTGTTCAAGTCAGGATTGTACTGGAAGTGATGAAAAGTCCTTGGAAATGTTGAGCAAGGAAGTGACTTGATGTAAGTTTTAACCCTTACACAGTGGCAGCGGGTGGGGAGAGGTGGGCAGGTGAAAGGCAGTGGGATACAGTTAACAGGACTTGCTGGTGGGTTGGATAAGGGTATGTCGGAAAGAGGAGCCACCCCCAGGTTGGCAGTGTCTCTCCTGATGCCACTGCTCCAGAAGCTTGGAGACAAGATATCCTAGACACCCTGGATGCTGGATTCTGAAGCTGAGCCCAGGGTCTCATTCTGGGCCTTCCAGACAGTGGAACCCACCCAGGCTTACCTTGGAGATGAATTAAAGGTGCAGGAAAGGTGGCTGAGAAATATACTCTGTCATGCGTGACTTAAGGGAAAAAGCCCTGAAAGAATTGGTGGGGAAACACCTTGCTCAAATAAACTTGACAAGAAGGAGGATACAAATAACCCTTGACCAATGGGGTCAATTAGTTTTTCTTGAACTATCTCACCTTTGTCCAGCCTTTACTGCTCCCCCTAGAAGTGAGGCTGAAGGTCAAGGGAAGCCTGGGAGAGATGACCAGAGACAAGGGGACAGGGAGGATCAGCGAGGATGGGGAAGGCCAGAGGACGGTGGGACGGAGGTGGGCGGTGCTCCTTGGCTCTGGGCAATGCACAAGGAGTGCCCGGGCTATTCTTCTCATCAGTGCTGACTTTCTTTGTGTCTGTGTCTAGGAGTGACTGTGCAAGCCCTTTCCACGGTTCCCGTCATGTTTAGCTACTGGGTGAGTGTGAAACCTCAATCAAACCATCTCCGTGGTAGGTGAAGGCTCAACTCTCTAGCAAGTAAACAGGTGTCTCAAGTCTTGACACTGTCTCCTTCCCTTTAGGGATGAGCAGCGTCCCTCCCTCGGCATCTCACACTGCAGCATCCCTTCCCAGGCCTGTCTTCCTAGTCCTGTCCTTGCTGTAGACCTACATGGTCCAGTATAATAGCCAGTGGTCACATTCAACTATGTGACTTATACTATATTTCCACTGGACAGGACAGTGCTAGACCCAACCTTAATCTCCATCTGAATTTACCTGTCTGATGACTCATTCCCGCAGTGCCTTGCTCAGAAATGACAAGCCAGTGCACTGTGAGGTGATCATGGTATAGAGCTGGGAATAATAATGCTCTGCTATGTCGTCTCTCCCAGGGAGATAAATATCCAATTCAATTCAAATGGGATTCATGGAGTTGGATGCCTTTCCCCAACTGATTGAGTCTTTAGCACTAAAAGTTTTGGGGATGACTGTAAACTTGTGTAAGGACATTTCTGTACATAGCTGGGGGCACTACTACTAAATACCTGCTCAGCCAAATACTTACTCGTGTTGTGACTTAAAGAGCAAAAGGAAATATCACCTGCTCACACATACTTCCTCCACCCATGCTCATAATTCCAGTATTAGTGATTCAGTTTTTATCTGTTCCTGTGATTAGATTCACTGCTTCCAATAAAAATGCCCTAAGACCTCAATATGCCTGAATTTGTCAGATTGGATAGCACTCTGACTACACAACTGGGACTGCAGCAAAGTACCAAATCCCTGGCAGTGGGGTGGGATGATGCTGAAATGAAAGAAAACAATGAAGGGAGACTTAAAGGAACAGGAATTAAACTCCCTCTGCATCAGCATTTTGCTAAGGTTACTCCGAATGTCACTGCCAACAGAAAGGACTGGGAGGAGGACAGACAGGGACAGGACAGGTCCATGAGCAGCCTGGCATCCCATGATTAAACATGACAAGGAGGTGCCCTGATGGTGACATTGGGCACTTGCCTGGCCCCCTCCTGTGTGGGGGGAGCAAGGGTGCCACATGGGCAGCAGCCCTGTGGGTTCTTGTCACTGGTAGGATGCCCATCCCCATTCCACCTCTAGTGTAGGCCCAGTAATTGGCTTCCTTTCTTCTTATTATAGCCCCAATTTTTCAAATTATCCAGCAATCCACTAGCAGTTTTCTTTGCATTTGTAATGGTGGGCTTCTGAGTCTCTGGTGACCCATGCCTATGTGAGTCTGTGCCTCACTCCCTGTGGGGTAAAGACACTGATAGTGACAAACAATTCAGTCCAAGGGTGGTGGTATTCAGAGTAAATATCTAAAGAAGGTTTTGAACAATGTGGTTTTCCCTTACCTGTCTCTATCAGGCCAAACCTCAGGACACTTTAGACCTGTGCCAACTTTTAAACAATGACCTAGCTGCCACCGTTGCAAGACACCCAAGGAGGTTTGTGGGTCTGGGTTCATTGCCCATGCAGGCCCCCAAACTGGCCATCAAGGAGATGGAGCGCTGTGTGAAGGAGCTGGGCTTCCCAGGCGTACAGATCGGCTCTCACATCAACGAGTGGGACCTGAATGCACAGGAACTCTTCCCCGTCTATGCGGTGAGTACTTGGCACTCGCTCAGCCAACACACAGTGGAGTCGGGCACTGCACTGGGTGCTAGCAGGAAGAAAATAAAGATACCATCTCATACCCTCTCACTGGGAGGGAGAGAGAGAGATGCCTGATGACATGCTCGATGTAGGAAGAAATGTGGAAGGAGTTCCCTAGAAGAAGTGAGCCATTCCATTAGAACAGGGATGGGGGAAATGCTTCCAAAGCCAGCCCTGAGTTAACTCAGTGAAATCTCCTTTCTTTACCCCAGCCTTTCCTTGTAAGCTTTCATTTGAAAGCCAAAACATTACTTTCATCACAGCCACTGTGTAAAACACCCTGTTAATGACATTAAAAAAGCATTTATTTTTACTAGAAAGAAAAATACTTATCATTTTTAAAATCATGAAATAATTTTGAAGATATTATGGAAAATACAGAAGTTATAAGGAGTAAAACAAAAATAACCCATAATCCCACCACACCAAAATAAATAGCCACTGTTATTATATACTTCATTTGTTTATTTGCATATATCTATAGTTAATGAAATCTGAATTCTACCATACATGTAATTTCATATTCTAATTGAGAATTTCCAACCTAAATGAAAATTCTTTTAATGCATGATTTTTAAATAACTGCATAAAATTCCAGTATATGGCTATGTTTTGATTTAAACCAATCCTCAGCTAAGATACTTTGTAAGTCATATATTTTGAAAATATGTAATTAAAATACATAAAAAATGCCATCAAAATGTTAACATTGATGAAACTACACTACATGAATGTTCATTGTACAATTGTTTACAAATTCCCAGTTTTGAAATATTACATAACAAAACACACTTCCAAAACTCAGGGACATCCATGTCTGAAGTATCCCCCTGGAATATCCGCAGTTCCATAGTCCTCTCCACCAGGTTTCCTCTACCCTTCTGTTCTCTCTGTAACTAAACCTGCTTTTCTTGGTACCAGGATTCAAAGTGCATACCCCTATGTTCAGTTGAATTTTTAATTTCTTACTTCCCTCCTAGAATTATAACAGTGTTGTTTTCTATTATTTTCATTGTAAATGGGAAATCCTCAATAATGAATTAAATAGATGTTGGTGAACTTACCAGGTACTATAATCACTGACCATTCATTCATTTAATATTTATTGAGCTCTGACTATATGCAAAAAAAATTTCTTGTTTGTATCTATGGACACTGCTCACCAGTTGGGGGATTACCTGTTAAATTGCCTTCAAATGACCTGAAAGATACAATGTTCCTCTAAACATTGAAATCCCTGACACTTATTGGCTGCAGTGGCTGGGCTGATGCAGTCAGTGTTTTCTAGAAACCTTAACGAGCTTTGGGAGAGGATTTATTTACTTATGCATCCAAGTTGTTTCACCACATTGTGAGCGAGCCTTCAGCAGCAAATCATTTTATTATTCATTGGAAGTGGGTTTGTGAATTACTAAGGGGCTCAGAAAGCAAACAGCAGCCAGTTGGGATCCAAATGATTATTTCTATTTGTGTGACTAGCTTGGCCCATCCATCATTCTAACTAGGCTGTTTTGGGGATCAGGGCAGTATCCTGGCCCTAGCTGACTTATGATGTCCTGGGGTTGATAGCCTATTTGTTTGGTTAGCAAGATGTGCCAGCCTCACTGCTCTCTAACTTGCATCATTAATATCTGCTGAAACAAATTAGAGGAGTTACTGTGAACCAAGGTGGGTCATTTCAAGGTAGGTCTGGAGGTCCAGAGCGTCTGTCTCCCCCTTATGTCCCAGACTTCTCTTAGTGAATGAACCCAACAATACACACTCAGATCAGTTCTCAAGCACAAAGGTGACTTTGTTAGAATGAGGTAGATGAGTGGTAGTAGCAGACTGCCTATCTCTACTATTTATCAGCCTTAGGACCTGAGTAAGTTACTTAGCCTATATCTGCCTTAGTTCCCTTCTCTGTAAAATGGGAGTAATAAAACTTCCCATCTCATAAGGTTCAAACTAGTTAATAATTGTAAAATTCTCACAACAGCTTTGGCACATGGTAAGTTCTGAGTTAACGTGAGCTGTCATGATTTTGAGTACACATGATTTCTTTTTGTGTTCTCTACAACACCTCACATACAGAAGGTGATCAAAAATATTAATTTGAATTGAATATAAATGAACTGTCATAGGCACACAGAATGAAGTCTTATCCTAATGAGGAATCAGTCCCACTGAAACATGATGACCATGTGCCTTTGTCAAGCCCAAAGCATCCCAAGCAGTTAATATTTTCTTTCCAGCCTATATCCCTTATCAGAAATCAATTAGTTCCCTCCTTTTGAAAGGTTTATATCTTTTTTGCTACCCAGAACCTGTTGAATTAGAAGCCCTTTTTCCAATCTACCCTTTGTCTGCCAATCCAGAATCGTCTGTTGTCACAGAATTGCTTCTCCATTTAAGAAATGGTTATGTACAGAAGTCACATTGTGGAGGCATCCAAAATGGCAGCATAAGGAAAGCCTGAATTTACCTCCTAATATGTATGCGCAGAATTTACACCTATTTATAGAATAAATCCTCCAGAGGAACTGAAGGCTTTTGCACAACAAAGGATAGAAACACCACATGGAGAATGGTAGGAGAGATGGAGACACAGTAATGACGGAAACACTACTCTTGATGCTAGGCAGGTAAAAGGGAGGGATATCACTGAAGGGCCTGCATGAAGATTTGCCTACCCTTGGAAACAGGAAAAAAGCACAGTTTAATAAACAACTAGAAAATAAGTTACTGAAGCCTGTTTACTAACTCCAAAGTGTTCACCAAACTGTGGGAGGACTACTGGAACTCTCCCCAGGATTGGAAGTGCTGGTAAGCCCCATCTATCCCCTATACCTTGATAGCTTGGATGCAAGCAGGGTTAGGCACACTAACTGGCCTACCACCTCTGTAAACCTTGGGTCCCAAGCCCACAACAACATCAGACATCCCTAAGGTGGTTTCCAACCCACACCCAGATGCATGCACCCAAGATCTAGCAGACCCATCAAAGCCGCACACACTGGGACACCCCCAGCCTGCTTGGGCACAAGCTGTCCCACCAGGGTGGCCCCTGTGCAGAGTGCCCTAGGACCCTTCAGCCTGCACCCACTACAGCTCTATCCACCTGACCAGTGACCTCAGTGCAAAATGCCCAGGGACTCCCAATCTATGCCTGCTACAGCTCCAGCCAGCCAGCCAAAGCCACCAGGCCTGCACAATCTATGCAGGAGACATTCCTACATAAGGCTACTCCTTCAAGATTATACAAGGTAACTTTTCCACCTAATTCATAGAAACATAGAAAATCAAACAAAATGAGGAGACAAAAATGTGCTCCAAACAAAAGAACAAGATACAACTTCAGAAAAAGAGCTAAATGAAACAGAGTTGAGCAATCTACCTGATAAACAATTCAAAGGGTTATAAAGATGCTAAAAAGGCTTAAGAGAATAATGGATAAACTCAGGGAGGATGTCAACAAAAAGAAAACATAATAAAGAACCAATCAGAGCTAAAGAACACAATGACAGAAATGAAAAATACACTAGATGGAATCAGCAGTAGATTAGATGATGCAGAAGAATGGATCAGTGATCTGGAAGACAGGGCAATGGACTGCACTCAAGCTGAATGGTAAAAAGAAAAGAGAATATTTTAAATGAGGATAGGTTAAGGAACCTCTGGGACAAGAACAAGCACATCAACACTTGTATTTATAGGAGACTCAAAAGGAGAAGAGAGAAAAGGGTAAAAAACTTATCTGAAGAAATAATGGCTGAAAAATTCCCTGATGAGGGGAAGAAAACAGATATCCAGGTTCCAAGAGGGCTCCAAAGAAGAAGCCAAGGAAGGCCACAACAAGACATATACAGATTGAAATGTCAAAGATTAAAGAGAGAATCTGAAAAGCAGCAAGAGAAAAACAACTAGTTACATAAAAGGAAATCCCCTAAGGCTATCAGCTGGTTTTTCAGCAGAAACTTTATGGGCCAGAAGGGAGTAACATGATAAATTTGAAGTGCTAAAAGAGAAAAACCTCCAACTAAGAATACTCTACCCAGCAAGGGTATCATTCATAATTGAATAAGAGATAAAGAGCTTTCCAGACAAACAAAAATTACAGGAGTTCACCACGGCTAAACCAGCTTTACAGGGAATGTAAAGCTTCTTTAAGCAGGAAAGTAAAGGCAATAACTATAAGTATGGAAATTACAAAAGGAAAAACTCACTGGTAAAAGCAAACATACAGTAAAGGTAGTAAATCAATAACTTTAAAGTTAGCATAAAGGTTAAAAGACAAAATAGTAAAATCAAATATATCCAAGAAATTAATTAAGGTAATCACAAAATAAAATTAGATAATATGTGATACATAAACATGGAGTAGCGGGAATAAAAATATAGTGCTGATAGAATGCATTCGAAGTGACTGCTAACAATATAGACTGCTATACATCTAGGATGTCATATATGAACCACATAGTAACCACAGATTAAAAACCTATAATAGTTACACAAAAAATAACGAGAAAGGAACCCAAGCATAACAAAAGTCATATTGCATAAGCCAATTTAGCCCACATTCTTACATATAATGGTATGATGAGTCACTCCAGTACTCCAATGAATTAGGAAAAGAAACACTGTTTTGAACCTTGATAAGCACTAATACTCAATGCCTACTGAAGGAACTTTTTAAAAATTTAACATTTTGTTGGAAAAAGGTCATTCCATTCAGATGGTATTTCCATTTTCCAGAGGCCCTGGAGCAGGTTTACCCATGATATTCATCTCAGTACTGCCTCACTGAAGCACTGAGCTCTCCTTCCTTTTTAAAGTCATCTCATTCATAACTGACCATTCAGGTACTCACAGGCTCCAGAGGTTTGTGAGTGGGTATAGACCCCAGAAATTCCCACCCAGGATCAGACTGTGAGTGGCTGGATGGCTTGGATTCGACCATCCAATTAAGCCCAGTCACAAGGATTTGGCTCCGAGGCCATTGCTTCCTCATTTCCACATCCTCACGCTTCCAAGTTGGAGACAGGAGGGATGCTCTGGGCAAGACTCCAATGATACAGTCTGAGCAGTCCTTCAAAATAAGCAGACCAAGAAGAATGCACCAGGGGAAATTAACCTTTGCATTTGATTTATGGAATCGGTCACTGAGCATTTTTTTAAGTTTTGGTATCATTAATCTACAACTATATGAGCAAACATTATGGTTACTAGACTTCCCCCATCATCAAGTTACCACCACATACCCCATTACAGTCACTGTCCTTCAGCTTAGTAAGATGCTATAGATTCACTACTTGTCTTCTCTGTGTTGTACAGCCCTCCCCATGCCCCTCTACATTAGGTCTGCTAATAGTAATGCCCCTTTTTCCCCCTTGTCCCTCACTTCCCACCCATCCACCCCAGTCCCTTTCCCTTTGATAACTGTTAGTCCATTCTTGGGTTCTGTGATTCTGCTGCTGTTTTGTTCCTTCAGTTTTTTTCTTTGTTCTTATACTCCACATATGAGTGAAATCATTTGGTATTTCTCTTTCTCTGCTTATCTTATTTCACTGAGCATAATACCCTCTAGCTCCATCCATGTTGTTGCAAATGGTAGGATTTGTTTTCTTCCTATGGCTGAATAATATTCCATTGTGTATATGTACCACTTCTTCTTTATCCATTCATCTACTGATGGACACTCAGGTTGCTTCAATTGCTTGGCTATTGTAAATAGTGCTGTGGGAAACATAGGGGTGCATCTGTCTTTTTCAAACTGGGCTACTGCATTCTTAGGGTAAATTTCTGCAAGTGGAATTCCTGGGTCAAATGGTATTTCTATTTTTAGTTTTTTGAGAACCTCCATACTGCTTTCCATGATAGTTGAACTAATTTACATTCCCACCAGCAGTGTAGGAAGGTTCCCCTTTCTCCACATTCTTGCCAACATTTGTTATTGTTTGTCTTTTGGATGGTGGCAATCCTTACTGGTGTGGGGTGGTATCTCACTGTGGTTTTAATTTGCATTTCTCTGATGATTAGCAATGCAGAGCATCTTTTTGTGTGCCTGCTGGCCATCTGAATTTCCTCTTTGGAGAACTGTCTGTTCAGCTCCTCTGCCCATTTCTTAGTTGGATTATTTGGTTTTTGTTTGTTGAGGTGTGTGAGCTCTTTATATATTTTGGATGTCAACCCACTATCGGATCTGTCATTTATGAACATATTCTCTCATAATGTAGGATGCCTTTTTGTTCTATTGATAGTGTCCTTTGCTGTACAGAAGATTTTCAGCTTGATATAGCCCCACTTGTTCATTTTTGCTTTTGTTTCCCTTGCTCAGGGAGATATGTTCATGAAGAAGTCGCTCATGTTTATATCCAAGAGACTTTTGCTTCTGTTTTTTTCTAAGAGTTTATAGTATCATGACTTACATTCAGGTCTTTGAACCACTTCAAATTTACTTTTGTGTATGGGGTTAGACAGTGATCCAGTTTCATTCTCTTACATGTAGCTGTCCAGTTTTGCCAACACCAACTGTTGACAAGGCTTTCATTTCCCCATTGTATGTCCATGGCTCCTTTATCGTAGATTAATTGACCATATATGTTTGGGTAAATGTCTGGAGTCTCTATTCTGTTCCACTGGTCTGTGGCTCTGTTCTTGTGCCAGTACCAAATTGTCCTGATTACTGTGGCTTTGTAGTAGAGCTTGAAGTTGGGGAGCAAGGTCCCCCCCACTTTATTCTTTCTCAGGATTGCTTTGGCTATTTGGGGTCTTTGGTGTTTCCATATGAATTTTTGAACTATTTGTTTCAGTTCGTTGAAGGATGCTGTTGGTAATTTGATATGGATTGCATCAAATCTGTAGATTGCTTTGGGCAGGTTGGCCATTTTGACAATATTAATTCTTCCTAGTCAAGAGCATAGGATGAGTTTCCATTTGTTAGTGTACTCTTTAATTTCTCTTAAGTGTGTCTTGTAATTTTCAGGGTATAGGTTTTTCATTTCCTTCATTAGGTTTATTCCTAGTTATTTTATTCTTTTTGATGCAATTGTGAATGGAATTGTTTTCCTGATTTCTCTTTCTGCTAGTTCATTGTTAGTGTATAGGAAAGCAACAGATTCCTGTATATTAATTTTGTATCCTGCAACTTTGCTGAATTCAGATATTCTAGTCCTTGAGCATTTTTCTCTCACCCAAAATGTTTGAGTGATGGATGTTTCCTATGTCTTGTTTTGCCAAACCATGTATTAAATTCATCAACCTTAATGGTAAATTCACCAACCCCCTTGTTAAATCTAAGTGTCCTTGTTTATTTTCGGGAGCAGAGCTTATCAATGTCTTTTTTAAATTAAAATATCATTGATATACAATCTTTTGCTCAGATTTCACATGAGCAACATTGTGATTACTATATTACCCACTATTATGAAGTCCTACCACAAACCCCATGACAGTCACTGTCCATCAGCATAGTAACATGCTATACAGTCACTACTAGTCTTTTCTGTGCTGTACATCCTTCCCCATGCCACTCCTGTATTATATGTGCTAATCATAATACGCTTTAATCTGCTTATCTATCCCTCCCCACTCACCCTCCCCAACCCTTTTCCCTTGGTAATGGATAGTCCATTTTTGGGTTCTGTGAGACTGCTGCTGCTTTGTTCCTTCAGTTTTTGCTTTGTCGTTATACTCCACAGATGAGTGAAATCATTTGGTACTTGTCTTTCTCCACTTGGCTTATTTCACTGAGCATAATACCCTCTAGCTCCATCCATGTTGTTGCAAATGGTAGGATTTGTTTTCTCCTTATGGCTGAATAATATTCCATAGTGTATATGTACATCTTCTTTATCCATTCATCTACTTACTGACACTTAGGTTGCTTCAATTTATTGGCTATTGTAAATAGTGCTGTAATAAACATAGGGGTGCATATGTCTTTTTAAATCTGTGACCCTGTTTTCTTAGGGTAAATTGCTAGGAGTGGAATTCCTGGGCCAAATGGTTTCTATTTTTAGGTTTTTGAGGAACCTCCATACTGCTTTCCACAAAGGTTGAACTAATTTACATTCCCACCAGCAGTGTAGGAGGGTTCCCCTTTCTCTGCATCCTTGTCAGCATTTGTTATTGCTTCTCTTTTGGCTGTTGGCCATCCTAACTGATTTGAGGTGATATCTCATTGTGGTTTTAATTTGCATTTCTCTGATTACCAATGTGAAGCATATCTTCATGTGCTTCTTGGCCATCTGAATTTCTTCTTTGGAGAAGTGATTGTTCAGATCCTCTGCCCATTTTTCAAGCAAGTAATTTCCTTTTGGGTGTTGAGGCATGTGAGCTCTTTATATATTTTGGGTGTAAAACCCTCATAGAATATGTCACTTATGAATATACTCTCCTATACTGTATGATGCCTTTTTGTTCTACTGATCATGTCAAATGCTTTTTCAGAATCTATGGAGATTATCATGTGATTTTTGTTCTTCTTTTTATTGATGTAGTGGATGATGTTGATGGATTTTCAAATGTTGTATCATCCTTACATCCCTGGGATAAATCCACTTGAAAATGATGGATGATCCTCTTGATGTATTTTTTAATTCAGTTTGCTAGTATTTTGTTGAGCATTTTTTAATCTATGTTCATCAGGGATATTGGTCTGTAGTTCTCTTTTTTTGTGGTGTCTTTGCCTGGTTTTGGTATTAGAGTGATGCTGGCTTCATAGAATCAATTTGGAAGTATTCCCTCCTCTTCTATTTTTTGGAAAACTTTAAGGAGAATGGGTACTATGTCTTCTCTAAATGTCTGATGAAATTCAGCAGTGAAGCCATCTGGTTCAGGGTTTTTGTTCTTGGTTAGTTTTCTGATTACCAATTCAATTTCATTACTGGTAATTGTTCTATTCAGATTTTCTGTATCTTCTTCAGTCATTCTTTGGAGGTTGTATTTTTGTAGAAAGTTGTCCATTTCTTCTAGGTTATCCAGTTTCTTAGCATATAATTTTTCATAGTATTCTCTAATAATTCTTTGTATTTCTGTGGTGTCCATGGTGATTTTTCCTTTCTCATTTCTGATTCTGTTTATGTGTGTATACTCCCTTTTTTTCTTGATAAGTCTGGCTAGGGGTTTATCTCTTTTATTTTCTCAAAAAAAAACAGCTCTTGGTTTCATTAATTCTTTCTATTGTTTTATTCTTCTCAATTTTATTTATTTCTTCTCTGATCTTTATAATGTCCCTCCTTCTACTGACTTCGGGCCTCATTTGTCCTTCTTTTTCCAGTTGCATTAATTGTGAAATTAGACTGTTCATTTGGGATTGTTCTTTCTTTAAATAGGCCTGGATTGCTATAACCTTTCCTCTTAGAACTGCCTTAGCAGTGACCCATAGAAGTTGGGGCATTGAGTTGTTGTTTTCATATGTCTCCATATATTCCTTGATCTCTATTTTAATTTGGTCATAGATTCATTGGTTCTTTAGAAGCATGTTCTGAAGCCTCCATGTGTTTGTGTGCCTTTTTGTTTTCTTTGTGCAATTTATTTCTAGTTTCATACCTTTGTGATCTCAGAAGTTAGTTGGTACAATTTCAATCTTTTTGCATTTGCTGAGGCTCTTTTTGTGGCCTAGTATGTGGTCTATTCTGGAAAATGTTCCATGTGCACTAGAGAAGAATGTGTATCCTGCTGCTTTTGGGTGGAATGTTCTAAAGATGTCTGTTAGGTCTATCTGTTCTAGTGTGTTGTTCAGTGCCTCTGTGTCCTTACTTATTTTCTGTGTGGTTGCTCTGTCCTTTGGAGTGAGTGGTGTGTTGAAGTCTCCTAAAATGAATGCATTGAATTCTGTTTCCTCCTTCAATTCTGTTAGTGTTTGTTTCACATATGTATGTGCTACTCTGTTCAGTGCATAGATATTTATAATGGTTATAACCTCTTGTTGGACTAACCACTTTATCATTATTTAATGTCCTTCTTTGTCTCTTGTTACTTTCCTTGTTTTGAAGTATATTTTGTCTGATACAAGTACTGCAACACCTGCTTTTTTCTCCCTGTTGTTTGCATGAAATATCTTTTTCCATTCCTTCACTTTTAGTCTGTATGTCTTTGAGTTTGAAATGAGTCTCTTGTAGGCAGCTTATAGATGGGTCTTGCTTTTATATCCATTCTATAACTCTCTGTCTTTTGATTGGTGCATTCAATCCATTTAGGGTGATTATCGACAGATACGTACTTATTGCCATTGCAGACTTTGGATTCATGGTTACCACAGATTCAAGGGCAGCTTCTTTACCAAATAACAGACCAACTTAACTGGCTTATTATGCTATTATAAACACAGTCTGAAGATTCTTTTTTTTCCTGTCTTCATTTTCTTCCTCCTCCACTCTGTATATGTTAGGTGTCATATCTGTACTCTTTGTGTATCCCTTGACTGGCTTTGTGGGTAACTGACTCAATTTTGCATATACTTACTCATTAATTGGTCTACTTCCTTTACTGTGATTTTATTTTCTCTGGTGACAGCTATTTAGCCTTAGGAGTACTTGCATCTAGAGCAGCCCCTTTAAAATACACTGGGTTTGTGGGAGGTAAATTTCCTCAATTTTTGCTTATGTGGGAATTGTTTAATCCCTCCTTCAAACTTAAAGGATAATCTTTCTGAGTAGAGTATTCTTGTTTTGAGGCCCTTCTTTGTCATTGCATTGAATATATCATGCCATTCCCTTCTAGCCTGTAAGGTTTCTACTGAGAAGTCTGATGACAACCTGATGGGTTTTCCTTTGTAGGTGATCTTTTTTCTCTCTCTGGCTGCTTTTAATACTCTGTCCTTGTCCTTGACCTCTTCCATTTTAATTATTATATGTCTTGGTATTCTCTTCCTTGTGTCCCATGTGTTGGGAGATCTGTGCACCTCCATGGCCTAAAAGATTAATTCCTTACCCAGATTGTGGAATTTTTCAGCAATTATTTCTTCAAAGATACTTTCTATCCCTTTTTCTCTCTTCTTCTTCTTCTGGTACCCCTATTACACAAATATTGTTCCATTTGAATTGCTCTCACAGTTCTCTTAATATTCTTTCATTCCTAGATCCTATTGTCTCTCTCTGCCTCAGCTTCTTTGTATTCCTGTTCTCTAATTTGTATTTGGTTTACCATCTCCTCTACCTCATCTAATCTGCTTTTTTTTGGTATCATTAATCTACAATTACATGAGGAACATTATGTTTACTAGACTCCCCCCTTCACCAAGTCCCCCCACAAACCCCATTACAGTCACTGTACATCAGTGTAGTAAGATGCTGTAAAATCGTGACTTGTCTTCTCTGTGTTGCACAGCCTTCCCTATGCGCCCCCCCACATTATACATGCTAATTGTAATGCCCCCTTTCTTTCCCCCCCTCTTATCCCTCCCCTACCACCCATCCTCCCCAGTCCCTTTCCCTTTGGTAACTGTTAGTCCATTCTTGGGTTCTGTGATTCTGCTGCTGTTTTGTTCCTTCAGTTTTTTCTTTGTTCTTATACTCCACATATGAGTGAAATCATTTGGTACTTGTCTTTCTTTGCCTGGCTTAATTCACTGAGCATAATACCCTCTAGCTCCATCCATGTTGTTGCAAATGGTAGGATTTGTTTTCTTCCTATGGCTGAATAATATCCCATTGTTTATATGTACCACTCTTCTTTATCCATTCATCTACTGATGGACACTTAAGTTGCTTCCATTTGTTGGCTATTGTAAATAGTGCTGTGATAAACATAGGGGTGTGTATGTCTTTTTCAAACTGGGATGCTGTATTCTTAGGGTAAATTCCTAGAAGTGGAATTCTTGGGTCAAATGGCATTTCTATTTTGAGCTTTTTGAGGAACCTCCATACTTTTTTCCACAATGGTTGAACAAATTTACATTTCTGCCAGCAGTGTAGGAGGTTCTCCTCTCTCTGCAACCTCACCAACATTTGTTATTGTTTGTCTTTTGAATGGTGACAATCCTTACTGGTGTGAGGTGATATCTCATTGTGGTTTCAATTTGCATTTCTCTGATGACTCGTGATGTGGAGGATCTTTTCATGTGTCTGTTGGCCATCTGAATTTCTTCTTTGGATAACTGTATGCTCAGCTCCTCTGCCCATTTTTTAATTGGATTATTTGCTTTTTGTTTGTTGAGGTGCATGAGCTCTTTTTATATTTTGGATGTCAACCCTTTATTGGATCTGTCATTTATGAATATATTCTCCCATGCTGTAGGATGTCTTTTTGTTCTTCTGATGGTGTCCTTTGCTGTACAGAAGGTTTTCAGCTTGATATAGTCCCACTTGTTCATTTTTGCTTTTGTTTACCTTGCCTGGGGTGAAATGTTCATGAAGAAGTCGCTCATGTTTATGTCCAAGAGATTTCTGCTTCTGTTTTTTTCTAAGAGTTTTATGGTTTCATGACTTATATTCAGGTCTTTGATCCATTTTTTTTTTTGAGAGGGCATCTCCCATATTTACTGATAAAATGGTTGTTAACAACAATAAAATTCTGTATAAGGGACTCAATGCACAATCATTAATCAACCCCAAGCCTAATTCTTAACAGTCTCCAATCTTCTGAAGCATAACGAACAAGTTCTTACATGGAGAACAAGTTCTTAGATAGTGAATAAGTTCTTACATGGTGAACAGTGCAAGGGCAGTCATATCACAGAAACTTTCAGTTTTGATCATGCATCATGAACTATAAACAATCAAGTCAGATATGATTATTCAATTGATTTTTATACTTGATTTATATGTGAATCCCTTATTTCTCCCTTATTATTGTTATTATTTTTTTTAATGAAATGCTGAAGTGGTAGGTAGATCCAAGATAAAGGTAGAAAACATAATTTAGTGCTGTAAGAGGGCAAATGTAGATGAACAGGTCTGTGTCTATAGACTAAGTATTAATCCAAGCTAGACAAGGGCAACAAAACATCCATGGATGCAGAAGATTTCTCTCAAAACGGGGGGGGGGGTGAGGTTTTAAGTCTCACCTCTGTTGATCCCCAATTTCTCACCTGATGGCCCCCCTGCAGCTGTGCCTGTCTTAGGTTGTTCCTCCCTTGAGGAATCTTACCCATCTCTGGCTAACCAGTCATCTTCTAGGGCCATACAGGGAAATGTTCTTTGATCCATTGTGAATTTACTTTTGTGTATGGGGTTAGACAATGATCCAGTTTCATTCTCTTACATGTAGTTGTCCAGTTTTGCCAACACCAGCTGTTGAAGAGGCTGTCATTTCCCCATTGTATGTCCATGGCTCCTTTATCATATATTATTTGACCATATATGTTTGGGTTAATGTCTGGAGTCCCTATTCTGTTCCATTGGTCTACGGGTCTCTTCTTGTGCCAGTACCAAATTGTCTTTATTACTGTGGCTTTGTAGTAGAGCTTGAAGTTGGGGAGCGAGATTCCCCCCACTTTATTCTTCCTTCTCAGGATTGCTTTGGCTATTTGGGGTCTTTGGTGTTTCCATATGAATTTTTGAACTCCTTGTTCCAGTTCATTGAAGAATACTGTTGGGATTTTGATAGGGATTGCATTGAATCTGTAGATTGCTTTAGGTAGGATGGCAATTTTGACAATATTAATTCTTCCTAGCCAAGAGCATGGGATGAGTTTCCATTTGCTAGTGTCCTCTTTAATTTCTTAAAAGTGTCTTCTAGTTTTCAGGGTGTAGATTTTTCACTTCCTTGGTTAGGTTTATTCCTAGGTATTTTATTCTTTTTGATGCAACTGTGAATGGAATTGTTTTCCTGATTTCTCTTTCTGCTAGTTCATTGTTAGTATAGGAAAGCCACAGATTTCTGTTTATTAATTTTGTATCCTGCAACTTTGCTAAATTCCAATCTTAGTTCTAGTAGTTCAGGATTTTTTATGTACAGTTTCATGTCATCTGCAAATAGTGACAGTTTGACTTCTTCTTTACTAATCTGGATTCCTTGTATTTCTTTGTTTTGTCTAATTGCCATGACTAGGACCTCCAGTACTATGGTGAATAATAGTGGGGACAGTGGGCATCCATCTTGTTCCTGATCTTAGAGGAAGAGCTTTCAGCTTCTTGCTGTTCAATATGATGTTGGCCGTGGGTTTATCATATATGGCCTTTATTATGTTGAGGTACTTGCCCTCTATACCCATTTTTTGAGTGTTTTTATCATGAATGGATGTTGAATTTTGTCGAATGCTTTTTCAGCGTCCATGGAGATGATCATGTGGTTTTTGTCTTTCTTTTTGTTGATGTGGTGGATGATCTTGATGGATTTTTGAATGTTGTACTATCCTTGCATCCCTGGAATGAATCCTACTTGGTCATTATGTCTAATACTCTAGATGTATTTTTTAATTCGGTTTGCTAATATTTTGTTGAGTATTTTTGCATCTATGTTCATCAGGGATATTAATCTGTAATTTTATTTTTTGGTGGGGTCTTTGCCTGGTTTTGATATTAGGGTGATGCTGGCTTCATAGAATGAGTTTGGGAGTATTCCTTCCTCTTCTGTTTTTTGGAAAACTTTGAGGAGAATGGGTATTATTTCTTCTCTCTGTGTCTGATAAAATTCCACGTTAAATCCATCTGGCCCAGGGGTTTTGCTCTTCAGTAGTTTTTGATTACTGCGTCAATTTCGTTGCTGGTAATTGGTCTGTTTAGATTTTCTGTTTCTTCCTTGGTCAGTCTTGGAAGGTTGTATTTTTCTAGGAAGTTGTCCATTTCTTCTAGGTTTTACAGCTTGTTAGCATGTAGATTCTCATAGTATTCTCTGATTCTTTGTATTTCTGTGGGGTCCATTGTGATTTTTCCTTTCTCGTTTTTGACTCAGTTGATGTGTGTTGACTCTCTTTTTCTCTTAATAAGTCTGGCTAGAGGCTTATCTATTTTGTTTGTTTTCTCAAAGAACCAGCTCTTGGTTTCATTGATTTTTTCTATTGTTTTATTCTTCTCAATTTTATTTATTTCTTCTCTGATCTTTATTATGTCCCTCCTTCTGCTGACTATGTGCCTCATTTGTTCTTCTTTTTCCAATTTCAATAATTGTAACTTTAGACTATTAATTTGGGATTGTTTTTCCTTCTTTAAATATACCTGGATTGCTATATACTTTCCTTTTATAACTGCTTTCACTGAATCTCACAGAAGTTGGGGCTTTGTGTTGTTGTTGTCACTTGTCTCCATATATTGCTTGATCTCTGTTTTAATTTGGTCATTGATCCATTGATTATTTCAGAGCATGTTGTTAAGCCTCCAGGTGTTTGTGATCCTTTTTCTTTCTCTGTACAATTTATTTCTAGTTTTATACCTTTGTGGTCTGACAAGTTGATTGGTAGGATTTCAATCTTTTGAAATTTACTGAGGCTCTTTTTGTGGCCTAGTGTGTTGTCTATTCTGAAAATGTTCCATGTGCACTTGAGAAGAATGTGTATCCTGCTGCTTTTGGGTGTAGAGTTCTGTAGATGTCTATTAGATCCATCTGTTCCTGTGTGTTGTCCAGTGCCTCTGTGTCCTTACTTATTTCCTGTATGGTGGATCTGTCCTTTGGAGTGAGTGGTGTGTTGAAGTCTCCTAAAATGAATGCATTGCGTTCAATTTCCTCCTTCAATTCTGTTAGTGTTTGTTTCACATATGTTGGTGCTCCTGTATTGGGTGCATATATATTTATAATGATTATATCTTCTTGTTGGACTGACCCCTTTATCATTATGTAATGTCCTTCTTTATCTCTTGTTACTTTCTTTTTTTTGAAGTCTATTTTGTCTGATACAAGTACTGCAACACCTGCTTTTTTCTCCCTGTTGTTTGCATGAAATATCTTTTTCCATCCCTTGACTTTTAGTCTGTGCATGTCTTTGGGTTTGAGGTGCATCTATTGTTAGCAGCATGTAGATGGGTCTTGCTTTTTTATGCATTCTATTACTCTGTGTCTTTTGATTGGTGCATTCAGTCCATTCACATTTAGGGTGTTTAGTGAAAGATAGGTACTTATTGCCATTGCAGACTTTAGATTCATGGTTACCAAAGGTTCAAGGGTAGCTTCTTTACTTTCTAACTGTCTAACTTAACTCACTTATTAAGCTATTATAAACACAGTCTGATGATTATTTCTCTCCCTTCCTATTACTCCTCCTCCATTCTTTATATGTTAGGTGCTTTATTCTGTGCTGTTTTGTGTTTCCTTTTACTGCTTTTGTGGGTAGCTGATTTTATTTGTATTTGGTTGGTCTGCTTTCTTTGCTGTGGTTTTATTTTCTCTCATGACAGCTATTCATCCTTAGGAGTGCTTCCATCTAGAGCAGTCCCTCTAAAATACCCTGTAGAGGTGGTTTGTGGGAGGCAAATTCCCTCAACTTTTTCTTGTCTGGGAGTTGTTTAATCCCTCCTTCATATTTAAATGATAATCGTGCTGGATACAGTATCCTTGGCTCAAGGCCCTTCTGTATCATTGCATTAAATATATCATACCATTCTCTTCTGACCTGTTTGGTTTCTGTTAAGAAGTCTGATGATAGTTTGATTGGTTTTCCTTTTTAGGTAACCTTTTTCTCTGTCTGGCTGCCTTTAATACTCTGTCCTTGTCCTTGATCTTTGCCATTTTAATTATTATGTGTCTTGGTGTTGTCCTCCTTGGGTCCCTTGTGTTGGGAGTTCTACGGGCTTCCGTTGTCTAAGAGACTATTTCCTCCCCCAATTTGGGGAAGTTTTCAGCAATTATTTCTTCAAATACACTTTCTATCCCTTTTTCTCTCTCTTCTTCTTGTACCCCTTTAATGCAAACATTGTTCCTTTTGGATTGGTCACACAGTTCTCTTAATATTCTTTCATTCCTGGAGATCCTTTTATCTCTCTCTGCCTCAGCTTCTCTGTGTTCCTGTTCTCTGATTTCTATTCCATTAATGGCCTCTTGCACCTCATTCAGTCTGCTCTTAAGTCCTTCCAGTGATTGTTTTATTTCTGTTCTCCTTCCCAACTTTATCCATTAGCTCTTGCATATTTCTCTGCAGCTCCATCAGTATGATTATGACCTTTATTTTGAATTCTTTTTTGGGAAGATTGGTTAAATCTATCTCCCTGGTTCCCTCTCAGGGGTTGTCTGGGTTATTCTTGACTGGATCAAATTTTTCTGCCTTTTCATGGCAATAGAGGTAGTCATGGGCAGTTGGCACATGTGTCAACTGGGAGAACAAAGTCCCCTCCTGCTTGCTGGTCGCCTTCCTCTCCTGCGAGAATGGTGACCCCTAGCGGCTTGTGCTGGGCAGTTGCATGCTGACAGGGCCTCTGAGTCTGGCCCGGCAGCTGTGGAGGAGGCTCTGGGCAGTTGCTGTGGGTGTGGCTGCTCTCATGCTGCTTCCCTGCTATGGCAAGGCTGCACTGGAGGGGGAATGGATGGCTGTTTATTGCCATGAGGGCCTTCAGAGCTGCCCTGCCTTCCAGGGGGTTAGGGTGCCCAGAGTTCCCCAGGATTCCCAGCTATTGGGTTGAGTGTACCAGGACACTTCCATCCAGCTTTGAGGCTCCTGTCCCTTTAAGACTTTCAAAAAGCACTGGCTTTTCTTTTGTCTCAGGGGTGCCAGCTCTGGAGCACCCATGAGACAAAGTGGAACTCCCAGATTTTACTGTTCCATTTACCTAATATCCAGCACCCCATGCACTGTGTGTCTGAGCTACCCTTCCAGGTGACTAGGGCTGGGTATCTAGCAGTCCTGGGCTCCCTCTCTCTCCCCACTCTGACTTCTTTCCTCCCACCAGGGAGCTGGGGTGGGGGGTGTCGCTCAGGTCCCATCGGGCTGTGGCTTGTATCTTACCCCCTTCGTGAGCTGTTGAGTTCTCGCAGATGTAGATGTACCCTGGCTGTTGTCCTGTATCTTCTGGTCTCTATTTTAGGAATAATTGTATTTGTTGTATTTTAAAAAAATATATGTGGTTTTGGGAGGAGATTTCCGTTGCCCTACTCACACTGCCATCTTGGCTCCTCCCTGCTAATCTGCTTTTAAATCCCTCCACTGTATGTTTCATTTCAGCTACTGTATTTTTTTAAGGTGTATCTCCTCCCTGAATTTGTCCCTTAGCTCTTGAATATTTTTCTGTAGCTCCATTAGCATGCTTATGATTTTTATTTTGAATTCTTTTTCTGGAAAATTGGTAATTTGTTTCACTGAGCCCTCTTTCTGGTGTTTGAGGGATTTAGGATTGAACCAGGTTATGCTTTTTCATAATCCTTTTGGATAATGAGAAATATTAGGTTTGTGTAGGTGGTGCCCTCTAGTGTCCAAAAGCTCTGCTCTTCAGAGCTGCCCAGTACCTGGAGCAATGGCAGTGGTTGCTGGCAAATGGAGCCTATCCTAAAGAGTGAGGCCTTTCCTGCTTCCTGGCTGCAGTGCCTGCCTCTGCTGTCAGAGCCAGTGAGCTGCACAGAGAGAGCAGCCCCTGCATTAAGCTGTGTAGTTGCTGTAGGTGGGGCTGCCCTGTGGCTGGTCTGGAGCAATGGTGGGACAGCAGGTTTGAATACATGGCTGGCAGGGAGGAAGAAATGGCTGGCAGTTTATTGCGGTGGGGGACCTTAGTGCTGCATTGCCAGCCAGGGGGATGGAACACCTGTAGCTCTTGAAAGTTCCCAACCTGATGGACTGAGTATGCCAGTACAATTTTGTCCACCTGTTCCTTTTCCTAAACTGTTGCCCCTTTAGCAGCCCTCTCACTGTTGGGAAGTCTTTCAAAGCACCCACCTTTCTTTTGTCCCAGGGCAGCTGGTTGTGGGAACCTGTTCACAGTCTCAATCTCTCACTTTGGTTTACAGCCCCTCTAATCTCCAAAGCACTATGCAGTATTAGTTTGTGCTCCCAGAGTAGATTTCTAGGCTTCTGCTCCCTCCCCAGTCTGATTCTCTTCCTCCGTCTGGTGAGTTGGAGGCCGGGGGGAGTGCTCAGGTCCCACCGGCTCACAGCTTTATTACTTTACCCTTTTCTGTGAGATATTCTCTTCTTCCAGATGTAGACTGGCTGGTGCAATCTTATTTCTGGTCACTCTTTTAGGAATAGTTGTATTTGATGTATTTTCATATTATATGTAGTTTTGGGA
Organism: Manis javanica; assembly: GCF_040802235.1. NCBI lineage: Eukaryota > Metazoa > Chordata > Mammalia > Pholidota > Manidae > Manis > Manis javanica. The sequence continues at coordinate 104,585,462 of NC_133162.1, forward strand.
GGAGATTTCTGCCTCACTTCTCATGCCACCATCTTTTTCTCTCTACTTACCAATGACTTTTATATAGATCAGGAAACAACTTCAAATATTTTAGTTTATTTATTCAGATCAATATAAAGCCAGAAAAAAGCAATTTCCCTAAAAAGCACCCTGAATTTGGTGAGTTATCCAAATAACCCTTTTTCCCTCGTTGCTTTCAAGGTGGCTGAAAAGCTGAACTGTTCCCTATTCATACACCCCTGGGACATGCAGATAGATGGACGGATGGCCAAATACTGGCTCCCTTGGCTTGTGGGTTTGTATCAGTTTGGGACCTGGAAAAGAGGATCAAGCCTTTCTTTTTTTTCCAATTATCTGTGGAATCTTACTATGTCAAAGAAAGTATGAATAATTAAGAGGATTGTGAGTTATTGAGTCTTTGTTCAGATAAGTGCTATATACATTACCTTATTTAATTTTAATCACATCTACACAAAACTCTATGAGGTTGACATTATAATATCCATTTTATAGATGAAGAAACTGAGTCTCAGGGTGGTTAGATAAGTTGTGTAAGTCACACAATTAATAAGTGAAAATGGAATTTACACAGATATAACTTCAAAGCTACCTTACTACACAGACTTCCAACAAGGGCCCAAAAGTAAGGAACCTTGTACGTGTAACAGATTTTTTTAAGGAGCCAGTAATAGCATCAACTCTTAAAAATAGGAACCCTAGAGTTACAAGTAGAAGGTCACCCTCTGCCACCCAACGATCTGAGGCCCTAGACTGTAAATGACCAAGGCTTTCCATTTTCTTGTTATCTGCTCTCTTCTGCTCTTTTCCTCCTGTACTCTTCATTCACAGTTCCACATGAGGAAAGGGAAAGAAGAGAGGCCTCCACTTGACCAATCCAACTTCTTGTTATTATTTCTGACAAGAAGAAAAGAAGACAGATGTAAAAATTGTGTGGCCACAAATGAAAAGTGCAGCTAATCTGCAAACTCAGTGTAAGTGAGAAGCACTGAATTTTCTTTAGGAAGGCCATTATCCATTCTCTCCTCAGCCTATTAAGTACAAGTAGCTATGAAATAACCAGCACAAAGAATTATAAGGAGCAATATATTGAAAGTAAAAAACTTCATTGCAATAACAACTACTCTCTATTTTGCTGTGTAACCTGTGGCAAATCCCTGTACTTCCTTGGGCTCCAGTCCCTCACCTGTCAAATGAGAGAGCTAGTCTTGATTCTCCTCCTGCTCTGACAGTTTATGCCTCTGTGATTGCTTCTGGAGACCAATGCATTTCAGTAAAGTAGCCTCCTAGCCATACCCCACCAAATTCTTGAACAACAATTAGTAGGAGGAGGTGACCAAAGAGGCCCCAATGCTGTCCAGCTTCAAAGAAAATCTCATCCTAATTCACACAACACTTTGAGAAGTCCCACAAACTTGATTATATCACAACTTCCCACATGAAAAACAGAGAGCATTTACATAAAGAGTCATTTTGTCATTCATTTATGCAACACACATATATTGGTCCCCTCCAGCATGCCCAGTCCCCTACCAGGCACTGAGAATATAGATGTGGACAGAATCTCTGCCCTCATGGAGCCTATGTTCTAGTTTGAGGAGAGAGATGATAAAGAAGTAGACAGATCATAAATGAACAAATAGGCTAATTTCAGAATTCTATTCTGCTTGCAAATTTGGTCATTAGCATTAGATTAGCATGGATTGGAGGATTCCTAGTAGAAGAGAGCATGATCCAGTTGACACTGTAAATATTCCACTTTGGCTCATGTATGGAGGATAGATTATGGGGTTATAGCCCAAGTAATTAAAGGAAAGCAGAATCACTGGACCAAAAGGAAGCATTCCCCTGCCTTTGGGAAGCTCTGCACAAACTATCCCCAGATGGATAGGAATCCATCATGCTTCCAGAATTCCCAAGAGGCCAGGGAGCCAAAGCACTAGCTAAGTGGCAAGAACTAACCACTATCCCCATTTTACAGATAAGGAAACTGAGGTACAGGGAAGCAGCCAATATTTTTTGAGCACCTCCAATGTGAAGGTTTGGCCAGGAACTTTCCTGACATTATCACTGCAAGGCTCCACAATAGCCCTGCAAGATGGGCAACACTGTCCCCATTTTACAGGTGAAGAAGCATGGGCTCAGGGGTATTAAATTACTTGTCAAAGGCAAGGAAGTAAAAGTACAGAGGAGTGAGGGCTCAGCCCAGGCTTGTGGTATTCTGTTTGCCCTTCTGTATGTAAAAGAGAAGCTGGGGGAGTCAGGACAAAAGCTACATCCTCTGACTCCTTGGCTCTTCTAGTCATCGATGACTACCTTCAGTGGCAAACAGGAAGCTTCAGATGGTTCTACTTGCCAAAGCAATGGAGCAATGGCTTGTACACAATCAAACATGCTGGGGTGCAGGGATCTCTCATTTCTCAGTACTGACGATCATAGCAAGCTGCTGTTTCCCAACTGTTAATATCACTGAACTTCTTGATTGAGATGACAAGCCCTGAATCTTGTGACTGCTTCCTCTTTCAGGAATGCCAGCAGAGACCACAATAGCCATTTGCTCCATGATCATGGGTGGAGTATTTGAGAAGTTTCCTAAACTGAAAGTATGTTTTGCACATGGAGGTAAGACTCTGCATTAGTTAGCTTGGGCTGCCATAACAAAACACTGCTGACTGAGTGGCTAAAACAACAGAAATTTATCCTCACAGTTCTGGAGGCCATAAGTCCAAGATCAGGGTGCCAGCAGGGTTGGTTTCTGGCTTTCCTGGATTGTAGAAGGCCACCTTCTCACTGTTTCCTCACATGGCCTAGTGAGAGAAACATGTCTAAGGTCTCTTTCTCTTCTTGTAACAGCAGTCCTATCAGATTAGGGTCTCACCTTATGACCTCATTTAACCTTAATTACTTCCTTAAAGATCCTACCTCCAAATACAGTCATTTTGATTAGGGCTTCAACATATGAATCCTGGAGGGTCACAATTCAGTCCATAACACCTTTTCAGCCACCACAAAGTATATGATGGTTGGGAGACCAAATTCCATTTCTGTAGACAAGTTCAGTTTGGTTGGCACAGTTTTTGTCTTATTTTGTTTTGCTTTTTATTTAAAACCTTCTAGTCAAATCACAAGCTGTCCAGTTTGCAACAGTCTCTCCTATTCACTATTGTTTACAAATAGGCCAATTTCATTCATTTACGTTTCCTGCAGGTAATTGTGTTTGTGGCTCTTGTACACACACACAGGCACACACACACAATATCAAACTATACATGCTGTTTTCTAATCTACTTTTCCTTCTCAATAACATCTAGACATTTCTCCATGTCAGTAAGTACAGAGCTCCATCATTTTTGAGGGTTGCATGCATGGTAACCCATTTATGAATATGCCATTGGTATTTAGATATTTCCCAGCTGATAGGTTGTCTCTGTAGTTTGTTGTTATACCACACTACATTTAAAAATCTTGACCACATATCTTTACACACTTGCCTTTTTTCTTCAGGATAAGTTCCTGAAATCTGAATTTCTATTTTAGTTAATGTCACTTGCCCTGGGTCATTTCTCAGCATTTGGAATCTAGTAGGTCCTCTGCAAATACCGTTAGCCAGCTGGGCTGCAGTAACTTCTCCTTGCATAACATGAGGATGGAAAGAGATCCTTTCCAACTGACACTAGCCCCTCAATAATGGGCTTTACTTGCAGGTGGTGCCTTCCCCTTCACAGTGGGAAGAATCTCTCATGGATTCAACATGCGCCCAGATCTGTGTGCCCAGGACAATCTAAACAACCCAAAGAAATACCTTGGTTCCTTTTACACAGACTCATTGGTTCATGATCCTCTGGCCCTCAAGCTGTTAACAGATGTTATAGGAAAGGTAAGATGGGTCTGCCATTTGGGTGGTTTTATAGAAGAGAGTGCAGCAACCAGCTACTTGTCCTGTCTGTAAAAAAGGGATAGAAAAAAAGGCATCAGAAGAAAGGAGAGGGACAGTGAGGTACGGGATTAGGTTTGCTTGCACAGGAGACCCTCACCAGAGCCTCCTTCAACACAGTGTGTGTATCACCAAGGAACCACTATATATGCCAGGGAAATCCCAGATAATCCACTTGGCTGGATAGTTCATCTAGATCAGTTCCACTTCCTTAGGGTCATTTATGTACCCATCCAAAATGGCACATGATGATATGATAAGGAGGAAAGAGCCATCAGTTTTGAAGTCAGATTGACCTGGGTTAAAATCCTGTCTCTGTCTCTTATTGATTGGGTAAATTATAAACCCAATTGTCCTCATCCACTAAAAAAGAAAACTGGAATATTAAAGGGTAAAATGGCACTGGACAGGGAGGCAGGGGAAATTGATGACAGGTCTTGTGTATCACCTGAAATTTCTTTCTGGAATAATGTGGCCTTCGTTTTGAAAACAATTCTCTCATTCAGCCAAAAAGGCCAACACAGTGCTACTTTGAACTTCACAAGAAAAGGTCTTCCTCTGTTGTCTGTAGTAGATCTCCCTGTTGGTGGCATCTCCACCTTTAAGTATCTTTGAAAACACTAACTCATCAAGTTAGACCATTTTTAGGGCAAAGGCCAGTCTGAATTAGTAAAAAGTCTGAAATATTTAGTATTTTAATTCTATTTTATTACTTACATATATCTATAGGAAGTTTCTAAGTTTTCCTAAGAAAAAAAGTCTTTGGGGTTTTCTGAAAGAATATGGACATATTTAAAGATATGCACTATGGATTGAGAATAGACTGACTCTAAGGCATCTAAAATCTAGTTTAGCAGAAAAAGAGGTCCATCATTTGAAAGTTGCAAGTAGTGTTCTATATCCAGAATGAGACTTCATCTCACTTTAAAGCTATTTCTCTGACTTAAGAAACTCACTAGAATATAAAATATTAGGCATTCTATTTCAATAATAAATTATGTGGTTGAGCTGTATTTCTGAGCCTTCAAGTTTTTGTGTTGTCCCTGAGAAAATGGGTCCTTCGCAGCTGGTGTAACTGTTGATTATTATTGGTTTGGACAGAGGGGCAATGGGGAAGAAAATACACAGAGGAGAAGCTGGAAGAAAACTGTGAGTTCTGGACTTTGAGCAGTGGAGGAGGGGGTGGGGGAAAGTGGTGTAGAATGAGAGAAAGGATGATTCTGATTACCTCCCATCAAGGCTAATTCTCCCTGATATTCTTGGACATGGCAACATCAGGAGAAAACACCTTGGCAAACACAACACCTGTCTTATGAAGGATACCTACCAACAGTTTTACCAACCAGTTTATTAGTTGGCACCTTCAAACAGCATTCAGAACAACACATATCACTAGAGGGTCAGAACAGAAGAGGAAGAACACAGAAAATGCCTTATGGGAACCGATGAAGAGATGAGTATTGAGCTCACTGAGTATACCCCTGTTAGGGAACCCCAGAAAAAAACTCAGAGGGCACTTAGCAAAGTTAGTGGTGCTGTGATCTCACATTCAAAATGTGAAGACTTGAGCCATTATAATTTGGGCATCAAAAGCAAACGTGACCTCATATTACGTGACCTCACAGGTTATTGACCCCAGGAAATATAAGCAGTATATATTACTAATTTGGGATTCTCTTAATTTATGAGTCCTCATTCTAGTTATATTCACATTAGCAAATTCTCTCAAAAACAATACCCAAACCAGAATAGTTTAGAAAAGTCCTAGCATGACAGCTTGGCTGGAGAGCAACCTGTCCAAATAGAGCAAGAGGACAGAATGCTGTGGAGGGATGTCTCCAGGACCGAAAAATGAAACTGATGGATTATTTGATGTGTTTGAAAGTTTGAAACAATATTGCCAGGCATTCAACAGATCTGTTGATGTCTTAGAAACAAACAAACATTACATACAGAGAAAATTAAGCAATGAAATAAAAGGAAATAACTAACTCCAAGTAAACAAACATTCATAAGAGGTCAGATAATCACTGTACATTAATTGACTCACCCTGAACAATATTTATAGACATAATAGTGTAAATATTAAGTACTGATTTAACAAGGATCTTAAGTCTATTGGGAAAATGGAGGATAGAAGTTGGGGTTAGAAGTTGGGGTTAGAAAGAATAGTAAATACTCTCCTAAGTGAGTAAATTAAGAAACAATAGTATATGCTTATTATTTGGCACTATGAAGGTAATTATCAGAAGATGCAGTTTAAAAAGTTAAAATTGGGACAGGTTGGGAAAATAAGCATAGGAGTGCTTTTCATAAAATACGTATTTTAGTAATTTTTGATTATGTATAAGTTTACTCTGATAAATCCAAATTTTAAATAATATCCTAATAAATACATATGTGTGTGTGTGTATTTGTGTATACCAAAACCACTTACTGAGTACCTACTATTTCTAAAACACTGCTAAATGGAGAACTTAAATTACTTAATCTCTTAACCTCCTTTCATCTCTAACATCTTTGCGTTTAATATATGCCCACTTATTTTTAAAGACAGATGCAAAGAATGCTAATTGTATGTTATTAGTCTGTTTTATGTGAAAAATATGAAAAAAAGGGGAAAACTTTATTGCCTTCCTATATTAACATGGTCATAGAAAATTCACTTTATATATTGAGGTAGATAGATTTTTCAGAAGCCAGTCATCCTTTCATTATGGTTATATCATCGTTTTGGCTAGATCCATTGGGAATCTACTGCTGCATAATTAATTGCCCCAAAACTCAGTAGTTTAAAACAACAATACACATTTAGTATCTCCTGTGGCCTCTGTGTGTAAGGCATTTAGGAGCAGCTTAGCAGGCTCAAGGTCTCTGACAAGGTTGCAGGCAAGGTATCAGTCAGGGCTGTGGTCACCTGAAGGCTTGACTGAGGCTAAAGGAGTTATTTCCAGGGTGGCTTTTGTATATAACTGGCACATTGGTGTGGTGCTGGCTTTTGGCAGGAGGCCTCGGTTCCTCCCCATCTGTGCCTCTCCACTCCACAGGGCTGCCTGAGTGTCCTCACAGCATGGCAGCGGCTGGCCTCCCCAAAGCCTGAGTAATCTGAGAGAGACACAGAGGAGGGGGCAGAAGGAGGAAGTGTGGCACATGCACCAGGCAGAAACTATCCTCAGATGTCATGGAGCATCACTTCTGCCACATTTGGAAGTAAGTCACTGTATCTGGTCCACATTCAAGTGGAATGGAATTAGCTTCGACCTTTGGAAGGGAGGCATATCAAAGAATCCAATCAAAGATTTGGAAAACATATTTTAAAACCACCACCTTTCGCACTCTGGTCACAAATTACTTACATTCTTCCTAAATGCAAAATGTTCTCACCCCTGCCCCAACCACCCCAAAAGTTTCATCCATTTACAGCATCAATTCAGAGTCTAGGATCTCATTGTTTAACTTGCAGATGATGGTCCTTATGCACAGTTTCACTCAATCCAAGGACCTGTGAGCTACAGAGACAAGTTATAGCTACACACACTCAATATAAAATGGTGAGATAGGCAAAAGATAGTTGCTATAAATACTCCATCCTAAAAAGGTGGTAACAGGAAGTTCAGAGGAGTCACTAACAACTAGAAAATCTGAAATCCATCAGGCACATGTTGGCAGTTCCTTAATTAGAACTCAAAGCACAGGAATGATTCTCCATGGCTCAGTGCTACCCTACATCATCCCTCCTTTTCTATGAAAGGTAGTTTATGTTTATGGCTGAGTAGTTTTACAGAATGTTTTTTAACATTAGTTTTTCATGCCCATAAAATTTCTGGGGTCCAAAGGAGCTTCTCTTCACTGTTCTATCTGTTCCTTTCCATCCAAGCTGGTGGTGTTTCTGCTCATATTTCTCTTAAAAACTTTGTGGATCATTTATGAATCTTATCAGGTTTCACACCAGTAGGCAAAAGTCTTACCCACAAATCTCTGGGAAAAGCCTTTCTCTATCTTGGGTTTCTGTGAAGACTGCAGAGGGACAACACTCTGCAGCTACCCAGAAGTCCTTCCTGTTTGAGGGAATGGTTCTTTAGGGCACTGCCTTAAATCCTGAAAGATTGGCTTCATTTTTAGGGTATATTTTTCTGACTGTACCCTAGATTTAACATATGCCAGAAAGCCATATCTAATTTTAACATCATCTGCCATTGGAAGGGTTGAGTATTTTTAAGCCCAACAATTCCTGGCCCCTTTATATTAAACAAGCCTTCCTTTAAAACACTCCCCTCACATTTTACTATAAGCAGCATGAAGCAGCCAGGGAGCACTTTGAGCACACTGTCTGGAAATTTCTTTAGCTCTATCATTCAGTTCATTTAGTACATTTTTCTACTTAGCATATTACCATAGATGACACTGTTGCTAACCTTTTTGCCATGAACATAGCAATGACCTCTTTCTTCTAGTTTCCAATAACATTTTCCTTATTCTCCCTGAAGTCCTTACTGGTAGCCTTCTCACAGGCCATTGGCTTCTAACAAAAGTCTTCAGAAAGACCTTTAGTTTTTCACTATTCTTAAGAACAAAAAAGGACTATACAAATGTCAGTGATTTATATATCTATTCTAGTGCTTTACAATTAGTAAGCGTTAATGGTTGTTAAACAGAGTTATAAAATGATCTTGTGGCTATCAGGCTAATCTTACATTGATTGATTAAACCAGGTTCTTTCTCTAGGAAATTATATCTGAGAATAAACTGAATCCTTGGTACACTAGAATTTTTGTAGTAAGCTATGTTATAACAGAGTTATGTTTTATTTAATGCAAATGCTATTAATGCAATATACTAATGAGAAAATAGTGAATTGTTCCTTTTCTGGAAAACAAATGAACTCTCTTCTACTGTTTGAATATACAGTAAGCCACATTTTTCAATGTTTGTAGCAGTCCCTAAAAATGTGAAAAAGTTAGTCCATCCCAGGAAGCGAGCAGTTTCTTTTCCTGCCAGGAATATTAATCACTATTATCATGAGCTCAGTAAATCCTAAGCTCATAGGGATTGTATGCTTCTGGCTTTGGGGAAGGAAATTTATGTTGGGGCAGAGTGCTGAGAAATCAATCAGGACTATCTACTGATCTACTGCCTAATAAAGAAATCCAGTGTTTGTCTAAAAGGTATAATTTTAGGATCCCAGAAGATGCAGCCATGATACCTAAGATGCCCACCATTATAATTATTTATTTAGGTTTAGGAGAGTCTTTGGAAAGGCCTTACTAAATGTAGATGTCAAATGTCACATTAGCACAGATAACCTTAAAAACTGGTACATGATCATGTTAGATCCTAAGGGAATAGAATTCTGGATTATAAGCAACAAGACAGAAGAGAGTTCTAGCTTTGGGGAGGCCAGGTTCACATTTGTTACTTGGAAACCAGATATGTCATGAGAGCCGTGAGTGTCCCTGAAAGCTTGGTTCAGCAGGAAATGGGACAACAGTCATCCAAGGCCATCTCCTATGCCTCCTTACGTCAAGATTCTACATGAAATCCATTTAAACAGAACCAATTTGTAGTTTTGAGGTATTTTTAACTCAAAAAGTATTTATTAAGCATCCATCAACCAGAATATCAGGTATTAAGCAACAGCATATGTGGCCTTCATCCTACAGACCATACAACTCTTGAGGTATCTCTTCTCCTCACCTTTTCCCTGATACTGTCTCTTCTCCACCTGAACAAGAATTCAGTTAACAAGAACTTAATTTCCAGTTCTTTTCTGCATATTTCTCTTTCCCTTATGAAATTATCAACAAGTTAGAAATGGTCAAAAGTTTACCAAAAGGTATCAATAAAAGATCTGCAGTAGACAGTAGGTATGGAAAGTTTACAAACCAGATTACCACAAGTGGATAATTAACTACCTACAGAGAGGAGTAGTGAACAACAGCTACAAAATAATAATTAAATACTGCCAAAACATGAGTTTGGTGTTCGGCAACAGGCATTCAAAATCAAGTCAGGTGAAGGAACAAAAGAGCAGCAGACTCACAGACTCCAATAAGGGACAAGGGGTTATCAAAGGGGATGGGTGGGGGAGGGTGGGGGAGGAGGGAGGGAGAAGGGGATTGAGGGGTATTATGATCAGTACACATGGTGTGGGGGTGTCACGGAGAAGACAGTGTAGTACAGAGAAGACAAGTAGTGACTGTGGCATCTTACTACACTGATGGACAGTGACTTCAATGTAGTATTGGGAGACTTGATAATATGGGTGAATGTAGTAACCACAATGTTTTTCATGTGAAACCTTCAAAGAGTGTATATCAATGATACCTTAATTTAAAAAATCAAGTTAGGAAAGAAAGCACGAAATTGTCTTTCCCATGAAGGATAAATTGCAGGAGAGTGGTTTTCATTTCTGCTTTAAAATCATTTGCTTTCATCACATTAAAACAGAGCAGCACTCACACCCACCCTCAACCCCACACCCATCCCTTAAGATGTATTTATAACTGAGAAGGCCATAGCACGGGGAATGGAAAAACTCCTGACTGGAAAGCAAAACTAATTTCTACATTTCAATTTCGTGTTACTGTAGTTGACAAACGTAATATAAGCATGGGACTTTCAAAAAATTATGTTGTGTTTTGGAATTGTAAATAGCTTTAGCAAGAGGGGTAGAAATAAGGACAAATGAACCTCCAGTGAACACCAAGCAGGCAGTTCAGAATGAGATCAGCTGTTGACACAGATGTGAGTAGGCATAACTTTGGGTCTTTAGGGTTTCTATCAGCAGTTGTTATTTCCTTGGTTTTATACAGTACTGAATACAGGAATCTAGAAATAGAGTTGTTAGTCTATCATGGCCTTCTTCTAAACTTTATCATACACTTTCCCACATTATTTCGTGTAAATGTACCTTTAAAGCATAAGAAAATCTTTTTTTCCTGGTAGAAATCAGAGAGTCATTTATCCTAAAAACAGCTCAAATTTAGAGTATTTAAAATACACTAAATATTTCAACCTGGTCACAATTAGGACTTTCCCCTTTTATATATTTGAGCATTCATTCCTTCAATGCACAAAACCATGCTCAGATCGACTATTAGAATATGTCAAGAGTTTTATTTCAAACTTGTTTCAAAAGAAGAGGCTTTCTGAAAACTCAAAAGATTCTGTATTGGCAGAGACATTTTATAGGGGAGAAAAATAATGAGATAGCTACTGTTATACTGGATTTTTAAAAAAGAAGACAACTACCTATTTAAGGACAATTAACCTCTGCATTATTGGTTTAAAAGTCTTAGACTAGTTTTAAGACTAAAAGTCCATTAAGTAGATTTCCTAGGAGGGAAAAATCCTATTTTTGTTGATCAGTGTTAAATAGACTTAGCATAATTATCTTTTCACATTATACACAAGTATCAAATCATTATGTTATATACCTGAAATTAACATAATGCTTTATGTTAATTTTACCTAAACTTTTAAAGAAAGAATACTAAACTATTCCCCAGGAAGAGCTGCTAGTCACATCAGATCACAAAATTCTGCCCCAATTCAGGTTTGGGACAACTCTTTCTCATATTTATTAAGGATAATTTATGCCATGATAAGGAATTTGGGTTTTCCTTCTAGACAATGAGAAATTATTGAAGAATTTTAAGCAGGATGTGGCATTATCAGATCTGTATTTTTTTAAATTTTGTTTTCACTAATCTACAATTATATGAAGAACATTATGTTTACTAGGCTCCCCCCTTCACCAGTACCCCTTCACACCCCATTACAGTCACTATCCATCAGCGTAGAATCACTACTTGTCTTCCCTGTGTTGCACAGCTCTCCCCATGCCCCGCCCTACAAGCTAATTATACATGCTAATCATAATACCCCCTTTCTTCCCCATCCCCACCTTATCCCTCCCTTCCCACCCATCCTCCCCAGTCCCTTTCCCTTTGGTAACTGTTAGTACATTCTTAGGTTCTGTGATTCTGCTGCTGTTTTGTTCCTTCAGTTTTTCTTTATTCTTATACTCCACATATGAGTGAAATCATTTGATACTTTTCTTTCTCTGCCTGGCTTATTTCACTGAGCATAATACCCTCTAGCTCCATCCATGTTGTTGCAAATGGTAGGACTTGTTTTCTTCTTATGGGTGAATAATATTCCATTGTGTATATGTACCACTTCTTTATCCATTCACCTACTGATGGACATTTAGGTTGCTTCCATTTCTTGGCTATTGTAAATAGTGCTGCGACAAACATAGGGGTGCATCTGTCTTTTTCAAACTGGGCTATTGCATTCTTATGGTAAATTCCTAGAAGTGGAATTCCTGGGTCAAATAGTATTTCTGTTTTGAGCTTTTTGAGGAACCTCCATACTGCTTTCCACAATGATTGAACTAGTTTACATTCCCACCAGCAGTGTAGGAGGGTTCCCCTTTTTCCATAACCTCATCAACATTTGTTGTTTGTCTTTTGGATGGTGGCGATCCTTACTGGTGTGAGGTGATATCTCATTGTGGTTTTAATTTGCATTTCTCTGATGACTAGCAATGTGGAGCATCTTTTCATGTGTCTGTTGGCCATGTGAATTTCTTCTTTGGTGAACTGTCTTTTCAGCTCCTCTGCCCATTTCTTAATTGGATTATTTGCTTTTTGTTTGTTGAGGTGCATGAGCTCTTTATATATTTTGGATGTCAACCCTTGATCGGATCTGTCATTTATGAATATATTCTCCCATACTGTAGGGTACCTTTTTGTTCTATTGATGGTGTCCTTTGCTGTACAGAAGCTTTTCAGCTTGATATAGTCCTACTTGTTCATTTTTGCTTTTGTTTCCCTTTCCTGGGGAGATTTGATCATGAAGAAGTCACTCATGTTTATGTCCAAGAGATTTTTGCCTCTGTTTTTTTCAAAGAGTTTTATGGTTTCATGAATTACATTCATGTCTTTGATCCATTTTGAATTTACTTTTGTGTATGGGGTTAGACCGTGATCTAGTTTCATTCTCTTACATGTAGCTGTCCAGTTTTGCCAGCACCATCTGTTGAAGAGACTGTCATTTCCCCATTGTATGTCCATGGCTCCTTTATCGTATATTAATTGACCATGTATGTTTGGGTTAATGTCTGGAGTCTCTATTCTGTTCCACTGGTCTGTGGATATGTTCTTGTGCCAGTACTAAATTGTCCTAATTACTGTGGCTTTGTAGTAGAGTTTGAAGCTGGGGAGCGAGATCTCCCCCACTTTATTCTTCCTTCTCAGGATTGCTTTGGCTATTTGGTGTCTTTGGTGTTTCCATATGAATTTTTGAACTATTTGTTCCAGTTTGTTGAAGAATGTTGTTGGTAATTTGATAGGGATTGCATCAAGTGGTGTATATTGCTTTGGGCAGGATGGCCATTTCGAAGATATTAATTCTTCCTAGCCAAGAGCATGAGATGTGTTTCCATTTATAAGTGTCCTCTTTAATTTCTCTTAACAGTGCCTTATAGTTTTCTGGGTATAGGTCTTTCACTTCCATTGTTAGGTTTATTCCTAGGTATTTTATTTTTTTTGATGCTATTGTGAATGGAATTGTTTTCCTAATTTCTCTTTCTGCTAGTTCATTGTTAGTGTATAGGAAAGTCACAGATTTCTGTGTGTTAATTTTGTATCCTGCAACTTTGCTGTATTCCAATATCAGTTCTAGTAGGTTTGGAGTGGAGTCTTTAGGGTTTTTTATGTACAGTATCATGTCATCTGCAAATAGTGACAGCTTGACTTCTTCTTTACCAATCTGGATTCCTTGTATTTCTTTGTTTTGTCTAATTGCCATGGCTAGGACCTCCAGTACTATGTTGAATAACAGTGGGGAGAGTGGGCATCCCTGTCTTGTTCCTGATCTCAGAGGAAAACCTTTCAAATTCTCACTGTTCAGTAGGATGTTGGCTGTGGGCTTATCATATATGGCCTTTATTATGTTGAGGTACTTGCCCTATATATCCTTTTTGCTGAGAGTTTTTATCATGAATGGATGTTGAATTTTGTCAAATGCTTTTTCAGCATCTATGGAAATGATCATGTGGTTTTGTCCTTTTTGTTTATGTGGTGGATGATATTGATGGATTTTCAAATGTTGTACCATCCTTGAATCCCTGGGGTGAATCCCACTTGATCATGGTGTATGATTCTTTTGAAGTATTTTTGAATTCGGTTTGCTAATATTTTGTTGAGTATTTTCGCATCTGAGTTCATCGGGGATATTGGTCTGTAATTTTCTTTTTTGGTGGGGTCTTTGCCTGGTTTCAGTATTAGGGTAAGGTTGGCGTCATAGAACGAGTTTGGGAGTAATCCCTCCTCTTCTATTTTTTGGAAAATTTTAAGGAGAATAGGTATTATGTCTCCTCTGTATGTCTGATAAAATTCCATGGTAAATCCATCTGGCCTGGAGGTTTTGTTCCTGGGTAGTTTATTGATTACCACTTCAATTTCTTTGCTGGTAATTCGTTTGTTTAGATTTTGTGTTCCTTCCTTGGTCAGTCTTGGAAGGTTGTATTTTTCTAAGGAGTTGTCCTTTTCTTCTAGGTTCTCCAGTGTGTTAGCATATAGGTTTTCATAGTATTCTCCAATAATTCTTTGTATTTCTATGGGATCCGTCATGATTTTTCCTTTCTCATTTCAGATTCTGTTGATGTGTGTTGATTCTCTTTTTCTCTTAATAAGTCTGGCTAGAGGCTTATCTATTTTGTTTTTTTTCTCAAAGAACCAGCTCTTCGTTTCATTGATTTTTTTCTATTGTTTTATTCTTCTCAATTTTATTTACTTCTTCTCTGATCTTTAATGTCTCTCCTTCTGTTGACCTTAGGCCTCATTTGTTCTTCTTTTACCAATTTCGATAATTGTGACATTAGACTACTTATCTAGGATTGTTCTTCCTTCTTTAAATATGCCTGGATTGCTATATACTTTCCTCTTAAGACTGCTTTCGCTGCATCCCATAGAAGTTGGGGCTTTGTGTTGTTGTTGTCATTTGTTTCCATATATTGCTGGATCTCCATTTTAATTTGGTCATTGATCCATTGATTATTTTGGAGCATGTTGTTAAGCCTCCATGTGTTTGTGAGCCTTTTTGCTTTCTTTGTACAATTTATTTCTAGTTTTATACCTTTGTGGTCTGAAAAGTT
Organism: Manis javanica; assembly: GCF_040802235.1. NCBI lineage: Eukaryota > Metazoa > Chordata > Mammalia > Pholidota > Manidae > Manis > Manis javanica. The sequence goes on from NC_133162.1 coordinate 104,600,578, forward strand.
GGTTGGTAGGATTTCAATTTTTTTTAATTTACTGAGGCTCTTTTTGTGGCCTAGTATGTGGTCTATTCTGAAAATGTTCCATGTGCACTTGAGAAGAATGTGTATCCTGTTGCTTTTGGATGTAGAGTTCTATAGATGTCTATTAGGTCCATGTGTTCTAGTGTGTTGTTCAGTGCCTCTGTGTCCTTACTTATTTTCTCTCTGGTGGATCTGTCCTTTGGAGTGAGTGGTGTGTTGAAGTCTCCTAAAATAAATGCATTGCATTCTATTTCCTCCTTTAATTCTTTTAGTATTTGTTTCACATATATGTTGGTGCTCCTGTGTTGGGGAATATATATTTATAATGGTTATATCTTCTTGTTGGACTGAGCCCTTTGTCATTATTTAATGTCCTTCTTTATCTCTTGTTACTTTCTTTGTTTTGAAGTCTATTTTGTCTGATACAAGTACTGCAACACCTGCTTTTTTCTCCCTGTTGTTTGCATGAAATATCTTTTTCCATCCCTTGACTTTTAGTCTGTACATGTCTGGGTTTGAGGTGAGTCTCTTGTAAGCAGTGTATAGATGGGTCTTGTTTTTTTTATCCATTCAGTGACTCTATGTCTTGATTGGTGCATTCAGTCCATTTACATTTAGGGTGATTATTGAAAGATACGTACTTATTTCCATTGCAGGCTTTAGATTCGTGGTTACTAAAGGTTCAAGGTTATCTTCTTTAGTATCTTACTGCCTAAATTAACTCACTTATTGAGCTATTATAAACACTGTCTGATGATTCTTTATTTCTCTTCCTTCTTATTCCTCCTCCTCCATTCTTTATATGTTGGGTGTTTTATTCTGTGCTCTTTTGTGTTTCCTTTGACTGCTTTTGTGGGTAGTTGATTTTATTTTTTGCCGTTAGTTAGTATTTGGTTGGTCTGCTTTCTTTGCTGTGATTTTATTTTCTCTGGTGCCATCTGTTTAGCCTTTGGAGTGCTCCCATCTAGAACAGTCCCTCTAAAATGCCTTGTAGAGGTGGTTTGTGGAAGGCAAATTCCCTCAACGTTTGCTTATCTGGGAATTGTTTCTTCATATTTAAATGATAATCATGCTGAATACAGTATTCTTGGATAAAGGCCCTTCTGTTTCATTGCATTAAATATATCATGCTATTCTTTTCTGGCCTGTAAGGTTTCTGTTGAGAAGTCTGATGATAGCCTGATGGGTTTTCCTTTGTAGGTGACCTTTTTCCTCTCTCTAGCTGCCTTTAAAACTGTTTCCTTGTCATTGATCTTTGCCATTTTAATTATTATGTGTCTTGGTGTTGTCCTCTGTGGGTCCCTTCTGTTGGGAGTTCTGTATACTTCCATGGTCTGAATGATTATTTCCTCCCCCAGTTTGGGGAAGTTTTCAGCAATTATTTCTTCAAATACACTTTCTATCCCTTTTTTTCTCTCTTCTTCTTCTGGTACCCCTATAATGTGAATATTGTTCCGTTTGGATTGGTCACACAGTTCTCTTAATATTGATTCATTCCTGGAGATCCTTTTATCTCTCTCTGTGTCAGCTTTTATGTGTTCCTGTTCTCTGGTTTCTAGTCCATCAATGGCCTCTTGCATCTTATCCATTCTGCTTATAAATCCTTCCAGAGATTGTTTCATTTCTGTAATCTCCTTCCGTACGTCATCCCTTAGCTCTTGCATATTTCTCTGCAGCTCCATCAACATGGTTATGACCTTTATTTTGAAATCTTTTTCAGGGAGATTGGTTAGATCTCTCTCCCCAGATTCCTTGTCAGGGGAGGATGTCTGGGTTAGTCCAGTCTGTGTCAAACTCTTTTGCCTTTTCATGGTGATAGAGGTATTTGTGGGGAGCTGTCACATGTGTTGGCTGGGAGAATGTCCCTTCTTGCTACTTGTGGCCTTCCTTTCCTGGGAGAACAGCGACCCCTAGTGACTTGTACTGAGCAGCTGCACACAGACAGGGTTTCTAATTCCTGCCCAGCCGCTGTGAAAGAAGCTCTGCCCTGCTGCCTCAGGTTGCTTCTCCACTGTGGCGGAGGTGCATCAGAGGGGAAACAGGCGGGTTGCTGTTTATCTCCTGGAGGGGCCTCCATGCTGTGCTGTCGCCCAGAGGTTATGGCACCCAGAGTTCCCCGAGATTCCCAGCTGCTGGGCTAAGTGTCCCGGAATGTTTCTGTCCAGCTGTGGGGTTCCTGTCCCTTTAAGAATCTCAAAAAGCACTCGCTTTTCTTTTGTCCCAGGGGCGCTGGCTGTGGGGACAGCTCACAGGTCTTACTGTCCTGTTTCCCTAGTTTCCAGCACTCCACACATGCAGTGTGCTGTGCTCTGGTGCAGATGGCTAGGGCTGGCTGTTTAGCAGTCCTGAGCTCCCTCTCCCTCCCCGCTCCGACTCCTCTCCTCCTGCTGGGAGCTGGAGTGAGGGGCGCTCGGGTCCCGCCGGGCTGAGGCTTGTATCTTACCCCCTTTACGAGGCACTGGGTTGTCACCAGTGTGGATGTAGCCTGGCTGTTGTCCTATATCTTCTGGTCTCTCTTTTAGGGACAGCTGTATTTTCTGTATTTTTAAAAATATATATGGTTTTGGAAGATTTCCGCTACTCTACTCATGTCACCATCTTGGCTCCACCCCAGATCTGTATTTTTAAAACTGCATTCTTTCCACTGACAGGTATTGGTAAATATGGATGAGACACAGTAATGGCCCAGCTTAATTCAATAAATATCTACTCTATATTAGGTCTTTCGCTCAGAGCTGGAGGCACAGTTTCTATCCCAGTTCTTAGCTGAATGGAGGATTTGAACACACAAGCCTGGTTCCATCACTTACTAGCTGTGTAACTCCAGACAAGTTAGGTGTCATCTCTGTTTCTTCATCTGTTGAATGGGTATAGTAATAGGACCAATCTTATAGGAAGGTTGTGAGGATGAAAGGAATACAAATAGCTTAGAACAGCATCCTACACATGGCAAGCAAGCAATAAATGTTAGGAAACAATTTTTATCATGAGATAATCTAACAGCATTGTAATAAGTGCTGTGAATAAAAGTATGTGAATGGTGGATACATATACTTTGGAGTACAGAAGTCACAATTGTCTGAGCCAAGAAATGATAAGAAGATGAGTTAAGGGAGGAACTGGGGAAGTGGAGAAGGGAGATGGATGCAAAATATTATACAGAGGCAGAATTGAAAGGGCTTAGTACCCATGAGATGCTGGGGTGAGGAAACAGAAGTCCAGCAGGACTCCCAGGGTTATGGCTTGGACAATTGGGTAAAAGTGGTGACATCAACTGTACGAAAAACAGGTTTGGGCTCATGCTCTATCAAATAGTCATGCATCAGAAATTATAATTTGTGAAATTACCTAGTTAATATCCAATATACAATTCCCAATTAACAATGGCAAAAAAAAAAGATATACAAATCTAATAAGAGTTTCTACTTAATGTCTTCAACTGGAAACAATGACTATTACAGTGGGCATATTAAAATCCTAAACTCAATGCTCAAATGTAAGTTTTTTCCAAATGTTTCTGTATAGTTAGTCACATGTCTGTGACTTACTAATTCAAAATAATATACTGTTAGCTAATTGAGCTAAGAACATGGGTTAGTTCAATAGTTTGCAGCCCTGGCTCTACATAGGAATCATTCATGGAGATTTAAAAAATTACCTATTATAGGTCCCATCCCTGGATATGATGATTTAAATGATTTGGGTCTCAAATCATTTTTTTTTGTTGAAATATCATTGATATACAATATATATTTTTAATTTTTTTATTAAGATATCATTGATATACACTCTTATGAAGGTTTCACAAGAAAAACAATGTAGTTATTATATTCACCCTTATTATCATGTCCCCACCATACCCCATTGCAGTGACAGTCCATCAGCATAGTAAGATGCAACAGAGTCCCTATTTGTCTTCTTTAAGCTATACTGTCTTCCCCATGATGCCACACACACCATGTGCACCAATCATGATACCCCATAACCCCCTTCTCCCTCCCTCCTCACCTGCCCTCTCCCACCCCTCCCCTTTGGTAACTACTAGTACCTTCTTGGAGTCTGTGAGTCTGCTATTTTGTTCCTTCAGTTTTGCTTTGTTGTTATACTCCACAAATGAGGGAAATCATTTGGTATTTGTCTTTCTCTGCCTGACTTATTTCACTGAGCATAATACCCACTAGCTCCATCCATGTTGTTGCAAATGGTAGGATTTCTTTTCTTCTTATGGCTGAATAGTATTCCATTGTGTATATGTAACCACCTCTTCTTTATCCATTCTTCTATTGATGGACACTTAGGTTGCTTCCATATCTTTGCTATTGTAAAAACTCCTGCAATAAACATAGGGGAGCATATGTATTTTTGAATCTGAGAAGTTGTTTTCTTTGGGTAAATTCCTAGGAATGGAATTCCCAGGTCAAATGGTATTTCTATTTTTAGTGTTTTGAGGAACCTCCATATTTGTTTCCACAATGGTTGAACTAGTTTACTTTCCCATCAGCAGTGTAGGAGGGTTCCCCTTTCTCCACAGCCTCTCTAGCATTTGTTGTTCCTAGTCTTTTCTATGCTGGCCATATTAACTGGTGTGAGGTGATACGTCATTGTAGTTTTAATTTCCATTTCCCTGATAATTCGCTATGTGGAGCATCTTTTCATGTGCCTGCTGGCCATTTGAATTTCTTCTTTAGAGAAGGGTCTGTTCATATCCTCCACCCATTTATTAATAGGGTTATTTGCTTTTTAGTTGTTGAGGCATGTGAGTTCTTTATATATTTTGGTTGTTGGCCCCTTGTTGGATATGTCATTTACAAATATATTCTCCCATACTCTAGGATGCCTATTTGTTCTGTTTATGGAAAAAGTTGCTCATGTTTATATTCAAGATATTTTTGCCTATGTTTTCTTCTAAGAGTTTTATGGTTTCATGATTTACATTCAGGTCTTTGATCCAGTTTGAGTTTCCTTTTGTGTATGGGGTTAGACAATAATCCATTTTCATTCTCTTGCATGTAGCTGCCCAGTTTTGCCAACACCAGTTGTTGAAGAGGCTGTTATTTCCCCATTGTATATTCATGACTCCTTTATCATATATTAATTGACCATATATGCTTGGATTTATATATGGGCTCTAGTTACAACCTTATATTACTTTCAAATATAAAACACAGTGGTTCAACCATTACCAATATTACTAAATCCTCACCCTCCCTAGTGCAGTTACTATCTTTGAACATAGGAAGATGTTACAGAATCAATGGCTATATTCTCCATGCTAATCAACCCCATGACCACCTCATATTGTGATTGAGAACTTTCATCCCTCTTTATCCTCCTCACTCTTCCCACCCAGCCACCCCAACTCCTCCGCCATGGAAACCACCAATACCTTCTTAGTAGGTATGAATCTACTGCTATTTTGTTCATTTTATTTTCTTTTTATATTATACAAACAAGGGGAATCATATAGTATTTGTATTTCTCTCCATGACTTATTTTACTTAGCATAATACTCTCTAGGTCCAACCAAGTTGTTGCAAAATTTACTTTTTGTTGCGGCATTTATTTTTATTTAATTGGCTGAATAATATCCAATGTATCTATGTACCACATTTTCTTTATCCATTAATCTACTGATGGATACTTAGGTTGCTTCTATAACTTAGTTATTATAAATAATGCAGTGATAAAGATAGGGGTGCATATATCTTTTTGAATCAGGGATTTTGTTTTCTTCATGTGAATTCCTAGAAATGGAATTACTAGATCATAAATATCTATTTTTAGTTTTTTGAGGAAGGTCCATACTGCTTTCCACAGTGGTTGCACCCATTTACATTTCCACCAACAGTGTAGGAGGCTTCCCTTTTCTCTAGAGCCTTGCCAACACTTGTTATTTCTTCTCTTTTGGATAGTGGCCATTTTAACTGCTGTGAGGTGATATCTCATTGTAGTTTTGATTTGAAGTTCCCTGATGATTAGCAATGTGGTGAATCTTTTCATGTGGCTTTTGGCCATCTTTGGAAAAATGTATTTCTTTGGAAAAATGTCTGTTCAGGTCCTTCGCCCATTTTTTCAATTGGGCTATTTGGGATTTTTTTGTGTGTGTTGAGGCATATAAGTTCTCTTTTTTTAAATTAAAGTATCATTGATATACAATCTTATGAAAGTTTCACATGAAAAAAATTGTGGTTTCAACACCTATATTATCAATTCCTCACACAACCCCCCATTGCAGTCACTATCAGCATAGTAAGATTCTATAGAGTCATTACTTGTCTTCTCCATGCTGTACTGAGGCATATGAATTCTTTATATATTTTGTATGTTAACCCCTTATCAGATAGTTTACAAATATATTCTCCCATACTGGAGACTGCCTTTTTGTTCTTTTGATGGTGTCTGTTGCTGTACAGAAACTTTTAGTTTGATGTAGTCCCATTTGTTCATTTTTTGTTTCCCTTGCCAAGAAAATCTATCCAGGAAAAAAATTGCTTGTATTTATGTACAAGAAACTTTTGCCTAAGTTTTCTTCTAACAGTTTTATGGTTTCATGTCTTACATTAGGTCTTTAATCCATTGGAAGTTTACATTTTGTGAATGGAGTTAGATAGTAATCCAGTTTTGTTCACTTGCACATAGCTGTCCAATTTTCCCAGCACCAGTTATTGAAGAGGCCGTATTTTCCCCATTGTATATTCATGGCTCCTTTGTCATATATTAATTGACCATAAATGCATGGAATTATATCTAGGCTCTCTATTCTATTTCATTGATCTAAGGGTCTGTTCCTCTGCCACTACCATGCAGTTTTGATTACCATATTCTTTTGATTACATAGATTTGTAGTATAACTTGAAGTCAGGGTGCATAACATCCCCAAGTTTGCTCTTTCTTAGGCTATTAGGGGTCTTTAGTGGTTCCACATGAATTTTAGGATTATTTGCTCTACTTCATTGAAAAATGCTGTTGCTATTTTGATAGAGATTGCTTTGGCTCGGTAAATTGCTTTGGGTATGATGGCCATTTTGACAAAAATAATTCTTCCTATCCATGAGCATGGGATAGATTTCATTTATGTGTATCTTCTTTCTCTCACGAGACTCTTCCATTTTTCAGAGTACAGACCTTTCACCTCCTCAGTTAGGTTTATTCCTAGGTATTTTATTCTTTTTGTTGTAATTATAAATGGAATTGTTTTCCTGATTTCTCTTTCTGCTAGTTCATTGTTAGTTCATAGGAACACAACACATTTCTGAGTATTGGTTTTGTATCCTGCAACTTTGCTGAATCCATTCATTAGTTCTAATAGTTTTTTGGTGAAGTATTTAGGGTTTTTTATATATAGTATCATGTCATCTGCAGATAATGACAGTTTTATTTTTTCCTTACCAACTTGGATGGCTTTTACCTATTTATTTTGTCTGATTGCTCTGGATAGGACCTCCAGTAGTATGTTGAATAAAAGTGGTGAGAGTGGACATCCTCTTGTTTCAGATCTTAGAGGAAAAAGCTGTTAGCTTTTTGCCATTTAGCATAATGTTAGCTCTGGGTTTGTCATATACAACCTTTATTATGTTGAAGTACATTCTCTCTTTGTTGGGAGTTTTTGTCAAGGATGGATGTTGAATTGCATCAAGTGCTTTTTAAGTACCTATTGAGATGATCAACTGTTTTTTTATCCTTCTTTTTGTTAATGTGGTATATAACATTGATTGATTTTTGAATATTGTGCCATCCTAGTATCCCTGGAATAAATCCCACTTGGTCATGATGCATGATACTTTTGATGTATTTTTTAATTCAGTTTGTTAATATTTTTTGAGGATTTTTGCATTTATGTTTATCAGGGATATTGGTCTAAATTTTTTTGTAGTGTCCTTGTCTGGTTTTGATATTAAAGTGATGCTGGCCTCATAGAATGATTTTAGAAGTATTCATTCCTCTTCTACTTTTTGGAATACTTTAAGGAGGATGGGTATCAGCTCTTCTTTAAATGTTTGATAGAATTCAGCTGTGAAGCCATTTCTGGACTTTTGTTTTTTCCATTTTTTTATTACCAATTTGATTTCATTACTGTAGTTGGCCTATTCATATTTTCTGTTTCTTTGTAGGTCAATCTTGGAAGGTTGTATTTTTCTAGGAATTTTCTATTTCTTGTAAATTGTCCAATTTATTGGCATATAAGGTTTCATAGAATTCTCTAATAATAATTCTTTGTAGTTCTGTGATATCTGTTGTGACTACTTCTTCATTTCTAATTTTGTTTATTTGTGTACCTTTCTTTTTTTCTTGATAAGTCTGGCTAGGGGTTATGTATTTTATTTTCTCAAAGAACCAGCTCTTGGTTTCATGGATTTTTTCTATTGTTTTATTCTTCTCTATTGTATTTGTTTCTGCTCTGATCTTTATTATGTCCCCCCCTAGTAACTATGGGTTTCATTTGTTCTTTTTCTTTTTTCTTTAATTGTGACTTTAGAATGTTTATTTGGGATTGTTCTTCTCTCTTGAGGTAGGCCTGGATTGCTATGTACTTCCATTTTAGAGCTATTTTTGTTGCATCCCATAAATTTTAGACTGTTGTATTCTTTTTCTCATTTGTCTCCATGTATTGCTTGATTTGTTTTTATTTGTTCATTGATTTATTGATTATTTAGATGTTTTTAGCCTCCATGTGTTTGTAGGCTTTCTTGTTTTCTTTGTGTAATTTACTTCTAGTTTCATGCTATTGTGATCTGAGAAGCTGCTTGATACAATTTCAATCTTGTTTATTGAGGTTCTTTTTATGGCCTAGTATGTGATCTGTTCAGGAGAACATTCCATGTACACTTGAGAAAAATGTGTATCCTGATGCTTTGGGGTGGAATGTTCTGTAGATGTCTTAAGTCCATTTGACCTAATGTGTTATTCAGTGCCTCTGTTTCCTTGTTTTCTGTCTGGTTGATCAATTGATGTGAGTGGTGTATTGAAGTCTCCCAGTATGAATGAGCTGCAGACTATTTCCCTCTTTTATTCTGCATTTGTTTCACATATTAGGTGCTCCTACTTTGGGTGCATAGATATTTATAATGGTTATATCCTCTTGCTGGACTGATCCCTTTATCATTATTTAATGATACACTCACATACTGAATTCTATCTTCTTTGTGTCTTGTTACTTTCTTTGTTTTGTAGTCAATTTTGTCTGATGTATGTAATGCTACTCCTGTTTTTCTCCTATTATTTGCATTACATATCTTTTTCCATCCCTTCACTATCAGTCTGTGCATGTCTTTCAGTCTGAAATGAGTCTCTTGTAGGCAGCATATAGATGGACTTGTTTCTTTATACATCTGCCACCCTATATCTTTTGATTGGTCCATTCAGTCCATTTACATTCAGGGTAGTTATTGATATGTATGTACTTACTGCTGTTTTATTGTTTTCTGTTTGTTTTTGTAGTTCCCTATTCTTTTTCTCCTCTTATACTCTTCTCTTGTTATTTGATGGTTTTCTTTAGTGTTATGACTCCTTCTCTCTTTTTTAATTTTGTGGGGATCTATTATAAACTTTAGGTTTGTGGATACCATAATGTTCATGGACAGTTTCCTAACTATATAACAGTCTATATAAGTTGATCACTCTATTTCAAACACAATATAAAAGTATTTTTTATTCTTCTTCCTCCATACTTTATGTATTAGATATCATTATCTACGTTTTTTGTGTATCCCTTGACTGATTTTGTAAATAGTTGATTTTACCAACTTTTGTATTAATTAATTTCATACTTGCTTGGTAAGTAATTCATCTACTACATTTACTGTGGGCTTGTTTTCACTGGTGAAAACTATTTAGGCCTAAGAATATTTCCATTTACAGAAGTCCCTATAACATATCCTGTAAGGCTGGCTTAGTGGTTAATAAATTCCTTCAGCCTTCATTTTATCTGGGAAATGTTAAATCTCTCCTTCAATTTTGAATGATAATCTTGCTGGGTAGTAGAAGATTCTTGAGATGGAAGGTCCATCTGTCAATACATTAAGTATTTCCTGCCACTCCCTTCTGGCCTATAAAGTTTCTTCTAAGAAATCTGCTAAAAGTCTGATTGGGTTTCCCTTTTAAGTAATCTTTTGTCTATCTCTGGCTGCTTTCAGTACTCTCTCCTTATCCTTAATCTTTGTCATTTTGATTATTATGTGTTTTGGTGTTGTCTTCTTGGGGTCCCTTTTGTTAGGGGCTCTCTGAGCTTCCAGGACCTGAGTGTCTATTTCCTTCTGCTGATCAGGGAAGTTTTCTTCAAGTATTTCTTCAAAGAGACTTGCTATCCCTTTGTCTCTCTCTTCTTCTGGGACCCCTATTACATGAATATTGTTTCACTTGGAATTATCACACAGCTCTATTATCATTCTTTCATTCCTAGAGATTCTTTTTCTCTCTACTCCTCAGCATCATTATGTTCCTGTTGTCTAATTTTCATCTCATTGTCTCCTCTATTATCCATTCCCTCCATTGTATATTTCATTTCAGTTATTATATTCTTCAGCTCTGAGTTCCTCTTTTTCAACTCTTCTCTTTGTTAAAATCCTCCCTGAGATTGTCAATCATTTTCTGCAGATCAGTGACTGCTACTTTGAAGGATTTATCAAGAAGATTAGTGGTTTTGTTTCATTTAGCTTTCTGGTTCTTACACTGTAGTTTTCTTTGGAAATATTCCCCTGCCTCCTCATTTTTCAGGGTTTCTGTTTCTTCTATATTATATGGATCTATTATGCTTCCTGGTCTAGAGAGTAATGGCTTTATGAAGGTGTCCTGTGGTGCCCAGAAGCTCAAGACTCTTTACTCTCTAGTGCCTGGTTACCCTTTGCAGTAGCTCCCCAGTTGCTGTTGGTGGGCTATGCAGAGGCCCACTTTTCTTTCTGAAGGTAGTGGTCTAACACAGGCTGGTATGGATGGTAGTTTGCCTCAGTCAGACCTTGCTGAGCTACCCTTTGTGAGCAGAGCAGTGGCATTTTTGCTGGGATTTTTGGTGGGGTCGCCCTCTGCCTGCCCTGCAAGTGATGGCAACACTGCTGGGCTAACAGAGTGTGTGGGGTGGTCACATGGCTCTCAGTTGGGTGTTGCCCTGGGGTGGGTTACACTCAAAGAGGAAGGAGTACTTGAAGTTGGCTCTAGCACATATCTTCCAGTTAGCTGAGAAACATGGGAAAGCCACCCTCTGCCTGCCAGCAGCAAAGTCTGATGCTGCTGGGTTGAGTATTCCAGGCTGGTAGGCAGGTGGGTATGCAGGGCAGCACCTCAGGGCTGAGCCTCCAGCAAGGCAGATGGAGCATTTGCAGGTCCCATGAGTGCCCGACCTGTTGGGCTGGGGAAGTGTCATCCACCTACCCTTTCTCCTGTGGAGATAACTCCATCAAACCCTTGCCCCTTTGGCACCGTTCCCACTGCTGGTAAATCTTTCAAACAGCCACCTTGAGCTTGGGTCTCAGTGGGACCTCCAGAGCATTCTTGTCCTCCACAGCAGCAAGAGTCTCAGCCTCCCAGAGTGCTCCATCTCTCCCTGGTGTCCAGCCCAGCGAATCCCCAAGCCTGATGCAGTGTGGACTCATGTTCTAAGAGCAGATCTCCAGGGCCAGGTTTGCAGAATTCCTGAGTGCTTATCCCCTCCCATTCCATTCCTCATTCTCCTGCTTGTGGGCTGGAATGGGGGAAGTGCTGGGGTCCTGCTTGATCTCATCTTTGCCACTTTACCCTTCTTTGTATGGTCTTCTCTTCTTCACCAGCTGTAGGTGGTCTGAAGTCTTCAGGTCATTTTCAGGTTAGTTGTATTTGCTGTAGTTGCTTCCTTGTGTGAGTTGGAAGGGGGTGTCTGTCCTGCCTTCATATTCCACCATCTTTTTTCCAGGGCCTAAGTGGGTATTTTTTCAAGTTTCCCAGGTGTTATTAATATACAGGTAGTGTCAAGAAACATTGGTTTAGAGAAAGAACCTGGAATTTAGGGTCATGATAAAGCTTAGAAATACTCTAGCTCAGTATTTTGAAACTTTGTTTTTAATGCATGGAAACCTTTGATCAAACTCTTATAATAATGTGTAAACAATTAAAACAGAGAAAATCAAAGAGCTATTCTAATTAAAGGAAGAAAATTTTTATCTAGTAGGCTTCCCCTCTCTTTCATCTCCCTTTACATTCCATTTATGCTGCTCCCCCCACCTACAGTTTCCAGGAATTCTCTGTATAATACATTTTCAAAACAATACATAGGAATAAACAAATGCCATTTGCTTATTTATGAATAGTTTTAAGCTCTAACAATATGACTCGTGCTAATATATGGGAACAGCTCATATCTTAGAGGGGAAAACAGACAAGATTAAAAGTGTATTTAAAAGAAAATATGAAGAAAATGGCCTATATCTTGAAAATAGAGAAAACTTTTCTAATGATAACTCAAAATCTAGAAACTATAAGGAAAGGATTGATAAATTTGGTTCTTAAAAATAAAACTTTTGCAAGGCAATAAAACATTGTAAACAAAGTAAGAAGTCAAATGACAAACTGAGAAAATATTTACAACATAAATCATAGAGAATTAAATTTCTAATATTTAAAGAGTTTCTAACATAGGTTAGAAAACAAACAACAATCCTAGATAAACTGGCAAAAGGCAAAAACAGTCAATTTCATGTATAATAAGAAAAATTAAAATTAAAACTACATTGAGATGCCATATTTCACTTAGACTAGCAAATGAATAATACAAGAGTTAAAGAGGGTATTTCATATTTATTGAAAAAAAAGGTCAATTCATCAGTAAGACACAATAATCATAAATATGTTCCTAATAAAAAACTTCAAATTGTTGAAACAAGATAATTATGATATCATTAAAGGGAACACAGACAAATTCATAACCATAATTAAAGACTTTAATGCCCCTCTTTCATTAATTCAGAGAACAACTATCAGTAAGGATAGCACATAAGTCAGTAACGATATAGAATACCAAAAAAGCACTATCAACCACCTTGACTTAATTGATGTTAGCAGAATTCTACTGAAAACAATTGCAAAACACATTTTTTTCTTTTTAAGGGCATATGGGACATATGGGACATTCACCAAACTAGTCTATATACTAGGGTCTTGTCAAGTCTCAATACATTTCAAAAGGCTGTAACTTATAGGGTATGTTCTATGACCAGCAGATATAGTTTAAAAAATAATGAAATATCCCAAAGTGACTCCAAATACTTTAATACTAAACCACATACTTACAAATAATCCATGGAACAGAGAAAAGAATATTAAAAATTTTTTCAAATGGATAATAATGAAAATACAACATATTAAAATTTGTGAAGTGCAACCATTGCAGTGCTTAAAAGAAAACGCATAGGTTTAAAAAAAATGCCAAGATAATAGCTACAGAGAACAGACTGGTGATTGCCAGAAGAGGGGCTCTGGGGAGAGGGCAAAATGGGTGAAGGGAGTCAAAGGCAGAAACTTCAAGTTATAAAATAAGTCTTGGGATGTAATATAGAACATAGCAACTCTAGTTAATAGTACTATATTGCATATCTGGAAGTTGCTAAGAGTAAATCTTAATAGATCTTATCACAAGAAAAAAAATGTTATAGCTATGAATGGTGACTGATGCTAACTAGACCTACTGTGGTGATCATTTGCAATAAACACAACTATCGAATTATTGTGTTGTACACCTGAAACTAATATAATGTAAGTCAACAATAACTCAATTTTTTAAATGTATAGGTTTGAATGTTTCTATAGGAAAAAAAAGGTGCAGAAACAGTAATTTATGCTCCTACTTCAAGAAACTAGAAAAGGAGATTAAATACAAAGTAAACAGGAAGAATCAAATAATAAAGATATGAGCCAAAACCAAAGAACAGAATAGGCAAATAATTTTAAAAGTTAATCAAAAGTTGTTTTTTTTTGAAGAGAGTAGTAAAACAGATAAACTCCTAGTAAGACTGATCAAGCAAAAAAAAGAGAAAACACAGATTATTAATATCAGGAATAAAAGTGGCTTTAACTACAGATCAAATAGACATTAAGAGGATATTGTGAACAATTTTATGCCACTAAATTTTACAAATTATATTAAATGGACAAATTTCTTGAAAAACAAAATTTACCAAAACTTAATTTATTAAAAACCTTTCTAAAAATAATTAAAAATAAATAAATAAATAAACCTTTCTACAAAGAGAACTCCAGGTCCAGAGAGTTTCACTAGAAAATTCTAGAATTTAAAAAATAATACCATTCCTATATACTTTTAGAAAAAGAGGGAAGGCAACAATTCCCATATCATGTTATGGAGTCAGAATAAACCTAATACCAAAACCTAACAAAGACTTTACAAGAAAACAAAATCAAGACCACTATCCTTCCAAAATCAGATGCAAAAATCCTTACAAAATATTAGCAAATCAAATTTAGCAAAACTTTTAAAGATAATACATCATTAACAAAGTTTATTCCAAAAATGGTTTGAAATTTAAAAACCAATATAATTCACTATGTTTATGGAACAGTATGATCAAATGAAGAAAAAATATTTGACAAAAATTCATTACTAATTTCTTCTAAAAAGAAACCCTCAGCAAACTAGGAATAGGAAAGAAGGTCCTCAATCTGATAAAGGGCATCATCAAAAACTTACAGCTATCACCATACATAAAGACGAAACATTAAACACTTTCTCCCTAAAATGGGGAAAGAGGAGATGATGTTCACTCTCACTCCTTGTAATCAACATTGCACTAGAGATCCTAGCCAGTACAAGAAGACAAGAAAAAGAAATAAAAGGCATATAGATAGGTGAAATAATCAAACTGTAATGACAGATGATGTGATTGTCTATGTAGAAAATTTTAAGAACCCTACAAAGTAACTACTAGAATAAGTTAATTTAGCAAGATTTCAGAACATAAGAGTAATATTTTAAAATTCAATTATATTTCCATATGTTAGCTGCAAATGGCTGTAAAATTGAAGTCTAAAACAATTCAATTTGCAATAGTGTTTAAAAAAACCTAGAGTGCTCAGAAATTAAATTTAAAAATGACATGACCTCTACATTGAAAGCTATAAAATACTGCTGAGAGCAATTTTTTAAAACCTAAATAAATGGAGATATATATAATGTTCATTGATCAAAGAATTCCTTATTGTTCATATTCAATTTTCTTTACATTAATCTATACATTCACTGTAATCCATGCTGAGTCTAAAATTTATAGGGTGATACAAAGGGCCAAGAAGCCAAAATAATCTTGTAAAAGAAAAGTAATGTTGGAGACTTGCACTAACTGATTTCAAGAGCTACATGAATCTACAGCAATCAACACAAAGTAGTATTGGCATAAGGATAAGGCAAATAAATTGAAAGAACATACCAGAGAGTATAGAATGAGCTTTGCTCTTATATGGTTAATTAATTTTTGATAAAGGTGCAAAAGCAATTTTTGAATACCACTTTTTCTCACTCTCCTGCCTTACTGGCTCTCTTTACCTCTTTTAGAGCAACCCCCCTCTGTCCTCCCATTTCTGCAACCACACCACCCCCAGTGTTGATATTCTCTATGGTGCTATCCTTAGCTTTTATCAGAAACCATGAAAGCCAGAAGGCAGTGGAAGAGATATTTAAAGCAACAAAGGGAAAAAAACCTGTAAATCAAGAACTCTAAATCCAGCAAAACTATCCTCCAAGAATGGGGAGACATGAAGAAATTCCCGAATGAACAAAAATTGAGATAATTCATTGCTACTAGACTTGTCATACAAGAAACACTAAAGGGTATCCTTCAGGCTGAAATGAAATGACATTAGATAGAGGAAAAATATCACAAGAGAAATTAGAAAATATTTAAGACAAATACAATACAAAACACAACATTACAGAACTCATGAAATGCAGTTCAAAAAGTACCTAGTGGGAAACTTATAGCTGAAAAATGTCCCTATTAAAAAATAAAAAAGATCTCAAATTAATATCTTAGGCTTCCACTTTAAAAAACTTAAAAAAACTAAACCCAAAGCAAGCATACGAAAGGAAACCAAAACTATCAGATATTTAGATATAGTAAATAAATATTAGAGAATATAAAAGAAGTAGAAAAATTTAAAAACCAATACAGCAAATCAACAAAACCAAAATTTGGTTATTTGTGATTAACAAAATATTGATTGACTAAGAAAAAAAAGGAAGATTCAAATTATTAAAGTTGGAAATGAAAGAACAGGACATTACTATAACCCTAAAGAAATAAAAAGAAATATAAGGAAAAATTATGAGCAACCATATGCTAACAAATTAGATGACTAAACGAAATGAAGAAATTCCTAGGAAGATCACAGAAACTGACTCAAGAAGCAGCAGAACATCCGAATAGACTGATAACAAAAAGTAGAGATTGAATTAGAAATTTTAAAACTTCCCACAAAACTCAGAACAAGATATCTTCACTAATGCATTCTACCAAATTTTAAAAAAAGAGTTATAGTCAATCCTTCACAAACTCTTTGAAAAAATACAAAAGACAACACTTCCTAACTTACTCTGTGAGGCCAGCATTACTGTGATATCAAGCCAAAGTAATCAGAGGAAATCAACATCCTATGAATATAAATAAACTTCCCCAGTAATAGCTATTAAACTGAATCCAACAACATATAAAAGAATTATACACCATGACCAATTGGAATTTATCCCAGGAATGTAAGGTTGTTATCAACATACAAAAACCAATACACCATATTAATAGAATAAAGGGCAAAAATGACATGATCATCTCAATAGATGCAGTAAAAGCACTCAGAAAAGACCCAAGTTTTTCATCATAAAAAACTATAGAGGGGAGACTCTGGCCAGGCCAATTAGCCAAGAAAAATAAATAAAAGGGATCCATATTGGAAAGGAAGAAGCAAAATTATTTGCAGATGACATGACATTTGAAATAGAAAATCCTAAAGAATCCACAAATAAACTATCAGGGCTAATAAGCAGATTCAGCAAGGTTGTAGGGTAAAAGATAATTACACTAAAATGAATTGTATTTCTATATTCTAGCAATTAATAATGCATAAATGAAATTGAAGAAACAATTCCATTTACAATGGCATCAAAAAGATTAAAATACCTAAGAATAATTCAACTAAAGAAGTGCAAGACCTATGGAGAATATAGGCAATGATTCTGTAACATCTTTCTATGGTGACACATAGTAACCACACTAGTTGGGGTAAGGATTTAATAATGAGTAACCGTTGAACCATTGTGATGTATGTTTGAAACCAATATAAGATTGCATATCAAAGATATTTCAATTTTTTTTGAAAGTGCAAGACCTACAAAACACTGTTGGAGAAAATTTAAGATAACCTAAATAAATGAAAAGACATCCCATGTTCAGTGATTAGAAAATCTAATATTGTTAAATGGCAATATTCTCTACATTGATCTATAGATTC
This sequence comes from Manis javanica, assembly GCF_040802235.1. Classification (NCBI taxonomy): domain Eukaryota; kingdom Metazoa; phylum Chordata; class Mammalia; order Pholidota; family Manidae; genus Manis; species Manis javanica. The sequence goes on from NC_133162.1 coordinate 104,618,074, forward strand.
AGTGCAATCCCTATAAAAAATCCAGGTCCTGTTTTTTGGGTTTTTTTGCAGAATTGACAAACTGATCCTAAAATTCATATGGTAATGCAAGGGACCCAAAATAGCCAAAATAACTTCAAACAAGAAAGTTGGAGGACCAATGCTTCCCATTTCAAAACTTTCTACACAGATACAGTAATCAAAACTGTGTGCTACTGACACAAAGACAGACATAAAGATCAATGATTTTGAACAAAGGTGCCAATAGAATTCAATGAGAAAAGAATAAGCTTAAGTGGAAGAACTGGACATCCACATGCAAAAAAACTTAGTCGTATCCCTTTCTTAATACCATATGCAAAAACAATTCTAACTGGATCAAATGCCTAAATGAAAGAAACAGAACTATAGACTCTTAAAAGAGAAACTGTAAAACTCTGTGACCTTGGAATATAAATTCTCAAACATGGAAAATAGTTCAAAGAAAAAAATAGATAAATTAGACTTCATCAAACTTTAAAACTTGCATGCTTCAAAGACACTTCAAAAGACAACCCAGAGAATGTGCTTAAGAGCCCACAGAATGGAGAAAATATTTGTAAATCACATATCTGGTTAAGTTCCTACTATTGAGAAAATATAACTGTTACAACTAGAAAAAGAAAACACATGGGTTTGAATAGACATAAAGAATCTGAATTTTCTCCAAATACCAATACCATTTTCTCCAAATGGCAAATATACACATGCAAAGATAGTCAATGGAGAAATGAAAGTCAAAACCATACTAAGACACGACTTTACACCTACTACAATGCTATAACAAAAAAGATGAACAGTAACAAGTGTTGGTGAGGATTTGGAGAAATTGGAGCCCTCATACATTCTTGGTGGGCATATGCTTCAGTCACTGTGAAAAATTTCTCAAAATGTTCAATGTGAACATACCATATGACTCAGCCATTCCATTCCTAGGTATATACCCAGAATAAATGAAAACATGTTCATCCAAAAATTTGTACACAAATGTTCAAAGCATCATCATAATAATAGCCAAAAAGAAGAAACCCAAATATGGTATCTCTATATAATGGAATATTATTTAGCCTAAAAAAAGGAATGAAGTACTGATTCAGGCTCCAATATGCAAGAAACTTGAAAACAAACTAAATGAAAGAAAGCAACATATTACATGGCTCCATTTATATGAAATGTCCAGAATAGATCATTCCAAAGACAGAGAGAATAAATCAATATTTTGGAAGGAGGAGGGAATGGGCTGTGCCTGTTGATGGGTATGTGGCTTACTTTTGGGGTGATAAAAATGCCCAGGGATTAGTGGGAATGATTATACAACTTCATGAATATACTAAAACCTACTGACCTGTACACTTTCAAAGGGTGAATTTTATGTTATGAGAATTATATCTTTTAAAAAAGGGGGGGTCTTCTACATACCCCAATCCCAGTCTTCTTCCCCAGAGACAATTAATGCTACTTTGCTGCTTGTTTTTGGGTACCATTCCTGAAATATACTGTATACATACATACATTTTTATGTCTATAGGTCCCTTGTTAAAAACAAATACAAGCTTAGCACATTGTCCTAGACTTTTTTCCCTCTTTACAATATAACTTCAAGCAAGATCATTCCTCTACAGTATAACGTCATGATTATTCCATTTCAGCATATGTGAGCATTCCTTATTCCTTTTTAATTTTGGAAATGCTAGTCTTTACTGCTACAAATAATGTTGCAATTGATTTCCTTGTATATATTTCCATTACATGTATATGACTGAGATGTATTTCTACAAGTAAAATTTCTGGTTGAAAAGATGTTTTTCTCATTTTATTTTGATAAACTACCATTATTAATTTTATGTTACTCTTTCTTACTAGACTATTAGCTTCTTGAGGACAGGGATCTTTTCTTTGGTTGACCAAAGTAATCTAAATTTTAGAAAAATGCCTGACATACTGCTTTATACATTTGCAGATGGAAAGCCTGTGTGCTTTGTTGTACATAGTGTCAAGTGGCAATTGGAAGCTCATCACTCAACAAACAATCCAGTTTATAGAGATAGGAACTATTTAGGGGTTGGTTTTGTGTTTGTTTTCACCTTTCATCCAGTTGGGTTTGTTGTTACTTTTTGACTATAGTATGGGTTTTTTTTAAAGTATTGTTAATATATATCTTATGTTCATTTGAAATGTACATCACAGTGGTTCAATAGTCCCCATGATCAACTTATATTGTGATTACAAATTATTGTGCCCTTTTATCCTTCTCCCTCTTCCCGCAGCAGCAGCCCCAACTCCTCCCCCTTGGTAACCACTAGTCACTTCTCAGTGCCAGTAAGTTTAATGCTGTTTTGTTCCTTCTGTTTTAATATTCCACAAATAAGTGAAATCATATGGTATTTGTCTTTGTCCAACTTACTTAACTGAGCATAATACCTTCTAGATCTATCTATGTTGTTGCAAATGGCACGATATCTTCTTTTTATGGCTGAACAATACTCCATGTGTATATGCACCATTCTTTATCCATTCATCTACTGATGGACAGTTAGGTTGCTTCCATATCTTGGATATTGCAAATGGTGCAGTGATAAACAGGGGTGCATATATCTTTCCAAATCAGGGATTTTGTTTTCTTCAGGTTCTAGTATTTTTGGGGGTGGGGATCAATTGCAATGTACCATCATAAGAAATACAGAATCCTTAAATTCATTTGAACACATCAGCACATTTTGTTAAATAAACACCTACTTCTATATTTGACTATTCTTTATTTCAGTTATTTTTAAGAAGAGAGGATGTGGGTTGATTTGCAACTTTAAGAAACCTAATAGTGACACCTGCTGGAGAAAATGTCAGAATAAGTTTTAATCCACTGAATCTAAAATTTGTATCAGTTTGTTTCATCTATTGATCAGGAAGAAATTTTACCAGAGAAGTGTTTGTAATAAGTAAATATTTTGTTCACAGGAGCTTCTTTGAGGTTCTATTGTTCTATAAAATTACAAATAAAAAAATTTTTTTCAGGATAAAGTACTTTTGGGAACCGATTACCCATTTCCATTAGGTGAGCTGGAACCTGGCAAGTTGATAGAGTCTATAGAAGAATTTGATGCAGAAACAAAGGTATATGCCTTTTACTTCATGTTGTTTTTCCTTAGTTTTCTTGCTCTGATTGTGGTTTGTTTCAGAGAACTTTGACACTTGACAACAAAGAACAGGAGAACCATTACATTTAATATTCCTAGAACTGCTACTCAAAATAGCTGAACTATTAAAGGGCAAAGAAAGTAAAACAAAACAAAAAAACTGAAAGTCAACCTTGTACAACTAAATTCATAAAGCCAAGAAAGAAAACTGTAATTATATTACTAATACCATATTTTTATGTTTGCACGTTAGATAAGTAAATATCTACATTTTTCCTTTAATATTTCTGCTACAAATCTACCAATCCTCAAAGCTGTAATTATCTTAGTTATTCGGATGATGAGACTAAAGTCATGACTGACAAAGACTCAAGGAACCAGAAAGTAACTGGATGTTTTTCTTTTGGCATTTGACTTTCAGGGTGGGTAAATGATACTGAAATGTGCCCTACTGTTGCTACTGCCTTTTCTACCTCTCAGGCTCCTGAATCACGATGAGTTTAAAATGAGATGCAGTGTCCTCAGATTCTCTCCTGTCATCCCACTTCCATCACATCCCACCCCACCCCACCCACAAAAAATGTTCTTGCTAAGTGAAAGGAAAGGAGCGACACATAGCAGCAATTCACCGGAGAGTTCCGCTTTATTAGGGAAAGGTGCTGGGTTATATAGGAGGGGGCATGAATTGATTGAGGTGTCACTTCTACGGGGCTGGTGGCTGTTGGCTAGGTGCTGGGATTGGGAGGGGGGCGAGAGGTGATTGGGCTTCAGGTGGCGCCGGCAGGAACTGAGGACCCCGAAGAGAAGCCAGAAGTTTGCCATCTTACTGGTGGGGACCCTTCATTCCCCCCTTTCTACTCTATGGGTTTGTGGATGTTGCTTTCTCTCTGGCTGCTTCCTGCTGAACAGGGGCGGAGAAGGGAATGAGGGCTTGAGGATTGGGAGGAAAGGGTTGATAGGACTCCCCACAGTAAGGACGAGTAGATGTGGACTTCTTCAGGTTTGGAAATCAATGAAGGTTCCCTGTAACCATAGGTTGGCCAAGAGGATATGGGTGTCAGGAGCCAGGCGTCTGCGGCTCCTGTTTCCAGGAACAGTTTCCAGTGGAGAGAGGGGTCCATCTCAGCGTGTGGTGAGGAGGTCACGTGAGGGTGAGGGATCTTCTGTGGCCAGAAGCTGGTAGTTCCTAAGTAAAAGCTGGTTGAAAGCTTGATTAGAGATTTTTCTGACTTGGGATTTGATGAACTTTATTATACAGGGTAAGAAGAGACAGGCGAGAAGAATGATTATTATGGGGCCTGCAATGGGCCAGAGCCAGGTGAGGAGGGGGTTTGTTAGTATTGACGAGAATGGGTTGGAATTGGAAGCAGAGTGGAGACTGGAGGCAAGGTCGGTGAGTTTGGTAATGTCAGTTTCTACAATGCCGGATTCGTTGATGTAATAGCAGCACTCTTCCCAGAGGAAGACGCAGGTGCCGCCCTTCTCGGCTGTAAGCAGATCTAGGGCCCGCCGGTTTTGAAGGGTGACTGTAGCTAGCGAAGTGACCTGTCTTTGGAGAGAGGTTAGAGAATCGGCATTGGATGTCAGGGCTCCCTCAAGTTTGGCGTTGAGATCTCTAACTGCCTATAGAGAGTGACCCAAGGCTTCTCCCGAAAACCCTGCCCCAATGGCTGAGGTGATCAAAGAGCTACTGACCATGATGGGAAGGAAAGCAGCTCTTTTTGTGCGCGAGGGCAAGGGAGGTTGGAGCTCAAGGAATTCTGCCATGCTGTAAAGTGTTAACTGTGGGATTAGGGTGACGAGAATGCAGGGTGTATCGGAGTTGAGCGGCAGTGAGTTGAAAAGACTGCTATTACACTAAAAGAAGTGTCCCGGTTGCGTCAAAGTCTTAGAGCCGGAGGTAGGGGTGTAGATAGAGAGGCAGTGAAGTGCGCTGGAAGGGGGTGGAGTTGGGCTTACACAGTGGTGGATGGTGGGATTATCTGCGTATTCTGGTTCCCATAGGGGTATGTCTGCCAGGGGGCAGAGGGGTTGTCTTTCTGCATGGAAGGAGTAGTTGGAAATATTAAGGGGCACGGCGGCCAGCAGTGAGCGCTGTAGTGATGCGCACAAGAAACAATTGGCTGTGTTAAGGGTGTGGTTGAGAAAGATGGTGGTGTTCTGAATGAGCTGTAATGAAGAGTAGGAGAAATGGGAAGAGGGGTGGGGATAAGAAGATGAAGAGGCGCTATCAAGAGTTTGGATAATGACTTTTTCGGAATGTCTGCTATCTGATGCAACTTGAGAGATCTGGGAATGAGAGGGAACATACTTTCGAGAGATATGAAGGGTACTGTGGGGGGTCGAGGACCCCCCATAGTAAACTGAGGCTGTGACTCTGGCAGCCCATCGAGAGTCCCAGGGATCTGGGATTGATAAGGAGAATGAGCCATTGGGATATTTCATGAAACGGTTGGAGGAGTAATACTGTGGGTACTGGAAGTTACTCATGTAGTGAATGGTGCAAGACTAGTAGGGACATCTCCTGTAGGTATCTGGCCATCACCTGCAATAGGCTTGTTTTTGGTCATAGAGGAAGCAGAGGTAGGGAGAAAAAGGGTAGATGCTAGTGAATGCTTCAGTGGAGGGAGGAAAGTGGAGGTATAAAGGCTCAGAACAGCTTTTCAGAGGGCAGTCTGGTGTGGCAATGAGGGCAGTAACTTTTGTTTGATACTGCGTGTAAGTCTGTCTGACTTTGAATCGCCATACAAAGGAGGCTGGGGTGGTGGGGAAGACAATAGGAATGAGGAAAAAAAGCGAGAGAGCAGTAAAGGAGGAAAAAGTCATGATTCAGGTATGGATGGCAAAGGGGGTGAACAGGATTTTGGAGGAAAGAGGACAGTAAGGTCAGGAGTCTGGTGGGAGGGAGAGTCTGTAAACTTTTGTAGGTTAAGAGATCTTTTAGATGATGTCGGGACAGAATGGTAAGGGGCGCTCTGAATGTCAGTTTATGAGCTTGTTTCTGCAAGAGCTGTCTAGCAGCTAATGCTCGTAGGCAGGGGGCCCATCCCTGAACTGTGGGGTCTAATTGCTTGGAGATATAAGCTACTGGGGCAAAGCATATTGGCCTAGGACTCCTAGAGCTTGACTGGACCTCTCATGAATGTATAATGAGAAGGGCTTCGACAAATCAGGAAGATGGAGAGCTGGGGCTTGTACAAGGGCTTGACGGAGCTTAATGAAGGAGTGTCGGGTGAGGAGGATAATGGTTTTTTAGGGGGGCTCTTGCTGAGGTTGTACAGGGGTCTTGCCAACAGGGTGCAGGGAGAAGTTAGGGATCTACGTTCTAAAATATCTAGTTAGGCTTAGAAAGGGCCTAGAAAGGAAAGGATTTTTGTCTTGGTTTTGGGAATGGGCAGGTCAGAGAGGAGCCATTTTCTGTCTAAGGTAATGGACTTTCTTTGTTGAGATAGAAGGAATCTGAGGTAAGTGATAGGAGGGGAAGAGATTTGAGCTTTGACGGGGGATACTCAGTAACTTCTGGAAGCTAGAAGGTTAAGTAGGGAGGCAGTGTCAAGTTGAGACTGTTCCCACGAGAGACTGCAGAGTAGAAGATTGTCTATGTATTATAAGGTGGACTTGGAGTGATCATGATGAAACTATTTGAGGTTCTGAGCTAGGACCTGTCTAAAAATATGGGGACTATCTCAGAAGCTTTGTGGCAAAACTGACCAAGTGAGTTGTTTAGAATGTCTTGTGTATGGGTCCATCCAGGTGAAGATGAAAAAATCTTGGGAGCAGGGGTCTAGAGGGATAGAAAAATGGGTCTTTGAGATCTAGGACTGAGAAGTGGGATGCTGAGGCTGTATGGATTTGGAACTAAGGGATGCATAGGGACAATGGCTATGTTGATGAGGCGAAGGTCTTGGACAAGGCGGCAAGATCCGTTGGTTTTTTTAACAGCTAATATGGGGGTATTAAATGGGGAGTGAGTGGGTCTGCTTGAATGATGGGTTGGAGGCCTATGAGGGCTGAAATGGTTAGGGGGTATTGGGCCTGACAGATATACTGAGAGGGGTCACATAATTTGATAGAGGCAGGGGGACATAGGGCCACGGAGGGGCTTGTAATGTCCCAAACTTTGGGATTTACAGGGTGTATGAGGGCAGAACCGGAGCTTTCATTGGGTAGAGAGGGGTCGTCGGCTATGAGGGCCATCAGAAAGGGAGTACTGGGGGCTGTGGGAGTGGATATAGTTATGGAAACATGGAGGAGGGAAAGGATGTCTCGTCCTAGTAAAGGGATGGGACACTGGGGCATAACCAGGAAGGAGTGGGAGAAAGGTATGGGATTGTCTTGGATTGTGCATAAAAGGGTGGGTGGGGGGGTTTAATGGGAAAATCTGTTTACCTCCTACTCTGACTATAGGAGTAATGGCTGGTGTGGTAGGGCCCCGGTATTCTCACAAGACTGAGAAGGTGGCTCCTGTATCTAGGAGGAAGGAGATTGGGTGACCGTCTACTGTTAAAGTAACCCTGGGCTCCTGTTTGGTGATGGAAATGGTCGGGCGAGAAGACCCCGGGCCCTGTCAATCTTCTTCTGCCAGCCCCACTACGGTGGGCTTAGGATGGGGGTTGTTCGTCCAGCCTCCCCTTCGGGTGGTTGGGCAATCAGACCCCCAGTGGCCCTTTTTGTGGCATCTGGGGCATGGGGTGGTATGAGATGTGGGGGAGGGGCACGCCCTTGACCAATGTCCCTCTTTTCTGCACTTGAAACAAGCTCTTGGGGGGGCTTGTTTGTAGAGGGGCGCCCAGGTTGTGGTTTTATCAGCTGGGCCAACATCTGGAAATTGGCCTGATCAGCCTTTTGTTTATGGCATTCTTTCTCCTCCTCCCGCTTATGGAAGACTTTAAAGGCCACTGTTAGGATCTCAGTCTGTGGGGTAGCGGGGCCCTGTTCTAACTTTTTGAGTTTAGCTTTAATGTCGGGGTAGCTTTGAGCTAGGAAGTATGTCATAAGGACATGTCTTCCTTCAGGTGTTTCTGGGTCCAGGCTGGTATACTGTAATAGGGCTTGAGTGAGTCTGTCTAAGAACTCGGAAGGGATTTCATCTCTCTTTTGAATTATGTCTTGGAGCTTTTGAAAATTGACTACTTTACAAGCTGCCTTTTTCAGACCTGCTATTAAGCAGGAGGCAAAAATATCTCTAGAGCGGAGACTCATGGCGGTGTTATAATTTCAGTGTGGGTCTTGTTCGGGGACAGCAGTGGGGCCAGGGGGCTAGGTGGGGTCAGTCCTGTGGGTTTCAGTAGCCTGCATTTGGGCGAAGTCCTAAACTCGTCTACGCTCTTCAGGGAGGAGAGTATTGGCCAGGAGCATGAAAATGTCATGATGTGTGAGGCTGTAAGCCTGGAGGGTCTATTGAAACTCCCTGATGTATGTCATGGGATCAGTGGAAAAGGAACTTAGGCGTTTCTCTAGTTAGGCTAAATCTCTTAAGGAGAAAGGGACGTGAACGCGCACAATGCCTTCGGATCCTGCTACTTCCTGGAGCGGGGCGATAATTTTGGGAGGCTCTCAGGACTGAGTCTGAGGGGGCCTGAAGGGTTCTGGCTCAGTCTGTGGGGGAGTGACGCAGTCTAGCCGTGCCTAGTCGAGCAGGTCCTGAAGTGCAGAAGGGGGGCAAAGAAAATAAAGAAAGATAGAATCGGACCCACATGTCGCCAGCTAGTAGCCCAGCTGCTTGCCTCTGCCGCTTTAGTTGGGCTTGAACTCATGACTCTGAGGTTAAGAGTCCCATGCTCTACTGAGCTACAGCAGGGCTCCAGTTAATTGCTTATGGAATGCGTTGTTTTCTATTCCTGCCACATCGGCAAGTGGGGGAAGGGCATAGCTAGAAGCAGGGGCGGTGTTTCTACACATCTTCAAGGTCTCCCTATTTTCAGAGTGAGGAGTCTTGGCAAGGTATGTTTTTGTGGACAGATAACTTCTAAGGACTGCACCGGTTGTTCTCTAGCTTGTGCTTTCCCATGCTGCGTTCAGACATGGGGGAAGGTGCTTTCCCATTCTCCCTACAAACATGTGAGAAGATAAAGGTGGTCCCTAAAAGGGGAGAAACAGGTGATGAGGGCAAAGACGGAGGAGGCTCTTGGGACCTAGTTAAAGGGGGGCTGAAAGGTTCAGGCTTAATCTGCAGGGAATGAAGGTGGAGGAGGTGAGATGGGGGAGGAGATGGTTGGGGAGGAAGGGAGAAGGGCTGTTGTAGAAGAAGGGGAAGGGAGTGAACGGGAGGCTTCTGCGGGGGCAGCGGCTTGCAGGCTAGAACTTGGGAGGGGGCGGGGAGAGGAGGAGGCAGAAAGCTTCGATATAGGGAATCTCCTTCCATTTTTTCAGGCGCTGGCAGTAGTTAAAAAGATCACGAGTGATGTTAGGATCAAGAGTTCCCCCTGCAGGCCATTGGTTTTTATTGTCTAGGGGGTATGTTGGCCAATCTTGGGAGCAATATTTACGGAGAAGTTTTGGTTTTATATCAGGCATCAGGGAGAGGGTAGCCAGATGCTTAAGCAGGCATTCAAAGGTGAACTTTGAGGGAGGGATGAGGAGGCTCCCATGGCTAAAGGACAGAGAAGGAGACAAACAGGGGAAGACGAACGGAGATCCTCGGACTGGAAGCAGACCACAAGGAGACAAAGGGCGTCCCCAATGATCCTTGGTGGTCTGCGGAAACTCGTATACGAGTTGGAATTTCTTGGGAAGTGTGGGTCGTCACCCAGACTTCCCTAAGAAGGCAGAGTGCCGGAGTCACGAGGTACCTAGCGCTAGGCGTTTTCGGCAGACGGAGCAGAAGGAGGAGGGGGGGAAAAGGGAGCGTTCTCATCTACAAAGGAGTCACCTCGTTTATAGCTGTTGGAGGGGGGTGCCTGAGAGTCGACCGCAGCCGTGAAGGCCGGATGCGGGGATTTATGACTGTCGGAGGAGGGGCCTGAGCGTCCGCCGCAGCCGTAAAGGCTTGAGGCGGGGATTTATGGCTGTTTGGGGAGGGGCGTGAGGGTCCGCCGCAGCCGTGAAGGCCTGAGGCGGGGAGAGTTCCCTCCTCATCCCCGAGCGTCAGGGCCTTGCCGGACGATCACGGTCAATGGCACTGCGATAGCTCGGGGAAGAGTGGCCCACCCCGGGGAAATTTTGCTTAAAAACTTTCAGCACTGATGGAAGGGATGGTGAATGCGTTTGACTGTCGGAGGAGGGGCCTGAGCGTCCGCCGCAGCCGTGAAGGCCTGAGGCGGGGATTTATGGCTTTTGGAGGAGGGGCCTGAGGGTCCGCCGCAGCCATGAAGACCTGAGGCGGGGAGCGTTCCCTCCTCATCCCCGAGCGTCAGGGCCTTGCCGGACGATCACGGTCAATGGCACTGCGATAGCTCGGGGAAGAGTGGCCCACTCCGGGGGGAAAACTTACCTAAAGGCCAGAGAGGAGTGGTGAGTGTGATGAGCCAGCGCCGGAAAAAGAGGACAAGGGCAAGCTGCTGCTGGTGTCGGGGGAAGACGGGGCCCAGTTGGGGTGTCCCGTCTCCCGGGTTTCGGCACCAATGAAAGGAAAGGAGCGACACATAGCAGCAATTCACCGGAGAGTTCCGCTTTATTAGGGAAAGGTGCTGGGTTATATAGGAGGGGGCATGAATTGATTGAGGTGTCACTTCTACGGGGCTGGTGGCTGTTGGCTAGGTGCTGGGATTGGGAGGGGGGCGAGAGGTGATTGGGCTTCAGGTGGCGCCGGCGGGAACTGAGGACCCCGAAGAGAAGCCGGAAGTTTGCCATCTTACTGGTGGGGACCCTTCACTAAGGGCTTCACCACCAACCACTAGCAGGGGTCAGTGATGGACAAAGATGAAAACATAGAGATATATAAACTCTTAAAAATCTTACAAAATTCTTAGTCATAATAATCCTTTGCATAATTCTTGGTTTTCTTATAAACTAGATCCAAGTTCCTTAGGACTCTAATTCTCTGCCTTAGTCATTAAGGACATAGCACATTAAGCCATCTCTGTAAACTTAAGCACATTACAAGGTGCCAGGAAGAGTCCATTCTGATATATACTAGTGCCAGGTATTAGCTGAGAAAGTTCAGGCTGCTTTACACAGGAAGTATCCCCTTTGGCACTAAGAGTCTCAACTTGTTAAACATTTACTTATTTGATTTACTTATTTAAATATTTACTTACATAAATAGGAAGCTGAAGAAAGTTTTTTTACTTACATGTTTTACACCAAATGTTAAAAATGAAAAACTTGCTATACAGTTAACCAAAACTAAACTGAAATCATATTACCCCAAGTATCCTGATTAAGACTTTAGTGGAATGATAATTGTTTTATGCCTTTTATTAATTTTATGTGCTTACCACTCTCAGGTTTTCAAAAACTCTTGCATAAAATACTTATACTGTCACAAATTCATGACATTCTATACAAGGTTACTCACTGTAACATTGTAATAAAAGACTGAAAACAATCTACAGGGGAGTGGTTAAATAATAACATATCCATACAGTGGAGCCTATATAGCCATAAAATATGAAGAATCAATTTCTGGAAAAGAAGCAATTTCCAAAATATATTGTTGAAAAAACAAAGTACAAAACAATGTATACAGTATAATTCCATTTGTGTGTACTATATGATCCATCTGCAACAAAAAATCTATGTACCTAAATATAAGAATTTGCTTATATATGCATAATATAATCTCTGGAAGAACAAGAAACTGATTAATTCTGGAGAGAAAAAATAATGGTTGGGTGGCAGTAGTGAAAGGAAGCATCCATTTTATACCTTTTAAATTTTGAGCCATGTGAAGGTAAATTTCTTTAAAAAATTTTTCATTTCAGACTGAATGAGAATTTACCAATTCTAGAGAAAAGTTCCACAGAAGTTTCTGTAAAAACAGAATTTTTCAAAAACAATTTGAAAACAATTTAAATGCATTTGATGAGCACAACAACACTGGAGGTAGACAGGCAGATGCATTCTACCATGTAGATGCAGAGGAGGAAAACCAGACTTGGGGACTGAGTGATTTACCAAAGGCAACATAGCTGTTAGATTATCACACATGGACCCAATCCCAAATCTGCTGACCAGGATCAGATCTCCAACCAGCACACCAAAATGTATCCCCTTCAAAGGACACGTGGTACCAATCTGTTAAAAAATAAAGCAAATAGTTTCTCAGAGTAGCAATAGTCACTTCTGAAATCTTCCTTTAGAGGAGGATAACCCATGTGGATGAGGAACCCTGAACAAGAAGTCCGTGCCTCAATTACCCACTTCTCAAGGCTGTGTAAGAACCCTGAAGGTCATGACATATAGATACATATTAACAGCATGGATGTTACACAACTCCATAGGTGTTTCCTTCCATCCACAGCTACATGCTCGCCCTTTGCATGCAGGACATGTATCATTTAGGGTATCACAAAGTTACCCCTCAAATCACAGGAGTTCTTTACGTGAAACTGATCTACCTCAACAGCTGGGGAGAAGGTGAAGAAAATTTGGCAGTTTTTGTCTCTTGTGAAATCTATGAATGCACGTATTTGTGCGATATTCTGAAGCTCTCATCTCTTATCACTTTTTGTGCTCCTGAAGAGCTTACCTTTTATTCAGGGCGATGTGAAAAGACAACTCATAGGCCTAGAGGCTGGGGGATGACAAGATGACCTCTGGGTACTATTTCCAGCTTTCTTGTCCTGTAGACCTAAACTGTACCTTCTGTATCTGCCTCTAAACAGTCCTTATAGCCCTTTGTAGGGTCCTGTAGAGGTTTCCAAAAAAGTGTATTTTCCTAACAGGGCTCTTTCCCTTATAGTTTTCCTCCTTTCCTCCTACAATCAAGTTTTAAACTTAGATTTCAAATAAAGGAGTAAAACATGAGTCCAGAGATTCATTGTTTAATCTGGTAATATTTTCCTCACACATGGGGGAGTTCATTTGTTAAAAATCTGATAAAAGACAATAAAATACTTAAAAACAGCCATTAAATCATGCTTTAAAATAAAACTTTTTCTTTTCTTTTCCAGGACAAACTAAAAGCTGGCAATGCCCTAGCATTTTTGGGTCTTGAAAGAAAACAATTTGAATGACTGAATTTACTAAAAGAAGCAAACTTTCAAGGAGATACATTATTTTTGTTTTTAAATATGTATCACACATGCATTACTAAAATCCTATTTTGAACTATTTTATCCAGAAAGAGTATCTCCAAATATCCTATATTATTCATAACAAAGTGACTCACATGTGTTTTCATTCTGAGAAGCAGTGCATTATTTCATGTGCAAATCAAAAATGATTTTCCCAGTGCTTTTTAAATTAATGACAGAAATAAAAAGCAAAATGTCACTAAAGATTTATGTGGAGAAACACCAAAGCCAAATTCATCCTAGAGGGCTCTGGTATTCTCTAGGTAGGTTCTCTACTTTGAACAAGTACGTGTAAATCGGGCCCAAATAATATGTCTTTATGCACTTTTAACACCTTACATTAGTCCAGAATTGGACTGGGAATGCTTTAGACTCCAAAAAATAAATGATATCATTAATCCATAACCCCTAGGAACCTATAATCCAATTAAGGAAGCAATATAAATGGTCATGAAATAGTTACTAAGCAATACAATAGGAGTGTCACAGAAGTTTCTGTAAAAACAAATTCATTTAAGTTCAAACTGTTGCACAGATCTTCATAGATGATCTTGGAACTTGAGCTGCGTCTGTGAGGATGGATAAGGCTTGGTAGAATTGGAGCACTGAACATAGGAAACCTATGACAATAGGTTTCAGACTGAATGAGAACTTATCCATTCTGGAGAAAAGTTCCAGTTTATAATTCTTTTACCAGTTCATTTACTTGAAGATATAAGGCAGAATGTGTAAAGCTAGCTGTGGCAATTAAGCAGGGCAATACCAGGGTAACTTTATTTTATTGACTTCATTTATGGTCATCCCACCTGAACTGCTGAAAATGAACCTGGTCCTAGAAGGATGATGATCATCTGCAGCTCATGTACCTCTGGCTGAACTCTAAAATCAAACATAGTTTTCAAAACTACTTGCTTGTTTCATATTCATTTGTATTTCTTTTCTCTTCCATTTAGCCCAGAAAACCAAGAGTTGTGTGTTTGCATATAATTTATGCTGATCTAATGTTTGCTAACTACACTCATCCCTTTATTTTCACTTTATTTTGTTCATTACTCCATGTCTTTCTTGCTCCTCCTGTTGCTTTCTAGGACTTTACCCGCCCAATCTGCCTTGTTACTCCAATCTGCCTAAAAAGAAAAACAAAGATGAGAGAAACAGCAACATGAAACACATGTTAATTTTTCCTTTCCCATTCTTTGGTGAAAATATCTGTTCCTTTCGATATGTTCTATACTTGAACATTTTTAACATTGTGCTTAATGGTTATTTTATTGTGAAAAGTAATCTGATCACCTTATTCAATATCATAGATAGATGATAGGTAAACAGACAGATAATGGGCATATTCCTATTCAGAGAGTGCTTATATGATGCGCCAAGGCTGTAGGACCATTACAGACACTGGAGATGTACAAGCAAGCAAAAAGGATAAAACATCTCTCGCAAAGCCTACAATCCGGAGGGTAAGAAATATAAATAAAGGAGGAAGGACAGAAAAAGGAGGAACAGAGAGAGGGAGGGAAGGAGGAAGATAAGAAGGGAGGAAATTTTTCTGATACTGATAAACACTATGAAGAAATTAAAAGAGAGAAATGTATAGAATGATTAGGGGGAGTAAATCGTCGGGTCAGAGAAAGCTTCTTTCACAACGGACTTTGAACTAACGCTTGAATAATAGAAGTAAATAGCCATGGAGAAGAGCATTATTCAGGCAAAATACAAAGGCTCTGAGGCACTAAAGACCTTGTGGCAGAACTTGTAAGGGAGGGGGGGGGAGACAGGTAGGAGATGAAGCTGGAAAGTTGGCCATAGTTAAGAGTTTATATTTTTATATTAAGTTTGATAAGAAGCCATTGGAGGTTATGAAATAGATCAATGACATGCTTTGACTTATTTTTTTTAAACCACATTAGCAGTTGTGTAGAAAATTATTTAAGGCAGTCAAGAATGATACTAGGGAGACTAGGAAAGTAATGATGGTGACTTGGGCAAAAGTAATAGAATGGGGATATTGAGATGTACGTAGAACCAAAAGCACTTGATAAATGTCAGGGAAAAGGAAGAAGGAAAGAAATCAAGGTTGATCACCAGCTTCTGTACATATATGTGTGTGCACTTAGTTTTTCAATCTCCAGTATTTTGACATTATAAATAATTTCCAATATTTTACAATTATAAATAGTGCTACAATAAATTAGATTCATTTCCCACATCATACATAAGGATATCTCCAACATCAACTAAACCAAAGATTCAATCACAAGATAGGGAGTGAATTCTTTAATCTGGGTGTAGAAAGCAGCTTTCTACCTATGACTCTTCTGTGCAATAACTCTGGGGACATTTAGTCTCTGAGATGTAATTAATGGTATTAGCCACAACTATACTGTAGACATGGATGCCTTGACACCTAGATTTCTTACTTGAGCAGCTGGGTAGATTTATTACCATTTACCATGATGAGGAAATGATGAAAGTAACAGGTATGGGAGGGAAGAGAATCAATAGTTCTGTTGTTGGATTTGTTATATTTCAGATGCCTCTTGGACATGTAAATAGGAATGTCCAGTAAGCAGTTGGGTATACTCGTCTGGAGAGTTTAGGAGAGAGGCCGGGGAGAAGCATCAGTGCATAGAAGGTATTTAAATGAGACTGGATGAAATCAACAGGAGAAAAAATGGAGCAAAGAATCAAAGAACCCAGAACTAATTTCTCAGATTCACCAGCACCTGGAGGTCAGATGTTCAGATAGAAGAGCTGGTTTTGGCACTAAGTAGTGTCCAGTAAAGTGGGAGAAAAACCAGAAAAAAATGTATTGAGAAGTCAAAGAAAAACAATGTTTCAAGAACTCCTAACAGCTTTAGGCATTAAAAAAAGAAAATCTAAGCTACAATACTGTGGTACCTTACAGAATCATATGCGCCAAGTGTAACTCAATCCTTTATCCCAAAATTTAGTTCCACTTCACAGTCCCAACTCTGATTAATGGCATCACCCAGTCAATTAAATACTCTCCTTCACCCTATCAATTCATTAAATCCAACAGATTCTACCACTATTATATCTTTCACTTCTCATCTATTCTTTCTTCCTTATGACTACCAAATAAATTCAGGTCCTCATCTCTCAACAGGATGATTCAAATAATCTCATGTATAACCCTGCCTCTGGGCTTAGTCTGGTGCAATCCATCTCCCACCCTCTTGCCATAGAAAAATTCCCAAACTACATATCTGATCATATTACTCTCATCTCTCAAAATTTATCAGGACCTAAAGTGGTGGTTTCTAGGCTTTGGGATGTCATTAATCAGTACCTCCCCCTTTTAAATATTGGACTGATAACTCTAATAGAGCTCATCTCTCTCATTTTGTATTGCAATTTTGCATCTATGGAAGTCCTGTCATCTGGGAGGCAGGTGGTTGTGGAGGCTGGTGTCCAATCAGCTAAGGTAGCAGATTTAACTGAAAAAGGCAGAGTGGCTGGCAGTGTCCAGGGGTTGAAGTCAGGAGGCTCAGCCCACCGCGGGAGGAGGGGTGTAGGGTAGGGGTCCAGGTCAAGTCTGGGAGGAAGTGTGGGGACCTGCTCAGGGGAGGCTGGGGACCCCGGGCAGCTTCGCTTCCTAGCTTCCCCTCCCGCTTGAGGTGTGTCTGGGGCTGGGGCCGGTGCAGGGCAGCAGGGAAGGGGTGCAGAGACCCAGGGGCCCTTTCAGGGGTCCGGTCCTCGTCTGGGTGCACTGAGACTGACTCTGGTGGCACTTCAGGCACAGTTTCAGCCACCTTTGGGGGTGGGAGCTGGAGCTATAGAGGGTGTGGGGGTTATTTTATGAATATAATAATAAAATGGAGCTGACTGGAAAAAAAAAAGACTGGGAAGACTGGGACTTCCATAGATGCAAAAACTATGCCTTTATTCACTTATGCACTCATGCATTCAGTAATATTTCTGGAGGGCCTATTATGTGCCAAGAACCATGACAGGTGCTGGGATAACATAAGTAAAAACAAACAAGGTTCCTGCCTGCAATTGTGCTTATAATCTAGTTAGGGAGACAGGTAGCAAATAAGCAGATCAATATAAAATTGTTATCATGACAACAGCTATGAAGAGGAAGCACATAGTGTATAGAGCTTATAATAAGGGATTTGGCCTACTCAGAGCTGGGGAGATATTTTTCAGAAGTGTTGCTTGTGCTGGGAACTGAAAAGCAGACAAGAGCTACAAAGTAAAGAGGCAAAGTGGTGAGGGAAGGGTATCCACAGCAGAGGCGAAAGCATAAACAGCAGGAGTGAACACAGTAAGAAATAAGACCACTGGGGCTGGAGGTGAGAAAGCAAGACATTGTCTGAAGTGGCAAGATCATGTGGGGCCACAGAAATTTTATCAAAAAGCCATGAGGATTTTAGGAAGGGAATGACATAACCAGAGTTGAGTTTTGAATCTGAAAAGATCTTCTGGCCCTACAACAACACTACTTATACCCAGAATCTCAAATCTCTCTCAGGAAAATCACTCTTTTTAGCCTTTTCTTTCCTTTATTATCTAGTATAAGTACTCATCCAAAATATAACCCTGAAAAAAAAAAAACCATCATCATCAAAATCCAAAGGACAACTATCTATAGCCATCTAAGCATTCCTCTTCCCTATATGGTATTCTTCTCCATCTTTTACATTTCCCCTAATAAGGAACCCAGCTCTGACTCAGCCCAATTCATATTAACCAATCAGAAAGTTTACACCTATATTCAAGGAAATTACTTAAGATTAACTTAATTACAATAAGTAACCACTTCATATTTAACTTAGACCATTCTGAAGATTTTTCCAAATCAAATCTGAACAGAAATGAATTAAAGTTTCCATTTCTGAATATAAAATGCTGCTCACTTTTATTAGGCACCTATGTGTCCCAGAAAGAACTATTTTTACCTGTTGTTGTGTGTGTGTATTCTTGCAAAGACAGTCTGTGATCATACAAGTACTCACATGGACATATTCCTTTGTTCATTGTACCCGAACAGTAGCACCTTGCTTTTTTTTTCCTACTTAATACCTTGGTGGTCATTCCATAAGCTACCTTCTTTTTATAACAGGCTATTTTAAGTTCATAACTTAAGTTTAGATGTATTCTAAAGCTCTATTTTTCACCCCAACCACCTGCCAGGTTGTTTTTGATGTAATTTCCAACTTTCTGTGTATCCATTAACAATTCATTGTAGTTAGTTATTTTTACTACTTTTGTCTTTTAACCTCTTTACAAACTTTATTATAAATGATTAACTCACCACTTTCACATTATTATTTTTACTACATATTTAATTTTACCAGTGAGATTTACACTTTCAAGTTTTCCTATTACTAATCAGTGCCCTTTCATTTCAACTTAAAGAAGTGCCTTTAACGTTTAAGGCCATTCTACTGGTAATGAACTCCTTTAGCTTTTGCTTGTTTAGAAAACTCGCCTTCAATTTTGAACAACTTTGCCAGGATAGTGTTCTTGGTTGGCAATTTTTTTCTTACAGCACTTGGATGCTTTCTGCTCCTTAATACCCAATAGTATCCCATTGCATGCATGTACCTAGTCATCCAATCCTCAATTCATGGACAGTCATGCTTCCAATCTTTTGCAATTACAAACTGCTACTTGGGACTACCCCTATGACACAAGATGTTCAAAATCTTTACATATGCTTATTTGTCATCTGTTTATCTTCTTTGTGAGGTAGCTATTCAACTCTTTTGCCCATTTTTAAATGGGGTGCTTTGTTTTCTCATTGACTTTTAGGAGTTTTTTGTATATTTTGGATTGAGTCCTTTATCATATATTTGTTCTGCAAAGATTTTCTTTGTATTTTCACTCTCTGAACTTTCACAGAACAAAGGTCTTTATCTTAGTCCAACTTTTTTTCTTTCATGCATCATGCTTTTGGTGTTACAAACTAAAAACTCATTGCCAAACACAAGATTGCTTAGATTTTCTTCTGTTACCTTTTTGAGTTTTACAGTTTTGCATTTTATATTTATAAATGACCCATTTAGAATTTTTGTGAAAGATATAAGATCTGTGTATAGATTTTTTTTTTTTTGCATATGGATGTCAAGTTGTTCTGGCACTATTTGCTGAAAGGACTATTCTTTCTCAATTAAATTGCCTTTGCAATTTGTTAAAGATCAGTTGACTATATTTGGTAGATCTACTTCTGAGCTCTCTATTCTGTTCCATTGACGTGTCTATTCTTTTGCAAGTATATGCTGTCTTTATTACTGTAGCTTTGAGGTCTGGTAGTGTCAGTTCCAACTTCTTCTTTGGTATTGTGTTGGCTATTTGGGGCCTTTTGTCTTTCCATATAAACTTTTGTATGAATTTGCTGATACCTACAAAGTAACATGCAAAAATTTTGATTGGGATTGTGTTGAATCCCTAGATCAAGTTGGGAAAAACTGACACTTAACCATATTGTCTCTGTGAAAGATTAAATGCAATGGGATCACTTATGTCATTTATTTTTAAATGGAGGTGGGAGGGTATTAAGGAGATGGGCCTTATACATCCTCACCAGTAGAACCATGAACTTTTGAACTGAGCCAAACAAATATTCCAAGGATTCAGCCCAAAACACTGAGCCCGAACATTTGCAACTTGCTATAGTAAGAAACTTTGCTTAGTGACAGCCTTAGCAACCACCTACATTCAGTTAAGATTAGTTTTCCGCCTCCTCCACCAATCAAAATTCTTTACAAGTAGCAAATCCAAGCATTCCCTTTGGGCTTTAAAAACCCTTGACTTTCGTTCCTTGGGGGCTCTTTATTCTGGTTGCTGCCCAAATCTGTGTCCCCCAAATTGCAATTCTAAGACCCCAAATAAATGCTTTTATTTTAGTTCTGCCTCCTTTGCCCATCCTTTCATTCCATGAATCCAGAATACCCTCCCATTTATATCTTGAGTTATTAATCAGTTTTGTAGATTTCTACACATATTTTTTATTGTTAGCTACGTATTACTTTTTGTAAATGTAAATGGTAGTTTTTCATTTCAAAGTTCAGTTGTACATTGCTAATATACAGGAAAGCAACTTGACTACTATATATTAACTTTTTCTCTTACAATCTTGGTATAATTACTAGTTCCAGGGGTTTTTTTTAGTACTTTGAGATTTTCTACATAAATAATTATGCCATCTGTGAACAAAGTCAGCTTTATTTCCTTCTTCCTAATCTGTTTACCTTTTACTTACCTTTCTTGTATGGATTTCCAGTACAATGTTGAAAAGAGTGGTGCGAGGGAACATCCTTGCTTTAGCAAGAAAGCTTTGTTTCTCATCAAGTATGACTTAGCTGTAGGGTTTTTACGAATGCTCTTCAAGTTGAGGACGTACCCCTCTATATCTAGCTTGTTTAGTTTCTATCACGAATAAGGGTTGGAGGTAGACACTTCATAAATGCTGCTTTAAATCAATCTATCCTGGAACTCCCAAGCAGGAACAGGCAAGCAACGGAGGTAAGAAATGTTCGTAACTGCCAACTGCAACCAAATCAACCGCTCAAAATTACACTGTATTTGGAGCAAGCAGAGCCAAGATACAGCAAGCAGTACGCTAAGTAGTGGAGCCCCTAAAACGATGACAAAAGCCTGAAGCTTTAATCAGGAGCTCACTTAAAAGTAGTTTCAGTTGCCTTTTAGAAGTCTGTATTCTGTGTAAGAATATAGTAATTCATCCTCCATTTGCCCCATGGTCCCAAGCACATAAACCGGTGAGAATTATGCCTGGGCTTACCCCACTTTATCTCCAAACATCCCAACCCTCCCCCAAAGCAACAGGCACAGCGGATCAGCCACAATAGAAGGCACCACGCTGCTGCCCGCCCCCGTCTCTCTCTCTCTCTCTCTCTCTCTGCTGCCCTCTCTCTCTCTCTGCTGCCCTCTCTCTCTCTCTCTGCTGCTCTCTCTCTCTCGCGCGCGCGCGCGCGCGTGGGCCCGTGTCTCCTGAGTCGTCCTGGGTAAGGAAGGTCGCGGCGAGATACCCTTTCACTCTGTAGTCTGGCAAATAATTAAAATTTAAAATTTAGAGAAACTTCATTCACACACAATAGTTGTTGGCTTAAGAGCCAGAGACCCCGACTCCCAGAGTGGAGCTATGCGGTGTTTTCTTACAGAAACAGAAGGGATCAAGCGATTAACAGGCATGTGCAGTGCGACCGTATTAAACGCTAAATATAAACTTTTTACTCCGTTCCTCTTGTACTATCTGCGTCTCTTTAATCACCTCTTTAATCATAGCGTGGTTTAGAAATTCAGCTCCTATAGTTACTAACTGGATGGCCTTTGGTAATTTTAAAAAACAAATTCATGGCCCGCAGGGTTGTGAGGTTCAAACAAGGTAAAGTAAAAAAAAAGCACTCAAGCGCAGCACGCAACGCGGAGCAGCATGCCTTAAGCACTCTCTCCCAGGTAAGTCCTTCCCAGACCGCCCACTGGTGGAGGCTGTTCGTCTTGGAATCGCGAGTAGAAAACCGGCGAGACTGCGCGGACAAGCCCTACCGGAAAATACAGGTTGAGGCCTGCAGCTGAGACAAGAAGGATTTTCGCTTTTTATAACGCCGCCAGACTCTGGGCCCAAGATCCCGCCCAAATATCCAAGTCCACGCCCGCGCCCCACGGCGCAACCGCCCGCCCACCGGCCTCTCTGGCCACCGGACCTCTGGCCAGCCTCTCCCCTGGTCTCCTCCCCACCCGGCATGCATCGCGCCGACCTTTTCCTTCCGAGCCAACCCCCACCTTCGGGCGCCTCCAAATGACAGGCGGCGCGGAGCATTGTGGTCCCCTGCGCGAGAGCGAGGCCGGAGGGAGGAAAAGGAAAGCAAAAGACTGGGCGAGCCGGTATGGCACCCCCGCGCACGCGCATGGGCGACGGCAAGCACGAAAAGGGGCGGTGCGTGGTCTACGGAGAGCGGAGTGGGGCGGGGTCGCGCGGCCTTGGCGGGGAGTCCGCAAGCCGGGAGGGGCGGGGGGTGGGTTGAGGGAGCGGGCGGAGGAGGAAGTGTCATGGCGTCGGGCCGTGGAGCTTCTTCTCGCTGGTTCTTTACTCGGGAACAGCTGGAGAACACACCGAGCCGCCGCTGCGGAGTGGAGGCGGATAAAGAGCTCTCGTACCGTCAGCAGGCGGCCAACCTCATCCAGGACATGGGACAGCGTCTCAATGTGTATCCTTTCCTGTTCTTGGCCCTCCGTTGCTCACGCCCTGTCCTCGCTACTCGCCCGGTCTCCCGGTCTCCGGGCCTGCTGCCCCGCGAACATGGCGCTGCCGCTTCGCCCTTGGTCTCGGCCGCCATGTAAGGAAAGGCGGGCTAGGGCTCGGGAGGCCGGCAGCCTCCCGCGGAGGAGGGGAGGTGGAGAGGAGCCCGGGAATGCGGGCCGGGAGACGACGCGTTGTGAAATCTGTTTGGGGCCGCGCGTGGTGGCGGCGGGGGATGGGAGTGCCGCCGAGGCGAGAGAACATTCTCAGGACTTAGCGCAGAAAAGAGGCGGCTGCTTCGACTTCTCGTCCGAGAAGGGGCTGAAAGGTAGGACCGGTAGCGATGCTGAAAGGCGTTAAGTGTTTTCCGCAGTTTTTCCCCGCGCTCCTCGACGCTTTGATGGCGTTTCTCTTGTACCTTGGAAGCGCACTGGAGGTCTTTATGTTCTCGGCGTGGTTTTGCATGCGCGCGCGTTTCAACTGAGTTGAGTCCGTTGTAGCCGTTAACATCCATCCTGGGCTCGCTTAATAGCAGTAGTATAGTGAAATGCTCAGCAGATATTAGTTTATTTGGCGTCGAGCCTTCCCCCCCCACCATCATCCCCCGCAGGTTTCTGTTTCTGTTTCTGTTTTTACAGTTTTGGGTATGGTTTTGAGTGAATGGGAAGCACTGGAAAAGAACCGTATATCGGGAATTTTCCATCAGAATTGTTTTGGAAATGAGACATTGTGTTTCTCTGTTATTTCCTCAATGTTTATTCCAGCTCTCAGCTTACAATAAACACTGCGATTGTTTATATGCACAGGTTTTATATGCATCATTCTTTCACCAAATTCAATAGAAATGTAAGTACCATTTCCTTGTCTTTTTTTTTTTTAACTATTTCCAAATTTTGAGGTAAATCTATACGCAGAAAGTTGGTAGTGGATTTTACTGTTGGATGTAGTGTTCTAATTAACTGTGAAGGTAAATTGCGTAATGAACCTTTTGCTTGAAATGCGGGGTTTCTGGTTTATTTTTATTGTTACGTTCTTTGTTTCCGTATTTGTGATGACAAGCTGCCAGACACTGGCTCTGGGAGGTTTTCTAAGCTAAACGGTAAATACGAAACATTTATTTACTCAAAGAATTATTACATCGGTATTCATTTCAATTTTATACTTATATTTGAATATTTTAAAATAGTAATATACAGTGTAATTTGGGCAAGCCTAGTCATTCTGTTGTACATCTTGTGAGAATCATGTTGTTTCAAGTACTGTGAATTAGGTTTAAGTTAATTGTAACATTGTTTTGAAGTGAGCTTAGCAAAAATATTTTGCTAATACAATTTCTTGATGTCATGTGTTCCTGATTATCACACGTTAGCAATTGTCTACTTAAATTTTGGGTATGTTGGTGGGGCAGAGGGTTGGCGGGCTAGTGGTTGTATGTATGTGTGTGTGTGTGGTCAGGCATATTATGTTGCTGGGGGAGTGTGTGTGGTCAGGCATATTATGTTAGAGGGTGTGTGTGTGTGGTCAGGCATATTATGGTAGAGGTGTGTGTGTGTGTAGTCCAATATTGAAGTGTTCATCTTTATCTTTCAGGTATGAAAGGTGAGTTTGGTGTCTGTTCTTTTGGGAGTAACATGCATACTGTGTTGCATCTGTTAACAAAATTGCATATTGTTTAGAAATATCTGATTATACCTTAATTCTCACTATATTTTTTGCTCCTTTTATCACAGCTATTTTTAGAATGCTATTTCTGAAAGGTGTGTGTAGAAAAATGGATCCTGGGAGACTTTAAGCTATTTGTGGATTGTCATTAGGACCTTTTTGATAAGAAAACAGTTTTTGAAAAGGTCCTTAAAATACTTTTTTTTTAATTGGAAAGAAAAGCTTTATAGTTACCTTGATTCCTATTTAATCTCTAGTGGTCAAAAGTCCCATTTGGTTTATCAGATTGGCACAGGTTTATCCTGAACAGTAAAATTTTTTGTATGTATTTTGGTCTCGCAGTCTCTGTTGCTTCTACTCCTTCTCTTTTATATGTGTGTGATTCTTGCTTTTTTTCTATTTCTGTTTTTTTCTTGGGCAGATCACTTAGGTCAATGATAGTGCTATGGAAGAGAGAGGAATCCTTTTTGGTATTAACATTTAAATTGAGAGAATTAGATTTTTATTTAAATTGTCTCCAAAAGGCAGCAGTAAACTAATGAATACTAACATAAATGTGGCTTTTCTTAAGTAGCCTTGGAAAATGCTGGTAAGAAATCATAAGTCAAAATACTTATGAAAATTCTTTATGTGGCTACAAACAACCCATTTGCTGAATCATTTTCTGCTTGCAGTGAATGATCTCACCACGAGACCACACTTCTTGGTTTGAAGCCTCTTTCTTTAAAATTTGTATAGCCTGGTTGGTGTGCTTTAAAACAAGTGTCTTGCTTACAGCAAAAATTCATAGCTTTAACTTTAGATTGACTGGTGAAGCCAGGTCAATTGCATTCTATCCTTCACTGTTTTATTTAAATGCCATCACTCAATAAAAAAGCCACAGTATTTTTTTTTTATTATCCTAGTGTCTTATATGGGTATTTTTTTTTATTATCCTAGTGTCCTATATGGGTATGAAGGTAAACTTTAGCATTTTGCATTTAGCCCTTATTAGCAGGATAATTGAAATCTGATGTAATTTCTCTTTTGCACCCTTCATATCTGTTGTCTTTTTTACCTTTGCTGTTATAGCGAAAGTGGTTTCAGTACTTGTTGGTGCACTTGGATCAGTTAGGCAGCCTCATTCTCCCCCCTCCCCCACTCTTTTAGGGTGAAGAGGGTGGTCTCAAATTGAATGTGAATTAACTTAAATTCATACTCCCCCACGTCATTGGGAACATTTTTCTCACAGGGTTATAATGGAATGATGTAGTAAAACTTAGAAAAATCATGAGTGTTTCACGAAGTAAACAACACCATTAACTAAATTAAGCCCTAGCAAGCTCAAATTCTAAAATGCTAGTGACAAATTGTCTAGTTTTATGATAAATTCCTTGCATTATTAAAAATTTTTTAGTGCTTAATGTGATTTCATTTTATTTTTCACACTGACAAACTTGAAAAATGAAAAATCCCCTAAAAGTCAAGTGCTCTTGTATTTAAGAATAAAATTCAGTGTCGGCATGTGTTTGTAATCTGGAAAGTCTTGGATTCTGTTGTCAGTCTTGATGGGTTGAATCACTGTCAGCAGCAAATGACTTTTATATGTAACATAATTAATTAAGCTTCCCTTTGCCTTCCGGATGCAGTGAGGTTTTTGTAATTGCAATTAGTAATTAAAGAATGGTCTTGCTGAATTCAAGCTCAAGATAAACCTAGTAAATATAAAAGCCCTGGGGCCAGCAGTGCCTCCAAGGTGTACACGCTGTGGGAGAGCACCCTCTCCAGTGTCACTCTTAGAACATATTGACCCAGTGTCTTTTAGATACTCTGTTCATTAATTTGGTCAGTCAAATTTATGGTGCATTTGTTTCTTATGTTAATTCCAAATCTCATGAGTTTGCTTAGGAAGAGATTGTAAAGAGTAAGCTTTTTTCTGAGTATTTTTGTTGGTCATGGTCTGTTCGTGTAGTACCTCTCCAATTCACATGGTCATTTCACTCTTCTCTCTTATTTCCATTGCCCTTTTTTGGAGCTGCAACAATTGAAACTCTGTGTGATGTACCAGAGATAATGTATTGTAACTCTGCTTAAGGTCCCAAGAGTACATGGTTATTTAAGGAGAATTCAGGAGAATGACAGTAATGACTTCAAAGAAGTCACATCTGAGTTTAATTCTGTATATCTAAGTTAGGTAGGTTAGCTTATATATAAATTTGTATTTGCTTGTGGTAAAATTGATTACCACATTTTGCTTAACAGTCTTTATAATCTTTCTCAGTTAACTTGGCTCTTGAGACTAAAGATGTCATTTGAAAATTTGGACATTTTTTTTTTGCATTCCTTTCTTTCCCT
Organism: Manis javanica; assembly: GCF_040802235.1. Lineage (NCBI taxonomy): Eukaryota > Metazoa > Chordata > Mammalia > Pholidota > Manidae > Manis > Manis javanica. Next base: position 104,644,635 of record NC_133162.1, read on the forward strand.
GTAAAAACATGAATAATTTTAAGAAAAGCCATTCTTTTACCTGTCTTGAGAAGTACTCACAGCCCCTGTTCTTTGATAATATAGCATTCCCCCATCATACTTTTTAATAGTAGTCCTTGCAATGGAAATTTGTTGAAGACTTTTTAAAGTAAATTTTATCCATTTTACACTAACTGCACTTACTTATACTCAAAATTGCTCATGAAATTGTCATTCATGATTGCCTTTTGTGAAAGAAAACCAACATTTTGGGAAATTGGTTAGCTAAAGGGTTTTGTCAAACTTTTTATCGGGTGAACTCTATAAATTTTTCTCAAATGTAGGAATATAGATAAAAAATGTAAATATACTCCACTCCCCAAACATACACATTCAAACTAGAAGGAAAGCTCTGTAGGGCAGCATTTTTTTTTCTTTTTGGCAGTATTCACTGCTGAATTACCAGTACCTCACACAGAAAGATATTCAGCAACTATTTGTCAATAAAATAGATCGAATCTTGTTTCTCTGAAGTCTGTTGAATGAATCCTTACACATTTTCCTCTGTATACATCTTCCCCACATATGCTTAAAATGTTTTGTTTTATTATTGACAACTAATATAGGCATTTAGTAAAAATGGTAAGGAAAGGGATATAATAAACCTTTCTTCAAACCAGCCGTCTTGTCCTCTGCCCTACAGCATCTGCTATTAACAGTTTTAGTGTGCCCTTTCAGAAGTACTTCCTTTGCTCATGTAAAAGCACATGTGTATATATCTTTTTCAGCTCAGTAAAAGGTTTTTTCCTCCACAGTTCTTAGATCTGGTGCGCAGCAGCAATATGAGAACGTAAAGAATTAAACTGTTTCTAGTGGGGTTCAGTGTGTTTACTTCTGTGGAAGTAATTCTTAAAATAGCACCAGAAGGAATAGTATAGATAATACCTAGTGGATCTCAACCAGGGGCAGTTTTGCTCGCCAGTGGACATTTGACAATGTCTAGCTAGAGCCAGTTTTGCTTGTTAAAACTCGGGCTGATGTGCTATTGGCTGGCATCCAGTGGATGGAAGCCAGGGTGCTTCTTAACAGCCTACAAACACAGAGTGGCACCCCAGAACAAGTTACCTGGTGCAAACTGTTTAGTGCAAGGTTGACCCTGGGTTAGCCTAGAGTTAAGAGTGTGAAGGAGACTGAAGTTACGCTATTTATTGTCACTGCATGAATTTTGAGTACTTGGTGAACTTAATCTGTTCTAGAAAGAAAACGCCTCTTCATCTGTAATTCCTCAAGGACTTTTAAGAAAGAACAAAGATCACATTTGTAAACTTTTTCTAATTGAGGGCTTTAGGGAAATGTTTTGGTATTACTAAAATTTAAAGTTTAAATTGAGTTTGTTAATAAAATGTTGCCTTTCCATGAATGTGTTTCTTAGCCTCTTGTTTGAACTTAAGAATTTCTCAGAGTAAATATTTTTCTATTTTGTCTTCTATTTTATTTATGGTGTTTTTTGGACATGAAGTTTTTGTTAATCAAATCTACCAGCCTTTATTTTTATTTCTTTACCTTTATGCTAATCTGGAGATAAGTGTCCACTCATATTTATTTACTGATTTCATGGGAAGAGTTTCTTGGGTTTTTTGATTTGCTTTTCCTTCTTAGTTTTGTTTTGGTATGTGGTTCCTAAACATTTATTTGAGGGTGATATCCTCTTAGTTAATGCCCTTAAAGAAGGTAAAGGTAGTAAAGGTTAAATAATATTTTCTGAAGTCAGCAACAGTGAAACAAAAGTTGCACCTGGATCCATAGTCCTGTAGTTATCATATCTACCTCAAGTATCTGTTAAGAATCTTTGTAGCCCTGAAATTTTTCATTGAAAGAAGTATGTGTAAAACTTTTGTGGTGTGCCACTTGTGATTCACCAAGCACTACCTGCATCAGAATTAATAGGATGCTTATTAAAAGTAAGTTTTACTGGGCCGTGCCTCAGAACTGTGTAATCAGAATATTTGCGGTAGCCTTGGTATTATTTACTTTATCAGGCTTCCCAGGTAATACTGATGTCTGTTGAAGTTGAAGACCATTGGTTTAAATTTTGCTTTTTCTCCTGTGTGTCTCATATTCACTGTTAACGCTCTCGCCATGCTTCCTAAGCATCAAAACACCATGTGTTTAAATTCCTTCACCTCGTAAAGTGTCTTGTGAAATCTGAGTGGTTGTTTATATTATAGCTTACTTCTACTTCTGCCTTTTAATTTAATAAAGCAATTAGTCCAAGAATAATCTTACATTGCAAAACCATTAATGCTACTGGGAAGTAGTGCAGTGCTGTCCAGTAGAATTTTCTGCAGTCATGGGAGTATTCTATATCCTAGCTGTTCAAAATGACAGATATTAAAGTTCTTTTCAACTTTAAATTGCATGAATGAAAATGTATTAAGCTCCTGCTGAGTAACAGGCACTTTTCTCATCTCTGTTAAAATAGTATCGAAAACAGGTGTCGTTACTAGGTGACTTGTCCAAAATCAAAGCAACCTTTATGTAATTGCCATTTGAACCCAGATTTCTTATGTAATCCTGTGCTGTAATTCCCAGTTGTGTCTTATCCTAGTATGTTTAAGAAATAGGGCACATTGTTGATGCCAGTGATTAATAAGGAGGAGGTGAGTTGACAAGTAGATAATGAAAATACTTACATTTTGATTTGCTTACCTCATTGGACAAAATCCAGTGAAGTCCTCTTCTGATTTAGGCCCCAAATTCCCTTTTCAGCCATATGTTAGTCTTAGCATTTATGCTGTTTTTCCGTATGATGCTTTCTCTTTGGTTTTCATGTGGCGTCAGGTTTTAAGGCTCAGCTAAATTTCCAACTCTTCATGAAGCATCCCCAGATTACTTTTTAATTTCTAAATTTCTGTGTATTCCATCTATTTGGTGACCTTTAATGTACAGCATAACTGTGCATATATGAAGTTAAATTTTTTATTCTTTTTATTGTAAAATAAAAAACATATAAATGAAAGGAAAGGAGCGACACACAGCAGCAATTCACCGGAGAATTCCGCTTTATTAGGGAAAGGTGCTGGGTTATATAGGAAGGGGCATGAATTGATTGAGGTGTCACTTCTACGGGGCTAGTGGCTGTTGGCTAGGTGCTGGGATTGGGAGGGGGGGCGAGAGGTGATTGGGCTTCAGGTGGCGCCGGCGGGAACTGAGGACCCCAAAGAGAAGCCGGAAGTTTGCCATCTTACTGGTGGGGGCCCTTCATTCCCCCCTTTCTCCTCTATGGGGTTGTGGACGTTGCTTTCTCTCTGGCTGCTTCCTGCTGAACGGGGGCGGAGAAGGGAGTGAGGGCTTGAGGATTGGGAGGAAAGGGTTGATAGTACTCCTTACAGTAAGGACGAGTAGATGTGGACTTCTTCAGGTTGGAAATCAATGAAGGTTCCCTGTAACTATAGGTCGAGGACCTGTTGATTCCAATGGTGCCAAGAGGATATGGGTGTCAGGAGCCAGGCATCTGCGGCCATTGTTTCCAGGAACAGTTTCCAGCGGAGAGAGGGGTCCATCTCAGCGTGTGGTGAGGAGGTCACGTGAGGGTGAGGGATCTTCTGTGGCCAGAAGCTGGTAGTTCCTGAGTAAAAGCTGGTTGAAAGCTTGATTAGAGATTTTTCTGACTTCGGATTTGATGAACTTTATTATACAGGGTAAGAAGAGACAGGCGAGAAGAATGATTATTATGGGGCCTGCGATGGGCCAGAGCCAGGTGAGGAGGGGGTTTGTTAGTATTGAAGAGAATGGGTTGGAATTGGAAGCAGAGTGGAGGCTGGAGGCAAGGTCAGTGAGTTTGGTAATGTCAGTTTCTACAATGCCGGATTCATTGATGTAATAGCAGCACTCTTCCCAGAGGAAGACGCAGGTGCCGCCCTTCTCGGCTGTAAGCAGATCTAGGGCCCGCCGGTTTTGAAGGGTGACTGTAGCTAGCAAAGTGACTTGTCTTTGGAGAGAGGCTAGGGAATCGGCAGTGGACGTCAGGGCTCCCTCAAGTTTGGCGTTGAGATCTCTAACTGCCTATAGAGAGTGACCCAAGGCTTCTCCCAAAAACCCTGCCCCAATGGCTGAGGTGATCAAAGAGCTACTGACCATGATGGGAAGGAAAGCAGCTCTTTTTGTGCGCGAGGGCAAGGGAGGTTGGAGCTCAAGGAATTCCGCAATGCTGTAAAGTGTAAACTGTGGGATTAGGGTGATGAGAATGCAGGGTATATTGGAGTTGTGAGGCAGTGAGTTGAAAAGACTGCCATTACACCAAAAGAAGTGTCCTGGTTGCGTCAAAGTCTTAGAGCCGGAGGTGGGGGTGTAGATAGAGAGGCAGTGAAGTGCGCTGGAGTGGGGTGGAGTTAGACCTACACAGTGGTGGATGGTGAGATTATCTGCGTATTCTGGTTCCCATAGGGGTATGTCTGCCAGGGGGCAGAGGGGTTGTCTTTCTGTATGGAAGGAGTAGTTGGAAATATTAAGGGGCACGGCGGCCAGCAGTGGGCGCTGTAGTGATGCACACAAGAAACAATTGGCTGTGTTAAGGGTGTGGTTGAGAAAGATGGTGGTGTCCTGAATGAGCTGTAATGAAGAGTAGGAGAAATGGGAAGAGGGGCGGGGATAAGAAGATGAAGAGGCGCCGTCAAGATTTTGGATAATGACTTTTTCAGAATGTCTGCTATCTGATGCAACTTGAGAGATCTGGGAATGAGAGGGAACATACTTTCGAGAGATATGAAGGGTACCTTGGGGGGTCGAGCACCCCCCGTAGTAAACTGAGGCTGTGACTCTGGTGGCCCATCGAGAGTCCCAGGAATATGGGATTGATAAGGAGAATGAGCCGTTGGGATATTTCATGAAACGGTTGGAGGCAAGACTAGTAGGGACATCTCCTGTAGGTGTCTGGCCATCGCCTGCAATAGGCTTGTTTTTGGTCATAGAGGAAGCAGAGGTAGGGAGAATAAGGGTAGCTACTAGTGAACACTTCGGTGGAGGGAGGAAAGTGGAGGTATAAAGGCTCAGAGCAGCTTTTCAGAGGGCAGTCTGGTGTGGCAATGAGGGCAGTAACTTTTGTTTGATGCTGTGTGTAAGTCTGTCTGACTTTGAATCGCCATACAAAGGAGGCTGGGGTGGCGGGGAAGATAATAGGGATGAGGGAAAAAAGCGAGAGAGCAGTAAAGGAGGAAAAAATCATGATTTGGGTATGGTGGCAAAGGGGGTGAACAGGATTTTGGAGGAAAGAGGACAGTAAGGTCAGGAGTCTGGAGGGAGGGAGAGTCTGTAAACTTTTGTAGATTAAGAGATCTTTTAGGTGATGTGGGGACAGAATGGTAAGGGGCGCCCTGAATGTCAGTTTATGAGCTTGTTTCTGCAAGAGCTGTCTAGCGACTAATGCCTGTAGGCAGGGGGCCCATACCCGAACTGTGGGGTCTAATTGCTTGGAGAGATAAGCTACTGGGGCAAAGGATGGGCCATAATATTGGCTTAGGACTCCTAGAGCTTGACTGGACCTCTCATGAATGTATAATGAGAAGGGCTTCGACAAATCAGGGAGATGGAGAACTGGGGCTTGTACAAGGGCTTGACGGAGCTTAATGAAGGAGTGTCGGGGTGAGGAGGATAATGGTTTTTTAGGGGGGCTCTTGCTGAGGTTGTACAGGGGTCTTGCCAACAGGGTGCAGGGAGAAGTTAGGGATCTACGTTCTAAAATATCTAGTTAGGCTTAGAAAGGGCCTAGAAAGGAAAGGATTTTTGTGTTGGTTTTGGGAATGGGCAGGTCAGAGAGGAGCCATTTTCTGTCTAAGGTAATGGACTTTCTTTGTTGAGATAGAAGGAATCTGAGGTAAGTGACAGGAGGGGAAGAGATTTGAGCTTTGACGGGGGATACTCAGTAACTTCTGGAAGCTAGAAGGTTAAGTAGGGAGGCAGTGTCAAGTTGAGACTGTTCCCACGAGAGACTGCAGAGTAGAAGATCGTCCATGTATTATAATAAGGTGGACTTGGAGTGATCATGATGAAACTGTTTGAGGTCCTGAGCTAGGACCTGTCTAAAAATATGGGGACTATCTCAGAAGCTTTGTGGCAAAACTGACCAAGTGAGTTGTTTAGAATGTCTTGTGTATGGGTCCATCCAGGTGAAGATGAAAAAATCTTGGGAGCAGGGGTCTAGAGGGAGAGAAAAATGGGTCCTTGAGATCTAGGACTGAGAAGTGGGATGCCGAGGCAGGGATCTGCGAGAAAAGGCTGTATGAATTTGGAACTAAGGAATGGATAGGGACAACGGCTATGTTGATGAGGCGAAGGTCGTGGACAAGGCGGAAAGATCCGTTGGTTTTTTTAACAGCTAATATGGGGGTATTAAATGGGGAGTGAGTGGGTCTGAGGTAATTTTTGTTTAAGAGATCTTGAATGATGGGTTGGAGGCCTATGAGGGCTGAAGTGGTTAGGGGGTATTGGGCCTGACAGATATACTGAGAGGGGTCACATAATTTGATAGAGGCAGGGGGACATAGGGCCACGGAGGGGCTTGTAATGTCCCAAACTTTGGGATTTACAGGGTGTATGAGGGCGGAACTGGAACTTTCATTGGGTAGAGGGTGGTCGTCGGCTATGAGGGCCATCAGAAAGGGAGTACTGGGGGCTGTGGGAGTGGATATAGTTACGGAAACATGGAGGAGGGAAAGGATGTCCCGTCCTAGTAAAGGGATGGGACACTGGGGCATAACCAGGAAGAAGTGGGAGAAAGGTATGGGATTGTCTAGGATTGTGCATAAAAGGGGGGGGTTTTAATGGGAAAATCTGTTTACCTCCTACCCCGACTATAGGAGTAATGGCTGGCGTGGTAGGGCCCCGGTATTCTTGCAAGACTGAGAAGGTGGCTCCTGTGTCTAGGAGGAAGGAGATGGGGCAACCGTCTACTGTTAAAGTAACCCTGGGCTCCTGTTTGGTGATGGAAATAGTCGGGCGAGAAGACCCCGGGCCCCGTCAATCTTCTTCTGCCAGCCCCACTATGGCGGGCTTAGGATGGGGGTTGTTCGTCCAGCCTCCCCTTCGGGTGGTTGGGCAATCAGACCCCCAGTGGCCCTTTTTGTGGCATCTGGGGCATGGGGTGGTAGGAGATCTGGGGGAGGGGCATGCCCTTGACCAATGTCCCTCTTTTCCGCACTTGAAACAAGCTCCTGCGGGGGAGGGGCTTGTTTGTAGAGGGATGCCCAGGTTGTGGTTTTATCAGCTGGGCCAACATCTGGAAATTGGCCTGATCAGCCTTTTGTTTACAGCGTTCTTTCTCCTCCTCCCGGTTATGGAAGACTTCATAGGCCACTGTTAGGATCTCAGTCTGTGGGGTAGCGGGGCCCTGTTCTAAGTTTTTGAGTTTAGCTTTAATGTCGGGGTAGCTTTGAGCTAGGAAGTATGTCATAAGGACATGTCTTCCTTCAGGTGTTTCTGGGTCCAGGCTGGTATACTGTAATAGGGCTTGAGTGAGTCTGTCTAAGAACTCGGAGGGGGTTTCGTCTCTCTTTTGAATTATGTCTTGGAGTTTTTGAAAATTGACTACTTTACGAGCTGCCTTTTTCAGACCTGCTATTAAGCAGTAGGCAAAAATATCTCGAGAGCAGAGACCCATGGTGGTGTTATAATCTCAATGTGGGTCTTGTTCGGGGACAGCAGTGGGGCGAGGGGGATAGGTGGGGTCAGTCCTGTGGGTTTCGGTAGCGTGCGTTTGGGCGAAGTCCCAAACTCGTCTACGCTCTTCAGGGAGGAGAGTATTGGCCAGGAGCATGAAAATGTCATGATGTATGAGGCTGTAAGACTGGAGGGTCCATTGAAACTCCCTGATGTATGTCATAGGATCAGTGGAAAAGGAACCTAGACGTTTCTCTAGTTGGGCTAAATCTCCTAAGGAGAAAGGGACGTGAATGCGCACGATGCGTTTGGATCCTGCTACCTCCCGGAGGGGGCGATAATTTTGGGAGGCCCTTGGGACCGAGTCTGAGGGGGCCTGAAGGGTTCTGGCTCAGTCTGTGGGGGAGTGACGTGGTCTAGCCGTGCTTAGTCAAGCAGGTCCTGAAGTGCAGAAGGGGGGCAAAGAAAATAAAGAAAGATAGAATCGGACCCACGTGTCGCCAGCTAGCAGCCCAGCTGCTTGCCTCTGCCGCTTTAGTTGGGCTTGAACTCATGACTCTGAGGTTAAGAGTCCCATGCTCTACTGAGCTACAGCAGGGCTCCAGTTAATTGTTTATGGAATGCGTAAACAGAATGTTCTTTGTTCTCCATTCCTGCCACATAGGCAAGTGGGGGAAGGGCATATTTAGAAGCAGGGGTGGTGTTTCTACACATCCTCAAGGTCTCCCTATTTTCAGAGTGAGGAGTCTTGGCAAGATATGTTTTTGTGGACAGATAACTTCTAAGGACTGCACCGGTTGTTCTCTAGCTTGTGCTTTCCCATGCTGCGTTCAGACATGGGGGAAGGTGCTTTCCCATTCTCCCTATAAACATGTGAGAAGACAACAGCGATCCCTATCAGGGGAGAAACAGGTGATGAGGGCAAAGACAGAGGACGCCCCTGGGACCTAGTTAAAGGGGGTGCTGAAAGGCTCAGGCTTAATCTGCTGGGGACAAAGGCGGAGGAGGTGAGATGGGGGAGGAAATGGTGGGGGAGGAAGGGAGAAGGGCTGTTGTAGGAGAAGAAGGGGAAGGGAGTGAATGGGAGGCTTCTGCGGGGGCAGCGGCTTGCAGGCTAGGAGAACTTGGGAGGGGGCGGGGAGAGGAGGAGGCGGAAAGCTTCGATATAGGGAATCTCCTTCCATTTTTTCAGGCGCTGGCAGTAGTTAAAAAGATCGCGAGTGATGTTAGGATCAAGAGTTCCCCCTGCGGGCCATTGGTTGTGATTGTCTAGGGGGTATGTTGGCCAATCTTGGGAGCAATATTTACGGAGAAGTTTTGGTTTTATATCAGGCGTCAGGGAGAGGGTAGCCAGATGCTTAAGCAGGCATTCAAGAGGTGAACTTTGAGGGAGGGATGCGGAGGCTCCCATGGCTAAAGGACAGAGAAGGAGACAAACGGGAAGATGAATGGAGATCCTCGGACTGGAAGCAGACCGCAAGGAGACAAAGGGCATTCCCGATGATCCTTGGTGGTCTGCGGAAACTCGTATACGAGTCGGAATTTCTTGGGAAGTGTGGGTCGTCACCCAGACTTCCCTAAGAAGGCAGAGTGCCGGAGTCCCGAGGTACCTAGCACTAGGAGTTTTCGGCAGAAGAACAGATTTCGGCAGATGGAGCAGAAGCGGGGTGGGAGGGAGCGTTCTCATCCACAAAGGAGTCACCTCGTTTATGGCTGTTGGAGGGGGGCCTGAGAGTCTGCTGCAGCTGTGAAGGCCTGAGGCGGGGATTTATGGCTGTTGGAGGAGGGCCTGAGGGTCCACCGCATCCGTGAAGGCCTGAGACGGGGAGAGTTCCCTCCACATCCCCGAGCGTCAGGGCCTTGCCAGACGATCACGGTGGCACTGCGATAGCTCGGGGAAGAGTGGCCCACTCCGGGGGAAAAACTTACCTAAATGCCAGAGAGAGTGGTGAGTGTGATGAGCCAGCACCGGAAAAAGAGGACAAAGGCAAGCTGCTGCTGGTGTCAGGGGGAAGGCGGGGCCCAGTTGGGGTGTCCCGTCTCCCGGGTTTCGGTACCAATGAAAGGAAAGTAGCGACACACAGCAGCAATTCACCGGAGAATTCCGCTTTATTAGGGAAAGGTGCTGGGTTATATAGGAAGGGGCATGAATTGATTGAGGTGTCACTTCTACGGTGCTGGTGGCTGTTGGCTAGGTGCTGGGATTGGGAGGGGGGCGAGAGGTGATTGGGCTTCAGGTGGCACCGGCGGGAACCGAGGACCCCCCCCTCCCCCCCCAAGAGAAGCCGGAAGTTTGCCATCTTACTTGTGGGGGCCCTTCAATGAAACCACTGAACAAATGTGTAGCTTAGTGAATCAATGAACAGCCTTTTAACTACTACTCAGGTCTGGAGGAGAGCTTTGTCAGCAGTACTTCTGTGTACCCCATCTCAGTTTCCACCGCTCCGTCCCTCCACATTTCACATGTATGTATCCTTTGTATGGTAATCACTTTTCTCATGTTTCTTTTTGTCTTACCGTTCAACTCTGCATTCCTAAATGCCACCGTTTAGTCTTGTCCATTATTAAAAATTTGATGGGTCTTTTAAGTCTCTCGATATACAGGTTTCCCTTCTATCCCTTTCTTTCACTTAAATTTTAACTGTGGAAGGATCTAGGGTATTAGAGCTGTAGAGTTCCCAGCTGTCTGGATTTTGCTAAGTGTATACTCATGCAATTTATTGTTCTTGTATTCCCTGCAAATTGTTGGTTGGACCCAGAAATTTGATCACTCATGTTAGAGCCTTTTTGGCAAGACTACAGGTGGTGGTAATGTTCTTTCATTAAGAAGCACCTATTGTCGGGCTTTGTGGTATTAGCAGCTATTGATAATCAGTGCCTAGACCCTGTCATTCATTGCAAGACTTTAATTCTATTATTTCTTCTTTTATTAGTTGGAATATTTTTATAATGAAATGCTGTGATTAATCTACTCTTTGGACAGCCAGTGGTACAGTTCATACAGGAAAGGTAGGATAAGTTGTTCCGCCAGATAGAGTACCATTTTTGAGGTATAAATCACATAATAATTCATTTCACCCATTGAAAGTGCACAATTCATTGGGTTGTTTTTTTTTTTTTTTAGTATAATCACAGTTGTGCATCAATTTTAGAAAGTTTCATTATCGCAGGAGGAAACCTCACACCCTTAGCCATCTATCCCCATTCTTCCCCTCCAACCTCTTCTGGACATTTTCTATAAATGGAATCATAAAATATGTGGTCCTTTGTGACTGGCCTCTTTCACTTAGCACATAATGACTTCAGGGTTCATCTGTGTTGTGTCATGTTATCAGTACTTTTATTTTTCCTGCCGAACTACCATTATACCATATTTTATATACTTATTCATCAGTTAATGGATATTTTGGTTGTTCCCACTCTTTGGCTATTATATTGCTGCTATGAACATTTATGTATACATTTCATGTGGACATAACATTTTAGTTTCTCTTGTGTATTTATCCAGGAGTAGAATTGCTGGTTCATCTTGTACCTTTTCTCCTCCTAGAATGGTCATTTCTTTAAGAAATGCTGCTTTCTTTTAATAGGAAGTGGTATTTCAAGACCACAACTTGAACACTAGGGATGCTCGCTGTTACCATGTTGTTGGCCTTGTTTCTAGGCATCTTCAGTGAACAGAGCAAGAAAAAACAGTATAGTGAATATATAGATTCACTATATGCATTGATAAATGTTATTTGCACATTAATTTTATGAAATATGCATTAACTGGACTTCACATATGTTTGCCTTAAATATATATTTAAAACAGGAGTTTATTCTAATTGAAGACAACAGTGTTTTATACTTAATCTCCTTTGTATTACGTCTTCATGACCTTTCTTTCAAGCCAAAAATCTTAGTTCTCAAAAATGTGAGGTTATAACATTTAAATACCCTATAATCACTCATTAACCTACTCCCACATTAAATAAGTCAAAATGACAGTATTACCAGCATCAGTGTAATTACTGAAAACAGTTAAATGTCTTTGCTTTGTTCTCCTCTCACCTCTGGTTTTTAAAGATGGTGTTAGATCTACATTATCTTAAATAGCCATCACAAAAACTCTTGCTTTTTTCTTAATTGAAGTATCATTGGTATTACAATCTTATATTAGTTTCAAATATACAATACAGTGGTTCAGCAGTTACCCATATTATTAAATCCTCTTCCCCACTAGTGCACTGTCTGTTAACATAGGAAGATGTTATTACAGAGTCAGTGGCTATGTTCTCCTTGCTATACACTACCAATCCTGTGCCAACGTATACTGTGAGAATTTTTATGCCCCTTTGTCCCCCTCACCCTCTCCACCCACTCCAATCCCTACCCCGTGGTAACCACTAGTCATTTCTCAGTGTCCATGAGTCTACTGGTGTTTTGTTCATTCTGTTTTGCTTTGACAAAACTCTCCCTTTTAATATTCATTTAATCTTAGTTCTATAAGTATATGTTTCTTATATATAGGGCTTCTGTTAAAGGCCCTAGTCATTTTGATTGAAGTTCTCTTGAAAATCATGGAAACAATATTCTCTCTAACTTTGCGTGTTGATAATAGTTTTTGCCCTTTCTACTCAAAGTCAGTTTTACTGGATATAAAATTTGTCTCTCATGCTTATTACCCTTTGGATATCTTTAAATATGTCACAATTTTTTTTTCTGGCAGAAAGCATTGCCAGCATTTATGGTGGTGACCTAATTTTCTTACATACATTTTTGCTTAAATGGTCAAAGGATTTATTTTTTCATTTAAAAAAAAACAGTAATTTTACTACAGTATGTCTTAATATTGGTTGTTCTAGGTTGAACTCAGATGTATGATACGCTCTTTCAATATGTGATCACGTCTTTTTTACTTATGTTTCATATTTCGAATAATTTCCTTAAGGTCTGTTGGTTTGGAGGTGTGCTACTGTTTTAATATTTTGTGTTTTTTTATTGTGGTGAAAATGGTTAAAATGATAGTGTTTTTTTTAAATTAAGGAATCATTGATATACAGTGACATGAGCAACATTGTGGTTACTAGACTCCCCCCATTATCAAGTCCCCACCACATACTCCATTACAGTCACTATCCATGACCGTAGTAAGAGGCTATAGAGTCACTACTTGTCTTCTCTTTACTATACTTCCTTCCCCTTGCCCCCTCTACATTATGTGTGCTAATCATAATGCCCCTTAATCCCCTTATCCCTCCCTCCCCACCCAACCTCCCCAGTCCCTTTCCCTTTGGTAACTATTAGTCCATTCTTGGGTTCTGTGTGTCTGCTGCTGTTTTGTTCCTTCAGTTATACTCCGCAGATGAGTGAAATCATTTGGTACTTGTCTTTCTCCGCCTGGCATATTTCACTGAGCATAATACCCTCTAGCTCCATCAATGTTGTTGCAAATGGTAGGATTTGTTTTCTTCTTAGGGTTGAATAATTTTCCATTGTGTATATGTACCACCTCTTCTTTATCCATTCATCTACTGATGGACACTTAGGTTGCTTCCTTATCTTGGCTACTGTAAATAGTGCTGAGATAAACATAGGGGTGCATATGTCTTTTTGAATCTGGGATCCTGCATTCTTAGGGTAGATTCCTAGGAATGGAATTCCTGGGTCAAATGGTATTTCTATTTTGAGTTTTTTGAGGAACCTCCATACTGCTTTCCACAATGGTTGAACTAATCTGCATTCCCACCAGCAGTGTAGGAGGGTTCCCTTTGTCCATATCCTTGCCAACATTTGTTGTTTGCCTTTTGGATGGTGGCGATCCTTACCTGGTGTGAGGTGATATCTCATTGTGGTTTTAATTTGCATTTCTCTGACGATTAGTGATGTGGAGCATCTTTTCATGTGCCTGTTGGCCATCTGAATTTCTCCTTTGGAGAAGTGTCTGTTCAGATCCTCTACCCATTTTTTAATTGGATTGTTTGCTTTTTGTTTGTAGAGGTGCATGAGCTCTTTATATATTTTGGATGTCAATCTTTTATTGGATATGTTATTTATGAATATATTTTCCCATACTATAGGATGTGTTTTTGTTCTGTTGATGTCCTTGGCTGTACAGAAGCTTTTTAGTTTGATATAGTCCCACTTGTTCATTTTTGCTTTTGTTTCCCTTGCCAGGACAGATAGTTCATGAAGAAGTTGCTCATGCTTATGTCCAAGAGATTTTTGCCTGTTTTTTTTCTAAGAGTTTTATGGTTTCATGATGGAACATTCAGGTATTTGATCCATTTTGAATTTACTTCTGTGTATGGGGTTATTCAGTGATCCAGTTTCATTCTCTTACATGTAGCTGTCCGGTTTTGCCAACACCAGCTGTTGAAGAGGCTGTCATTTCCCCATTGTATGTCCATGGCTCCTTTATCGTATATTAGTTGACTGTATGTGTTTGGGTTAAAATCTGGACTCTCAATTCTGTTCAACTGGTCTGTGGCTCTATTCTTGTGCCAGTACCAAATTGTCTTGATTACTGTGGCTTTGTAGTAGAGCTTGAAATTGGGAAGCAAGATTCCCTCTGCTTTATTCTTCCTTCTCAGGATTGCTTTGGCTATTTGGGGTCTTTTATATTTCCATATGAATTTTAGAATTATTTGTTCCTGTTCGTTGAAGAATGCTGCTGGTATTTTCATAGGGATTACATTAAATCTGTATATTGCTTTGGGCAGGATGGCCAATTTGACGATATTAGTTCTTTGTAGCCAAGAGCATGGGATGAATTTCCATTTGTTAGTGTCCTCTTTAATTACCCTTAGGGGAGTGACTTACAGTTTTCAGGTGTAGGTCTTTCACTTCCTTGGTTAGGTTTATTCCTAAGTATTTTATTGTTTTTGATGCAATTGTGAATGGATTTCTTTTCCTGATTTCTCTTTCTCTTAGCTCATTGTTAGTGTATAGTAAAGCAACGGTTTACTGTGTATTAATTTTGTATCCTACAACTTTAATGAATTCAGATATTAGTTCCAGTAGTTTTGGAGTGGAGTCTTTAGGGTTTTTTATGTACAATATCATGTCATTTGCAAATAGTGACAGTTTCACTTCTTTACCGATCTAGATGCCATGTATTTCTTTGTTTTGTCTGATTGCCATGCCTAGGACCTCCAGTACTATGTTGAATAACAGTGGGGAGAGTGGGCATCCCTGTCTTGTTCCTGATCTTAGAGTAAAAGGTTTCAGCTTCTCACTGTTAAGTATGATGTTGTCTGTGGGTTTGTCATATATGGCCTTTATTATGTTCAGGTACTTGCCCTGTATACCAATTTTGTTGAGAGTTCTTATCATTAATGGATGTTGAATTTTGTCGAATGCTTTTTCAGCATCTATGGAGATGGCCATGTGATTTTTGTCCTTTTTGTTGATGTGTTGGATGATGTTGATGGATTTTCTAATGTTGTACCATCCTTGCATCCCTGGGATGAATCCCACTTGATCATGGTGTATGTTTCTCTTGATCTGTTTTTGAATTCGGTTTGCTAATATTTTGTTGAGAATTTTTGCATTTATGTTCATCAGGGATATTGGTCTGTAATTTTCTTTTTTGGTGGGGTCTTTCCCTTGTTTTGGTATTACAGTGATGCTACCTTCATAGAATGAGTTTGGAAGTATTCCCTCCTCTTCTATTTTTTGGGAAGCTTTAAGGAGAATGTGTATTATGTCTTCTTTGTATGTCTGATAAAATTCCACAGTGAATTCATCTGGCCCGGGGTTTTATTCTTGGGTAGTTTTTTGATTGCCGGTTCAGTTTCGTTGCTGGTAATTTGTCTGTTTAGATTTTCTGTTTCTTCCTGGGTCAGTCTTGGAAGGTTGTATTTTTCTAGAAAGTTGTCCATTTCTTCTGAGTTTTCCAGCTTCTTAGCATGTAGGTTTTCATAGTATTCTCTAATAATTCTTTGTATTTCTGTGGGATCTGTTGTGAGTTTTCCTATTATTTTATTCTCAGTTTTATTTATTTATTCTCTGATCTTTATTGTGTCCCTCCTTCTGCTAACTTTGGGCCTCATTTGTACTTCTTTTTCCAGTTTCAATAATTGCGACTTTCAACTATTCATTTGGGACTGTTTTTCTTTCTTTAAATAGGCCTGGATTGCCATATACTTTCATCTCAGAACTGCGTTCGCTGCGTCCCACCGAAGTTGGGGCTTTGTGCTGTTGTTGTCGTTTGTCTCCATATATTACTTGATCTCTGTTTTAATTTGGTCATCGATCCATTGATTATTTAGGAGCATGTTGTTAAGCCTTCATGTGTTTGTTTTCTTTGTACAGTTTATTTCTAGTTTTATACCTTTGTGGTCTGAGAGGATGGTTGGTAGAATTTCAATCTTTTTG
Organism: Manis javanica; assembly: GCF_040802235.1. NCBI lineage: Eukaryota > Metazoa > Chordata > Mammalia > Pholidota > Manidae > Manis > Manis javanica. The sequence continues at coordinate 104,660,628 of NC_133162.1, forward strand.
AATTTACTGAGGTTCTTTTTGTGGCCTACTATGTGGTCTATTCTGGAGAATGTTCCATGTGCACTTGAGAAGAATGTGTATCCTGCTGCTTTGTGGTGTAGAGTTCTGTAGATGTCTGTTCTAGTGTGTTGTTCAGTGCCTCTGTGTCCTTACTTATTTTCTGTCTGGTGGATCTGTCCTTTGGAGTGAGTGGTGTGTTGAAGTCTCCTAAAACGAGTGCATTGCATTCTATTTCCTACTTTTAATTCTGTTAGTATTTGTTTCCCATATGTTGGTGCCCATGTATTGGGTGCATATATATTTATAAGGGTTATATCCTCTTGTTGGATTGACCCCTTTAACATTATATAATGTCCTTCTTTATCTCTTGTGACTTTCTTTGTTTTGAAGTCTATTTTGTCTGATTCTAGTACTACAACACCTGCTTTTTTCTCCCTGTTGTTTGCCTGAAATATCTTTTTCCATCCCTTGACTTTTTAGTCTGTGTATGTCTTTGGGTTTGAGGTGAGTCTTTTGTAAGCAGCATGTAGATGGGTCTTGCTTTTTTATCCATTCTATTACTCTGTGTCTTTTGATTGGTGCATTCAGTCCATTTACATTTAGAGTGATTATCGATAGATACGTTCTTACTGCCATTGCACGCTTTGGATTCATGGTTACCAAAGATTCATGGGTAGCTTCTTTACTATCTAACCATCTAACTTAACTGTCTTATTAAGCTATTATAAACACAGTCTGATGAGTCTTTTTTTCTCTCCCTTCTTGTTTTTCCTCCATTCTTTTTATGTTAGGTGTTTTATTCTGTACTCTTTTGCATGTCTTTTGACTACTTTTGGATATTTGATTTTATTTTTTGCCTTCCATTAGTATTTAGTTGGTCTGCTTTCTTTGGTGTTGTTTTATTTTCTCTGGTGACATCTGTTGTGCCTTAGGAGTGCTGCCATCTAGAGCAGTCCCTCTAAAATACCCTGTAGAGGTGGTTTGTGGGAGGCAAATTCCCTCAACTTTTTCTTGTCTGGGAATTGTTTAATCCCTCCTTCATATTTAAATGATAATCGTGCTGGATACAGTATTCTTGGTTCAAGGCTGTTCTGTATCATTGCATTAAATCTATCATGCCATTCTCTTCTGGTCTGTAAGGTTTCTGTTGAGAAGCATGATGATAGCCTGATGGGTTTTCCTTTTTAGGTGATCTTTTTTCTCTCTCTGGCTGCCTTTACTACTCTGTCCTTGTCTTTGGTCTTTGCCATTTTAATTATTATATGTCTTGGTGTTGTCCTCCTTGGGTCCCTTGTGTTGGGAGATCTGTAGGCTTCCATGGTCTGAGAGACTATTTCCTTCCCCAGTTTTAGGAATATTTCAGCAATTATTTCTTCAAAGACACTTTCTATGCCTTTCTCTCTTCTTATACTGGTACCCCTATAATGCGGATATTGGTCCATTTGAATTGGTCACACAGTTCTCAATATTCTTTCATTCTTGGAGATCCTTTTTTCTCTCTTTGCCTCAGCTTCTCTGTATTCCTGTTCTCTGAACCTTGTCCAGTCTGCTCTTAAGAAGCCCTTCTATTGATTGTTTCATTTCTGTTATCTCCCTCCGGACTTCATTCCTTAGCTCTTGCATATTTCTCTGCAGGTTCATCAGTACGGTTATGACTTTTATTTTGAATTCTTTTTCAGGAAGATTGGTTAAGTCTATCTCACCAGGCCCTCTCTCTGGGGTTGTCTGAGTGATTTTTGACTGGATCAGATTCTTCTGCCATTTCATGGCGGTAGAAGTGGTCACAGGCAGAACAAAGTCCCTTCCTGCTTGTTGGTCGCCTTGCCCTTCTCTGCTGCCTGTGCCGCCTACCCGCACACCGGGAGTCAGTCTCTGGGACAATCTCCTGTGCTGCCATGGCGGGGCAGCCCTCAGGATAGCCTAGCGCACTGCGGGGGGTTGCAGCCATGCCAAGTGTGTTCTTCTTTGAGAATGGCGCCCCTTCATGCCTTTTGGACCTTGCTCTGGCTTTCACTGCCTGTGCCGGTTCCGCACACACTGGGAGGCAGTCTCTGGGATAATCTCCTGACCTGCCATGGGCTGGACAGCCCTCAGACTAGGCTAGAGCACTGTGGGCAGCCGCACCTGATGTGTTCTCCTGGGAGAACGGTGCTGCTTTGTGCCTTCCATACCTTGCTCTGGCTTCTGCTGCCCGTCCTGGTTAGCTGCGCCCTGGGATAAGACTCTTGTGTGGTTGCTGTGGGTGGGGCTCTTCTCTGGCTGCTCTGCAGCTGTGGTGGGTCAGCCAGTTTGTTTGCAGCACCGGCCAGGGCGAATGAATGGCAGGCTGCTTATCCCCATGAGGGGCTTTGGGGCTGCTTTACCCTCCAGGGGGCTAGGGAGCCTGAAGTTCCTCAAGATTCCCAGCCTGCTGGGCTGAGTGTGCTGGGATGATTTTGTCCAGCTCTTGAGCCCTTGTCCCTTTAAGATCTTTAAAACATGCCTGCTTTTCTTTTGTCCCAGGGGAGCCAGCTGTGGGGACCTGGTCATAGTCCCCTTCTCAGATTTTACTTTTCCATTTCTCTAATATCCAGTACACCATGCCATGTGTGTGTGTGTGCTCCCAGTGCAGATTACTAGGGCTGGTTATTTAGTAGTCTTGTGCTTCCACTTGCTCCCCACTCTGATTCTTTTCCTCCCGCAGGTGAGCTGGGGTTGGGGGAGTGCTCAGGTTCCGCCGGGTCATGGCTTTGTATCTTACCCTTTTTGTGAGATGCTGAGTTCTCGCACATGTAGACGTAGCCTGGCTATTGTACTGTATCTTCTGGTTTCTCCTTTTGGGGTAGTTGTTTTTTGTTGTATTTTCAAAAATATATATGGTTTTGGGAGGAGTTTTCCACCGCCCTACTGCTGCCGCCATCTTGAGCCTCCTCCCTGAAGTGATTCTCTTGTAGGCAGCATATAGATGGGTCTTGCTTTTTTTTATCCATTCTGTAACTGCGTCTTTTGATTTGTGCTTTCAGTCCATTTACATTTAGGGTGTTTATCGATAGATATGTACTTACTGCTGTTGCAGGCTTTGGATTCCTGCCTACCAAAGGTTCAGGGGCAGCTTCTTTACTATCTAGCAGTCTACCTTAACTCACTTATTACACTATCTTAGTGCTTAAGTCCCTCCAGGTTACCTCCTTTTACCTTACCCTTGTCCATAAGATGTTTACTTTTCCCAGATGTACACTGGGTGGTGTACTGTTACTTCTGGTCACTTTTTTAGGAAAAGTTGTATTTGCTGTATTTTCAAAATACATGTGGTTTTGGGAGGAGATTTCCGCCACACTATTCATGCCGCCATCTTTTTCTCTCGATACTTTGTATATTTTAACTCTACAGTTCAGTGGCATTAAGCACATTCATATTCTTCTGCAACTGTTCCCACTGTCCATCTCCATAATCCTTCTTATCTTCTCAAACTGAAATTCTGTACTCATTAATCAAACTGCAGATTCTCCCCCTGCCATGCCCCCTGGTGACCACCATTCTACATTACTTGTGAATTTTACTGTCTTGGTGCTTCGTGTAAGTGTAATCATACAATATTTGTCTTTTGTACTTGGCTTATTTCACTTAACATAATGTCAAGATTCATCCATGTTGTCAGAATTTTCTTTTCCTTTCAAGGTTATTATTCCACTGTATGTATATACAACATTTTTTTTATCCATTTACCCATTGGTGGACAGTTGTATTCCTCTTACCCTTTGACTTGATGATAATACTCCTGTGAACATGGATGTATAAAACCTGCCCAAGTCTTTGCTTTCAGTTCTTTTGGGTATATACCCAGAAGTGGAATTACTGGATCACATTGTAATTCTATGTTTAATTTTTGAGGAACTGCTATATTGTTTTCCATAGCAGTAGCACCATCCTACATTACCCCTACCAGTGCCACAAGGGTTCCAGTTTCTTTAGATCGTCACCAATATTTGCTCTTTTCTGGTTTTCTTTTTTTTTCTTTTGGTATCATTAATATACAATTACATGAGCAAGATTGTGGTTACTAGACTCCCCCCATCATCAAGGCCCCACCACCTACCCCATTACAGTCACTGTCCATCAGCATAGTGAGAAGCTATAGAGTCACTACTTGTCTTCTCTGTGCTGTACTGTCTTCCCCATGCTTGCCCACCCCTGCATTATGTGTGCTAATTGTAATGCCCCCTTATTCCCCTTATCCCTCCTTTCCTGCCCATTCTTCCCAGTCCCTTTCCCTTTGGTAACTGCTAGTCCATTCTTGGTTTCTGTGAGTCTGCTGCTGTTTTGTTCCTTCAGTTTTTTTCTTTGTTCTTATACTCAACAGATGAGTGAAATCATTTGATACTTGTCTTTTTCCGCCTGGCTTATTTCACTGAACATAAAACCCTCTAGCCCCATCCATGTTGTTGCAAATGGTAGTATTTGTTTTCTTCTTATGCCTGAGTAATATTCCATTGTGTATATGCACCACATCTTCTTTATCCATTCATCTCCTGATGGACACTTAGGTTGTTTCCATTTCTCGGCTATTGTAAATAGTGCTGCTATGAACATAGGGGTGCATCTGTCTTTTTGAAACTGGGCTCCTGCATTCTTAGAGTAAATTCCTAGGAGTGGAATTCCTGGGTCAGTCTTTTCTGGTTTTCTAATATGACTATCATAATGGATGTGAAGTAGTATCTTCTTGTTTTAATTTGCATTTTTTCAGTGGCTACTGATATTGATTGAACACCTTTTCCTGTGCTTATTGGCCATTTATGTATCTTCAGAGAAATGTCTGTTCAAGTCCTTAGTCCCTTTTTAACTGAGTTTTTATTTAATTGTAGGGTTTCTTCATGTATTCTGGACATTAATCCCTCATCAGATGCATGATTAGCAAGTATTTTCTTCCATTCTGTAGGTTTTTTCACTTTATTGATGCACAAAAGCTTTTTATTTTAATGAAGTCCCGTGTGAATATTTCTTATTAGTTGCTTATGCTTTGGGTTTCATACCCAAGATATTATTACCAAATCCAGTTGTGAAGCTTTTCCTGTTTTCTTCTTAGAGTTTTATAGTTTTAGTTCTTTAACATTTTGGTCTTTGATCCATTGTGAGTTGCTTTTGTGTATAATGTGGGGGTCCGATTTCACTTTGTATTTGTATATCCAGTTTTCTCAGTGCCATTTGTTGAATTTTTTTAAAAAAATTTTTTCTAATGTGACTTTGTTGCTCAGGGACTAATCTCAATTATTTTCTTATAGGTATCTCAGTTACTTTTGTGAGAGATTAGTTTCTCTGAGCTCCATTTTCTGTTATTTTGTGTAATGATCAGAAATATCACAGCTTGCTTTCTCAGCTTTCCTGGCTGTGTTCTCTCTTTTTTATCTTCTCTTCACCTTGTTCCTATGTTGCAGTATTGTTTTTGCTCCCAGACGTTTCTCTTCAATATGGAGTCCTGAAAGACAACCTTGAAAGATCGTTTTTAAAAGTTCATAGCAGTTAATTTCAACTCTTTAAGCTTTGCTGTAGACCTCCACCCACTTACTGGACTTAACAAAACTCCTCCCAGATTTAGCTGCTATTATCAGGTTGGCCCACTATGATTTCCTGCTTTGAGGTTTTTCTAGTGTCAGGTATAGCACATGCTCCATTAACGTCCCTTTGCTTCTGGTTGCGTAGATGTTGATGCTGTGTAGGTATTGTGGTTACACAGTATCCTGTTTTGTCCTTAGCCATTTAGAGATTTCCTAGGAATGCCTTGTCAAGTGATTTGGTTATAAAATATCCATGGGGTTTTAGTTTTGCCATCTTGTTATATTTCTATGAGGATTTTGATATCGCCTTTGCCACTATCTTCTCAAAATTCTTCAGGTAAGACATACTTAAATGATGCACTGATTTCCGAATCACATACAATGGACTGTCATTTTAATGTACTTAACAGGTATAAGTCCTTCAAGGAAGAGAAGGACTTTTTTATAGGAATATTTTAGTCACTTGAAGTTCATTCCTATTTAACAGGGAGGATCCACCTGGGATGGTTTATTGATAGACATAAAAAGGCATATATGGTATTCTTTATTTTTTCAAATTATTTCTGAAAAAAACTCTAGGATGTTTTCCAGAAACCTTTAATATTGTTTTGAAACATGGCACCCTGTCTAATTACAGGGATGTTGACTGATGGCATATATCAACTAGATATTGTGCAAGTGTTTACAATGTCTTTGGAGCAATTTTTTTTTCTTCAAAATTAGATGATTGTAAAGTAAATATTCCAGGCTTTTTCAGTACACATGTGCATACATGTGTCTGTTAATTCTGATAGTTTAGATGCCTCTTTGGTGGCTTTAGCTCATTTGTCCCAGAACTAAGAAAACATTTTATCTAATTTAGTAATGTAGTGATTCAAAACTAAGCCTAGTCTGCAGACAAAAGCAGATTTTTACATTAACAAATGTGTACTGTTTGCAAGGCACACAGAACTATCTGTGTAAAGACTGACTATGTAATTTATAAACTTTGAAAGCAGAACAGGAATTCTGAAGGTGTTTTTAGTATGTAAAATTGATTAAGGTAATTTTTCAAAATGAAAATCGAATTAGATCTCTATACATTCTGTAAACATATGTATTTTCTAGGGAATGGGGAAAATGATGGAAACTTCCTTACTACCCTACAATATTTGGGGACATTAACTTAATATTTTAACTTATATAAGTTATGGTTCTAGTTATTAAACTGATATATTAAGTACCTCATATAATCATACTTAAGGATATACATGTAATGGGAAGTTTTTCTCTATAAATTATTTGAGCCTGGTATAGGAAAAGAAATGTGGACTCTGGAGGTTCATCTACTTGGTCATTGTTAAAATTTTTTAATGTTACTGCATTAGTGGCTTGTACTTAGGTATGTTTTCATGACAGTAGTAATTCCACAAACATTGAGTGCACATTATGTGAAAAGCAATATGCAAAGTTGATATTTCTTTTCTTGTAAGTAAAATAAGACAGAGTGCTTTCCCCAAGGGACTTTATTCTAGTGAGAAGGGGATAAAAAAATAATAGTTGTCTGTCTAATGTGGGCATGACTGGGAACAGTAATCGATTTGAGCTGTTTTATGATGCCTCTAAACGTTTAATGTTTCAGTCTGTTTTGTATCATTTTAATGAATTTTCTCCTACTACAGGTTTAAACCTGTGCTAATATATATGTCTATACAGCCACTAACTAGAAATGGTAAATTTTCCAGTTCCTTACTGTGTTAAAATTACTAGAGGAGAGGGAGGAGCCAAAATGATGGTGTGAGTAGGACAGCGGCAATCTCCTCCCAAAAACATATATATTTTTGAAAATACAACAAATACAACTATTTCTAAAAGAGAGACCAGAAGATACAGGACAACAGCCAGGCTACATCTACACCTGCGAAAACCCAGCACCTCATGAACGAGGTAAGATACAAGTCGCGGCCCAGTGGGACCCGAGCGCCACCCCTACCCCAGCTCCCCGGCAGGAGGAGAGGAGTTGGAGCAGGGAGCGAGAGGGAGCCCAGGACTGCTAAATACCCAGCCCTAGTCATTCACGCTGGGAGCGCAGACACACTGTATGGTGTGCTGGACATTAGGGAAATGGAACAGTAAAACCTGCGAGCGGGTTTCCACAGCTGGTGCCCCTGGAACAAAAGAAAACCAAGTGCTTTTTGAAAGTCTTAAAGGGACAGGAGCCTCACAGCTGGACGGAAGTGTCCCGGCACACTCAGCCCAGCAGCTGGGAATCCTGAGGAACTCTGGGCGCACTAACCCCCTGGGCAGGGCAGCTCTGAGGCCCCTCATGGCGATAAACAGCCTCCTGCCCGTTCCCCTTCTGGCGCAACCCCACCTTAGCAGAGCACAGCCTGAAAGTGGCCACACCCACAGCAACCACGCAGAGCTTATTCCACAGCGGCCTGGGCAATAATCAGAGACCCCATCTGTGTGCAACTGCCCAGCACAAGCCACTACAGGTTGCTGTTCTCCCAGGAGAGGAACGTAAAGAGCAAGTTGTTCTCCCAGCTGACACATGCGCCAACTGCCCATTGCCATGAAAAGGCAGAAGAATTTGATTCAGACCAGAATCACACAGACATCCTCCCCTGTGAGGGAACCTGGGAGAATCTTCCTGAAAAATAATTCAAAATAAAGGTCATAACCATGCTGATGGACTTGCAGAGATATATGCAAGAGCTAAGGAGGGAGAGTACAGAAATAAAACAATCTCTGGAAGGACTTAAAAGCAGAATGGACGGGATGCAAGAAGCCAATAGTGGAATAGAAATCAGAGTACAGGAATGCAGAGAAGCTGACGCAGAGAGAGATAAAAGGATCTCCAGGAATGAAAGAATATTAAGAGAACTGTGTGACCAATGGAAATGGAACAATATCCACATTATAGGGGAACCAGAAGAAGAAGAGAAAGAAAAAGGGATAGAAAGTATCTTTGAAGAAATAATTGCTGAAAACTTCCCCAAACTGGGGGAGGAAATAGCCTCTCAGACCATGGAGGCACACAGAACTCTCAACACAAGGGACCAAAGGAGGACAACATCAAGACACATAATAATTAAAATGGCAAAGATCAAAGACAAGGACAGTATTAAAGGCAGCCAGAGAGAGAAAAAAGGTTACCTACAAAGGAAAACCCATCACACTATCATCAGACTTCTTAACAGAAACCTTACAGGCCAGAAGAGAATGGTACGATAGATTTGATACAATGAAACAGAAGGGCCTTGAACCAAGGGTACTGTATCCAGCACAATTAGCATTTAAATATGAAGGAGGGATTAAACAATTCCTAGACAAGCAAACATTGAGGGAATTTGCCTCCCACAAACCACCTCTACAGGGTATTTTAGAGGGACTGCTCTAGATGGCAGCACTCCTAGGGCACAACAGATATCACCAGAGAAAATAAAATCACACCAAAGAAAGCAGACCAACTAAATACTAACGGAAGGCAAAAAATAAAATCAACTACCCACAAAAGCAGTCAAAGGAAACACAAAAGAGCACACACACAAAAGAACACCTAACGTACAAAGAATGGAAGAGGAGGAATAAGAAAGGAGAGAAATAAAGAATCATCAGACTGTGTTTATAATAGCTCAATAAGCGAGTTAAGTTAGTAAGATAGTAAAAAAGCTACTGAACCTTTGGTAACCATGAATCTAAAGCCTGCAATGGCAATAAGTACATATCTTTCAATAATCACCCTAAATGTGAATGGACTGAATGCACCAATCAAAAGACACAGTGTAATAGAATGGATAAAAAAGCAAGACCCATCTACATGCTGCTTACAAAAGACTCACCTCAAACCCAAAGACATACACAGACTAAAAAGTCAAGGGATGGAAAAAGATATTTCAGGCAAACAACAGGGAGAAAAAAGCAGGTGTTATAGTACTAGAATCAGACAAAATAGACTTCAAAACAAAGAAAGTCACAAGAGATAAAGAAGGACATTATATAATGTTAAAGGGGTCAATCCAACAAGAGGATATAACCCTTATAAATATATATGCACCCAATACATGGGCACCAACATATGGGAAACAAATACTAACAGAATTAAAGTAGGAAATAGAATGCAATGCACTCGTTTTAGGAGACTTCAACACACCACTCACTCCAAAGGACAGATCCACCAGACAGAAAATAAGTAAGGAAACAGAGGCACTGAACAGCACACTAGAACAGATGGACCTAATAGACATCTATAGAACTCTACACCCAAAAGCAACAGGATACACATTCTTCTCAAGTGCACATGGAACATTCTCCAGAATAGACCACATAGTAGGCCACAAAAAGAGCCTCAGTAAATTCAAAAAGATTGAAATTCTACCAGCCAATTTCTCAAACCAGAAAGGTATAAAACTAGGAATAAATTGTACAAAGAAAGCAAAAGGGCTCACAAACACATGGAGGCTTAACAACATACTCCTAAATAATCAATGGATCAGCGACCAAATCAAAATAGAGATCAAGTAATAAATGAAAACAAATGACAACACTAACACAAAGCCCCAACTTCTCTGGGACGCAGAGAAAGCAATTTTAAGAGGAAAGTATATAGCAATCCAGGCATATTTAAAGAAGGAAGAACAATCCCAAATGAGTAGTCCAAAGACACAATTATTGAAATTGGAAAAAGAAGAACAAATGAGGCCTACAGTCAGATCAGAGAAGGAAGAATAAAACAATAGAAAAAAATCAATGAAACCAAGAGCTGGTTCTTTGAGAAAACAAACAAAATAGATAAGCCTCTAGCCAGACTTATTAAGAGAAAAAGAGAGTCAACACACATCAACTGAGTCAAAAACGAGAAAGGAAAAATCACAATGGACCCCACAGAAATACAAAGAATCAGAGAATACTATGAGAATCTACATGCTAACAAGCTGGAAAACCTAGAAGAAATGGACAACTTCCTAGAAAAATACAACCTTCCAAGACTGACCAAGGAAGAAACACAAAATCTAAACAGACCAATTACCGGCAACGAAATTGAATCGGTAATCAAAAAACTACCCAAGAGCAAGACTCCTGGGCCAGATGGATTTACCTCAGAGTTTTATCAGACAGAGAAGACATAATACCCATTCTCCTTAAAGTTTTCCAAAAAATAGAAGAGGGAATACTTCCAGACTCATTCTATGAGGCAAGCATCACCCTAATACCAAAACCAGGCAAAGACCCCACCAAAAAAGAAAATTACAGACCAATATCCCTGATGAACATAAATGCAAAAATACTCAACAAAATATTAGCCACCCAAATTCAAAAGTACACCATGATCAAGTGGGATTCATCTCAGGGATGCAAGGATGGTACAACATTCAAAAATCCATCAACATCATCCACCACATAAACAAAAAGAAGGACAAAAATCACATGATCATCTCCATAGACTCTGAAAAAGCATTTAACAAAATTCAACATCCATTCATGATAAAAAACTCTCAGCAAAATGGGTATAGAGGGCAAATACCACAGCATAATACAGGCCACATATGAAAAACCCACAGCCAACATCATACTGAACAGCGAGAAGCTCAAAGCATTTCCTCTAAGATCAGGAACAAGACAGGGATGCCCACTCTCCCCACTGTTACTCAACATAGTACTGGAGGTCCTAGCCACAGCAATTAGACAAAGCAAAGAAATACAAGGAATCCAGATTGGTAAAGAAGGAGTCACACTGTCATTATTTGCAGATGACATAATATTGTACATAAAAAATCCTAAAGACTCCACTCCAAAACTACTGCAACTGATATCGAAATACAGCAAAGTTGCAGGATACAAAATTAATATACAAAAATCTGAGGCTTTCCTATACACTAACAATGAACTAATAGAAAGAGAAACCAGGAAAACAATTCCATTCACCATTGCATCAAAAAGAATAAAATACCTAGGAATAAACCTAACCAAAGAAGTGAAAGACTTATACTCTGAAAACTACAAGTCACTCTTAAGAGAAATTAAAGGGGACACTAATAAATGGAAACTCATCCCATGCTCATGGCTAGGAAGAATTAATATCGTCAAAATGGCCATCCTGCCCGAAGCAATCTACAGATTCAATGCAATCCCTATCAAAATACCAACGGCATTCTTCAATGAACTGGAACAAATAGTTCTAAAATTCATATGGAACCACCAAAGACCCCGAATAGCCAAAGCAATCCTGAGAAGGAAGAATAAAGTGGGAGGGATCTCTATCCCCAACTTCAAGCTCTACTACAAAGCCACAGTAATCAGGACAATTCGGTACTGGCACAAGAACAGAACAGAGCCACAGACCAGTGGAACAGAATAGAGTCTCCAGACATTAATCCAAACATATATGGTCAATTAATATACGATAAAGGAGCCATGGACATACAATGGGGAAATGACAACGTCTTTAACAGCTGGTGTTGGCAAAACCGGACAGCTACATGTAAGAGAATTAAACTGGATCACTGTCTAACCCCATACACAAAAGTAAATTCAAAATGGATCAGAGACCTGAATGTAAGTCATGAAACCATAAAACTCTTAGAAAAAAACATAGGCAAAAATCTCTTGGACATAAACATGAGCGACTTCTCCTTGAACATATGTCCCCAGTCAAAGGAAACAAAAGCAAAAATGAACAAGTGGGACTACATCAAGCTGAAAAGCTTCTTTCTGTACAGCAAAGGACACCATCAGTAGCAGAAAAAGGCATCCTACAGTATGGGAGAATATATTCATAAATGACAGATCCGATAAAGGGTTGACATCCAAAATATATAAAGAGCTCACACACCTCATCAAACAAAAAGCAAAGAATCCAATTAAAATATGGGCAGAGGAGCTGAACTGTCAGTTCTCCAAAGAAGAAATTCAGATTGCGAACAGACATGAAAAGATGCTCCACATTGCTAGTCATCAGAGAAATGCAAATTAAAACCACAATGAGATATCACCTCACAGCAGTAAGGATCGCCACCATCCTAAAGACAAACAACAAATGTTGGCAAGGTTGTGGAGAAAGGAGAACCCTCCTACACTGCTGGTGGGAATGTAAATTAGTTCAACCATTGTGGAAAGCAGTGTGGAGGTTCCTCAAAAAGCTCAAAACAGAAAGACCATTTGACCCAGGAATCCCACTCCTAGGAATTTACCCTAAGAATGCAGCAGGCCAATTTGAAAAAGACAGATGCACCCCTATGTTTATCACAGTACTATTTACAATAGCCAATAAATGAAAGTAACCTAAGTGTCCATCCATAGATGAATGGATAAAGAAGATGTCGTACATACACTCAATGGAATATTGTTCAGCCATAAGAAGAAAACAAATCCTACCATTTGCAACAGCATGGATGGAGCTAGAGGGTATTATGCTCAGTGAAATAAGCCAGGTGGAGAAAGACAAGTACCAAATGATTTCACTCATCTGTGGAGTATAAGAACAAAGAAAAAACTGAAGGAACAGAACAGCAGCAGAATCACAGAACCGTAGAATGGACTTGTTAGTCCATTCTAGTTACCAAAGGGAAAGGGACTGGGGAGGATGGGTGGGAAGGGAGGGAGAGAGAATAGGGGAAAGAAGAAAAGGGGGCCTTACTATTAGCATGTATAATGTGGTGGGGGGCAGGGGGAGGGCTGTGCAACACAGAGAAGACAAGTAGTGATTTAAAGCATCTTACTACGCTGATGGACAGGCTAATGGTGTATGTGCGGGGGAGTTGTTGAAGGGTGGAGTCTAGTAAACATAATGTTCCTCATGTAACTGTAGATTAATACGAAAAAAATTTACTAGGGGAAAAATTAATTAGTATTTGTGTTTCCCATTACATTTCTTTTTGATAGTGCTGGTTTGGGCTATAAACTCTTAAAAGTAATACCAGTTAATTAATGGAAAATACATTCACTTGTGTCTGTCAAATTAAAGTTACTGTTGGAATTCTCACTGTAGTGGTTTGTTCTTTAGGGAAGTGTACACATTCCAACTGTTTTTAAATCGGGCTCATTTAGACATTGAAAAGGTAGAAATGGTGATTCTTTCCTGGTCCAGAATCTTAAGATCATGAAAAGTGACATTGTTCCATGGTTAGGGGGGAAGAAATTGCTGAGAGAGCAGGGAAAGGAAGTTCAAGGATTTGGGGGCAGTCTTTAATGGTAGCTTGATTCAGAGAGGATACCAGATTTTTACTAGCTCCCCACATTTTTGACATATACTCTAGCTCAGTGAGTGGTTTTAAGTACCTAACAGGAATGGCTATTTCAATTAGTGATATGGTTCACTTTATGTAGACTTAAACATCTGTTGAAATTACTTTGGTTAACAAACCAAACCAATTAATGGTTTTCTGAAGTAATTGCATAGTTTAATTATCAAAGTTAATAATTGTTTAAGAAATGGATATATACTTTCTGAAGATAAAACCTATTTTGTATTTTTAAGTTAACAAATGTGCAATAAAGTTATACATGGTTAAGATGAACATTGTTTACCAGTCTTTGTGCTATGATTAGGCTTTTGATTTCCTTGGAAAATCTTTTGTTGATATGTGTACACTAAATATTTAAGAGATGCCTTTAACATTAGTTTATTTTTTCAAACATCTATATTGAGATATATTTAACCTACCATAAAATTCACCCATTAAAATGTACAATCCAGTGGGTATATTTACAGAGTTGGACAACCGTCAGCACAATCTAAGTCTTATATTTTCATCACCCCTAAAAGAAACCCTGTATCCATTAGCAATTATTCACTCATTTCTTTTCCACCCTCAACCCTGAACTTTGGTTATTCTCCATCTCTTTCACTTGCCTTTTCTGTACGTTGTATATAAATGGAATTATGAAACGTGACCTTTCACTTAGCGTAACATTTCTAAAATCTGTCATGGTATGACATGCGTCAGTACTTACTCCTTTTTCCTTCTGAATACACTCCATCCATCATGTGGGTATACTTCATTTATCCATTTATCAGTTGCTGGACATTTATGTTGTTTCTGCTTTTTTGGCCATTGTGAACATTTGTGTACATGTTGTTGTGTAGACATATGCTTTCATTTCTCTGGGGTATATACTTGGGAGTGAATTGCTAGGTTGTGTGGTAACAACTCTAGACCTCAGTATCTTGGATAACTTTTTAAAAAATTTTTGAGAAACTACCAAACTGTTTCCAAAGTAGCCTCACCATTTTACCTTCCCACAAGAAATAATATAAGGATTCCAATTTCTTCACATCTTTGTCAACACTTATTATCTGTGTGTGTGTGTGTTTATTACAGCCATCTTCCTGTGCCCATCCTAGTGAGTGTAGAGTACTATCTCATTGTGGTTTTGATTTGCATTTCCATAACGACTTAGGTATTGAGCATCTTTTCGTGTGTTTATTGGCCACTTACTATCTTCCTTGGAAAATTTCTACTTAGAACCTTTTCCCATTTAAAAAATTGTGTTGTCTTTTTATTATTAAGTTGTAAGAATTCTTTACATATTCTAGATAACCAATCCCTTATTTGCAAATATTTTCTCCATTCTGTGGGCTGTCTTTTTCATTTTCTTGATGGTATTATTTGCAGCACATGCATCCAATTTATTGATATTTTTCTTCTGTCCCTGTGCTATGATGTCACATAAGAAAGCATTGCCTGTCCCAAGATCATAAAGATTTATTCCTATTTTCCGCTAAGAGTTTTATAGTTATAACTCTTCAATTTAGGTTCTGTGATCCATTTTTAGTTAGATTTTGTTTATGGTATAAGGGAGGAAACCAACTTCCTTTTTTTTCCATGTAGATACGTGGTTGTCCCAGCACCATTTGTTGAAAAGACCATTCTTCCCCCATTGGATTATCTTGACACTTCTGTTGAAAAATCAGCTGACCATAAATATAAGTGTTTATTTCTGGTCTGTGTTCTATTCCATGATCTGTATGTCTTACTTATGCCAGTACCACAATAGTCTTGATATGTAGTAAATTTTGAACCCAGAAAATATGAATCTTCCAACTTTGTTATTCTTTTTCAAGATTGTTTTAGCTATTGCATTTCCATGTGAATTTTAGGATTAGCTGGTGGTTTGTGCAAAAAAGCAGCTGAGATTTTTGAGAGGAATTGTGTGAATCTGTAGATCAATTTGGGGACTACTGCCATCTTCATAATACTAAGTCTTCTATAATACTATTTCTTGTTTAGCCATCTGAAGGAGAGACTTTTTAAGGTTTGTGTTGAATATCTGAATACCTATACAATGTTGATTTTCTTATTTCACAATACTATATGGCTGTTCATTGTGAGCCAATTATAAGACTTAACTATGAAATGTTAAGTGTACTTTAAACTGTAAGTGGAATTTTTCTTTTTGTAACAAATTCATAATGGTGAGGTACTCTTCAATAAATAAATTTGACAATGCCAGGTTGTATTAAGCACTAAAATATATTTAAATACAATAGACTTACTCTGTTGAAATCAAGTCATATTCTTTTATCAGTGCCGCTTTATCAGCAAAAGTAAGTACTCATATTTTTCAGTCTTTATTAAGCCAGCTCTCTTCTAAGTATAATTAGGTGTCCCAAATAGCATCCAGGCTGAAGATTTATTTTTTCACCTCAATATAAATTTTTTACATTGACAATAATAGATGCCCACATGATTGTGTGGGTAGGAAAACAACTGAAATATCAGACTGAATAAATGACATTTTCTCTAATACCTTAATGCCAGTCTTTTTAATGTAGCAAAAGAAAGGATTTAAACTACTTTTTAATATTGTACTGGAATATTTTGTACAATATTTGTTCAAGCTTGGTGATCGTTCTTTTTAACTAGTGGATATTTTGACCTAATCCATTTTGTTCTTTGTGGGGGTGGGGGAGGTGCTGTGACCTGTGTTTTTTTCCCCTCCATTTTGCTCTTTTAGAACCTTGTTTCTATGAGTCTTTGCTAAAGTTACACCATTACCACTTTTTGTTAACTATAACCTTAAGCAACTGATTTCTAAACTTTGAGCTGTGATATCTAGAACTAGCTGGATATTTACTGATGAAGCCCTTTTCAAGGCACTGGAAACAGTCATCCTAGTCTTAGGGGAGGAGGCAGGCATTGAGCCTATTAAGGGACAGGACAAGTGTCTTCACTGTGCTATGGACCTTAAGATGGAACAGAAGAACAGATTAAAACGAGCCTGTTCATAATGTATTAGCAAATAAAAAGCAGGTTGGCAGTCTTTTCTTTGCTTTCGTTAGGGCTTTTTTGGATTAGGGGATTTAAAGTTGAGTAATGAAACATCCATGGCTATACAAACATACACACAAGATTTATGCAGAAAATTTATTACTAAAAGAATAAAGAACAGAGTGATTCATTTGAAACTGACTGATAACAGCCATTTTCAGTGACTTGTAAATTACCCAGGCTTTTTGTTAATTGAAATTGATCTTGCTTCCACCTGTCAAGGTTGAAGCCAGCAGTGGAAAGTGAAGAATGTCAACAGTGAGGGCATCATGAGCAGAAAGGGGAGACAGCAGCTGGGAATGGGCAGGCAGAGAAAAGGTAGAGAAGGAAGGCAGTCAGATCAAGAGGTAGGAATGGGAGCATATACAGGAATAGGAAAACAGAATCAGGTGAAAACAATGGAAAAAGAAAAAAAGAAAGGAATATGGGTATAATCATTGAAGTAATGTCAAGTATCATAAGTTTCAGTGTTTGAATCTGCTTAGCTAGGACCACAACGGAGCCTTTAAAGAATTGAGATTAACCGGGAAGGTAGGTAAGCAAGAAAGGGAATTTTTTAAAGCATAGTAAATCATTTTTTAATTTAAGGTCAACATTAGCAATACACAGTTGTTTAATTTTTCAATATAGTAATAATATACTTGAGTCCTGTTACTGTGGCGCACTGTTCTAAGTGCTTTACATATATTGATTCATTTAATCCTCATCCCAGCTTTATAAGCAGATACTATTTCTCCCATTTTACAGATATGGAAACTGAGCCATAAAGAGAATAAGTAGTTTGTTTGCCTAGGCTAGTCAGATTAACAGCCAGGATTTCACTGAGGCAGTCTACTGTGCTGCAGCTGCTTCATCACTTCTACCTTCCCCTCCCCATGATTTATATGGTATATTTCTGAAGAAATTTGTCTTGTTTTGAGAATGTAATATCACCTTGAAATAGTTGTACTTCTGCTGGAGTGACAAACTCTGGTCACTATTTAAAAATCCATTTTTCTTTCCTTCACTTTACAGTAGTTTGAGAAAGTACACTAAACTAGGTACCAGAACACAAGACAGGTAGTGTGTGGTCCCTGTCCCCAGTGAACTCTCAGTTTGTAATTGTTTGGTCACTTCAACTAACCAAGTATCTACTCCAGTATTGGTGTGTACACTTTGACTTTGAGCTAAGTTTATGTGAACTAATGAATATTTGTTGCTTTCAAAAGTATGGTCACCTTTCAAAGCCACAGACCAACTAGCAATATTGCCATTACTTAAAATTTTGGAATTCTTTTCCTTTTAATAAGCACACACAACAAAATCATGCAAAAAGCAGAGTACCTGGTTTGATTACCTTCCTTAGTCATCGTTAAAATTAAAGTTCACATGGATATTTACAGAGTATTATCTAAAAAGGTATTTTGTTTTGTTTTGTTTTGTTTTGTTTTTACAGCTCTGATGGAATAAAGTGTTTGCAGGCTGTAGAGGAGGCAATGTGAGTGGAGTTAGTGGATTTCACCAGGAACTTTGGAAGAGTGTTGGGTATTAGTGTTGCTCTGGAGGATGAGAATTGAGCCTATTTAGAGGGAACAGAAAGACTTCTGTAAGGAGTATGGTAAATAAACCAGGACTTTGCCCTGAAGATCATTGCTTAGCTCCCTGAGTGTACTTAACTTCTTTAAATTATTTTTAGAATTTTAGAATCATGCAGTAGTACAAATATTTTGTATCCATTGACACTATCCTCTAAGGAGAAAAGCTGTGTGGTTTGAAAGTACTTCTTGATGCTGAGGCTTACAAAAAGTCTGAAGAGGATAGAGCCTATGACGGGGATCTGGAGAGATTTTACCAAGAAAAATTCATTGGAGACATTTAGAAATGCCAGTTAGGCAAGTAAGAGAAATTCTTGATTATATGGCAGTTAGGAAGGAAGGAAGGTTAAATATTAAGTTCAGTCTAATTTGACTTTTGACTTGAGCCTCTGTTGTTTGACTATTTGAAAATACTTAGCATTTGAAGTCTGGCATAGCCATTCTCATCTTAAAAATGGACAAGATCATAAATGAGAGACTGTGGTCAGAACCTGAGAGTATCATCATTTTATTGGGTGTTTCTTGCACTTCTTAACTTGGTGTGGGTGTGAAGATTTTTATTGTGGCATTTAGAATACTTTGAATTTAATATTTGTGCCTTTATATTTACATACAGGTTATTCACATGTACTTCGTTCAGCAAATACATTGAATAGCAGTGCACAATGCTAGATAATAGGAACACAAATGAATAATTCAGTCTCTGTGTTCAAACTGCTCTCGACTGGTAGGGCAGACAAAATTAATATACCAGAAGTTAGAATACAGTATAAGTACCATAATAGAGGTATGTGGTTCCCTGTTGAATAAAGAAGGGCCCTTGAGTTTGACTCTGGAGTTTTACCTTGGGAGGAAGCAAAGTTTTGAATTAAGCCTTTAAATAGAAAAGGAGTTACTCAAACAAAATGGGTTGGAAATTTTAAGTATGTGGAAAAAATAATGGAGATAGAGAGTATTGCCCACTCTCAATTACCTTTATAATTTCTACATCTAAGAAAACCCCCTGCCCTGGACAACTGCTATTTAACTGTCATTTCAGGACTATTTACTAATTTTGATGTTGCTTAATTAAGTCTGTTGTAAAGAATAATAGTAGTTTATTCTAAATCTATGTAAACTGAGAATAAGTTGCTTTTTTGAGCATTCTAATTTTTTAAGTCTTTTCCTTGTTGTAATTTTGATTTTAAAGGATGAAAATAAGTCCAAGTTGAAATTATTCAGTCCTTTTAATGTAACAATTGTTTCTGGTTTTTTGGAGCCAAACTCCCTTAATTTTGAAGTCTGCTTTAAAGATTTATACATAAGGAAGAGAACTTCTTGAAGTCATTTTTTACTCCATTTACTCATCTGCAAATACAGGTGTACTAGAGAAGGTCCCTTTCAGATCCAAAATCCAGTGGTTTAATTTCATTTCTCAGCAGTATTTTTAGGTTGTTTTTAAAAGTTCTCAGAGGAAAGAGTCCACCTTCCTTGTATCAGAGGTTTTTTTCCTTATTCTTAGCTACCCCCATCATATATCATGATTGATGCCTCTCTTTCTTGTCACTACCCTCTTTGGGCATTGTTTCTGTGTAGTGATTCATGACCCCCAAGTTTCAGTGAGACTTAGATGTTCATCCCTTGCAAAATGATGTACCTGAATCTTGACATTTAGAAATTATCTTTCCATGAAATTTTGCCTGTATGTAATCTTAGAATATTATTTGAGTTTAAAGTATGCCTATTTTCTGAGTCAGTTACTTGGTTTATTACTTTCTGGGTAAATATTGCTCAAAATTGATGCTTCTCTGAGTCAGTGTTTTTGTAGTGCTATGTTCTTACACTTCTGTATTTATACCAAGAACATAATTTACTAAAGTTAATTTCTTGATCTCCAGTTGGCAAGGTTCCTATTCTGTTGCTTTATCTTACATGTTTTTCCCCATTATTTTGTGGGGTTGTTTTTTGTTTTTAGCTACTTTAATATTGCTGTAGTGAAGTAATAAAGGTACTAGCAGTTTGATGTCCAGAAATCTCTTCTCATTTTGCCTTAGGGGTCCCTTTTCTGTGTCTTCAGCAAGATTGTGTATCTCTTAGCCACATATGAATCATTAATTTAAAAGAACCCTAGAAAGTGGTGACTCATTGTGGCCAAAAAGAGGGAAATTTAGGGTGTACTTTTTTCTTTTTTCTTTTTTTTTTAAGCTATGGCTTTATTTTGCTTGAGTTGTTTTTTCCTTTACTTCTACAATGTGCATTAATATCATTTCAGCTTTTTCTTAGCTAAAGTATAGCTCTTGCCCTTTAGTATTCTACTTCCAAAACAAGTAAATCAGATTATGTAAATTGGAGTAACTAGTTCTATTTAATGAATATTTTACCAACCTTGTCATAGCCCAACTTGCAAGTCACACTACTAATAGTGCATTCCTTCCTTGCACTGAGGCCCTCCCACCTTAGAAAGTAGAAAATTCCTCCAAAAATTTTTTTTAAGTTACCAAATTTTTGTCTTTTCTGCAGATAATATCACCTACCGCATTATTTTTGGCTGCAAAAGTGGAAGAACAGGCTCGGAAACTTGAACATGTTATCAAAGTAGCACATGCTTGTCTTCACCCCCTAGAGCCACTGCTGGATACTAAATGTGATGTATGTAAAAATTGGGTTTTTTGGTTTTTTTTGTAAATTGAAACATTTTCATTATTTAGACCTAATAAAAATACAGTTCAGTTAATGTTGCCTTCCAAATACCACTTATTTCTACTACCAATTAGGAATGTAATACTAGGAAGCAGTCTGGCAGAAACATATTTCCTATATGTTCATGAATTTCAGTGTCATTAAGGCTTTGATTCCAAGGTACTTTTTAAGTGTTTCACATTTTGTTGTTTATCCTCACAGCAAACCTGTGATATATGTAGAGGGTAAGTCATATCTCCATTGTTTGAGTGTATTTGAGACCAGAGATAACTAACTCTATTAAATTGTAAGCAAATGAATGAATAGAAAAACCTCTAGATTTACCTCTAGATCAGTAATTAGTCTTTTTACAGAACTATTCCTTTATTAATGCATATATACTACTGCTTATCTCTCTGTACCATGCTTTCATGAGAGGCATTTTTTTAATAATTTAATTTTCCTGAACAGTAATGTTAGTTTCCAGACAGTTTGCTCATCATCAGCATTTTAATAGACCTTGTTTGGAAGTACCATTTAAAAATGTTCTGATACCTTAAAACAGAAACTAGAATTCAATTTTAAACCTTTACAGTCACTTTTGTGGCACTCTTATAGGTGAATTACTTTCAGAAACTTACAACTACTGAATAACTGCCTGATTATATTCATTCAGTATGTTTTAGATCAAGTTTAAGGTCCAGATTAAGTATATCTGATTTTATTAATGACTAAGTTTTATTCTAGGTGTTAGATTTAAGGGAGTAAAATATTAATGCAGCCATTGAATAATAGAGAATGTGTGATTTTTCCAAGATAGATGTATAGTTTCTTTTAACTTTGCAAATTAATAGTTATTTTTTGTGAACACTTAAGGTATTCAAATAATATAAATCATGTTTTAAAAATTAATTCAGTGACCTTTTCAGAATGGGGCATAAATAAAATTAAAGGTACTTTCACTCTCTGGGTTTAGCACTGTGTCCTTACATAAATGAATATTTGTATGTGATATATTGTTATCACCTTAGTCAGTTGTCATGATCTAAGAATGAGATGAAAAGAAACTTTCTCATGCCCTTTATTCCCTGAGTAATTGCAGGAGGGGAACGATTTATTATAGTTGAGGGAGAAGGTCCTCTATTTATGTCCCCACAGTTGTATGGTACATAATTTCTGTATTTTATATGTATATAATTTTTTATTTTAATCTAGAGACTTGAGGGCTTTATTTTATTTTCTCTTTGCTGAAGAAAGGAAATTAATTCTAAAGCTGACTTATTGTGACTCTCAAGGAATTACCACATGAAATATCCTAGAGTGAATTGATGAGCCTTTTCTTTAGAGGCAGGTTTGTTGTTCTTATTTGGGTTGGTGCTTCCTGTCTTAATGTGTCTCAAAACACCAGGGTAAAGTGTAGTTACAGATAAAGATCTCTCTTTTTTTTTTTCAATTAACCTACGCCATTCATATTATCATTATCTTAAGGTTGTTTTTCTTTGTTTTTTTTGTTGGTTTATATTTCCTATATTAGAAGTGAGTCAGTTTAGACTTGTCAAAGAAAATAGGATTTCTCTTCATCCTCAATTCATTTCCTTCATACTTCCAAACTACTGTAGTTCTTTTGCAATCAGTCTATAATTATCATGAGATTAACCAGTTCTGTAGTCCAGTAGTGTTACGTTTATTGTAATATTACAATTTTTACCTGGCAGGCTTACCTTCAACAGACTCAAGAACTGGTTTTACTTGAAACCATAATGCTACAAACCCTAGGTATGTACTGCTGTCAGATATTTTTGTGTGTGTTCTTCAGTGCAGTGTTCTAAGTAAAGGAAAATATTTCTGGAATAATTTTATCATTGAAGAAAGTTTAATTTTTAAAGTAGATTTGGGGGCAGAATAGTATTGTCTGGTTATAAGGAAATCATTTTTTAATTTCGTTTGGCGTAATTTAACTGAATGGTAAAAACCTTCATTGTGATATCTTATACTTTCAGGTAGTTGAGACACTGTGCTTCACTCTGCATTTACATTGGAGAGCAAAGTGGTCCATTAGGATTGTAATGTGTACAATGATTGTAATGTGTACAAGCATACATGACAGAGCTTATAGTCAGTATGTATCACATCATTTTTAATGTGACACAGTCATTTAAGTGTTGATCATCCTTTTCTAAAAGTTACATTGTCTACAAGATTTGTGCAACTTAAGTGATATCTAAAGATAATTTATTCTAATCTTTACCTTTACTGATGAGGAAAATAAAAGGTCTAAGAAGGTTTGATTTGTGTGAAGTTGTATACTTCTGAAAGAACCTAGCAAGTTGTGATGGGGAGAACATGGGCTTTCTGGAAATCTGAGTTTAAAACTGCAGAGCTATGACTTGGTTTGTAAGACTTGGACAAAGTTCCTTTACCTTTTGTACCTTGGTTTTGTATATGTGAGGTGGAGTAATGCCTGCTTCAACATTGTGAATTTGAAGATGAAAGACAATATGCATAAAAACTGACACATAGAGTGTGTGCCATAAATAATCTTTATTTATTATGATAGTTATTTATTACTCTGTTTATTCCAAAATGTTGAATGAAATGTGATAATCGTAGTTACCCATCAGGACAGATCATTTTTATTAATAAAAGTAGCTTGTTTGAAATGTGTGAAACTTGCCTGAAGCTTTTATAGTGTATAAAGATACAAAAGTAAAAGTGAGAATCTTTTATTCCCTCTAAATCCAATGATATAGCATGTTAATGTTTTATTATATAAAATTATATAATTATAAAATCTACAAATGTTTATAATGAAGGTCATAAAGGAAAATTATTTTTAAATATAAAGTTACTGTTTTATTGTACGAAATTCTTGTGTCATGGAATTTATAAGGTACACCTCTGGGGCTTTCATTAAAGTATGATTTTTAGGTTTAAGTATGATAGAAATATAAAAAGACCACATAGTAACTTTATAAATCCAAATTACCTGTTTGTTAGAATGTTACTCATTTACTGCTTCTAAAGGCTCTAGATGTGACCTCCACTTATTAAAAAAATTTTTCCCACCTAAGGGTTCATCAAACATTGAAAGCTTTTCAACATGTATTTCATCTTTGAGTTTAGAAATAGTCATTTCAGGAATCTTCAGGCCAGGTGATTTACTTTCCTTCCCAATTTTACAATTAATGAAATGTAGTAACTAACTAGTTGAAAGAAACCCTTTAATCTGAGACATACTGAGAAAATAAGACTGTATCATTTAAAAGGTTGTTTCTCCCACTGTGGCCAAACATTTCATTTATGAAAAATACTCTTTTCACAGTTTCTGAAAGAATTATAATACATTTTAGAAATACATTACATAGTTGAATTCCCGCTTAAACTGGGGCAAGCTTACTAATTGTATTTGTCATGATTTTAATTTAACTTGAGGATGATCTCAACTAATTGTAATTCCGAATTTTGAAGAAATGTCCCTCATCTGTAAATAACTTGTTATAAATTTTCATAATTGGAACATTGTTTTTGAGAAGAAATTATCCCATTGGAGATACAAGGAGCATGTCAGTGGTGAGAAACTTTGAATTCTTTTAATAATGAAAAAGATTACACATTTATGGTTGTATAATGAATGGCATTTCTCAGGCAAGTATTGTGATTGGGAAAAAAAGTGCTTTTCATTTCAGGTTTTGAGATCACCATTGAACACCCACACACAGATGTGGTGAAATGTACCCAGTTAGTAAGAGGTAAGTGATCTTTGAAACTTTTAAATTGAGTATTAATGCTCTCTATTTTCTGTAATTGATATGAATGCTATTATGTTCATCCTGCCTTTTCTTGAGTTTTTTTTAAATGGGGGAAATGTCCATTTTGAAGCTTTTTTTTTTTTTTTAGTGTTCTCCATCTATCTAGGCATCCACTCCTATTTGTGATTCTACCTGGTGAATTAGAATTAGCTTCCTTTAAACTTGAGAGCCTCATTTCACTAAAAATTGAAGGGGCTGCCAATGTTAGGACTCTTCACCTCCCACACTGAGCTATGGCAGTCTGATATAAGGTAATTTTTAAGATGTAGGCCATTAACACAGTGCAGAAAATAGTATTAATATCTGGCTTATGTCAAATTTTCTTCACTTCTTGAAAAATGATCACAGTTTATGAGTTAGTCCAACCTCAAATCTCTACAATAAAAATTGCTATTCTTAGCAGATAGTCATTTTTGGCAATGTTTTACCTGCTGTTCTTTAACGAAATTGATTTAATCCATTTTCCAAAGTTCTTTAGCATTACTAAAAATGGTTTCCTGTTTATAATAGGGAAATAAATCTAGCATGACAGAGTGTGTGGTGGTAAACCTTTTATAAACAAGAGCATGAAGTTTTTGTATTACTTGTTTTACTTCTTACAAAGCTTGTGATACACATTTTTCTACTCTTGTTAATCCTTTGTATCTGTTGTAGTATCCCTAGGAATGTTTTACACGGTTGCATGTTGTACTACTACTTAATTCTACTTTCCCATTTCCCCATTTGAAGAATTAGGTTCTAATAGCAACCACTGGGAACCCTTTAGCAAGTCTTTTTCTGGTACTTCCTTTTCAAAAATGGAATTTGGCATTTTCATTCTGTACCTCCAGACATTTTTAGGTTTATTCTAAACAAAACAAGTAAGACTTTTGAAGGCCTTGCTTTCTTTATTTTTTAGTGTTTGCCAAATGTTCTCATATTTTATTCATTCTAAATCGAATTCATTTTTACAAATAGGATTTTATCATGGCTACATTAAAGGGCTACAGTGATAGCTTCACTTTTTTTAAAAAACTGCATTTTTAAAAATCCATAATGTCATTGTTAATAATTGGACTTCTAAAAGCCCCATTTATTTATCTTATTGCACATTCTCATCCACACATTACAGTGTGGTATAGAATTGTATAGCTAATTAATGTAGATGTTGGATTGAGAAAAGCTTTAGTTTGTATGCCTGAAAACTTGAAAGAATAAGCTGTATTGTCAGAAATAAGAGCCATATAATTTACTTTAAATTGAGCCCAATAAAGATAGATACTAAATAAAAATATTAATATAGGTTAAAATGCATATTTTTTAGAATAGGAAGTGAAACTGGATTTTCAGCTTAGTATTATTGTGAAATTTGAGTCAGCTTCTTTAAAAACTTTTATTTAAAGTTTAATGTTTCTTACATATGTTCTCCTACATCTAAAGAAGCCAGACATAAAGCCCATTCATTTGCAAAAATGAAGAGTAAATTTTAAAATATTTACAAGAAACTAAAACTTGATACATTATCCAAAGCAAAGTATTTAAATCTGATTTTTTTGTTGTTATGTTAAAATGTGGCCAATTCTTAAATTTTAGTACAAATCTTATTATGTGTTTAACATTATTTTGTCTAACATGTCAGGTATTATAGTTTACATCTCACTCCATTTAAAAAATGTTATTCATGTCAGGTATCTTTTTTTTATTTGCTTTATTACACTTTCTGCTAACAAAACATTTTCCTTATATTCTCCCTCTGTTGCACAGTGACTATTAATAAGTTATTAGATATTATTCTGAGAAGAAAACTGGTGTGGCAGTTTACAGTTTTATTTTTTACTTTTCTCCATACTTTGGTTCTTTTTGTGGGGGTGGAGGGGTAAACTGTTTGATTGTTTTTAAAGTCCTCTCCCCCCACCCTCCCCACCCTGAGATGAATAACTTATGCTACTTTGCTACAGAATTAGCTAATGTCATTTTACAGGGACCTTTTACTTCTGTGATTTCTCCTTCCCTCCCCACCAGGAAAGAATGCCATACTTAAGTCACACTGCCTCCAAGACATCTGATGCTTTGACACTCTTCCTTAGCACAACTCTGCTAAGCCCAAATCCCTTTTGTAAACCTTTATGTTGATGATCCTCATGGGGCAGCAGAGATTACAGGTGCCACCAATAAAAAATAGGAGGGGGCAAGGAATTTGAGGCCTGTTAGAGAGGGGTGAGTTGAGATGAGCTGATTCTAGGTGAGCATAAGGGAAAGGTATGTCAGTGATAATGAATGTAATTGGGAAGAGGGGAAACCAGAGCAGAGGCATCCCTGTTGGGAAGAATAAGCAGCAGAAGGGGGTGGGGATTGTTTTTAATTTCATTGTTTTCAGAAGCTCGTTGTTTAAAACTGCTTTTCTATTGGGGACCAGTGCCGAAGCATCCTGATCCCCTCTAGAGTACTCTTTCTTTTCTGAAGTTGTCATTAATTGGATTCTATAATTTAAAAAATATATAGTGGAGCTTCTTATATCTACACCTTTATGATGTTTCTACGTTGTTTGATACTTAGTAGCATAATGAAAAACTGAGCACCTTGTGCTAAGTTTGGGGGGTGGAGGGTTTTGCTTTGTTTTGATGCAAGTACTTAAGCCAACTTAAATATGATGACTGAGGATTAAGTCTGGCAGGCAACTCTTTGTATTTTGCATTAGACTTCAAAATCTTTTCTTCTTCTTCTTCTTTTTTTTTTTTTTAAATCCAGGAGAATGCTTTATTGCAACTTTTAGCTGACTAGATGCTTAACTTAGTAACAAGTTTAGCCCTTGTAACTGGCTAGCTAAAAGCAAATCGGCTTGTTTCTCAGATCTTTGGGGGATAGCAAGAAACATTTGAGTGAATGTTGTTGAAGATTTTCAGTAGTATAGAAAATGATGGCGCTCTTGTGATATTTGTAAGTAATAAGTACAATTTACTTTTTGTGTACAAATCTTTGAAGTTTTTGTTGTGTTGAGAACTTTTTGATGGTAGCATGTTAAAGCTGATAGTATTGTCTTCGTTTTTTTTTTTTTTTCTTTTCTTACAGCAAGCAAGGATTTGGCACAGACATCCTATTTCATGGCTACCAACAGGTTGTTATCCTGACCCTCTTTGTTGCACTGTTGTAGCACACTATAGCTTCCTTTAATGCAGGGCCCCCTCAATGTGCCTCTTACCCTTGTTGCAGCAGGAGACTGGACCATCTACTGTGGTGGTACCTTCCTGTCTGCTTTGCGGTGTATTGTGCAAGGGACTTTTGGCACAGAGGGGTTAAATGCACAATGTGAAGTGTAGTGGTGCTTTCTGATGACATATTCTCGATTTGTGAGTGCATAAGTCTAAAATTGGTAGCCTGAATAGCAGCTAAAGATTACAAAGAGCTAAACTTAACGTAGAAATTCGAGCAACTTGGTAAGTATAAAGCTATTTCTAGTTTACAATTATAGTTAAATGACAATTTTTAAAAAAAATTTCATATTAATCCAATCTTAACTTGAAAATAATCACTAAAGATTTTCTTTTAATAAATAAAATTTATATAATTTGGGGGTTTTTTTCCAGATAATACCCACTAGTAGCAAATGAGAAGTAGTCAAGTCCTATCAGTCCTGGATTTGTATAAGTACAGTTTTTACCTTAAAATAACTTCCTGTTTGAAGGGTTTTAAAAGACTTTAATATATATAATTCTGGATTGATTATATTAATGATTTAAATTTGTTTTTTAAATGAGTCATTGGGGAGGAGGGGAACAAATCAGATTTGTGTTAGTCCTTTATTTCTTGTAACACTGTTAAGTTTTATTTAAAACTTGAGATCGGTAAATACCAATATATTTTATTTGATATATGTTGTTGGGACTTAACGTATTGATCCCTAGGAGTTCTGAACACCCACCCCCCGAAAAAAACACTTAAATTTAAAACTTTGGTTAGAAATGTCTAGCTGTGACATGTTATATGCTCAGTTTTTGCCATATAGTAGAAGAAGAAAGGTAATATTTTTGTAGTATTTAACAACATTGGGCCTTGAAGCTTTTCAGCAAGAGGTAAGTTTTCTCTGTGGCTTTGCTAAACAGATGAGTTTAGGTTTTACATAAATAACTTAAATTCTCTTTGACTTGAGGTATTTGTTAAGCCACATCAAATGATAGAATTTTTGATTAAGATATGATATTGAAACTGCCTTGTCAGTTTCACAGTCTTCTGCTTTTTTTCTTTTTTTCCATGACATTATAAAAGAAAAAAAGAAGAGTAAAGCATACTATGTAACCCTCCCTTTATAAAGAAGTAAAAATACTTTGAATTTAGTTGTAAAAACAAAATTTAGAAATATTAACATATTCTAGTTAATTAAATAATGTAATACTCTGGAGAATGAGAATATGGGGAATGTTCATAATCTACATAGGTTTTTTTTAGTATTAGAATTGTTATAACTGTAGTGTTAGCTTTTTAGTATCATATGGTTTTATACTATAGACTTAGAAAACCTTCATAATTTTGTTTTTGCTCTAATCTTACTGGTAAATGTTTTTCTTTGTTTTACATACTTGAATTTCTGTGGCTCTTCATTTTCACATCTGCTCCACAACAGTCTACATCTTACGACCTTCTGTCTTCAGTACAAACCAACAGTGATAGCATGTGTATGCATTCATTTGGCTTGCAAATGGTCCAACTGGGAGATTCCTGTGTCAACTGATGGAAAACATTGGTGGGAATATGTGGATCCTACAGTTACTCTAGAATTACTAGATGGTAAGTAAAGAAAAATAAATCTTTTTTCACATTAAAAACATTTATGATGGAAAAATTCTATTTCTGTATAAGTTTGAAAATAGTAAATCCCTATATACTCATGCCCAGCTGAGTAGTTATCAGTTCTGTGGAATCCCAATACCCCACACCCCGGAGTTAGTTTTGATGCTAATCCAGATATTTCATCTATTAATATTTCAGCTTGTATTTCAAAAGATAAAGACTCTCTGAAAAGCATTAGCTATAATTCCATTTTAACAATTTGGTAATAGGATTTAAAAATATAATTACATGATCAAATGAACAGGGTGAAAAATTTGTTGGTTCCAAAGAAAAAAAATTGAACATCAGTTAACCACTATTGAATATCTAAAGCCCTTTAAGAACTTTCCAAAGAAATATTAGTTATGGTGCTATTACCTATTTTAAAGTACAGTAATTTTGTTGAGTTTAAAATGTAGATTCAAAGTCAGATATTAACATATTGCAGAAGATGTAAGGCAGTGAACTAAAGGCATTTTCAGGGTATCATTACTAATTGTGTGTTTCTGTTACCGGGCAGTGGATTGTAGTTCCTTGGTTCTTCTTCATTCGGGAGACCAATAGAGAGTTAAAGCCGCAGAGGTTTTTTATTTCGCAAAGTGTAAGGAAAGTACACTCCAAAGACAGGTGCTGCCTGACCCCAAGAGTGGGTAGCCGTTCACTGGGTTTTATGTTGTCTTTTTGGGGGTTTACTTGGTTTACTCCTTCCCATTTTGTCATTCTCACACTATCTTTTGGATCGTCTTGCTCCTTCCCCTTCAGCTTTTTTGCCCAAGTTTGTGTTCTGTCATTTTTCCCCATGAGTGTCTAAAAGAAACCCACAGTGGGGCCAAAACTGTAATGTAAATGTTATAGTAATGACGATATGATCTTATTGATCATAACCACACAACTTTGAAAAAGTAGATAATAGCGACAAGGTTTTCCTTAAGTGCATATGCTCTAATATCAGGAAGGTTCCAGTGACCCATATCTTTTGCTCCTCAGTTTGTGCTGACCTGCAAAAGGGGTCGGTCTGAGAGAGATAAGGCAGTCTCTGGGTGGAGACTGGGTGGTCTGCTGTCCTTTCTTTCCTCCTGCTCATGTCTGTCGTGCTTGCTCTAACAGTTCCACTGCTAATAGTGTGTCATTGTTGTCTCGAGTTATTAAATATGAATTGAGAAGGAAAAATTGGAAGTTACGGGTTCTACAATTCATGAACATGGAATTTGGGGGTCTCCTGTTAAGTAATTTCTCTGATTGAGAAATAAAATGGCCAGAGGTAGAAGACATTTTAACCAGGTACTATAGATTTCAGAAAGGAAATAGGTGTGATGCTCCTTACCTAAACTAGTTGGTTAGGCTTTCACCTTACTGTTTTTGTGGGCTTTCCCTAGCTTCCTTCACAAAATTGAAGCTGTTGAGAAAACAGGATTTTACATCTGCATATGAGGACATCTGTTACATAAAGTGAGAGACACCTGTGGCATTGTAATGCGGTCTTCTAATAAAATCTTAGATGTTTCTTTAAGGGTCCTCAGCCTTCTCTGTGAAGGCCAAATACAGTTGACCTTTGAACTGTGCAGGTGCACTTCTGTGCAGGCTTTTTTTTTTTTTTTTTCAGTAAATACATTGGGAAACTTTTTGTGGAAATTTTTGACAATTTGAAAAAACATTTTTAGCTTACTTTATTCTAAGACTACAACATAACATGTTTTATTTAAAAATACATAAAGCATATGTTATATATAACATACAAAATATGCATTAACTGACTAATATCTGTTAAGGTCAATAGTAAGCTCTTTTTAGGTAAGTTTGTAGGGAGTTAAAAGTTATACTCGGGTTTTCAGCCGACGGGGGTTTGGTACCCCTAAACCCTCTGCGTTGTTCAGGATCAAGTGGGCTATATGTCTCTACATCTATAGAACTCTGTCACTGTAGCTGGAAAGAGCCATAGGCAATTTGTTAACAGGTGTGGCTGTGATCCAGTAAGATTTTGTTTACAAAAACAGGATGCTGCTCATATTTGGGCCACTAGCCATAGTTTAACTACCCTTCTGGTAAATTATGCTTCTTTGTTAGATCTCTTGATTTTCTGATTTTTTCCTTCCTGAGAAATTACTCCCAGACTATCTATATCATGCTGTATTACAGCCACATGATTATGCTGTTTTCCTTACATTGCCAGAGTTTTGTTTTGTTTTTTTAATTCATGTGGAGAGGAAGGAAATCTTCAGTGAGTTGAAATGGTATCTTCTAAAAACCACTGGGCCTCGAACTGTTCTTGTAAGGTGACTGGCTGCTGTGGCTCTGTGCTGGTGTGCCTCATCCCCAACCCCAGGCACACTGGTATCGTCTCTGCCCCTGTGCCCAAGAAGCTGCTGCTGATGGCTGGTACTGATGACTGTTACACCTCAGCCAGGGGCTGCACGGCCACCCTGGGCAGCTTTGCCAAGGCCACCTTGGATGCCATCTCCAAGACTATAGCTGTCTCACCCCTGATCTCTGGAAAGAGACAGTGTTCACCAAGTCTGTACCAGGAATTCACTGACCATCTTGAAAAGACCAACACCAGAGTCTCTGCAGAGGACGCAGGCTCCAGCTGTGGCCACCATATAGTTTACTGCAAGAAAAATAAAGTGAATTAAATTGCCTACTCAATAAAATAAATAATTAAATAAAAGCCATTGGGGCGTTTTTATTACCTGTAACTTGAAATTAGGTTACCTATGCCACCATTTTATTTAGCAGTATTAGATAAGATAAAGTAGGCATGATCAATAAAAATGGTTTATATACATAATGCTAAAATAAAGCTCATGAGAAGCAAGTAATCTGCCTTGTATCCTGCTCTTGAGTTATATAGGTAAAGTTGTTTATTGACACAACAGGGACCACTTAAATATCCCTCTGCTTCAATTCTGAAAAGGCTCAATTTCATTATTCATTTTGTTAGCCATTATTAAATAGGAATCTTGGATGCTTAACATATAGAAAGTTTCAACATATTATGTAGTATTCTTTTCTATTTTGAAGTAACGAAATTTAAGATCAGATGTGTCTGAATTTTAGCCTGGTTCTAAAGCATCAGTGTTTACTGAAATAATTAATTTAATGACTTCATAAATCAACATTGACTTGGACTTAAGCCTAACTAACTATCAGGTCTTTTGTTCATTTGTTAAGTTTTGTTTTGTTTTGTTTTAATGATTGATAAAAACCTTCGTGTGTTTTTTGTGTTGTGATTTTTTTCTGTATATTAGCTTTGAGGGAGAAAGGCCCCTATTTTAAGCATCATATTGTGATTTTTATGAATGTAGCTAATTACTTACATTAGCAGTGATTATTTGACAGTCTTGTTCTTCTGCTATAAAATTTAATAGAGAGGATACTTAGGGAAAAACAAAGCTTACTTTATGTGTACTTAATCTTTGACAATGAAGCTGTTAAAGAAATTGAGTCAAAACAATTTCTTGTTAATTTTGGACCCAAGAGCATTATATATCTGCTAGATTTATTAGTGGCCAAGTAGAAAAGTGGTCTTTTTTTTTTTTCAAATGAGGAAGTGGTAGTCCAGTCATTAGATTTTTTTCCATCCAGACTGCATCAAAAAGCTCATGAGACTTTGTCACAGCTTGTGAACATGGAATGGTGCCAAGTTTTTGCATGCTTTTTGTTACTTTAACAAATTCTGTGTTGTCTTAATTTTCATTGTCAGTCTTAGCATTTGCCTAGGATTGTTTAGAGAAGCTTAATATTTATACTAAAAAATAACAAAGGAGTGTGTAGTCGCTACCAAATTGGCATTATTATTGCATGGTATTTGATTCACGGAATAGTTTCGAGAGTGACCAAGTTAACTATTTATAGAGACACTATTTGGGGGTAGAAAACTCTTATTGATCATAACCACACAACTTTGAAAAAGTAGATAATAACCTCTTGTGATCCTAAATTTAAGGGAAAAAATTGGTGTAAAAATATAACCAAGTGGTTTACTAGTGTGTTAATTGTGTTAATTTTAGGAAGTTATAAGTATAGGTAGAGGAATTTTTCTCCAACTTTGAAATAATTTTAAACTTAAAGAAATTGCAAAATAGTACACAGTTTCTGTATACCCTTCACCCAGTTTCTGTAATATTAATGTATTATATAATACATGATTATCAAAACCAGGAAATTAACATTGGTCTAGTACTATTAACTAAACTACAGATTTTGTTTGAATTTCCCCAGTTTTTCTGTTCTAGGATCCCATGTTCCATTTGGTTGACCTGCCCCTTTAATCTCTTCCAATCTGACAGTTTTTCCATTTTTCCTTTTCTTTCATTACTTTGACACTTTGAAGAATAATGGTCAGTAGGAACTTTATAGAATGTTCCTCAGTTGGAGTTTGTGTGATGTTTTCTCACGATCAGACTTGAAGTTACACATTTTTGGCAAGGCTGTCACAGAAATAGATTGTGCCCTACTCAGTGCCTCCAATCAAGGGGCACGTCTCTGTTGATGTCTTATTGCTGGTAATGATAACCATGGTCACTTGGTCAAGGTGGTATTTCCTGGGTATCTCCATTGTAAATTTACTATTTTTCTCTTTGAAATGTCTTGAGGAAGGTATGTTGGGATTACACCAATATCCTCCTTCTCCTCAAACTTGTCCACTCATTTTTTAAAAGTCTATTAATGGATCTTGCCTGCAACAATTATTACTATTGTGTTTGCCTAATGGAAATTTTCTGTTTGGGAGGAATTTTTTTTTAATGTTACAAAGTTTTCCACAAATTTTGAGTAAGCATGTAAAATTGGGGAGGTGGAGCATGGGGGGAGTATTTTTTTTAAAGATTCATCTTTGAAAATACTGGTTCAGAGCTGTGTCTTCTGTATATACTGAAAGTTGAATAGAAGGGTGACAGTGAAATAGATGAACTCTTGAGGTTCCTTTTTAATATTGCCCACTTGAGAGAAATTTAAATCCTAAAGGCACCTTCTAAGTTTTAAATTTAAATTTTATTTTTAGAGCTAACACATGAGTTTCTACAAATATTGGAGAAAACGCCTAGTAGGTTGAAGAGGATTCGAAACTGGAGGGTAAGAGAAATGGCAGGGTTTAAATAGAACCTCAATTTGTCACTTATCTAACAATTATAGCTAACCAATTTGAATTTTTATGGTTAAATATTCTCATTTCCAATAGTCCTAAATAATTACAGTATATCATGAGTTGCAGGCACTCATAGTTTACATAGTTTTTTCAACAACCATGTCCAGTGGGCTCTGCTAATAAGTACTTTATGAATTTGTTTAATTGACACAATGATACTGATAGAAATACTCTCCTCATTTTACAAGTGGGGAAATTAAAGCCTAGACAAGTCAGATTACTTTCACAAATGCTGGGCTAGGATTTAACCTGTATCTTACTTCAAAACCAGGACTTTCAACCTCTTATAGCTTTTTTTTATGCCTCCTCAATAATACAATTATTTACTGACAACATAAAGCCTTGAACCCCAGGTGATGTTATTTCCGTATGTTTAATATAGAATTTTTATAAAACAAAGAAATTTGTATTACATTCCTTTGCTGTCATTGTTTCTTTTGTGTTTATTCAAATAGGCTAATCAGGCGGCTAGGAAACCAAAAGTAGATGGACAAGTATCAGAAACGCCACTTCTTGGTTCATCTTTGGTCCAGAATTCCATTTTAGTAGATAGTGTTACTGGTGTGCCTACAAACCCAAGTTTTCAGAAACCATCTACATCAGCATTCCCTGCACCAATACCTCTAAATTCAGGAAATATTTCTGTTCAAGACAGCCATACACCTGATAACTTGTCATTGCTAACACCGGGAATGCCAAGTACTTCATACGGTTTGTCATCACACCAAGAATGGCCTCAACATCAAGAATCAGCAAGGACAGAACAGATGTATTCGCAGAAACAGGAGGCATCTTTGTCTGGTAGCCAATACAACATCAGCTTCCAGCAGGGACCTTCTGTGTCACTACACACAGGATTGCATCACAGACCTGACCGAGGTTCCGATCATCCTTCTGTTAAGCAAGAATATACTCACAAAGTGGGAGGCAGTAAACACCATGGGCCACTTTCTGCTACTCCTGGAGTAATTCCTCAGAAAATGTCTTTAGATAAATATAGAGAAAAGCGTAAGTTAGAAACCCTTGATCTGGATGTTCGAGAACAGTATGTAGCTGCCCAGGTAGAGCAGCACAAACACATGCAGCCACAGGCAGCTGGCAGCAGTTCTGTGACTTCTCCCATTAAAATGAAAATTCCCATCGCAAATGCTGAAAAACCTGAAAAACACTTGGTAGAAAAGAAGGAAAAGAGTGGATCGCTGAAACTGCGGATTCCAATACCACCCACTGATAAAAGCACCAGTAAAGAAGAACTGAAAATGAAGATAAAAGTTTCTTCTTCAGAAAGACACAGCTCTTCCGACGAAGGCAGTGGGAAGAGCAAACATTCAAGCCCACATATCAGCCGAGACCATAAGGACAAGCACAAGGAGCATCCCTCAAACCGCCACCACCCCAGCAGTCACAAGCATTCCCACTCACACACTGGTGGCGGTGGTGGTGGCGGCAAGCACAGTGCTGAAGGAATGCCTCCTGCTGTTCTGAGGAGTCCTGTTGGCCTGGGCACAGATGGCATTTCCTGTAGTTCCAGCTCTTCACGGAAGAAGCTGCATATCAATGATGCATCTCACAACCATCACTCCAAAATGAGCAAAAGTTCCAAAAGTTCAGGTAGTTCATCATGTTCTTCCTCCTCTGTTAAGCAGTATATATCCTCTCACAACTCTGTTTTTAACCATCCCTTACCCCCTCCTCCCCCTGTCACATACCAGGTGGGCTACGGACATCTCAGCACCCTCGTGAAACTGGACAAGAAGCCAGTGGAGACCAACGGTCCTGATGTCAGTCACGAGTACAGTACAAACAGCCAGCATATGGACTACAAAGACACATTCGACATGCTGGACTCGCTGTTAAGTGCCCAAGGAATGAACATGTAATCATTTGTTTAGGTCAATTTTTTCTTTACTTTTTTAATTTAAAAGTTGTTAGAATGGAAAACTTCCTCCTGATCTCGCAGTGGTGACACCAGCTGTTGCTGCCACTGCTTCAGTATTTGTAAGTGCTGCTTTATTCTTCATTCTGAAAAGAAGAGATTATAGTAAACAGGTCTTTATCTCCACATGATAGTGTTATAAATACTGTAAAAGCATGGAAGGTGCAAAACTCAGTATTGCCACCATTGCAGCTAAGAACATTAGAATGAATGGCTGGCTACTCCTAGGAATATATAAAATGCCTCAAGCATTTGTTATTTATGATTTGATACTGTAGCTATTTTTTGTTGTTGCTTGGCTTTTGAATGAGTGTAAATTGTTTTCTTTTGTGTATTTATACTTGTATGTATGATTTGCATGTTTCAATGATAAAGGGATAAAACAGTATACTGGCAACTGTTTACAAGAAAGTGGAGAAAAATGTACATACATTTTTGTATGTTTAGATATTACCATAAATACTCAGGATTGGAGCTGCTTGTAAGTATAACAATATACAGAATAACTTTATTTTATCTTGTCGTAGTCCATCACTAATCTAAAACAACCGTGGCACTTTCTCATGTTAACCTTAAACTCTAGGCCTTACTGGAAGCCACTGAAGGGGGACACTTCACTAGCAAATGGGTATGCAGTGCCGCAAACGGTCATGCACACTGTGAGGCCCTGAACTTTTGCCTTCAGAGGTTCTGACCAGGTCGGCTGCTGAAATAGCCCCTGATTTTCTGAAGGCTTGAAGAGGAAAAAATAAAGTTTACATACTCTTGATGTGAAGTGCATTTAAATGTTTCTTGGCTTGTTGCAGTACTATAAACAGAGCTGTTAATCATTGTTATGTAGCTGTGATTTGAAAACTAAATTCACAAAAACTTACATAATGAAGAATTAGTAAGTTTTTCCTCAAACAACTTTAACACTACATATTTCAACAGTAAACAGGGATCCTTTTTCCTTTAGCATTCGAAATAACACCATATTCTTAAACATACTGAAGTTTAATATTGTTAAACTCCCATGTGTGTGTGTGTGTGACGCCGTATTTCTTTTTCAGGTAAAAGCAGTCTTCCTTATAAAAATGAAACCTATTGCGCTCTCAGTTATTTTATATGCTAACAATAAATAAAAAGAAAAGATCACTGACTGTGCATTGTACCTGTATTTATAGCTTATGGTTATTATCAGGAAGCTGTGTGAGAAGAAAGATCAGCCTCCAGGTAAACAGCTAGTGGAGGCCTTACATTTGTTTGCACATCTCCGTATATTACTGTTGAGATTAAGTTTGCACAGTCATCTGACTTCTGAACAGACAGTAGACTTTAATTTCTTTAAAATTTATCTTACACGTCAGTAATATGGCTCTGGTATATCAGCTAATCTTCAGTTTATCCTGTGGTAAATCTTTGAGCTGTTAGGTATCTTTAAGATGGGTCAAGATGAATTCAGCTTCTCTTGAACTGAAAATTCTTAAATTTTTCCTCTATGTATATGAATTATTTTTGTTACAAAGCCACTGACGTGCACAATTGTAATTTTACTCGTGTGTTGCAGTTGTAAATAGTAGTTTAATCTTGTGCTCTACTTTTATTTAGCAATTACCTAATTTGCCAGTAGCTTTATAATTATTTTTAAGATCGTTGTTCATTATTTTTCTCAATGTTATTTGAACTTAGGATACTAGAAGCCTCTTTTTAGGGACTATGCCTAGATAGCATGTCCTAACATTTGTTTTTGTCTTACATAACTTTAGTAATCTCTGTCAGTACATGTAACTTTGTTGCTCTGTATGGCATATTATTGTATCCATAAACATGGTAATTTTGATTCAATTATACTTTTACAGTGGTACATAATAATCCAAGGACTTAGTATAGAATTAAACTGAGTGCAAGATGAGGGCGGGTAGGGTTTTTGTTCTTGGTGATTTAGATATGAAACCTCTAAAGAGCTATCGTGAAATGACATAGAGTGGTTGTGCTACTGTATAATTGGGAGTGATAATACCAGGAATTTTAATAAGATTTTGTAAAGAATATCCAGAAAAGTAGTGAACCTTATTTTCAGTATGACATAGGGAACAATGTGAATATTTAAGGTCTGTGACTATACTTAAACTTCACTAAGAATTTGCAGAATTGTTTTGAGATGTGAGAATAAAAGTAATTTTGTTGAATCTTTATTGGTGCTAATGATGGACAGTTTAAAAAGGTAGTTAGTATATATTGTTATGGATCAGTACTTATTAGTACTTCCAAAATTGAATTTGAAATGCTATGTATTCACTTTTCACTCTGTATAAATGTAATTCTTTACAATGATTTTATTTATTAAAGGGCAGCCAGTTGTAATTTTTACAGGATTGTGTGAGCTATTCAAACTATAACCTCTGAACAGGATATTAGCTTCCAAAACCACAGTAGAGATGTATATATGGAAATCCTTTTTAAGTTTCATTTCCATTAAATGAAAACCCTTATAATTCATACACCATGAATTTGCTTTAACCATCTCATTTGCATAAAGTCATTCATCAGCCTGGTCCCAATAGGCTCAACCAAAGAAAAAGACTCCAATGAATGGACATTATTACTGAGTCTTGTGAGTAGCCATAAATAAACCAAAATAGTATCAAATTTAGGTATGAAATTCCACATGTGCAACGTACTGTTAAGGTGATACATTTTTGATGAGATTTTTTTTTAATATCTGAAATATTAAAAAGCATTATCTTCAAACATCCTATAAGAGAGTGATTCATTTTTTAGTTGTGTTTTCCCTAGATTGTAGATTTGTTACCTTTATGCACATTGGATAGAAAGGCTTTATTTCTACCTCTTTAAGCTAATTTTCCAGTACTGAGCTGTGCCCCTAAATATTTGCCTTAGCTGCTTTAAAATAACAATATTTTCAGAGCCAAAGCAAAGTGTTTTCTCACAGAAACATTCTTGGAGGCCTACTTAACAAAACTGGTGGTAGTACCTTCACTGTTAAATAAGCCTTGCAAAATGTCCTAGTTCCTTTTTCTTGTTTAGCCTGAAGTTCATTTCTTGCAGGTATTTAAATACTGAAGTCATGTAAATACCCCTAGGTTTATCTTTGAAAGCAGTTAAAGGTGCATCTCCATCTTCCTCTGTGTATGCAGGTTCGTTCTGGTTAAGAGTTCCTCAGAGTCTAAGAAAATCACTGCCATGATACACTGTTTCATGGGGGATGTCATGAGGGTGCTTACATTACTTTGTACCAACAGATTATAATTATGTAAGATAACCTTACTCCTTTGGTCTATCCTCTTTGAGCTAAAGAAATGACTACTTCAGAGAACCAAATTTAAAATGGTTTTTGTTAGTTACCAAATGCCATGCCTTAAAAGCATTTAAACACTTTGTAACATTTGAGATTTAAAATTGCTGTTTTTTGTTCCTTAACCCACCTTAGAAGTAAACTACTTCCATATGCATGACTGTTATATACTCTTTTGGCTGATTAGATGTTTTAGAGTTTTGCATCTACTATGGAAATAAGGATTTCTTTTAAAATAGTATCTCTAAAGGAAGATGATTCTATTCTCAAGATATCTCATCATTCCCAAATTTATCTGACCAAAAGGCAATTATGTCTTACCTACTGTGCTTATATTGCTATGTGATTTTTCAGATGTCTTTGCTGAGAAAAATTTGAGAGCTCTTGTCATGAAGAATTCTTGATTCAGCAGTCTCATTCAAGAGGCTTTCTTAGGAGCAGTAGGATTCACTAACTGTACTTACCCAGCTGAAGGATCAACAAATCCCACACGCAGGGAAAATTTGCTTAAACTGAGCTCACAGGATGATAACTTGGTAATCTCACGTGCACATTTGTTTGTGAGAGGCTGATTTGAGACAGGGATGTTTGCTTTGGAAAAACATTCTCTCTTTTTCCTCCTAGAGTGCCAGGTTATAATATCAATGTGTTAATTTGAGAATTCACAACCATGTTAATACCTGAAATTTGACCTCTGTAAGCTAAATCAGAAATATGCTTGTTTTGTAAAAATTTGCTCCTGAGACTGTCTTTTTCAATAGAGATGATATGCCAGTGGATCTGGAATGCTTGAAGTGTTTTGGGTTTGATACCATGCATCCATTTTTTATTCCATAAATGTCGATTTGGGCCCAGCCAGGTTTCACTTCTGTGACACCTCTTTTCTGTTCTATATAATTTACCAGGCAGTCTCTGTTCTGCCTGACAGGTTCTTTAGATAGATTGATAAGCAGAATACATTGAAGAAGTAATTCTGTTCTCATGAAGGTGACTTAACCAGTTTGCTGCAGTCCATTAATCTTAAAAGTAAGTTCCAAGGGCTAATTTCCTTTATTTCCAAGTTTTGGGAGAAAGCCTCACTTGAAACCTGTTCAGTAGTTGATTTGATTTGATTTGCCTGTATTGTTTGTTAAGTAACGAGTACATTATTTTCAGAGAGTTTTTCAAGCAGCTTTGCTTAGTTTGAAACACTTGACATGTACTCATTTGTTGTCAGCAGTAATTGGGATTTCATTTTCTAAAGGTACTCAAAATACTATTGAATAGGATGTTTGCTGATAGAAAATCGAAAACAGGATATACATGTATGGCATGAATTCAGTTAGTCATTGAATTTCAGCTTAGTATCTATTACAAGGAATTATTAATAAAATGTGTTCATTGACAACATAAATCCAAGGCTCCA
The DNA here is from genome assembly GCF_040802235.1 of Manis javanica. NCBI lineage: Eukaryota > Metazoa > Chordata > Mammalia > Pholidota > Manidae > Manis > Manis javanica. The sequence goes on from NC_133162.1 coordinate 104,702,037, forward strand.
ACATGTCTTGTTAATGTGAATCAGAAATAACTTTCAGTCCTGGGAAATGTGGGAAATAAAGTCTCTAATAGAAGTTATTCTTTATCTGAGTAACTTTATATATCATCAAGGGATGTGTCCTCTGGGATCAAATTGTCCACATTCTAGTCTCAGCTCTGCCTTTTATCTAATGTCCTTGGCAAATTACTTGAATTTCCGCCTTGATTTCCTTTCCTACAAAATGTCAGTAATAGTATCTTTTCATAGGGAGGTGAGGTTTAAGGCTTGGGTGGTTAGGGAAGGCTAACTAGAGTAGGTGATATTGAAGAGAATCCTAACAGAAGGATATTGGATATTGGAGAGAAGGATGAGGGCCAATCCAGGTTCATTAAACCTATGTGTGTATTAAACACTGCATGCCTACTGTCTCCAAAACTTAAGTTGTTCATTCTATTTTTCAATCTTTTATTTGAAATATACTTAATACACATATTGGCTTCAATGTACAACAGTGATTTGACAGTTCAGAGTGATTTGATATTAAAAAATGTTCACCATGATAGGTATAGTTGCTGTCTGTTGCCATGGAAAGATACTAAACTATTGTTGAGTATGCTCCTATGCTGTACTTTGTCCCTGTGACTAATTTGTAATGATAATTTTATATCTCTATCATCCTTCCTAAATGGTTCATTCTAATTCACACTGTGATTTTCTTGTGTAATCTCTGCATCACTTACACAAAAACCAAAGAGTAATTGCAGTTACATTATCTGGAAGGGATCAGCCATGGAAAAATACCCATAAATTGCTTTAATATTGTTGCTCTCTCCAGCTCACCTCATTCTTCCCCCACCAACTTTCCTGTACCTTCCACTTAAGAGAAAACGGAAGCCTTGGAAATGGTTTTACTAAAATAGAACTAAGAAAAATTAATTCTTCTAAAATACATTTTAAAGCCTAAATGTAAAATAAATGTTACAAAATCACATTAAAAGATTTGTCTTAATCTTCTGTTGGTTATACCAGTAAGGGTTTTATTTTATTAGCATACAAGAAGTTAACGTGAGTTTTTTTTAGGAATAGTACAGAATCAGTAATTACATTTAACCAAAGTTAGTAATTCTGTTTAGTAACTCATTCTACTTAGTTGTTTCTTCCATTTTCCCCTGCTATTTTCAATGTAATGAAAATCACACATTTGTTTTAGCTGTAGTATATTACCTGCTTGTTCCCTCAAAACCTCCCAAAGCCATGTAGGGCTTACTAATGAGGGTTTTTATCATATTGCAATTGAAATTAGAAGGCTTATTTAGACCTAAAAAGTGTTCAGGCATATACCCAAGATCAGTCAGTCTTTCAAGTCACAATCTGTAGGAGCAGCATTTAGGGATGAATTCAGCCATGGCTTTTCACACTAAGCCATGAGAGGTCATGGCAATTGGATAAAGTTACTATAGCTTTTCCTCAGGATTGTTTGTTTTCAACTTTTCAAAGTACAGTGCCATACATGAAGATTTCTTAAGTTCGTTGATTACCAATGAAGATTAAGACTGTCTATGCTGAGTATGTAATGCTGACAGAATCCCCTGAAAAGCCTTTTTAAATTCAAGTTTCTACATTAGCTGCTTTAAACTGAAATAATACTTTGAAATGTGTCAGGTATGAGGAATAAAGACAGCCTGGTAGGGAATAGAGGCTCTTGACTGCTCACTGGGCATGTTAAATGGGCTTTTATCTTGGTGCTATTCATTACACTATTGGAAGGCCCAAGACTGCTAGTGGATATGTCGAAGGGAGTGGGTAAAACAAATAAATGGAATACTACACTCCCCGATGCCATCTTTTCCTCTATGGCAACTCTTCCTAATTCAGCCACTGAGAAATGTTCCAAGTGTAAGTGCTAAAGTAGGTTGATGTTAAAGAGATGCAATAGAGTTAGAACTGTATTTTTAGGATTTGGGGGAGGATTTAAATTTCCTTTAGTTGAGCTTGGGATCCCAGATCCTACAGAAAGATTCAGTATGTAAGGAAATGCACTTTTGAAAATGATTAAAAGCAGGGCATTGTGCCTGGTGAGGGAGTTGGTCACAGAGGGCAGGCAATATTGCTGCTAGGTAGGTGAGAAATGAAAAGCTGCTCACATCATTAAAGGAATCAGAATCATTCACTAAACTGGTAAGTTTATCAGCATCTCAGTGGAGTTGTGTTTGAGTAAAACAAGTGATGCAACTGATTTCATGTAACTTGACAAATGTGGGAAGCAGGAGGGAAAGGGCATTAAGGTGAGACGTATCGGTGGGAATCCCAACTCCCATCCACCAGTTGGATGGCCTTGAAGTTTTTTAGGCTTGAATGTAAATGAATGTATAGGATTTTATAGGCTTGAAAGTTAACAGTTAATTGCTCTGAAATCAGATATAACCAGATTTTAAAGAATGCTGAAGATCCCTACTGCAGTTGAACCCTACCATAACAAAATTATGTTTCAGATTATATATATTGATTATAATAATACTAAGTAAAATAATGGAGACATACCCTAAATTTTTATCAAATACAGGAACTGTGCAAATTGGGAGAGGAGGAAGGTACATTCATAAAAACCTATGAAAACATGTTGGTCAAAGTAAAATCTGTTTTGTGTCAGCTGACTTGAATTTCAAATGGATTTCTCAAAAACTTTTTGAAGCAGCAGCTTGATTCCGACAAGGCCTGACAACTGTTAGGACACCTAAAGTTTGTAGTAGTGCCACCTTGAAATTATACCAGCCAGTACAAAGAATCTGTAGATAGAGCTTAAAACAACAGGTGTCAGTGAAGTTTAGGAGGTGAGTGGAGTCTCAGCAATAGAAACCTTACCAAAAATGCATAATGCAGCAACTTATAACAAGGCCTTGTAGTGATCCTAACAACTTATCCATGTTCATTTTTGTGAAGTTACCTATGTTCTGGAAATTAAAGTGAAGAGTGATCTCAGCAAGAAGTATTTCATCCAGGTGAGCAAAGTGCCCTGAAAAAGTTTAGATGCTGACCCCACTCTATCAGACCTAGTTTTCATCCCACCCACTGGGTTAGGTTTAGCTAGTTCTGGATATGATAATGACCTAATTCACTCTGCAAACAAGTGAAGACCTCAAGTCGTACTATAAATTACAGGGAAAGCAGCCTGAGGTTTTATGGAGCCACCTTGAATAGCCCAGTTTCTTGTAGGTGAAGACTTCTGAGTTAGGGGACCTTAGCTCTTGTTAACCTTGAGGCTCCTGTAGTCTGCAAAGGTAAAATTGCCACCAAAGTGAACAGAATGTAACCTCTCTACATTTAACTTCTCACTTTCCTCTAGTCTCCTTTGCAAGAATTAAATAGGTGTCTACCTGCCAAGCAAGAAAATACAATTTTTCTTGTTTTTACAATTTAATGACAATAAAATTGACAGGCCAAAATGAAAGGAATTATTGTATAAAGCAATAGATGTAGTTCCTGCAGAGTCAAACTGCAAACACTGGAATAGGTTTTTTATTGTTCAGGCTCAAGAAAAATTTTTCATATATGGGTAATCATGCCTGAAGCTTGAGGAGGCTAAAATATAACTAAAACTTGTTAGAGACTCAGGGTCAGGTTATATTGGGTTAGTTGAATTTCCAGTAGGAAAACAAAGGTCCCTTAACCATCATCCCACAATGAGCAATAATAGAGTATCTAATGGAACTGGAAAGAAGTCTTGATGTATATTCAGTGGCTTCTCTCCAAGAAGGAATGCTTCAGGAGCTGAACAGCAGAAGGTCGTTCATGCTGGTCCCTAAAGAAGGTAAAACACATTAAAAACACACCCAATAATGAGCTGTCAACTAGATCTTGTCTCAATCTCTGCCAGGCAAACAGATTTGCACTGAGTCCAGATTCCAGTATTTAGCTGTGTCATCTTGGGCAAGTGACTCAAAACTTTTCCTCATCACCATAACACCTAACTCACTGGGAGAATTAAGTAGTGTATATACAGCTTTTATACCATGTCTGGTACATAGTAATAGTTTGAAAAGTAGTAGCTGTTATGGTGAAGAACAGGCCCTACTTTTCCAAGTATTTTTGTTCAGTTAGTTCGGGGTATAATTTATACACAGAATTCACACTTTCAGGTATACAGTTTAATGCACTTTTAATTAGCGTTAAATTTACGTTTAAGAGGCATTGGAATCCATAACTGGAATCCTTAAAGAGGCAGACATTTAAATGTGCTTTGGTGACTGAGATAATTCCACTTTGGGACACTCTTGGATGAGCACAGAGTAAAAAGAGAAAATTACTCAACTAGCACTATTGTGGTGGAGGGTTTTTTTCCCTCAAAAAATCAAAAAGCTTTATATTCACCTATATAGATCATATTAAGTTACCAAAATAGTTCATTAATGCCCTTCTGTCCTAATGCATAAGACCCTCACTCCAAGAGCTGGGATGTTCATTTGATCACATGTCCAGAATTTGGCACAGTGCCCACAATTACATGTCACCTATTTGTGTTGAATGAACAACTGGATGAATAGACAAAATTCTAATCCTATTCTTACGTAGTATATGGACTTGAGGGCAAATGAACAGAGAAGTCTGGGCTCTGCAGAGGGGGCACTAAAGGCTTGGAAATAGTGAGAAAACAACTACAGAAAGATATTACTAAAAATAATATATATATGGCTGATATGCCCCCTGAGCATTTATGATTCAGAAAGACTGAGGAGGCAGTAAGACATGTGCATTTTTAACAGTAGCCTCATGTAATTTGGGGGTCATTTTCAAGGTGATGAAAACCAAATATTTCTGCAGAAGGACTAACAAGCTATACTCATCATCCTAATGAAGAATAGAAGAGATGTTAGATAACATTTACTAAAATTAAATCTACTGACGCTACTAGATTTTGAAATTCATGTGTTTTAACAGTATGAGTGAATTTGTTATTCCAAGTTGTTATGCATAAAATAATTGACAATTAAAAATATAGACCTTTAAAAAAAATCAAAAAGCTTTGGCCAATGAATTAGTGAACTAATGGGCCAATCAGTAGTTACCTGCCATAACCAATTCCAAAGGCATTCTTTGGGTTAAACTGGCTATCTTTTGATAATTGTGGAAGCAGATGACCCCCAAGAGTAGCCTACATGAAAAATGCAAATAAAAATAAAATACTTTAAAAAGAAAGTGACCATGAATCATTTCAAAATAAAAAACCTCTCCCCCTCTGGAGGCTTTTTCTCCTACTTTCAGGAAATACAGAAAATCTCTCTAAAATTTCTTTCCTTAACCTGGCCACTATTTCTGCCATCCTATTCTATTACTGCCAATTTTGTATTTTTGTTCAGTTAGTTTGGGGTATCATTTATACTAATTTCTCTGCTAAACCCAGTGACTTTCAAGATTAATTGTCCTAAATCCTTTCCATTGAGCCCACTGCTCTCTCTATAGAAATTGTCCTCTTAAAATTAACCATGACCTCATTACCAAATTTAGGAGCCCCTTCTCTTCGTCAGCTCTGTAGCATTTCAAGTATTCACTGCTCCCTCTTTTTTTTATTAAGGTATGATTGATATACACTTACGAAGGTTTCACATGAAAAAATAATGTGGTTACTACATTCACCCATATTGTCAAGTCCCCACCCATACCCCAATGCAATCACTGTCTATCAGTGTAGTAAGATGCCACAGATTCACTATGAGCCTTCTCTGTGCTACACTGTTCTCTCTGTGATTCCCCCCATCATGTGTACTAAACATAATACCTCTCAGTCCCCTTCTGCCCCCTCCTTTCTTAAACCTACTTAAATTCACGAGAAACTTACGGTTCTCCCACACTGGGGCAACTCCCCTCCCTCCTCCTTCCTCCTGTCCTGCCTGCCTTACTTTGTTCCTGTTAGGTGCTACTCTTGATACTATGCATACATTGATGCTATGCGTATCTTCTCCCATGAGCTTTTTCAAAAACAATTCCCTCTCATTTTTTCACTATAGTTACCAATCTTACGGTTTTCAAATATGACTTCCAATTCTAATTGCTTTCCTAAGCTCCATTCCATGGCTTCAAACATATCCTTAGATGAAGGGAACCCTCTGCAATCTCTCCCTCCTTCGTAACTTCTATTGTTTCTTCTATTAGCCAGACTCAAAACTCCGAAATGCTACTATCATCCATCACTAAGTCCTGAGTCACCTTCCTCTGAAACATTTGGAATCTTTTTACAATCCAGATGCTTCCACCACCAGCAAAGTCCAAGCTCTGGATTCCCACATGGCCTAGTTTCAAACAGCCTCCATCCATTCAAGGTCCTTCAACAAAACTGCTATCTGCTTTCCCAAAGACCTTTTTCTTAATGGCATTCTCTACCCCAGAACTTTTGCAGTCCCCTCTGCTCTTCACTGCCTATTGCAACATAGCTTAACTCTACTTAGCCTGACTTCCCAGAACTTTCAGCCTGCCCGTAGGAGTACCCCCACCAATGCTTCTTACTGTTTCCCCAAATTCATTTCTGTTCTATTCAGTCCTTGTCCCTAGTCTATACTTGATCCTTCTGAGTTTTTATGAATCCTTTACCCCTCTTTTTATGACTTTCTACACCTCCAAGGAATATTGTCACAGACATAAGGTGAGATTCTAGTGTTCTTATGGTCTTTGCCACAGCATTTTTGGGGGGTAATTAATTATATGCTTGTATATAACACTAATTAGGTGAGGTGTATTAGTATTCTCCCAGTTATTAACTGTGGAGTCCTAATTATGTGCCCTATTCTCTGCTAACCAATTTACATACATGATTTTACTTAACCTTCACAACAACTCTGTTAATTATGAGTGGTGTGAGCTGTGTATTGCTTAGTTTATGAAACAATGGTTCAAAAGGAGAGCTATTGAAAAAGATTCCACTCTTTCTCCTTAAAGCTGTGTTGTGTGTGTGTGTGTGTGTGTGTGAAAGAGAGAGAGAGAGAGAGAGAAAGGACATTTTGAAAGAAAATGAGAACAGCCAGTAGTTTCTGTGGATCAGTAATAGATAATTGTTCAGTTTAGAACAAAGCAACTATAGTAGCTTTAAGAATTAAGACCAATCTCTAAAACTAATACTCCTTCATATGATATTCTTAACATCTTTATGTCCCTTTTGTAAGGTTTTATTGGAGGAAGAAGGGGAAGCTCTGCTCCTAAGCTTTGTCTACAACATCCAAGCTGGAACACATTCAGTGTCTGCATTCAGGGATGCCCAGAACTGCACCCCTTTAGTATGTACTCCCACCCAGGCCTACATGATCCCCTGGACAGGCAAATCACCCAGGACAGGTGACTGTCCATGTTCTGGGAGAGGGAGACAGCTCAGACAGAGGTGCATTCATCAGCAGACAGGAAGAACTGAGTTCTGAGGTTCATTAAGAAAGATGAACCTCTTCTAGGAGTTGGAGGTTGCCATACATGCTTACTGAAAGATGGGCACCAGAATTTTTCATCTAGAAATGAGAAAACATACTTCCTTGAAAAGTAAGATGTGTTTGGGTCTCAGGCCTTCCTCATCCTGTACATGTGAAAATGTTGAGCCTCACTAAGTGGGGAGATTTTACACTGTTCTGCATCGTCCTAGAGGCCAGGTGGGTAGGGTCCAGCAACCCTACCCTACTTTGTAGCTCCCCACACCGTACACACAGACACATCAGAACCAATCTCTGCTTTTGTGTTTTATTCTTTGAATTAAGATTTCATATGAGCTGAGAGTGCCTGGCCAAGAACAGTTTGAAAATCACAAAAGTGAGTAATCTCTAAGGTGCCTTACAGTTTGAACGTTTTACCCAGAATTTTATTCCATAGATACTAGGGGGCATCAGGACAGGAGAAAACAGGCAACTTTCTGGGCTTTTCTGCTTCCACAAGTGCTCCCCCACCTGATACTTGAAAGGCTCCAATTAGAGATTTGTTCCTTTGGCTCAAAATGTTTTCCCTCAGTTTAAAGGCAAGTATTTCTGGGGAAACCAGTACATTAAATCTGTCAGTCGCCAGTCAGTTCATATCAATCCCTCATGTACTTTCCTGAGAACTGGTTTTAGGAAGAAAATGAGAGCACTGGTTCCCTGAGAGGGAAGGTAGCTTAGAAGAGGTGACATCATTTCACTGTGACCAGTCCCTGGGGACCATGTCCCATAGGTAAATAAGCAGATCTTTAGCAATTTTTGCACACCCACTGATTTGGGGGAGTATTGTCTGGACATGATAAGACATTAAACTGAAACACTTCCTACTCAACACATTACCCCCTACACCCTGATAGAACAAGGAACACAATCACCCAGTACACAGCTAATCATGATTCCCTTTAGCACAAAATCACTCCCTACTTGATTTCATACCCCAAGCAGAGATTTTAATGGGTCAAATTGCAGGGGAAATGGCAGCTGCTTGGAATCTTCTCCCGTTTTCAGTTTCTTACCTGGTTAGGCACATACGCACGAAGTCTGCTGCATTTTCTGAGAAGTGTTCTGGTAGAGGAGGCATCAGCCCTCGGTGTGCTCCAATGTAAAACATGGCTGCCATCCTGTCCATGGAAGCCAGCGGAGGCTTCCCCGTGGCCATCTCAAACACAGTACAGCCAATGCTCCAGATGTCCGACTTCCTTCCATAGCCAGACTCGTTGATGACTTCTGGGGCCATCCAGTATGGAGTCCCGTGCATGGACTTAAGCATGTCACTGTGGGTGCCATTTAAGCCAGCCCAGGCCAAACGCTTGGCACAGCCAAAATCAATCAGCTTTATTACTCCAGTTGGCATGAGCATAAGGTTATTTCCTTTGATATCTCGATGCACCACACAGTTCTCATGGAGATAAGCAACACCTTGCAGAATTTGTTTTGTATATTTACAGAACACCATCTCAGGCAATGGCCCAAAACGGTTTATAATACTAGAGATTGAGCCACCAGGAACAAATTCCATGAAAATGCTTACAATGTTCTCCTCCAAGCATGTCCCCAAATAGGCCACAATGTTGACATGTTTCAGTGCTTTGAGCAAATCTACTTCCTCCTGCAGTTTCCGGTATTCTTTTTCAGTGGCCGACTTATCAGAGGTGTCCAAAGCCACCTGTTTCACAGCTATTAGCTGCCCTTGGCTAGTCAGGCCGCAATATACCTAGAAGCCAACCAATACATTACTATTAAATATAAATGATATATAACACATTGACAGAGGCCTCATGTGACGCTCGTCTTTCCCTCTGCCTCCCAAACCCTTGTCTTTCTCTCATTTGATGCACCCTTTCTAAACGCAAAGTACTTAAGCAAGTTCAGTTTTTCAGTGGACCCTAGACGAGGATGAGCAGCAAAGTGAGTGGATATCATAATGGCTTGGCGTTAACTGACTGGAATAGTTAGAATCCTGGCTTTACCATCCCTCAGCTGTGTACCTTTGGGTAAGTTGAATAACCTTTTCGAATTAAGTTTTTCTAACCTATAAAACTAAGGTAACAATAATTACTTCACAGATATTTATGATTATTACATGAGATGGTTTGGGAAAGCTCCTCACCAAATAAATGAAATAGGGCTATTTTAGTGCTGAGGCTCTAAGGAGAGAGTGGAAGGCAGGTCCTGGGGCAACTGGGCAGTCACCTCCATCATGCGATTTCAGTGGTTTCGGGTCTTGCCTCCCACCTTCTCACTGATTCCTGAAATGTCTCAGCTTGAAACATAAAGTCTTATCTGGGGGTCAGTCTTATCTTTACTGGTCTAAATGAATAATAACTAAAGTGCTAGGACTTTTTTGGGTGGTCTTTATGCAATCCACCAAATATAAGGGACATCTTTTGTTTTTGCCACTCAGCAATGAGTCTCCCGACTTCTGGTAATGTAGTTTGAGCTGTTGGACATAGACACTGCTCCCTCCATCGGACTTGGACCTGGGAGAATGAGAGGCTGTAAGGATGATGTCCATTGTCCCACCACATGGACCCTGAGCAGGAGAGCCAGGAGGAGACAGAGGGAGGCCAGACCTGGCAACATTTTTGAAACCACCTCTGCCTAGAGCCAGACCTACTCCAGACCCTTCAGTTACATGAAACAGTGACACCCTTTTTCTCAAGCCAGTTTGGGTTGGGTTTCTTGTTACTTCCAATTGAAAGAGCTCTAGGTAAAGAGTATGGAGGGTGGGGAAGCTGCACCAGAGGATTAGGGGAACGGGTGGGGTCGAGAAGGAGTGGGGATTTTTAGTTTCATCATGTTTCTCCATTTAACTTACCGTGCCATAGGCTCCTTTCCCAAGGACCTCGCCCTTGGTCCACAGGATAGGTTCTTCATACTTCAAACTATTTTCAGAAAATGTCTTTTTTTCATTTGAGTTGAGAAGTTTCTCTTCCTTGTCATATATCCTGAAACCATTACTATATCTCTGAAAGAATGGGATAAAAGGAAAATCACCATTAAACTCTCAGTCATTGAGATGGAGATCAAGTGTAGAATAGAATAGTCTTCCTTTCTTCTAACTTAGGACCCCTAACTAATCATATAGGAGGACCCTTCTAGTTAACCCACCTACAGCTTCCCCATGCCAACAGCCTCCAGTCAGGTCATAACTGAAGACTTCCCTTTTTTCCGCTAAAAAGTACCTACTCCTCTGCCTGCCTTTGAGTCTCTGCCAAACACAAGTGATAACGTCTGACTCCTTTGCTATAGGGAGCTCTGAATAAGTAGCCTTTGCCTGTTCTTCATTTATTTCCACAATGTACACATACACTCAAACACACACATATACACATAAGCATGTATGTATACACTTACATACACATATGCATTTACCCACAAACATACATGCAGATAGATTCTCCCTCCCCCCTGCCCCCCTCTCTCTCTCACACACACACACAGCCATAACAAGCAAGTCTGCGGGTCAAGACCAGCTGCAATAGACTGAAGATCAATGATCCTCTAGACCCTTGTAATTCAACAGAGAATCTGCAGACCAGATTCACATCACATGGGAGCTTGTTAGACATGCAGAATCTCAGACCCCAGATATACTGAATCGGTGTCTACATTTTAACGTGATCCCTAAGAGATTTGCATTCACAGTAAACCTTCAGCGGCCTTGCCTTAGAAATCAGGAATCAAGTGTCTCTTTGTAGAACTTAGGCCATCCACTCCTCTTTCTATCCAAACAAATTTAAGGACTGCTTGGAAAAGAAAAGGTCACAAAAGGTTAGTGTTTGGCTCCATGACTGCAGAGTGGAGTTGCAGGCTGATTCTATTTACAAGCTTATTAGCTTTTCTTGAATTTGAAATGGCAGAGTGGTAGATGCATCTCAGATGCACTGGATTGCACACACACATATCTGTCTCCCCCCTCAGTCCTGGAGGCCTCTGAATATCCACCTTCCAGCAGAGACCAAGTTCAAAATGAGGGCAAAGCTGGCCTTTTAGGAAGGAATATACCCACTGTGTAGTGATAAAGGGTATGGGGCTCGAATCAGAATGTCTGGTCCATCACTCACTAACTGGATGACTTTCCAATCCTCAATTTCCCCATCTGAAAAAATGGGGACTTGTTACCTTTAGCACTTCTTTCCTAGAGTTATTGTGAAACATATAAAGGATGCATCTCACTCATACATGGTAAGTTCTCAATAAACCTAGCTATGATATAATATTCACTTTGTGTATTCTTCTGATTAACTATTCAAAATAATTATTCCTGATCCTCTTATCATGTGATATAACCTGAGTTAGGGTTGAATAAATAATATTTCAGCTAAACCTACTGTTTCTGTCTTTAATATCTGAGTAGAATAGGAGACTCATGTATATCAGTAGAAGTAAAACAAGTAAAACCCAAGCAACCACTGGTATTCTTTTTCACCATTCCCACCCCCATGCCAAACAAATTAAAAAACAAATTTTTTCAGGATCGTTCCTTATGCTTCCTTGAGAGCAATGGCTAATCCTTGTACCCACCATGTCTCTAGCTCTGCGCCTAGTGCCAGAAACACAGTAGGCATCAGTAATAATATATTTTGTTAAGGTAGTGAACCATCTGAGAGCAAATGCTCAGATACAGGGAATCTTTGGGAAATGATCATTTTGAGTCTTCATGCTTTTTTATGGAATTATATGGTGAGCTACTTTAGGGGCTATGTTAACTTCTTTCTATATCACACATCCCCTAAAGCAATCCTTTACCCATAATCATCTCTCTGCTGAAGTTTGTTGATTGAACACATCGTTACTGAATAAAATATCCATCTACTTAAACAGTTTTTCTATATTCAGCTACCCAAAGTGTCATTGCAGTGTCAGGCAAGCTAAATTCCAAAAGTAGGGCAGCATAACGGAAGTGTCTTAGCCTGAGAGTCAGGGGACCTAGATTCCAAACGTGCAAGCAAACAATTGATGAAATGAGCTGTTTAGATGGATTCCTCATTTGAAAATGAGGGTTTTCAACCAGATTATCTCTGAGGTCCCTTCTCACCCCCAATGAATCTCTGATTCTAATTATACCAACCTGTATTTTGACATTTGTGGTCTCTTGGCCCAATTCTTGCATGGTGTTCCCTCTGAGGACAAGATTTGAGTTTTCAGGATCAGTTTCACTTGCCATTATTTGGCAAGAGTCGTTATCTTTCTCCTCCAGAGCTAGTAGTTCTGCAGCTAGACAACCTAATAGCTCATCTGTCAATTCTTCATTGTTTAGAGAGTCGAGAGTTTCTTGGGAAGTTGAATTTTCGTCATTTAAAGTTTTCCCAAACATTTGATATGTAATTGGATTACTAGCTAAACTATCATGATCCAAAGAACGTACCCAATGTTGATATGCCTGGGATGATGCACTTGATTGTTTCTCTTGGAAAGAGAATCTCATAAGTGTTTTAGATTTATCTGAAACACTATCAAATTCTACATCATTAGTTAAAATTTGGTTGTCATTTATTTTACCAAACAATGCTGTTTTCTGCTTTTCCTGCTGTAAAGGGTTGTGGGAATTCTTCTCACTGGGTACTGCCCAGCTGTTTTCTGAGAGGACAGATGGGGTCTGGTGATGTAGCTCTTCAAGTTCATGCAGATCTCTGAGGCTTGTGGCAAGTATTTGATTGTTGGAAATGTCCCCTTCATCAGCAGACTCTTCCATGGAGACTTCTTCAACGATGGACAAATCTGAGACAGGCAGGAATTTGTTCTGCTCAGAGGACTGTTCATGAGTCTGAGCCAAGTTCATAGGCTGAACTTCATCTTCGGAAGATAGAAAGTCATTTCCTGAAGACTTTATCTGCCACTCTGGTTCTGAAATACCATCACCATTTTCAATGTCTTGTAGGTTGCTGCTTACAGCCTTGCACCCCTTTTCTTTAGAAATTAAAGTTTTGTGCTTTTGTTTAATGGCAAGTGAAGTCTTTGGTGGTTTAGCATGTGGTCTTTTCTGAGAAAGTCTTGTTCTGCCATTGCTGCTTCTCTCACTGTGTGAAGACTGGCATTTACTGGCAATACATCTGCCTGATGGAGCTGAGCATATCTCTCGGTAATATTTGTTTTCATGCTGTTCAGACTCTCGAATGTGACAATAAACAGGAGTCCCAAACATTTCATAGATTCCAGGTCCATTAGCAGTTGAATTGATTTCTTTGAACATGTCACTATACTTAAGATCTAGGTAATTGAGTCTTGGCTCTGTTGGTTGAACAGAGAGAGGAACAGAAGACTTTTTTATTCCTGGATTTTTACAGATGCAAGGAAATGATTGCTGTTGAGGTTTTAGAGCCCGGTAAGTTGATGGTTTCTTTTCTATTTGTGGCATTCTCCTTTGGAACTTGGGTGATTGCTGAGGTCTGGGGTCAGTAAGCCCCAAAGAAGGGAAAACCTGAGTTTTGAGGCTGGTTGTATGCATGGTAGTTTTAATAGAAACTTCAGTGGGAATCATGAAGTTCTGGGGTGTCCTGTTGCTGGTTTTGGTCTTTGAATCCAACTTATTTCTCTGAATTTTCACCTTATGCCTGTCATTTTCTTGGTGTGCAAGTATGTTGAAGCTACTGTTGTTATGCAGGACACCATTTCTTTTTTGGAGGCTTGGTTTGGCTATTGCTTGTTCCTTGGGAATTCTGTCTCCAGGGAAAGTGATGTGGATAAGAGGCACCATTCCATTTATTTCTGGCTTGTTTGCCTCTGTTACTGATATTTTTATGTTTGTCTTTGTGCTGTGCTGACCTTCTGGGAGCTTTTCAATGGGGCCATCGGGGATTATGTTGGACAAGCTTTTAAGTGTAGTATACTCTTCTAAAATATAATTTGGCTCAATTGCTTCACCTTTATGTACTGAAGCACTTTTTGAATCAGCACTATCATGTCTAGTCTCCTCATCCTGCCTTGGAGTTCTTTCTGAATGCCATGCTGCTTGGAATTTGATTGGCACAGTACATCCAACTTCTGAATCTTGTTCATAGTTTCTGGCCACTGAACCCTCTCTTTTCCCTGATGAAAGATATTGAGAGTTCTCTTCTGTTTTTCTCATCTCACTAGCATGGCAGTCAATATCCACTTGCCTAACCATAGGAAAACCGCCTTCTTTAAAGCTCTCAAAGGACACCAAAGAGTGCCCCTTTTCAGAGTGTGACATTTCCAATTTGTCACATCCTTCTGTTTCCTTGGATTTCCTATGCTCCCCCATCTCCGGGTGTTGTCGGTGATGGTTAGACTTCCAAAAAGAGTACATGTTTCTGGACCAAATAGAGCTATCAGAAGATGGGAGAGTTTGATCCACACACACTTTCCGCGGGGTGTCCTGATGCTTGTTTGATGGTCTAAGCTCATCACATCGACTAACAGGCTCTAGGAGCCTAGGTGTAGAGGATATAAGGCTTGGAATATTCCTTTCTCTCTCTTTTAGATCTTTGTCATTTGGGGGGATAGTTAGGAGACCAGATCTCATGGGCAAGAGTGGCAATGGTGGAAGAAGAAACTAAAAGGAAAGAGAAACAGCTAATTAATGTAGAAACATTTATGCGTGCCACAGTAACTCGTTTGAAGTAACCTGAAAAGATTCTAAAATTCTTCCTAGGAAGGCCTTTAAAGTACAAACCATCCCAGAGATCACATTTTAAAAACTAAAGCTCATTCCCAATGATACTTTTCTTTTTAGAACCAAGGTAAAATAATACTTTTAAAACCCAAGATTATCTTAAAGATTCATGATTATATATTTAAACAAAGTCCCTATACTGTAAACATTAGACATTTTAAGATAAAACATTGTATTTCCCTTTTTAGTTTTCATAGAATTGATCTAAGATTCTAAAAATTCCCACTTAAGACTGCTTAAAATTAGTTACATTTACTTTAACAACGATCATTAGGTTATAGAGTAACTTAGAACTTGTATCCAGAACAGAATTGTTTCTTATTGTTTTGCTGAACTGTTTTGTTGGGGGTGGCTTATATATGTGCCACACCATACACTTGAAAGTTACCAATCCTGAATGGTTTTTAATTCTCCTTTGCCCTCCCCAACTATTTTCAAATTTAGCCTGTTGTTATTATTATTATCCACTAGAGGTCGGTGTAACCCAATATATAAAATTTCACTTTCTGGTCATTAAGCTATGAACTCCAATTTACTGCTTGTTTTCCTTGTGGCATTTTCCTGTGTATACAGATGTGATACCTAACTACATCAGAGTATTTATAGAAACTGATTATGGAACATGAGCTCTCATAATTGAAAACTATATGTTTAATTTTCATTCTATTGCCACCTGTGTGTAAGAAGAAAGGACAAGGAAAGGAACCTGACACTAAAAACACAGGTGTAAAAAACAGGTGAGCTGCAGTGGAATCCCCCACTTTTACTGCTGAGATGACTTTCCTCCATCTCTCAAAAATAACTTACAAAATACAGACAGATTCTCCCAGAGCTTAAATTTTATGATACTCTTTTTTATGATACTTGTCAGTACTTAACGCATTTTCCCAAAGGCTTATAGAATATAGAAGAGTCAGACAGTTGAGATAATTGCAAGGATCTTTCCAAATTCCTTACTTATAAGTTAGATAACTAGAAAAATCTTACCACTACTGGAAAAAAGAATTACCTAATTTCTAGATATGTTACAAGAAGACAAAATACGTCTAGAAGAGATGCTTACCTCATTATGTAAAGAACAGGAAAACCCAGAAAAGAAATGTACATGGCAAGGTATAATTTTCCAAGAAGTAATTTGCTGCTATATAAACTATACGTCAGTTGTTGTTTTTCCAGGTATAATTACTGAGGATTTTGGTTCTGAGTTCTCTGATACAATTTGTCTCTAATGATGAAAGTTTTTTAGTTGTAATTCCGAAGTCAAAAATGCTAAAACTAATCTTACCTCTATTCTTCGACTACTGTTCTTCACATCAGAGGAAGAAAACTCTATAGCACGAAAAAAATAATAATAGTTAGATATTCTTAGTAGTAGAGTGAACACAGTCAGTCTTGAGCAAGAATTTGGGGATGGAGTGATCTTGGTGCTGAGATTTGAGGAAAAGTCATATTAGAAGTTTTTCCAAGTGTAATCCAGGATATGAAATGAAATGGGCTTTATTGCCATGGTATACGTGAACAGCTCCTGGGGAAATAAGCCTCTGAAACTCTCTGAAGCAATACATTGTCTCTCATTTTCAAGACATGTTTATCATTCAATCATCTTCTAGCCTAGATTCCTAGTGCTTTTTGCTCAGAAAGCCTGAACCATGCAGAAATACAAAAATATTCATGGATGTATAATTGCCTCCCCACAGTTGCTTGAACTCAAACATGAGATAGATCAGAAATTCTGAAGGGGAGATACGGGGAAAGGGGAGATGGGATTTAGTAGGTAGAGTAAAACCAAGTTGTCTTCTTACCAAAAAGTCAGAATGTTCCCTAAAAGCTCACTCACCACCAGAGCTTGGAGCGGAAGCTGTAAGCACCAATGTGTCAAGGATCAAAGCAGGTCATGTAAATGGATAAGTGGGACAGGTAGGGACAGTGGTGAACTGAAAACATATGCCCCAACTAAAGGGACACCCATTACCCAGTTCCAATTGACGTCCATTCCAGATGTCCAGTCCAGCACTTCTAGATCTTCTAATTGTCTAGAGAAGTCAGAGAGCCAGAGACTTGATGTGAAATCTCCCTCCTGCTCTCCCTTTTTTTAAAATGCTCTGAAGGCCAAACAAAATGTGTCCATGGGTCTATTTTAGACACAAGCTGCTATTTCAAAATATCACTTAGAAACCTGCCTCTCTAAGATGTAACACAGGTAAAAAAAAGCCATTTTCAGGTGAAAAATGGTCACCCAAGAAGAGGATCCCAGTAACAGGGGGCACAGGCATTCCTTAGCCACAGCTGGCCAAGGCGCCTCCCCCCAATCCTTTATGCATTTATTCAACAAATATTTATTGAGTGCCTGCTGCGTGGCTGATACTATCCCAGAAGATAGCAGTATAGTTGTGAACAAGACAAAATGCTTACCCTCATAGAGGTCATGTTCTGGAGGTTGAAATTTCCTGTTGAAAAGACACTACAATACCAGAAATACAACTGAATATAATTTATAGTTGGGTGCATGTGTATGATGTCCTGAGTTTAAAACAACAAAAACAAAAACTTTCAGGTATTATTATAAACATGGAGCTGAATATTATCCAGTGTCTGTAAGGAATAACATGAGGCAGAAAATACCTAAATTTTCCTGGTGAGAATGTGGAGGTAAGATCTGTCTGGTAGATGATTTGGCAATACATGTTGAGAGCCTTTTACATACTTCCAGCTAAAAGACTGAATGGGCAAATTTTTCTCCACTCTCTTCACAAACCTCACTAAAATGACATAAAGGAACTTTCTAAACCTGAAAATAAGGACAACAACCCAGAGGATAAAACAGCAGATAAGCAACCGCATCAACATTTTGGACAGTGAGAACTATGGATGAGTAACAACTGATCCGTTCACAGCTTTCTCTGTTCTGCTCAGTGCCTGCAGGGGGAGAACGCAAGGAGAAAGAAGAGCCCCAGGAAGGAGCGGGGATGGCCAGTGCCTGCTTCCTCTGAAGGTGGGGATGCAGGTGAGGCTGAAACAAAGGGTTGCTTGTAAGTCCCTGTGAGGAGTAGGTTCTAAATTCTCTGCCCTGCCTCCTCGTCAGGAGTTGCTCTTCTCTGTTCATGGCAGATGGTGGAAAGCACACTCTCTGGAGAGCTTGAAGCAAAGATGCAAAGGAGTTAGGAACAGCAGAGAGCAGAAATGAGGTGCTGGAGTGAAAATACAAGGATAAAGTGAAAGCCTGCACACTAATAGCCTTAACCTACAGGCGGGGGCTTGGATGACTGGTCTCTAGGGAACTAGCTGAGGGAAAAGCCCAGCTGTGCACCCTGACACTCAGTAAATCCCTCTCCCAACCGTCCAGGTCTTTGCCCATTCAACAAGCCCCCTGGGCACCCAGCACTGGATCAACTGATACATGAGGTCAGGGATCAACTGATACAGGAGGAAACCCTCTCTGTAAAAATACAGAGAACAAAGCCAAGTGAAAGAAAGAAAAGAGTTCAAAGGAAATAGAGACAATGAAAAACAACCCGTTGATATACTTCATGCACCCTTCCTCAGGAAGCTCCTGGAAAATGTACTCCACTGAAATGAGAAAGTAACACAACAAAGAAGATGCCATGGGTCCAGTACACAGAGGCCCAAGACAGCGGGAGGCCAAGGGAACTCCCGGACGGTGATGAGAGAATCCCAGAAAGACAGCCTGAATTGAGGAGCATGTTACAGGCCCATCAGACAGAATGGGGATGAATTAGGGACAGATATAGAAAGTAAGCAGATGATGAAATGAGGCATCTATAAACAATGATACAATAATACAATGTATACATTGCATAAATATCTAGTGTAATCATAGCACACTATATAGCTCAACTGTGAATATGTTACCTAGTCATAATAATGGAGATTAAAAAAAAATTTTTAACACAAAGATTGAGAAGATTGGGGATTACCTGTGTGTAAGGAGAATAATGTAGAAGTGTTAAATCCTAATAGATAAGGTCAAAACTGAACAATCAAGCAATAGTATTATAAACATGTTATTTAGAAATGTGACAGTGCACATGTTATTTAGAAATGTGACAGTGCATTCTAGAAAAGTGACTTATACTTCTTATTTCATATTTTTTTTCCCATCTGCTTTTTCTGAATTTGTCTTAAACAACATATATTGTCTAATTATTTTCTTTTTAAAAAAGGAAGAACAAATACTGACCTGGGGAACCCCAGTTGACATTTTCAGGCAAGATCATAACAACACCTGTAGAGCAGCTGCCATTACAGAACACTGACCTAGTCAAGTTTATTCTTGTCTGGGTACAGTTACTTTTGGTACATCTTCAGATGTAACAAGATTCTCTTTGGTTGGGCTAGGAGAAGAGATGTTTCCTCCATCTCCAGTTCAGTGTCTCCATCCATCTTTCCTCCAGCTTGTACCTGCACCAATTGCCTCTGCTTTAATCTAAACCCACCTCCACTACAAGACTAAATATGTTCATCCTTTTTTCCCCTCATAACTAAAGTGGGCCTCAGATGGAAGGTATGCACTGTGAACACAGATGGCATGGTGCTTAAAAGCATGCCAGCATCAGAGACAGGTGGTCCAGGTTAAAACCAGCCCCTGTGGCTACTTGACCTGAGCATGCACTTACTCTCTTGAGACCTCAGTTTGCCCATGTGTACAACAGGTATGCTAATGTTACTTATATCAGTGGATATTTATGCCTTGCAACACTAGGCACTTGGTATATGGTTATTGTTGTTATTATTAATTCAATATGCACTTTTTTATAGTTATAAACTGATCTGGTGCTAAGTGCTCAGAGATTCAATGGTTTTTGCCTTTGTAATCTGGTGAGGAGAAGCACATAAGCAAATGGTGATAATTCAGCATGATGAATGTTATGTTGCAGATAAAGCCAGGATCCTATGGGAGTTTAAAGGAATGGTGACTCATCAGTCTTAGAGAGGTTCAGGAGGACTTCCCAGAGGAAGTGGTATCTAAGGTGGAACCTTAAGAATAGCACAATGTTACAGCAGTAAAAAACAGTATGTGCAAGTATTCACGTATTCGTTCTGGGAATGGAAGGCATTTGGTACTACCATTTATCATACTGAGGAAAAGTGGCAGGATAAGAGGGCTGCTGAGAGCTGGGAGCTGACTTTGTAAACTTCAAGGAATAAGACCCAGGGTCTACTTCACAGTCTAGACCTGATATTAACAACTTTACTTACAGCCTATCAAAACACTACTTCAACATCATGTTAAGGGAAATAAGCCAGGTACAAAAGGACAAATACTGTATGATTCCACTTTTGTGAAGTACCTAGATAGTCAAATTCATAGAGACAGAAAATAAAATCATGGCTACCAGGGGCTACAGGGGAGAATGGGGAGTTATAGTTTAATAGGTATAGCACTTCGGTTTTGCAATATGAAAAAGTTCTGGGAATGGATAGTGGTGATTGCTGCACAACAGTGTGAAGGCACTTAATGCCACTAAACTGTATGCTTAAATGGTTAAAACAGTAAATGTATGTGTGTATACTTTATCACATAAAAACTTTTAATTGTTTTTAAAAAACACTGCTTCATTTCAATTTCACTTAAGTGCTACCCTTCCCTCCAATCTTACAATAATAATGCTACTTTTTCCTTTCTTTGGTGAGATGCCTTTCAGGTCTTCTGCTGCCCAATCCTCCTCATTGCAATAAGCCAGTCAATGCAACCTTCTGGACTTCAGGCTTGTCCCTGGTGGTTTAGGCTGATTGGTTTAGGACAGTGGTAGGCAAATATCAAAGACAGCATTGGCCTAAAGGGAATGCTGGCATCAGTTCTGCTATCTGGTAAATAAGTCTCAGGCTAATCAAATCCTAGAAGAAAGCATGCTTGGTGTAAGTAGGCCCCCAAGATTCCCACAGATAAACATTAACCAAATATGAGTCACAGTAAAGATTTTCAAACATGAGAGAAAAAGATAAGTAAATAAATAGGTGGTGACTGAAGAATAAAGGAATCACTTTGTCATTCATTGAACTCACCTTCAGATTTTCTTTGCTGCTCCTTCAGAAAGTAAGGAACGTCTTCTCCGGCTGCAGACTTGGTGACCTTTGGTTCTAAGCAAGGTCTTGGCAACAAAAAGCCCAAGTTCTCATCACAGAGCTCCTTGGAATGTTCCTCTTTCTTCAGAAGCAAAGGCTGTGTGGTCAGCATCTTTGTCCTGAAATCCACCACCTCAATTTCATTTGGAAAAGAAACAGAATGGGCTCTTGCCCATTCTTGGTGCACTGAGGTTATCTGACTAAAAGGGGTAGAAAGAGTTTGATTCATTGATTGATTGTTTTTACTGAAGCATAGGTGACATACAATATATGATTTGATGATTACACACATTAGTAAGTGTAGTTAGCATCTGTCACCATACAAAGATTTACAATATTATTAACCATACTCCCTATGCTACTTTCATTCCCATGACTAATTTATTTTATAATTGGAAGCTTGTCCCTCTTTATCACCTTCACCTATTTCCTCCACCCTCTCACCCTCCTCCCCTATGGCAACCACCAGTCTTTTCTCTGTGTTTTAGTCTATTTCTGTTTTGTTTGCTTGTTTGTTTTGATTTTTAGACTCCACATATAAGTGAAATGGTATTTGTCTTTCTCTGCCTGGCTTATTTCACTTAGCCTAATACCCCTGAGGACCATCCATGTTGTGGAAAAGGCAAGATTTCATTCAGAAGTGGTTTGATTTAAAACTATCCCCCAGATATTTTGGATCTCTGCTCAGACTAGGCTGACATCACTAGAAAATTTGGAGAACTATTTCCAAATGGCAGTGCTGAGTGGAATGGCTGTATTTCTGAAAGGATAAGACTTCTCTCTGTAACTTACTCCCCACCCTTACTTACTTCCAGTCCCTCTTTCCTTGAGCAGAGAAATCACAGGGGCAAAAGGCAGACATAGGGGATGCACCATTTTACTTCTCCCAAGGCATTAACTGGCCCAGCACTTCTTAAACTATCTCTGATGAAAGACCAGTTTTAAGATTCTCTAGTCCATTGTGGACTGAAACTTTTGTAAAATGTAATAAAAGTGAGTTGCTACAAAAATGAAATGAAAATAAAAAATGTGAGAACAAGCCCCAATTGTTTCACTATCAGACCAATGAAGATAAAATTACTTCGTCAAATTGCTATACCATTTTTCAAATGTTCAGATTTCCAAGTTCTATACTGACTTCACCATGGACTGGTCATGGAAAGACCACAGAACTACATTTTGAAGAGCACTACTTCAGGGTCAACAGACTATAGCCCAGGGGCCAAATCTAGCTCCCCTTCTCTTTTAATTTCATTGGCTAGCCGCCACACCTATTTGTTTACACCCATTTGTCTATGGCCGCATTCAGGTTACAAGGGAAGAACTGAATCACTGCAACAGAGGCCTATGACCCCCAAAGCCTAAAATATTTA
Organism: Manis javanica; assembly: GCF_040802235.1. Lineage (NCBI taxonomy): Eukaryota > Metazoa > Chordata > Mammalia > Pholidota > Manidae > Manis > Manis javanica. Next base: position 104,724,551 of record NC_133162.1, read on the forward strand.
TTATTTGGTTCCTGCCACAAGAATATTTATTACAATCCCTTCTTTAGAGTGGTTTTGGAGGCGGGGGTGGAGGGGTGGGCAGGTGGGGGGTGGGGGGTGGGCTTGAATTACTAAAAATTTATTGCCAATTTAAGTACAAGCAAAAGTACTTAAATTCCAATCTAACCTTTCAAAGAATATTCCTTACTTGTTTTCTTGTAAATCTTCTTGACTCATTTCTTGGGGACGACTGACATCTCTTGGAAAAGTAACAATAATCTCAACATCTATAGAAATGCATGACAATAAAAGAAAGAAAAAGATAGTAATGAATTCCAGTGGTAACTGGGAATCAAGTATGTTATTTTTGGTTATTTAGCTAATCTGTTTTTAATGATTACAGAATGGAAATTAACCAGGGACTGAGGTTTAACAATCTTTGTATCTTTCCTATCCAGTATATGATAGGTCCTAATAAATGCTTGCTTAAAGAGAAAAAAAAATTGTATAACAAAACTTTCCTGATGTCAAAATAAGTGTTTTCTTCCTCGATAGAGAGAACAAGGTTCCACTTAGGTAAAGTGTAACTAATAATGATACCTACTTCACAGGACTGTGGTGAGATTTAAGTAAGATAATTTTTGTTACCCTGGGGAAACTTGCTTCATATTAGTACTTTTGGTAATCTATCTAATTCCATAGAATGATTCCCAGTATATCCCTTTAGACAGAAAGTTCCAACTTGTAGAATCAATGCTTGCTTATAATACAACGTATCAAGCAAATTCACATAAGAAACTAATGTGAACCACATCCAAATTGCCCGTACTTTAAGGTTTGTCCATTGGATTTTTGTCATTCCATCCAAACTTTTATTTAGAATATGTTAAGCCCAACTCTCTGTGCTGAAGATAGAGAAATACACAAGGGGCAGCTGTAGCCCTAGTAGAGATGACAAATAAGAAAGCAAATGTAGCAAGGTAAGCACTGTGGTAGAGGTGTGCAAACAGTGTGGGAACAGAGAGGAGAATCCTTCCAGAAGGACACAGTGTTTGTCCCAGTAGTCAGTCCTATCCGTGTATTTGTCAGGGCCACTGACTCGGTCTGCACAGCCTGCAGGAGCCATGGTTTTCATGAGCTCCACTGAGCCAATGCTGGGGAAGACATAGAGCAGAGAAGGTAAGAGTTAGGTGTGAGTCAGACAGATCCGGGCCTCTGTCTCTCCTCTGCCCCTTCTTAGGTGACCTCGGGTATGTTATTTAATAACTATGATCAAGAGCATTAGCTCAAAAATGTTAGTGTTTTTAAAAGACTTTGGATATTTTGTCAAATACATAGGCCCAGCAGAGTGAAAATATTTTTATTGCTCAATTTTTATGCCTGTGTTATTTATGAGACTAATACATTAAAAACAATTAGTAAACATTTCCAAAAGGAACAGTTTTGTTTACAGTCAGGCAAATGATAATAGTATTTGCTATCTTTGTCATCCGATATTATATTTTGTGGTACCACAAAAATGTATCTTACTCTGGTTTGCTTGATGTTTTTCAAATAAGACAACATGATTGCATGTTTTCTAATATTATACAGCAGCAAGAATATATCTGTAAGAATGAAGTTTCCTTGGAACAGTCCATTTTTTTTTTTAACTTTTCAAAGATCCTACCACTGCACTATTTATGTAGCACAACATGAAAGGTTTGCAATTATAAAGCTGGAAGGAACTTAGAGGTCATCTGACCCAAACCCTGAATTTTAGAGACAGGCTGATAGCCATGAGCTGACATGCTCCCGGCCGTTCTCATACTTAAAAGGAAGATGGATGTCTATCACAACATTTTTGTAGTCAGCCTTGAGTGCACAAACCTAGCTGACAATGTTAGAGTAAAAGAAACACACACACAGCATACATTCCTAATAACTTCACTGTCAGTGAAAAGGATGTTCTAGTACAAAGGCTAGGCGCAATTAGAACTTTGCTGTGGAAGTTATTTAAACTGTGCAGAGCATATCTGTGTGAACATGTTCTTAAGAACAACTCTACTTTTGCTGACTGAGGACTAACAAACCCAGAATATTTTTGAGCAAACTTAATGTGCTAAAAAATTGCTTATTTGTTGATTTCAGAACTGTTAATTGGCTGATTTCTTCTTCAAACCAAGGAACAAAGATACAATAAGCTAGTATAAGAAATACCTGCCTTTTCATAAACTGTTAAAAGCTAATGGCCCCATCCTGATTGTTGTTCCTAAATGAGGGGAAGAAAAAGACTGTAGAATGTGCTGACTCTGTAAGCAGCTGCTCTCTGTTTTGTCTCTGGCATACTGTGAGTGGTTGTGGGGGCCTCTGAACCTATCCAATGGGCCAGGGAAGATGGTTCAATGCCACATGTGAAAAGTAAAACGCTCCTATCTGAGTGCATCTTTCCATGTAAAAATATGTAAATTAACTCTACCAGAAAATGTTATCACAGAGAGAAACTAAAAGGCAACATTGAAACATAGCTGGAAACATACTTTCTTCAAGAAGAGGTGAAAATGATATCCAAAAAGCCAAAAATGACTTTAATTTGTTAATGGTAAATGAGATTAAAAGACACTTATCGATATTTAAGATGAATATAATGCACAATAATGCCCCAAGCATTTTTATCTCAGACTTTGTGACTTAAAAGAGTAACCAGCTCAACTGAAGACTCTACCAATTATGAGAGGAAAACTTATCAGAAACATAATTGCTTTTTTCAAATTTGTAATCCAATTTATTAAAGCTTAAAACTGCAAGAGTCAAGAGCATAGTGATGATATTATGTAAGTTTTATAACTCCTTTATGAAAACCTAAAATATCATCAGCTTATTTAAAAAGAATTACTAGTAAGTCATCTCCAAATTGAGCAGAATAAACAAATTATTTAACCTCTTGGAAGGTGCCTGGAATACAGTTGGGCTTCTAAGAAGTCACCTTTAAAGTGTTTGAAAGCCAAGGACTGTGTGGAAGGGGACCAGGATTTGTTTATTTTAAGTAGGTCTTTCAGGGTTCATTCATGGTGTTAATCATTTCAAACGTTACTAAATTATCTCTGCCCTCAGCGTGGACAAGTTTTGGAGAATTTGAGAAAAGCAGAGCTCCCTGGGTGAGGACGGCATTGCCTGAGGGACCAAAGCCGACAGCTGGGCCAGGACTGCCAGGCTCAGGGAGGGTCGAGGCATGCGGAAAAAGAGACACCCAGAGAGGGCAGCTTCCCGGGAGTGCTGGAGATGGCAGTCAGAAAACTGTCAGGGGGGAATTGGAGCAGTTCAAATAAACATTTAATTTAAGATACTTATAGGCCAATAGATGATGGACAAATGTGACTGCTGTGGTGACTATTTTCTTAAGTGGGAATCCACAAATACCTTGTGGTGTGTGAAATGCAAGGCCACTCGTGGGCTTGACAAGAGAACATATTTGGAATGGGTGCTGTTCAGGAAAGTTCCAGACTTACGAGTAAAAGACTGAGACTGGAGGCATTGTGTCTTGTTCAGCACCCCCCACCCTTTCCTCCCCTCAAGAAGGAGCTCTGGGATAACGGCTGATGGGGAAGTGCTTGGTTGTGGAAAAGAACAGATCCCTGGAGCTGGCAGAAACTTCTGAGAGCAAAGAAATGGAGGGAAAGACATCAGACAGAAAGAAAAGGGGCAGAGAATGGCTGGCTGAGCTGAAATGGTTGGAATAAAAAGAAGACAAGAAGAGGTATGGCCATTTTTGCAGGGCAAGTCGCCAAGACTCACTGATTCAGATATGGATCAAAGGATAGAATTATGAGTGGATTTTCTCCTCCTTTGTGTTTCTCTTGTGTTTTCAAACTCTTGACTCAGCAATATTGAAATTAGAGGGAAAATCCAGGTAATGTTATCTTTGTAAACACATCAAGGACAGAAGCCAGATACCTTCTGTCCTGGGTTGCCAATCTCGTCCGTCACCGCTTGGATCTCCTTCTTCACTAACCAGAAAGGAATGAGGGCTGTCATCGTCTTGGTCAAACTCCTAAAATATCATAAAACAGAAATTCAGTTACTCAATGTCCTACCTTGTTGGCAGAGTGAATGTTGATTTTTCGAGGCTGAAGTTTTATACCATCGGTTCCCTTTAAACTGGATAAAGTATTTAATACTAAAATGATGGGAAAGCATCAGCCCCTGAAGCACTAGGCCCAGACAGACATGGATGTGATTCACTGTATAATCAAAAGTGAAGATCAAAGCTAAAATCACATGGATGCATAGAAATTTAATATTTCATACTTTATCATGTCAGCATCCGGGCTGCTAAGCTGCCACCAGTTCCATCTGAGTGGGTAACTGGAAAGAATCCTTTGACCACAGTCAGTGAACAACCCCAAAGGAACATGATCTTTTCCCTAATACCTTCTTGGGGCATCATTTACAAATGGCGAGGATGGAAATCACTACACCAGGTGGAAGCTACAGATACAACCCTAGACTGAAAGGAGGGAGCAAAGCTGGTTAAAGTCTTCCCTAGGACAGCTTTCTGATCTAATCATGGTGGGCACCTCCCAAACTCCCTTTTTACCCTGTAGAAAATAATCAGTATGTTGAAAAACTGGTTAAAACCAACTTGATTTTATGACAAGTCATTCTAACTCTCTAAAGGAGTTTTCTTATAGAACTCATTATTGTTGATAAGTTCCTTCATTTGAAGTTGTTGCTGGTAATTTTGCCTTTTCTCATGTCTAACACAGTGACAGATGGAAGTAGCAGCTAAAATATCTCATCGCGATGCCCATGTTACAGTTAGCTCTCTGGCTTCTGTGATCTGGGTGAACCACTTATTTAAGGAAACTCTTGGATAAAAGGTCTTCAGACAAGTGGGCAGGCAGTCTTTATCACAAAGCCCCTGATATTCATTCATTAATTACCAAGAGAACTTAAGAATCCGTCCTGCTTAGTTAGTCACAGAAAATAATTAAAAATAAAACCCTCCATTTATACTGCCATTAAAATTTTTTCAGTATTCAATCATATCCTAGTAGTCACACCTTACTTTTACACAGCAGTACATGCTTAAAGCATTGTCTACCTCCTGACAAATGTTAAGTGTCCCATCTCGGACCATCCCAGTTGTCAGCGGTAGATGGGAGACCAGGACTGGTTCACCCTGATCCTAGACTGTTGATGCCACTGCTTTTCCTCTGCATTTCAAAAATTCTACCACTGCCTGGCAAATTTCTTCTCCCTCCCATCCTATTGCAAAGTGGCTGGCAGGAGGTACACTTTTTTAGAGTATATGGAAATAAAAAAGGATTCTTTAAAAAGCAGGAAAAATAAATCACCTATAATATTACAAGAAAAAAGCAAACACTGTTAACATAGAAATAATTATTTCCTTTGTTTTTTTCCCTAAGTATTTAAAAACCTAGTTACATCATATAATTTTGTATCAGGCTTTTACACTTAAGACTAGTATAAATTACATAACAATTTATTAAGTCAACACCATTTTAGTGGAATTTTGAATTTCTTGCCCCACAACAAATATCTATCAGAGGGACACGACCAAGTTTTGTAAGCTCCATGAGTCTTATAATATTAAGTCCTATAATGCTGATAAGGCAGTTTTTAATTCTTCATTATTAGACATAACTGCTGTGAACATCTTTGTAATTAATATCCCGATTTCACATTATTTCTAAAGAAACTGCATTATTTCTACAGTCGATTCCTAGAAATGGAATCATTGAGCCAAAGAGTATGAAAATGTGTAAGTATTTTACATGCATTGTTTTAAAAGTAGAGTTAACACTTCCTATTTACACACACTAGCAGTGCGTGAGTGCATTTCACTACGTCCTCCATCTTCTCCCTTGCCAATTACCATCACTTTTCATCTTGAGTAATGTAATACATGAAAGTGGTCTGTTATTGTTTGTACATACTTTGATGAGTAGAAAAGTTGGAGATAGTTTCAGATGTTTATTGACCATTGAATTTTCCTTTTGGTAGATACAGTTTTTGTTCAGATCCTCTAGAACATTCTATGACACCTCAAAATGTATTTCTACCGATTTCATATAATAACAGTGATTCAATGAAATTTTTATGCTAAACTTTGAAAATAGCAGCTCTCACTTGGAAGTGTTAATACATAATTGGTTCTCCTTTCAGGTGTCTTTGTTGATTAGTGGGCTGTGATCAGTCTCAGCCTCTCAGTTTATTTATTAGTTGTTTTTTTAGGAAAAGTTGGAAGATGCAAAGTGTGGACACACCTACCTTACAAATCCATTAGGATGACTAGCATTTACATATGCTGTTCTATGCACCTTCCTATGTTAACTAATTTAATCCTCACAACAGCTCTGAAAGTAGGAATTGTCTTCTTCTCACATATGAGGCCCACAGAAGTTAACCAAGGTCACCTAGGTAGTCAACGGCAGAACCAGGATTCACAAGCACCCTACGAAGTCTAATTCCAGAGCTCTTAACCACTCTGCTTTCTTGCTACCTTGAAAAGTTCAAAACAAAGAATCTCCACATAAACTAGGAAGAAAAGAGTCAATAACAATGAGCAAAATTCAGAGAAAGGATACCCAAACCTAATCCATAAATTTTGCACAGAATAATACAAAAGATGTGACAAAAATTTCTCCCATAGAATAAACTGAAAAACAGTAAGTGTCATAAACAAAAGTAATATAGGAAATAATACCTACTTTGAAGGATACCACGGAAATGAAGACTCTAAACAGAAACCGCTCCTAATTTTCTCATTTCTCTTAGAACACTAAACATGAAAGACTTTAAGATGTGCCAGGGTGCCCCAAGGAAGAAAATCAAAATAATGAGTTGTGAGTGAAGGACAGAAAACATTAGACTAGCACATCCCAAACATAAATGGATTTCATAAACCACTGACACTAACCCAGGAGGTGACAAATAAACTAGAAATAGTGCCTAGCGTCCTAATCCCCAAACAACAGAATGCAAACATGCAGAGGAGAAAAGAGGCACAGAAATCATACACAATTAAATTTGGAAAGAAGTTTCTCCTTAGATGAAAAAAGATTGGGAGAAGCTATAAAGAGTCTTTCAAGAGCAATCCTACAAGGAAGGCAGTTGTGCTGATATTTGTAAACTATAAAAACCTATTGCAGACAACCAAAAAGAAAAGCTTTCATTCAACTGAAAGAAGTGAAGGATGACCTTGGGTTTTGCAATTTAAGCCCTAGAGAACACACCAGGGAAGAAAAGGCAAGTTCAGTAGTCAAAGAGTCTATTTCTCCCTCAGAAGTGAGTTCAAAGCTATTTCAATAAAAAAATAAAAAATAAAAAAAATACAATAAAAAAATACAGAGTGAAAGTTCAAAAAAATGTTTTAAAGTTGCATGAAGAAAATGGACTAGTATGAAGGGATATTTAGTCCTTTAAAAAAGAAAATTGCTTAAATATACCATAAAAAACAAAAAGGAAATATGCTTTTGCTTATCAATTTCTAATGCATGACATTCACTATACAGATTCGTCTCTAGGTATTTTAGTTTCATTACTATGTAATATTAGTAACTAAAAACAATACAACCTTCAATGTTGCAAAAAAAACCTACTACATAGCAGGGTTTCCTACCCTCACTAGTACTGACTTTTGGGGCTAGATAATCCTTTGTCGCGGGGGGCTGTCCCATGTACTGTAGGATATCTAGCAGCATCCCTAGCTTCTATCCATCAGATGCTAATCCCACCTCTGCCCCAATTGTGACACGAAAAATGTCTTCAAATATTACCAAGTGCTCCCTGGGGTGAAGTTACCCCCTATTAAGAATCACTGTAATAAAGCAACTTTGGTAAGAAGCAGACTAATTTATTTAGAAAGGTTATAAATGCACTAAGGTACAATATTGAAATAGTATTAAAAAATAAACATTTCCATTTTACTTCATTCCATCCCATGCCCAGAGGAGTTCTGATTTAACAATTTCTGCATTTTAATTTTAATTTAATTAATATTATTATCAAACTTGCACATTTTGAAAAGGTCAAATGATGGTTAAAAAAACTAATAACAGAAGGTCATCAGTTTTCTTCCCCACCTTTTCCCTGAGAGGCAACCACTCAGCCTCTAACTGTTTCTTTTGGTATTTTCTTCTATATCTCTAGGTAATATGTTTATCCTGCTATTTCTTGAATCATCAAAGTGAGACTTTGTCTATTGGCTTCCTACTGTTGTAGTCGACAATTTAATATTCTTACACCCTGCCCCTATCCTCCCAATAAATTCACCCTCTTTTTTTTTGTTAAATCAATAGGCAAAGTTCAAATTATGATTATGTGGGTATTGTGCTGCATAGTATATACTGTACTTCAGTAGTGTAATATGTATAGTGTTGTATGATTACTCTTTGTTTCTTGTATAATTTTTTGCCCACACACAAAGCCCAAATCCCCTGTTATTGTTTTTGTTTTACTCATTTTCACATATATTTTTAATGGCTAAATCTTCCCAACCTCCAAAGGTCTCTATACTTGGTTAAATATGTCAAATAGTATATCAGTTCCATTTCCTTCCTGGAAATCCCCATTATCCTGCTCTCCCCCTCTCCCACCCACCCAATTTATCTCAGCTCTTTGCTCTTTAGACTTGATGCATGGCTGAAGCCCGGGGACTTGCCTTCTTCATTATACCAGTGACTCCCTCCTCTCTCTTGTGTTGGATTCCAGCACAATGAAGCATGGGTCTAATTTTCCCTCTATTTTTATCTGTTCCCTTAATTTAATAGAGCACATAGCAGCTTCCATAAAAGCTGTATGAGAAGTAATACGTTTGAGTGTGTGTCTGAGAAATGTCTTTATTCAACTCTAATACTTGATTTATAGTTTGTCTGGATATAGAATCCTAGGATGAAAACCACATTCTTTTCTCAGATATTTGAAAGCATACCCCTCCCTTTCCATTACTTTTAAATGTAGCACACCTTCAGAAAAGTGCACATATTGTAAGAGTATAATTCATGAGTTTTTAGAAGCTGAACACACTTGGGTATCCAGGACCCAAATCAAGTAAAAGAGTTCTTAGAGATAATATAATAATCAAGACCCATAAAAGAAAAAATGGATAAATTGGTTTTCATCAAAATTAAAAACTTCTGTTTGATACAAGAGTTATTAAAAGGGTGAAATAATAAGCCAAATTATTCTTGTTGACTAGCAGGAAATATTTGTGAATCACATTCCAGAGCATACAAAGAATTCTCTCAACCCAACAGTAAGAAAACAAACAATCCAATCAGAAAATGGACAAAAAATTTGAACAATTTATGCTGATAGTAAATAAACACATGAAAAAATTTTCAATGTTGGTCATTAGTGAAATACAAATTTCCACAAAAAGTATAAAACCACAATGAGATGCTATCATCTACTTATTAGAATAATTAAAATTAAAGATACTGACAGTACCAAATGCGTGCATGGGTGCAGAAAAATGATCTCTCATTCATTGCTGGTGGAAATATAAAATGAGTCACTTTGGAAAACTGTTCAGCAATTCTTTAAAAAGTTAAACATACATTTACCATATGACCTAGTATTTGGGACTCCTGGGCGTGTATCCTAGAGAAATGAAAATGTATGCTCACATAAAAATCTGTACACGAATGCTCATAGTAGCTTTGCATGGAATCTTCCAAAACTGAAAATACCTAAATGTCTTTCACCAGGTGAATGGCTAAATAAACTGCAGACCATCCATACCATAGAAGACTACCTAGCAATATAAAGAAACTGCTGATACACACAACAGCTTGGATCTGTGTCAAAAACATTATGCTCAGTAGAAAAAGCCAATCCCCAAAGTTTACATATAAGGTCATTCCATTTATAGGACATTCTCAAAATGACAATTGAGACAGAACAAATTGGTGGTTGCTGGGAGTTAGGGAAGGAAGGAGGGTATGGATACAAAGAGGGTAACAGGAGGGGACACTTTGTGGTGACAAAACAGTTCTGTATCTTGATTGTGGTGATTCAGGCAATAAAATATCATAGAACTGTACACACAGACACACAAACAGAAAAAGAAAGAAAAAGTAATACATGAAAAACTAGTGAAATCCAAGTAAGGTCTGTAGTTTAGTTAATTGACATCAATGTCATTTTCCCAGTTTTGACCATCTATTGGAATTATGATGATAATTTCCACTGGGGGAAGCTAGTGGAGGCTACGCATGACTTCTTTGTATTATTTTACAAATTCTTGTGAATCTATAATTATTTCAAAATAAAAAGCTTAAAATTTAAATTTTGGGTTTTGTTTTTTGTTGTTATTTTGGGATGATTTTTTGGAAGGAGACAGGGACTGAAAAGTCTTTATTCCACCATCTCCAAAAGTTCTCATTATTGTTTATACATATTATAGACGATACCTCATTAAAACAATTTTGTGGCCATGTTTTTTCTTACCAATAAAACAGAGCAATAATATTCTTAACTGTTTGAGCTGTGTTAGTTTCTATATAAATTCAAAAGTTACAAATGAACACACAGTACAAAGTTCATCTCCAATTCTCTCCCTGTAGGCAAGCACTGTTACCAATTTACTATATATCTTGGGTATCATTCCACAGTTTTCTATAGATGACAAAGTCTGTTACTTGCTGTGACTGTGCTATGAGGGACTTTTTGTGGAGTCATTGATTACAGTAAGGAGGTGATGAGCAGGGCCAAGAGGAGGCATCTCTTTTGTGGTGCCCATGTGATGGCTTTGACATGATCAGACTAGTGAATTTCTTCTTTTACACATTAACATACACAAAACAAGCTATATTTTAGTATTTAGTATGGATCCAACTGCAACAGTATTCTGTGGTATTAGATACACATAAAAACACACACACACATACACACACACACAATGCATGAGACTCAGTTGACTAGCTAATTATTGCTCTGAGATTAAACTTGTGGAACAGTGTCTTATTAATTGTGCTTTAAATTTCTTTATGATACATTAAAATATAATTGTAGCATGTGATTGCTGTAAAATATTCAAGCAACACGAAGTAGTAAATGGAGTAGGTTACCCATTTTTTGTCAGTTTGTTCCATTAAAGAGAACATCTTACCTCATTGCTGCTGATGCTTTGCAAGATGATATTTTGGTTTTTAGTAACTATCATATCAGTTGGAGAAGAGTTTGTATCATGACAGATGTCAACCAATGATTCAGCATGTCTTTCTGCCAAAAGAAACATAATAATGTGTTTTTATAAGACTCATCTCCAGCAATTCCACAGGAAGATCTAGCTCATTTATATCTGATCTCTAAATCAGATCTAACTGATTTAGGTTCCAAAACCAGTTCCATTTTGTCAAAGATTTTCCTAAAGTAGTCTGGGATCCTGGTGAAGCTTCAGGTAATGGTTTTCAAATGGAGGAAAACGAGAGTCCAAGAATGGATGGGTTTTTGTTTGTTTGTTTGTTTTAAAAAAAGCTAAATTGCTGAGTGAAACCTCTAACAATGGGCTGGAAATTATATTACTGCCTGTCTAGCACTTGTAGCCCCATTAAATTGACACAGAGTTCTGAAGAGCAAACAGCCAAGTCTCAATTCCTGAAGGACAATGCTCTTAAATGCACCCCTCTCCTGCTATCTGGACATCTTCAAATAAGCATGGGCTCTCTGATGAAAACTTCTTCCCCTTCCAATGGCTCTTCCATTGTCTTGTAACTGTAACAAAATTGAATAACTGCTGTATTCTCAGATGCCCCATTTCTTCACCAAATTTTCCTTCTTTACTTGTTGCAGTCTATCTTCTGCCTCTATCCTACCATCGAAACTTCTTACTTCCTTACCACACCTGCTTTTGTAACCTCTTCTCCAGTTTGACATTGTTTCCCACCTTTTCCTTCTTGCAACTCTTTCCCAATTTTCCTCCTCCATTCTCACTCTCTTGAGTCCCTATGTGCACCTCTCTCCAGCTGTGGGTGCACGTCTCAGCTCATTTCTCACTGTCTTCAACCCTTCAATGACCTTACCCACTCTCAGGCCCTCACAACGTCCTTTGTGTAGAGAACTCCCAAATTAACATATCAACCTGTCCTTTCCCACAAGCACTGTCCTACAGAAAATTTCTTCTTGAAAGTCCCAAGGTTCCATCAAATGCAGTGTTTTAGAACTCATTACCTTTAAGACCCTTAGCAGAGCAGAATGTTCTCTTATTTTGTTGATTGTATTTCCACCTCGCACTTTCTGTAGCTGAAACTTTAGAATCAACTCTGTCAACTTTTGCCTCTGTGTCTCCTCTCTATCAGCCTTACATCACTCAGTTCTGTGCATTCTTCTTTCACAACATCTCTTAGACTTCTCATAGCCAGCACCTCTCAGGGCCACTACCATACCATGCCCAAGGACTCTTTCCCTGGTCCTTATGCCCCGACACCTGAGCACTTCTACAGCTTCTTAAGAGAGCGACCTGCCATGAGTCTCTTCTTTCAAGTCCATCCTACATAATAGGTTAATTTTCCTAATACATGGTTTTCATCATTCCCTGGCTTAAAATTCTTTAGTGACTCTATTTCACTTGAAAAAAATATGTCTTTCAGTCTGATATTTTATGACTCTTTAATGGACCCAGTTTTGTTATGTATCTGATCTTATGTATTCCTTGTCCCTGACATGACTTTCAGTTCTAGTCTCCCAGTCATCCCTGGGATAAGCCATGCTCACTTACAGCTCCACAAAATTAGATCCCATCATTTTTCAAGCACCAGTCTGAGTCTCAGTTCTTCTATGAACCCTTCCTGGGGATAGCCTTGTTCCCTGCCCAGATGCTTTAAACAAAAAGCCAGTCAAAAAAAAAAGCCAGTCAAACAACAAAGTCAAGGAGCTTGCCTGTTGCTCAGGGGCACTTTTGTCATTATACCTTCCTCTGTGGCTGTTTCTATGTCCCTGCTTAGACGTCTTGTTTATCTATCTATGCCACCTATATCAAATCTTCTCTGTTTTTCTCTTCTTCCATATCTTATCCAGCTTCAAAAACACCATAAGCCCTGCTTCCCCTTTCAAGTTCACAACAAACCCTTCCTCCTCTGACTTACATGATGTGTCTCTGACCATAATACTTTCAAAAGTTTGGACCATGTGTCAGACTTTTTTGCATCCCCCAGAATACCTATTCATAGGTCTTATACAGAGTCACTACTCAATAAAAAGTTGTTGGCTTGATTTCTTTAATAGATCAATCAAATACATGTAGAGAAGACAGATTTCTAGTATGGCTTTTATAGTTGGGGAATTTTAAAAGTGGAGTAGGAATATTTACCTGGTTTTGGCATAGAATTCATTAGAATGTCCAGTAACTGCTGTTTTCTAAAACTCTGTATTTGTGACACATAATGTATTGCTGATTTTCCACTAAAATCACAGAGTTTAGGATCTCTAGGAAGAAAAGAATCAATATCAAAGATCATTTAGTTAAATCTGTTGAAAAAGAAAACCAATATGTAAGGAAAAACATTGACATCAAATAAATCAAAGTAATCTTATATAGTTTGGGGGTAACAAAAATGACTTCAAAATGTATGAAATAGAGAATGACAGTTTTTCAAGATTTTTAAATAAAAGAAATATTCTGTATATCCTTATTCCCACTCCCATTCTAACACATTCCAGTATTTGCAGAAAATTTTCAACTTTGGACAAAAATATATCAAGTAAAGATAAAAACATCTTGATAAACTGTTGTCTAATCATCCCAAATAGCTGAGTTGATTTTCTTTTCTTTCCAGTCATTTAGCTAACTGCTTTACTTTCTTGATAATTCTTTTTCGTAATGCTAACAGACAGCTTTGATCATTCAAAACAGTAGAATGGCATAAAATCTCTCTTTAAAATTAAGCGAATATGCTTATTTCACAGGCTTTTGGTTGAGTGGAAAGATCTTGTCCTAAAATCCCTCTCTGTGTGATCTTTTCATTCCTTCTTGCCTTGCCCTGTTGTTCAGCTCAACTGGCTGATCTTCGAGCTCCTTACAACAGCACAAATATCTTTCCCACACCCTACTGAGTCCTGGGATTAGACATCAGCTCAGACAGATCCAGAGCACAGATGAGGAGAACCTTACTAAGAGATTTTGGTGAGGGAAACAATGATTAAAATTGCTTCATTAGTTGCATTCTGGGACAAGGAGTGGTTGATCATGGTCTCCAAACTAACACCTCTCAATCTGAATCTTTATTTATTTATATATATTTTATTTTTATTTTTATTTTTTGTATCATTAATATACAATCACATGAGCAACACTGTGGTTACTAGATTCCCCCCATTATCAAGTCCCCACCACATACCCCATTACAGTCACTGAATCTGAATCTTTTTATTACTATGGGATAGGAAAATGTTTTATGATATGCAACAATATTCTCTAACAGTCTTTTCTCCATCAAAGGTCATGATTCAAAAGAAATAACATACAACCAAGAATCTGCGGACTCCCGCTACCTTGATATGTGGCTTTAAGCAAGTCTCTTAACTCACTGGGACTTCAGTTTGCTCATCTTCCTTGAATAGTGTTTCTCCGTGGGACGTCCTTTGATTTCCTGTACTCTGGACCCTGCTCCAGGCCTACTGCACACCATCTCTGGCGTGGTGTCCTACTTTGAACAGTCTTCTCAGCTGTTAATACTACAATCTGAGGCAGCTTCAAACTTCCATCTTCATACCATTATATTAACTGATCCTTTTACAACAGTTCATGTTATTGACTCTATTTTTGTTCTCGAAGTTCCCTCTTTCCTTTTTTTTTTTCCAAAACAAATTCATATGAAATCCTGAGCAAGAGCATATCCATCTGTTCTTACTTGATGACAAGATGTCTAGGTAATAAGCAGCATTAAGAAACTAATTCTAATATGAGACACTGCTTATTAACCCTCTGATTTTTTCAAAAAAGTTAATTGTTTGCTTCTCTCCTGAAAGAGCATGTTGGCATGTATTAATTTTAGATAACTGGAAATTGCTGGCATAAATCTCTTTTGGTAATTGACAATGCTTTCTGAAATAATAACACCTTGGACATAGAGAGGTGTCTACTCAAGAATTACTTGACATTCCCAGCAACCACCAAAAGAGTAAGTGTTTAAACAAACAAAATAAAGGGCCAATGTCATAAGAATAATAGCAACTTCTAACATCTGTACATCACTTTGCAGCTGTGAAGTCCCTTTTATGAATATGCATGTGCAGTTAATATATAAAGTGAAAAAACAATCTGCAAGTCTAGGCTTACAGATGACATCTGTCCATAACAGTGGCATCCACATTGTTCACTGGTGCTGATTGAGCACTCATACTCACGCCCGATGCCTGAGGAGCTCAGACAGAACCTCCACAGGTCTGTAGACGGTTAGCATATCAAGACTCTCAAACAGATCCACATCCCTCACAGCCAGCATTAGAGGGGTCAAGCCATGTTGGTTTGGGAAATTTATATCCAGGAACTCTTCAGATGCCTTTAAAAACATGAAGCTTTATTTCTGTGTGTTTTCACTACATGGCTATTTATACTAATCTTTGCATTTTCATTACTTGGTCAAATTTTCATTTTTACTTCAACATATTCTTTCTCAATATCTGAACAGAGAGGGAGCTGATGAATTGAAAGAACACAGGTCAAAGAGACAGACAGGCCTGGGTTTGAATTTTAGCTCCCAAAGAAGGTTATTTAACTTCCATGATAGGACACTCTGCTAAAAGGTGATAAAATCACCCTGACAAAATAAGGGCACTGAGTTAAACAACGAATAATTTTCATTTGGAACATAATTATACTAAAAACTATTTGGTATTTATCTGAAATTCAAATTTAACTGAGTGGCCTATATCTTTATTTGCAAAATCTGGGCACCTACCCACTGAACTTCAGAGTCCTCAGCTATAAAGCAGGAATACGGTGTCTTTTTTTTGAAGGGCTGTTTTGATGATTAGAGATAGAATATGAAAAGCACTGAGCAGAGTGTTTGACACATGCTCAATAAACATTTGTGTAGTGAATGAATGAATGACTTATAACAATAAGACAACTCATTTAACTGTATATATGTGTATATATATATACATACACACACATATACATATATATGTAGTCAAATGGAGGTAGCTAGATAGATATGATTTGTTGTTTAGATGAAAGTAAAATTGATTTGGGCAATTCAAAACTGCAAAAATACTGGAGGCTCGAATTATCCAAACTGTTTACTTTATAGACCAAAGTAACTCACTAATTTCCATCTCTATTTCACTGTACACCATGTCAATATAGTCAGTGTCTCTACCTCAGTTTCTCCAGGGACAAACTGGAGATAATGATATTACTTCAGAGGGGTGCTGTGGGAATTAATTAATTTTTTTTCAGTCTCTGAAAAAAAACCACCTCTATATCAATGTTTATTATTAGTTAGAATGAACATGAAAGTTTTGAGCTGAGAATAGTCTTGCAATAGCATATTAAGTCAGCATCTGTCGATGAGGCTCTGGATCAGTGATAGGCACCAGTTAAAACTTAAAACTTGGTTGCTAATCTTTAGGGGCAAAAAATCTGAGTATGAAAACAGACATTGGATTACAGCAACAGTTGTAAATACCATTAAAATAATATTTATTGTCTTTCAAAACAAAGTGTAAGCCTTCAGTTCAGGATATATGGCAATTTTAGGCTATTGTTTGGTACAGCAAATGACTTTAAAGAGTCTTTTGGATTTGGGTAACAAAACAAAACAAAATGAACAGAACAGCAGTAGACTCAGACACTGAGAAGTGACTGGTGGTTTCCATCGGGGGAGGGGTTGGAGTGGGTGGGTGGGGAGGGTGAGGGGGATAAAAGGGCAAAAAAGTCTCAATTATAAATTGGTCACAGGAATGGAAGCAAGGTGAATTTGGCCAATGGTTCTGTAACATCTTTCTATGTTGACAGATAGTAACCACACTAGTCCAGGTGAGGATCTAATAACGTGTGTAACTGTCGAACCACTGTGTTGTATACTTGAAGCCAATATAATATTGTATATCAACTATACTTCAATAAAAAAGAGACTTTTTGATTTTGTTTTTTATTTCCTTGAACTCTAGGTGACCAGAATATCATTCACTTTTTCTTTATCTGTGTCTCTACCTTAAGGGAATGGAAGAAACTGTTTCCTAGCAGCAATTGATTTTCTTTCAGTTGGAAGGTCATGTGATCTGACAGTATCTCTGAAGGTAAATGCCAAGAGTAGGAGTTGCTGGTCATTAAACATTAATGTCCTTGGTTATGCATATGAGTTTGTAAGTTACTTTGAGAAAGAGTATCTATGGGTAGAAAATCTAAGCAAGAAGACCAATATCCTAAGAAGACAGCATTTAACAAATGTATCCTCTTAACTCCTTTAGTCACAACTGAGTATTATGCAAAGCATAGGCTCTTATTCCTTTTTCAGGATAAAGATAATAACTGCAATTGGTCCAAAGGGATCTAAGCAGAAATTGTACAAATGGCAATGCTGTCAAGGGAACTCCTCTGAGCAAGTTGACAGTAGTTCTCTGGAGGCTTCCTGGGAGCACATCCTTTCCCCCGGGTGCTGCGTGACTTCTAGCATCCTTCTGGAGGAAGATGGAAATAGGCTGCTGCAGTGTTCTTTTATTATCTTGCTTTCCACCCCAGTATCCTGTTTGATACCACTTCTTTCTTATATTTCCTGCCTGAAACTTTCTGAGATTGCATTTGAAAAAAGTGTATTTTCTTTAAAACAAGTCATATGTATTCTGCACCCTTCTTACCACTTATCCACCCACCTGCCCAAAGACAGAGGCAAAGATCAATTTAACTGACCAGCAAGTGTTGAAGCTGTTCAAGATCACCTTGCCAGGAGCTTTGTAGAAGCTGCCTTTGGGGAGCCTGGATTCCACTGATGGCCAAGAGCTGTCTTTGGACATCATAATTAGCCACATGAACTGCAGTCTGACTGCTGTAATTGCAAAGGGTGATATCAGCTCCCTTTTTCAGAAGAAATTCAACAACCTGCAACACCACAATGTTCTTAGTTAGCATTTTTTGAATTCTGATGGTATCTTTAAGGTTGGGTAGAAAACTTAGTTAGACATGGCTCTAATTTACAATATAGAAAGGGGGAATAAGAGTGGCATACAAATGAAGAATTGATTTGGATACAAGTGACTGCTATTTGCCTTTCTTAAATTTGAGAACAAAATCTCCGTGATACGGATCACTTGAGGATGTGTGTGTGTGTGTGTGTGTGTGTGTGTGTGTGTGTGTGTGTGTGTGTGTGTGTGTATTTTATTTTAAACTAGAGGTCTGTATTTTATGTTAAACCCACACAAAACACTTAAGTCCTATTAGTGGCATCTATAATTTAGAATATAAAACAGCAAAATTCAGACTTACAGATGCTGGAATGTTGCAAGTATTTTCCACAAATATTTCTAGGGAGAGAATAAACGCTATTTAAAATGGTGAATGCATGGTTTATTCAACAAATAGGACTGAGCCACTAGTGTGGGTAAAGAACTGTCCTTGGTGCTGAGAGCCCACAGTGAACAAGACAAGTGACCGGCCTTTCAGGTGTTTACAATCTAGTATGGAACAGAGACATATAAAAAGGCAATTGCAACATGATGTTATAAATGCAATGATAGGGTAAATAGAGGTTGATGGGAGCACTTAGAAGAAACCCATTAAACTCTCTTAGAAGGTCTGGGAAGAATTTTTGGAGAAAATAAGGTCTAAGCTGAGAATTGAGGGATCAGACTCAGGCAAGGACTGGAGGAAAGACTATTTCAAGCACAGGATATAGTGTGAACAAAATACTATGGATGCTGTGTACTGAATTATGTCTCCTCAAAATTCATATGTTGGGGCCAATGTGACTGTATTTAGAGGGAGGGCCTCTAGGAATTAATTAAGTTTAATGAAATAGTTTATAAGGATGGGGGCATCCTTATAAGGACCTGATAGGATTAGTGTCCCTTTAAGAACAGACACCAGCAAGGATGCTCTCCCTCTCTCTCTCTACCACATGAGTACAGAGAGAAGGTGGCCATCTGCAAGCTAGGAAGAGAGCTCTTAATAGAAACTGAATCTGCTAAAACCTTGAATCTGCTAAAACTTTGATCTTGGACTTTCCATTCCCCTCTATGAAAAAGTGAGCTGCTGTTGTTTAAGCACATGGGTGCTAGTGTCATTATTTTTCTTTAAGTTGTGCATACATGTTAATTTTTTAGCATGTATTTCATGCTTTATAATTTGTTTAAAAAGTGTTCATAGAAAGGAGTCAAAGAGAAAAAAAGCTAAGAATATAGTCAAGAGAGACTAATTGATGAAGCAAAGGTGGACAGGCAGGGTTGAAGGCCCACAGCATTTAGATTCCCAAGGATTGTAGAAGCACTGACTTGTGAAGTTGAGTAAAATTTGCCTTTTTCACTCTAGTTTCCCCATTCTAAGCCCTTTTTTTATTCCCCTGAAAGCCTCCTCTTTCCTGTTCCTACCCAATTCCATGTGCTCATATTGTTACCACCTTTCACACTTAAAAAGAATCTTACAAGTACCCATACACGATGGTATAAATGGTCAGTTAGACCCAAATGGGTTGTTTATTTATTAGTTTAACCATTTAGTAAATACTTATTAAGCACCTAGATATGTCAGGCACTTAGCTAGAGCAAAGAGACCAATCTCCTGCCCTCTTAGGTCTTGTCATTATTTATTTAATCCTTTTCCCCTGTTTTCAGGATTATGTGTATTTGTTAGAGCAGGGAACAAACTTCCAGTACTGAATGGTGAGTGGGAACTAAGGAAAAAAACTCAGGCTCCATTAAGTGGTTCCTCTAGACCATAAGCTCCTTGAGGGTTACATCTGTATTTGATTCACTTTTGTACCCAACATGAAGTCTAATATACTGCCTGGACTGACTGAGTGAGAGAATATAAATAAAGATGGTAACTGTCTAGATTATTTAGGGTACCCCAGGTCCCCTTCCAGTTTCCTGACCCCTGCCCTTTGTGCCTTCAGACATTCTTTCATGGAGGTAGGTAATTAGGCTCTTCCCATCTCATTCCTGGAATCCTTAGCTTGGAAGACTACCCATGGGTCCCAGGACACCACATTTTACCTCTGTTAGATTTTCTTCTGCTGCAGTAATGAGAGGTGTATTCCCAGTCTTTGGATGCTGAAAGTCAAGGTTTCCAAGGATAGAATGCACTTTAGTAATATGGTCACATATGAGTTCCACATCCCCTCTTGAAACCACTTCCAGGAAATCATGAATCAGTTTATTTTTATTCATCTTCCTAGTTCCATATAGTTGCCTTCATGAGAAAAGAAACAATTTAATTCAATGAGAGTCAACAAAGCAGTGGGTGTTTCAAATGTAACATTTTCTATCCTTAGCGTCACCTGTTTCCTTCTTTTGTGTAAAATATTATCACAGTTTTAAAGACAACTTTGAAAAAGTGAAAAATCCCATAATCCTATCAGTCTTGGTTCTTTGCACATGTTTTAAATTAAGAACAACAATAATTTTACCATCGATTTGTAGGATCTGCTCTGGTAGAGAAGAAGGAAGGATGGATTGACACCAGAATAGAAAGAGCACAGGTGCTAGGGTCTGACAGAGCCTGGGTTCAAAACCTTCCCCCACAGATGACCACCTGTGTAATGTTAAGCATGTTGCTCCACTTCTCCAAGTTTCATTTCCTCAACAGTAAAATGGAAATGATAATCCCCACTTCAAATGGCTGGAGGGGATCTGAAATACAGTGGGCAAAGTGCTGGCACATTTATTGGTGAAAATTCTTCTAGGATTTTATTTTCTTTAGTGTTGTTTATTAATATCCCTATAATTATTTTCTTGAGGGAATTCTATCTTCCTGACAATACTGTAAACTCCTCAGTAGCAGGAATACTCCATGCTTCACCCTTTTCTATCCTCCATAATCCTAGCACAGTGCCAGTCATTGAAGAGGATGATGGACACCATTCTATATTTTCCCAGAAAGTCCTAATGTTAAATGTCCCATCTTGTTTTTTCAAATCACTGAACTATCTCCTAAATTGCAATTTTTGAAGTTACCAGACTACCCCGCCCCCCATGGAATCTCTTGCTGTTGGAAACAGAACAAAATCCTCTGTCAGACTCTGTATTCCAACTTCAGCTTCGGTTACCAGTTATTGTACATAGGCACATGCTATTCCACTGAATAGGCAATATACTTGCAATGAACTGACATTTGGTTGAAATCAAAAGAAAACAAGGCCCATTTCAGAGTACAACATGAAGAAAAGCTAAGAAAAAGAAACAAGAGAAATACCTAGAATTGGTCTTAAATATTCTAAACAATATTCTAAATGCCTTCAGAATTCATAGGCCAGTCTACATAGAGCTTTCCTTCTCAAACAGAACATGTACTTCACAAGAGATAGTACTATTTAGTAAATTCATCCACTCATTTACGAGGATACTGTATGTCTTTCAGGAGCCTTCATTGACCGGTCACAATAGAATATAGCAAAATAGTTAAGACAAAATGCAAGAAAGAAGATACATGGCTAAATGTCATGGCAAAGAACTAATAATGAATCTCACAGATGTCAAATGGAATGGCCATGTGGGTTGGAACACTCCAAAGAAAGAAAGGTATCAGTAATATGTGAAGAGGCCACTGTGAAGGAAAAAGGGCAGTGTTGGCTAGGAGAAGGGCATGAACAAAGGGCAAGACCTAGGGTCAAGGAGGAGAGGGCAGACCAGATGGGAATTTATACTTTCTTTCTGAACAGGTTGGAAGCCCATGGAGAGTTTTGAGAAGTGGCTTTTAGAAACATTGGCACTTTAGGAAGATTGTTATGATAAAGGCTAGAAAGGCAGAAATAAAAATTTGAAAGTAAGGCTTCACAGGATTTGTGACTGATTGGCCATAGAAAATGAAAGACGGGTCCAAGAGGATGTGATTGGGCACCTGGGGAAGACCTAAGGCAGCACGAGGCAGGCATGTCCTTTGCAGAACGATAATTGATGAGGTCAGCAACAGAACAGCATGCAAGTAGGCACCTTGTCTCCTTGGCTTTCAAAGAAATGTGGCCTTAGCTTAGTGCAGCTTCCTAAACAAGTTTGAGAATAAGATTTATCCTGTCCCCTTGTTAATAATAAAGATTCCCAGGTTCCTTTTGATTTAGTTGGTCTGGAAAGAGGTTGGGGACTCTCCCCCACTTTTTATTTTAATTAAAACATTTTTTAAAGACTCTTTTTAAATAGATATATTTTTTTAGAGCAGTTTCAGGTTGACAACAAAATTGAGTGGAAGGTGCCAAGTTCCCTTTATACCCCTGAACTTCCACATAGGCCCTCACTATCAACACCCAGCCCCACAGTGATACATTTGTTACAACTGATGAACCTACATTTACCTGTAATTATTATCCGAAGTTCAGAATTTGCAGTTAGGATTCATTCTTGGTACCCAATGTAGGGTACATTCTAGGGCTTTGGATAAATGTATGACATGAACCCACCATTATATTATCATACAGAGCAGTTTCACTCCCTAAAAAAACTCGTGCTCCACCTATTCACCTGGCTCCCCTCCTCCCTAACCCCTGGCCACCACTGATCTTACTATCTCCAGGATACATCTTTTTTTGTTTGTTTGCCCAAGCATTCAGATGATTCCTATCATTAGATAATTTCTGGAAGCATCGACCTAGTGATTAGAGTTCAATCCACAATCTTCCTTTCAATTCACTTTATTTTCTGACATTTATCATTACCACTTTTTCCTTTTGAGTTAAACTTCCTAGGATAAACACCAGTTTTCACCCACCAACTTAACCCAATTTCTAATAGAGAATAAACAGCAGTAGAGAATCAATTCCTCAAATCTTTCCCTACCTTTGCTCAAAGCAGCTTACACAGTGATGTAACGGCAATAATATCCAACATTTATTGAATGCTTACTATGTGCCATTACTAAATGCTTACATATAGTTTACCTATTTAATTCCAAACAACACCATCAGAGAAATAATATTATTATCCATATTTTACAGATGAGGAAAATGAGGCACAGACATTGGCAAAATGGGATCCCATGCAGGAGAGAGGTGGGTGCTGGTGTCCAACAGGACTTAATACAACTAGTATTTAAAGAAATGTTTATAAAATAGGCCTATTTTCATTTCCTCATTTGGATCTTAGAGGCTGTTGGGTTACTCATACTTCTCATTAGCAGTACTGGGCCTTGTCTGGCTTTCCTCTTTTTATTTTATTTTTTCCTCTCCAACAATGGTCCCCTCCCCTACTCCCCTCTACCTCTCAGGAACCCAATCTAATGTGCCTGGAAGATATCTTCAGATATGTATATATTTTTATAAAGCATATGGTACTGTTATGTGTATGTGCATGTTTTAGATTTGCACAAATGATATTGTACTATAGATCTTGTTACTTATTTTTTAACTTAACAGTGTTTTTAAGCTTTAGCCTCATACTTACATGTACCTCTGGTTGTTTCCTTCTAACGGCTGCACAGTACGCACCTCTGTATTTTATTTTCCCTTCCCTTGGTGATGGACATATAAGTTGCCTCCAACTTCCACAGAAACAACCCTATGATAAATATCCTTGTTCAGGGCTTGTTGTGCACTATGTAGAAGTTTCTCTGACATGAATGGGTCAAGTGCATTTAATTTCCCTAAATACTGCCCGACTGTCCTCCAGTGTGTCTGTACCCACCAGTAGTGCCTGACTATTTTCTTTAAGTTCTTCTGAGAGAAGTAGACTTGGTTGATTTCTGTCTCTTTATCATCATTATCCTAACTGTTAGCATTGAGTAAACATCATACATGGAACTTTACTAACAGCTGAAGGAATAAATTATACACGTGAAATCAGGCCACAGAAAACTGTCAGATCGGTATATATATATTTGTCCCAGAAACCTGCCTTGCAACTTGGATTTATATACTTTGTTTTTGAAAATGCAACAGTATTTGCAATGCCATTTCAGATAAAAGAAAAGATCTCTGAAGCAAAGGATAATTAAAACCTGCCCTTCAATAAAGACAAAACATTATATATTCAAATAACAACTACAAGAAATATGTATTTCTATCACCAGCTTATTCAAAAAGGGAAATTAAACACCAAGAGTATTTTTTCCAAGGTTATTACCCCTAGTAATGAAATGACAATGTATGCTATGGAGTTGTGATTTTTCATTCTTTAATGTGACCTTTGAGAGCACTTCACAAGGAGAGTCTTAATCTAAATAAAAGATAAAAATTCAAGACTTAAACCAAACTGTCACCTGAAGGTGATCAAATCAAATCGCTATAGTGCTGGGCAGTGTGGTCATTACTTGGTCATCAGTTGTCTTTTATACTCGGCAGTGACCGGAGAAAGCCAATGAAGAATCAAATTGAACAACAGCAGCATCCTACATAGGTAGCTCTTTCAAGTAGCAGGGACAGACCTACATCATTTTTTATTATAAGCTCCATTTCCTCTTCTGATTTCAATCTGTGCATTTCTATTTCAAGTTTCTTCACAAGAAAATTTTTCTCAGCTTTCCCTTTAGGATTGTTTGATGATTTTTAAGCAATAATATTTCATTTCCACAAGCTTTTCTTTCTGGTTAAACACCTACTGAAGCTGTTTCTTTTATCTTGAATTGTATGCATGTTAATCTGCTTGTAATACAAAATATTTTTATTACACTGCACATTTGATAGGGAATCATATGTTATTAATACTTAAAGCAATGGGAATCTCCTGTCTTATTGAGAAAATATGGCTAAGAACACGTATATACAATACCAAGTGGTTCCAAGAAGGTTTATACCATGTAAAGTTAACACATATTTAAGAGTTTAAACTAAAATGAAAGATTATCCCTGGGTATAATTAAATGGAAGTAAGTATTTTTATATGCTTTTCTTGTCCTTACCAGTATAGCCTATGGTCTAGAGGAGTGTACATTAAGCATTGGAAAAGATAATCTCCATATTTGAAAAGTAAAAATGAGTTTATTTCAAAAACTCTAAGGATATAATTATTTGAGATTAGGACACAGTCTCCTCTATCAGTTTATCTGATGTTCCTCCTCTGGGACATCCTTTGGGGAGAGAAACAGTTGCAACATATGGTATTCTCTAAAACGTGATGAAAAGTGGAGAATTGGCTTACCTACTGTGTGTTCTGCCGAGGGAGTTGGCACACAGCTGAAGGATCACCAAGCCAAATAGCAGTCAACATCATCCTAATTCACTGTGGCACTCATTTCTGGAACAGCTGTCAGACCACACTTCATCAAGAGATCCATTTAAAAGCAGCATAGATTTAGATTTGTTTCTTTGATTATTTTCCGACGTTGCACAGCTCCAAGTACTTTTAAAAAAATAATTAAAGCTGGTTCTGTGTGTACAAACCCTTCAGTTAGCTGCAAAGAGACTGCTTAGTTTACGGGTTGTCACCAAGGCAACCATCCACTGTGCATTTAGCTTGGAGAATTGAAGGCAGGACAATCTCATTTAGCGAGCAAAACAAGTGTTAAACAGTCTTCAAAGTTGCTGCTTAAGTACTTAAAAGAGTCGGCTCCCTGTCCACTTCCATGGTTGGCACAATTGCTATATCACCTTATCCACTGAGATTTCCTCTAGGAAAGCCATAACTTTGTAGTCGCTGTAATGTGCCAGAGGGTCCCTTCCCGAATCTGAATATTATAGGTTAAAGAGTGAGAATCCAGGAGATTACCTCCAAACTGGTTGAATTCTTAGTTATGCTTGAGAAAGCACCAGTAAATGGAAAGTCTTATATTAGAACACATTTCTTGTCTAGCCTCATGATATCCCAAGCAAAACCTTTAGGAAATGGACTGCACTCTTGTCTGAGTCATAAATGGTAATAAACCCAGTGGAAAGAGTCTTTAAATGGTGGACTCCAAAAACATACTTATGAGAATGTAGGCTCAGGGTGCTCAGAAACACAAGGTCACCTGGCATTTGTGTGCTGCTAGATTTTTTTCTGCCACATCCTGAAGGATGCAGGGGTTTCTCTTCTATGGATGTGCATAACATCACATGTGCTCCACTGAATAGGGAATAGATGTTTATCATAACAACATTTAACCTGTGCTAGCCCTTTACATGAATGATATCAGGTAACCCACAAAACAGCTCTTTAGAGGAGGTACTATAAACACATTCATTTCCATGTTACAGATGAGGAGCCTCCATGGAGGCTTTGAAATTTAAAGTGAATAAAAGATAGAGCTAGGGATTGGACCTCAGCAGCCTGACCACAATGTTGAGATAGTCACCATTTTTACTATGTTAACACACACACACTAATATACTCACTCACGCCTGTTTCTCTGGTGAGTGAGCACTTTGGGATAAAAACCACTCAGAGGTTGCTGGAGTTATGTATATACCCTTTCATCACCCACTTCAACCTGAAGCAGTCTGACACTCATCAAGGACATACAGGCTGTTACTCTGTTTTACTTCCTGCACGTTACCTTGTTTCTGCTCCCAGCAGGAACAGTAGTCTTCCTTAGCTTTCCATGTCAAGAGAAAAAGTTATAAGCCCTGTAGTTTCTGATTTTAGAATTTCTGAAGAGTTACCGTTGGGTTCAGGCTTGTCTACAAACCACGAATCCTTCAAATTGGTTCCCCAAAAAGTAATCTTCCTTTTGTCTCTCATTTTGAGAAATATCCATCCATTCAAATCATGTATTTTCAAGAAGCTGTTTTTCAGCAACAGTGGTGAGACAAGCAAACCAGGAACAAGTTCAGGTGATAAGGCCACCATGGAACTGTGTAAAAGGAAGCAGGAACAGGATGTTTAACATTCTGGGTTGGAAGGGGTGGGGTGTATTTGTTTGCTAAGGCTTGCATAACAAAATACCACAGATTGGGCGGCTTAAAAAACAGAAGTTTATTTTGTGAGTCATAGAGGCAAGAAGTCCAAGATTAAGGTGTCAGCTGGATTTGGTATCTGCCGAGGCCTCTCTCCTCGGCTTGCAAATGGCTGATTCTCACTGCGTCCTCACATGGTTTTTCTCTGTGCACAAGCATTCGTGGAATCTCTCCACGTGTCCTGATATCTCCTTAGAAGGACACCAGTCTGACTGGATTAGGACCTAGTTTAATGGCCTCATTGTAACTTAACCACCTCTTAAAAGGCCTTACCTCACAGTCACATTCTGAGGTCATAGCAATTTGGGCTTCAACATACGAATTTGGGGGGACACAATTCAGCTTCTAACAGAAGGGTATAAGGGGGTCCTCAGAGGAGAGAGGATTATCTGTGCTGAGACTTGGGCAATTAGTTCCCAGGTAAACGGTAGACAGCGACACTGCAGGTAGACTAAACAGCATGTCCAGAGGAAAGATAAAAGCACAAAATGTTGAAAACATTGTGGTGTGTGTGTGTGTGTCTGGAACACAGAATACATGGGGGTAAAGAGGAAAGGAGGCTATTTCTGGTTGAACTGAGAGAGATATTAAGAGTTTTATTCAGGGAGAGACATGATCAAATTTGTATTTTAGAAAGATCCTCCAGACAACATGATTGAAAATTAATTGAAGAAGAGGGGCACATGGAAAAGTAAAAAGATTATTATACTGGATCAGCAAAAAATGATGGTAACCTAACCTAAATCAATGGCCACAGAGATAAATGGAAGTTGGCTGAGTGAAGGGATTAAAACAAATCAAAGTGTGTTTTAGGTTTTCCAGAAATATGGTCGACAATGTTATTTATTTAGACCAGTCCTTCTACAGACAACCAGTAAAAACCCTGGGTAAAATATTTTAAAATTTTATTAAAAGTAAAGAACTGACAAGAAAATAAAAAATTACCAGAGAAAATATAAGTGAAAATAAGAACCCATATTGTGTAAGGGTGACTGCTGTCACCACTTCTTTTCAAGATGGGGCTGGAGGTTTTAGTCAGCACATTAGGCAAAAGGAAAAAAATAATAACAAAAAAGTTAAAGGTTGGAAAAGAAATAAAATTGACATTATTCATAGTTAATATGAACGTGTATGTGGAAATGCAGAAGACTTTACTGTTAAATTTTAAGAATTAATAAAATAATTTAGGAATGGGGTTGGATACAAAATTAACATAACAAGACCAGCAGTTTTTCTAAATGCTGGCAAAAAAAGTTAGAAGATAAAAATTTTGAAAAGGTACCATTTACAACATTGTCAACAAATATAAAATATCTAGGAGTAAATCTAATGAAATATGTCCAAGATTTTTATGGAGAAAACTGTGAAATTTTTATTCATAGACCAAAAGAAGATATAAATAATCAGAGATATACTGTGTTAATGGATTAGAATATTTAATGTTGTAAAGATGTAAATTCTCCTGAAGTGTTGCAATCAAAGTAACAAAAGTTATTTTGGGGAACATAAACAAGCTGATTTTAAAATTTATATGAAAATGTAAAGGTCCCAAGGTAATGAAGATATTCTTAAACAAGAATAAGGTGAAAGGACTTTTCATGCTATTGGAATGGAACAACAGAGAGAGCCCATAAACACTCCCCATATACATGAACACTTGGTGTGTGACAGGGATAGTATTGCAAATTAGTGGAGAAAGGATGGTCTTTTCAATAATATGGGGCCAACAGAGTATCCACACGGGGGAAAGAAACAGATCTCCTTACATTATATGCAGTAATGAATTCCATGGCAATGTATTCACTAAATGTGAAAGGCTAAATTAAAATGATTGTAGGAGAGAATATAGAAGACTAAACAAGACACAAAACACAGTAATCATAAAGCAAATAACTGAAATTTTGATGGTGTTAAAATTAAGAACTTCTGTTCATAAGGATACCTTTACAAGAGTGTGATGGACACAGATGTGCCTCTCAGAGCCGCCTTGAAGAAATGACTTGCTCTCAGTTGCAAGAAGTGTGGTTAGATGACCTACTCCAGCTGCTAGCTGCATCAAGTCAGCCTAGCTGTTGAGCCAAGGTCATGCTATTCTTGAGGTGGTTCCCCAGCCCAAAACCGAGCAAAGAAGTAGTACAGGGATAGGCATTTCTGTCCAGTGGAGGGAAATTTCTTCCCCAGGTTTTCTACTGGGCTAGCAGAGACTTTTTCAGGTTGGAATTGTTGTCTGATGGCAATGCCTGCTGAACCCTACTTCCTCCCTTTTCCTTTACGGGTGTTAATTCTCAATAAACCTTCTGCACTTTTAACTCCATCTCAGTGTCTGCTTTTCAGAACACCAGTCTGCAAAAGAAAATGAAAAGACAAGTCACAGAGTGGGGGAAGATATTTGCTGCCTATGTAAGCAATATAAGGCTCATATGCAGAATATATAAATAACTTTTGGATATTAATAAGATAAAGACATACAGTCCTATGGAGAATAATTTTAAAATAATTATTAGTCCTATGTAGGAATAATTTTCCACTTCACACACACAAAAGGGTATTTAAATGACCAATAAGCAAATGAAAAAGTGCTTAATTTCATTAGCAACTGGGAAATGCAAATTGAAATCACAGATACTCTGTATACCCACTGGAATGTCAAAAATATTTTAAATCTAAAAATTCCAGGTGTTGGTGTGGATATACAGCAGTGAAGACTCTCAAAAACTGCGGGCAAGAGTAAAATTTGGGAGTATAAACACTTGATAATACTGACATTAATCCAGTAGTGTTGATAACAATCAGAACCCAGGGCTTAGCAAATCCACTCCTAGTAGCTCTCACAAACATATACTAGCATATAAGTACAGGAATATTTATAGCAGCATTATTCATTATAACCACATCTGAGACAATCTAAATGTCCATCAGTTGTGTGATGGGTAAATACACTGTGTTATGTTCATGTGATGCATAGGTTCCCAACCTTTTTTGGCTCAGTGCCCACTTTTTCAGAGTGATAACGCCCCCTTAAGTGAATTATACTGTACTACATATAAAACAAGGACAAATTTTTCAAATTTTTTAATTAGAAGAGATTAACAATATTAATTTATTCCTCAAAGTATAATTAAAATTAAACAATTAAAGAAGTATATATTATTTAAAAAATTAATGAAATATTTATTGGTGAGAGGGTTGAGCTTGGTGAGATTACACTAATTTTTCGATGTTTGGTGTCATTTTTGTCATCCTAAATCTTAAATCACCACTTTTCACTATTGACAATTTGTTTCTTTTCTTTGTTAATAGATTGTTGACCATGCTGAATCCTCTTTTGGCTAAATATGATTATGGAAATGCAATGAAAAACTTGTTTGCTACAGCCCATAAGGCTGGATATAATATTGGAATTTGCCTTTGAAGCCGAAATTCTTGATATCCACTTTTTAATTTCAATTTCAACTCTTCATTTATTGACGATTCTATCAATTCCTCCCGCAGTGATACTTCTGCTATTTGTAGGTTCGAGAAAAGTTCTAGGCCCCAATTTGGAATAATCATGTTTAGTAAATCCTGAAATCTATTTGTAAAGTCTTCTTTAATTACTTCCAAATGCTGGCTATAAACCAGAATGTCGTCATCATTCGTTTCCACTGAAGAAAGATTTGGAAACTGATGAAATTGTCTTCAACTAAAATTTTGTTGGTACAAGTCAAGTTTTGACATGAATGCAAAAATAGTTCCCTTGGCTTTGGTCAATTCACTGTAGAGTACTAATCGAACCGTTCATCGCCGTTTATGCTAGTATTGCCCAACGGGGCAGTGGCTGGTCCCCAATGCTCCCTTAATAAGTCTTGGACCAAAAACGCCCCCTCAGATTTCTTCGGCACCCGCCGGTGGGCAGTACTGCCCCCGTTGGGAACCAGGGAGGTGATGGAATACCATATAGCAGTAAGAGAAACAAATTATTACTATACACAATAGCATGGATGAATCTTACAAGCACAATATTGAATAAAAGGAGATACACACAAAAATACAATGATTCCGTTTAAGGCAGGCCACGCTACACTATATTGTTAACGGACGGGATTTTATTACACATGGTAAGATTATAAATATTAAGGAAATCACCACCACAGAAGTCAGGATAATGCTCATCTCTATGGTGAGGAGGGACTATGATTGCTGGGAGCATGTGAAGGCTGAATGTCCTGCTGCTTCTTCCGGTTGGTATGTGGATGTTTGATTTATGAAATGGATTAAAACCTTTCATTAGTTTTCTTGCTATTATAGAAGAGACACATGAGCTGAGACAGACGAGAGAGAATGAGCAGGAAGTAGAAGAGCCTGGGGAGAAGCACCACACAGAGGGGGGTGGGAAGGGAAAGAACTTTAAACTTTATTGGAAGGACTAAGTGGAGCGTGTGACTCAAGCCCACTGATCAAGGGAGGTTTGCATAGCAAGAATAGGCGGGGCTATGCAGGCCACAGAGAGGAGTTTGAATTCTTTTCCAAGGGCAATAAAAAGCCATTGAAGGGTTTTAAATAGAAAATTGGCATGGTCTGATTTCCTTGTTTTGAGAAAGTTGTCTGGTTGTTGTATGGAAAATGAAGTGGAGGATGGGTCTGCTTCCAGGAATGGTGAAGTAGTCTGTATCCTAGACCATATACGTATTATATTAACATATAAAAAACAGCTACCTGAAGGCATAGATGCTGAGCTTTCATCCTGTTACCCAGCAGCGTGACTTGGGCTTAGTTTTCCCATTTATAAAATGGGAAATAAAAGGGTTGTGTAGTATGACTTCAGAAAGCCCTTCGGGTTCTAAAAACCTCAGATTCCAAAACAATAAGTAAACAAACCAATTTCCTTACGCAAGAAAAACCAAGCAATGAGAAATACCTCAGGGATCAATCCTCCCTCTGGTGGTCACCGCATTCAAAAGTTTGGCCTCATTTAGTCACACCGCTGAGGGCTTCAGTACCTGCCAGCTCCACTAGCATCTCTGACCGAATATATTCCCTCCAATCTACTCTAGTCCTATGTTATTTCATACTTCTGTTATGACATGCAAGAGAGTCTGATTTTAGAGTTATTTTATCCCCCATTAGATTCTAGTTTCTGAAGAAACAAGGAATATGTCTTAATTATCTTTGCTTCCCCTATGGTGTTTATGCATTTTATGCACATAAAGGTTCTCAGTGAATGTTTCTAAAACTGAAAATATGTCAGGAGATCTCAAACACAATGGAGAATTTTATACCATGGCATTTGGTTTCACTATAGGAAAAGCTCAAGTTCTCAGTAGAGTATGTTTTTTTATTTTTTATTTTTTTATTTTTTATTTATTTATTTATTTTTTGAGAGGGCATCTCTCATATTTATTGATCAAATGGTTGTTAACAACAATAAAATTCTGTATAGGGGACTCAATGCATAATCATTAATCAACCCCAAGCCTAATTCTCAACAGTCTCCAATCTCCTGAAGCATAACGAACAAGTTCTTACATGGTGAACAAATTCTTACATAGTGAATAAGTTCTTACATGGTGAACAGTGCAAGAGCAGTCATCACAGAAACTTCCGGTTTTGATCACACATTATGAACTATAAACAATCAGGTCAAATGTGAATATTCATTTGATTTTTATACTTGATTTATATGTGAATCCCACATTTCTCCATTATTATTATTATTATTATTATTTTTAATAAAATGCTGAAATGGTACGTAGATGCAAGATAAAGGTAGAAAACATAGTTTAGTGCTGTAAGAGGGGAAATGTAGAAGATGATCAGGTGTGTGCCTCTAGACTAAGTATTAATCCAAGCTAGACAAGGGCAACAAATAGTAGAGTATGTTTTTTATTACATTCTGACTAGGTAGAAAGGAGGAGAAATAATTACAAGAAACAGCACTAGCACATGAAATACTGAAGAGGGGCTTAAAAAAGAGGTGACAACTAAAGTTTGGAGTCCAACATTAGCTGTAATAAAACACTATGAATAATTCTGGAATGACTGGGCAACCCCAGTATATGGAGTACGAAAGGACTAGAACATTTTAAAATACAAAAAAGAGCTTTTCTGCTGAGGCTACCATGGTTTGAATGTGAGATGTGTCTTCTGCATGTTAAGCTCAACCTGTTTGTGTTTTGGACATTTGTGGAAAAAGGTGGAAGCTTTTTCAGGAAGACAATGAAAGGGCCTGTTGTTTTTAAGCAACACAATCTTCCTAGGAACACTTTGCCCCAAATCTCTTTATCCAGTTAGAAGGTGCTGGAGGGAATTGGGGGGTGAGAGGGGAAGGGTAGCAGAAAAGAAGATAAATTGGACATCTCAGTGGACTGAAGAGATAGACAAAGGAGATCAATGAGGTCTATGAGGCATAGGAGCCTAGCGAATTTCGGAAGAAAGAGACCAGGATTTTCTATGACTCTGAATGGAGGAGGCACCAGATTCATTAACAAAGGTGTTTTGCAACTCAGGAAGAGAATGTGAGCAGGGGCATCTCCAGCTCTATGTGATGGAGCCAAAAATCACATCGCTTAAAGCCCTGGCAACCAAATAGAGTTGACATCATATTCCTGGGGAAAGATTTTATAAAAGTACAATCCCACAGAAAAAAAGTTAAAGATGTGAAACCATTCTTTATAGGAGAGGAATATGAATGGCCAAGAAACACATGTAAAATTGTCTAACCTCTAGGGACCAGGGAAATGCAAATCAAACCCTTGTTTATTCAACATACTGGCAAAAATTTAAAAGATTGATAATATGGAATGCATGGGAAAATGACTCCTCTTGTACACTATTAGTGGGTATGTAAATTAGTAACATTCATTTGGGACGTTGCACTTTGGTGCTATCAGTTACATTTTAAAATGCACGTACTCTTCAACCCAGTATTTCCATTTTTCAGTATTCACCCTAGAGTAATTCTCACACATAATCACAAAAGATGCAGGTGCAATGAATTTTTACCCTAGCATTTTTTTTTAGAAAACTTTTATTGTGGAAAATTTCAAACACACGAAATAAACATTGTAGTATAAGGAGCCCCCATGTACTTGTCACCCATCTAAGAATGTTATAAGTAGCTTTAAACAGCAAATTGTCTTCGTGTCAAGCCACAGGACACAATTAAATAAAAGTAGTACATTTATACTTGGAATTCTGGTATGCAGTGCAGCAGTATGAAAAAGGAGGAAAGAGCTTTCTATCATGCCCTAAATGGGCTCCAAGTCTTATAGTTCAGTACAAAAAGTGAGTTGCTCAATAATGCATATAGTATGATAGTGGTATGATGAGGAGGTTCAGAGCTCATGTTCAGGAGCCAGGCCTAACACTTACTAGGTGTACAGTTTGGGCAAGTTACCTATGCACTTCATGCCTTAGTCTCTTCATTGGTAAAGTAAAGATGTGTGATAAGAACAGTACCTACCTTCATATAGTAATTGTATTAAATGAGTCAATATGAGTAAGGCACTTAGAAGAATGCTTGGCACATATCAAGTACTAGACATTTTATTTGTGCAAAAAACTGATTAAAAAGAAGGTAAAACCATTGTATTTTATGTACACAAATATGTATGTAAAAGCATAGGAGAGGGTATGAAAGGATTCATTGCTTAACTTGTATTACTTATTTTATCTTGGGGGGTATGGGAAATGAAAAGACAGTCAAGCAACACTTCTCTTAAAACAGCCCGGAGATTACTTGCCTTGGTGAATTTACCTCTTTCTAGCTCAAGATAGTGGACTACTTATTTAGAATATAAGATATTGTGTGTGTGTTCTGAAAGTTTACCTGAATATTTTCCTACCCCCGATTTTACAATGAGTTTTAA
Organism: Manis javanica; assembly: GCF_040802235.1. Taxonomy (NCBI): domain Eukaryota; kingdom Metazoa; phylum Chordata; class Mammalia; order Pholidota; family Manidae; genus Manis; species Manis javanica. Next base: position 104,759,334 of record NC_133162.1, read on the forward strand.
GAAATTGGATAATCATGAATCCCTTTCTAATGCATCTCATATTTCTTTGTCTTAGATTGTGAGAATCTTGAGGGCACAGGTTATTCTTTGAATATCCTTTGAAACCCCTCCATAGAATTGACCACAGTACCATGACAGTAGAGAGTGGATAAATATTACTGAATGAATTAATAAATGTTGCCTGATAATTTTAATGTAGAAAAGTTTCCTGTTCTCAACCACAATGAGATAGCTCCTCACACTAGTTAGAATGGTCATTATCCAAAAGACAAGAAATTAACAAGTGCTGGCGAGGATGAAGAGAAAAGGGAACCCTCCTACACTGTTGGTGTGAATGTAAATTGGTACAGCCACCGTGGAAGGCAGTATGGAGGCTCCTCCAAAAAATAAAAATAGAAATACCATATGACCCAGAAACTACTTCTAGGAATTTACCTGAAGAAAACAAAATCCCTGATTTGAAAAAAGATGTTATTTTTTTCCTATGTTTATTGCCACATTATTTACAATAGCCAAGATATGGAAGCAACCTAAGTGTCCATCAATAGATCAATAGATAAAGAAGATGTGGTACATACACACAATGGAATAATATCAATATCATGGATGGACCTAGAGGGTATTATGCTTAGTGAGATAAGCCAGGTAGAGAAAGACAAACACCATGTGATTTTACTTTACGTGGAATCTAAAAACAAAACGAAACAAAGTGAACAGAACAGCAGTAGACTCAGAGACACAGGTTAGGATTGGGGAGGTGTTAGGATGGGTGGGTAGGGAAGGGTGAGGGGGATAAAGGGGCACAAAAATCTCAATCATAATATATGTTGGGCACAGGGATGCTCATGCAGCAGGGAGAATACAGCCAATGGCTCTGTAACATCTTTCTATGTTGACAGGTAGTGACAACACTAGCAGCAGTGAGGATTTACTAATGTGCGTAACTGCTGAACCACTGCATTGTATATGTAAACACAATATACTATTGTATATCAACCATACTATAATAAAAAAGAAAAGTTTCCTGTTCTCATACCATGTCTTCCTCTTCCAGCTGTACCTTCCATTGCAATTGCTGTCATGGTGGCATCATAGAAAATCCCTGACTTTCCCTGCACAAGGCCACCAAAGGAGATGAAGACGGTGTAATCTCACTGTTGCTTCTCTCACAATGTTTGCTCTCTCACTAAGACCTAATTAAACTGTTATGCCCCCACATTCCTCTGAGGACTAAGTCAAGTGTGATTTTTCCAGGTTTCTAAGCTCTTAAATTGCCCACATGTCAAAGCTCTCCCTGAGACCATCATTGGTAACACCTTGAAATAACTGAAAATTGAGCCAGAGAGGAGACATGTTCATATGGAAAGGCCTTTGCCTTTGAATGTGTAGCAAAATAACTCTTAATACTGAAGAAATACATCTTTTCTGCTTTGTGAACCAGTGAAAATCTAATAAAAGTGTTTCTCCCGTGGGTATTTTACATCATTAGCATCCTGGCTTCACACTTTGCTTTAACAAATAACTTATTTTAAAAGTTTCTCCAGGGATAAGACAAGGAGCCAAAAATATCTTTGAAGAAAACTTTACCTAGCAACCTGATAAGGCAGCTTTATACAGTTTCTTAGATTTAACTTCAGGCAGCAAAGTTTGCGATTTTTTTTAGTTTCTGCTTTTGGTATGTACTGAAACTTCTTCATGGCTAAGCAAGAAGAAAAAAAAGTAATGCCTTACATGTGAGTAGCACTTGATGACATTTATAGTATATTCATTATAAATGCTGCTAGCATAATTGATCACCTACTACATGCCAGGATAACCATCTTATATGTGTATAGAAGTTAATCTTTGCCACAATCCTATGCAGTAAGAGAAATTACAAGTCCCATTTTACTAATGAAGAAACTGAGGTTTAGAGGGATTAAGTAATTTGCTCAAAGTTATATAGTTAGTAAATAACTGAACTTGGATTTTTCTGACCTTAAAATCTATATACTTATTTCACTTGGTGAGAGACTTTAAAAGTTAAGTGAACAAGGCATTCTTTTCCTTTTATATGTGCAAATCCATCTTTTTCTTCCTTTCTTTCCCTTCTCAAAAAAAGCCAACCTCACCACATAGCCTCCATTCCCTCCTGCTACATGTGCTCTGCATTCCTGGTACCACCTGGCTGTACAACTCTAGGGAGAGCTATTCACAGTGATCTCTGTAGGGGGCACCTCCTGAAGCAGGCCTTCAGAATGCAATGTGAATGGTGCTCTGTGGATTTCCTCCTCTTTCATCTTGTCAAAATTTCAGTCTTCTTCCATCTCCCCTCATCATCAATCCATCCCTCCCTCTCCTAGATTATTATCGCCAGTATACAAACATCTACTTTCCTCTGCCTTAAAGACCATCAAGCAAAAAATCCCAAGAAACAACAAACCATCACCCTTGACCCAACGTTCCTTTCTCACCTGCTTTTCAGCCACAATCAGTATTTACCATTCTGAAACATTCTCCTCTCTAGGGTTCTGTGCCATCTCTCTTTCCTTGTTTTCCTACTTCTCTACAGCCACTCCTGTCATCTCACTGGATGCCCTCCTTTTATCAATTCTCTAAACGTTAAAAATTTGTTCAGGCCTTTTGTGGAGAAAGTAAAAGTTCCTATGGCCAGGATTCTCACCTGGCCCTGGTCTACTTGCTCACTACACACGTGTGGGCAATATGTTGTTACTGACTCTATATAAAGGGGTACACTCAATGCTCTGGGCAACACGGTGACACGGCTGGAGGAGAGCAGAGGCTGGAGTGGTGGCAGTGCCGAGGACAAAGACTGAGATGGATGCGGGGGGAGAGAGGCCCAGAGGCAGAGCCTGGCTTGCTGAATCAGACTTGTTCTGAGTGGACAGGATTCTAGTGACTGACCTGCCACAGTGGGGATAAAGTTCGTTATAAACCCTTTCACCCCAGAATGTTCCATTGTCATTTTTTTGGTCTCATTGAATCCACAGTGAACTTGTCTGGGGCTGAAACCCATTGGCAAGACACCTTTATATGAGGCCCTTTTCTTCTGTATTATCTTCTTAAATTATCTATTCTTATGATTTTAAAATACTCCCTAATTTATATCTTCACCCCAGTCTTGCCTCTGAATCCTATTCTTATACCCAATTTTCTCCTTGACAACTCCACTTGAATATCTCATGAGCCTGTAAAACTTAACATTTGGCAAAACCAAACAGTAGTCTTGCTTCTTCCAGTTTTCATCGTCTTAGGCAATGGCATCATCCTGCCATAGTCACTTAGATCAGGACCCCAAAAGTTATCTTTGGTTCCTTTTTTTCTTTAATCTGTAAGTTTATTCATCATCAAGTCCTCCCTATTGTATATCAAATACTTATCAAATAAATTCACCTCATCTGCTGTGGACCATCCTAATCATACCCTCCACACCATCTCTCAAGGATGCTTTCAGAGTCATCAGTTGTTCCTACTTCTTCCCCTTGCCGAATCTATTCAGTTAGCATCCAGACATTTGAAAAACCTAAATTGGATCACATTGCTCCCTTGCTTAAAGCATTTTACTGACTTCATTGTGCTTCAAATACAGTCCAACCTTGGTCTAGAAGGCTCTGTATCATCTGGTCCATGCCTACCTACCTCTCCAGCTTCATCACAAACACTGTGCTCTCAGTGTTCTCTTTCAGTTCATTAGACAGATAAGCCTTTCCTAACTGTGGCCTCTGGCCATGCTGTTCCCTCTGCTTAGAAGCCTTCCCCACCCCAAAATTGGCTGCCCCCATCTTATCCCTCAGCTCTCCTCCAAGATTCTTCTTGTCAAAGTTACCGTTAATGTCCACATCGCTAACAATGATGCTGACCCATGTAGAACTTCTTCTTTCCATTTGTTCAGCAAATTTCCAGTTTCCCTCCTAGATTCTGATTTCCAGAAGTCAGGGACCATATATGCATATATATGTATATGTACATATACCATATATCCCTGAAGCCCAACACAGTGATTGGCTTACAACAGGGGTATAATAAATGCTTGTAAATGAATGAAGGTGCAAGTTGAGACCTCTTGGGAAAGATTGCTGCAGTAGTAACTCACAATCCCCCACTAGCACAGTGGACACAACACCAGAAACTAGAAGGAACATCAAAAGACAGACGTTTAAGACTTGGCACTGAAAATCATTATCTGTTGATTGTCAAAATTCTTCTAACCTTAGTTTCCTATCACCAAATTTTGATATCTTTAACTCTTATTTTAAGATTACATTTTTGTATTGCTTATTGTCTTGCCAATGGGTTTCAGCCCCAGGCAAGTTTGCTATGGATTCAGTGTGACCAAAGAAAATGACAGCAAAACGTTCTTGGGGTGAAAGGGTTATACCCAACTTTATTCTCACAGTGGCAGGTCAGTCACTAAAATCGCGTTCACTCAGAGCGAGTCTGCATGCAGCAAGCCAGTCTCTGACTCTGGGCCCCTCTGACCACACAGCCATCCTGCACAGCGGTCCTCTGGGCCTCTCTGCACAGTCATCCCTCACAGCCATCCTCTGGGCCTCTGTCCTTGGCACTACCACCACTTCAGCCTCTGCTCTCCTGCAGCCTTGCAGCCCTGCCACCGTGTGGTGCCCAGAGCACTGGGAGGAGCTCTTATATAGAGTCAACAGCCATGTATTGCCCACATGTGTGCAGTGAGCTAGTCAACCAGGGCCAGGTGAGAATCCTGGCCACAGGAACTCTCATTTTATCCACACTTATGCTGAATTTCTTAGTTCTCTATCCCCAAATTCCTTCTTGTGGGTTGCAAACTAATTAAATGAGATTTATTTTAAACTTTTAATTATGAAAAATTTCAGTCCTAATACAAGTACACAGAATAGTATAATACACATATATCCATTACTGTCTTAAACAATTACTCACTCATAGCTAATCCTGTTTTATTCCTAGCCCTACCAACTTCCCCATCCCATTAATTTCAAGCAAATCCTGGACATGGCATCATTTCACCTGTAAATACTTCAGTATGTATAAGATATAATTACCAACTGCTAGGTGGCAACTTCTGTTCCTCAATGGCTTAATAACTGAAGTATTCACTGAACAGCATGTTGCTCCTCCCAGAAAACAGATAACTAGCATGATGATTTTATTGACTTAACCAAACAATGAAAATCTTTGAGAGTCGGTCGGGACTGTAACTATTACAGCACCTAGCTCAGTGACTTACAGTTAATAAAGAGAGGTTGTAAACAAAACAGCTTGAATGAAAACAAACTCAATGTGCTTCAGATTTTTTAGTATAGTCTGGGCCACAGGAATCTGGGGACTTGTCTTACTTCCTTGTTTCTGTTCCCTTCCTGTATTCATTACAGTAAAATTTCAAATTCAAAGCAATCGCCTCCACTGCCCGCCCCAATCTGGTGATTTCAGCCTTGAAGACTTTTCTGAGCAGGACCTAATGCCAGGCAGCGACCTCGGGGGGCGGTCTTGCGCGTCGGCCCCGCCCACTCCCGCCCTCCTTTTCCCCCTTCCCCGCCCTCCCGTTCTTCCCGTCAGCCCTAGCGCCGACCCCGGCGCTCCTCAAGATGGCGGCTGACAGTGAGGTGAGGTCCCTGCTCCCTGCCTAATCGTGTCTCTAAGTTCGCTCCTCCGTGTCAGCGCCCCGGCGCTCAGTGTCTTTCCTTTTCCTTCCCGCAGCCCGAGTCGGAGGTATTTGAGATCACGGACTTCACCACTGCCTCGGAATGGGAAAGGTGAGTGAGTCAGATCACTGGTCACCGTGGGCCGCGGTTGCACAGGTGATGCCCCTTTTGCGGGAAAAGTAAGAGCCCCGGGCCCCCGGTCTCCCTCTCCTGTCTCTGATCAGCCGCAAGCCTTCTCTGCGTCTCGCGTATGGCAAGCCCCGGCCCACCCCCGTCAGCAAAGCCCTGGGATTCCGGCTCTCAGAAAAAGTTGTGTTTACTCTCAGACTACTTCCCCTGCGTTGGTGTTGCCCTCCCGCAGAAACAGGTTACGTGCCTACCTGTTTTCATTTCCGTCTAACTCATTTGTTATTACGAGCAGTGAACTTGGCAGCTGCCTGTTCTCCTGCGGTGTACATTGGTATATGTCCTCTTTAGGGGGAGGCCTCGTCGTGCTGGTGGTTGCCCATCTGGCACACCCCCACCATCCATCCTGTCTTTTAGAAGAACCTTTTAAAAGATTTGCATATGGCATTGATTCGAATTGTTACATTTCAGTGGGTAATGCCCAGGCTTCCTGTGCCTGTCAAACTCCAGAACTGTTGTATCTCTGAAATTAATTGGAAAGTTTAAGTTTGTCGTGGAGTGATAGCCTAGATCGAGAAGTTTTCTGTTCAGTGTCACAGAGACTCTTCAGTTTTCTCGGTGTTGATGTCAGTAGTTAGCTTGTTGCAACAATGTATAATCTTTCTGGTTGGGAGAGGAAATTTGTGGAAGGCATGTCATTTGATGATATAGAAAAGTATAAAAGATCCCTGCTGGACTAATAGTGAACTGTAATAACCTCCAAAAAAAAAAGTAAGACATAACCACACTGGTAAGGCTTTACCGAGCCGGTACTGTGTGTCCAGAATTATACTAGTGGAAAAGAGCACAAACAGGAGAAAACCAGACCCTTGATCCATATGTTTAGAAAGACAAAACAGCAAATAATTAAATGGTAAGCCAACTTGTATTGACTATAAACATAGTAATTTAAGGATGATATTTTATGGATTACAACTGTTGGAGATATTGTCATAAAAAAGGTGGGAAATGAGCTGGGCCTTCAAAGAATGAAGTTGGTCAGACGTGAGAAAGAACCTGACATGAGCCAGAGACAGGCGAAAATGAACCTTTGGGATTTAAGGAAGAAATGTCTTTACTGGAGTGAAGGCTATCTATTGAACAGAGATGAATGAGATTGGTAAGATAGTACCAGGTTATGGACAACCTCCACAGCTAAGTAAAGGAAGCACCTAGATTTGGTGCTTTAAGACCAGTGATTCTCAAACTTCAGTGTACCTCAGAATCAAGTTTCTGATTATGTCTGAGTTGGACACCAATATTTGCATTTCTAATGAATGCCCAGGTGATGCTGATGTTTGCTGGTCAGGAGACCACACTTAGAACCATTAAAGTACAATAGTGACAGACCCTTGATTTTAGAGGGGCAAAGTGATGTTTCAGGACTTGGGGTAAAATGAAGGTGAGTGACAGAGCTTGATCCATAGTTAGGTTGGTGCTTGGAGACTGGAGAGAACGGGAGGATAGGAGCAAGGATTATAAGACATTTCAAAGAAGATTTAGGTAGATAGACTTGATGAAATGTAAAAGTAGAAAGAGTCAAACATGAAACTGCAGTTTCTTGCCTGAAAGATCACAGTTAAGGAAGTGGCAAAGTAAGAAGAGTGAAGTTTTCGATCTATTCAATTTGAAATAATGACTTGCTATCTTGATGGTAGTTAGAAATTGTAACCTAAATCTTGGGAGGTTAAGGGGAAGAAATTTCAGAGTACTGAATAGAAAAATGATCACTTTCCCCTACCTTAATATTTAAAATATCCTGAAATGGAATGTTAACTCCTTTAGCTTCTTATATGGAAGTAATTTTTAACACAGTTATGAGAACTACCACACAGTAGGAAACTTAGCTTTTGGCTTTTATGCTTTTGTTTCTAGAGCAAAACTAGTGTTTTAAAATTCATGGAAAAACATTAAGACTTTGCACTCAAATAAGCCTTGAGGGTAGTATTTGAATGAAAGGTCTAGTCAGTATAAGTCATACAGATAACTTACTGAGAGGACTAAATAGAAGCCCAGAACACTTTTTTCCATTATCTACTGAAGATATATGTATTGTCTGTGTATCAAGCACAGTAAGTATCATGCAGGGTATTAGAGATGTGGTCAATAAAAACAAATGTTTTCTGCTCTTAATGTACAGTCTAGTAGACAGATATGAATCACATAATAATACCGATGAGTATGCAATTACAACTGAAATAAGAGCTGAGAAGAGAAAGATACCTGGTTTTATAAGAGCATGTAACAAAGGAACCTAATATAGAATGAGAAGTCAGAGGTAATGACCCTTCAGCTGATACCTGGAGAGCATTTTCAGGGATAAAGTTACTACATTTTTCTAGTCATATCTTTATTTTCAGGATAGAGTGCAATTTTTCTATTTTAGCTAGTAGTTACAGTTCATACATCAAGTATTTTAAGGTGTTCTTTCTCTTACTATGAAAGCTATGCTTTAAAATTATTATAATAATCACTCATAGTAGAATAAGTAAAAAAATCACCTGTAATAGCTACTATTATTTTGAGAAAAATTGCCCCAATCTGTGTTGTAAACTTTGTATCAATTTGTATTAATATTTATTTCTATAGCTTCTATGTTTTCATTTACCTTGAAATTTTTCTTATTTCCTCATCTGCAAAACAAGCTTTTTAATAGGTGCATTTTAGTCCATTGAATGAATGTACTGTTAAGTTACAACTGCTGCAGTTGAACATTTAGGTAGCTAACAGTTCTTTACTATTTGTAAATGCAGTGTACATTTCACATGCAAGTATTTGCTCACAAATCACATATGTATATAGTTAAAAATTTTTTTGTGTGTAAAAATGTTAACTTATTTCTCAAGTACTCATTTTCAAAACTGATAATTATCTTTTGCTAAACCCTCCCAAAAGTGAATTTGTATATTAATACTACCTTTCATTTTTAATTTTTAATTATTATTTTGTTAAAGTACCATTGATATACAATCTTATGATGGTTTCACATATACAAAACGGTGCTTCAGCACTCACCCATATTATCAAGACCTCAACCCCTCCATTGCAGTCACTGTCTGTCAATGTAATACTACCTTTAATTATAAAGAGGAATTAATTAGCAGGTTCAGTTGAATTGTAACAACTCAGGTTTATCATTACTATCTTAAAACAGAAATGTAAATAATAATTTATGTCACTGACAAAAAACTGATGTCTGAATATATTTTGACTAGAATTAACTCTAGTACTCTAGCAATACTATGTAGGAGTTTTAGGAGAGCAATGTTGCTGTTAGATTGCATCATACTTATATAAGTAGTCAATTTAGAGTAGTAAATCTTCTGAAAGTGTCTTTTAAATATGTGTTTAACACTACACTGAGATTTGGGTTTTAATTTGCTAATATTGAGCATGTTGCTGGTTTAAATTCATTCTCTTTTTAATAGGTATTTGATCAATAGATTTAAATATTAAATAGTGAATAGTTTTAAATTCTGTCAATTATTCCTTAAAACTGACCAATATACTTGTAGCTTTTGCCAGCTATCCCTTAAAGCTTGTTTTATTTTAATGAGCAAAGTTCCAAATAATGTTTTTTTCTTTTTGGGGGTAGGGGGAGTCAAATCAGGGAATTCCTAAATATCTTTAAAGGAAAAGTTAATTTAGATAAATTATTTTGAGGTTAGGGAAAAGATGTTTGGTTTCATAATTACCCTTAATAGTATCATTTTAGTCTGTTGGTTTTTACTTCTGTCCCAAACTTATTATATTCATTTTAATATAGAGAGATTTATTAATTATAGAAGGCAGAATGCCTTTGTTGGGTAAGCATTAGACTTAGAAAAAATAAAAACCTAAGAATTCTTGGGCTAAATAAGATAATTTCCATTTTATTTCACATCCATAAAACAATACAAAACTTATTGAGCCTTCTCTGATAAAATGTTAAAATATAAAAAAATTCTTTTTAAAGGAATTGTGTAACAATAGTAAAAAATGTGCTGTACATATTTAGAGAGTTTTTTGCTCCTTCCTAGGTTTATTTCCAAAGTTGAAGAGATCTTAAATGACTGGAAACTGATTGGAAACTCTTTGGGAAAGCCACTTGGAAAGGTCAGATCTGTTTGCTGTGACTCTAGAGTATTTACTTTGAAACTCCTATTTTTAAGCCCTTTGCTTCATTTGGTACATTTAAATTAAATATTTTTTGAGTTATGTATAATCTATGGATATAAATGGCATCTGGAAGAGCTTGGATTTGAATCTGTGGCAAACTATATGTAAGACATTTGTGAACTTTTTTAAATAGTAAAATTTTATATGTATAATGTCTTTGTGAGTGATTTTCTATTCTCTTGATGCCTACTTCTCTCTTGCTTTCTACCTTGAATGTTAGAAAATCCTTTTTCAAAGTTTTTTAGTTGGTCAGAGAAATGTGGTAATTACCAAGCTTTTGGTAGAGTATTTGGTTTAACTGATGGGGAAAAATCTTGATCTTGACAACTGACTTGCTGTTTGTTAGCAGCTATTTTACTCAATTTTAGTTTATAACGATATCACTAATAACATTTGTTCTCCCCTCCCTCCTACTTTTTTAACCTTATGGATGTTTTGAGGATATTTAAGAACAGAAAAATTATTCAAAATTGAAGTGGAACTCTTAATTCTAATCTGAGGTATTGGTGGTTTTTCTGCTAAAGCACGCCCAAAATGTTCACTGAAGAATGTCCTCTGAGGACAAACTTAGATTTTCTGTATGTAAGTGAACAGAACTATTTGATTTTATATATGTAGGTGCTTTGTTAGATAAATTCTTTTGAAATGAAATTGATCATTGTTATTACAGATCTATTAACTGCAGTTTACTCTGTGTAAGGAACTCTCAAATCTCAATATTTGCCAGGGTTTTTCAACTTTATAATGATGGTTACAGAATTTGAGACTATCAGAGCATTAGGATTTTCTTCTTTATCCATATGAATAAGATCAGAAAAAGTAACAGTATATATAGAAACCACATATCATATAAAGATATGCTGAAATATATAAATTGATTTACTGTATTAAAATATTTTATGACTACATTTTTGAATAAGAGAAAATGTGAAGTTCTCAAACAGATCATTCTATGACACTTGAAACAAATACATTACAACAATTAATATAGTTGCCAATAAGATTAAAGACAAAACAAGCTGGATATAACGAGTAGGGAATGATTTTCATTATCAAAAAGAGAGTGAAGTCGGGTATTTGTGAACTCTGATAATACATTTTTGATTCACACGTTTACTGGAAGGTACTGTGTGCCATATCTGAAGAAATAGTGAACAAGATCAGATCCATGTTGCCAATGACCATAAATTCTGATGAGGGAGGATATAAGTAAACAAATAAGTTTATGTAAGTAAACAAATAAGATTACATTTTTAAATGCTAAATTCAGTTTTGGGACATAAGTTGGGTAATGTATTCAAAGAAGGTAGCAAAATGCCAGGCATGTAGTGGGGACTAAAGTAGTGTTCTCCAGCCCTTTTCTCCCTATAGGTATTAAGTAGTGAATAAATGAGATATGGAAAACATCCACAGATTTCAAGGTGAGCTGCTAAGTGTGATAAAATTAAAGAAAGCATGAAGGATGGATTATTCAGCATTTAAAATAAAAGTTGAGGGAATGCCTTAATAAGAGATTCTAATTTATGTGAAGGACACTGATTACCAATTCTCTTCCCCCACTAAGGAGGAATTAAGAGGAATTATTTTTTAAAAACCTTATATTATAAAATTTCAAACATATGAAATAAAAATCATATAATGAACCCCCAGGTGCTTAGCCAGTTTTAAATGTACTATGCCATATTTTGTTTCAATAGTTTCTTTATCAACTCCCGATTCCCCATTAGATTTCTTATTTTTTATTAAGGTATTATTGATATACACTCTTATGAAGGTTTCACATGAAAAAACAATGTGTTTACTACATTTACCCATATTATCAAGTCCCCACCCATACCCCATTGCAGTCACTGTCCATCAGTGTAGTAAGATGCCACAGATTCACTATTACCCTTCTCTGTTCTACACTGTTTTCCCAGTGACCCCTCACACCACGTGTACTAAACATAATACCCCTCAATCCCCTTCTCTCTCCCTCCCCACCTGTCCTCCTCCACCCCTCCCCTTTGGTAACCACTAGTCCCTTCTTGGAGTCTGTGAGTCTGCTACTGTTTTGTTCCTTCAGTTTTGCTTCATTGTTATACACCACAAATGAGGGAAATCATTTGGCACTTGTCTTTCTCTGCCTGGCTTATTTCACAATATCCTCCAGTTCCATCCATGTTGTAGCAAAGGGTAGGATTTGTTCCTTTCTTATGGCTGAATAGTATTCCATTGTGTATATGTAACACATCTTCTTTATCCATTCATCTACTGATGGACACTTAGGTTGCTTCCATTTCTTGGCTATTGTAAATAGTGCTGTGATAAACATAGAGGTGCATATGTCTTTTGAATCTGAGAACTTGTATTCTTTGGGTAAATTCCAAGGAGTGATTCCCAGGTCAAATGGTATTTCTATTTTTAGTGTTTTGAGGAACCTCCATATTGCTTCCCACAATGGTTGGCCTAGCTCACATTCCCACCAGCAGTGTAGGAGGGTTCCCCTTTCTCACATCTTTGCCAGCATTTATTGTTCTTACTCTTGTTGATGCTGGCCATCCTTACTGGTGTGAGGTGATATCTCATTGTGGTTTTAATTTGCATTTCCCTGGTGATTAGTGATGTGGAGCATCTTTTCATGTGTCTGTTGGCCATCTGAATTTTTCTTTGGAGAATTCTCTCTTCATATCCTCTGCCCATTTTTTAATTGGGTTATTTGCTCTTTGGGTGTTGAGGCGTGTGAGTTCTTTATATATTTAGGATGTTAACCCCTTGTCGATTATGTCATTTACAAATACATTCTCCCATACTGTAGGGTGCCTTTTTGTTCTGTTGATGGTGTCCTTTGCCGTACAGAAGCTTTTTAGTTTGATGTAGTCCCATGTTTTCATTTTTACTTTTGTTTCCCTTGCTCAAGGAGCTGCATTCAGGAAGAAATTGCTCATGTTTATATTCAGGAGATTTTTGCCTATGTTTTCTTATAGTTTTATGCTTTCATGACTTACATTCAAGTCTGTGATCCATTTCGAGTTTACTTTTGTGTATGGGGTTAAACAATATTCCAGTTTCATTCTCTTGCATGTAGCTGTCTAGTTTTGCCAACACCAACTGTTGAAGAGGCTGTCATTTCCCCATCTATGCCCATGGCTCCTTTATTGTATATTAATTGACCATATATGCTTGGGTTTATATCTGGGCTCTCTAGTCTGTTCCATTGGTCTATGGTTCTGTACTTGTGCCAGTCCCAAATTATCTTGATTAGTGAGGCTTTGTAGTAGAGCTTGAAGTTGGGGAGCATAATCCCCCCAGCTTTATTCTTCCTTCTCAGGATTGCTTTGGCTATTTGGGGTCTTTTGTGGTTCCATATGAATTTTAGAACGATTTTGTCTAGTTCAATGAAGAATGCTGTTGGTATTTTGATAGGAATTGCTTTGAATCTGTAGATTGCTTTAGGCAGGATGGCCATTTTGACAATATTAATTCTTCCTACCCATGAGCATGAGCAAATGGATGTGTTTCCATTTATTGGTATCTTCTTTAATTTCTCTCTTGAGTGTTTTGTAGGTTTCAGAGTATAGGTCTTTCACTTCCTTGGTTAGGTTTATTCCTATGTATCTTATTCTTTTTGATGCAACTGTGAATGGAATTGTTTTCTTGCATTCTCTTTCTGCTAGTTCATTGTTAGTGTATAGGAATGCAACAGATTTCTGTGTATTTTGTATCCCACAACTTTACTAAATTCAAATATTAGATTTAGAGTTTTGGAGTGGATTCTTCAGGGATTTTTATGTACAATATCATGTCATCTGCAAACAGGGACAGTTTAATTTCTTCCTTGCCAATCTTGATGCATTTTATTTCTTTGTGTTGTCTGATTGCCATGGCTAGGACCACCAGAACTGTGTTGAATAGAAGTGAGGAGAGTGGGTATCCTTGTCTTGTTCCCAATCTTAAAGGAAAAGCTTTCAGCTTCTCACTGTTTAGTATGATGTTGGCTGTGGGTTTGTCATATATGACCTTTATTATGTTGAGGTACTTCCCCTCTATACCCATTTTGTTGAGAGTTTTTATTATGAATGGATGTTGAATTTTGTCAAACACTTTTTCAGCATCTATGGAGACGATCGTGTGGTTTTTGTCCTTCTTTTCGTTGATGTGATGTTGATGGATTTTTGAATGTTGTACCATCCTTGCATTCCTGGAATAAATCCTACCTGATCATGATGAATGATCTTTTTGATGTATTTTTGAATTCGGTTTGCTAATACTTTGTTGAGTATTTTTCATCTATGTTTATCAGGGATATTGGTCTGTAATTTTCTTTTTTTGTGGTGTCTTTGCCTGGTTTTGGTATTAGAGTAATGGGGGCCTCATAGAATGAGTTTGGGAGTATTCCTTCTTCTATATTTTGAAAACTTTAAGAAGGATGGGTATTAGGTCTTCACTAAATTTTGATAAAATTCAGTGGTGAAGCCATCTGTCACAGGGGTTTTGTTCTTAGGTAGTTTTTTGATTACCAATTCAATTCGTTGCTGGTGATTGGTCTGTTCAGATTTTCTGTTTCTTTCTGGGTCATCCTTGGAAGGTTGTATTTTTCCAGAAAGTTGTCCATTTATTCTAGGTTATCCACTTCCTTAGCATATAATTTTTCATAGTATTCTCTAATAATTCTTTGCATTTTTGTGGTTTTCGTAAGTTTTCCTTTCTCATTTCTGATTCTGTTTATGTATGTAGACTTTTTTTTTTTCTTGATAAATCTGGTTATGGGTTTATCTATTTTGTTTATTTTCTCGAAGAACCAGCTCTTGATTTCATTGATTCTTCTATTGTTTTATTCTTTTCGATTTTATTTCTGCTCTAATCTTTATAATATCCCTCCTTCTACTGACTTTGGGCTTCATTTGTTCTTCTTTTTCTAGTTTCATTAATTTTGAGTTTATACTGTTCTTATGGGATTGTTCTTCTTTCCTGAGGTAGGCCTGTATTGCAATTGCAATATACTTTCCTCTTAGCATGGCCTTTGCTGCAGTCTCACAGATTTTGCAGTGTTTAATTATTGTTGTCATTTGTCTCCATATATTGCTTGATCTCTGTTTTTATTTGCTCATTTATCCATTGGTTATTTAGGTGCATGTTGTGAAACCTCCATGTGTCTTTGAGATTATTTTCTTTGCGTAATTTATTTCTAGTTTCATACCTTTGTGATCTGAGAAACTGGTTGGTTCAATTTCAATCTTTTTGAATTTACCAAGGCTCTTTTTTTGGCCTAGTATATGATCTATTCTTGAAAATGTTCCATGTGCACTTGAAAAGCGTGTGTATTCTGCTGCTTTTGGGTTTACACTTCTGTAGAGATCTGTTAGGTCCATCTGTTTTTTTTTTTAATTTTTAATTTTTTTAAATTTTGGTATCATTAATCTACAATTACATGAAGAACATTATGTTTACTATGTTTCACCAAGTCCCCCCCACATATCCCTTCACAGTCACTGTTCATCAGCATAGTAAGATGCTGTAAAATCACTACTTGTCTTCTCTGTGTGTACAGCCCTCCCCGAACCCCACACACACTATATGTGCTAATCGTAATGCCCCCTTTCTTTGTCCCCGCCCTTGTCCCTCCCTTCCCACCCATCCTCCCCAGTCCCTTTCCCTTTGGTAACTGTTAGTCCATTCTTGGGTTTTGTGATTCTGCTGCTGTTTTGTTCCTTCAGTTTTCCTTTGTTCTTATACTCCACATATGAGTGAAATCATTTGGTACTTGTCTTTCTCTGCCTGGCTTATTTCACTGAGCAAAATACCCTCTAGCTCCATCCATGTTGTTGCAAATGATAGGATCTATTTTTTTCTTATGGCTAAGTAATATTCAATTGTGTATATGTACCACATCTTCTTTATCCATTCATCTACTGATGGACATTTAGGTTGGTTCCATATCTTAGCTATTGTAAATAGTGCAGTGATAAACATAGGGGTGCATCTGTCTTTTTCAAACTGGAGTGCTGCATTCTTAGGGTAAATTCCTTGAAGTGGAATTCCTGGGTCAAATGGTATTTCTATTTTGAGCATTTTGAGGAACCTCCATACTGCTTCCCACAATAGTTGAACTAATTTACATTCCCACCAGCAGTGTAGGAGGGTTCCCCTTTTCTCCACAACCTTGCCAACATTTGTTGTTGATTGTCTTTTTGATGATCGTGATCCTTAGTGGTGTGAGGTGATGCCTCATTGTGGTTTTAATTTGCATTTCTCTGATGACAAGTGATGTGGAGCATCTTTTCATGTGTCTGTTGGCCATCTGAATTTCTTCTTTAGAGAACTGTCTATTCAGCTCCTCTGCCCATTTTTAATTGGATTATTTGCTTTTTGTTTGTTGAGGTGTGTGAGCTCTTTATATATTTTGGATGTCAGCCCTTTATCGGATCTGTCAGGTCCATCTGTTTTAATGTGTTGTACAGTGCCTCTGTCTCCTTACTTATTCTGTCTGGCTGGTCTGTCCTTTGGAGTGAGTGGAGTGTTGAAGTCTCCTAGTATGAATGTATTGCATTCTATTTCCCCTTTTAATTTTGTTAGTATTTGTTTCACGTATGCAGGTGCTCCTGTGTTGGGCGCATAGATATTTATAGTGGTTGTATCTTCTTGTTGGAATGACCCCTTTATCATTATGTAATGTCCTTCTTTGTCTCTTGTGACTTTCTTTGTTTTGAAGTCTATGTTGTCTGATACAAGTACTGCAATTCCTCCTTTTTTCTCCCTATTAGTGGCATGAAATATCTTTTTCCATCCCTTCACTTGTAGCCTGGTATGTCTTTGGGTTTAAAGTGAGTCTCTTGTAGGCAGTATATAGATGGGTCTTGTTTATTTATTGATTCAGTGAATCTATCTTTTGACTGGTGCATTGAGACCATTTACATTTATGGTGATTATCGATAGTTATGTCCTTATTGCATTGTAGGCTTTAGATTTGTGGTTACCAAAGGTTCAAGGTTAACTTCCTTACTACCTCAGAGTCTAACTTAACTCACTTAATATGCTATTACAAACACAATCTAAAGGTTCTTTTTTTTCTCCTCCTTTTTCTTTCTCCTCCATTCTTTCTATATTAGGTATTATATTTTGTATTGTTTGTCTATCTCTTGATTGACTTTGGGGATAGTTTATTTAATTTTGCTTTTGCTTTGTAATTAACTGTTCTACTTCTTTACTGTGGTTTTATTACCTCTGGTGACAGCTATTCAACCTTAGGAACACTTCCATCTATAGCAGTCCCTCCAAAATACACTGCCATCTTTAATACAATCTCCCCATTAGATTTTTTAAAAATAAAACTTACATACATTGTAATGTCCATAACTGCTTAATTTTGAAATAAATGTTTATGCCAGTGTTACATTCCTCACTAAAGATACTGGGCATTTCTGTCACCCTAGAAACATCCTGGTGACTGTTTCCAGTTATCCCATTCTCCTTACCCGTAGGCATCTGCTGTTCTCTTTTTCTCTTAAATCATTGATTACTTTTGCTCAGCCTAGAATTTCATATATATGGTATCATATAGTATACGGTACTCTGTTCTTGGCTTCTGTTACATAGCATTTTTGATGTTTTACTGGGTTGTTGCATGTTTCAGTATTTCTTTTTTTGTTGAGTAGTGCTCTGTTGTATCACTATACCACAGTTTGTTTAATTTGTTGATGGACATACTGGCTATTATGAATGAATCAGAATATTCTTGTATGAAGCCTGTGGAAATTTTTTTTATTGAAGTATAGTTGATAATATGAAATTATACTGGTTTCAGGTGTGTAACAGTGATTTGACAGTTACATACGTTATAGAATGCTTATCATGTAAGTGGAGTTACCATTTGCCACCACGCAAAGATATTATTGACTGTACTCCCTATGCAGTACTTATCATTCCCTGTGATTTACTTATTCTAAACTTGGAAGTTTATACCTCTTTAACCCTTTCACCTATTTACCTGTACTCTGAGCCTCCTCCCCTATGGCTTCTACCATTTTGTTTTCTGTATTTATGAGTCTGTTTGTTTTTTTAGATACGTTATGTAAGTGAAATCATATGGTATTTGCTTTTCTCTGAGTTACTTATTTCATTTAGCATAATATCCTGTAGGACCACCCATGTTGTTGCAAATAGCAATAATTCATTCTTTTTTTATGGCTGAATAACATTCCATTTTGTATATGTACCACATCTTTTTTATCCACTCATCTCTTTTTTTTTTTTGCTTTTTGTTCTTTTTTAATTCATCATTTTTTACTTCTCCAATTTTTTTACCTTCTTGTTTTCTTTCACCTAAAGCAGTATTGCAGGCTTATTTATGTGCTGATTTTGTGTTTCTAGCAATTGTTAAACATTTTTGCGTATTTCTTTAGTGATATGATTGCTCTTGCTCAGGGATCAGCAAACTATAGCCCTGTGAGCTGAGAATGGTTTTTACATTTTGAAAGCATTGTTTTGTTTTTTTTTTGAGAGGGCATCTCTCATATTTATTGATCAAATGGTTAACAACAATAAAATTCTGTATAGGGGACTCAATGCTCAATGCACAATCATTAATCCACCCCAAGCCTAATTCTCATCAGTCTCCAATCTTCTGAAGCATAACGAACAAGTTCTTACGTGGTGGACAAATTCTTACATAGTGAGTAAGTTCTTACATGGTATCCACTCATCTCTTGATGAACAGTTGGGTTGTTTCCATATTTTGGCTATTGTAAATAATGCTGCAGTAAAAATAGGGGTGCATATATCTTTTTCAGTTAGTAATTTTGTTTTCTTTGAGTAAATACCCGGAAGTAGAGTTACCCACTTTTTTACTCTCCCTCTTACACACTTTATGTATATGATTTCTTCTTTTATACCGTTTTATTTAGTGGTTTCTTTGACTACATTTTAGATGTAATTGATTACACTTTTATCTTTTTGACCTTCATACTGGCTTTAAATTGATTGATTTACTATCTCCTGGTATATGTTTGCTTTTATCAGTGAAATTTGCAGTTTCATGTTTTTCTTTTTCTAGTTAGGATCTTTTCTTTTCCTCTTAAACCTTTAACATTTCTTGTAAGACTGGTTTAATGGTAGTGAACTCTTTTATGTTTATCTATGAAGTTGTTTATCTTCCCTTCAATTCTGAATAACTTTGCTGAGTAGAGTATTCTTGTCTGGAGGTTTTTCTTTTTCAGCACTTTGAATATGTCAAGCCACTCCCTTCTGGCCTGTAGTTTCTGCTGAAAAATCAGCAGATAGCCTTATGGTGTTTCTACTGTAGGTAACACATTGCTTTTTTCTTGCTGCTTTTAAGATTCTCTCTTTTTCTTTGATCTTTGATATTTTAATTATGATGTGTCTTGGTATGGACCTCCTTGGGTTTATCTTGTTTGTGGCTCTCTCTGCTTCCTGGACCTGTATGTGTGTTTTATTCCCTAGGTTAGGGAAGTTTGCAGCTATTAACTCTTCAAGTAAGTTTTCTACATAGTTCTTTTCTCCTTTTGGTTCTCCTTTAATGCAAATGTCTGGACATTTGATATTGTCCCAGAACTTCCTTAACTTACCCTCAATTCTTTTTATTCTTTTTTTCTTTCTGCTGTTCAGCTTGAGGGCTTGAGTCTTTGAATCAGTAGCAAGGGCTCCCTCTCCCAGTTTTGAAGGATTGTCCTTGTATAGGGAAGATCCCTGGGAAGATTGTGTTCCTGGTGGTTTTGGCTGGTTGGCTGGAGGTTTAGCGTGCATGAGCCAGGGATGTCTTGGTGTCAGAGCTCTCAGGGCATGGTTGGAGGGGAGCACAGTCAGAGGGGTTCCTGAGTAAATATTGATGGTGCCCTTGCTTTCAGGGAGGGAACGGATCCAGGCATATTCTCCAGTGGTGGGCAGTGGTGGGTGGCTCCGTGTCCTCAGTGCAGCATCAGCCCAGGCACATACCCCAGAGGTGTGTGGCCACAGTCTCCACAGCTGTGGTACAGTCCCAGGGTCAGGCACAGCCCCCAGGAGAGCCCTGTCCCCGTGACCACTGACTCTGAGTCTGAGGGCAGCAGCCACTTAGGGCACAAGTGGCTCCAAAAGAAACCCCACCTCCACTGCTACTGCATGAGCACCTGGGTTGCAGCAGTGGCCAGGGTGTGCTCTCCAGAGGTTGGTTGCACCTGTTTGCACCTGGTTCTGTGCCCTCAAGGGCAGCTGTGGCCTGAATGCCCTCTCCTCTGAGAATGATACTTCTGGGCATGGGTGGGGATTAGGAAGTGGCCTAGACCAAATCTGAAGTTGATGTCTATGCCCCAACCCTGCTCCCTGCATCACTATCAATGTGGGGAAAGAGTGTAAACATTGGTGCTCACGAGACCTCTGATCTGGAGAGAGCTCCAACTGTTTCCCTGCTGAATGGAAAGTGCTTCAGTTTTTTAAATTTAGTTTTTTTGCTTGTCGTCTAGATGCATTTTAAAGCATGGCTTCTTTTCTGTGCCCCAGGGCAGAGAGTCTGTGTCCAGGTCCCTCAGTGATACCCCTTCCCTCTACTGGTCATTGTGCTGGGGATGTCTGTGTCTTACTGTGTCTCTGTCTCTCCTGCCGTTTTTTATGTAATCTTTCTATACCTTGTGCAGAAGGTGCTCATTCAGTCCACAGTTCTTTCTCCAGATAAATGAATTGCTCGTGTGTGTAGGTGTTGATTTGTTGTGAAAGTGAGAGAGGAGGTGGGTTCAAGCTCTCTCTATATGCCATCTTCTCAGAAGTCAAGAAATTTTGCTGTTTTTGTCCAGATTTTATCATTTTTATCTAAAGGATGACTAAACTGACCAATCTACTTTACCACACCAGACCCTGAAAAGTACTGGGAAGTGATTTTCAGAGAGGACGAAATGGTAGTTATTGCCTATCAGGTATAGTACCATGCAATACAATTGAGACTGTGCTTTTTTCGCTTATTTTACTCCCTAGATACATTTCAGTGATGAAATATTACCTCATTTTATGGACAAGAAATCAGGCTTTTGGTGCTTATAGTAATTTTCCCAATATTCTTCTTGCAGTTGGTTTAAGCAAGATTGCTCCTAGCTTGCCATCAAAACCTGTGTTGTTTCTATTTTGCCCTGCTCTTTTTGGTTTCAGAGTTTTAAGTAAATGTAACCTTATGTAGTGGAAGTATTAAAATAGGTTTCCAAGGTAGATTTTGGGATTTTAGTGTCAGACTAATAAAATATATAAAAATCTTGGTGGTAGGAACACAATCCTTCTTGAAGGCAGGGAAATTAAATAAATAACCTTTTAAATTCTCTTTAAGCCTTGTTATTTTTCATAAAATATTTGAATTATAGATTTTTCCTTGTGTGAGAGACTTCCCAAACTAAGTTATAACAATAGGTCAAATTTGGTAACGATACAAACATTATAAACAGTTTAAATTCCTTTATTTGCATTCTCTCAGAACATTTAAGTGTTGTGTGGATGACTAGAGTGAAGATTTTTTTTTAAGTTAAAGATTTTGGAAACTAGACAGTTGAGGGTCAATGATGAGAATACAGTGTTTGTAAAATGAAGTATATCAAAATGAAAGCAACTGAGCTTCCTATATGATTTTAGGAATAGGATTACTTAAGATAAGGCTTTTTTTCCCCCCTTCATCTTTATTTTTCCTTTAAGTAGTAACCACAGTGTCTGTAGGTTTTCTGGGTATTAATACAGAAGGAAAAAAATAAGTATTTTATCATATTTCCTATTCTTTCGAATTGGAAGTTTTTGGATTCACTACAGGCTTTAAAATGATATTTGATTGAGTAGAATATAAACAGAATTGCTGAACACTTTTTTGCTATACCAAGATTCATTGTTTCCTTATAGCTTCTAGAAGTTAAAAACTCAACATCTAGCTAGGGAAATACAAAGTTTTATGTAATATGTTGTGGCTTGAAAAGCTGAGGTTTAATCTGAGATAGATGAGAGGTGTCTTCAGACATTTCTAGCTTTATCCCTAGTCCTTATTTTCTTTTGTATGTTTTAAAAGATTTTCTTGCTTGCCACCCAGTTACAGTATTTCATTTTGATAAGTTAAATTTTCAATATACATCATGAATTTTATTTTGGACTCTTATTTGGTATAGGACATATGCAACTGAAATAAATAAAACTACATAAAAACCTTTCTAAATAAACAACCTGGACCTAGCCAAAAACATTTGCTCACTTATTTTAGACACTATTTGTTGTAATAAAATCTCTCTGCAGTATAATTCCAAAGAACAAACATAAACTGAGCCAGCCATAAATTCATTCTCAATTTCATTAAATGATGCCCTAACTTAAATTTTGCCCCTTGGCTTGGTATTGGTCATATTTGTTATAAAAAATACACCTGAAAATATTTTTAGTAAAAAAATAAACCAACAAAGCCATAATAATTAATGGGAGATTGGCAATTACATCTCTATTGCTATAATTCTTAACCTTTTTTTTCTCCAGCATACAAGCAGAGGGTGTGACCCAATACCATTAGTAATAATAATTTGCTAATTTATTTATTACATACACATAGTACATTGCCTGATAATGTGCTTAGTAATTTAATTTTGTAAGTAACCCTTTTCTTTACATTTTGATTTTACTTTTTGTTTTTTTCCTCCCTTGACTTAGTAATTTTTGTCCTTTGGCTTTGATTTAGTAATTTGATTTTTTCCTCCTAATGAATTTTATGTATTTGTAATTGGCAAGTCTAATGGATGAGTAATTTTCTAAAATTTAGTTTGTAAAAATGGCTAATGAGAACTTTGTATTTTTCCATAGAGAAGTGTTTAAAACATGTTTTCAGAGTAGCACACAAAATGTTAAAAATTTCTTCCCATTTCTCTATATATAATATAAATATGTATTATCTCCCTATAACCATATATATATGTGTGTGTGTATATATATATGTATCCATGTTATAAATGTCTCAACTACTTTTTGTTCATTTATTTGTTTTATTCATTTTTCATTCATACACTTACAGAGTTTCTATTATAGAACAGGAATTGTTCCCTATTTCCTATTTAACAAAACAATCTTCTCTCTGCCTTCTTTCACCTCTACTTTGTTGAATCCTTTACTTCTTTACTCCATAGTCATTTTATCCATACCTCAGCTATCAATATTCTTTCTGTTCCTCCCTCCATGAAATGTACAACCAGTGACTTGGAGCTATTCAGACAACTAATCTCAAATTAGGTATCTGATCTCTGTGATTTAAGAAGATTATATTGGAAGTTCAGGTTTTTAAAAATCATTTGATTAAAATTAGAGTTAATCCAGTTTAAAAAATAAATAACTCTTTATGGATAGAGGAACTTTACCATCATATTTATTGGGAGTTCTTAACCTAGAGCCTTGGGTCTCTTTAATTTTTATGTATACATGCTTAATTTTTTATGTGAATATGTGTTATTTTCTTGGGAAATGGTCCTGAGCTTTCATCAGATACTTACGAGAGCCCATAACTCAAAAAGGCTTTTTAAAAAAGCTACAATTAAAATTTTTATTTTGTATGCATTATTATTTTTAAAATTAATGTATTTTGTTATGGTGGAATACATATCCAAAGGCTTACCTGAACATGAACTTTTGGGACAGTTTCTGTGATGGACACAACAGCTCTTTGTGGAAACCATAGCTTTTTCTCACATACAGGACTAATAATTTTTAAGTCAGTGAAATTTGTCCTTAAATTTACCTCCTTATTTGCCTTTTACCAATTCCTGGTATCCTGGCCCTGCATGTAGATATCTACTTGTTCTGGCATATATCGCTTTTTAACACTTGTATTTTTAATATTGAAAATGGTCAAAAGGATTTCTTCCACCAGTGGATGAAAACTTTAATTTTTAGCTCTATACCAAGTGGTTGTCCACCATAGCTGCATATTAGTATCATTTGGGGAGCTTTTGAAAAATTCTAGTGTTTAGGCCATAACCTCAGAGATTCTGATTGAATTGGCCTATTGTGGATCTTACTGATCAGTACATTTGTAAAGTCTCTGACAATTATAAAATCTAATTAGGTTAAGAACCGCAGCTCTGTGTTCCTCAAAAAGTAAAACAAATGCATTTTTTAATGCTTTACTATGTTTTCCTCTTTTCAATAATGTGGGTTTCTTGTCAGTTAAAAGAAAAGTTTTAATTTGTTAAACAACAATTTAAACTGTTAAATTTATATTTTTAAAATGAAAGATATTTTTACATGGTAGGCTGTTTCACATGTGAAATTGGATTCTGGTAACCAGTAAATCCTAAAGGTGACTTGTGTTTATTGTTACAGAAAATTACTTAATACAGAAAAAGAGTGAGTTGACTTGTCTGTGTTTAATCTGTGCAATGAGGAAGTAAATTTCACCAAGAACTCAACATAAGGACTCTAATGTTTGTATATCACTTCAAGTCAGAGAGGAGTACCTTTTGGATTAGTTGTATGCTATTTCAGGTCGTTAGACTAGATCACAGTGTATATATTGTCCAAATATAGCATATATTTGAATATTATGTTGGTATTTCCCAGCACCTTTAGGACATCTGAGGGTTATTATGAATATTGAGTAAAGGTAATTCTTACTATACTTTGTAAGCATGTAAGCACTGTTCAGGTGTTGTAAAGAAAAGAACAGTCTTTGCTCTTCACAATCTAGTGGAGAAATGGATATTTAAATAAGTAGAATAAGGGGCCATTCTGGTGATTTGAACAAGAGACTGAGAAGGAATCACTAACTTGCCTAGAGATAAAGCAGATTTTGTACAGAAGTTAACATTTAAATTGAGTTTTGAAAAATAAATAAACAAAAGTATGCTAAAAGAAATAGAGAAAAGCAGGATAGTCTGTGCACATGTGTGCAAGAACACACCTCTGGGAAAAAGCAAGTTATTAGGCATAATTATAACACAAGATAGATGGAAGTTAGCTGTGGGAGATAAAACTGGAAAGGGGTGGAGCCAGGCCTATGGGCTTTTTATACCGAGTTACACGTACATGCATCTGTTATAGGAGCTTGTGAGGAGCTGTTTGTATTTTAACTTCTAGTTATACTTTTACATCCCTTTTTAATGTCAGTTTTTGTTTTATGTATAATGTGCAAAATATATTGATACATTAGTGGTTAATTTATAAATAAAAATGAGATGTACACTAAAAAATTTTCACTGATAGAACATGATTCAAAATCTGTACATATATAGAAGACCACTATATGGGGTATTATCAAGTCCCCTCATGCCTCATTGAAATCACTGTCCATCAGTAAGCTGCCACAGAGTCACTACTTGTCTTCTCTGTGCTACACAGTCTTCCCGGTGAACCCCCCACACAATGTATACAAATCATAATACCCCTCAATCCCCTTCTCCCTCTCTCCCCACCTGCCCTCCTCCACCTCTTCTCTTTGGTAATAGGATATGGATGCAACCTAACTGTCCATCATTAGATGAATGGATAAAGAAAATGTGGTACATTTACACAATGGAATACTATTCAGCCATAAGAAGAAAACTAATCCTACAATTTGCAACAACATGGATGGAGCTAAAGGGTATTATGCTCAGTGAAATAAGCCAGGCAGAGAAAGACAAGTACCAAATTATTTGCCTCCTTTGTGGAGTGTAACAATGAAGCAAAACTGAAGGAACAAAACAGCAGCAGATAACTGCAATAAACAGAGGAATGCATATGTCTTTTTGAATCTGAGAACTTGTTTTCTTTGTGTATCCTAGGAGTGGAATACCTGGGACAAATGGTATTGCTATTTTTAATTTTTTGAGGAACCTCCATATTGCTTTCCACAATGATTAAACTAATTTACATTCCCACCAGCAGTGTAGGAAGGTTCCCCTTTCTCCGCATCCTTGCTAGGATTTGTTGTTCCTAGTCTGTTCCATGTTGGCCATCCTAACTGGTGTGAGGTGATAGCTCATTGTGGTTTTAATTTGCATTTCCCTGATGATTAGTGATGTGGAGCATCTTTTCATGTCCCTGTCGGCCATCTGAATTTCTTCTTTGGAGAATTGTCTGTTCATATCCTCTGCCCATTTTTTAATAGGGTTATTTGCTTTTTGGGTGTTGATATGTGTGAATTCTTTATATATTTTGGATGTTAACCCCTTGTCAGATACGTTGTTTACAAATATATTCTCCCATACTGAAGGATACCTTTTTGTTCTACTGATGGAGTCCTTTACTGTACAGAAGCTTTTTAGTTTGATATATTCCCATTTGTTCCTTTATGCTTTTGTTTCCCTTGCCCAAGGAGATGTGTTCAGGAACAAGTTGCTTATGTTTATATTCAAGATATTTTTGCCTATGTGTTCTTCTGAGAGTTTTATGGTTTCCTGACTTACATTCAGGTCTTTGATCCAGTTTGAGTTTACTTTTGTGTATGCAGTTAAACAATAATCCACTTTCATTCTCTTGCATGTAGCTGTCCAGTTTTGCCAATACCAGTTGTTGAAGAGTCTGTCATTTCCCCATTGTATATCCATGGCTCCTTTATCATATGTTAATTGACCATATATGCATGGGTTTATATCTAGGCTCTCTATTCTTGTTCACTGGTCTATGGGTCTGTTCTTGTGCCAGCACCAAATTGTCTTGATTGCTCTGACTTTGTAGTAGAGCTTGAGGTTGGGGAGCATAATCCCCCCAGCTTTATTCTTCCTTCTCAGGATTGCTTTGGCTATTCGGGGTCTTTTGTGTTTCCATATGAATTTTAGAACTATTTGCTCTAGTTTGTTGAAAAATTGAATCTGTAGATTGCTTTAGGCAGGATGGCCATTTTGACAATATTAATTCTTCCTATCCATAAGCATGGGAATATTTCCATTTATTGGTATCATCTTTAATTTCTCTTAAGAGTGCCTTGTAATTTTCAAGGTATAGGTCTTTCACTTCCTTGATTAGGTTTATTCCTAGGTATTTATTCTTTTTGATGCAATTGTGAATGGAATTGTTTTCTTGAATTCTCTTTCTGCTAGTTCATTGTTAGTATATAGGAATGCAACAGTTTTCTGTGTATTAATTTTGTATCCTGCAACTTTGCTGAATTCAGTTATTCTAGTAGTTTTGGGGTGGATTCTTTAGGGTTTTCTATGTACAACATCATGTCATCTGCAAACAGTGACAGTTTAATTTCTTCCTTACCAATCTGGATGCCTTTTATTTCTTTGTGTTGTCTGATTGCCATGGCTACGACCTCCAGGACTATGTTGAATAAAAGTGGGGAAAGTGTGCATCCTTGTTCCCAATCTTAAAGGAAAACTTTCAGCTTCTCACTGTTGTTGACTGTGGATTTGGCTTATATGGCTTTATTATGCTGAGGTCTTGCCCTCTATACCCATTTTGTTGAGAGTTTTCATCATGAACGAATGTTGAATTTTATCGAGTGCTTTTTCAGCATTTGTGGAGATGATCATGTGGTTTTTGTCCTTTTTGTTGATGTGTATGATGTTGATGAATTTTGGAATATTGTACCATTCTTGCATCCCTGGAATAAATCCTACTTGATCATGATGGATGATCTTTTTGATGTGTTTTTGAATTCAGTTTGCTCATATTTTGTTGAATATTTTTGCATCTATGTTCATCAGAGATATTGGTCTGTAATTTTCTTTCTTCGTTGTGTCTTTGGTTTTGGTATTAGAGTGATGCTGGCCTTACAGAATGAATTTGGAAGTATTCCCTCTTATACTTTTTGTAAAACTTTATAGAGGATGGGTTTTAGGTCTTCACTAAATGTTTGATAAAATTCAGCGGTGAAGCTATCTGTCACAGGGGTTTTGTTCTTAGGTAGTTTTTTGATTACCAGTTCAATTTCGTTGTTAATTGGCCTTTTCAGATTTTCTGTTTCTTTCTGGGTTAGCCTTGGAAGGTTATATTTTTCTAGAAAGTTGTACATTTCTTCTAGGTTTTCCAGTTTGTTAGCATATAATTTTTCATAGTATTCTCTAATAATTCTTTGTATTTCTGTGGTGTCTGTAGTGATTTTTCCTTTCTCATTTCTGATTCTGTTTATGTGTGTAGACTATCTTTTTTCTTGATAAATCTGGTTAGGTGTTTATTTATTTTGTTTATTTTTTTGAAGAACCAGCTCCTGCTTTCATTGATTCTTTCTATTGTTTTATTCTTCTCAATTTTATTTCTGCTGTAATCTTTATTATGTCCCTCCTTCTACTGACTTTGGGCTTCATTTGGTTCTTCTTTTTCTAATTTCATTAATTGTGAGTTTAGACTGTTCATATGGTATTGTTCTTCTTTCCTGAGGTAGGCCTGTATTGCTCAGATAATATTTCTTTGTATTGTTTAAAAAGAAGATGTCTGGCTTTCTGCAGTCTTGAAAAAGGGACTTAACTCTCATTTTCTGGACATTTCTGCCCTAGTTTTTAGCCTTACCTGCCTTATAGTAGACATTCCTTGTAGCAAACCAAGGTCTTATGTATATCATGATTACTTTTTACAGTTTGAGACTTTTGATGGGGCCTTGTATGTTGTAATTTAACACAGGTTAACCTTACTTTAAAGAAACAAAGCATATAAAAATCATAGTTTTTTAAATGTGTCATACATGATGATTTTTCTCCTAATAAGATTGCTGTTTGATATATTTACAAATAGGATACCCTTAAACATTTAAAATATGATTTAAATCAATTCAGAATTGTAAATATCCTTCCAGGACTACATATAAAACATTAGGTACAATCATGAAAACATTTTTTAAAAACTCGGTAAGTCACATAATCATTGCTTACATGTTTTCTATCTAGTGTAGGACTGTCTGTGTGTGGCAAGTTGCTGGGTTGGTATTTTCTGCCCCATAGTGGTGCTATGCTGTAATGACTTTATACCTCTACAGTGGAAAGAATAGCTAATGGACATCAGAGGCCCCATGGAAAAAAATCTTCTGTAGGTAGGTATGTTGTATAAGTAAGGGTACTCTTTGGAACTTTTAATTAAATGTTTTCCAGTCAGGAAGCTGCTGTTTAAACGAAAATATTTGAATGCCAAAGCTTGATAAAGAAGTTTGCAAAAGCCTGTTAAGCAAGTGCTCTAGATGTCATCACTGAAATAGATTCTACAGACTGCTTTTTATGAAGTGATTTCTGATGTTCAAGAATGCTGTGCACTACGTATTGATGTTATTATTATATATTTGAGACTTTAGTAAAAGTATATTTTATTGCCATGTATTTCTAATTTTTAAAGCTTATAAAATTGAATCATTTTCAGTTAAATGATTAATTGAAATTAAATCAGATTAAACTGAAATTAAATGAGATTATGCTATTGGTAGGGGTTTTTTTTGCCTGTGAAGAGGCATAAGATTTACTGTATGTTTATGATTTTTATATATTTAGCTCACAAAAATTACTTGAAAATCACAATTTTGTAAGTCACTTGATATTTAGTATTCTAGGAGAATTTTCTTTCTAGGAACACTGTGATGAAGAATTTATAAATTTTTTATTCCTCTTGGTCTTGTTCACTTATATATATGGTGGATAGGTATAGATGAAACATTTTGATTAATGGGCAGAAAAAGGGAAAAAGATCTCTGGTTAGAAGATGGTAGCTACTGAGTACTTCTAAGGTGGATTTTTTCCATTTTCTTGTTAAATACAGGCTATATTTACTTCTGGCACATGGGAAGAAAAATCAGATGAAATTTCTTTTGCTGACTTTAAGTTCTCAGTCACTCATCATTATCTTGTACAAGAATCCCCTGATAAAGAAGGAAAGGATGAAGTACTAGAAGGTAAGTTTTTACCACATATTTTTAAACTGTTGTCTTTAAGAGTGATTATAATTTTGAATAATGAATTTAGTTCTTTTATTTAGGTAATATCCTCTGTAGATGTTTTAAATATGCAGACTTGTTTCACCACATCTGAAGTTAAGAGTGATGATCCTTTTCAGAGGAAGAATCATAACATCATTCATTTTAAAATTAATTAGGTCAGCAAATATTTATTGAGTGCCTAACATGTGCTAGGTACTCTGCTAAGCCCAGTTGAATCCAAACTTAAAAGAAATTTATATTCCAGTAGGGAGAAAAGATCTAAAAGTAACTAACAGTAATAGAAGGCAGAAAGTTATTAGTGCTATTACAAAGCACAGATAAAGTTCTACTAGAGTTAAGAGAAGAAAGAACTCTTTTAATTCAGAGAGATCAGAGTAGGTCTTATGGAGAATTAAGTAACTAAGCTGACTTCAAAGGATTAAAAAACGTTGCTTATTGATTAGTCAGTGTAATGTTTTAGATATACACCAGACTTTGGAGTCAGATCAGTTGGATTAAAATTCTAGTTTTTCTACTTAGTAGTTACTTGACCTTTCTAAACTTGAATTATCTCATTTATAAAATGAAGTAATACTACCTGGAGAATTAAGGGGAAGATTTAATGAGATACTGATACTGTATGTCAGCATCTGTCTGTGTATCTGGCCCATGCTAGGTAATCAATTAATGGTGCTTATGGTTTTTTTAGGTCAAATCTTCCAAAATCTCTGTCCTGAGATACACTAATATGTGACAGTGAGTGAGCAAGGCATTGAAAAAGTACTAATTTTGGAGCTGTCAGTCAGATACCTTTCTAATTTACTCAGAAAACATGCAGAATATGTGTTACTTTTGCTGGTCAGTTGAGGGCATTATATGAGGGAAGTAAGTCAGAGAAAGACATATACTGTATGATTTCTCTTACATGTGGAACTAAAAAAAACCAAATGAATACCAAGCTTATAGGTACAGAGAACAGAGTGGTGGTTGCAGAGGGCAGGGGTTGTGGGGTGGGTGAAATGGGTGAAAGGGTTCAAAAGATAAAAACTTCCAGTTATAAAATAAATAAGTCATGGGAATGTATTGTACAGCATGGTGACTATAGTTAATAATACTATATTGAATATTTGAAAGTTGCTGAAGAGTAAATCTTAAAGGTTCTCATGATGTAAAATTATTTTTGTAACTGTGTGGTAGCGGAGGTTAACTATAGACTTACTGTGGTGGTCATTTTGCAGTGTATACTGTTAGTGAATCATGTCATACATCTGAAACTAATATTATATGTCAATTATACTTCAACTGAAAAAATTAAGAAGTTTTTTTTGTCAAAATAGACTATCATCTGTAAATGTAGTCCTGAAACATTTGTGCCTTTTCTTGTATAGGAGTAAAATAATATACCTTTTCTATTACATGTATTCTTCTTGCAAACAAAACAATTAGATAGCATCTGCATTTAGATTCAGCTAGGACAGATAACATTGACCATGTGTACACATACATAAGACAACTGATTAGACAGCAAAATAAAATAATTTTATACCAGAATATGAATATATGTACTTTAGGATAAAGGGAGAGGGGGAAATATATATAGCTGGTGGGAAGTCTCGTAGTAGCCCAGAGATTTCTGTTCAAGATAGAAAAATCTCAAATGTTGTTAATTGAGGAAAGGTCATCATATATCAAGGAAAAGCTGTTATAATAAGGAGGTTTAGAAGTAATGCTCCTGACGTAAAGAGATGAAGGGGAATGTGATGTGAGAGAAGATGAATGGATTTAGATAGTTATGGCATTATTGTTACATGTGTGTACGTATTGTGCTGTTTTAATTTGGTTGTGATTAACTCTAACTAATGGTAGAAGTTACAGGTTACAGGCAGAACATTAGCTCAGTTAATTTGGAGATACATTTAAAACCATATTATCAAGGTAAGATTCAAGCACTGATCTTTTATTTCGTTGGAGTTGCTTATTGCTTCAGTTAAGTAGAGTATCAAGTCATTTGTGTTCTCTTATTCTTTTTGCAAATTAACAAAATATAAATTTACTAAGCAATCATAGCTATACAGCAAAAGGAAATCTTTTTATGAACAAGTATAATTCTTTATGCTTTGAATGCATAATGGTCACTGATGTTAGTATCTTATGGATATCAATGCAAGTGCTTAAAGATATGTGGGTTATAAGCGAGAAGCTAGTTAGTAGTTTGACAAGAATATTTATGATGACAAGCCTTTATTAGCCAAGGCTAGTCATGGGAGGTGATAATGTAGTTGACGGGCTTCTAAGTAGAATTTTGAAGAAATGTAGAGACAAGGGCAGGCCAAGAAGAACAAGTTAAACAAGAATTTTTAGTAAGAATGAAGAATTGTTTGGGTCATGACTTAGAAGAAAAGAAAATCCTATAAATAGAGGAATGATAACATTTTTTTTTAATAGGCTGGCCTATTTTGAAAAGAGATTGAAGATAGAGACATCCCTTTTTAGAGCTAGCCCTAGATATATCACAAAACTACATGGACTAGCAAGACATGTATATAATAGTATTTCTTTAAATCATATTATAAAATTCTGCCTTAGAATGAATGTACTAACTTTTTCATTATCAAATGTTTTTGTAGATGTTATTCCACAATCTATGCAAGATTTACTGTGTATGAATAATGACTTTCCTCCAAGAGCACATTGCCTGGTAAGATGGTAGGTATACATTTTACACATACAACTTTTAGTATATGTGTTGGGGAGGCCCTAAGACCACCCCCAGGTTCACTGATTTGCTAGGAGACACAGGACTCCTCATATAGTCACACTTACTGCTATGATTTATTTTAGCAACAGCATGTAAAGCAAATCAGCCAAGGGCCCTGAGGCAAAGTTTGGAGGAAGTGCAAGTGTTTAAGTGTCTTTTCCTAATGGAGTCACACAGGGCATATCTAATTTCCTTTGCAACAAGTTGTGATAACATACATGAAATGTTGTCTATCAGGGAAGCTTTTTGGACTCAACTCTCAGGGTTTTTATTAGGGGGCTGGTATATATTCCCTCAGACTGATATATAACAAAAGTTCAGACTCCCAGGTGGAAAGTAGGTGTTCAGCATGAACCACATTGTACAGTTCAGTCATAGTAACTCTTATCAGTTAAGACAATGGTTAGAACACTCCCCAAATTCAAGTTCCTAGGTGCCAGCCAAAGGTCAGCCTTGCAAGTAGACCTTTCTAAAGATAGCAGTCACAGGCCTGTTGTAAACTTTTTTGCACAGTATGTGTTGTAATTCAGGGTAGTGCTTAACTGTAATTAAGATAACTACCATAGAACACTTAAATATCATTTTGAAAACAATATGTATTGTTGGAAATTGAAATAAATGTTGATCTCAGTTATATAACATCAAAACACATCTAAATTGTAAATGTGATACATTAATATAAGAGGTACATTATATTTAATGAAAAGGTGTTGATCTTTTCCAGTTATTCAAAGTGTGCCTGAACTTTATTTATTTTGGGGGGTGGGTGATGTTACAACATACCACCACCAAATTGGCCCAAGTATTAGTACATGATCAAGAATGGAGACCTAGTTAAAGGAAATTTACATACTGGTTTTAAATTAATCTGTTGGTGTGAATTGGTCTTTTGGTTTTTTTATTAAAGAATTTCTAAGGGGAAAATCATAAAATCTGTGTTTCTTTTTTCTTCATTCCATTGTGATTAGTATAGCATGTAGACTGTGTAGCACACTTAAAAAAAGAAAATTATTTGCACGAGCAGGTAAGCTGAATATTTCATAGATGTTTCTGTTATTTTAGTGTGACCTTTTAAAAATTGAACTTAAACTATTTAAGCAGCTACAAAAGGAATTTAAAAAATAAATCACATATTTCATTTAATCTGTCCATCCAGATTCTTTTTTTATTTTTTTAAATGTGAATATATATACATTTAACATGACAAAATATCTTGCAAGGCAGCATGGCATCGCAGAACATGGCTTTGCATGCATTCATTCATTCAGTGTTTATTGAACACCTACATTTGGCCAGACACTGAATTGCACAAACTTACATTTAATTTCTAGCTCCTGTATTTATTATCTTGGCAACACTAGGAAAACTGCTTAATTTCTCTGAATTGGTGTCTGCATTGATAAAGTCAGAATAATAAATAATATGTACCTGTCAGGGTAATTGTGGGGATTTGATTAGATAATGGCACATGGTATTATGTGAAATCTGAATACTGTTATTTATGTTCAGCTTTTTAATATATATTTCCTAAATTTGTGTTTGGCAAATAGTCCATGGTTTAAAAATGTTTGTTGAATGTATAAATGTAACCTTTTTATGTATTAATGAATCACTTATTAGTGATTTCTTTCTGTGTATTAATGAAACTCACTGGTGAGTAGTGTTCACCTTTCTATTTACTTTTTTAAAGTTTTAGTTTTAAAATTAACATACACTAAAATTAACTTTTTTTTTTTGGATGAACTTTAGCACACATATAGAGGTTTTTATTGAACTACTACCATAAGAGAATATAAAACAGTTCTATAACCTCCCCAAAACCTTGTCTGTTATAATCCCTGACAATGTAGTCAGTCACTGCAGTTTTGTCCTTTCAAGAATGTCATAGAGGTGCAATCATACAGTAACCATTTAAGACTGGCTTCTTTACTCATCATAATACTTTGAAATCCTTTGAAGTAATTCTGTTCAATAGTTTTTTCCTTTCTTATTGCTGAGTAGTAGTCTTTTGTAAGTATTATACCAATGCATTTACTCATTCATCTGTTGAATATTGTTAAGGTTGTTTGTAGGTTTGGGCATTTATGAATAGAGCTGGTATAAATATTTGTGTCCAGAATTTTGTGTGAAAATACATTTTCAGTTTACTTGGGTAAATATCTAGGGTGGATTGCTAAATCATATGGTAAGTATATACTTAGCTTCATAAGAAATGGCCACACTCATTTCTAGAGTGATGCCACCATTTTGTATTCCCACCAGTGTGTGACAGGTGTGGTTGCTCTACAGCCTCACAAGCACTTGGTATCAGTATTTTTAATTTTAGTCATTCTAATAGGTATATTTTGGTATCTCATCCTAGTTTTTCTCATGAATGGATGTTGAGTTTTGTCAAAAGCTTTATCTGCTTAAATTGATAGAATCATTTGTTTTTTCTTTAGATTTTTAATTTGGTGATTACATTGATTTTTGGGTATCTGGCTTTGCGTTCCCAAAATAAACCCCACTTTCTGTATACTTTGTGCTTATGTATATTGCTGGATTTGATATGCTAATATTTTGTTAAACACTTTAGTGTCATGTTCATGAAGAATATTGTTCTGTAGTTTTCTTATACAGGAGTACCCTTATCTGTGGTTTACTTTGCATTGTTTCAGTTACCCCAGTCAACCATGGTCTGGAAGCAGATGTTCTTCCTTCTGACATAATGTCAGAAGGTCAGTAGTAGCCTAATACTTGTCACAATGCCTGTGTCATTTGTTCCCCTCACTTCATCTCATCACGTAGGCATTTTATCATCTTACATCATCACAAGAAGATGAATGAGTACAGTACAATAAGATATTTTGAGATACCACATCCATGTAACTTTTATTATGATATTGTTATAATTGTTCTATTATTAGTTGTTAATTTCTTACTGTGCCTAATTTATAAATTAAACATCATCACAGGTATGTATGTATAGAAAAGAACATATATAGGGTTTGGTACTATCTATGGTTTCAGACATCCACTGGAGGTGTTGAAACATATTCCACATGGATAATGGGGGGTGGGGTTCTGTACTTAGGTTTTCATATCAGAGAAATGCTAGACTTATAATGAGAGTTGGGAAGTATTTTGTTCCCTTCTTTTTTCTGAAAGAGTTGTGCAAAATTGAGGTTATTATCTTTAAATGACTTGCCATTGAAACTATCTGAGCCTGGAGTTCTCATTTTATTGAGGTGGTGATCCCTTCTAGGGTCCAGGCTTTAAGCAGAATTCTGTTCCATTTCCTTGCCTCTTATACACAAATATCCCTCAGGGGCCTTTCATAGTGTTACAACCTCTACACTGATTTGGATTGATGGGAAATCCGTGCATAGACAGTGCTTGAATAAATCTAAAGGATACAGAAGGAAGCTGTTTTGTAGAGAGATTGATGACATCATCAAAAAGACATGTAGCTTCCTATTTCCAGTGTCTCATTAGCCAGGACACAGTTTGGATGATAATACCTAAGTGATATTATGCTTCTGGAAGCATAGTTTCCAGACCTTGCCTTATTTATGTTTTTTTTGAGGC
Organism: Manis javanica; assembly: GCF_040802235.1. Classification (NCBI taxonomy): domain Eukaryota; kingdom Metazoa; phylum Chordata; class Mammalia; order Pholidota; family Manidae; genus Manis; species Manis javanica. The sequence goes on from NC_133162.1 coordinate 104,795,407, forward strand.
TGGGGTACTCTTGGACATAGCCTAGACTGGATATATGCTAGGGACCACCAGTATAACCCCTGAGCTGGTGTTATACTTTATCTTATCAGTTTCAGAGTTATATAATTTGTATTATCACTGCTATGCCAAAATACATAGTATTCTCAGATATAAAGAGACTTCTTCATTATTCTCAGTCTCTCTAGTCTAACAAAGCATGGTCAGTTTTAGCAGCTAAAAGGCTTATCCTGTAAAATCCCAATCCCCAGTCCATAGCTATTAGCGCCTATATCCAGAGCTGATAATCCCCTGGTGTTCACCTTGTGTGCTTGCTTCTGCCTTTCATTTCCCTCTTGTTTCTGTTACCCAGGAATCTCCCTTTTTTCCCTTTCAGGTTCAGCTATTTATTTTAAGAACATTGCATATTTTGTCAGGTATCTTGATGTGTTTCAGGGGACAGGAAATCTCTGTCATGTCAGTTTGCCATGCTTCCTTTTTTTTTTCCCATTTGATCCTTTGTAAAGTTAGAAGTACTTTTGAGGATATTTGAAAATTAGGCATAATTAAATTACATGCGTTTTCTTCTATACATTAAACCTTACTTTTAAGACATATATTGTGAGCCAGTTACTGGGTTACCAAGGATAAAACATGATCCCTGCCTCAGTAAACTGTGGGATTAGTATGGGGACAGATAAGGGAACAAATGGCAACACTGTTGATAAACGTTCTCATAGAGGGCAGCAAAAGGCTTGATGCAAACTTACAGGAGGGACCCCTTTTTCAGTCCTACTAAGTCAGGAAGGTTTCTAAAAGTATCAATCTTAACTGAATCCTGAAAGACAAGTGAGAATAAGCCAGGTGAAGTTAGGTGAAAAGGTACTCAAGACGGGAGAAGAGCATTAGTATAGATGATGTATAAATTTAGAATTTGGAACCTGCAAGTAGTTTGGTAAGCCTGGGGTATAGCAGCAGAGGTTAAACATGAGCAGGTATCTGTATTTGGGGCCTGATGTGAACTGGGCATCTTAAGAAGATTTTATAATAATCTCATACTTCTGTTTTTTAATAGAATTTTGAAATTGTTAAAAATTAAAACTCTTGTAATTTGTAATTTTCAAGGATGCAAGTTACCCACCATGCCTCTTAGCTACTGGAGAATAATACACAGTTTTCATCTAAAAACATTTCCTTTTTAAAAGAACTGAAGTTAATACTAAACCAATGACACTGAAAATTTGAAAATCTATTTTCAAAATGTTTATATTATGTAATTAGTATAGGTTGATTCTGTCAGAATGAGATAAAGTTAATATGTGTTAACATTTGCAAATCAAACTTTAGAAGTAGAATATTGACTTTTATGTCAAATGCTTAATTTTGATAGTTTATCTACATTTGTTTTGAAATCTTATATTTTTAGTCTTTATAAAAAGGACCTGTCAGATCAGCTCTAAGCCCATTTAGCTTTTTAAAGCGTATTTTGTTAAACTGGTCTTCAAAAGATGTATGAGCAGATCAGTTTTTATGGTCTAGGCAATGTGATTAATGATGTGATTCATTGGATGCTTCTCTCTACCTCCTTATATACTTATCTTTTAAATATCTTCTAATGTCTGATTGCTGAAACCATCATTAAAGATTTATTCTCTTGTTATTCCTTAATAATATAATAAATAGCCCTGGAAATGATACAGATGTTAGCATTAGTAGACTGAAATGAGCAAATTGAAATTCATAAGATCTTTACTGAGCAGCAGTTTTAATAAGTATGGCAGGCAAGGTAATGAACCTTTCTGTCTTCTAAAGATACCCACCTCCTAAAACTTGTGAGTGTACGGTTTCATGGCAAGAAGGAATCAAAGGAGCAGAAGAAATTATGACTTACAGTCAACTGACCTTAAGATAGGGAGATTTATGCTGAATTATCTGGGTGCACCCAGTGTAATCACACAAGTTCTTAAGAGTAGAAGAAAGAGAGAGTGTCAGAGTGATGTGATATGTGAGACCTTGATCCACTGTTGCTGGATTTGATGATGGAATAGCTAAAGAACAAGAAAGGTAGCCTCTAGAAACTGGAAAAGGCAAGGGGATAGATTCTCCTTAGAGCCTCAGAGAAACACAGCCTTGCTGACAACTTGAATTTTTTATGTCAGACTTCTCACCTATAGAACTGTAAGATAATAATTTATATTATTTTCAGCCACCAAGTTAGTGGAAATTTGTTGTAACAGCAATATGGAAATAATAAAGTGAGAGCATAAATGCTATATGCCTCTAAGGCTGTATTGACACTGGAATGATACACTTACAGTACAGCTAAGCTTAGTTGAGGCTTTGTCTTTGTCTAGCCTAGTCTTTGGGCCTCAGCGTCAGTCGTACTTTATCATTCAGTACAGAGGAATAGTGGCAACAACATAAGAAACTCCGCAGAGCAATCTTGTGAACTGTATGGTTGAATGATTTTGATGGCTTTCTAAAAATATATTCACTTTTGTGATTTTAATGTATTTTTTTTGCTGGTCATGGGAAGAGATATGTGTAAAAGAACCTGTGAAAGTGTTTGAGAGAATGGTATTTTAGAATAGTTCTAAGAACTTATAAAATATTCTTTCAAAAGCAGATGTTCAGAGGACTTCGGGTAATGGTGACGTGAAGTAGTTGGCAATACTCCTCTGCAAAAAAGAAAGAGAGAAAGAAGCTGGAAAAATTGTCAAAACAACCATATCAGGGCACTAGAAATTGTGAAAAGGCAGACAACAAATTGAGAAGCATTTTTTTTCAATTATTATTATTATTTTTGGTATTATTAGTATACAATTATATGAGCAACATTGTAGTTACTAGATTCCCCCCATTATCAAGTCCCCACCACATACCTCATTACAGTCACTGTCTATCAGTGTAGTAAGATGCTATAGAATCACTACTTGTCTTCTCTGTGCTATACTGCTGAGAAGCATTCTTAAAAAACTGATAGTTTAAGGAAGAATACAGGGAGACTCTGGTCCTTTTGCCTGTGGCTGTCCTGTTACCTCCTCCCTCCATCTATTTTTGTGAAAACTGTAGCTTTCCAGTCCAGGCTGGTCATGGAAACTGTTGGCAGATGGGCAGACTTGATTCTGGGTGGAGGGCAAAAACCTATGGCTTTGTCATCTGAAAGTAGTTGAGTTGGTTGAGAATGGCCAGAGAAAAACTGTACCTTTGCTAGGCTAAATAAGGTTGCTGTTCCAGTTCAAGGCAAGTGGTGGATTACTCATAAATTTAGCAGGGGGATCTTTTATGAGAGCTGCCAGGAATGGCCAGCAATCCCTGAGATGATGGATGAAAGATTACTCCACACTTTACTGAAAGAGAGGAGAAGGCGAGGGGACCAATGCTCAGAGACGAAGATACTTTTCATCAGCTTGCTCTCATATTTATTTTGTACTTATTAACCTTTACATCTTGATTAAAATACCACAGGTGCAGATCACAAGAGTGCAAAAAGCCACAGTCTATAATCAGTCTTAAATCTTTCATACAATCAAAGGCTTCATGTGTTGATTATTATCAAGGACACAGAGCAGAGCTGTGTGTGTGCTACTTGCTTGGTTAAACAGGAACTATACTATACAAAAGCAACATTTGTGAAAAACACCCTCAGTCTCATGGAACCACAGGAACAGATGACTCTTGTGGCATTCCAACGATGACATCTTCACACAGACGTCGGCATTCCAGGGGTCTACGCCCTGTCCAGTAGTCCATGATGCCCTCTGGAAATCTCTGTCTATATCTTAGCAAGCCATGCATTGTCAATAGCCCCATCATTAACATTTCCATTCCCCACAAGAGCCTTAAATTAGCTGGATAAACTCTGTACATATTTCTGTATTATAGGGAAACTACATGTGGGCATTGGAGATGCAAAAGAGCCCATACTTCAGAACTGGTTGCAACTTTGAATGCATTCCCCAAACCCCATACACAGATCAGTCAGCAGAAAGTGACAGGGTTATGGAATCAAGTGTTTTGAGCATAATCTGTATCCAAACTATTGCTTACCACTGAGCTAGACAATGGGCAGCCCCTAGGGAGTCAGGCAAAAAAATTAGAATAAAATGACTGAATAGAGACATCAGTAGCTGAATATCTTGGGGGAGACAACACAGTTTAAGTCTGGGCACGTGACTGAATACAAACAAAAGAGAAATTAGCAACCGTCAGAAAAGTTCAACAGGACCTGGTTTTGCTACAATATATGTAGCAAATGTAGTTTTCAACCACACATTACTAGGTATGCAAGGAAAGTATGACCCATATGCAAGTGGAAAAAAACAAAGTCAGTAGAAATGGACTCTTAGTGGGCCCAGATGTTTGACTTAGCAGTGACTTCAGGGCTTGTAAGTATGTTCAGTGAATTAAAGGACCTGTGTTCCAATAGTTAAAAACATAGTAACAGTGAGTTAAACAGGAAATCTTAATAAAGATGTATTGTAATAAAGAGCCAAATGGAAATTCTAGAGTGAAGAAGTGTAACTGAAATAATGAGCTTTCTTTCATCAGATGAACTCAAAAGCAGATCTGAGATGGCAGAAGAAAGAGTTGGTAGATTTGAAAGAAGTTACCATTCCAAAACAAAAGAGATAAAAGATTAGAGAAAAATGAACAGAACCTCAGAGATCTGTTGGTCACTGTCAGGCATTCCAAAGCATGCATATAATGGGAGTCCCAGATGAAGAGGAAAAAAAGCAATAGAGAAAAACAATTTAAAGAAAGAAATGGCTGAAAATTTCCTAGATTTGATGAAAAAAATGTTTGCTTAGGGACCCAGAAATCTCAACCCCAAGGAGGACAAACACAAAAGAGAACTGTACCCCAACACATTATAGTCAACTTGCTGGAACCCAAAGACAAAGAGATTCCTGAAAGCTGCAAGAGAAAAATGACTCATTACATACAGAGAACAATACTATTTGCTGACTTCTCATAAAAAACAGTGGAGGCCAGAGGGCAGTGCAGTGACATATTCAGAGTTGGAAGAAAAAACTGCCAACCAAGAACTCTTATATCCAGCAAAACTATCTTTCAAAAAAAATGAAATAAGAACATTGTCATATAAACAAAGAGAATACATGCAGGCAGACCTGCCTTATAGGCAGTACTAAAAGAAACAGCAAGTTCGATCCACAGGATTGAATGAAGAGTCTAGTAATTGCAAAAGAGGTACTCTCAATTTAAAAAAAAGATTTCTTAAGCAATAATTACGGCACAGTATTGTTGGGCTTATGTATGTAACATGTAATACATATATGACAGTACTATAGAAAAGAAGAAGAAGTGGGGCTCTATTATATAAAATTACTAGGTATTACCAGAACCGGTCTGAGTAAGATTAGAATTTAAAGATAACATTGTCATATCTGAGGATTGTTGGGGGTGACAAATTGAAAAAGCTGTAATTTATTGAACACCTCTATTTTCTGTGGTATTTTGTACATGCTAGGTATGTAAAAATGTCTGTGAAATAGTTTTTTCATTGTTTATCACCACCACTTTTGCTGACCCAGTATTTTATGCATATATTCTTTATACTGTTTGAGGAATCTCTGAATACATTTCTTTCTAAAGTAATTCAGGTAAGAGTTATAAAATGGTAGTGTTCAAAGTAGGTGGTATGGTTTTAATGATTTTCCTATGTGAGAGTAACAACAGATGTATCAAATACTGGCTATTTGTTACTGCTTTCAGTCTTTATTGGAGAAAGAAAAACACATCTGCAAACAAAATATTCAGAAATGATTGTCGTACCTTTCTCAGTTGGAGGATGTGACATCAAGGCACATTTTGTCTCAATTTAGCATTTTGTTTATACATATATAATCTGTTCGATGAAATAGTTAAATTGTCAAAAGGGGATTTTTGTGTTGAAAACATTCAAGTATCTTATAAACTTAAATTACTAGACCAGAAATTGTAGGAAAAATAAAGGTATATTAATGAAACGCATTATTTTACATCATACTCCCCCTTCACCTTTCCCATGCTCTCCCTCCATTCCTCTCATTTCCACACACATACATACAAGACACACCCGACAAAGGGGTTTTAAATACCTCATATTTAGTAATTTTAGACAACTAAGTAGGAAAACATGGGAAATATGAGCTATGTCCATACAGATTTTTTTTAGTATATGAGTTATATGTGTATGTATTTTTGTATTTTTGACTTGGGAATTTTTTTCATAAATGAGATTTTACTATGTATATTGTTTTGATATATTTTCATTTTTCTCAGCATTTCATGATAGCCTTTGTCACTGAATTCAGATGTACCTTCTTTTTGTAAATGGCTGTTAAGTATAACATAGTATGGGAAGATACTGTAATTATTTACCCATTCCTCTATTGAAGAATATTTAGGTTGCTTCTAGTTTTGGCAAACTATTATAATGAATATCATTGTACATACCTGGCATACTTCATTTTACTGTGTTTTGTTTTGCTTTATTGGATTTCACAGATAACTTTTTTAAAAAATGTGGATTGAAGGTTTGTGGCAACCATGTGTTGGGAAAGTCTGCTGACACCATTTTTCCAACAGCATTTGCTCACTTCGTATTTCTGTGTCATATTTGGTAATTCTTGGAATATTTCATACTTTTTCATTCTGATATTTGTTATAGTGATCTGTGATCAGTGATTACAGCTTGCTGAAAGCTCAGATGGTAGTTTGTGTATTTTAGCAATAAAGTATTTTTAAACTAAGATATGTACATTGTGTTTATAGACAATGCTATATTGCATATGTAGTAGATCAGTATAATGTCAATGTAAATTTTATATGTACTGGGAAACCAACAGATTCAGTTGGCTCACTTTATTGTGATATTTGCTTTATTGTGGTGGTCTGGAACCCACTTGTGATATCTCTGAGGTATGTCTGTATTGTATATTTGTGCATTTGTATGAATGTTTTTGTGGTGTAGATAAAAAGAAATATAATTAGTTCAAAGTTATGATTTTTTAATATTGATATATCTTTTATTTTTGCCCCCAAAATGTTAAAAAAATTTATATTACCACCTTTGGCATATCCCAAACTCTTGCCAACACTGGATTTTATCTGTATTTTATATTTTTTGCAGTTTAATAGGTTAACAGTGATTTCTTGTTTTGATTTATATTTTCCTGACCACTAGTGCAGTTGTGTATCTTTTAATAAATTGGCCATTTACATTCTTATTCTTTAAAATATGTATTTTGCTCATTAAGTTTAATTTTATTGTGACAAAACATATATAACAAAATTTACCATCTAACCATTTTTAAGTGTGTGTAGCATTAAGTAAATTCACATTTTGTGCAGCCTTCACCACTATCCCATCTCTAGAACTTTTTCATTATTCCATATTGAAACTCTGTACCCACTAAACAATAACTTCCCATTCCCTCTTCACACTGTTCTTTCAGTCTCTGAGTTTGACTATATACCTCACATAAGTGGAATCATACAATATTTATCCTTTTGTGATTGGCTTACTTTACTTAGTATAATGTCTTCAGGGTTCATCTATGTTGTAGCATGTATCAATTTCTTTTTTAAAGCTGAATAATATTTCATTGTATGTTTATGTCATATTTTGCTTATACATTCATCACCTCATAGACATTTGGGTTTTTTCTACCTTTTGGCTATTACGGATAATGCTGCTCTGAAAATGAGTGTTCTTTGAGTCCCTGCCTTTAATTCTTTTGAGTATGTATCAATATGTGGAATTGCTGATCATTCTGTGTTTACATTTTTGAAGAACCTCTGTTTTCTATAGTGGCTATACTATTTTACATTCCCACCAGTCATGCTCAAGGGTTCTAATTTCTCCATATCCTTGCCAGTACTTGTTTTCTGTCTTGTTCTGTTTTGTTTAGCTTTTTATGATAGTCATTCTGATGGTTGTGATGTGGTATCTCATTGTAGGTTTGATTTATATTTCTCTAATAATTACTGATGTTGACCAAGTCTTTCTGTATGCTTATTTTCCATTTATGTTATCTTCTTTGGAGTAATGTCTATTCAAGTCCTACATCTGCTTTTTAATCTGGTTGCTGTATTTTGTTGATTTTTGCTCATTTTTTTGAAGCTCCCACTTAATGTTTACTTCATGAAGGCATGGCCTCAGGCCTCAAGCAGGTCTAGTATAGAAAATAAACCAATGACTTAACATTGTTTTTTTAAAAATAATAGTAACAGGAAAAATATATTACAATTCAGAGAAGAGAACATATTTAACAGGGGTGATGGTTGGTATTTCAGGTAGATATTCAAAAAAAAGGTCCATCAGGATTTGGCTCTTTGGTAGTGGCACGAGTGGGAGAAACATTCCACATAGAGGAAACAAAGGTTTAGAGGATAGAATTTTATTGCAGATAAATAGAAAGCAGTTCACTCTGGCTTATTTGTTGTTTTGTTTATATTGAATAGTTAGCATACAATGTTATATTAATTTCAGGTGTACAACATAGTGATTTGACAATTGTATGCATTACAAAGTATTCATGATAAGTATAGCTATCGTCTGTTACCAGACAAAGTTATTGCAGTATTATTGACTATATTCCCTATTCTCTATTTTCATTCCCATGATCTAATTATCGTGTAATTGGAAGTTTTTACCTTTTTGTTAATGGGAGTATACACTTATAAAGTTTGTTTGTGAAAGAGTGAGAGGTAGTTTGGTACCAGCTATCAGTGTTAAAGATACAGATGTTCTTTATCCAGCAACTTCTAGGAATTCATACCACAGATGCGCTTGTGGAAATAGGCAATAGCAGTATTTTTGAAATAGCATAAAACTGGAAACAAAATAAGTTCTTTGTACAAAGTAAAATCTCTTTTACTTTTAACAAAGTAAATCTCTTCAGTAAGAGATTAGCTTTTGTAAAGAAGGTACAGAAAGCATGGCATAATACTGTTAGAGGGTGGGCTGGGTACATGGACAGATAGGATATTTCTGGAAGAATAACCAAGAAATTGTTGACAGTGGTTTCACTCAAATGTGGAGATGGCATGGGGCAACACTTGTTTTCTTTCTTCCAAAGACATTAAAAGAAAGAAAAAAAAACTATTTTTAAAGACCTTTAGAGCTTAAAATTAATAGCTCTGGGTTCTTTCCAGTATTTGATGGTGCTTCTACATAACTGATCTTAATTTCAGGGTAGCAGGTGGAGATGAGGTAAGAAGATGAAATAAATTTTTGCCATATAAACAATAAACACATTATGGACTGTTTTTTTATTTTAATGTTTATTTGCAACTGTTTGGGGAATTTGCTGAGGATAATATTCATAAAAATAAGCATTCATAACTCTACATATCCAGAGTTAAATTAGGAAATGAATGTCTTTCATAAATTATTTACTATATTAAAAAAATTATTAAATACAAATTGAGGAGGGAATAGGGCAGGAATTTTCAATAGGCAAGATCACCAACTTGATCTTACAGTTTTTGTAAAGTTTAGCTTCATATTTGTCCTTTTTTTAGAGGACTTGATAACTAAATGAGAATTTTTCATTTTTGTAAGATCATAGCAAGAGTAAGTCATTTACTGATAATTTTGTGACTCCTACCTAATATGTGTTATAAAAAATAAGAATTCCTTAATTAGGATACTTACGTAAACTATGTTCTCACTTTTAGACAATGTAAGTACATCATGACTGATAATTATTTTCATACCATTTAGGGAATCTGTCAAACTTTGTTTTTCCATATTAGTGGACTTAATGTTATTTAATTAAAGCAAGATTTCAGTGCTGGCTTTCATCTTTTATCTCAGAAACTTAACTTTTAAGGAAAAAAATGTTACTTAATGTCTTATTATTGAAATCTTTTCTTACTGAAATTGAAATCAAATTCAATTTGATTTTTAGTAAACTTTCTAATTTGTAAAGAATAGAGGAGAAATAGTAGGTGAAAGATGGAAATGTTTCACCAAAGGAAGGAAATTCAGGTTGTTTAGGTTCATTTTCCATTAAAAGAAAGAAGGAAACACCTGAAGTTCAAACCTGACTTGTTAAATTTCCTTCAGATTTTCCTAAATTTTTTCATGGTTTTCAAATAATGGATTTTTATACTCTGGAGTTTTCCTCTGTTAATGGCAGTGATTCTTCTTTATAAGGTATGGACTGCGAGAGTTTGTGGTGATTGCCCCTGCTGCGAACAACGATGCTGTTCTCAGTGAATCTAAGTGCAATCTTCTTCTGAGTTCTGTGTCTATTGCTCTGGGAAATACTGGTTGGTATGTGGACATTTTGAAAAACCATAGACAATGAGTTAAAACTATTTTTAATTATAATTTATGAAGGAAGTGTTTACTAAATGTTAGGTTTTAAAATTATGGATAGGATTAGTACTTGTATATTATTAGAATATGGTGTATAGGACAAACTCAAAACCTTTAGAAAAAGCATTTCTAAAGGGAAACTTACTGAAATATTCAGTGAATATTTAAAATGAGGAGTAAATTGTACTATTTTTGTGCTTGCTTCAAATTGTTCATTTAAATTTTGTTACAAAATCTAATTTTAAAACTTGAAGACAGCATTGCCTTCTTAGACCTCAGTTGGGAACATGCATTAAAGTGGCTCAAATTTTGTGCTGGTCTGTGCATGTTTGCAAATGACTGGAAGTGTTGTTAATATTGATTCTGGGGTTACAAATACATTTTAGGTAGTAGGCTGATTTGCAAATATGGAAATCTCTGAATAATGAGGATCTAATGTATCTTCAAATGATGAAGTAAGTATTTCACCACTAATGTTAATTTGATTTGTATTGTTTCATACCTGTGAGTCAAGTGTTATTATGTCTTTGGAAAGGTTAACATGATACTGTATTCAAGATTTTCATTCTGCTTTTTTATGCCTTGCAATAGTTTTAAGACAATTTTCTGACTACAAAGTGCCACTAGATAGTTTCTTCAGTGTATTCGTATAAGGAGAAAAGGAGTTTAGAGTGTCTTTATTATAAATGTAAGTCTGTGGAATGTTCCTTGTTTCATGCTTTTAGGTATTTGAGATTAAAATACCTATAAAAAAGTACCTGTAAAAGTGGAAATGTTTGAGATTGAGGAGTTATTAGATGTTAAATGAACTTACAGTCTGTCCTTATTCAATCACATCCTACAGCCAGGTGCCACTCTTTGTGCAAATTCATCACAAATGGCGAAGAATGTATGTGGGAGAATGTCAGGGTCCTGGTGTCCGAACTGATTTTGAAATGGTTCATCTTCGGAAAGTGCCAAATCAGTACACTCATTTATCAGGTCTGCTGGATATCTTCAAATCAAAGATTGTGAGTTGGCATTGATATTGTCAGTCTTGTCTGGGATCCAGATAAAAGTAGCAGTTTGGTAATTTTATTGCATATGTAGAAACATTTCTCTATAATACTGATAATATAATTACTTCAAAGAAAGATGTAATTGACTACATAAATTACTGTGTGTTTCAAGAAACAAAGTATCCAATTAGATTTTTAGTGTACTAATGCTTTAAAAAAATTTTTAAACCGATTTTGTTCAGTTTGATAGCATTTATCTCCTGTGTTATCCTTTTCTACTCCCTCTCTAATAGTAAAATTGCCAGCCTCCCCAGAGGAATGGGCTTCAGGTAGCTACATGTTTGGGGTCTGCAATTCTTGAGGTCTGAGCTCTGTGTTCTGAATTGCCTTTTTTAAAAATCTTCATTTGATTTTATTATTAAAATTAATAATGGCTTATATTCTGTGACCAAGAGTAGCTAGGCAAAGTGGAATGTGTTCAATACATCCTTGGTGTTCTATAAAAACACTATCACAGAGATGTGGAGGACTTGCTTATGCTACTCTGGGGGGAAAATGGGGAAAAAATGGGGTTTAAGTTATGGAGCTATAAGAAAAGAGAGCAAAGTCAGATGAACAAGTGGTGGAGTGGATCCTCTACTTAAGAGTCCCTGTAAGTGCTTAAATTGACACCCATCACTGAAGTGGTTAAACTTGATTAACAAATAGCTATCAGGTATCTCCTGCTATGATAAATTGAATACGATGTGTAATCACCTGTGTTGCAGTCCTTCCAAAAATATTTAACATAAATCAAAACATGAAGAAATAATTGCAAACTGAGCCATATTTTACAAGGTAACTGGCATAGACTTAAAAACTGTTAGTATCATGATAGGCAAAACAATGGGAACTGTTTAGATTAAATGAAACTAGAGTGACATAATGGCTAAATGAAATGTATTATTGTTGATTGGATCCTTTATCAAAACAGAATAGCCATAAAGGACGTGATTGGGACAGTTGGGACAATTTTAATATGGACTATATATTAGAAAATAGTATCAATGTTGAACTTCTTGAGTATGATAATTGTTTTATGGTTACATAGGATAATATCCTTGTTCATTGGAATTATGTCTAAAGTATCTAGGAAAGAATTGTCTTACTTTCAAACTTACCTACAACTTACTTGGAAAAGGTTCAGTCAGAAAAAAAATTATTTGTGTAATGTGACATATATGTATGTGTATGTATCAAAATGTTCATAGTTGCCGAACTGGGTGAAATTCATATGGGTATTCATTTTATGAGGTTTTGCAACCTTTCCTGATTTCTCTTTTTGCTAGTACATCATTAATATATAGGAATGCAACAGATTTCTGTGTATTAATATTGTATCCTGCAACTTTGCTGAATTCAGATATTAGTTCTAGTAGTTTGGGATGGATTCTTTAGTTTTTTATGTACAACATTGTGTCATCTGCAAACAGTGACAGTTTAACTTCTTCCTTACCAATCTGATGCCTGCCTTTTATTTCTTTGTGTTGTCTGATTGCCATGGCTAGGACCTCCAGAACTGTGTTGAATAGAAGTAGGGAGAGTATGCATCCTTGTCTTTTTCCCGGTGGTAGAGGAAAAGCTTTCAGTTTCTCACTGTTAAGTATGATGTTGGCTGTGGGTTTGTCATATGTGGCCTTTATTATGTTGATGTCTTGCCCTCTATACCCATTTTGTTGAGAGTTTTTATCATGAATGGATGTTGAATTTTGTCAAATGCTTTGTAAGCATTTCTTGAGATGATCATGTGGTTTTTGTAGTTCTTTTCGTTGATGTGGTATATGACGTTGAAGGATTTTCGAATGTTATACCATCCTTGCATCCCCAGAATAAATCCTACATGATCATGATGGATGATCTTTTTGATGTATTTTTGAGTTCGGTTTGCTAATTTTTACTGAGTATTTTTGCATCTGTTCATCAGGGATATTGATCTGTAATTTTCTTTTTTTTGTGTGGCATTTTTGCCTGGTTTTGTTATTAGAGTGATGCTGGCCTCATAGATTGAGTTTGGAAGTATTCCCTCCTCTTCTACTTTTTGGAAAACTTTAAGGAGGGGGTGGGTATTAGGTCTTCACTAAATGTTTGATAAAATTCAGTGGTGAAGCCATCTGGACCAGAAGTTTTGTTCTTAGGTAGTTTTTTGATTACCATTTCAATTTCATTGCTGGCAGTTGGTCTGTTCAGATTTTCTGTCTCTTCCTGGGTCAGTCTTAGAAGGTTGTATTTTTCTAGAAAGTTGTCCATTTATTCTAGGTTATCCACTTTGTTAGCATATAATTTCTCATAGTATTCTCTAATAATTCTTTGTATTTCTATGGTGTTCATAATGATTTTTTCCTTTCCATTTCTGATTCTGTTTATGTAGACTCCTTTTTTTCTTGATAAGTCTGGCTAGAGGTTTATCTATCTTGTTTATTTTCTCAAAGAACCAGCTCTTGCTTTCATTGATTCTTCTATTGTTTTATTCTTCTCGATTTTATTTCTGCTCTAATCTTTATTATATCCCTCCTTCTACTGACTTTGGGCCTCATTTGTTCTTCTTTTTCTAGTTTCATTAATTGTGAGTTTAGACTGTTTATATGGGATTGTTCTTATTTCTTGAGGTAAGCCTGTGTTGCTATATACTTTCCTCTTAGAACTGCTTTTGCTGCATCCCACAGATTTTGGGGTATTGAGTTGTTGTTTTTATTTGTCTCCATATATTGCTTGATTTCTGTTTTTATTTGATCATTGACCCATTATTTAGGAGCATGTTGTTAAGCCTCCACGTGTTTGTGGGCTTTTTTTTTCTTTGTATAATTTATTTCTAGTTTCATACTTTTGTGGTCTGAGAAGCTGTTTGGTACAATTTCAATCCTTCTGAATTTACTGAGGCTCTTTTTGTGTCCTAGCTTATGATCTATTCTTGAACATGTTTCATGTGCACTTGAGAAGAATGTCTGTCCTGCTGCTTTTGGATGGAGTGGTCTGTAGATATCTGTTAGGTCCATCTGCTCTAGTGTGTTGTTCAGAGCCTCTGTCTCCTTACTTATTTTCTGTCTGCTTGATCTGTACTTCGGAGTGAGTGGTGTATTGAAGTCTCCTAAAATGAATGCCTTGCATTCTGTTTCCCTCTTTAATTCTGTTAGTATTTTTTTTACATAGGTAGGTGTTCCTATATTGGGTGCATAAATATTTATAATGGTTATATCCTTTTCTTTTCCTGACCCCTTTATCATTCTGTAATGTCCTTCTTTGTCTCTTGTTACTTTCTTTGTTTTGAAGTCTATTTTGTCTGATACAAGTACTGCAACTCCTGCTTTTTCTTCCTATAATTTGCATGAAATATATTTTTCCATCCCTTCACTTTTAGTCTGTGTATGTCTTTGGATTTAATGTGAGTCTCTTGTAGGCAGCATATAGATGGGTCTTGTATTTTTACCCATTCTGTAACTCTATGTCTTTTGATCGGTGCCTTCAGTCCATTTACATTTATAGGGTGATTATCAATAGATACGTACTTATTGCCATTGCAGGCTTTAGATTCGTGGTTGCCAAAGGTTCAAGGCCATCTTCTTTACTATCTAATAGTCTAACTTAACTCACTTATTATGCTCTTTCAAGCACAATCTAAAAGTTCTTTTTTTTTCAACCCTTCTTTTTCTTCCTCCTCCACTCTACATATTATATATCATATTCTGTACTCTTTGTGTATCCATTGACTGTCTTTGTGGGTAGCTGATTTATTTGCATTTGTTTGGCAATTAGTTGTTCTACTTCCTCTACTGTGATTTTATTTCTCTGGTGGCAGCTATTTAACCTTAAGTGCACTTCCATCTATGGCAGTACCTCCAAAATACACATTAGAGATCATTTGTGGGAGGTAAATTCCCCCAACTTTTGCTTATCTGGAAATTGTTTAATCCCTCCTTCAAATTTAAATGATAATTTTTCTGGGTAGAATATTGTAGGTTTGAGGCCCTTCTGTTTCATTGCTTCCTTTGTATGTGATCTTTTTACTCTCTGTGGCTGCTTTTAATACTCTGTCCTTGTCCTTGATCTTGGCCATTTTAATTATTATATATCTTGCTGTTGTCCTTCTTGGATCCTGTGTGTTGGGAGATCTGTGGACTTCCATGGTCTGAGAGACTAGTTCCTTGCCCAGATTAGGGAAATTTTCAACAATTATTTCCTCACAGACACTTTCTATCCCTTTTTCTCTCTTCTTCTTCTTCTTCTTCTGGTATCCCTATAATGTGAATATTGTTCTGTTTGGATTGGTCACACGGTTCTCTTAATATTCTTTCATTCTTAGAGATCCTTTTTTCTCTCTATGCCTCAGGTTCTTTGTAGTCCTGTTCTCTAATTTCTATTTCATTTACCATCTCCTCTACGTCATCTAATCTGCTTTTAAATCCCTCAATTGTATGTTTTATTGCAGATACTGTATGTTTCAAAGTTTCTGTCTCTTTGTTCAAGTCCTCCTTCAGGTCTTGAATATTTTTCTGTAGCTCTGTAAGCATGTTTATGATTTTTATTTTGAAATCTTTATCAGGAAAATTGATGATTTCAGTTTCACTAAGCCTTCTTTCTGGTGTTTGAGGGATTTTAGTTTGTACCAGGTTCTTTTGCCATTTCATATTCCTAATGATTACTATGGAATAGTAACTTTGTGTTGGTTGCACCCTCTAGTGCCCTGTAGCTCTACTGTCTGGAGCTGGGCTGCGTGTGGAGTGATGGTGGGGTTCACAGGTGCATGGGGCCACTGCCTGCAAGGAGGAAAGTGCTCTTTCCTGCTTCCCTGCTACAGTGCCTGCCTCAGCTGCCAAGGCCAGTGGGCTGAGCACACAGGGAGGAGCCTCTATACTATGCTCTTGTAGCTGCCATAGGTGAAGCCGCCCTCTGGCTGGCCTGGTGTGATGGGAGGCAGCCAGTTTGCGAACCAATGGGGGTTGGGAGGAAGGAGCAGCAGGCTGCCTATCACAGTGGGTGGCCTTGACGCTGCTTTGCCAGTCAGGGGGATGGAGCCATTGTGAAGCTCCTGAAAGTTCCCAACCTGCTGGGCTGAGTGTTTCAGGACGGTTTTGTCCACCTTTCCTTTCTCCTGAGCAGTACGCTCTGTGTAATCCTTGCTCCTTTAGCATCCCTCTCACTGTTGGGGAGTCTTTTAAAGTGCCCTCATTTCTTTTGTCCCAGAGTGTAGCTGGTTGTGGGTACCTGTTCTCTGCAAGTAGCTGGAATCCCAGCCTATCTGAGTGTTCTCCCTGTGTTTGCTTTCTAACCCCTCATAATCTCCAGAGCACCATGTAATGTGCATTCATGCTCCCAAAATAGATCTCCAAGGGTGTGTATTTAGCAGTCCTGGTCTTCTACTCCCTCCATGTTGTTTCTCTTCCCCACTGCCTGTGAGCTGGTATGGGGAAAGGGTTTAGCTCCTGCCAGGTCATGGCTTTGCTACTTTACCCTTTTCCGTGAGGTGTCTTCTCTTTTCGCCAGATACAGGCCATCTGTTGCAGTCTTTTTGTTCGCTCTTTCAGAATTATTTGCATTTGCTGTATTTTCGTGTTATATGTGGTTTTGTGAGGCAATTTCTGCCTCACTTCTCATACCGCCATCCTGTTTAATCCCAATCTTAAATTTCTTTTTTAATAGATATTTTTTGTTAGTAATGTCTTTAAGATTAGAACTTACTTCATGAAACTGTTTTCAGTGTTGAGGCCCTAAACAGTGTAGTGGTAGGATTATCACCACCCAGATAAATCCATTGATATTTAGAAAAATCTAATCAGTATACTAGGTTAAGAAATTTAAGTAAAAGTTTCCTTTTGCCCCCACTCTCTCTCCTTAAAATAACTCCTGTTTGCAGTTTCTTGTGATTATCTCCATCATAGAAGCATGTATTTTAGAGTTTCATGTATGTATGTACTTTTTTTTTTTTTCAAAAACTTTCTGGGCTTTGAAATGCCTTAACATTGTAGACATGTGATGTTCTGAAAAATATTTGAACAAGGCAAGTATATGTTAATTTTTATCCTACTAGTTTTCATTTGCTCTTACCAGAAGTGTTCAGTTATATTTAATTTTTTTAGATTAAATTTCTGGTCATATGCAAATATTAATACTTTATTCCTTCTTAAAAAAGATTAGTGAACATGATTTTTGTGGGTCTTTTCCGTCACTCCTTTATGTAGCACACCTTATATTTACTGCTGTTAGGGTACAAGCTGTTCCACCTTGATCTGTGGAACCTAACTTAGATCATGACCATTTGCTAGTTGTTTTTTATTTCAAAAAAAGAAGCTTTTCCAGTTTACCGTATCATCTGTCAGAACCTTCACAAAACTCTAGATGAGTATCTAGATATGGAACATCTCTCAAAATTGATTCGTTAAGAGTTGAAATTAAGATAATTGCAACCTGGTTTGGGTACTTGAGAAGTTTTACATAGCTGAAGTTACCCAATATAGCTGTCCTGTACTATTTTTATAAAGGTATCTTTATAAAATCTTTATAAAATTAGTCTTTAACATCTACTTGAAGTGTTCCAGGACTGTCAATCTTCACTAGTAATTTATTTCATTTTCCCATAGAGGTAGTTATTAGAAAAGCTTCCTTTTGTGGAGGGGGTGCTAGTTTTGCCCATTGGAGTTACATAAAACTTAAGTTTAAATTCTCTTCTGGCATAATCTCTAAACATTTGAAAACTCATATTCTTGTCTTTTATTTTTCTGTTTAGACAGCCTTTGTTCTTTCAGTTGTATTTCATGGTTTTATACTGTGACTGTTGATTTAAATATTTGTCTCCTTTAGAACTACATTTCTTTGTGTTTTGGGGAAATTTTGTTTGCAGGCTCATGTTGAATAAAGGCTATATTTATAGTTTTTAACTTTCTCTAATGTCCTCTGGTGGTATGTAATTTTGTGGTTGTCTCCTACCTGCAGAATAGTTAAGAACTGGGTCTTAAAATGGTGATTGGAGCCTCTTACTGTGTGATATTGGGAGTATTGCATATCCAGTCTTGGAATCACTGGATTGCTTGCTTGGGTCATGAGAGAGAGTTTTTTTCTCCTCACACACCAACTCCCCAGCATCATCATTTCCAACAAAGCCACTATACCAAGCATCAGTGCCCTGCCCCAGTGTCTCCCTTGTGCATAGCCTTGAGGTGCCCTTGCTCAGGGTGGAGTACTTTTGGTTCCATTTAATGCAGTCTTAAATCCTAGGCAGCACTGCCTGCTTCCACCCCTGGAATTCAGCAGGCCTTGGAACTTGAGTTCCACTTACCACTTTGGATTCTGTGCATCTTTTCTAGGGTCCGCAAAGATATTTTTATCAGGTTTGTTCCCAGCTCTTTCTTTTTCATATTTCTTCCTATATTTATCTACATTGCTGTGTAACTGGAGCAGAGGTTGTGTCAAAACAACTTTGTTATGGTTTTTAGACCATTTGTACCTTATCATGAATGCTCATTTGATATCTAGACCTAACTGAAAAGTTGATTGTTCCTGACCAGCCAGAATCTTACCTTGCTTGTCTAGGGCACAACAGCTCCAAATGGAATTATCTTTTTTTTTGGCAGCCACCTTATTTGTGACTTGGATTGAGTTTGTATTCAGTTAAGCTATTAGTGACATTTGTAGACACTGCCACTGTGCTAAATCGCTATTCCTCCTCACCAACAGTATTAGCAACATCTGATAACTGGTTAGATGTGTAGAATACTGTAGAATCTACATTTTCACAAGCTCCCTGATTCCTATGCATTTTTAAGTCCTATTCTACATTAATGTGGTCAATCATAAAAAGGGAAGCTGAGATCATAGGATGTTTGGATGATATTGATTTTTATGTTTATTAGTGAACATAAAGATAATTCTATTAATTGATTCACTAATATAAACTATGTGATTGACCATTTGTCTTAGTCTAAAATTCTGGTTAAATAATTCAAGACTGCTTTAATTTGAGTTTGTTTTCATTTCAAATAAGAAAAGGCATCATCTCCATAAACCTAGTCTTACACTTTGTAATAATTTTACCTTTTTAAAAAAATCATGTTTTTCACATTCAATATAGTTGAAGAGATAGTAGGAAATTATATTTGTATAACTAAAATTGTGCAGTTTGAAAAGAGCATTTTGCTTAATAGAATTTAATATCTTGTTTTCAGGTAGTAGTTTAAACAGCTTTATTTTAAAGTAATTTGTTCTCTCCAGTTGTTTTTTAAAACACTCTTTTAAAAGCTATACAATATCCTACTTGCATTTATTTCTTAGGGGTGTCCCTTAACTCCATTGCCTCCAGTTAGTATTGCTATTCGATTTACCTACGTACTTCAAGATTGGCAGCAGTATTTTTGGCCTCAGCAACCTCCAGGTGAGATAATTTAGAGCTATATTTGTCTTAATGTAAATGGAAAAGAAAATGTATTCAGAAATTAAACTTATTTAAAAGTGTGTTTCAACTGTTTTAAATTAGAAATATTTATCATTGATTTTAAATGTAATATTGCTAATTTCACTGCCTTTATCACTTTTTTTCTTAGTTGTTCTAGAGACAGTATTACTCTGTATTTGACAATCTGTCTTTGAAAACTAAAGTTTTTTATAAAGCATCCGCCTTCTGTGGAACATCATATGCTGTAAATTATATGTAGTGAATGATTAAAATTT
The DNA here is from genome assembly GCF_040802235.1 of Manis javanica. NCBI lineage: Eukaryota > Metazoa > Chordata > Mammalia > Pholidota > Manidae > Manis > Manis javanica. The sequence goes on from NC_133162.1 coordinate 104,815,408, forward strand.
CTGTTTTTAGAATATAATAAAGGAAGCCACCCCCGTAAGCTGAGAACAGATAGGCAGAGAACTTTATTGAGAGTAGAGTTTGAAGAAAAGTGCTAAATAAGGAAAGAAAAAAAGAAAAAAAAATGTATATATATACATATGCATTTAAAATGGGAAGAGCTGTAGGATATTTTAGCTTGCATTTGATGTAATTAAAATCAGTTTGCCTGCTTAGCCACTCATACACTGATTCATTTAACAATCATTCATTATTAGCCTATTATAGGCCAGGCTGTGCCAGGGAAACAGGTATGAACAAGATATTACCTAAATTCTAGGAAAGCTCAGCCTGATGGACAAATAGCCTTATTAAGTGAGGTTTTGGTTTCTGGGTGTCTCTCTCACATTTAAGTATAATTATGTTCAAGTACATCTAATAAGAAATTTAATACAAACTTATAAATAATTAAAAGGAAAGTTAAAATAATTTTCAATCTACTTCCCTTAAAGAAAAATATATTAAAATAATATTCTTTACTGTTTACTGTTGAATACAGTAGTAGTCTTTATTATTTTTGTTCTAAGTAGTTGGTTATTTATAAGATTGAAAATAATCAGTAATCTTGGGATGATATTAAAATTAATGTAGAACATCCTTGGCCTTTGTTGGTTATATATACTATTACTATTTTATGCACCACTGAATAATTTGAAACTCTAATGTACAATAAAAAAACTGCATCTGTGCTACAGCAAACGGAAATAAATGCTATGCTGAGATTCATATTAGAGGAAAGGCTGAAATGTTGCTTTGGTAATTTTACATCCCAGAAGACATAATATATAGATAATTTGTAGTTGGCTTCTAGTTAGAAATTTCAATTTCTATCCAATTTTGCCTTTTTTCAAAGGTTACTCTATTAGTAGTCAATTTTAAAGATTTCCCAGATGGTATGGTCTGTTGATGATCTAAGAAGCAGCTCAAGAGCCAGAATCTTGGCATTATAATTCTGACTGTAAATAGGGCCTTATAAATTTTTAATACTTTTCTCTTATAAAGGGAAGTAAGGGATTGAACATAAAATATGGGCCAGATGCTGTGCTTGGCATTTTGTATATTATTTCATGTAATTATCATTTATCTATGAAATTGGTATTATCTTAGAGAACATAAGTAACAGGCCCAAGGTCACATGGGTACCAGTTAATAAAATTCTCACTCAAATTTAGCTCAAACTCCAAATCCCTTGGTCCTTTCATTCCATAATATTGCTTCTCAAATTTTAATTCAGTTAGAACTTTTGTATCGGTTATAGTCTAGTAATAATTTTTATCTTACAAATGTACAAAATGTGCTATTATACATTTTGAATCTCTTAAAAATTCACACCTTGTAATAAAGCTAGTCATTGGGATCTTTATGATTGTAAGCATTCTTTAGTTGGAAAAATGAAATTGACTTCAGAAAATTTACTGAATCAAGAAATTAAGCCATTTTAATGCCTAATTTTAATTCTTTAGTTAGGGTAATTGTCCAACATGATTTTAGCAAATCTGGGGGATGGTCATAACTCAACAGTAGACTTTAATTTTAGGAATCTCCTATGTAGTGTGAATGATTGAAAACAACCCTCTGTATTAGTTGAAAGATAAATAAATCCTTTTGATGTCTTTTAGAAGTGTTTATTACTTCTTCAAGAGAGATGGAACAAAGTAGGTTATTTACCCTCTAAATTCTCCTGTAATCTCAGATACGATTCATAATAGAAAGGAAATTCTTTTCTGAACTTTAAATATTTCCATGTGCTATCAAGTGAAATATAATTTTACTAATGTTGACTGATTTGCTCAGAAAATATTGATGAATGTAGGTCGATGATTAAATTTTTTAATACTTGGTTAATCTTTCTTTTAGATGATAATAATCACATTCTTATTTAATCTCCCAAAGGGCTAACCTAACTAGATTAAATTCTTATTTCTCCACTTTTTGCTATGTAATGGAAAAATATTTCTTTTGTTTAGATATAGATGCCCTTGTAGGAGGAGAAGTTGGAGGCCTAGAGTTTGGCAAGTTACCATTTGGTGCCTGTGAAGATCCTATTAGGTGAAAATTTCAATCTTTGTTTGAATTATGGGACTTTACTTTTTAAATTATATTGATACTGGTTGTACTGTGCTTAATAATGCTCTAGCCTCGTGCAGTGAATATAGTATTGGAAACAGACCATCACCTAACAATCTCTCCATCTGTCATTTTCTCTGTAACTTAAATAAGAGGCTTTTAAATAATACATAAATATATGTAATACTATTTATTGGTTATTCCTTGCAGAAGTAATTCCTCATCTACATTTTAAATATTGAAAAACACAGAGAGTATCATATATAACGAGCTTTATGTATCCATCACCCAGAATGAACAGTTGTTCAGTTAAACTATTTGGTTAATTAAGAAATATATATACATGAATAGTAAGTAGCACAGAGAAGACAAGTAGTGACTCTGTTACATTTTACTACGCTGATGGGCAGTGACTTCAGAGGGGTATGGGGGGGACTTGATAATATGGGTGAATGTAGTAACCACAATATTTTTCTTGTGAAACCTTCATAAGCATGTATATCAGTGATACCTCAATTTAAAATACATATATATATATATATATATACACACACACACACATGAATATATTCATTCTTAATACTCTCATATAGAGGCAGAAATATACTTTTCACTTAAAATCTCTCAAGAAAAGATAAAATGGATATCTTTTGTAATTGGTATATTATTCATTATATGTGCCAGGCACTATACTAAATGAGGAAGATAAAGAAGTAAATAAAAATTTCTGCCTTCATGGCATTTGCAGTCTAATGAAGGAAACAGACAAAATAATTACCTAAACATACAAGTACAAGTTGTGGGATAATCTGAAGGAAAAGTACAAGATGTAATGATAGTAAAGTACTATCATTTAGATTGGGATGCCACCAGGAAAGTATTCTCAAAGGAAGTTATATTTAACCTGAATCTCAATTAGGGAAGGACTTAGCCAGGCAACGAGTAAGAGAACCATTCTGGGTGGAAGGAAGAGCCTGTGTAAAGGGCCTTGATGCAGGAGTTTGGCGAGTTTGCTGGAGGGAACAGAATGTGGTCAGTATGGCTAGAATGGAGTGAGCAATCAGAAAATAAAAATAAGGGAGACTTACAGATATATCCTTGGCCCTCCAACTGGTTCATTCATTTGGATTTTGCTTAGAGAAAACTTTTGGGAGACAGAATAAAATTGACCTGGGAGTATAAATTTGAAAGAATTAGTTAAGTATTACTAATTTTAAATCATGAGGGGTCAGCAGAGAAACAATTGAAGAATGAAGTGTATCCTATGTAACTACACTGGAAGATGAAGCTTGTCCCTGCTTTGCTCTGGACCTCACCCTATGTGCCTTTTCCCTTTATTGTTTTTTGCATTGTATCTTTTCACTGCAGTAATCAGAGTTCTGAGCACAGCCATATGGTGAGTTATAGGTGTCGTCCTAGCAAATCACTGAACCTTGGAGTCTCTTGTTGCACATACATACGATAAACATGTACATATATATATACCAAACTGATACATAGGAAAAATGGCTGGAAGCACATAAACAAGCTGTCATCAATGATCATCTATAAGTAGTGGGATTATGAATTTAGTGTATTTATTATTTTTCCTGTCTAGATTCCGAGCCTGCTCTGTTTGGCGAGTATAGAAGCCAAAAGAGCCAATTACTTCACCTTTCTGATCTTTGGTGGTGCTGGACTAACTGGCAGCTCCAGTCTGAGACTCTGACTCTACAAGTACGGTTGAGAATTCAGTAGGATAGCAGGGCCAGCACTCTGTAGCAGTGCAGTGTGGCTTTAGTTATGAACTGGACAGCTAGCCACCCTGGGCTCAGATCTGTTTTTTGAGTTGGGTCCTATAATGGTCCCAATTAAACCTTTGAGTTACTAAATGCCTTTCCAGTAAATTGATTATTTGCTTGAATTAGTCAAAATTGACTATTAAAATTTGCAACTAAAATCTATGACTAGTAATTTTGCCTCTGTACATTTTTCTAAAAGTTCACTACTGACCATGAATTTATTATTTCCATAAATAAAGCTAATTTTTAGTGTTAAAAAAATCCAACAGTCTTTAATATTAGGGACATGGCTGATTAGAGGTTTAAAACTCTAAGCTCCCAAATAACTTTAAGTGTCAACCTCAAATTCAGTTCCTAAGCTTTTATGACTGTATCCTCTCCTCTCCCTCTACCTATAGAACAATTTATTTGGCAAAGAGAGAGGACACTCAAAAAACCTCTCCATTTCCTCTTCCGCTACCAAAGATTCCTTTTCAAAAGCGTAACTCCCACAAAATTTGCTGATCACCATTTTATTTAAATGGTCCATCATGGGCATCATCTTAAACCCAAATTGTTTTTGCATTCTTCTTAAATTATTTGTTTCTCTGCTGGCTCCTTGTGATTTAAAATTAGAAAGAAATATTTAATAACTAATTCCTTCAAATTTCTACTACCAGGCCAGTTTTTTATTCTCTCTCTCAAAAAGTGTTTGTATTATTTTATGAATGTTTGGCATCTTCTACATTTTTTGTGGCTTACTTGCTTTGTTTTATAATTTTACATAGGTCAGCAAACAATGGAACAAATCTGGCCAGTAGCCAGTGTTTTATAGCCAGTGAATTAAGAATGGCTTTTACATATTTACACCTTTTTAAAGAAAAAAGCAAGAATGTAACAGAGACTACATGGCCCAAAAAGCCTAAAATATTTTCTGTCTGGTTCTCTGTGTAAAAAAAAAAAAGAGTTTGACAATCCTTGATCATGACCGTGATTTTTTCAAAATTGAGATTTAATTCATGAGCCATAAAATTCACCATTTAAAAGTGTGCCATTTAACGGTTTTTAGGATTCAGAGTTGTGCAACCACCACTTTCCAATTCTAGAATACTTTAATCACTCCAAAAAGAAACCTCACCTCTAAGCTATCAACCCTCTCTATCCTCCAGCCCTGGAGCTCTAGGCCAATATACTAATCTACTTTGTTTCTATGGATTTGCCTATTTTAGATATTTCATATATATTACATTATATAATATGTGGCCTTTTGTGTCTGGCATCTTTCATTTAGCATAATGTTTTTGAGGTTCATCCATATTGTATGAATCAGTAAATTGCTTTTTATGGCTGTATAATGTGCTATAATATATGGATAATACTACATTTTATTTACTTATTCATCAGCTGATAGACTCTTGGTTTATTTATACTTTTTGGCTATTGTGTATAGCATGTCTTTTTATTTTTTATTAAGATATCACTGATACATACTCTTATGAAGGTTTCACATGAAAAACATTGTGGTTACTACATTCACCCATATTATCAAGACGCCCCCACACCCCGTTGAAGTCATTGTCCATCAGCGTAGTAGGATGCCACAGAATCACTACTTGTCTTCTCAGTAGCATGTCTTTTTAATGTGTGCAAGATATTATTAACCTTGCTACCATTTGCTAACTAAACCAGTTTATGGTTTTATTGTGTCATAAATAATACCACTTGTAAAATGTATGTACATCTCTGGTTTCTTACTATATATATATATTTATAGTATTAAAGCTTTTGGATATATTTTATGTTTTATTTTAGTGAACTACATTTAGCAACTACATGGCCCCACCTGACTGAAGGTATCATTGTGGATAATGATGTTTATTCGTAAGTATGTTAAGAGTAGTACATTGAGATTCAAACATTTAAGTGGAATAAATTAACCGCCAAGTGGTTAGCAATTTTCCTTTTCCTTTTTCCTTTATATCAGTTTCTTATAAGATTGGTTGATTTTTCTACTTTCAGGGATCACTTTTTAGACTGCATAATATCTTTAGAGATGTGTATTAAGCTGCTGACTTTGGGGATGTGATCCTTAGTTCAGGAATAATAAACATTCTGGATTTTACCTGGTTTTGACAAAGATGTCTCTAAGCAGTTTGGTATTCAGTGCATAATTCTGTTGATCTTTTCTTAGCTGGTTAGAAATGTTTCATGAAGTGCTTTGAAGAAATGATTGTAATCAGGATGTGTGGCAACAATATTTGATCATTAAATATCAAAAATAACAAAACATACATTCCTGTGTGGTGGAAACAACTTGAAAATTACAGCAGCCATTATGTAGGAAGAATGTAGAGAAAGGAATGTAGTACCTTCTCATGTTTGATGCAGAACAATGAGAAATAGGACACTTTGTCTTTCATAATTAAAATAAGTGTGTTAGATTTGCTAATGGTAACATGAGCTTTCTTAATCAGATAATTTAGATGTGTGTAAAGAGGGTAAAGACTGCCTACAATCCTATTACTGAAAAAATAGCTAGGTAGCATTTTTGGGTGTATCTTTGTTTTTAATGGAGATATAATTGACATATAACACTAGTAGTTTCAGGTATATAGCATCATAATTTGATGTTTTATGGGGGTATACTTTTTTAAGGTTTATATAGTAATTTGCTTTATTCATTTAAAATACTATTTTATATCTCTGTGCCAACAAATGTAGGTCTGTGTTGTCATTTTTTAAATTGCTGCATAGTATTCCATTAAGTTGATGTATTATAATCTGTTTAATTGAGAACAGAGTACACTTTTGATCTTGTGCAAATTTTTGTAGTTTCCTTTTTTGATTAGTAGTGCTGTAAAAACATTGATAAGATGATTATGTATACTTGCTTGTTTCTTATTCCTTTTTTATTATTCCAGTGTGTCATTAGATTATCAGTATACAGCCTGTTCAGTGACTTTTATATATTTTTTTTAAGTTTTTTATTTTGGTTTTCCTTTTATGTTTTTTCAAATCTGAGAACTTTGATTTCTTAAGGTTGTGTACTTTTTAAAAAACAAATAGGCTCATGAATCTGAATAACAGTAAATTTAAGGGAGGCAAAATGGATTGCTTGTCATTCAATTTAATGTTTTCATTAGACATTTTGATAAGTTCATGAGTCTTGCAGATTGTCATCACTAGGATCTTTTCTTTATCATTTTTGCATTTTAGTGATTTGGATCCTATTCAGGCTCCCCATTGGTCTGTTAGAGTTCGAAAAGCTGATAATCCTCAGTGTTTGCTAGGTAAGCTGTATTATGTTCTTTTCCTGAAATACTGCCAATCTGCCTGTCTTCCAGATCAGGAACACTGCATGTGTTCTCTATAACTTAATTTTACCTATTTAAAAAGTATATTTTTATTTCTTTACATTTGTGACCTTGTCAGTTAATACCATTAAAAAAATCTTTGCCAACAGCAGTGAATCCTTCTAGTTAAGTCTTAAATAGCACTAGCTGGATTTTTCTTTTTCAGTTTTAAGCAGTCCACATCTCAGAATTCTCAGATGTTTTCTTATGACCTGATTTTTATTCTTCTAATGCTTTTATCTTACTCTCATTTTTTCCTCCTGTGGTATACACTGCACCTTCCATTCTAATTAGTGCACCCTTTTTGCCTTTGCCATCCCTCTGGACCTGTGGTTATATGATGGGAAGAACACTAATTTAGGCAATCTTACTAGAGCGCTTCTGTAGACTTGTCCCACATCTGCGAACTTACTTTCTGATAGAGGAAAAGAGGTGTAAATAATCTTGTACAACTCAGGGTTATTTGAATAATCAAATGAAATAAGAGAAATATAAATACTTTGAAAAGTATCAGTTGCTGTTCAGATAGTATTGTATGATATGATGGAATTAATCTTTTTTCCATTTTTGTACGTATTTTCTTTCATGAAGTCTTATGTACCATTTCTTCAGTGTGCCTTTCCATCTTTTTCTCTCTTAAGTACACTTGAAAATACTTGTATTTCTGCATTCATCCCAGCCACCTTCACTCCATGTATCCTAATATATTACTATTCAACTGATGGAATTATTAAATATTTATTGAGGGCAATAATGATGCATTTCTCTAAAACATTTTCTCAGCTTCTTTAATACTTATATGCTATTCATGAAATGCTAATTAGCACGTGCCATTTGTGCTAACTATATAGTAATGAATACAGAGATGTATAAGGTAAAATTCCTGACATAAATGAATTTGTCTTGGAGTGTTAGGGAGACAGTAGAGGGTTGATATCAAGAGTGTTAGAATTGGATAAACCTGTTTCAAGTCTTAGATTGACTAGTTTGAGCAAGTTTTGTAATCTTTTCAAGTCTCAGTAGAATAGAAATAACAGCAGTACATATATAGGGTTATTGAGAGGATCAAATAAGATTACGTATGTGTACATGCATGTGTGTGTGTTCATTTAACATAGTGCCTATCATAGTAAATGTTCAATAGTTCCTCTTGTATAATCATTGAATTATTAAATTATTAAGTTTACTTACTAAATTGTTTCCTAGTTCCTTATTATTCCTCATTCACTGATTTCTATAATAATTGCAAAGTATTCTTATTTTTAATTATTATTCTATGATCTCACCCTACTAGGCTCTTTGACTTTATGTGTTTATATGACTAGTTTATAGGATTTTCCTACTTTTCTGAAGTCCAGAAAATGTTCAAGGTTTATTCAGAACTGGTTGGTCAATTCTAAAACTTAGATGTATTCAGTATATTGAATGTCTAATAGTTTTAGTATTAATGGTTCTTGTTAGGTTTCAGTGTCTTTATGCAAATATCTCATTGCAGCTTTTTAGAGGTATTGATCCTCTTTCTTCCCCCTTATAATAATGACACAAGGCTAGAGCTGAAATAACTTCATCCTGAATGTTTCTCAATCCTCTAGAAACATTATCTTTAGAATTTCTTTTTAATTTTAATTTTTTTAATGGATTCAGAATTCTAGTAGGGTGGTAGACAGGAAATAAGACCACTGTGTGTATGTGGCGATATTCTTGTAACTTACACAGCTTAATGAGAAGAGACACTGTTTATCTTATTCAGGCACATAGCAAGTGCTTATTAGGTATAGTTATTTTTCCTTTCATTCTAGAAGGAGCTCTAAGGAAAAACTTCTTTAATATCCTAGGACATGGAGAAAATAAAGAGCCAGGGAACTTCGAAATAGGATTAATTTTTGTCTTGGGTGGAAAAACTGAATGGTTTCTTTTTCTACCTCATCTTAGTTAATAACTTTTGTGAAAAAACATGTACTTTAATTTATAGAACTGATTTCTTTACCACATCTTAGTTAATAGCTTTGTGAAAAGACATGTACTTTAATTTATAGGACTGACTTCTTTCAGTTAAGTGTCAAAAATGAGTAACATTTTTTCTTGTGTAGGTGATTTTGTCACTGAATTCTTTAAAATTTGCCGTCGAAAGGAATCAACTGATGAGATTCTTGGGCGATCCACATTTGAGGATGATGGAAGAGGTGACCTACTTTTTTTTCAAGTTATTTTAAAATGTCTAACCCTTTTTCTTTGGCACATTTTCTGGTAACTTTTCTTTTATTTCCTCGTTTGAATTAAGTTGGAGAAACAAGTTTTGATGGGCTAGACAACTGCCATTTCTCTCCCAGCTATACCCTTAGCATGAAACATTAGGTACATTTAATAAATTCTTTCTGCCAAAAATGGAAGATATTTTGAAAGGCAACGTTTTACAAGGTGTTTTTTTTTTAAATGTCCCCTGAGGGGCCATCATGCATGCATATAAAGCTGAACATGTGCATTAAAATTTTATAATTCTGGGACCATGTAACACTAGTGAAAAGATTGACTAAAATGTATACAATTATCACTTTACTCATCACTTTAACCTGCTAAAGTTGATGCTACCATTTGTATTCATTTCTATTCTCTTTATAGAAATTGCTGACATAACACATGCTTTGTCAAAGTTGACAGAACCAGCACCAGTTCCAATTCATAAATTATCAGTTTCAAATATGGTACATACTGCAAAGAAGAAAATACGAAAACACAGAGGTGTAGAAGAGTCACCACTGAATAATGATGTCCTCAATACTATTCTCTTGGTAACTACATGTAGTGTCTTTACATGTTTATATGCCTATTCATTTATTCATTATATATTAAGTCCCTTTTATGTGGTAGGTACTGGATTGGGAATAAAAAATGGTTAAAACAAGCCTCCTTATTCAGAGTCTGCACATTCACTAGTTAGGGAAGAAAGACAGTAAACAGTAAGCATAATACCTTGTTGCATGTGAGAAGTCCGGCAGAAGGGCTGAGAACAGAGCAGAGGATGCATCTGTCTCTGGACAGTAGGAATCAGGGAAGGCTTCATCAAGGGGCACTTGAGCTACATCTTGAAGAGAAGGCTGTAGAAACAGAGTAGTGGCATAGGCCTGAGAGAGCACGTTGGGCAGTTTGATATATTGAAGGATGCTTCCCAGGGAGTGGCCCTGGACAAGGCTGAAGAGGTAGTAGGTAACCTGCCTGATGCAACTGGACTTTATCTTGCAGCTTAATACCATTTTAAGCAGGTTAACATGGTCAGAACAGTATTTCTTAAAACTTTCATGACAGTCCAGGAAGAGCCTTATAGGGAGTATTAGAATAGGCTAGGTTGTCTCATAGGTATAGTGTGGTGGAACAGGCCCAGCCCAGGAGCCACACACACTGAGGTTTAATTCTGACTTACTTTGAATAAGCCATTTAACTTCAGTTTCCTCATCTATGAATGAAACTAATAAAATCTTGGGAGAGTGTTTTGAGGCCTAAAGGACCTTCTATTATACTGCGTGGAATATAACAGGCCTTTGATAAATGATAGTTGTTCTTACTGTAGTTGTAGTTATAATTGTACTTCTGGCAATTTGTGCATTAAGAGAATCTTGGGAAAATCCTTCCAGAGTAACGCAATGAAAACATACTGGACTTGAAAGGTTGATTAATCTTTTCCCTGCCTTTAATCTGAACAAGACTCTTAATCAGATTTTAGGTTTGTATGTCTGTAAGACGTGGGCAGTGATACTTAGTTCACATAGTCACATGAGACTAGGATATTGTTTGTAAATTTGATCAAATATGTGGTTATTTTCCTTCTTCTAAGTTCTTATTCCCTGATGCTGTTTCTGAGAAACCATTAGATGGAACTTCCTCAACAGACAATAGTAATCCTCCATCAGAGAGTGAAGAATATGTAAGTTGATTTGGAATTCAGTAATAACATATTTAAAACACTTGGACTTTCTTGGGTTTGCTATATTTCTAGTTGAGTAGCATAGGAGTCTTTTTAGTTTAAAAATCACCTTACAAAACTTGAGTGGAGAGCAGGCCTCCATTCAGATAATGACCTGCAATAGAACATTGGCATAAATACATATTTTTAGTAGCAAGAACTTTTCTGGAAACAGTGGGAAAAAAAACAAATACTGTGTATGGTTGTAGAATATCCCTTATTTTAGACATTTTGTGGAATCATCAAATTTATGTTTTACAGCAGATTCTTCTCTGATTTAAAACTAGACAGTGAGTGGAAAACTTAACAAAGTAAAATATGTAAAATAAAGTAAATTTTTCATGTTTTTCTTATCCAAGTCTTTGATAAATTGAGAAATGAGAGTTTTAAATGATAGGTGTAGAGATTTATCAAATTGTTTACAGTAGTTGGGAAGATTTTGTAAAAGGAAAAGCAAATGTTTTAGGTTTTCAGTTTTTGTAGTTCTAATTTCATTTCATGTTCTTGGTTTTGACAACAAGTGTGTACTTACTTATAATTAAAACATTTTTAAAACAACACATGAAGTTTGGAATATATCTTGAAGATTCCACAGGAGATAGCCTCACTAAACTGTAGCCTTACTTTTTTGATCCTTGTAGAAATCCTTGAAAACATGGAATAGCCTAAGAACAAAAATTTAAGGAGTATTGTCAGACTTTTGATAAAAGCTGGTTTTAGTAGAATATTTTAATTTTGGTATTAAACTCCCACAATTTTTTATTGTACATCTAAGTATGTTAACAAGTTTTGCTTTGCTTCTGTTTCGTTAAATTTAGAATCTCTACAATCAGTTCAAATCTGCACCATCTGACAGTTTAACATATAAATTGGCTTTATGTCTTTGTATGATCAATTTCTACCATGGAGGACTGAAAGGAGTGGCACACCTCTGGCAGGAATTTGTTCTTGAAATGCGTTTCAGATGGGAAAACAACTTTTTGATTCCAGGGTAAAAATTTCAATTTCCAGTTGTATAGATAGGATTTTTGTTTTCTAGGAGAACTTGGCTTTTGACCCGTTAATTCTTTTCTAGGATGTCTGCCCTAAGAAAGTGGTAAGAAACTTGGGATATAATTTATGTTCAGAAATATTCACTGCAGAAAGTTTATAATAGGGGAAAAAGTAAAACAATCTAAGTATCAAATATAAAAGAATGGTTAAATGAATTATAATATCCCTTATAGTGGAAAGTTATGGATCCATTACGAATTTCTTTCCTTAAGCATCTCTAATAACATAGAAAATTGTCATATTATTTGCAGTAAAGTAGAATATAGTGTCATATATTGCTGATATTGTGTCACTGATTGCTTTCAATTATGCTGATACATATGTACAGAAAAATAATTGGAAAGAAATATAGCCAGATGTAAACAGTTTTTTTCTCATATATGAAATTATATCTTTATTTTGTTTTCTTTCATTTGTGTATTTTCTAAATCTTCTATAGTGAACATACATTTTTATAGCTGTAGGGAAAACCTCTATAGAGTTCATAAGTTCAGATTACCTGTAAACATTAAACTTTGTAAACAAAATTCAGATTACTAAACATTACCTGTAATTGTGATTCTAGCTAAGCAGAGACCTCTAAGCCAGTCTCTGCTTAGCTAGAATCACTCTTGGCTGATTACTAGGAACCTGGTGGTTTAACACGAGGCAGTCCAGGCTCCTCTTTGGCAGCAGAGAGGTGGAAAGTGATAGTTTTTTGGTGATAATCCACTATAATTGAGAATTGAGTATGTAGTCTATAAACTATTTTGTATGGTGTTAAATACTATATGCTAGCTACTTCCTGGGTGGATTTAGAGTTGTTTTTCATTTTAAATTTCTGTTAGTTTGAGAGCTGTCATTCATTTGCTACTATGTTTTGAAATATCTATTGCTGTTGGTGATTTGTGGACTAGGAGAATTAAAAAATTCTGATCTTTTAATCTCATGTGGTCCAACTCAGTTACCATACCTATAGAAATCTGCTTTTGATTTCTTTTTTTTTTTTTTAATGTGTTAACTAATCTTTTTTTTTGTATTTTGGTACCATTAATATACAGTCACATGAGCAACATTGTGGTTCCTAGATTCTCCCCATTACTGAGTCACCACCACCTACCCCATTACAATCACTGTCCGTCAGCATAGTAAGATGCTATAGATTCACTACTTGTCTTCTCTGTGCTATACTTCTTTCCCCATGGCCCCCTCTATGTTATGTGTGCTAATCGTAATGCCCCTTACTCCCCTTATCCCTCCCTTCCCATACACCCTCCCCAGTCCCTTTCCCTTTGGTAACTGTTAGTCCATTCTTGGGTTCTGTGAGTCTCCTGCTATTTTATTCCTTCAGTTTTAGCTTTGTTGTTATACTCCACAGATGACTGGAGTAATTTGGTACTTGTCTTTCTCTGCCTGTCTTATTTCACTAAGCATAATACCCTCCAGTTTCATACATTGTGTATATGTACCACATCTTCTTTATCCATTCATCTGCTGATGGACACTTAGGTTGCTTCCTTTTCTTGGTTATTGTAAACAGTGCTATGATAAACATAGGGGTGCATCTGTCTTTTTCAAACTAGAGTGCTGCATTCTTAGGGTAAATTCCTAAAAGTGGAATTCCTGGGTCAAATGGTATTTCTATTTTAGTTTTTTGAGTAACCTCCATATTGCTTTCTACAGTGGTTGAACTAATGTACATTCCCACCAGCAGTGTAGGAGGATTCCCCTTTCTCTATATCCTCACCAACATTTGTTGTTGTTTGTCTTTTGGATGGTGGCCATCCTTACTGGTGTGAGGTGATAGCTCATTGTGGTTTTAATTTGCATTTATCTGATAATTAGCGATGTGGAGCATCTTTTCATGTCCCTGTTGGCCATCTGAATTTCTTCTTTAGAGCAGTGTCTGTTCAGATCCTCTGCCTATTTTTTATTTGGATTATTTGCTTTTTGTTTGTTGAGGTGTGTGAGCTCTTTATATATTTTGGATGTCAACCCTTTATCAGATCTGTCATTTATGAATACATTCTCCCATACTGTAGGGTACCTTTTTATTCTACTCATGGTGTCCTTTGCTGTACAGAAGCTTTTTAGTTTGATACAGTCCCACTTGTTCAGTTTGCTTTTGTTTCCCTTGCCTGGGGAGATATGTTCATGAAAAAGTTGCTCATGTTTATATTCAAGAGAGTTTTGCCTGTGTTTCCTTCTAAGAGTTTTATGGTTTTGTGACATACATTCAGGTCTTTGATCCATTACGAGTTTACTTTTGTGTATGGAGTTAGACAGTAATCCAGTTTCATTCTCTTAGATGTAGCCGTCCAGTTTTGCCAACACCAGCTGTTGAAGAGCTGTCATTTCCCCATTTTATATCTGTGGCTCCTTTATCGTATATTAATTGACCATATAGGCTTGGGTTAATATCTGGAATCTCTATTCTGTTCTACTGGTCTATGGGTCTGTTCTTGTGCCAATACCAAATTGATTACTGTGGCTTTGTAGTAGAGCTTGAAGTAGGGAAGCGACATCCCCCTTGCTTTATTCTTCCTTCTCAGGATTGTTGTGGCTATTCAGGGTCTTTTGTGGTTGCATATGAATTTTAGAACTATTTGTTCCATTTCATTGAAGAATGCTGTTGGTATTTTGATAGGGATTGCATTGAATCTGTAGATTGCTTTAGGCAGGATGGTCATTTTGGCAATATTCTTCCTACCCAAGAGCATGTGATGAATTTCCATTTATTAGTGACCTCTTTAATTTCTCTCAAGAGTGTCTTGTAGTTTTCAGGGTATATAGGACTTTCACTTCCTTGGTTAGGTTTATTCCTAGGTATTTTATTCTTTTTGATGTGATTGTGAATGGAATTGTTTTCCTGAATTCTCTGTCTGCTAGTTCATTGTTAGTGTATAAGAAATCAACAGATTTCTGTGTATTAATTTTGTATCCTGCAACTTTGCTGAATTCAGATATTCTAGTAGTTTTAGAGTGGAGTCTTTAGGGTTTGTTATGTACAATATCATGTCATCTGCAAACAGTGACAGTTTGACTTCTTCCTTACCAATCTGGATGCCTCTTATTTCTTTGTGTTACCTGATTGCTGTGGCTATGACCTCATGTATTGTGTTGTATAAAAGTGGGGAGAGTGGGCATCCTTGTCTTGTTCCCGATCTTAGAGGAAAAGCTTTCAGCTTTTCACTGTTAAGTATGATGTTTGGTGTGGCTTTGTCATATATGGCCTTTATTGTATTGACGTACTTGCCCTCTCTATCCATTTTGTTAAAATAGGTTTTATCATGAATGGATGTTGAATTTTGTCAAATGCTTTTTCAGTATCTGTGGAGATGATCATGTGATATTTGTCCTTCCTTTTTTTGGTATAGTGGATGATGTTGATGGATTTTCAAATGTTGTACCATCCTTGCATCCCTGGGCTGGATCCTAGTTTTGATTTCTTAACGATATGGCTAAGATATTTGGTAACATAAAAGTATGCATATCTCAAGCAGTTTTACTAAAAGTAAGCTTTCTTTCTTTTCCTGTCACTTTATTTGATAGATTAGCAAGTGGACCCCCAGATCTGAGATGTTGTTTACTTCATCAAAAACTACAGGTAAATTTCTTAGTGACAGTGTATAAATGTGGTCTTGATTCAATTGGAATTTCTTTTAATACTAAATATAATAATGGATTTAGGCTCTTCTCATTTTGCTGTTGTAGGTTACTTGTAGTCACTGTCATTCACAAGGTCTGGGAAAGGGGTGGAGAATGAAAAGTAAATATTAAATCAGTGGATATTTGTTTTACTGTAACTAATTCAAATATAAATACTATTTCTATTTTCTTAAAAGATGTTAAATTGTTGTATTGAAAGAAAGAAGGCACGTGATGAGGGAAGAAAGACAAGTACTTCAGATAACATGACTAATACATATCCAGGGGATGCTGGAAAAGGTGGAGACCAGCTGGGGCCAGATAATTTAAGAGATCCGGATAAGGAAAAGGGAGAGGTGGGAAAATCTTGGGATTCTTGGAGTGACAGCGAAGAAGAATTTTTTGAATGCCTAAGTGATACTGAAGAACTTATGGGAAATGGACAAGAGAGTGGCAAGAAAGGAGGACCTAAGGAGATGGCAAATTTAAAGCCAGAAGGACGACTCCATCAGCATGGGAAACTCACACTACTACATAATGGTGAACCTCTCTACATTCCAGTAACCCAGGTGGGACATGGACAGGCTCTTTAAGTGTTAGAGTTCTTTAATTTTGTTATCTATATATCTTAATCCTTGTTGGAGGTGGTTGCTTTGAGTAAGGGCAGTTTTTAAACAGTCTGTTTTCAAAGATCGGAGATTTGAAATCTCAGGTCTACTCTTTCTGAAATTTATAAATGTTTTGAATTGTAACTAGTTTTTGTTGAAAGTTTATGTGTAAGTTTTTGCATAAGTAATATATGAATACATTTTGTTGTGAAAAACTCAAAGTGCAGAAAAAGTTAAAGCTACCATCCACTAATTCAATTTCCACCCATAGAAGTAACCACTGTTACTGGCTTGGGTTATAATTTGTTATACCTGTTTCTGTGCATTCATGTACATATGTGTATACATACGGTACATAGTTTTGTGGATTGCTTTTTGTTTTTAAATGTATGCATTAGTATGCAACCTTTTGTTTAACCTAGTATGTCTTGAAGATCTTTCCATGTTATTATACAGAGATCTACTTCATTTCTTTTTAATTGCTGTATAATATTCTACAGCATGGCATAGCTGTAATGTACAGTATATATTACTTGTAAGTGTTTGCTGTTATTGTGCTATGGTACAAACTTTTCTGTTTTTTTGTTTTTTTTTTTTTTGTATATTGTGACTTCACATAGAAGTATTTCTCTAAGGAAGAAAATAAGAAATGGAATTTCTAGATAAACACATAAAAGTCTGCACCTGTTTTATACTGCCAGTGGTGAATATAGTAAGGGAATACCATTTCCTCCCCAGCATTCGTTTCTCACTTCCTTCCTGAAACATGTATTGAGTGCCTAATATATGACAACCACTGTTTTAGATCTTTGGAGTTCAGTAGCCAACTAGACAGTTAAGTTCTTGTGCTCATGGTACTTATATTCATATTTTCTTTATTTTTTGATAAACAATTGACAATACCTGCCCTATACATTTTTGCCAGTATGATTGGCAAAAGTAATAGCTCAGTGTTTTAGATTGTATTTCCCTGATATTTTTTTTCATGGAAGTTCATAGTTTTATTTGTAATAGCTAAAAACTGGAAACAACTCAAATTTCCATCTACAAGGGAATAGTTCAACTGTGGTATGACCATGCACTGGAACACCATTCAACAATATAAATGTTGACACTCACACAAAGTATTGATACGCAGGATAAAATGTCTCAGAATCACTAAGACAAAGCAAGCAGATTCCCTGATCCCTTCCCCCCCAAAGAAGAGTACATACTGTGTAACTCTATTTATGTTCCATTTTAGAACAGAAATGCCAACTAGTCTATAGGGACAGAGACCAGATCAGTGGTTGCCTGTTGGCAGGGGTGGAGGGAGTTCAATGACAAAGGAGCACAAGAAAAGTTTTGGGGGTTATGGAAATAGTTGCTGTGCTTTCTGAAGTTTGGTTTCAAGAGTATGTGTATATATATGTATATATATAAAAACTGACCAAATTGTACCTTTTTAACATTTGCAGTTTTATTACTTCAGTTATACCTCTATAAATTTTGAAAAATCTTTTTAAAACATTTAAAATTAATCTATACCATTAGAAACCAGAATAATGGTTCCATTTTGGGGAGAGTAGTGACTGGAATGGGACAGAGGCATCTTTTAAGGGCTGAAAAAGTTCTGTGTTTTCAGCTGGGTGGTGGTTACACAGGTATTTTCACTTTACGAAAATTTTTTTGAGGAAAAGATTTACTATTGGTGAACTTTCCCATATGTTTATTATATATCAATAAAAACATAGGTTTTTTTTTCTTTTCTTTTATTAAGATATCATTGATGTACAATTTTATGCTCAGCTTTCACATGAGCAACACTGTGGTTACTACATTCCCCCCTATTATCAAGTCCCCAACACATACCCCATTACAATCACTGTCCATCACCAAGTCACTATTTGTCTTCTCTGTGCTATACTTCCCACCCACCTTCCCCAGCCCCTTTCCCTTTTGTAACCACTAATCCATTCTTGGGTTCTGTGAGTCTGCTGCTGTTTATTCCTTCAGTTTTGCTTCATTGTTACACTCCACAATTGAGGCAATTAATTTGGTACTTGTCTTTTTCCGCCTGGCTTATTTCACTGAGCATAATACCCTCTAGCTCCATCCATGTTGTAGCAAATGATAGGATTTGTTTTCTTCTTATGGTGGAATAATATTCAATAGTATGTATGTATTACCTCTTTATCCATTCATCTACTGAAGGACACTAACGCTGCTTCCATGTCTTGGCTATTGTAAATAGTGCTGCAATAAACATAGGGGTGCATCTGTGTTTTTCAAACTGGGCTGCTGCATTCTTAGGGTAAATTCCTAGGAGAGGAATTCCTGGGTCAAATGGTATTTCCATTTTGAGTTTTTTGAGGAACCTCCATACTGCTTTCCACAATGGTTGAACTATCTTACATTCCCACCAGCAGTGTAGGAGGGTTCCCCTTTCTCCAAATCATTGCCAACATTTGTTGTTTGTCTTTTGGATGGTGGCCGTCCTTACTGGTGTGAGGTGATAGCTCATTGTGGTTTTAATTTGCATTTCTCTGATGATTAGCGATGTGGGGCATCTTTTCATGTGTCTGTTGGCCATCTGAATTTCTTCTTTGGAGAAGTGTCTGTTCAGATCCTCTGCCCATTTTTTAATTGGATTATTTGCTTTTAGTTTGTTGAGGCGCATGAGCTCTTTATATATTTTGGATGTCAACCCTTTATCAGATCTGTCATTTATGAATATATTCTCCCATACTGTAGATGCCTTTTTGTCCTATTGATGGTGTCATTTGCTGTACAGAAGTTTTTCAGCTTGATATAGTCCCACTTGTTAGTTTTGCTTGTTTCCCTTGCCCGGGGAGATATGTTCATGAAGAAGTCGCTCATGTTTATGTCCAAGAGATTTTTGCCTATGTTTTTTTCTAAGAGTTTTATGGTTTCATGACTTACATTCAGGTCTTTGATCCATTTTGAATTTACTTTTGTGTATGGGGTTAGACAGTGATCCAGTTTTATTCTCTTAGATGTAGCTGTCCAGTTTTGCCAACACCAGCTGTTGAAGAGGCTGTCATTTCCCCAATGTATATCCATGGCTCCTTTATCATATATTAATTGACCATATTTGTTTGGGTTAATATCTGGAATCTATTCTGTTCTACTGGTCTATGGGTCTGTTCTTGTGCCAGTACCAAATTGTTTTGATTACTGTGGCTTTGTAGTAGAGCTTGAAGTTGGGAAGCGAGATCCCCCCTGCTTTATTCTTCCTTCTCAGAATTGCTTTGGCTATTTGGGTTCTTTTGTGGTTCCATATGAATTTTTGAACTATTTGTTCCAGTTCATTGAAGAATGCTGTTGGTAGTTTGATAGGGATTGCATTGAATCTGTAGATTACTTTAGGCACGATAGCAATTTTGACAATATTAATTCTTCCTACCCAAGAGCATGGGATGAGTTTCCATTTGTTAGTGTCTTCTTTAATTTCTCCTAAGAGTGGCTTGTAGTTTTCAGAGTTAGGTTTATTCCTAGGTATTTTATTCTTTTTGATGCAATTGTGAATGGAATTGTTTTCCTGAATTCTCTTTCTGCTAGTTCATTGTTAGTGTATAAGAAAGCAACAGATTTCTGTGTGTTTATTTTGTATCCTGCAACTTCGCTGAATTCAGATATTAGTTCTAGTATGTGTGGCAATTCTTTAAGCATAATTATTTTGAAATTCATACATACTGTTGTGTATGTCAGTAGTTCATTTTTATTTCTTAGTTGTATTCTCTTGGGTGGGTATATTGCAACTTGTTCCATTCACTTTTCGATGATCATTCCAAAAATGGGCATAAGGAAACTTCCGGGGGTAATGGGTATATTCAGTTATCTTGGTTGTGGTGATTGTTTTAAATACTTACCAAATGTACCTTTTAAGTTATTATATGCTGATTATAGTTCAAAAAAGCTGTAAAAAGTTATCATATGATCAGTGATTGAGAAGAAGACAAACATGAAAGCATTTGTCTTGTTCTAACATATCTCCAGTTTTAAAATCCTACCTATTTATTTGTTTAATAAGCAATTACTAAATATTTTAAAAGCTAATAATAGTTTGTATTACCCTGGGTTGTTCAGAATCAAATCACATACCATATGTAAAAGCATTTTGCATTTAAGTGTTCTGCAAAGGTTAACTTTTTAATACCCTTTCTCTTTCCATGCTTTAATTAACAGCATTCCCTATTTTTAATGAGCTAGTTTAATGAGCTAATAGAGTGTCAAAGTTAATTTAGAAGCTCAAGTTTTATTTTTCTTCAGAAGGTAGTGTCCCCTCTTTATTTCAGGTGCTTCAGTTTTCACATTTGAATTTATAATCTAAATCTGAAGTAATTTAAACTTATTTTCCTCTCAGCATGCTTCCTGTATATTTAGGAATTAATTTTTAAATCTTATTTTTAGGTAAATCAGTATAATTTTTAGTCCATTTTATGTTCTAACTTTAATCTTATTTGAATTAGAGCTATTATGTATGTGCTTATATGAAATGGTTGGAATTCAAAATGGTCTCAGTTGAAACCAATATAATTTCAAATTTTAGAAGTTAAGCTTCATATGTGCCATTAATCAGTTGCCCACTTCACCAAAAAATAATAGTAATAATAACACAACTTTATATAGGTTCTTCTTTAGTAAGAATTCAAACAACTCCTATGTTCCTTTCATAGAGACTTAGATCACCCAAAATTTATAGCCAGAAAAAGCTTAACGTATTAAAATATTCTAGAGCCAGAGCCAGAAGAGAAATTTGTGGAGAATCTGTTAGAACAGATGTCCTTAGCTATGATTAGTTAAGGCCTGGATTGGAAACAGATTTGTAGTTCTAAAGTCTACATCAGACAGATGTCCGAGATTCCCTCTTCAGTTTGTTCCTTGGTAGTTTTGGTGCTTGATCTTGGGCAAGTCATTTAATCTCTGCACCTCAATTTCATCACTTGTAAAATGCTCTAACCACCTCTCACTGTTCACATGAGATCACATATATGAGAAAACTTGGGGCATATTCAGAAGTGATAATTTGAAAATGTATGGTCCTCATGCTACTACTTACTGCTTACATTCTCTTAATCATGTTCTTCTTCACTTAGATTTCCAAGTGAGAGGGGTAGTCAGTATCCTTTTAACATCTCACTCCTTCCCTCCCATCCTGTGATTTCAGGGCTATAGGACAATGAACAGCAGCTTTTTCTTAATGGAAGGAACGAAGGCCTTTCCTCTTGAGTGTACTCCTTCACTGGAAATTTGTAATAAGTTTTGAACTTGAGTATGAAGCTTATAATACAACCTAAGTAGTTTGTCTCACATTACTAGCATTTATTGAGCATGTGCTGGGATTTATTCCCAACAGGAAGTCCCAGAAAGCTTGAGTGACTGCACAAGGTCATAGAGCTGGGATTCAAACATGAGCATATTGTTTCTAAAGCCTAAGCTCTTAACCATTCTGTCATACTGCCTCACCCATTATTATATAACTGTGAGAGTATCAATATGAGATTTTAAAAGTGATACATGTTCATGTAGAGAAAAGAAAACAAAACTCATGAAACCATAATCCAGAGATGATTACTGTTAGAGCAGTTTCCTCCCATTTTCCCATATCAGACCATTATCCTATTATTATTTATTCAGATTCTTTCCAACTTTCATGCTATTATAAATAATGCTGCATTGATATTTCTAGAAGTTGACTTATTGGGTCTGAGGGCATGATCATAAGTACTTGTAATGTACTGATTGCCAGACTGTTGTTTGGGAAAGCTTAGACATTACATTCTGGGCACCAGTGTTTGAAAGTACCCCATTTAGGTTTGTTTGTTTCAAAATGAGGATGATACAAGAAAAAAGTAATTTTCTTCTGTTGCTCTCTGTTTTGAATGCCATACCTTTACCATGCTTCTTTATTTCTGAAAAGATAATTACAAAATTATTTATCTTTATGGCAGTGGTTCTCAACTCAAGAGTGATTTTGCCCCCAGGGGTTTTTGACAATGTCTGAAAACATTTATGCCTGTCATAAGGTGGAGTTGGCTACAGCCCTTTAGAAGGCAGAGGCTATAGATGCTGGTAAACCTGCTGTGGTGTGTAGGACAAGCCTCATGAAAAAGGATTAAATAGTGTAAAATGTCAGTAGTGCTGTGGCTGCGAAATCATGTTTGATAGTATGCTCTTGAAATCTGAAGGAATCTATTTATTGAAAGGATGCTCCAAACACTTCTGCTAGGCCTTAACCTATTAACTAAGAATAGAAAAGTTCATGTGTTCTGACTTCAACAAAGCAGGCAAGCTTTGTTTGGTTAGTCTCTGGGTTGTTGAATGCTTCATATTTCAAATATAAAATCTAATAGAATCAATTCTCAGAGGACTTCCCTAAACTCCTTTGAATGGTTTTGGAATGCTTTTTGGCACTCTCTCAATTGATTATACTCTAAAGGAAATTATCTTCCTTAGATTTGCCTTAGCTTCTTTTTTATTTGGAGTTATCACTTAAAATATGTATCTCTAATTCCCAAAACAAAAACCCAACAATTTCTGTGTAAATTAGTAATTAGAATGTCTTTGGACCCAAACCAAAGCAAATCATCCAACATAAAACTTAAGTTATTTAGGGGCTTTAGTTGGGACTCAATGCATTTTCCTTCATTTTTATTTTCATATCTATCGATTTTCTTATTTGTTTTAATAAAAATCTTATTGCAACCAGCAATCACATACGTAACAATATCACTAGGACTTCTTTTCTTTGTCATTAATAGGCAGGAAGATATTTGGTGCATCCAAAATCCTGTCTTTTGGCTATCAGTCCTCGTTAAGAGAAACATAATAATCTTATTTTTAGAGAGTTTATGCTGAAAGTCATATTTATTCTTATTACTTTGTTACCTTTTTTTATGTAGGTTCCCCAAAATTTGTGGGTTTCTCTGAATTCTTTTAAGTATATATCTTGTGACTGCTAGAGCTGAAATAATGTTGTCTTCATCTATTTTTATAGCTCCACTTTGTCTAAAAAAGGCTGTTCATGAGCTTTGTCCTTCTGTGCATTACCAGGAACCAGCACCTATGACAGAAGATCTGCTAGAGGAGCAATCGGAGGTTCTAGCTAAATTAGGCACATCAGCAGAAGGGGCTCACCTCCGCGCACGCATGCAGAGTGCCTGTCTGCTCTCAGATATGGAGTCTTTTAAGGTGGGTCACACAATCAGAGCTTGGAAATCTATTTTTAGCTATTCTGAGATAAAGCCGCGAAAGTCACTCCATAAGTGATATGAAGGCCTGAATGTCTTTCATTAAATGTTTTTATTTCATTTATAGTTACAACACCCTGCCTCCATCCTCTAAAGGTTGTAGTCAAACTTGCTTCTTAGGTTTAAAAAAAAGAACAATCTTTGAATAATAGTGGGAAGTTGAGAATTGAATCATTTCTGTATGAGCATTGGAATGTTTTCTTCCTTTATGTGTGTTAGCCAATTTAATGCAAGGCTTTTAGGAAACCCTTAGAATTTAACATAAGTTGCTTCATTAAATTAAACCTTTGATTGCCTACTTTGTAACTTGCATTGTGGTTAAATAAGTAGGAAATACAATGTTTATCCTCAGTTACTGTGGTTGAGGTTGTGGGAGGGGATATGTAAATAATTATTATGTGATGACTTCTGCTATGAAGGTAAGGTCAAAACGGTGACTGATTCTACTGAGTTGGTCATGGAAGGTCTCTCAAGAGAGTCATCATTTAGGAGGAGTAGGCATTTGCTGTCTGGGAAAGAATATTTTAGGCTTAGATATAGGCCTGTATTAGAATATAGAGGATTCAGAGAATGGTGACATTTGGCTTATTATCCTCAAAACCCTCTGAATTTCTTCAGAGATGAAGAAATGTCTTTGTTTTGGAATTAATTCTTGAAAGCAGAGGCAACTCATGTATATGAACAAACAAACCGGTTGGGTAGCCCAGAGGTCCATAGGGCTTCCCTTTTCTATTGCTGATCCCCTGACCATCTCCCAGGCCCAGACTTTCCTTCTTATCCTGCTGCTGTGACCATCTCCCCATTCCATGGCCCCTACTTAGTCCTGCTTTTGTGCCATGTAGGCTAGCCTGAGTTTCATTTTTTCATGAAAACCTATGCCAGTTTCATCTTCTCTGCTAGCAGTTTTAAGTGACAATAAAAAGGAACCTTTTGTATTCCCTGCTTATTTCCCCCATTTTTACCGAAAGAAAAATCTTTGGTAAACATCTTCAGAGCTGCGTGCTTCCCTTAGAGACTAAAAAGAAAATCTGTGAGTTCTGTTCTGCTGTGAGGAAGAGAGATGTGCATGTGTTAAATACAAAAGGTAGAGAAGGGGATTTGCTTAGGGTGGGTGTGCACAGTAGGAAGCACTAGCTTGTGTAGCAGCTGTGTTTTACCCGACTGCCCTAGCTGCCTTCTTACTCATCTGTTCCTGTCCTGCTCCATTGCCCTTGCAGAGGCATTTATAGGAAGAAATTCCTAATTGGAACTGTAAGATTTTTCCCAATTGAAACATATTGGCCCCTCAGGGTAAGGCTCTGTGTAATTTCTTTAACACTATACTTTAGCAAAACTGGTTCATTAGACTCCTTTGGGCTAACCTGGATCCCTTAAGACCTCATCTAATGTTTTAAACAGAAAACAGGTTGTATTTCAAATAGCCAACTTGCACATCTGCCCCAACCTATGTGAAAATCGGGTAGTGTATTTAAGAAAATATGTAGTCACTCTGCAGTAAATGTGATTGCCTTTCCCTTTAGGTATGGAGTTGACTTGGTATTAGGAGCCCTTGGGAGAGTCCCCAGAGCTTTGGATAAATTCTGATATGTACATGAGGCACCTGTGCCCAGCAATTGCAGAAGGACAGGGACTCTTCTCAAGCACACTCTTCGAATACAACCTGTAACAGCAGAAAGAAGACAAGTTGTAGCTGAAGTGAGGCTTGACTCTCTTCTGGTAGCTGTATGTTCAGCTTGGTATAGCAAGAACATCTAGAAGATAAATTTTAAGTTTGCTTTCCTCACTGAAAGCCTGTCTTTAGTCTCCTAAGATGTTTCCATGTGGGTGTGGTGTTGCCTAGTTCATATCCAGATCTTTGTTCATGAATCCTTAAGTCAAGGGGTAATCTTGACTCATTACACCTCACAGCAGTTCTTTGTTACCATGATGCCAGACCCCTTAGAAGTTTATGTTGTTGACTTAATTAAGGACCCTCCTCTGATTCCTCATTCCCTCAGGGAGATTTCCTAAAACGGCATGGGGGGCACGGGGAGATGGTTAAGCTGGTAGCCAGTGAACTCAATGAGGAGAAATAGGCAACTTTGCTCTTCACATTTATAAAATTGATCATTCTTACCATATTGGTTTTCATTTTGGTCTGAGGTTGATTTTATTTAAAACAAAAAAATGACCTTCTGCTTAGCAGTTCTTTGTTAATCCTTACATCATTTCTTATTTTACATAATTAAATATAGTACTTACAGCAGCAAGAATACATTGTGGTTGAAATATAACCAAAAAGTTGTATCTTTAATGTGCATACACATATCTTTTGAGTAATATGGGAATGATATATATACCCATACTTTGTACTCCACTAATGCAGTACTTGGAAAAAAGACCTCCTTGCCTTACCACTAACACTGTGAACCTTCTGCTTGTTTTTTTCAAGTTTGAATGTAGAATTACTTCAAGGATTTTGACATGGATCATTTAATTCTATAGAATTATCCATTAAATAAAACTTTAGTTTGGTTTCAGAAGCCTGAAAAACAATAGCTTGAATTCCAATTCCTTAACAGCACAAAAGCAATTTATGTGATGGTAATTTGTTATATAAGGCCCAAAAATTTGATGGCTGAATAGAATATTTTTGAGGTTAGCTGATATTTTTGCAATACCAGTATTGATATATTGAGGAAAAAAGAACTTTCCCATCGTTATGTTATTATTCTGATAATGTATGTTATTTAATTACTTGACTTGAGCTTATTTGATACTTTTCTAAGTACTGAGGAGATATAATAGCTTAATTTTAAATCAATTTATGTAACGTATAATCTGTTTAAGAGAAGTCTTTTCACTTCACATCAGCTTTTTATTTTCAGATTCATCAAATGAAAATGTTGTCTTCCATAAAACAGAGACAGCAAAGATATTTTTGGTACTTTAACATCTGATCTGTTTGGGTGACTCTCAACTCATGTCACATATTAGATTTTATAAAGATTAAATAGACTTTTTGTGAGTGAAAGTATGATCGTGCAAACAGGTTTATTAGTAACTGTTCACTTTTATTTGATTCTGAATTTTTTGCCTTATTTCAGGCAGCTAATCCAGGTTGTTTTCTGGAAGACTTTGTGAGATGGTACTCACCCCGGGATTATATTGAAGAGGAAGTGATTGATGAAAAGGGCAACATGGTCCTGAAAGGGGAACTGAGTGCCCGAATGAAGATTCCAAGCAATATGTGGGTAGAAGCCTGGGAAACAGCTAAGCCAATTCCTGCTAGAAGGCAGAGGAGACTCTTTGATGATACACGGGAAGCAGAAAAGGTAACTGAGGTTTGAGTATCTAATACTAGAATGCTAATTATTCTAGAGTTTTAGCAACTCTTATAGACATGAAAACTTTGGACACAGTTGAGAAGCAAAGCATTGAAATTTAATGAGACTTTTATATATCTACTATTCACATTTTAGAACTAGTTACAAATGAACCAAAGAATGAGATGCATCCTTAAAATTATATGATCCTTAAAATTAGACTCTCTCACAGTGTATAGCAAGAGCCTTAAAAATGGTCATGTCCTTTGATCTAGCAATTCTACTAAACAAAAAGTATAAGGAAGTATTGAGAAATACATAAAGACCAATGTACAAGAATGATGTTCAACAGTATTTTAGTGAAAAAATTATACAACGAAAGTTTTAAAAAGTAAGTCTTGGTTTAATAAATTATGGTATGATCATTTAGTAGACTGCTTTAAAATTACCAAAAAATATTTGGCGTCCTGGAGAAGAGTGGCAGCCGCCTGATATCAAATTGTCTCATAAACCTTCCCATCCACCCACCTCCAAAAATACTTCATGAAATAAATAAATAAATAAATGCCTTTAGCATTACTAGGAGATAGAGAGTTTAGTGACCTTCAAATCAACTGTAAGCAGAAAAATAAGGCAAATTCCAGTGAAATTCCCACTGCTATAAGCCTGTGGGTGCAGGGAATGGGAAAATCTTAAAAAGAGTTGAGAGATACAGAAGATTAGATGGAGCACAGAGTCACCCCAGAAAGAGAGCCTAACACTAAGTGCCAAAATGCTCAGCACAGGTTGGTCTTGGTAGTTCACAGCACTGACTACAGGAGCTTGAAAGGAAGCAGGATTACAAGTGGACCCTCAGAGATACACTGCCTGCAGAAGAACCAGGTTTAAAGAGAATGCATGATACCACTTAGAAATAAAGCAATGATGGGAAAGAAGAAAGGAAAAATGATAGATCTTGCAGAAATGAAAGAGAAACAAGACATATCAGCTTCCTCACTCCCCTGTCCATTAAGGAAATTGTGCAGGACACTTTAAAACTGTGACGTGACTAGGAATAAATAGTAAAGAGCAGACCACATCCATACAAACAGTAAAAGCAAATAGAATCATTTTAGCTAATGAAAATATTTTCTAGAAAATTGACCACAAAGTAGGAGAAAATTGTAACATAACACTCCAAACTGAGCCAGACATTCTCAAACAAGCAAAGGAGCTATGAAAAATCATGTTTAATCAGAGATACTGAAACCAAGAAGAGAAATGGACCAAAAACCCCACAAAAAAGTAAACCATAGCTGGTTTAATTCAGGGTAGAAATAGAAGTAAAAGATAACCATAAGAAAAATGAAGTCTTAATTCTAAGGGGCCCAAGGGAGCATAGATTCATATTTAAATTTAATGAAAGGATCAAGGAAAAGAAGCAGAACAGCCAAGAGATTGAAAATGAGATAAAGGAGTAAAAGGGTTAAAGAGAAGTAGTATAAATAAAAGATAGGAAAAATAGGAAGAATACTCATTTTATCAGTCTTTGAAGAAGAAAAATCCAAACACTAGAACAGAACTAATATTTAAAACTACAATCCAAGAAGACTTCCTGGAAATAAAAGAAAACTTGAATTTACATATGGAAAGGGCTGACTGGCTTCAGGGGAAAATTGACCAAGAGTAATGAATATATCACTGCAAAACTATTAGACCTTAAATATTTTTTAAAAAATTCTCAGAGCTTCCTCTAGGCAAAAAGATGAAAATACTTTACAAGTGACAGAGAATTAGGTGTCAGATTTCTCAAAAGCAAGGCAGTATTGAGCAGTACTTTCAAGAAATGTAAGCAAAAAGTACAAACCAAAGATTTTTATATCCAAGATGTCCAAGTAATGAAGGTTATAAAAACAGTTTTTTTTGTATGTATGCACCCTTCCCAAGGAATCCTCTAGAGTTGCCTCGTCCAAATAACTACAGCAGTGTTAGAAATGTTCTAGAGTTGTACTGTCCAAAATGGTAGCCACTGGCCACTCATGGCTTTAATGAGCACTTGAAATGTGCCTAGTATAGCAGGAGCTTAATTTTGAAGTGGATGCATGTGGCTAGTGGCTACTTGATTGAACAAGGTAGTGTAGGAGGATGAAGTTCAGCGAAGAGATGACTGACTTTGGCAAAGAGCCAATGGTGAGACATAATAGATAGGCCATGGGTGGAAGAAGAATATGTAAAATTGTATGTTAGGACGAAGTATAAAGATGTAATTAAAAAGTTGGGACAAAAAAGGAGAGAGAGGAGGAAAGGAAAATGAGATTGTTGACTGTTACATATATAATAGGTGGTAGTCAGAGGATACCCTTTAAAATTGCCAGAACAGATCGTAAAACCATTAAAGATGTAAGGGGATTAAGGGAGCATAAAAGGTATTATTCAAGGATATCTACTAGAATAAAAATATAAACTTTTCTTGGATACCAACAAAAATTTTTAAAGAGCAAAGAACACACACCAAGTAGAGAAACACATGTAATAAATAAAACATCACACACAGAATAATTACAATATAATATAGTCATTTAGAACCCAACTCTCTGCTATAAATGAGGGATTCAGTGATTCACAAAGACTACAAAGTAAACACTGGACAAAGATGTATCAAGTAAATGAAAACAAGAAAATAGTTGTAAATGTTTACATACTAGATAACTCAGTAACCATCTATACAAAACAAAACTGCAGGAGATACAGGGAGAAACAGATCAAAGCACAAAATACTTTTAACACATTACTCTCAATTCAAGACAATTAGACAAAACTAAGATCTGAAGATTATAATCAATAGATCTTTTAGATATATTTCAAACACTGTATCTTGATAATAGAGACTACCATTTTTTCAAGTGCATACAGAATATTCACAAAAATTCATACTATATTAAGGCACAGAGAAAACATAAGTAGATTTCATAATGGAAATATAACCAAGACTCTGATCTCTGCAGGAAAACTAGATACTAAAAACAAAACAACCAAAAAAACAGGCCTTCCTGTTGGAAATTTTAAAACCTTGGATTAATGCTTGGGTGCAAGGAAAAATAAAAAGAGAAATCACAGAATTTCTGAAAAATAATGATAATGAAAACACATATCAGTATCTATCAGATATATATATATATATATATAAGAAGTGATCAAAGGAAAGTCCATAGCACTAAATTCCTACATCAAGAAAAACAAAAGAATGAAAATCATTGAATTAATAAAAATCCCTAACTCAAAAACCTAAAAAAGAGTAACAAAATAAAACCAGAAGAAAACAAAAGGAAGGCAATAATAAAGATTAAAACAGAGAGTAATGAAGTAGAGAATTGAAAAACAGATCAAATCAGTGAATCAGGTTATGTAAAAAAAAAAAAAATTAACAAAATAAACAACCCATTAGTGTAATCAAAAAAAAAGGGGAAAGCATGCATATACAAAATAAATAATCAAGAGGGCAGGTAACTATGATGTAGAGAAAATGCTTTAGAAGACTGCTTTGTACATATGTGCGTATAAATTTGAAAACCAAGATGAAATGGATAATTTCTTAAGAAAGTACAATGCACCAAAAATTACCTCAGTAAATATTGAAAGTATGAACAGACCAGTTTCTGCAGAAGAAATAGACATAGCTACCAAGAAACAACCCCATAAAAAAGCACCAGACCTTGATGGTTTCACAGGGGAATTTAACTAAATATTGAGAGAGACCAGATAATCCCAGTGCTACCTAAATTGTTTCGATGCATAATAATTGGAGGAAATTTCCCAAATTCTTTTTATGGAAATTATGCCTGTAATACTAATATACCTAAACCTGATAAAGATAGCATGTAAGAAAAAGTTACAGACCAATAATACTTAAAAAATTGAGTGCATAAATCCTAAGTGAGCAAACTTAGGACCATCTTAAGAAAATAATACCTGTTGACTGAATGTAAGTATGATTATCTGGAAATCTATTTATATAATTTATTTTATTAATCTAAGGAGAAAATACCATTATCTCCATATATACTGAAAAAGTCTTTGATAAAGTTTAATACCCATTTCAAATAAAAACTTGAGAAAGTAAGACTGGTTGGAATACTTTTTAAAGATGGTAACTACGTGTAGACCTCAATACTAAACCTAGCATCTTAATGGAGAAAAACCCTCAGTAAGGTTGGGAACCAAGCAAGGTGTTTTTTTATCTCCACTGCCATACATACATAATTATTCTGGATGTATTAGCCAGTGCAATTATATAAGGGACAGCTGAGGCATAAGATGTTGAAAAGAAGAAAAACTGCTTGTAGATGATATGACAGTACACCTGGAAAAACCAAAGCAATCAGTGATCAAAACTAACACAGCAAGCTAGCAGGACATAATGTTAACATACTACTAGTACCATTCATATACACAAATAGTAACCATTACAAAGATACAAATGACATTTTCTCTTCATTATAAGAGAAAAAAATGGTAAAACAGGAAAAGACTTAACAAGAAATGTTTGAAATCCAAATAAAGCACTCCTGAAAAATACACTTGAAAAAATAGACATCCCTTATTATTCTTGGTCAGGATGTCTCAACATCATTAATCAGGATGTATCAACATCATTAAGGTTAAGTCTCCCTAAATTATTTGATAAATTTAGTGCAATCCCAATAATAATACCATAAGGCTATATTATGGAGCCAGACAAGTTGATACAAAGTTCACATGGGAAAATAAACATGCAAGCTTAGGATTTAGGGGTTCAGAGAGTGAATTTTAATGACCTTCTTCTTGGGGTAATGGAAATGTTAAAAATTGGTTGTGGTTTTCATTGTACAGCTCTGAATATACCTAAAATCATTAAATTGTTCACTTTAAATGGGTGAATGGCCATTTTAAAAGAGCATGCAAGAATAGCTCAGAAGAGATGGAGAAGAGTTATGAGATAGAGGAGAGGGGAGCAGCTAGCCTGACCAGATATCATAGTACAAAACCTCACTAACTAATGTGATAATAGTGCAGAGATAGACAGCCCAGTGAACAGTAGAAAGTCCATAAATGCATGTTGAAGTCTAGTTAGTGTATGATGAAGATGGCATCTCAAATCTTGGGGTATAGATGGCCCTCTTAGTAAATGGTTTTGGGATAACTGAATAGCTGTTTGGCAAAAGATAAAATTAGATCTATCTTTTGTACTATATACAAAAATAAACTGAAAGATGAGGCCATAGGAGTACTTGAAGAAAACACACATGAATTCTTCTGTAACCTGGATATAGAGAAAAGCTTTCTAATTAGGAGTCAAACCCAGATGCAATTAAAAATATAATTGATGAAATTTGTGTAAAAATAAGAAACTTTTTCATGGCAAAAAGAAAAGTCAAATGACAAACTGGGAGAAATATTTGTAAACTGGGAGAAATACATGTATTACAGATAAAGGACCAACATACTATAGAAAAATGGGCAAGAGATGTGAGTAGGCAACACACCCAAAGTAAAGGATAATTACCCTTAAACCTCTCAAAAGATGTTCAACTTCATTCATAATCAGAGAAATGCAAATTAAAACCTTACTGACATAACCATTTCTCATATATCAGATTGGCAAGAATTCAAATGTTTAATAAATATTCAGGCCATGAGGCAGCAGGCCCTCTCATACATTACTGGTGAGCAACAAGATGGTACAGCCCCCTTTGGAGGGAAATTGGACAGTGTTTAGCAAAATATACGTAAGCGTTTATCCTTTCTCCTGGAAGCAATACCACATCTAGGAATTTACACATATTTTCAACAGTACAAAAGTAAAGATTTATTAAGTTGATCATTGCTGCATTACTTGTAGTTACAAAGTACTGGAAACTAGGAGCTTTGTTTAATGAACTATGGTGAGTCTGTGTAATTGAGTACTGTGCAGCTGTTAAAAAAAAGGAAAATCTCTATTAACTAATAGAAAGTGATTTCTAGGATATGTTTTTAAGAGAAAAATACCTCTAGTGTGCTTAATTTTGTGTAAAAAAGGTGGGGGGGGAGATAAAGAAAACATGTATCTACTTATTTTCACAAGAAGAAACTCAGTAAGTAAAGATAAGTCAGAAAACAAAATCAATTACCAAGAGTGAGAGTCCAGGGGAAAGAGTAAGATCGAGTAGAAGAAACATGGGAGGGATTCACACTTAGGAAAGAGCATATCTTTGACTCTAGAAAAATGTTAATGGTCTACATCTTCAAAACTTCAATCTATAAGAATGGAAAGAGGGAAATGACCTAAAACTGAAAGCAAGCTGATATAAATTAACCCATCTGTATTTCAAATGAATAACATGACCACCTGAAAGGGGGTGAGGGGCAGAGGGAAAATCTAATCTTACAAGTAATTCATGGATGTATAAGATGTATTTGACTATATACCAGCAGGTGTGATGGGAGGTGGAATGACATTCCAAACAAATCTATTTTCTAGGTTTGTTTTTCATAGTGCTGTGGGTAAGCAATTCTGTAACTTGTAGATGGGTTATTGTTTGAGGAAATGCATAGTCAAATGTGTTGGTATTGTTGGAAGCCAGAATTGTCACTATGGAAAAGAGATGCAAACATGGAATTGAGGAAGGCAGGGAAGACTCAGTGGCACAGAATTGGAATTAGAGGTACTGGTTTGGATGTATATAGGTTTCTAAAATACAGATAGTTATGTGGGTATGTGCCTGTGCAATCATATATTTCCTATCTTTCTTCTAAAGAGGTCTAGAAGCAGTGACATCCCTATAGCGATGGGCACATATATCTTGATTTCTAGAACATTCCTTACTAAAAGGAACTATACTTTCCTCAAAAATTGCTGACTTCAGGATTGGGATTAAGGATAGTAATGAACTGTAAACCACTGGGAAAAAATAGGAACCTAAGGGTCCACATTGATAATATGTAGATAAAGAAATAAGAAGGAAGTGCATTTCATCACAAAGATTACTGATAAATATGGAGGATATGTTGGAATTGGAAACTTCAATTTAAGAACCATATTCATAGTAAAGATTGGTTTAGATAAGGATCATCAGTAGATGTTAAGTCCAGGTGGAAATTAAGGTAAGTGCATCATACTTAAATGGGTGCAAAGAGTCTCTCCATAGATTACTTCTGACTTGCAAGGAAATACTAACTATACAGTGGAGTAATGGGATAATAACTTGACAAGATGATCAAAATTAATAGCACCAGTAAGGGGCAGATGGAGATGTCTACATTGGGGTGTGATGCTAGGAAGGATCCAACCTTACTTAATGGACTCTGAGGTCCAAGAATACGTATCTGCATCTGATCATGGGGAAAAATGTCATAAAACCCAAATGAAAAACATTCTAGTTTATAAACAGCTTTGCACACACACACACAAAATTATGGGAGTATATTAAAGGGACATAGGAGTCAACTGATTTCCCAGTGCCCAACACTGAAACAATTTGAGCAACAAAATAAAGTAGTATTGAATTATGACTCAAAGTATAAAATAAACATCCTTGAGTCTAGTGGTATAAATGAATTATTGAATACATTGGTGCGAAGAGACACATCTCCCATGTAGAGGAATTCTAAATCTCTTCTGCCTTCAAGGAGGTGGAGTATAACGCCCCACTCCATAAGTGTGTGCTGTGCATTGTGACTTTCTTCCAAAGAGTACAGTGTGCAAATAGAGAAAATGATTAACTTTACAGAAACTTCACAAACAGTACCTTAGCCAGGTGAGCAACGTTAACGATAGGGATAAGTCATGTTGATAGTATGTACTCTTGATATAATGTGATGAAATGAC
Organism: Manis javanica; assembly: GCF_040802235.1. Classification (NCBI taxonomy): domain Eukaryota; kingdom Metazoa; phylum Chordata; class Mammalia; order Pholidota; family Manidae; genus Manis; species Manis javanica. The sequence goes on from NC_133162.1 coordinate 104,850,251, forward strand.
ACTTTACCTCTTTGGGCTTCCTCCCCAAAATACACAGTCCTATTTCAGTTATGAGAAAAACATCACATAACTCCCAGTTGAGGGACTTTTTACAAAATACCCAAATAGAACTCTTCAAGACTGTCATGGCCAGTAAAAACAAGGAGAATCTGAGAAACTGTTGCATCCAAGGGGAGCCTAGAAAAATGACTACTAAAGTAATGTGATATCCTGGATGTGATCCTGGAATAGGAAAAGGACATTAGATAAAAACTAAGGAAGTTGAGTATACAAATACTGACAGCTTTATTCAAGATAGCCAAAAAGTGGAACCACTCCAAATGTCTGATAAATGAGTAAGTGAAATATGGATATTATTCATCTGTAAAAATGAAGTTCTGATACATGGCTATGACACATGTGAATCTTGAAACATTATGCTAAGTGAAAGAAGTCAGAGACAGAAGGCTACATATTATATGATTCCATTTACATGACATATCCAGAATAGGCAAATCCATGGAGACAGAAAGTTAGTTTACTCGATGCCAGGGGTTAGAGGGTGGGAGAAACGGGGGAGTGAGTGCTGCTGGGTAATGGGTTTCTTTTTGGGGTGATCAAAAATTTCTGGACTTAGATAATGGTGATGGTTGCATTACCTTGTAATTATGCTAAAAACCACTAAGTGTACATCTTAATGAATATTATGGTATGTAAGTTAAATATCAGTTTTTTAAAACTAAGGAAATACTAATAAAGTATAGAATTTTGTTATCCAAAAGTGGGGGGCTGTCTTCAGAATGCCACTGTAATGAAAGACAGACTGGAAAGCTGTTCCAAATCCAATGAGAGTAAAGAGGTATGACAACTAAAAGTGGTGTGGCCTTTAACTGGATCCTGTGTGGTGGTGGGAAAAGACATTAGTCAGTTGATAAAACTGTAATAAAGGTGGTGGTATTTGATCGGTGCTAAATTTACTTATATATGGTCAAAATGTTTTTTATTTCATATTTTGATTATATAAGAAAACATTATTAATTTTAGGAACACTGATACATTGGGATAAAGGGACATGATGTATGCAACTTGCTCTCAAATTCAGAAAAAAAATGTGTGTATACTGATGCACATACAGAGGAAGAGAGATGCATGTGATAAAACAGATGAAGTAAAAGGTTTACAATAAATGAATCTAGGCAGAGGTGATACAAATATTATGTATTCTTGCAAGTTTGTTTTTCTATAAGTTAAGGGAAATGAAATTTGTAGTAGTGTTAACAAGGATTATAGAAATGGGAACTCTGATTACTCTAGATAAGAATGTAAATGTTGAAACACTTTGTAAAATAATTGAAATCTGTTCAATATAAAGAGATAATAATTTGACGTTATCTTGTGCAGTTCCTAAGTCTATTCTTTCTTAGAAATTCCTCCACATGTGTACTAGGAAATGTTTTTTTTTTATAATAGGAGCTTTGTTTGTAATAGCTGAAAAATGGGCGTGGAGGAGATGTCCATCAGTGGATGAACATTTTAATACAGCAGTGAAAATAAATAAGCTATAGCATGAACATACATGCATCTCAAAAACAATGCTAGATGAAAAACAAGTCACTAAAGGGGATAAACAGAAACATTCAACTTACATAGGATTAAAACCAGACAAAATTGTGCAGCACATTGTCATGGCTACATACATACATGAGCACACTGAAGAAAAGCAGAAGAATGATTAGTTTTATTGTGGTGGGATGCATGAGGGACGGAGTTCATCAGGGAAGGGCACACAGGGAGTTGGAAAGTACTGGGTAGGTTCTTTTTCTTAAGCTGGTTGGTGTGTAAACAAATATTCAACTGTTCATGTTTTCTTTTATTTATAAATAATCTGGTATGTGCATTTTTTTAAGTTTTAATTTTTAGAAGTTTCAAACTGCACAAAACCCTCCAAGCAAGAAGTAAAATCATAAGCATTAAACTCAGTTATGAAACAGTATGTATATTATAAATTTTTGTTAAGTTGCATATCCAGATATATCTTTGTGTTTAAGTGGGTATAGAAATAAATCTGAGACAAAAAACACAAAAATGTGTTGTTCCTTTGGAAGTTACAATTTCTGGAGAATTTTGAGATCTGTGAGCATATTATCTGTCACTGAGGAGATTATATTTCCTTTATCTTTATTAATAAATAAACTGTTGAATAAACTTAAAGGCAGGTCCTTAAGTTTACACATACTAGTCTGGATTTTTTTAATCAGAAAAAGAAAACGATTTCCATTTTAGACAAAACAATAAACCAAAACAGCTAACATTTTTAAAAAATTGTGATGGTCACTAGCAATGTTTAGAAATGTTAAGTGAAAAAAGCAGGTTGCAAAACAGTATTTACATACTTAATATTAGTTCACTTAATATATTATGTGTATTCAAGGTCTTCAAAAATCCTGGAATTAAAATGTTCCACTGTTAATTTTTTGTTATTTGTAGGTGATATAAATTACAGGTGGTTTGTATTAGCCTTGTATTTTCTTAATTTGCATGTATTACATACAGAAGAAGGAAAAAATGTGAGAATATTCACCATTATTACAGATGGAAGTTTTTAGTTGTTTTCATTATTCTTACCTTTGGGAGTAGTGGCTACCTACCAGGATGAGTAGATATTGGTACTAAGAGAGGAGAGCTCGTCTCTAATCTTGTTACAGGTGTGAGCTCAGTGGTTCAGACGGGTTTTTACTTTCATGAATGGCCGCTTATTCTTTGACATCTGCATTGATCGCTGGTCTTTGTGCCGCCTCCAGGTGCTGCACTACCTGGCAATACAGAAACCTGCTGACCTTGCTCGGCACCTGTTACCTTGCGTCATTCATGCAGCCGTGCTCAAGGTAAAGGAAGAAGGTAAATGTCTTATTTGATTAGTCATTAGTTCATTTCCAAAATGCAAATTTATTTGCCTAACTTATTTAAAGATGCCTTTGATCTTTTTAAAAATAGAGAGTCTGGAAAATATTTCTTCAGTTAAGAAGATTATAAAGCAGATAATATCCCATTCCAGTAAAGTTTTGCACTTCTCCAATCCAGAAGACAAGAAATTGGAAGTAAGTTTGATGTAGTGTCAGGATCTTGCCAAGTGTTCTCCCCATTTGTCAATTTGTCAGTAATTATTTTAAAGATATGTTTTAAAATGGCTTTGCTTTTTTCTCATCTGTGTCACTCCCCTTTCTACTGTTAGGAAATCATCCATCAAATTATTAATGTGGAAGCTATAATTGCTCGAGCCCGTTCACTGAAGGCCAAGTTTGGAACTGAGAAATGTGAACAAGAGGAGGAAAAGGAAGATCTTGAAAGGTAATTGCCATTTGACTTACTTGTTTCTGTCTGCAGTAGGAAAAGCCACACTCTCTTTAGAAAATTTTAGTAGACTATTGAGATTCTTTTACAGCACTCCTATGTTATTTGTAACAAGCCTTGGCTAGAGTCAGAGAAGTATTTAATTTTAAGATTTGACCTTACTGTATTTCTGAGTATTTGCCAGGTGTTTCCATTCCTCCCACTTTTAGAAACAAATCAACCAGGTCTTTTTTCTAGGGATGTCCTTGTTCGCTCTTGGAGATCTGGTGCCTGCAGTCCCCTGTGAAGCAGATCTTCATTCCTTGTTACATGAGGCTCCCCAGGAGTCTTGCTTTCAGCTCTCACTGTTTCTTAGCCACAGTCTCAGATGTTCTGAAACTATTTCTGCTTAATATTCCTAGTGATTTATTCAGTTTTAAACAAGATTTGTGATAGCCAAGGTGTGCATCCTAAGCACCTGGCAAATGTGTTTTGAAAGAGTGACCAGATGAGGTGAGCGACTGGGTCAGTCTTTCCCTGTTCTGAGACTTGGCACCATCCCCAGGGGAGCCTGTCCGTGTGTGTCCATGTCTATTTTCACCTGTGGCACTTGAAAGGAAGTGTAGTTTTAAAACGTGATAAAGCATTTCCAGATTAGCTGCTTCAGCAGCTTCAATTTGTCATAACTTTAAAATTTCCATCAGCCTTTCCTCAAGAAATGGCATTATTGATGCTAAATAATTAATATTGTATGACAAAGCATTTGCTATATAGCTCTTAATAAATTATTATTTGAATTTTGTATCTGTGTTGAGTGGAAATTTCTCCCATCCTTCTTTGCTCTTGAAAATTACTTCCTTTTCAATGAGAAGAAGAAGCTGTAGTCAAGGGAATCATATCTACACCAGCACTGTGTTAGTGAGCAGGTCGTGAGGGGCAGTGGCTCCGTACCTTTGGTCCTGTTAGCTCCACCACACATTCTGTGGTACACTTGGAAGTAGAGTGTTTCCAGCCCATAATGGCACAGTCTACAATTGAGATTTTGTTTAGCAAAACATGTTTTACATGCACACACACATATTCTCATACATCTTAGAAGAAAAAAAGTGATCATTGCTTTGCTCTGTAAATGAAACTTGGTTTTTGTTACCCCTGCCTCCAACTTTTTTTTATCTTTTATTTACTCTGTTTTCTAAGCTTCTAGTCTGAAAGAAATAAACTGGGTATTTCCTCTTACACTTTGATAGAGATGGGCTTTAAAAAATTTTTATGAACAGTTGAAAGGCCATAAGATTCTTATTTGAGGCAATTTTAATTCCAGGTGTCAATCTGTCCTGTCATAAAATGTCCACTCTAGCCTTGGTAGGCTTAGCCGGTATCACTTTGAGGGTTTGTCCACCAAATAAGTCTGTGAGGATTGACACAGAGTGAACTGAGCAGCTTGCTTTCGATCCTTTCACGACCTTTCTCTTCTAGGTTTGTGAGTTGCCTTTTGGAGCAGCCTGAAGTGTTAGTCGTCGGTGCAGGAAGAGGACATGCTGGGAGAATCATTCACAAGCTGTTTGTGAATGCTCAGAGGGTATGTGAGATTCCTTATTGACTGTATCATGATGTCCCTAGACAGACTCTACTCGTTAAGACGCTGTTTTGATTCCCACAATGGCTGAATACAGCCGCTGCGTGTATGTAAGTCTGCACATTGGGTTTGAACACTGAAGAAACAGTAACTCTCCACAGTGACTTCTGAGTCTTTGAAATCCATTTGCTTTCTCACATGTTTAAATGAAATGATAAGTATATTTGAGGACCTAAATTTCAGGAGTTAGAAAGGTCTGAATTCCATCATTACAGAATCTGATAGGGATTCGGTTAGCAATCTCCAGTGTCGTGCTGTAGAAAAAATATGTTTACTGCTTTCAGATTAGAATAGAGTTGCTTTACCAATTTTAAACTCCCTATGTAGTGTGATTGGATTCAATACTTAACTTGTGAAGTTTGTAAATCTGTTTTGTAACAGTGAAGAGATCTAATTTTGGAGGTTTCCTAGAAAGGAAGAACAAGATTTCATATTTTTAGGATTATGGAAACTTAGTTATCAGCACAGAAGGAAAGCCCAACTTGAAAAATTAACTTCCTCATTGCTTCTCTTAATGAAAGTAGAGTTTTAAAACTTATGTAGTAGCTTCTGACATTCTAAAACCATAAAAATTTGATTTTTATGAAGGTGACTAGCTATACTTTGTTCCAGGTCTCTGTACTGATCTTGTTTAGTGATTAAGAGATGTTGGCCTCCCACAGATGATTCTTATGTCAGGACTTATTAATATAAAGATTCTGATAAAGTATTACCAAGTGTACTACAGATGGTCCTTGACTTAAGATGGTTTGACTTAGGTTTTTTCAACTTTAAGGTGGTACGAAAGCAGTATGCTTTCAGTAGAAACCAGAATTGGATCTTTTCCAGGGCTGGCGATATGCAGTACAGTAGTCTCTCGTGATGGTGGACAGTGGCAGCAAGCCACAGCTCCTAGTCGGCCATGCCGTCTCACGGGTACATGACCGATACACGGACAACCCTCTGTGTCCATGCAGCCTTTCTATTTTTCACTTTCAGTGCAGTATTCAATTACATGAGATAGTCAATGCTTTTAAAATGGGCTTGTGTTGGATGATTTTGCCCAACTGTAGTCTAATGTAAGTGTTCTAAGCACATTTAAGGTAGGCAAGGTTAAGCTAATGATGTTCAGTAGATGAGGTGTATTAAATGATTTTCAACTTACAGTATTTTGAACTTATTATGGGTTTATTCAGAAGTAAACCTATTGTAAGTTAAGGAAGATTTGTTAGTACAGGGTACCATTTAATGGCACTGTGATGACACTACAATAACCTGCTTTTGAAGGTGTAATTCTCAGAATTAAATAAGAAAGAGAGTTTTAAGGGATTTTTTACATGGAATAAAACTGCATTATCTCATTTGAGTACATCTAGCTAATATATTCAAAATCATAGCCCAGTAAAGTGATCTTAATTTTTTTTTTTTTTTTTTTTTTTTTTACCAGGGGAAAGCGCGAACGCAGTCCCCCACTACCACAAATTATGCAGTCGAGTTTCCCACATTTGGGGAAATCACAGGGGTCTGTGATCTTAATTTTTAGCAAGAACTAGACCTGCCATTCTTTATGGGATAGCTCCCTAAATTTAAGAATCTCAAGTCAAAAACCAAGTATTTTATTTCCTTATAAATTAGAATTCTAGAGAACAATAGATGCTGACTTTGATTTATTTTTGTTTCTGGGGTGAAACAAGAATTAACTTTGTTTTCGCAGCCCATCCTTTGCCAGTTTACTAGCCAGATGCTTACAAGCACATTTCCTTATTACCATTAGTATGAATTTTCCTCATATTACAAAATGTCTTTCATTTTCCTCATTTTTTAAGATGTGTGTTAAGAGGATCTAAAATCTAAAGTATTTATATTTTTAATACTTATAGTGTTACTTGTTTTGAATAGTTAAGCAAAATTATTTTTTCAAAATGGAAATAGCCTTTTTTCCTTCATAATGTAGTCTTTTTTCCCCCAGATTGTAAGTGAAGTCTCATTGTAACTTTGAACAATACAGAAAATTATAAAGAAAAATATTAATTACATTTAAAAATTAATCACATTAACCTCACTACCTGTTGATCACTGTCAACATTTAACATCTAGCATATATGTGTATATATGTTTTACAAGAATAGGATTATATTATGTAGTTTAATTTGTTTTTGTTTTCCACTTAATATAATAATTATATCTTTGTACATCAGTAAATATAGGAGTGTATCATCTATTCAGTGGTCTCATTTTATAGCTAGTCCCCTTTGATGGATACTGAAATTGTACATTCATCCCACATTATATGTAATTGTAAAAGATTTCAAACTTTCAAACCTTTTAGCAAAATGTTTGTAACAAATGGGCAGACTATAATCCATACAATAAGCAACTGTTTGTTACATTTTTTAATTCAGCCCTTAAATGTCTGGCTCATATAAACCAGTTAAAGTTTATAAAGCAACTGATACTGTATATCAATTTTACTAACAAATAAAGATTTTAACACTTTTTAACAGGAAATTTCACTGATTTTTCATAGCATATGTAATTTACATAACTTTTCCTTAAGATTATAAAGAAACTTCATCATGATTACATGTGTCAGTGGTATATACAGATTTAAGTGGAATTCAGCAAGTAGGCCACTGATGGAATTTTGCTTCAGTTTTACCAATTTTGTTGCCTATTAAATGACACTGAGCAACATTGCTGAAAGATCAGACACATGAGTAGTGGGATATGTCTGCTCCAGTTGACAGCTAGGGCGTTGTATGTGGTGTGTGTGTATCTTGATACTCTTTCGATAAGATCATGTTCCTTAATGTGCATGCTGTCTCTAAAATAATCTAGAAGTCTCGTGTCTAGCTCTTTTTAAACCATCTTGCTTATTTGCCTCTCATCAGTGTTTCTTTTCTCCCCCTTTCTCAAGCTGACTGAATCTTCTGATGAGGTAACAAAATAGCCTTTGTCGCTCATAGTACCTTGTTCCCTCCCATTCCTCTAACCTCATAAGGTCATTAAGACTAACCACCTCTGGAACAGCTGAATGTGGCGTGCCTTTCTTGCTGGTGTTTAGTGTAGCATGATTTCATATTTCCATTGCCAAAATAATTATTTTTTCTAAATTGATGGTATTTGTAAAAGAAATATAGTGATCAGAGTTAAAACAAAGGCTCTATTTCAGTGTGTATTTCATGTAATGAGAAAATACATATCTTTAATATTGAGAACTTAACTTTTGTGGCAATTGCTACATTACATGGACAGATCTCTGTCACTTTTTTGTCACATTAGTTGCCCCGCAAAGACAACCAGTGTCCCAGTTTTAATTTGGCAAATAAACTTTTAAAAGAGTTGAAAAAATAGAGATTAAAAAAATCAGCTTTCCAGACTCTAGAGAGAAACAGCTCCTTATTGGACTGAGGACATTAGACTAGAACTTGGGTCATTGCTAGAAGCAACACGGGGAAATCAGTACAGCTCCATTTTCCCTCCTTTTTAAATGTCTGAAAGTGATCTTCACTTCAGAGCAGATTGCCTGGCAGTCATTATCCCTTCTGTCTCTATCAGCCAATTTATTTGTAATCTCTGGCTGCTGGTGTAATGTTTCAAGCTTCTTGCATCATCTGTATTGTGTTTTTTGAGTAATCATAACATAGTTGACTGCATTACTGAGTATAGTAGAACATTTTAATGTATTTTTCGTGTTTATTCATCTTTTCTTCAAAGTGACCTAAGCTTAGCTTTTGACTTGCTCTTGAATTTAGCATTTGATTCTATTCAAGGCTGCAGCCATGGCTCCACCAGAGGAGGAGCTGAAGAGAGTGGGCTTCCCAGAGGAGAGAAGGCAGAACTCTGTGTCCGACTTCCCACCACCTGCTGGCCGGGAACTGATTTTGCGCACCTCTGTGCCACGGCCTGCCCCGTATTCCCGAGCTCTGCCACAGCGCATGTACAGTGTTCTCACCAAAGAGGAGTTCAGACTTGCAGGTGCCTTTTCATCGGATACCTCCTTCTTCTAATTCTTCTAGAGTTGCCTCATTTGTGGCTTCAGAGACAGTGCTGACCCCTTCTGTGCGAGGGAGGCTGTGCCAGTCAGAACCTGAAAGGCCGTGCAGGAGGCCTGTCCAGTTGATGGTTCAGGAATCATACCAGCATTGGAAAGACTTGCCAGTGCCATGCTTGGGCTCTGCTCTATCTTGGTGGGGGCAGAGGGAATGGGCTTGAGCTCTTGAAAGCTTTCTTCCCCAAAGTGAGGGCCCTTGTTTGAGGGGGGCAGGGGATCAGAAAGCAACAGGAGCCCTATACTCAGTCTGGTGGGATTGTGTATTCTTTTCCATGACTGTCCCTAGGCTATGGCCTTGCATTTTTAGTCTATGTAAACATTATTAGTATCAAGTATGCAAAATAGAGTATCTGTTAACTCAGATATTTGGATATTTTGGTGGTAGCTCCTGTTACCCAGAATCTGTGTTTTTAAAATACTAAATGACATTCTGTTTATTCAATCACCTGGTGGCCATCTTTATTGCACTAATTAACTTTTGATGAGCATTTTGAATGTTCTAGGAGAAAACCTAGAATTTCATGTAGTTTTATGTGTTTCCATGTAACTGTGACCTAAATGTATTCCTTCTGTTAAAACTATATTAAATGTCACTGCAAACTGGTTTTCTATCTGTCTTGTAAAGTTTGTTTCTCTCACTTGTTTTGGTTTTGGTTGCCATGTAAGGTATCACCCTGCAAATTGCTTTTCCCTCCTCCTCTCGCCTACAGCATGCAGTCCTCTTTGTGTGGCTGTTGGCTGGATACTGTGTTTACTGAAGTAGGGATGAGCACATGCTGAAAATACAGCCTTGGTACACAGAGATTATGTTGCAGTTAGTATAATTTAGTATATGTGCTAATGTAATGAATAGAAGATTATTTCAGTGAACTATTTTGCTTTTGTATTCTAAAGTGAAAGTAATTGATGGGGATATGTATCACCCAGCATAAGAATGACAGCAACATATTTTTAGTTACGTGATAATCAAGAAGTCTCTGTTGCTATATGGCTTCTGTTCAGTAATCTTAAATCCATTTTTAGGCCTAAAATTCACACTTTAATCCAAAGTAACAAATGTGTAGACCTTGCCTATGTAACTTTAAAGAATTAATAGAGCTATGTAAACCCTGTATATTATTTTTGTAAAAAAAAGTGTTCATATATATATGTGTATATATATGTGCACACATATATGTGTATATGTACATACGAAGTAGGGGAGGCCCTGGCTGATTACCTCTCGGCCTTTACAGTGCGTTTCTCAGAGATGCTGGACTTGACTGCTGCTGGTAAGCCATCCACATGCGGGCCTGAGGACTGAGTGCTGTGCCAGCTAGAATCCTTTCAAGGACAGAGTTTGTCTGCTTTCTAATGAGGAAGTTAATAACAAACATTGTTCAAAGAGAGGTTGGATTTTAAAAAGGCATGAATCTAATAAAAAGGAAAGTGTTGCTCTCTCTAATTTTCTTTTCCTTTCTCCCTTCTGATGGGTATTCTGTTTATTTTATTTCAGTTTATGCTATCTTAGATATTCCTAAATATTTGCAGCCTTCTGAGTCTTGGAGGGGTTTTAAGACCACTCTTTGTGTCTCTTTTAAAATGGCAGTTACCCCATTTTACTTTTATTATAGTATGTAGTTTGTTATTTCACAGGTATTTTTATGTACCTACTTTGTATCAGGTACTGTCCTAGGCAATGAAGATAAAACAGAAACCACACCACACTTCTCTCCTTTCACTGACCTCCCCATTAGGTAGAAAAGGCTGATGTTTAATTACCATAAAACGGAGGGTACAGTCAACTTGACTGTGTGAACTGGAGGCTCAACATTTATCTCATAAACTCGTTCATTCACTTGTCAGCAATAGAGAGTGATGCCTGCAGTAATAGTGAGTGTAAGGTGTTATGGAGAGGCTCTTAACTCAGGCTTCAGGAGTCAGGAAGATGTTTGTAGAGGAGGTGATTTCTAGATTGAGACCAGAAGGTGAGTAGGAACTAACAGAGGTGGGAAAGCAGGGTAAGTTGCTTGCAAAGAAAAAACTGTAACAACTCCCCATCATTCCAGTATGCCTGCCCCTAATTTGTTTTGATTGTGTCACTGCTCCCATGAAGTAGAGTTTATCTTTCCGCACCTTCAGTCGGGGCTTAGCCATGCCTTTCTATGGACAGTGGAGGATTTGCAAGGAAGTTCGGCTTTTGTTTGGCTGGAGTGTGTCAAGAGAAGCAAGAAGGGAAGATGGAGAGGTAAACTGAAGGGAGATCACGAAGTTCTGTGTAAGCTACAGCTGAGGTTCAGACTAGGATCTTCAGAGCAGTGACGAGCTGTCAGTTTTAAGCAAGGGAGTGACATGGTGGGTTTTAAACCACACTGAGGCAGGGCAAATAGATTGGAGAGGCCAGGAAAGTATGTACATGTCCTAGATCTTGTACTAAATTGAAAATAGGAATTACATCATCAGTTTTTTTTAATCCTCCTCTGTCTTTGTTATGTACTGCAAAGAGCCTAAGGGGTATCTGTGGAACAAACATGAAATGTCCTTCCTGCAGGGCACTCCACACCTGTATCTTTCTATTCAAATTTTTCTTCAGGCTGGAATTTCCAATCATTAGTCCTGGAAATGTTTATTGAGTGCCAGCTGTGTTCTAGTTGTTGTTGTGGGAAGTGAGGGTACAGCATTGAATAGGACAGAAAAAAGCCCTCGTGGTGGTTACATTAAGGGCCCAAGTGTAAACAGGTCACCCAGGGGGAGGGGCGGAGCTTTTTTTAGACCCTGATAGGGGAAGGCCTGTGAGATGTGCTATCTGAGCAGAGACCTGAGTGGAGCGAGGGAGCCAGCCATGTGAGTGTCTGGGAGATGAGTCCAGGCAGGGAAAGCCCTGAGGTGGGAGTAACCAGGTATGTTGGAGGTGCAGAAAACAGGCCAGTGTGGTTGGAGTAAAGGAGTGTCCGGAGGAAGGCTGACAGGAGCAAGGAGGGGGGCCAGGTAACACAAGCAGCAGGACTTGGGTTTGCTTTATTCATTGAAAGGGGGAAGCCAGTGGGGAATTTTGAACAGGGAGTGTCATGATCTGATGCCACTGTGTGGAGAGCACAGTGCCAAGGCAGGTGGAGGCATTGAAGCTAGGCAGGAGAGGCGGTGGGTTGGACCAGAGTGGTAGCATGGAGGGGGTAAAAGATGACCAGATTCGGTACATATTTTGAAAGCAGAATGCACAGAATTTGCTGATGTAATTGATGACGGTTTGAGAAAGTCAGGATGACTTGAAGGTTTGGGGCCTAAGTAACTGAGTGAATAATGCTGTCATTTATTTACTGTGATAGGGAAGACCAAGGGAAGAGCATTTTGGGGGATGATGTGAGTCAAGATTTTAAGTTAGGATGTGTTAATTTGAGATAGCAGAACCTGCGGGAGCCAGGAAGGTCTCCACCTCCTGGTATTCACACCCTTGTGTAGTCCCCACCCCCACATCGTACCAGGGTTGGCCTCCGTGACCCACAGAGCACGGAGGAACTGTTGGGATGTCACTTCCAAGATTAGGTTATAAGAGACATTGCTACTTCTGCACTTGGCAGACACTGAATGAATGGGTGCTCGCAGGCCTCTTAGTGGCAAAAGAGTCCCCACTGTTGAGTTTGGATCTTTGAGTTTTTCGCTATTGGACACCACGGAACCAGAACACAGTCCCCCCATCTTCTCAGACCCCTCACTCTGGGAGAAGTCAAATGCCATGTCTTACACAACCCTAGGGAGAGGCCCACCCAGTGAGGAATTGAGGGTGCTTGCCAACAGCTGCATGAGGGAGCTTGGAAATGGATTCTCCCCAGCTTTGGGAGACTGCAACCTCCTGAGGGCCCTCAAGCCAGAATTACCAGCTAAGCCATTCCTGGGTGGCCAACCCGCAAACTGAGGGAGAACATGTTCTCCTAAGCTGCTACATTTAGGGGCAACTTGTTTCACAGCAGTAGATAACTAATACAATACCCCAGTGATGATGTAAGTTTGGAGTTGATTGGGAGATTTAGATACAGATTGTACTTATGCCGTGAGACAATATGGGACTCCTGAGGAGTGGACGATGGGAAGAGAAGGTCTGGGGACTGGAGCAGAGATCAGGAAGAGGAGGAGCGCTGCCAAAGGAGACGAAGGAGTGGCCACTGAGGGAGAAGGAAAGCCGCAAACATGATGTCCTAGAAGCCAAGAGAAAAGTATTCGAGGAAGGTGGGAGTTGATAACTGCATCAAGTGCCTCTGAGACATCAGGTGAGATGAGGACTAAGAACTGCCTGCTGCCTGCCCGTGAGTGCAGAGTAACACATGTATTCGAGGTAATACACTTCTTACTGGGAAAGAGCAGAAGTGACTGCCCAGAGGAAGATGGGCAGCCCCAGCCCCGGTGGGCGCGCTTCACACTTCTGGCCCAAGCCAGGTGGTTTTGGCGGCTCTGCAGTTCCTTGTCAGGCACTGGGGGACGGGGGCAGGAGGGTAGGGTATGGAAGGTGGCAAGAGCATGAAGCCACTGTCCATCTGCTTCAGGCCTCCTGCAACCCATTTCCATGCCCCATTCTTGCTGCCAGTTCTTTTCTTCTGGGCACACGGTAATGGCTAGGGCTTGGTGCTTGGCAGATGCCGAATGAATGGGTGCTCACAGGCCTCTTGATGGCAAAAGAGTCCCCACTGTTGAGATTGGATCTTCGAGTTTTTGGCTGTTGGACACCACAAAACCAGAACACTTCAGAATATTAGCTCTCAAAAGCTAGAGGATACTGCCAGCATTTCTCCAGCTCTGAGAAGTGGGACTGGCATTAACCTGGGCGTGGCTCGTTCTTGAAATACAAAATACAGCTAGTTGATATGAGCACGACTTCTTTGCCAGAAGTTTTCCGCTGGCAGCTCGTGGTGTCTGACAGGTGGCCGTGGATACATCTCCCCCACATGAACAGTCTCACCTACGGCAGGGAGCATTCCTGGGGTAAGTGATAGGCGCCCACTCGGCCCAGGGGGGACAGGGACGTGGTGCACCCACTGACCAGGTCCCAGGCTGGCTCCTGTCATCCACTCCCTGAAGGCGACCTCGGGCAGCGCTTGGCAGAGGTCCTGATGCTCACTGAGAGCACATTTACACTCCTGCTTTTCAGGTGTGAAGGCGCCTCTCTGGGGAAAGAACTATGTTTCTTTCCTATCAGGTTGAAAAACATTTGCTTTTTGAAGTTTGCAGGTTTGTCGTCATCTTTGTCCCAGAGCAAGTGGCAAATGGCCTGTGAGGGAGACATGCAGGCTGGGGGACGTGCTAGTTGGGTTCAAAGCTGGTGAGTTGATTGTCTTCAGGACTCAGACCTGGGATAAAAAGTTCTTTCCAGAAGAGGAAAGAAAAGAATGGGACAATTTAGTTTCCTAAGACTGCTGTGACCAAGTATCACAAACAGGCTGCCTTAAAATGGCAGAAATTTGTTGTTTCACAGTTCTGAAGGCTGTAAGTCAAAAACCAGAGTATTGCCAGGCCGAGGCTCCCTCACAAACCCACAGGGCAGAATCCCATCAGGTCTCCCCACCTTCTGGGGTTGTTGGCAGCCCATGGCATTCCCTGGCTTGCAGCTGCTGCAGAGCCTCCACCTCTGACTCCGCCACACCACGGCCGCCTCCCTGTGCCGCAGGGTGCTTCCCTCCTCATGACACCTGCCGCCCGACTCCAGGAGAGCTTGTCTGAACCGATCACATACATCTTCAAGACCTTGTTTCCAGACAAGGAGACCTTGTGAGGCATGGGGGGTTAGGACTTCAACATAACTTTCTTTTTTGGAAGGTGGTGGAGGATCACAGTTCAATCCCCCCATAAGTGTCATTAAGAAGCCATCCAGACGGACCGATGCCCATCTCTCTGGTGTCAGGCCGTGGCCCCTGGTGTATAAAAGCATAGGCCTAGCACCAGAGAGATCAGTTTCAAACCCTAGCCTTCTTTGTCAGCCATGAGACATGGGCTGGTACCTAACCTCTTCCTCTGCCAAAATGGGGACAAAAATTATTAACAAGAGGTCGTTGGGAGAATCAAATGAGATGATATCTGAAAAGTGCCCAGCGTGGTACACATACTTGGTTGTTTAATAAATGAACTGTTACGTGGCACAGTTGTGGATGGATGAATGGTCAGGCGCTGGAGTGTGAGGACACATCCAACCAGCGGTGTTCGTGGAGATGACTGCCCAAGGAGCACTGTAACAAGGAGAGTGCCTTCAGAATCTCCTCCCATCTCATCCAGTGAACTCTTTTCTTTTGGTCCCTTTTCCTTTCCTGGGTCACAGGCTCCATAGAGGAAGTTACATTTAAAGGCTGAGTAGAACTTGTGGCAAAGGGCTGCGGTGGGAAGGTGGGAAGGGTCCTGGTGCATCCCGGGCTGAGGCCCACAGAGGCCTCACTCCGTGTCAGCGTGGCCAGAGCAGCGGGGCGGAGAAGCAAGGGGCTGAGCAAGCAGTGGCCAGCTCACCAGCGTCCCTTGCCCTGTGGAGGCATTTGGACCTTCCTGGGTGAAAGCAGAGAAGCTCTGGAAGGTTTCTTAGAGGAAGAGAGGAGCAAGCCTGGCCTCAGACGGCTTAGGAACTTATGTAACCACTCAGTGACTCGTGAGCCATGCAGTGGCCTTGACCTACAGTGATGGAAATGGGGTGAGAAGTTTAGGGAATGACACTGGCAGGACTTGAAGCATGGGAGGTGGGTAGGGAGGGCCGGGGTGAGTCCTGGACGCCCAGCTTTGCCCTGAGGGGGCAAGCACCTGGCACCCCAGCTCAGACATCTGCGAGCATGGCAGCCCCTGCAAGAGTGCTGCTCTGCCTGCACAACTTACTGCCCCCTTACTGCTGCATGACCTGCACTGGGTGATGCGCGAGGAGGCGCCCGCTGCCCGCAGCACCCAGGGGACCCTCTCCCGGTTCACTGCGGGGAAGGAAGTGAGAGTTGCTGCTACTTACCTGTCTTTAAACGGTGTCTTCTATGCACACATTCGCTTACGTTGGACATTGGCCAGAAGGGTGACACTGGCGCCCTCCCGGTCAGTCGGACCTGACTAATAAGTTGATGGGACCGGATCAAAACTTAAGTTCTTCAGCCACTTGACAGTTTGAGTAAATAATGACTTGTCAGTGCTATTTCTTCACATTCCTCTTTCTCGGCTCTATTTTTGGCCCAGAACACTCTTTATTTTTGTCTTCGTTACATAACACGGAACTGCATTCTTAGTAACCCACTGTCATTCCTGTGTTATCTTGCCTACGTGAAAAAAGGAAATATTTTTTGGGTGTGAATCTCCCAAACGTTCTCAGCTATTCTGGGACTGAGGGCATAATGCCATGGATGGAGGATGGCAGTGGGGAGGTGCCCCAGCTCTTTCCTGGCTAAGGCTGAACCTGATCCTGGGGCTGGGCTGGAACCCTCTGGTGTGACCCCCGTAGCCTGACCAAGTGGCAGGAGGCTCCCCTCTGCACAGCGTTTTGATTTACAGCAGGTGATTCACTAACCTAGACATACTCTTAATTGCTATTCTTCATTCCTGTCGTTTTGGATATTGAGCACCCTGGGGGGATGGAACTGCCCAGTGACCCTCCATCCTTCAGCACTCCCATGTGACTGGCTGAGTGCCCTGCAGGGGTCACACCAGGAGAGCAAAAGCTCTCGAGTAAGTTTGAAAGGCTGCCTTGGCTGGCTGGCCGTCAGGAGGCTGGGAGCGCCACTGGACATGGTGTGAGGAGAAGGCAGGTTGCCTGAAATGGTGTGTATGGAGTAACGCAGTCCTGACAGGAGGGGTGTCTTTGCTGAGCTGTGGGAGGTCTATAAAAATAAATCTGTCCAAAGAGCCCGGGGTTTAGGTCTTAACATCTGGCTGGAGAGCCAGACATGTTTCCTTTGAGTGTTTGGGATTCCCTGAGAGTGTCCTGGTTGAAAACCTCTTCTGGAAGCTGGTGTACAGGCCCCTGTGGGAAAAGGTGACCCACCTCTAGGCACCAGGGTGCTGCTGGGAGGGGACCAAGAAGGATGTTTCAGGTTGGAACAGGAACAGTGCAACCCAACATGTCTGTAAGAGACTTGGGATAGGTGGCCCTCATCACTGAAGATTTCATCTGAAACCTTTGCAAATAGCCCAATTATATATAATCTTCGAGCAGATAATCTTACAGTTAAATAAACTAATCTAGAATTTCTCAAACCTTAACATATGGTGCCTCCTAAAGGAACCGCTTGAAGACCCTGGCATTTGTCTTCGGTCACTTAGCAGCTCTGTGATAGTAACAGCAGCTGTAAATGTGGGCACCCAGTCTTCAGGCAAGCCAGGACTCCTGATAGTCACTGAAATGAAATACCACTTTAAAAATAACCAGAGAACCTGAAGACCCCAAAGGCTACATCCTCAGACCCTGGCATGGGAGAGGAGGGCCTGTGGGACCTGTCAGACATGGTGGAGAGCTATTTCCGGGTGGATGGTCAGCACGTGATCTTGTTTAATGCAATCCCATGAGCGTGAACAACACCAGCTGCAAGTGCACATACCCCTCTGAGGGCTATCCCTGCAAGGAAACGTGCACAGGCCCCTGGGTGCAGGTGTTTTGGCCCTCATCCCACGTCTGGGGAGGACGATTCTAAGTGTGTCTGTGACCATCAGAAATGATGGGAGGAACCGAGCAAGGTGGAAGCACAGCCAGGCAGTGAGAGCAGCAAATAGAAGGGCCTGGCCAGATGCACGGGAAGTTCAGAGGTGCGGTTCACTCATGTGTCTGTGCTGAGCATGTGTCAGCCATGACATGCGGTCACTTGTCATTTGGCTGATACATGTGTTTAAATCTTGCCTGGAGGCAAGAAGTCTAGTGAGTGACTCTACCTGGCCACCCAGCATCTGCCTCTCTCTCTTTGTTCACATAGCTTGTATGTGAGTAATTGGTCCTATAATGAAAGAATTAAGAGGGAAAAGAAGAGATTAAATAACAGGATGACTGCATGTTTATGTCCCCCCAGAATTCATAAGTCAAAATCCTAACCCACAACGTGATGGTATTAGGTGGGGCCTTTGGGTGGTGATTAGGTCCCCAGGGTAGAGCCCTCATGAATGGGACCAGTGCCCTTATAAAAGGAACCTCAGAAAGGAGTTCTGCTCTTTCCACATGTGAGCACACAATGGGCAGTCAGCAGTTTGCAGCCCAGAAGTGGGCCTTTACCAGAACTAGACCACACTGGCACCCTGCTCTCAGACTTGCAGCCTCTAGAACTGTGAGGAATAGACGTGCTGTTGACGAGCCACCCCGTTTATAGTACTTTGTTACTGCAGCCAGAGCTAAGACAAGATGGTTTAATCTAAAAAGTGGCTTTCAATCTTTTGGTTAGTGATGCAGTCATATATATTATGTCATTTTATATATATATGTATATGTGTGTGTGTGTGTGTGTGTGTGTGTGTGTGCAGACACATACATAAAGTGAATATAGTAGAGCATTTAGTAGGCAGAACTTCACAAATAATTTTAGGCTTGTATTTACGAACTCATTAAAGATCACACATTTTTCAATTTCATGAAAAATACTTGTTAGAGGGATTTAGTTGGGTTCTTTCAATTGTCAGGAATAAAAAGCCCAAAGTAAGGATTCCTGAGGGGCAGGGAAAGCCGTGCAGGGGAACTGAGCTGTCAGAGGGCCTGACCTGTGGAGTGCGGCATCTGGAGGAGGCTCCGGAGGTGGGCCAGCTCTAGAGAAGCCTGGCTGCAGGCATTCACAGCTTCTCGCACCTAGTGTGGCTCATCTTTCTGTCCCAGTACCAGCTTAGCGACCATCTCTCTGTCCCTGCCAGGTGGCTGTCTTGTTCACAGTCTGATTCCTCTGGACTTCCATCTTGCCCAGGATTCATGGCAGCTTCTCTTCCCTTCTGCCATTACCACCTTCTGTTGCTAACAGTTCAGCCTTCACTTTTCACTTTTCCAGTTCCAGAGATAAGCACTTGATTAGCCCAGTTTATCTTTTCATCCAACCTTCTGGGCATAGCTGGTAGGCCACTGGTCAACCAATGGATTAACGTCCTTGGGTTGGCTCTTCAGCTGTGGCTGAGAAGTGTTCATGGATGGGCCATGGAAGGAAAGAACCCTTCAGGAGGTGTGGCAGTAACTAGTATAGTTATATTCATGACTTTAGTTATTCCTGAAGTTTCCTATTTAAATTTTTATTTGGAAACTATTTCAGACTTAGAAAGTTGCAAGAACATAAAAAGAAATCCTGTAAACCCTTTACCCAGATTCACCCTTTGTCAATATTTTGCCATTTGGGTTTTCTAGACATAATTTTTAATAAATCTGTGTTAGTAGAAATGATGAATGCTCCCGTCCCCTCTCTGACCACTTAACTTTTCCTCCCATGTAGTCTGATGGAGAGAAATTACAAAAACTATGTTGGGTCAGTTCCCAGGAAAAAAGTTGTCAGATAGTCATAGTCATAGGAGATATGTTTTCAAATTTAAACACTATCAGATATAGTAGAGATCTACTGATTTTTTTATTTGCATATGACAAAATCCATGCAATTCGAATAAAGTTTAAGGGTAGATAAGGCAAATGACATTCCAAATACTTGAAAAATCATACCCATAGCAAATGAAATACTAGGTAAGTACTAAATAGCTTTTTAAATGTATATTGTACAAATTTAAATTTTAAAAAATGATATAATCTAAAACAAAAAAGAAATTTACCTAGCAGTAAATTTGGCA
Organism: Manis javanica; assembly: GCF_040802235.1. Classification (NCBI taxonomy): domain Eukaryota; kingdom Metazoa; phylum Chordata; class Mammalia; order Pholidota; family Manidae; genus Manis; species Manis javanica. The sequence continues at coordinate 104,869,942 of NC_133162.1, forward strand.
AAAGATATACCAGCTTTTAGGAGAAAAATTATAAAACTTTATTGAAAGAAATTAAAAGGCATGATATGAGATATGTCGTTGTTCTTGTATAAAAAGAGTTGGTATCACAAAGATGTCAGTTCTTCCCACAATGGCATATACAAAATCCCAAATGTGTTTCTTTGTTTGTTTTTTGGTGGAACTAGAATAGTAGAGTCTGAAATGTATATGGAAGAGCAAAGGGCCACAAACAGCCGCACTGTTCTTAACAAAGAACAGAAAGTTAGGGGGTCTTGCTTTATGAGACAGTAAGACATTATAATGCTATAATAATTAGAAGAGTATGGTACTGACTCAAAGTAGTTCAATAGAACAGATAGCTCAGAAATAGACCCGGATATATGAGGGAACTTAAGTTCTGATAGAGACAGTAAAGCAGATCAGTGGGGAAATGATGGGCTAGGCCACAGGAAGAGCTTGGACAAGAGGGAAAAGAGATGAAATTGGATTTCTGTGTCCCTCCCTGCTCAGAAATGAACTCCTGGGAGATTAGACTCTTACAGAAAACATAAATGTTTAGAATACTAAGTAGGCAAGTAGCTTTAAAATTTTAGTGTAGGGAGGTCTTCTTATGTAAGACACAGAGAATATAAACCATTAAGGAGAATATTGATACATTTGGATACATTAATATTAGGGACTTAAAGAATGTGAGAAGACAAACTATATACTGGAAAAAAGATAGTTTTATACAGACAACCAACATGGATTAGTATCCAGAACAGATGTAAAAATCCCTCTCATTAATCAGTAAAAAAAAATAAAAAAAAAAAGATTAAAAACCTATTAGCAAAATAGGTAAGAAAGACATGAACAGATCTATCATAAAGAAGAAATAAGAGTGAGCAAAACACTTTTTTGAGATGTTTATCCTCTAATAATTTGAGAAGTACAAATCAAATCACAATGAGATACCATTTCACACATACCAAATAAACACATTTTAATGTTGGACAATATTCATGTGTCAACAGGGATTTTGAGCCACAAAACTTTTTTTTTTTGGTATCATTAATGTACAGTTACATGAGCAACATTATGGTTACTAGATTCCCCCCATTATCAAGTCCCACCACAAATAGTACGATTTGTTTTCTTCTTATGGCTGAATAATATTCCATTTATATATATGTACCACATCTACTTTATTCATTCATCTACTGATGGACACTTAGGTTGCTTCCATTTCTTGGCTATTGTAAATAGTGCTGTGATAAACATAGGGGTTGAGCCACAAAACTTTTAACTATTGCTGAGAAGAGTGTAAACTGATACAACTTTGGAAGATAATTTTGCATTTCCTAATAAAACTGGAACATGTATCTGCCCTACAGCACAGTAAGCTGCCTGTGTTTAAGGGAGTGGTGAATTCTCAAGTGTGGTCCCTAGATTAGCAGCTAACAGCATCTCCTGGGACCTGTTAGAGATGCACATAATCCAACCACCCAGACCTGCTGAGCTAGAAACTCTGGGGCTGCAGCCAGCAATCTGTGCTAAAGGGAGCCTTCCCTGTGATTCTGATGCATTCAAGCTTGCAAATCACAGCTCTCAAGAAATGTTTGCACATGGGTGCACCGGGAGATAGAGCAGGAACATTCATAGCAGCACTTTATAAAGTCCACAACCTGGAAGTCCTGTTCTTTAGCAATAGAGAAGATAATTATACTATGGTATATCTGTAGAGTAGAGCAGTTAAAATACATGCCCCGCTATTGCAATTAGCATGGATAACATAAAATTGAGTGGAGGAAGCATTCACAAAGGCATATATGCAATATAATTTCATTTATTTGAAGGTCAAAAGCAGGCAACTCTGAATGATAAACTGTTAGGAATATGTACATATGTAGTATTCCTATAAAGCAGAGCATGGGAATGATTACACACAATTCAGTTCTGTCTGTGAGGAAGGAAGAGGATGTAACTGGAGCCCCATACAGGCATTAAAAGTACTGGGATATCCTGGTTTTTAAGCTAGGTGGTGAGTATATCCCTAGTCATTTTACTACTTAAACAAATACATATGTAGTGGGAACTGCAAGTTTCCATCCCATGAGACAAGGGGTTTGAGTGGAGTGACTGGAGCGGGCCTGCTAAGCTTGTCAGCCAGAGGTTCTGGGTGTCTGGCTGTGAGATCCCAAATGTCTGGCCCTTGAGGCAGTTTGTGCCAACATTTGGAGGCTCATCTAAGATGTATGGGGATAATTTTGGATCTTATGACTGGGTGAGACTTCAAAGGGATTAGGTAGAAAGGATTAGGGAAATAAGATACCTTTGTGAATAGGGCTGTTTCCCACTTTGCCACCTGACCTCGCCCTCCACTCGTGTCTCCTCCCACTCTGTGGGAGAGCCGTGGCTAAAGCCATGTGCAGCTGTCTTGTATATACCTTTGTACTCATCCTGTACAATAAGGGATGTTTATAGTTGTGAACACTATTTTTTAACACTCTGATTCATTTACATGGACATGTATCATTTACGTGAGACATTTAGAAGCATCATCTATCTATCAAAAAACCCTACTAATATACATTCTCCTAAAACAATGAGAGGTGGTCAATAAGTCATTCAGTCACATGGCAGAGGAGATTTAACTTCCTAGCAGTAAGACCCACTTATAGGAATGTCTTCCAGAAGGAACCTGAAAATACAATACTGCCATCTTTTTAACGAATTTGGAGTCTTTCTCAGGAATTATTCTGGAATAGCTTGCTAAATAGAGAAAGTTGCTATTTGTAGCCACCTACTTACTTGGGTTTGGGTTCTCAAAATACAGGATGACACCCAGAAAAGAAGGGGAACGGCTATGTGGGGCCTGCTGCATCCTGTCTGCAGCCTTCCACAACTCAGCCGCAAGTGCTGAAACTGATGACCAATGTCAGAGTCTTCCAGTGGGTTTCCAGTGGGTTTCCAGAGTTTTCCCAATAGTCAGAAAAGGCTTTCATATGGAAATGGACAAGGAGCAAGGTGCAAATCTGCAAGAATATTTTTTTGACACTTTAAACAAAGTGTGCACTGCTTGGGAACCTCTCAGGCTCTGGGAGTAAGCTGTCTTCTTTGCCACTGGGGGTACTGGACTTGAGTAGGGAAGTTTGGAAACACTCTGTAAGGAGGCAGGGAGTTGGAGCTCACCCGAACGCCCGCTGGAGATCAGGGTGTCTAGGCCTGTGAGTGGAAGTGAGGGAAGTAAGGAAAGTGAGGAGGTGGTCCAGGGCCGCAGACTTGGCGCTGTCCCTTTCCCTGTGTGACAGCCCGGGAGAACCACATTCCAGTGAGTGCAGGTGGAAGTGGAGGAGGGTTGCCGGACTCCCTGCAGGCTCTCCTAGAGCGAGCAGCACACCTGACTTTGCTAAGCTTTGAACACTGGACTTTTGTGATGTGGCTGCTCTGGGTGCCTAAGATGCTTAAAAAGGGAAAAGAAGGGAACTGATGACACTGGTGCTTTATAATGCTTTATAATGACGGCTCAGGTGGCCCCGTGGAGGTGGGTTAAAGGAGGGCCGGGCTGAAGGTGTGGCTCTGGGGAGGACATCCTGGGGGCTGTCGCTCTCCAGGCGCATGGGTGCTGCCAGGCTCCGAGAGTCAAAGGTAAGTAAGTGCACAAAAAAAACCTAGGGTTCCTGACTTGTTTCTCATGGAGAATATTAGATCGCTGTAGTTTAGGTTAAAGCTGCTTAGAGAACATGGAAGAGCTGGACGTCTCCCACCGCTCAGGAAGGGTTGCCCTCCTCTCAGCGTATGTCCGTCCTCCAGGGACAACATCCAAGGGAAGTATTCGCGCAGGAGTGGGGGTGCGACCTGAAGGACTTACCAAGCGCGCTCAGCTAGGGCTTGCCTAGCAGCCTTTTTCACTGTTGAGAGGTCAGAGCTGTAAGGGGGCTGCTAGCAGATCTCAGGTCTGAGAAACAAGCCAGGAAGCGGCCGGTAGGAGGCTCCTCCTGGAGGAGCAGGCTTCCCGGGACACCAGCCAGCCCTTCTTCCACAGAAGGGGCCTGACGGACAGTAGGAACGGTATGTTAGCTTTGTGAGCACAGACCTGGGCTTGGAGTTAGGCTGAGAAGCAGGGTTCCCAGCAGAGTGAAAGGGACCTCATGCTGCAGCCCGGGTTCCCCTCTGCCTCGGCTCCCAGCTCCTGCCTTCAGGAATGTTCTGGGCAACCGAGGGCTTGCTTGTTCACATCACCCTAAAATCTAGCTTTGAAACTTTCAGTGATTTGGGCAGGGGATGGGAATAGATCCTTACATCGTCAGCCTCGAGCTGAAGGTTACACTGTGTCTCATGATCCATCCTGCCCGGGCTGGACCACTTGAAGTGTGCTGCTGAAAAAAGGCCAACTTCCAACCAGGAGGTATTGGCAGGCTCAGTCACAGAGGTGCACACAGCACAGGACACTCAGACACTGCAGCAGGAAGGTTCCTTTGTTACTCTCCTCTAAAAGAATGGAAAATGTCATCCAAGAAATTACACCAAACAAGTTTCCTTTTGACAGGGCACCATTTAGCCGGCTGAAAGAAATGTATACCTATGCTGTGGTTCTTGTGGCTTATCCTGGAAAGGGAGAGAATGGAGAGGAATGAAATGCTCTCTCATCTTTCAGGAAAAATTGAAGACTCTCTGGGAAAAAATCTTGAGTCATTGTCAGCACCTGCCATCCACCTTTAGTTTACTAGAAAGAGTGTAGGCTCCTCTCCAATTAAAACATTCATACAAATAGCAAGGGCAGACAGAAATTATGTCAATTAGCTGTGATGACTCACTTGGTTGCTGTTAATTCAGATTGATGGAACAGTCCATATAGCAGATGCCTTTGTGGGAATTTTGTAAATTGTATTTGCTGAGCATTGGAGTGGGTATTTGGTTCTTCAGTTAATTCTGATCAGCTGCCTTATAAGATCCACATGCTCAGCAGTATACGACTGAGATGTATCTATTAGGTACAAGGACCAGGCCCAGAGCTGCTCAGAATCAGTGACAGTTTTGGAGAGGTAGGGAATAGGATGCTGGATGAAAAATTTACCAATAAAATAATGGGCTCAGCTCCAAAATGAGGAAGACCTGCATTTCCCAAGGATTAGCATGCTCTGCTCTTTAAACACCAGGACACCTGAAGACAGCACAATCAAGTGGAAACTCACACCAACGCTCCTTCAGGATACTTCCAGACCACCAAGTATTTCTGAACAGGGCAAGCAGGAGGATGTCAGTCCTTCCAGTGGTAAAATGAGATGCTCTCTGCCTTTCATTTGCCATAGAATTCCTAAGAATCAGGGCTGATTTTCAGCAAAAGTATGTGATGGCTAAAGCACATTTTTGAAATCCTGCTATTAGGGAATCCCACCCTCCTCTCCAAACTAGTCACCCAGTTTACCAACTGGTCAGGCCCACTCCTCAGCTGGGATTGCCCGGATACATTATGCAGTAGACATGCAGCTCTTGGGATCTGTTAGGTGACTCAATCTTGAAGGGCAATGACCATTAATTACTTTCTTTAAGCCATCAAACCCTTGCACCATAGATGACTATGAAGTGAACAAGTAGAAGAAGAGTTGATAAAAAAGTACATGTACTATTACAGTTGTCCGCCCTTATCTGCGATTACACTCTGCAGTTATAGTTACCTGAAGTCAACAGTGGTCTGGAAGTCAATGAACCTCCTTCTGACATACTGCCAGACGGTCAGTCGTACCTAACGCTACGTCACAATGCCTTCATCACTGACCTCACTTCATCCCATCACGTAGGCATTTTATCACCTCACATCATCATAAGAAGGGCAAGTACAGTGTGATATTTTGAGAGAGATGACATTCACGTAACTTTTATTACAGTGTATTGTTGTGTTCTATTTTATTATTGTTGTTAATCTCTTACTGTGCCTAATTCATAAATTAAACTTTATCATAGGTATGTGTGTATAGGGAAAAACATACTATATGTAGGGTTTCCTACTATCCACAGTTTCAGGCTTCCCCTGGGGGGGCTTGGAATGTAACCCCTGTGGATAAGGTGGGGGCTACTATATGTACTCAGTGAGGGAGCTGCACTTCAACTTTATTGGATAATGTCGTGTGTTTCCCAGTGGTTGAGCTAATTTACGTTCCCACTGGTTCTGGATGAGAGTTCCTTTCACTCCTTATCCTTGCCTGTTTTTGGTATTGACAAAGATACATGTTTTTACCAACTTGAGGCATGTAAATTGGTATCTTACTATGGTTTTAATTTGCATTTGTTGGGTTTACCATCTTGTGTTAGTTATCTTAAAAAAAAAACCTAAACAATGCAGGAGTTCTCTGTCTTGCTCATTCAATATTAAAAACAGAAGCAGCTGGCATTCCACCACATGAATGTTCACAGCATGATCCCCACAAACAGAGCGTAACTTCCTGTCAAATGCAGCTGAAGCTGCTGCCAGCACTGACTATTCAGAAGTGGCAGGCTCCTTGCTGGATTAAGTGTGAAAGTGTTCCTGCTCCTAGAATGGAAGAAGAGTACCAAATGACTCGTGCATACTCCCACCCCCTCTGAAGCCTTATGCCCAGAAGAGAAAGAGCTCGTTCACATGCTGTGTGGTCGTCTCTAAGAGGGCTACGGGGATTCTCTGTAGAGGCCTCGGCTCAACGGCAACTTGCCAGCCTTCTACAGATGACGCGCTTGCCTGACTGGAGAGGTTTCAACCTAAGCCAGTAGGCATTCTGAAAAAGGAAGGGACAGAAAGCCCTTCAGTAAAGAATAGAAGGTAAAACCAAACCAAATTTCACCTCTTAAATCTCATTTTCTGGAGATGGGGGTCCAGAGCTGTGCTACTAATACAGAAACAGCTGTCACTGAAATATGCAAGTGAGGAACTGAATACTATATTTTGTTAAATTTAAATTGTAAAACAACTTGTAAAGTATTTTTCTGTTAAACATTATTTTTTTGGTAGTACTGCATTTCACTTGAACCACTGAAAATTGGCCATTTGAACCGACATGTTCTCAAGTATAAAATACATGTTTTGAAGACAGTATAAAAATTTGTATATTGACTACATGTTAAATAATCATATTCTTGATACACTGGGTTAAATATATTGCTGAAGTTTTCAACTGTTTCTTTTTGTTTTCTTAAGTGGCTACTAGAAAATTAAAAATTATTTATGTGGCTTGCTGTCAAGGAAAAGTGTGGAGTAAGAAGTACCAAGATCCTCTCCCTACCTAGACAATTGTCCTGGCAGAATTTGTCTGATGTAATTACTTTAGAGTTCTGCAGTTTATTCAAAGACTTGAAACTCCCAGGGCAAGTCTTGGTAAGTAAATTGTGGTTAATTTTGGGCGATTTCCCCTCTCAGTGCATTAATAGCAACTTATCCCCCAGCCCCACCGCAGGCAGCCATGCAGTTGTATCTGGCTCAGCTTGTGCAGTTTGTGGGAACCAGGGTGAGCAATGAGGGCCTTGCCCTGCAAATATTAGGGATCTGTGCTCTGGCTGCTGCTTCTGATTGCAGAGAGGTAGACACAGATGTGGGCAGCCATCGTTCCAAGCCCACTATCTGAAATGGTTTCCAGGAGATTTAAAGACCCAGAATTTATTTATTTCCCTATCATTTTCCCTTTCTCCCCTTTGGGAGCTAGACATTTAAGGACTAGAACATTCAAAAGCAATTGCATACACAGAGAAGTTAGAAAGTCACTAAGTACAACCAGGGAAAGGCACAGGCTTAGAAAAGACCTGAGAAGACCTTAAGTTCACATCTTGAACTTCTCTCTGATCCCAGGAGAGACACCATACAACAATAACAAAATCAGCAAATCTGGGGTTAGGGGGAGAATCTGATTTCCTGAGTTACCATAGTATAAGTTTCAAATGTCCCACTTTCAACAACAACAAAAAAAATCACAAGACATAGGAAGAAAAAGGAAAGTATGGCCAATTTGGAAGAAAGAAATCAAACCAATAGAAACCACCCTGAGAAAGAACAGATGGTGGGTAGTCAAAGACTTGAGAACAACTGTCTTAAAGATGCTCAAAGAGCTATAGGAAGATGGGGACAAAGTCAAGAAAATGTTGTATGAACAATATGGAAATATCAATAAAGGGATGGAAAACAAAAAGGAACTAAAATTCTGGAGCTGAAAAATAAAAGAACAGAAATAAAAAATTCACTAGAGGGATTTAAAAGCAGATTTGAGCAGGCAGAAGAAAGATTCAACAACCTTGAAGAAAAGATGATTGAAATGATCAAGTTGAGGAATTGGAAGAAAAAAGATTGAAGAAAAATAAATAGAGCCTACAGACCTGTGGGGATACCATAAAGCAGACCAGCAAGGGCACTCATAAGGAGCGTGAGAAAGGAGAACAGAGGGAGAGACAAGAAAAGTATCTGAAGAAAGAATGGTCGAAAGCTCCATTAGGCATGAATATTAACATCCAAGAAGCTTGATAAACTCCAACTAGAATAACTTGAGAGACCCACATTGAGACACATTCAAACTGTCAAAAGACAAGAGAGACTCTTGAAAGCATCAAGAGAGAAGTGACTCATCATATACAAGGGAGCTTCAATGAGATTATCAGCAGATTTCTCATTAGAAACCTTGGAAAAAGGAAAGGAACTAAAATGTCTCATTACAAGAAATCAACTAAACACAGAAGAAGACAGTAATGCAAGAAATGAGGGGCAAAAAGGTATAAGGTGCATAGAAAACAAGTAGGAAAATGTCAGCAGTCCTTCCTCATCAGTAATTACAGTAAGTATAAGTGGATCAAATGCTTCAATCAAAAGACAGAGTTTAGAAGACAGGATAAAAAACATGATCCAACTATATACTGTCTACAAGACTCACTTTAGATCCAAAGACAGAAATGGGTTGAAAGTGGAAGGATAGAAAAGGATATTCCATGCAACAGTAATCAAAAGACAGCAAGTGTGGCTATACCAGTATCAGACAAAATAGTATTATTTAAATCAAAAAAGGTTACAAGAGACAAAGAAGGACATTATATATTTATTAATAAAAGCTTCAATAAAATAAGGAGCTATAACTGGAAACATTTATGTACCTAATAACAGTTCATCAAAACATATGAAGCAAAAGTTGACAGAATTGAAAGAAGAAAATAGACAATTTTAAAGTAAGAGTTGAAGACTTTAATATCTCATTCTTCACAGTGGATAATACAGCTAAACAGAAGATAACTACAGAAATAGAGGACTTGTTTTCTTTGCCAAAAGAAAGAAGATAATACAACAAACCAAGTGGATCTAACAGAAACATACAGGGCATTCTACACAATAACAGAACACACATTCTTCTCAGGTACACATGAAACAATCTCAACACAGGTTGTATCATTAGGCTACATATAAAATCTTCATAGGTTTTAAAAGATAGATATTCTACAAAGTATTTTCTCTTATCACAGTGGGATGAAGTTAGAAATTATCAATGGAAGGAAGACTGGAATATTAACAGAATTTGTGGAAATTAAATGACACAGCCACATAGTCAAAGAAGAATCACAAGGGAAATTAAAAGATACTTAAGAATAATAATAAAAACACAGCAAACCACACCTTACAGGACGCAGCAGCATAGCAGGTTAAGAGGGAAACTTACAGCTGTAAATGCTTATATAAAAAAGGGAGGAATTTATCAAATCAACAGACTAACGTAACACCTTCAGGAACTAGAAGGAAGAGCAAACTAAACCCAAAGCTAGTAGCAGAAAGGAAATAATAAATATTAGAGCAGAAATAGACAGAATAGAAAACTAATAGAGAAAATTAATAAAACCAGGAGTTGGTTATTAGAAAAAATCAACAGAACTGATTATGTTTTAGCTAGATGAATGAAGAAAAAAGAGAAGATTCAAATTAGTAAAACCAGAAATGAAAGTGGGTTTATTACTACTGATTCTGCAATAATAAAAAAGTTGTAAGGGAGTAAAATGAATAATTAAACACTGACAAACTGAATAGACTAGATGAAATAGACAAATTCCTAGAGACAATCTACCAAGACTAAATCAAGAAGAAAGAAAATCTGTGTAGACCTGTATAACTAGGAAGGAGATTGAATTAATAATGAACAACTGCAGAGAAATTCCCTGAACCTGATGGTTTCACTGATGAATTCTACTAAATATTTAATGAAGAACTGACACCAGTTCTCAAACAATTTCAAAAAAATTGAAGAGTAAGGAACACTTCCTAACTCATCCTATAAATATTTCCCTGATACCAAAACCAGACACTACAAGAAGACACACCAATATGCATTATGAGCATCAGTGCAAAAATTCTCAACAAAGTATTAGCCAACTGAATTCAGCATTTTAAAAGGATTATACACCATGACCAAGTGAGATTCATTATGAATGGAAGGAAGGTTTAACCTATGAAAATCAATGTAATACACCAAAAGGCAGAATGAAGGAGGAAAATTACATGATCATCTCAATTGATGCAAAAAAAGCATTTGACAAACCTCAACACCGTTTCATAATAAGAATATGTAAACTAGGCATAAGATGAAATTATCTCAATATAATAAACGTATATATGAACAGCCCACAGCTAACACAGTATCTATGTTTCAGTACGACTGAAAGCTTTTCTTCTAAGATATGGAACAAGACATGCTCAGTTCCACTACTTCTGTTCAAAAAGTTATACTGTGGAAATTCTATCCAGAGCAAAAACACAAGAAAAATAAATAAAAGGCATCTATATTAGAAATGGAAAAGTAAAATTATCTCTATTTGTGGATAATACGATCTTATATGTAAAAAACCCTGGCTCCTCACACACACACACAACCAAAAAACAATCCTATTAGAACTAATTAATAATACAGCAAAGTTGCAGGGTACAAAATCAACATGCAAAAATCAGTTACATTTCTACACACCAACAGTAAATGATCTAAAAAGGAAATTAAAACAATCTCATTTGTGATAGCATCAAAAAGAATAAAATACATAGGAATTAACCAAGGAAAGAAAAGACTTGTAAACTAAAAACTGCAAACATTGCTAAAAGAACTTTAAAAAGACATAAACAAATGGAAGGACATTCTGTGTTCATGAGTTGGAAGTCTTAATATGGTTAAAATGTCTACTACTTGAAGTGAGTCATTCTTACCTGCAAGCTACTCTAGGCATGGGGGGATGAAATGGGTCTCAGAGATGCACATTAAGCTGGACAGAGGGCAGGAATTGCTTTCAGGGAGGCAGATGGCTTCCAATGCCCAAGGGCAGTTAGCAACTAGTGACTCTATTTCTAGGGTTCAGGGACAGCTAACATTCACGAGGAACTAATTTTGTCATTGTGATACGTAAGAAAGATGGCATACAGTGCTGAAGGGAAACATCCATGCCTCACACCTAAGTTTTGCTAAAAGGGGAAATGTTTGGCTTCTCTTTGCCTCCTCATTCGGCCTCCCTGAAGAAGGCCGAGTGACTTACGCCGTTGGAGGATTTAGGAAAAGGCACAGAGGATAAACTGCTTGCCCTTTTCCTCTCTCTCATCAGCTTGAATACAGGACTGGGGCCTTCTGCTCTGAAAACTTTTATGTGCCAAGGACACAGGCCCTAAAGATAGGCCTGGGGTCCTTCTCTCATCCCCAAGCTGAAGCCAAGTGGCTGTGGGGTGGGACTTCAGGTTAAGGGACTTGCTCTCCAGGGTAAATTAAGACTCCTCTATTTTTCTGCAGTGGGGACTTCCCCAAGGTCCGACTGGACTTAGGGCCGCAAGTATTAGCTTGACTGTGAAACAGATCCATGCCATGATCTCCGAAGCTACTTCATTAACCTCAAAACTGATATTTTGAGTTCCATCTGTGTGACCCCTGCATCTCATCTGTCAGCTGGTTCCCAATTTGATGTGGTGAGAGGTGTTAGTAATCTCCTAATGGTGGTTTTCCAAACAGCACAGTAATGCCTCACATCTGCCTTTTAGAATGCCCATTTGATGAAGCCTGAGGCATAAGGTAGATACACTTTCGTAAGGCAATACTCTGTGGAAAGCAGGTAAATCATTTTTCAGAATTGTACAGGTGATTCTGAAGTGTAGCAATCTGGCCTTATAACCAAGACTGGGCTGTGTGGGGCATCTGGGTAAACTGTATGTGCTGGGGACAGGCTAGGGTCACGTACTGTGATAGCGTTTCTTTTAAAGCTCATTTTGTAGGTTAAGTCAAAACTGCTGAGATCTTTTTAAACAGACCTTAGCTGTTGCATAGATACGGATGCGGGGGTTTCTGTAATGTAATGCTGAACTCTGTAGGAAGGCAGGTGTAGAAGAGAAGAGACACTAAAATATGAACATTAGGAAATGCAAAATAATTAACAGTATGTCTAAGGTGTTTCATATGTCAGTTTCTAGAAAAAAAAAGCAAGAATCTACTACTGAGACAGCTAGTCAGTAATTGCAGAGAACTAGGAGAGAAGCTGGAGAAGCCAAGAGGCAGCAAATACTCAGACCCACAGCACATTTTAATACCCCTGACATTTCTCAGTTGTAAATACAGACACAATAGGGTGGCAAAACACCTGCCCAATATAAAGCAACCGACAAACCTGAGAGAGGAGATGGGATGTTTTTCTGGTGGTTGGATATTCAAACAGTTTTGTGCAATGACTAGGAGCTCACAATTTGCCAGTTTAAAAGAATTAAAAAGGTGGAATGAGAGGCAGGTTAATAATACACAACAGAAAATGAGATATTATTTCCATCACCTATTTTCGATGTTTGAGCTCCATGATTCTGTATCCTTTAAGTAAACACGTTTTCCCCATTTTACTCTGAAGGGCTCAGAATGCTGACTTCTAAGACATATAACTTAAAGTGCTTCATACTTTTATTTCCAAAGAAACTGTATTTTAAATGTTTCACTCAAGGATTTGAAGATTTATTAGTAAGACATGTGGGCAGAGAATCCTTTTCCAATTCACAGTTAGGAAACTATAGAAAGGTACTCATTTGTCACAAGAAAACCTCTCCCAAGAGATGTACATGAGGCTGTGATTAATGATGAGAATAAGTTTCTTCAGAAATTCCTTTTGAGATCTTTCTTCATGACTCTGGGGCTACAAAAGCAGCTTTATCAGTCATCAGAGTGTCTGGAAGTTGATGTCACTCGGTGGCGGTGGACAAGTTGGGTGCACGAGCCACCGAGCTCAGGAAGCCCTCGCCGCCCCCTCGGCCCCGTGCTTCAGTGGGCCAGGCTCCGGGGCAGGGGAAGGGCTCGGCCTCACTGACCAGCACAACTGCATTCCCCTGTGCAGGCATATGCTCCCCCGTGCTGTAAACGGGTTCATTCCCCAGCTGTCAATTTCCAGTCCTGTTCCCTGGGTCCAGAGCCTTTTCTCTCCTAAGCCTAAACTGAGTCTTGCAACTTGGCAGCCTTCTCCGTGCGGCACCCCCCTCCTCCACACCCACATGGCTCTTTTCTTGTTTCACCGGATTTCCATCTCGTGTGGGCTAGCAGCCGTTCTCTGCTGGGGCGCTCCGCCCTGCTGCTGCACGCGAGGCCACGGCTTCCCCTGACGCACCCCCCGCTGGAACCTCGAAACCCACAGAGGTTAGCTGGTCTTTCAGACTGTGAGGAACGAAGAAGGACCTCCTTGAAGTGCCCCTGCAGTATTTACCTTCGAAGGTCTTTGAGGTCTTTGCTGTCTGATCCATCTCTACCTTTACGGTCAGTTCGAGAAGGCTTCATCTCAACGGGCCCCACAGGGAAAGTAGATCAAGTTAGGGGAAAGCAGGACACAGTTCTGACATGCAGCAGGACAAGCTGGGGACTGGCCAGTGTCCTGTGTGGCAAATGCTCACTGTTCCTTATAGCACTTTTTTCAGCTCTATTGAGGCATAACTGACAAATAAAACTGCTAGATATTTAAAATGTACAGTGTGATTTCATATACATATACTGTACAAGGATGACCACCATCAAGTTAACTGACACACCAATTTTTTAAAACTTTTTCTTGGTGAGAATATTTTAAGTTCTATTCGCTTAGCAAATTTCAATTATACAATACAATGCTGTCAACTGTAGTCACCATGGTACAGATTAGAGCCTCAGGCCTTATTTATATCTTTTAAATGAAAGTTTGTACCATTTAATCTAACTGATCTAACTCTATTTCCTCTATTTCACCTACCTACTAGACCTTAGTAACCACTTTTCTACCCTCTGTTTATATAAACTTGACTTTTTTTCTTTCCTTTTTTAAGATCCCGCATACAAGTGATGTCATGCAGTATTTGTCTTTGTCTGGCTTACTTCACTTAACATACTGCCCTCCAAGTTCATTGTCCCAAATGGCAGGATTTCCTTTTCTTTTTTTAGGTAAAATTTGTAAATAACATTATATACATTTATATACAGGTTTCAAGTATATGTTATAATTTGAATCTGTATTCATTACAAAGTGATCACCTCCAAAATACTAATTAGCATCCTTCACTATACATTTGACCCCTTTTGACCATTTTCCCCAAATCCCCAAATCACTTCCTTTCTGGTAACCACCAATCTGTTCTTTTTGTCTATGTGTGTGTTTTTATTGTTGTTTGTTTGATGGGTTTTTCTTTTAAGATTCCATGCAAGAGTGAAATCATACTGTTTTGTCTTTCTGCCTCTGACTTAATTCACTTAATGTAATTCCCTCATACTCCATCCAGGTTGTCACAAATGGCAGCATTACATTCTTTTTCTGTGGCTGGGTAATATTCCACTGTATAATACCTTCTTACCCATTCATCCATCAGTTACACGTAGGTTGTTTCCATATCTTGGCTATCATAAATAATGCTGCTGTAAACATTGGGGTGCATGTATCTTTTCAAATTAGTGTCTTTATATTAGTGTAAATATCTAGATCATATAGTAGTTCTAGTCTTAACTTTTTGAGGAATCTGTACATTATCTTCCATAATGGCTGTGCCAAATTTACATTCCTTTCAACAGTTTACAAGGGTTCCCTTTTCTCCACATCATCTCCATCACTTGTTAGTTCTTGTCATTTTGATGATAACCAATCTAACTGGTGTAAGGGGATATCTCTGTGGTTTTGATTTGCACTTCCCTAATAATTAGTGATATTGAACATCTTTTCCTATGCCTGTTGGCCATCATACAGGTATGTCTTCTTTGGAAAACT
Organism: Manis javanica; assembly: GCF_040802235.1. Lineage (NCBI taxonomy): Eukaryota > Metazoa > Chordata > Mammalia > Pholidota > Manidae > Manis > Manis javanica. The sequence continues at coordinate 104,885,131 of NC_133162.1, forward strand.
TACTCAGATCCTCTGCCTGTTTTTAAAAAGGTTGTTTGTTTTTTGTTGTTAAGTTGTATAAGTACTTTATATATTTTGGATATTAACACTTTGTCAGATACGTGACTGGCAAAAATCTTCTCCCATTCATTAGGCTGCATTTTAATTTTGATGATGGTTCCCGTCATTGTATTGGTCATCAAAAACCTTCCAACAAACAAAAGTCCAGGACCAGATACCTTCACTGAATTCAAAGCCTTTTGGTTTGATATAGTTCTATTTATTTTTGCTATTGTTTCCCTTGCCTTTGGAGTCAGATCACAAAACCACTGCTAAAAACAGTGTTAAGGAGCTTACTGTCTATGTTTTCTTCTAGGAATTTTATGGCATTAGGTCTTCCAGTCATCTTTAATCCATTTTGAATTAATTTTTGTATAGTACAGTGATCAGTTTCACTCTTTTGCATGTAGTTGTCCAGTTTTCCTAACACCATTGACTGAAGAGACTGTCCTTTCCCTACTGTATATTCTTGCCTCATTAGTCATAAATTATTGACTATATATGCACAAATTTATTTCTGAGCTGTTACATTGAGCTATGTCTCTTTTTTAATGCCAATACCATACTGTTTTGATTACTATAGCTTTGCAGTATATTTTGAAGTCAGGGAGCATGATACATCCAGCTTTTTTCCTCTTTCTAAAGATTGCTTTGGCTATTCTGGGTCTTTTATGGTTCCATACAAATTTTAAAATTATTTGTTCTAATTTTGTGAAAAAAGCCACTGGAATTTTGATAGGGATTGCTTTGAATCTGTAGAATGCTTTGGGTAGTATGGACATTTTAACAATATTAATCTTGTCATCCATGAGCACAGAATATCTTTACACTTATTTATGTCTTCAGTTTCCTTCATTAGTGTCTTGTGGCTTTCTGTGAACAGGTCTTTCACTTCCTTGGTTGTATTTATTCCTACATGCTTTATTCATTTTGATATAATGGGATCACTTACTTAATTTCTCTTTCTGAAAGTTTGTAGTTAGTGTATGGAAACACCACTGATGTTTGTATGTTGATTTTGTGTCCTAAAAATTTACTGAATTCATTTATTAGTTCTAACAGTTTTTTTGGTAGAGTTTTTAGTGTTCTCTATATAAAGTAACATGTCATCTGCAAATAATGAGTTTTCTTTTTCCTTTTTGATTTAGATGCATTTTCTTTCTTTTTCTTGCCTAACTGCTGTGACTAGGACATCCAATATTATGTTAAGTAAAAGCACTGAGAGTGGGCATCCTTGTCTTGTTCCTGATAATGGAAGAATACTTTTAGCTTTTCAACACTGAGTATGTTAACTGTGGGTTTGTCCTATGTGGCTTTTATTATGTTGAGGTATGTTCCCTTTATGCCCATTTTTGTTGAGAGTTTTTATCATGAATGCATGTTGAATTTTCAGCACCTACTGAGATGACCATAGGCTTTCATCCTCCCTTTTGTTCACCTTGTGTATTATGTTAATTGATTTGCAGACGTTGAACCATCCTTGTGTCCCTGGAATAAATCCCACTTGACCATGATGTGTGATACTTTATTGTTGACTTTGGTCTGTGAATATTTTGTTGAGAATTTATGCATCTATGTTCATTTAGGATATTGGCATGTTTTTTTGTTTTTGGTGTCCTTGTCTGGTTTTGTTATCAGGGTAATGCAGCCCTCAGAAAATGAATTGGGGAGTTGTCTTCTTTAATTTTTTTGAAAGAGTTTGAAGATAAGTATTAAGTCATGTTTGAATGTTTGCTAGAATTCAGTGAAGGTATCTGGTCCTGGACTTTTGTTTGTTGGAAGGTTTTTGATGACCAATTCAATATCCTTTCCAGTAATTGGTTTATTCAGATTTTAAGTTTTCTTGATGTTCTGTCTGGAAGATTATGTTTTTAGGAATTTGTCCATTTCTTCTAGGTTGTCCAATATGTTGCCATATAATTTTTTGTAGTAGTCTTTTATGATTCTTTGTATTTCTGAGGTATCAGTTGTAACTTTTCCTCTTTCATTTCTGGCTTTGAGCCTTCTTTCTTTTCTTCTTGGTTAGTCTGGCTAGAGGTCAATTTTGTTGTCTTTTCAAAGAACTAGCTATGAGTTTCACTGATGCTTTCTACTGTTCTTTTGTTCTCCATTTGTTTCCACTCTGATCCTTATTTTTTCCTTCCTTCTAGCTTTGGGCTTTGGTGTCTTTTCCTAGTTCATTTAGGTGTGAAAGTTAAACTTTTCTTTGAGATTTCTCATTTCTTAGTTAGGCCAGTATTGCTATGAACTTTCCTCTTAGAATAAATTTTGCTGCTTCCCAAAGAGTTTGGTATGTCGTATTTCTGTTTTCATTTGTATTTACTTTTAAATTTCTTCTTTGAATTCTTTGCTGACATGTTAGTTGAGTAGTATTTTGCTTAATATCCATGTTTTTGTTTTTTTTTCTAGTTTTCTTTTTGTAATTGATTTCCAGCTTCATATCATTGTGTTCAGAGAAGATGCTCAATGTGATTTCACATCTTAAATTTATGAGACTTGTTTTCTGATGTAACAATATTTTATCTACACTAGCAAATGTTCATGTGCACTTGAGAAGAATGTGTATTCTGCTGCTTTTGGGTGGAATGTTCTGTATGTATCTATTAAGACCCTCTGTGCTAATGTGTCATTTAAGGTCAATGCTTTCTTACTGATTTCTGTGTGGTGGTCTACCCACTGATATAAGTTAAATGTGTTAAAGCTCCCTACTATTACATTGCTGATTTCTCCCCATAGGTATTTCTCTCATATTTCAGTGCTCACATGGGTGCATATATCAATGTTATATTTTCTTGCTGGATTGACCCCTTTCATTATGTAATGCCCTTCTATGTCTATCATTATGGTTCATGTTTTAAACTCTATTTTGTCTCATATGAGTATGTTATAGGGTTTGTATGAGTAAGTTGTTTTCTCTTGCTGCTTTTAAGATTCTTTAACTTTCACTATTTTAATTTATAGTGTGAGTTGCTGTGGATCTCTTTGGGTTCATTTTACTTAGGACTCTCTGGGCTTCCTGGAACCAAATGTCTTATTTCTTTCCCCAGATTAGAATAGTTTTCAGCTATTATTTCTTCAAAAAAGTTTTCTGGCCCTTTCTCTTTTCCTTCTGGGATCTGTATATTAATGTTATTCTGCTTGATGTTGTCCCATAGGTCTCTTAAGAAATCTTCACTTTTTCTTTGCTCTTCTTGCTGCACTGTCTGGGTGATTTCCACTGCTTTCTCTTCCAGTTCACTGACCCATTCTTCTGCTTCATCCAGTCTGCTCCTGAACCCCTCTAGTGTATATTTCAGTTCAGTTATTGTGTTTCTCAGCCTGTAATTGCTGTTTGGAACTTTCTTATATTTTTTCTTTTTTGAAGATCTCACTGTGTTCATCCATTTTCTGAGTTCAGTGAGCATCTTTATGACCATTACTTTGAACTCTTTACCAGGTAGATTTGTTTTTATTTTTATTTACCTGGTAGATATCTCCACTTCATCAATTTCTTTTCTGTGGTTTTTCTTGTTCTTATATCTGTCCCTTCCTATTTCCTGACCCTCCTGTGGTTTTCACTATGTATTAGGCAAAGCAGCTGTCTCTCCCAGTCTTCAAATGGTGGTCACTGGAAGGCTGGGGCTGTTTGTTGTCTGTGCGTACCCTGGGGTGGTAGCCTGACAAGCTCCATTTCTGCAGTTGTTTTAATCCCATGTGGTCCAGAAACATAAGCTCCCCTAACCAGTAGCAACAGGCATTCAAGGGGTGTCCCCTGTGTGGGGAGCATGTATTTTATGGATTTGGCATGATGGGGCCTTGGTGGATGACCCAACTTGTTCTGGTAGGGTGGGAGCTGCAGTGGATAAGCTGTGAGCCAGGGCAAGCCCACCCACTGTATTTAGTGGAGTGGGTATTCTGGACGACAAACTTTCAGCTGTGGCAAGCTGGGCTGCTGCGTCTGCAAGTAGGTTGTGCTGGGATAGGGTGAGCTCACCTGTCAGGGCTGGTGAGGCACAGACCACAGTGGATGGGTGCCAGGCTGGGTCTGGTGGGGAAAGGCCCTAGAGGAACCCAGGGGTGTGTCAAGTGGCACTGGTAAGGAAAACTGAGAGAACCAAAAATGGTACCTGCCAGGGCCTCTACCCCTGAAGAGATCTTCAGCAGGCCCCTGCCCCTCTGTAACTTCCCTCAGACCACTCAATGAATCTTTTTCATATGTGGCCTAGGTGCTTCAGACACCACTACTTCTGCATCAGGACCTTCAGCAAGTGAGCCTGTATGTGAATCCTTTAAGAGCAGAGCGTTGGTTTCCTACAACCCCCTGGCTCTCCTGGACATCAGCCCTGGTAATGTGGCTTTCACAGCTGCTCATTTTGGGGTCTCACCTTTCCAGTGCAGGTCCCATGGACTGGGGTACCCGCTGTGGCACTCAGTCCCCTCGCTCCTCCAAGAGGAGCTGTGTGTTTATGATATTCCTGTCTGGTGTTATGAAGAGTGTTGTATGTCTTCAGGTCTTTTATGGAGAGAATTGTTAGTTTGATATAGCTCTGCTTGTTTTTGCTTTTGTTGCCAAATCCAAAAAAATTACAGCTAAGACTGATGTCAAGGAGCTTAATCCTAACAGCTTTATGGTTTCAGGTCTTACATTCAAGTCTTTAATCTAGTCTGAGTTAATTTTTGTGTATGGTATAAGATAGCAGTCCAGTTTCATTCTTTTGAAGGTAGCTATCCAGTTTTCCCTACAGCATGTACAAAGAGACTATCCTTTCCCCATTGCATATTCTTGGCTCCTTTGTTGAATTATATGCATGGGTTTATTTCTGGGCTCTCTATTCTCTTCTATTGATCTACATATCTATTTTTATGCCAATACCATCACATTTAAATTACTATAGCTTTGTGGTATAGTTTGAAATCAGGAAATATTATGTCTCCAAATTTGTTATTCTTTCCCAAGTTTAGTTTGGGGCCTTTTGTGATTCCATAAAAATTTCAGGGTTCTTTTCTATTTCTATGAAAAATGCCATTGGAATTTTGATAGGGATTGCATTGAATTTGTAGGTTTCTTCAGGTAGTATGGATGTTTTTACAATATTAATTCTTCCAATACATGAACAGAATATCCTTCAATCTGTACCTTCTTCAATTTCTTTCATCAACATCTTCAATTTAAGTTTTTATAGCACAAGTATTTTACTTCTTTGGTTAAATTTATTCTTAAATATTTTATTCTTTTTGATGCTTTTATAGCATTTTTAATTGAAATTTTGAAATCTGGCAAAGAGAGAGACCATCTTCATGGGTCATTTCATTTCAAACCGTCATACAGTTCCCATATCTGAGAACTTTCTCCTTGGAACCACCAGCCTAGTTTGATCTAAGGGGCAGGCACCACTCAGATCTAACCTACTTAGACCAGAGTCTCACTTGCAGACACCCCATGCTGAAGGAAGAGCAGCATGCCAGCTTCTTGGCTTTTAACCACCAGGAATCCTAGGTTACCCTGGCAATGAGGCAGAAAACTGTACAGAGCCTGACCAGCACAACAGAAAGGAGGCCAAAGAAAGCCCAACCTAATTTATAAACACTAGTTTATCTCCTATAATGAAATAGTTATAAGTTTAATAAAAGCTCTGAAAGGAAAATTTATGATTAGATAATCTTTCTAGAAACAAGTCCTCTACATTGTAGAAGACCAGCTACTATTAAAATAGGAAAATGTGCAAATTAATGAGATTTACATCCAAATAGTATTTACAAACAGGCTTTTGAGAATGTGATTCTTCCTTGGACCTGTATTTTGTGTACTTCTAACTCATCACTTCCATGACTGGCAATATTGCAGGATCATGCCCTGGTTTTGTTCTATTCTCATTCTTTTACTTCTGGATATCAATTACATTTTAATATTATCATTGTATTGTTTTTAAAGTGCATAATTCTACTTGATCATGCTTTATTATAAAATGCTTTTTCACTACCACTCCTTTTTAAAAAGGTTCCAGGAATACACCTTTAATAGAATAGGATTTTAAAAACAGAAAATGATAACCAGGAAACAAAAGGTTTTCAGTAAGCACAGTTTCATGCATTAAAACAAAGAAACTAAAAAATGAAGTTTGTGGCATTTTACATTTTATGTTTTCTGTTTCAAATATTTTTAAAAATTATTTTACCCAGAACCCCTGAATTGTTTACAAATACCATAGGTCTCGTTAGCTTATTTTCAAAAAGATTGTTTGAATAAAGACAACTGGCCAAGAAGGAAAACAAAGAGGCAACACTCAAAATGTGAACCCCAAGTCCATTTTGGAGGCGTTCAGTGAATAAGAGTCTCTCTAGCATACTAAGAAAGCTGATCACAGAATTCCTTGGCCCGGAATTCTTGAATGATGATGATTTGTCTCTGAAATGTCTTTTATTGTTTTCCAATGTTGCATTTATATCACAACAGTCCAGAACCAATACTAATCCAGCAGCATTTTTTTATGTGATTGAGAGTAGTATTTTTCAAATACAGTCTATGCATAATATCAAAATTAACACCATAGTAGGTGGAAATGAAAGCTTAACAAAACCAAACTGCAACACAATTTTTGTATGAAATCAAGATCATGGAAATATTTAATGCTGAATCTCAATTAGGTACTTTCAACAGGTATTGAACACTAAAAGTATCTACTATGAAAAGGGCAACTGAATCCTTGATTTTTGTTCTGAAAATTTTCACTTTTAAAATATTAGACAAACATGAAAAAAAATGTGTGTTAAATTCTTCCACATGCAAGTCATTTGCCATCCACTCAAAATTCTTCATACTTCATTTCTTTACTAAAAATCGTGTGATATCTGATCCATACTTTGATGCTAGAGAGTCTCTTCTCACTTGGCTTCTTTCTTTGGCTTGTCTGGCAGTTCTCTAAAAGTTAAAAAAAAAAGCATGCACACACATTAGGAAAAAAGTACTGGCTACAGAAATTCAAAAATGATTTGGGTTCTGTTAGTCTGGGAAATCTACATTATCACCACACCCACTTACCCCTGTTTAGCCATTGAGGGGCTACCAGGCCACCAGAAGACCCTAGTAGCTCTGGTAAAAGTGTCCTGAGATGCTAGGTTCAGTCAAGACCAGATGCTGGGGAGAAAACACACTGCTTTGGGGCATGTCTTGCTGTCCAGGGAGCAGCAAGTTATTTGGGAATGGGGAAAGGCCACGATTTACATCATCCAAGTGGGAGCTTGTAAGGCATCCTGGGACTTCCCCTGGTGCAGAGCATGCAGGGCCCACGCTTCCTATTCTCTGGCTCAGAAGCCACTCCCAGCCCAACAGCTGAGCCAACGCAGAAAAGCAGTATGAGGTCAGAACCAGATTCTTCTACTGCTCCCAGAAGTAAAATTTCCATGAGAATCTGAAAAAGTGATTACAGAAGGGACAGCAATTTCCTTTGCTATATTGTAAATCTTTTATAAGGTCTTAAATGTGGTAATACTTTGCACAGCTAAGATATCAGATGACTTTTCCCAACGGAAGTCCATGTATATGTGAAATGATCCAGGCAGAAGGGATGGGGAGAGAAGAGAGGGTTAAAACTAAAAACAGAAAACCCTGTCTATATGACATGATCCCACTTATATAAGAATTATGTCTGTGAAGAAATTGAGGAATCCAAAATATTAAAAGAAGGCAAAAAAATGCTCATACAAGATGAACTTTGGCAAAGGATCTGAATAGTTTTCAAAAGTGGAAATATAATTGATTAGCATTTTTAAAAACACCAGGGTATTTAGTAAACAAAATAATGGAAGGCCATCCCTCTCCCACCAATTCAGCACCGACTGGCGTGGTTAAATGTGCACTCTTGTTGCCTGACAGGTGGGGGGAACACAACCAAGTGGAGTCCTTTGGAAACAGGTTGGAGATAAATTCCTACGGTCCCCATAATATCCAAATAACTGGCTCAGTGATTTCCAAATCTGAGAATCTATCCTAGAGAATGACATCCAACTGTAAAAAACCGTTTGTATACAAAAAAATACTTGGCAGCATTATTTATAAGAATGAGAAAATGTAATATAATAAACAACTTCAATGTTCATCAGTATGGGAATGGCTAAATAAAGTATGGTAAAGAGCTACTGATTCGAATAATGTGCAGCCATTTAAGATGATAAACACTATGAATTTTTATCATGGGAAAATGCTTATATCTTATCATGGGAAAATCCTATTGTAAAAAAAATTGGATACAAAGTTGCATATTGAATATATATATAATATATATATGTATATATGCTTCTTTCTAAGATTACTTCAACAGGTAGATCCTACCACCTTTTGCTAGACTATTGAAAATTCATCTGAGTGGATAAACAATACTGTCATTTTTTCCTTCTTGTTTCAAGCAACAGATAATTAAACTCAAACAAGTAACAAATTTCATAGGTTTCATACTTTGCCAGGAGTGCAGTGTTGCATGTTGAATGAAATTTTTTCTAATATATTAATGTTCTCAGATATTTCAGGAAATCCTTCACTGCAAATGTGAACATTTGTCACTGCCCCAGTTCAACAAACTTAGTTTGATGGTGTGGCTCTCTTCAAGATTGTACAATATCTAAGTTGTATTCATTTTCTTGTAGGTGGTGGTGAAAAGTTCGTGGCTCAGAATGAATGAAAAAACAAGCAGCTTCTCTCCCATCTGTGACTGAGAACTTACATTGGCCTCAAGAGGAAACTCAAGTGTGAGTTGATACAAGTAATAAAATGCATCTCAGATTCCAGGCCAGGGATACGGGTCCATCCACATCATCTCCCACACCTTTATGCACAATTTTCCATTTGATTCCCAGGATGGAGTCAAATGTGTCTTCGAGTGCCACTGACCTCTCTGTGACAGATGGTGCAGAGTGTCTGCAGGTTGTCCAAGGAGCACTGTCCTCCTCCACTGGACACTGGCCTGATGTGATCCACCTGCCAGAAATGCCCTTCCCTCGGGTTTCTTATCATTTCATTAAGCTGCAATAAGAAAACAAGATCAGCACTTTTCAACATACACTGTGGCAATGGTTCATTCTGCATTGTGCAATCATGTTTATATAGCAAAATCACAGGAAAAATACATTAGGATGGCTTTTCAGAGATTTTATTGTGAAGAGAAAAAGTTAGCAATTTGAAAGCAGTAAAATATGTTTCTGAAAAAGTTACTTTTCCCTTACCTAACCCATTTTGAGAAAATTATAAGAAAGTATAAAATAGCAATACTCCTGACAGTTTGGGAAAAATAAGTTGCTCGTGCATCTTTGACTAGCTTATATAGTCTCTACGACAAAACTGAGAAAATAAGAACAGATCAGAAATTAAAAATTGTGAATATTACTGACCTGAACAGTTTTTAACTATTGACCTAAATACATTTATTACTATACCAATGACAGTTTAATATTAATTACTATTGAGAGGATTAAAGATGGTGGTGTGAGAGGTGAAACAGAGTCTTCCTCCTAAAACCACATATAACACGAAAATATAATTAATACAACTAATCCTGAACACCAATAGAAAGAGGAGTGCGCCAAACTACATACACCTGGAGAAAAGAACAAACCTCATGGAACAGGGTAATGTACCGAAGCTGTAGCCTGGTGGGACCCAAGCCCTTCTCCCAACCCAGCTAATTGGCGGGAGGAAGAAAAATGGAGCGGGGAGGGAGTGGAGGCCTGGGACTGCTGAATACCTAACTCCGGAGATCTGCTCTGGGAGCACAAACCTACATTTCATTGGGCTTGCATGGTACTCTCGTGATTAGAGGGTTGGAAAGTTAAGACAGGCAGAATTCCTGCCACAGACTGAGATTCCAGCCACTTGTGGAAAGCAGGGATCCATATCCAGCTGGGCAGTCTGACAGACTTCTTAACAAGGAGGCCCTTAGCAAGAGGGCTGCTGAAGGGGCAAGGACTGCACAGAGCTCAGAAGAAAGGACAGGTAGACAAAATTGTCTGGCTGCACTTTGCCCAGCAGGTTGGGACCTTACATGATCTTCAGGTGCTCCAGCTCCCTGGCTGGCTACACATTTCCAAGGACCCCCTCTGTGATACATAGCCTACTGCACCTTTCTTCCTGGCCAGCCCCACCTGGCTCGCAAACCGGCAAACCCTCCTCTGGTGTTAGGCCAGACAGAGGGAAGATCTGTCTACAGCAACTAAAAATGCAAAGCATAGAGGCTTATACCTCTGTGCTCAGCTCCCTGTTTCAGGCAGTGGAGACAGGCGCATAGCAGCCAGGAAGCAGGAAACAGCTCATTCCTCCCCCCAGGCACGAATACTGCTCCCCTGTGACCCTGACATTGCTTCAGGAGCTGAGCAGCTCCAGAGAATAGACCTTCTGGGCACTAGAGGGCACCATATACAAATATAAAATGCCAAAGGAACCTGGTTCAAAGGAAAATTATTATTCAACTCCTGAGAAAGATTTAAATGACATCGACCTCATGAATCCTCCTGAAAGGGAATTCAAAATAAAAATCATTAACATGCTCAAAGAGGTATGGAAAAATATTCAAAAACTCAGGAATGAATTCTGGTCAGAGATCCAATCACTGAAGAGCATAGTGGAGGGTAATAAAAGCAGATTAGATGAGGTGGAGGAGATGATAAATGAAACGGGAACTAGAGAAGAGGAATATAAAGAAGCTGAGGTACAGAGAGAAAAAAGGAACACTAACAAGGAAAGAAAATTGAGAGAATTGTGTGACCAATCCAAATGGAACAATATTCACATTATAGAGGTACCAGAAGAACAAGAGAGAGAAAAAGGGATAGAAAGTGTCTTTGAGGAGGTAATTGCTGAAAAATTCCCCAATCTGGGGAAGGGGAGAGTCTCTCAAGCCAGGGAGATGCACAGATCTCCCAACACAAGGGACCCAAGGAAGAGAACATCAAGACATGTACTAATTAAAATGGCAAAGATCAAGGAAAAGGACAGACTTTTAAAAGCAGCCATAGAGAGAAATAAGATCACATGCAAATCAAAGCCCATCAGGCTATCATCAGACTTCTCTGAAGAAACCGTACAGGCCAGAGGGAGTGGCAGGAAGTATTTAATGCAATGAAGCAGAAGGGCCTTGAACCAAGATTACATTATCTGGCAAGATTATCATTTAAATTTGAAGGAGGGATAAACAATTTCTAGACAGCAAAAGCTGAGAGAATTTACCTCCCACAAACTGTCTCTACACTGTATTTTGGAGGGATGCTATAGATGGAAGTGTTCCTAAGGTTTAATACCTGTCACCAGAGGTAATAAAACCACAGTAAAGAAAGTAGAACAGCTAATTACTAAGCAAATGCAACATTAAATTAACTATTCTCAAAGTCAATCAAGGGATAAAAAAAGAGTACATAATAAGATACTTAATACATGAAGAATGGAGGAGGAGGAAAAAGGAGGAGAAAAAGAAAAGAACCTTTAGAATATGTTTGTAATAGTATATTAAGTGAGTTAAGTTAGACTCTTAGATAGTAAGGACGTTAACCCTGAACCTTTGGTAACTACAAATCTAAAGCCTTCAATGGCAGTAAGTACATATATGCAGCCTACAAGAGACTCACTTTAAAGCCAAAGACATACACAGACTAAAAGTGAAGGGATGAAAAAGACATTTCATGCAACTAATAGGGAGAAAAAAACAGGAGTTGCAGTACTTGTATCAGACAAAATAGACTTCAAAACACAGAAAGTAGCAAGAGACAAAGAAGGACATTACATAATGATAAAGGGGACAATCCAAGAAGAAGATATAACTATTATAAATATCTATGCACCCAACACAGGAGCACCTACATATGTGAAACAAATACCAACAGAATTAAAAGGAGAAATAGAATGCAGTGCATTCATTCTAGGAGACTTCAACACTCTCCTCACTCTGAAGAACAGATCAACCATACAGAAAATGGATAAGGAGACAGAGGCACTGAACAACACATTAGAACAGATGGACCTAACAGACATCTACAAAACACTCCACCCAAAAGCAGGACACACATTCTTCTCAAGAGCATACGGAACATTTTCTAGAATACATCATATACTAGGCCACGAAAAGAGCCTTGGTAAATTCAAAAAGATTGAAATTGTACCAACCAGCTTCTCAGACCACAAAGGTATGAAACTAGAAATAAAATGCGCAAAGAAAATGAAAAACCCCACAAACACACGGAGGCTTCACAACATGCTCCTAAATAACCAATGGATCAATGACCAAATAAAAACAGAGATCAGGCAATATATGGAGACAAATGACAACAATAATTCAATACTGCAAAATCTGTGGGACGCAGCAAAGGCTGTGCTAAGAGGAAAGTATATTGCAATACAGGCCTACCTCAGGAAAGAACAATCCGATATGAGCAGTCTAAACTCACAATTAACGAAACTAGAAAAAGAAGAACAAATGAGGCCCAAAGTCAGTAGAAGGGGGGACATAATAAAGATTAGGGCAGAAATAAATGAAATCACAAAGAATAAAACAATAGAAAGAATCAATGAAAGCAAGGGCTGGTTTGTCAAGAAAATAAACAAAATGGATAAACCCCTAGCCAGACTTATCAAGAGAAAAAGAGAGTCTACTCACATAAACAGAATCAGAAGTGAGAAAGGAAAAATTACTACAGACACCACAGAAATACAAACAATTATTAGAGAATACTATGAAAAGTTGTATGCTAACTGGATAACCTAAAAGAAATGGACAACTTTCTAGAAAAATACAACCTTCCAAGACTGACCCAGGAAGAAACAGAAAATCTGACTAACTACCAGCAATGAAATTGAACTGATAATCAAAAAATGACCTAAGACCAAAAACTCTGTGACCGATGGCTTCAGTGATGAATTTTATCAAACATTTAGTGAAGACCTATAATACCCGCTCTCCTTAAAGTTTTCTATGGAATAAGAGGGAATACTTCCAAACTTATTGTATGAGGCCAGCATCACCCTAATACCAAAACCAGGCAAAGACACCACAGAAAAAGAAAATTACAGACCAATATCCCTGATGAACAGATGCAAAAATGCTCAAAAAAATATTAGCAAACTGAATTTAAAAATACATCAAAAAGATCATCCATCATGATCTAGTAGGATTTATTCCAGGGATGTAAGGATGGTACAACATTCGAAAATCTATCAACATCATCCACCACATCAGCGAAAAGAAGGACAAAAAACACATGATCATCTCCATAGATGCTGAAAAAGCATTTGACAAAATTCAACCATCCATTCATGATAAAAACTCTCAACAAAAAGGGTATAGAGGGCAAGTACCTTGACATAATAAAGGCCATATATGACAAATGCAGACAAACGAGAAACTGAAAGTTTTTCCTTTAAGATTGGGAACAAGACAAGGATGCCCACTCTCCCCATTTCTATTCAACATAGTACTGGAGGTCCTAGACATGGCAATTAGAAAAGACAAAGAAATAAAAGGCATCCAGATTGGCAAGGAAGAAGTTAAACTCTCTCTGTTTGCTGATGACATGATATTGTACATAAAAAACCCTAAAGAATCCACTCCAAAACTACTAGATCTAATATCTGAATTCAGCAAAGTTGCAGGATACAAAATTAATATGCAGAAATCTGTTGCATTCCTATACACTAACAATGAACTAGCAGAGAGAGAAATCAGGAAAACAATTCCATTTACAGTTGCATCAAAAAGAATAAAATACCTAGGAATAAACCTAACCAAGGAAGTGAAAGACCTATACTCTGAAAACTACAAGACACTCATGAGAAAAATTAAAGAAGATACCAATAAATGGAAACACATCCCATGCTCATGGATGGGAAGAATTAATATTGTCAAAATGGCCATCCTGCCTAAAGCAATCTACAGATTCAATGCAATTCCTATCAAAATACCAACAGCGTTCTTCAATGAACTAGAGAAAATCATTCTAAAATACATATGGAACCACAAAAGACCCCGCATAGCCAAAGCAATCCTGAGAAGGAAGAATAAAGCTGGGTGGGAGATTATGCTCTCCAACTTCAAGCTCTACTACAAAGCCACAGTAATCAAGACAATTTGGTACTAGCATAAGAACAGACCCATAGACCAATGGAACAGACTCGGGAACCCTGATATAAACCCAGCCATATATAGTCGATTAATATATGATAAAGGAGCCATGGACATACAATGGGGAATTGACAGCCTCTTCAACAGCTGGTGTTGGCAAAACTGGACAGTTACATGCACGAGAATGAAACTGGATTATTGTTTAACCCCATACACAAAAGTAAACTCGAAATGGATCAAAGACCTGAATGTAAGTCATGAAAGCATAAAATTCTTAGAAGACAACATACACAAAAATCTCCTGAATATAACCATGAGCAACTTCTTCCTGAATGCATCTCCTCAAGCAAGGGAAACAAAAGCAAAAATGAACTCATGGGATTACATCAAACTAAAAAGTTTCTGTATGGCAAAGGACACCATCAACAGAACAAAAAGGCATCCTACAAGTATGGGAGAATATATTTGTAAGGGACATATCCAACAAGGGGTGAACATCCAAAATACATAATGAACTTACACGGCTCAACACCCAAAAAGCAAATAACCTGATGAAAAAATGGGCAGAGGATATGAAGAGACAGTTCTCCAAAGAAGAAATTCAGATGGCCAACAGACACATGAAAAGGTGCTCCACATCACTAATCATCAAGGAAATGCAAATTAAAACCACAATGAGATATCACCTCACACCAGAAAGGATGGCCAGCATCGAAAAGACTAAGAACAACAAATGCTGGTGAGGATGCAGAGAAAGGGGAACCCTCCTACACTGCTGGTGGGAATGTAAGCTAGTTCAACCATTGTGGAAAGCAATATGGAGGTTCCTCAAAGGACTAAAAATAGAAATACCGTTTGACCTGGGAATCCCACTCCTTGGAATTTACCCAAAGAATACAAGTTCTCAGATTCAAAAAGACATATGCACCCCTATGTTTACTGCAGCACTATTTACAATCACCAAGATATGGAAACAACCTAAGTCTCCATCACTAGATGAATGGATAAAGAAGATGTGTTACATATACACAATGGAATACTATTCAGCCATAAGAAAGAAACAAATCCTACCATTTGCAACAACATGGATGGAGCTGGAGCACATTATGCTCAGTGAAATAAGCCAGGCGGAGAAGACAAGTGCCAAATGATTTTCCTCATTTGTGGAGTATAACAACAAAGCAAAACTGAAGGAACAAAATAGCAGCAGACTCAGAGACTCCAAGAAGGGTCTAAGTGGTTGCCAAAGGGGAGGGAGGGAGGGGTGTGCAAGGGTGGTTGGGGAGGGAGGGAGAAGGGGATGAAAGGGTATTATGTTTAGTACACATGGTGTGGGGGATCATGGGGAAAACAGTGTAGCACAGAGAAGCCAATAGTGAATCTGTGGCATCTTACTACAGTGATGGACAGTGACTGCATTGGGGTATGGGTGGGGACTTGATAATATGGATAGATGTGGTAACCACATTGCTTTTTTCATGTGAAACCTTCATAAGAGTGTATATCAATAATATCGTTATAAAAAAATAAAATAAAATAATTAATTGCTATCACCCGGAACTTTTATTCTATTCACATAGCAACCTTCCAAGTTACATGGACTGGAATGAGATTTCTAGAACAAACCTCTACAACTTGCCCATATGGAATGAACAAAGAAGTCCACTTAAAGCAGGTACTTATTTAGGCCAGTCCACATATGTACACTTCATATTTAAGCAACTATGACCTACATTACCATGGGATCTATTTTAACATTTTACCTGAAGTAGTAAAAGCAGTTCACAGCACAGTAGTGCAATTGTATAAATATCACAAAAGTGAGTGTGAAGGTTATTTTCCTTTCCTTCGTTTTAGACAATAAATTACAATCCTCTTCATGGCTGCTGGCCATGGGAACCTCCACCACATTCTGAAGCACATTTAAAGAAGCTTGTCTAACCCGCAAGAGGCTGTGTGTCCTGATCAACAGTATCGGGCCCAAGAGGAGCCCCAAGAGGCAGCAAGGTGGAGCAGTAAACTTTCTCCAGCTGAGGCTGGCATTGTTAGAAGCAACCACAAATGACAATCTTGAGCATCATGCAATGAGAACAATTTTTAGTAAAAACAAATCTATTTTGGTTCTGTCTTTTGTAAACAATTCCTTTGCTCTGAGTAGTCTCTACTCTGACTGATGCTATGATCCAGAAGATGCTTCTTTATTCTTCCCAGTAATCCCTGGCAAATCACTTGGGGCCAGTCTTCAAGATCCCAAATTTACCTCCTGAAAGAATAACTCCCTCCCTGATCTGAGTCCTGTGGTCCTCCTTACCCTGAGCACTTGTGTTTTAGATGTTTACTAGGTGACATCTGCATTCCTGAGCAGGCTGCTCTCAAGATGTTCTTGAGTCCTTTCATTGTGGGTCTTCTGGAAGCCTCCATACTAAGGCAGTAAGTGGAGTCTGGCTGACACCCTGGGATGGATGTAATATGTCTCTCCAAAGCAGGCCAGAGGATATTTTAGGACCTCTGGATATCATAAAGGAAATAGTGTTTCCTCAAAGCACCTAGCTTTCAAAGTCATGCTAATTTGTCTTTGCAGAAATGCTTATTAATTAGTCCTTTCATAATTCAGCAATACTAGGTAAATAAAAATATATGATTTGACTAACTGGCAGGAATTTAATATTTTAGTGAGCAGAGAGTGGCTCAGGAGTGATTTTTTAAAAATTAAGCACACTACACATTAAGCTCTTGTTTGAAATTTAGAACTGATTATATCACAACATTAGAAATCCAATTGAGTTTTGGAGACCAAAGCAAATATTGATGATAGTGTCCTAAGAATAATATGTTGTCATAAATTGCTCTGCTAAAATTACATTGTATGAGATGAACATATATGTTTCCTTCTCACTATAATGAACTATATTTTGGAGTTATTGGTTTGCCCCTTGTCATTCAGTACTGACACTGTGAAAAGCAGAACATTCAGACAAGAGAAGCTTCTTGCTATAATGTACTTCCTGTTAAGATCTCTCCCCAAAGTAACATAATCAGAATCTAATTAAGCCTCTATGTCTCATACCATTATTCTGGAAATCAGGTGGATAGAGAAACATGTCACATAATACCATGGGGATATAGGGAGACAAATCCAGTATGCACGAAATCCTACAGACAAATGATCCAGTTTCATCAACAATCAATGGAGTAAGAAAAAGGATGGGTGATATAGATTAATGGGAGAATAAGAGGCATCATGACCAAATGCAATGTCTGGGTCAAATTCTGATCCTAATTTGAACAAAGTAACTATAAAAAGACATTTTTGAGACAGTCTGGGAAACCAAACATGGACTTACTATGTTAGGAGTTACAACTGTGTTGAGTGTGATCATTGGTATTGGGATGTGGAATTATATTTAAAAAACATGCAGTCAGAAATTAAGAGGGGGAACGAGGGAGGAAGTCTTTGTGAGAGATGCATAATGAAAGTATTTAAAGATGAAATGAAATCTCTGGAATTTGCTTTAAAATAACTCTAGAAGAAAAAAAGAACTTCAGCAAGGGACAGATGAAAATGAAGGCAAAATGTTAATGACTGTTGAAGTTGGACGATGTATATATGGATGCATTATTCTCTCTATTTTTGTGTATATATTTGAAAAGTCCCATATTAAAAAGTTTAAAAACAAGCAAATATTCATCACTCAGTACAATGCTGCCTTCTCTCTGTCACACGACTCTAACTTACCTGTTCTAATGGGAGCTTTGAAGTCCAGAATATATCCAGAAGATTCTTCCTCTGAGTTTTAGGGGCATCTCTCATACATAAAAAGAGTTCTTGTGCATTCAGATTACATAGCTGGCACACACCATGTTCAATTTCAAATACTTTGGCTCGCAGGTAACCATTATTAGATCGAATCCAAAATTCCTCCTGACATTTCAGAGAGCAAAACCGTGAATCCCAAGTGCTCACTTTACACTCTTGCTTAGTTTGGTAAGTGGGTTGCTGACAGCGAAGGCAAAGTGGATTTCCTTCATTATCCACAGCTTGCAAATAGCCTTTGGATGTAGAAGGCTTCACTCTGAGATCAGCTTGGGCTATGCAGGGATTTAGAGATGGGACACAGGCTCCATCCTCAAGAAACTTTCTAGAATTGAACAAAACATTTACTAGGTAACTAATGGACACTTACACTAGTCTAAATAGTTATTACTGCATATAAAGGTTTTCAAAATTTCTATCCCAATAAACAGTAAACACAGGACCCAAATATGCTGTGATTTAGTGAGGAAATGACATAGATGTAGTCAAGCACTCTATACCAAATAAAGGAAAGAATGGTGCATTTTAAAAAACAATTTGAATACAAATATGCTATGCCTTTTGGGAATTTAGGTATCTTCAAGTTAAACAATCAGACTTTGAAATATCTGGAGAACTTAGAAAATGAGAAGTTAGCAATGCTTCTTCAAGCTGGGAAAAGGCAGGCTAATGTAAAATCCCATCTAAACTTAGTGGCTACCATGCTCTAAACGTGCTGTTCTCATACCACATTAGAAGAGAGAGGCCATTCCTAAGGCTTTCATAACACTCTCTTCCAGTCTCTCCAGGCCTACAGGAAACGGAGTCACATCCAGAAAGTCACAGAGCCAAGTAGGTAACAGGGTTGATAGGAAGTAGAAGACTTGCTGAATATATGCCCCTAGAGGTCAACTCTGAGTTGACTGGATTTAAATTATAAATGAAACATGACAGGACATGCACTCAACTTGTTAAAATAAAAGGAAAAGGTATATTACTCAATTATGTTGTAAAGTCCTACATGGGAATTACAACTGCTTTGCCTATTTTCTGCAGCTGTTTGTTAGAAGTGCTAAAAGTAGAACTCTGTATGGCATTAAGAACTCAAGATTTGGCTTCAGGTCTCTAGCATCTTGTGGCCTGGTGCAGGTCACTTGGCCCACCTGTCTCAGGGTCCTTCCTCATTGCTAATTTTTAATGGGAAGACATCATGTGTCTCACATGACTGCTAGGAGTATTGAGAGCTACTGTAGTGTGAGAGCTCTCATAACCCATAAAGGGGTCACACATATTACAAATATGAATACATGAATGTAAAGAGTAGCCTTAGTACTAATCTGTCCTACTAATAAATAAGCCTTACTTTGTGGAAAGGTCCCTTGGCCTGGGCTCCTTTGTGATCAGACGGACATGGCCCCCGTCATTCTTCAGCTTCTCCATTGAGGCCCCAGCAACATCTTCTTTGGTTATGTATCTAAAACAATTATATGTTAAACAGACTTCCTCTCTGTCCTATGAGAGTTTCTCTATTTCATGTTCACATTCTTCCTCGCAAAAGCAATAGGAGAAAAAGCAAGATACAAGCGTATTTATTGTGCTGATACTAAAGTTGGGGAATGGAATTTTCTCCCTTTACATTGAAGTCCATGTATGGGTAACACATCTTTTATTTCCAAATTAATTTTCTTGATTTATTTTTCTAAGAAATTCAAGAGTTTGGACCAATTTTTACTTAGGGGAAAAAAGGAGTGGGTGTAGGAATAAGAAATGATCAAATATACACACAGCTGACAACATTAAGTTAACAGCTTGCCCAACTGGGTAGAAAATCTCTAACTGCATTTTTACTTCCCTCTTGGCCTTTTCTTCAAGGTTTCTTAAATCACCTTAATCAGTTATAATAGTGTATCAGCGCATTCGGGCTAAGTGATACTCTTTTCAGTTAACCAGGCTCAATAATATCTTCTATAATCTCAAGGTTGTTTCCATTATTAACAGCCCATACAGGGTTTATGGAATCTTCCACTGAAATAAAGCAATTCTTGATGTGGGATTCAGAACCTTATTACACAAAATACTATCAATACCACACAGAGGTTTAGGGACTGGAGTAAAGATGAAAGTTATTCCAATTAAAGGTGTAAAGGTGATGGGGGAATTTAAGTAGGTGAAATGCAATTATCCAATTCATTCCTTCTAATTAGCATGGCCCAGTTTTTCTGGTAATTTGCACCTATTGTAGTTTTAAGAAAAATCAGTTTAAACATGAATTTCTTCATATTTCCTACCACTTCTTCATTTGGTAGCTTGACAGTAACACTGAAGTTAAATCACTATTGGAATTGTGCAATTCTGGAAAAATTTTAGAAATCTGCTTTGATGTTGTTAAAGTAGATTTAATAATTAACACATTTCCTTCTTATTATAAGCCATTTCACTAATTTTATTAGGTGATAAGTGCACAGGTTTCAAAATTGAAAAGGCATGTAGTGGTATATATGATAAACAGTAAGTTTCTTCCACCCACATCCTTCTTTCCCACCTCCCCCAAAGCATCCCCTGTTGCCGGTTTTTAATATATCATTTTAAAAATAGTTAACTTTTTCTGTGTATAGTTTCCACCTTTTATTTACTTATATCTGTATCTTTATTGACATATAACTCATGTATCATAAGATTTACATTTTTCAGTTTAAAACTAAACTTAAAAAAAGTTAATCTGTGGCATTTTGGTATTTTCACAAGGTTGTACAACCATCACCACTATCTACTTCCAGAACATTTTCATCGCCCCAAAAAGAAACCTGGACTCATTAGTCATTCCCATTACACTTTTTATTTTTAAAAACAAATGGTAGCAGAGATTAAAGGCGGCGGCATGAGAGGCGAGACAGAAATCGCCTCCCAAAACCACATATAATATTAAAATATAGCAAATACATCTAATTCTCAAAGAGCAAAAGGAAAGAAGGCTGCAGCAGATTACCTACACCTGGGGAAAAAAGCAGACCTCAAGGAAAAGGTAAAGTATCAAAGCCATGATCTGGCAGGACCCAAGCCCTTCTGCCACCCCAACTCACTGGAGAGAGGAAGAAAAACAGAGTGGGTGTAGGCCTAGGACTGCTGAACACTCCAGCCCTGGAGATCTGTTCTGGGAGCATGAACCTGCATTACATGGTGCTCTGGAGAATAGTGGGGTTGGAAAGCTAAGACAGGTGGAATACTTGGAGAGACTGAGATCAGCTGCTTGTGGAAAACATGTATCCACAACCGGTCGCTCTGGGACAAAAGAAAGGTGGGCAGTCTGAGAGACTTCCTAACAGTGACAGAGCTGCTAAAGAGGAAAGGACAGCACAGAGCTTGCTGCTCAGGGGAAAGGACAAGTGGACAAAATTGTCCCGGTGCACTCTGCCCAGCAGGTTGGGAACTATCAGGATCTTTAGGCACTCCATCACCCTGGCTGACTATGCAGCCACAAGGCCCACCACAACAATACACAGCCTACTGCTCCTTCCTCCCAGCCAGTATCAGTTTGCAAATAGCCTGTCCCCACCATTGCTCCAGGCCAGCCAGAGGGCTTCCCTGCCTATGGCAGCTACAAGTCCAAGCATAGAGGCTTCACCCTGTGTGCTCAGCCCACTGGTCCTAGCAGTGGAGACAGGCACTGCAGCCAGGAAGCAGGAAAGAGCGCTTTCCTCCTGACAAGCACCAGTGCTGCTCACCTGCAACCCCTGCCATCACTCCAGGGGCTGAGCAGCTCCAGACAGTAGAGCTTCTGGGCACTAGAGGATACCACCTACAAATATTAAACACCAAAGAAATGTGGATCCAACCCAAATCCCACAAACAACAGAAAGAGGGCCAAGTGAAACTAAATTCATAAATCTTCCTGAACAAGATTTCAAAATAAAAATCATAAACATGCTCACTGAGCTACAGGAAAATATGCAAGAACTCAGGGAGGAATTCAAGAATGAGATACAAACATTGAAGAATACAGTATCTGAAATGAAACATATAATGGAGGGATTTAAAAGTGGATTAGATGTAGTAGAGAAAATGGTAAATGAACTAGAAATTAGAGAACAGGAATACAAAGAAGTTGAGGCACAGAGAGAAAAAAGGATCTCTAGGAAAGAAAGAATTTTGAGAACTGTGTGACCAATCCAAATGGAACAATATTTACATTATAGGGGTACCAGAAGAAAAAGAGAGAAAAAGATATAGAGAGTCTCTTTGAGAAGATTAAAGATGGCAGCATGAGAGGTGAAACAGAGGCTTCCTCCTAAAACCACATATAATATGAAAATATAATTAATACAACTACTCTTGAAAGAGCAACAGTAAAGAGGACTGCGCCAGATGGCATACACCTGGAGAAAAGAGCAGACCTCACAGAACAGGATGACATACCAAAACTGTGGCCTGGTGGGACCCAAGCACTTCCCCCAACCCAGCTCACCAGCAGGAGGAAGAGAAATGGAGCGGGAAGGGACTGGAGGCCTGGGACTGCTGAATACCTAAATTTGGAGATCTGCTCTGGGAGCACAAACCTACATTTCATTGTACTTGCATGGTACTCTAGAGGTTAGGGAGTTGGAAAGTTAAGACAGGCAGAATTCCTGGAGAGACTGAGATTCCAGCCACTTGTGGAAAGCAGGGATCTATATCCAGCTGCTCTGGGACAAAAGAAAGGTGGGCAGTCTGAGGGACTTCCTAACAAGGAGGCCGTTAGCAAGAGGGCTCCTAAAGGGGCAAGGATTGCACAGAGCTTACTGCTCAGGGGAGAGGACAGGAAGACAAAAGTGTCCGGCTGCACTCTACACAGCAGGTTGGGAGCTTTCATGATCTTCAGGTACTCCAGCTCCCTGGCTGGGTACACAGCTCCAAAACCCCCTCCATGATACACAGCCTACTGCGCCTTTCTCCCAGCCAGCCCCACCTGGCTCGCAAATCGGCAAACCCTACTCTGGTGTTAGGCCAGACAGAGGGAAGATCTGTCTACAGCAACTACAAATACAAAGCATAGAGGCTTATACCTGTATGCTTGGCCCACTGGTTCACGCAGTGGAGACAAGCATAGCAGAGGGAAGCAGGAAACAGCTCTTTCCTCCCTCCAGGCACCAATAACACTCCCCAGCGACTGCCGACATTGCTTCAGGAGCTGAGCAGCTCCAGAGAGTAGAGCTTCTAGGCAATAGAGGGCGCCATATACAAATATGTAATGCCAGAAGAGCCTGGTTCAAAGTACAATGAATAATACAACTCCTGAGAAAGATTTAAATGACATCTACCTCATGAATCTTCCTGAAAGGGAATTCAAAATAAAAATCATTAACATGCTCATGGAGGTAGGGAAAGATATTCAAGAACTCAGGAGTGAATTCTGGTCAGAGATCCCATTGTTGAAGAGCACAATGGAGGGTATTAAAAGCAGATTAGATATGGTGGAGGAGATGATAATGAAATAGAAACTAGAGAAGAGGAATACAAAGAAGCTGAGGCACAGAGAGAAAAAAGGATCTCTAAGAATGAGACAATATTGAGAGAACTGTGTGACCAATCCAAACGGAACAATACTTGCATTATAGGGGTACCAAAAGAACAAGAGAGAGAAAAAGGGATAGAAAATGTCTTTGGGGAGGTAACTGCTGAAAAATTCCCCAATCTGGGGAAGGAGAGAGTCTCTCAGGCCATGGTGATGCACAGATCTCCCAACACAAGGGTCTCAAGGAACACAACGCCAAGACACATAGTAATTAAAATGGAAAAGATCAAAGATAAGGACAGACTATTAAAAGTAGCCAGAGAGAGAAATTAGATCACATACAAAGCAGAGCCCATCAGGCTATCTATCATCAGACTTCTCTGCAAAAACCTTACAGGCCAGAAGGGAGTGGCATGATGTATTTAATGCAATGAAGCAGAAGGGCCTCAACCAAGATTACCTTATCTGGCAAGATTACCATTTAAATTTGAAGGAAGGATTAAACAATTTCCAGGTAAGCAAAAGCTGAGAGAATTCACTTCTCATAAATCATCTCTACAGTGTTATTTTTGAGGGACTGCTATAGATGGAAGTGTTCCTAAGGTTGAATAGCTGTCATCAGAGGTAATAAAACCACAGTAAAGGAGTAGAACAGTTAATTACAAAGCAAAAGCAAAATTAAATAAACTATCCCCAAAGTCAATCAAGGGATAGACAAAGAGTACAGACCTAATACATAAAGAATGGAGGAGGAAAAAATGGAGGAGAAAAAAAAGAATCTTTAGATTGTGTTCATAATACATACTTAGTGAGTTAAGTTAGACTCTTAGATAGTAAGAAAGTGAACCTTGAACCTTTTTTGGTAACCACGAATCTAAAGCCTGTAATGGCAATAAGTACATAACTATTGATAATCACCCTAAATGTAAATGAACTAAATGGAACAATCAAAAGACACAGAGTCACTGAATGGATACAAAAACAAGAGCCATCTATACACTGCCTACATGAGACCCACTTTAAAGCCAAAGACATACACAGCAACTAAAAGTGAAGGGATGGAAAAAGATATTTCATGCAACTAACAGAGAGAAAAAAGCAGGAGTTGCAGTACTTCTATCAGGCAAATAGACTTCAAAACAAAGAAAGTAACAAGAGACAAAGAAGGACATTACATAATGATAAAAGGGTCAATCCAACAAGAAGATATAACCATTATAAATATCTATGCACCCTACACAGGAGCACTGACATATGTGAAATACCAACAGAATTAAAAGTGGAAATAGAATGCAATGCATTCATTCTAGGAGATTTCAACACTCTCCTCACTCTGAAGAACAGATCAACCATACAGAAAATGGATAAGGAGACAGAGGCACTGAACAACACATTAGAATAGATGGACCTAACAGACATCTACAAAACACTCCACCCAAAAGCAGAAGGACACACATTCTTCTCAAGAGCATATGGAACATTTTCTAGAATACATCATATACTAGGCCACGAAAAGAGCCTTGGTAAATTCAAAAAGATTGAAATTGTACCAACCAGCTTCTCAGACCACAAAGGTATGAAACTAGAAATAAAATGCGCAAAGAAAATGAAAAACCCCACAAACACATGGAGGCTTCACAACATGCTCCTAAATAACCAATGGATCAATGACCAAATAAAAACAGAGATCAGGCAATATATGGAGACAAATGACAACAATAATTCAACACTGCAAAATCTGTGGGACGCAGCAAAGGCTGTGCTAAGAGGAAAGTATATTGCAATACAGGCCTACCTCAGGAAAGAAGAACAATCTGATATGAGCAGTCTAAACTCACAATTAACAAAAATAGAGAAAGAAGAACCAATGAGGCCCAAAGTAAGTAGAAGGGGCGACATAATAAAGATTAGGGCAGAAATAAATGAAATCACAAAGAATAAAACAATAGAAAGAATCAATGAAAGCAAGAGCTGGTTCATCGAGAAAATAAACAAAATGGATAAACCCCTAGCCAGACTTATCAAGAGAAAAAGAGTCTACACACATAAATAGAATCAGAAATGAGAAAGGAAAAATCACTACAGACACCACAGAAATACAAAGAATTATTAGAGAATACTATGAAAAATTGTATGCTAACAAACTGAATAACCTAGAAGAAATGGACAAGTTTCTAGAAAAATACAACCTTCCAAGACTGACCCAGGAAGAAACAGAAAATCTGAACAGACCAATTACCAGTAACGAAATTGAACTGGTAATTAAAAACCTTCCTAAGAACAAAAATCCCTGGACCAGATGGCATCAGTGATGAATTTTATCAAACATTTAGTGAAGACCTAATACCCTCCCTCCTTAAAGTTTCCCAAAGAGTAGAAGAAGAGAGGTACTTCCAAACTCATTGTACGAGGCCAGTATCACGCTAATACCAAAACCAGGCAAATACACCACAAAAAAAGAGAATTACAAACCAATATCCCTGATGAACATAGATGCAAAAATAATCAACAAAATATTAGCAAACCGAATTCAAAAATACATCAAAAAGATCATCTATCATCATGATCAAGTAGGATTTATTCCAGGGATGCAAGGATGGTACAATATTCGAAAATCCATCAACAAAGAGAAGGATAAAAAACACACGAACATCTCCATAGAAGCTGGAAAAGCATTCAACAAAATTCAGCATCCACTCATGATAAAAACTCTCAACAAAATGAGTATAGAGGACAAGTACCTCAACATAATAAAGGCCATATACGACAAACCCACGGCCAACATCATACTTAACATCAAAAAGCAGAAAGCATTTCTTTTAAGATAGGGAACAAGACAAGGATGTCCACTCTCTCCACTTTTATTCAACATTGTACTGAAGGTCCTAACCATGGCAATCAGACAACACAAAGAAATAAAAGGCATCCAGATTGGTGAGGAAGAAGTTAAACTCTCTCTGTTTGTAGATGACATGATATTGTACATAAAAAAAACCCTAAAGAATCCACTCCAAAAAGTACTAGAGTACCTAAATTCATCAAAGTTGTAGGATACAAAATTAATACACAGAAATCTGTTGCATTTCTGTATACTAATGATGAACCAGCAGAAAGAGAAATCAGGAAACAACTGCATTCACAATTGCATCTAAAAGAATAAAATACTTAGGAATAAACCTAACCAAGAAAGTCAAAGACTTATACCCTGAAAACTACAAGACACTCTTGAGAGAAATTAAAGAGGACACTAATAAATGGAAATATATCCCATGCTCTTGGGTAGGAAGAATTAACATTGTCAAAATGGCCATCCTGCCCAAAGCAGTCAACAGATTCAATGCAATCACTATCAAAATACTGACAGCATTCTTCAATGAACTGGAAGAAATAGTTCTAAAATTCATATTGAACCACAAAAGACCCCAAATAGCCAAAACAATCCTGAGATGGAAGAATAAAGTGGGGGGTATTATACTCCCAAACTTCAAGCTCTATTACAAAGCCACAGTAATCAAGACAATTTGGTAGTGTCACAAGAACAGACCCACATATCAATGGAACAGAACAGAGAGCCCAGATATAAACCCACATACAGGGCCAATTAATATATGGAAAAGGAGCCATGGACATACAATGGGGAAATGGCAGCCCATATGTAATTAAACAGCAGCTACATGTCAGAGAATGAAACTGGATTACTGTCTAACTCCATACACAAAAGTAAAGTCAAAATGGATCAAAAACTTGAATGTAAGTCAGGAAACCATAAAACTCTTAGAAGAAAACATTGGCAAAACTTTCTTGAATATAAACATAAGCAACTTTTTCATGAACATATCTCCTCAGGCAAGGGAAACAAAAGCGAAAATGAACAAGTGGGACTACATCAAACTAAAAAGTTTCTGTACAGCAAAGGACATCATCAGCAGAACAAAAAGGCACACTACGGTATGGGAGAATATATTTGTAAATGACATATCTGACAAGGGGTTAACATCCAAAATATATAAAGAGCTCACATGCCTCAACACCCAAAAAGCAAATATCCTGATTAAAAAATGGGCATAGGATCTGAACAGACAATTCTCCAAAGAAGAAATTGAGATGGCCAACAGGCACACGTGAAGATGTTCCACATCACTAGTTATCAGAGAAATGCAAATTAAAACCACAATGAGGCATCACCTCACACCAGTAAGGATAGCTACCATTCAAAAGACAAACAACAGATGTTGACGAGGTTGTGGAGAAAGGGGAACCCTCCTACACTGCTGGTGGGAATGTAAATTAGTTCAACCATGTGGAAAGCAGTATGGAGGTTCCTCAAAATGCTCAAAATAGACTTACCATTGGACCCAGGAATTCTACTTCTAGGAATTTACCCTAAGAATGCAGCACTCCAGTTTGAAAAAGACAGATGCACCCCTATGTTTATGGCAGCACTATTTATAATAGCCAAGAAATGGAAGCAACCTAAGTGTCCATCAGTAGATGAATGGATAAAGAAGATGTGGTACATATACACAATGGAATATTATTCCGCCATAAGAAGAAAACAAATCCTACCATTTGCAACAACATGGATGGAGCTAGAGGGTATTATGCTCAGTGAAATAAGCCAAGCAGAGAAGACAAATAACAAATGATTTCACTCATCTGTGGAGTATAAGAACAAAGGAAAAACCAAATGAACATAACAGCAGCAGAATCACAGAACCCAAGAATGGACTAACAGTTACCAAAGGAAAAGAGACTGGGGAGAATGGGAGGATAGGGAGGGATAAGGGTGGGGAAGAAGAAAGGGGGTATTATGATTAGCATGCATAATGTTGGGGGTGGGTGAAAAGGAAGGGCTGTGCAACACAGAGAAGACAAGTAGTGATTCTACAACATTTTGCTATGCTGATGGACAATGACTGTAATGGGGTTTGTGGGGGGGACTTGGTGTAGGGGAGAGCCTAGTAAACATAATATTCTTCATGTAATTGTAGATTAATGATAACAAAAAAAGGGGGATTACTCCCTGATAGGATAAAATTAACTGCAAATCAACGATTAAGGCATGCTTTACTTATCCTTAATTTTGATCTTTTAAAGGGTGTCGGATGATCAGCTATGGAAGTACATTTTTCTGATAATATTTCTTTCTCTTAAAAAAAAAGCAGTTCCTGTGTGGTGGTCTCCAATAGGTTCTTCACAATGGTATAAAGGTCATATCAAAGTGTGGGCAAAGGGTTTGTTTGTGTTTATACAGAGGATCAAAGCCTAATTTGGCTACCCAGAAAACAAATTAAGATATGATACGAAGAAGAACCTCCAACATCAACATCCTCTGGAAGAGTCATTCCAGAAGATGATCATCAGAAAACCTCAACAAAGATCCTGGCGCTATTGCAGTTGTAGCTGCATTCATCCCGCTGGTTCCTGGACTTGCCGTTGGAATGAAGAAGGAGATATCTAAGCTGGCCTGTGCATACAGTAAAACAACAAATTTGACTGGATCTATATTGTCGGAACTCAACCAAGAATTAGGAGAAGTGCAAGTTGCAGTGCTCCAAAATCATGCGACTATAGACTATCTACTGTTAAAAAAACATATGGGATGTGAACAGTTCCCAGGAATGTGTTGTTTTAATTTGTCTGATTTTTCTCAAACTATTCAAATTCAGTTAGACAATATCCATCATGTTATTGATAAGTTTTCACAAATGCCTAGGGTACCTAACTGGTTTTCTTGGTTTCACTGGATATGGCTGGTAATTGTAGGTTTGCTTTTGTTATGTATCTGTATTCCTATTCTGTTAATATGTGTATGCAATTTAATTAGTAGTTTGTTAAAAGCTATACATGCTTATGTTACTCTACAAGAAATTATGTCAAAGAAATAATCAATCTTCCCATGTTTTCTTCTGTCTGCTACTTCTATAGCTTTTCTTCTTCCTTCCTAATTACAGCCCTTTAGTAGAATTCGTGCCTCATATCGAAAATTACCGAGTATCATAATTCTTCCAAGTGGTAAAGATACCTCAAGACAAATTCTGGGCATAGAAGCCACAGGGCATAAATCTGCAAAGAAGTAAAAAGCTAATCTTTTCAAAGAATATTGCTTCTCTCTCACTTACCAACTTTACATTTCCCTGTATGGCCCCATAAGACAGCTTGTTAGCCAGAGACGGGTAAGATTCCTCAAGGGAGGAACAACCTAAGACAGGCACAGTTGCAGGGGGGCCATCAGGTGAGAAATTGGGGATCAACAGAGGTGAGGCTTAGAACCTCACCCCCCCGGTTTTGAGAGAACTCTTCTGCATCTGTGGATGTTTTGTTGCCCTTGTCTAGCTTGGATTAATACTTAGTCTATAGGCAGAGACCTGATCATCTACATTTGCCCTCTTACAGCACTAAACTATGTTTTCTACCTTTATCTTGCATCTACCTACCACTTCAGCATTTTATTAAAAAAAAAAAGGGAGAAATGTGGGATTCATATGTAAATCAAGTATAAAAATCAAATGAATAATCATATCTGATTTGATTGTTTATAGTTCATGATGCATGATCAAAACCGAAAGTTTCTGTGATATGACTGCCCTTGCACTGTTCACCATGTAAGAACTTGTTTGTTATGCTTCAGAAGATTGGAGACTGTTGAGAATTAGGCTTGGGGTTGATTAATGATTGTGCATTGAGTCCTCTATACAGAATTTTATTGTTGTTAACAACCATTTGATCAATAAATATGAGAGATGCCCTCTCAAAAAAAAAAAAATGGGCAGAGGATCTGAACTGACAGTTCTCCAAAGAAGAAATTCAGATGGCCAACAGGCACATGAGAAGATATTCCACATCGCTAATCATTAGAGAAATACAAATTAAAACCACAATGTGATATCACCTCATGCCAGTTAGGATGCATCCAAAAGACAAGCAACAACAAATGCTGGCAAGGATGAGGAGAATGGGGAACCCTCCTACACTGCTGGTGGGAATGTAAATTAGTTCAACCATTGTGGAAAGCAGTAAGGAGGTTCCTCAAAAAACTAAAAATACAAATACCATTTGACCCAGGAATTCTACTCCTAGGAATTTACTCAAAGAAAGCAAGATCTCAGATTTAAAAAGGCATATGCACCCCTATGTTTATTACAGCACTACTTACAGTAGTGAAGATATGGAAGCAACCTAAGTGTCCATCAGTAGATGAATGGATAAAGAAGATGTGGTACACATACACAATGGAAAACCACTCAGCCATGAGAGGAAAACAAATCCTACAATTTGCAACAACTTGTATGGAGCTAGAGGGTATTATGTTTAGTGAAATAAGCCAGGCGGAGAAAGGCAAGTGCCAGATGATTTCCCTCATTTGTGGAGTATAACAACGAAGCAAAACTGAAGGATAGCAGCAGACTCACAGACTCCAAGAAGGAACTAGCAGTTACCAAAGGGAAGAGGTGAGGGAGACTTGGTGTGGAGAGAGGGAGAAGGGGATTGAGCGGTATTATGATTGGTACACATGGTGTGGGTGGGGACACGGGGAAGACTGTGTAGCCCAGAGAATACAAGTGGGGACTCTGTGGCATCTTACTACACTGATGGACAGTGACTTCAATGGGGTATGGGTGGGACTTGATAATATGGGTGAATGTAGTAACCACAATATTTTTCATGTGAAACCTTCATAAGAGTGTATATCAATTATACCTTAATAAAAACAAAAGAAAAGAAATGGTAGAATACACACATGAATCTTCACCTTGCCTTTTTACCTAAATATGCATTTGAGCGATCTTCCCATAAGTAGACATAGTGTCATCCTATTTTTTAAATGGTTGCATATTATCCTGCTACTTAGATAAACCATATAAAATACATCTAACCAGTCTCCGCTTAAAGGGCATTTTTGTTGTTCTAGTCTCTGAGATCACAAACAATGTTGCAATAAATATCCTTGTACATGGTACTTTTTACACATGAAGTATATGTATAATAAATTTCAAGAAGTAGAACTACTGAGTCAAAGGTCTTGGGAGCTTTAAATTTGGATAGATTTTGACAAATTGCTTTCTTTTGGGTTTGAGTAGCAACAGGCAGGGCCACGAGCAATGAGAGTACCTGTTCACTCACACTTTCACTAGCCACAAAGTACATCAGTTAAAAGCCTCTCTGATAATAGTGAGAGGTACCTCATTATAGTTTTAAATTTATATTTTTCTTATTAAGAGTAAGGATGAGTCTCTTTTCATGTATTTGTATTTCTACTTTTGTGTCGTTCTTAAAGCAAAAAAGAATCACAGTGAATTTTCAGAATTCTCTAACTTGTCCTTTAGTTCCTAAACTTCCCTGATCCAACCCCCCATTTCTTCAATGATTTTATTCCCTTGACAAAAGCAGTTTGCTTAAGTATTTCAGTGGATTCTAAATGAATTCAGAAGCTTCCTAGCTTTGAGGGGCAAAGGAATATTAAGCCTTGCCTCAGGTATTATTCAACATTTGAAAGCTTAGAACCTAATTCAGTAACTCTAAAAGAGGCTGAGAAATCTACTCAGAGACTTAAGAACTAAAAATAACCTTTCCTACAAGAGGTTTAAGCACAAAATTTTTGGAAACCACAAGAAACAGATCAATCAACTCCAAAGCAGGTTGGCAATTTTTCAGATGTAGTTGTGAGATACCGGTATTTAATTTTCCATTGAGGTTTGCTAGAAAGTTCATGTAAGTATATCAACTTTCAAAAGGATTATGGGCAAGTCCCAATTTTGACAATTAGGGAAGGGACAAAACTATCTAATAAAGTAATTCCTGGATGGGGTTGGGAGCAGAGTGTGGCAGTTTTGTTAAGACCAGAGTGTGTGCTGGAAAGTGGCTCACACCAGTGAAAACAGTGCTGGGCTCTGGGTTGCTGACCTGCTTTGGAAATCAGCTGTGGCTAAAGTATAAATAGTTGGTATTCTAAACCCGGAGAGTTCCAAGCGTATCAGGCCTGCCTCTGACAAGTGGGAATTTCCTTAGGAATTGAAACAATGGCTGTCACCTTGGCTTCCATTCACCTTTAAAAGTGAGCTATTCCAAAGCTGACAGCAGGCTCCGAGTTTCCATGGGCCCTGCAAACTGGCGGATGTCCTTGTAGGATAATCTGGTTGGAGATCTAGCCATTGCATT
The DNA here is from genome assembly GCF_040802235.1 of Manis javanica. NCBI lineage: Eukaryota > Metazoa > Chordata > Mammalia > Pholidota > Manidae > Manis > Manis javanica. The sequence continues at coordinate 104,917,682 of NC_133162.1, forward strand.
TGAGGGAATTCCTAAAGATCAGTGTCTATGTGTCTTTATCCTGAGAACACCCATTTTTTTCAGAGATGAATTCTTTAATCTCTTGCCCAGGAAGTAAAACACCAGCTGTTGGTGTTTTAGAAGTTGAGAGAAGAAAAGGGTCTGGGGAATGTCAGTTTCCAATGAATTGCTTCTCTCTTTATTTCTACTGAGCCTGCTGTTTCCGAGACTGCTGCCTCTCTGGTTCAATGTCTCTAGAAAGTAAACAGGTAGTGCAGTGGGAGAGAAGGCATCCGGTGTCTGGCTGCTCCTCATCCAGATTTCCAGTCAATGCTTTTGTGCAGCCCCATCTTGCACACCTGCTTTCAGAGATACAGTTTGTCCAATTCACTGAGAGGAAGTGGTGTTCTGTAGCAAGAATCAGCATGCTTTCTCAAAGTACTCTCCTCTGCAGCTACACAGGTCTCATTTTTGTGGCTCTGCTAAGTCAGTTTTCCTGGAGCCCTCCCTTTCTCTAATCAGTGACCATGGTGTCTAGATCTACCTCTGTGACACCTGTGTTCATTCTCTTTTCTCCATTCCTATTGCTAATGATATAATATAAGTCCTCGTTTTTTTTTTCCAGTCTACTATGTGTGGTGGGCAGAATTTTAAAGATATTTCTCTAGGATTCCTGTCCCCTGATATTCAGTCACTCACTTATTTGGTAATGTAATGGGACTTTGCAGATGTAATTAAAATTACTAATCAGCTGACCTTAAGACAGGGGGTAATAATAAGCATGAGAAGGATTTGACATACCACTGCTGGCCCTGAGATGTAGAGACTCATGTGCTAGAACTAGAAAGAAGGCAAGTGTGGCCTCCAGCCGACCCCACTTTGAATCTTGCCCTTTCAATCTAATGTTCTGACGGCTGCCAGAGTGAACTTGTGAAGATACAAATCCAATATTTACTGTGCTGCTTGTTAACAAAAGCTTCATCTTTAATATGTTATCTACATACAATTTTCTAAACAATACTGTGTGTCTAACTTTGGTTTGTATCGATTTTATGACTTTAGCCATCTGATGAACTGTCTTCCTTAGGTGGTTCTTGAAGTAGCCATCCATGTCTAATGGGGAAGAAACAATGGGGTATGTCTAGAAATGGTTGGAGTGAGCTGTAAATTAGGTTAAGAAGGGAATTATGATCACACAAAGAGAAGATCAATACTTCAACTAGGGCTGTGATTATAAAAATGAGAAAATGGAGGACTAAAAGAAGAACTGGGAAAAATGTAATGGGCATCATGCTTTTTGTTATGTGTGTGTGTGTGTGTGTGTGTGTATGTGTAAATATACGCATCCATCTTAAATGTGTTTTTTATATAACATAATTCATGCTCATGAGAAAAATTCAAGCAGTACAAAAGAATTTAGGCAAGAGCCCCAAACTGGCTGCTCATGGATAAATCCAATGAGTCAAAGGGTTTTGCAGACTTTCACATATTTTATTTTTAAATCTGAATTTGAATAACTTTAGATGAGTTATGCACATTCCAATTTGCCACAGTTCTACCCCCTACTCCACCCTTTCTAGTTTTATACCTGATCTTATTTGTTCACTTATGATTCTTGCTTTAGTTTTTAGTCTTATGAATTTGTGATCCTATAATAAAGTATACAGTCCCCCTGCCATCTCCACAGATCCTCTTATCTTACCGTCTACAGCAAGAGTTCTCAACAGTGGCACAACTGAAGTTTTGAAACAGTTAATTCTTTGATTAGGAGTGCAGTCCTGTTCATTGTAGGATTTTTAGTGACAAACTAAAATGTCTCCTAACATTGCCACTCTTGGGGGTAAAATTGCCCCCAGCTAAAACACAGCCCTGGAGAAATCTTTGGTAAGAGTTTCTAAGGTATCCTTCCAGACATTTTCTGTCAGTAATAGCAATTACATATATTCGTGTCTCCATTTTTTTTGTTATACTTATTTTACCTTTTATCACAAGTATCATAGTTCTCACATATGAATATGCCTTATGCCATATTTTGAAAAAGCTGAAGAGATTTTTCACTGTATAGAGATATAATTTATTCGATTAACCACATCCCCTCACAGTACCATTTGTGGATCTTTTTCACCTGTGGCGTAGGGCTAATAAAATGATGGGATGTGAGGATGAAGAGAAATTACAGGTGTATGGAGACGGCAGGAGCAACTGGGGCTTTTCCTGCCAGTGCAGCTGTCTGGTTTGGTGCTTTGCATCTCTTCCAAAGCAAGAGTTGGGTAAGAGAACAGATGACTGAGGAGACAGTCGACAGAGAATGAGGATGTGAGCTCCCAAGGGGACACCTGAAACAAAGATGATTATGATGCCCAGAAAGGACAGTAAGTGCACGGAAGTCAGGAAGGGACTAGTAATGATCAGGTGAAACGGTTACAAACAGGAGACACTTAACCTTTCTTTTCATTTTGTTTCCAATCATGGGAAACATAGTTGGACCACGTGGTTGGGGTGCATCGGAGATACCCAGCTCCGCTGCTGCACGGCAACCCGATCCATGCCACGGGAGCCCAGGGCTGATGGGGCTGGAGGCTCACTCTGCTGTTCCACCAGGGAAATGTCTTCCTGCTGTTAAATAGTGTTGCAGGCTTGGCAGGTCACAAGGTGCATTGACTGGTGACTCTGGCCTCTCTCCTGAGGGGTGGCACTCATGGTGAGCAACCTGACCTTTTCCATCAGACATGATCAAATTCATAAAATAACTAACTTTGTTGCTATTTGTCATTTTATGCATTATTTTCTTTAACTCATCAGGATTTCATTAGTGGTGACATAAAATATATCAGAACCCCCTGTAGAAATAATAATGACAAGCAATAAACAAAATAAAAAAGAGCGACGCGCATACCTTTTGGTACTGCTTTGTTTGCGCTGCTGTTTTGTGCTCTCTTCCAAAGCAAGAAGCGGGCTGTGGAACAGCTGCCCGCTTCTCCTGACGACCCTTTGCTTCATGGCGGTGAGACCACTCCATTCACGGACAAACCTCAAAATCTGGCAGCAAATGAGACGATGAGAGGACTTACCAGCTCACTGGGCAGCTTCCTTTGAAAGCGAGGCTACTCATAACATCAGAAAACCGATGTTTTATTATATTCCCCAAATAGGCTGTTGAGTCTCATAATTTAAGGCTTTCTTCAGTTTGATGCAGTTTTTGTATCTTTACTGTGAATATCTATAGCCGGTTCTATAGAGGTCTCTTCATGCCGAAGACTCTCTGAAGCCATGTTTCAAGGACACCCAGCGTATGTCCTTAATGCACGCAGGGACCAATGGCGATCACGTGCTCATTGAGACCAAAAGCAGCTTGGCTACTGGAAGCATACACCCCAGCAGCAGCCATGGCAAAACTGCCCTTGAGGGCAGCTGCACTTGCAGTGACAGACTGACAGTGCAACAGCTGAGATTCACTTTGTAGCTGATTAAGTTATCGTGGGAAAACAGCCATCAATAAATCAGGGATATTTTTCTTAGGGTTATCACTAATTTATTGGTCAGTTATATATAACTGACTATTTTCTGGGAACCTGAGAATCCAGATGATATGAAGCTAAAGAAAATAACTCACTGCTACTTTTTCCTTTAAGACAGGTGCAGACCACCCATGGATGATTTCTACTCAGCGGCAAAAATGAAATTGCTATTTTGTTGTAAAATGAGTTACACTGCATACTGGGTATGTTTACTTTTCTTAGCGGTAAAGGTGACCTGGCCACAGATCAGAAATTAGACCTGGCCACAGATCAGAAATTAGGTTTTCCCCACAGCTACTTGGCCTGGTGCTTCTGGCAGGGAATGGAGAGTTCACCCAACATGGCATTATGTTCTCAGAATTCATCATTGTTAGACTTTAACCTTCAAAGGTAAAATGCGATTCTGTCAGATACAAATATCACAGTTGCTAATCCTGTGAATGAGAAATTAAATGATGTGAGGATGATTCTATCCACAGAAACAGCAACCCTAGGTGTGATCATTCACCAAGGAAACAGATTTCACATTTATTCTTAGCGCCGAGGTAATTCATAGGCAATGTCTCGAGTTATTAAAATGCAACCAGTGATTTGACTTTGCAACATGGCACAAAGTACTCTGCTTTTATTAAACTAAAAATGGTCATTAAAATTACTCAACAAATTTTAATTTAACACAAAAATGCAAGGCTGTTCTTACCAGCGAGCGATTTTGTTTCAGCTGAAAACTTGCTGGTAAATCTTCCCAAAGGTCTAATTTTATATCCAAAGGAATGAAATTACAGTTCATCTGGTTTCCATCCTGATTATAGATGAGGAAGGCACTATTAATCCATTTTATCTGTAGGCACTAGTAATTATTTTAAAGGTAAAGAATTCTATTATGGCACAATATGCCCAGTCTCCTAAAAGGTAAACTGAGGTGGCACATTCTAGACAAGGCTCCACCCACACAGCTCCCCTCAAAGAAAGCTGAGTGGAAGAGGGGGCTAGGCCCTCCACTGCCTCCACTCTCAATACCACAAAATGGGTGTAGTCAGTTAAACATGAGGTGTAAATATGAAGTATTTCTTTTATAAAGGGGAAGAACCTCTGCATATGAAGATATATTATATCAGCAATAGTTGAACCTAGTTCTTTCAGCCAAAAAGAAATATTACAGCTCTCACAATCACTTTGGAAAAAGCACACAAAGAGTGCTTACATATTGATTAAAAGTTTAGGTATGTAATTGTTATTCTAAACTTGGAATGGGATGTGGGATTCTAACCAAAATGAACAGCTCTTTGGAGGTATGCTGTTAATACAATCTAGGATGCTAATATCTGTTACTGACCTTCCTTTTAAGGAGTGTTCTTTCAGGCAGTGAACTAGGGCTTTTACATAAATTTCCACTTTGAGATTTCACTTCAGCTCTTCTAAGCTAGAAAGGAAAGCTTGCTTGCATCTTGACTCTATTCTAGCTCTGAAAAGACCTGTTAACACTTCATTTGCTTTATGTCTCATCTTTAGAAAATTAACTGAATAACACTTAATGGTAGAGGGACATGTAAGTGTTTAGAATCGTCATAAAAATGAACTTGAGGCTATTAAAAGAAATGTCAAGCAGGTGAGGTGGCTCATGCTACACAGGCTGTGTGCCGGAGTCAGAAGATGGGTCTGCAAGGCCGTCACCACATTCAGCTTGGCAGCAGGTGCACCCAACCTTCACCAAGAGTTTGCAGTTTCTCTCCTGTCTCCACCCAAAAGGGAAAATCGCTACGCAGACAATCCGGGCTGCAGAGCTCTGACTGCACAGAGTGAACAGTACCGAGCTCAAGGGCCTCTGCATTCCTACGTTGTGCTCTGCCTGCTGTCCATCTTTCAGCTTATTGCCCTTCAAGCCCCTCTGGGGACCCGTTGTTTGCCACTCTCATGTGATGGTCTGAGAGCACAACCTGAAGCTCTCCCCACAGGGGGATGCGGGCGACTTGCCTCTAGCTGAGAAGAGTCCTTGGTGCCCGCTCACGTCTGAAGGGTCCACGTGGAGGGCTGTGGTCCAGACTTTTGAGGAGAATGCTGTTTACTGCCTGCCTTCGTTCTTGGTGCCTCTCTTGGCTGTAGTCTCATGATGGAGGCTGCTTGGGGCTTTTGGTATTCATGATCCTAGCCATCTCATCTTCTAGCAAGCTCTTCTAATCATTAGTTAGAACTGAATATTATTACATGAATACCAGCTATCTATGTCTATATTTGGTTTGGTAGGAAACCTGTAACTGATTTTGGGCAGCTCCAACCTAAGTCGTCTTTAAAAAGGCATTCTTCTTCAAACCAGTTAGACTGGCCACTACTCAAAAGACAAGAAATAACAAGTGTTGGCAAGGATGTTGAGAAAAGGGAACCCTCCTACCTTGCTGCTGGGAATGTAAATTGGTGCAACCACTGTGGGAAACAGTATGGAGACTCCTCAAAACTAAAAATAGAAATACCATATGATCTAGTAACTACACTTCTAGGAATTTACCCGAAAAAACAAAATCTCTGATTCGAAAAGATGTATTCACCCCTATGTTTACTGTGAATATAATTCACCCCTATGTTTAATGTAAATAAATATTTACAATATAGCCAAAATGTGGAACCAACCAAAGTGTCTATCAATAGACAAATGGATAAAGAAGATGTGGTACATATACACAATGGAATATTATTCAGCCATAAAAAGAAAGAAATCCTCCCATTTGTGATAACAGGGATGGACCTAGAGGTTACTATACTAAGTGAGAGAAGCCAGGAGAAAGACAAATACCAAATGATTTCACTCATATGTGGAATTTAAAAACAAACCAGAACAAAATAAAATGAACAAAATAGAAGTAAACTCATAGACGCTGAAAAATATCTGGTGGTTAGGATCCAGGAGGGGTTGGGGTGGGTGAGGGATAAAAGAGGCACTAAAATCTCAGTCATAATATAAGTTGGTCATGGGGATGATAGTGCAGCATGGAGAATATAGCCAGTGGTTCTGTAACTTTTTTCTATGTAGACAGATAGTAACTGCCCTAGTTGGGGTAATAATGTGTGTAACTGTTGAACCACTGTATTGTATACTTGAAACCAATATAAGATTGTATCTAAACTATACCTCAATTTTAAAAAATGCACTTAAAAAAATAAAAGGGCATTTGTTCAATAGAATGGCCCATGAGTTTACGAAGTTAAAAATATTATTTTATTATAAAGATTAGAAACTTGACACTATAGGTATACCAAACAAAAGTATTCATATTCTCAGCAAATTTTCCCTCAAATACTCATGCCAGTTTACCTAAGCCAAAGACTCTCATGTGGTTCCTGAAACCATTTCAGGGGATCCACAAGTCGAAAGTGTTTTCATAATGATAGTAAAATATTATTTGCCTTTTTCACTCTCTTTCTCTCACAAATGCACAGTGACATTTCCCAAAGACAGGCAGATATGAGAATCCCATCTTCTATAGAGACTTCAGAGAAATTGCTAAGAATGTAAAGCAATTCCACTCTTTGCACTAAAACATTATTTTGGCTTTGGAAAACATAATTATTTTTGCGTGAAAATATGCTATTGGTATAAATATTTAATAGGCTTATCATTGCTACTCTTAATAAGTGAATATTTTAAAGTGTTTCCATTTTAATTTCAAGGACAGTAAATATCAATAGCTATAACCCACATAAACAAAAGGTCTTTGGAGCTCTCAACACATTTTAGAAGTGCAAAGAGGTCCTGACACTAAAAACTTTGGACTGCTAACCAGGGCTATGGGAGAAATGTGAGCAATCATCCAGGCACCCTAGAGTTCACTCAGCATGGGGTGCAGGCTCAGGCTCAGGCTCAAGAAAGCTGCTGCTGCTAGGGATGATGAGGGCAGGAACTAACTTTTATTGAATTCCTTAAGGCAAGGCACTGTGCTAAGTGATTTACAGGAATTAACTCATTTTATCCTTGCAACAACTCCTCTCCACATTTTACAGTTGAGGAAACTGAGGCACAGAGCAACGTGTCCAGATTCCAGTTCATAACAGACTGGAACCCAGGCAGTCTGGCCCTGAGGTGTATGTTATTAACTACCATGTTGTTCTGCCTCTCACTGTCCTTAGATTTAACATAAGAATTTTAGAATTAGCTTTAAGGAGGGAAAGAACTAAATACCTACCACACTGTTAATAAATTAAGTATCTCCAATGAAACTTGAGAAAAGGAAGCCTTTTGTATGTTTTAAGCTACAGAATTTGTATGATGCTTACCTTAGTATAGAGGTGAATCCGGTCGGTATTCTTACTTGCACGAAACATCAGTGTGTCATAAACCGGCAAACTGTCTGAACTCAACTGTTCTAAGAAAGAACATAAAAAAGAACCTGAAGGCTTACCCACTCTCTATCCAAAATAGCTTATTTTAATCTTCTGCAGGTTAGAATGATAAAATAACTTGATCAAATATACCAACATGTTTGACAAGGAGATGAGGAACATGTGTCTGAGCTTGAAATAAAACTCCCATGGTAGGCCACCTGAGAGTGTATTGACTTATAAGAGAACCAGTTTCTGTGCACTTATGCTAATGACCCAACAAGAAAGAAACAAATTCAGAATTAGCTGAAAAGATACAAGTTGGGCATAAGGGAAAATTTCCTGCCACCAAGAGTTGTCAGGAGTCTTGAAGGAGTCAAGAATCCGAGTTTTTGCTAGAGTGGCTAAGTTGAGACAATGAGCCCCATTTTGATTATGAGCAGCAAAAAAGCTTTGTGCCTGAGTCCTTATGACCTGGTGCCTTACATTCACAAAAGGAGATGAGTGGACAAACTTCTTTTCTGATAATATTTTCATTTATTATTTTTTTAGTTCTGCTGACCAACATATTCTGCAGGAGAGAGGGTTTATCAAAGTAGATCTAAATAATAATTATAGTTAACACTTAACAAGATCTTACAACATGCCAGGGGCACTATTCTAAGTTCATATATTAACACCTCTCAGAAGTAAGTAGTACATTTCACAGAGGAGGAAACTGAGGCACATTAACTCGCCAATGTCACTTCTCTAGGAAGAGGTCTTAGCCCCAATGTTCTGGCCCTAGAGCCTATGATCTCACCCTCTGCCACTGTCCCAGGGACCTTTTAAAGTGTTTCCCAGGTCTAGATGTCTATGATTTGTTTGCCATTCTACTTGGCAATGTCATCATATTTTATTTTTTCTAATCAAACCATTGGTCACTTGACAAATTTGGTTTGTGGGTTATACCCACATTTCATAAATCCAAAAATGTACATGTTTTCCATACTTTAACACCTCTGAAATTGACATATCTTATGGTCAATAGCAACGGCACTTCAGAATCCTTGTTGGTAGTTGTGAAGTGGCTGTCACTGCCTGAGCATGCATGAGCTGAGTCATAACTACAGTACTGTTGTCCTTCAACTTGAAGTATGTGTGTTATTATAACTATATGTGTTGAGTTTAATTATCTTCCAAATGTTTTCAAAATGTTACACTATGACTTGGTATGGAAAAGAAAAGTTATCATGTATGCCCCTCAAAATGTGGATAAGAGCAGGTGAGCATATCTATGATAATAAAGAAGCAAATAGGTATCACTGAAGGAAAACCCAGAATTTTTTATATTCTTGCAAAGGCATAACAAGTGCTTCCTGGGGCCTAAGCAAAGGAGATCCCTGCAAACAGAGGACACTTTCTACATTTTGACACTGAGATGTGCAAAAGGGCTCCCTGTTCCATGCCAACCAAAGCAACTGAAGGCTGGAGAAACTGCCAAATCCCTTTGAACAAATGAAAGAAATAGCAAAGCAACAGAGGGTGGCATGACTTGGTCTGGGCTCTCACTAAGGTATTGCATCACAGTTTAATTGTTAGAGTTTTTCTTTTTTAATATACGTAAAGTAAGTGCATTGCATAATGACGGTCTCTTTCGGGTTTTTTTGAATAACTATGCTTATTGCATTAATGCTTAAAGATCATTAAGTCATTCTTTGATTAAAAAGCACTATGGGAACAATGACAAAGTTGATAATCTTGGTAGGTGCAGCTACATTGGGGAAAAACATCTTTTTTCATTGTTTCCATGAAGTATAATTTAATGGTTTGAGACTACAGATGATGCATATTTTGAAGATATAGCCATCCTTCCAGACCCCTAGAATTCCAGTTAGAACAGAACCCACAGGTCCAGCAAAGTACATATCACTTTTGTTGTAAAAGAGCATATGTGGGGAGAATAAACATTTTAATACAGTGTGCCTTCTCTGTCTTCCTTCAGTTTGTTTTTCATGGAAGTCAATGTTAGTGGGGAAATGTAAAGCACATGGAGTTCTTAGTCTAGTGCTGTAAGAAGTTAAAAATAGAAGAGGGAACGAATATAGGGAGAAACACTGGCATTGTCTGGAGGGGTTGCAGCCAATGCAAACTTCACTAACAGAATAGAATTTCTAAGTCTAGTGATTTTTAAAAAGTATGTGTAAGTAAAGCTAACATATGTCTTCATCAAGGAACCAATTTATAACTAACAAGCCAGTATTCTCTCCATGAAGAGACTCACGGCCCCATTGATGACAACTGCCAGTTGTTTATTCCAAGTCTGATGTTTAATCCAAGAGCCTCTTCAGCACAGAGGGACTGTCAGCAGTAAGTAAACTAGAGATACGAAAGGTATATGCCCACCTGAGTCTACATTGTCTATTTAAAGCCCGTTAAGATCAATAGATCTGGAACAGGATCCGTTTCAAGATATTCTTTAGGAAGATCGAGGAATTAGATGGAAGGAAGGCTGAGGGAAGAAGACAGGAGGATGCTCTGAGCTTAGAAATTCCCAAATGAACATTTCAGCTATGGATTCAACTCTGAATTATATCTGTGTTTAATAGCAACTGATTTAAAATGAAAAACTTCAACAGTCAATCCCACCAATTTGGGGGTTGTTACAATGAGAATTGTCAGTATATGGGGTTCTATAGTCACTAACTGAGTAACAAAGAAAATAACCCAAAAGTACTCATCATCTCTTGCCAGCCGCCGCATAAAGTTAGTGACATACAGGCTGGTATTTGCCAACTATCACAGCTATAAGTAATGAATGGAATTAACCAAAAAGTAAATAAATCTGAAACATTACATGGTTGACTCCAAGTGCTCATGATTCATTCAGTCTTGAAATTATGTTCTTTAAAACCATTTTCTTAAAAACAAAAACAAAACCCTAATTTTAAAATAAGCCAATTTATTAAAGCCATTTAAAAGAAATTCATGTGTAAGGGATTAACTATCTTAATTATCTTAAGCCGTGGTTGTTAATAACCTGTTAATCTTACTATTTTGCCCAGAAGAACCTCCCAAATATCAAAACCACCCATTCCCTGTATGAATGGGCCAGGCTTGGTTGAGGCTGGGCACCAGGCATGGGGGCAACATGGTGCAGCTATGTATGGGTTCTGCTCTTCACATAATGTCTGAATGCCAACAGCTCTGCTCTTCCAACCAACTAGTGCTTAATATGTGGTTACAAATACTTTTAATATAAATGGGAATACAAGGAACCTGGAACAAGGCAGCAACTCTCTAATAGTATTATGTGTCTAAGTACATGGTTACTATTTGGAGGGCTAGAAATGGAAAGAAACTTACCATTCCCTCGCTGGATTGTGAATCTGTGTTCCCTCTCGATTTCTGATATTTCTTCCTTGTTCTCAGCCAATTGTTCAGGTTCTGATTGTGCAAGAACTTGCTTAACAGAGTCAGAACTGGTACAAACTTTTTTGGAGGTTTCTTTCTGAAAATCATCTTTCTCATTTTTGTCTTTAGTCTGGGTGCAGTTGAGGTTATCTATGTGTAGAATTATGAAAATCAAACAAATTTAGATGAAGTAATTATTTACTCTAAGCCCAGTTTAAAAAACGTCACAGCTCGGTCATATAAAAAGAAACAAAGTCAACTATGTTTGTTTATTCTTTGGAAACATTTATAGGAATCACTAAAGGCAAAGTACTACTCTAGGTGCTGGAGAGGCAGCAAGGAATGAGAAAGGTAAGTCCCTGCTTTCTGGAGATTATATTCTAAGTGGTAGAGATATGCAATAAATAGATAAACAAGTAAATTGGGTCTTTTCAGAGAAAGAGAATAAAACAGGATTTTTGTGAGTAAGCAGAGCAGGCAGGGGTTGAAAAATTTGGCAGGGCCAAGCTCTCAAAGGAGTTCCATTTAAGCTGAGAGCTGGTCATGAATATAGGAAGCCTGGAGCGTGGGGTATATTCTTGAATTTGATTCTAAATGAGTCTGGAATCCGTTAGATGATTTTAGCAAAGGAATATAATGACCTGAGTTTTTAGGATCACTCTGGCTGCTGTGCTGAGAGGGACCACGAGACCATCTAATAGAGAGGTGACTGAGGTCTGGGAGAAAGATAATGGTGGCCTCCAGTAGGATGGTAGCAATAAAGATAAACTGGCTAGAATCAAGATATATTTTGGAAGTTACATGAGCAGAACTCCATGATGGACCAAATGTGAGAGAAGACACAGGAATCAAGGATGCTGCCTAGGTTTTTAGCACGAAGCAAGGAAGACAGGATTTGGGTGTTCATTGTGGTGATGGTGACTTAAGAATTCCATTTTGGACATGGTAAGCTTGAGGTACCCATGAGACATCCAGATGGGGTTGTTTCATAGGCCACTGGATATATCCAATCTTCAATTCAAGTGAGATAGAAGTCTGGGCATATATATGAGCCATAAGATATTAAGTATAAACTATGAATGTTAAGAACAAAGCATAAGAGAAATGTTACTTACTGACAAGTATTAGCAGTATTCAATATATGGTGTATGAAATTCTAATATACTAGAGACTGCATTAACAAACTTAATAGAATTTTAATATTCTAATATTGTTCATTGAGTTTTTTGGATTCCTCAAAGTGTTATATGGGAGGCACTGGTTAACAAATTTAGATGAATTAGAATTAAATTCTAATACTTTTGGAATGCATCCAAGTCAAGGTTGGAAATCATTATGCCAAACTGCAGTCTTATTCTAATGATCTTAACTTTAATATACAGTAGTATCCCTGTTACTTAGAATATGTTTCTTTTTAGGTTGCTTGAGAGTTTGCTTATTAGATCAAAGGTCTAGAAACTTTCACTGTCGCTCTTAGTATCACAAAGAAAAATCAGAACTATAGAGCCCTATTAAATTATGATTTCTGTTGCTAAATCACTCAACTTAGATACTTAATGTGAACTGACATTATTGTGTAGTCACGAGATACTTTATTTTTATTGCTGGTAGCAGTTGGAAATTAAATGAGGTAATGCAAATTGTGAGAGATGTTATATAGAATAAGCTTGTGGTTCCAATTTAGTTCATAGACAACAGGTGTCCACATTACAAATATAACCACCCAGATGGCAGACTTGTAAGTTTTGGTAGGAACACCCAGAAGTGAAAGAGGAAAGACTAAGCTATTGATTACATTTTCTCTCAGATCAAAACCAAGAGCCAAGCAAAGAAAGGCAGGAAGGTATTGTAGTATCAAAGTATTTATCTTAGTTGAATCTTTATTAATATCAATACTCTGAACACTTCACGAATGATGGAAAAGTAAATGTGTACAACTATCAAAACTGATAAAACAGAATGATTTCTTCCAGTTTTCAAAACTGTCAGCTTGGCATTTTGAGTTACCTTAAAAATGGTCTCTAAAAATGGGAACAAAAGGAATACTGTTGGTGTTCTTCTCAAGATACCACAAATATTAATAATCATTTCAGAAATAAAACATCAGAAAATGGTATATCAGGTTATAAAAACATACTCTGCAATGGGTTTATGACTTCTTTCAAAACAACATGCTTGGAAAAGAAAAGACTCATAAAACATACCAAATTGGTTCTTAAGGGCTCTATAGAGGAATTTTTTATGATTTGTCATATAAGAAACATGGCACAATGTATATTTTACTAGGCAATAAGCAAAACTGGATTCTTTTGCTATTTAAACGAAAATAATCTTTAACTTCTTTAAAAACAAGTATTATCTACAGAGGGAAGAAAACAGCAGGTCTATGACTATAAGACATATTTGCTGTCATAGCAACAGAGCTTCTATTCCTGCCCACTGAATTCACATCCTGCTGGCATTAATGAGAAATGTCCATTTGTGCCAAATTAATGCCATGTCACAGACGCTTGGGGATATACATTCTTGACAGAACCAGGAGCTTTTCACATTCCACAGGGGGACAGATTCACAGTCTTCAGTATGTGAAGTTCTTACTCCAGATTAAAAATGAAAGTCAGCACTGAGTCATGCTAACCTCTGAGAATATCAGTCGTCTCTAGAAGCACAGGGTAGCTGAAGACAACACTGCCAGCCCCCTCCATGGTCACCCTCTGGGTACTCACCAGCACTGCCTTGAGGATTCTCACACATCTCACAGTAAGGTAACACTGAGTTATTGATATAGGTGCAGAAACCACACTGCCAGCCCTTTCCAGTAAGGGGTGAGGTGGCTGTCTGGGCTAGAGCTCGGGTCTTCCTGGGCCAGGAGGGTTTCTCCTCCAGGGGACTGCAGTGGTCACCGGTGGTGACTGACTTCAATCTTTTAGCTTCAGGTTCAAAATTGCTTTCATAATCAATGATATCTCTTGTGGCTACTCTTTCAGGGTCTACTGGTGCTACAGTATTTTTCTCCTGGAATATTCTGGATTCATCACAGGAGGTCACCAACTGTCTTTTCTTAGGTTTTGGTAAAAAGAATGATCGAATATCATGCTGTTTTTCCTTTTCAAACTAGAAAAAAAAAACAGTTATCAAGTTAAGTAGCAATCTATTATGTTATTTCTAAGTGAAACAGCCTAACAAACTATTTTCATTAATCATATTCCTTTATCTTTTGAATGCCTTGTTGGAAATGAATTCAATTATGCTGATTCTTCATATATATGTACATGCAGAACACCACAAACACATCCATGTACTTCTTGTGTCTAACTTTAGCACTTACACTGTGCCAAGCACCTTACATATATTAACTCATTTAATCTTCAACCAGCTCTGAGAGGCAGGCACTGTTATGCTTCCCATATTTAAGATGAGGACCTGAAAGCTTTAGAGAGATAGGTAATTTGGCTACAGAAGTTATATCATAAAAAATTCTTCATAAACTATCTGCTCTAGATGTATGTCAGGGAAAGGAGGTGACTGTGTTTTTAAATATTTCAAGTTAATCAAGAACCTAGAAAAATGTTTTCATGACCAAACTATAAACATAATGTTTTTCATATTACAATGTTTTCTTGAACAGGAAGTATTTTTCAAACAGCATTAAAGATATTAATTAGAACAGCTTAACAGATACATTTAAATAATTATCTTGTTTCCAAGAAATATATTTCGCTTTTCTAAGAAAAGCTACATCATTATCTCATGTTTTTCATCTTCTTTCCAATGTGTAAATCTTAACCTCCTAGTTAAAGTAGGGTACCTGTCTCCCAACTAATTCACTGGCAGTTAAGGTAAATGAAAGGAGTTAATTCTAGAGAAGTCCTGCTAGGGCCTGAACTGGTACCACCATGGACACACACCACGGCAGACTACATCTGCAAAGATGGTCCCAATCTTACCTCATTTCACATGCTCTTCTCACAATGTGACATTGACACACCTACATTTAGAGGAAGGGTCTGTGTTCCTCTCCCTTGAAACTGGGTGGACCTTTGTAACTGTCTGACTCAAAAGAATGCAGGGAAAGTGATGCTGTGTGACTTCTGAGGCTTGGTCATCGAAGGTAACATGGCTTCCACTTGGCTGTTGGTGCTCTTGTCTGTCTCTTTCTCTCTCTCTTCAGATCTTGGGAGACTTGCCTTTGGAGCCTAGCTACCATGTTGTGGGGAAACCAGGCCACATGGAGAAACCATACGTGGATGTTCAAGTTGACAACTCCAGATAGGCCCCTAAGTTCTAGCCAGTATCAATTGCCAAACATGTGAGTGAATAAGCCTACAGATGTTTCCAGATCCAGCCTTGGGGGTCTTCCAGCAAAGACCCCAGTCCTCGTGGAACAGACATACATCATCTCCATTATACTGTGGTTGGATTCCTCACTCACAGAAACCAGTAAGAAAAAATACATGACTAGGGTTGTTTGAAGGCATTAAGTTTGGGGTAATTTGTTATGCAGCAATAGATAACAAAGACAGAGATTGACAGATAATGATAGCAAAATACCATACACTGAAAAGAGATATTTCACATAATAAGTCCTATCTGCACCTAGTAGTGCTGCATAAGAAAGATTTAACAAATTTACTGACACAGAAGGATTAGTGGTTACTGGGGGCAGAGGGAATGGGAAATGGGTAGTTACTGTTAAATGGTTACATAATCTGTTTGGGATAAAGTTTTGAAAATAGTGGTGATGGTTACACAACATTGTGAATGTAATATTAAGCGGCATTACCACTTAATTATATACTTAAAAGGGGTTAGAATAGCAAATTTTTAAATCTTACACAGATATATATATATATCTATATGTGTGTGTGTGTAAGATCATAAAATTTTTTAATCCTCCCTGCAAAAAAAAGGGAGAGGGGAGGAAGGAAAGGAGGGAGAGAGGAGAGAGGGAGATTTAGGCTGTTCCCATAATGGAAAATTAAAACATCTATTATAGGAAAAAAGCACCCCTGCCCCCCCCCAATAATGTGCAATTTTTATATTGTATGGCTGTTATTTTATGTTCTCACATATTATAAAAAGTTTATTTAATTAGTTGTGGAAGTTACAGAATTTAGATAAAAATATAAACAATGAAACCATTAACCATAAGACAAGACAATCATTAACCATTAAGATAAGATTTTTAATACAGTGCATGAGGGAAATTCTAATGAAAGGGTGGAGAAAAGCCAAGATTAGCAGACTAATTGAGTTTGGTGTTAAAAAAAATATAACAAAGAAAGAAGATAGTTAAACATTTAAATAAAATATTCTATTCCATACAAAAGGACTGCAAAGAGGGCTTACAGTATTCTGAAAAGACTAGCAAATGATCAGCAAACATGAACAAATTCAGCACTTTCTAGCTAAATAAACCATGATGATTTTACAATAGAGAGAAATCTCTCAAATCTTTAAAGACATCGCTCTATTTCCTCTAACATCAGATGAGGATGATGATGCTCCATCATAGGTTGCAAACCTTTTCTGTTTTAGAGGATTTTAGGACTTTCTTTTTATCCTTGGTGTTTTAAAATTTCACGATCTATATTTATATATGATCTCTATCTGTATCATCTATATTTATATGACTCTGCTCAGCAAGCAGGATACTTGATTTTGAATAGTACTGATTATCTTTAGCTCATGGAAATCCCTATTATTCTTTGATAGTTATCTCCTCTTCATTTTCTCTTTCCTTGGAATTCCTGTTAGCAGAATATTGAGCTAGACATTTATGTCTTATAGTTTTATTCTTGTATTTTCCTTTATTGACTAAAATCAAACTGCTGCTGTGTTTAAGAAGAGTTTATTCAGTGTCTTACTGAGGACCATGGCTTGGAAGTCAGTTTATTAGCATGTTCTGATAGACTGCTCCAAATCCCTTCATTTGGGGACATCTTAAATACTTCTTTACAGCAGGGTATGTGTAGGGAGGTGAGGGGGACAGTCTTAAGACACGGCATTGCCTTAAAAGAACAATGACTATTCTGATGCTATCTATGTCCTAAGTGAAGCAAGGATAAGAATTGTTAATCATTCTCCTAAAGGGTTTTACCAAGGAAGGATACAAGAACCAGACCTGTTTATCTTCTTTGGAGCATTCCAGGCTGGCTTTCTCTGGTCATTTGTGAAGGGTGAGAGGTTATTGACGGTCTTGTGACACAGACATGAGTGGCTAGAGGGCATCTTCATAGCAGAGCATGAGCTGACCTGGCTGACTTGGGGCCTCTACAACTTGCACAGCTTTCTTTGCCTATGGGACCACTGTGGGGAATCCCAAAATTTCACTTTATCTCACATCTTCTTTTTGTCTTTTTACCATCTGTACTCTTGGAGTTTTCCTCTGTTTCATCTTTCAACCCTTCTATAGAAAACCCTTTATTTTGGCAGCCAAATTTTTAGCATCTAAAAGTTCCTTCTTGTTCCCTGTTCCTTTTTCATAGTATTTTGATTTTAGTTGTATTTCTAATATCATCTCAAATCTGAGGCTAATTTGAGACTTTAAAAAGTTATCTTTAGGATCAATTTTATTAGCTTGTTTTGTTCACCTTTTTCATGCTATAGATTTCCTCCTCAAGCATCCAATGACCTTGGTTACCCCTTCACATACAAGAATGAATGAATAAGAGGGTTGCCTGGGAATCAGGACACATGGAGCTTATCACCAAGAAGATCTGATAGGACATACTGATTGAATGTGAAGGATAAGGAAGATAGAGCAGCCCAGAGTGATCTCTAGATTCCTGAATTTCTGACTTGTAACATTATAGGGATGATATCTGTAGTTACTGTAATACAGGAAGATAAATGGACTCATTAGAAGGCAAAAAAAGAAGAGATAAGAAAATAAGTCCACTTTTAGACATGTGTCAGACTGGTAGGTACCAAGGTAGAGAGTGCCAGAAAGCAGGCCTGGAGTCCAAGAGAGAGACAACTGCATTTACACATCTGGGACCACTGACATACAGAAGTGGTTAAAGTCATAGGGCTGGATGTCAAGATACATGGAGAGAGAAGGAGGTCAAGGACAGAAAGCAAAGGAACAACATTAAGGGTGGAATAAGGAAGAAATACTGCGGAATGAAACACAAAAGGAACACTAAGGTAGAAAGTCAGGAGAAGTGACTTTAGAGGGTATGTGTGTGTGTGTGTGTTTTGCTCTTCCATTCATCATACTAAGTGCTCAGTGGGCACTCTGAATCAGAAAAACTCAGGTCCTTCAGTTCTGGAAATTTGTCTTACATTATTTTTCCTTCTTCCATTTTCTCTGTCTTCTTTTTCTGGAACTCCTATTTGGCAGTATACTTCTGAACCAATCATTTAATTTTCTATGACATTTTTCCATCTCTGTTCTATTTTCTATATGATTTCCTCATTACCTTCCTTTCCATCCTTGCTGAATTATTTTCTAAACTTACAGGTTCAGTATTTAAGAGCTTTTATTGTTCTCTAATTTCTCCCTTTCCTTGTTCTTGTTTCCTGGGTATATTTTCTTTTGCTTCTCTCTGTTTATTAATGGTAGTTTTGTTGTTGTTTTTTAAAAAATTTCTTTTGCTCATTATATTGTCTCTACTTCTTTAAATCCTTTTCTTGGCTTACATGTTGTTTTGGTCTCTGCTTTGTATGTGAGAGGTTTTTCTCCATGACTGGTGGCCTTCACTGTCCATTCATATTTAATAATAATATGCTACAGCGGTATGGGAAATTCCATGTGGGGGACTTCACTGAAGGTGATCAGTGACTGTTTATCAGGGGAGCCCTTTCAGTTTCCAGAGTGCTTTCAGGGCCCAGCAGGGAGTCCTCCAATCTCCTGCCTCAAGTATAGAATACTGGCTATTAGTGACCTGACTGTTGATCAGGAGAAGATTATTAAGGATTTCACCATTGATCAAGGAGTCTTTCACTTACATGCTCATTTTCAATTTACTGCCTTACTGGCCCCCTTGCAACTGGCTCTCTTCCTAGATAAATTTTTGAAGACATTTTTAAGAGCAGAAGATAAAATAGCCAAATAAATAAAATACAGAAGTATAAAATATAAAAAATAAATAAAATATTTAAGAATAGGCCATTGTCACCAATACATTATTTAAGGTACTCAGAAAGAATCTTAATATCAAAGTATCAAATCAGGATCAAATTATCAGAATTTTTGTCCCATTCTACATTTTAAAGAATTTCTTTAAAAACATTTTAATCTCTCCACTCCATACCAAAAAGTAAGACAAAATTATTTCAGATGTTTATAAAAAAGCAATTCCTCCCAACAGTGCAAAACCCTATGAAATCTTTCAAAGAAGAATTCTCAGCACCTTAAAATACCAGCTTTTACACTTGATCTCTTTAATTAAGTTATTTAAGCTATTTTTAAAAGAACTTCTTTTACTAGTTAAGCAATGATTAATTTTGAAAATTAGCATTTGAGAAATGCTTATTATGTGCCAGAGGAGGCTGAGATAAAGGTTAGCAATGACTGACAGTAGTCAGAACTTGATGTATACCTCTGCCAGTTGGAGGGTTGACTTACAGTGCATTGTAGCAATCAGTATAGGGGCTCTTTTGAAACCATGGCTGCCTGGGTAATAATAAAAAGACTCGAGCACATAAAATCCAGAAAAGGAGTGGGTGGGTAGAAGGGAATCATTTTATATAATTTCAGGAACCAAAGGATACACTTAGAGAGTGTAATTTCAGATTAAGGAGAGGGCAAAATTAATCAGTAGCAATGACTCTTGCCAGTGTTATGATGGCTCAACTGGACAATGATGTACGCAGTTACAGGTAGCGAACCTTACAGGTTAGTAACCTGCACATGGGGCTGCCAGAAGCTGTAAGGCATAGCAGGAATGAAGACTTCCTCTGAGATAATCAGTTAGAAACCTGATCCATATTCTCAGTTATGTTTCTGATTGTAGCCCCTGAGCAATCAGACAGGAAGTTGGTAGATGGGATTTCGCTGACAATTTGCAGCTATGACTGACAGAAAAACAGGCAAGCAAATCTCTTTGATACATCCAAACAATAATTTCATGTTTTGGGTGGGAACGGATAAGAGATATATATTCACTGAATAACAGTTTAGTTAACTGAATAACCTGGACCCATGGGCCTTTCACAAGACCTTGGATGGGAATCAGCCTGAGATAAACCTGAAATTGTCTACCAAATGTCTGTATTATAAGTGCCTTTTTGGAGAGCAGTTCTTTACTCTCTCCATAGTTTCTAAAGGATTTAGGACCTAACAAAGTTTAAGAGCTACTAAAACAACTGAGTATCTGAAAATGCACATATATTTTGAGTAGTTCAGTTCTTTCTTTCATTTTCTGTGAAGGTTCATATGTGAATGTACATATGGGTGGTGAACTAACTCTTTTTAAGGAGAAGTAAATAAATTCTCTTTTAAGTACTTGATGAGAATCCCTCTACCTTTTCTCAAATAAAGTTTTCAAAACTGAGTATCAAAACAGAGTAACTTCTGTGCAGGGATGTAACATTTCACTTAGCTAATTTTTCTGTCACTGTAAATGAGACTCTAAACAGCTTCTCCTATGGGAGCAAATGACATGGGAGTGCTTACACAGTCAGAAAGAGGGAAACCACTGAGGAGGTAAGCAGGAGGAAGCACATGGACTGTGATGGCAAGGGGATACAGGAGACGTTACTGCACTGGAAGTACTCAAAGGTATAACGTCACACAGGTTAGCTTAAAGCAGAACACAATATCCTTGATGTTTTGAGACAGAGACATACTCTGACCATTAGCTCCTCATGGAGATTCCAGCAGGTATTTGGGACATGTCTGGTTAATTAAAGAAGGAAGTGATCTTTAACAAAATCTGTAGATAACTTAACAGATACTAAACATGAATGTAAAATTCCTGTATTTGTAAAATGCTTCTGATTACTTTTCTTTTGTCCTTTTTTTTTATCAAATAAATTTTTATGAAGTGAATATGGGCACCAACTTAAGCTTCTGTGAAACAGGTGGTAAGAAATAATTGTAATTAAAATGCTTCTCCCATGAAGGGCCCCCACCAGTAAGATGGCAAACTTCCGGTTTCTCTTCAAGGTCCTCAGTTCCCGCCGGCGCCACCTGAAGCCCAATCACCTCTCGCCCCCCTCCCAATCCCAGCACCTAGCCAACAGCCACCAGCCCCGTAGAAGTGACACCTCAATCAATTCATGCCCCTTCCTATATAACCCAGCACCTTTCCCTAATAAAGTGGAACTCTCCGGTGAATTGCTGCTATGTGTCGCTCCTTTCATTTCATTCGTGCTGAAACCCGGGAGACCGGACACCCCAACTGGGCCCCGTCTTCCCCCCAACACCAGCAGCAGCTTGCCCTCGTCCTCTTTTTCCGGCGCTGGCTCATCACACTCACCACTCCTCTCTGGCCTTTAGGTAAGTTTTTCCCCCCCGAGTGGGCCACTCTTCCCTGAGCTATCGCAGTGCCATTGACCGTGATCGTCCGGCAAGGCCCTGACGCTCGGGGATAAGGAGGGAACTCTCCCCGCCTCAGGCCTTCACGGCTGCAGCGGACCCTCAGGCCCCTCCTTCAACAGCCATAAATCCCCGCCTCAGGCGTTCATGGCTGCAGCGGACCCTCAGGCCCCTCCTCCGACAGCCATAAATCCCCGCCTCAAGCCTTTACGGCTGCGGCAGACTCTCAGGCACCCCCCTCCAACAGCCATAAACGAGGTGACTACTTTGCGGATGAGAACGCTCCCTTTTCCCGCCCCCTCCTCCTTCTGTTCAGTCTGCCGAAATTTGTTCTCTCTGCCGAAAACGCCTAGCGCTAGGTACCTTGTGACTCCGGCACTCTGCATTCTTAGGGAAGTCTGGGTGACGACCCACACTTCCTAAGAAATTCCGACTCGTATACGAGTTTCCGCAGACCACCAAGGATCACTGGGGACGCCCTTTGTCTCCTTGCGGTCTGCTTCCAGTCCGAGGATCTCCGTTCATCTTCCCCTGTTTATCTCCTTCTCTGTCCTTCAGCCATGGGAGCCTCCTCATCCCTCCCTGAAAGTTCACCTCTTAAATGCCTGCTTAAGTATCTGGCTACCCTCTCCCTGACGCCTGATATAAAACCAAAACTTCTCCGTAAATATTGCTCCTAAGATTGGCCGACATACCCCCTAGACAATAACAACCAATGGCCCACAGGGGGAACTCTTGATCCTAAGATCACTCGCAATCTCTTTAACTACTGCCAGCGCCTGAAAAAATGGAAGGAGATTCCCTATATCGAAGCTTTCCTCCTCCTCCTCCCCCCTGCCCCCTCCCAAGTTCTCCTAGCCTGCAAGCCGCTGCCCCCGCAGAAGCCTCCCGTTCACTCCCTTCCCCTTCTTCTCCTACAACAGCCCTTCTCCCTTCCTTCCCCACCATCTCCTCCCCCATCTCACCTCCTCCGCCTTCGTCCCCTGCAGATTAAGCCTGAGCCTTTCACCCCCCCCCTTTAACTAGGTCCGGGGGCCTCCTCCATCTTTGCCCTCATCACCTATTTCTCCCCTGTTAGGGACCGCCTTTGTCTTC
The DNA here is from genome assembly GCF_040802235.1 of Manis javanica. Classification (NCBI taxonomy): domain Eukaryota; kingdom Metazoa; phylum Chordata; class Mammalia; order Pholidota; family Manidae; genus Manis; species Manis javanica. The sequence goes on from NC_133162.1 coordinate 104,940,464, forward strand.
TCACATGTTTGTAGGGAGAATGGGAAAGCACCTTCCCCCATGTCTGAACGCAGCATGGAAAAGCACAAGCTAGAGAACAACCAGTGCAGTCCTTGGAAGTTATCTGTCCACAAAAACATATCTTGTCCTCGAAGATGAGCCAAGACTCTTCACTCTGAAAATAGGGAGACCTTGAAGATGTGTAGAAACACCGCCCCTGCTTCTAGCTATGCCCTTCCTCCACTTGCCGATGTGGCAGGAATGGAGAACAAAGAACATTCTGTTTACGCATTTCATAAGCAATTAACTAGAGCCCTGCTGTAGCTCAGTTAGTAGAGCATGGGACTCTTAACCTCAGTCATGAGTTCAAGCCTAACTAAAGCAGCAGAGGCAAGCAGCTGGGCTGCAGGCTGGCAACACGTGGGTCTGATTCTATCTTTCTTTATTTTCTTTGCCCCCCTTCCGCACTTCAGGACCTGCTTGAATAGGTGCAGCTAGACCACGTCACTCCCCCACAGACTGAGCCAGAACCCTTCAGTTCCCCTCAGACTTGGTCCCGAGAGCCTGCCAAAATTATCGCCCCCCCTCCTGGAGGTAGCAGGATCCAAAGGCATTTAGGAGATTTAGCCCAACTAGAGGAATGCCTAAGTTCCTTTTCCACTGATCCCACGACATACATCAGGGAGTTTCAATGGACCCTCCAGTCTTACAGCCTCACGCATCATGACATTTTCATGCTCCTGGTCAATACTCTCCTCCCTGAAGAGCGTAGAGAGTTTGAGACTTCGCCCAAACGCACGCTACCGAAACCCATAGGACTGACCCCACCTATCCCCCTGGCCCCACTGCTGTCCCCGAACAAGACCCACACTGGAATTATAACACCGCCGTAGGTCTCCGCTCGCGAGAAATTTTGCCTCCTGCTTAATAGCAGGTCTGAAAAAGGCAGCTGGTAAAGTCAATTTTCAAAAACTCCAAGACATAATTCAAAAGAGAGACGAAACCCCCTCTGAGTTCTTAGACAGACTCACTCAAGCCCTATTACAGTATACCAGCCTGGACCCAGAAACACCTGAAGGAAGACATGTCCTTATGACATACTTCCTAGCTCAAAGCTACCCCGACATTAAAACTAAACTCAAAAAGTTAGAACAGGGCCCCACTACCCCACAGACTGAGATCCTAACAGTGGCCTTTAAAGTCTTCCATAACTGGGAGGAAGAGAAAGAATGCCGTAAACAAAAGGCTGATCAGGCCTATTTTCAGATGTTGGCCCAGCTGATAAAACCACAACCTGGGTGCCCCTCTACAAACAAGTCCCCCCAGGAGCTTGTTTCAAGTGCGGAAAAGAGGGACATTGGTCCAGGGCATGCGCCTCCCCCAGATCTCCTACCACCCCATGCCCCAGATGCCACAAAAAGGGCCACTGGGGGTCTGATTGCCCAACCACCCGAAGGGGAGGCTGGACGAACAACCCCCATCCTAAGCCCGCCGTAGTGGGGCTGGCAGAAGAAGACTGGGGAGGGCCCGGGGGCTTCTCGTCCGACCATTTCCATCACCAAACAGGAGCCCAGGGTTACTTTAACAGTAGACGGTCACCCCATCTCCTTCCTCCTAGATACAGGAGCCACCTTCTCAGTCTTGTGAGAATACCGGGGCCCTACCACGCCAGCCATTACTCCTATAGTCGGGGTAGGAGGTAAACAGATTCTCCCATTCAAACCCCCCCCTTTTTTATGCACAATCCAAGACAATCCCATACCTTTCTCCCACTCCTTCCTGGTTATGCCCCAGTGTCCCATCCCTTTACTAGGACGAGACATCCTTCCCCTCCTCCACGTTTCCATAACTATATCCACTCCCACAGCCCCCAGTACTCCCTTTCTGATGGCCCTCATAGCCGACGACCCCCCTCTACCCAATGAAAGCTCCGGTTCTGCCCTCATACACCCTGTAAATCCCAAAGTTTGGGACATTACAAGCCCCTCCGTGGCCCTATGTCCCCCTGCCTCTATCAAATTACGTGACCCCTCTCAGTATATCTGTCAGGCCCAATACCCCCTAACCACTTCAGCCCTCATAGGCCTCCAACCCATCATTCAAGTTCTCTTAAACAAAAATTACCTCAGACCCACTCACTCCCCATTTAATACCCCATATTAGCTGTTAAAAAAACCAACGGATCTATCCGCCTTGTCCAAGACCTTCACCTCATCAACATAGCCGTTGTCCCTATCCATTCCTTAGTTCCAAATCCATACAGCCTTTTATCACAGATCCCTGCCTCGGCATCCCACTTCTCAGTCCCAGATCTCAAAGACCCATTTTTCTATCCCTCTAGACCCCTGCTCCCAAGATTTTTTGATCTTCACCTGGACGGACCCATACACAAGATATTCTGAACAACTCACTTGGACAGTTTTGCCACAAAGCTTCCGAGATAGTCCCCATATTTTTAGACAGGTCCTAGCTCAGGACCTCAAACAGTTTCATCATGATCACTCCAAGTCCACCTTATAATACATAGACAATCTTCTACTCTGCAGTCTCTCGTGGGAACAGTCTCAACTTGACACTTCCTCCCTACTTAACCTTCTAGCTTCCAGAAGTTACCGAGTATCCCCCGTCAAAGCTCAAATCTCTTCCCCTCCTGTCACTTACCTCAGATTCCTTCTATCTCAACAAAGAAAGTCCATTACCTTAGACAGAAAATAGCTCCTCTCTGAGCTGCCCATTCCCAAAACCAAGACAGAAATCCTTTCCTTTCTAAGCCTAGCTAGATATTTTAGAGCATAGATCCCTAACTTCTCCCTGCTCCCTGTTGGCAAGACCCCTATACGACCTCAGCAAGAGCCCCCCTAAAAAACCATTATCCTCCTCACCCCGGCACTCCTTTATTAAGCTCCGTCAAGCCCTTGTAGAAGCCCCAGCTCTCCATCTTCCTGATTTGTCGAAGCCCTTCTCATTATACATTCATGAGAAGTCCAGTCAAGCTCTAGGAGTCCTAAGCCAATATTAGGCCCATCCTTTGCCCCAGAAGCTTATCTCTCCAAGCAATTAGACCCCACAGTTCGGAGATGAGCCCCCTGCCTACAAGCATTAGCCGCTAGACAGCTCTTGCAGAAAGAAGCTCATAAACTGACATTCAGGGCGCCCCTTACCATTCTGTCCCCACATCACCTAAAAGATCTCTTAACCTACAAAAGTTTACAGACTCTCCCTCCCTCCAGACTCCTCACCTTACTGTCCTCTTTCCTCCAAAATCCCATTCACCCCCTTTGCCATCCATACCCAAATCATGACTTTTTCCTCCTTTACTGCTCTCTCACTTTTTTTCCTCATTCCTATTGTCTTCCCCACCACCCCAGCCTCCTTTGTATGGCGATTCAAAGTCAGAGAGACTTACACACAGCAGCAAACAAAAGTTACTGCCCTCATTGCCACACCAGACTGCCCTCTGAAAAGCTGCTCTGAGCCTTTATACCTCCACTTTCCTCCCTCCACCGAAGTGTTCACTAGCAGCTACCCTTATTCTCCCTACCTCTGCTTCCTCTATGACCAAAAACAAGCCTATTGCAGGTGATGGCCAGACACCTACAGGAGATGTCCCTACTGGTCTTGTGCCATTCACTACATGAGTAACTTTCAGTACCCACAGTATTACTCCTCCAACCATTTCATGAAATATCCCAACGGCTCATTCTCCTTATCAATCCCAGATCCCTGGGACTCTCGAGCTGCCAGAGTCACAGCCTCAGTTTACTATGGGGGAGGTCCTCGACCCTCCACGGTACCCTTCATATCTCTCAAAAGTATGTTCCCTCTCATTTCCAAATCTCTCAAGTTGCATCAGATAGCAGATATTCCAAAAGAGTCATTATCCAAACTCTTGACGGCGCCTCTTCATCTTCTTATCCCCGCCCCTCTTCCCATTTCTCCTACTCTTCATTACAGCTCATTCAGGACACCACCATCTTTCTCAACCACACCCTTAACACAGCCAATTGTTTCTTGTGCGCATCACTACAGCGCCCACTGCTGGCCGCCATCCCACTTAATATTTCCAACTACTCCTTCCATGCAGAAAGACAACCCCTCTGCCCCCTGGCAGACATACCCCTATGGGAACCAGAATACGCAGATAATCTCACCATCCACTACTGTGTAGGCCCAACTCCACCCCCCTCCAGCGCACTTCACTGCCTCTATCTACACCCATACCTCTGGCTCTAAGACTTTTATGCAACCGAGACACTTCTTTTGGTGTAATGGCAGTCTTTTCAACTCACTGCCTCTCAACTCCGATACACCCTGCATTCTCATCACCCTAATCCCACAGTTTACAGCATGGCAGAATTTCTTGAGCTCCAACCTCCTTTGCCCTCGTGCACAAAAAGAGCTGCTTTCCTTCCCATCATGGTCAATAGCTCTTTGATCACCTCAGCCATTGGGCAGGGTTTTCGGGAGAAGCCTTGGGTCACTTTCTATAGGCAGTTAGAGATCTCAACGCCAAACTTGAGAGAGCCCTGACATCCACTGCCGATTCCCTAGCCTCTCTCCAAAGACAAGTCACTTCGCTAGCTAAAGTCACCCTTCAAACCCGGTGGGCCTTAGATCTGCTTACAGCCGAGAAGGGCGGCACCTGCGTCTTCCTCTGGGAAGAGTGCTGCTATTACATCAACGAATCCGGCATTATAGAAACTGACATCACCAAACTCACTGACCTTGCCTCCAGCCTCCACTCTGCTTCCAATTCCAACCCATTCTCTTCAATACTAACAACCCCCCTCCTCACCTGGCTCTGGCCCATTGCAAGCCCCATAATAATCATTCTTCTCTCCTGTCTCTTCTTAGCCTGTATAATAAAGTTCATCAAATCCCAAGTCGGAAAAATCTCTAATCAAGCTTTCAACCAGCTTTTACTCAGGAACTACCAGCTTCTGGCCACAGAAGATCCCTCACCCTCACGTGACCTCCTCACCACATGCTGAGATGGACCCCTCTCTCCACTGGAAACTGTTCCTAGAAACAATAGCCGCAGACGCCTGGCTCCTGACACCCATATCGTCTTGGCCAACCTATGGTTACAGGGAACCTTCATTGATTTCCAAACCTGAAGAAGTCCACATCTACTCATCCTTACTGTGGGGAGTCCTATCAACCCTTTCCTCCCAATCCTCAAGCCCTCACTCCCTTCTCCGCCCCTGTTCAGCAGGAAGCAGCCAGAGAGAAAGCAATGTCCACAACCCCATAGAGGAGAAAGGGGGGAATGAAGGGCCCCCACCAGTAAGATGGCAAACTTCCGGCTTCTCTTCGGGGTCCTCGGTTCCTGCCGGCGCCACCTGAAACTCAATCACCTCTCGCTCCCCTCCCAATCCCAGCACCTAGCCAACAGCCACCAGGCCTGTAGAAGTGACACCTCAATCAATTCATGCCCCTTCCTATATAACGCAGCACCTTTCCCTAATAAAGCGGAACTCTCCGGTGAATTGCTGCTATGTATCGCTCCTTTCCTTTCACCCCATAAAAACCATTTTCTAAAAATAGTAGATTTACCAATACCACGACTCCCTGCAGGAACAAGCTTTATCAGTCTCACCAAAACAGACCAGAATCCTCAAATTACAACAGCCATACTGAGAGTTAAATACTCAGAGCCCATACTGCAGGACTACATTTGAAACATTACCGACTTTATTAATGTTTTCAACATTTCTCAGTGGTAAAGATAAGTGGGAACACAGAAAGGCAAAATATTTTTATAGCCTAGAGAAGTTTTGCTGTTTAACAGCAAGAGTAAGCTAAAAGTCTTCTGTCTTTTGCAACTACATTCTTGCATTTAAAAGAGACATTATAGTAACATATTGACAAATGTCTTAATTCATGACAGTCCTTGTAAAGAAATAACTATGTTAAGCAACCCTGTTAATGTGTGATAAGTAAGGGACTTAAATCCAGGTGTTTTAAAATCGGAAGAACAATCTAAGCTTACAGTAAATCAGAAGGCTTTGGGGAAAATGTAGTTAGGTCAACATTCTCATGTCCTAAGAAATGTGTCAAACACAAGAACATATTCCTCTCTTTGGTCATATAGCTGACACTCAGTTATTATGTTCCTGTCTTTTGTTCAATATTGTTTTTGAAAAACAAAAGAAAAAATATTGCTTTTGGTGAGAAGTGCTGGGAATAAAAACTGCAAAATGCTTAAGGTGGCAAAATGCGTGTTTTTATGTGAAAGGTTCAGGAACCTAATATATTTGCTCTGTTTTACACCATGGTAAACTACTGCTCTTTAGAGACAAATTCCCAAGCCACAGTGATAGGATTTAAAAAGTCAGTTATTAGAACTGAAGGAGAGGAAAAGGAAATCTAGTAAAACTCATAAAAAACAATAAAGCACTTCAAAGCCTGGTGCTATTGCAGCGCCACACGTAAGACAGACAAAGGCACTGATGTCAGGCTTATTAGACTTGATCAAAGGGCAGCTCTGGTCGGAGTCATTACTGCCTCAGGGCATTCATCTCCTGTTCCGAAAAGAATTAACAAAACTGCAGTGTTAGAAATGGGTGATGGGTCCTTAACAGCAGAGGACTGATAATTGACACTGTAACTAAGAAGCCTTCACTAATCATTTGTAAACAAGCCAGAGGATAGAATGACAAAAGTCAGGTTTTAATCATCTAACTAAAAAATGAATTTAAATTCTCCTAGAAAAGAAATAACTGCATGACATTTTCAGATTTTCCAAAACATCCATTTCCATGTAGTTAAATGAAATTTTGACAGTGATCCACTCTTGGGCACAACACGGTTTTCTCTGTGGGCACCGAGAAAACAAAGCAGACAAAATGAAGCAATGATGGTTAAAAATAAAGCACAGGTAACAAAGAAAATGTTAATACTTCTTTTTAAAGATGACTTCAAAAGCAGGGCAGGCAAATGTCTCTGAGAATGGCTGTTTCTTCCAACAAGGACAATTAGAATTTACAGCAAAATATTATACAATCTGATACACAGATCACTAGAATATGACTGGAACATTACCACCTTGTATGCTTCTGGTTGTGACATCTCCCTTACTGCCTGCTTCAATCCCTCTATCCTCCTGCATGTGCTGCTGAGACAGGGTCCTCCCAGGCCTTACTATGTTGATTCTACATCTGACATGTCTGGCATTTTTCTTTTCTTCTCTACTAGCATTACCGCTGTTAGGAGTTCAGGGTATAGTCTGGTGTCCCAAATCCTGTCTGGGAATCCTCAACAAAGGAGTTTTCAATATAGTAAGAATGTTATGAATAGAAAAGACTGGCTTTGTTAAGAGGTCTGTACATGCCCAATAGCACCACAGTAAAATTTTTAGTAAAAGGTGTATTAAGGAAACCATCTAACACTCAAGGCCATAACAGGACTCCTACTTCTCACCCCAAATCCAGCAGCTGAGATGATTAGAGGGCCTGCCAGGGTAGGCGCTTTCACTCTGCTTATGGTGGAGACACAAGTGCAGGACAGGTATGCCTCTGGGTACACAGTCACTTACTAGCCCTGCACTGTGGCCCAACCAAATAAAATTCTCAGGCTCTGAAAATCAGATTAGTAACTCCTCCTCCAGGGAGAGGTAGAGAAAGCCCTGAAAGGACATGGAGACAGAAAACCCCTTTCTCATATACTAAAACTGGAAGGGAGGGAGGGCAGAAATAACCCAGGCCAAAATACCACTGTCTCAGAGAACCTCGGTCCCTTCTCCCTCCCATTCACTTCCCACACTGCCACTAGGACTATCTTTTGAAAACAAATCTGACCATGTAATTCATCTGCTTAAAAGCCTCTGATGATACCACACTACTTCCAGGATAAAGTCCAACTTCTCAGTGTAGTGTTTGTGGGCTCCTCTGTGACTGGTGTTAAAGTTTTAGGGTTCTCCTTTGACTCACTTCTTGTGTGCCCTATCCTCATATATTCGCATGGAACCCTCATTCCCAGAACAGTTGTTCATATCAGTGTGCTTTTGGGCATGCTTCTGGTGTTCCCTCTGCCTGAATGAGGACCTGCTCTCTTTGAACTCATTCTTCATAATCCAGCTCAGATGTTTCCTAAGGGAAACTTCCCCACATGTCCCTGTAGTTATTTGTTTTCTCCTGTGTTCTCAGAATCTGGTTCACACATCTCTATTTTCATATTCATCATATTGCACTGAAATGATTTGATGACATTTACCTCTCCCAGTTAAAGAGGAAGTTCCAAAGAAAGGTTAGCTGTTTTCCTTATCTTGGCACCTAGCATATTCTTTTTTAAATAACAGCTTTATTGAGATGTAATCTATTTATATACCATAAAATTCATTCTTTTAAAGTGTCCAATTCAGCGAGTTTTAGTACATGCAGAATTATGCAACCATCATCACTGTTTAATCATAGAACAGCTTCATTAACCTCAAAAAGAAACCTGTACCAATTAAGCAGTCATTCCCTATTGCTCCCTCTCATATACCCCTGGCAAACACTAAACTACTTTATGTCACTATGGATTTGCCTATTTTAGCCAATTCATATAAATGGAACCAGACATTCTGTAGCCTTAAGTCTGGCTTCTTTCACTTAGCATAATGTTTTCAGGATTTATCTATGTCATAGTATATATCAGAACTTCATTCCTTTATATGGCAAGGTAATATTCCACTGTGTGGATATACCACCTTTTGGTTATTCATTCACAAAATGATGGACATTTGGACTGTTCTAACTTGTTGGCTATTGCAAATTATGCTACTATGACCCATGTACAAGTTTTTGTGTGGCTGTTTTCAATTCCCTTGGAAGTAAAGTTGCTGGGTCATATGGTAACTTTATGTTTCACATTTTAAGGAAATAGCAGATTGTTTTTCAAAATGGCTGCACCACTTCACATTCCTACCAGCAATGTACGAATGTTCCAATTTCCCTACATCTTTGCCAACATACGTTGTCTGTCTTTTTGATTGTAGTCATTCCAGTGGATGTGAAGTAGTATCTCATATGGTTTTGATTTGCATTACATCTAATCTTTTCTTTTAAGTACCATTTATATACAATCTTATATTGGTTTCAAATATACAACACAGTGTTTCACAGTTACCCATATTATTAAATCCTCACTGCCTCTAGTGTGGTTACTATATATCAATGTAGAAAGATGTTACAGAATCACTGACTATATTCTCCACACTGTACTACCATCTCCATGACCAAGTTATATTGTGATTGTGAATTATTGTGCCCCTTTATCTCCCTCACCTTCCCCTCATCCACCCCAACCCCTCCCCCTTGGTAACCACCAGTCACTTCTCGGTGTCTATGGGTCTGTTGCTGTTTTGTTCCTTTTGTTTTGCTTTGTTTTAATATTGCACAAATAAGTGAAATAATAAGTTATTTGTCTTTCTCTGCCTGGCTTATTTCACTGAGCATACTACCCTCTAGATCCATCCATGTTGTTGCAAAGCAGGCTTTCTTTTCTTTTTTTATGGCTGAATAATGTTCTAATATGTATATGTACCACAGATACAATCTTAATAAATGTTTATAAAACAAATGATTTTTGAGTGCCCTGAACACAGTACCCCAAACATAAACATTGGCCAAATCAAACTGATATGCTTCAATGATCTATTCATTCCACAAATTACTGAAGGCCCATAACGTGCTAACATAGTTTGGCAAGGTTATGAAGGTAGACTGTGAAACAGAAAGGCCTAAATTCAAATCCCAGCTCTGCTACTTACTGGCTATATGAACTTAAGACAGATTCTTTAACCTTTCTGAGCTTTAGTGGGGCATGGTAACAGTATCTACCTCATGGTATAGCTGTGAAGGCTAAATAAGATCATGAGTACTAAGGGCTTAGCACAGTTGCTGCACAGAATAATCACTTAATATATATTAATTATTACTACTGAGTGAATTATTACTACTGAGTGAACTGATGTTAGCAAGGCAAACACAACAAATGCCTAATAATAACACTATGTGATACAAACTATGACAGAGAGATTTGAATGTCTCTGCCCATAACAGTGAGGTTACTCTCTTCTCCTTATTAGGCTATTATGTAGACTAATGATATAATGTTTACAGAGTAATTTCAATTCTAAAATATAGATTTAAAAATATAACTGAACATGTCATAGCTTCAAGAAAATAGTGCTTGAGCATATTGAGAAACGAGAGATTTGGGGTAAGAAAGACTCAGACCTCACATATGTCACAGCTCCTCTGGTCACCTTCCTCTTTTTTTTGCAGCTACCATTTTTTCAACTAGACAATATGTGGAAAACAAGGTTATTTTTCATTATGTATGAGACAATTTCTTATTTGCACTCCTTAGCCCACAACAAAACAAACATTTCATATGATATTGACATTTAATAAAAAATGCAAAGTTTGCTTTTGAATTTTGAAGGCATATATTTAAAAATTTGTGCTAAAGAGCTTTTCCTTTTCTTCCCAACTACATACAGTATTTTGCAGCAGACCAGCAACCAATCTGTATACTTTTAATGCAAATGTGGGTATTTGAAATGTAAATTTACTTTGTGGGAAGGCCTTGAGAACAGGAGACCAGGGGACTTGGTTATGACAGAGACAAGGCAGCAGTGTGTGCCACGTCAAGGATGCAAGTTCTCAGGCAGGGTGAGGAAGGTCAGCCAACCTGGGAAAGCCTAGTGAGGAGAAAGGAAAACTGTAGACATTGAACTGGGAGCCCAGAGAATGAAAACAGCTGGTAAGGGACACCAGAGACCACGAATTCAGAGGCTGAATTTGAGAACTATCCAGAGAGCTCTTACAAAATATAAAGAGAACTAACGACAGTCTAAAATAACAAAATGGATGATGCTCTGGTTTTCTGAGATTTGAAGAAGAGGAACCAAATAGAAGGCTTGTCCTGAGAAGGAGCTGGATTAGTTACCCACACGAAATTAGAGTCCTTCCTTTTACTTACCTATGAATCCCTTAGACACCAAGTTTCTTTTTGGATATTTATTATACATATACATACATACATACATACATATATATATATATATATATACACACACACACACACACACACACATACACATACATAATATACTTATTATTATATATACCTATACCTATATCTGTATGTATATAGCTATATCTATATCCATATATATATAATGGATGAAAGGGGCCTCAGAAGCTATCTAATAATCCAGAGACTCAAATGGCTGGATAAATATGCTGCTGATTATCTAGCAGGTGCCAGAAGAGGATGAGAAAGGACCCTGAAGTGGTTAAACAAAGGGCCCAGTTTCCCACAGCTTCTCATATGATAGCAGCAAAAATGAAAATCAGAGCCTGCCTACTGGAATACTCCCCTCAGTCTATTTTATTCAGAAACAATCTTTAATCACTTGCAAATGACAAAATAGACTAATATAGTCCATATCTTTCTCTCCTTCCATCTGGAGATGACCTACTTTATCACTCAATGGAAGCCACCACAGGAAAATCAAAATACCTCAAAACCAAGAGTACTTAGATGTCACATATATACAGAGGTAGAAAAAAGGAAGAAGCTTGAGAATTAGATTACATCTGTGGCAGTGACCCTGCAATGGACTCCCGGGCAGGACTGGTTACTTAAGGGACAGCCAATGGGGCTGTGCAAAGGCACCTTTCCTCATGGTGACAGAACGGTTTTTCTTCATTCAGTAGGACTTCAATTTGAGTGTCATTTGGATTAATAAGTAATTTCTTTAAAACATGTAATAACCTAGGATGTGTAAAGATTGTGACTCATATATCGGTGTGGACTAATCCTATGCAGGGCTATTATTCAAATATTTAACAACAGCTATAGCATAAGTATTAACCAGTGTTGGGCTGAAGCAGAGTCTTAGAAGCCCCATGCAGTGTGGATCATGCAGTGGGGGGAAGGGTATCCGGAAGGCCCTGAGGAGGAGTGAAGGAGTACAGTGAGGGGACTGAACAAGTGGCTATTATCAAACATTACCAAAACACTGAATATTTTAACAACCAGTACACTTATACCTGCACAAACTGGTAGGGTACCAGCCCATATAACCAATATAAGATGTATTTTCTTTTTAGCTCAATTAGTTGAATTAAGTGACAGAAACAGAATTCTGATTAAAAGAGGATATAAAGATAATGCCATTTGGGAGGGCAATAAACACCAGGGAAGGAAGAAGGCAAAATATACCAAAACAAATATAAAAATTTTGTCCAGGAAATTTTTCTGTCGTTTTTCTCTCTTCTTCATAACCACAAGCCTCCCTGTAATCAAGACCCATATCATACTAATATTAAGCTCTAGGTCAATTCATGAAATGCCAATTTGCCAAAAGCCCACATGCTAAGTCAATTCACCTTAAACCAAGTTTGCCAAATTTCTTCATTTTCTAAGTCATTTAAAGAATTCATAGCATTTTGAATGTGATGGGTTGGCAGGGTTAAGAAGACCATGGGGAGCTAGGGATCCAGGAAGTTGGAGCCTCCTGACTCTTCCTGCAGTCAGTTATTTTCACTTTGCTTTTCAGGCTCCCTCTCTGCTCCGTGGTCTCCTCCCCTGAGCGTGTCTCCCCTTCTCTAGGACTGACGGGCTGGGCTGAGCTGGGTGCTGACTAACATACACAGTCTCTTTTTTGGGCAGTGGAAGGCCCCTCTCCTCTACCCCAGAACTAACCTCCAGCTATGGTAGTGAGATGCTGGGACAGACAGAAAATAAACATTCTTTAAAGTGCTGACGGTCCAGAAATATTTACAAGTTGTTAAAAACCAATTAGAACTGTTATAAACCTTTCAGTTAAACAAGTTTTTGATGACACTGCAAATTTGGTTAATTTGGCAAAAGTTTAATCGGCAAAATTGGAAATATCCTAAACATGCTAAATGTAGGAAAATATTTTTTAAAAGCTTTTTTTTTAAGAAAAAGATTAGTATAAATATAAAAATTCCCATGGGAAATGCTGAAATTTTGGCAACATTCAGGAGAGAAGTATGTTAATTAGCAGACTAAATTTCCTTGGGACTTTTCAACAAATCAAACATTTCCTAAAATGCATGAGGCTGGAAGGCATAAAGCTAAAGTGAAAGTAGCATGCCCACCTAGTCTACCAAAGTACCTTTCATAACCTGACCAGGAAAGAAATAAGAAAACAAACACAAACAAGCAAAAAAAAAAAAATCAAAACAAATGGTCTCCACATTGTAAGATTCCAACTTATTTAAAACCATATATGTACATGCATTGAAGTGAGAGAGGTTCAAGATAGTGGAGGGGGAAGACACCTACTCCCACAGACACAACAAATCTATAGCTACATATAGATCAAGACCCCCCAAAAGAGATCTGAAAACTAGCTGAGGAGTCCTCCACAATAAGGGATAAAAGGGCCACACTGAGTAGGGTAAGAGAAGCAGAAATGCGGTCTCCACAAAAACCACACTCCAGTGAAGCAACTCACAATCAGGAGGAATCTCACAAATACAGAGATTTTCTCTAAGGAGTGAGGGCTTCCTATCCCACATTTGGTGCCTCAACCCATGGAACCTACCAGGGATACAACCCCCAAAAAAATCTGGCTCTGAAAACCAAAAGGGCTAATGTCCAAGAGACCCAAAAGAAGCCATGGGTAATGAAAAGCTGCTCTTAAAGCTCACTCAGAAATGTGCAGACTCACTCACCCTGGGACCAAGGGCAAAAGGAGCAGTTTGAAAAGTACCTAAAATGTATGCAAAGGGGATTCATGAGCTGATCTTCAAGCATCTTCAGGAGATGGAAGGTCTGGTAGAACTTTCTCAGGGGAAGGAGGTGCTGCTTGGTGCCGTGTCTGTACCCCTGCTGCCTTACTAACTGTGGCGGGCCTGCCCTGCCCCACACTTTCTCAGGACCACATTGCAGCCAGGTGCCTCACTGTGCCCACATGCTCTCCCATGACACTGCTGCAGCTGGTGTGCCCACCATGGCCACAGGCTCCCTGGCAGCCCCATTAACCCTGCAGACTGCCCCAGCCCTGACTCCCACTCAGCCTCACTGGTCCCAACAGGAACATGCAATCCACATAGTGGAGACTCCCTGAAAGCCTGGCTCTGGTGGCCCGGGGAGCCTATGTTACTGGGTCCCATGGGAGTGAAACAATCAGAGAGAGAGTTCTTGGCAGGCTAGAAACCCCAAGGCATGGCAAAGATCGCAACTGAAAAACATCCCCAGTATTCCTGTGAAAAAGGCCTATTTACGTGACCTGGAGCTACAGCCCGAGGATGGTCTTGAGGTTTACCACATAACTAGGCTCTACAGGTGAACTAGCAATGTTGGCTGGGGAATGTCAGATTTACAGCCTGCCTAGGCTTCACTACAGCTTGCTGGTACCTCCTAGAAAGGAGCTTATACACTCATCTGGAACTCAGATTCTTGCCACTGTGGCCAAGAGGGCACATACAAATTGCCTGGCATGGAGGCCAGCAGGGTCATGCTGCAGCCCCACAAGACACTATGTATTTGCCTGCTTTAAAAGTTGGTACATGAGGATCAAGCTTCAAACCAGCCTAAAACTAGGTGCTGAGATCCCTCCTTTTGGAACACGGACTGCTTGGAACAACTGTAAGTGGGACCTACCAAGAATAACTGAGGCTTCTTGGACTACAAGAAAGGTTTGAGAGATAACCATGAACTGGTGGAAGGCTGAACAATAAATCTGTCATCTAGACAAGGTCACTCCTTTTAGACTGGGGGAGTTCAAAGTTTGACATAATACATAGAGAAAACCAAAATGAAGAAACAAGAATATGCTCCAAATGAAAGAAAAAGATAAAACCTCAGGAGAAAAACTTAATGAAAGAGAAAAAAGTAATTACCTGATGAAGAATTCAAAGCAATGGTCATAAAGATGCTCATCAAGCTCAAAAAACAAATGGATGAACACAGTAAGCACTTCAACAAAGAGTAAAAAGTACAAGAAGGTAACAGACATATCATAACTGAAGAATATATAACTGAACTGAAAAATACTCCACAGGTGTTTAACAGCAGACTAGATAAAGCAAAAGAATGGACCAGTGACTTGGAAGATAAGGCAGTAGAACTCACACAAACAGAGCAGCAAAAAGAATTTTAAAAAGTCAAGATAGTAAAGGGACCTATAGGACAACAAAGTGGAATGACATTCTCATTACAGGATTCCCAGAAGAAGAGTGAGAGAAAGGGGCAGAAAACTTACTTCAAGAAATAACAGCTGAAAACTTCTACAACCTGGGAAAGACTTTCAGGTCCAGGAAGCACACAGAGCTCCAAATGAACCCAGAATGTCCAACATATTATAATTAAAGGTAAAAAATTAAAGACAGAATTCTCAAAGCAGCAAGAAAATAGCAACATTTTACTTAAAAAGGAAACCCCTTCAGAAGATCAGGTAATTTTTCAGCAGAAATTTTGCAGGCCAGAGGGAGTAGCATGATATATTCCAAGTGCTGAAAAGAAAACAATTCCAACTAAGAATACTCAGCAAAGCTATCATTCAGAATTAAAGAAGAGATGAAGAGTTTCCCAGAAAAGCAAAAGCTAAGGGAGCTCATAGCTACTACATGGGCCTTACAAGAAATGTTAGAGACTTTTTTTAAGCTTAAAAGAAAAGGCACTAACTAGTGACAACAAAATGTATGAAAGTAAAAATCTCTCTGGAAGGGCAAACTTACAAGAAAGACAGTGGATTAAACACTTACAAAACTAGTATGAAGATTAAAAGACAAAAGTAGTAAAATTACTATAAAAACAATAATGAGTACAGAGACACACAAAATAAAAAGACGTAAAATATGGCATCAAAAACAAAATGTGGTGGAGGGGAGATAAACACGTAGTTTTTAGAATCCATTCAAACTTAAGTAGCTATCAGCTTAAAATAGGCTGTTTTATGTGAACCTCATGGTAAACAAGAGCAAAATCTATACTAGATACATAAAAGATAATGAGAGAGAAATCTAAATTTCACACAAAAGAAAGTCATCAACCATGAGGGAAAAGAAGAGAGAAACTATAAAAACAGCTAGAAAACAACAAGAAGGAAATGAGTATATAACTATCAATAATTACCTTAAATGTAAATGGCCTAAATTCTCTAATGAAAATAGAGTAGCAGAATGAATAAAAAAGGCTTATCTGTATGATACTCACTACAGATACTCACTTGAGATCTAAGGACACACACAGACTGAAAGTGAAAGGATAGGAAAGTACATTCTATGCAAATAGAAATTAAAAGAATGCTGGTGTAGCTGTACTTATATGAGTCAAGACAGACTTTCAAACCAAGGCTGTAACAAAAGACAAAGAAGGACATTACCTAATGATAAAGGAGTCAATCCAACAATAGGTTATAACATTGGTGAATATTTATGCACCCAACATAGGAGCACCTAAATATAAAGCAAATATCAACAGAGAAAAAGTGAGAAATTAACAGCAATATAACAATAGGGAACTTTAACACTCCACCTATACCAATGGATATATCATCCAGACAGAAAGTCAGTAAGGAAACATTGACCTTAAACAACACATTAGACCAGAATACAGAACATTCTCTCCAAAAGCAGCAGTATACACATTCTTCTCAAGTGCACAAAGAACATTCTCCAGGACAGCTTATATGTTAGGTCACAAAATAGTCTCATAAATTGAAGAAGACTGAAATCATATCAGAAATCTTCTCTAACCAAAATGGTATGAAACTAGAAATTGATTCTATTAATATAGAAAATGGAAAAATCACAAACACATGGATTTGAAACAACATGCTACTGAACAACAAATGGGTCAGAAAAGAAAGCAAAGGGGAAATAAAAAAATTACCTCTAGACACATGAAAACAAAAACACAACATACCAAAATCTATGGGGTGCACCAAAATTGAGTCTAAGACAGAAGTTCATAACAATACAGCCCTATCTCAAAACACAAAAAAATTCTAAAATAAACAGTAACTTTACACCGAAAGGAACTAGAAAAGGAAGAACAAAGTCTAAAGTTAGTGAAGAAAGAAAATAATAAAGATCAGAGTGGAGATAAATAAAATTGAGACTTTAAAAAACACAGAAAAGAATCTAGGGGATGGTTCTTTGAAAAGATAAACAAAATTTACACACCTCTAGGTAGACTCACTAAGAAAAAGAAGGTGCAAATAAGTCTGAAATGAAAGAGAAGTTACAACTGCTACCAAAGAAATATAAAGGATCATAAGAGACTACTATGAACAATTACATGCCAACAAATGGACAACCTAGAAGAAATGGATAAATTCCTAATAACATTCAATCTTCCAAGACTGAATCATGAAGAAACAGAAAATCTGAATAGACTGATCACTAGTAAGGAAACTGAATCAGTAATCAAAACCTCTCAACAAACGAAAGTCCAGAACCAGACAGTTTTACTGGTGGATTCTACCTAATGTTCAAAGATTTTATACCTATTTTTCTCAAACTCTTTAAAAAAATTGAACAGGAGGGAACATTTCCAAACTCATTTCAGGAGGCCAGCATCACCCTAACAGCAAAACTAGATAAGGACATCACAAAAAAAGAAAATTAAAGGCCAACATCCCTGATGAACCTAGATGTAAAAATCCTCAACAGGTTATTAACAAAACAAATTCAACAATACATTAAAAGGATCATATACTATGATCAAATGGGAATTACTCCATGGATGCAAGGATGGTGCAACATTGATGAATCAATCATTGTGAAACACCATGTTAACAAAATCAAGGATAAAAATCATCTCAATAGATGCAAGAAAAGCATTTAACAAAATCCAATCATCCACTCAACAAAGTGAGAATAGAAGGGAAGTACCTCAACATAATAAAGCCATATATGACTGACCTAAAGCCAGTGAGAAACTGAAAGTTTTTCCTCTAAGGTTAGGAACAAGAGAAGGATGCCTTCTCTCACCACTTTCATTAAACATAATTTTGGAAGTCCTAGCCACAGCAATTAGCTAAGAAAAGAAATAAAAGATATCCAAACTGGAAAGTAAGTAGTAAAACTGTCACCTTGTGCAGATGACATGTTACTGTATATAGAAAACTGAAAGACTCTACTAAAAAACTATTAGAACTGATAAATGAATTCAGTAAAGTATATATTCAGTAACACTGATATATATATATTCTATATACTTCTATAATACTTCTATATTATACACTAATAATGAATTACCAGAAAGAGAAATTAAGAAAACAATCCCATTTACAATTAGATAAAAAGAATAAAATACATAGGAATACATCTATAACCAAGAAGACGAAAGACCTGTAAATTGAAAACTACAAGATAATGATGAAAGAAACTGAAGAACATACAAATAACTGGAAAAATATTCTGTGCTCATTGATTAAAGATTAATACTGTTAAAATGCCCATACTACCCAAAGAAATCTACAGATTCAATGTAATCCCTATCAAAATACCAAAGGGATTTTTCACAGAACTAGAATAATTCTGTAAGTTGTATGGAACCACAAACCCCACATAGCCTAAACAATGCTGAAAAGGAAGAACATGCACCCTGATTTCAAACTGCAAAACAAAGCTATAATAATCAAAACAATATAGTATTGGCATAAAAACAGATACACAGATCAATAGAACAGAATAACAGAATAGAGAGCCCAGAAATAAACCCATGAATATACGGTCAATTAGTTGATGACAAAAGAGCCAAGGATATACTGGGGGAAAGAAGAGTCTCTTCAATAAATGGTAATGAGAAAACTGGACAGCCACATGCAAAAGAATTAAAGTTGATCAATGTCTTAACACCATATAAAAAAATTAGCTCAAAATGGATTAAATATTTGAATGTGTAAGACCTGAAACCATAAATTTCCTAAAAGGAAAACTATGTGATAACCTTCTTGACATTGGTCTTTGTAGTGATTTTTCTGGACCTGACATGAAAAGCAAAGGCAACAACAGCAAAAACAAACAAGTGGGACTACATCAAATTAAAAGGCTCTGCAGAGCAAAGGAAACCATCAAAAAAATGAAAAGTCAACCTACTGAGTGGGAGAAAATATTTGTAAATCATATATCTGATAAGGGGTTAATATGAAAAATTATACTTAGATAATTTCTAAAATAAGTTCTAAGGATAATTGTCTAAGATTTGGTTGGAGGGCACTTATTTACAGCTTTACCAGATATTGTCTAATTGCTCACCTAAGGATTTACAACAATTTATACTCCCAACAAACAGTATATGAAACTTCAGTATATTAAATCCTTCTAACATTTGTGGTGGTCAAATATTTTCATTGTTGCCAACTCAAAAGACCTAAAGTGTGGTATTAGTGAAATTATTTTATAAGTATTTTGCATGTATGGAAGGATTGAGCAAATGCATTAAGTATGTTGATGATATTAGGAATCAGAGTTCTTACTGTTGGATAAGGGAAATATAAATACTTAATATTTATAAAGATATATGGAGGTGAAGAAGAACTTGTTGTTACTAGTTTGAACTGGAGATGAGTTACATATGAACTTATGACTTAAAAATGCATATATACATACATACAAATATCTATATATATTCATTGCAAAAAATGTATGTATGTGTGTATAAATAGTTCTGTATGTTGAAAATAGCCCAGAAGCAATGACATCCCAGAACAATAAAAAATTCTGATTTCTAAACATCATTCCCCAGTACAGTGAATCAGGGCACCTTACTGAAATGTCCAGTTCCAGATATGCAGCAAAGAATATACAAAGTCAGTCTGGAACATACGTTTGTCAGAAAGCAAGCAAGCACTCAGAGAATTATAGGCCCATACTTAAAAAAAGAACAAAAACAAGTAAAGGATTGTAATATATTAACTAATACTAATAGAATCCCCAAGTTCATAGTGATATATTTTTTTTAATGAGGAGAACTAAGTTCTTTTTACAGAGAAATTCTAACTAATAAATACAGAAGTAATGATGGAATTAGAAAAACCACTATTTCAAAACTGATTCAGACAAAGATCACCAATGAACATTAAAAGCACTGGATGAAAGATTTTACAAACAGAACAGTCATATGATCTCAAAGTATCACCCAGATTACTTACTAATTGTAAAGGGAAAATGGTACCTTTATGTGGGTAAGGTGGGGTTCCTATGACCAGGATCCTCATTGAATTTAAACCACCTGATAATGCAACTGGCCTGTTGCTTGGCTACTGTTTCCACACCTTTAGGCAATAAGCTATTATTGCACTATACAGAGAGCTCAGCCCAGTACTCTGGGTGGAGGCAGAGACGCTGGTGCTCGACCTACCGCCAGGAGAACAAGCCAGGTAATAAATCCTTTCACCCCAAAGAAACGTTCTACTGTTATTTCTTTGGTTACACTGAATTCATAGTGAACTTGCTGGGGGCTGAAACCCACTGGCAAGACACTTTACAGTTTGCCTTATGTTGGTGAGACAGGGCTTCTTTTCATGTTTATTAGCTATTCAGTTCTCCTCTGATGCTCACATTCTTCACCTGTCATTCTGTTTGTGTATTACTAATTGAATTGTGTATATACTTCGGACATTGTAATGCAAATATCTTTACTAAGTTTGTGACTATTTACGTTACATGTGTGGCAAACTTAATACATTTTTTCCCTACACTCAGGTTCATAAAGATAACGTACTGTATTTACTTCTGAAGGCTGAATTCTATTTAGCTGGTTTTTCTAATTGCTCAACAGTGAGCACTGGTATATAACTGTTGGAAGATAAAAGCCACCACTGCAGCCTCCTATCAATGTCATCTTTTGGTTCAAGAAGGTTTTCCAGCTTAATGTGGAGAGTCCTTTCAATAGGATGAATAATTGAAAATTGATATTTATAACAATATCTAATAAAGTTATAGTTTCAGGATATTAAAAAATAGAAAAGAATACTTCATAAACCTTACATGAGTGAACAAAATTTCATTCCTGAGCTCTTCAGAACTTTCATTTGGAGTCCAAGCTTCAGCAAACTGCAGAAAATCCCATTTTTCTTTATCACCTTCCTCAGCCTTAAGTTGTTCCTTCCTACCATTCAGTGTGCTCCCAGTAATCTGAGCCTGTAAGACAGGAAAACGTGAATTTTGTAAAAGTTCATCTCACAGCTGACCCTTAATAAGCAGGAACTTCATTTATCATTTAAATCACATGCCATCCACTAAAGAAAATCTTGTTTCAACATATCATGGGCTTTAGCAATACAATTATTTAAAATTATAACCAAATTACCAAGTCAATGATTCCTATGTTTAATGAGGAAAAGGTCTAACTGGAGAAGTTATACTATTTGTTTTTTTCATTAAAACTTATTCTAATATTTATAAACTTTGAAATTATACCTACATATGATTGGCCATTTGACTATCTATACTCAGCACCTGAAACACATTCTTCTAATTACCTAATCAAGTCCTTCTATAAACATCCCTCAAGGTTTGGGAGAAGAGACAGCTGAGTGAACAGAGCAAGCAATGTCCTTCCTCTCTTTTCTAGAGTCTGGATACAGGCTGTCCTCTGTCCAAAACTAGCTGGGAGCTCAAGAATCTTTCTGAAATAGGGTTTATTCTGAGCTTACAGAAAGGACTTGAGGTTTGAAAGCATTATGGTTCCTTGCTAGCTCATCCTGTCCCTCCAGCCTCTAAAATGGTGGAAGGGCTTGGAAGGCAACAGCAATACATGTGAATTCATGTCTCTTACTACAGAGCAGAGCAGGAAGGGAATTACTTGAAGCCTTTTCTGGAGTTGGTCCTATTAACAGGGATATGTTACTATAGTTAGATATCTTTGGCCTGAAAACACTAAAACGCGGCCTCTTAACTACGCAGGCTATGAATAATAATGAGTAAGTTGGTAATTGAGTTTGACTTCAAGCTTTACCTTTCGATTCAACATCCCCCACATAAGAGTGTCTAGAGTCCCATTTGCAATGAGGTAGTGAATATTCACAGAATTGCACTGTCCAATTCGGTGAGCACGGTCTTCTGCTTGTTTTATATGTCCAGGATCCCAATACAACTCAGCAAATACGACATGGGTTGCAGCAGTAAATGTCAAACCCTAAGCAAAATAAAGTGAAGAAATTGAGATGCAAATAAACTGAGAATGTAACATAGAGCCACATATAATAAAGTCTTTCTGAACATGTTAAATGAACAACAGAATGCTGCAGGACTTTAAAACAAATTAGTCTTTCATTGTAAGCCAAATTAAGAAACTTTAACTCATGAAAGGCACATGAAGATGGCTTATTACAAGATGGCCAGGTGACTACACAAAATATATTTAAAAGGTATTTCAATATTTCAAAAGTCAGTTTGATGAATACATATATAAGCAAAATCACTTTATCCTCTGATGAAGACTGGATTCACACTACCATTGGAAAGTCCAATAAAATACATTATAAATGAGAATATAATTTCTAACACATGGTATCCATAGCAACTAGGCAGAAAGCAACGACGACATCCTCTTTTCATTTATTTCATGCTGCTGTTCTGTAATGCAAGAAAATCATGTCTCCAGTCATATTGTTCTCTTAAGAAATTTCCCGTTACATCCCAAAGACTTTGAAGTTTACTGGCTTGTATCTCAATATATGCAACACAATTGCATTTTCTGTGCAATTTGCATTTTATATCAGTTTGAACTAGTGAGAGACATTAAAAATCATAACTCATTTTATAATCAGTATATGAAACAATGCAAATCTCCTCAAATTAAAACATATCCAAAAACGTATGATTTTAAAGTTAGTAGGCTAAGTGAAATGTGAACCATGCTTATGCGATTGCCCCATAATAGTAAATGATGTTAGGTGGTCAACAGAAACAAACACCTACCATCCTTTGGGACTATCATCTAATCCATGCTCTTGTTCACACGCACTGCAATTTCTGTGAGTGAATGACTTTTGTGACCACTGTGCTGTTATTTTAAATTAAAATATTTTTGTATCACGTAACGATGTCATACTAGCATTTATTAATTGGTGGCACTAGCTCTCAAGCTGAAAAATTCATTCATCAATCACTTTGGAACAGAAATTAGAAGGGATGAAAGCATTCAGAGAGCTAAACAACCACCAGGCTGAACTGTGCTGCTATTTAGGACAGGAAACACCACAAAATATTAGAGAAAATGCTGAAAAGTAGGAAGTAGTATTTAAGGAGAATCACCTAAAAGTGTGAAAAAAATATCATGTGACAAGAATAAAAGGAAGATTTCCTGGCAATGTCAGGGTCACTCTAAAATATTACTAAACTACAGTGGAAGATGGACATGTCCTGAGAAAAAGCCCTTTCTACTTTCCTTTATTCCTATGGAGTGTTCAACTATATGCGTTTTGAATTATAGAAGGTCTTCAGGAATATAGCCTTGAATAAAATGTGAGTGCCTTGTAAAAATCTTAATTTCAAGAAGTCTTTTATCAAGCCACTCCCAGATTCTCCTGCCTAGCTTCCACTTACTTTTCTTTCCCTTGCTGTGAGTACTCTATTTCTAATTTTAAGCTCTTTTTGATGATATTCTCTATGGCCAGAATATTCTAACAAATATAAAACTCAGATTACTGGAAGTTTAATCCAACATAAGGGAACTGTTGAGACAAGCCACCTTTGGTTAGAACTCCCAGTGAGTGCTAGAGCTTCATCTTTACGGAGTTTCTGTCTATATACAATTTATTTTATTTTATTTTTTTTGGTATCATTAATATACAATTACATGAGCAACACTGTGATTACTAGATTACCCCCATCATCAAATCCACACCACATACCCCATTACAGTCACTGTACATCAGCATAGCATAGTAAGATGCTATAGAGTCACTACTTGTCTTCTCTGTGCTATACTGCCTTCCCCGTGCCCCTCCCACTACATTATGTGTGCCAATTGTAATGCCTCATTTTCCACTTATCCCTCCCTTCTCACCACCACCACCGCCAGTCCCTTTCCCTTTGGCAACTGTTAGTACATTCTTGGGTTCTGTGAGTCTGCTGCTGTTTTGTTCCTTCAGTTTTTGCTTTGTTCTTATGCTCCACAGATGAGTGAAATCATTTGGTAGGTATCTTTCTCCGATTGGCTTATTTCACTGAGCATAATACCCTCAAGCTCCATCCATGTTGTTGCAAATGGCAGGATTTGTTTTCTTCTTATGGCCGAATAATACTCCACAGTGTATATGTATCACATCTTCTTTATCCATTCATCTACTGATGGACACTTGGGTTGCTTCCATTTCTTGGCTACTATAAATAGTGCTGTAATAAACATAGGGGTGCATATGTCTTTTTCAAACTGGGCTGCTGCATTCTTAGGGTAAATTCCTAAGAGTGGAATTCCTGGGTCAAATGGTATTTCTATTTTGAGTTTTTTGAGGAACCTCCATTCTGTTTTCCACAATGGTTGAACTAGTTTACATTCCCACCAGCAGTGTCGGAGGGCTCCCCTTTCTCCGCATCCTCGCCAACATTTGTTGTTGTTTGTCTTTTGGATGTTGGCCATCCTAACTGGTGTGAGGTGATATCTTATTGTGGTTTTAATTTGCATTTCCCTGATAATTAGCGATGTGGATCATCTTTTCATGTGCCTGTTGACCATCTGAATTTCTTCTTTGGAGAATTACCTGTTCATATCCTCCACCCATTTTTTAATTAGGTTATTTGCTTTTTGGCTGTTAAGGCATATGTCTAGATACAATTTTATATACATATTTTAGCTGTGTAAAAGCAGATCTTTGCTCCTGTTTCAGATTCCAGATGCCACATATACCAAGTTGGACACACAGTAATACACTCAGTTACTTTTCCCTAAGTTAAATATCCTAGCTTAGACATTTACATCACAATATTTTAGAATGTTAGCAGAAAAAAAGTCCAGAAAGATTCCCTTTTACACAATGCAGCAAAGGTGGTTATTGCCTCCTCGATTATCTGTCCTTTTCTTATCCCTTTGTAATACAGTATATAATATAGCATTGACTATCTGATGGATATGATGATGGAGCTCTAGGAGCCCTCTTAGATAAGGTAGACCTGCTAGGAGTGGTGAAGCAGAAAGCCAGATGGGGTCTCAGTCCTAAGGACTTTGTGGAACCACCATGTTAGCCCTGGCCTGTCTACATGAGAGAATAAATCTTTGTGTATTTCAGTCATTCTTAATTTGGGTGTCATTTACTTGCAGTCAAACCTAATTCTAAGGGACAAATCAGGACACTCCATAAAAAGTTCTCAGACAGAAATATTCTTTTTCCTGCAGCCACCTTTTCTCACAGACTCTGAAGAAAACAGCCAAATAAGATAAGTACTATAAGAAAGGAATGCAGAAATTCTGTGTAAATTCAAAGTAAAGAAAAAAGGCCATGGAGAAGTATCATAACCAAATTAACTATACTCTTCCAGGAAACTGTTTCCTGAAAATATAGGAAGATTTGAGTTAGAGGTATTGAGGTTTGAGGTCTCTTTCTACTGTACTTTGTGGCACTCTTCAAAGTAGAATGAATATTTATTATACCTTTATTTGGGTATAAAGTTATAATTATGGTTGATGGCCTTTTTATTATCTCAATGACATTTTATTACCAAATTTAGACCTGAAATTTCTTACCTGACCAGCAGCCTGAATGCTCAGGATGGCCACACGAGTATCAGGATCCTTTTGAAATTGATTAACCAGACGTATTCTTTCTGCAGATGGAACACTTCCATCTATTCTAATGTAACGAGTCTAATATCAACAAGGGAAATGGCAAAATCAGGTCAAGCCCCTTTGCACCTATCTCATTTTATATATTTTATAGCTTTTTTTTTTATGATCACAGAACAAGACAGAAATGTTCACAAAACAAAACATATGATGGGTTGGCATATGTTATACAAGAAGAATCTTAACCATATTTCTCAGTAGCTTCTTAATGATTTCATATTTTTTAATCTTTTAATCAACTTGAGGGTAGGATCTATGTCTGATTCATCTTCCTATCATCAATGCCAAGTGTAATGCCTTGTACATAACAGGAACTCCATAAATCATAAAGGAATTAAGCTAAATGTTGTCTTCAGTAAGTTTATGTAAATTCATATGCAAACTTAAAATGATGGATCAGACCGACTTTAAAGTTACAGAATCATTAATTCTAAAATAAAAATAAAGTCAGACATGGGAGAGAGGAGAAAGAGGATTCTGCCACTTATTAAGTATTCATGAAGAGTAGTAAATTTATTTCTGAAACATACCAAATCAACTGGGAAATATCTCTTCTAAGGTACCATTTCAGCTCTTTCTTCACATTCTTAAACTTAAATATGTGATATGGTCATTCCCATTGAGGTTGGGAACCAGGACAACCATACATGTTTTTATTTTTTATTTTTTTATTTTTTTCTTCTAAAGATGTGCCAAGGATATCTAGTCTCACCACTTTATTTTTTATCTTATTATTTTTAAAATTAAGGTATCATTGATATACACTCTTATGAAGGTTTCACAAGAAAAACAATGTGGTTATTACATCCACCCTTATTATCGAGTCCCCTCCCATACCTCATTGCAGTCACTGTCCATCAGTGTAGTAAGATGCCAGAGTCCCTATTTGTCTTCTCTGAGCTACACTGTCTTCCCCATGACCCCACACATACCATGTGCACCAATCATGATAACCCCACAATCCCCTTCTCCCTCCCTCACTACCCGCCCTCCCACACCCCTCCCCTTTGGTAACCACTAGTCCCTTCTTGGAGTCTCTGAGTCTGCTAATATTTTGTTCCTTCAGTTTTGCTTTGTTGTTATACTCCACAAATGAGGGAAATCATTTGGTATTTGTCTTTCTCTGCCTGACTTATTTCACTGAGCATAATTCCCTCTAGCTCCATCCATGTTGTTGCAAATGGTAGGATTTCTTTCTTTCTTATGACAGAATAGTATTCCATTGTGTATATGTACCACCTCTTCTTTATCCATTCATCTACTGATGGACACTTAGGTTGCTTCCATATCTTGGCTATTGTAAAAAGTGCTGTGATAAACATAGGGGTGCATATGTCTTTTGGAATCTGAGAAGTTTTTTCTTTGGGTAAATTCCTAGGGGTGGAATTCCTGGGTCAAATGACCCATACATATTTTTAAAAAGTAGGAAAGCATTAAGTGCTAAACTGAACAGTGCTCTCTTTTAAGAATGATTGAGCTGTGAGAAAAGGGAGTGATTGGAATGTTAGGATAGCTAAAAAGAACTTTACTTAACTTTGTAAAAATAAGCATAAGCCCTGAATTTCAAATAGTTTCATTTATATATGCACTTTTATGAAAAACACATAACTTTCAAGAGTTGAGACATGAATATTCACTTTTATAATAGTCAAGTTAATCATTAAATAGAATGTCCCTTATTAACTTTCTATGAGTTCACAAAACAGACCTAATTCGATCAGTGATCCATTTAATGTTCAATAAGGGAGACTTAAAAATCTTCTGAGGGTCTTTCTAAAGAAAACACACTGTTAGACTAGGGAGAGTTTGGGAGAAATTCACCTCCAACGCCATGACATTTTTAACTCTTAGTGATGCTAAATGGGATCCTAAACATACCAGCTAAGCAGAAGTGGGAACAAGACACAGATTACTTATACTTGGAATAGATTCCAGTAGTTTTAAGGTATAATGGAATCAGAATAAGAAAATATTATGAATCTAATTTTACTGCCCAATCATTTAAAAAATATTTCTAAGGTTAATTAACTTCCTCAGAAGATGTTTTACAGATACTATGTGATAATCAATAAGAAAGCACCTTTTAATATACACCACTTTACTGTATTATATTATCATAAATCTTTCTATGACAGAAACACCAGAATTATTTCTTTGGTAATGTTAATGAACATATTAGTTAATGCTTGAAAAACGCATGCGAAGTTTTAAAAAACATGGCTTTATTCTTCCATTTAAAAATCTACCTAAACAGGCAAGTGGTTTTGCTACTACACATACGTTAAACTCACACAATTTGCCAGGAAATGTCTTCTGGCTGCCTCTGAGCATCTCTGAAAGCCCTCCACACACAAAGAGAGTGACAAGTTTAAGCTTTGAAAGAAAAAATGGCAGATGCTCTCACTGATCAGACTGTTGGGGAACAAGGCAGAACTAAGAAAATGTGGCAAGGCCAGCAGATTTGGTGGAGTTTACCTGACAGAGTACCTATACTGTATGTCTCACATTCACCCCCAGTAAATCTTATTAATCACATTCTATAGAATATGCTGCCTGGAAGCTTAAAAGGTATGACTGCAGCTGGATACTAACATTGGCTGAATTCATTATTCCTTTCCCCTTGACATCAACCACAATCAAAGCCTGCCTCACGGGTAAATAAAAGTTTTAATTTTTAACTTCCTATACTAATCTGAAATGGCATACCCAGTAACAGAAGAGGAATTCTCACATAGCTTACCAAGGTGGCACATTTTAATCAACCCAAATAATAAGATAAGTGGAAAATTGTTAAGACTGGTATGAAAGAGAAAAATTTAACAGTGTATCATCAACACAATAGTAATAAATATTTATAATTTGCAAGAAAAATACCTAGTAATAACTGATACACCATCATGTAAAGAAGGCAAAAAGATCACTCAATTAAAAGATGATAATTAATGTTTAGCATATTAAAATCTTCATTTTAAAAAAGTATTTTATGGAAGAACATGGTAACATACCTTGTTTTCTATGACTGCTTCTGTACAAGCTTGGAGCATGCTTAAATGGTGAGCAAAAACCAGAAATTTAAGTGAATCGTTCTGAAGTATCAT
Source organism: Manis javanica (assembly GCF_040802235.1). Classification (NCBI taxonomy): domain Eukaryota; kingdom Metazoa; phylum Chordata; class Mammalia; order Pholidota; family Manidae; genus Manis; species Manis javanica. The sequence goes on from NC_133162.1 coordinate 104,969,311, forward strand.
CTTAATATAGTCCTTTACAGCACCTGCCTAAATATTAAAAGTGAAACCTTATTAGTGTCATAAAAACATTTATTAGAAAATCATGTCATTTTCTTTTAGTAAAACAAGGAAAACTTCTCAAAAATCAGTATGCTTCTGTGAATTTTTAACCACTTTTTTCCTAGATAGACTAATGAAGTAGAACCCACATGTAAGGAATCTAGGAAAGAAGAGGGACAAGAGGGGGAAAAAAACTGAGAAGTAAAGCAAGAACAACAGAATCAGAAGAAAAAGTTTCAATGGAAAATAGGTAGTCAAATAGGCTATGGCCAAGAAGGGGCTTGGTGGTTTGTTTATCTTATTATTACAAATTTTTGAGGTGCATACAGTGAGATGCACAAATCTTAATGTACAGCTCCATGAATTTTAACATGCATAATGCTCACCTAGATCAACATATGAGTCTCACTAATTTTGCTCCCTTCCCCTATTTTCCCCATCCTCCCACCCCCCGACCTGTAACAACCACCAGATTTTCTGTATCTATGAGTCTATTTTTGCTTGTTTTGTTTCTTAATGGTGATTTTGTTTATAAGGTAATTTTCTAAAAAGCTTCATAGAAGACTAAGTGGAATAGAGTTAAGGAGAAAATGGAAGGTAAAAAACCACATGAATAGATTTTTTTTTTAAGGAAGACCAAATAAGAATAAGAAAACTGGGACTGAAGCTTAAGGGTTAAGGAAAGTTGATTTTTAACTAAGAAACCAATGTAGGTTTATAAACTGGTCATTTAAGGTGTAGATAGGTTAAGAGAAATGGAAAAGGGGATTAAGCTTGTCTCCAAGATGTAGAAGGTCATGAAGAGGCTGGAATGATGGGATTAAGAGCACAGGAGGGGGCTGTGTGCATAGGTGGAGATGCAGATAAATTATAAGGTAGAATGGAGAATATCAAGAAAGTTTGGCTTAAATAGCCTTTTCTTAGCTTGAGACAAAGTTACCTATTAAGAGTGACAATTCAATAAGATGAATTAAATAGGAATTAAATTTAAAGAGGATGGGATGAATTAAATCTAAAAGATGAATAGAGACTCTTAACTGTTAAGAACTAGTTACTTAGAAATCTTAGGAAAAGATAGTAGTTTAACACATTTAACCTCCTCTCACTCTCAATGCTGTATGTAAATGATCACAAGGTATATAGGACAAGGAGAACTGGGGAGGGCTCAATAGTAACCAAACTTTGCAAGCTATAAAGTAGACAGGTTTCTTGATTAGCCTACATGACAGTTGTTAAGGTGGAAGTATGTAAAGTTCAGAAGCTCCTGATTTACAATATGGTGATCTAAAAAAGCTAGGAAATGATACATCTAGAATTTAGGGTGGGGGTGAGGCTAAAACAGAAAGATTGGTTGAAAGTATAAATAGTTGATTGTATGCCACACTGATCCTTATTCTCTCACTACCTATTTCACACAAAAAGTGACTTTCTCAAAATCATTCTGGCAGAAAACTAGAGATTTATTTTCTAAAGAAGGTAAAACAGAGGAATCGCACATTGATGACAGGCTATCCTACAAAATTCATGGGGATTAAATGAAAGTCACATAATAAATGCTGAGATCTGCCCTTCTCCCTAAGGCCTTCTTACCTCCACAGCTTCCACAAAAAGAAAAAACAGGTTTATGCCCTCTCTGCTGGAAAGCAGAATCAAATAAAATGATTCATTTTCGGGGAATCTGACAAGCCAAAGATAAAAGACTAAAATGCTGATAATGGGAGTTCCTACACCAGACACCCTAGTTAGATTACCCTTTTTTGAAGGCCATAATCTATAAGCCATATCCATTTACAGAGTTTCCAGTCAATGTTTACTGTCTTACTTGTAAATATGAGCAAACAGCCAAAGATCACCAGGTTTTTATAGAAAGGGACCTATATGAACAGATAAACAGTGCAGAGAAGAAAACTATGAAAGATTACATTTATAAAAAAAAGAACAGGGTGATATAAAAAAGGAATAGTTGGGAGGTTACTATTGGAAATTAAAAGTAAAATAGCAGAAAATAAAAATTCACTATTGTTAGTTAAACTGATGAAATCTTTGAGAAAGTAGATGGAAAATAATAAATATAAAAATATAAGAAAATCAGAGGACCAGGTCATGAGGGCATTGTATGAATAATAACAGTTCTAGAACATTGAGGAAAGGAAATAATCAGAGAAATAGAGAATGTCTTAGAGCACTTAAGGACAGGAATTTCCAAAATGGAAAATGGAGAAGGCCCACTGAGGAATCTTCAGAATGGATGAAAACGGACCTAGAGCAAGGTCCACATCATGAAATTTTAGAGTACTGGGAACAAAAAAATGTTTCTATAAGCTTCCAGAGAGGGTAAATAAAGAATTAAAATAGAATAATTAAGATTTTGAAGTGCATTGGTTTTCTCAACATCAATACTAGAAATTCTGAGGGAAAATAATTTCTAACTAATAATTTATACCAGCTAAATTAAATATCAGGAATAAAGGTAAAATGAAGACAGTTTCAAATATTCAGAGAGTCAAATGATTGAGGATGATGGCAAACTTCCGGCTTCTCTTCAGGTCCCGCAGGCGCCACCTAAAGCCCAATCACCTCTCGCCCCCCTCTAAATCCCAGCACCTAGCCAACAGCCACCAGCCCCGTAGAAGTAACACCACAATTATCCCATGCCCCTTCCTATATAACCCAGCACCATTCCCTAATAAAGCGAATTCTCCGGTGAATTGCTGCTGTGTGTCGCCCCTTTCCTTTCATTGGTGCCGAAACCCGGGAGACGGGACACACCAACTGGGACCCGTCTTCCCCCCGACACCAGCAGCAGCTTGCCCTCGTCCTCTTTTTCCAGCGCTGGCGCATCACACTCACCACTCCTCTCTGGCCTTTAGGTAAGTTTTCCCACCGGAGTGGGCCACTCTCCCCCGAGCTATCGCAGTGCCATTGACCGTGATCGTCCGGCAAGGCCCTGACGCTCGGGGATGAGGAGGGAACTCTCCCCGCCTCAGGCTTTCACGGCTGCGGCGGACCCTCAGGTCCCTCCCCCAACAGCCATAAATCCCCGACTCAGGCCTTCACGGCTGCGGCAGACCCTCAGGCCCCCCTCCAACAGGCATAAACGAGGTGACTCCTTTGCAGATGAGAATGCTCCCTTCCCCCCCCTCCTCCTTCTGTTCCAGCCGCCGAAATCTGTTCTGTCTGCCGAAAATTCCTAGTGCTAGGTACCTCGTGACTCCGGCAAACTGCCTTCTTAGGGAAGTCTGGGTGACGACCCACACTTCCTAAGAAATTCCGACTCATATACGAGTTTCCGCAGACCACCAAGGATCATTGGGGACGCCCTTTGTCTCCTTGCGGTCTGCTTCCAGTCCGAGGATCTCCGTTCATCTTCCCCTGTTTGTCTCCTTCTCTGTCCTTTAGCCATGGAAGCCTCCTCATCCCTCCCTCAAAGTTCACCTCTTGAATGCCTGCTTAAGCATCTGGATACCCTCTCCCTGACGCCTGATATAAAACCAAAACTTCTCTGTAAATATTGCTCCCAAGATTGGCCAACATACACCCTAGACAATAACAACCAATGGCCCGCAGGGGGAACTCTTGATCCTAACATCACTCACAATCTTTTTAACTACTGCCAGCACCTGAAAAAATGGAAGGAGATTCCCTATATCGAAGCTTTCGCCTCCTCCTCCCACCCCCTCCCAAGCTTTCCTAGCCTGCAAGCCACCGCCCCCGCAGAGGCCTCCCGTTCACTCCCTTCCCCTTCTTCTCCTACAACAGCCCTTCGCCCTTCCTCCCGCACCATCTCCTCCCCCATCTCACCCCCTCCACATTCATCCCCCGCAGATTAAGCCTGAGCCTTTCAGCACCCCCTTTAACTAGATCCCAGGGGCCTCCTCCATCTTTGCCCTCATCACCTGTTTCTCCCCTATTAGGGACCGCCTTTGTCTTCTCACATGTTTGTAGGGAGAATGGGAAAGCACCTTCCCCCATGTCTGAACGAGGCATGGGAAAGCACAAGCTAGAGAACAACTGGTGCAGTCCTTAGAAGTTATCTGTCCACAAAAACAGATCTTGTCCTCGAAGATGAGCCAAGAGTCCTCACTCTGAAAATAGGGAGACCTTGAAGATGTGTAGAAACACCGCCCCTGCTTCTAGCTTTGCCCTTCCCCCACTTGCCGATATGGCAGGAATATAGAACAAAGAACATTCTGTTTACGCATTCCATAAGCAATTAACTGGAGCCCTGCTGTAGCTCAGTTAGTAGAGCATGGGACTCTTAACCTCAGAGTCATGACTTCAAGCCCAACTAGAGCGGCAGAGGCAAGCAGCTGGGCTGCTAGCTGGTGACATGTGGGTCCGATTCTGATTCCATCTTTCTTTATTTTCTTTGACCCCATTCTGCACTTCAGGACCTGCTCGACTAGGTGCGGCTAGACTGCATCACTCCACCACCGACTGAGCCAGAAGAACCCTTCAGTCCCCCTCAGACTCGGTCCCGAGGGCCTCCCAAAATTATCGCACCCCCCCCGGGAGGTAGCAGGATCCAAAAGCATCGTGCGCGTTCACATCCCTTTCTCCTTAGAAGATTTAGCCCAAGTAGAGAAACGCCTAGGTTTCCTTTGCACTGATCCCACGACATACATCAGGGAGTTTCAATGGACCCTCCAGTCTTACAGCCTCACACATCATGACATTTTCATGCTCCTGGCCAATACTCTCCTCCCTGAAGAGCATAGACGAGTTTGGGACTTCGCCCAAAAGCATGCTACCGAAACCCACAGGACTGACCCCACCTATCCCCCTGGCCCCATTGCTGTCCCTGAACAAGACCCACACTGAGATTATAACACCGCCATGGGTCTCCGCTCTTGAGATATTTTTGCCTCCTGCTTAATAGCAGGTCTGAAAAAGGCAGCTTGTAAAGTAGTCAATTTTCAAAAGCTCCAAGACATAATTCAAAAGAGAGACGAAACCCCCTCCGAGTTCTTAGACAGACTCACTCAAGCCCTATTACAGTATACCAGCCTGGACCCAGATACACCTGAAGGAAGACATGTCCTTATGACATACTTCCTAGCTCAAAGCTACCCCGACATTAAAGCTAAACTCAAAAAGTTAGAACAGGGCCCCGCTACCCCACAGACTGAGATCCTAACAGTGGCCTTTAAAGTCTTGCATAACCGGGAGGAGGAGAAAGAATGCCGTAAACAAAAGGCTGATCAGGCCAATTTCCAAATGTTGGCCCAGCTGATAAAACCACAGCCTGGGCGCCCCTCTACAAACAAGCCCCCCCAGGACCTTGTTTCAAGTGCAGAAAAGAGGGACATTGGTCAAGGGCGTGCCCCTCCTCAAGATCTCCTACCACCCCATGCCCCAGATGCCACAAAAAGGGCCACTGGGGGTCTGATTGCCCAACCACCCGAAGGGGAGGCTGGACGAACAACCCCCATCCTAAGCCCGCCGTAGTGAGGATGGCAGAAGAAGATTGACGGGACCTGGGGGCTTCTCGCCCGACCATTTCCATCACCAAACAGGAGCCCAGGGTTACTTTAACAGTAGACGGTCACCCCATCTCCTTCCTCCTAGATACAGGAGCCACCTTCTCAGTCTTGCAAGAATACCAGGGCCCTACCACGCCAGCCATTACTCCTATAGTCAGGGTAGGAGGTAAACAGATTTTCCCATTAAACCCCCCCCTCTTTTATGCACAATCCAAGACAATCCCATACCTTTCTCCCACTCCTTCCTGGTTATGTCCCAGTGTCCCATCCCTTTACTAGGACAAGACATCCTTTCCCTCCTCCACGTTTCCATAACTATATCCACTCCCACAGCCCCCAGTACTCCCTTTCTGATGGCCCTCATAGCTGATGACCCCCCTCTACCCAATGAAAGCTCTGGTTCTGCCCTCATACACCCTGTAAATCCCAAAGTTTGGGACATTACAAGCCCCTCCGTGGTCCTATGTCCTCCTGCCTCTATCAAATTACGTGACCCCTCTCAGTATATCTGTCAGGCCCAATACCCCCTAACCACTTCAGCCCTCATAGGCCTCCAACCCATCATTCAAGATCTCTTGAACAAAAATTACCTCAGACCCACTCACTCCCCATTTAATACCCCCATATTAGCTGTTAAAAAACCAACGGATCTTTCTGCCTTGTCCAAGACCTTCACCTTATAAACATGGCCATTGTCCCTATCCATCCCTTAGTTCCAAATCCATACAGCCTTTTATTGCAGATTCCTGCCTCGGCCTCCCACTTCTCAGTCCTAGATCTCAAGGACGCATTTTTTTCTATCCCTCTGGACCCATCCTCCTAAGATTTTTTCGCCTTCACCTGGATGGACCCATGCACGAGACATTCTGAACAACTCACTTGGACAGTTTTGCCACAAGGCTTCCGAGACAGTCCCCATATTTTTGGGCAAGTCCTAGCTCAGGACCTCAAATAGTTTCATCATGATCACTCCGAGTCCACCTTATTACAATACATGGACAATCTTCTACTCTGCAGTCCCTCGTGGGAACAGTCTCAACTTGACACTGCCTCTCTACTTAACCTTCTAGCTTCCAGAAGTTACCAGGTATCCCCCATCAAAGCTCAAATCTCTTCCCCTTCTGTCACTTACCTCAGATTCCTTCTGTCTCAACAAAGAAAGTCCATTACCTTAGACAGAAAATGACTCCTCTCTGACCTGTCCGTTCCCAAAACCAAGACAGAAATCCTTTCCTTTCTAGGCCTGGCTGGGTATTTTGTAGCGTGGATCCTTAACTTCTCCCTGTTGGCAAGACCCCTATATGACCTCAGCAAGGGCCCCCCTGAAGAACCATTATCATCCTCACCCCGACAGTCCTTCATTAAGCTCCGTCAAGCCCTTGTGGAAGCTCCAGCTCTCCATCTCCCTGATTTGTCGAAACCCTTCTCATTATACATTCATGAGAGGTCCAGTCAAGCTCTAGGAGTCCTAGGCCAATATTATGGCCCATCCTTTGCCCCAGTAGCTTATCTCTCCAAGCAATTAGACCTCACAGTTCAGAGATGAGCCCCCTGCCTACAAGCATTAGCCACTAGACAGCTCTTGCAGAAAGAAGCTCATAAACTGACATTCAGGGCGCCCCTTACCATTCTGTCCCCACATCACCTAAAAGATCTCTTAACCTACAAAAGTTTACAGACTCTCCCTCCCTCCAGACTCCTCACCTTACTGTCCTCTTTCCTCCAAAATCCCGTTCACCCCCTTTGCCATCCATACCCGAATGATGACTTTTTCCTCCTTTACTGCTCTCTCGCTTTTTTCCCTCATTCCTATTGTCTTCCCCGCCACCCCAGCTTCCTTTGTATGGCGATTCAAAGTCAGACAGACTTACACACAGCATCAAACAAAAGTTACTGCCCTCATTGCCACACCAGACTGCCCTCTGAAAAGCTGCTCTGAGCCTTTATACCTCCACTTTCCTCCCTCCACCGAAGTGTTCACTAGCAGCTACCCTTATTCTCCCTACCTCTGCTTCCTCTATGACCAAAAACAAGTCTATTGCAGGCGATGGCCAGACACCTACGGGGGATGTCCCTGCTAGTCTTGTGCCATTCACTACATGGGTAACTTCCAGTACCCACAGTATTACTCCTCCAACCATTTCATGAAATATCCCAACGGCTCATTCTCCTTATCAATCCCAGATCCCTGGGAATCTCGATGGGCTGCCGGAGTCACAGCCTCAGTTTACTACGGGGGGTCCTCGATCCCCCACGGTACCCTTCATATCTCTCGAAAGTATGTTCCCTCTCATTCCCAGATCTCTCAAGTTGCATCAGATACCAGACATTCCAAAAAAGTCATTATCCAAACTCTTGACAGCGCCTCTTCATCTTCTTATCCCCGCCCCTCTTCCCATTTCTTCTACTCTTCGTTATAGCTCATTCAGGACACCACCATCTTTCTCAACCACACCCTTAACACCGCCAATTGTTTCTTGTGTGCATCACTACAGCGCCCACTGCTGGCCGCCGTGCCCCTTACTATTTCCAACTACTCCTTCCATGCAGAAAGACAAACCCTCTGCCCCATGGCAGACATAACCCTATGGGAACCAGAATACGCAGATAATCTCACCATCCACCACTGTGTAGGCCCAACTCCACCCCCCTCTAGTGCACTTCACTGCCTCCCAACTCCAGCACACCCTGCATTCTTGTCACCCTAATCCCACAGCTTACACTTTACAGCATGGCAGAATTCCTTGAGCTCCAACTTCCCTTGCCCTCATGCACAAAAAGGGCTGCTTTCCTTCCCATCATGGTCGGTATCTCTTTGACCACCTCAGCCATTGGGGCAGGGTTTTTGGGAGGAGCCTTGAGTCACTCTCTATGGGCAGTTAGAGATCTCAACGCCAAACTTGAGGGAGCCCCGACATCTACTGCCGATTCCCTAGCCTCTCTCCAAAGACAGGTCAGTTCGTTAGCTAAGGTCACCCTTCAACACCGGCGGGCCCTAGATCTGCTTACAGCCGAGAAGAGCAGCACCTGCATCTTCCTCCGGGAAGAGTGCTGCTATTACATCAATGAATCCGGCATTGTAGAAACTGACATCACCAAACTCACTGACCTTGTCTCCAGCCTTCACTCTGCTTCCAATTCCAACCCATTCTCTTCAATACTAACAAACCCCCTCCTCACCTGGCTCTGGCCCATTGCAGGCCCCTTAATAATCATTCTTCTCACTTGTCTCTTATTACCCTGTATAATAAAGTTCATCAAATCCCAAGTCGGAAAAATCTCTAATCAAGCTTTCAACCAGCTTTTACTCAGGAACTACCAGCTTCTGGCCACAGAAGATCCCTCACCCTCACGTGACCTCCTCACCACATGCTGAGATGGACCCCTCTCTCCACTGGAAACTGTTCTGGAAACAATGGCCGCAGACGCCTGGCTCCTGACACCCATATCCTCTTGGCACCATTGGAATCAACAGGTCCTCGACCTATGGTTACAGGGAACCTTCATTGATTTCCAAACCTGAAGAAGTCCACATCTACTCATCCTTACTGTGAGGAGTCCTATCAACCCTTTCCTCCGAATCCTCAAGCCCTCACTCCCTTCTCTGCCCCTGTTCAGTAGGAAGTAGCTAGAGAGAAAGCAATATCCACAACCCCATAGAGGAGAAAGGGGGGAATGAAGGGCCCCCACCAGTAAGATGGCAAACTTCCGGCTTCTCTTCAGGGTCCTCGGTTCCCGCCGGCGCCACCTGTAGCCCAATCACCTCTCGCCCCCCTCCCAATCCCAGCACCTAGCCAACAGCCACCAGCCCCGTAGAAGTAACACCACAATTACCCCATGCCCCTTCCTATATAACCCAGCACCATTCCCTAATAAAGCGGAATTCTCCGGTGAATTGCTGCTGTGTGTCGCTCCTTTCTTTTCAGAGGACAATTAAAATTACAACGAAAGCAGTAATGCAAACTAAGAAGCAATATAAACACATTGTTGAGGGCTTTGAAATACATGTTTTAAAAATCTGCTAAAAGAACAGAAAGTGATTGCCTCTGAGGAATAAGTTTAGGAAACTGTTATTTTTTGAAGTGGCTGTATCTCCTCACTAAACTATGATCTTATGTAGCTTTGGTAATAATAAATTTTAAACAGGGGCATTTCAAAATTGAAAAACACCTATTTAAAATTCACGGATATGACTACAAAGTCATAAGACTGATTCTGTAAGCTACATTTTGTAGGTTTAAATTTTCTAAACAATAGGACTTCATCATACAATGAGAGTGGAGGCTGTTAAAAATGTTTGCCTTGGATTTCAGTGCATCAGAAAGTAGAAATGAAGCCCTCTCAAAATAAGGCGCTATAAATTCCAGCTATGTTGCCATGGTAACCAAACCACTTTAATAAACTGCATGTTTGCATAAAGAGCTGTATTTACTGTGATAAGTATTTCAAAAAAGTACATGTAAAACCGGAGTATTTTTAAGACACATTCATTTACCATCCATTATAGACTTACAAAATATATAATCACTGCATTCCCAATCTCGGATGCCTTCCCTCCCTGAAGAGCAAGCGTTTTCTGCCAGACTCCCTCCGCCAGTGTGACTCCCTCCTCATTAAAACCAGAAACAGCTGAAGCCAAAGCTCAAGCCTCCTGCTCCCAGCTCCTTCCAGTAACTGGTTCAGAAAGACTTGGAGTTACTATAGTTCAATTATATAATGGGCTAAACAGTCTCTTGGGACTAACCTAGTAACTTAACTATTAATGTGATACTGCTTCCTGGAAGAAAATGTGTTTGCAAAACCAAAATATCTATGTAACCAATGAATTTTAGGATTCCCTTGGATTCTTAGGTTGATACTGCATAGGTTTGCATTTTTAAAAGTACTTACTGAACATGCATGTTAACTATTATGATTATATTCTAATTAAATGCCACTGCATTGTCATATTTTAACTTATCTAAGCAGAAATTTGCTTTCAAAGTATCTTAAGTAGGTATTATGTGGAAAGGCAAGTCCTGATCAGCATTTTGGTTATGCTACTAAAGGTTTTGGGGAAGTTGAAAAAAATGCCTGTGTTCACAAACTTTACTGAAACTGGTCTAATGCATCTGTTAGTCCAAGGTCTGATTTAAACAATGAAAAGTACACACTACATCTCATTTAAAGAAATGCAGAAGTGAAGAGAATGTGTGGCAATATTTATTTCTTAAATTTTTTTTTCAGTGAATAGGTACATATACTTTTTGAAGTAAAAGGAGTTAAAGAAAAACCCAAACTACATTAAAGACCACCTGAAGGTTACTTGATTTAAAATTTTCAGCTTTTAATCAAATGGTAAGAGGGAGAAAATAAGAATGATGAAAAGATCAAACCTGAGCCATGACACTGACTCTCTTCCTAATCAAACTTTAGCAGGCTTCTCTAAGCCTGCTTCCTGACTAGGGCTCGACCTTCACATTTAGAGCCTAACCTGCCCTTACCAGGCCTGCACAGTTCAGTCTTAGCAAGATTCTTGCTAAGTCAGTTTATTGAGAAAGTCCCCACTCTTGATACCTGACTAACCCTTATATCTAATCAAGTTAATCACCCCTCATTTTTTTTATTAAGGTATTATTGGTGTACAATCTTATGAAGGTTTCACATGAGCAACACTGTAGTTACTACATTCACCCATATTGTCAAGTTCCCCCCATAACCCCTCACTTTTAATACCTAACTCCTTGCCTTTCCTTTAGCAAGAATCCTGTTAGGTCAGGTTAGAAGAATGCCCCTACGTTTAGGAGTTTTCTATTCACCAACACCCTCATCCTCCACATTGGCTATAAATCCTGACCCATCCTATTCAGAGTTGAGCAATCTCTTTCAATTGGAAAAGAGTTGAATCCTACTGCAATGAACTTGAATAAAGTCTTCCGTAACCATTTTAACAAGTATCAGAGTGACTTTTTCCTTAGTAGCTATATATAACTTCTAGCTAAGGGAGTGTGAGCACAAAAGAAGCTTCTTCTTAAGGTCTTAGGTCCTCAAGCCTCAGATCAAATTCAGTGTGGTTTAGCTATCTGGTGGCCAACTGTTTTAAGGAAAGCTCTTCAAGCTCTTAATCAACAAGTGATGCATCATGATTGGTCAAAGCAAGTTTGCCACTTCCATTCCTCTTATAAGTGATTTTTACTAATAAGAAATATGGGAAGCCTGTTGGGGACTTAAAAAAATACATTCTCACAGACAAAGGGCCTCCAGGAAGGCTCTTCCTTTCATTGGACACAAGGGCCTGCACTTAGTATAAAAAATTGCAGCAGTCATGTTGGGGCTACCATGGAGGCCACTAAGGATAAGCAGTTAACTACGGCAGACAAAGTAGAAAGACAGAAGGACCTGAGTTCTTTCTCTATTTTAACAACTTAATTGAGATACAATTCACATACGATAATATTCACCCACTTAAACTGTACAACTAGTAGTATTTTGTATATTCACAGAGTTGGGCATCCATCACCACAGTTTTAGAGTATTTTCATTACTCCAAAAAAAAACCCTTCACAGAGTGTTGGCAGGGATTAAAGATGGTGGTGTGAGTGGTGAGACAGAGGCTTCCTCCTAAAACTGCATATAATACGAAAATATAATTAATACAACTAATCCTGAAAGACTAACAGAAAAGAGGACTGCGCCAGACTGCATACACCTGGAGAAAAGAGGAGACCTCACGGAACAGGGTAACATACAAAGCTGTGGTCTGGCGGGACCAAGCCCCTCCCCCACCCCAGCTCACCAGCGGGAGGAAGAGAAATGGAGCAGGGAGGGAGTGGAGGCTTGGGACTGCTGAATACCTAACTCCAGAAATCTGCTCTAGGAGTACAAACCTACATTTCATGGTGCTTGCATGGTACTCTCGTGATTACAGGGTTGTAAAGTTAAGACAGGCAGAATTCCCAGAGAGACTGAGATTCTAGCTGTTGTGGAAAACAGGGATCCATATCCGGCTGCTTTGGGACAAAAGAAAAGCAGGCAGCCTGACAGATTCCTAACGAGGAAGCCCTTAGCAAGAAGGCTGCTAAAGGGGCAAGGACGGCACAGAGCTTACTGCTCAGGAGAAAGGACAGGTAGACAAAATTGTCCGGGTGCACTCTGCCCAGCAGGTTGGGTGCTATCACGATCTTCAGGTGCTCCAGCTCCCTGGCTGGCTACACATCTCCAAGTTCCCTTTCCGTGATACACAGCCTACTGCGCCTTTAGCCCACCAGACCCACCTGGGCAGCAAACCGGCAAACCCTACCCTGGTGTTAGGCCAGCCAGAGGGAAGATCTGTCTACAGCAATTACAAATGCAAAGGATAGAGGCTTATATCTGTGTGCTTGGCCCACTGGTTCAGACAGTGGAGACAGGCATAGCAGCCAGGAAGCAGGAAACAGCTCTTTCCTCCCACCACACAGCAATACCATTCCCCTGTGACCCCCGACATTGTTCAGGGGCTGAGCAGCTACAGAGAGAAGAGCTTCTGGACACTAGAGGGCACCATATATAAATATGAAATGCCAAAGGAACCTGGTTCAAAGTAAAATTATTAATACAACTCCTGAGAAAGATTTAAATGACATCAACCTCATGAATCTTCCAGAAAGGGAGTTCAAAATAAAAATCATTAACATGCTCATGGAGGTACAGAAAGATATTCAACAAACACAGGAATGAATTCCAGTTGGAGATCCAATCATTGAAGAGCACGATGGAGGGTGTTAAAAGCAGATTAGATATGGTGGAGGGATTAAGAGAGGAATGGATTAAAAGATGGCAGCATGAGAGGAGAGACAGAGGCTTCCTCCTAAAACTGGATACAATTAGAAAATTTAATTGGTGCAACTAACCCTGAGAGAGCAACAGGAAAGAGGATGGTGTCAGACTGCACACACCTGGAGAAAAGAGCAGACCTCAGCGAACGGGGTAACATACCAGAGCTATGGCTTTACGGGACCCGAGCCCCTCCCCCACCCCAGCTCACTGGCATGAGGAAGAGAAACGGAGCAGGGAGGGAGTGAAGGCTTGGAACTGCTGAATACCTAGCTCCAGAGATCTGCTCTGGGAGCACAAACCTACACTCCATGGTGCTTTCATGAGACTTGCATGACTACCAGGTTGGAAAGTTAATACAGTCAGAGTTCCTGGGGAGACTGGGATTCCAGCTGCTTGCGGAAAGCAAGGATCCATATCTGGCTGCTTTGGCACAAAAACATACCTGTGTGACCGGCCCACTGGCTCAGGCAGTGGAGACAGGCACAGGAGCCAGGAGGCTGGGAACTGCTCTTTCCTCCCTCCAGGCACTGTACCGCTCCCCTGCAACCCCTGACATTGCTTCAGGGGTGGAGCAGCTACAGAATAGAGCTTCTGGACACTAGAGGGTGCCATATACAAACATGAAATGCCAAAGGAACCTTGTCCAGAGTAAAATTGTTAATACAACTCCCAGAAAGATTTAAATGATATGGACCTCATGACTATTCCTGAAAGGGAGTTCAAAATAAAAATAATCAACATTTTAATGTAGGTACGGAAAGACATCCAAGAACTCAGGAATGAATTCAGGTAAGAGATCCAATCGTTGAGGAATACGATGGAGGGTATGAAAAGCAGGTTGGATATGGTGGAGGAGACAATAAATGAAATAGAAACTAGAGAAGAGGAATACAAAGATGCTGAGGCGCAGAGAGAAAAAAGGATCTCTAAAAATGAAAGAATATTGAGAGAACTGTGTGACCAATAAAAGCGGAACAATATTCGCATTATAGGGATACCAGAAGAAGAAGAGAGAGAGAAAGGGATAGAAAGTGTCTTTGAGGAGGTAGTTGCTGAAAACTTTCCCAATCTGGGGAAGGAGATAGTTTCTCATGCCATGGAGATGCACAGATCTCCCAAAACAAGGGACCCAAGGAAGACACCACCAAGACACATAGTAATTAAAATGGCAAATATCAAGGATAAGGAAAGACTATTAAAAGCAGCCAGAGAGAGAAATAAGATCACATACAAAGGAAAACCCATCAGGCTAACATCAGACTTTACAGCAGAAACCTTACAGGCCAGAAGGGAGTGGCTGATGTATTTAATGCCATGAAGCAGAAGGGCCTGGAACCAAGATTACTTTATCCAGTGAGATTATCATTTCAATTTGAAGGAGGGATTAAACAATTTCCAGATAAGCAAAAGTTGAGAGAGTTAACCTCCCACAAAACAAACCATCTCTGCAGTCTATTTTGGAGGGACTGCTATAGATGGAAGTGTTCTTAAAGTTTAATAGCTGTCACTAGAGGTAATAAAACCACAGCAAAGAAAGTGAAACAGCTAATCACTAAGGAAATGCAAAATTAATTAAATTAACTATCTTGAAAGTCAGTCAAGGGATAGAGAAAGAGTATAGAATATGATACCTAATATGCAAAGAATTGAGGAGGAAGAAAAAGGAGGAGAAAAAAAAGAACCTTTAGATGTTAAGACTCTGAGATAGTAAGCAATTTAACCTTGAAAGTTTGGTAACCATGAATCTACAGCCTGCTATGGCAATAAGTACATACCTATTGATCATCACCCCAAGTGTAAATGGACTGAATGCACCAATCAAAAGACAAAGAGTCAATGAATGCATAAAAAAACAAGGTCCATCTATTTGCTGCCTACAACAGACTCACTTTAAACCCAAAGACATACACAGACTAAAAGTGAAGGGATGAAAAAAGATATTTCAAGCAACTATTTGGGAGAAAAAAAACAGGAGTTCTGGTACTTGTATTCAGACAAAATATACTTCAAAACAAAGAAAGTCACAAAAGAAAAAGAAGGACATTACATAATGATAAAAGGGTCAATCAGATAAAAGGGTCAAGAAGATATAACCATTATAAATATCTATGCACCCAACACAGGAGCACCTACGTATGTGAAACAAATACCAACATAATTCAAAGGGGAAATAGGCAATGCATTCATTCTAGGAGACTTCAACATTCCACTCACTCCAAAGGACAGATTAACCAGACAGAAAATAAGTAAGGAGACAAAGGCACTGAACAACACATTAGAACAGATGGACCTAACAGAGATCAAAAAATATATGGAGACAAATGACAACAATAATTCAATACCACAAAAATCTGTGGGACACAGTGAAGGCTGTACTAAGAGGAAAGTATATTGCAATACAGGCCTACCTCAGGAAAGAAGAACAATCACATGTGAGCAGTGTAAACTCACAATGAACAAAACTAGAAAAAGAAGAAAAAAATGAGGCCCAAAGTCAGTAAAAGGAGGGACATAATAAACATTAGAGCAGAAGTAAATAAAATTAAGAAGAATAAAACAATAGAAAGAATCAATGAAAGCAGAAGCTGGTTCTGTGAGAAAATACACAAAATAGATAAACCCCTAGCCAGACATAACAAGAACACAAGAGAGTCTACACACATAAACAGAATCAGAAATGAGAAAAGAAAAATCACTACAGACACCACAGAAATACAAATAATTATGAGAGAATACTATGAAAAATTATATGCTAACAAACTGGATAAGAAACTAGAAGAAATGGACAACTTTCTAGAAAAATACAACCTTCCAAGGCTGACCCAGAAAGAAACATAAAATCTGAATACAACAATTACCAGCAAAGAAATTGAATTGGTAATCAAAAATCACGTAAGAACAAAATCTCTGACCAGATGGTTTCACTGCTGAATTTTATCAAACATTTAGTGAAGACCTAATACCCATCCTCCTTAGAGTTTTCCAAGATGTAGAAGAGGAGAGAATACTCCCAAAATCATTCTACGAGGCCAACATCACTCTAATACCAAAACCAGGCAAGGACACCACCAGAAAGAAAATTACAGACCAATATCCCTCATGAACATAGATGCAAAAATACTCAACAAAATATTAGCAACCGAATTAAAAAATACATCAAAAAGATCATCCATCATAATCAAGTGGGATTCATTCCAGAGATGCAAGGATGGTACAACATTCGAAAATCCATCAACATCATCTACTACATCAACAAAAAGGACAAAAACCACAAGATCATCTCCATAGATGCTGAAAAATCATTTGACAAAATTCAACATCCATTCATGATAAAAACTCTCAACAAAATGGGTATAGGGGGCAAGCATCTCAATATGATACAGGCCATATATGACAAACGCACAGCCAACATTAATTATACTTAACAGTGAGAAGCTGAAAGCTATTCCTTTAAGATCAGGAACAAGACAAGGATGCCCACTCTCCCCATTTTTATTCAACATAGTTCTGGAGGTCCTAGCCACAGCAATCAGACAGCACAAAGAAATAAAAGGTATCCAGATTGGTAGGGAAGAAGTCAAATGCCCTGTTTGCAGATGACATGATATTGTTCATAAAAAACCCTAAAGAATCCACTCCAAAACTACAAGATCTAATATCTGAATGCAGCAAAGTTGTGGGATACAAAATTAATATACAGAAATCTGTTGCATTCCTATACACTAATGATGAACTAGTAGAAAGAGAAATCAGGAAAACAATTCCATTCACAATTGCATCAAAAAGAATAAAATACTTAGGAATAAACTTGACCAAGGAAGAGAAAGACCTATACCCTGAAAACTATGGGACACTCTTAAGAGAAATTAAAGAGGACATGAATAAATGGAAATACATCCCATGCTCTTGGTTAGGAAGAATTAATATTGTCAAAATGGCCATCCTGCCTAAATCAATCTGCAGATTCAATGCAATCCCTATCAAAATACCTATAGCATTCTTCAATAAACTAGAGCAAATAGTTCTAAAATTCATATGGAATGACAAAAGTCCCCGAATAGTCAAAGCAATCCTGAGCAGGAAGAATAAAGCAGGTGGAATTACGTTCCCTGACTTCACGCTCTACTACAAAGCCACAGTAATCAAGACAATTTGGCACTGGCACAAGAACAGACCCATAGACCAGTGGAAAAAAAGAGAGAGTCCAGATAAAAACTCAAGCATGTATGTTCAATTAATATATGAAAAAGGAGCCATGGACATACAATGGGGAAAAGACAGCTTCTTCAACAACTGGTGTTGGCAAAACTGGACAGCTACATGCAAGATAATGAAACTGGACTATTGTCTAACCCTGTATACAAAACTAAACTCAAAATGCATCAAAGACCTGAATGTAAGTCATGAAAGCATAACACTCTTAGAAAATAATATAGGCAAAAATCTGTTGGACATAAACATGAGCAACTTCTTTATGAACATAGCTCCCCGGGCGAGGGAAACAAAAGCAAAAATGAACAAGTGGCACTATATCCAACTAAAAAGCTTCTGTACAGCAAAGGATACCATCAGTAGAACAAAAAGACATCCTACAGATATATTCATAAATGACATATCTGATAAGGGGTTGACATCCAAATTATATAAAGAGCTCATGCACCTCAACAAACAAAAAGCAAATAATCTAATAAAAAATGGGCAGAGGAGCTGAACAGACACTTCGAAATTCAGATGGCCAGCAGGCACATGAAAAGATGCTCCACATCACTAATCATCAGAGAAATGCAAATTAAAATCACATTGAGATATGACCTCACACCAGTTAGGATGGCCAACATACAAAAGACAAACAACAACAAATGTTGGCAAGGATGTGGAGAAAGGGGAACTCTCCTACACTGCTGGTGGAAATGTAAACTAGTTCAACCATTGTGGAAAGCAGTATGGAGGTTCCTCAAAAAACTAAAAATAGAAATACCATTTGACCCAGGAATTTCACTTCTAGGAATTTACCCTAAGAATGCAGCAGCCCAGTTTGAAAAAGACTCATGCACCCCTATGTTTATCGCAGCACTATTTACAATAGCCAAGAAATGGAAGTAACCTGTGTCCATCAGTAGATGAATAGATAAAGAAGATGTGGTACATATACACAATGGAATATTATTCAGCCATAAGAAGAAAACAAATCCTACCATTTGCAACAACATGGATGGAGCTAGAGGGTATTATGCTTAGTGAAATAAGCCAAGTGGAAAAAGACAACTATCAAATGATTTCACTCATCTGTGAAGAATAAGAACAAAGGAAAAAAGTGAAGGAACAAAACAGCAGCAGACTCACAGAACCCAAGAATGGACTAACAGTTACCAAAGAGAAAGGGACAGGGGAGGATGGGTGGAAAGGAAGGGAGAAAGGGGGAAAAAAAGGGGGGGGCATTACTATTAGCAGACATAATGTAGGGGTGGGTTATGGGGAGGGTTTTACAACACAGAGTAGACAAGTAGTGATTCTACAGCATCTTACAATGCTGATGGACAGTGACTATAATGGGGTATGTGGGGGGACTTGGTAATGGGGGAGTCTAATAAACATAATGTTTCTCATATAATTGTAGATTAATGATACCAAAGAAAAAAAAATTCATATGGAACCACAAAAGACCCCAAATAGCTGAAGCAATCCTAAGAAAGAAGAATAAAGCTGGGGGGATTATGCTCCCCAACTTCAAGCTCTACTACAAAGCTATAGTAATCAAGACAGTTTGGTACTGTCATAAGAAGAGATCCATAGACCAAATGGAAAAGACTAAGGAGCCCTGATATAAACCCAACCATATACAGTCAATTAATATATGATAAAGGAGCCATGGACAAACAATTGACAGCCGTTTCAACAGCTGGTGATGGCAAAACTGGACAGCTACATGCAAGAGAATGAAACTGGATTATTGTTTAACCTCATATACAAAAGTAAACTCAAAATGGATCAAAGACCTGAATGAAAGTCATGAACCATAAAACTCTTAGAAGACAACATAGGCAAAAATCTCCTGAATATAAGTATGAGCAACTTTTTCCTGAACACATCTCCTTGAGCAAGGGAAACAAAAGCAAAAATGAACTCATGGGACTACATCAAACTAAAAAGTTTCTGTATGGCAAAGGACACCATCAACAGAACAAAAAGGCATCCTACAGTATGGGAGAATATATTCGTAAATGACATATCCAACAAAGGGTTAACATCCAAAATACATAAAGAACTTACACACCTACCCAAAAAGCAAATAACCCGATGAAAAAATGGGCAGTCGATATGAAGAGACAGTTCTCCAAAGAAATTCAGATTGTCAACAGACACATGAAAAGATGCTCCACACCACTAATCATCAGGGAAATGTAAATTAAAAGCACAATGAGATATCATTTCACACTAGTAAGGATGGCCAGCATCAAAAAGCCTAAGAACAACACATGCTTGTGAGGATGCAGAGAAAGGGGAACCCTCCTACACTGCTGGTAGGAATGTAAGCTAGTTTAACCATTGTGGAAAGCAATATGGAGGTTCCTCAGAAAACTAAAAATAGAAATACAATTTGTCCTGGGAATCCCACTTCTTGGAATTTACCCAAAGAATACAACTTCTCAGATTCAAAAAGACATATGCACCCCTATGTTTATTGCAGCACTTTTCACAATAGCCAAGATATGGAAGCAACCTAAGTGTCCATCAGTAGATGAATGGATAAAGAAGATGTATTACATATAGACAATGGAATACTATTCAGTCATAAGAAAGAAAGAAATCCTACCATTTGCAACAACATGGATGGAGCTGGAGGACATTATGCTCAGTGAAATAAGCCAGGTGGAGAAAGACAAGTGCCAAATGATTTCCCTCATTTGTGGAGTATAACAACGAAGCAAAACTGAAGGAACAAAATAGCAGCAGACTCAGACTCCAAGAATTAACAAGCGGTTACCAAAGGGAGGGGTTGTGGGAGGGTGGGTAGGGAGGGAGGAAGAAGTGGATTGAGGGGTATTATGTTTAGTACACATGGTGTGGGGGATCACGGGGAGAACAGTGTAGCACAGAGAAGGCTCATAGTGAATCTGTGGCATCTTGCTGCACTGATGGACAGTGAATGCATTGGGGTATGGGTGGGGGCTTGATAATATGGGTAAATGTAGTAACCACATTGTTTTTTCACATGAAACCTTCGTAAGAGTGTGTATCAATAATACCTTAATAAAACATTAAAAAAAATTAAAAAATACAAATAAACCTGTCACCTGCTAGCCACCACCCTCCCTCCAGTCCCTTTATCACCTGCAGCTCTAGATAAATGCTAATCTACTTTCTGTCTCTATGGACTGGACTATTTTGGATATTTCATGTAAGTGGATTAATACACATGTGGTCTTTAGTGACTATTTTCTTTATTAGTATAATGTTTTCAATTCATGTTGAAGCATGTATCATTAGTTAATTTCTTTTTTCTTGTCAGATAACATTCCACTGTATGGCTATATCACATTGTACATGTCCATTCATCAGTTGATACCATCCTTGCTTCTCTTGTTTTTATTTGTTTCTGTAGTTCACATTATATTGTTTTGTATTAATTTATTTGTGACAGTTGATTTACCTTTTATCCTTTAAAATTACCATAAATGAGGAAAGTATCAAAGTAAAAGAGAATATGCATTGCTTATTCACCACCAACACACCTAACCCCATTGACCCCCACAAAAGAGAGCTAGGAAGTTGTCTTCTGCTATCCTTTCCCTGCTGCCCATAGGTTTTAACTTAGAAACCATTTCATCAACCTGAAAAAAAATACTTCGATTCTGATAGTTAAGTATTTTCAATCTGATGGAAGACAGCCTTTGGGGGAAGAATTAGTTCTATACTCTATTTTCAGTGTTTAGGACATTTTCAGAGGCCTATGCAAAATTTTCCCATAGAAAGCAATAGTTTCACTTCCAGAGATGGTTTGGGTGAACTATTAGAAGTGTTATTTTCTTATCTCTAGGCATGTTTTATTCCTTTATGAACATATCTGTAAATAGAAATCTAACATTAATACATGTAATTATACATCTAACTTTTTGGCACTAACTCAGGTCCACAAGCGGCCCATTTGGCACCAAGAAGCAGATGGGCTACAATACCATGAGAAGAGAGCAACCGCAATTTAATACCTTAACCAGTACAACTTTACAAAAGCACCTGGGATCCTAACTCTTCCTATCAATCTTTTTTGGAGTAAGATATAATAATGCTATCATTCTATCCAATCTTTCTATCTTTCTACTTTTCTGTCTGTCCAGCTAGCTAGCTAGCTCGTAAAGCTGGGTGAGAGAGAACATTTCCATGAATTACATACTCCACTGGATTTACCCAAATTTAGATAAAGTTAGAAAGCAAAGCCAGTAATATTATGGAATTTTAAAAAATTGTTTTCATGAAACAAGATCCCTGATTCAAAAAGACATATGCACTCCTATGTTTATCATAGAGCTATATACAATAGCCAAGATATGGAAACAACCTAAGTGTCCGTCAGTAGATGAATGGATAAAGAAGAGGTGGTACATATACACAATGGAATATAATTCAGCTATAAAAAGAAAACAAATCCCACCATTTGCAACAACATGGATGGAGCTAGAGGGTATTATGCTTAGTGACATAAGCCAGGCAGAGAAAGACAAGTACGGAACGATTTCACTCATTTGGGGAGTGTAACAACAAAGTAAAACTGAAGGAACAGAACAGCAGCAGACTCAGACTCTAAGAAGAGACTAGCAGTTACCAAAGGGAGGGGAAGGGGAGGTCAGGTGGGGAGGGTGGGAGAAGAGGATTAAGGGGCATTATAATTAGCAATCACAATATAGGTAGGTCACGGGGAAGGCAGTAAAGCACAGAGAAGACAAGTAATTACTCTATAGCATCTTACTATGCTGATGGACAGTTACTGCAGTGGGGTGGTGGGGACTTGATAATATGGGTGAATGTTCAAACTATAATGTTATTCATGTGAAATCTTTATAAGATTATATATCAATGATACCTTAATTTTAAAAAATTGTTTTCATGAAAGTTGGTTTCATGGAAGTCTGATCATAAAAAGTCATTAATCAAAACAACTAATTTAATTTTTTAAAAACTGAATTCAATTTTCAAAACCATTTTCAATTTCTTTCTAAACTCCATTCACTGGTCATGCCAGTAAGGTAATCAAGTTTGTACTACTGAAGTATAAGCATGAATAAACCTTATGTGGGTGTTAAAAATTATAACACACAGACTGTACATATGTTTAAATTCTGTATCTTCTCCATGCCTGCAGAGGGATGCTTAAAAATCACTGATTGGGAAACAGGCAACACTTTAAACCATGGTTATTAACAAGTAACAAATTTATTCAGCTATCCTAGTGGAATGATGGCTAAGTGCATGTACTCTAGAGTTACACTGTCTGGGTCAAATTCTGCCTCCATCATTTACGTTCTGAGAGTCCTTGAACAAGTCACTTAAACACTCTCTTTTCAGGGGATAAAATGTACCAGCTCTCCATAGAGTGGTGGTGAGAATTAAATGAGTGAGTGCGTAAAACATGCTTGGAGCACACCTTGGCACATGGTAAACATTGTAAAAGTGTTAGTTCTTACTATTAGTACATTTCTCCAGTAAATTACAAACACAACTTTAACCTTGTACCACTTTCTTTGAAATCAGAACATAAGCCTCTTGGCTCTCAAACTTTCCACTGCCAGGAGAATACAGAATTCATCATCTGAGAATTCCATTACCTTTTGTTACTTTCACTTATCCTCACTTCCTTTTCTTTTGTTACAAGGCAGATATTTTTTCTCTTCTCGGAGGCAAATCCTCTGCCTGTGATTCCAAACTTAACCATTCCTGCCACCTCGAAAGAAAACAAATCCTACCATTTGCAACAACATGGATGGAGCTAGAGGGTATTATGCTTAGTGACATAAGCCAGGCAGAGAAAGACAAGTACGGAACGATTTCACTCATTTGGGGAGTGTAACAACAAAGTAAAACTGAAGGAACAGAACAGCAGCAGACTCAGACTCTTCCTTCTCAAGTGAGTGGGTATGTCTCCACCTTTAATAAAGCCTTCTTCCATTCCACCTGACCCTCATAACTAACAAACTCTTTCCTTCTTTAAAATGGTAACATTATTGTTTTCTTTGCACTTGATTATTACTGACCCTCTACTTTCTAAGGAACAGGAGGCAGACTGTGCCTGCTTCAGAGCTAGAGACCCTTTCCTAAACAAAAGAACTGGCACAGGAAGAGGGACTCTGTCTCACCACATCTCAGTCCCCCAGTGGCAGGGAACATGGCAGTGGCCTCATTATAGTCCCTGAATATTGTAAATAGATTCTACCAGTAGTAAGCTGCTGAGGGAACACAGCAAAGAGGAAATGCATTTTGGGCACAATGGAAATGTGTTTAGAGCAATTTGCCTTCTGGAAAGTTTAACACATTAAGGAATGCTGCCATTCCCAAGGTGACAGAAAATTTTAAATTATGGGTTGGTTTAATCATTTTGTAGGAAAATTCCTTCATTCCTCTTAAAACGGTTTTCTCTAAAATGAGATGCTGCTGCAATGTACCAGAAAATAACTGAGAGCTGGCTCACCATACCACTTCTACCCGTTTGTCTTCCTAGGAGAGTATTATGCTGATCCTAAATCTAAACAGTCTGCTCATTTTCATCCATTCTATTCTTAACAAATATTACAAACCAATAACAGTCTTGATATGAAAGAAGAAAAGTAATTCTAATCACCTGACATCCATCATTAATTGACTCACTAGTAACATTATTTTATGCTTATTTGCTTTGTTTAGTATTTATCATTATCATTACAATAGTTCCCCCTCATCTGCAGGAGCTGTGTTCCAAGACACCTTGTGGATGCCTGAAACCTTGGTAGAACTGAGTACTATATGTACTGTTTTTTCCTATACATACATACCTATGATAAAATTTTATAAGTTAGGCACAATAAGAGATCAATAATAACTAATAATAAAATAGAACAATTGTAAAAAATAATGTAATTAAAGTATGAATATAATATCTATTTTTACTTATTTACTAAATACATTTTATCTGTAATGAAAGTTATGTGAATAACTGAAAATATCTTATTGTACTGCATTCACCCTTCTTATTGTAATGATGAGAGAGGATAAAATGCCTACTTGATGAGATGAGGTAAGGTGAATTACGTAGGCATGGTGACAGAGCACCCGGCTACTAGTGACCTGACAGTATGTGAGAAGGAAGATCACCTGCTTCCCAACTGCAGTTGACCACAGGTAACTGTAACCATGCAAAGCAAAACCAAGGATAAGGGGGGCACTGCTGTACTAAATATCTTATCATTAATAAGTAACTGAAAAAAAGATCTCAATATAATAACAAAACTAAGGAAAAAAAATACTTAAAAGTTACACAGCCTCTACTCTCCTAAGAAGTACAAATACTTAATCTCAAAAGGTAGACTGGCATAATGTTCATAGAGCATATGAATGGCATATGTCAATATCATAATTATATATTTTATCACACTGTATATATTAAAAATTACTCTATCAAGAAGATATATTTTGATATGATACTTAAGCCACTGACATGGCCTAATTCGAAGCACTGATACTGTATTCCTGTCTGCCAAAGACAGTGGAATATATGAGAGAAAGGAGAGAAAAGATTGAGGGGAGAAAGAAACCCATCCTGGAGATCTATACCAGGACAGATGGAGCCTCAGTTGTCTGGAAGGCTTTATTCATAACCCTGACTACAGCAAAGGAAGAGGATAGATGATCCCCAGAGACCCTTTCTAGCCCATTGCTCTCTAATCTCTATTAATGAACAGTGTTAAAAGAGTCATACAAATGGATATGGGAAGCATTCACTTTCTGAGATCTGTCAGGAACAAGATATTACACCCTACACAATAACTTATTTATTATGGAGTGACAGCCTTTTAAAAATTAAATACTACAACTAATGAACAGCTCATATTACTTTAGGCAATAATTAAGTACTTGCCCCTTGTAGCCTATCAATAATTGTATAATCACACAAACATATATACTTGAAAACTCATTTTCTTTAAATTTTTCTTATCAAGATTATTGGGATTTTCAAAATTTAGATAAGTTATCATTACATAGTTTTAATAATCTTTAAATTCCTCAACTGAGTTGTTCAAATGATTCAATAAAAAGAGAAGTATTTCCAAAATGACGCTGCCGAATACAAAGAAATACCTATTATCTAACCGCTTGCGCCTTGCTGAGTTTGACACATACCATACTTAATGAGGGACAATGCCCAAAACATATCTCCTGTTTTTTCCAGTCTCAACAAATGGCACAAAGATCAACCCAATTGACCAGCAAGAAATCTAAATTCTACTTTTCCCCTCCTCTCCATATGCAGTTACCACTGTCTATTGATTTACCATCTTAAAATCTTTTGAAATATTCATTTCTTTCCAGTTAAGATATGGTATAGCCACTGCCTGGTTCAGATGATCCACTGTTAGTTTGAATCACCAGTGTGGCATCCTAACTGGACTGCCTGCCCACAGGCTTGTTCCTTCCAGTGTATTCTCCATAGAGCTACAGGTTTTTTCCTAAAGCACAAATCTGATCATTTTGCTCTACTCTACTATACCTGATCGCTCAGAACCCTTAGGAAAAGTACAAACTATAACTGTGACCTTCAAGATAGGATTACTGCTCTCTCTGATCTCTACACTATTCTGTCTCAGAATTCTTTCCTAATACTCTTCAGCTGTGATGATCTACTTTTGGCTCCCTAAATATGCCATTTCTGGTTACTCTTTATGAGCTTGCACAAACTATTCATCTGTCTGAAATACACTCCATCAGCCCTGTCTGCTTCGCATTTCACTCCTCTCCATGTTGGTTGGCAAATCTTATTGTTTATTCCATAGGCCATCTTTGCTGAACTCCCAAGACATGGCCAGGTGTCTTCTCCCATGTGCTCCCACAATGTACTGTTTTTAAGCACTAAATATACTCTACTGTAGTTGAACATCTACTTTAGTGACTTCCCCAACAGACTGCAAATTTCTTGATAGACACAGTCTTTTTTCACTATGCCTCCTCAGCACCAAGAATGATCCTTGCCACATGGTAAGCAATCAATAAACATTAGTTGAACTGCTCAAGAAAACACTTAGCCAAAGAAAGGAAGTTTCAACACTAGTATGCATATAACATAGGCAATTTATAATCCGTGGTATTTCAAAAGTTCACTTATATATTGGTTTGAGAGAAATCTGAAACACATATTCTCACAGAAACAATATAAAATGTAGTCCGTAACTACCCACCTAACCCAAAGTTAATTTCCATCTATAATGTAGATAAAACTGTATTACTTACAGTTACAAATTCTAACTACTAGACATCCATAATGTTTCCAGGAAATATATTAAGAATTCCAATTCATTAATACAATGAACTAATTATTTCTGGCTGCAGCCAAGGAATAGAAATACATAGCTTCAATTTATGTAGATGGCTGAGGACAGTGGTTCTAATAGGGAGGAATGAAATATGACTAAAAACCAGGGATTTAGAGTGGCAAGGATTGTTCTTCTGTTGCCATTAATCTTTGGGAACATGTTCCAGTCTGTGGACAACTGACTTTTCATCTCCTTTCTTTTCTGTCAAGGATCCTAGGAATTAGGTGCCAGCTTCCTATTGACTATCAACATTTCTGACTTCCAACTAGATTTCTTGCCATAGACAGGAAATTATCTAAAAGAGTCTCACATATATTCTTTTGTTTAAGGAAGCATTCATACTCAGTGTTAAGTATAAAGAAAGCTAAACAAGCAAGCAAACAAAAAAGAGCTATTAACTCTAGAAAAAACAACAGTTGTCAAAGAAATGTAATTATAGCTCAACTGTGAAATGTTTGTGTCATTATGCTATAAACAATGAACACTGATCAAACCAAAAATTACATACGAAAATGGAGGAGGAATGTATTGCAAATGTCTTCTCCCAATCTGCATTTTGCATTTTCATACATGCCTTTTGTATACAACACTTTTTTTAAACACTGTTAAGTCTTAATGTTTTGAGTTCCATTTTTTTTCCTTTAAAGTATGTGTTTTTTGTATCCTATCTAAAAAATATATCCCTACCTAAAGGTTGGAAATATTTATGTATGTATCTACTTAAAGTTTTATAAGTCAAATTTCATATTTAAGTTGATGACACCAAGTTATTTTTATGGTGTAAAACAACGGTCAACTCATATTTTTTCATTATGGATATCAAATTGTCCTAGGGCCATTTGTTGAAAAGACTATCATGTCCCCATTGAGTTATCTTGTCACCTTTCCTAAGACAAATTGACAATCTATATGAAGGTCTATTTCCAGACTATCTTCTGGTTTACTCATCTAAATGTCTATCCTTACTGCTAATACCACAAAGTCTTGATTACAGTAACTTTATAGTATTTATATCCTGCAGTGTGAGGATTCCAACTTCCTTCAGAATTGTTTTGGTTAGAATAAGCCCTTTGTGTAGCCTCAGAAATTTTACACTCAGCTTGTCAATTTCTACAAAAAAGACTATAGGGATTTTGATTAGCATTGCATTGAATATAGAAATTATATTACAAAGAACTGGCATCTTAACAATACTGATTCATCTGAATCATGAACATGATCTATCTTGGCATTTATTTAAGTTTGCTTTACATTCTCTAAACAATATTTTGTAGTTTCAAGATGCATATACTTTCTTGAATTTATCCCAAAGTAGTCCATGTTTATCGATACGGTAAATTGTATTTTGAAAATTTAAAATACCAATTTTTTATTGCTAGTATATAGAATTACAAATGATTTTTGTATATTGAACATGAATCCTGGGACCTTGATAAATTCACTCAATTTGAGTGGCTTGAAGTGTTCTTGGATTTTCTATGTAGACAATCATGTTGTCTGTAAATATATATGATTTCACTTAATCTTTTTCAGTCTGCATACCTTTTATTTTTTTTTCAAGCCATACTGCACAGTTATAAGAACAGTGTTAAACCAAATAGTGTTGAACAAAAGTGGTGAGAGCAGACTCTCTTGTCTTGTTCTTGATCTTAGGGGAATAGCATTCAGTGTTCAAGCATTAAGTATGTAACTCAGTTCTCCATGAATGCCTTTTTTTTTGCAATGAGGAAGTCCCCTTCTATTCCTAGTTTGATGAGAAGTTTTATCATAAATGGGTATAAAGTTCTGTCAAATGCTTTCATTGGAATAATTATCTGGTTTTCTATTTTTATGTTGTAAGCTATAATGCTTGATCCAATATTAAACAATCCTGTATTATTGGTAAAAATACTTTTCTAAATACTGATGGATTTGATTTGTTAATATTTTATTAAGGTTTTTCATATCCATGAAGGATATTGACCTGTAATTTCTCATGTGTCAGACTTCTCTTGGTATCACAGTAATCCTGGCTTCATAAATGTATATGGCAGGTGTTTGTTTCTCTTCTGTTTTCTAAAAAATTTTAGTTATTAGTTTTACTTATCAGATATACACATATTTAGAACTATTACATGTAACTGGTGAATTGACCACTTTATAAGGTAAGTCTGCTCCTTGTTTAAGCTTGGTTTTTATAAGACTAATTGTGAAGTAACTGACATGCATCACTGCATTAAGTTTAAGGCATACAGCATGACAGTTTGATTTAAATATAATTGTGAAATGATTATTGCAATAGGTTCAGCTAAAATCCATCATTTCATATAGATAAGAAAAGAAAGATGAAAATTTTCTACTTGTAATGAGAAATCTTAGGATTTACTCTAATGACAACTTTTTTACATATAACAAGTGTCAGCTATAGTCATTATGTTGTACATTACATCCCTAGTACTTATTTATATTATAACTAGAAATATGCACCTTTTGACTACTTTTCTCCAGTTCCCACCACCCCCACCATCCTCTGCCTCTAATAACCACATGTCTGATCTTTTTCTATGAGTTACATTTTTCTTTTTTTGTATATGTGACAGCGAGATCATAATAGTATTTGTCTCTCTCTGTCGGAATTCACTAACATAATGTCTTCAAGTTTCATCTATGTTTTTGTAAATGGTTAAGATTTCCTCATTTTTCATAGCCAAATAGTATTCTATTGTATATTTACATACCACATTTCTTTATCCATCCATCACACAATGTTCATTTAGGTTGTTTCCATGTCTTAACTATTGTAAATGATGCTGTGATGAACATGAGGGATATCATTTTGAGTTAATGTCTTTGTTTCCTTCAGATATATTCCCAGAAATGGGGTTGCTGGATCATATTGTAGTTCTTTTTAATTTTTTGAGGAGCCACCACACTGTCTTCCATAATGACTGTACAAACTTACAAGCCCACCAACAGTGTACAAAGGGTCTCTTTTCTACACGTGTGCCACCATGTTAGCTTGTCTTTTTGATGATGGCCTTAAGATGATGTCTCATTGTGGTTTTAATTTGCATTTACTTAATGACTATAATGTTGAGCATTTTCTTTATGTACCCATTGGCCATCTGTTCGTCTTCTTCAGAAAAATTTCTATTTGGGTCTTTGCCCATGTTTTAAATCATATATTTTGTTTTTTGTTATTGAGTTGTATGACTTCTTTATATGTTTTTGATATTAAAACCTTATCAGATATTCAGTTTGCAAATTTTTTTGCCATTCCAAAGGCTGTCTTTTTATACTTTGTTGATGATTTGTTTGCACTTGTGTTCCTTCAATACGCTAAGCAAGAAAAATAAATAAAAGGTGTACAAATTATATGGAAGAAATAAAAGGGGAGAATTTTATGTGTAGACAAGATTTTATGCTCTGTGTGGAACATCCTAAAGAATTTACAAAAGAAATGAACTAATAAGGGAGTTCAGCAAGACTGCAGGATAAAAGGTCAATATACAAAAATCAATTCTATATTTATCAATGAACAAGTGGAAATTTAAACTAAAAAACGTACTATTTAAAAGAGCATAAAAAGACTTATGGTTAAACAACTTGTATTCATGTAAAGTAGCAAACATTGGAGGGAGAAATTAAAGAAGACCTAATTAAAGGTGAGAGCTACTCTTTTAATGAATTACGAGATTTAATACCACTAAGAAGGCAATTCTAGGGCTGAAACAAGATGGTGGTGAGAGAACTGAGGCAGAAACCTCCTCCCAAAAACCACACATGACACACAATAAAAGCAAATACAAGTAATCCTAAAAGAGCTATGGGAAAGAACACTGCAACAGACGGTCTACATATGAGGAAGAGAGACGACTTCATGGAAAAGGATAAGGTAGCAAAACCTCAACCCAGGGGAACCCGAGATCATGGATGGGAGGCAGAGCAATGGAGTGGGAGGGAGTAGAAGCCTAGGACTTCTAAATATCCACTCCTGTAGATCTACTCTGGGAGTATGAACCCACATTACATGGTGCACTGGAGGACAGAGGGGTTGGAAAGCAAAGACAGGTGGAATGCTCAGAGAGACTGAGATTCCAGCTACTTGGGGAGAACAGGTACCCACAGCCAGCTGCTCTGGGACAAAAGAAAGGCGGGTACTTAGAAAGACTTCCCAACAGTGTGAGGGCTGCTAAAAGGGCAAAGATTACACAAAGCTTGCTGCTCAGGAGAAAGGATAGGTGGACAAAATCATTCTGAAACACTCAGCCCAGAAGGATGGGAACTTTCAGGAGCTTCATGCACTCCATTCTGCTAAATGGAAAGCTGGCGCCAAGGCCCCCTACTGCTATATGCAGCCTGCCATTCCTTCCTCTTGGCCACAAATAATTTTGCAGGCCTGATGCACCCAACATGGTGTCACACCAGTGGGAGGGTGACCCTCTCTATGGGGGCAATCAGGACATCGCCCAGAGGCTCCTCCCTGTGCACTCGGACCACTGGCCATGGCAGTGGAGCAAGGTATTGTGGCTAAGAAGCAGGAAAGAGGTATTTCCTCCCAGCAGTCACTGGCTCTGTGTGCCTGAGAACCCTGCCATCGCTTCAGAGCATGAGCATCTCCAGAGAATAGAACTTCTGGGTACTAGAGGGCGACACTGACACAAACTTACTATTCAACAGTAATCAGTAGGAATATGAAACAGCAAAACCTGGTACAACTCCAAATCCCTCAAACACCAGAAAGAGGGCTAAGTGAGACTGAAATCTTTCAAAGTCTTTCAAAGTACCCCTTTTCTCATAAAGATTTCAAAATAAAAATCATAAAGATGCTCATGGAGTTACAGAAAAATATTCAAGATCTCAGGGAGGAATTCCAGAAAGAGATAGAAACTTTGAAAATATAGTATCTGGAGGAGGAGGAGCCAGGATGGCGGCGTGAGTAGAGCAGCGGAAATCTCATCCCAAAACCACATATATCCATGAAAATATAATAAAGACAACTCTTCCTAAAATAGAGACCAGAGGACACAGGACAACATCCAGACCACATCCACACCTGCGAGAACCCAGCACCTCGCGAAGGGGGTAAGATACAAGCCCCAGCCTGGCGGGAACCAAGCACCCGTCCTCCCGGCCCCTGGCGGGTGGAGAGGAGTCAGCAGGGAGGGAGAGAGAGCCCAGGACTGCTGAACACCCAGCCCCAGGATTCCAGACCAGAGCGCAGACACAGTGAATGCGTGGGGTCCTGGATACTAGGGAAACAGGGTGTCATGACTGGTGAGCGGGTGCCTGAGGCTGACGCCGGAGAACAAAGAAACGGGAGTGGAGTTATTTTTGGTGAGTGCTTTTTGGAAGCCTTAAAGGGACAGGGACCCCAATACTAGGGAAACAGGGCACCAAGACCGGCGAGCGGGTGCCTGAGACTGGCGCCTGAGGACAAAGAAAATCGTGCATTTCTCCCTTTTCTTCCCCCTCTCTTTCGTTATTGCTGTTGTTGTTTTGGTTTGGAGAGTGCTTTTTGGAAGGCTTAAAGGGGCAGGGCAGGACACTTAGCCCAGAGGCAGGGAATCTGGCGATCTCTGGGCACTCTAACCCCCTGGGCAACAGGGAGCACAGAGGCCCCTTACGGAGATAAATAGCCACCCAGTCACTCCCCCTCCAACAGGGCTCCACCATTTTGGAGAAACAGCCCCAGCCAGGCCACGCCCACAGCAACAGCAGAGATAAACTCCAAACCAACCGGGCAGGTAGCTGAAGCCCACTCTGTGCACAGCTACCCAGCACAAACCACTAGAGGTCGCTATTCTCCCAGGAGAGGAAGGCCACAAACCAACAAGAAGGAAAGCTCTCCCAGCTGTCATTCGTACCAGCTCTGCAAACTATCTCTATCACCATGAAAAGGCAAAACTACAGGCAGACAAAGATCACAGAGACAACACCTGAGAGGGAGACAGCCCTAACCAGTCTTCCTGAAAAAGAATTCAAAATAAAAATCATGAACATGCTGACAGAGATGCAGAGAAAAATGCAAGAGCAATGGGATGAGATGCAGAGAAAAATACAAGAGCAATGGGATGAAGTCTGGAGGGAAATCACAGATGTCAGGAAGGAGATCACAGAAGTGAAACAAACGCTGGAAGGATTTATAAGCAGAATGGATAAGATGCAAGAGGCCATTGAAGGAATAGAAACCAGAGAACAGGAACGTATAGAAGCTGACAATAGAGAGAGATAAAAGGATCTCCAGGAACGAAACAACACTAAGAGAATTATGTGACCAATCCAAAAGGAATAATATTCGTATTATAGGGGTATCAGAAGAAGAAGAAGAAAGAGGAAAAGGGATAGAAAGTCTCTTTGAAGAAATAATTGTTGAAAACTTCCCCAAACTGGGGGAGGAAATAATCAAACAGACCACGGAAATACACAGAACCCCCAACAGAAAGGATTCAAGGAGGACAACACCAAGACACATAATAATTAAAATGGCAAGGATCAAGGACAAGGAAAGAGTTTTAAAGGCAGCTATAGAGAAAAAGGTCACCTATAAAGGAAAACATCAGGCTAACATCAGACTTCTCAACAGAAACCCTACAGGCCAGAAGAGAATGGCATGATATATTTAATGCAATGAAACAGAAGGGCCTTGAACCAAGGATACTGTATCCAGCACGCATATCATTTAAATATGATGGCGGGATTAAACAATTCCCAGACAAGCAAAAGCTGAGGGAATTTGCTTCCCACAAACCACCTCTACAGGGCATCTTACAGAGACTGCTCTAGATGAGAGCACCCCTAAAAAGAGCACAGAAAAAAAAACACAACATATGAAGAATGGAAGAGGAGGAATAACAAGGGAGAGAAGAAAAGAATCTCCAGACAGTGTATATAACAGCGCAATAAGCGAGCTAAGTTAGGCAGTAAAATACTAAAGAAGCTAACCTTGAACCTTTGGTAACCATGAATCTAAAGCCTGCAATGGCAATAAGTACATATCTCTCAATAGTCACCCTAAATATAAATGGACTTAATGCACCAATCAAAAGACACAGAGTAATAGAATGGATAAAAAAGGAAGACCCATCTATATGTTACTTACAAGAAACTCACCTCAAGCCCAAAGACAGGCACAGACTAAAAGTCAAGGGATATTTCAAGCAAATAACAGTGAAAAGAAAGCAGGGGTTGCAGTACTAATATCAGACAAAATAGACTTCAAAACAAAGAAAGTAAAAAGAGATAAACGACACTACATAATGATAAAGGGCTCAGTCCAACAAGAGGATATAACCATTCTAAATATATATGCACCCAACACAGGAGCACCAGCATTTGTGAAACAAATACTAAGAGAACTAAAAAGGGAAATAGACTGCAATGCATTCATTTTAGGAGACTTCAACACGCCACTCACCCCAAAGGATAGACCCACCGGGCAGAAAATAAGTAAGGACACACAGGCACTGAACAACACACTAGAACAGATGGACCTAATAGACATCTATAGAACTCTACATCCAAAAGCAACAGGATATACATTCTTCTCAAGTGCACATGGAACATTCTCCAGAATAGACCACATACTAGCTCACAAAAAGAGCCTCAGTAAATTCCAAAATATTGAAATTCTACCAACCAATTTTTCAGACCACAAAGGTATAAAACTAGAAATAAATTCTACAAAGAAAACAAAAAGGCTCACAAACACATGGAGGCTTAACAACATGCTTCTAAATAATCAATGGATCAATTAACAAATCAAAATAGAGATCAAGGAATATATAGAAACAAATGACAACAACAACACAAAGCCCCAACTTCTGTGGGATGCAGTGAAAGCAGTCTTAAGAGGAAAGTATATAGCGATCCAGGCACACTTGAAGAAGGAAGAACAATCCCAAATGAATAGTCTAACATCACAATTATCGAAACTGGAAAAAGAAGAACAAATGAGGCCTAAAGTCAGCAGAAGGAGGGACATAATAAAGATCAGAGAAGAAATAAACAAAATTGAGAAGAATAAAACAATAGCAAAAATCAACGAAACCAAGAGCTGGTTCTTTGAGAAAATAAACAAAATAGATAAGCCTCTAGCCAAACTTTTTAAGAGAAAAAGAGAATCAACACAAATCAACAGCATCAGAAATGAGAACGGAATAATCATGACAGACTCCATGGATATACAAAGAATTATTAAAGACTACTATGAAAACCTATATGCCAATAAGCTGGAAAACCTAGAAGAAATGGACAACTTCCTAGAAAAATACACCTCCCAAGACTGACCAAGGAAGAAACATAAAAGTTAAACAAACCAGTTACGAGCAAAGAAATTGAAACGGTAATCAAAAAACTACCCAAGAACAAAACCCCGGGGCCAGACGGATTTACCTTGGAATTTTATCAGACACACAGAGAAGACATAATACCCATTCTCCTTAAAGTGTTTCAAAAAATAGAAGAGGCGGGAATACTCCCAAACTCATTCTATGAAGCCAACATTACCCTAATACCAAAACCAGGCAAAGACCCCACCAAAAAAGAAAATTACACACCAATATCCCTGATGAATGTAGATGCAAAAATACTCAATAGAATATTAGCAAACAGAATTCAACAGTATATCAAAAGGATCATACACTATGACCAAGTGGGATTCATCCCAGGGATGAAGGATGGTACATTTGAAAATCCATCAACATCATCCACCACATCAACAAAAAGAAAGAAAGACAAAAACCACATGATCATCTCCATAGATGCTGAAAAAGCATTTGACAAAATTCAACATCCATTCATGATAAAAACTCTCAGCAAAATGGGAATAGAGGGCAAGTACCTCAACATAATAAAGGCCATATATGATAAACCCACAGCCAACATTATACTGAATAGCGAGAATCTGAAAGCATTTCCTCTGAGATCGGGAACCAGACAGGGATGCCCACTCTCCCCACTGTTATTTAACATAGTACTGGAGGTCCTAGCCACGGCAATCAGACAAAACAAAGAAATACAAGGAATCCAGATTGGTAAAGAAGAAGTTAAACTGTCACTATTTGCAGATGATATGATACTGTACATAAAAAACCCTGAAGACTCCACTCCAAAACTACTAGAACTGATATCGGAATACAGCAAAGTCACAGGATACAAAATTAACACACAGAAATCTGTAGCTTTCCTATACACTAACAATGAATCAATAGAAAGAGAAATCAGGAAAACAATTCCATTCACCATTGCATCAAAAAGAATAAAATACCTAGGAATAAACCTAACCAAAGAAGTGAAAGACCTATACCCTGAAAACAACAAGTCACTCTTAAGAGAAATTAAAGAGGACACTAACAGATGGAAACTCATCCCATGCTCATGGCTAGGAAGAATTAATATCGTCAAAATGGCCATCCTGCCCAAAGCAATATACAGATTTGATGCAATCCCTCTCAAATTACCAGCAACATTCTTCAATGAATTGGAACAAATAATTCAAAAATTCATATGGAAACACCAAAGACCCCCAATAGCCAAAGCAATCCTGAAAAAGAAGAATAAAGTAGGGGGGATCTCACTCCCCAACTTCAGGCTCTACTACAAAGCCATAGTAATCAACACAATTTGGTACTGGCACAAGAACAGAGCCACAGACCAGTGGAACAGATTAGAGACTCCAGAAATTAACCCAAACATATATGGTCAATTAATATTTCATAAAGGAGCCATGGACATACAATGGCAAAATGACAGTCTCTTCAACAACCCTTAAATAGAATTGGTGCCTCATATAGAATTTACCAAGCATCAGAATTCCTGCAGGTGGTAAAGATACCTTGAGACAAGTGCTGGGCATAGAAGCCACAGGGCATAAATCTGCAAAGAAGTAAAAAGCTAACCTTTTCAAACACTATGGCTTCTCTCTCACTTATAAACTTTACATCTCCCTGTATGGCCCTGTGAGATGACTGGTTAGCCAGAGACGGGTAAGATTCCTCAAGGGAGGAACAACCTAAGACAGGCACAGTCGCAGGGGGGCCATCAGGTGAGATATTGGGGATCAACAGTGGTGAGGCTTAGAACCTCACCCCCCTGTTTTGAGAGAAATATTCTGCATCCGTGGATGTTTTAAGGCCCTTGTCTAGCTTGGATTAACACATAGTCTACAGGCACACATCTACAATTGCTCTCTTACAACACTAAAGTATGTTTTCTACCTTTATCTTGCATCTACCTACCACTTCAGCATTTTATTAAAAATAAAAATAATAATAATAATAAAGGGAGAAATGTGGGATCCACATATAAATCAAGTATAAAAATCAAATGAATATTCATATTTGACCTGATTGTTTATAATTCATAATGCGTGATCAAAACCAAAAGTTTCTGTGATGAATGCCCTTGTACTGTTCACCATGTAAGAACTTATTCACTATGTAAGAATTCGTTCACCATGTAAGAACTTGTTCGTTATGCTTCAGAAGATTGGAGACTGATGAGAATTAGGCTTGAGATGGATTAATGATTGTGCATTGAGCATTGTCCCCCCTATACAGAATTTTATTGTTGTTAACAACCATTTGATCAAGAAATATGAGATGTACTCTAAAAAAATATATATATATTTATATAGTATCTGAAGTGAAACATACAATGGATGGATTTAAAAACAGATTAAATGAGCTGGAGAAGACAGTAAATGAAACAGAAATTAGAGAACAGGAATACAAGAAAAGCTGAGGCACAGAGAGAAAAAAGGATCTCTAGGAACGAAAGATTATTAAGAGAACTATGTGATGACCAATCCAAACAGAACAACATTCGCATTACAGGGTACCAGAAGAAAAAGAGAGAAAAAGCAATAGAAAGTGTCTTTGAGAAGGTAATTGCTGAGAACTTCCCCAATGTGGGGAAGGAAATAGTTTCTCAGGCCATAGAAGTACACAGATCTCCCAACACAAGGGACCCAAGAAAGACAACACCAAGACATATAATAAATAAAATGGCAAAGATCAAGGATAAGAACAGAGTACTAAGAGCAGCCAGAGAGAAAAAATTACCTACAAGGAAAACCCATCAGGCTATCAGATTTCTCAGCAGAGACCTTACAGGCCAAAAGAGAGTGGGATGATATATTAAATGAAATGAAACAGAAGGGTTGCAACCAAGAATACTCTACCAGGCAAGATTATCATTTATATTTGAAGGAGGGATTAAACAATTTCCAGATAATGAAAAGTTGAGGGAATTTACCTCCCAGAAACTGTCTCTACAGTGTATTTTACAGGGACTGTTATAGATGGAAGTGTTCCTAAGGCTAAACAGGTGTCACCAGAGAAAATAAACCACAGTAAAGGACATAGTCCAATTAATTGCTAAGCAAATGTGAAAGTAAATCAACTGCCCACAAAGTCAGTGAAGGGATACACAAAGAGTACAGAATATGACACTAATATATAAAGAGCGGAGGAGGAAGAAAAAGAAGGGAGAGAAGAAAACCCTTTAGATGTAACCATGAATCTAAAGCCTGAAATGACAATAAGTACATATCTATCGATAATCACCCTAAATGTAAATGGACTGAGTGCACCAAAAAAAAGATATAGAGTGACTGGATGGATAAA
Organism: Manis javanica; assembly: GCF_040802235.1. Lineage (NCBI taxonomy): Eukaryota > Metazoa > Chordata > Mammalia > Pholidota > Manidae > Manis > Manis javanica. Next base: position 105,007,786 of record NC_133162.1, read on the forward strand.
TAAACAAGATGCATCAAGAGACTCACTTCAAATCCAAAGACATATACAGACTAAAAGTGAAGGGAGGGGAAAAGATTTCATGCAAGCAATAGAGAGAAAAAAGCAGGAGTTACACTTCTACTATCAAACAAAATAGACTTCAAAACAAAGAAAGTAACAAGAGTCAAAGAAGGACATTACATAATGATAAAAGGGTCAGTCCAACAAGAGGATATAATCATTATAAATATCTATTCACTCAACATTGGAGCACCTACATATGTGAAACAAATGCTAACAGAATTAAAGGAGGAAACAGAATGAAATACATTCATTTAAGGAGACTTCAACATTCCACTCACTCCAATGGACAGATCAACCAGACAGAAAATAAGTAAGGACACAGAGGTACTGAACAACACATTAGAACAGATGGACCTAACAAATATTTACAGAACACTCCACTGAAAAGCAGCAGGATACACATTCTTCGTAAGTGCACATTGAACATTTTCAAGAACAGATCATATACTAGAGCAAAAAAAGTGCCTTTGTAAATGCAAAAAGACTGAAATTGTACCAACCACCTTCTCAGACCACAAAGGTATGAAACTAGAAATAAATTATGCAAAGAAAACAAAAAACCCCACAAACACAAGGCAGCTTAACAACATGCTCCAAAATAATCAATGGATCAATGAACAAATTAAAACAACAAATAAGCAATATATGGAGACAAATGACAACAATAACTCAACACCACAAAAACTGTGGGACGCAGTGAAGGCCATGCTAAGAGGGAAGTATATTGCAATACAGGCTTAACACAGGAAAGAAGAACAATCCCATATGAACAGTCCAAACTCACAATTAATGAAACTAGGAAAAGAAGAACAAATGAGGCCCAAAGTCAGTAGAAAGAGGGACATAAAGAGAAGATAAGAAATAAGTAAAACTGAGAAGAATAAAACAATACCAGAAAGAATCAATGAATGTAGGAGCTGGTTCTTCAAGAAAATAAGTAAAATAGACAATCCCCTAGCCAGACTTATCAAGAAAAAAAAAGAGTCTATACACATAAACAGAATCAGAAATCAGAAAGGAAATATCACTACAGATTCCACAGAAATACAAAAAATTACTAGAGAATACTATGAAAAATTATAAGCTAACAAACTGGATAACCTAGAAGAAATGGACAGACACCTTTCTAGAAAAATACAACCTTCCAAGGCTGACCAACAAAGAAACAGAAAATCTGAACAGACCAATTACCAGCAATGAAGTTGAACTGGTAATTAAAACACTACCTAAGAGCTAAACTCCTGGGTTAGATGGCTTCACTGCATAATTTTAACAAACATTTAGAGAAGACCTAATATTAATCCTCCTTAAAGTTTTCCAAAAAGTAGAAAAGGAGGGAATACTTTCAAACTCATTCAATGAGGCCAGCATTGCTCTAATACCAAAACCAGGCAAAGAAACCACACACAGAAAAGAAAATTACAGACCAATATCACTGATGAATACAAATGCAAAAATACTCAACAAAATATTAGCAAACCAAATTCAAAAGTACATCAAAAAGGTCATCCATCATGATCAAGTGGGATGTATTCCCAGGATGCAAGGATGGTACAATATTAGAAAATCCATCAACATCATACACCAACAAAAAGGAGGACAAAAATCACAAGATCATCTCCATAGGTGATGAAAAAGCATTTGAGAAAATTCAACATCCATTCATGATAAAAATGCTCAACAAAATAGGTATAGAGGACAAGTACGTCAACATAATAAAGGCCATATATGACAAACCCACAGCCAACATCATACTTAACAGCAAAAAGCTGGAATCTTTTCCTTTAGATTGGGACAAGACAAAGCTGCCCACTCTCTACACTTTTATTCAACATAGTACTGGAGGTTCTAGCCATGGAAATCAGACAGCACAAATAAATAAAAGGTATCCAGATTGGTAAGGAAGAAGTTAAACTATCACTGTTTGCATATGACATGATATTGCACATAAAAAACCCTAAAGAATCCATCCCAAAACTAAACTACTAGAACTAATAACTAAATTCAGTAATGTTGCAGGATACAAAATTAATACACAGAAATCTTTTGCATTCCCATATACTAATGATGAACTAGCAGAAAGAGAAATCAGGAAAACAATTCCATTCACAATTGCATCAAAAGGAGTGAAATACCTAAGAATAAATGTAACCACGCAGGTGAAAGACCTATACCCTGAAAACTACAAGACATTTGGAAGAAATTAAAGAAGACACCACTAAATGGAAATACATCACATGTTCATGAACAGAAATAATTAATATTGTCAAAATGGCCATCCTGCCTAAAGCAATCTACAGATTCAATGCAATCTCTATCAAAATACTAAAGGCATTCTTCAAAGAAGTAGAAGGAATAGTTTTAAAATTCACATGGAATCACAAACAACCTCAACAGCCAAAGCAATCCTGAGAAGGAAGAATAAAGTGGGGGAGATTATGCTCCCCATCTTCAAGCTCTAATACAAAGCCATAGTAATCAAGACAATTTGGTACTGGTACAAGAACAGACCCATAGATCAGTGGAACAGAATAGAGAGTCCTGATAATAAACTACAACATATATGGCCAATTAATGTATGATAAAGGAGACATGGATATACAATGGAGAAATGACAGTCTCTTCAGCAACTGGTGTTGGCAAAACTGGACAGCTACATGTAAGAGAAGGAAACTGGATTATTGTCTAACTCCATTCAGAAAGTAAACTTGAAATGGGTCAAAGACCTGAATGTAAGTCATGAAATCATAAAACTCTTAGAAGAAAACATAGGCAAAACTCGAATATAAACATGAGCAATTTTTTCCTGAATACATCTTCTCCGGAAAGCAGGAAACAAAAGCAGAAATGAACAAATGGGACTACATCAAGCTAAAAAGCTTCTGTACAGCAAAGGGCATCATCAATAGAGCAAAAAGGCATCCTACAGTATGGGAGAATATGTTCATAAATGACATATCCGATAAGGGGTCAACATCAAAAACATATAATTAACTCACATGTATCAACATTCAAAAAGCAAATGACCCAATTAAAAAATGGGTGGTGGATATGAACAGACACTTCTTCAAAGAAGAAATTCAGATGGCCAAAGGCACATTAAAAGATGCTCCACATCGCTAATTATTAGGGAAACACAAATTAAAACCACAATGAGATATCACCTCACACCAGTTAGGATGGCCACCATTGGAAAGACTAGGAACAACAAATGCTGGCGACAATGTGGAGAAAGGGGAACCCTCCTACACTGTTGGTGGGAATGTAAAGTAGCTCAACCATTGTGTAAAGAAATACGGAGATTCCTCAAAAAACTGAAAATAGAAATACCATTTGACCCAGGAATTCCACTCCTAGGAATTTACCTGAAGAAAAGTAGACCCCTGATTCCAAAAGACACATGCACCTCTATGTTTATTGCAGCACTATTTATAATAGCTAAGATACGGAAGCAACCTAAGTGTCCATCAGTAGATGAATGGATAAAGAAGATGTGGTACATATCCACTATGGAATATTATTCAACCATAAGAAGAAAACAAATCCTACCATTTCCAATAACATGGATGGTTCTAGAGGGTATAATGCTCAGTGAAATCAGCCATGCAGAGAAAGACAAGTTCCAAATGATATCACTCATTTGTGGAGTATAAGAATAAAGCAAAACTGAAGAAAAAAAACAACAGTGGACTCAGACTCCAAGAAGAGATTAGCAGCTACCAAAAGGAAGTGGGTGGGGAGATAGCCTGGGGAGGGAGGGAGAAGGGGATTGGTTCACATAATGTAGGGGTGTCACAGGAAAGGCCATATGGCTCAGAGGAGAGAAGTAGTGACTGTCTAGCATCTTACTATGCTGATGGACAGTGACTGCAATGGGGTGTGTGTTGGGAACTTGGTAATATGGGTGAATGTAATAACCATAATGTTTCTCATGTGAAACCTTCATAAGATTGTATATCAATGACCTTAATAAAAAAAGACATGGCAATTCTGCTGAATTAATCTATTGATTCAAAACAATTTCAATCAAAATTGTATGTACTGAACAAGCTAATTTTAAAATTCATAAGAAAAGGCAAAGGACTTACTATAAACAATGAATTTGAAAAAGAATAAAATTAGGGGTGATTAATGCTGTGATGTCAAGATTTATTATGAAGGTACAGTAATCAAAACACTGTAGTATTTGTAAGATTAGACATATGGATCAATGAAAAAGAATAGAGTTCAGAAACAGACCCAGACATATATAACTGATTTTTTAATCTATGTTGCAAGGTAATTCAAAGAGAGAGAAAAAGAGTCTTCCAACAAAGAGTACTGGAACAATTAGGAATCCATGTGCCAAAACCATGGATATATAAAATAAAAAAATAAAAAAAAAAAACCAAACTGAACCTCCACCCTTTCTTGCTAGTACATAAAATAATTACATAAAAATAGCCAAAATAATTACATAAAAATAAGGCACTTTTAGAAGAAATGTTAGGAAAAAATATTTGTGAACTTGGATTAAGCAAAAATTAGGGTGCAAAAGGCACAGAACTAAAAGAAAATAATGTTAAACTGGACTGTTTCAAAATTTAAAACTTCTGTTCTTTTAAATACAATGTCAGTGCTCATGGATTAGAAGAATTAATACTGTCAAAATGCCTATCCTGCTGAAAGTAGTTTATAGATTCAATGCCATCCCTATTAAAATAACAATGGCATTTGTCAATGAGCTAGAGCAAATAATCCTAAAATTCACATGTAACTGCTAAAGACCCCAAATAGCTAATGCAATTCTGAGAAAGAAGAAGAAAGCTGGGGGAATCACACTCCCTGAGTACAAGGTACACTACAAAGCTAAGGTAATCAAAACAGCATGGTACTGGCAAAAGAACAGACTCACAGATCAAAGGAACAGAATAGATCACCCAGATATAAACCCACACATATGTTGGTCAATTAATATATGACAAAGGAGCTGTAAATGGGGCTAAGACAGCCTCTTCTATTAGTCATGTTGAAAAAACTGAACAGCTACATGCAAGAGAATGAAACTGGATTACTGTCTAACTCCATACAAAAATAAACTTGAAATGGATCAAAGACCTGAATGCAAGACATGAAACCATAACATTCTTAGAAGAAACCATAGGCAAAAATCTCTTGAACATAAGCATGAACAATTTTTATGGATATATCTCCCTAAGCAAGGGAAAGAAAAGCAAAAATGAACAAGCAGGACTATATCAAACTAAAAATTTTCTGTAGAGCAAAGGACACAATTAACAGAACAAAAAGGCAGCCTACAGTATGAGAATATATTCATAAATAATTTATCTGATAAGGAGTTAACATCCAAAATATATAAAGAGCTCATATACCTCAACATCCAAAGAACAAATGACTCAATTAAAAAATGGGCAGAGGACCGGAACAGACATTTCTCCAAAGAATAAATACAGATGGCCAAGAGGCACATGAAAAGACGCTCCACATCACTAATCATCATGGAAATGCAAATTAAAACCACAATGAGATATCACCTCACTGTATTTAGAATGACTATTACTCAAAGGACAAGAAATAACTGTTGGTGAGGATATGGAGCAAAAGGAACTCTCCTACACTGTTGGTAGGGATGTAAATTGACGAACCCACTGTGGAAAGCAGTATGCAAGGTACTCATAAAACTAAAAATAGAAATACCATATGACCTAGTAACTGCTCTTATAGGAATTTCCCAAAGAAAATAACATCTGTGATTCAAAAAGATATATTTACCCCTATGTTTACTGCCACATTATTTACAATAGCCAAGATATGGGTGCAACAAAAGTGTTCAACTGATAAATGGATAAAGAAGATGTGGTATAATAGAACATTATTTAGCTGTAAAAAAGAAAGAAATCCTGCTATTTGAGATACCATGGATGTGCCTAGAGGTATGATGGTCAGTGAAATAAGCCAGGTGAAGAAAGACAAATACCACATACTTTCACTTTTCTGTGGAGTCTAAAAACAAAACAAAACAAAATGTACAGAATAGCAGTAGTCTCACAGACACTGTGAAGTGATTGGTGGTTAGGCTGGGGGAGGGACTGAGGTGGGTAGGTGAGGAAGGTGAAGGGGAAAAAGGGGCATAAAAATTCTCAATAATAATATAAGCTGGTCATGGGGATGGAAGTGCAGCATGGAGAATATAATCAAGAGTTGTGTAACATCTTTCTGTGTTGACACATAGTAACTGCAGTAATTGGGGTGAGGATTTAATAATGTGGGTAACTGTTGAATCACTGTGTTGTACACTGAAATCAATATAATACTGTATATCACATATACTTCAATATACTTATTTCAATAAAACAAGAAAATAGATAACAACAATGTCAAGAAAACAAAAATGGAATCCACAGATTTGGAAGAAATACTTGGAAATGACTTATGTTAGCAGACTTGTTTCTAAAATATATAAAAAGCTCTTCTAATTAATATTAATATGAGCTTTATAACAACAGACACTTTATAAAAGAAAAGGAATGGCTATAGAACAGATGAAAATAAAGTGAGTATCACTAGACTTTAGGAAAAGGCAAATTAAAATAACATTGAGGAAGCCAGGTGGAGAAAGACAAGTATCAAATGATGTCACTCATCTGTGGAGTATAAGAACAAAGAAAAAAACGGAAGGAACAAGACAGCAGCACACTCACAGAACACAAGAATGGACTAAAAGTTACCAAAGGGAAAGAGACTGGGGAGGATGGGTGGGAAGGGAGGGGATAAGGTGGAAAAGGGACACTATGTTTAGCACTAATGTGGGGGGGGTGGACACGAGGAAGGCTGTATAACACAGAGAAGATAAGTAGTGATTCTATAGCATCTTACTACACTGACAGACAATGACTGTAATGGGGCATGTGGTGGGGACTTGATAATAGGGGGAGTTTAGTAACCATAATGTTGTTCATGTAATTGTACATTAATGATAGCAAAATAAAAAAAAAATAACATTGAGGTACCACTACATTCCTACAATAGCTAAAATTAAAAAGATTGGTGATACCAAGTACTGACAAAGATATGGAACAATTGGAACTCAAATCTGTTGGCAGTAGGAATGCAGAATGATATAGCATTTTGAAAAAGAAGTTGGAAGCTCTTTATAAACCTAAACCTATGCTTTCCATATGATCAGCAGTCCAATTCCCAGTTATTTACAGAGAAATTAAGTGAAATGAAAACATGTCCATGCAAAGATTTTTACATGAATGATAATAGTTTTATTCATAATGGCCTGAACTGAGAATACCCCAGTCACTAATTAGTGAAGGAATAAAAAAATTGTTATATAGCCATACATTGGAATATTATTCAGCAATATAAATGAAGAAACTAATGATATGCAAAAATGGGGATCACTCTTCAAAGCTTTATGTTAAATGAAAGAAGTCAGACTGAAGGCACACACTGTATGATTCCATTTTTGTGACATTCTGGAAAATGCCAAGTTCTAGAGGGTAGGTGTGAGGAATTTTCTTTGTCTGTGAAGGTCTAGAGGATACGTGTGAGGGAAATGACTGCCAGGGTGGATGATGGAAGTCTTGGGGGTAACAGAACTATACTTTATCTTTATTGTAGTGGTGGTTACCTGACTGTATATATATTTGTCAAGCCTCATCGAAGCATACATTTTAAAAGGGTAAATTTTACTGTATATAAATTATACCTCAATATACCTCAGTTTAAAAAATTATGTTACAAAAAAATCTCAGAATTGGAGAGGAATGACACTCATTAGTATGTATAACTTCTACCATGCTGGTAAATACCACAACAAACACAGTGATGAGTTTACCTGAGGTAATCCCACTGAGATTTAAAAACTCTTAACACCCTCTAATTTACACTTCCAGACAGAGTATGAGTACATCTATCTCTGTAGGGAGCCAAGAACATAATACCAATTAAAAATGACTGACTTAGATTAAAAAAATATTAATTGTAGCAATTATGCAGTGAACACACTGAAAAAGCAATTATGTAGTGAAAACACTGAAAAAACACTAATAAAACTGTTATTAGTTTCCAATCAGCTCATATTAATATTAATTAGAAGAGCTTAATATTAATTAGAATTAATATTAATTAGAAGAGAAGTTGATGATTAATCTTCATCAACACACTAAGATGAATATATATGTATGTCCCTTAAAAGAAAAAGTGTAAAGTATATTATACACCTTCACCCCAGTATACCCATATATTGAAAAGGATCAATATATGGGCAGGTGTAAGAGTGTTTATTATACTGTTGTTTGCACTTTGAATACATCTAAATTTTTCTATAACAAGGAGTTAAAAAATTAAATGGCAAAGACATATTACAGTATGCAAATAAGCTGCTTAAGTAAAAATATTAAAGTACATTAAATAATTTGTATCAAGACAAATACATGATGGCCCAGCAATGAGTACCTTGGCAACAGCAGTTTGTTTGAACATGCGAGTAATCAGCCCCACGACACTCTCTGTGGCACCTGAATCTGGGACTCTCATTAATTTTTCCCACTCTTCAAAGCTTGCATTTAATTCCTATGTGGAAGAAAACAATGTTTAGAAATACAGCATAAAGAACAGAATAATTAATGCAATAATGAATCATGTCCTTTTTTCTTTTTTATATAGAAACATATAAAAAGGAAAGAAAATTCCCAAAGATGCCAGTGTGTTCATTTAAAACATCAACTGAGGTAAGTCAGTCACATGCTCATGGCATTGACAGAAACCAGTGACAAACTATGGATGAAAACCAAGCTTTTTACAAACACTGTAAGTCAAAAAACTACAGCTTCCTCTTTAGGAGAACATTTTGCAAAGTAAAGTAAAAACTTAAATACATAGGAAAGTAGGGTAGTGAAAATGTGTATGTTAGCAAAGTATGTTTATAAAATCATGATTTTATTTAAATAAGCATAAGGACTTGGTGAATATTCGTTAAATGAAAATGTAATATAATCACATTGACTCTCTTATTTTTCTTTCTAATGATAAAATAGTGAATAAAGAAAACCAGATCATTCTTATTTACGAGTAACATATTGCTCAATGCTTACAGAATTCTTTAGCTTTTAAGGGAAAGCAATGCAATAAATAGTCTTTGTCAACAAATTCCAGATTTGAAGAAATTTCAGAAAATATATAAGCACTGCACGCCACAAAAGTAAGTGCAAATAAGTATTGGGTAAAATACATTTCTGATTTGTAACATACTAAACTGCACATTTATGTGATCACAGTTTTCGGATTTCAAGAACAATTCTCAGATTTCAAGAACAAGTTATTCTAGAAGACAGCCATTCATACTTACAAAAAAAATCCTTGAGCAATAAAAACAACTTCCCCTGCTAATTTTTGGGTTTCATGCCCTACAGATACTTAGAATTCTTAATAATAAATCTGTAATTGAAGTGCTTTTTTTCTATAGTCAGCAGAAATAGATCTTTTAAACCACTAGGATACCGAACCTTTTCACATTATTTGATGACTAAAGTTAAATTTTTCTTCTTTTTTTTGAAATACAAAGCCATATGCTCTATTAATTGAAACTGTCTTAAGAAAGTGGACTTCCCCTTCTGTGAAATATAAAATATGTACAATCTTTAATAGTGTAACTTAAAACTTTCAAACAATGGTTCTCACCTTGGCTGCTGCTGATGGGAGATCAAATGGAATACGTTGTCTGATTTTAGGGGGCAGTTGGGTTAAAACGTCAGTCTTTAATCTTCTAATCATTATATCACTTAATAGCTGATGAAGTTCATTAAGATTTGATGCCCCTCTACAATCCCACTGACACCTTTTACCAAAATATCTGTTAACATGAAGAAACACATGTAGCAAAGCTGAATGGTAGAATAAGAAAACAATTTGTTGAGTGTGTTCTTTTTAATGATAAGGAACCCAGCACTGTTTTTACTGTTATTAGTTTCCAAATTAGTTTTCAAAGGCTCACCTTGAGAAATAATAATGAATAAGATTATACATTACTCTCAGCAACAGAAAATGTTAGCACATACACATACTGTTTATACTGAGTTAGGTGCCAGGCTAGAATGAACAGCTAACTCCCATTCAGCTGTTAAGAGTGGATTGATCACATGATTTCTTCCTTTGAAACCACTGGAATGACAGCAATGGAATTAAAAAATAAAAGAACAAAGGAAGTAAAAAACAGAAAGGATAGAATGGGAGAGAAAACATCAGAGAATAAGAAATTTCAACAAACGTTTAGAAGTCAATGCAGATCGACAAGTGGTAGCTGACTTGGCAAAAGAAAGTAAACAATTAGTTTGATAATTCAAATACATCTTTAGATTTGCCTTGCTAAAGAAGCATAAAACACTATTTCCATCTATATGTGAATTTCTTCTGCACTTTTGAACTTCATTTCTCTGAATTGGCTCCTGGTGCTTGAGAATCGGCTGTTTTACAGAGCTCAAAGAACTTTACTAACAACAGAAGGCTGAGTGCACCCATGAGAAGCCTTCTGCCCCATGTACGTGATTTAGCTTCATCTCATTATTGTCAGGACTAAAAGGAGCTGAATAAACCGAGGCAAACTACTCACCAAAACAAAACACATGAATCCAAAAACTATTCTTCTAGTTATTTAGATAAATTTGGGAGCAAGTTAAAAATCTATCTGGATCTATGAAAATATATTACTTCATGAAATAATTATGCATGAAGTAAATATTGCACGATGCCTAAGATATAATAATAGCTTATGAGTTAATGAATAAATGGACAAACTAACTAATGCATATACCCCACAGTTCTTGAAAATAGAAATTCTTGTGCTAGAAAAAACAAAAGCAACAACTTTTGGAATGGGACATCTGGTTAACTATAACAAATTAATATTTATCACTGTTCTATGAAAACCCTAACATGAAAGGAAAGGAATTTCAAAACTATTAAATAAAAACAAAGAGTATGAGAGAAATGAAAACAGAAATTACAGTAAACCAATTTTTGGAAAATGGAAAAGAAGTGGAGGAAATGTCCTAGTTAAAACATGGTAAAAAAAACACAAACATTTATTGATAATCAATAGTACAAAGAAATAAAGAATGCATTAGCCCACCAGGACAAAGAGAATGAAAGGAAACAACAGCAAAAATGTGGACATACCTGTAGAAGAAAAAAATGAAGTTAACCAAATCAAGCAAGCTGAATATTATGGGCCTAAAGAGAGGTATCAACAAAATCCTAGAATGTCTTAGGAATTAGAAGTATCAGGTAGCTGAGGTGAGGGTAAGTATGACACAGTAGCTAAAAACAGGGACACTAGTTGAAAGTCTATACAAGGAATAGATGAACGCCCCGATTCTCTTCCCATTATCATGCCATCATGATACCCTCCCTCCCCAACAAGTCCATGGTTTTATTCCATAGATAAACTGAACCAGAGTTCAAATGTCGGGAAACCAAGAATACTGGAGGTCATGGGGAGGTGCTATGTGGAAACCAGAGACAGAGGTAAAGTCCACATAGCAAGCATTAAGAACATTATTCTGCTTCTCTTATTCATTTGTTAATGCCAAAAAGATGATAGCCAGGTATAAACGTCCACATAGAGCAGAACAATAGAGGATTCTTTTTCCCTTTCAAATTTTAAAGGCCACAGAAAGATGACCTCCACATAATGACATTTGAGTATGCCTCAGTGAAAAGCACATCATTTTCTAGTCAAAACGCTCTCCTAATCAGCTTTTTACAGTTTCAGTCTTAAATATGACTGGACATTCAAGAATCAACTGACATGGAGTTAAGTCTCCAATATGTACAACAAAGACCAAAACAACAGGAAAAAAAATTCAGAGTAGACATATAAGGCAAAAAATAGAAGAAAAGGTAAGAACAAAAAATAAAACAAAATAATACCAAAAACTTCAGCAACAAGCATCCCAAAATAGGAAGATACGAGAGTACAGAGAATAAAGGTATAAACAGCAAGAAGAAATGGTTAAGAATTTATAATAACTTAGCCATTTTCTTTAGTCAAACAAAAATTAAACAGAAGATCTGGGTAATAAAGGAAGAAATCTTCCACAAAGGAAAACAAAAAATAAAATGAGAACACTAAAGGACCAATACATAAATAATAGAAGTTCCAGAAAGAAAGATTGAAGGAAAGGAGGAAAAAGGTGAACATGAGTAATTTGCAGATATAAGCACCCACATTTCCAGACTGAAAGAGTATAGTTAGTACCCACCATTTGAATAAAACAGACCCAAACCCAGGCACATTTTTATGAAATTAGAGAGTAAGTGATAAAGGGCAATTTCACAACATTCCAGAATAGGAAGAAAGACAAATATACATGAAGAATGCAAACAATAAAAAATCAGATTGAAACTGTAATTCTTTTATTAGAGACAATGGAGAAATAACTTCAAGATGCTCAGGAAAAATGATTTCAAACAAAAATCTACATCCAGCCTCTTTATCGATTGAGAGATTATTGACATGCAGTCATATAAGTATTAAAACAATTATTCTATGAACTATTCTTAGGAAGTTATTGAGAAATATGTATCCAGAATTCCAGGAAATATGCTAAAAGGAACCACAGAAAACATGTACAAGGTGATCCTGGAACATCTTGTCATATCAGACAGCAAGGAAGCAATTGAAGGCTACTTGGCATTGTGTCAAAAAGACCATATTGAAGATGGTCCTATTTGTCAAAGGTAATGAAGACAACATCAATAAAGATAACAAAGTGTGTTAAAAATAAAACTCTCAAACACTCAACAAACTAGGATTAGAAGTCACCTTTCTCAAGCTAATAAATAACATCTATAAAAAATGAAAGTATTGTACACTGCAAACTACATGACACTGTAGAAAATTAAATAAATGGAAAGCCAATTCTGCTCATGATTGGAAAAACTTAATATTATTAAAATAGCAAATCTCCTCCAACTGATCTATAGATTCAACACAATCTCTATCAAATTCCCAGTTGACATCTTTGCAAAATTTGACAAGCTAATCCTAAAATTTAGGTGAAAATACAAGACAGAGAACAGCCAAAACAATCTTGAAAAAGAAAAATGTTGGAGGACTTATATTTAATCAATTTCATAATGAAAAACCTCACTGGACACCATTAGAGAATGCTAGCAAAACAACTTTTTATTTTGAAAACTCATAAATAAAGAGAAAAATAAGCATTTTGCCTGCCTTTTCCAAACTAACACAATCACTGAGTGTCCAAATAGTAGTGGAAGGGAGGTTTTCCTTTTCAGAGGTATGTCAACTAACAAATGAAGAGAATTAGAATATCACCACAGTGCAATGCCTAAAACAGATCATAGACTGTAGCACAGAGAAAACAAGGAGTGACTCTATAGCATCTTACTATGCTGACAGGAAGTGACTGTAATGGGATATGTGGTGGGGACTTGATAATAGAGGGGAATCTAGTAACCACAATGTTGCTCATGTGAGACCTGAGCATAAGATTGTATATCAATGATACCTTAATTAAAACAAATAGAAAAAAAAAAGATCACATACTGAACACTGACAACCACTAACATCACAAAAAGAGAGGCTTTAGATATCATGGACCTTCTGATGGAAGAACACAACATTCCTATAAAAGTAGAATTGCCAAAGAAAAATTGATGTCCCTACATCTAGACACCAGTATAAAAATATAGAGGACAGAGGAACATGTTAAACAATACCATGGAGGTGCAAGCTCCATGCAAAATCCAGTTTACAGAAACAATCAAGTTTCCTTAACAAATTAAAAATTAATAAAGCAAGAATATGGAAGAGAAACCTGGAGATTAAGAGAGACTTCATTAGAGAGATTAGGATAGATACCTCTCATTTGTAATATGCGAGCCTTATTTGGGTACTGATCCAAACTATGGTGAAAAGCTTTAAAGAAATAAAACTGAAAAATTATGATTTTAACAAGATAACTGGAAATTTTAACATATACTGGATTTTAAAAATAGTACTAAGGAATTATTGTTAATTCTAATGTTTTAGGTATGATAATGGTGTTATAATGAATTATTTCTTTAAAAAGAGTTCTTACTCTTCAGAAATACATATACTAAAATATTTTATGGATAAATGGGATGTCTAGGCTTTGCTTCAAAATAAAATGGGGTAGTAGAGGTAGATGAAAGTATAGGTAAAAGAAGAGTGACTGTGTTAAAGCTTATATATACATGGGGGCGGGAGTGGTTCATTATACGATTCTGTTTATCTTTGTCTGTGTTGAATTTTTTCCTTCTTAGATATTAAAAAGAAGACCAGAAAATAAACTAAGAAACAAAAGTTATGGACTTTAGGAATTTAAGGATCCAGTATGGCAGAATGACAAAACAAAATTCAGGATGACAGCTTTGTACCATGTTCAAAGAAAAACCAGTCCAGATTGCAGCAGAACAGAAGGCTGTGGGAGGGAGGCCTCCAGGAAATGGGGGGGAAAGATTTTATGTGCTTGTACAACCTATTGGAAGCTGACTGATCTGTTGGAATCTTAGAGTAAAAAATAGTGATGGTTGTGTAGGAAAAAAAAGAGGAAATAATTAATTAAAAGATAAAAAGTTGACCAAGAGTGTAGCCACTACAGAAAGCAGAATGGAAGTTTCTCAACTAAAAATAAACATACCATGCAACTAGTAATTCCACTTCTGGGAATTTACCTGGAGAAAAAAACCAGTAATTTGAAAAGAAAAATGCACTTCAGTGTTTATCACAGAATTATTTACAGTAGCCAAGATATGGAAGCAACTTAAATATCCATCAATACATGAATGGTTAAGGAAGATATGGTACACATATACAGTGGAATATTACTCAGTCATAAAAAGGAACAAAATCTTGCCATTTGTGACAACATGAATGGACCTACAGGGTATTACGTTCAATAAGTCAGACAGAGAAACACAAATACCATATGATTTCATTTATATGTGGAATCTAAAGACCAAAACAGCAACAAACTCATGAACACAGAGAACAAACTGCAGGTTGCTCTAGGGGATTTGGGAGGGGGAGAACAGGTGAAATAGGTGAAGGGAATAAAGAAACACAAGCAACCAATTATAAAATAAATTAGTTACAGGGATGAAATTACAGCATAGGAAATATAGTCAATACTGTAGCATCTTTGTATGTTGACAGATGTAAGTACACTTATTGTGGTGAGCACTTAGTTATATCTATAATTGTTGAATCACTATGTTTTACATGTGAAACCAATATAATATTGTATATAAACTATATTTCAAATTAAAAAAAAGTTGACCAAGAAAAGAATAGTCAGCTTCTTGATTTTTTTGAGAATACTAATTTATTTAGTCCATTTATTCTATATATTGTCAACTATATAAACAGATAATGAATTACCAAATATTTCAAACACTGGAAAGAGAATGGAAGAAAAGTGGTGGCAAGGTATGTTTAAATTACTGCTTTTCCACATTGTTTTCTTTTCCAAATCTGTTTACTCCTCTATAAAATAGACAAGATATCATCAACCTTGTAGGATTGTTGAATGGATTAAAGATAACACATCTAACATACATAGTATTTAATATATAATATAGTATCTTATATATAAAATATAATATATATCTAATAAAAATTATGCATTTTAGTTATTAATATAGAAAGATATCCTAAAAGTGCTGTTAAATGAAACAGAATATTACAGAAGAATAAGTATAATATGGCCCTAATTATGTAAAACTGCCTGTCTATCTGTCTATCCAACCATCCACTACCCATGCAGCCATCCATCCTCATGTATTCAAGCACAGAACTAATGGTTATCTCTAGACACCAGTTGTTTTTTAAATTTATTTAAAAGGTTTTTTTTCTCTTTTTCAATTTGTTAAAATAATCATGAATCACTTCTCCAGAAGCAATAAGCTATCTTTAAATTGGTAAAAATAAGGAAAATATCAACTCACAAAGACAATGTCAAAGAATGGTACCTGGTGATGCTCACTGAAATATGCAAATGACGGTAGTACATGTTAAAATATGCAGATGACAGTGGGCTATGTTAAAACTATGTAAAAATGATTAGATATTTGGACAAGGGTAGAAGTAAAGAAAAATGAAAACAATTTAGTTATTAGATTATGATTTTTCCTTTTCATCTTTATTGTATACTGTTAGATATTTTTACTGTCATATATACATATGTAAGTATGTGCAGTTTTTAAGTTCTTACTCATATTAAGCCAAAATCTACATTCCTATTTAGTTTCATTCCTTGATAATAGTTTTACCCAAAGAGGCCACAAAGACAAAAGTCTAATTCCTTTAACACACGACAGATTGTTAAATATTTAAAGATTTATTTGCTCTAGGTCTTCTCTTTTTCAAATTCCTATAGGCTTCAAAAGATCAAGCACTATTCTTATTCATCTTTGTATTGCCAGCAGCTCTGAAATAATGTGATAAATATAGTATGCAATCAGTAATACTACGCATTTATTTGTAGAGCTGAATATGGAATCCCTTCATTATTCTGGTCACCCTTTCCCAGATACGTTTTCATTTGTTAACATGCTTCTTAAAATAGGACTTTCAGTTCCCTCTTAGTTCCTTTTATTCCTTATCTCCAATGACCTTCTAAAATCTGCTCCAACCATTCCACTTCCATAGCTGTAACTCCACCTGGTAAATTCAGACATTTGACTCTCTACTACTGCATCCTTGTAATCCAATTGTTTGTTTACACTCTATGTTTACACATCAGGACCTTTCAGTCAACTGAATGCTCTACTTCTATCATATTCACAACATCATGCTTGTCTTCACATCCTTCCATCCAATTCTGATTTGAGTCCATACATTAGTTTTATTCTTTTCAACACAGCATAAATTCCCTTGTCTCACACCAGTTATCTGTATCATGAACTGGTTTACAAACCAGTCTTGGTGAGGAGGAGCCAAGATGGCGGTGTGAGTAGGGCAGCGGAAATCTCCCAAAACCATCTATATTTTTGAAAATACAACAAATAAAACTATGCTTAACAGAGAGACCAGAAATTACAGTACAACAGTGAGGCTACATCTACATCTGCAAGAATGCAGCATCTCATGAAGGGGGTAAGATACAAAGCCACAACCTGGCAGGACCCGAGCACTCCCCCCACCCCAGCTCACTGGCAGGAGGAGAGGAGTTGGAGTGGGGAGGGAGTGGAAGCACAATACTGTTAAATAACCAGCCCTAGTAATCTGCACCAGGAACAGACACATACATTGCATGGTGTACTGGATATGAGAGAAATGGAAAAGTAAAATCTGCAAGTGGGACCCCACAGCTGGCTCTCCTAGGATAAAAGAAAAGCGAGTGCTTTTTGAAAGTTTTAAAGGGACAGGGGCCTAACAGCTAGATGGAATTGTCCTGGCACACTCAGCACAGCAGGCTGGGATCCTGAGAAAATCCAGGCGCCCTAACCACCTGGGTGGCAACACAGCTTTGAAGGCCCTCACAGTGATAAGCAGCCTGCCATTTATTCCCCTCAGCTGGTGCTGCCAACCACAGCGGCCGAGCAGCCAGAGAGCAGCCTCGCCCACAGCAACTTCCCAGAGTCTCCTCCTGGCATGCAGCTACCTGGACCAGACCCAGAGGCTGCAACCAGGGTGCAGCTGCCTGGCACAGACAGAGGAAGCCAGGGCAAGGTGTGAAGGGACACTGTTCTGGCAGGAGAACACACCCAGCATGCCTGCCACTCCCCACAGGGCTCTGTGTAGCGAGCCACTCACTCTGTGAAACGGGAATGAACAAAAAACACAGAAAACAAAGTCAGACAGACAATGGCTGCAGCCCCAATATGGCAAAGCTCTTTAATTTTTACACTGCCTAATGCTATATTTATCTTTCCTGACTCTGGGGAAACAGGCCAGAACATCTTGCTGATTTCTAAAAATCTGCCCAGTAAGCAGTGGTGGTGTGTGCACACATCCCCAAGGCCTCGCTGTTTGCAGTGTAAGGCATCTTGGCTCATTTGCGAGAACAAGATATGCTCTTGTGGGCAGATAACTTCCAATTACTGCACCGGTTGTTTTCAAGCTGGTACTTCCCCATGCTGCGTTCAGACATGGGGGAAAACAAGGGCTGTCCCCTTCAATGTGGGCTACCCTGAGGGCTGCCTCACCCATGGCAGCTCAGAGGATTAACCTGGAGGTGGATCCCAGTGTGCAGGTAAACAACACAGGCAGCAGAGATAGGCAAGGTGACCAGTAAGCAGGAAGGGACTTTGTTCTCCCAGCTGACACATGCGCCACCTACCTACGAACACCTCTATTGCCATGAAAAGGTAAAAGAATTTGGTTCAGTCAAGAATCACCCAGACAACACCCGAGAGAAGGCCTGGGGAGATCAATATAACCAATTCTACTGAAAAAGAAGTCAAAATAAAGGTTATAACCATGCTGATGGACCTGCACAGAAATACATAAGAGCTAAGGGATGAAGTCAGGAGGGAGATTACAGAAATGAAACAATCTCTGAAAGGACTTAAGAGCAGACTGGATGACATACAGGAGACTATTAATGGAACAGAAATCAGAGAACAGGAATACAGAGAAGGTGAGGTAGAGAGATAGAAGGATCTCCAGGAATGAAAGAATATTAAGAGAAATGTGTGACAAATACAAACGGAAGAATATTCGCATTATAGGGGTACCAGAAGAAGAAGAGAGAGAAAAAGGGATAGAAAGTGTCTTTGAAGAAATAATTGCTGAACACTTCCCCAAACTGGGGGAGGAAATAGTCTATCAGACCATGGAAACCCACAGATCTAACAACACAAGGGAGCCAAGGAGGACAGCACCAAGACACATAATAATTAAAATGGCAAAGATCAAAGACAAGGACAGAGTATTGAAGGCAGCCAGAGAGAGAAAAAAGGTCACCTACAAAGGAAAACCCATCAGGCTATCATCAGACTTCTCAACAGAAACCTTACTGGCCAGAAGAGAAGGGCATGATATATTTAATGCAATGAATCAGAAGGGCCTTGAAACAATGATATTGTATCCAGCATGATTATCATTTTAATTAGGAGGAGGAATTAAACATTCCAAGATAAGCAAAAGTGGAGGGATTTGCTTCCCACAAACCACCTCTACAGGATATTTTAAAGGGACTTCTCTAGATGGAAGCACTCCTAAAGCTAAATAGACGTCATCAGAGAAAATAAAATCACACCAAAGAGAGCAGACCAACCAAATACTAACTAAAGGCAAAAAACATAATCAACTATTCACAAAAGCAGTCAAAGGACACACAAAAGAGTACAGAATAAAACACCTAACATATAAAGAATGGAGGAGGAAGAATAAGAAGGGAGAGAAATAAGGAATCCTCACACTGTGTTTATAATAGCTTAATAAGCAAGTTAAGTTAGATGGTTAGATAGTAAAGAAGCTACCCTTGAACCTATGGTAACCACGAATCTAAAGCCTGCAATAGCAATAAGTACGTATCTTTCAATAATCACCCTAAATGTAAATGGACTGAACATACCAATCAAAAGACACAGAGTCACTGAATGGATTAAAAAAACAAGACACATCTATATGCTGCTTACAAGAGACTCACCTCAAACCCAAAGACATGCACAGACTAAAAGTCAAGGGATGGAAAAACATATTTCATGCAAACAATAGGGAGAAAAAAGCAGGTATTGCAGTACTAGTATCAGACAAAATAGACTTCAAAACAAAGAAAGTAACAAGAGATAAAGAAGGACATTGCATAATGATAAAGGGCTCAGTCCAACAAGAGGATATAACCATTATAAATATATATGCACCCAACACAGGAGCACCAGCATATGTGAAACAAATACTAACAGAACTAAAGGAGGAAATAGAATGCAATGCATTTATTTTAGGAGACTTCAACACTCCACTCACTCCAAAGGACAGATCCACCTGACAGAAAATAAGTAAGGACACAGAGGCACTGAACAACACAGTAGAACAGATGGACCTAACAGACATCTACAGAACTGAACACCCGAAAGCAGCAGGATACACATTCTTCTCAAGTGCATATGGAACATTTTCCAGAATAGACCACATACTAGGCCACCAAAAGATCCTCAGTAAATTAAAAAGATTGAAATTCTACCAACCAACTTCTCAGATCACAAAGGTATAAAATTAGAAATAAATTGTACAAAGAAAACAAAAAAGCTCACAAACACACAGAGGCTTAACAACATGCTCCTAAATAATCAATGGATCAATGACCAAATCAAAATAGAGATCAAGCAATATATGGAGACAAAGGACAACAACAGCACAAAGTCCCAACTTGTGTGGGACGCAGCGAAGGCAGTTCTACGAAGAAAGTATATAGCAATCCAGGCCTACTTAAAGAACAAAGAACAATACCAAAGGAAGTCTAAAGTCACAATTATTGAAACTGGAAAAAGAAGAATAAATGAGGCCTAAAGTCAGCAGAAGGAGGGACATAATAAAGATCAGGGAAGAAATAAATAAACTTGAAAAGAATAAAACAATAGAAAAAATTAATAAACTAAGAGCTGGTTCTTTGAGAAAATAAACAAATAGATAAACCCCTACCCAGACTTATTAAGAGAAAAAGAAAATCTACACATATCAACAGAATCAGAAATGGGAAAGGAAAAATCCTGAAGGACCCCACAGAAATACAAAGAATTATTAGACAATCCTATAAGAATCTATATGCTAACAAGCTGGAAAACCTAAAAGAAATGGACAACTTTCTAAACCTTCCAAGACTGACCAAAGAAGAAACAGAAAATCTAAACAGACCAATTACCAGCAGACAAATTGAACTGGTAATCAAAAAACTACCCAAGAACAAAACTCCCGGATCAGATGGATTCACCACTGAATTTTATCAGACACATAGAGAAGACATAATACCTATTTTCCTAAAAGTTTTACAAAAAATAGAAAAGGAGGGAATACTCCCAAACTCATTCTATGAAGCCAGCATCACTCTAATACCCAAACCAGGCAAAGACCCCACAAAAAGAGAAAATTACAGACCAACATCCTTGATGAATATAGATGCAAAAATACTCAACAAAATATTAGCAAACCAAATAAAAAAATACGTCAAGAGGATCACACACCATAATCAAGTGGGATTCATCCCAGGGATGCAAGGATGGTAAAACATTTGAAAATCCATCAACATCATCCACCATATCAACAAAAAGAAGGACAAAAACCACATGATCATCTCCATAGACACTGAAAAAGCATTCGACAAAATTCAACATTCACTCATGATAAAACTCTCAACAAAATGGGTATAGAGGGCAAGTACCTCAACATAATAAAGGCCATATATGACAACCCCACAGCCAACATCATACTTAACAGCGAGAAGCTGAAAGCTTTTCCTCTAAGATCAGGAACAAGACAGGGATGCCCACTCGCCCCACTGTTATTCAACATAGTACTAGAGGTCTTAGCCACAGCAATCAGACAAAACAAAGAAATAGAAGGCATCCAGGTTGGTAAAGAAGAAGTCAGACTGTAACTATTTGCAGATGACAAGATATTGTACATAAAAAACCCTAAAGACTCTACTCCAAAACTACTAGAACTATTATCAGAATACAGCAAAGTTGCAGGATACAAAATTAATACACAGAAATCTGTTGCATTCCTTTACACTAACAATGAACTAGCATAAAGAGAAATCAGGAAAACAATTCTATTCACAATTGCATCAAAAAGAATAAAATACCTAGGAATAAACCTAACCAAAGAAGTGAAAGACCTATACCCTGAAAACTACAAGACACTCTTAAGAGAAATTAAAGAGGACACTAAGAAATGGAAACTCATCCCATCCTCTTGGCTAGGTAGAATTAATATTGTCAAAATGGCTATCTTGCCTAAAGCAATCTAGATTCAATGCAATCCCTATCAAAATACCAAAAGCATTCTTCAATGAACTGAAAGAAATAGTTTTAAAATTCATATGGAACCACAAAAGACCCTGAATAGCCAAAGTATTCCTGAGAAGGAAGAATAAAGCAGAGGGGATCTCACTCCCCAACTTCAAGCTCTACTACAAAAGCACAGTAATTAAGGCAATTTGTTACTGGCACAAGAACAGAGCCACAGACCAGTGGAACAGAATAGAATCTCCAGACATTAACCCAAACATATATGGTCAATGAATATATGATAAAGGAGCCATGGACATACAATGGGGGAAATGACAGCCTCGTCAATAGTTGGTGTTGGCAAAACTGGTCAGCTACATGTAAGAGAATGAAACGATCATTGTCTAACCCCATACACAAAAGTAAATTCGAAATGGATCAAAGACCTGAATGTAAGTCATGATACCATAAAACTCATAGAAAAAAAAAATAGGCAAAAAATCTCTTGAACATAAACATGAGCGAGTTCTTCCTGAACATATCTCCCTGGGCAAGGGAAACAAAAACAAAAATGAACAAGTGGGACTATATCAAGCTGAGAAGCTTCTGTACAGCAAAGGACACCACCAAGAGAACAAAAGGCATCCTACAGTATGGGAGAAAATATTCAACAATGAAAGATCTGATAAAGGGTTGACATCCAAAATATATAAAGAGCTCACGCACCTCAACAAACAAAAAGCAAATAATCCGATTAAAAAATGGGAAGAGGAGCTGAACAGACAGTTCTCCAAAGAAGAAATTCAGATGGCCAACAGACACATGAAAAGATGCTCCACATTGCTAGTCATCAGAGAAATGCAAATTAAAAACACAATCAAATATCACCTCACACCTGTAAGGATCACCACCATCCAAAAGACATACAACAACAAATGTTAGTGAGGTTGTGGAGAAAAGGGAACCCTCCTACACTGCTGGTAGTAATGTAAATTAGTTCAAACACTGTGGAAAGCAGTATGGAGGTTCCTCAAAATTTGACCCAGGAATTCCACTCCTAGGAATTTACCCTAGGAATGCAGCAGCCCAGTTTGAAAAAGACATATGCACCCCTATATTTTTCACCATACTGTTTACAATAGCCAAGAAATGGAAGAACCTAAGTGTCCATCAGTAGATGAATGGATAAAGAAGATGTGGTACATATACACAATGGAATATTATTCCGCCATAAGAAGAAAACAAATCCTACCATTTGCAACAACATGGATGGAGCTAGAGGGTATTATGCTCAGTGAAATAAGCCAGGGGGAGAAAGACAAGTACCAAATGATTTCACTCATCTGTGAAGTACAAGAACAAAGAAAAACCTGAAGGAGCAAAACAGCAGCAGACTCACAGAACCCAAGAATGGACTAACAGTTACAGAAGGGAAAAGGACTGGGGAGGAAGGGTGGGCAGGAAGGGATGGAGCGGGGGATGAAAGTGGGCATTATCATTAGCATGTATAATGTAGTGGGGGCACAGGGAGGGCTGTACAACACACAGAAGACAAGTAGTGATTCTACAGCATCTCACTATGCTGATGGACAGTGACTGTAATGTGGTATGTGGCAGGGACTTGGTTAAGGGGGGAGTCTAGTAAACTTAATGTTCCTCATGTAATTGTAGATTAATGATACCAAAAAAAGAAAAACCCAGAACCCAGAATATAAGTGCCTGAGGGAGGCAAGAATGGTGACATGTTTAATGGGCAGAGCGCTTCATTCTGTGATGACCAAACGTTCTGGTGATGGATGGTGGTGATGATTGCTCAACAACATGAATGCACTTAATGTTGTTGAACTGTAAACACACAATTGGTTATAATGGTAAATTTTTAAATGTATATTTTACTATAATAGAAAACCTTCCTTAATATTGGCTCTAAAACCAAACCCTCCAATACTTTCTTACTATTATGGTGAACAAGATCCTGTATAATATGACCTCTGCCTAAGTAAGATGCCTTGTCTTGAGACTTTTTTCCATTAGCTTAAGAATATTCAGTCAAACCAAACTTCTTTTAGTTTCTCAAAGGCATAGCAGTCTCTCTTTCTCTGAGCCTGAGTACATAAAATTCCTTTTCTTGGGATACAAATAACTATCATTTACTCACAGGCTGCCCCTTCTGAACTTTGTGACTTGATCAGTTCACTGTGCTAGACTCTGCCATAACATATTTTACTTCCCTTTAATGACACTCATCACAACCGTAATTATCTGGTTAGTGATGACTTGAAAATTCAGTGAAGGGGGGATCATGTGGGTATTGTTCTTTGGCACATGACATGGCATATAATAGATACCCTAAAAATATTTTTTGAATGCATAGATTAATTTAAAACTAAGCCATACTTCAGATGTAGTCTGATGAGTGTAGGAGAAACCATCCCTTACTTGGGATATTACTTTGATTAATGTGTGCTAATATTACTTTAATTTATTTTTATCAGTTATAACAGATAGTTGACTCCAATTTAGCCTGGCATTATTCAAGACCAGAAGTCTTTCTCAACTGCATTACTGCTAATGAGTGAGGACTTCTCAAATCCCTTCTATACAAGGCAGGCTTTCTAGGTATAAGTGCAGAATTTATCCTTTTAATTTATATCTAATTACTTTTTAATTTATCTGTGCCATCTAATGTATTAACTCTTTCTCTCATATTTGAGCCATTTGCAAATGGAATAGAACTGATCTCCATTGAGCCCATGGATGAGAACATTAGATGCGACAGTGCTGAAAAGCACAGTGCCATTCCATAAGAGGTGTGGAATTGGCACAAAATATCAGTGGTAAAGAAAATTTGGAAAATGTGATAAATTACAATTAAGATATTGGATAATCTTAACCATTAAGCATGACATCAGTGTGCCTTTTGAAGGTGGCTGCTGATAATAGAATGCTTGGTGGAATTATTTGTCTTCTTTTTCATCTTAATAAATGTAAGAAAATATTTATTAAAGTTGCTGTTCCCTAAGTCCATCTTCCTGCAAGGAAAAGTGAAAAAAATGTAAGATAAAGTCAGATGCAGGGCAAGCCACTTAACCTCACAAGGTGCCTATTAAATGACAGAGGGGAACTGGGTGTATAAAGTTTTTTTTGCTCTAATGTGCTAATGGTTGACAACTGAATGTGCTGCCTTTTCCAAACCATATTTGTATTTATAGCTTCCTCTAAATATAACCCAGTAGAGCAAATGATGTAGGGATTTTGGATTTGGGATATTCTCATTGAGGAATACTTTTTTAGTGCCTCTCAAATCAAACCAGATAGGTAGTTACCTATATGCCTAGACTTCTCATCTCTGAACCACATTCACATTAGTATACTTCTGTTTGCAATCACTTAGTATTTAATTTTGCTCAAATTTCACCCAACATTATTTTGAATATAGTCATGACATTTCAAATATAAAATATGGGTCTAGAACTGAATAACTAACCATAATTATGGTGTGAAAATGACACCTTCATTGAATTGAAACATTATGGGATAAAATTAACATTCCACAGACTAATTTAAAATGCCAGGAATTGCCTTGATCTGAACCAGGGCCTATGGAACCATAGTGCTTCCAAGGTAAAGGAGTGAAGCAATAACATAAAATTTTTTAGAAAGAATCTAGAAGAAAATGTCTTTTGAGAAGCCTGATAATAATTTTGAAATGACTTTCTCTAGTAAGCAGGAAATAGAACATAATCTCCCCAATCATAAAGCATTACACAAACTTCTCTTTGAAACAGCATTTGTGTTAATAAAGCAAGAAAGGGACAGGTATAATCTTTAGTTGTCATATAACAAGTCCTAATCAGAAAACCAAAAAAAGAAATGCTTTCTGATGACCTAGGTTTTCCTAGTCCTCATAGGTAAATCCAGTTAATATGTTTGTTCTATGTAGACAAACTTTTGCCACTTACAGTTTACAAGAACTGTGACTAAGGGCTTCCTAATAATTTGTAGCATCATGCCTACTTGGCATTATATCTTAAAACTGTTTATTACTATTCATGTAAACAAAGACAACTGACATTTTAATAGTAACTTTGTACTCAGACAACTTAATGAATTCTCTTTTTAACAGATTGCAACTGATCTTCTTAGGTCTTCCAAATAAATGATGTCAGCTGAAAATAACCATAATTTTGTCTTTTTCTTCCCCCTTTTACCTCTTATTATTCTTTTGAGTAATTAAATTGATTGGTAACTCTAGAATAAAGGTACATCCTTTATCCTAGGCAGTGAATATCCTTGCCTTGGTTTTAGTTTTTCCTGTGATGGTGGCTTTGAGTTTAAAAACAAACACACATACTTAAGCTTACTTTTGTAAGTGTGTATAAAGTATGTATGTGTGTGTATACCTTAAAATTATTAAAAACTGTAATCAAGGATGGATGCTGAATTTTAGCAAATTATATCTCGGCATATATGGAGATGATGAAAATAAATTTTTCCTTTCATTATTAACATGGCTAATTATGTCAATACATTTCCTAATACTTAACTATGCTTGCATTCCTAATACGAATTCCATTTACATGTGGCTAATATTAGGCCTTTTAAGGAGCTTCTGATTTATATTAATATTGAGGATTTCTGCATTTATAATCTTAAGGACCTTGTTTTCTTTCTGTGTGTGATATTGTCTGATTTTGGTTAAACTATATTCATACAAATAATCTGGAAGGACTCTTTCTATTTCTGTGCTCTGGAGTCCTTTAAAAAGCATCAGAACACCATGACCACATACGGTTACTTAAGGGAACTATAGAAAGTAAAAAAGAAAAAAACACACATACATTGGAGAAAAACCTGAAGGACTCATATCACAGAGACGATTTCTGTAATATATAAAGATTTCTAGTATATCAGAAAGGAAAAAGGCCAATAAGTTTAGTAGAATGAAGGGCAAAGAACATAAATAGACAACAGACAGAACATAAAGGACAAGTGATCCTTATATGTATGAAAAAATGCTCAACTGCATGTAAAAGCATAAGGAGAAATGTATATTAAAATACCATCAGAACACATTGGCAAGATAAAATAATTTATATCTAAACATATTGGCAAGATATGCATAAAGAGAAAATCTTATTGCTGGTGGGACTACAAATTGGTCAAACTTAGGTAGAGCATAATTTGCAAAAATATATAAAATGTAAAAATGCCCTTTTTACCAGTAATTCTACTTCTATAAATTTATGTTATAGATTTATTCCATATATGACATAAAATGTTAAAAAATAGCTAATAATTACTGAGTACTTACCATGCTCACCAGTCACTGTTCAAGCCCTTTTTAAATACTAGTTAATATATTACGAGCTGATAAAGTAAGTTTCACAATAACTGTCAGGGAAGGAATAATCATTCTGTTCTTAGAGCTGAAGAAATTAAGGTTATTTTCCCAAAATGAAATATGGTAAGTACTGGATGTGAAGGTACACTGGTGGTCTAGCTCTAATTTTGAATGCCTTTTGTCAATATAACACACAACCTCTCAATACATGTGTGAATAGTCATTGCTGCTTGTATGCAAGAGCTATATACCACAAACACATGTCTATTAATAGTACACTGAATAAATTATACTGCAAAGAGTGGAATACATGTAGAATTTAAAAAGAATGCCAAAGCTCTTTTAGTAACAATATGGAAGGATCTCCAATATATATTAGGTGAAAACAGCAAACTGCAGAACAATGTACACATTATAGAAATAAAATGAAATAATATTATATGTATATAATCATATGTGGTTTTTTTTCATGCATAGATTATCTCCAGAAGGGTATAGAAGACACTGCCAACACTGGATACCTGTGAAGGGAAATGGTTGGCTGAGAGAAATGGGTGGAACAGGCACTTACTTTTCACTTTTGTACAATATACACAGTTATTTCAGCAATACCAATGAATAATTTTAAAAATAAAATAAACTGGCCACAGCAATCAGACAACACAGAGATAAAAGGCATCCAAACTGGTAAGGAAGAAGTTAAACTCTCACTATTTGCAGATGATATATTATACAAAGAAAACCCTAAAGAATTCACCAAAAAACTACCAGAACTAGTAACTGAATTCAGCAAAGTTGCAGGATACAAAATTAAGACACAGAAATCTGTCACATTCCTACATACTAACAATGAACTAGCAGAAAGAGAAATCAGGAAAACAACTCCATTTACAATTGCATCAAAAAGCATACCTAGGAATAAACCTAAACAAGGAGGTGAAAGACCTATACTCTGAAAACTATAAGATACTCATGAGAGAAATTAAAGAAGACACCAAAAAACGGAAATTTATCCTGTGCTCATGGATAGGAAGATTAATATTGTCAAAATGGCCATTCTGCCAAAAGCAATTTACAGGTTCAATTATTCAATACCTATCAAAATACCAACAGCATTCTTAAATGAGCTAGAACAAATCATTCTATAATTCATATGGAACCACAAAAGATCTTAAATAGCCAAAGCAATCCTGAGAAAGAAGAACAAAGCTGGGGGCTATTACACTCCCTGACTTCAAGCTTTACTACAAAACCACAGTAATCAAAACAATTTGGTACTGGCAGAAGAACAGAATCATAGATCAATGGAACAGAATAGAGAGTGCAGATATAAACCCACACATCTATGGTCAATTAATGTATGATAAAGGAGCCGTTGATATACAATGGGAAAATGACAGCCTCTTCAACAACTGGTGTTGGCAAAACTGGACAGCTACATGCAAGAAAATGAAACTGTCTAACTCCAAAACAAAAGTACACTTGAAATGGATCAAAGACCTGAATGTAAGTCATGAAAGCATAAAACTCTTAGAAGGAAACATAGGCAAAAATCTCTTGAACATAAGTATGAGTAAGTTTTTCCTGAATATATCTCCTCAAGCAAGGGAAACAAAATCATAAATGAACAAGTGGGACTACATCAAACTAAAAAAACTTTTGTACATATAAATACATTCAGAAAGTTAAAAGTTAATGAAGTAAATTCACATACTCAGTTTGTTCCAAGCATACTAAAATGTTTTACAGTAACTGAATTGAGTAGTAATTTTAAATTTGAATTTAAACATTTAAATTTAATTTTAAATAAATAAAATTAAGAATTGCATTCTTATGTCACACTAGCTAGATTTCAAGTGTTAATTATCCACATGTACTTTTGGCTTTTATTTGGACAGTATAGTTCTAGTGTATACATTTAAATTGTTTAAATAATTAGACATGTTCACTAGGTTATTTTCTACAAATGGAATGGAAACCTTTTTATCCTAATTTTGTTTACTCCTTGAAATACTGTATTCTCTGAACTTAAAGAAAACAGGAACAATGACCAATGTTTATAATTTTATTTTTATGAAAATACTTCTTGACAAAACTGCCATGTTGATATTTGACAGACAAGCAGTCAGTCTGGTGTATTAATTTTGTTTGCCCTGATTCTCTACCTCCTTTTCTCCTTTTTGATAAATTTGCTTTATTGGGAAAAAAACAAAACAAAAACAAACTTCTGTACAGTAGAACAGAAAGGCACCCTACAGTATGGGAGAATATATTTGTTAAAAACTCATCTGATAAGGGGCTAACAACAAAAATATATAAAGAACTCATACATCTCAATACCCAAAACACAAATACCCTGATCAAAAAATGGGCAGAGGACCTAAACAGACACTTCTCCAAAGAAGAAATATGAATAGCCAACAGGCACGTGAAAAGATGCTCCACATCACTAATCATCAGGGAAACGCAAATTAAAGTCACAATGAGATATCACCTCACACCTGTTAGAATGGCCACTATCCAAAAGACAAAAAATAACAAATGCTGGCAAGGGTGCAGAGAAATAGGAAACCTCCTACACTGTTGGTAGGACTGCAAATTGGTGCAACCACTGTGGTATGGAGGGTCCTCAAAAACTGAACATAGAAATATGATTTGACCCACTAATCCCACACCTAGGAATTTACCTGAAGAAAATGAAATTCCTGATTTGAAAAGATATAGGCACCTCTATGTTTATTGCTGCACAGTTTGCAATAGCTAAGATATGGAAGCAACCTAAGTGTCCATCAATCAATGAATGGATAAAGAAAATGACATACATATAACAACAAAATATTATTCAACCATAAAAAGAAAAGAACTCCTGCTATTTGCAACAACGTGGATGGATCTACAGAGTATTATACTCAGTGAAATAAGCCAGGTGGAGAAAGAAAAATCCATATGATTTCACTTATTTGTGGATTATAAAAACAAAGTAAAACAGAAGGAACAAAACAGTAGTAGACTCATAGACACTGAAAATTGACTAGTGGTTACCAAGGAGAGGGGTGTGAGTGGGGGTAGGGGGAGCTAGAGGGGGACTGTTGAACCACCATGATGTATATTTGATAAAATAAAAAGAAAATACAAAATAAAATAAGTGGAAGGTAATAAACAAAAATAAAGAAAAACTGTCATTATCTACTCCTTTTATTTATTTTATATATAGGCCATCCACATAAGATTTTATTTTAAGAAATTATTACATAGCTACCACAAGTTTGAAAAACACTGAAATAAAAAATGACTAATAAAGCTTAATGTACATGGTAAATATATGAGGATTACAACTTATAGAAAATAGTTTGTCATACCTGATACGTGCATTACAGTATCTTTTAGCATAGTCAGTCCACGTTCCAAATTTTTGTGGAAAGAGAGCTTCAATCTGCATGAAAAGCTGCAACAATATAAGTGTTCTTAATATGTTGTAATATTTTCAAGTAAGTTATCATTACTATGATAAATCCCATTAATAAAATAGTAAAAAAGAAAATCTACCTCTTCTTCCTTAAAGCTCCTCCTTCCCCTCAACCCACTCATCCTTTCCATCCTATTCTTCACAGGTAGCTATCTTTTTCTTTAATATACATCGATATATATTGTAGACCTATATAAGCATATGCACATATTCTCTTTTATTCACAAGAATAGGATATTATACAACTAGAATTCTGTCACAGAAAAGTATAAATATCATTGTTATACACATATTTTTACTTATTTTAAAAAATAACAAGCAATGTATTACAATAAAAATACACTGCTTAAAGACTGCATAGCAACCCATTATTATGTATATGTACTGTGAAATGTTTAAACAGTCTCATAATGATGGACATATAGGCTATTTCTAGCTTTTTTGCAGTTACAAAAGTTAATTTCACATAAGTGTATGTGTGTATGTATTCATATTTATAAATATATACAGGTATAGTCATATGTGTCTACATCTACATCTATCAATCATTTATCTACCCATCCATCTATCTAGTGACCCATCTGCATTTCTATTAGATGTTTTATAGGGTTTATTTTTAGAAATGAAGAGTTGAGGTTAAGGTATATACTTTTTGAAGTTTGATGGATATTACTAGTTGTAAAAAGACAGTTCCAGTTTACATGCCCATCAATATCATGACATCTTTTCATTTTTATAACTTTTGTGGCTATACACACACACAGTAGTGTCTCACTGTTTATCTTACATGCCTTTTGAATATAGCAACTTTATTGATGTATAATTCACATACCACTTGTATTGTTCACACTTTAAAGAGTATAAAATTCAGTGCCTTTTGATATATTCACAGTTATACCTTGATTACCATTACCTTATTCTGGGACATTTTTATTATTTCAAAAAGAAATCCCAACCACATTACCAGTCATTTCCCATTCCTCCTCTCCCTCAATCCTGGCAACCACTAATCTACTTCCTATCTCCATTAAATTGCCTGTTCTGGACATTTGTATACACAGAATCACATAATATGTAGCTTTTGTGTCAGTTTCTTTCACTTTAGCCTAATATTTTCAAGGATCGTCCAAGTTACTGAATGTGTCAGTTCTTCATTCCTTTCTGTGGATCCATTTTGTTTATCCATTCATCACTTAAGGACACTGGCTTTTTCCACTTTTTGGATATCATGAATAATGCCACTATGAACATCTGTATACAGGTTTTGTGAATATATTTTCAGTTCTCTTGGGTATTTGACAAGGAAAGGAATTGTTTGATCTTATGTAACTCTATTTTTACCTTTTTAAGGAACTGCCAAAGCATTTTCCAAAGTGGATTTGTTGTTTACATCCTTTTTATATAACAACATGCTCCTAAATAACCAATGGGTCAAAAAGAAACCACAAGGGAAATCAGAAATTAGAAAAGACTTGAGATAAATGAAACTGAAAAAAACAACATACCAAAACATGAGATGCAGTGAAAGCAGTGCTTAGGGGGAAATTTACTGTATATGTCTATTTTAAAGATGAAGATCTCAAATCAATAACCTAACATTCCAACTAAAGACACTGGGAAAGGAAGAGCAAACTAGCCCCAAAACAAACAGAAATAATAATATAATAAAAATTAAATTGAAAATAAACAAAATAGAGAATAATCAGTGAAACCAAAAGTTGGTTCTTGGAAAAGTCAACAAAACTGACAAAATTTTAGCAAGTCCAAGAAAAAAGAGAGAAGACTTAAATTACTAAAATCAGTAATAAAGGAGACCACATTACCATCAACTTCACAGAAACACAAAGGATTATAAAAGAATACTATGAATAATTGTATGCCAATAATATAGCTTAGATGAAATGGACAAATTCCTAGAAAGACACAAAATACCAAAACTGACTCAAGAAGTAGAGAATCTGAATACACATATATTTGGTAAAGACATTAAATTCATTAACCTAAAAAGAACACACAAAGGAAAGCTTAGACCCAGATGGCCTCACGACTGAATTTTATTGAATGTTTAAAAAAGAAGTAATACCTATGCTTCATGAACTCTTCTAAAAAATAGAAGAGGGTCAACTCATTCTAGGAATCTAGTATTACTTTGAAACCAAAGCCAATCAAGATATATTATGCAGACCAGCATCTCTTATGAATATAAACGTAAAAATATCATAAAACTTTAGCAAACTGAATCCAGCAACATATAAAAGGATTATATACCATTACCAAGTGAAATTTATCCCAGAACGCAAAGTTGGTTTAACATCTGAAAATCAATTAATACAATACACCATATTAACAGAATAAAGGACAAAAAACATGATTATCTTAATGGATGCACAAAAAGCATTTGACAAAATTCAATATCCTTTCATGATTAAATAGTCAAAAAACAAGAGAAAGAAAGAATAAATCTACAAAAAAATTCATAGGTGACATACATAAAAGTAAAAGGCTGAATGCTTTCCCCCTAAGATCAAGAATAAAACAAAGATGCCCATTCTTGCTACGTACATTCAAAATTCTACTGGAAGTTCTAGCTAGGGCAATTAAGCAAGAAAATGAAGTAAAAGGCATTCAGAGTGGGAAGGAAGAAGTTAAACTACCTCTGTTCGCAGATGACATGATCTTGTATATAAGGAATCCACCGAAAAACTATTAGAACAAGTAAATGAGTTTAGCAAAGCAAGATCAATATACAAAAATCAATTCTATACATTTGCAACAAACATTATGCAAATGAATTAAGAAAGTAAGTCCATTGACAAAGCATCAAAGAGAATAAAATATTTAACAAAAGGAGCATAAGATTTATATTGTGAAAACTAAAACATTATTAGAAAATAATTAAAAACCTAAATAAATTGAAAGATATCCCATATTCATGGATTTGAAGATTTAATATTGTTAAAATGGCAAGACATTAGACATTCCAAAGTGATCTACAGATCCAACATAATACCTATGCCAATTCCAGATTCTTCACAAAAATTGCTAAGCTCTACAAAAATTCATATGGAAATTCAAGGAACCCAGAATACCTAAAACAATTTTGAAAAGGAAAAACAAAGTTGGAGGACTCACACTTCCTTGTTTCAAAACTCCCTAGAATTTTTAATTTTTAATTTTTTTCCTAAAAGGTCCCAAACATCCTCAAACTGTATAACCAAAAGTATCCACAAAACCAGGATTGACCCTTGCTTTGAATAATGGCTACCTTGAAAGAGGAGTTAAAGTATTGGCATGTAATCACAGTAGGATACAGGAGCCACTATTGTATTGTCAGTGTTCTCTTTCTTATGGTAAGGTAATCAAAAGGTGAGTATTTATTTTACATTGTCATTTAAAATATACATATCTTTTATATACTCTCTTTCTTAAATGATACATTTCATAATTTTTTAAGTAAAGATATAATCAATGCAATTATTCAGTGACATAATTTTGGAAGATAAATTATTGGAGTCTACTCTTCCACTTAGAAGAAAAAAATTTATGAAAGTAAAATTGAGCATTTTATCATTACTATCTATGTATTGTTATGTGAATCTCAGAAGATTTCCAATGTGGAGTTCAAAAGCAGAGCCTTGGTAACACTAGCAGAGATGAAATGCAACAGCTGTCTCCCAGGCTTGGCTTAATAATCAATAATAGCAATGGCTACCCTGTGTTGAGTGATTAATATATGCCAAGGTATAGGGTAAGATACTTTCAAAGAAATATTTTCTTTAATTCTCACAACAACCCTGTAAGACAATGACCCCATGTTTCATTAATAGATAGACAAGGTTTCCCTAGATTACACTGACTGTTATTACAGAAACTCATAAAAGTTTCATCCACCATTTCTTCTCAACTCTTTAATCATGCCATACCCCACCTACCTTTTAAAGCGGTTAAGATCTAATGGGATACCAAAAATGCCTTATTGCTCCGTTCTAAGTAGGTACCCTATCTGGATCTTGAAGTGAAGGAACAGAGTTAAGTTATATAATGCAGTATGAAAGATATATAGTAAACTCAACTCCTAAGGATACTATAAAGTAGACTGGCTAAATGAAGATTAACACCATAGAAGGACCACAAGAGCATAAAGATGAAGAATATTATGAATAAGTGCTAAATATTAAAGCATTATAATAAAAGTAAAAATCGCTTTTTATATACATGTATAAGCATGGCTAATGTTCACATGTAACAGATAAAAACAGACATAGTAAAAGATATATTTAATTATTAATAGCTGTCTAGGAATTTCCTGTTTTCTTCTGACCTTTGAGGCAACTAATTTAAATTAAAAAATGCAAAACAGGTGATTCATTTTTCTTTTTTTCAAGCACAATACATAAGAATTCTAATACCTCTTCAGGCCTTCCCAGAGCTGGAGTTCCTGTAAGAAGAATGGCTCGTTTGGCTTTCTGTACTAGTGGCAATAAAATCTTGCTGCGGTTTGCATTTCTGGACTTCATGTAGTGTGATTCATCCACTATAACTACTCTGAAGTTCTGATTATTCAGAGTATCTATCAAAGTCTCTGCATCTGTGGTTAAAAGACCATAACCTAGGACTGTCACTCTGCTGGTCGATATTCTCCTAGAAGAGAAAATCCATGTACTTTAAAAATATTTCAGTAACCAATTTATCATAAACAATGCAAGTGTTTGAAAAGTAATTCAGAAGACAGGAAAAAAGAAAAGAGGAAAAATTAAGAGGAGGTGGTACTACTGTTGCAATCCTATTTCTCTTTAGATTTTTATTTTCAATAAACCAGAATCCAAAATTTAAATTTTGGTTAGCCAAAACCAAAAACCAAATGGTCTTTGAAAGATTTTTGGTGTCTAGCAAGCCATATTTTAGTAGAATAAGAACACTACTTTCTGAGAAAATTGGTTCCATGCATCTGGGGTCACGCATAATGTAGATACTCAATTATTAGTTGACTATTCAGTGAAGCCTTCCCACAAACAGGACAGCAGTGTTTTTCAACCCAGGTGCTATTAGGATTTTGAGGACAATGCTTAATATTGCACAGCTGTTCAATGTACCAAAGGGAATTTCACATTCCTGGACTTTCCCATTAGAGGCCAGTAGAGTTCCTGTCACCATGAAAACAAAAATATCCCAGACCTGGGGTGATGAAATGTGGGGAAATGAAGATGGGGTACCACCTCAAGCAGAGAAACATTGGGCTGAAATGACTCCTGATATTTTGAACTATCACTATAACTCATATACCTACAATATTCTTTGCCATGCTGTAATGAAATTATTCATTTACAGTTAACCCTTGAACAATATGGGGGTTAGGGTCACTGAAAATCTTGTAATTAAAATCTGCATATAATTTTTGCTCCCTCAAAACTTAACTACTAATTCCCACTGTTGACTGGAAGTTTCACCACTAACATAGTTGATTAACACATATTCTGTATATGTATTATATATTTTTAAAGTAAAGTAAGCCAGAGAAAAGAAAATTATTTTTCAAATTGTCACAAATTTCCAAAATATTTTCTAACATACTTATTGAAAAAAAATTCATAGTTCAAATCTGTTCTGTTCAAGGGTCCACGGAACATTCTTATCTCCCATAGTGTATCAAAAGATTGGTAAGGGCAAGGAATGTCTTATTCATCTTTGCATGTACAGTATACTATGTTCCTAATGAGTTTGTAGAATGAAATACTTAGACAAATATGCAAAAATAAAAAATAATCACTTGTGCATTTTCCTTATCATCACTGAAAATTGCAGGGCGGAGTCAATCTTCTACAGTTCTCCACCCTTTACTGAAAACTCCAAAAAGAGCCAAAAGCACACAATAAAGTGGTTTTTTCTAAATGTCATCTGCATTTTAATGAATAAATCAATTTAATATAGAGACTTGTGATTTTATGACTGTAGTTAATATCAGAAAAGCCTGCAAAAGGAAAGTATAGATTTAATATTAGTTACTAACGCAGGTGTAGTGAGAGCAATATACAGAAGACAAGGGCTGCAATCACTACTGCAGCTTCTACCCTGCTATATCTTGACTAGAGAACAGTCAGGCATAACTGGAATATGCCAAAAGGAGGTGTATGTATTTGTGGTTAATATATGTTGCCACATATTAGTATATACCTAAAGCTGTTTAAGTACCTGGAAGACACTGGTTAAGTTTTTCTGTCCTGAGCTGTTATCTTCCAGGAAAGTTCAACTGTGGGGATGTAGAACTATTTAATATACCCCAAACGTTATTCAAATAAAAATAGATGCCACTACTTAATTGCAAAAGTGGACTTACAAAATAAAGATGAAAACTAAATCACTTAAATGCTATAAAAGATAACAAAGGACAAAAATTTTTAAGTTAAATGTAAAATTGTAAATAAGGCATAGCTAACAGAAAAGGGGTATAGAGGCCTTAATAAATTCTATATTCTCTAGTCCTTAAAACATTTATACACTTTTATTGGAAGAAAAGAAATTTATTTATAATTATTGCCTACATTTTATTTTGACCATGTAAGTAGTGTCCAAATTTCCTTGAGCTCATAAAGACATATTTCAATGATTCAGAGCTCTGAGGTCAAAAGAGAAAAGGCCTCCATTTATTTTGTCTGGTTCCTTCTTCCACATTCACAAAGGCCAACTTTGTATCTACAAATACTCTTTATGTTACAATCGTTGAGAATACAATACTACAACAATACCATAATAAAAAAAACAGTAACCAAGTAGTAACAAACATTTATTTCAAGGAGATGTACTGTTTTTCTATTTGAGGCTCAGAAATTGCTAATTCTGAACTTCTAGAAACTTGCTAATTTGCATGATTCACCTAGAAACTCAATATAATAAATTATCAATATTCAAATTGACTGGCTTATTCCAATGGCTAGACAACAAATGGAGAAAAAACAGGAACTAAATGATGATTTTTTTTTGAGTAAGGACTTCAAATAATTACAAAGCAAATATTTTCAGTGTAGAAAAATTATAAACAAACTACAACAAAATTTATATAACAAAAATAAAGTTGGCTAATATTGAGTTACATATAAATTTGCATATTAACTAATAATTTAAAAAACAAAAATCTATCATGGTTGCTAATAATAAAAGCTCACAAACTTCATATTAATCATTGAAAACTTGTGAGATTTATTTTTCAACTAGAAATAGTATATATTAAGGTATATATAACATAGGTATATTGCATCTTTAAAAATATACATATTTTAGATTTACTACTAAACTATACCAATGGGAACTTACAACATTAAATATACTGTTGTATATTAGGGAAGTAATTCATAATTAAAAATGTGGAGTAAAATTCTCCACACTATTCTCTTAATTCTAAGTTATGACCTACAGGTGATATTTCATTCCCAACATCAGTATTTACTAAGTAATACAGGAAGGCTCTTTTTTCCTTAAAGATTAGAAAGTTGTTCTTACCTGACATCAGTTTTATTCTGAATAACATTGATTTCTTCTGGGTCTAGCTCTGGGATCCATTTCTCTATTTCTTCTGTCCAAGGGTACCTCAGTGATGAAGGGACCACTATTAAAAGAGGCCATTCCTCCTTATAGAAATAAACGATGGCAATTGCCTGGATTGTCTTTCCTAGACCCATCTAAATAAAAAGTAAATAAAAATTAAAGCTAAAATATTTTGATGGAAAATATCATTTACGTATGAGTATTTTTATCAAAATAATTTTCCAATGTATAATCAATAGGATTATATAGTTAATAAAAAGTTCAATATTATGATAACCTTTAAAATTTATTAAGCAAATTATATTATTTTCAAGCCATTTGTAACTAGACATGGAGACAAAATGACCCCTACTTTTAAATATTAGTTATACTGAATTCATTTTATAAAGATGAATGTGACCATTTGTAATTTCTCCTCTTAGAGAACACACGAGTAAATATCTTACCTATACAGCACAATATTGTGTTTTTACAGCTAGAATAAGCCCTTAATATGCACATTTACAAAAGAAATAAGCACAGAGAGGTTAAATTATTTCTTCAACTGAACAGTTCACTGGATGCAAAACTAATACAAAAGCCCAGATCTCTGATGTCTTCCCACTTGACTGTTTGCACACTTGTATCATACTGCCTCATTTCTAAGAGGTACCACCTTAAAAATTGGTTCCTAAATGAAAGTTTTTTGCATTTTTGTTCAGAAGAGCCAGAAAATGGAGACAACTCAAATGTGCTTCAACTGGTGAATGGATAAAAACTGACATATCCATACAATGGAATACTATTCAGCAATAGAAAAGGAGCAAACTATTGCTATACACAAACTGAATGAAACCCAAATGTATTTTGCTAAGAAAGAAACCAGACTCAAAAGCTACTTACTATATGATTCCATTTTTAGTTTAGCCCAAGCTAAATCTAAAAGTTGTTAATACACAAAACAACCTACATGTCCATCAACAGTTGAACAGATGAAGAGGTTGTGAACAGATACAGAACAATGAAATATCATTAAGCCTTGAGAAGAAAGGAAGTCCTGCTATTTTAAACAACAGAGATGGACCCTGAGGTTATTATGCTAAGTGAAATAAGCCACACAACAAATACTATGTGACATTATTTTTATGTGGAATCTTTAAAAAAAAAAAAGAAAAAAGCCAAACTCATGGAAACAGGGAGTTGAAAAGTGATTGTCAAGGGCTAGGGAATGGAGGAAATAGGGAGAGATTAGTAAAAGGGTACAAACTTTCAGCTGTAAGATAAATGAGGTCTGAGGATCCAAGGTAGAGCATGGTGACTACAGCTGACAGCACTGTATTGTAGAGTTGAGGTTTGTTAGGATGGTGGAACTCATGTGTTCTCACCAAAGAAAAGAAAGAAGAGGGAGAGCAGAAGGGGGAGGAAGAAGAAGAGGAGGAGGAGGAGGAGGAGGAGGAGAAAAAGGAGAAGAAGGTATAGTTATTGCTGATGGACAGTGACTGTAATGGGGTATGTGGTGGGGATTGACAATAGGGAGGAATGTAGTAACCACAATGTTGCTCATGTGAAACTTTCATAAGATTGTATATCAATGATAACTTAATACAAAAAAAAAGAAGGTATAGTTATGTGAGGTGACTGATATGTTAACTAACTAGACAGAGGATCCTTTCACAATGCATACACATGCTGGGTCACCATGATGTACACTTCAAATGTCTTATAATTTTGTTTTTCACTTATAACTCAATAAAGCTGAATGTTTAAAAAATAATATCTGTGTTGACAGACAGTAAGTACACTAGTTGAGCTGAGCACTTAATAATGTAGATAACTGTCATTGACAGTTATCTACATCATGTCAAAATAAATGGAGGCCTTTTCTCTTTTGACCTCAGTTATCTACATTATTCAATGCTGTATACTGGAAATCAATATAATACTGAATATCAACTATAATAGAAAAACTAATAAATTTAAAAAGCTGAATTTTTAAAATACAATAAATAAAAGCTTTTAATATTGAAACAAGATACAGCTAAAGATAAAAATTTTCTACCTACATTCTTAAGAATAAAATTGAGGCTAAGTTAGGCAGGGAGTGGTAATAGGTTAAAGTAATTTAGGAATGCAGACACACAAATCTTACATGATTTATTATAAAATTTGACCATTTAACATCTTAATATTCCATATCTCTTCCTAAGGAATGCATACAACCCAATTTTAGGCCTACATAGCTAAATTTATGATTTACCTAATAGTAGTAGACATAGCCCTAAGAGAAAATCAACTTTTACCTAACTTAGTTTTTTATCCCAAACAAAGAGCAATTATGCACTGATATAGGTATGATAACTGGTTAAGTTTCCCTGTCCTCAAAGCCCTCTTATGTTGTAAACCCACTTAAACATCACCAGATTCTGGGACCAGCTTGGGTCTTAGGCAGCAGAAATTTAACAATTACAGATCTTTATCTGGTTTGTGTGAATTACTGTTGCTGCCTCCCTCTGGTAAGACTGACAAAGGAGCACAGTTCCAGAACTGAGCCTGGCCTCCTTTGTGTGTGTGTGTGTACCACACCAGGGATCCTGTCATAGTTGTGGGTCTGTGGTTTGGTTCCTGCTGTGGTTTCCTAACTCGTTTTCTTAATTTCGATTTCCCTGAATAGGGGTCTGTTTGCTACCCTAATATTCTGTCTATTACTGGATCTTTACTTTCTGCTTATAACTAAGAGTCTATCACTGGATCTTTACTTTCTGCTTATTGCTAAATTTACTTGGTGTCAATAAGCTGTCTATCTAGACTTCCGTGCTCTTCATGTTCTGTGATTAACAGTGTCTTATGTTGGCCTGCCAAGCACCTATAAATGAACGACTAATCAAAATTCCCTATATTGTATGCTACTGAGATCAGGGATATAGGTCTTCAATAAGGATACATAGAAATAGGACTTGAAATAATAGGTGGAAAAAAAGACTATTAGGAAAAGAGAAGCGCTGGATGGGGACAGAACAAGACAGGGAACTAGTGTAAGTAGAGGCAAGAATTCAGAATAATCCTGCTGTGCTACGAAGTTAATCTGATTAGAAGTTTGGGTATTATTTTATAGTTCCCTAATTCTATCTTTTTCTTTATTTGCTATCATAGTAAACCAAATGAATGAGTTCTTAATTCCAGGCATGGTATTTTTCAGTTCTAAAATGTTTATCAGAATCTCTTAAAATATTTTTAGATTATTTTTAATAGATCAAATTCTCTACTGAAATTTTTCATATTTTCATCTGTTTGGTCCACCTTTTCCTTGACTCTCTTGCATAAAATAACATAGTAATTTTAAAGTCCCTCTCTGAAAACACCAATATCTCATCACCTATGGGCTCTTTCTACTGGTATTTTTTCTCTTGATATTCAGTCTTTGATCCTGTTTTTCCAGCATCCCTTGTATTTTCTGATTTGATTCCAGACATCACGGATGAAAAAAATTATAGAAACTTTGGATGATGCTCTCTTCCTCCAAATTAGGTTAGGCTTTCTTTTGGCAAACAGATGGGATACCAGCAGCAGATACCTCATTCCTTTTAAGAATTGGTTTTGGGTTTTTTAAGAGCAGGTTAGCAGATTTACTTCAATTTTGCCCTTATTCCTAGGGTATGGTCTTTAATATTAAGGGACATTCCTTAGGGAGTCACTATAAGCCCAGGCAGAGTATTTTTACCAAGACTCTTCTACCTCAGCAAGGCTTAACTATGATCTTGGTCTCCTGAGCACAAAAGTGCTGACATCTCTGTTTAGTTCTTTATCCTCCCAGCTCCAAATTTCTGGTGAATTTCTTGGAGCCTCATCCTTTGCATGTGACATTTAGGAGACAGCCAATGACTTGAAGGTAATACTTTTGCAGATTTTTGGGGTCTTTCTCTCAAGTTACCTCCACTTTGGGATTTTTCTCAGCACCATTGTCCCTATGGCACAATGCATAGTTGGGAGCTAGACAGAGCAGTCTCTGACAGGAACATGTGTAAGCAGCCTGTTTCAACTTTGTGGCTAATGGCTTTAAGAAGAGAAACAACTGAACATTCAGTGACAGATTTACTCAGCTGAAGAAGAATGAAAAGCCAGTTTCCGGAGCTATGAATGTATTATTTTTTTAGGTATGAGCAATTCTAAACTTTTCGTTACTATTCCCAGCTATCTTATCACATGCTTTCCCAATAACTTAAAAAATTATGGCTGCTTTTTAAGAACTAAATTATTAAACTTAAAATATACGTATCAATTAAGAAATATGGAGCCATCTGAAAAAGAAAGAATGGTTCCCAAGCCAAAAAGTCATAAGTATAACTAATGGAAAGATTAATTTAGCTAACAAGATAATGTGTTGAAGACAAGAATAAACAATGGAGGCAAAGAAAAGGGTGTAACAAAGAACCTGACTCCATTTTTAATGTTTGAATGTTGAGAGCTTTTAAGTCCTGTCAGTCCCTTGTGCCCTTCTGCCCCAAACCTGGGCAAATGTGGGTATTACTTCCTCTGGCACCAGAGACAAATTCAAACCACACAAGCCCAGCCCATATATTGAGAACTCTCATCATAATGCCACTTCATAAACCCAATAAAAAAACAAGTCAGTCTCCTTCCCTATTCTCTCAAGTCATTTTCATACCTGCTTAGAATCTTGTCCTGTTCTCCCCAGAAAGCTTTTTTATGTAATAAACTTTTTCATACCCTGTTGACTTCTGTGTGATGGCACCATCATTCTTAACATCTGAACCAAATTTTGGTGAAGAGTCTACCTCTTTAAGGATGACACGACACAGGGGAAGTCATTTCTCAATATATGTTAATAAATCAGCATTGCAATTTATATGAAAAGTCTTCCTTGAGCTTTGTTAGCTTGAGTGAAAAGTATCAGAATCTGAAAACTTGGAATCACCAAAAAGAATGAATTTCTGAATTTGCATACTTAAAGATAAGACTCTATGTCATTAGAGAATTCACCTGAAACGAAATCTAATCAGTTTTTATCCAGTTACTTTTCCTGGTTATAACCCCAAATCTTCTATTCAACATTTCTTTAGTTAAAGAACATGTGGTTAAATGACTAAAGGTGATTTCTTTAGGAAAATATTTATCAACACAAAGTAAAGCAGACAGTTGCTAACTTAGGTATTTGCTTAGCTATTTGCTATTTGTTGTTCCTTTTATGGGCACCATCCAGTACAAGATAAATTCGAACAAAACATGATTCAAACCAAAAACCAAAAGTATATTATTGTAATTTCATGCTCTCATTAAGGAAAGAGATGATACATAACATAGGATAGCTCAGTTCTAGATAAAATTATTA
Organism: Manis javanica; assembly: GCF_040802235.1. Classification (NCBI taxonomy): domain Eukaryota; kingdom Metazoa; phylum Chordata; class Mammalia; order Pholidota; family Manidae; genus Manis; species Manis javanica. The sequence goes on from NC_133162.1 coordinate 105,051,475, forward strand.
AGTAGAAAAATGATTGTCTGGGACTGTTTTCCCCTAGAAATAAATTTTTAAAACATGCACTTAGATTTCAGTATTTTAAAGAATTTTGAATAGCTTAACATTCAGTTATTGTTTTTAAGCAATAACACTTAAGTAATTTAATTATACAGAAATTACTACACTCAATAGGTCGCTCAAAGCCTTTGGCACTCACTGCAAAAGAAATTTTAAGGTGAAACTATCCAGTGTTTCATCATGAGTAAGGCTAATTTACTGATTAAGAACCAAATCCTTGGCTCAGTAACAGTACAACTGTCTATGTACTACCATAAGAAAAATTTAAAAGAATATGTTATCTTTGAAGGTACACTATATCAATGTTTTCAAAATAATGAATCACTACTTTACTCAAGACAGTAATTTAAGGTTTCCGAATATCTTATTCCATAAAATTATTAAACAATTAAATAACAATGATCCTAACACATAGAACTTCAGTTTCGATTTTTTATATTGCTATTGTTTTTATAAAGCAATTATATATACATAAGATACTTTCTGATTGAAAATTTTTGAAACTGGAAAAATTTAAGTTTTAAAGATATAAGCAGCTTGTACCTGTTAGGGTAGATATGTGGGTTTATGTTTAGAATAGGTGGCCTATTTGTTCTAGAAAGACTACTTTAAAGGACCCTTTTAGGTATGCAGGTTTTAAATCTTAATGAAGAACTAAATTAAGTAAAGAAATCAACCAAAGAAGATGTCAGACTGAAATCCTATGTTCAATTATTATTGTTAAGAGGATCTATGTTTTAACAGAACTATTTCCTTATTCTTGTAGATTAAGTCATAATTTTCTTTTCTATGGGGAGGTTTAGATGGTATGTCTGAAAACCGTTTATTCTCAAACATGTGTATGTGTGTGTTCTTGTGTAACAGAGGACTAGGAGCAGGAAACAGACCATAGAGATATATACATACAGGCCTGATCTTCACTTTACTCAAGAATGAAAAGGCCACCTTTTGGGAAATGTGCCATCACACTTCTCTGATGGTCTGGCTCTTCCTTATGGGCAGGAACAGGCTTTCTCCTGAAGGAAAACACTGGAATCATGGAAGGCTAGAAGGGAGGTGTATCTGAGAGGGTAACCGGACAGGATGAAAACTTCTCTCTTCAAAGACAAGACATTGAGTTGAGACGGAATGCAAGGAGGCCTGTACTTCAAGGCACAATCACTGATGTTCACGAGGAAAAGCAAAAGTGAAGCAGTGAGAAGGCTCTGCAGTGGACAGAGGGTGTGGATCTGAGCAAATGTACTTTAAGAATAGCCATTTCTAGTATTAGCGGTTAAATGTTAATACTATTTTAATATTGTAGCTTTATCCTTGCCAAGTCTCTAGGAAAGTTTTATTGAAAGTTACAGCTTTACAAATGGGATAAAATATCAACGGGTAAATCTGAGTAAAGGATATATAAATGTTCTTTGTACTAATCATATTCATGTAACTCTTCTGTGAAATTACTTCCAAATACAAAGCTGGAGGAAAAGAAGTTACAGCTGTACGACCAAGAATCAGTTGTGCTATGAAGACAAGAGGGCTGGCCTATATTTCAAAAGAAGTGACCAAGAGAAAATGATGTAAAACTATTTCAGACAGTGTAGAAAGAAGAAAAACTTCTAAATTCCTTAAAATTATTTTAAAGGTCAACATAACACTAATACTAAAACATGCAAGGCCGCACAAAGGATAATCGGAAATTGATCTCATATGAATACTGGTGCAAACATTTTTAAGTAGACTATTAGAATTCAGTAGACCAATGAAAGAATAACATATGATCAAGGGGAGTTCAAGTCCAGGAATAAAAGACTTGGAATAAAAGACAGGAATAAAAAGTTCAAAATTAGAAAGTCTGTTACTATCAATTATAACACATCAAAGGGGAAAATTTCATATGATAATCTATTTTTTAAATTGAAGTATAGTTAATATACAATCTTACATTGGTTTCAGTGACACAACACAGTAGTTCAACAGTACACACATTATTAAATCCTTATCCCAACTAGTACAGTTATTACCTGTCAATATAGGAAGATGTTATAAAATCACTGGCTATGTTCTCCATGCTGTACTACTATCTCTGTGACCAACTTATATTATGATTGAGAATTTCTGTGCCTGTTTATCCCCCTCCCCTCCCCACTCACTCACTCCAGCCTCTCCCAGATCTGAACCACCAGTCACTTCTCAGGTCTATGAGTCTACTACAATTTTGTACATTTTGTGTTGTTTTGTTTTTATATTCCACAAATAAGTGAAATTATATGGTATTTGTCTTTCTTTGCCTGGCATACTACCCTCTAGGTCCATCCATGTTGTCACAAATAGCAGGATTTCTTTCTTTTTTATAGCTGAATAATATTCCATTGTGTTTATGTACATCTTTTTTTTATTAAAAAAATCTTTAAATTAAGGTATTATTGATATACACTCTTATGAAGGTTTCACATGAAAAACAATGTGCTTACTACATTCACCCATATTATCGAGTCCCCCCACCACCACACCCCATTGCAGTTGCTGCTATGCACATTTTCTTTACCCATACATCTATTGACGGACACTTTGGTTGCTGCCATATCTTGGCTATTGTAAATAATGCACCAATAAAGATAGGGGTGCATATATTCTTTTGAACCAGGGATTTTGTTTTCTCTGGGTAAATTCCTAGAAGTGGAATTACTGGGTTGTATGGCATTTCTAGTTTTAGTTTTTTGAGGAACCTCCATACCATTTTCCACAGTGGCTGCACTAACTTACATTCCCACCAATGTGTAGGAGGTTCCCTTTTCTCCACATCCCTGCCAACACTTGTTATTTCTTGTCTTTTGGATAGTGGTCACTCTAAATAGTGTGAGGTGATATCTCATGTGGTTTTGATTTGTATTTCCCTGATGATTAACGATGTGGAGCATCTTTTCATATGCCTGTTGGCCACCTGTATTTCTTCTTTGGGAAAATGTCTGTTCAGGTCATCCACCCAATTTTTAATTGGGTTGTGTGTGTGTGTGTGTTGACGCATATGAGGTTTTATATATTTTGGATGTAACCCTTTTTTGGAAAATGTTGTTTACAAATATATTCTCCCATAGTGTAGGTTGCCTTTTTGTTCTATTGATGGTGTCCTTTGCTGTACAGAAGTTTTTAGTTTGATGTAGTCCCACTTGTTCATTTTTTATTTTGTTTCCCTTGGCCAAAGAGATGTGTCCAGAAAAATGATAATTTTTAGATGCTAGAAAAGCAACTAAAAAATTTCAACTTTCATTCTCGATAAAATCTCTTTATTAACTATTATTCAAAGTTGCTCTTCTCTTCACAAGAGAAAATGTATGTATTTCAACCAAAAAGGCTGCATCATGCCTAATGGATAAACACATTCCAATTAGTATCAGAAATAGAAGGAAGTAAAGAGATAAAAATATTAGGACACACAGGTTAAAAAGTGTATTAGTTGCAGATATTATGACCAAATAGTTAGAAACCAAAAAAATCTATAGAAAAAATTATTACTATTATTGGTAGTAATACCGAGGTATTACCTAAAGAATTTAGGTAAGTGGCTAGTTCCAAATTATGATGAAAAAAGTGTGGTACTTTGGAAGGAATAATCAAAACAGAACATGAAACTAGAGAATATAGGAATTAGTCAAATATACAAGGGAATTAAGTAAATGATAAAGGTGGCCTTTTCAGCCAATGGAAAAAAATGGTATATTTGTTAATGCTGTTATGGAAACTGGCTAATAAAGGAAACCAGACCTATGCCATCCCAAAATATGCCTCTTTGACATAAAAATTTTAAGCTATAGGCAATGAAGAAACAGTAAAAACAGAAAAAGTGCCCTCTTTCCTGACTGAACGCAGGAGATAAATTCTCCTTTTATTGGAAACAGACTCTTATCATCCCAAGAAGCATGAGAGTAATCCACAAAGAAGCCTTGTAAAACTAACCCTTACCTTCCTAAGTTAATTTTTCACCACTTAGTATCCCTAGCCCAAACCCCTCTGCCAGTTCTTCAGAAATTCATTATTTCTTTGTCTACAAGGTATAAATGCTTCCTGCTCTGATCACTTCTCGGGGTCTTCATTCTCTTGTGAAGGCTCCCATGTACATGTAATAATTCAATAAAGTTTGCATGCTTTTCTTCAATTAGTCTGTCTTTGTCAGTTTCATTCTCAGTTCCAGCCAAAGGCCTTAAAAGGGTTGAAGAAAACTCCTTTCTTACATTAACCATCTGGAAAAATATAAAACTGGGTCTTTGTCTCACCACTCACTATAAGACATTTTCCAGAAAGATCAAATATTTACATGTTAAAAAAGGAACACATAAAGTAATAGAAAAAAAGATGTGTAGAAATAAAAATAAAAATTCAGAGTAGACATTTTTATTCATATCAAATCCAGAAAGCAGAAGAAAAAATACAGAAAAAGTAAATAAAAATTTAGATTCATATACCACAAAGAGAAGAAAACAAATACAAACAAAAAAGAAAGCAATACAAATGACAAAAGGCTGATTTTCTCTATTTATAAAGAAAGCCCCAACCAAAAAGGATAAACAAAAGGATGAACAATCCAATAGAAAAATGGAAAAAGAAATGAATAAGCAATTAATGAAGAAATAAGGACATTCAACATCAAAAGACGTTCAAGTTACTCGATTATAGAGGAACAAATCAAAACTATGATGCCAGAGTACAGCTCCAGCGAATCCAGGAGTCCCTGAAAGATGGACGGCATTGGTGACTTTTGAATGAGGACACAGCTCAACCTATAGTTCTGACCTACACACTGTCTCTCACCCTGTCTATCTCTACAGGGGAGTCTGCAGCACCCTAGTGTGAAATTCTAGTTATCCCGTATCGAGGGGGCTTACCTTCAGGCCCCACGTTGGATGCCACTTGCCTGAGTCTAGCTCCTGCGGGGGTGGGTGCTGCCCAAAAGGATGAGACGGAGTTGGTGCACGGAGAGACAGGACGCGGAGTCAGTTGGAGGAGGTCTCTCGACAAAGTGCCAATGACATCTTTATTTATACCATTTTGCACAAGGATATGATTATTTTTTATTTGTTCTTTTGATTAACAAGCATAGGCAAGCTTTTTTCTTTGTTTCTTTATAATCTATACATGGTTAGCCAAGTGTTCGGTGATCTTTTTTCTGTTCCTTGCCCTAAACTTTTCTTAGCAACATGTACTCTATTGTGTCTCCCATTTCTATGCAAAGTGGTTTCTAAGTAATGCATGTGACCGCAGAAGCATGCAGAATGTAGCAGTGACTATGGAGTCTATCAGCTCAGGGTGAAATACAGGTCACCCACTGCCACAGTTAGCTAGGCAGGTATCATCACCTATATTTTTAATGCAATGGGTACATTTTATCCCCTCATAATATTTATTCTATCATAGGCAGATGTAAGATAAAGATAGAAAGCATGATTTAGTGCTGCAAGAAGGCAAGTGTAGATGATCAGGTTTGTGCCTATAGACTAGGTATTAATCCAAGCTAGACAAGGGCAACAAAACATCCACAGGTATAGAAGATTTCTCTAAAAACTGGGGGGGTGAGATTCTAAGCCTCAACTCTGTTGGCCCCAATTTTCTCACCTGATGGCCTCCCTGCAACTGTGCCTGTCTTAGGTTGTTCCTCCTGTGAGGAATCTTACCCATCTCTGGCTAACCAGCCATCTTCCGGGGCCATACAGAGAGAAGTAAAGCTGATAAGTGAGAGAGAAGCAATATTCTTTGAAAAGGTTAGTTTTTCACTTCTTTGCAGATTTATGCCCTGTGGCTTCTATGCCCAGCACTTGTCTTGAGGTATCTTTACCACTTGGAAGAATTATGGTACTTGGTAATTTCACGTATGAGGCACGAATTCTAGTAAAGGGCTGTAATTGGGAATGAAGAAGTGAAGCTATAGAAGTAGCAAACAGAAGAAAACATGAGAAGATTGATTAAGTATCAGACAGGGTTATTCTATTCAGTATTCCCCTATAACTCTATCTCTCTAATTTTCCTATAAAACTCTTCATCACTAATTTCACTAGCACTGTAAAAAAGGGGGGCATTCCCACTTCGGTGGAGATCGGGTAGTCAATGTTTGACTATCTAACAGTCGGTTTTGGTATTTCATGCCAAGATCATCATCTGGCCCCTGCATGTTCCATTCTTCAGGAGCACTGTCTTGAAAGCTTCTGGGAAATTTATGTTCTCCTTTCCATGTTGCTATCAAAGGTTAGCTTAGTCTTTAGCAAAAATGCAAGCAAAAGCAAAGCCAATAGTATAATGGAGAATAACAAAATCAAGGTGGATAATGGGGGGAGCCAGCTGCGAAGGCCCTTGCTTTGTAGGGGTCTTCCTCCAGCCTGAGCTTCGCTACACAGCTTGAGCAGCATGGCTCCCACCACTATGAGAAACACTTTTCACCTATAGAATAAGAGTAAAACTAAAGATTTGATACCATTGAGGGAGGTTTGAGGAAATAGGCACTTATACACTATTACAGGAATAAGTACAGATTTGACTATAGAGCTAGTCCAACAATTTGAATTCACTCACTGATATACTTGCATAGTGAACCCAGACATATATTTCTTTACTCGCTTATTCCTTCATTAGGCTCTCCCTCCACTGTAACCAGAGGACATGCTACATGACCTTCAAGGATCATTAACCTTGTCGTGTCCTTTGTTCTCTTCCCTGAAGCTGGTTAAAAGACTAGGGGAGATGTTGGTTGATAACATTTATGCTGCAGAGCTGATACCAGATGTGGAGTCACCATAACTACACCAAGATTCCTAGGTGATGCCTGGAAGATGGGATTGTGGTCAGGCAGTTGTGTGTGGGGAGGTCTCTTCCTGTGTACAGGTGAAACCTCAACCTGGACAGGGGGAGGGCTCCTGACTCTGACTGAGAAAGAATTCTCCAACAAGTCAGATGAGTGTAGGTAAGGAAGGAACTCATTAAAGTGAGAGTAGTAGTGAATGGCAGCAGCCATGCAGGCAGTAGAGAGGAAGGGAGAACAGGGGCAAGAAAGCAAAGTTCACTGAACTTCTGCTTGGCATAGGGCGGATCCCTTGCCAACTCCTGAAGCCAGAGTCATCTGGTATCCAGTGTCCACTTGAGTCTACATGGCATGGGAACTAAACCCCTACCACCCCAGGATTTGGGGGAGCCACAGAGCACTGGCTGGAGTGAGATTATGTTCTGAGAACTTCCTAAAGCAAAGATATTTTCAGGCAGGCTACTAAAGAGCATGATCATATAGCTACAATCCTGCCTTGGTCACTGAGGTGAAAGGAATTTGCATTGCAAGCTCAAATCAGAGATATCAGTAGCCCTTCCCTACTTGTCTGAAGTAGGGCACCGAGAGACAAGAATAGTGTTTAAGTCTAGAAAATTGAGTGAAGTAACAAAGTGACAAAGACACCACTGGGAAAAGAGGTTTCTTATTAATCCCCTGAGAGGCTTGGAAGAGTACAGAGACAAAACACAGTAAGTTGAGCAGCAAGAAGTCTTTATTAAGGCAGAGTACACACTTGAAGAAAGGAGAGCACAGGCAGCCTCAGAAAGGACACTTGCTTAAAGGCTTAGGATTCTGTCTTTTAAGGATTTCAAAAATAGGGCAAAGGGCCATGTGGTCTCATGATGTCTATGTCCAGTGAGAGACATTATATCATCATCCATAGTCCTCTAGATATTCTGTAAAATAAACTTAATACAAGGGATTTACTGATCCTGTTCTTCTCCAAGATAGTGGTTACCCTCAAGCACTGCAAACATATCATTTAGGACTGATTATCCTGCTTTAAGATAGGGTCAGTTGTTGGCTAATTACCATAAAGTATGCTAGGAATATTACCTCCTAACTCCCTCATTTTTAAAATGGAATCTTAGCCTTAAGATGGATTCCCTCCTGTTCTGACTATATTACTTATACCTTGGCATTTTTATTATAGGCAGGAAAAATTAGTCATGATACTTATTCCAGTCCCTGCTCTACCTCGGGATTGGTGGATAATTCTGAGAAGTTTCAAGGGTCTTCCAGTCTTCCCTAACCCCACATTCCTTTACCAATGGCATATAACCAAGTCTCTCAGCTGCCTGGGGAAGGCAGATTTAGGAATGGTCCCTCCTTTCTCATTGGGCTACCCTTCTGATAATAAAACTTTCTCTGCTTCAAACTCAGTGACTCAGAGATTGGCTAACTGTGCACCAGGGCTGCAAATCTGGATTTGGGGGTCTGGTAACAACGGTACACTAAATCTATGAACAGACCAGTTAGATAAATTATGGTATATCAATATAATGAGATATTATGTGTTACTTTTAAAAATTGTGATATATTTGTGATAAGGAAAAATTCTGAGATGTCCTAAAATTAAGTGAAATAAGGCCCAAAGAATGAGGGAGACAAGGGAAGGTAATCAAGCAGTCAACAGCCATGGTCTGTAGCTAGCCAGAAACTCGTTTCTGGATAAAGTCATCTTGGCAATTATCTAGAAGGTCCCCAGTGCTACTGCATCACTCTTGTGAATGAACAGTGTCTGACCATCATCACCAACCAACCCACAAGCCTTCTCTATAAAGTAACTACCTAGCCCCAGACTTTCGCTGTGTAATTCCAGGGAGAGGAAATCCTGGGGCAAAATACCTCAAAAATCAAAATCAGTCAAAGGGAGAAATAAAGTTTAAAACCCACTTATTTCTTACGAAATGCAGTCGGGGGCCATTTCTCTCTCCTGCTCCAGCAGAAGTCAACCAGGACACCCCCTACCTCTCAGGTTCAGATAAGCCCTCCTTTGCCCAGGTAATTACCCACTGATTTGGAGATGAACATTTCTCCACTCTGAGGAATGCCTATTGATATGCAAATGCACTAAAGCCATACTTCTCTCTACCCTTGAGGATGCATATGCACTAAGGCCAGGAGAGATATTCTGGAAATACTACAATTTTACCCCAGCCTGCTTTGCATTAACACATTCTTTATCTATAGACAATGTAAATTTAAAGAACATCTCTCCCTTTAAATGTCCCTAGTTACTTGAGTCTGGCAAGGTGTTTCTGTTAACTCTCCTTGCTGCTGGTGAAGCAGAAAATTCCTGTCCCAGGAATAATCTTTTTTCTGGCTAGTATCTGTAAAGGCTCAATACATCCTTTTATTTCAGAGATCTTTCAGTCTCTTGAGTTTTTGATTTGTTAACTGATATGGAATGACTGGTAAGTCACCAGCTTCAAAATAGTACACTGAAAAGAAAAATAGTATGATAAATATGATCGGTTAGTTTTGAGAGGGGAAAAAGAAACAAATAAAAGAAGAGAGAGGAGAAGAAAAGAAAGAAGGAAAGGAAGACAGGAGAAAGGAACTGTTAACAGGATTACCACCACAGGGTGTGACTGCAGTGGTAGGAAGGGAAGGAAAATACAGCCTGATATAGCTTGTGGGCTTATATTAAGTCTTCAATGCTGTGTACATATCCCCTCTGAATAAATATAATTTGGAGGGTAGCAGTAAAGATAGATAAAACCTTTAGAAAATGCCCAAAAGACTGGGAAGTAGCAAATTTCTGAGTACTAAATTAGAATTTATGCTAAAATCTGGATATTGTCACCAGCTAAGGCCCTGAGCAGCAAAAGTTTCTGTTTTGACCCATTTTTATTCGAAGATTCCAAAAGCACCTGATACCATTTTCTGTTAAGTTCCAGGTAGAGGTACAATTGCTAACTGTTCTAAAGCACTCTGGTCCACACCACAGGAGGGCTGCCTGCGCAGACAAGGAAGTGTTTGAATGTTACCTCTGCCTCATCCTCAAAGTAAAATCCCTGGCCGGGGGCAGGAGCAACTCAAAGTTAGGCATAACAGTGAATGTGGAAACATGTTTTCAAACTGCACCTACGCAAACTTACACTCACCTCTACAGGTAATGACAAAAACTTCCGCTTTTAATATTCATTTCCTTGTCCTAGAAAAAGACACTTGCTTTCCATTATTCATAAAGCTGTTAGGCAGGAAAATGGATATGAGTGGGGTGGAAAGAGCACAAGGTCAGTAAAGTCCCCTACAAAGGACTCAGTTAACCAGTTAAAACTAGAAATCCAGAAAAGACTCAGAGTTAATGAGTTAATCAGTTAAAGCTCAAAAGGTCAAGAGCAACTTGGCCTTGAATGTTTGAATATTCCCCAGATAAAGAGTAGTATCTGAATACAGCCCATGTCTTCATTGTGTCAATTAGATCACTGTAAGATTTACTCTAGCCTGCTGAAAGGCCCACCTATAAACAGCATAATAAAGACAGGGAGATTCCATCTTAAAGCCAAAATTGCATTTTGAAAAAAAAAAAAACCCAAGAAGAAAGATTCTTAATATACTCTTTAGCAAACCACAAATAACTCTGCCTTCCTTGGAGGAAGGGCAGACAGTTTTGATTGATAAGCTAATTTTGCAGAATTACCTAGAAGACTGATAAGAAACGTAACATCTCATCAAAGGTACTTGAGACCACTTAACAAATCCACAACCCTAGCCCTTTGTCACTGTGGGTAAAATTGTAGCATTTCCAGAATATCTTGCTGGCTTTAGTATATCTGCATATCAATAGGCATTCAGAGGTAGAAAGAAGTATGGCTTTAGTGCATTTGCATCTTTCCTCAGGGGTGGAGAAGTTCATCTCCATACCCGTGGGTAATTACCTGGGCAACAGAGGGCTTATCTGTACCTGAGAGGTGAGGGGGAGGGCTGGTGTGGTAGCTGCTGGAGCAGAGAAGAAAGACGGCCTAGGACTGCGGTTTGTGAGAAATAAATGGGTTTTAAACTTTATTTCTCCCTTTGGCTGATTTTAGTTTTTAGGGGTATTTTGCCCCGGGATTTCCTTTCCCCTTACTGACAGTCACATTCCTGAAAACTCCTTAAAAGGGGGAACCCTCAACCTTTCAGGGTGCTCCTTTCTCTGTCGCCCGCACTTTCTAAGTGTGTAAACTTTTAATCTTAAACTCTTTATCTCTCCAACCTTTCAGGGCGCCTCTTTCTATGAGGTCTCCTGCACTTTCTCTCTAAGTAATCTTTAATTGAAAACGTTTACTCAGCTTCACTACTGTATTTCTGCCCTTCAATTCTTTGTTGTGGCGGGGACAAGAACCAAGGAAAATACACAATGCCTCTCCCCCAACAAACTCACAAAAAATAAGAACTCTTACTGACTTGTAGCGGCATCAACTGTGACCTTATTATGAAGTCAGTCTACTGGTGTACTCTGAAGTTCAATTTGGGATGAGGGGGTTTGGAAGAGGCAGAGGGGTTAAGTAGAGAGGCATGAGGAGAGGAACAGACATAAATTAAATACACATGTATTTAAGTTTATTATGAAAGAAGAGAATTCTAAAAAAAATACTGTCAAACTCATGCTTTAGTTAAAATGAAGAAGCCTAGTTAAAATCAAGAAGCCTAAGTGAGACAGGGGCAGTGGGGGTAGTCAGAGTAAGGTGAGGGCCTCCGGGAAAAGCAGGATGAAATAGTTACAGTCAGAGCAATGTAACAATGAGCAAAGAAGTCCCCACTGAAACTCTGTTAAGCATAATGCAAAGTCAAGGTCACACTAATTCTCTACGGAAAGGTACCTAAGAATATAGACATCTTCAGTGAGATCAGTTAAAGGTCAAAAGACCAGGAGCAACTTGGCCTAGAATGTTTGAATGCAAGTGTATCAGCATAACCCATAACTCAGCTGTAAGCCCTAACAATCAGACTATGACCCAGTCCACCTTGAGGACAGGGCAGGTGATGCAAGTCCACACCCCTAAGTTTTTTTCATGTTCTTGAAAAATCCTCAACTGCCTATAAAAACCCCCTAGACAACGTACCACTATGGGCTCTCTTGTTCCCGCCAGGAGCTCTATTCTCTCACGTTATTTCTAAATAAAAGCTTGTACCTTGCTCTCCTACCTTGAGTGTTTGTGAAGCTCATTTTTTGGCTTCGTGAACAAGAACCCTGGCATCATAAGGTTAATTGATATTTTATTCTACTTCTGTTGATGATTAGGTCAAGAGTCAAGAGTAAGACACTTTTCCTTAATATGCTTGGGTTTTCATTCTGTAACTGGAGACTCTGTATTATGTTACTCATTTCAAGGAAATAAGTGAGAAGAGGAAGGGAATAATTTATGTTTCCTGAGGGCAAAACAATTCCACTCAATGAAAGAACAATCCCAATAGTTTGAATTACAAAACAGAGGAAGAAGAAAAATGAACATAGACTATGGTATTTTAGAAGAATTTCAAGTTATATATCTCTAATGTGAGCAGCAACCTGGTCTTACCTTATTCAAACTCTTTAGCGGTGTTCATTGAAGAGTAGCAGAATATACCACCCCAAAATATGCCTCTTTGAAGCAAGGATTACATTCAGTTATTATTTTTGAGAAATAGCAGACACAGTAAAAACTCTAAAGCTGGAGTAAAAGTTACCCTTTTGTAAGGAAGATTTACATTTACAAAGGAAATCCCTATTTGTAAGTATGTCTCCCTCTCTGTATGTGGAAGTTGGGGGGGGCACTCAAAGTCACAAAACAATTCTTATCAACCAAAATGAGGCAATGACTTCAATTTGCATAATGTCTTACCCTTGTTTACCCAGCTTTTCCTGGGACCTCCCATAAATCCCCCACCTTCATCTTTCTTTAGCCTCTAGCTGAAAATGTTATTTAAGGTGGTAGCTTGGGCCATCTCCAGTTTACTCATTTTTCCTAGGTATCTTTCCTGTATAAATGAAGTATATGCATGTCAATAAACTGTTTTCCCTTGTTAATCTGTCTTACATTACAGGAGTCTCAGTCAAGAGCTCAGAAAGGTAGAGGGAAAATTATTTTTCCTTCTTTACATTCACATTTAATCTTAAAGATACACTAGACATGAGCTACTTAACTATAATGTGAAATGCTCAGATGTATATGTATTATTCAAACAGTACCACTCCTAGGTAAAATCTGATCATGAAAAAATAAAAAGATCATGACAAAATAATATAAATTGGTAAGGCTCAATGGTGTGGAAGTAGATTTTCCATATCTTTTTCATATCTTTTAAAAAATATGTTTTGGAAAATTAAAATTGGGTGAACAAACTAATAATATTCTATCCATTTTCTCCATATGTATAATAGGGTTAGTGCCTGGGTGATTTGATAATAAGAGCCCAAAACAACATAAAGAACACAATTATAAATGCTCAGGGGAAAAGGAAAGGAAAAAAGAGAAAAGTGGCTCAATCTTTAGGTTATGTTCTAGGTTCTTAAAGTCTATTTAGTTATGAATCCTTTGGGTGCCAGTTAAAAATTCAGACTTTGGGGTACCAACTCCCAAATTATGATTTAAAAGAACTGTACTTTTACAATAAGAAGCCCTACAGTGATTTTCATGTGGATGGTACTCAGACAGCATTTTGAGAATAATTATTCTGAAGATAAATCTTTGGGGTAGAGGGTGTCTGAGAGAACTTTGCCTAATTTTTGGCCATTAACTCCTCAGGAGAAAAAAAAAAAGATGGAACCAGAATTAACAATTTAATGATTTTATTCTTGAACTTACTAATTTCTGGGGAATTCTGTTCCTTAACTGATCTTCAATTACAATTCCAAGGCAGTATAAACACACTGCTTTCTGCTGTGAAAAAAGAAAGATAACCCTAACATGGAGTCATTTCTGCTAGACCAAGTCACCAAACTGAGGCTTTATACCCAACTTAATTGCAGTTTCAACATCCCCTAGAAATTTAGTCAGTCAAGAATTTTGCAGTCAGTATCAATTAGATAATGTCACATGTGTCCTCTCCATTCCCCAAAGGAATCCACCTAATAAGATCCTTTTGCTTGCAAATGAGGGTGACCTCACCTTAAAACAAACCTTTTTTCTGTTTATGATATCCTTGTTCAACCTTTAAAAACCTCTCTTCCTTTCTGTTGCCCTTCTGAGCATCTCTCTACTTGCTAGAGGGGACGCTGCCTAATTCATGAATTGCTTAATAAAGCCAACTAGATCTTCAAGTTTACTTGGATGAATTTTGTTTTTTAACTTTATTGGCTACACAGGATATAGAATAATTTTAATACAACAGAATTTGGCTTCTAACTTCACAATCTGTTTAGATGAACTGACAATTTATAGAAAAAGACTAATTCTACAAGTTTAATAAAGGCTCTGAACAGGAATCTAATTTGTACATTGCTTTGATAATCTATTATTTCAGGTAGTCAGGTAAAGTGCTACATTTCAGCAGTTATCATCAAGTTTAGCTGTTTAATAACTGGATGAACAAATAAATAACATACATCACTAAAGTTTCTGGTTATAATAAACAGAGAAATCAAATATAATGCATTCATAAAGGAAAGAGAAATGTATGCAAAATACAAAATTATCCATGTTGTATAACATTGCAAATATGCTATTCAGAAATGAAAACAAATGATTCTCTCAAAAGTATACAAAAACAAGGTGTAACTCTGGGAGGAAAATCTTTCTCCCAGCCTGGGGCAAGTTGCCTTTAAAACCGAAATCAGTCAAAGGGAGAAATAAACTGGGAGAAATCCATTTATTGTGTACAAGTGGTCATCCATTTCTGCTTACCTGTGTCTCTCACCACCCGGCTCCAAAAAGGGATCCCACCAAACTTCTGTCTAGCTATACCCTTGATCCCCCTACTCTTGTAATCACCTATTGACAGGGAGATGAACTACTTCTCTTCACTCTTGGAAACACCTATTAAAATGGCAATGCACAAGGGCCAGGCAAGAGATTCTGTAAATACTGCAACTTTACCCACACAGAGACTAAGAAAAAAAGGGCCGACAGGGAACATTTTAGCTTGGCAAGCCTGATTATTAATATCACTGGTCACAAATCAATTCAGCTTGAGATTTTATAAAAGATAGAATGAATAAATCCCTTGCTTGGCATTGTAAGTAATTAGAGTATGGTGCTTTTTTTATCTTTTACTGTGTGGCAACACTATAATTAATTTGAAGACAATATAAGAATTAAGAATAAAAATCTTGTTTAGAAATTCAATGTATTAAAATAATACTTCTTTGGCTATATCACACATAAAAATTACAGTACAAGTGAAGCAAATAAATAACATCACCACTTATTTGTGACAAATGAAAAATTACTTCTGCTTTCAATACAAGGAATAAAATGAAAATCAGTCGAAAGCAAGTGAACAGCTTCAAAAATTTTTTATAAGATTATT
The DNA here is from genome assembly GCF_040802235.1 of Manis javanica. Taxonomy (NCBI): domain Eukaryota; kingdom Metazoa; phylum Chordata; class Mammalia; order Pholidota; family Manidae; genus Manis; species Manis javanica. The sequence goes on from NC_133162.1 coordinate 105,066,761, forward strand.
AGAATGCTTTCAGGTAAACAGTACTTTATTAATCTGTCAAATCATGTGTTGACATATAGCAGTCACTTTACAACTGTTAGAAAGAACCTGAAATTTCAATCCAGGAATTTTTGAAAATGTAAATTAAGCACTGTCAGAGATTCACTACTCACATGCAGAACTGAGACTTTTTCAAGATGGGTATTTTATACAGACACACACACACACACATATACATATACACATACATATACACATACATATACATATACATGTATATATATATACATATTATTAAGCAAGTACAAAGGAAGCCATCATAAGAAAAGATTTTTTAAAAGAAAAAAATTAACTGACTTAAATGGATGTATAGAATGAAAAGGAAACAAGCTAGAAGAAACAAAATGCTAATCACTTCTACCAGTTGCTTCAATGCCATTATTGACTATAAATGGAGCCCTAATGAATTGGACAGATAGCTTTCTAAGGTTAAAAAGTAAAGGATGGGAGGGCAGAGCCAAGATGGCGGCATGAGTAGAGCAGTGGAAATCTCCTCCCAAAACCATTATGTATATTTTTGAAAATACAACAAATACAACTATTCCTAAAGAGAGACCAGAAGATACAGGACAACAGCCAGACTACATCCACACCTGCGAGAACCCAGTGCCTCGTGAAGGGGGAAAGATACAAAATGAGGCCCGGCGGGAACCGTGGACCCCTCACCCCAGCTCCTGGCCAGAGGAGAGGAGTCGGAGTGGGGAGGGAGAGGGAGCCCAGGACTGCTAAACACCCAGCCCTAGCCATCCGCACCAGAGAGCTGACACACAGTGTGTGGTGTGCTGGATACTAGGGAAACAGCACAGTAAAACCTGCAAGTGGGTCCCTGCAGCTGGCGCCCCTGGGACAAAGAAAAGCGAGTGTTTTTTGAAAGTCTTAAAGGGACAGGGACCACACAGCTGGATGGAAGTATCCCAGGAAACTTAGCCCAGGTGCTGGGAATACAGGGGAACTATGGGCGCCCTAAACCCCTGGGCAGCAGAGCAGCTCAGAGGCCCCTCAGGAGGATAAACACCTCCTGCCCATTTCCCCTCTGACGTGGCTCCACCATATTGGAGCAGCAGCCTGAGGCTGGCCACAACCACAGCAACCACTCCACAGTGGCCAGGCAAGAATCACAGACCCCATTGCATGCAGCTGCCCGGCACAAGCCTCTAGAGGTCACTGTTCTCCCCGGAGAGGAAGGCCACCAACCAGCAAGAAGGAACATTCGCCCAGCCAACACATACGCCAGCTCCCCACAACTACCTGTCGCCATGAAAAGGCAGAAGAATTTGATACAAATCAGACTAACCTAGGCATCCTCCCCTGAGAAGGAATCTGGGGAGATAGATCTAACCAATCTCCCTGAAAAAGAATTCAAAATAAAGATCATAACCATGCTGATGGATCTTCAGAGAAATATGCAAGAGCTAAGGGATAAAGTCTGGAGGGAGATTACAGAAATGCAACAATCTCTGGAAGGACTTAAGAGCAGACTAGATGAGGTGCAAGAGGCCGTTCATGGAATAGAAATCAGAGAAGAGGAACGTATAGAAGCTGATGCAGAGAGAGATAAAAGAATCTCCAGGAAAGAAACAATATTAAGAGAACTGTGTGACCAATGCAAAAGGAACAATATCCACATTACAGGGGTACCAGAAGAAGAAGAGAGAGAAAAGGGGATAGAAAGTGTATTTGAAGAAATAATTGCTGAAAAGTTCCCCAAACTGGGGGAGGAAATAATCGATCAGACCATGGAAGTACACAGAACTCGGAATAGAAGGGACACAAGGAAGATAACACCAAGACACATAATAATTAAAATGGCAAAGATAAAGGACAAGAATAGAGTTTTAAAGGCAGCTAGAGAGAGGTTAAAAGGTCACCTACAAAGGAAAACCCATCAGGCTATCATCAGACTTCTCAACAGAAACCTTACAGGCCAGAAGAGAATGGTATGATATATTTAGTGCAATGAAACAGAAGGGCCTTGAACCAACAATACTGTAACCAGCATGATTATCATTTAAATATGAAGGAGGGATTAAACAATTCCCAGACAAGCAAAAGTTGAGGGAATTTGCCTCAACACAAACCACCCCTACAAGGTATTTTAGAGGAACTGCTCGAGATGGGAGCACTCCTAATGCTAAATAGATGTCACAAGAGAAAATAAAATCACAGCAAACAAAGCAGACCAACAAAATACTAATTAAAGGCAAAAAATAAAATCAGCTACCCACAAAAGCAGTCAAAGGAAACACAGAAGAGCACAGAAAAAAAAACAAAACCAACATATAAAGAATGGAAGAGGAGGAATAAGAAAGGAGAGATAAAGAACCACCAGACAGTGTTTATAATAGCTCAATAAGAGAGTTCAGTTAGACAGTAAGATATTAAAGAAGCTAACCTTGAACCTTTGGAAACCATGAATCTAAAGCCTGCAATGGCACTGAGCACATATCTTTCAGTGATCACTCTAAATGTAAATGGATTGAATGCACCAATCAAAAGACACAGAGTAATAGAATGGATAAAAAAGCAAGACTCATCTATATGCTGCTTACAAGAGACTGACCTCAAACCCAATGACATGAACAAACTAAAAGTCAAGGGAAGGAAAAAGATATTTCATGCAAACAACAGGGAGAAAAAAGCAGGTGTTGCAGTACTAGTATCAGACAAAATAGACTTCAAAACAAAGAAAGTAACAAGAGATAAAGAAGGACATTATGTAATGATAAAAAGGTCAGTCCAACAAGAGGATATAACCATTACAAATATATATGCACCCAACACAGGAGCACCAGCATATGTGAAACAAATACTAACAGAACTAAAGGAGGAAATAGAATGCAATGCACTCATTTTAGGAGACTTCAACACACCACTCACTCCAAAGGATAGATCCACAAAACAGAAAACAAGTAAGGACACAGAGGCACTGAAAAACACACTAGAACAGATGGACCTAACAGACATCTATAGAACTCTACATCCAAAAGCAACAGGATATACATTCTTCTCAAGTGCACATGGAACATTTTCCAGAATAGAACACATACTAGGCCACAAAAAGAGCCTTAGTAAATTCAAAAACACTGAAATTCTACTAACCAACTTTTCAGACCACAAAGGTATAAAACTAGAAATTAATTGTACAAAGAAAACAAAAAGGCTCACAAACACATGGAGGCTTAACAACATGCTCCTAAATAATCAATGGATCAATGACCAAATTAAAATAAAGGTCAAGGAATATATGGAAACAAATGACAATACCAAGCCCCAACTTCTGTGGGACGCAGTGAAAGCGGTTTTAAGAGGAAAGTACACAGCAATCCAGGCATACTTAAGGAAGGAAGAACAATCCCAAATGAGTACTCTAATGTCACATTTATCAAAATTGGAAAAAGAAGAACAAATGAGGCCTAAAATCAGCAGAAGGAGGGACATAATAAAGATCAGAGAAGAAATAAATAAAATTGAGAAGAATAAAATAATAGAAAAAATCAATGAAACCAAGAGCTGGTTCTTTGAGAAAATAAACAAAATAGATAAGCCTCTAGCCAAACTTATTAAGAGAAAAAGAGAATCATCACACATCAATAGAATCAGAAACGAGAAAGGAAAAATCACAACATACCCCACAGAAATACGAAGAATTATTAGAGACTACTATGAAAACCTATATGCTAACAAGCTGGAAAACCTAGAAGAAATGAACAACTTCTTAGAAAAATACAAACTTCCAAGACTGACCAGGAAGAAACACAAAATTTAAACAAACCAATTATGAGCAAAGAAATTGAAGCAGTAATCAAAAAACTAACCAAGAACAAAAGGTAAAGCCAGATGGATTTACCTCGGAATTTTATCAGACACACAGAGAAGACATAATACCCATTCTCCTTAAAGTTTTCTAAAAAATAGAAGAGGAGGGAATACTCCCAAACTCATTCCATGAAGCCAACATCACCCTAATACCGAAACCAGGCAAAGAACCCATAAAAAAAGAAAATCGCAGACCCATATCACTGATGAATGTAGATGCAAAATACTCAAAAAAAAATTAGCAAACCGAATTCAAAAATATAACAAAAGGATCATACACCATGACCAAGTGGGATTCACCCAGGGATGCAAGGATGGAACGACATTCAAAAATCCATCAACAAAAAAGGACAAAAACCACATGATCATCTCCATAGATGCTGAAAAAGCATTTGACAAAATTCAACATCCATTCATGATAAAAACTCTCAACAAAATGGGTATAGAGGGCAAGTACCTCAACATAATAAAGGCCATATATGATAAACCCACAGCCAACATCATACTGAACAGTGAGAAGCTGAAAGCTTTTCCTCTGAGATTGGAAATAAGACAGGGATGCCCACTCTCCCTACTGTTATTGAACATAGTACTGGAGGTCCTAGCCACAGCAATCAGACAAAACAAAGAAATACAAGAATCCAGATTGGTAAAGAAGAAGTTAAACTGTCACTATTTGCAGATGACAGGATATTGTACATAAAAAACCCTAAAGACTCCACTCCAAAACTACTAGAACTGATATCGGAATACAGCAAAGTTGCAGGATACAAAATTAACACACAGAAATCTGTGGCTTTCCTATACAATAACAATGAACTAATAGAAAGAGAAATCAGGAAAACAATTACATTCAAAATTGCATCAAAAAGAATAAAAGACCTAGGAATAAATCTAACCAAAGAAGTGAAAGACCTATACTCTGAAAACTATAAGACACTCTTAAGAGAAATTAAAGAGGACACTAACAAATGGAAACTCATCCCATGCTCTTGGCTAGGAAGAATTAACATCGTCAAAATGGCCATCCTGCCCAAAGTAATATACAGATTTGATGCAATCCTTATCAAATTACCAACAGCATTCTTCAATGAACTGGAACAAATAGTTCAAAAATTCATATGGAACCACCAAAGACCCCAAATTCCCAAAGCAATCCTGAGAAGGAAGAATAAAGGGGGAATCTCACTCCCCAACTTCATGTTCTACTACAAACCCACAGTAATCAAGACAATTTGGTACTGACACAAGAACAGAGCCACAGACCAGTGGAACAGAATAGAAACTATAGACATTAACCCAAACATATATGGTCTATTAATATACGATAAAGGAGCCATGGACATAAAATGAGGAAATGACAGCCTCTTCAACAATTGATGCTGGCAAAACTGGACAGCTAAATGTAAGAGAAGGAAACTGGATCACTGTCTAACCCCATACACAAAAGTAAATTTGAAATGGATCAAAGACCTGAATGTAAGTCATGAAACCATAAAACTCTTAGAAAAAAACATAGGCAAAAATCTCTTGGACATAAACATGAGTGACTTTTTCATGAACATATCTCCCCAGGCAAGGGAAACAAAAGCAAAAATGAACAAGTGGGACTACATCAAGTTGAAAAGTTTCTGTACAGCAAAGAACACCATCAATAGAACAAAAAGGTACCCTACAGTATGGGAGAATGTATTCATAAATGACAGATCCGATAAAGGGTTGACATCCAAAATACATAAAGAGCTCACGCACCTCAACAAACAAAAAGCAAATAACCCAATTAAAAAATGGGCAGAGGAGCTGAAAAGACAGTTCTCCAAAGAAGAAATTCAGATGGCCAACAGACACATGAAAAGATACTCCACATTGCTAGTCATCAGAGAAATGCAAATTAAAAACACAATGAGATATCACCTCACACCAGTAAGGATCGCCACCATCCAAAAGACAAACAACAACAAATGTTGGCGAGGTTGTGGAGAAAAGGGAACCCTCCTACACTGCTGGTGGGAATGTAAATTAGTTCAAACACTGTGGAAAGCAGTATGGAGGTTCCTCAAAAAGCTCAAAATAGAAATACCATTTGACCCAGGAATTCCACTTCTAGGAATTTACCCTAAGAATGCAGCAGCGCAGTTTGAAAAAGACAGATGTACCCGTATGTTTATTGCAGTACTATTCACAATAGTTAAGAAATGGAAGGAACCTAAGTGTCCATAAGTAGATGAATGGATAAAGAAGATGTGGTACATATACACAATGGAATATTATTCAGCCATAAGAAGAAAACAAATCCTACCATTTGCAACAACATGGATGGAGCTAGAGGGCATTATGCTCAGTGAAATAAGACAGGTGGAGAAAGACAAGTACCAAATGATTTCACTCATATGTGGAGTATAATAACAAAGAAAAACTGAAGGAACAAAACAGCAGCAGAATCACAGAACCCAAGAATGGACTAACAGTTACTAAAGGACAGGGACTGGGGAGGATGGGTGGGAACGGAGGGATAAGGGTGGGGGAAAAAGAAAGAGGGCCTTACGATTAGCATGTATAATGTGGGGGGTGGGCATAGCGCGGGCTGTGCAACACAGAGAAGACAAGTAGTGATTCTACATCTTACTATGTTGATGGACATCGACTGTAATGGGGTTTGTTGGGGGACTTGGTGAAGGGAGGACCCTAGTAAACATAACGTTCTTCATGTAATTGTAGATTAATGATAACAAACAAACAAACAAAAAAGTAAAGGATGGCCACCGAAGCCTGAGATTAGGCTGTAGTATTACTGCTGAAATGGAAACAGGAATGTCACTCCAATAAGGCTACAAAATCTATTTGTCATTCTAAGAAAGAGACACAGAATGTTACCAAAAACTGAAAATGCCATTTAAATTTGCTTAGGCTGTAAAGAAAAAGCAAGGGCAACTATGAATAAGGAAGAGAAGATCATGAATATTTTTAAAAGTACTTATTACTTAAAAATTAATTTTTATAGACTTAGAGAACATTTACAGAGATGATTTTTTTGTCAAAACGGCAGCCAACCCATATCAAGGTAGATTTTACTGGGTCCACACTATACACTTTTCTTCTCTGGAACAGAATTTGTATAGGTTGCTTCTGTATTGGACATAGTTACAGATTATTTCTCCTGCAATGCAATATCACATGAATCCCAGGGAAGTATGACAGCAAGGTGAAATATATTTGTTTTTTGACATTTTTATTGGGTAGTAATGCTCTATGCTTTCCCAATATACATATTATTGTATAACTTCTTTGTTTTTCTCTTTCTTTGTCTTCTACTAGAACTAATAATGGCTCCATATTTCTTAAATGAATCTATGTACAGATAAGGCTCATAAGTGCATAGCCTGTCAATTATTACTTAAGGAATTCTATTTCAATCTATAAAAAGAAATGAGATATGTAAAAATTATGATAATGGCATCATATGCTGGTCATAGTCCTCATTTATTAAATATTATCCATGTCAAAATAAAAAATTGACCCTGGTTTTATGGAACCAGTCTATTAGAGAAAATGTATTATTGAGAAAATGTATTGTATCTGAACTTCAGAAAATTTAATTAAACTGCTTTCTAAGGAAATCTCCCTAATAGATTAATTCAATTGGGTTGAGAATCAAAATAAATGTTACTTTCCAAGTATTAATGACTATAACAATAAATAATCAACTAAAAACTATAATGACTATAATAAACATAATTAATTTCTATGAGAAAGATGACTATGTTAAGATCTAACATGCGCTTGATTTTACTTTAGTGAAATATCAGTGATACTGAGTAGAAAAAAAACAGTTCATTAAATTTATAGTTAACTTGTCATAAATTTGTGAGTTAAAGAAAGTAACAAAAAATATGAAAATCTTTGAATAAGAAATTCATAATTGTTGGGAATTAATGTTAAAATTTAACATGTAACAACTCAATAGATGAATTAATGATAAAGTATGAAATAACTTAAAATATGGATTTTAAGTAAAAATGTATTGAAAGGTGAGAAGAATATTCAGCCAATAATATTTTTTTATGCTTTCTAATGTTATATACCATTAATAGCCCTAGTACTAATATTCATAAGAAGAGATAAAAAGTCATTTGTTTTATGTGAAATCTCAGGAGAGGAGAGAAGAAGGGCTTGGAGGAACCAAAATGAAAAACAGGAAGCAAACACATAACCTGTAATAGTCTAAGAGATTCAAGTAAAGGGCCTAACTTGTCTCAGTAATTTATAACCTTAAATAGCTGAAAAAGGTTATATTATGCTTAGTATACAATGATTAAGGAAGCAGGACTACTTTAAGAAAGCATTTGAAAAAGATGTTCCTCTACAAAGTGTTATGGTAAAAGAATTTGGATGCATGGCTGTCCTAAAAACTTTGACTCTAGAAAACACCTCATTTGCTATAAGCGTAAATACATAAAATTTCAAAACAATATGAAAATATTATTATCATTAAAACTATATATTCTAGTTCAAGTTTCTAAATTAATGTTAGACTTTGAGAGAGGAATGAAATTAGAACTTGCAGAAAATGCCAAAGACTGAATCTTTCTACTGAAAACTTTTGAATTACTTATGAGTAAAATCAGATAGAGGTTAAGAAATATGCATACTTCATATCACTATAATACATAAAAGGAAGACACTAAAAATCTAGAAAAGCAATTCTTGAACTCTTAAAAAGCAATGTAAGCCTTTTTCAAATAAACCTTTACAGAGAAAGTCAACATTTGAAAAGAAAAGGTGAAACAGCTATGGCAAAAGTAAAGTAAGGATCTTACAGCCACATAATCTCAGTCTCAAACTCAGTCTTGTGAAACACCTCTTGCAAACCATGAAAAGTTACTCAGTCAATATATTCCTCAATTTTTCTTTTATCAGTGCTAATTTTCTACTTAACTTTTATGAACGAGCTAACCTCAAATCGACTTCCTCCACAAAGCCTTTCAAAAAAAATCAAGGTGTAATTATGATTCCTTCAGCAAACAAGACAGAATTTACATTTGTCAACTTTCCTTTCTTGATTGAATGCTTCTCAGAAAATGGGTATGTTACTTATCTATGCTCCTAAGAACTTATCAAATAGGAGACCTTCATTATTTATTTGTTGACTATATAGTAAAATATCAATGGCTAAAGGAAAAAATAACTGTAAGATGTTCTAGTGTAAAGAAACAAGGCCTGGATTAATAACAATCCCTACCCGCTCTGTATAAAAAGTCTGGGGCCTTTATGTATATTCAGAACTGTGTGTGATTCTCAGTGTAGCTCTGGCCTCTTTGGACTTTTAAATCCTGTGGAAACTTAAGCCCATTACTTAAAAAGGAAAAGTAGATTATGGGGTGATATTTAATGTTAACCACATCTCCTGATTTTAAATAATTTCTATTCATTCAGAACATTCCAATTAATATAAACTGCTGAATCAGGGATGTTTGCAACATCCTCCTTATAACATACTTGGAAGTGTTGATGTATAATAACAGGGCCTTAGGGAGAGATAATGGCATTAGTGCTTTGTGCCTTTCAAATGCTTATGTGAATTGTAAACATTATATTCCAGGAAGATGCTTTGTGTCTGATTCTCTCTGGGTAGGGGGTAGGGTTTAACTCAACATTGCTATCATATCTGATTTTCATTTTGAATTTCGTCCAAAACTATTAAGAGAACAGTATAATAACCCATCTGTGTAAAATAGCAAGAGCCCTGAACAAAATTATGTCAGCTTCCAAAGAAATCAGGATAAACTTCTTTAAAACTGAATATGCATTTGTACTTTGCTACTGTTCAAGATAAACAATTTTAGACTGAAGGATGATCTGAAGGAAAGCAGGAAGACTCTATGCTAAACACTTTAAGAAAGTTTTGAAAAATATCTCCAAACCCCAAAACCCACTTAAGGAATCATTTCTCCATTACTCCCATGCCTAGAATAACTGCTGGTTGTCAGAGGTGGAGGAGTAGTGTGGAAATAAGGGTGAAAAGGGTCAAAACGTAAAAACTTCCAGTTATAAAACAAATAAGTCATAGGAATAAAATGTATAGATGGTGAGTATATTTAAAAATACTGGATTGCATGTTTGAAAGTTGCTGAGGGTAGATCTTAAAAGTTCACATCACAAGAAAAAAAATTTTTGTAACTATCATGATGTTAAGTACACTTGCTGGAGTTGATCATTTCACAATATAAATCATATTGAATCATTATGTTTTATACCCAAAACTAATAAAATGTTATGTCAATTATACCTCTATTTTACAAAAATGAAAATTACTGTGAAAAAAATCATTCTAAATAAATGAAGAGATATTCTTTGTTCACAGACTAAAGACTCGACATTGTTAAGGTTTCTTCACAACTTGATCTTGATCTACAGATATATAGATTCTTCCCAACTTGATCTATAAACTTAATGCAATCCCAATAAAAAATTCCAGTAAATTATTTTGTAGAGATTGAGAAAATGATTCTAAAATTTATATGGAAAAGCAAAGGACTTAAAATAGTCAACTCAGTATTGAAGAAGATCAATAGAGTTGGGGGATTCACACTGTCCAATTTCAAGTGATCAAAAGTGGTACTGTTGAAAGAATAGACACTGATCAATAGAAGGCAAGGGAGAGCAGAACTAGATCCATACAAAGTCAACTGACCTCTGACAAAGAAGCAAAAGTAATCCAGTGGAGAAAGGAAGGATAGTATTTTCAATAAATGGTGCTAGAACAACTGGATACCCAATGCAAAAAAAAAAAAAAGAAAAAAAAGAAAGAAAACAGACAGACCTTACACCTTTCCCAAGTATTGATTCAAAGTTGATCACTGACCTATGTGTGATGCACAACTAGAAAAATGTTAGGAGATAACATACAAGAAAATCTACATAACCTTGGGTCTTAAGGTATTAGACCAGAAAGACAATCTATAAAAGAAAATATTGATAGGTTGGGCTTTACTAAAATTAAAAACTGCTGCTCTGTAAAAGACACTTTTAAAAGAATGAAAAGACAGGCCACAGACTGTAAGAAAATATTTGCAAACACATCTGATAAAGGACTTGTACCTAAAATATACAACTCTTAAAACCGAACAAAAACAAAAAGAAACAATCTAATTTTTTAAATGGATTAAATAACTGAACAAGAGACCTCAACAGAGATGATATACAGATGGCAAATAAACACCTGAAAGGATGCTCAACATCATATGTCATTAGAGAATTTCAGATCAAAACAACCAGATACATACCAGCAGAAATGCTGAAATTAAAAAAAAAATTTTTTTAAACTGACAATACCAACTGCTGGTGAGGATGCAGGACAAGAGCATTCATTCCTATAATTGCAATTGGTAAATTGCAAAATAAATTGCAAAATGGTATAGCCACGTTCAAAGACAGTTTGACAGTTTCTCACAAAAGTGAACTTAGTCTTTCCATATATTATAGGTTGTATGGTGTCCCCTATAAAAGATATACTGAAGTATTAAACCCCCAATACCTCAGAATGTGATCATATCTGGATATAGGGTCACTGCAGATGTAAATAGTTGAGATGATGTCATATTGGAGTAGGGTAAACCCTTAATCCAAATGGACTGGGCAAATCCAATACTGAGGAAGATGTGTCCTTGTAAGAGAAGAGAGAGAGACATACTGGGAGAATGACATGTGAAGACAGAGGCAGGGACTGAAGAAATGAATCTCAAGAACACCAAACACTGCCAGCCATCACCTGAAGCTAAGAGAGAGGAATCGAAGAGGTTCTTGCTCAGAGCCGTCAGAAGGAACCAAACCTGCTGATACCTTGACTGCAGACTTCTAGCCTCCAGAACTATGAGAGGATAGATTTTTGTTGTCTTAAGCCACGGAGTTTGTGGTTCTTTATGGCAGCCCTAGGAAACTAACACACCATAAAATCCAGCATCTGCACTTCCAGGAACTTCCTGAGTGATTCAAAAATATATTTACACAAAAACCTACATGTGAATGTTTATGGCAGCTTTACGTATAACTGTCAAAGGCTAGAAGCACTAAGATGTCCCCTCACCTTGCTGAATGGAAAAATAAATTGTGGTACGTCCATATAATGGAACATTATTCAATGATAAAAAACTATCAAGCTACAAAAAATACATGGATGAACCTTAAATGCACATGGCTATTCCAATTATATGACAATCTGAAAAGACAAAATGATAGTCATTAAATATATGGGGGTTTTGGCTTGGGGGAATTAAATAGGTGAAGTACAAGGCATTGTTTAGGGCAGTAAAACTACTCTGTATGATACTGTAATGGTGAATACAAGACATTAAGCATTGTGAAAACCCATAGAGTTTTACACTACAAATAATAAACTTTAATGCATACAAATACTTAAAAAGTAATTTAGGAGAACAGGGGATTCCATGATGGAATGTAAAGTGTGATAAAGACTTAAATGTAGTACACATGCATAAGGGAGTAGAGGAGTAAGGTGCTGACCTAAGTAGTTTGGGAATTGAGTGGAATCCGTAAGAATAAATGCAGAAGGAATTGTACATAAGCACTGTAATCTAGTTGATAGCTTTCTTTCCCACAGGGGTATAGGTTAACAATACTGAAATACATACATGTATACTGGAAATGAACAATTCAGTAAATGGATGCCAGATGGGGGGGAACCACAATTTTCACTGCTAGAGTGGGAGGTTACAGATAAGCAAGGGGAGGAGGCTAGAATGAGCCATGTGATAACCAGTTAGAGTTGGAGACATCAGTATAGACTCATGTTTAGCTTATAGATACAGGTGGTTACACAAATACTTACAAATATGTGTGTATATACACATTAGTGAACACACATTTATCTCCTTGCTCTGTCAGCTGAGAGGATCTAGAAGAAATGATACCCCAGTAGAAATGAGTACACCTAGCACCTGATCCTGGCTCTAATATTCTTCAATAAAAGGAGCCAGGGTTTCTTGCAGAAGTGGCTAATTCTCGAATTGAGGCAGGAAATATACAGGATGAGCCTCAAGCATCTTGCAGTGCCAGAAAGTATGAAAATCCTTAAAAAGCAAAAAACCCCAAACAAAACAGGCCAGAATGAAGGGGGTTGTCAAAGGGACACAGGAGTAAACTGAAAGAGTTGGAACAATGTAAGCAACATTTAAATAAAGTAGTACTGGCTAATAATCCAAAATATAAAATGAATATCCATGAGTCCAAACTGATATAAATACATGATAAAGCAAATAAATGAATGAATTACAAATAATAATTTATATATTTATTCTGCCTTTAAGAAAGAGGAGCATAACTGCCCATTCCCTAAGTATGGGCTGCACATAGTTATTTCCTTAAAAACATACAGTATGGAAAGGGAGTGAAAAAACCAGTAACTTTATAATGGAGAAACCTGACAAACAATACATCAAGCAAGGTGATCAAGGTTAACATCAACAATGATAAGTCATATTGATATATGCACCCTTGATATACATGATGCAATAGCATTTTACCTCTGTGGTCTTCCTTCTAAAAATACATTACCCCAGTCTCATAACGAAGAAAACTTCAGACAAATCCCAATTAAGGAACACTCTACATGTACTACAATACAATTCTCAAAACTGTAAAGGTCTTTAAAAAACAAGGAAAGTCTGAGAAACTGCCACAACTCAGAGAAACCTTTTTGACATGACTATGAAATGCAATGAGTATCCTGGATGAGATCCTGGAACAGAAAAAGGCCATTAGGGAAAAACTGAGGAAAACTAAGGGTATGGTCTTTTGTTAACAATAATATGTGAATGCTGGTTCATTAACTGAAACATGTATATCATACTAATCTGTTACTAATAGGGGACTGGATATGGGGCATAAGAGAACTCTCTGTACTATCTTCACAGTGATTCCATAAATCTAAAACTGCTCTAAAATAAGACATTAATTTTTTAAAAAGGACACTGAAAAAATAATAAAGCTGGGCTAAAAATAAGGAAAGGAAACTGATTTAAAAGAGTAAAGATAGTCTCACCAGCACAAGATTTTAATGCCATCACCCTCATTCTGATATTCAGCTTCATTCATTTAAGCACTGTACCTTGCAGATTCTTCTGTCCTCTAGAATCCTGCTTCAAAATTTAGAAAGTCTCGTACCTGGAGACTTTATATAGAATAGTAATTGAAATAGAGACTAGGGAGTCAGATTATTTCAGGTTAAATATCAGCTCTTAGCATGTTCTAGCTGCACATTATTGAAGAATTTTCTTAATCTCTCTGCACATCAGCTTTCTCATCTATAAAATGAAAATACTAACAATAATAATAATAATACCACCCCATACGGTTCTTGTGAAGATGAAATAAATTATACATGTAAAGCATTAGAACAGAACCTGGCACATATATGTTAACCATTAACTGTTTAATCAATTCAACAAAATGGGACATTCAACATTTCATTCAACAAAAATGGGCCAACGACCAATGAATCCAAAATAGTGAGCTCAAAAGAGAAAGCCTTAAATTCAACTTGGGCTGGTAAGGAAAGCTAGGATGTATAGTAAGAAATGGAACAAAAATTGCAACTTCAGCTCACTATGTCAAACTAGGGCAGGGTTATATAAAAAGAAAATTGAAATTTTTCATTCTGGTTTAATTCCTTAGTCCTCAAACCTATAAAGGTAATGTTCGCAGATTCTATACCACAATATCAATTGTAAGGTCATCAGAGCAGAAATAACCTTCCGAAAGGGTTCTTGAGTGTTTCCAGACACCTACACATTTCTGCCTGCAGAGAAACTGACAAGGCTTTTCAAACTTGACTTCAGCCTACAGAAATAATTCAGTATGGAAGGGGTCCCACTACAGCCTCTCCTCTCCAAAATCCCCTTCCAGAGAAGCACCTTGAACAAAAGGAAAGCATCCATAATGAAGACTATAGGGAGTCTGTTTCAAATATTAATCTATTAAAATGTCTCAAAATAGCCACAATGTAATAAGGAAGGCCAACTAGCTCAGCCTTGACAAGTGGTTTCCTTTCCTTTTGAACAAGGAAGAAAAGCAATACTTTATTTAGTATGCTGTGCCTACTCTCTCAAAAATGTTTTCCCAAGTAACAGGAAGGAAACTTTAAGAAAATTGTGTGCATGTGTATGTATTTGAGGTGGGGGAGCCTAAGGCAGAGGACAAACAAAAATGTTACATAAGAGGGAAGTGGGAATTTTCTGACTCTGATAACAGTACATAGAAGACTGGATCCATGTAATGACAAAATTTTGTCCAGCATGAGACGGTATTAGCCTATTCATGTTAATATACCATTTTTTAAAAACCCAGAAAATTAATTCCATCTTCTGAAGTAGAAACCTTACATGATTACCTTACATACAGTAGATAGGTTATATAATTCCACAAAGATTGAAAACATTAGAAAAAGGTAATAGTGGAAAAATACTAGAAGGGAGAGCAATACCAGCAAAGGAAGTCATTTGTTTCTAAAGCTAGGGAGGAAAGATCACAGCAGACAGCTAAATTATACAATATTCCAAGTGGGTATTCAAGTGTCTAAAAAAAGTAGGTTCAATAGCAGAGATGTGAAACTGCTCTCCTGTGGCTTTTAGCTATTTCATGAGTCAAATATTCAATATATTAAAATACATTTTTTAATTTAAAAATCGAAAAGTGGTTTACCTCCAAATTATAAACTGCACTTTCTTCTCTGACCTCACTGTCATTTTGTGATAAGAGCAAGAGAACAGTACTAGCAAATAGAATGAAGGTCAAACCAGAGGTCATATAATTTATATACATAAAAGTTCTTTCTACTTCAATACTTCCAATTTACTAACTTTCATCGACACTATCTAGTAAGATCCCATAAAAATGGCATTTCAACTCTATCACTAACAGAGGATATTGGTCGTTGTAAGCTGTGATTATAGATTGGTACATCATACTGTTTATTTCGGTAGCCTGTTTCTGTACAGGTGTAAAGTTGAGCATCTTTAAAATTAACATTATTGATAGGATTTAAGAAATAAATCCAGTGAAATTGAACAGATGTAAAAAAGTGAGCCCTCAGAGGAGGAGTCAAGATGGCAGTGTGAGTAGGGCAGTGGAAATCTCCCAAAACAATAAATATTTTTGAAAATACAACAAATTAGACTATTCCTAAAAGAGAGACCGGAAGATACAGCACAACAGCCAGGCTACATCTACACCTGCCAGAACCCAGTGAATCACAAAGGGGTAAGATACAAGCAGCAGCCAGGAGGGACCCAAGAGCGCCACACACCCCAGCTCCCTGGTGGAAGGAGAGGAGTCAGGGTGGGGAGGGAGAGGGAGCCTAGGACTGCTAAACACCAAGCCTTGGACATCTACACTGGGAGCACAGACACACAGTGCATGGTGTTCTGGATACTAGGGAAACGGAACAGTAAAACCTGCGAGCAGGTCCCAGCAGCTGACGCCCTGTGACAAAGGAAAAGCAAGTGCTTTTTGAAAGTCTTAAAGGGACAGGAGCCTCACAGCTTGACGGAGGCATCCTGGCACACTCAGCCCAGGAGCTGGGAATCCCGGAGAACTCTGGGCGACCTAACCGCCTCGGCGGCAGTGCAGCTCTGAGGCCCCTCACAGTAATAAATAGCCTACCACCCATTCCCCCTCTGCTGGGCCCCGCCATAGCAGAGCCCCAGCATGAGAGAGGCCATGCCCACAGCAGCTGCATGGAGCCACCTCCATAGCTGCGCTGGCCAGACTAAGAGGCCCTGTTGGGGCACAGCTGGCCAGCACAAGCCACTAGGGTTCGCCATTCTCACAGGAAGGAAAGGCAACAGGCAAGCAAGAAGTGACTTTGTTCTCCAAGCGGACACATGCACCAACGGCCTATGAATACCTCTATCACCATGAAAAGACACAAGAATTTGATAAGGACAAGAATAACCCAGACATCCCCTGTGAGGGAATGTAGTGAGATAGATTAAACCAATCTTCCTCAAAAAGAATTCAAAATAAAGGTCATAACCATGCTGATGGGGCTGCAGAAAAAAAATGCAAGAGCTAATGGATAAAATTGGGAGGGAGAATACCGAAATAAAACAATCTCTAGAAGGACTTAAGAGCAGTATAGATGAGGTGCAAGAGGCTGTTAATGGAATAGAAATCAGAGAACAGGAACACAGAGAAGCTGAAACAGAGAGGGATAAAAGGATCTCCAGGAATGAAAGAAGATTAAGAGAACTGTGTGACCAATCCAAAAGGAACAATATCCACATTATAGGGGTACCAGAAGAAGAAGAGAGAGAAAAAGGGATAGAAAGTATCTTCAAAGAAATAATTGCTGAAAACTTCCCCAAACTGGGGGAGGATATAGTCATCGACACCACAGAAGCACACAGAAATCCCAACACAAGGGATGAAAGGAGGACAACACCAAGACACATAATTAAAACAGCAAAGATCAAGGAGAAGGACAGAGAATTAAAGGCAGCCAGAGAGAGAAAAAAAGTCACCTATGAAGGAAAACCCATCAGGCTATCATCAGACTTCTCAACAGAAACCTTACAGACCAGAAAAGAATGTCATGATATATTTAATGCAATGAAACAAAAGGGAGAAGGGCCTTGAACCAAGAATACTGTATCCAGCATGATTATCATTTAAATATGAACTAGGAATTAAACAATCCCCAGACAAGCAAAAGTTGAAGGAATCTGTCTCCCACAAACCACGTCTACAGGTTATCTAGAGGGACTACTCTAGATGGAAGCACTCATAAGTCAAAAACATGTCACCTGCGAAAATAAAATCACAGCAAAGAAAGCAGACCAACCAAATACTAACTAAGGCAAAAAATAAAATCAACTACTCACAAAAGTAGTCAAAGGAAACACAAAAGAGCACAAAATAAGACAACTAACATATAGAGAATGGAGGAGGAGGAATAAGAAGGGAGAGAAATAAAGAATCATCAGACTGTGTTTATAATACCTCAATAAGCGAGTTAAGTTCAACAGTAAAATACTAAAGAAGCTAACCTTGAACCTTTGGTAACCAAGAATCTAAAGCCTGCAATGGCAATAAGTACATATATTTCAATAATCACCCTAAATGTCATTGGACTGAAACCACCAATCAAAAAACACAGTAATGGAATGGACAAAAAAACCAAGATCAATCTATATGCTGCTTACAAGAGACTCACCTCAAACCCAAAGACATGCACAGACTAAAAGTCAAGGGATAGAAAAAGATATTTCATGCAAACAACAGGGAGAAAAAAGAAGATGTTGCAGTAATAGTATCAGACAAAATAGACCTCAAAACAAAGAAAGTAACAAGAGATAAAGAATGACATTACATAATGATAAACGGCTCAGTCCAACAAGAGGATATAACCATTATAAATATATATGCACCAATACAGGAGCAAGAACATATGTGAAACAAATACTAACAGAATTAAAGGAGGAAATAGAATGCAATGCATTCATTTTAGGAGACTTCAACACACCACTGACTCCAAAGGACAGATCCACCAGACAGAAAATAAGTAAGTACACACAGGCACTGAACAACACACTAGAACAGATGGACCTTATAGGCATCTATAGAACTCTATATCCAAGAGCAATAGGATATACATTCTTCACAAGTGCACATGGAACATTCTCCAGAATAGACCACATATTAGACCACATAAAGAGCCTCAGTAAATTCAAGAAGACTGAAATTGTAGCAACCAACTTCTCAGACCACCAAGGTATAAAACTAGAAAACAAAAAGTACAAAGCAAGGTACAAAGAAAGCAAAAAGGCTCACAAATACATGGAGGCTTAACAACATGCTCCTAAATAATCAATAGACCAAGACCAAATTAAAATAGAGATCAAGGAATATATGGAAACAAATGACAACAACAACAACACAAAGCCCCAGCTTCTGTGGGATGCAGCGAAAACAGTTTTAAGAGGAAAGTATATAGCAATCCAGGCATACTTGAAGAAGGAAGAACAATTCCAAATGAACAGTCTAACATCACAATTATCAAAATTGAAGAAAGAACAAATGAGACCTAAAGTCAGCAGAAGGAGGGACATAATAAAAATCAGAGAAGAAATAAGTAAAATAGAGAAGAATAAAACAATAGGAAAAAATCAATGAAACCAAGAGCAGGTTTTTTAGAAAATAAACAAAATAGATAAGCCTCTAGCCAGACTTATTAAGAGAAAAAGAGAATCAACACACATCAAAAGAATCAGAAATGAGAAAGGAAAAATCATGACAGACCCCACAGAAATACAAAGTATTATTAGAGAATACTATGAAAACCTATATGCTGACAAGCTGAAAAACCTAGAAGAAATGGACAACTTCCTAGAAAAATACAACCTACCAAGACTGACCAAGGAAGAAACAGACAATCTAAACAGACCAATTACCAGCAATGAAATTGAAACAGTAATAAAAAAACTATGCAAGAGCAAAACCACTGGGCCAGATGGATTTACCGTGGAGTTTTATCAGACATATACAGAGAAGACATAATACCCATTCTCCTTAAAGTTTTCCAAAAAATAGAAGAAGAAGGAATACACCCAAACTCATTCTATGAAGCCAGCATCATCATAATACCAAAACCAGGCAAAGACCCCACCAAAAAAGAAAATTACTGACCAATATCCCTGATGAATACTCAACAAAATATCAGCAAACCAAATTAAAAGATATATCAAGGAGATCATACACCATGATCACATGGGACTCATCTCAGGGATAAAAGGATGGTACAACATTCGAAAATCCATCACACCATCCACTACACCAACAAAAAGGACAAAAATCACACGATCATCTCCATAGACAATGAAAAAGCATTTGACAAAATTCAACATCCATTCATGATAAAAACTCTCAACAAAATGGGTATAGAGGACAAGTACCTCAACATAATAAAGACTGTCTATGGGAAAACCACAGCCAACATCATACTGAACAGCGAGAAGCTGAATGCTTTTCCTCTAAGATCGGTTACAAGACAGTGTGCCCAATATCCCCACTGTTATTGAACATACTACTGGAGGTCCTAGCCATGGCAATTAGATAAAACAAAGAAACACAAGGAATCCAGACTGGTAAAGAAGAAGTGAAACTGTCACTATTTGCAGATGACATGATATTGTACATAAAAACCCTAAAGACTCCACTCCAAAATTACTAGAACTAATGTCGGATTTCAGCAAAGTTGTGGATACAAAATTAAAACACACAAATCTGCGGCTTTCCTATACGCTAACAATGAACTAAAAGAAAGAGACATCTGGAAAACAATTCCATTTACAATTGCCTCAAAAAGAAAAAAACTACTCAGGAATAAACCTAACAAAGGAAATGAAAAACCTATACCCTGAAAACTATAAGACACCTTTAAGAGAAATCAAAGAGTACAAACTAATGGAAACTCATCTTATGCTCTTGGCTAGGAAGAATTAATATTGTCAAAATGGCCAACCTGCCCAAAGCAATCTACAGATTCAATGCAATCCCTATCAAATTACCAACAGTATTCTTCAATGAACTGGAACAAATAGTTCAAAAATTCATATGGAAACACCAAAGAACCCAAATAGCCAAAGCAGTCCTGAGAAGGAAGAATAAAGTGGGGGTGATCTCACTACCCAACTTCAAGCTATACTACAAAACCACAGTAATCAAGGCAATTTGGTACTGGCACAAGAACAGAGCCACAGACCAGTGGAACAGAATAGAGACTCCAGACATTTACCCAAACATATATGTTCAATTCATATACAATAAAGGAGCCATGGACATACAATGGGGAAATGACAGCCTCTTCAGCAGTTGGTGTTGGCAAAACTGGACAGCTACATGTAAGAGAATGAAACTGAATCACTGTCTAACCCCATACACAAAAGTAAATTCAATATGGATCAAAGACCGGAATGTAAGTCATGAAACCATAAAACTCTTAGATAAAATCATAGGCAAAAATCTCTTGGACATAAACATTAGTGACTTATTCATGAACATATCTCCCCGGGCAAGGAAAACAAAAGCAAAAATGAACAAGTGGACTATATGAAGCTGAAAAGCTTCTGTACAGCAAAGGACACCATCAATAGAACAAAAAAGTATGGGAGAATATATTCGTAAATGACAGATCCGATAAAGGTTTGACATCCAAAATATATAAAGAGCTCACACACCTCAACAAACAAAAATCAAATAATCCAATTAAAAAACGGCAGAGGAAATGAAAAGTTTTCCAAAGAAGAAATTCAGATGACCAACAGACACATGAAAAGATGCTCCACATCGCTATTTATCAGAGAAATGCAAATTAAAACCACAATGAGATATCACCTCACACCACTAAGGATTGCCACCATCCAAAAGACAAACAACAACAAATGTTGGCAAGGTTGTGGAGAACGGGGAAACCTCCTATACTGCTGGTGGGAATGTAAATTAGTTCAACCATTGTGGAAAGCAGTATGGAGGTTCCTCAAAATACTCAAAATAGACTTACCACTTGACCCAGGAATTCCACTCCTAGGAATTTACCCTAAGAATGCAGCACTCCAGTTTGAGAAAGACAGATGCACCATGTTTACCGCAGCACTATTTACAATAGCCAAGACATGGAAGCAACCTAAGTGTCCATCAGTAGATGAATGGATAAAGAAGATGTGGTACATATACACAATGGAATATTATTCAGCCATAAGAAGAAAACAAATCCTACCATTTGCAAGAACACGGATGGAGCTAGAGGATATTATGCTCAGTGAAATAAGCCAGGTGGAGAAAGACAAATACCAAATGATTTCACTCATCTGTGGAGTATAAGAACAAAGGAAAAACTGAAGGAACAAAACAGCAGCAGAATCACAGAACCCAAGAATGGACTAACAGTTACCAAAGGGGAAGGGACTGGGGAGAATGGGAGGGTAAGAAGGGATAAGGGCGGGGAAGAAGAAAGGGGGCCTTACGATTAGCATGTATATTCTGGGGGAAGGCACGGGGAGTGTGGTGCAACAGAGAAGACAAGTAGTGTCTCTACAGTATCCTGTTACACTGATAGACAAGGACTGTAATGGGGTTTGTCAGGGGGACCTGGTGAAGGGGGGAGCTGAGTAAACATAATGTTCCTCATGTAATTGTAGATGAATGATACCAAAAAAAAAACATGAGTCTTCAAAATTCTGACAGAAAGATACAAGTAATTATGATGTACACAAAGGTGGAAGGGTTTTTTTTAGTAGTGAGGAAATATTAAATGGTTCTTTCAAATCTATTGAATCAAAAAATAAGACTGATTTTGAAATTCACAAATCACTCAACATCTGACAATTTTTGGAAAAACAATTTCTGTAAAGAAAAAAATCTTGCTGGGTATGGGTTTGTCATGGACTTCGCATAATCCTTAGACTAATATTAACTGAAAAGATAGGAGTTTGTTAGAGAATATAAAAGTGAAGAAGGGTTATGGTCCTGACTCAAATTAATTTCAATCCATGAATGATTCCAAAGATTCAAGTCTATTCAAATCTCAACTTCATCAAAGTGAGAGAAAAAGCAGTAATGGCTCAGCAGAGCTGCTAAGACTTTCCCTATGAATTGCTTGTAGAGATTATAAAGATGGTGCTATTTTTAACAATATATATTCTGTGGATATAAAACTGGTCTTTTAAAAAATAGTTACATATATATATCACATATATTTTATATACATACTATATAAAATGGTTATGCCAACTTTTAAGGTTTTGAAGAATGAGTCTACTTTCCTATTTGGTGAAAACATATTTAGGGACTTAAAGACATAAGCCTCTTTCAGTCATTTTGGACTCTAAAATTTATTAATTTATGAAGAGCCTTTTGGAATTCATCCTGTTTTAAAACAGTACTTTCTGTTATTGTTTCCCAAATATCTATGTCTGTCTCTTCAATTATACTATTGACGTTTATCACAGAAGATGACTATGTTTCTAACTGTAACATATGGTATAAACAAATGTCTAACAATGAAGAGTTCAAACTAAAAATATTGGTCATTATAAATCAGCATGAACCAAGAAACCTACTGTATAGCATTCACATTCATGTTACACCGTTATTCCTTTTTTTCCTAAAGGAGAAACTGGAGATAAGGCATAGGTGAGTTTATATGTAACTAAAATTAAAAGATAGCCAACTGGGAGAATATTTTATAGTTCCTTTTATATTTTTTAAAAATTCAGTATCTGTTATCTTCATTTCTAATATACTTTTTAAAAAAATAGCAGTAGCCACATTTATTGAATGTTCAGGTACTATTCTGAACACTTTATTGGTACAATCTTATTTAATCCAGACACACATATTGCTGAACCTTTGATGTGAAGACATTAAGATATTACAATACTTCAGCATACATCTTCTTTATTTTATTTTATTTTATTTTTTATTAAGGTATTATTGATATACACTCTTATGAAGGTTTCAAATGAAAAACAATGTAGGTACTACATTTACTCATATTATCAAGTCCACACCCATACCCCAATGCAGTCACTGTCCATCAGTATACTAAGATGCTACAGAGTCACTGTTTCCTTTTCTGTGCTACACTGTTTTCCTTGTGATCCCCCACAGCATGTGTACTTAACATAATACCCCTCAATCCCCTTCTCCCTCCCTCCCCACATGCCCTCCCACACCCCTCCCCTTTGGTAACCATTAGTTCCTTCTTGGAGTTTCTGAGCGGGCTGCTACATTGTTCCTTCAGTATTGCTTCATTGTTAAACTCCACAAATGAAGAAAATCATTTGGCACTTGTCTTTCTCTGCCTGGTTATTTCACTGAGCATAGTACCTTCCAGTTCCATCCATGTTGTCGCAAATGGTAGGATTTATTTCTTTCGTATGGCTGAATATTATTTCATTGGGTATATGTAACATCTTTTTATCCATTCATTTACTCATGGACACTTAGGTTGCTATCATATCTTGGCTATTGTAAAAAGTGCTGCAATAAATAAAGCAGTGCATATGTCTTCTCTAATCTGAGAAGTATTCTCTGGGTAAATTACAAGGAGTGGGATTCCGGGGTCAAATGATATTTCTATTTTTAGTTTAGCTTACATTCCCACCAGCAGTGTAGGAGGATTCCCCCTTCCCTGTATCCACACCAGTATTTGTTGTTCTTAGTCTTTACAATGCTGGCCATAGTTACTGGTGTGAGGTGATGTCTCAATGTGGTTTTAATTTGCATTTCCCTGATGAATAGTGATGTGGACCATCTTTTCATGTAACTATTGGCCATCTGAATTTTTTCTTTGGACAATTGTCTCTTCATATCTGCTGCCCATTTTTTAAACAGGTTATTTACTTTTTGGGTGTTGAGATGTGTAAGTTCTTCACATATTTTGGATGTTAATCCTTTGTTGGATTTTTAATTTACAAATATATTCTTCCATACTGTAGGATGCACATTTAAAAAAATTTTGTATCACTAATCTACAATTACATGAGGAACATTATGTTTACTAGACTCATCCCATCACCAAGTTCCCCCCACATATCCCATTGCAGTCACTGTCCATCAGCATAGTAAGGTGTTGTAGAACCACTACTTGTCTTCTCTGTGTTGTACAGCCCTCCCCATGACCACCCCCCAATTACACATGATAATCAAAATGCCCCCTTTTCCTCCCCCCACCAAATTATCCCTCCCTTCCCACCCATCCTTCCCAGTTCCTTTCCCTTTGGTAACTGTTAGTCTATCATTGGGTTCTGTGAGTCTGCTGCTGTTTTGCTCCTTCAATTTTTTCTTTGTTCTTGTACTCCACAGATGAGTGAAATCATTTGATACTTGTCTTTCTCCACCTGGCTTATTTCACTGAGCATAATATCCTCTAGCTCCATCCATGTTGTTGCAAATGGTAAGATTTGTTTTCTTCTTATGGCTGAATAATATTCCATTGTGTATATGTACCACATCTTCTTTATCCATTCATCTACTGATGGACACTTAGGTTGCTTCTATTTCTTGGCTATTGTAAATAGTGCTGCAATAAACATAGGGGTGCATTTGTCTTTTTCAAACTGGGCTGTTGCATTCTTAAATTCCTCGAAGTGGAATTCCTGGGTCAAATGGTATTTCTATTTTGAGTATGTTGAGGAACCTCCGTAATGCTTTCCACAATGGTTGAACCAATTTATATTCCCACCAGCAGCGTAGGAGGGTTCCCCTTTCTCCACAACCTCACCAACATTTGTTGTTGTTCGTCTTTTGGATGGTGGTGATCCTTATTGGTGTGAGGTGATATCTCATGGTTTTAATTTGCATTTCTCTGATGACTAGTGATGTGGAGCATCTTTTCATGTGTCTGTTGCCCATCTGAATTTCTTCTTCGGAGAAGTGTCTGTTCAGCTCCTCTGCCCATTTTTTAATTGGATTACTTGCTTTTTTTTGTTCAGGTGTGTGAGCTCTTTGTATATTTTCGATGTCAACCCATTTTCAGATCTGACATTTATGAAAATATTCTCCCATACTGTAGAATGCCTTTTTGTTCTATTGGTGGTGTCCTTTGCTACACAGAAGCTTTTCAGCTTGATATAGTCCCACTTGTTCATTTTGGCTTTTGTTTCCCTTGCCTGAAGAGATATGTTCAAGAAGAAGTTGCTCATCTTTATGTCTAAGAGATTTTTGCCTATGTTGTCTTCTAAGAGTTTTTGTATTCATGACTTACATTTAGGTCTTTGATCCATTTCGAGTTTACTTTTGTGTATGGGGTTAAACAATGATCCAGTTTCATTCTCTTGCATGTAGCTGTCCACTTTTGTCAACCCCAGCTGTTGAAGAGGCTGTCATTTCCCCACTGTATGTCCATGGCTCCTTTATCATACACTAATTGACCCTACCTGGTTGGGTTTCTATCAGGGCTCTCTAGTCTGCTCCATTGGTCTATAGGTCTCTTCTTGTGCCAGTGCCAAATTGTCTTGATTACTGTGGCTTTGTAGTAGAGCTTGATGTTAGGGAGCATAATCCTCCTAGCTTTATTGTTCCTTCTCAGGACTGCTTTGGCTATTCGGGGTCTTTTGTTGTTCCATATGAATTTTAGAACGATTTGCTCTAGTTCGTTGAAGAATGCTGTTGGTATTTTGATAGGAATTGCATTGAATCTGTAGATTGCTTTAGGCAGGATGGCCATTTTGACAATATTAATTCTTCCTATCCATGAGCACGGGATGTGTTTCCATTTATTGGTATCTTCTTTAATTTCTCTCATGAGTGTCCTGTAGTTTTCAGAGTATAGGTCTTTCACTTCCTTGGTTAGGTTTATTCCTAAGTATTTTATTCTTTTTAATGCTACTGTGAATGGAATTGTTATCCTCATTTCTCTCTCTTCTAGTTCATTGTTACTGTATAGGAATGGCACAGATTTCTGCATATTAATTTTGTATCCTGGAAATTTGCTGAATTCAGATATTAGATCTAGTAGTTTTGGAGTTGTTTCTTTAGGGTTTTTTATGTACAGTATAATGTAATTGGCAAACAGGGACAGTCTGACTGCTTCCTTGCCAATCTGGATGCCTTTTATTTCTTTGTGTCGTCTGATTGCTGTGGCTAGGACCTCCAGTTCTAGTTGAATAGAAGTGGGGAGAGTGGGCATCCTTGTCAGGTTCCCAATCTTTGAAGAAAGGCTTTCAGCTTCTCGCTGTTAAGGATGATGTTTGCTCTGGGTTTGTCATATATGGCCTTTACAATGTTGAGGTACTTCCCCTCTATACCTATTTTGTTGAGGGTTTCTTAGCATAAATGGATGGTGAATTTTGTCAAATGCTTTTTCAGTGTCTATGGAGATGATCGTGGATTTTGTCCTTCTTTTTGCTGATGTGGTGGATGATGTTGATGGATTTTCTAATGTTGTACCATCCTTGCTTCCCTGAGATGAATCCCACTTGACTATGTTGTATGATCCTCGATGTACTTTTGAATTCAGTTTGCTAATATTTTATTGAGTATTTTTGCATCTATGTTCATCAGGGATAGTGGTGTATAATTTTCTTTTTTGGTGGAGTCTTTGCCTGGTTTTGGTATTAGAGTGATGTTGGCTTCATAGAATGAGTTTGGAAGTATTCCCTCCTGTTCTATTTTTTGAAAAACTTTAAGGAGAATGGGCATTATATCTTCTCTGCATGTCTGATAAAATTCAGCAGTGAATCCATCTGGTCCAGGAGTTTTGTTCTTGGTAAGTTTTTTGATTACTGATTCAATTTCTTTGGTGGTAATTGGTTTGTTCAGATTTTGTTCCTTCCTTGGTCAGTCTTAGAAGTTGTATTTTTATGGGAAGTTGTCCATTTCTTCTAGGTTTTCCAGCTTGTCAGCATAAAGACTCTCATAGTATTCTCTAATAATTCTTTGTATTTCTGTGGGATCTGTTGTGATTTTTCCTTTCTCATTACTGATTCTGTTTATGTGAATAGACTGTTTTTCTTGATAAGTCTGGCTAGGGGTTTATCTATTTTCTTTATTTTCTCAAAGAACCAGCCCTTGCTTTCATTGTTTCTATTTTTTTATTCTTCTTGATTTTATTTATTTCTGTTCTAGTCTTTATTATGTCCCTCCTACTGTCATTGGGCCTCATTTGTTCTCCTTTTTTTCCCATTTTCAATAATTGTGACTTTAGACTATTCATTTGGGATTTTTCTTCTTTCCTAGGGTAGGCCTGTATTGCAATATACTTCTCTCTTACCAGGGCCTTCACTGCATCCCACAGACTTTGCAATGTTGAATTATTTTGTCATTTGTGTCCATACATTGCTTGATACCAGTTTTTCTTTGGTTATTGGTCCATTGGCTATTTAGGAGCATGTTGTGAAGCCTATTTGTGTGATTTTTCATTTTCTTTGTATAATTTATTTCCAGTTTCATACGTTTGTGGTCAGAGAAGCTGGTTGGTACAATTTCAGTATTTTCAATTTACTGAGGCTCTTTTTGTGGCCTAGTTAGTATATGATCTCTCTTGAAAATGTTCCATGTGCACTTGAACATTTTCTGTTCTGTTTCTGCTGTTTTTGGGTGTAGAGTTCTGTAGATGTCTGTTAGGTCCATCTGTTTTAATGTGTTGTTCAGTGCCACTGTCTCCTTATTTATTTTCTGTCTGGTTGATCTATTCTTTGGAATGAGTGACATGTTGCGTTGTAGAATGAATGCACTGCATTTTATTTCCCCTTTTAATTCTGTTAGTATTTCTTTCACATATGTAGGTGCTCCTGTGTTGGGGGCATAGATATTTATAAGTTATATCTTCTTGTTGGATTGACCCCTTTATCATTATATAATGTCCTTCTTTGTTTCTTGTGACGTTGTTTTGAAGTCTATTTTGTCTGATACAAGTACTGCAACTCCTGCTTTTTTCTCCCTATTAGGTGCATGAAATATCTTTCCATCCTTTCACTTTTAGTCTGTGCGTGTCTTTGGGTTTAAAGTGAGTCTTTTGTATGCAGCATGTAGATGGGTCTTACTTTTTTATCCTTTCAGTGACTTTATGTCTTTTGATTGGTGCATTCAGTCCATTTACATTTACAATGATTCTTGATAGGTATGTACTTATCGCCATTGCATGCTTTAGATTTATGCTTACCAAAGGCTCAAGGTTAACTTCCTTACTATCTAAGAGTCTAACTTACCTCACTTAATATGCTATTACAAACACAATCTAAAGGTCATTTTAATCTTCTCCACCTTTTTCTTCCTCCTCCATTCTTTATATATTAGGTATCATATTCTATATTCTTTCTCTATCCTTGATTCACTTTCAGGATAATTTAATTTTCCATTTGCTTAGTAATTAGCTGTTCTACTTTCTTTACTGTGGTTTTATTACCTCTGGTGCCTGCTATTCAACCTTAGGAACACTTCCATCTATAGCAGTCCCTCCAAAATACACTGTAGAGATGGTTTGTGGTAAATTCTCTCAGCTTTTGCTTATGTGGAAATTGTTTAATCCCTCCTTTAAATTTA
The DNA here is from genome assembly GCF_040802235.1 of Manis javanica. Taxonomy (NCBI): domain Eukaryota; kingdom Metazoa; phylum Chordata; class Mammalia; order Pholidota; family Manidae; genus Manis; species Manis javanica. Next base: position 105,095,672 of record NC_133162.1, read on the forward strand.
AATGATAACCTTCCTGGATAAAGTATTCTTGGTTCAATGCCCTTCTGCTTCATTGAATTAAATACATCATGCCACTCCCTTCTGTCCTGTGCAGTTTCTGCTAAGAAGTCAGATGATAGCCTAATGGCGTTCCTCTGTATGTGATCTTATTTCCCTGTCTGCCTGCTTTTAGTAGTCTATCCTTATCGTTGATGTTTTTGCCATTTTAATTATTATATGTCTTGGTGTTGTCTTCCTAGAGACCATTGTGTTGGGAGACCCGTGCATTTCCATAGCCTGAGAGACTATCTCCTTCCCCATATTGGGGAAGTTTTCAGCAATTACCTCCTCAAAGACACTTTCTATCCCTTTCTCCCCCTCTTCTTCTGGTATCCCAATAATGCGAATATTGTTTCATTTGGATTGGTCACACAGTTCTCTCAATATTCTTTCAGTCTTAGAGATCCTTTTTTCTCTCTGTGCTTCAGCTTCTTTGCATTCCTCTTCCCTAGTTTCGATTTCATTTATCGTCTCCTCCACCATATCCAACCTTTTAATACCCTCCATTTTGCTCTTCAACAATTGGATCTCCATCTGGAATTCATTCCTGAGTTATTTAATATCTTTGTGTACCTACATAAGCATGTAAATGATTTTTATTTTGAAGTCTCTTTCAGGAAGATTCGTGAGGTCAATGTCATTTAAATCTCTTCAGGAGTTTTATTAATACTTTTGCTTTGAACCAGGTTCCTTTGGAGTTTCATATTTGTATATGGCACCCTCTAGTGCCCAGAAGCTCTATTCTCTGGGGTTGCTAGGACCCGGAAGCAATGTTGGGTGTTGCAGGGGAGTGCTACTGTTGCCTGGGGGGATGAAAGAGGTGTTTTCTCCTTCCCGTCTACTATGTCTGTCTCAACTTTCTGAACCAGTGGGCCAAGCACACAGATATAAGCCTCTATGCTTTGCATTTGTAGTTGCTGTAGACAGATGTTCCCTCTGGCTGGCCTAATGTCAGAGCAGGGTTTGCCGGTTTGGGAGTCAGGTGGGGCTGGCAGGGATAAAGGCGCAGTAGTCTGCGTATCATGGAGGGGATCCTTGGAGATGTGTAGCCAGTTAGGGAGCTGGAGCAGCTGAAGATCATGGAAGCTCCCATCCTGCTGGGCACAGTGCAGCCAGACAATTTTGTCTACCTGTCCTTTCTCTGGAGCAGTAAGCTCTGTGCAATCCTTAACCCTTTAGCAGCCCTCTTGCTAAGGGCTTCCTTGTTAGGGAGTCTCTCAGACTGACCACCTTTCTTTTGTCCCAGGGCAGCCAAATATGGATCCCTGCCTTCAACAACCAGCTGGAATCTGTCTCCTCAGGAATTCTGCCTGTGTTAGCTTTCCAAGCTCCTAATCACAAGAGTTCCATGCAAGCACCATGAAATGTAGTTTGTGGTCCCAGAGCAGATCTCCAGTGTTAGGTATTCAGCAGTCCCAGGTCTCCACTCCCTTCCTGCTCCATTTCTCTTCCTCCCATTGGTGAGGTGGGGTGGGGGAAGGTCTTGGTTCCCGCTAGGCCACAGCTTTGATACGTTACCCTGTTACCTGAGGTCTGGTCTTTTTTCCAGGTTTATGGAGTCTGGCGCAGTTCTCTTTCCTGTTGCTCTTTCAGGATTAGTTGTATTAATTATATTTTCGTATTATATGCGGTTTTAGAAAGAAGCCTCTGTCTCACCTCTCGTGCCACCATCTTTAATCCTCTAATATACTTTTAAATATATGTTTTGCTGTTATTCTTAAAGATGTCATGAAAATGGCAATACATGTCTCAAACATATTAAAAATTAGAACTTTACTGATTTACATTACTCTGTGAATCTATATAAAGAGTATCACAGTTTACATAACAAGAACTTCCATTAGAGTGAGAAAACATGAATATGAAATATACAAGTGCATGCCACTTATATGTATCAAATTGTTTACTGACAATAAAATACTGTTTTAACATTGTAAAACAATAACCTGTAGAGCAAAATCTTAAAAGTTTAGCATTTAAGCAAGCAGTATGATGACATGTAAAAAATGAATTCAGTTTCATTTAGGGCTGTATTTCTAGGCATTCATGATTCCTAGGTCAAAAATATATAAATATGGATCACTAATTTTAATACTAACATGTTGCAAGTACACACCTCGCACACATGCCTTGCTTGCACGTGCACACACTTGATCATTCTCGTGTTCTTTCTGCACCCTGCACACCTACCTCTCTCTCCCCTTCTTCTCTCCACATATAGACAAGTAATCATATGAATACATAAGTATATAGTAGACACTAAGAAGGGGTTGTGGAATTTGATAAGACACAAAAATCATGAAAAACTTACTTCATCAGCCACCATACACCTGGAAAAAATACAAATAAAAAGAAGTTAATTTCTTAATTATCAAAGTCAATCATTTAAAAATGTATGATTAACTACCTTGCCACAAAATAATTTACAAATATCAGTTTTTTGCTAGACAGAGGTGTTTATAAGTGTACAGTGGAACATGGGCCAGTGCTGCTTTTATAAAGCTCTCCAGCTGCCAACAGCATATGCTTATGTAGGAGAATTGGAGCTTTAATGTTGTTTCACTACCCACCCATGAAGATAACTAAAATGACCCTTCAAAATTGTGAGTGAAATGGCATGTGATTGTACCAAAGACTTCCCTCCTCCCTAATAAACCTTTAAAATTGGTCTTCCTTAGAGATTAGAAAAATGCTGTACTCAAGTACAAGAAAATAAGTGTCAACCACATATTAACATGGTATACATATAATTATAAATGCTAAGACTATTTTCAAGCAGAATTTTGGTTTCTACAATTGTTTCGCTAAATTTTCTCTTTTCCTTTCTTTCTTATTAACCTAGAGAAGAAAATTCTATCCACTGAAAATTGAGAAGAGGGGGCATAAACTGAGGTTCCACATAAAAGAAAAAGCAAAGAGTGAAAAGAAATAGCAATTATGGGCAGAATCGTGAGTGGTTCCTTAGACAGAGTGAGTACATCATAAGGGGAAAAACCATTATCTTAATTGAGGGGATATCCAGGCAACCTAAAAAAATACTGGAATATTATAATCAGAAAGCAATAAAATCTCAACTTCTATTTTTCCTTCCTTTACTTCCAATGGTCTTCACATTGTACAATTTTACAAGGTTTCTTTTAACATAAAACATAAACTAAGAAGTTGGTAATAAATATGTTATTAAGGAATAAGTTACAGGTACAATGGCATTTCATTCTTAAAAAGAAAAAAGATTGCATGATCACTATTTTATGGAAAAATAAAATACAAGTATATTAACTGAAATTCAAAACATGTGGAAGTAAAACATTTATTACATTTTTTTGCAGATAAGCCTATACAAAGTAGAAAACTATAAAAAACTACTTTGAAAAACAGCTATTTCCAGGAAGAGTCATGTATATACCTCCTTTTTCATTTTGTCATCCAACTCAAATTTAGTAAAGATGCCACTTGAAGTGTATATTATTTATTGAATGTGTCTACTCCTTGTTTCAAGTGCTAGCAATATAGCAGTGAATTCTTCCCTCATAGAGGTATATAGAATAAAAAATTCTTCCCTCATAGAGGATGACTGAAAGGAGAAAACAGTAAATAAACACACATGATTCTAATGGTAATAAGTGTTATTAAAAGACTTAAAATAGGGTAAGGTGGAATAGGCAATGTAGAGGAGAACCTATTTAATGGAATGACCAGGAACAATCTGTATAAGGCAATTTGAACAGATTTGAGCAAGACACAAATTCAATGAGGAAGGTAACTATGAGAAAATCTAGAGAAATAGTACTCTCAGCAAAGCGATCAGCAAGTATAAGGGGCCTGAGATAAGATGGTTATAATGTAGTTAAGGAAGAGCAAGGAAGCTAATGTGACAGAAATACAGTGAGTCATAGAAAATGAAGTTGGTAGGCACCGTTGGCCTTAACCATGAAGAGCCATATAAGCAATGGCATGGAGTTTAGGTTTTCTTAGAATTCTTTGGAGGGGAGCAAAATTTTACCTCTTAAAAAGATTACTGTGGCAAAAAAAAAAAAAGATTGCTCTGGCTTATAAAAAATAAATTGTACAGGCCAAGAGCAGAAGATTAGAGAGCAGTCAGGAGACACCTGCATTAAAACAACAAACAACAATGCGTGGATTTGTGGTAGATGTGGAGGTGGTCAGGTTAGGTATATCTTGGAAGTATGATCAATAGGATTTGCTGATTGACTAGGACGTGGATGTAAATTAAGACAGCAAAGTCAAGAATGCAACTTAGGATATTGGCTTAAGCAATTAACTGAAAAATGGTGGTGATGCCAATCACTGAGCTAGGAAAGGCTGGGAGAAGAGTAGGTTTGGGAAAGACAATTAAAAGTTCAGTTTGGACTTGCAACCCTAGTGATAACCATTACATATCCAAGTTGAATTGTTGACTAATATGTGAGTGAAGAGAATGGTAGTGGTGGGAGAAATAATACATTTGAGAGTCATCAGAATATAAATGGTATTGGAATGATTGGCAATCCAGGATATTCTGAAACATGACAACTTGTGGATTGTTCTCCTCCATGCTCAACTCCAAGTTCCTTAACTTTCTGAAGTTAAGCAGATGTTGAGACTCACAGACTACTGGATATGGTTTAATGTTCTAGTTGGGTAACATCAGAGCAAACTGGTATGAAGCTAAATTGCCCTGTGGGTAGGTAACTGACTGAAAAGCAGTATCAGAACCCTAGACAAAAAATGAGAGCTGCAATAGCTCAGCTTTCAGGGATATGAAACCCTCAGTGGTAAGATTACCTTCGATCCCTCTGAATATGCTGGATTTTCCTAACATGAGATAGGTGAGTCTTCCCTACTTTGGAAATTAGGACAGTTCAGGTAGATCAGAAAGCACCACTAAATTTCCTTCAGGTATCTCTAGTAGGGCTGACTGTCCTAAACTGTAGGGACTATACCTATTCCTACCTCTGGTATTCCTGCTATTAAGAATAGTACAGAAATTAGACCTGATTTCCAAAGAGCAATCATAGAAAAAAAACTGTGAGAGGCCCTAATATTTGAAAGAGCAGAAGAAGTGTGAATAAATAGAACACATATACATAGTGAAAGAGAAGTGCTACAAAAGAAAGACAAACACCTACACAAAACTTGTTAGAACATTTAAGTATCTTCTAGTGCAACACACACACACACACACACACACACACACACACACACACACACATACACACTTCCTAAAGCTCAAAACCATGATTTTCAAACTAAATGAGTACTGAACTTAAAAATAAAAAAGATGATCATTATTGACACCAAAATAAACAGATGAAAGATGATGTGCAAGAATTACCTCAAAGCACAGAGCAAAAAGTTAGATTAATAGAAATGTGAAGGAAAAGAAAAAAGACTTGAAAGTTAGATCCAGAAAACTAATATGTGAAAATGTGTGTTCAAAAGGAGAAAAGACACCATAAGAAAGAGAGGCAAAAATTAAGCAAATAATAGAACAAAATTTCTCTGGGCTGAAGAAACACCTCTGGTGATTAACTGAAAAGGGTAACCAGGTCAGGTTGGATTGAAGAGAAAAGACGTATCTACTCATATCCTTATAAAATTCACTAAAGAAGAAAGAGAAAATCTTTTAAGTGTTAAGACAGAAAGAAAAATTACCTATATAGTGAAAAACACAGGACTGCCATTGGACTTACCATCAATATCATACACTAAAAAACAATGGAAGATCTACACTACTTAAAAGCAGGAAAACTCGTGAAACATATCTAGCAAAGATACCAATTATTTTTAAGGGATAGCAATAAGATAGTTGAGGCTAACCATGATCTCCAGGATTACACAACTCAAGCCAACCATCTGAGGAAAAATACTTCAGAAAATAACCAAACAATAAAAGACAACTTAACATAGCTTAAGGAGAAGAAAAAAATGAAAAGGAAATCTGGTAAGCAATATAGCTCTGATACGTATGAACTAATTGATGTGTATTCTAAATGAGAACTCTAGAAACAGAGGGACACAATATGAAAGTCTGAAGGGACATAACAAAACAGGAGTGCTAAAAGTATTCTAAAACAAAATACCAAATAGATGGTATTTAAAGTCAGGAGACTAAATGAGATCACCTCTGGAATAAGAGCAGAGAGAGAAGAGAAGACACTATCAAGAGAGCCTTGGAGCACCCCCACAATTAGAGGTCACAGAGACAGATCCAGCAAAGGAGACGGGAAGGAGTGTGCAGTAATGCAAAAAGACACTAGAAAAATGTAGTACCCTAGAAGCCAAGTACAGAAATGCTTCAAGAAGGGGGGAATGTACAACTCTTAACAAATGCTCCTGGAAAATCTAGTAAATGAGGTCTGAGAACTGACCAGTTGATTTGGCAACAGACATTCATTGCTCTGACAAGAGCAACTTTAATAGAAAGGTAGGAGATAGAAGCCTCACTTTAGTGTGTTCAATAGAAAAATGGGAGGAGAGGAAGGGAATAAGAATAGGCAGAGATTACTGTCTCAAGGAATGATCCTGTAAGGGCAGCAAAGAAACATGGTAGTACCTACAGGAAAACTAGGGTCCAGAGAAGATTTTTTAAAAGATAGAATAGTATATTAGTATAGGCACAAGAACTGTCTCAGAGATCAATGTAACAGAATTGAGAGCCCTGATATAAATACACACATAGAAGGCAAATTAATATACGATAAGAGAGCCATGGATATGAAATGGGGAACTGACAGCCTCTTCAACAACTGGTGTTGGCAAAACTGGACAGCTACATGTAAGAGAATGAAATTGGATTATTGTCTAATCCCATACACAAAAGTAAACTCGAAATGGATCATAGACCTGAATGCAAGTCATGAAACCATAAAACTCTTAGAGGAAAACATAGGCAAAAATCTCTTAAATACAAACATGAGCAATTTTTTTCTGAACACATCTCCTGGGGCAAGGGAAACAAAAGCAAAAATGAACACATGGGACCACATCAATCTAAAAATCTTCTGCACAGCAAAGGACATCATCAATAGAACAAAAAGGTATCCTACAATATGGAAGAATACATTTGTAAATGATATATCTGATAAGGGGTTAACATCTAAAATATATAAAGAGCTCACATAACTCAACACCTAAAAAGCAAATAACCCTATTAAAAAATGAGCAGAGGATCTGAACAGACACTACTCCAAAGAAGAAATTCAGATGGCAACAGGCACATGTAAAGAAGCTCCAAATTATTATCAGGGAATGCAAATTAAAACCACAATGAGATATCACCTCACACCAGTTAGGATAGCCAATATCCAAAGACAAACAACAGTGAATGCTGGTGAGCATGTGGAGAAAGGGGAACTTTCTACACTGTTGGTGGGAATGTAAATTAGTTCAACCATTATGGAAAGCAATATGGAGGTTCCTCAAAAAACTCAAAATAGAAATACCATTTGACCCAGGAAATCCACTCCTTGGAATTTGCCCTAAGAAAACAATACCCCGGATTCAAAAAGACATATGCACCCCTACGTTTATGGCAGCACTGTTTACAATAACCAAGAAATGGAAGCAACCTAAGTGTCCATCAGTAGATGAATGGATAAAGAAGATGTGGCTACATATACACAATGGAATATTATTCAACCATAAGAAGAAAACAAATCCTACCATTTGCAACAATATGGATGGAGCTAGAGGGTATTATGCTCAGTGAAATAAGCCAGGCGGAGAAAGACAAGTACTAAACGATTCCATTTATCTGTGGAGTATAACAACTAAGCAAAAACTGAAGGAACAAAACAGCAGCAGACTCACAAAACCCAAGAATGGACTAACAGTTACCAAAGGGAAAGGGACTGGGGAGGGGGATGGAAAGGGAGGGATACAGGGAATAAGGGGCATTACGATCAGCACACATAATGTAGCAGGGGGAAAGGGGAAGACAGTATAGCACAGAGAAGACAAGTAGTGTCTCTATAGCATCTTACTACGCTGATAGACAGTGACTGTAATGGGGTATATGGTGGGGACTTGATAATGGGGGGAACCTAGTAACCATAATGTTGCTCAGGTGATTGTAAATTAATGATACCAAAATAAAATAAATAAAAATAAAAATATAAAGACTTATACCTTTTCTGATCTTGTGTAAAATCGCCAAAGTGCACAATATAGTATTGTAACACAACAACAAAGAAAAATTTAAGATTGAAAATCAGAAAGTGAAATCCTTGTTTTCCATTGCTTTGGCATATGGCAAGTATATGTAGTCAGGAAATCCACTTCTGCTCTTATTAAATGAGGCCTCTTCCTAGTACCTGGGTTAGAATGACCACTTCTTGGAAAAGCTTTCCTAGGCCTCTCTGCTGCTCCTGATTCTCATAGTTCTCATTTCTTCCTCTTACCCTGGGTCCTCCTCCTCCTCAGCCCACTCTCTTCAGTGTTCAGTCTTTAGTCATTTTCTCCTTGTTTTCCACCTAAATTCCTAGGCTATCATCCATTCTCAGAGTTTTAAGTACCACCCATATACAAATCCTAAATCTGCACCTAAGGATTTTAGCATATGCTCCAGATCTACATTTAAAATCTCTTTTTGGACATGTTTTTCCTGAATATCCTGAAGTTGTTATGACACACAATGCATGTTGATATTGAAATAAAGCTAATTAAGCCCTAGATTAAAAACAAAAAACTCTAAAGGAATTATTTAAATCACTTATGTCTGTGATTCTTACCCGAGTCAAAAATTGTTGTTTAAATTTAAGAAATTACAAAATAACAGTATTTATTTTGGTTGCACATCAAATCAGTCAGTTGCATTTCTGTGAAAGTTTCACATATTGACCTTATTTACAAGCATATAATTACATATACCCTAGACCTCTACATCCATCTTCTTAGTCTCATCCATTCTATGAAATGACTAAGCCAAGTAGGCTGAGCTGTGATCAAATGAGATAAGATGTACTTTGTAAATTGGAAAAATACCATAAAAACATCACTGCTGTTATGCTGGTGTTCATGATTTATGTTCCATAAAACAAATATCTGTTCATTGTCAGTAACTAAATACTGGCAATGGATATAGGGAAGTTGAAGAGGACAGAAGCTTCAAATTTAGCAGTTCACAGAAGGAGATGCAATTGACTTTAAAAACTGGCTTTATAAACACTCTTTACATTAGAATGCAGTGCAAGAACAGAAACTCAACACAAAATAACTTGAACCCTAAAGAAAAATAACGTTTTCACATAATACATAACAAGAAATCCAGGAGTAGGATGGTCTGGGCTTTTCCTTTTTTTTTTTTGGTATTATTAGTCTACAATTACACGAAGAACATTATGTTTACTAGGCTCCCCCCTTCACCAAGTTCCCCCCACAAACCCCATTACAGTCACTGTCCATCAGCGTAGTAAGATGCTGCAGAGTCCCTACTTGTCTTCTCTGCGTTGTACAGCCTCCATATGCCCCCCCCCACTACACATGCTAATCGTAATGCCCCCTTTCTTTTTCCCCGCCCTTATCCCTCCTCTCTCACCCATTATCCTCAGTCCCCTTTCCCTTCGGTAACTGTTAGTCCATTCTTGGGTTCTGTGATTCTGCTTTGTTCCTTCAGTCTTTCTTTGTTCTTATACTCCACATATGAGTGAAATCATTTGGTACTTGTCTTTCTCTGCTTGGCTTATTTCACTGAGCATAATACCCTCTAGCTCCATCCATGTTGTTGCAAATGGTAGGATTTGTCTTCTTCTTATGGCTGAATAATATTCCATTGTGTATATGTACCACATCTTCTTTATCCATCATCTACTGATGGACACTTAGGTTGCTTCCATTTCTTGGCTATTGTAAATAGTGCTGTGATAAACATAGGCGTGCATCTGTCTTTTTCAAATAGGGCTGCTGCATTCTTAGGAGTGGAATTCCTGGGTCAAATGGTATTTCTATTTTGAGCATTTTGAGGAATCTCCACACTGCTTTCCACAATGGTTGAACTAGTTTACATTCCCACCAGCAGTGTAGGAGGGTTCCTCTTTCTCCACAACCTCACCAACATTTGTTGTTTGTCTTTTGGATGGTGGCAATCCTTACTGATGTGACGTGATATCTCATTGTGGTTTTAATTTGCATTTCTCTGATGACTAGTGATGTGGAGCATCTTTTCATGTGTCTGTTGGCCACCTGTATTTCTTCTTTGGAGAACTGTCTATTTCAGTTCCTCTGCCCATTTTCTTAATTGGATTATTTGCTTTTTCTGTTTGTTGAGGTGCATGAGCTCTTTATATATTTTGAATGTCAGCCCTTTATTGGATCTGTGACTTATGAATATATTCTCCCATACTGTAGAATACCTTTTTGTTCTATTGATGGTGCTCTTTGCTGTACAGAAGCTTTTCAGCTTGATGTAGTCCCACTTGTTCATTTTTGCTTTTGTTTCCCTTGCCCAGGGAGATATGTTCATGAAGAAGTCGCTCATGTTTATGTCTAAGAGATTTTTGCCTATGTTTTTATCTAAGAGTTTTATGGTTTCATGACTTATATTCAGGTCTTTGATCCATACTGAATTTACTTTTGTGTATGGGGTTAGACAGTGATCCAGTTTCATTCTCTTGCATGTAGCTGTCCAGTTTTGCCAGCACCATCTGTTGAAGAGACTGTCATTTCCCCATTGTATGTCCATGGCTCCTTTATTTAATATTAATTGACCATATATGTTTGGTTTAATGTTTGGAGTCTCTATTCTGTTCTTGTGCCAGTACCAAATTGTTTTGATTACTGTGGCTTTGTAGTAGAGCTTGAAGTTGGGGAGTGAGATTCCCCCCACTTTATTCTTCCTTCTCAGGATTGCTTTGGCTATTCAGGGTGGTTCTGGGCTTTTTAATTCAGTAGCCTACTCATGTCATCTTTCTACTCTATTCTGCTAAATAGTGTCTGACAACATATCCTTCCTCACCAATCTTCAGAAGCACAAGCAAGGTATAGCCAAAGAATTCGAGTCAGTTAGTAGGCAAGGAAAAAAAGAAAGGCTTTAGGTCAAGGAAACCACAACTGCTACACATGGCATAACTTTGAAAAACAAGTTGAAACAACATTTAATGCTTGTTTTCTTTCATTTTTTACCCTTTATAAAACACCAGTCACATACCAGAAGGACATAAAAGCCTGTAATAAATTCAGGTACATATGAGATGTGGGTCAATTTAAACAAATCCTTTGTGTATGCCAAAAACCAAATGAATTTTTAAAAAGAATTGTTTTTTCTGTTTAAGCTTTAAAAAAATTTAAACTAGTCCTTAATGCTTGAAAGTATCTTGGAAATATTATGCCTCATTAGTCTGACTTCATTAGCACAAAATTGCCCTATAACTTTTACTAATGAAGAGCAAAACAGAAAAGTTTCTGCATCCTCCTAGTTGGTTTAAATTTTTTTAAAAGGTGTGTATTAGCTGTTTTGAGAGAATTATTGTTATTTTCAGGATGTATAATAATTCCCACTGGGCCATTATATCACATAGTAGTTTTTACACAATTACTTATTCTTGTTCATAAAACTGCAGGTCAAAACATTGATTATGCCAGCAGCAATTAGTGGAGAATTTTTAGGGCCTAATTAGATAATAACACTCATTAGAATATTTTGGAGTTAAAAAGAAAAATATAGTTTATATAAAAAGCAACTGAGAAGTAAGTCAAGTCTGCTTGATCTAGTCTAATGTGACTTTGCAAGTAGTAAAAATGATTTACAGTATTAAAATTGCTTTGTTAATAAAGATATGTGCATCACCATAATATGGGGGGGCACAGGGAAGGAAGTATAGCACAGAGAAGACAAGTAGTGACTCTATAGCATCTTACTCTGCTGATGGACAGTGACTGTAATGGAGTATGTGGTGGGGACTTGATAATAGGGGGGAATGTAGTAACCACAATGTTGCTCATGTGAAACCTGAGCTTTGGATTGAGTATCAATGATACCCTAATAAAAAAAAAAAGATATGTGCATCATGATACTTAAATGTTGATAGGTAGATGAAATAATAAGTTAAATAGCTTTTTTAAAAACTGAGAGTCTTTCTCAGAATACAGGACACTAATCTTTTTTACTAAGAACCTTTCTCAGAATATAGGACACTAAACTTTCTTGCCTGGTTTTTGGATTTACTGAATTGTATGTTAATAAAACCTGAGATCTCTATTAAAATCTCTATTTTACCATCTAGAGATGTGGGGGTAAGGGAACGTATGTATGAAAAAAGTCTTTCAATTTCAAGAACCACCAAGTACAGGAATACCTCATTTTATTGCACTTTGCTTTACTCCACAGATACTGTGTTCTTCACAAATTGAAGTTTTGTAGCAACCAGACTCACGCAAGTCCACTGGCACCAATTTTCCAATATTTGTTCACTTTGGATCTCTATGTCATATCTGGGTAATTCTCACAATATTTCAAACTCTTCTGCCAATTTTATACAGTTGACCCTTGTACTACATGGGTTTGAACTGAAGGGGTCCACTTATTGTGGCTTTTTCCAAAAAATATACAGGAAAATTTTAGAAGATTTGAGACAAACTGAAAAAAACATTTCCTTTCCTCTTACTTAGTCTATTATAAGAATATAGTACATAATACATATCATATACAAACTAGGTGTTAATCAGCTGTTTATGTCACTGATAAGTCTTCCAGTCAACAACAGGCTATGAGTAGTTAAGTTATGGGGGAGTCAGAAGTTATTCAACTGCCAAGGTTAGGGGGACTGAGGTCAGCACCCCTAACTTCCAAATTGTTCAAGGGTCAGCTGTATCTGTTATGATGATCTGTGACCAGTGATCTTTGATATTTGTGTTGTTTTGGGGAGCCACAAAATTCACCAACATAAGATGGTGAACTTAACAGATAAAAGTATGTGCCCTGACTGCTCCACTGACCACCTACTGCCCTGTGTCTGATCTTTCCTCAAGACTCCCTATCCGCTGAGGCACAATATTATAGAAATTAAGGCAACTAATAACCTTACAATGGCCTTTAAGTGAAAGGAAGAGATGCGTGTCTCTCACTTTAAATCAAAAGCTAGGTATAAGCTTAGTGAGAAGGGCATGTCAAAAGCAATTAAGGTTGAAAGCTAGACCTCTTACATTAGTTAGCCAAGTTGTGAATGCAAGTTATCCATAAGATCTATCTAGGATAATTAATTAAAGTGGCTACACTAAAAACAGACTTTTAATGTAGACAAAACAGTCTTCTCTTGGAAGAAGATGTCATCAAGAATTTGCACAATTAGAAAGAAGCCAGTGCTTGGGTTCAAAGCTTCAAAGGACAGGCTGACTCTCTTTTTAGGAGTTAATGCACTTTAGGCTGAAGGCAATGCTCATTGACCATTTGTAAATCCTACAGTCCTTAAGAATTATGCTAAATCTACTCTGCCTGTGCTCTATAAATGGAACAACACAGCCTTAATAATAGCACATCTGTTTACAACACAATTTTTATTGAATATTTTAAGCTGGCTGTTGAGAACCTACTGTTCAGAAAAAAAGATTCCTTTCAAAATAGTACTGCTCATTGACAGTGTACCTGGTCACCCAAGAGGTCAGGATGGAGATGGACAATGAAATGAATGCTGTTTTCATGCCTGCTAATACAACATCATTTTGTAGCCCATGGATCAAGGAGCATTTTCAACTTTCAAGCTTTATTATTGAATAAATACATTTCATAAGTCTGTAGCTGCCATGAATAGTGATTCCTCTAATGAATCTGTGCAAAATAAATTATAAACCTCCTGGAAGTGATTCACCATTCTACATGTCATTAAGAACATTTGTGATTTCATGAGAAGAGGTCAGATATCAACATGAATAGGTGTTTGAAAGAACCAAAACCTTACTACCCCCCTGGATGACTTTAAGGGATCCAAAACTTCAGTGGAGAAAGTCACTGCAGATGTGGTAGAAATAGCAAAAAGAACTAGAATTTGAAGTGGATCCTGAAGATGTGACTGAATAACTTGTGATCTCTTGATAAAACCTCAGGGGATGTGGAGTTGCTTGTTATGGATGAGCAAAGAAAGTGGCTTCTTGAGATGGGAATCTACTCCTGGTAAAGATGCTGTGAAAACTGTTGAAATGACAACAAAGGATTCCTAACATATTTATAAAGTAGCAGTAGGGTTTGAGAGTATTGGGTCCAATTCTGAAAGAAGTTTTGTGGATAAAATGCTATCAAGCAGCATCACATGTTACAGAGAAACCATTTATGAAAGGAAGAGTCAGATGAGCAGTGAACATCACTGTTGTCTTATTTAAAGAAATTGCCAGTCATGCCAGCCTTGAGCAACCACAGCTCTGATCAGTCAGCAGTTATCCAATTTGAGGCAAGACCCTCTCTTAGCAAAAAGATTATGATTTGCTGAAAGCTCAAGAGGCTAGCATTTTTTAGAATAAAGTATTTTTAAAATAAAGTTATGTGCATTGTTTCTTTAGGCATAATTCTATAACACACTTAAGAGACTACACTATAGTGCAAAAATAATTTGTATATGCACTGGAAAACAAAAAATTGCATTTGACTCCTACTGTAATATTCATTTTTTTAAACTTAAACTGTCAGTAATATACAGTCTTTTATTGGTTTCAAATGTACATCACATGGTTCAACCATCCCTATAATCAACATACATTGTGACTACGAATTATTTGCTCTTTATCCCCTCGCCACCACACTCATCCCAACCCCTCCACCTTGGTAATCACTAGTCACTTTTCAGTGCCTGTGAGTCTACTGCTGTTTTGTTCCTTCTGTTTTGCTTTGTTTATGTATTCCACAAATAAGTGGAATCATATCATATTTGTCTTTCTTCTCCTGGCTTATTTCAACTTAGAACAATACCCTGTAGATCCATCCATGTTGTTGCAAATGGCAAGAGTTATTTTATTTTTATGGCTGAATAGAATTGCATTGTATATTTGTACCACCTCTTCTTTATCCATTCATCTACTGATGGACACTTAACACTGATTCCATATCTTCACTATTGCAAATAGTTCAGTGATAAACACAGGGGTGCATATATCTTTTCGAATCAGGGATTTTGTTTTCTTTGGGTAAATTCCAGGAATGGAATGACTGGATCAAATGGTATTTCTTTTAGCTTGTTGAGGAACCTCCAAACTGCTTTCCAAAGCAGTTGTACCAAATTACATTCCCACCAACAGTGTAGAAAGGTTCCTATTTCTCCACATCCTCACTAGAATTTGTTGTTTCTTATCTTTTGGATAGTGGCCACTCTAACCATGTGAGGTGATATTTCATTGTGGTTTTAATTTACATTTCCCTGATGATTAGTAACATAGAGCATGTTTCCAGTGCCTGTTTGCCATTTGCATTTCTTCATTTGAGAAGTGTCTGTGCTGATCCTCCACCCATTTTTTAATCAGGTTATTTATTCTCTTGGTGTTAAGGTATATGAGTTCTTTATATATTTGGGATGTTAACCCTTTGTCAGAAATGTCATTTATGAATATATTCTCCCATACTGTAGGGTGCCTTTTTTTTTTGGCTGATAGTGTCCTTTGCTATATAGAAGCTTTTTAGTTTGATGTAGTTCCACTTGCTCATTTTTTATTTGGTTCTCTTGCCCAAGGAGATGTATCCAGGACTACTCATGCTTATATTCAAGAGATTTTTGCCATGTTTTCTTCTAAGAGTCTTATGGTTTCATGACTTACATTCAGTTCTTTGATCCATTTCAAGTTTACTTTTAGGTATGGAGTTAGACAATAATTCAGTTTCATTCTCTGACAAGTAGCTGTACAGTTTTGCTAACACCAGATGTTGAAGAGGCTGTCTTTTGCCCACATTATATATTCATGACTCCTTTATCATATATTAACTGACCATTGATGTGTGGGTTTATATCTGGGTTCTCTATTCTGTTCCATTGATCTATGGGTCTGTTCATGTGCCAGTATCAAATTGTTTTGCTTACTGTGGCTTTGTAGTAGAGCTCAAAGTTGGGGAGTGTGATCCCCCAGCTTTGTTTTTCTTTCTCAGGATTGCTTTGGCTATTCGGAGTCTTTTGTGGTTCCATATGAATTTTAGAACTATTTGTTCTAATTCAGTGAAGAATGCTGCTTGGTATTTTGATAGGTATTGCACTGAATCTATAAATTGCTTTTGGCAGGATGGCCATTTTGACAATATTAATTCTTTCTATCCATGAGCACAGGATAGATATTTATTTAATTGTGTCTTCTCTAATTTTTTTCATGAGTGCCTTGTAGTTTTCAGAATATAGGTCTTTCACCTCCTTGGTTAGGTTTATTCCAAGTTATTTTAATCTTTTAGATGCAATTGTAAATGGAGCTGTTTTCCTGATTTCTCTTTCTGCTAATTTGTTGTTAGTATATAGGAATGCAACAGATTTCTGTGTATTAATTTTGCATCCTGCAGTTATTTTTAGTTATTAGTTATTAGTTTGAGATTTTTGTGGTAGATTCTTTGGAGTTTTCTATGTATAATATTATGTCATTTGCAAGTAGTGACAGTTTAATTTCTTCCTTACCAATTTGGATGCCTTTTATCTCTTTGTGTTGTCTGATTGCCGTGGCTAAAACCTGCAGTTGAATACCAGTGTGAGAGTGAGCATCCTTGTCGTGTTCCCAATAGTAGAGACTATGCTGAGTAACAGTGGTGAGGGTGAGCATCTTTTTCTTGTTCCCAATATTAGAGAAAAAGCTTTCAGATTTTTGCTATTAAGTATGATGTTGGCTACAGGTTTGTCATATAAATGGCCTTTTTTATGTTGAGGTACATACCCTCTCTGCCCATTTTGTTTAGAGTTTTTACCATGAGTGTACGTTGAATTTTATCAAATGCTTTTCAGCATCTACTGAGATAATCATATGGTTTTTATCCTTCTTTTTGTTAATGTGCAGTATGATATTGATTTTTGAAATATTGTCCAGTCCTGGCATCCCTGGAATAAATCTCACTTGGTCATGATGGATGATCTTTTTGAAGTATTTGTGGATTCAGTTTGCTAGTATTTTGTTGAGGATTTTTGCATCTATTTTCATCAGGGATATTGTGTCCTTAATTTTCTTTTTTTGCGGTCTCTTTGTCTGGTTTTTGTATTAGAGTGACACTGGCCTCACAGAATGAGTTTGGAAGTATTCCCTCTTCTACTTTTCAGAAAACTTTAAGGAGGATGGATATTAGCTCTTCTCTAAACGTTTAATAAAATTTCAGCAGTGAAGCCATATGGACCTGGCCTTTCGTATTTTGGGAGTTTTTTGATTACCACTTGGATTTCATTGCTGGTGATTGATCTGATCAGATTTTCTGCTGCTTCCTGGATCAGTCATGGAAGGCTGTATTGTTCTAGAAAACTGTCCATTTCTTCTTGGTTATCCAATTTATTGGCATATAACTTTTCATAGTATTCTCTAATGATTCTTTGTATTTCTGTGGTATCCACTGTGATTATTCCTTCTTTGTTTCTCATTTGATTTATATGTGTACATTATCTTTTTTTCTTGGTAATTCTGGCTAGGGATTTATCTATTTTGTTTATTTTCTCAAAGAACCAGCTCCTGGTTTCACTTTTCTTTTCTGTTGTTTTATTCTTCTCTATTTTATTTATTTCTGCTCTGATCTTAATTATGTCCCTCCTTTTACTGACTTTGTGTGTCATTTGTTCTTCTTTTTCTAATTTCTTTGTGAATTTGGGATTGTTGATTTGGGATTGTTCTTTTTTTTCCCGATGTAAGTCTGTAATACTGTGTACTATCCTCTTAGAACTGCCTTTACCGCCTCACACAGATTTTGGGCTGTTGTGTTTTTGTTTTCATTTGTCTCCATGTACTGCTTGATTTCTGTTTTAATTTGTTTATTGATTGATTTTTTTATTTAGAAGCATGTTGTTTAGCCTCCATGTGTTTTTAGGTCTTTTTGTTTTCTTTGTGTAATTTATTTCTATTTTCATACCACTGTGGTCTGAGAAGCTGCTTGATAGAATTTCAATCTTCTTTAATTTATTGAGGCTGTTGTAGCCTATTATGTGATCTGTTCTGGAGAATGTTCCATGTACACTTGAGAAAAATGTGTATCCTGCTGCTTTTGAGTGGAGTGTTCTGTCCATTTGATTTAATGGATTGGTCAGTGCCTCTGTTTCCTTGTTTATATTGAGTCTGTCTGATCTATGGATGTGAGTGGTGTGTTAAAATCTAAAATTAATGTGTTGCAATCTGTTTCCCCCTTTAATTCTGTTAGTGTTTGTTTTACATATTCAGGTGCTTCTATGTTGAGTGCATAGATATTTATAATGATTAT
The DNA here is from genome assembly GCF_040802235.1 of Manis javanica. NCBI lineage: Eukaryota > Metazoa > Chordata > Mammalia > Pholidota > Manidae > Manis > Manis javanica. The sequence goes on from NC_133162.1 coordinate 105,114,048, forward strand.
ATCCTCTTATTGGATTGATCTCTTTATCATTATGTAATGTCCTTCTTTATCTCTTGCTTTTATCTTTGTTTTGAAACCAATTTTGTCTGATATAAATACTGCTTCTCCTATATTTTTCTCCCTATTTAGCATGGAATATCTTTGTTCATCCCTTCACTTTTAGTCTGTGGATATTTTTGGGTATGAAATGAGTCTCCCATATGCAGCATATAGATGGGTCTTTTTTCTTTATCCTTTCTGCTACTCTCTGTCTTTTGATTGGTGCATTTGGTCCATTTACATTTAAGGTGATTATTGATAGATATGTATTATTACCATTTTATTAACTGTTTTCTGGTTGTTTCTCTCTGTTCCTTTCTTTGTTATACTCTCTCATTATTGATGGTTTTCTTTAGTGTTGTAGTTCTATTTCTATTTTTATTTATTTATTTTTGTGTCTATTTATGGTAGGCTTTAGTTTTATAGTTACCAAGGGTTCAAGGAGAGCTTCCTTACTACATAATAGTCTATCTTAAATTGCTGATTACTCTATTTCAAATGCAAGGCAAATGTGCTTTCTCCTCCTTCTTCTTCTTACTCCTCCACTTATTTCATATTAGATGTCATAACCTGCACTTTTTGTGTATCCCTTGACTGATTTTGTGTATAGCTGGTATTGCTTCTTTTATCTTGTTTTAATTTTGTACTTGCTTGGTAATTAGTTGGTCTACTACCTTCACTGTGGGTTTATTTTCACTGCTGAAAGCTGTTTAACCTTAGGGACATTCTCCACAGAGCAGTCCCTTTAACATACCCTGTAAGGCTGGCTTAGTGGTGGCAAATTCCTTCAACTTTTGCTTTTCTGGAAATTGTTTAATACCTGCTTCACATTTAAGTAACAGTCTTGCCAGGTAGAGGATTCTTGGTTGGAGGTCCTTCTTTTCATTACACTAAATATATCATGCCACTCCCTTCTGGCATATAGTTTCTTCTGAAATGTCTGATGTTAGGTTGATGGGATTTTCTTTGCAAGTAATCTTTTTTCTCTCTGGCTGCTTTCAACCCTCTCTCCTTATACTTGATCTTTGCCATTTTAATTACTATATTTCTTGGTGTTGTCTTGCTGTGGCTCTTTTTGTTAGGGGATCTCTGTACTTTCATGACTTCAGTGTCTGTTTCCTCCTCCAGACTGCAGAAGTTTTCAACAATTATTTTCTTAACGAGACTTTCTATGCCTTTGTCTTTCTCTTCTTCTTCTGGTACCCCTATTATGGGAATATTTTTTTGTTTATATTGATCACATAGCTCTCTTACCATTCTTTCATTCCTAAAGATCCTTTTATCTCTCTGTTGTTTGGCTTCATTGTTTTCTGGCTCCCTAATTTCCAAATCATTTACAACTTAACTTTTTCAACCTGTGAAAGTCTGCCATTAAATCCCTCCCCTGTATAGTTCATTTCAGATATTATATTCTTCAGCTGACTTGGAGTGCTCCAGCTCTCCCTTGAATCCAGCCCTGCTAACCACCTGACCGCAATGCAATGTGGACTCATGTTCCCAGAGCACATCTCCAGGGCTAAGTGTGCAGAGCTTCTGAGTGCTTATTCCTTCCCTGCTCCATTCCTTTTCCTCCTGCCTGTGGGTCCCACTTGATTGTGGCTTTGCCACTTTACCCTTTTCTGTGTGATCTTCTCTTCTTCCTTAGGGGTAGGTGGTCTTTTCTGCAGTCTTCAGGTCATTTTCAGGTTTAGTTGTTATTTGCTGTGTTTTCTTCTTTTATACTTTTTTTAGGAGGAGGTTTCTGCCTTGCCTTTCTACTCTGCCATCGTTTCCCCACTCTCTGCAATATTCATTTTACTGCAGTGGTCTGTAAATGAACTCTCAGTATCTCCAAGGTTTGACTGCACACATTTAGTCATTCAGAACTATATCTTTGAACACCAGGCATAGCATCTTAGTCTGAGCAAAAGACAAACATACAGGATAAAGACTGTAAGACAGAAGACAGTAGTAGTCACTTCTATCCAAATGTGCAATCAATGTTAATCTGAGAAAGACACAGTGAGACATTAAAATATTGGCTGTAATCAAAATGAATCCCTCTGCAATGAATGCCTCACCCTTAAGCAGGTCTTCATTTTTGAGTAATCATCAAATGCATTTCAAAGGAAAAATCCTACAAAAGCTCTATTACTTATTTCAAATTTTTTATGTTAAATACTAGAAGCCAAAAACCAGACACAAATTCCTTACACTTACAGATTTTAGAAAATATTCTTAAATGAGAACACATTTAGAAAATTAAGAATAAACCACAAAATAAAAATTAAATTTAACAATATCAATTTGATATGATAAATGATGTTACTTTGCAGGAACTAAGTTGATGCTGTTGGGTTTTTATAGAGAAAAGAAATAGCCATATGTGATCAATATATACAAAACATGTGTCCACAGTTTAAATGACAGAGAAGTGAGTCCATCTACACATAATAAAAAGCCAAAGTGTAATGGATAAAATAGATAGGATTACTTTCCCCCTCACCACCATCACATCCCCAACCCTTCCTTAACAGGGAATTTGGACTTAGTTAGTTCATGCTGAAGCTGCAGCCAGGGTATCAGAGCCACACCTCTACAACCTTCTTGTCCTTTCCTTCCTGGTAAGTGAAAGCACAGCTGTTATAGTTCCAGGTTTGGCTTCAGTGGTTGACGCAGGAAGAAAGGAAGAGGACAAAAGGGCACTTGCCAACTGAGTTGGCCCTATTTTAACAAGTTTTCCCAGGATCACCACCCACTGACTTCTATCAATGTCTCATTGGCCACACTGTGTCATATAACCACTCCAAATCACACTGGAGCTTGTAAAGAAGGATTTTAACTGGTTATATAGAGCCCATCCCCAAGGGTATGGTAGTGAAGGAAAAGGGAAGAAGGGATTTGGAGAAAGCAACATCAGGCTCTGCCACAAATTCCAAGCCCAATTTTAAGGAGGAGTGATTTGGAAGCATTGTAGGTATCTCTATTACATAAACATCAACTCAGCTCTGCAGTTTTACTGAAATCTGTATCAAATAGGCATGTAACTATGGTTATAAATACAAAGGGAAAAAATTCTTCATTTCATATTGACTAGCATAGTTACTGATAATGAAACTTTAAGGTCTGGAAGTTAAAAAAAATCCAGTTCCTTCATGAATGCGATGTTCTGTGTGCATGCACCTCTATGTGCCATGTGTTATCTCAATTATTCCACTTTTCTCTATTCCAACTATTATAAAAACCTTTATTTATTCATCATTCCACAATAAGAAGCTTTTGGTATGGGAGAAGAAAGGTGCTTTATACAATCCTAAAAGCAGAAGAAAGCAACAAAGATACACTTACCTGATTTTAAAGTAATTTTTCAGATTATCAAGGAATTTTTACACTACTTTTTTTATTATAATTTTAATGAAAACTCAGCACTTGAGAATTAACAAAGCGAATTCTGACTTCCTTAAGAGTTTGCAAACTACTGTCCATGAGCCAAATCCAGACTATTAATTACTTTTGTAAATGAAGTTTTATTGGAACACAGTCCTGCTCATTCATTTACATATTGGTAGTGGCTACTTTGGTGTGACAAAAACAGAGTTGAGTAGTAGTGACAGAGATTATATGGCATGCAAAGTCTGAAATATCTACTATGTGGCCCTTAACAGAAAAAGTTTGCCAATCTCGTCTTAGAATATATCCATAAATCATCTATTAATAATAAGTGACCTGAAGGAAGTTTCTGATACTGTACCAGAGGGTTATGGGTTTGGCTTGGTCAATAAAACCTTCCTATCAAGACTGGGTTAAGAAACAAAATGTGAAATTATCAGAAGAGTGAACACATAAAGCCCACAACAAAAGATGCAGTTTTGTAGGAATAAGTTCAAAGTATGATGCTTGAGTATAAAGACAGAATTGTTATAAATTCAGAATTGAGGAAATGCAAAATAACAGTTGAAAAAGAAATCTGATCCCATATATAGAAAGAGCTCACAAGGTCACAGATAGTCAACTAGAGAAAAAGTCTCAAATTGACAGATTCTTGTGTTTCACTCCCCATCACTAAACACAGATCTTTCTCTTTCAAAAGTATATTATCAGCGTTCTTTACAAATAGCACTCAAACTATAACTCAACTATAAGTGCACAACACAAAATATTAAGAAATAAAATCTTATAGATTTTATAACTTTTGACATCATTATCATATGACTTAATGTGCTAAATAAAATTTGCTGTCTAACCTTATAGGCATTTAAGAACATGAGCTGAATATTTATAAAAAAGACTCTACTAAGCTCAATTGAGCTCTGGGGGGAAAAGTGAAAAACTGATCATGATTAAAACTTGTAATTAAAAGCTAAGAGCGACCAAGATAATTAAATGAGGAGAGAACAGTCTTGTCAAGAATTAATGCTGGGACAACTAGAAATCCACATGCAAAAGATGAAGTTGAACTCCTACCCCATATCATACATAAAAATTAACTTAAAACCTATCATTGACCTAAATGCTAAGACTGAAAACTATAAAACTCTTAGAAGAAAACAAAATATATCCTTGTGAACTTGACTAAGGCAATAGTTTCTTAGGTAGGACACCAAAAGTACAAGTGAGAAAAAATAAACTGGCTACATCAAAATTAAAAACATTTGTGAGTCAAATGATACTGTTTGAAAATGAAAAGCCCATTAAACAGGAAAAATTTACAACTCATGTATCTGTTAAGTGACTTATATCTAGAATACATATATAAATTTCATAACTCAATAATAGATAATGAATAAATAATAAATAATGAATGAAAAATGAAAAGCCCATTAAATGGGAAAAATTTACAAATCATCTATCTGTAGATGACATATCGAGAATACATAAAGAATTTTCATAACTCAATAATAAAAACACTACCCACATTTTCAAAAATAGGCAAAGGATTAAACAGACATTTCTCCAAAGATATACATATCGCCAATAAGCACATAAAATATTCTCAACATCCTTAGTAAGTAGGGTGTGCAAATCAAAACCACAATGAGATACCATTTCACTGAGTTGAGGATGGCCATAATTGAAAAGACAAACAATAACAAGTATTGACAAGGATGTAGAGAAAAGGGTACTCTTGTACATACTGGGGAGAATGGAAAACAGGGAAGCTGCTTTGGAAAACAGCTACTTCGAGGGGGTTTTAAAAAATTCTAAACAGAGTTACCATATGATCCAGAAGTTCCACTCTTCGGTACATACCTTAGGGAAAGGAAAACAGCTGTCCTCACAAAATATTGCATATAAATGTTCATAATGGCATTACTCATTTATAGCCAAAAAGTGGAAACAAATATCCATCAACTGATGTAGGGATAAATAAAATGTGGTATAGCTATGTAATGGAATGTTATTTGAAGATAAAAAGAAATGAAGTTTTGACAGGTGCCACAATATAGATGAACCTTGAAAGCACATTGAATTAGAGAAGCCAGTCACAAAAGAAAAAATACTCCTATGTTCATACATTATAACCATAAGCAATAGAACAGAGTAAGGAAGAAGAGCTTCATACCCACAAGGTACAATGGTATAATTCAGCAGGGGACATGAAGGGAGTAAAGGGGAGAAGTCCTGCTCCACCAGTATGGTGATTTAACTGGACAGGGCAGGCAAACAGGGAAAAGAGGAAGCTCGCACATTCATGCAGTGATGTAACTGGCCAGAGAATGTGATCACAGATTACAGAATGAGCCATACTTAATCATGGAAGAGGTAAGGGTACAGGAAATGTGAACAGGATAAAGAAGAGCAGCAACAAAATGCCTGTACAGTGGAGTGAGTGAACAGAAGAAAGCAAGAAGGTAGTCATCCTACACCATCCATGCAGAATCTGGTCATGGGATGTGAATAAGGTGAAGACTAGAGCCTTGGGGTGTGACTGGGAAGCACTGACCAGTATAAAGAGGAGAAACTCTGCGATACCAGTGAACCAACATTCCTAGGCAAGGGATGTGAACAGGAAAAGAGAAGGACCCCACACCATCAGTCCAGTTATGTAAATGGACAGGAAACATTATAGGACAAATGACAACATCAGAACAGTGAAATAGCTGGGCAGTGAATATGGCAACATCAGAACAGTGAAATAGCTGGGCAGATGAAGTAATACATGAAAGAAAGGAACATCTCCAAAACAAAAGTATACTGGTGTGTGTGAGCAAGGGAGGTGAACAGGGCACAGAGGAGCAGCCCCACATCATCAATGTACCCATATAAATGGACAGGGCATATGAACAGGGTGAGGAAAAGGAGGCCTACCTCATCAGTGTGACTGAGTAACTAGGCAGAGAAAAGAAAAGTGGTAATGAGGCAACAGAATTTGTGGACAACTAAATTGGACAATAGTTTACATTTCCTTTGCTTACAATGACACCGTGCCTTGTTAACAGGCTTGCCTTTATAACTGCATTTTGGACTGCGCTGATTCTGTTCATGAATGATTGCTTAGACCTGACTGCTACTAAAAAGAAATCTTAGAAAAAAGGATTAAAGATGGCGGTGTGACAAATGCCTAAGGTGCCTAACTGGTTTTCTTGGTTTCACTGGAGATGGCTAGTAATTATAGGTCTGCTTTGGTTATGTAACTGTACTCCTATTATGTTAATGTGTGTGCACAATTTAATTAGTAGTTTAAAACCTATACATGCTGAAGTTACTCTACAAGAAGATATGTCAAAGAAATAAACAAACTTCCCATGTCTTCTTCCGCCTGCTACGTCTATAGATCTTCTTCTTCCTTCCTAATTACAACCCTTAAATAGAATTCGTGCCCCATATCGAATTTACTGAGTATCATAATTCCTCCAAGTGGTAAAGATACCTCAAGACAAATACTGGGCATTGAAGCCACAGGGCATAAATATGCAAAGAAGTAAAAAGCTAACCTTTTCAAACAATATGGCTTCTCTCTCACTTACCAATTTTACATTTCCCTGTATGGCCCCGGAAGATGACTGGTTAGCCAGAGACGGGTAAGATCCCTCAAGGGAGGAACAACCTAAGACAGGCACAGTTGCAGGGGGGCCATCAGGTGAGAAATTGGGGATCAACAGAGGTGAAGCTTAGAACCTCACCCCCCCTGTTCTGAGAGAAATCTGCATCTGTGGATATTTTATTGCCCTTGTCTAGCTTGGATTAACACATAGTCTACAGGCACACACCTGATCATCTACATTTGCTCTTTTACAACACTAAACTATGTTTTCTACCTTTATCTTGCATCTACATATCACTTCAGCATTTTATTAAAAATAATAATAATAAAGAGAGAAATGTGGTATTCACATATAAATCAAGTATAAAAATCAAACAAATATTCATATTTGAACTGATTGTGATTCATAATGCGTGATCAAAACCGAAAGTTTCTGTGATGACTGCCCTTGTACTGTTCACCATGTAACTTATTCACTATCTAAGAGTTTGTTCTCCATGTAGGAACTTGTTCGTTATGCTTCAGAAGATTGGAGACTGACGAAAATTAGGCTTGGGGTGGATTAATGATTGTTCATTGAGCATTGACTCCCCTATACAGAATTTTATTGTTGTTAACAACCATTTGATCAATAAATATGAGAGATGCCCTCTCAAAAAAAAAAAAAAGAAAGGACAGACTTCCAATTGTAAAATAAATAAGTAACCTGGATGTAATGTACAGCATAAGGAATATAGTCAAAATATTGTAACAACTTTGTATGGTGATAGCTGGTAGCTAGAATTATCATGTATATAAATGTTGAGTCATTGTGTTGTATACCTGAAACTAATGTAATACTGTATGTCAACTACCTGCAATAAAAAATAATTGTCTACAAAAAGAAAAGATGGCAGTGTGAGAGGAGAGACAGAGACTTCCTCCTAAAACTGGATACAATTAGAAAACATAGCTGGCGCAACTAATCCCGAGAGAGCAACAGGAAACAGGACAGCACCAGACTGCACACACCTGGAGAAAAGAACACACCTTACCGAATGGGGTAACGTAGCAGAGCTGTGGCTCGGCGGGACCCGAGCCCCTCCCCCACCCCAGCTCACCAGCAGGAGGAAGGGAAACTAAGCAGGGAGGGAACGGAAGGCCTGGGACTGCTGAACACCTAGCTCCGGAGATCTGCGCTGAGAGCACAAACCTACATTTCATGGTGCTTTCATCATACTCTTCTGATTATGGGGTTGGAAAGCTGGGACAGGCGGACTTCCTGGGGAGACTGGGATTCCAGCCACTTGTGGAAAGCTGGGATCCATATCTGGCTGCTCTGGGACAAAAACTTATACCTGTGTGCTCGGCCCACTGGTTCAGGCAGTGGAGACATGCATAGCAGCCAGGAAGCGGAGAATAGCTCTTCCTCCCCCAAGGCACCAATACTGCTCCCCTGCGACCCCTGGCATTGCTTCAGGGGCTGAGCAGCTCCAGAATAGAGTTTCTGGAAACTAGAGAGCGCCATATACAAATATGAAATGCCAAAGAAACATGGTCAAGAGTAAAATTATTAATACAACTCCTAAGAAAGATTTAAATGATAAGGACCTCATGACTTTTTATGAAAGGGAGTTCAAAATAAAAATCATCAACATGCTAATGGAGGTAGGGAAAGACATCCAAGAACTCAGGAATGAATTCAGGTCGGAGATCCAATCATTGAAGAGCACAATGGGGGGTATTAAAAGCAGGATGGATACGGTGGAGGAGACGCTAAATGAAATAGAAACTAGAGAAGAGGAATACAAAGAAGCTGAGGCACAGAGAGAAAAAAGGATCTCTAAGAATAAAAGAATATTAAGAGAACTGTGTGAGCAATCCAAATGGAACAATATTCGCATTATAGGGATACCAGAAGAAGAAGAGAGAGAGAAAGGGATAGAAAGTGCCTTTGAGGAGGTAGTTGTTGAAAACTTCCCCAGTCTGGGTAAGGAGATAATCTCTCAGGCCATGGAGATCCAAAGATCTCCCAACACAAGGGACCCACGGAAGATAACACCAAGAAACACAGTAATTAAAATGGAAAAGATCAAGGATAAGGACAGACTGTTAAAAGCAGCCAGAGACAGAAATAAGATCACATACAAAGGAAAGCCCATCAGGATAACATCAGACTTCTCAGCAGAAACCTTACAGGCCAGGAGGGAGAGGCATGATGCATTTAATGCCATGAAGCAGAAGGGCCTGGAAACAAGATTACTTTATCCAGCAAGATTATGATTTAAATTTGAAGGAGGGATTAAACAATTTCCAGAGAAGCAAAAGCTGAGAGAATTTACCTCCCACAAACCATCTCTACAGTCTATTTTGGAGGGAATGCTATAGATGGAAGTGTTCCTAAGGTTGAATAGCTGTCAACAGAGGTAATAAAACCACAGAAAAGAAAGTAGAACACCTAATTACTAAGCAAATGCAAAATGAAATTCACTATCCCCAAATTCAATCAAGGGATAGACAAAAAGTACAGAATATGAAGTACAATATATGAAGAATGGAAGAGGAAGAAAAAGGAGGAGAAACAGAAAAGAACCTTTAGATTGTGTTTGTAACAGCATACTAAGTGAGTTAAGTTAGACTCTTACAGAGTAAGGACATTAACCTTGAACCTTTGGAAACCATGAATCTAAAGCCTGCAATGGCAATAAGTACATACCTATTGATAATCACCCTAAATATAAATGGACTGAATGCACCAATCAAAAGACATAGAGTCACTGAATGGATTAAAAAAACAAGACACATCTATATGCTGCTTAAAAGACTCACCTCAAAAACAAAGACATGCACAGACTAAAAGTCAAGGGATGGAAAAAGATATTTCATGCAAACAACAGGGAGAAAAAAGCAGGAGCTGCAGTACTAGTTTCAGACAAAATAGACTTCAAAACAAAGAAAGTAACAGGAGATAAAGAAGGACATTACATAATGATACAGGGCTCAGTCCAACAAGAGGATATAACCATTATAAATATATATGCACCCAACACAGGAGCACCAGCATATGTGAAACAAATACTAACAGAACTAAAGGGGGAAATAGACTGCAATTCATTCATTTTAGGAGACTTCAACACACCATTCACTCCAAAGGATAGATCCATTAGGCAGAAAATAAGTAAGGACACAGAGGCACTGAACAACACACTAGAACAGATGGACCTAATAGACATCTATAGAACTCTACATCCAAAAGCAACAGGATACACATTCTTCTCAAGTGCACATGGAACATTCTCCAGAATAGACCACATACTAGGCCACAAAAAGAGCCTCAGTGAATTCAAAAAGATTGAAATTCTACCAACCAACTTTTCAGACCACAAAGGTATATTAAAAAATTGTACAAAGAAAGCAAAAAGGCCCACAAACACATGGAGGCTTAACAACATGCTCCTAAATAATCAATGGATCAATGACCAAATTAAAATAGAGATCAAGCAATATATGGAAACAAATAACAACAACACAAAGCCCCAACTTCTGTGGGACACAGCAAAAGCAGTCTTAAGATGATAGTATATAGCAATTCAGGCAAATTTAAAGAAGGAAGAACAATCCCAAATGAACAGTCTAACGTCACAATTATCAAAATTGGAAAAAGAAGAACAAATGAGGCCTAAAGTCAGCAGAAGGAGGGACATAATAAAGATCAGAGAAGAAATAAATAAAATTGAGAAGAATAAAACAATAGAAAAAAAATCAATGAAACCAAGAGCTGGTTCTTTGAGAAAATAAACAAAATAGATAAGCCTCTAGCCAGACTTATAAAGAGAAAAAGAAAATCAACACACATCAACAGAATTAGAAACCAGAAAGGAAAAATCACGACGGACCCCACAGAAATACAAAGAATTATTAGAGAATACTATGAAAACATATATGCTAACAAGCTGGAAAACCTAGAAGAAATGGACAACTTCCTAGAAAAATACAACCTTCCAAGACTGACCAAGGAAGAAACACAAAATCTAAACACACCAATAACCAGCAAAGAAATTGAAGCAGTAATCAAAAAACTACCCAAGAACAAAACCCCCGGGCCAGATGGGTTTACCTTGCAGTTTTATCAGACATACAGAGAAGACATAATACCCATTTTCCTTAAAGTTTTCCAAAAAATAGAAGAGGAGGGAATACTCCCAAACTCATTCTATGAAGCCAATATCACCTAATACCAAAACTAGGCAACAACCCCACCAAAAAAGAAAATTACAGACCAATATCCCTGATGAGCATAGAAGCAAAAATACTCAACAAAATATTAGCAAACTGAATACATCAAAAGGATCATATATCATAACCAAGTCGGATTCGTCCCAGGGATGCAAGGATAGTACAACATTCGAAAATCCATCAACATCATCCACCACATCAACAAAAAGGACAAAAACCACATGATCATCTCCGTAGATGCTGAAAAAGCATTCAACAAAATTCAATATCCATTAATGATGAAAACTCTAAAAAAAATGGGTATAGAGGACAAGTATCTCAACATAATAAAGGCCATATATGATAAACCCATAGCCAAGATCATACTGAACAGTGAGAAGCTGAAAGCTTTTCCACTGAGATTGGGAAGAAGATAGGGATGCCCACTCTCCCCACTGTTATTGAACATAGTAACAGAGTTGCTAGCCATGGCAATTAGACAAAACAAAGAAATACAAGGAATCCAGATTGGTAAAGAAGAAGTTAAACTGTCACTATCTGCAGATGACATGATATTGTACAGAAGAAAACCTAAAGACTCCACTCCAGAAGTACTAGAATGGTATCGGAATGCAGCAAAGTTGCAGGATACAAAATTAACACACAGAAATCTGTGGCTTTTCTATACACTAACAATGAACTGATAGAAAGAGAACCCAGGAAAACAATTCCATTCACAATTGCATCAAAAAGAATAAAATGCTTAGGAATAAACCTAACCAAGGAAGTGAAAGACCTACACCCTGAAAACTATAAGGCACTCTTAAGAGAAATTAAAGAGGACACTAACAAATGGAAACTCATCCCATGCTCTTGGCTAGAAAGAATTAATATCATCAAAATGGCCATCCTGCCCAAAGTAATATACAGATTTGATGCAATCCCCATCAAATTACCAACAACATTCTTCAACGAACTGGAACAAATAGTTCCACAATTCATATGGACACACCAAAGACTCCAAATTGCCAAAGCCATCCTGAGAAGGAAGAATAAAGTGGGGGGTATCTAGCTCCCCAGCTTCAAGCTCCACTAGAAAGCCACCATAATCAAGACAGTTTGGTACTGGCACAAGAAGAGAGCCACAGACCAGTGGAACATAATAGAGACTCCAGACATTCACCTAAACATATATGGTCAATTAGTATACAATAAAGGAGCCATGGACATACAATGGGGAAAAGACATTTTCTTCAACAGATGGTGCTGGCAAAACTGGACAGCTAATGTAAGAGAATGAAACTGAATAACACTGTCTAACCCCACACACAAAAGTAAATTTGAAATGGATCAAAGACCTGAATGTAAGTCATGAAACCATAAAACTCTAAGAAAAAAACATAGGCAAAAATCTCTTGGACATAAACATGAGTGACTTCTTCATGAACATATCTCCCTGGGCAAGGGAAACAAAAGCAAAAATGAACAATTGGGACTATATCAAGCTGAAAAGCTTCTGTACAGCAAAGGACACCATCAATAGAACAAAAAGGTGCCCTACAGTATGGGAGAATATATTCATAAATGACAGATCTGATAAAGGCTTGACATCCAAAATATATAAAGAGCTCACGCACCTCAACAAACAAAAAGCAAATAATCCAATTAAAAAGTGGGCAGAGCAGCTGAACAGACAGTTCTCCAAAGAAGAAATTCACATGGCCAACAGACACATGAAAATATGCTCCACATTGCTAGTCATCAGAGAAATGCAAATTAAAACCACAATGAGATATCACCTCACACCAGTAAGGATCGCTACCATCGAAAGACAAACAACAACAAATGTTGGCCAGGTTGCAGAGAAAAGGGAACCCTCCTACACAGCTGATGGGAATGTAAATTAGTTCAACCACTGTGGAAAGCAGTATGGAGGTTCCTCAAAAAGCTCAAATAAAAATACCATTTGACCCAGGAATTCCACTTCTAGGAATTTATCCTAAGAATGCAGCAGCGCAGTTTGAAAAAGACAGATGCACCCCTATGTTTATCGCAGCACTATTTACAATAGCTAACCTAAGTGTCCATCAGCAGATCAATGGATAAAGAAGATGTGGTACATATACACAATGGAATATTATTCAGTGGTAAGAAAACAAATCCTACCATTTGCAACAGCATGAATGGAGCTAGAGGGTATTATGCTCAGTGAAATAAGCCAGGCGGAGAAAGACAAGTACCAAATGATTTCACTCATCTGTGGAGTATAAAAACAAAGTAAAACTGAAGGAACAAAACAGCAGCAGAACCACAGAACCCAAGAATGGACTAACAGTTACCAATGGGAAAGGGACTGGGGAGGATGGGTGGGAAGGGAGGAATAAGGGTGGGGAAAAAGAAAGAGGTCCTTACTATTAGCATATATAATGTGGGAGTGGGGCATGGGGAGGGCTCTACAACACAGAGAAGACAGGTAGTGATTCTACAGCATCTTACTATGGTGATGGACAGTGACTGTAATGGGGTTTGTGGGGGGGACTTGGTAAAGGGGGGAGTCTAGTAAACATAATGTTCTTCATGTAATTATAAATTAATGATAAGAAAATGAATAATAATAAAAAAAGAAATCTTATGGATTTCAAATCAAGATTAAAAAACAAAAGCCAGTGTAGGAATTGAGGTATGACAACCAGTTTACAGCTTTTATGTCCTTATTCTCATTCCTTCCTGGGTGCAGGTTTGTAAATAACTGCTATTCTAAACTGAGTCTGTGGTCTAATTTCCCATACTCTGGTACATATTTTTGAAATCTGTGAATTTTGTTAGATGCCTATATTATCTTAGCTACTGCGACTAATGCTGCAATGAGGATGGGAGTACAAATATCTCATCCAGATAATGATTTAATTTCCTTTGGATATATACCCAGAAGTCGGTTTGCTGGATCATATGGTAGTTCTATTCTTGTTTTTTGAGGAACTTCAATATTGGTATTTGCATAAGGATAGATGGATCAATAAAAAAGAATAGAGTTGAGAAATAAACCCATACATACAGGGCCAATTAATTTTTAACAAAGACACCAAGGTAATATAATGGGGAAAGGGCAGTTAAACAAATGGTGCTAGAATATTTGGGCATGCATATGTCCAACTGTCAACCTATAACTCACACTACATACAAAAATTAACTTGAAATCATTTATAGAAATATACATAAGAAAAAAACTTCTGGATTTTTGGAAAAAAACATAGGAAAAAATCTTCTGACCTTGGATTAGGCTTTTTCTTAGATAAGACATGAAAAGCACAAACTATAAAAAAATTGTTAAGTTGGACTTCATCTAAATCAACAACTGTTCCTCAAAAAACTACTATGTCAGGCCACAGAACATGTAAGAGCTGAGAAAAGACTTGTGTTCAGAATATATAAATAACTCTTACAATTAAATAATAATAAGATAATCCAATTTTTAAATGGGCAAAGATTTGAATACAAAAATGCACAGATGGCCTGTTAGCATACAAAATGTGCTCTACCTCATTAATCATCTGAGAACTACAAATTAAAATCACAATAACATTCCACAACACATCTACCAGAATGGCTAAAATTAAAAATGTTGGCATGGATGCAAAGTGACTACAACCCTCATATATTTGCTGGTGGGATAAAAAATATACACCGACTTTAAAAACCAGCACAGTAGTCTCTTACAAAGTTAAACATACATGCAATCCTACTCCTAAGTATTTATACCAGAGAAATAAAAACATGCCCACACAACAACTTGAAAGTGAATGGATACACATTTTTCTCAAGCGTACATGGAATGTTCTTGAGAATAGACAACACAGTAGGCCTCAAGAAGAGCCTCAATAAATTCAAAAGAATGTTTATAGTAGTTTTATTCATTGAAAACTGTAAATAATCCCAAATGTCCATCAACAGTAAAGAAGCTATCCTTGAACTTCACCTCAGTAACCCAAAACTAAACACTACAATACACACAAAAATAAATTTTAAAAAGAGAAATCCAATTACAACACTAAAGAAAACCATCAATAACAAGAGAAGAATATAAGAGAGGAAGAAAGGAAAAGAGGAGATACAAAAAAACAGAGAACTAACGAAATGGTAATACATACATATCTACCAATAATCACCTTAAACATAAATGGACTGAATGCACCAATCGAAAGACACAGAGAGGCAGAATAGATATGGAAAAAAGACCCATCCATATGCTGCCTACAAGAGACACTTCAAACCCAAAAACATACACAGATAAAAATAAAGGGAAGTAAAAGATATTACATGTAATAGGGAGAAAAAAGCAGAATTAGCAGTACTTACACCAGACAAAATTGATTTCAAACAAAATGCAACAAGACAAAGAAGGACATTACATGATGATAAAGGGATCAGTCCAACAAGAAGATACAACCATTTTAAATATCTATGCACCCAACATAGGAGCACCTAAATATGTAAAATATACTAAAAGAACTAAAGGAGGATATAGATTGCAACACATTCATTTTAGGAGACTTAATACACCACTCACATCAACAGAAAATAAACAAGCAAAGAGAGGCACTAACAATACATTAGATCAAAAGGACTTACAGATATCTACAGACCACTCCATCCAAAAGCAGCAGGATACACATTTTTCTCAAGTGTACATGGAATGTTCTTGAGAATAGACAACATAGTAGGCCTCAAGAAGAGCCGCAATAAATTCAAAAGAATGTTTATAGTAGTTTTATTCATGGAAAACTGTAAATAATCCCAAATGTCCATCAACAGGTGAATGGCTAGACAAATTTTGGTATACCCATATAATGGACTATTCCTCATCCATAAAAAGGAATGACACATTCAACAAATGAGTCAATCTCAAAAGTGTTATATTGAAACAAGCCAGACACAAAACGCACATACTGCATGACTCCATTTAGACAGCAGTCTAGAAAAAAAGAAAATGATAAGTACAGAAATTAGATCAGTTGTTGCAAATAGTTAGAGACTGAGGAAGGGGACTGATTACAAAGGGGTATTAGGAACATCCGAGGGTGACTGAAGTCTTCTCCATCTTGATTTTGGTGGTGGTTACAGAATTGTATGAATTTCTACAAACACCAAGAACTGTATACTTTGAGAGAGTAATTTTACTATATGTAAATTATACTTCAATAAACCTATTTTAAAAAGTATTTTAATAAACTGTTACTGTACTAGAGATAACAGTGTAATTCAAATTATTGAGATTACTTATAAAGCTAATGAAATTCAACATGTTCTATGTACTTAAGTAATTCTTAAGACATGGCAGAATTTAATTCTTGCCTGCCTGAAGAATTAAAAATTAACAAGAGGATGTTAGAATGAAGAAAAATGAAGCTATCAGGAAATCAAGGATACAAAAATAACATATGGGAGCACCTCTCATTATGCAGTTCAGATTTTTTAAAACTGTCAATCCCAAACAGGCCATGAAAAAAAACAGAATTCATGTATTTCTAAAAGAAATTTTTAAAATAAACATTCACTTAAATATACAAAACATTATACTAAAATGGGGGTTTTTAGTGCTCTCAAATTGTAAAAATGATACTGCTTTCTTTGCTTTAAAATTTTAAGTCAAGATAAACAATCAACACAAAACCTAAATCTAAAAGCTAGAGTAAGAAGAGATTGTGTAAGAAAGATTTTCTGAAAATACTAAAGAAGCATGGATCTAAAATTACGTAAACTTTGTTGTTTTGAGGAAAAAGCAGCTGACAAGCTAGACTGATAATTACAGCTGATATATGGATGACAAGGTATTTTCATAGGTATTAACACTAGGCACTGAGAGAGAACATTACCTTTAAGCCTCTATTCTTCTATGCCTTTCCCACCTGCAGGCTTCCGTCAACCGAAGAGGTACATCAGCAAGTAGCAAAGTTTTACCTGAAATGCCTTAAATAAGCCCAGAAAGGAGCAGATGAAAAAGTGGGGAGTGGAGTTGAAGTCCTATGCCATCAATAGGAGGGCAATTTCCTATTCCAGATGCTGACAAGGATGTTCTATGTCATTGTTTCAAGTGTTACCAGGGGAAAATGCTCCCTGACGCCAAACTGCCATAGCTATTTGGCATTTGGAGTTTGTGCCTCTGGAAAATAAGGCCAAGCTATATTCAAGTGCTTATTTTCCATGCCAAAGAGAAATCCTTGGGTGATAAAGTAGACTTTGCATAATTTAGAACTGGTGAGACCATATCAAGTGCCAGGGTCAGTGGTCTAAGCTGTGTACCACGGGCTGGAACTCTGGCAGGTCAAGGTAAATTGAGGCAGATCACAGTGTATTCTATGTGGATGAGGACGTATGAATCCCATACGATAGGAGACCTTAACATAAGCCAGAGTTAAATGCTCAAAAATGGGACAAACAGACTTTCTTCTCAGGGAGCTCCCCAGTCAGGCTCACCTGTATTGGAAGTTTAAAATTCTCAGACTCTAATTAAAAATACCAGATGAATTTGGCAAGCACAGACAATTTGGGGCAGAAAACTGATCCAGGGCAACCTTAGTCAGGATTGACTATGAAGAAGCTATGTTAGATACCCTAAACATTGACAAGTGGATGTGAGTCCCCTGTCTATTAATTTATCTGTGGAAATACTTTGGCAAGAGGAACATTTGCAATAGCTGCCGAAAAACTGAAATAGGAAGGTTATGAATAAACAAAGAGAACACTGAATGGTGCAAAGGCTAAAAAAGTAAATTAGAACAGAACGAGAATTAGAGTAAAGCCAGAATTAGACAGCATGTCCTGAAATATTGGCTTGTGGGCAAATGGAGGAATAGTTTAGGAGCTAACCATAGGAACAGAGTCCATCAGATAAAATGGTGCAACGGCACATCTTGAAACACAGGGCTAGAAGTGAATACTTAAAGGGACAGAGTTTGCCTTACAAATCAGGTATAGCAGAGTCATGGTCGGTTACTCCTTACTCTTTGATTATTATCCCCCAGGCTATTCAGAAATCTGAGATATAGGTTAATTTATACATCTTCAGAGCTACCACCAATCCTGTTTTGCCTTTTCATTATCAAGTGTACTTCACAGCTGAAACTATTTCTTCAAAAGATAGAATACAAATTAGTCCAAGACTCACTCACTACCCTAAAGAAGCTGAACAATAGAGGTGCATGTTAAACCACAGGCATTCTTAAAACCACACACAGGTCTTCTATAGACAAAAAGCTAATTTCAGGCTTATTTGCATAATCATTTAATATCTGATTGCAGTTTCCCTGCCCAATAGCTCCTAAACTTAAGTTCTAGACAAATCTACCAACAGAAAAGCTATGCACAAGAATGTTCATAGCACTACTCTTCATAATAAACCAAAACTGGAAACAACATGTCTATCTAAACAGTAGTAGAATAGAAATAAATTGCAGCATATTCTTAAAACAAAATTTTACACAGCACTGAGAATGAACAAACTACAACTACATATTATGACAGGATAAATTTCACCAACATAATGTTCAGTGAAGGAAGTCAAAGACGAGTGCATAATGTATGATTCCTCTTACATAATGTTCAGAAATAAAGTAGAATTAAAAACTATCCAATGGTGTTTGAAGTCATGATTGTGGTTGGAGGAACAGGGGACAGTGACTGGAGACAGCACACTCTGGACTTCTTGGGTTAAGACAATACTTTATTCTGGACCTGAATGCTGGTTATATAGGAGTGTTCTCTTTGCGAAGACAGCTGTTCTCTTCTGATGAAGACACTTTCTAGGTACATATGATATATTTTAGTAATTACCTTAAAAACCAGTAAGAAACTTCCTACAAGGATTTATTTTTAAGTTTAGAATTATTTTTAATACAAAATAACTGCATCCTAATTCACTGATTTTATAAATTGATTCTCATAAAGAACATTTCATTATTTCAAAATGTAAGGAAACAATATATTAATTTTTAAATTAATAAAATTATATTAATTTTAAATCAGTGTAGTTCATAAGCATAGTTTTTATGTTTTAAATTTACATAGTATAGAAGAGCTTACCATAATGAGCAATTGTCCCCACCTTTACTAATCCTCAACTCAAGTCCGAGTATCACTCCTGGAAAGCGACCTTGATAGATAATCTTAAGTAATATACTTATTTTACAATTTCATTATTCACCAACTCCAGATACTATCTATTGACTTCTGTGGAAACAAAAACATAAACTCCTGTTCTTTAATTTCTAGCTTGACTAGAAAGTATCTCTGAGGTTTGAACACTAGGCTCCAGCTGACAGTCGTTAATGAGTGACTTGTTAACAAGGAGACTGATTTTTTTAAAGTTCCTCAGGGGATTCTAATGTATAGCCAAGGATGATAAATACTGAGATAATTAAAGATGGAAAAAGCTGGAAAATACTGTCATTCCTATTACTGTAAAATTTATAACACCATGATTGTTTTGTACCTTGCATTCAAAAAGTTGAGTTTTTGCCCAGGTTGTTTGCCAAGACAGAAAACACCGAAAGTTTTGTTTTGATATTCTATTAACATAACCTCATGTCTAAAATGTTTGAGAGAGTAAATTAGATTTAACAGGCCTTTTATAGGAAACTGTACCTATTCACTAAAAAATGTAAATATGTTAGCCATAGGAAGCTGATTTTAACATCCAGATAATTTATTCATAATGACATCATTGATCTAAGCTCTAATTACTCTACCTATACAAAAAAGATGGTGCTGATTCTCATAACATTAGGAATACGACTAAAGGGGGCACTTCCTCTTCACAAGTAAAATAGAGTGACTAACCAACTAACTTTGAAATAAAATGCATAATCTTGATTTGTCATCATATCCCACTTGAGAGATTTGGCTTCACACTAAGGAAAGTTTGGCTTACTTCCAGCATCCTCCTACCTCACTCACCCCTTTTTACCAATGATGATAGTTATAAGAAGAATGATTCTACTCATTATCACATTTATAATTTTAGGGAATACATTTCAGCTTCTAGTTCTACTTACATGAGCTTTTGACCACAAGTTCTCAAATTTGATTATACACTGGAATCAGCTGGCAAACTTAAAAGAACAAGTAAGCAAACTAGGAACCTCGGTCCCATCCTCAAAGATCTTGATCTAATGGGTATGATACAGTTTGATGCTGTTTGGACATCAAGATTTTGAAAGCTTTGTAGTGATTTTAACATGCAACAAAGTTTGAGAACTGCTATACAGAATGAAGATATTAGCACCAGCAGTCATGTCTGTCCTTCCCAACTTGCCACATCTTTGTTTTTAAGACATTTTTTAGATCGATAAAATTTAGGTTGCATTCTATAACCATAATTAAGACTTTCATATTTTGGAGATAAAGCTACATCTTCTTTTTAAAATGAAAATCAATATGTGGCATGTACACTATCAGAGTTTATGTGAATTCTGTTCAGAGGAGAAACAAGAAGTGTGCTGGTTACATTTCTTTCTCTACAATGCTACTTTAAGGTCAGAAGAAATCTGTTCTTATACTCCACTAATTTTTCAAAATCATATTACTCTGAGTTTATTTAATACCTGGACACTAACTTTCTTACCTAGTTGTTTTATTTTTCCTGAACTTTCTCTGACCATTTTTCTTCTCTTTATTGAGATAAGAAATATGCTATTTCACATATAGCTATTTATATTTATATACATTTAACTGACATGTTATATAATAATACCCTGCCTGGTATTAATTCTATTTTATCAGTTTTAATTCCAGTCCTCTTGGTCACAACTGAATCCTACTTTAATATAGTCTGAATGATGCTTTTGCCAGCTGCACAAATATCATCTGGAGCTTGTATTCACTGGACTTTTGGGTCAGTTTCATGGGTTGTTGTATCCTCTCTTGGTTTCCATCCTTCTTTTGATAAATAAAATCCTAAATCCACTCTCAGATAAATGTCACTTAACTCTTCATTTATTGTCACATGAATGACTTTATTTTGACCTCTCATTTTGGATACTTTGCTTGGGTACAGAATTCTAAGTTATAATTCATTTTTCTTCGAAATTATATTAGATCTCCCTCTGATTGCCTTGTAGTTTACATACTCCACTGCCTTACAGCATCTATACTTGCTAATTTGTAGACTTGTGTTTCTTTTCTCTAGAAGCTTTTGGGGATTGTCTTTATAACCTCAGTACTTTGAAATCTCACAAGATTGTGCTTCCTTTATATGGTGCACACGCAGACCTTTCAATCTGGAAATTCATGCCTTTCTTCACCTTTCACTATAAACATTCTATATTTACCGGAGGCTTGTTTAGGTTCTAAGATGGTAGTAATGTACAAAAAGAACAAAAATGCTACACTTAAGGGGCTAAAATTTTAGTGAGAGTAAACAAAGTAAGTTAAACATATAGTATATTAGATACTGCTAAGTGCTAAGGCTCAAAAATAAAGCAAGAAAGTGGAATATGAAATATTGGGGAAGAATGCAAGGAAATTTGGATAGAGCAGCAGAAATTTGGAAGGCCTCACACATAAAGTAAATTTTAGATAAAGACCTTAAGTAAAGAAGCTAAAGTATGAGGATAACTGTGGTTGGAGGAGGTCATTCCAGGCAAAGGCAAAATATGTAAAAATGTTTTGAGAGAGACGCACGTCAGGAGATCTGAAGGAGCAAAGTGAGATGAGTGAGGGCAAGTAGGTTCTATAGTGCAGCCATTATAAATATATTCAAAGAATTCAAATATGGTGACTTTATTCAATTAGAAACTCTTTAACAAAAAATTTAGAAATCATTAAAAATAACTAAGTGGAAATTCTAGAATTGAAAAGTACAATACTCAAGTAAAAAATTCTTTGAGACTTTTGGGACAGGCAGAATTCTAAGTTAGCTCTTCAAGACCTCCCTGTCACACACACACCTTGCATAAACAGAGTGACCAAAGGGTTTATAAATGATAGTAATGAGAAAGAACTATTGTCATTAGCATCATCATAATATTATATATATATATATATATATATATATATATATATATATATATATATATATATATATATATATATATATAAAACAATAGCAACACATGAATGATTCATAGATCTCAATTGGAAGCTAGAAGAAAGCCAATATTACCTGCTAGCCACAAGGTACTTCACATATGGATAAAAGAGCTCATAAAAAGAACATGGAAAACTATTTAAAGTGTGTATGTTATTGGGGGGTGGGAACCAACATTTAATGTAAACTGCATATAAACTTGTACATGAATAAAAGCTAAATGTGGCAGACTGTATTGTCTGAAAATGACTGCAGCAATATCTGCCAATACAGACATGATCTTCTCACCAGGTAAAGTTGACTCACCTCTTGAAATCAGGTGGGTCTATGCCTAGAGCCAAAAGTAACACTAGGCGACTTTTAAAGCTGTCATAAAAAAGCCTATACACCTTCGGCCTAATCCTTCTGGGATGCTTGTTCTTAGAATTCTTTCACCATGCTATGAGGAGGTGGAGAGATCCCAGCCAAGAGCTTGAATCATAAAGACACACAGACATGTGACTAAAGAACCCTTTGAGACTGAGCCCTGCCACCACACGAGAGACCCTGAGACCTGCTTAGCTGAGCCCCACCTGAGTTCTGAACCATTAGAGATAATAAAACAATAACTGCTGTTTTAAGCCACCAAATTGTTTTTTTTTAATTATAGTATCATTGATATACAATCTTATGAAGGTTTCACATGAGCAACATTGTGGTTTCAACATTCACCCATATTATCAAGCCCCTCCCCACATCCCATTGCAATCAATGCCCATTAGCATAGTAAGATGCTATAGAGTCATTACTTGTCTTCTCCATGCTATACTGCTTTATCCATGACCCACCTAATACTGTGAGTGCTAATTATAATGCCCCTCAATCCTCTTCTCCCTCCCTCCCCACCTGCCTTTCCACATCCCTCCCCTTTGGTAACCACTAGTCCCCTTCTTGGAGTCTGTGAGTCTGCTGCTGTTTTATTCCTTCAGTTTTGCTTTGTTGTTACACTCCACAAATGAGTGAAATAATTTGGTACTTGACTTTCTCTGCCTGGTTTATTTCATGAGCATAATATCCTCTAGCTCCATCTATGCTGTTGCAAATGGTAGGATTTGTTTTCTTTTTATTTTACGCCACCAAGTTTTCTGGCCATTTATTATGCAATGACAGATAATCAGAACAACAATAATCACTGAGCACCTAACTGTACCAGACACTGTGCCAAGTGCTTTACAATTATCATTTTATTTTATTCACACAATTATTTAATGAGTAGATAGGATTAGAATCCACTTTTAGTAATGAGCAAAATGAGATGAACAGAGGCTAAATAAGCCCACAATAAGTGGTAGAACTGATACTGAAACAAAGATCTCTTACTCTGAAGTTGGGTTTTTTTGCATTAGAAATTTTATAATAATAATAACAGTAACTCATTAATTGAGAGCTTACATGTAATTACTTTTTGAAGCACTTCACATGTATTAAGTCTTTTAATCTTCATAAATGCCCTATGATAGAGGTAAATTAATACTTCCCTTTTATAGATTAGGATGTTGAGGTAAAGAGAGCTAAGTGATTGCTCAAATAGCTAGCAAGTGAAAGAGCCACCATTTAAGCTGAGGTAATAAAATTTCAAAGCCTTCTCATATTGCTTTTATGTTATTACTAAAATTATGGAATGAGTTCCAACCAAGATAGAGTAATAGATTCTAGATTTATCCTCTTACCCAAAACAACCAAAAAAATGTGCAAAATAAATTAAACGATGGTTTTTAAGACAGTGGATATGAGAGCCAACAAAGGGCAATAATCCCTGAAAGACAGAGCCCTGCATGTGCCAAAGTTTACTGCCTGAAGAGAGCTTCCAAGGACCCAGGCAAAGCCTGGTAGTCTACAGTCTCCTTGAGTTGAGGAGATGGTGCTGGGAGTCTGGGGGAGATAAAGAAGAATGACACAACAAAGAAAAACCACCAAAGTGAGTATTGTGACAGTGAGAGGCTTTTTGGTGATTCTGGATATTTTTATATTATATTTTACAGGGCAGAGTCCTGAAGAGGAAAAAGCTGCCCCAGAGAGGGAACTCAAGAGAGCTATGGATCATCTCGCTAGCCAAGTACTGACCAGGACATGCCTCTGAGCAACTGCCTGAGTCCAGGGAAAGTGTCTTTTGAAAGAATGGAGGGAATAATCTCCAGACCAGGAACAGTTCTTGCTCATAATTCATGAGTTATTAGATACTCAGAAAGGTTTTGCTTCATAGTAAGGCAAAGTTAGCCCTAGACTAAACACTACTTTGGCTATACCTGACAAACTTTTAAAAAAGACTAAAGAAAAGCATTTCCAAGTAAATTAACTATATCCTAGAACAAAGCTCAACAATATTTACAGGCATATAAAAATATCCAGCAAGAACAAAATGTCTCTGTCACAATACTCATTTTGGTGATTTTTGTTTCATCATTACTTTTTGTTAAAACAGCAGTCAACCCATATGTTAATTAGGATGGGCTTGGCTGTAGCAGCAAACAGACCCCCAAAAATGTCTAAAAATTCAACGAAAAAGGAATATATTTCCTAATCACAAAGTAGTAAGGGAGGGCTAGTCCCAGTTGGCAAGCAGTTCTCCTCCCTGCGGTAACAGGGACCCAGCCTCCTTGAGGATCTGTCATTCCCTAGGCTTTTCATCTAGCTGGCAGAAGGGGAAAGTGAAGGATCCCATGTGGGAAGTGTCTTCTGCTAATTTTCATTGACTAGAACTCAGTCAACATGGCCTTACTTCTACTTATAAAGCAGTGGGGAAATACAGTCTAGCTGTATACCCAAGAGGAAGAAATTAATTTTGAATGAGCAACTAACAATCTCATTGCAGCCATTCTGTTAAAGTTCTATGTGTGATAACCTATTTTTAGAGGTGAGAAGGGAGGTGCTTTGGGGCAGACTGTGTCAATAGTTAATATTGTGGGTGAGGGAGTTCTCATTCATCCTGGGTGCTGACCCCCAAAAACCTTGCTTATTTTTTCCAACAGATCTGCAAAGCCACATTCATCTGAAGTTAGATCACTGCATTATTTGATACCTGGTCCAAGATTGTTTTGGATGAAATGCAAGTACAGGACTGAAGTAAACAGTCCATTTCTAGAGAACCTCAAACTGTGTATTGATTGCCTCTGGGTCTCCTGATTCCATAATCTGCCACTTCTAACATTAGAAAACCCTTCAAATGGCCCCTAACTTATGAAACAAGAGACCAGAATGGGCAAGTTTGGGGAGGAAGTTAGTAAATTCATTTTTTTAACTGAGAAATAATTCACATACATAAAACTCAGTCTCTTAAACTATACAATTTAGTGGTTTTTACATACTCACAAGGTTGTGCAACTATCACGACTATTTAGTTTCAGGAAATTTTACATAAATGTAATCATACAATATGTGGCCTTGCGTCTGGCTTAACTTAGTTATGTATGTCTTCAAGGTTCATCCATGCTGCAGAGTGGATTAGCACTTCATTCCATCTTGTAGATGAATAATATTCCATTGTATGGTAGTACCATTTTTGTTTATGAATTCATCAGGTGATGGACATTTGACTTGTTCCCACTTCCTGGATATCTTAAATAATGCTTCTATGAACAGCCATACACAAATATTTGGGTACATGTTTTTAATTCCCTTGGGTACCTACCTAGAAATGAAAGTGCTAGATCATATGGTAATTCTATGTATACTGTTTTGATGAACTGCCCAACTTCCAAAGTGGCTGCACCATTTTACATTCCAATCAGCAATGTGTGAAGTTTTCAACTGATCCACATCTTTGCCAATAATTATTACTATCTCTTGTTTTAATTACAGTCAACCTAGCTGGCGAGACTTAAGATGTTGAACATCTTTTCACAGTCTTGTTGGCTATTTTTTTTAATCTTCTTTGGAGAAATTTCTATTCAAATCCTTTGCCCATTTGTAAGTTGGGTTCTCTTTTAATTGTTGAGGCATAAGAGTTTTATTAATTATATTTGCAATACAAATAACTTATCAGACATGATGTATACATATTTTTTCCACTTCTGTAGGCTATCTTTGCATTTCCTCATGTAAGTTTTAATCTTAATGAAAGTCAGTCTATTTTTTTTTGTTTGGTTGCACAGTTTAGTTGTCATCTCTAAGAAACCATTGCCTACTTCCCGGTCACATAGATTTATACCTTTTTTAAAAGGTTTACAGCTCTAACTCTTGTTTTTAAATCTCTTATAATTTGAAGTTATTTTTTGCAATACTGTAAAATAGGGGTCCAACTTCATTCTTTTGCATATAGATTAACAATCATTGCTGTATTATTTGCTTAAAAGACTATTCCATTGAATTGTCTCAGCACCCTTGTCAAAAATCTTCTGACCATAGATGTATGCATTTGTTGCTAGACTCTCAACTGTACTCCACTGATACATATATCTCGCTTTATGCCACTGCCCCAGTCTTCATCAATGCAGTCTGCAGTTTTTTGTTTCTTGTCTTAATTGAGGTATAACTGACATATAACACATTAGTTTCAAGTGTACAACATAATAACTTGATATTTGTATATATTGCAAAATGATCACCACCATCAGTCCAGGTAATATCTATCACCATACATAGTTACAAAACTATTTTTTGTTGTGATAAGAACTTTAAGACCCACTCTTTTAGCAACTTTCAATACGCAGTGAAGTATTACTAACTAACTAGTCACCATGCTGTATGTTAGATCCCCATGACTTATTTCATAAATGGAATAATGACTCCTGTCACCCACTTAGCCCACTCCCTCACCTTCTCCCTCTGGCAATCACCAATACGTTCTCTGTATTGAGGAGCTTGGGATTTGTTTTTGTTTAGATCCCACATGTAAGTGAAATCAGACAGTATTTGTCTTTCTCTAACTTATTTCAGTTAGCATAATGCCTATATATATATATATATATATATATATATATATATATATATATATGAATACCACATTTTCCTTATCTATTTTTCCACTGATGGACACTTCAGTTGTCACCATATCTTGGCTATGGTAAGCAATGCTGCAATGAACATGCATATGCATGTATTTTTCAAGATAGTGTTTTTGTTTTAGATAAATATCCAGAAATGGAATTGGTGCATCATATGGTAGTTCTATTTTAATTTTTTGAGGAACCTCTATAATGTTTTCCATAGTGGCCGTATCACAACAGTGCCCAAGGTTCCCTTTACTACACATCTTCAGTAAGACTAGTTATTTTGTTGTTTTATAATAGCCATTCTAACAAGTGGGAGCTGATATCTCATTGTGGTTTTGATTAGCATTTCCCTGATCAGTGATATTGAACATCTTTTCATGTACCTGTTGGTTAACTATATGTCTTCTTTGGTAAAATGTCTGCTCAGATCTTCTGCCTATTTTTAAATCATATTTCTTGGGGTTTTGCTATTGAGTTATATGAGTCCCTTACGTATTTTGAATATTAACCCTTTATCAGACATATGATTTGCAAATATTTTCTCCTTTTCACTTCAATTAAGACTTCCTTTGTGGTACAGAAGCTTTATTTGACATGGTCCTGCTTGTTTATTTTTGCTTTTGTTGCCTAAGCTTTTGGTGTCAGATCCAAAAAGTCATCACCAAGACTGACATCTACAAGATTATTGCCTATGTTTTTTTTTAGGAGTTTTATGGTTTCAGGTCCTACATTTAAGTCATTAATCTACTTGAGTTAAATTTTGTGTATGGTGAAAGATAGTGGTCCAGTTTTCTCAATACCATTTATTGAAGAGACTATCCTTCCTCCATTTTATATTCTTGATTATTTTGTTGTAAATTAATGGATCAGACACACTCATGGTTTTATTTTTTGGGCTCTCTATCCTCTTCCATTGAACTATGTGTCTATTTTTGTGCCAGCACCATACTGTGTTGATGATTATACCTTTGTACTATTGATCAAAATCAGGGAGCATGATATCTACAAATTTATTCCTTTTCAAGATGGCTTTTACTATCCTGGGGCCTTTTGTAGTTCTGTACAAATTTTAGGGTTCTTTGTTCTATTTCTGTGAAAAATGTCATAGAGATTGCACTGAGTTTGTAGATTGCTTTGGGTAACAGGCATTTTAACAATATTAATTCTTTCAATCCATGAGTATGGAATATCCACTTATTTGTGCCTTCTTCAATTTCCCTCATCAGTGTCTTATTGTTTTCAGTGTACAGGTCTTTTGCTTCCTTGGTTAAATTTATTCCTAAGTATTTTATTCTTTTGGATACAATTGCATATGAGACTGTTATCTTAATTTCTCTTTCTAACCATTTGTTACTAATATATAGAAATGCAACAAATTTTTGTATATTAATTTTATCCTGTAACTTTATTGAACTTGTTGATTAGTTCTAACAATTTTTGGTAGAGTCTTTAGGGTTTTCTATATATGTATTATGTCATTTGCAAATAGTGAGTTTTACTAATTATTTCCTAGTTTGGATGCCTTTTATTTCTTTTCCTTGTCTGATTGCTATGGTTTGGACTTACAATACTACATTGAATAAAAGTGGCAAGAATGGGCGTCCTTATCATATTCCTGATCTTAGAGGAAAAGCTTTCAGTTTTTCACCACTGAACAGGAATGACAGCTGTGTGCTTGTCATATATGGCCTTTATTATGTTGTAGTATGCTCCTTCTATACCCTCTTTGTTGAGAGTTTTAATCATGAATGGATGTTGAATTTTGTCAAATATACTTCCAGCATCTACTGAGGTAAATCATATTATTTTTATCTTTCATTTCATTAATGTGTTGCCTCAAATTAATTTGTGGATGTTGAACCATCCTTACAGCCCTGGAATAAATCCCACTTGATCATGGTGTATGATCTTTTAAATGTATTGTTGGATTTGGCTTTCTAACATTTTCTCAAGGATTTCTGCATCTGGGTTCATCAGGGATATTGGCCTGTAGTTTTCTTTCCTTGTGGAATTCTTACCTGGTTTTGGTATCAGGGTAATGATGGCCTGGTAAAATGAGTTTAGAAGTGTTCCCTCCACTTCTATTTCTTTGAAGAGTTTGAGAAGGGTTGGTATTAATCCTTTGTTGAATATTTGGTAGCATTTACCAGTGAGCCATCTGGTCCTGGTCTTTTGTTTACAGTGGGAAATTTTTGAATACTGATTCAGTCTTTACTAGTATTTGGTCTGTTCAGAATTTCTATTTCCTCACAATTCAGCCTTGATAAGTTGTACGGTTTCAGAATTTATCCATTTCTTCTAGATTGTCAAATGTGTTTGCATATAATTGTTCATAGTAGTTGCTTATGATTCTTTATACTTCTGTGGCATCTTTCATTTCTGATTTTATTTGTAGTATCTTTGCAATAGGGAAATATAAGACTTCTATTCCAAACAGCTTTGGCTATTCTGGACCCCTTGTATTTCCAGGGTCAGGGTCAGTTTGTCAGTTCTGAAAAAACAAAAATGCAGCTGGAACCTTGATAGTGATTGCACTGAGTTTGTAATATAGACTGGTTTTAGATATATTTGTTTCAAAGTGTCTATTAGACATGCAAATAGAAATATTTAGAAGGCTAGAGTTCAAAAAACACTTTAATTATATACTTAGTTAATTGCCCACTCACAAGATTTGTACATCAGAGAACTGAGCTCTATTTCATAAGAACGTGGTTCAAAGAACAATAAAAATTATTTGGAATCAGAAAAATTTATAATGAA
The DNA here is from genome assembly GCF_040802235.1 of Manis javanica. Lineage (NCBI taxonomy): Eukaryota > Metazoa > Chordata > Mammalia > Pholidota > Manidae > Manis > Manis javanica. The sequence continues at coordinate 105,144,058 of NC_133162.1, forward strand.
TAAATAGAAATCTATTCTAATTTCTTAACATTAAAACAAAACAAACAAAATTCACCCTGTATTAAACTCACAAGTATCACTAATGTTCTATCTTTAAAGTTGAGTTTTAGGTTGACAATGCTAATTATTATTTTGTTTTCTTAATATATTTAGCTTAAATATATTATTTTGAACTTACTAAAATGTTCCCAAATCTTAAAATGGGAGGAAAAGGGAACAGTATGATGGTTAACTTTATATGTCATCTTGACTGTGCCATGGTGTCCACACATTTGGTCAATCATCATTCTGAGTATGTCTGTGATGTTATTTCTGAATTAGATTAACATTTGAATCAGTGACATATTGTCCTCTCTAATCTGGGTGGGTACTATCCAATCAGCTGAAGGTCTGAATAAACCAAAAAGACTTAACCTCCTGTAGGTAAAAGGGGACTCCTATTGCCCTAGTGCCTTCAAGCTAGGACAATGGTTCTTCCCTGTCTTTGGACTTGAACTAAACACTGGCTATTCTTGGGTCTCAAGCCAATGGTTGTTATATTAGACCTTACACCTTTGACTCCCCTGGCTTTTAGCCTTCAAACTCAGACTGGAACTATACCATTGGTACTCATGGGTCTCCAGCTTGCCAAATTCAGACCTCAGGAATCCTCAGCCTTCAGAATCATGTAAGCCAATTCCTTAAAATAAATCTCTTTTTCTCTTTTTGTATATATCCTGTTGGTTCTGTTTCTCTACAGAAACCTGACTAATACAGATTTGAAGAGAAAAGTAAAATACTAATCAAGAAAGGGTGAATCACTTACTCAAGATCAGACACCTAATTTAACATTGGAACTAACATTACAACCCTAGTCCAACAGACACGGTGGCTGGGGAATTCTAATACAGGTTTATTGAACCTTTTTTCCAATCATGTTACTTACTTCTTACAATCATACCTTGAGGAAAAAATAAAATAAAATGATCATGACATTTCTTATATATATGACAGATTGCCAGATTCTCACAATTCAGAGGGTCATACTGTAATAATGGAATTGGTAATTATGTAAGAAACATGATCATTCTGTTAACTCATACCTCATTGGTACTCATGGGTCTCCAGCTTGCCTCTCTCTGTTAAAACACAAGACTATTCTCATATACATGAGATATTTTAGGCTACAGTGCCATCAATATGCTAATAAAACTCATCTCTTCATCTCATTTTTTAATACATTTTCAACTTATTCTGACAGTGTTAGTGCCCCAATCTATCTTGAGCAAAGTTGGAAGTTCAAATCAAAGGAAAAGGAAAGAAGCATACCCTGGCCAAAAGAATGACTATATAGGAATTACTCTAAATTCCTATTACAAAAATCCTATTATTATTTTATTGAAGAGAGACCCTGAGAGAAGAAACCAAGATCCTTTGCTCTGCTGAGGAATTGTTTATTTCTTTGATTAAAAAAAAAAAAAAGTAATTTTATATTTTGGCCTTTTACAATGTGAAAAAAAAATAACAATCTGAAAAAGTAAGACCTGAACGAGGCGGAGCCAAGATGGTGGCGTGAGTAGGACAGTGGGAATCTCCTCCCAAAAACATATATATTTCTGAAAATACAACAAATACAACTAATCCTAAAAGAGAGACCAGAAGAAATAGGACAACAGCCAGACTACACCCACACCTGTGAGAAACCAGCGCCTGGTGGAAGGGGTAAGATACAAGCCCCGGCACGGCGGGACCCGAGGCCCCTCACCCCAGCTCCTGGTGGGAGGAGAGGAGTTGGAGCGGGGAGGGAGAGGGAGCCCAGGACTGCTAATCACCCAGCCCCAGCCATCTGCACCAGAGCGCAGACACAGTGCATGCATGGGGTGCTGGAAACTAGGGAAACAGGGCAGCAAGATCTTTGAGCAGGTCCTGAAGACAGCACCCTTGTGACAAAGAAAAGCGAGTGCTTTTTGAAAGTCTTAAAGGGACAGGGACGCCACAGCTGGAAGGAAGCATCCCGGGTCACAGTCGAGTAGCTGGAAATTCCAGGAACTCCGGGTGCACTAAGCCACTGGGCAACAGCTCTGAAACCCCTCACAGAGGTAAACAGCCAAACAGCCCCCTGTCCATTACCCCTCCAGGGCCCCGCTATAGCAGAGCAGCAACCTGAGGCTGGCCACACCCACAGCAAGGGAGCTTCCTTCATACCCGCCCAGCAATATACAGAGACCCAGTCTACACACAATTGTCCAACACGAGCCACTATGGGTAGCAGTTCTCCAAGTAAAAAAGGCCATGAGCAAGTGGAGAGCCAGCTGACAGAAAGTCAATAGCTCACCATTGCACCTATCAAAATGAAAAGGCAAAAAAATTTGATCCAGACAAGACTAACCCAGACAGCTTCGACATCTTCTACATCTTCCCCTGAAAAGGAACCCGAGGAGATAGATTTAACCAGTCTTCCGGAAAAAGAATTCAAAACAGAAGTCATAACTATGCTGATGGACTTGCAGAGAAACACGCAAGAACTAAAGAGGGAGAATACAGAAATAAAACAAGCTCTGGAAGGACATCAAAACAGAATTGACAAGATGCAAGAGACCATTAATGGACTAGAAAAGAGAGAACAGGAATACAGAGAAGCTGATGCAGACAGAGATAAAAGGATCTCCAGGAATGAAAGAATTTTAACAGAACTGAGTGACCAATTGAAACAGAACAATAACCACATTATAGGGGTACCAGAAGAAGAAAAGAGAGAAAACGGATAGAAAGTGTCTTTGAAGAAATAATTGCTGAAAACTTCCCAAAACTAGGGGAGGAAATGGCCTCTCAGACCACAGAGGTACACAGAACTCCCATGACAAGGGATCCAAGGAGGGCAACACCAAGACACATAATAATTAAAATAGCAAAGATCAAAGACAAGTGACAAAGTATTAAAGGCAGCCAGAGAGAAAAAAAAACGTCACCTGCAAAGGAAAACCCATCAGGCTATCATCAGACTTCTCAACAGAAACCCTACAGGCCAGAAGAGAATGGCATGATATACTTAATACAATGAAACAGAAGGGCCTCGAACCAAGACTACTGTATCCAGCATGATTATCATTTAAATATGAAGGAGGGATCAAACAATTCCCAGACAAGTAAAAGTTGAGGGAATTTGCCTCCCACAAACCACCTCTACAGGGCATCTTACAGGGACTGCTCTAGATGGGAGCACTCCTAAAAAGAGCACAGAACAAAACACCCAACATATGAAGAAGGGAGAAGGAGGAATAAGAAGGGAGAGAAATAAAGAATCATCAGACCATGTTTATAATAGCTCAATAAGTGAGTTAAGGTAGACAGTAAGATAGTAAAGAAGCGAACCCTGAACCTTTGGTAACCACAAACCTAAAGCCTGCAATGGCAGTAAGTACATATCTACTAATAATCACCCTAAATGTAAATGGACTGAATGCACCGATCAAAAGACACAGAGTAATAGAATGGATAAAAAAGCAAGACCCATTCATATGCTGCTTACAAGAGACTCACTTTAAACCCAGACATGCACAGACTTAAAGTCAAGGGATGGAAAAAGATATTTCATGCAAACAACATAGAGAAAAAAGCAGGTGTTGCAATACTAGTATCAGACAAAACAGACTTCAAAATAAAGAAAGTAACAAAAGATAAAGGAGGACATTACATAATGATAAAGGGCTCAGTCCAACAAGAGGATATAACCATTATAAATATATATGCACCCAATACAGGAGCACCAACATATGTGAAACAAATACTAACAGAATTAAAGGAGGAAATAGAATGCAATGCACTCATTCTGGGAGACTGCAACACAACACACACTCCAAAGGACAGATCCACCAGACAGAAAATAAGTAAGGACACAGAGGGACTGAACAACACACTAGAACAGATGGACCCAATAGACATCTACAGAACTCTACATCCAAAAGCAATAGGATATACATTCTTCTCAAGTACACATGGAACATTCTCCAGAATAGACCACATACTAGCCCACAAAAAGAGCCTCAGTAAACTCCAAAAGATTGAAATCCTACCAACCAACTTTTCAGACCACAAAGGAATAAAACTAGAAATAAACTGTACAAAGAAAGCAAAAAGGCTCACAAACACATGGAGGCTTAACAACATGCTCTTAAATAATTAATGGATCAATGACCAAATCAAAATGGAGATCCAGCAATATATGGAAACAAACGACAACAACAACACAAAGCCCCAACTACTGTGGGATACAGCAAAAGCAGTCTTAAGAGGAAAGTATATAGCTATCCAGGCATATTTAAAGAAGGAAGAACAATCCCAAATGAATGGTCTAATGTCACAATTATCGAAATTGGAAAAAGAAGAACAAATGAGGCCTAAGGTCAGCAGGAGGGACATAATAAAGATCAGAGAAGAAATAAATAAAATTGAGAAAAATAAAACAATAGAAAAAATCAATGAAACCAAGAGCTGGTTCTTCGAGAAAATAAACAAAATAGATTAGCCTCTAGCCAGACTTATTAAGAGGAAAAGAGAGTCAACACAAATCAACAGAACCAGAAACGAGAAAGGAAAAATCACGCGTGGACACCACAGAAATACAAAGAATTATTAGAGAGTACTATGAAAACCTATATGCTAACAAGCTGGGAAACCTAGGAGAAATGGACAACTTCCTAGAAAAATACAACCTTCCAAGACTGACCCAGAAAGAAACAGAAAATCTAAACAGACCAGTTACCAGCAAAAAAATTGAAGCGGTAATCAAAAAACTACCAAAGAACAAAACCCCCAGGCCGGATGGGTTTACCTCGGAATTTTATCAGACACACAGAGAAGACATAATATCCATTCTCCTTAAAGTCTTCCAAAAAATAGAAGAGGAGGGAATACTCCCAAACTCATTCTATGAAGCCAACATCACCCTAATACCAAAACCAGGCAAAGACCCCACCAAAAAAGAAAGCTACAGACCAATATCCCTGATGAATGTAGATGCAAAAATACTCAACAAAATATTAGCAAGCCAAATTCAAAAAGACGTCAAAAGGATCGTACACCATGACCAAGTGGGATTCATCCCAGGGATGCAAGGATGGTACAACATTTAAAAATCCATCAACATCATCCATCACATCAACAAAAAGACAGACAAAAACCACATAATCATCTCCATAGATGCTGAAAAAGCATTCGATAAAATTCAACATCCATTCATGATAAAAACTCTCAACAAAATGTGTATAGAGGGCAAGTACCTCAACATAATAAAGGCCATATATGATAAACCCACAGCCAACATCATACTGAACAGCGAGAAGGTGAAAGCTTTTCCTCTGCGATTGGGAACAAGACAGGGATGCCCACTATCCCCACTGTTATTCAACATAGTACTGGAGGCCCTAGCCACGGCAATTAGACAAAACCAAGAAATAAAAGGAATCCAGATTGGTAAAGAAGAGGTCAACCTGTCACTATTTGCAGATGACATGATATTGTACATAAAAAACCCTAAAGATTCCACTCCGAAACTACTAGAGCTAATATCGGAATTCAGCAAAGTTGCAGGATACAAAATTAACACACAGAAATCTGTGGCTTTCCTATACACTAACAATAAACTAATAGAAAGAGAAATCAGGAAGACAATTCCATTCACAATAGCATCAAAAAGAATAAAATACCTAGGAATAAACCTAACCAAGGAAGTGAAAGACCTATACTCTGAAAACTATAAGACACACTTAAGAGAAATTAAAGAGGTCACTAACAAATGGAAACTCATCCCATGCTCCTGGCTCGGAAGAATTTATATCATCAAAATGGCCATCCTGCCCAAAGCAATATACAGATTCAATGCAGTCCTTATTAAACTACCAACAGCATTCTTCAATGTACTGGAACAAATAGTTCAAAAATTCATATGGAAACATCAAAGACCATGAATAGCTAAAGCAAGCCTGAGAAGGAAGAATAAAGTGGGGGGGATCTCACTCCCCAACTTCCAGCTCTACTACAAAGCCACAGTAATCAAGACAATTTGGTACTGGCACAAGAACAGAGCCACAGACCAATGGAACATTATAGAGACTCCAAACATTAACCCAAACATATGCGGTCAACTAATATTCGATAAAGGGGCCATCGACATACAATGGGGAAATGACAGTCTCTTCAACAGATGGTGCTGGTAAAACTGGACAGCTACATGTAAGAGAATGAAACTGGATCACTGTCTAACCCCATATACAAAAGTAAATTCGAAATGGATCAAAGACCTGAATGTAAGTCACGAAACCATAAAACTCTTAGAAAAAAACATAGGCAAAAATCTCTTAGACATAAACATGAGTGACCTCTTTTTGAACATATCTCCCCGGGCAAGGGAGACAAATGCAAAAATGAACAAATGGGATAATATCAAGCTGAAAAGCTTCTGTACAGCAAAGGACACCATCAATAGAACAAAAAGGTATCCTACAGTATGGGAGAATATATTCGTAAATGACAGATCCAATAAAGGGTTGACATCCAAAATATATAAAGAGCCACACACCTCAACAAACAAAAAGCAAAAAATCCAATTAAAAAATGGGCAGAGGAGCTGAATAGACATTTCTCCAAAGAAGAAATTCAGATGTCCAACAGACACATGAAAAGATGCTCCACATCACTAGCAATAAGAGAAATGCAAATTAAAACCACAATGAGATATCACGTCACACCAGTAAGGATGGTTACCATCCAAAGACAAACAACAATAAATGTTGGTGAGGTTGTGGGGAAAGAGGAACCCTCCTACACTGCAGGTGGGAATGTAAATCAGTTCAACCATTGTGGAAAGCAGTATGGAGGTTCCTCAAAATGCTCAAAATAGAAATACCATTTGACCCAGGAATTCCACTTCTAGGAATTTACCCCAAGAATGCAGCACTCCAGTTTGAAAAAGACAGATGCACCCCTATTTTTATCACTGCACTATTTACAATAGCCAAAATATGGAAGCAACCTAAATGTCCATCAGTAGATGAATGGATAAAGAAGATATGGTACATACACACAATGGAATAATACGCAGCCATAAGATAAAAACAGATCCTACCATTCGCAACAACATGGATGGAGCTAGAGGGTATTATGCTCAGTGAAATAAGCCAGGCGGAGAAAGACAAGTACCAAATGATTTCACTCATATGTGGAGTATAAGAACAAAAGAAAACTGAAGGAACAAAACAGTAGCAGAAGCACAGAACCCAAGAATGGACTAATAGTTACCAAAGGGAAAGGGACTGGGGAGGATGGGTGGGAAGGGAGGGATAAGGGCAGGAAAAAGAGAAAGGGGGCATTACGATTAGCATGTATAGTGTAAGGGGGGCATGGGGAGGGCTGTGCAACACAGAGAAGACAAGTAGTGATTTTACAGCATCTTACTATGTTGATGGACAGTGAGTGTGAATGGGGATGTGTGGGGGACTTGGTGAAGGGAGAGCCTAGTAAACATAATGTGCTTCATGTAATTGTAGATTAATGATACCAAAATAAAAATTAAAAAAGAAAAAAAAAAAAAGTAAGACCTGAACAAAGAAAAAATTTTTCGAGTTCCAGGGGCATAACATATCCAGAAATTCTCCTTTTGAAGAAAACTTTTTAACAATGTAGTCACCTTTAGCAAGATCTTTTCAGAGAGCAGTATAATTTCTGGAGTACCAAATCAGAAAACAACTTGGAAAAAGGAATCTGTTAGCTGATTTATTTACACTAATTTGACAGTAGCAACTGAAATTTTAATCAAAAATTTTTTCAAGTAATTGATTGATTCATCCCAAACATTAAAGTTTAAAATTCTGGTTCTCAAGTTTTATTTTGTTTTTCTTTGTCTTCATCATTCTCAGAGGCCCACCACCACTGTCAGTAACATTTCTCACTGTACAAAGTCACCTGAAAGAGAAAGTAGGAGATGGAATATTCAGATTATTCAGTGGTGGAAGGTGATCAATATGAGATGAGACAGGCAAGGTATGTAAGACTTTAATTCTCTTCCTGACCTGGCTAAGATTTGCTATTCCAAAATGTTTTATGAATGTAGCCACGAGAAGCCCTTACTCCAAGATAATTTTTATTTTCCTGCCTACTACTTATATAACAAATTGACCAAGTGGCTAACAACTTTTGAATTTAAAAATTTTCACCCATTCAGTAACACTATTATCAACTAAGTAGTATTTCTAACTGCCTGCTTAGTAATTTTTTGAATAAAAAAAATCAAAGTAAGTTTAGTTCCACAAGATTTCTGGTATCTAAGTAAGGCAATTTCTCATTTCCTTCTAGAGTATTTTGCTGAATTTAATAAATTATGCTCCTTGCTTCATAAGCTTTCTCAGGTCCAAATTCAATTAAGTACTCTATTTTTGCCTTAAACATATTTTATAATACATATAAATAATATCTAATACAAACTATAATAACACAGACCTGGGCTATCTATTACAGCAGCCGCTAGCTGATTTAAATCTACATTAATAAAAATTAAATAAAACTAAAAATTCAGTCCTTCAGTCACACTAGGTACATTTTAAGTTCTCAACAGCCATAGTAGCAAGCAGGTGCTATATTGGACAGCCACAGGAAGTTCTATTACACAGTAAGAGAGAATAGGCTTGAAAATGATCATTAAGACTGACAATTCCATTAAGGATGAGTGTGAAAATTTATATGATTACATTCATCATTCCTTGATAGTTGATGTATATATTACTCGCAAATTTCACTATGAATAGTATAATAGTTTGACCTAAGCAAGTAAGTGGTAAACAAAATATCTATAAATTAGGTTTGGGACAAGTTCAGAAAGTAGGTTTTTTGCTATAGATAAATATAATCAATATTAATATTATAGTTTATTATGGTATTAAAGTTCAGTACTAAAAGAATGGGTCTAAAACTGTGAGTTTTAAACTGAGAATACTTTACTCCCACTGACCAGGCAGCTCTGAATAGGCTCTTGGGCATTGGGGTAAGACTTTACTTCTGTACTCAGACACACTATTCAAATAGGGGTTTTGCCACCTTTCTGGTTGAGAAACAAATTCATTGAGTTTTCAGTTTATTCACTAGCAAAACCTAGACAATAGTATATGCATCAAAACATTGTTATAAGGATTAAATAATTTAAAACATGTAAATCATTTAGCAGTCTCTAGGCAAGTAAGAATTCAATAAACATTCCTACCCTGGAAAAGACTGAATTGGATATGAATTCAAATGAATGCAAATGTAACTCAAAGTAGTTACTTGTATATACATATGAATAAATTGCTGTGCCACTAAAAACACTTTAAGGACTAGGTAAAAACATAAAGGCAATGATAGATACTCTAACAAATCTATCAGCATAGGAGTCTTAACTTCAGTTGATTACAAGTACTACAAGGCTCCTACTTCCCTGTAAATGAGATCCCAAGGGTCACTTTAAATACTTGTGCCCAAAGGCTGCATCCAGTTATAGAAATACTCTATGGCTACAATTTCATATAAGGCAAGTACACACATATAAGCACACATAGTACTTAAAAGCCAGTGATTTGTTTAAAAAAAAATCCAGTGAGGATATATATATATATATATATTTATATAATTGAAAAAATTAGTTTATATATAAAAATAAATATATATATAATCATGTGTCTGTATGTCTGTGTGTGTGTGTGTGTGTGTGTGTGTGTGTGTGTGTGTGTGTGTGTGAAAAGATCTACATTAAACATTTAGAACAATTTTGTATAGGGGGATGGCATAAGTAACTAGAAATTTAGTGGGTCAAATAATATTCTTGTTTTTGCAGAACATGCATAGGTCTTGCTTACAATTGCCAGTTACACTTGCTTTTCCTTCTATTTTTCCACAAAAAATGTATCAGAGAGTTTCTCTTGACTGACATAAACAGTGCAAACAGAAACTGACTTTAGAGTAATATGCTTGGGAACTAAGTTGAATTCAAAGAAAATCATGTACTTTAACTTCAGAGGGAAAGTTCCAAATCCATCTATCCATAAAACCTCAAGTTTCTATATATTCAAGTTTGCTGCATCTGTGGAAGATGCAACTATCTATAACTCATAATTTTAGGAAGCAAAAAGGAAAAGAAAAAAAGACTGAATTATAATATCTCAGTGCTACAGTCAATTTCAACAGACAAGGAAAGTCAATTCTTGAAACCAAATTGACCTATTAGTAATCTTGACATAAACCCACCCCAAAGTGTTTCTCAGGAGAAAATAGCTTTTGTTTAATTAACACTTTTCTCCTTCAAAAAGTGTAAGAACTGAGGTAACACAACTCATCCAGTTAAGTTCCCACCTCTTTTTGTTCTTTCTCCTCAACAGCCCAGAGCCCTCCAGTGTCTTCAGAGCCAGGATAAAACAGCAGTGGTGACAAGTGGGGCAATGTGGAGGTCCAGGGATCCATGCCACACTGTTCTCCTTAAAGAAGAGGTTGCAAAGTGGCAGTCTGGCTTACAGGAGCACATGCTTTTGTCCCAGAATGCTCTGGAAATTCATATTGCTTCAGAGTATTTTCCTAAAATTTTTGAAAAACTGAGAATCTGGCAATGTCGGATGGGTCCTCTGGCATGACAATAATCGGCTAGACTGGAGTAGCAGCTGTCCCCTGAGATAAGAGGCATGTACTACTTTGCAATCAACTTGCCATATTGATATGGTGTTATTTGCATGACCCCCGCAAGTTGGTTTCAAGAGAAGTTTAAGGGATGGTTCTGGGGAGGATCTACAGAAAATTAATGAGTAAATTTCACAGCTTGGATATGCCAGTCATCTAACTTCTGTGGTATAAGGACCTGTCTATCACTTAATATTTTAATAGCTGACAAGAATTGCCAAATAAGAGTCTGTTCAGATGTATTAAGACACTGGCTCTGCTTCAAACAAACAAACAAACAAACAAACAAAAAAGACTACTATATAAACTACTCCAATACCATTTACTTAGAAGCTTTTGTAGTTTGAGCAGGCAGGATGAACTGAGAAGCAGCCTCAGCCTTCAGTGCACACTAGCACCAAGGGAAACTAAAAATGGGGTGTGATAAGGTATTTCAGTCCACAGGAGAGACCAGAATGAAGGAGGTTAGAACTGGATTGGTATCCCCAAGTTCCTGGTGCATAGTAGGTATGATATAAGTGATTCTTGCATGCATGGAAAAGCCTCTCCATTCTTTGATGAAGAAAATGAATCGTAAGTAGACTTATCAAAGAATGCCCATACAAAATAAGTTAGATTTTGGAAATCCTCAGTTCTTGTTGTGTTTTAAAGTACATATAAACATTTCCCCCTTAACTGGCAATTACCTAATTCTGTCATTATCCTACCCATCTGTTTCTATGAGAATTTAATGAAATCTATATCCAGGAGTTATTAAACATTTGTTTTCACCTTCACATACATATTCATTTTCATGGTCTGTATATTGATTCAATCCACCAAAAGAAAAAGCAGGAATTCAGAAAAATATGAAATGTCACTACCGCAATTGTTCATGAAATTCTCTCTGAAATAGCCAGTGTGATTACATCAAGAGAATTATAATGACCTGTCACTTGACCTAAATTTTTAGACTTGAAAAGATTTCATGAAAAAATTCATGAAAAGATTAGGTAACTGCTGGTTAGAGGGCAGAAAAAATTAAAGTCAAATTGAAATTTAAAAAGGATGCCCTGACATAATTTTTAAATAGGGTAATTAAAATGTAAGTTAATAAGGAAGTAGTACATTCACCGAGAATATTTAATCTTCCATGTAAGAATTTATTGAGTAGCAGAATAAAGTTGATGGTTTCATCTAACAGATATTTTGTAGACCAAATAGCTGACAATCTACATTAGACACTTGCAGAGAAATATCAATTAAATGCTAATGCTTCAGAAGATAATCACTAGAGATAGTGCAGAATCTAAAAAACACAACATGGGAAGAATGAATGAATAAATTATTGTAAGAGAAAAAATGTTTGGAGAGGCGAGGGTCATGCATTGATGGCAGTCTTCGAATATATACAAGGACCTTGCAAAAACAGTTTTAATAATTTTCTAAAATGGGAAGCTGGCCTGATGTGCTGAAAAGAACAGTAACTATGAGTTATGAACCTGAATTTCAAGTTTGGTCCTTGTCACTACAAGCTGTGCTTCAGATCTTGGATGAATCGCTTAACCTCTATGGGTCTCAATTCTCTTTTCTATTAAGTGTACAATAATAGTACATAAGGATCCTTCATCTTTAGAATCCCACAATTCAGTGATCTGAAAAGTTACTGAATATAAAAGCTCTAAGAAAAAGTTTAGATTCCTTAAAGTATGAGGATATGAGTATCATTGTAGATAGCAGGTTTTCATTTCCTTTAAGGTAGATGAGTAGTAGGAGGTAGTATGTCTCAGTCCAGTTCCTCTTCCTATGGCTTAGTTTGTATTTTTTGCTACACCTCCTAGCTCCAGGCATGAGACTATGGTAAGTGGCTTTCATTCTCTGCTTCCATTTAAACAACTGAGCAGAATATTAGTTCATTTTTCCCTTGTACTATACAGTCACAGCTTTCTCCCTTAAGAGTCACAAATACCAAGCATCCTTTCCCATTCTCTTCAGCTGTTATATGCCCAGGTGAAATACCATGAGCACTTCTAAACTGCATATGGTTGCTCTTTTAGGTTATCACAGAGATCAGTTAATGTGCACAAGTGAAGCAGCCCAATAGGTGATATACTTGATATATTAATCATCTCCAACTTCCAATACCAACCTTAACTCACCTGTATCAGTAACATGCCTATCTCCTTCCCTCTTGAGAAGTGTCCCACCTATTTCTTGAAGATAAGACAATGTCTTACTCATTTCTGCATTCCAGGGGCCTCTCTCTGTGCCCAGGAAATAGCCATTCAGTATTCAATGGATACATATTTGAAATGATCTCAGAAAACAAACAAGGTATTTGGACCCTCATGGGAGGAATACCGATTTAAGAAACAAAGTCCAATTCTATGAAAATGTCATTCAAATTGGGAATTAAAACTGTAAATTAGTTTTTACCTATAGAGCTTACTTTTTGTCATAATGATAAAATAAAGAATCTGATAAATGTATTTGCAAACAATGATTTAGTATAAAGAACTAAGGATCAGTTGTCATAACAGCCTAAATTCTACTTCTATCTGATGCTATGCAACACTGAGAAACTCATCAAGAATTATTCACCTCAAACTATCAATTTGTATACAGCAGAAGTAACATCTAAGAGGAGATCACAGAAATTAATTGTAAATGATGAAAAATAAAGATGCTACAAAACACCAAGCAATGCTTACCATAGATACAAGCATGACTGATTATAATTTAAAATTAAACCTGAGGTCCCTGCTGATCAAATTAACTTTTCATTGACTAAGGAAAGGCTCAGTAAGAATGGCAAATCAATATTTTTCTACATGTGCAACACAGTCTAATTAAAATTTTACCTGATACACACAAAGAGAAGCATATACTCTCTCTCTCTCTCTCTCTCTCTCTCTCTCTCTCTCTCTCTCTCTCTCTCTCTCTCTCTCTCTATATATATATATATATATATATATATATATATATATATATCACAGAATTTAGGATTTACTTGAAATGCTTTCATTTTATCTCTTTACTAATGCAAATAAGCAGCTCACAAAAATAATACTGGTTATCTGACAGCAAAAGTTACATGCTGTGGCATGAAAATTCTAAGATAAATAATTATCTGGTCAAAAGAAGAGGTATTTTAATCATTTTCAGATCAAGAACAAGATTAATAATTTAAAACTCACTTCTTAAAATATAACCATAATAATCATGATAAGAAAGCATTTTGAACAGAATATCACTTTGAGAAGATGAAGGAGACAAATCATTAGATTTTTTTTTTTTTGCAGAGTCTGAAAGGCATGCAATCTAAGAGAAATCGAACTGTAAACAGCAACAAAATGCCCCTCAAAAAAAGATTTAAGTACAAATGCATATATTATGGTTATAGCACAATAAAAATTGAAGAACAGAGGTACTGTCTAGTTTAAACCCCAACTCTGTCATTAAGTGGGCAAATTACTTTACCTTGCAAAGCTGCAGCTCTCTCTTGAAAAACAGTGGGATAATAACACCACCACCATCATAGAGATCTTATAATAAATAACATAAATAAAAGTGTTTTTCAGAGAGCCTGCTTCACAGCAAGCACTGCTCTTTTGATGTTTTCAAATGAAGTTTATGTTCTTCTCCACAAAATAGGAATTTTTTAAAAAGTATTAGTTAAGATTCTCAGTTTGGACAAGGAATGCTGGTTAAAAGAAGAAACGAATTCCAATAAAACCATAAGGCTTAGTTAGCATGTGGTGAAAGAACCTAGGAAGCACTTTTTAAAAATCAAACAAAAAAACTCCCCCTATAAAAAATATCTAATTTGTGAAATACAATCAAAATGATATGTTGGGTAATATAACAAATTTTTATAATAAATGTTCAATTAAGAATATTTAATGTTACTATGCAAAAAATTACCTTGATTAAAATTTATCTAATGGACTGAATCTGAGATGATAAAATTCCCATACAATATACTGTTTGTACCAGTAAAACAGCATGAGCTGTTTATCAAACTGAAATACTACTTGCTAGAAGATAGTTTAATTGTATTTATATAGGTTTAACAAATATTCTAAAATATTCCAAAATTAGTTTTGTGTTTTATTCTCTTGGTTTGAACTAATTTAAAAAAACTGAAGCATAGAGAAATAAATAACTTAAAATACTGAATCAGACTTTTTGTCCCATGAACAAAGATTTTTTAAATGATTAAGTGTTACTTCACTTTTTTTAACAGGAAGATATTCACCAAGGCAATGAAAGAAATTATATAGAGATTTCTTTAATGAATACAGCTCCATTAAGCAGGCTGCTGGGTAAAGAGAAATGGCACATACTGGCTTTTTCAAATGTGGGTGTCCTGGTATTCTTGGATTTTACACCCACTCATATGAGTCAGTTTTATATAACACTGTAACATATAATTTCCCTCGTTCTCACAACGCAACACTTTAGAGAAAACATCCCACCATGAGTTATTTAAAGAATATGGTAACTCAGAACATTTTAATATTTTATAAAATGTGCAAACAACCAAGTCATTACTATGTCAGCAACAATCTACTTGGCTTCCATAGAATTCCAGTGGATTTGAGGACTGTTAATAGTTTGGGGAACATGTCAACAAAATATGTAAATTGTTTCACTGTAATCAAATTTCCTAACTTTATTCAAAAATCTAGGTGTTTTACCAAACATTAGTCATTTATGTACATACAGAACACCAAGTAATTAGGTAATGATTTGGCAATTACATTTCTACTGGGGAACTTATTTCCATGGCTACTAAAGATACTTAACTACAGGCATACTTCACAGATAATATGGTTCAGTTTCAGACCACCACAATAAAGCAAATATCACAATAAGCAAGTCAAATGAAATTTTTGGTTTCCGAGTGCATGCAAAAATTATGTTTATACTATACTGTAGTCTATTAAGTGTATAGTAGCATTATGTCTAAAAAAACAATGTATATACCTTAATTAAAAAATGCTTTATTTCTGAAAAATACTAACCATCATCTGAGCTTTCAGCAAGTCATAATCTTTTTGCTAGGAGAGGGTCTTGCCTTGATGTGGGTGACTGCTGACTGATCTGAGCAGTGGTTGCTGAAGAATGGAGTGGCTGTGGCAATTTCTTAAAATAGGACAATAGTGAAGCTTGCCACTCATCTGATTCTTCCTTTCATAAATAATTTCTCTGTAGCATGCAATGGTGTTGATAGTATTTTACTAGCACAGAATTTCATTTAAAATTGGACTCAATCCTCTCAAACCCTGCTACTACTTTATCACTATATTAGAAGTCCTTTGTTGTCATTTCAACAATTTTTACAGCATCTTCACCAGTAGATTCCATATCAAGAAACCACTTTGCTCAACCATAAGAAGCAACTCCTCATCCATTCAAGTTTTACCATGAGATTGTAGCCATTCACATCTTCAGGGTCCATTTCTAATTCTAGTTCTCTTGCAACATCTACTACATCTGCAATTACTTCCTCCATTTAAGTCTTGAACCCCTTAAAGTCATCCATGAGGGTTGGAATCAACTTCTTCTAAACACCTGTGAATGTTGATCTTTTGACCTCTTCCTATGAATCATGGATATTTTTAAAAGGCACCTAAAATGGTGAATTCTTTCCCGAAGGTTTTTAATTTACTTTGTCCAGATTCATCAGAGGAATCACTACCTGTGGTAGCTATAGGCTTATGAAATGTATTTCTTTAGTAATAAGGCTTGAAAGTCAAAATGGCTCCTTGATCCATGGGCTACAGAATGGATGTCGTGTTAGCAGGCATGAAAACAGCATTCATTTCCTTGTACATCTCCATCAGACCTCTTGGATTTCCAGGTGCACTGTCAATGAGCAGTACTATTTTGAAAGGAATCTTTTTTTCTGAACAGTTGGTCCCAACGGTGAGCTTAATATAGTCAGTATACTATGTTGCAAACAGATGTGCTGTAAGGCTTTGTTGTTCCACTTCTAGAGCACAGGTAGAGTAGATTTAGCATAATTCTTATGGGCCTTAGGATTTCAGAACAGTTAACGAGCATAGGCTTTACTTTATAAAATTACCAGCTGTGTTAGCCCCTAACAAGAGAGTCAGCCTGTCCTTTGAAGCTCTGACGCCAGGCAATGATTTCTCCCCTCTAGCTTTGAAAGTCCTAGATGTCATCTTCCAACAGAAGGCAGCTTCACCTACATTGAAAATCTGTTCTTTAGTGTAGCCACCTTCAGTAAGGATCTTAGCTAGATCTTCTGAATAACTTGCTGCAGCCTTTTTATCAGCACTTGCTGTTTTACACTGTACTTCTGTGTTACGGAAATGATTCTTTCCTTAAACCTCAAAAACCAACCTCTGGTAGCTTCCAACCTTGCTTCTGCAGCTACCTCACTTTTCTCGGCCTTTACAGAATTGAAGAGAGTTAGGGCCTTGCCCAGAGTTAGGCTTTGACTTAAAGGGGATGTTGTGGCCAGTTTGGTCTTCTATCAGACTACTAAAACCTTATCCATTACAGCAATAAAGCTGTTTTGCTCTCTTATTTGTGTGTTCACTGAAGTAGCACTTTAAATTTCCTCCAAGAACTTCTTTGCCTTCATAGCTTGGCCTAGCTTTTGGTCTATCTGGCTTTTGACATGCCTTCCTCAGTAAGATTAATCATTTCTAGCTTTTGATTTAAAGTAAGAGCCATAGGACTCTTCCTTTCATTTGAACACTTAAGTGACCACATTCAATCCTTTTGTCTTGAAGTTAGGGAGACCCAAAGAGCAGGAAAGAGATGCAGGAACAGCTAGTCAATGAAGTCATCAGAATGCACACATTTACTGATTAACTGCAGTGTAACACATGTGATTCTTGGTGCCCCAAAACAAGTACAATGATAATATCAAAGATCACTGATCACAGACCACCATAACAAATAAAATAATGAAAAAATCTGAACGATTGGGAAAATTACCAAAATGTAACACAGAAACAGGAAGTGAGCAAATGCTGCTGGGAAAACAGCACTAAGAGACTTGCTCATCACAGGGTTGCGACAAACTTTCAATCTGTAAAAAAAACGCAGTACCTGCGAAGCACAACACAGCAAAGCACAGTAAAAAAACAAGGTATGCCTCTATTAGGGTTCAGGAAAAGGAGGACTGATTCAGTTTTCTCTATAGTATATCAAATAGTCCATTTCTCAAGGGTAATTGAAGGGTGTAAATGTAAATCGGATTACCATAAATATAAAGGGAATGCCCAGACTTTTTGTTGTTTATCCTAAAATTGTTTTGCTTATAGCATTTCTGGAAAACAATGGTTCCATGACTAGAGTTTGAAAACTACTATTATATTGAGACATTTTCTATTAAGTTATTTATTAAGGTGACTTAACTTGTTTTGTTTCATTGGAAGGAAGGAGTCTATGAAAGGAACCAAGAAAAGCAAATAGAAATGAAGGATGCAATTTAAAATAGCAAATAGACACAAGAATGAATCCCTTCTTTTGGAGACAGATGCCTGGTATGATGAAAAGAAGCACCAACTTTGTGTCTGATAGGAAACTAATTTAAAATAAAAAGGTAGTACATGACTCCTTCCCAACTTAAACAATCTATTCAAATTAGATATGAGCTATTTAAAGCCCACAGATGTTACACACAGCTTGGGGTTATCTGAGGGTGCTCACATAGCTGCTATATGACTTGTTTTCCACCTTGAACCATAACATGTTAGTATCTACAGCATAACAGAATGACATGTCAGCATTACACTATAACATGAAGCTGCAATATTCTCATGGAAGTCAGGGTGGTAGAATAGGAAGAGCCCCAATCTCAGAGTCAAGCAGGTATTGGTCCAAATCTCAGCTGTGTCTTTATGAGCTTACAAGTCTTATACTTGAGACAAACTATGTGAGAGCTGAGCAAATAGTAAGCTTACTGGTGATAAATTAGCTATAAACTAATCTCTTTGAGAATTAGTTTCTTAATAAATAAAACAAAGACAGTAATAAATACAGACTTAATAGGGTTGTACCCTTACATATATAAAGCTTATAGAACATAATATCTGCTTTTTAAAATTAAATTAACATTGCTACTCATTCCTATGACCTAAGAAAGTGTACCAATCAATAACCACTAATACAGTAATATTTTTTTTGTGGTAAAATCTACATAAACTAAAATTTACCATTTTAACTACTTTTAAGTATACAACTCAGTAGCATTAAGTACATTCATACTATCATGCAACTAATACCACTAACTCCCCAACTATTCATTATACGAAACTGAAACTGTACCCATTAAACAATAACTCTCTGTTACCTCCCTCCTCTCCCAAGCACCTGTAATTACTATTCTACTTTCTCTCTCTATGAATTAGACCTTTCTAGATAACTCTATATAAGTGGAATCATATAATTTTTGTTTTTCAGTAACACATTTTTAAAGTGTCAAATAATTTCAAGGCATTATACTTACAACAGAAATAACCTTTAATTTTAAAGCTAAAATTAATAAAATGCATATGTATCAACAGTATAAAAATGTTTAGAGGAGGAGCCAAGATAGTGGCGTGAGGAGAGCAGCTTAATCTCCTCCCAAAAACATATGTATTTTTAAAAATACAACAAATACAACTATCCCTAAAAGAGAGACCAGAAGATACAGCACAACACCCAGCCTACATCCACACCTGCCTCGTGCCTCATGCCTCGTGAAGGGGGCAAGATACAAGCCGCAGCCTGGCGGGACCAGAGCACCCCTCACCCCAGCTCCTGGCGGGAGGAGAGGAGTCAGAGCGGGGAGGGAGAGGGAGCCCAGGACTGCTAAATACCCAGCCCTAGCCATCTGCACCGGGAGCGCAGACACACAGGGCATGGTGTGCTGAATACTAGGGAAACGGGACAATAAAATCTGCGAGCAGGTCCTCGCAGCTGGCACCCCGGGACAAAGAAAAGCGAGTGCTTTTTGAAAGTCTTAAAGGAACAGGGACCTCACAGCTGGACAGAAGCAACCTGGGACACTCAGCCCAGAAGCTGGGAATCCCGGGGAACTCCGGGCAACCTAACCCCCTGGGTGACAGTGCAGCTCTGAGGCCCCTCCCGGCGATAAACAGCCTCCTGCCCATTCCCCCTCCAACGCTGCTCTGCTCAGCAGCCTGATAGCGGCTATGCTGACAACAACCGCAGAGCTTGCTCCACATTGGCCGGGCAAGAATCAGAGACCATGTCTGTGAGCAGCTGCCCAGCACAAGCCGCTAGGGGTTGCCATTCTCCCAGGAGAGGAAGGCCACAAACTAGCAAGAAGGGACATTCTACGAGCCGACACATGCGCCAGCTGCCCACAACTACCTCTATCGCCATGAAAAGGCAGAGAATTTGATCTAGACAGAAATCACAGAGAAAACCCCTGAGAAGCAGGTTGGAGAGATAGACCTAATCAATCTCCCTGAAAAATAATTCAAAATAAAGGTAATAACCATGCTGATGGAGCTACAGAGAAAAATGCAAGAACTAACAGACAAAGTAGAGAGGGAGACAACAGAAATAAAACAATCTCTATAAGGACTTAAAAGCAGAATAAACAAGATGCAAGAGGCTGTTAATGGAATAGAAATCAGAGAACAGGAACGCATAGAAGCTGATGCAGAGAGAGATAAAGAATCTCCAGGAATGAAACAATATTAAGAGAACTGTGCGACCAATGCAAAAGGAACAATATCCGCATTACAGGGGTACCAGAAGAAGGAGAGAAAAAGGGATAGAAAGTGTCTTTGAAGAAAAAATTGCTGAAAACTTCCCCAAACTGAGGGAGGAAATAGTTGCTCGGACCACAGAAGTACACAGAACTTCTAATAGAAGGGACACAAGGAGGACAACACCAAGACACATAATAACTAAAATGGCAATGATCAAGGACAAGGACAGAGTATTAAAGGCAGCTACAGAGAGGAAAAAGCTCACCTACAAAGGAAAACCCATCAGGCTATCATCAGAATTCTCAACAGAAACCTTACAGGCCAGAAGAGAATGGCATGATATATTTAATGCAATAAAACAGAAGGGCCTTGACCCAAGTTACTTATTTCCAGCACGATTATCATTTAAATATGAAGGAGGGATTAAACAATTCCCAGACAAGCAAAAGTTGAGAGAATTTGCCTGCTACAAACCACCCCTACAGGGTATTTTTGAGGGACTGCTCAAGATGGGAGCACTCCTAATGCTAAATAGATGTCACCAGAGAAAATAAAATCACAGCAAACAAAGCAGACCATCCGAATACTAACTAAAGGCAAAAAATAAAATCAACTACCCACAAAGCAGTCAAAGGAAACACAAAAGAGCACAGAATAAAACACCCAACATATAAAGAATGGAGGAGGAGAAATAAAAAGGGAAAGAAATAAAGAATCATCAGACAGTGTTTATAATAGTTCAATAAGCAAGTTAAGTTAGAAAGTAAGATACTAAAGAAGCTAACCTTGAACCTTTGGTAACCACGAATCTAAAGCCTGCAAAGGCAATAAGTACATATCTTTCAATAATCAACCTAAATGTAAATGGACTGAATGCACCAATCAAAAGATACAGAGTAATAGAATGGATAAAAAAGCAAGATGCATCTATATGCTGCTTACAAGAGACTCACCTCAAACCCAAAGACATGCACAGACTAAAAGACAAGGGATGGAAAAAGATATTTCATGGAAAAAACAAGGAGAAAAAAGCAGGTGTTTGAATACTAGTATCAGAAAAAATGGACTTCAAAACAAAAAAAGTAACAAGAGATAAAAAAGAACATTACATAATGATAAAGGGGTCAGTCAGTACAACAGGAGGATATAACCATTATAAAGATATATGCACCCAACACAGGAGCACCAGCATATGTGAAACAAATACTAGGAGAATTAAAGGAGGAAATAGAATGCAATGCACTCATTTTAAGAAACTTCAACATACCACTCACTCGAAAGGTATTTTCTGTCCACCAGACAGAAAATAAGTAAGGACACAGAGGCACTGAACAACACACTAGAACAGATGGACCTAACAGACATCTATAGAACTCTATACCCAAAAGCAACAGAATACACATTCTTCTCAAGTGCACATGGAACATTCTCCAGAATAGACCACACATTGGGCCAAAAAAAGAGTGTCAGTAAATTCAAAAAGATTGAAATTCTACCAACCAACTTTTCATACCACAAAAGTATAAAACTAGAAATTAATTGTACAAAGAAACTAAAAAGGCTCACAAACATATGGAGGCTTAACAACATGCTCCTAAATAATCAGTGAATCAACAACCAAATTAAAATAGAGATCAAGCAATATATGGAAATAAATGACAACAACAACACAAAGTCCCAACTTCTGTGGGACCCAGCGAAAGCAGTCTTAAGAGGAAAGTATATAGCAATTCAGGCAAATTTAAAGAAGGAAGAACAATCCCAAATGAATAGTCAAATGTCACAATTATCAAAATTAGAAAAAGAAAAACAAATGAGGCCTAAAGTCAGCAGAACAAGGGACATAATAAAGACCAGAGAAGAAATAAATAAAATTGAGAAGAATAAAACAATAGAAAAAATCAATGAAACCAAGAGCTGGTTCTTTGAGAAAATAAACAAAATAGACAAGCTTCTAGCCAGACTTATTAAGAGAAAAGGAGAATCAACACAAATCAACAGATTCAGAATCGAGAAAGGAAAAATCATGAGGACCCCACAGAAATACAAAGAATTATTAGAGAATACTATGAAAACCTATATGCTAACAAGCTGGAAAACCTAGAAGAAATGGACAACTTCCTAGAAAAATACAACCTTCCAAGACTGACCAAGGAAGAAACAAAAAACCTAAACAAACCAATTACCAGCAAAGAAATTGAAGCAGTAATAAAAAAACTACCCAAAAACAAACCCCTGGGCCAGATGGATTTACCTCAGAATTTTATCAGACATACAGAGAAGATATAATACCCATTCTCCTTAAAGTTTTCAAAAAAATAGAAGAGGAGGGAATACTCCCAAACTCATTCGATGAAGCCAACATCACACTACTACCAAAACCAGGCAACAATGCCACCAAAAAAGATTACAGACCAATATCCCTGATGAACATAGATGCAAAAATACTCAACAAAATATTAGCAAACCGAATTAAAAAACACATCAAAAGGATCATACACCATGACCAAGTGGGATTCATCCCAGGGATGCAAGGATGGTACAACATTCAAAAATCCATCAACATCATCCACCACATCAATAAAAAGAAAGACAAAAACCACATGATCATCTCCATAGATGCTGAAAAAGCATTCAACAAAATTCAACATCCATTCATGACAAAAACTCTCAACAAAATGGGCATAGAGAGTAAGTACCTCAACATAATTAAGGCCATATATGATAAACCCACAGCCAACATCATACTGAACAGCAAGAAGCTGAAAGCTTTTCCTCTGAGATCGGGTACAAGACAGGGATGCCCACTATCCCCACTGTTATTCAACATAGTACTGGAGGTTCTAGCCATGGCAATTAGACAAAACAAAAAAATACAAGGAATCCAGATTGGTAAAGAAGAAGTCAAACTGTCACTATTTGCAGATGACATGATATTGTACATAAAAAACCCTAAAGACTCCACTGCAAAACTACTAGAACTAATATTGGAATTCAGCAAAGTTGGAGGATACAAAATTAATACACAGAAATCTGTGCCTTTCCTATACACTAAAAATGAACTAATAGAAAGAAAAAACAGGAAATCAATTCCATTCACAATTGCATCAAAAAGAATTAAATACCTAGGAATAAACCTAACCAAGGAAGTGAAAGACCTATACCCTGAAAACTATAAGGCTCTTAAGAGAAACTAAAGAGGACTCTAGCAAATGGAAACTCATCCCATGCTCTTGGCCAGAAAGAATTAATATCGTCAAAATGGCCATCCTGCCCAAAGCAATATACAAATTTGATGCAATCCCTATCAAATTACCAATAATATTCTTCAACGAACTGGAATAGTTCAAAAGTTCATATGGAACCACCAAAGACTCTAAATAACCAAAGCAATCCTGAGAAGGAAGAATAAAGTGAGGGGGGGGGGATTTCGCTCCCTAACTTCAAGCTCCACTACAAAGCCACAGTAATCAAGACAATTTGTTACTGGCACAAGAACAGAGCCACAGAACAGTGGAACAGAATAGAGACTCCAGACATTAACCCAAACATATATATATGGTCAATTAATATACGATAAAGGAGCCATGGACATACAATGGGGAAATGACAGTCTCTTCAACAGATAGTTCTGGCAAAACTCGACAGGTACATGTAAGAGAATGAAACTGGATAACACTGTCTAACCCCACACACAAAAGTAAATTCAAAATGGATAAAAGACCTGAATGTAAGTCATGATACCGTAAAACTCTTAGAAAAAAATACAGGCAAAAATCTCTTGGACATAAACATGAGTGACTTCTTCATGAACATATCTCCCCAGGCAAGGGAAACAAAAGCAAAAATGAACAAGTAGGACTACATCAAGCTGAAAAGCTTCTGTACAGCAAAGGACACCATCAATAGAACAAAAAGGTACCCTTTTGGGGATCAATAGAACAAAAAGGTACTATTTGGGAGAATATATTCATAAATGACAGATCTGATAAAGGCTTGACATCCAAAATATATAAAGAGCTCATGCACCTCAACACACAAAAAGCAAATAACTAAATTAAAAAATGGGCAGAGGAGCTGAACAGACAGTTCTCCAAAGAAGAAATTCAGATGGCCAACAGACACATGAAAAGATGCTCCACAACGCTAGTCATCAGAGAAATGCAAATTAAAACCACAGTGTGATATCACCTCACACCAGTAAGGATGGCCACCATCCAAAAGACAAACAACAAATGTTGGCGAGCTTGTGGAGAAAGGGGAACCCTCCTACACTGCTGGCGGGAATATAAATTAGTTCAACCATTGTGGAAAGTAGTATGGAGGTTCCTCAAAAAGCTCAAAATAAAAAGACTATTTGATCCAGGAATTCCACTTCTAGTCATTTACCCTAAGAATGCAGCAGCCCAGTTTGAAAAAGACAGATGCACCCCCATGTTTATTGCAGCACTATTTACAATTGCCAAGAAATAGAAGCAACCTATGTGTCCATCAGTAGATGAATGGATAAAGAAGATGTGGTACATATACACAATGGAATATTATTCAGCCTTAAGAAGAAAACAAATCCTACCATTTGCAACAACATGGATGGAGCTAGAGGGTATTATGCTTAGTGAAATAAGCCAGGCGGAGAAAGACAAGTGTGAAATGATTTCACTCATCTGTGGAGTATAAGAACAAAGATAAAATGGAAGGAGCAAAACAGCAGCAGACTCACAGAACCCAAGAATGCACTAACAGTCACCAAAGAGAAAGGGACTGAGGAGGATGGGTGGCGAGGGATAAGGGCAGGGTAAAAGAAAGGGGGCATTACGATTAGCATGTATAATGTGTGGGGGGAGCATGGGGAGGGCTGTACAACACAGAGAAGACAAGTAGTGATTCTAAAGCATCTTACTACGCTGATGTGACTGTAATGGGGTTTGTCGGGGGGACTTGGTGAAGGGGGGACCCTAGTAAACTTAATGTTCTTCATGTAATTGTAGATTAATGATAACAAAATAAAAAAAATAAAAAGTAAAAAATGAAAAATATAAAAGAAGCACAAAGGTAGCTTGGCCTCTACTTTTAAAAAGTTGATAGGAAAGATGAGAGTAATAATACCTACACTGTACAGGTATTGCGAGAATTAAACAAGAGAAGGTACAGAAGGCATTTATCCCTATTCCTGATAGTAGTTGAAGCACGGTGAACCAGTCGCTGCTGCTGCAATGGGCTCCCTTCAACATGCAGGGCCCAGGTTCCCCCACCTTACCAAGCTCTGGGTAAGATGGGCCTTTCCTGAAGCCTGCAGTGAAGGCTTGCGGCTGCCACAGAGGAGTACTTGGCCTACTTGGTGCAATTTTGGACTCAGGCAAGACCCCAGACAGTAAGTGATAGAAAAAAAAATGTTCATATATGTTCAAAACTTTGGGGCTAGGAAAAAAACATTCACTAATCAATTTTAGGATGAAAATCGGAAGCAATTACTAGTCTTTATAAGTACTAAGTGGCAGTATCCATATAAAAGGGCACAAGAAATGTACATTAACTTTCTCAAGATGGGAATATTCTAAAATATAGGGGAAAGTAAAAGACAGCAAAAGTGGTAACATGGTAGTATCACATTAAATTTTACGTGTTTTTATGTTATCGAATCATACCACACCAGTAGGTAAGCCAACATTACTTTGGTAGTTATATATAATGGTATCTTGGTATTTTTCTTAATAAAACCAAGGTTAATGTCAAAGATTTCTAAGGACAACACTATGACAGTCTTTTTTGTTTGCCCCCAGATGGCAGTGTGGCTCAGATCAGTAGACATCCCTTTTTCATTCCACAGCTCCCCAAACAAAAACATTCCCCTTTTACTAAGGAACCTTACCTTGCCTGACTGACAAATACAGAAAATAATTAATGGCACTAAAGTTAAGAACAATCAGATTTATTACAGTTTGAGTAAAGATGTGAATTCACTGGATTCTTCCACATTTGACTTGCCCCACCTCTAGCCCTGAATCTCCTCTTACAAAAGAATGGATACTGAAATATTTTCAACAATATCTGTGGTTCAGTTACCATGAGAAGCTAAAGGTTAAATATTTAAGTGCCAGAAGTTATTTATTCTAAGGTAGAAATCTTTTTAAAAAAAGGTGGGGCGAAGGGTTGGGTGATATACATATATGCCAGTGAAGAGTCAGAGACACAACCGAGATGCAACTCAAAGTGTGTAACCCCTGGTCCCAACACATTCAACCTACACACTCCATTTGCACACTGGGACTTAGAGTAGGATATTGAACACCTGTGTCTGCTTTCAGGAGCAGGTAAGAACAGAGGCATTTTTCTTCTACCCAAAGAGCTGTGTACTTTGCACTTCATTTATTGGTTTCTTCCCTTTCTAATGATGCAATCAACCATTCCACTCTCCCAGTGACCAATTTGACGCTGCCAGAAACACTTCACTATTGATCAATGTAAAATTCTTCACAATTTTTTCACTATACCCCAAAATCTAGTTTCTCAGTAAAAAAGACTTGTTACTGGTAAAATCTGCTCTTCCTCCAAATACAAGAGTCTGATCAGGTCTAACCTTCAAGTCTGTATTTACACATCAAGTATTCGCTTAACTTTGGGGTCTCAGTTACTTTGTCTTCACTGCTAGCAAGTATGCTCTTCCTGCCTTCCATCTACTTCTCTCTCTCAGTTATTCTGAAAGCCTGAGATTTTCAGAGATAATTCACCTACTCATAAATATTTAAATAACTAATTCACAATAATTAAACCTGACACTTTCTAGTTTCTCTTTTGAACTGAGCATCATGTTATCATCCCCAGTTTGACAGAGAGTTTTAAGAATATGCACAAGATCGCAATGGTAGAATGGGTGGAAAAGACAGAATACGACATCAGAAATGGCCAAAGCACATGGCTCCTTTTGCTCCACACCAGTGTTACTAAGTGCAAAGCACCATATAGGTCCTACATAGGTATTTCTGGGAAGTCCAGGCATTAAAGTATTAGTTTATTCCATTAGGTTATTTTGAGCATACATAAACAAATACAAAGTGCTAGTGGATATTTAACTTCATCATACAATGTCCCCTTATATTAAACATCAATTGAAGCTCAACCAAGGAAAAAATTAAAGGTTATAAACAAAGCAAATTTGCAAATAAAAATATAATATTCCTACAAATTTTCTGATCTAAAAGTTAAAGAGCTGAAGAAATGTAACATATGGCCTGTTTGGATCTGATTCAAGAAAACCAACAGCACAAAAAGACACTTTGAGACAAGTGGGGAAATTTTAATATGGGCCAAAGAGTAGATATAATGAAGACTTAATTACTTTTAATTTCTTAGCTGTGATAATGACATTGTGATTATTTTTAAAAGTCCTTATTTGTTAGAGATTAAAACTGAGGGGTTTATGGGTAAAGTATAAATATACTTTGTTGAATTAAAAATACCCCATGGAAAGAAATGTATGTTTGACAATAGGTGGCACAGAACAGAACAACCATTAACGAGCAGAATGTTCATAATTATGAAAGCTAGATCATAACTGCAGACATTACTTAAACCTGTATTTCTGATAGACTATTATCTATGTTTTGAATACATCTGTAAATTTCCATAATGAAATGTTTGGTTAAAATAAAGGACAGTACAGTACTTTGCAACTTTCTTTCTCTTATAAAAATTTGGATAACTGTTGAGAGTTGGTAAACTCAGTTGAGAGATAACCTGATAATCTAAGAAATATTTGGCTCTCCCTATTTCTAATGACTTAAATTTCTTTTACTATTCTAAACTCTTACCATCATATCTGTTTATAAATTATCACTGTTTTTAATTAGTGGTGATTTTACATTTAGTGTAAATTTTAATTTTAGCTGTGAAGTATGTGTGTATATGTATTTATATATATACATATAAGTGTGTGCATATGTAAAGAAAGAAAGAAAGAAAGAAAGAGATGGATGGATGGTTATGTAAATGAAAATTACCCAAAATGGAATTTTGCAGGCAAAAGGTAATTAAAGGCAGAACATCATATTCCATTTGAATTTTCTGGGAGGACTTTTCCAAAGTCCAAGCAGTTGCACTGATTATTCTCTATTTGCTCCCACTTATAGATCATTCCCTTGCCAGGTAGCTTCAAACAGAATTTGATCAATGAAGGTATCAGACGGAGATCACGGAGTTGGAAGAGATTATGGAGTGGAAGGAGGAAGGTCTGGTAGTGGCTGGCTCCCTCCAGAATGGTAAGCCCTGCCTATGGCCCTCCTTCTTAGATCCCATTCTCAACAGGCTCCCATAACACCATTTTCTCCCATTTTGTCTGGGAGGCATTTTTCTTCTACGCAAAGAGCTGTGTTGCACTTCATTTATTGGTTTCCTCCCTTTCTAATGATGGAATCAACCATTCCACTCTCCCAGTGACCAGTCTGATGCTGCCAGAAACACTTAACTATTGATCAATGTAAAATTCTTCACAATTTTTTAACTATTCCCCAAAATCTGGGAGTGGTTATGACTGGTTATTATTTATTGCTGGTTTCTTGGTGTTTCAAACTAATGGCTGGCTCTCTTAACCTTACCCATGCTTCCTAAGAGTCATTCATTAAAGTCTTAATGAACCTTATGAAATCTTAAATTGAACCTTATAAGTAAAATTCTATTAAGCCAGAACTGACTAATGAAGTAGTATAAAAAGACAGAATATTAACAAATTCAGGTTATATATATATATATAATACACATATATATATATATACCCACTTCACTCATTATTAAGAATTTGTTAAGAATTATTAACAAGTATTTTTAAAAATTCAGTGAAACTCAAGGATATAAACTTATACCAAAGGCTATAAAGAGGTTAAGAGTAAAAGAATGGGAAAAGGTATAGCTGGAAGTTAACAGAAAGAAAGCTGGTATAGCTATATAAATAATTAAACAAAATAGACTTTGAGTCAGAAAACATTATTAGGGATCGAATGAAAAGAGGAAAGAAAATTCTCTAGGAAGATGCAGCAATTATAAACTTGTTTGCAATTAATAACATGACTTCAAAATATGTACAGCAATAATCAACAGAATTACAGGGAAAAGTTAACAAACTGACAAACATAGGGCATTTGAACAAATGTCTCTCTGTAATAGGTGTATTAAGAGAAGAAAATTCAAGAGGCTATGGAATAACAAAATTAAAAGATTTTATAATTTTACAAATGAAAATAAATGAATTATATATACAACATTTAGAGGACACATATTATCTTAAAAACTCAAAGAGCACTTACAAAAATGTACTAGGCCACAAAACAAGAACTTACCTGCTTTCGTCTCTAGAGATTAATTTGCATTGAATTTAAATACAAATGGAATCATACAGTACATACTATTTGGAGGAGTGGGGGTTGGCTTTCCTCACCAGTAAAATTATTTCAAGATTAATCCTTGTTGACTCATGTATCAGTAGTTCAGTATCTTTTAGTGTGTCATAATTTATCTACTCAATTAATGAACATTAGGTTGTTCCACTGTTTACCTATTATAAATCAAGCTGCCATGAATACTCATGTACAGAAAAAAAAAAGGAATATGCATTCTTTTTGATAAAACAGTGGAATACAACTATTCAATACTGGTCTATGCTTAAAAAATAGACACACACATATACAACCATGCACATGTACATATGTATATATTATATATACTTAAAAACAAAGCACATTTAGTATTTTTGGTAAATTTGTTATTTAAGTATATAAAAATACAGAAAATTACACAAATCTTAAGTGTATATAGGTCGATGAATTTTCACAAAATAAACATACCCATATAAGAGCACCAAGATCAAGAAACAGAATATTATCACCACACCAGAAGCCTCTCTTGTGACCCACTTCTTTAACAATGCTCCCCCACTGAAGGGTGGCCACTGCCTGAGTCCTAAACCACAGATTACTATGTTATATATATATTTACATAAATGATTATAAATTAGTATCATCTATATATTTTGTTGATGGACATATATAATTAATGTATGTACTCTTTTATGTCTGGCTTCTTTCACTGAATGCTGTAAGATTCTTTCAGCTTTTATAGTAACTTCATTTGCTCATTCTTACTGTAAGTTTTCTACTAAGTGGATACACCACAATTATTTCCCACTCTACTGCTGATAGGCAATTTGGTTTTAGCTAATATGAATACTGCTATATGATCATTCTTTTAGTGAACATATACACCTAGGGATAGGATTACTAGGTCTCAGAATATGCATATGTTCATCTATAGTAGATGTTGCCAAGCAGTTGTGCCAATTTTCTTTTCCTTAGACATGTCTCACATCCTTGCTGATACTGGTTTGGGTTTTGTTTTGTTTTTTTTCTTTTTCTAATTAGGCCATTCTCCATTCTGGTGGGTGTGTAGCTGTATTGCAATTTCACTCTTACATACATCTCTTACAGAAATTAGTATACATGTCAATCAATGCATACTTAACTTTATTATTCAAATCACAGAGTACTTCCAGATAAAAAGTCTGATTAAATAGGTTAGTTCTAAAATGAAAGGAGTTAAGCTCATCTATTAAAATGCATACCTATTTTTTTCCAGCTTTTAGCTACAACTGACATGTTATGTAAATTTAAGGTGTATGATGTGATGATTTGATATGCATAAGCATTTTGAAATGATTACCACAAGGTTAGTAGCATATCCATTACCATATATAGTTACCATTTTTCTGTGTGTAGTAGAATATTTACGATCTATTCTCTTAGCAACCTTCAAGTATACAGTACAGTACTGTTAACTAGTCACTATGTTGTACATTTGATCCCTGTAAGTTATTTATCCTATAACAAAATGTTTGTATCCTTTGACCATTATCTCATTTCTCCCACACCCCAGCCTAACAACCACTCACCTACTCTGTTTCTATGAGTTCAGTGTTTCCAGATTCTGCGTGAGATCCTACAGTGTTTATTCTTCTCTGTCTGACTTACATCATTTAACATAATGACATCAAAGTTCATCCATGTTGTCGCAAATGATAGAATTTCCTTCTTTTTTATACCTGAAGAATATTGTGTGTGTGTATGTGTGTGTCTGTGTGTACAGCGTGTTTTCTTCATCCATTAAGCCATCAATGGACACAAGTTATTTCCATGTCTTGGAAAATGAATAATGCTGAAACACACTTGGATTGATCTTAAAAGTTACTAATTAATTTATGTTATTTGTCCCAAATATTTCATTTTTTAAAAGAAACTTTTATGTTTTCAAACTTAATTCTTATACTTGATCCTTTTATTTTTTGTTCCTTCATGTTGTACAATCTTCCTCTGACCTTTTGCATGCTCATTATTCTTATGTGAAATTCTTCTACATGAGATCTACTGTTTCATCTTCATTTTGTTTCCACAAGTATCATATAGACACTGCTTGAATCTTTTAGAGTATATGTATGTATATATATATAAAAGAGTAAAGAAAAAGGAAATCAAGTGAAAAAAACATAAGAAAAAAGTATCCATGAAGCAGATGAAAATCACAGTCAAACATTTGGCTGTTTATAAGCAGTTTACAAATTTAAACTTAAAGAAGCAATCACCTCTATAACACACAAGAACTCAGGGAAGCTCTGGTAAGAAACAAGAAGAAATAAAATGTGAACTGAAAGGTCAGAGAAGTAAGCAAAATACAGAAAAGAAGATCAAATGGAAGCAGGAGAGAATAGGCACCGCTGAAAGTGTAGGGAAGTGTACTTAGGAAAGTCGTGAAATTAAACTTTCAAAGGGAATAAAGAAAGACCAAGAGAGTTTTAGAGAAAAAATAAATTAAAGAAAAAGACAGAAAATAAAATGATACAGATAAGAGGCCAAGACCAATCAACAAACACATAAGCATACCTGGTGTCATCAAAGATGAAAACCAAAATAAAAGAATTACTAAATGTGCATACTAAATGCAAGGAAAACTTGTTTAGTACAGTAATGTATTTAATGGATCATTTGGTGATAATATAGTAGTGTTTTTAGGAACAGAAACCATAACATTACTGTGATGTCCAACAGTATGAAGACAGAATTAAGACCAAATATAGCTCTAATGTCAATGAATGAAAGTGAACTTAATATTAGTTAAGAGGAAAGACAAAATGAATCACACAATGATATCTAACTTTTGGGTTTTAAAAACCCATCAAAAGAAAATATCTCAAAAATGTTGAAAATAAAAAGATAACTAAAGCCATACTAGGAAAATATGTTCAGAAAGAAACAATTCTTGGGATATTAGCTGTATGAGATTAAATTCAGAATATAAATGGAAAAATGGAATTTTACAATAAGGTTATTTAATAATTATAAAGAATATCCCAAATGAATGCCGATTTAAAAGTATGGTTTCTGCTCCCTCTACTACGGTGATTTAGATAGTCTAAAAACCCTTCCCTTTGAACATGCCTAGAAATGCTAAATTAGACAAAATACTATCTTTTAAAATGCAGAGTTGGCATGAAGAAAATCAAGAAAAATTTACAATAGCATGAACAAAAAGAGAAAGTCAAACCAACAGTGACAGGAGAATGATAAAGACACATGCCACTGCAGACACCACTCACAAGAAACCTTGAGACTTAACAGCCAAGCAGAACAGTAGCCAAGCACACAAAGTGGACAGTGGAAATGAGACTCCTAAACAAAACTTGAGCATAAGAAAGCTAAAATCTAAGTGAAAATGGAAATGGATAACAATACAAAAAGACATATATGGAAAAGGATATCAATGAAAAATAGATTCCCACAAAGTATATGGCCAACTGCTTTTTCACAAGGGTGTCAAGGTAATTTATAGGAAAGAATACACTTTCTACAAATAATATTGGAATAACTGGATATAAGTATAAAAGAAAACTGAACCTAAAACTGTTATATTACCCTATGTGCAAAATTAATTTGAGATGAATCATATATCAAAACATAAAACCTAAAACTATAAAGGCCCAGAACAAAACAAAGAAGACCACATTTATGATAAGGAAATAGGAAGAGACATCTTGGTGATAACATAAACAGCAATAACCATATAAAAAAACTTTGTTAACTTACTAAAATTAAAAATTTCTGATCATCAAAGGATGACCTAAAAAAATTAAATGGCAAGCTATAGACTGTGAGAAAATATAAACCATACATATATCTGGCAAAGACATTGAAGGCAGGATATAAAGAGACAAAAAAAATCAAATCACTAATAAAAAGACACCAATTAAAACAAAGGCAAAATATTAATGTTATATGTATAAGTATATATAACATATGCAAATATATACTAGATAGACAGATAAAGATATATAGATAGCCAATAAGGACAGGGAAAGGTGTCAACATCATTGGTCATTAGAGAAATAAAAATTAAAATACAAAAATTAAAATTAAAGATCCATTCATTTTGAATGGCTAAAATGAAAAAGGCTGACAATATCAAACATTAGCAAATGTGGGGCATTTAGAATTCTCATATATTCCTGATAGTGTAAAAAAGTTGGGCAGTTTCCCTACAAAGTTAAAGAGACAGATACCCGTAGATTAAAGATGGCGGTGTGAGAGGTGAGAGAGAGGCTTCCTCCTAAAACTGCACATAATATGAAAATGTAATACATAAAAGTAATCCTGAAAGAACAACAGGAAAGAGGGCTGCATCACACTGCATATGCCTGGAGAAAAGAATAAACCTCATGGAACAGGGTAACGTACCAAAGCTGTGTCCCAGAAGGACCCAAGGCAATTCCCCACCACAGGTCACTGGCGGGAGGAAGAGAAACAGACTGGAGAGGGAGTGGAGGCCTGGGACTGCTCAACAGCTAGCTCTGGAGATCTGCTCTATGAGCACAAATCTACATTACATCACACTCTGTTGATTAGGGTGAGGTGGGAAAGCTAAGTCAAGCAGAATACCTGGAGAGACTGAAATTCCAGCCATGTGTAGAAAACAGGGATCCATA
Organism: Manis javanica; assembly: GCF_040802235.1. Classification (NCBI taxonomy): domain Eukaryota; kingdom Metazoa; phylum Chordata; class Mammalia; order Pholidota; family Manidae; genus Manis; species Manis javanica. Next base: position 105,178,432 of record NC_133162.1, read on the forward strand.
ACCAGCTGATATGGGACAAAAGAAAGGCGGGCAGTCTGAGAGAATTCCTGTCAAAAAGAGGGTAGCCAAAGGGGCAAGCATTGTAGAGAGCTTACTGTTCAGGAGAAAGGACAGGTAGACAAAATTGTCTGGGTGCACTCTGCCCAGCAGGTTGGGAACTTTCATGATCTTCAGGCGCTCCAGCCCCATGGCAGCCTACCCAGCTCCAAGGAACACCACTGTGATACGCACACTGTGGCACCTACCTCAGGGATAGCCCACACCTGGCTTGCAAACTGGCAAACCCTATCTGGGAATTAGGCCAGACAGAGGGAAGCCCCGCCTACAGCAGCTACAAACACAATGCATAGAGGCTTATACTTGTGTGATCGGCCCATTGGTTCTGGCAGTGGAGACAGGCATAGCAGCCAGGAAGCAGGAAACAGCCCTTTCCCTCCCCCGGGCACCAAAATTGCTCCCTGCGACCCCCGACATTGCTCCAGGGGTGGAGCAGCTCCAGACAGTAGAGCTTCTGGGCACTAGAGGGTGCCACATACAAATATGAAATGTCAAAGGAACCTGGTTCAAAGCAAACTCATATATACACCAGAGAGTCAAATGAAACCAACCTCATGAATCTTCCTGAAAGATTTCAAAATAAAAATCATAAACATGCTCATGGTGGTACAGAAAAATATTCAAGAACTCAGGAATGAATTTCAGTCAGAGATCCAATCATTACTGAACACAGTACCAAAAATGAAACATACAATGGAAGGTTTTAAAAGCAGATTAGATTTGGTGGAGGAGACGATAAATGAAATAGAGAAAAGAAAAGAGAAATACCAAGAAGCTGAGGCACAGAGAAAAAAGGATCTCTAAGAATGAAAGAATATTGGGAGAACTGTGTGACCAATCCAAACAGAACAATATTCCTGTTATAGGGGTATCAGAAGAAGAAAAGAGAGAAAAAGGGATAGAAAGTGTTTTGAGGAGGTAATAGTTGAAAAATTCCCCAATCTGGGGAAAGAGAGGGTCTCTCAGGCCATGGAGGTGCACAGATATCCCAACACAAGGAAGACAATACCAAGACATATAATAATTAAAATGGCAAAGATCAAGGATAAGGAAAGACTATTAAAAGAAGCCAGAGACTTGAAATGGATTAATGATTGTGCATTGAGCATTGACCCCCCTATACAGAATTTTATTGTTGTTAACAACCATTTGATCAATAAATATGAGAGATGCCCTCTCAAAAAAAAAAAAAAAAAAAAAAAAAGAAGCCAAAGAGACAAATAAGATCACATACAAAGGAAAGCCCATCAACCTATCATCAGACTTCTCAGCAGAAACCTTACAGAACAGAAGGGAGTGGCAGGATGTATTTAATGCAATGAAGCAGAAAGGCCTCAAAACATGATTACTTTAACTGGCAAGATTATAATTAAAATTTGAAGGAGGGATTAAACAATTTCCAGATAAGCAAAAGCTCAGATAATATACCTCCCACAAACCATCTCTACCATGTATTTTGGAGGGACTGCTATAGATGGAAGTGTTCCTAAGGTTTAATAGCTGTAATCAGAGGTAATAAAACCACAATATAGAAAGTAGAACAGCTAATTACTAAGCAAATGCAAAATTAAATTAACTATCCCCAAAGTCTATCAAGGGATAGACAAAGAGTACAAAATATGATACCTAATATATAAAGAATGGAGGAAGAAGAAAAAGGAGAGAAAAAGAACCTTTAGATTGTGTTTGTAATAGCACATTAAGTGAGTTAAGTTAGACTCTTAGATACTAAGGAAGTTAACTGAACTTTGGTAACCATGAATCTAAAGCCTGGAATACCAAAAGTACATACGTATCGATAATCACCCTAAATGTAAATGGTCTGAATGCACCAAGCAAAAGACATAGAGTCACTGAATGGATAAAAAAACAAGACCCATCTATATGATGTCTACAAGAGACTCACTTTAATCCCAAAGGCATACACAGACTAAAAGTGAAGGGATGGAAAAAGACATTTCATGCAAATAGACAAAATAGACTTCAAAACAAAGAAAGTCACAAGAGACAAAGAAGGACATTATATAATGATAAAGGGGTCAATCCAACAAGAAGATATAACCATTAACAATCTCTATGCACCCAACACAGGAGCACCTACATATGTGAAATGAATGCTAACAGAATTAAAAGGGGAAATAGACATTCTCAAGATGGTGGCATGAGTAGGGTGGCGGAAATCTCCCAAAACCATATATATATTGAAAATAGAGCGAATATAATTATTCTTAAAAAAGTGACCAGAACATATAGTACACAAGCCAGGCTACATCTGCGAGAGCCCAACATCTCATGGAAAAGGGTAGGATACAAAGCTGTGAGCCAGCAGACCCGAGCACTGCCCCCACCTCACCTCACCAATGGGAGAAACGGAATCAGAGTGGGGAGGGAGTGGAGGCACCGGAGTGCTAAATAACCAGCCCTGGTGGTCTGCCCCAGAAGCACAGACACACATTGCAAGGTGCACTGGATATTGGAGGAGTGGAAAAGGTAGGTCCAAGATTGAGACAGTGAACAGGTTTCCAAAGCCAGGTGCCCCAGGACAAAAGAAAAGCAGGCACATTAAAAGTCTTAAAGGGACAAGGGTTTAACAGTTGGACAAAATCGTCCTGGCACACTCAGCCCAGCAGGCTGGGAACTTTAAGGAACTTCAGACACCCTAACTCCCTGGGTGATAATGCAGCTAGGAACCCCATTGCAGCAATAAGCAGCCTGCCATTCATTACCCACCGTCGACACTGCAGGCAAACTGGATGACCCTCCATTTCTGTGGAACAGCCCGGAGCAGCCCTGCCTACAGAAAGCACACAGCTTAACAAAGAGGCTTCTCCCTGCACGTGGCTAACCAGCCCAGATTGAGGCTACTCCCTGTGTGTGGTTGACCAAAACAGACAATGAAGACAGGCACAGAATCTGGGAGGCACAAAGTGGCTTTGTTTATGCAGCTGAACATGCGCTGCTGGCCTGCAATCCCCACAAGTGCCCTAGGACATAGCGAGGGCCACCCTGCAAATGGCACATCAGGGGATTAACCTAGAGGCTGCTACCTGCATGCGGTTGACTGGCACAGACAGTGGAGACAGGCACAGAATCCAGAAGGCAGGAAGGAGCTCTGTTCTCGTGGCAGAACATGTGCCTCATGGCTGCAACACCTACCAGTGCCCTAGGCCATTCTGAGGGCCGTCCCATACATGGCAGCATAGGGGATGAACCCAGAGGCTGCTCCCTGTGTACGATTGATCGGCACAGACAGCACACACGGGCGCAGATTGCATGAAGCACGAAGCATCTCTGTTCTCACGATAGAATACACACCACACATCTGCGACCCCCAACAGTACTCTAGGCCTTCCAGGACAGCTGCCCCACACACGACAGCTCAGGCAATTAACCCAGAGGCTTCTCCCTGTGCGTGGTTAATCAGCACAGACAGCGGAGAAGAGGAAGGAGACAGGAAGGCACAAAGGGGCTTTGCTCTTGGCAATAGAACACGGACTAATGGCCTGCGATCCCAACCATTGCCCTAGGCCATCTTGAAGGCCACTGTGCCCATGGCAGCATTGGGGATTAACTGTGAGGCTGCTCCCTGTGTGAGGTTAACTGGCAGAGACAGAGCAGACAGAAAAGGTGACTGGCAAGCAGGAAAGGACTTTGTTCTCCTAGTTGAAACACAAGCCACTCGCCAGTGACCACTCCCATTGCCATGAAGAAACTTGTTCAATCCAAAATCCCTAAAGACCAGAGAGAGGGCTTAGTGAGACTGAAATCACCAATTTTCCTGAAAAAGAATTCAACATAAAAGTCATAAACATGCTAATGGGGCTACAGAGAAATATTCAAGAGCTAAGGGATGAATTCGGGAGGGAGATATAAGAGAAATGAAAAAACCAATGGGAGGATTTAAGAGCAGACTGGATGAGGTGAAAGAGACTGCTAATGGAATAGAAACCAGGAGACAGATACAGAGGAGCTAAGGCAGAAAGAGATAAAAGGATCTCTAGGAATGAAAGAATATAAGAGAACTGTGTGACCAATTCAAATGGAAGAACATTCACATTATGGGGGTACCAGAAGAAGAAGAGAGAAAAAGGGGTAGAAAGTGTCTTTGAAGAAATAATTGCTGAATATGTCTCCAATCTGGGGAAAGAACTAATCTCTCAGACCATGGAAGTCCACAGATCTCCCAACACAAGGGACTGAAGGAGGACAACAGCAAAACATACAAAACTTAAAATGGCAAAGATCAATGACAATGACAGATTATTAAAAGCAGCCACAGAGACAAAAAAGATCACCTACAAAAGAAAACCCATCAGGCTATCATCAGACTTCTCAGCAGAAACCTTAGAGGCCAGATGGTAATGGCATCACATAGACAATGCAATGAAACAGAAGGGCCTAGAACCAAGAATACTGTACCCAGCAATATTATCATTTAAATCTAAAGGAGAGATTAAATGATTCCCATATAAGCAAAAGCTCAGGATATTTCCCTTCCACAAACCATGTCTACAATGGATTTTAAAGGGACTACTCTAGATGGAAGTACGCCTAAGGCTAAATAGCTATCACCAGAGAAAAAAAAACCACAGCAAAGAAAGTAGACCAACCAAACACTAACTAAACGCAAAATAAAATCAGTTTTCCAGAAAATCACTCAAGGGGAAAAAGAAAGAGGACAAAATAAAAGAACTCACATATAAGGAGTGGAGGAGGAAGAAAAAGAAGAGAGAGAAATAAAGAATCATGAGACTGTGTATAATAGCACAAAAAGTGAGATAAGTTAGATGGTTAGATAGTAAAGAAGGTACCCTTGAACTTTTGGTAAACAGGAATCCAAAGCCTGCAATGGCAAAAGGTACGTATCTATTGATAATAACCATAAATGTAGGTGGTCCGAATTGACCAATCAAAAAAGACACAGAGTAAAGGAATGGATAAAAAAAAAAAAAGATCTATCTATATGCTAGCTAAAAGAGACTCACTTCAAACCAAAAGACATACACAGACTAAAAGTGAAGGGATGGAAAAAGATATTTCATGCCAACAATAGAGAGAAAAAAGCAGTAACTGCAGTACATCTTTCAGACAAAATAGACTTAAAAACAAAGAAAATAACAAGAGACAAAGAAGAATATTATATAATCATAAGGGGTGAGTCCATCAAGAGGATATAACCATTATAAATATCTATGCACCCAACACAGGAGCACCAACATATGTGAAACAAATATTAATATAATTAAAGGATGAAATAGAATGCAATGCATTCATTTTAGGAAACTTCAGAACACCACTCAATCCAAAGGACAGATAAACCAGACAGAAAATAAGTAACGACAGAAAGGCACTGAACAACACATTAGAAAAGATGGACCTAACAGACATCTACAAAACTCTACACCCAAAAACAGCAGGATACAAATTCTTAAGTGCACATTGAACATTTTCCAGAATAGACTATGTACTAGCCACAAAAAGAGCCACAGTAAATTCACAAAGACTGAAATTCTACCAACAAACTTCTCAGATCCCAAAGGTATAAAATTAGAAACAAATTATACAAAGAAAACAAAAAGGCTCAGAAATACATGGAGGCTTAACAACATGCTCCTAAATAATCAATGGATCAATGCCAAATTAAAACACAGATTGAGCAATATATGGAGACAAATGAAAATAATAGCACAATGGCCCAACTGCTATGGGACGCAGCAAAGGCAGTTTGAAGAGGAAAGTATACAGCATTCCAGGCCTGTTCAAAGAAGGAAGAACAATCCCAAATAAATAGTCTAAATTCACAATTACTGAAATGGGAAAAAGAAGAAACAATGAGGCTTAAGTCAGCAGAAGGAGGGACATAATAAAGATAAGAGAAGAAATAAATAAAATTGAGAGGAAAAGAATAGAAAAAAATTAATGATAAAGGGGGGATCTCGCTCCCCAACTTCAAGCTCTATTACAAAGTCACAGTAATCAAGACAATTTAGTAAAGCAGAAGAACAGACCCACAGACCAGTAGAACAGAATAGAGACTCCAGACATTAACCCAAACATATATCGTCAATTAATATATGATAAAGGAGTCATGGACATACAAATGGGAAATGATAGCCTCTTCAACAGTTGGTGTTGGCAAAACTGGACAGCAACATGTAAGAGAATGAAACTGGATCACTGTCTAACCCCATACACAAAAGTAAACTCAAAATGGATCAAAGACTTGAATGTAAGTCATGAAACCATAAAACTCTTAGAAAAAAACATAGGCAAAAATCTCTTGGACATAAACATGAGTAACTTCTTCAAGAACATATCTCCCCAGGCAAGGGAAACAAAAGTAAATATGAACAAGTGGGACTTTATCAAGCTGAAAATCCTCTGTACAGCAAAGGACACCATCTACAGAACAAAAAGGTATCCTACAGTATGGGAGAATATATTCATAAATGACAGATCCGATAAAGGGTTGACATTGAAAATATACCAAGAGCTTATGCACCTGAACAAACAAAAAGCAAATAATGCAATTAAAAAATGGGAAGAGGAGCTGAACAGACACTTCTTCGAAGAAGAAATTCGGATGGCCAACAGACACATGAAAAGATGCTCCACATCACTAGTCATCAGAGAAATGCAAATTAAAACCACAATGAAATATCACCTCACACCAGTAAGGATCACCAATCCAAAAGACAAACAACAACAAATGTTGGCAAGGTTGTGGAGAAAGGGGAACCCTCATACACTGCTTGTGGGAATGTAAATTAGTTCAACCACTGTGGAAAGGAGTATGGAGGTTCCTCAAAAAGCTCAAAATAGAATACCATTTGACCCACGAATTCCAGTTCTAGGAATTTACCCTAATAATCCAGCAGCCCAGTTTGAAAAAGACAGATGCACCCCTATGTTTATTGCAGCACTGTTTAGTATAGCCAAGAAACGGATGCAACCTAAGTGTCCATCAGTAGATGAATGGATAAAGAAGATGTGGTATATATACACAATGGAATATTATTCAGCCATAAGAAGAAAACAAATCCTACCATTTGTAACAACATGGATGGAGCTAGAGGGATTATGCTCAGTGAAATAAGCCAGGTGGAGAAAGACAAGTAACAAATGATTTCACTGATATGTGGAGTATAAGAACAAAGCAAAAACTGAAGGAACAAAACAGCAGCAGACTCACAGAACCCAAGAATGGACTAACTGTTAGCAAAGGGAAAGGGACTGGGGAGGATGGGTGGGAAGGGAGGGATAAGGTCAGGAAAAAAGAAAGGGGGCGTTACAATTAGCATTTGTAATGTGGGGGGAGGCACGGGGAGGGCTGTGCAACACAGAGAAGACAAGTAGTGACTCTACAGCATCTTACAACGCTGATGGACAGTGACTGTAATGGGGCTGGTTGGGGGGACTTGGTGAAGGGGGGAGCCTCGTAAACACAATGTTCCTCATGTAATTGTACATTAATGATACCAAAAAAAAATTAATGAAACCAAGAGCTGGTTCTTTGAGAAAATAAATGAAATAGATAAACACATAACCAGACTTAATAAGAAAAAAGGAGATCTACACACATAAACAGAATCAGAAACGAGAAATGAAAAATCACAAGAGACATCACAGAAATACAAAGAATTATTAGAGAAGACTATGAAAATCTATATGCTAATAAACCAGATAAACTAGAAGAAATGGAAAACTTTCTAGAAAAATACAACCTTCCAAGACTGACCAAGGAAGAAACAGAAAATTTAGAGACCAATTACCAGCAATGAAATAGAATCGGTAGTCAAAAAACTACCCAAGAACAAAACCACCATACCAGATGGAATCACCACTGAATTTTATCAGACATTTACAGAAGACATGATACCCATTCTCCTTAAAGTTTCCTAAAAAATTGAAGAGGAGAGAATACTTCAAACTCATTCTATGAAGCCAGCATCACTCTAATTCCAAAACCAGGGAAAGACACCAAAAAAACGGAAAACTACAGACCAATATAATTAATGAATGTAGATGCAAAAACAATCAACAAAATTTTAGCAACCAAATTCAAAAATACATCAAGAAGATCATACACCATGATCAAGTGGGATTCATCCCAGGGATGCAAGGATGGTACAACATTCAAAAATCTATCAACATCATCTACCACATCAAAAAAGGAAGGACAAAGGAAGGAAAGGATCCTTTCCATAGTTGCTGAAAAAGCATTTGACAGAATTCAATGTCCATTTATGATAAAAACTCGCAACAAAATGGATGTAGAGAGTAAGTACCTCAATGTAATGAAGGCCATAGATAACAAACCCACAGCCAACATCATATTTAACAGGGAGATGCTGAAAGCTTTTCCTCTAAGGTCAGGAAGAAAACAAGGATGTCCACTCACCTGGCTTTTATTCAACATAGTACTGAAGGTCCTAGCCATGGCAATAAGACAATACACAGAAATAAAACGCATCTAGATTGGTAAGGAAGAAGTCAAACTGTGACTGTTTGTAGATGATGTGATATTGTACATAAAATCCCTGAAGAATCCACTCCAAAACTAGTAGAATTAATATCTGACTTCAGCAAAGTTGCAGGATAAAAATTAATACACAGAAATCTGTTGCATTCCTATATACTAACGATGAACTAGCAGAAAGAGACATCAGGAAAACGATTCCATTCACAATGGCATCAAAAAGAATAAAATACCTAAGAATAAACCTAAGCAAGGAAGTGAAAGACTTATACCCTGTAAACTACAAGACACTCATGAGCGAAATTAAAGAGAATACTATTAAATGGAGATTCATCTCATGCTCTTGGGTAGGAAGAATTAATACTGTTAAAATGGGCATCCTGACTAAAGCAATTTACAGATTCAATGCAATCCCTATCAATAGTCACAGCATTCTTCAACGTAGTGGATCAAATAGTTCTAAAATTCATATGGAACCACAAAAGACCCCGAATGGCCAAAGAAATCCTGAGAAGGAAAAATAAAGCTGGGGGGATGTCGCTTCCCAACTTCAAGCTCTAATAGAAAGCCACAGTAATCAAGACCATTTGGTACTGGCACAAGATCACACCCATGGACCAGTGGAACAGAAAAAAGGGTCAAGATATTAACCCAGCATATATATTCAATTAATATACAATAAAGGAGGCATGTATATACAATGGGGAAATGACAGCCTCTTCAACAGCTGGTGTTGGCAAAACTGGACTGCTACATGTAAGAGAATAAACCTGGATTACTCTGTAACTCCATACACAAAAGTAAACTCAAAATAGATCAAAGACCTAAATGCAAGTCATGAAACCGTAAAACTCTGAGAAGAAAATATACACAAAACACTCTTGAATATACACATGAGCAACTTCTTCATGAACATATCTCCACAGGCAAGGGAAACAAAAGCAAAAAATGAACAACTAGGACTCTATCAAACTAAAAAGCAAAGGATACCATCAGTAGAACAAAAAGAAATCATACACTATGGGAGAATATATTCATAAATGATATATCTGATAAGGGGTTAACATCCAAAATATTCAAAGCACTCATGCACCTCAACAAACCAAAATCAAATAACTAAATTAAAAAATGGGCAGAGGATCTGAACAGACACTTCTCCAAAGAAGAAATTTGGATGGCCAACAGGCACATGAAAAGATGCTCCACATCGCTAGTCATCAGAGAAATGCAAATTAAAACCACAATGAGATATCACCTCACACCAGTAAGGATCACCACCATCCAAAAGACAGACAACCACAAATGTTGACGAGGATGTGGGGAAACGGGAACCCTCCTACACTGCTGGTGGGAATGTAAATTAGTTCAACCATTGTGGAAAGTAGTATGGAGGTCCCTCAAAAAATTGAAAATAGAAATACCATTTGACCCAGGAATTTCACTCCTAGGAATTCACCCTAAGAATGCAGCAGGCCAGTTTCAAAAAGACACATGCCACCCTTATGTTCATCACAGCACTGTTTACTATAGTGAAGAAATGGAAGCAACCTAAGTGTCCATCAGTAGATGAATGGATAAAGAAGATGTGGTACATATACACAATGGAGTATTACTCAGCCATAAAGAGAAAACAAATCCTACCATTCGCAACAACATGGATAGAGTTAGAGGGTATTATGTTCTGTGAAATAAGCCAGGTGGAGAAAGATAAGTATCAAATGATTTCACTCACCTGTGGAGTGTAACAACAAAGCAAGAACTGAAAGAACAAAACAGCAGCAGCTGCATAGAACCCAGAAGTAGATTAACAGTTACCAAAGGTAAAGGGACTGGGGAGGATGGGTGGGAAGGGAGAGATAATGCTAAAAAGGGGTATTACAATTAGCACATATAATGTAGGGGAGGCATAGGGGTAGGAAGTATAACACAGAGAAGACAAGTAGTGAATCTATAGCATCTTACGGCAGTGATGGACACTGACTGTAATGAGGTATGTGGTGGGGACATGATAATGGGAATTTAGTAACCACATTGTTCCTCGTGTAATTGTATATTAATGCTCCCAAAATGGAAAAAATGCCAATAAATAAATAAATAAAGGGGGAAATAGAATTCAATGCATTCATTCTAGGAAACTTCAACACTCCATTCACTCCAATGGACAGATCAACCAGACAGAAAATAAGTAAGGACAGAAAGGCACTAAACAACGCATTAGAACAGATGGACCTAACAGATATCTACAGAACTCTACACCCAAAAGGACGAGAACACACATTCTTCCCAAGTGCACATGGAACATTTTCAAGAATAGATCATATACTAGGGCACAAAAAGAGCCTCAGTAAATGCAAGAAGATTGAAATTGCATGAATCAGTTTCTCAGACCACAAAGGTATGAAACTAGAAATGAATTATGCAAAGAAAATGCAAAATCCCACAAACACATGGAAGCTTCACGACATGCTCCTAAATAATCAATGGATCAATGACCAAATAAAAAGAGAGATCAAGCAATATATGGAGACAAATGACAACAATAGTTCAACACTGCAAAATCTGTGGGATGCAGCAAAGGCCATGCTGAGAGAAAAGTATATTGCAATACAGGCCTACCTCAGGAAAGAAGAACAATCCCATATGAACAGTCTGAACTCACAATTTACAAAAAAGAAGAACAAATGAGGCCCAAAGTCAGTAAAAGGAGGGACATAATAAAGATAAAAGCAGAAATAAATAAAACCGAGAGCAATAAAACAATAGAAAGAATCAATGAAAGCAAGAGCTGGTTCTTTGAGAAAATAAATGAAATAGATAAACCCCTAGCCAGACTTCTCAAGAAAAAAGAGTCTATACACATAAACAGAATCAGAAATAAGAAAGGAAAAATAGCTATGGACATCACAGAAATACAAAGAATTATTAGAGAATAGTATGAAAAATTATATGCTAACAAACTGGATAACCTAGAAGAAATGGACCACTTTCTAGAAAAATACAACTTTCCAAGGCTGGCCATGAAAGAAAACAGAAAATCTGAACAGATCATCAGTGAAATTGAACTGGTAATCAAAAAACTACCTAAGAAGAAAACCCTGGAGCAGATTGCTTCACTGCTGAATTTTATCAAACATTTAGTGAAGACCTAATACCCATCCTACTGAAAGTTTTCCAAAAAGCAGAAGAGGAGGTATTACTTTCAAACTCATTGTATGAGGCCAGCATCACTCTAATACCAAAACCTGACAAAGACACCACAAAAAAAGAAAATTACAGACCAATATCCCTGATAAACATAGATGCAAAAATTCTCAAAAAAATATTAGCAAACCGAATTCAAAAATATATCAAAAATATTATCCACCATGATCAAGTAGGATTTATTCCAGGGATACAAGGATGGTACTTTATTATAACATCCATCAACATCATCCACCACCACAACAAAAAGGACAAAAACCAAATTATCATCTCTATAGATGCTGAAAAATCATTTGACAAAATTCAACATTCATTCACAATAAAAACTCTCAACAAAATGGGTATCGAGGGCAAGTATCTCAAAATAATAAAGGCCATACACGACAAATCCATAGCCAACATCCTACTTAACAGCGAAAAGCAGAAAGTTTTTCCTTTAAGATTGGGAACAAGACAAGGATGTCTACTCTTCCCATTTGTATTCAACATAGTACTGGAGGTCCTAGCCATGGCAATCATGTAACACAAAGAAATAAAAGGCATCCAAATTGTTAAGGAAGAAGTCAAACTGTCCATGTTTGCAGTGACATAGTATATATAAAAAACTCTATTAAGAATCCACTCCAAATCTACTAGATCTAATATCTGAATTCAGCAAAGTTGCAGGATACAAAATTAATACACAGAAATCTGTGGCATTCCTATACACTAACAATGAACTAGGAGAAAGAGAATACAGGAACACAATTCCATTCACAATTGCAACAGAAAGAATAAAATACCAAGGAATAAACCTTACCAAGGAAGTGAAAGATCCATACTCTGAAAACTACAAGACACTCGTGAGAGCAATTAAAGACACTAATAAATGGAAACATATCCCATGCTCACAGATAGGAAGAATCAATATTGTCAAAATGGCCATCCTGCCTAAACCAATCTATTGATTCAACACAGTTCCTATCAAAATATCAACAGCATTCTTCAATGAACTAGAGCAAATAGTTCTAAAACTCATATGGAACCACAAAAGACCCTGAATATCCAAAGCAATCCTGAGAAGGAAGAATAAAGCTGGGGGATTATGCCCCAACGTCAAGCTCTACTACAAAGCCACAGTAATCAAGACAATTTGCTACTGGCACAAGAAGAGAACAATAGACCAATGCAACAGGCTAGCGAGCCCAGATATAAACCCAATCATGTATGGGCAATTAATATATGGTAAAGGAGCTATGGATAAGCAATGGGGAAATGACAGCCTCTTCAATTACTGCTGTTGGCAAAATTGGACAGCTACATGTAAGAGAATGAAACTGGATTATTGTTTAATCCCATACACAAAAGGAAACTTGAAATGGATCGAAGACCTGAATGTAAGTCATAAAACCATAAAACTCTTAGAAGATAACATAGGCAAAAATGTCTTGAACATAAACATGAGCAGCTTCTTCCTGAATGCATCTCTTTGAGCAAGGGAAACAAAAGCAAAAATGAACACATGGGACTACGTCAGACTAAAACACTTTTGTATGGCAAAGTACACTATCAACAGAACAAAAAGGCATCCTACAGTATGGGAGAATATATTTCTAAACGACATATCCGACAAGGGGTTAACATCCAAAATATATAAAGAACTCACATGCCTCAACACCCAAAAAGCAAATAACCCCATTAAAAAATGGGTGGAGGATATGAACAGACACTTCTCCAAAGAAGAAATTCAGATAGCCAAGAGGGACATTAAAAGATCCTCCACATCACTAATTATCAGGGAAATGCAAATAAAAACCACAATGAGATATCACCTCACATCAGTTAGGATGGCTAGCATCAAAAAGACTAAGAACAACAAATGCTGGTGAGGATGTAGAGAAAGCAGAACCCTCCTACACTGCTGGTGGGAATGTAATCTATTTCAATCATTGTGGAAAGCAATATGGAAGTTCCTAAAAACACTAAGAATAGAAATACCATTTGACCTGGGAATTCCACTCCTAGGAATTTACCCAAAGAATACAACTTCTCAGGTTCAAAAAGACATATGCACCCCTATGTTTATCACAGTAGTATTTACAATAGCCAAGATATGGAAGCGACCTAAGTGTCCATCAGCAGATGAATGGATAAAGAAGATGTTGCACATATACACAGTGGAAAACTATTCAGTCATAAGAAAGAAACATATCCTACCATTTGCAGCAATATGGATGGAGATGGAGGATATTATGCTCAGTGAAATAAGCCAGGTGGAGAAAGACAAGTGCCAAATGATTTCCCTCATTTGTGGGGTATAACAACGAAGCAAAACTGAATGATCAAAACACCAGCAGTCTCACAGACTCCAAGAAGGGACAAGTGGTTGCCAAAGGGGAGGGGTGTGAGGGGGAGGGTGGTTCGGGAGGGAGAAGGGGTTTGAGGGATATTGTGCTTAGTACACATGGTGTGGGATGGATCATGGGGAAGACAGTGTAGCACAGAGAAGGTGAACAGTGAATTTGTGGCATCTTACTACACTGATGGATAGTGACTGCAATGGGGTATGGGTACAGACTTGATAATATTTGAGTAAATGTAGTAACCACATTGTTTTTCATGTGAAACCTTCAGAAGAGTGTACATCAATAATACCTTAATAAAAAATTAAAAAGAAAAAAAAGAGACAGATATCCTAAAACCTAGAAAGATAATTGAAAATATGTTCACAAAAAACTCATCCAAGAATGTTAATACCATCTTTCATAAGACCCCTTAGACTAGAACAAACCCAAATGTCCATCAACAAGTGAATGAACAAAATAACTGTTCTTATTCAAAAATCAAGACAACAAATCTGAATCTCAAAAACATGTTAAGAAAGAGAAGCCAGGTACATACAAACTGCATGATTCTGTTTGGAACAAGTTACAAAAGAGACAAAAGGAAACTATGGTACAGTAATGAATTGTAACCCACTGAATATAGTAGGAATCCATGAGTCCATCCTGAGGATGGATGGATAGATGGGCAGAGGCAGAGAAATAAGAGAGAGACAGAGAGGAAGTTGCTGGGGCAGAAGGGAGCGCTCTTACACACAGCATAATGCCAATTAATAAATTATCATTTTATAAGTATCATGGAAAAAATCATTTTGAACAAGAATCATCTTTGGATGCTAAATTCAAGAGGGAAAAACTGGACAAGTAGAAGCAGTATTTGCGTGGTCTCAACATCTCATGTTAGTTGTTTTCTAAATAGATGACAATTGTAGGATGGAAAAATAATAACTATATGGTAGAAAAATTACAACACTTGACTAGAAATAAAAATTAATACTACCAGTAAGGGGCTGACTAATACACCATGCCTTCAAAAGCAATATCCTGAGAAGACAGGACCTCGATCTCACTTACACACTAATCCAGGAAGGACTGCATAATCTAAATCCCATCATGAAAAAAATATATTAAAAAAAAACCTAGAAACATTCCATGAAATAAATTGGCCTATATTCTTCCCAAAATATGCCAGTGCCAGAGAAGGCTAAACAACTGTCCTACATTAAAGGAAGGAAAGAGATATCACTAAATGTAATAGTGGTCCTGGACTGGATCTTGTACTTAAAAGAAGAAAAAAATGCTATAAAGGATATTATTAGTACAACTGACAACATATATGTAGATTGAAGTATCCCAAATTTGATCAATGTCCTATGACTACGTTGGAGAATTATCTCTGTTCTTAAAAAAATACATACTATACCCAAATATTGTAGGTTAAAGAAGCATGACATATGCAACCTACACTCATGGTTTAGAAAATAATAAGTGTGTGTGTGTGTGTGTGTGTGTGTGTGTGTGTAGAAACACACACACAGGAAGCATGAGAATAGTAAAATAATAAAGGAAAAGTGTCAAAATGTTAAAAATTAATTAATCTAGGTAAAAGGTATATGAAAGTTATCTCTACACTTTTCTTAATAACTTTTCTATAATTTGAAATTATTTCAAAATTCAAAGTTAAAATAAAAAGAGCATCAAGTAACCACTTGCATTCTGGTGATAGAAGTCAGGTCAGCAGTTGCCTAATTCAGGGAGAAGGGGTGGGATTGATTAGAAAGAGGCCTATTCTAAGTGATGGAAGTAGTCTATATCTTGACAGGGGTGTTTGTATGCAAAGGGTTATACATATATCAGAATCCAGTGAAAACCTAATATCTGTGCATTTTATTAAATTTAATTATATTCAAAAAAATTTTAAGGTAGTAAGGAAACTTGGTTTGGCATGAGATAAACATGGTGAAAATTAATGATCAAAATTCATAATCATAAGCCTTCCTGAAAATGAATTTGAGGTTTTAAATTTATACTGCCTGTGTCATCTGAGGAAACCTAAACCCAGAATTTAATTTTGCAAATCCTCCCTAAAACAATTTACCCACTATTTAAGTCTTTTAAGATTTCCAGAGAATAAGATTACCTAATTATTAAAACAAAATTATTAAAAATTAGCAAATATATTGGGATGTAAACCATCATGAATGACAATAAAAGCAAAATTAGCCTCCAAAGGACTTCAGATATGTAAAGTTTTAAATATTTGCAGAAATAAGCAATGTAATTACTACATGGCAAAAAACAAGATACTACCAACATAAGTTGATATGTATCCAATTCCTGCAGACAGGAATGGATATTTTAGAACTTAAAAATACACTACATGACATCAAGAACAGAAAAATAAGACATTTCTATTCTCCAATTTCAAGAGAGGAAAGGGCTGACTGTTCTTTGACATTAGTCAGCTTATCCCTAAACTTTACTCTGAAATTCAGCAAATCTTTAAACACTCCTGGCTTTTTAAAGGTTCCAGACTAACCCCAAGTCTGATACAACACCAACTCTGTTTTCTTTAGAGAACTATGTCTAACAAGCACAGTCCTCCCTTGCTTAGCAAGTATTAAATTCAGTTTCTTTGTTTCAGATATGGACTTCGGTTTCAGGTATTTTGAGTGATGGTCTGTTCCTTAAGAGAATTCAGTAATAGATTAACATCAAAAGACAGGATTAATAAATAAAAATATGGGTAAACAAAAAACTGAAGTATGGAAAAACAGCCAACTGAAGTACGGAAATTGTTTTAAAATACAGAAAAGGAGATATGTGTGGCACTGAGAAACGTCTAACATAGGTATAACTGAAGACCAAGGAGGAGAAAGAATAGGCAAAAATAATATTTGAACTGAAAATTTCCCAGAACTAATGAATGATATTAACCCAGATTAATAAGTATAACTGCAAAGAAAACCATACCTATGTTCATTATACTAAAACTTGTATAAAGCCAACAAAGAGAAAAACTTTAAAACAGCCAGGTGTGGATGGGTTGGGTGGCAGGAAGACCATTTATAACATCAGAAATATTAAATACCTAGGAATACATTTAATGATACATGTGAAATAATTATTCCTTGAAAACTACAAAACCTTATTGAAAACAAATAAGGGGAGGAATAATTGAGATGAAAATAAATGGAGACCAATTAAATAAATGGAACCATAATTCACAGTCATGGGTTAAAATACTCTATATTGTAAAGATACCAATTTTCCCCAAACTGATCTACAGATGGAAAACAATCCCAGCAACTTTTTTTGGTGAAAATTCAAAAATGAATTCTATAATTTATAGGCAATGCAAAGAGCCAATAGTTGAGGCAATTTTGATTAAAAAAAAGCTACCTTACATCAAAATATCTATTATAAAGTTACAGTAATTAAGAAGTATGTTACTGACACAAAGAACGGTGATCAGAAAAAGAACAAAGAATCTACACCTGCCCTGTCCCGTATGGTAGCAACTAGACACATGTGGCTACTAAAATTTAGTTAAAATTAAAAATTCAGTTCTTAGTTGCATTAGTTTCAAGAATTCAGTAGGTACATATGGCCAATAACTTTTTGTTTGAATATGAACAGTACATACACAAACATTTCCATCATGGTAGAAGGTTTCATTAAACAGCATTTATTTAGAAAGGCATACATTAAATTATTTGATTTATGACAAGGGTGACACTCTGATGGAGTGGGGAAATGTTGGTCTTTTTGAAAAATTGTGATGGATCAACTGAACATCCATATACAAAAGTAAAGATAAACAAATAATCAATAAATCATCCCAGACCCCCTACTTCATTCCACAAGTAAAAATCAATTCCAAGTGGATTAAAGATCTAAATGTAAAAAATAAAACAATAAAATTTTTAGAAGAGAACACAGGAAATTATTTTCACAACCTCACAGTAGACAAAGATATCTACAACAGGATGCAAGAAGTGCCAGTTAAAAAGTCAATACAGGTAAAGAGCATTTAAGATGACATTAAAATTGAGATCTACTGATTATCAAAGACATTACTAAGAGAGAGGAAAAAGGCAAACCATACCCAGAGAAAAATTATGTGCAACACATATACCTAACAAAAGACTCATATTCAGAATATAAATCTGACAAAAGACTACTACAAAACAATAAAAAGGCAGACAACCCAGAAAAATGTATAAGACACATACAGGCACTTAACAAAAGGAGATGTCCAAATGGCTAATAAGCATATGAAAATGTTAAACTGCATTTGTTACCAGAAAAATGTAAATGAAAACTTCAATGAATATCACTATATACCTACCAGTATTTAGAAAACGAAATAAAGGATAGGCAATTTGAAATGTTGGTGAGGATGAGACAAAACTGGAACTCTTATACACTCTTAATACAAGTATCAATTCATAAAACCACTTTGAAAAATGTTTGCCCAAGTTAATGGGTTGAATTGTGTCACCCCAAAATCCGTACGTTGAAGTCCTAACAGCCAGTGTCTCAGAATGTGACCTGATATAGAATTAGAGTAATTACAGATGTAATTAGTTACAATTAGGTCATTACGGTGGGCCTTAATGTAATATGAAAATTGTCCTTATAAAAACGGAAAATTTTGACACAGGGAAGATGATGTGAAAAGACATTGGAAGAAGATGAGACATCTACAGGCTAAGGAGAGAGAACTGGAACAGATCCTTCCTGCACAGCCCTGAGAAGGAATCAGTCCTGCCAAAACTTTGATTTTGGACTTAGAGCCTCCAGAACTGTGAGACAGTAAATTTCTGTTGTTTAAGCCACCAAGTTTTGGTATTTTGTATGACAGTCCTGGAAAATGAATATAATATCTCCTTAGTAGAATATATATATATATACATTGTATGGCCCAGCAATTTCTTTTCTTGGTATATTTATAACAGAAATTTATATATATATGTTTACCAAAACATTTGTTTAAGAATGTTCATAGCATTGTTATTTGTAAGAGCCCCAAACTAGAAACAACCCAAATACTCATCAATAGTGGAATGAATAAATAATGGCATATTTATACATGGAATTTTATATGGCAATGAGAATGAACTGACAACTACAGGCAAAAATATGAAACGTTCTCACAATGATGTTGACTGAAAGAAGTCACAAATTAAAAGAGCCTATATGGGTGATTACAATAATACAATTAAGCATGTAAAAGTAACTTATGGTGTGAGAAGTCAGGATAGCGGTTACCTTTGGAGTGAAGGGGTGCAGCAGTGATTGGGAGGACAAGAGGAAGGGTTCTGGGATGCTGGCAATGTTCCATTTTTTATTTTGGTGATGGCTATACCGTGAAAATTCTAGAAATTGTACACTTATGATCTGCACACTTTTTCTGATGTGTATTATACATAATTTTAAAAAGTTCTTTAAAACTAATATTTGAGTTAAACAGGAGATTAGAACAACACAATCATGTGCTATGAGAGAGATCTTTAAAAGCAGTCACAATGTAACACAGATAGACACAGAAAATATGAGACATTAATGGAAGAGTAAAAAGGTCAAGTCTAATTAGAATTGCAGGAGAATATACTAAAAAGAATGGGTGAGAATCAATATTTGAAGAGGTAAATAGTTGAGAATTTTCCAGAATCAACAAATCCCAGATTAAAATTCAAAATGGAATAAATAAAAACCAGAATAAATAAAAAGAAAACCACACAGAATAAATTATAGTGATACTGCAGAACTCCAAAGACAAAGAGAAACTCTTAAAATCAGATACAGATAAAAGACACATGATCCAGAAAGAAATGAAAATTAGGTTGATTTCTTCTTTTCTTTTCAATTTTCAAACTGACAAAAATCCAGGAAGACCAATACAATGAACACACACCACTCACCAGATTCACAGAGTTAACATTTTGTCTGACCCACTCAAAGTTTCTCTAAACATATACATGTCTTTCCCCTTTAGGGAAATGTAGAAAGTAAGCAGCAGAGTCAGATTCTTCATATCAAAATTTTTTATCATGCATTTCCCAGAAACAAGAACATTGTTCAATCCAACTGTAGCTCTATTACCTCATCTAAAATAATCAACAGTGATTCAATAACATCACTCTTACAATAGAGCCCAGGTGAAATTTTCCCAACCATTCCAAAAATGTTCTCTAAAGCTTTGCTTTTCACATATCCAGTTATCTAGTCAAGGTTTATGCATTACATTCAGATGTTCCTGCCCGCAGGTCTCTCTTAATTTAGAACATCGTCACAATTCTCTTGGTTTTTCATGACACTGAATCATTTCAAGAGCACAGGTCAGTTATCCTGAAAAAATGTACCACATTCTAAACTGTTTCCTCATGATCACGTATTTTCAGGAAGAATACTACTTTGGAACGGTGTGTACTTCCCGTGTTCCAGGTTATGTCTGTACCTGTCCCGCCGTTCGCGACACCAAACTTGACCAGTTTAAAAGTTTCCTCTTTGTAATTTATAAGTCACCCATAGTGTAATAAGTCACCTGTAGGGTAATACTTTGAGATTCAAGAACACATTTTCTAATGACAACTGTAGAAGCCAGAAGACAGTAGAATACAACTTTCAAAATGCTAAGAAAAACATAGTTATTAAAGAGCTGTATTACCAAACGTCCTTCAAGAATGAAGACAAAATAGATACTGAAATTATTTCATGATCCAGTTTAAAAAAAATGGGAAGACTATGTATACAAAAAAAGAATGATTTGCACACAGCTTTAATTTTTATACTTGCCAAGGATTTAACAGCTTAAATCATTTAACATTTTGATCATGTCTTGAATAAAATACTTCACCTGCCATTTCTTCTGAGGGCAAAAGTGATGCCATCTTTCTGGAAAGGGAGCAGCTTTGCTCTTAGCTTGTCAGGCAAAAAATCCAGCTGTGTATAAGATTTGCTTGTCAAACAAGAAGTCTCAGACATAAGAGATTTTTTGATATTATTAACTCTAGGCATGATGATCCTAAAAACAAAGAAATCACAAAAGGGGAGGGATGGGGGAAATAAATATTACTAAGTATATTAGAGAATTAAACATAAATAATATTAAAGTACTTATCTGTGGCCTTGATATACTATCTACATAGATTTAAAATGGTTAAATCATGTTCCCAGAAAAAGCTATTAGGAAAATTCAGAGCACTGAGTCTAAAAGCAATTACTTAATGCACCATTAGAAACTCAGCATCCTCTATTTCATTTGTATTTCTAACTGAGCCATAATATAGCCAAACTCCTGTTGTAAGCAATAAATGTATTACTGAAAAGTTATAAACCAATAAAGAATTATTTTTAAAATAAGGGATGAATTTGCTAAGGAAAGATGGGTCCTCTTATAATTAATCCTTTATAGATGTATATTTTCATATCATATCATATTTTCTAAGAGTATACAACTGTACTCTTAAAATTATATAATACAAAGACACTAAATAAATTTATAATAATTACATTAACTCAACATTAAATGAGATTGATTTTAAATATTAAAATAAGTTCTTCTAAATCAGTTGAATTCACACTATAAACTATGTGATTAGCACCTTTCTCACCACTACTTTTCCACAGATTTAATTTTAATTTTCTACCATATGACAGTTTCATTTATCTGTAGATTCTTAGCACTCTTAAAGAGAAAGTCCTATTAAATCACTAAACTTAAGGCTACTCTAGTAAAACTTTGCATCTAGATCACTTACTCATCTGTTTATATATCTCATTCCATCTTTAAAATAAATTTGCTCTTTTCTCAATTACTTGCAGACTTATAAAATGTTAACCTCTCTCCCCACAAAAGGTAATTAAACTGTGTCCAATGTCAAAGAATCTCAAGAATTCAACATTTATTAATAACAAATAGGCATTTCATGCCACAAATTGGAGAAGCAAGGACTACACCTCACAGGACTTACATTCTTGAGGAAACTAAAAATAAACAAATAAATAAACAAGATGATTAATTACAGTATATGGTTGACCCCTGAACAACATGGGTTTGAATTGTGTGGGCCCCCTTATACACAAACATTTTTCAGTAAATACAATGGAAAATCATTTGAAAATTTGCAATACCTTGAAAAAACATATTTTCTATAGATTAAGCATATAGTATACAAAACACATAACATACAAAATATGTGTTAATAGACTATGTTATTGATAAGGCTTCTGGTCAATGGTACTTAACTTTTGGGGGAGTCAAAAGTTATACATGGGTTTTCCACTACACAGAGGAGGTTGGCATCCCTAACCTCTGGTTGCTCAAGGTCAACTGCAGTAAAAATATCATGAAGGAACTCAAGAGGGTAATGGCCACTTTAAGTAGTCTGCCCAGGGAGGCCTGTCTTTAGGTAATACTTGTTTTCTAGCCAAAGAATATGAAAGGGTCAGCCAGGTTAAACATGGAGAGAAGAACACTCCAGGCAGACAGCATCAGTGCAAAAGCCCTGAGTTGAGAAAGGGCTTGGTGTTTTCTAGAAACAGAATGGAGGCTAATGTGGCTGAATCAAGGATAAGAATTTTATGAGATCAATCTATTGAAATAAGCAAGGGTCAAATCATAGATGGCCTTGATGGGGACTTTGGATTTTTTTTAAATTTTAGAATCGTTAATATACAATTACTTGAACAACATTATGGTTACTAGACTCCCGCTATTATCAAGTCCCCCCCACATGCCCCATTACAGTCACTGTCCATCACTGTACTAAGATGCTATAGAATCATTACTTGTCTTCTTTGTATATACTACCTTTCCCATGTGCCCCCCCCCCAATATACTATGTGTGCTAATTGCAATGCCCCTTTTTCCCCCTTATCCCTCCCTTCCCACCCATGCTACCCAGCCCCTTTCCCTTTGGTAACTGTTAGTCCATTCTTGGGTTCTGTGAGTCTGCTGCTGTTTTGTTCCTTCAGTTTTTGTTTTGTTCTTATACTCCACAGATGAGTGAAATCATTTGATACTTGTCTTTCTCTGACTAGCTTAATGCACTGAGCATAATACCCTCTAGCTCCATCCATGTTGTCGCAAATGGTAGGATTTGTTTTCTTCTTATGGCTGAATAATATTCCATTGTGCATATGTACCACATCTTCTTTATCCATTCATCTATTGATGGACACTTAGGTTGCTTCCATTTCTTGGCTATTGTAAATAGTGCTGTGATAAACATAAAGGTGCATGTATCTTTTCAAATTGGGCTCCTGCATTCTTAGGGTAAATTCCTAGGACTGGAATTCCCGGGTCAAATGGTATTTCTATTTTGAGTTTTTTGAGGAACCTCCATACTGCTTTCCACAATGGTTGAACTACATTCCCACTAGCAGTGTAGGAGGGTTCTCCTTTCTCCAAATCATCTCCAACATTTGTTATTGTTTGTCTTTTGGATGTTGGCCATCCTAACTGGTGTGAGGTGATATCTCATTATGGCTTTAATTTGCTTTTCTCTGATGAATAGCGATGTGGAGCATCATTTCATGTGCCTGTTGGCCATCTGAATTTCTTCTTTGGAAAAGTGTCTGTTCAGTTCCTATGCCCATTTTTAATTGGCTTATTTGCTTTTTGTTTGTTCAGGTGGGTGAGCTCTTCATATAATTAGGATGTCAACCCCTTATCGGATATGTCATTTATGAATATATTCTCCCATACTGTAGGATGTCTTTTTGTTCTATTGATGGTGTCCTTTGCTGTACAGAAGCTTTTTAGTTTGATGTAGTCCCACTTGTTCATTTTTGCTTTTGTTTCCTTGCCCAGGGAGATATGTTCATGGAGAAGTTGCTCATGTTTATGTCCAAGAGATTTTTGCCTGTATTTTTTTCTAAGAGTTTTATGGTTGGTTTCATGACTTACATTCGGGTCTTTGATCCATTTTGAGTTTACTTTTGTATACGGGGTTAGACAATAATCCAGTGTCATTCTCTTACATGCAGCTGTCCAGTTTTGCCAGCACCAGCTGTTGAAGAGGTTGTCATTTCCCCACTGTATGTCCATGCCTCCTTTATTGTATATTAATTGACCATATATGCTTGAGTTTATATCTAGGCTCTCTATTCTGTTCCACTGGTCTATGGGTCTGTTCTTGTGCTAGTACCAAATTGTCTTGATTACTGTGGCTTTGTAGCAAAGCTTGAAGTCAGGGAGCATAATTCCCCTTGCTTTATTCTTCCTTCTCAGGATTGGTTTGGCTGTACAGGGTCTTTTGTGGTTCCATACGAATTTTAGAACAATTTGCTCTAGTTCATTAAAGAATGCTGTAGGTATTTTGATAGGAATTGCATTGAATCTGTAGATTGCTTTAGGCAGGATGGCCATTTTGACAATATTAATTCTTCCTAGCCAAGAGGATGGGATGAATTTCCATTTACCAGTGTACACTTTTAATTTCTCAGAGTGTCTTGTAGTTTTCAAGGTATAGGTCTTTCACTTCCTTGGTTAGGTTTATTCCTAGGTATTTTATTCTTTTTTATGCAATTGTGAATGGATTTGTTTTCCTGATGTCTCTTTCTGCTAGTTCATCATTAGTGTGTGGCAATGCAACACGTTTCTGGGTATTAATTTTGTACCTCGCAAGTTTGCTGAATTCAGATATTAGATCTAGTAGTTTTGGAGTGGATTCTTTAGGGTTTTTTATGTACAATATCATGTCATCTGCAAACAGGTACAGTTTGACTTCTTCCTTGCCAATCTGGATGCCTTTTATTTCTTTGTGTTGTCTGATTGCTTTGGCTAGTACCTCCAGAACTATGTTTGGATTCATTTTTAAGAATGAATAGAAGCCAGTGGAGCTGGGCTGTCCAATACATTATTAGCCAGATTTAGCTATTTAAATTTAATTAAAATTAAAAATTCAGTTTCTCAGTTGCATGAACCACATTTCAAGTGCTCAATGGTCACATATGGCTAATAGCTAATATATTGAACAGGCAGATATATAACATTACCATCTTCACTGAAAGTTGTATTAAACAGCACTTACTTGAGAATTTTAAGTAAGGAAGTGACACAATCTGACCTATATTTCAAAAGCTACCAGTGTAGGACCAAGCTATCAATAGGAAGGCAGGAGATAAATATCACTAAAGTCCTATAGGACTTTGCTAGTTCACAAAGCCTCCACTGTTTCAGCAGGCAACTGGACTTAGAGATGATTTCTGACTCAGATCTGTCTGATAAGGTTCTCATAAACACCAATGAGCAGGCATCCCTTGCCCCTTTTCAACATCAATAAAACTCTGAGTTAACAGAGAATGGTTCAAAATAGGTAAATGTCTATGAAAAAAACCTGTTATCAGGCTGCAGTAGGTGAGGCAAGAATCACCTTTGGCAATGGAACTGGAGAGACTCAGGAAATGTAGTAGGGATAAAGCAAATAAGACTTGCTGGTGGAGTACATGTGGAGAATGAGGGAAATGTGAAGACAAGATGTGCATTTAAAGCAATGGAACTGATACAATTTACTGAGACAGTAAAGACTAAGGAAGAAGTGGGTTGGAGAGAAAAAAACAATAACTCAGGAATATATAAAGTTTGAGATGGGTATAAGATATGAAGTGGAAATGTCAAATAGCCTTGGAAATACATGAATCTGGTACTCTGAAGAGAGAATGAGGCTGGATACATGTATTTGGGAGTCAACATAGGATAGTGAACTATATTATTCTTTGAGGCCACCCAACATCTGAGACCCCTGCTATATCTAGGAATGTCCTTCATTACAATTCAGATGGGAGGCAGATATCATCTTCTAAAGAAAGGCTGGAAATATTAGATACCTGCTTTTCCCAGCCTGCCTTACCGCTACTGCATTTGCTAATCAAATATACCCATTCTGGACTTTTATCTAGAAAGTCAAAACTCAAAGAAGCAGGGATTAAGTGAAACACACTGTGTCAAGGGTAGCCGCAGCAGAAAGAGCCATGTCTATTTTCCAGAAGTAATAGGGGTTCAGAAGCACCTTGCAGGGACTATGGTATAAGGGGTACCATGTTTTAGCAAGAGGCTAAGAAAAATATACAAAAACATTTTACTGCTTATTACCTTTTTTTTTTACATTGTAAAAATTTTAACAAACACTACAAGAAAAAAAACTCCTAAGTTGAGGTCACATTTGCAACTTAGATGATTTATTTTATGAAGATTGAATTAGGCACTGTATAAAAATAAACAATGAAACTAAAGTCATCTTAATAAAAACTTAAATAGTGTCATGAGTAAAAGAAAATATAAGTATTTAAATACAAAGATAAAAGTAGTCTAAAATAGTATGCTAATGTTTAGAAAAATTTACAGCTGAGCTAAAATTATGGTATGACTGGCTCACTGATGATTCAAATAGGTATTTGGATACATAAAGAACTTAAAAATACGTAGCCGTACAATCTAATGAACAGAACATGAATGTTTTTGTTAATACTCAAAACAAAGTAATTTTTTAAAAGCCCTTACCCATTTACACTATCTTTCTAAACCCTAACAGTTAGAAAGTTATAAAAAATGACTCACATAGGTCAGCCATATAAGCTACCTACTACAAAAGGTCAGTTGCAGCCAACATTACATTAACATCAGGAAACTCAGGCTTAATCTTCTTTCTAAATGATTATGGCATATGAATTAAATCTCAATGTATCAAAAAATGTATTGTGAAAAAAATCAATGTAATTCTCAACAATAACAAAGTAAAGAATAAAATTTATAAGGTCATCTCAAAAGTAGGAGGAAAAAGCAGTTGATAAAATTCAAAATCCCTCAGAGTGAACGATCTCTGATATAGGAAATACAGGAGAGAACTTCCTTCATCAGATGAAAGGTTTTTATCAAAAACCTTTAGCGAACATAATACTTAAGGGTAAAATGTTGCAAGCTTACCCTGCAAGATCAAAAATGACACAAAAATGCCTACCACGTCCAATTTTTTGTAATAGTGGAATTAGATTAGTTGAGTAAGGGAAAGGGAAAGAAGCAAAGAAAAAACTAAAATTTTAATTAACAGATGACATAACAGGATCATGTACATAGAATAAAAATAATCTACAAATAACTAGCAGATTTATCATCAGGTTTATTAAGTTGGATGGATACTTGATCCAATGTACACAATCATGTTCCTTTATATAGGCAAAAATCAGAAAATAAAAAATTTTTAAGTTGTTACCATTCTCAAGAGCATCAAAAAAATTCAAATAACAGAAATAAATTTAATAAAAAAGATGTGCAAGGCCTACATAGAGAACAGCATAAAAGATTTTTGAGAAAAATTAAAGATCTAAAACAAAGAGGTAGTAACCGTGTTAATAGAGCAGAACCAATTATAATTACACATGCCACTGAACACGAACACCAGCAAAAACAGGTATAGTTATTAGTTCTGAAGGTGGGGGAAGAATGAACATTTTTGGAATGCCTATCATATAACAGTGTTTAATACATGCCAAGAACTTGAACATATGCTATCTCACTGAATCCTCCTACAAACTATTAAACAAGTACTGTATTCTTGTTCACTAATGAGGAAACTATAACACAGTAAGTGAAAAGCCAGGATTCAAGTGCAAGTTTGTATAATGACAAAGCCTAAAAAGAAGTAAAGTTTCATCCAAATATTTAAAACACAAGCAAAAAACAAACAAAGAAACAAACCCTGGGTTGATGTATGCTTCTAGGAAGGTGGAGTATACATACAGTCACTTGGAAAATGTTTTGACAATTATTAAATAACATGCAACTACCACATGGTCCATCAATTGTACTGCTAGCCATTTATCCTAAGGAAATCAAAACTTAGGTCTACAGAAAAACCTATACATGAACGTTTACAGTAGTTTTATTCATAATAGCCCCAAATGGAAACAATCCAGATATCCTCCAAAGGATAAATGGTTAAACAAACTGTTACATTCATATCATGGAACACTACTCAGCAATAAAATGGCACAGTCGATAGATACAACAATCTGAATAAATCTTCAGAGAAACACGATGCGTGAAAAAAACCAATCTCAAAAAAACTGCATATTGTTTGATTCTACTTAAATAACATTCTTGAAAACGGATAACAGATTAACAGTCACTAGGGGTTATGGAATAGAAGGGATTGTGGCTATAAAAATGCAACATGAAGGATCCCTGTGGGGAAATGTTCTCTATCTTGGTTGTATCAATATCCAAGATATTGGATATTGGTTGAGATATTGTACTACTTTTACATGTTTGGTGTAAACTGGGTAAAAGGAATGTAGGATCTCTGCATTGTATCTCACAACAGAATGTGAATTTACAATGATCTCAAAATATAAAGTTTAATTTAAAAAAAGGAAAAAAGCACTCTGGCTTAACACATATCAATGAATCTGAAAGTCTGGGATAATAAGGTTGAAAAAGATAAAACACTATGATTATATATCTGGGTCTGTTCACTTCTGAATACAGGAATACTCCACCTTTGCTTCAGAGCTAAATCCTAATGAAAATACCTATTTTAAACAGTCAAAGTACTTCTCATGTAAGGAATTACAGTTAGAAAATAATCATCTAATGAATTTCATTCTTTCATGTATTCAACAAAAATATATTTGGGTGTTTATATGGCACAAACATTGTACTAGGCTCTAGATATATAAAAATATACAGATGAAATTTTGAAGAACTACTATAGGGAAAAGTATTGAGGGTGCATATAAGAGGGACTCTTTTATCAGATTTGGGGGTTTGGAAGGCTTCCCAGAGACAGAGACATCAAAGCTGAAACCTAAATAGACAATAACCTGAGAAGTATATATAAAGGCCCTAAACTGGAAGTAAAAGAAGAGAGCAGGAAGGTTTTCTGTCTTCATCTTACTGCACCTATTAGTAAATCATTCCCTCCTTATTAAATCACTTTTTTCACTTAGATTCTAGAACAACACATACTCATGGTTTTCATCCTATATCACTGATCATTCCTTTTCAAGTCTAAACTTTGGCTGGTTCTTCCTCATTTTCCTGTCCTCTTAAGGTTGGAGTGTACCACAGCTCAGTTCTTAGTATCCTTTGCTGTATCCTTTAAGATCTCATTAGCCTCATGACTTTAAGTAGTCTGTACCAGTGTGTGAGAATTAATAAAGGGAAACCTCAGTGACACAGAGTCAAGAGGTCAGCAGCAGGGTGGGGGAGGATGAGGATGGTGGGGTGAAGGAATAAGCTATCATGCCCACCACTCCTAGTCAACTGCATACCCCACCAGAAGGAAGAGACAGACACCTTACAACTTACACTATCTTGGCTACTTTACCACCTAGTAAGAAGAAGGAAGAGTTTCTGGTACCCTAGCAACAACCCAGCCAATGAGAGACTGCCAGAACTCAGTCAATGAGAAGCCACAATATGTGGAAACTCCCAGTTTATTCCAAAGGACTTTTTGCTTAGAACTGCCCTTCCATCTCAGCCCTTTTCTAATAGAACATTGCTCTCCTTTGTTCTCTGGACATGCTTGTAGTTTTGCCACACACAGCATGCTTACCCCAAATTGCAATTCTCTGCTGTTCCCAAATAAATCCATTTTTGCCAGAAAATAATTGACAATTCCATTTTTTGGTTAACAATTCTTACAATTATACATGGAGATCAGATTTCTCCTGAACTTCAGATTTGTATGTCTAACCAGACCTCTTGGGCATCTAACTTAACAGTACCACAACCGAACTCTAGATCTCCCTAATTCCATCCATGGTCTTCTCATCCTCCCAGTTGCTCATACCAATTCTTCATCTGCTCTCTTTCTTTCATTAGATACTGCACATCCAATCCATAAGTAACTCCTGTTGGCTCTACATTCAAAAGATGTCCAGAATTCCACCATTTCCTACCACCTCCATATCTACTCACATTATCTGAGTCACCATCACCACCAGTCTGAATTATTACAAGAATCTGATATCCCAGCTTCCACTTTGTTCCCTACATTTTCCTCTCAATACAGCAGTCAGTGAGATACCTTGAAAAAGGAAATCTGATCATATATATATATATATGATCACTTCTCAAACTCCTCAGTGATATATATATCACTTCTCAAAACTCCTCAGTGGCTCCTGATTTAACTCTGATAAAAGTTCTATTAATGGTTTGTGAGTCCTATAACCTGCCTCCCCCTCCTATTACTTCTCCACCTCGTTTTTTCCCTCTCTGTCACACTGATGTCCTTACGAATTCCTGTTTTGGACTCTTCACTAGCTGATGAATCGGCCTGCATCAGTTTTCTCCCAGATAATTCTGGGTCATATGGGAGTTCTTTGTACTATTCTTGTCACTTTTTGTAACTGAAATTATTTTAGAATAAAAGTTAGAATTTTAAAGAGCAAAAAAGCAAAAAAACTACAACTCCCTATTATCTTTTCCCTGCCCTACTTTTTTCTTCCTTAACAGCATTTATCACCTTGTAAAACACTATTAGTTTCCTTGCTTATTATGGTGTTTGTTTACTGTCTGTTTCACCCCACTGGGGTATAAACTCCATAAGGGCAGAGATTTTTCTCAGTTTTATTTCCTGGTGTATTCTACGCATCTAGAGCAGTACCTGACACTAAACACTCAGTATCACTTGTTATATTAAGGGGTCAAAGGACTGCAGGACCATGATGACACTAGACGTAGAATAGTTCTAGAGATGATAAAGTATGAAGTGAGATCATAGGAGTGCATAGCTGAATTAGTGTGGAAATAAAGTTAACAGGAGACATGGCAATCCAGGAACTAAGAAACTAACATGCTGTGTTAGCTGAGCTGTACATTCAAATGTAAAAGTCACTCTAGGTAGAGAGAAAGACAATAACCCAAGTTCAAGTTATAGCAAGGAAATTAGGGGCACAGTTTGCAGAGTGATTAAGATTAAATACAGAACAGAGTTCCAAATTAAGATATTAGGGTGTTAGGATACCCCGGAAAGTTCTAAAAAGGCATACATATGGAAAATTATTCCGAATACATCGGAAGAAAATTTTCTGTTAATTTTAAAAACAAACTGAGTTAATCCAAATAGCTAAATTTTATAAACTCATCCTACTCAAAAATAATTGTCAGTGGAAATGGTCCTAATTACAATAGCAATCTGGCTACACAAACCAACAAGTATATGTTGTGAAAATGAAATACCTTATAAAACCTTGGACAACCTATGATAAAAGATTTGATTACTCAGTCCATATTTCCTCCCATCCCAGGGAAAAGAGGAGGCAGGTAGATAGGGCAAACTGACTCTAAATTTGGCTTGAATAAATTGCCAGTTTCTACAAGTGTTGAACATGGTCTATTGGACACTTCTGCTTTAAAAAGTACATGGATTCCAGAAACCAGACTCACACACACACAAAAAGGTTATGATTATAAGTTTGAAAAGGTAGTCAATAAAGATGTTGAAGGGTCCCCACCAGTAAGATGGCAAACTTCCGGCTTCTCTTCGGGGTCCTCAGTTCCCGCCGGCGCCACCTGAAGCACAATCACCTCTCGCCCCCCTCCCAATCCCAGCACCTAGCCAACAGCCACCAGCCTCGTAGAAGTGACAGCTCAATCAATTCATGCCCCCTCCTATATAACCCAGCACCTTTCCCTAATAAAGCGGAACTCTCCGGTGAATTGCTGCTATGTGTCGCTCCTTTCCTTTCATTGGTGCCGAAACCCGGGAGACGGGACACCACAACTGGGACCCGTCTTCCTCCGACACCAGCAGCAGCTTGCCCTCGTCCTCTTTTTCCGGCGCTGGCTCATCATACTCACCACTCCTCTCTGGCCTTTAGGTAAGTTTTCCCCCAGAGTGGGCCACTCTTCCCTGAGCTATCGCAGTGCCATTCACCGTGATCATCCGGCAAGGCCCTGACGCTTGGGGATGAGGAGGGAACGCTCCCTGCCTCAGGCCTTCACGGCTGCGGCGGACCCTCAGGCCCCTCCCCAAACAGCCATAAATCCCCGCCTCAGGCCTTCACGCTGCGGCCGACTCTCAGGCACCCCCCTCCAACAGCCATAAACGAGGTGACTCCTTTGTGGATGAGAACGCTCCCTTTTACCCCCCTCCTCCTTCTGCTCCGTCCGCCGAAAACGCATAGCGCTAGGTACCTCATGACTCCGTCACTCTGCCCTCTTAGGGAAGTCTGGGTGACGACCCACACTTCCCAAGAAATTCCAACTTGTATACGAGTTTCCACAGACCACCAAGGATCATCGGGGACGCCCTTTGTCTCCTTGTGGTCTGCTTCCAGTCCGAGAATCTCCGTTCGTTTTCCCCTGTTTGTCTCCTTCTCTGTCCTTTACCATGGGAGCCTCCTCATCCCTCCTTGAAAGTTCACCTCTTGAATGCCTGCTTAAGCATCTGGCTACCCTCTCCCTGATGCCTGATATAAAACCAAAACTTCTCCGTAAATATTCCTCCCAAGATTGGCCGACATACCCCCTAGACAATAAAAACCAATGGCCTGCAGGGGGAAATCTTGATCCTAACATCACTCGCGATCTTTTTAACTACTGCCAGCGCCTGAAAAAATGGAAGGAGATTCCCTATATCGAAGCTTTCCGCCTCCTCCTCTCCCCGCCCCCTCCCAAGTTCTCCTAGCCTGCAAGCCGCCGCCCCCGCAGAAGCCTCCCTTTCACTCCCTTCCCCTTCTTCTCCTACAACAGCCTTTCTCCCTTCCTCCCCAACCATCTCCTCCCCCATCTCACCTCCTCCACCTTCATTCCCTGCAGATTAAGCCTGAGCCTTTCAGCCCCCCTTTAACTAGGTCCCAGGAGCCTCCTCCGTCTTTGCCCTCATCACCTGTTTCTCCCCTGTTAGGGACCGCCTTTGTCTTCTCACATGTTTGTAGAGAGAATGGGAAAGCACCTCCCCCCATGTCTGAACGCAGCATGGGAAAGCACAAGCTAGAGAACAATCGGTGCAGTCCCTAGAAGTTATCTGTCCACAAAAACATATCTTGCCAAGACTCCTCACTCAGAAAATAGGGAGACCTTGAAGATGTGTAGAAACACCGCCCCTGCTTCTAGCTATGCCCTTCCCCCACTTGCCGATGTGGCAGGAATAGAAAACAACGCACTCCATAAGCAATTAACTGGAGCCCTGCTGTAGCTCAGTAGAGCATGGGACTCTTAACCTCAGAGTCACGAGTTCAAGCCCAACTAAAGTAGCAGAGGCAAGGAGCTGGGCTGCTAGCTGGCGACATGTGGGTCCGATTTTATCTTTCTTTATTTTCTTTGCCCCCCTTCTGCACTTCAGGACCTGCTCGACTAGACACGGCTAGACCGCGTCACTCCCCCACAGACTGAGCCAGAACCCTTCAGTGCCCCTCAGACTCAGTCCCGAGAGCCTCCCAAAATTATCGTCCCCCTCCGTGAGGTAGCAGAATCCAAACGCATCGTGCGTGTTCACGTCCCTTTCTCCTTAAGAGATTTAGCCTAACTAAAGAAACGCCTAAGTTCCTTTTCCACTGATCCCATGACATACATCAGGGAGTTTCAATAGACCCTCCAGTCTTACACCCTCACACATCATGACATTTTCATGCTCCTGGCCAATACTCTCCTCCCTGAAGAGCGTAGACGAGTTTGGGACTTTGCCCAAATGCAGGCTACTGAAACCGACAGGACTGACCCCACCTAGCCCCCTGGCCCCACTGCTGTCCCCGAACAAGACCCACACTGAAATTATAACACCGCCATGAGTCTCCGCTCTCGAGATATTTTTGCCTCCTGCTTAATAGCAGGTCTTAAAAAGGGCAGCTTGTAAAGTAGTCAATTTTCAAAAGCTCCAAGACATAATTCAAAAGAGAGATGAAATCCCCTCCGAGTTCTTAGACAGACTCACTCAAGCCCTATTACAGTATAGCAGCCTGGACCCAGAAACACCTGAAGGAAGACATGTCCTTATGACATACTTCCTAGCTCAAGGCTACCCCAACATTAAAGCTAAACTCAAAAAGTTAGAACAGGGCCCCGCTACCCCACAGACTGAGATCCTAACAGTGGCCTTTAAAGTCTTCCATAAGCGGGAGGAGGAGAAAGAATGCCGTAAACAAAAGGCTTATAAGGCCAATTTCCAGATGTTGGCCCAGCTGATAAAACCACAACCTGGGCGCCCCTCTACAAACAAGCCCCCCCAAGAGCTTGTTTCAAGTGCAGAAAAGAGGGACATTGGTCAAGGGCGTGCCCCTCCCCCAGATCTCCTACCACCCCATGCCCCAGATGCCACACAAAGGGCCACTGGGGGTCTCATTGCCCAACCACCCGAAGGGGACGCTGGACGAACAACCCCCATCCTAAGCCCGCCGTAGTGGGGCTGGCAGAAGAAGATTGATGGGGCCCGGGGGCTTCTCGCCCGAACATTTCCATCACCAAACAGGAGCCCAGGGTTACTTTAACAGTAGACGGTCACCCCATCTCCTTCCTCCTAGATACAGGAGCCACCTTCTCAGTCTTGTGAGAGTACCGGGGCCCTACCACGCCAGCCATTACTCCTATAGTCAGAGTAGGAGGTAAACAGATTTTCCCATTAAACCCCCCACCCACCCTTTTATGCACAATCCAAGACAATCCCATACCTTTCTCCCACTCCTTCCTGGTTATGCCCCAGTGTCCCATCCCTTTACTAGGACGAGACATCCTTTCCCTCCTCCACGTTTCCATAACTATATCCACTCCCACAGCCCCCAGTACTCCCTTTCTGATGGCCCTCCTAGCCGACGACCCCCCTCTACCCAATGAAAGCTCCGGTTCCGCCCTCATACACCCTGTAAATCCCAAAGTTTGGGACATTACAAGCCCCTCCGTGGCCCTATGTCCCCCTGCCTCTATCAAATTATGTGACCCCTCTCAGTATATCTGTCAGGCCCAATACCCCCTAACCATTTCAGCCCTCATAGGCCTCCAACCCATCATTCAAGCAGACCCACTCACTCCCCATTTAATACCCCCATATTAGCTGTTAAAAAAACCAACGGATCTTGCCGCCTTGTCCAAGACCTTCGCCTCATCAACATAGCCATTGTCCCTATCCATCCCTTAGTTCCAAATCCATACAGCCTCAGCATCCCACTTCTCAGTCCTAGATCTCAAAGACCCATTTTTCTATCCCTCTAGACCCCTGCTCCCAAGATTTTTTCATGTTCACCTGGATGGACCCATACAGAAGACATTCTAAACAACTGACTTGGTCAGTTTTGCCACAAAGCTTCCGAGATAGTCCCCATATTTTTAGACAGGTCCTAGCTCAGGACCTCAAACAGTTTCATCATGATCACTCCAAGTCCACCTTATAATACATAGACAATCTTCTACTCTGCAGTCTCTCGTGGGAACAGTCTCAACTTGACACTGCCTCCCTACTTAACCTTCTAGCTTCCAGAAGTTACCGAGTATCCCCCGTCAAAGCTCAAATCTCTTCCTCTCCTATCACTTACCTTAGATTCCTTCTATCTCAAGAAAGAAAGTCCATTATCTTAGACAGAAAATGGCTCCTCTCTGACCTGCCCATTCCCAAAACCAAGACAAAAATCCTTTCCTTTCTAGGCCCTTTCTAAGCCTAGCTAGATATTTTAGAACGTAGATCCCTAACTTCTCCCTGCACCCTGTTGGCAAGACCCCTATACAACCTCAGCAAGAGCCCCCCTAAAAAACCATTATCCTCCTCACCCCGACACTCCTACATTAAGCTCCGTCAAGCCCTTGTAGAAGCCCCAGCTCTCCATCTTCCTGATTTGTCGAAGCCCTTCTCATTATACATTCATGAGAGGTCCAGTCAAGCTCTAGGAGTCCTAGGCCAATATGCTTTGCCCCAGTAGCTTATATCTCCAAGCAATTAGACCCCACAGTTCAGGGATGGGCCCCCTGCCTACGAGCATTAGCCGCTAGACAGCTCTTGCAGAAAGAAGCTCATAAACTGACATTCAGAGCGTCCCTTACCATTCTGTCCCCACATCACCTAAAAGATCTCTGAACCTACAAAAGTTTACAGACTCTCCCTCCCTCCAGACTCCTCACCTTACTGTCCTCTTTCCTCCAAAATCCCGTTCACCCCCTTTGCCATCCATACCCGAATCATGACTTTTTCCTCCTTTACTGCTCTCTCGCTTTTTTTCCTCATTCCTATTGTCTTCCCCACCACCCCAGCCTCCTTTGTATGGCGATTCAAAGTCAGACAGACTTACACACAGCATCAAACAAGTTACTGCCCTCATTGCCACACCAGACTGCCCTCTGAAAAGCTGCTCTGAGCCTTTATACCTCCACTTTCCTCCCTCCACTGAAGTGTTCACTAGCAGCTACCCTTATTCTCCCTACCTCTGCTTCCTCTATGACCAAAAACAAGCCTATTGCAGGCGATGTCCAGACACCTACAGGGGATGTCCCTACTGGTCTTGCACCATTCACTACATGGGTAACTTCCAGTACCCACAGTATTACTCCTCTAACCATTTCATGAAATATCCCAACGGCTCATTCTCCTTATCAATCCCAGATCCCTGGGACTCTCGATGGGCTGCCAGAGTCACAGCCTCAGTTTACTACGGGGGGTCCTCGACCCTCCACAGTACCCTTCATATCTCTCGAAAGTATGTTCCCTCTCATTCCCAGATCTCTCAAGTTGCATCAGATAGCAGACATTCCGAAAAAGTCATTATCCAAACTCTTGATGGCGCCTCTTCATCTTCTTATCCCCACCCCTCTTCCCATTTCTCCTACTCTTCATTACAGCTCATTCAGGACACCACCATCATTCTCAACCACACCCTTAACACAGCCAATTGTTTCTTGTGCGCATCACTACAGCGCCCACTGCTGGCCGCCGTGCCCCTTAATATTTCCAACTACTCCTTCCATGCAGAAAGACAACTCCTCTGCCCCCTGGCAGACATACCCCTATGGGAACCAGAATACGCAGATAATCTCACCATCCACCACTGTGTAATCCCAACTCCACCCCCCTCCAGCGCACTTCACTGCCTCTCTATCTACACCCCTACCTCCGGCTCTAAGACTTTGACGCAACCGGGACACTTCTTTTAGTGTAATAGCAGTCTTTTCAACTCACTGCCTCTCAACTCCGATACACCCTGCATTCTCGTCACCCTAATCCCACAGTTAACACTTTACAGCATGGCAGAATTCCTTGAGCTCCAACCTCCCTTGCCCTCGCGCACAAAAAGAGCTGTGTTCCTTCCCATCATAGTCAGTAGCTCTTTGATCACCTCAGCCATTGGGGCAGGGTTTTCGGGAGAAGCCTTGGGTCACTCTCTATAGGCAGTTAGAAATCTCAACGCCAAACTTGAGGGAGCCCTGACATCCACTGCCGATTCTCTAGCCTCTCTCCAAAGACAGGTCACTTCGCTAGCTAAAGTCACCCTTCAAAACCGGCGGGCCCTAGATCTGCTTATAGCCGAGAAGGGCGGCACCTGCGTCTTCCTCTGTGAAGAGTGCTGCTATTACATCAACGAATCTGGCATTGTAGAAACTGACATTACCAAACTCACCGACCTTGCCTCCAGTCTCCACTCTGCTTCCAATTCCAACCCATTCTCGTCAATACTAACAAACCCCCTCCTCACCTGGCTCTGGCCCATTGCAGGCCCCATAATAATCATTCTTCTCGCCTGTCTCTTCTTACCCTGTATAATAAAGTTCATCAAATCCCAAGTCGGAAAAATCTCTAATCAAGCTTTCAACCAGCTTTTACTCAGGAACTACCAGCTTCTGGCCATAGAAGATCCCTCACCCTCACGTGACCTCCTCACCACACGCTGAGATGGACCCCTCTCTCCACTGGAAACTGTTCCTGGAAACAGGAGCCGCAGACGCCTGGCTCCTGACACCCATATCCTCTTAGCCAACCTATGGGTACAGGGAACCTTCATTGATTTCCAAACCTGAAGAAGTCCACATCTACTCGTCCTTACTGCGGGGAGTCCTATCAACCCTTTCCTCCCAATCCTCAAGCCCTCACTCCCTTCTCTGCCCCTGTTCAGCAGGAAGCAGCCAGAGAGAAAGCAACGTCCACAAACCCATAGAGGAGAAAGGGGGGAATGAAGGGTCCCCACCAGTAAGATGGCAAACTTCCGGCTTCTCTTCGGGGTCCTCAGTTCCCGCCGGCGCCACCTGAAGCCCAATCACCTCTCGCCCCCCTCCCAATCCCAGCACCTAGCCAAAAGCCACCAGCCCCGTAGAAGTGACAGCTCAATCAATTCATGCCCCCTCCTATATAACCCAGCACCTTTCCCTAATAAAGCGGAACTCTCCGGTGAATTGCTGCTATGTGTCGCTCCTTTCTTTTCAGATGTCAACTTGTCTACTCAAATATTTTCAAAGTGATTATACACAAAGTCACATATTCAATCATAGAAACTCTTCAGATTTGATCAGGACTTGGGAATATATACCCTATTTCATATTTTAACATACTCATTGCTTACATAACAGTGTACATTCTACTTACACGTTTATATCTGATGTAGCTATTATAAATCTATTACCTAAATTTTATAAACTGTAATCACATTTGTCAGTAAAACTGAATACCCTAAAATGATAAAAGATCATTTTCGGTAAATTATACAATTACATATTTGAAAAATCACTTATGGGGCTTTAAAAACTGCCATATCTAATTACTTTAAAAGTAAGGACCGTAGAATCTTTCATTCTAAAGTCAATTGCTTTCAGAATAATTATAAAATAACTCCCACTTATGAAGTGACTTCTTTCTGTGAGGCACACTGCACTAGGAAACTTTTAAAAACTCCTCTAATTCTCAAAACAACTCACGAAGTATTATTATCCTCACATTAAGGACAAGAAAATTGAGGTTCAGAGATCTTAGGAATTTATTACAAGTTAGCAACTGGTGATATTAAGCCAGGAATGCAGGTTAGCCTAATTTATAAGTCCAATTTTTTGCCATTAGGCCACATTGTTTCTTAAAATCACTCATTGCAGAAGGTACATGGTATAAAAAGGTGAATTTGTGCCACTGAAGCCTCACTTCCCAGTACAATCTAGGGCAGAAATAAGAGTTACAAACAAACAACTGCAACATAATGTGGTAAGTGCTATGAAAGAAGTATATTTAAGAATATCATATATAATTCCTATGTTGACAGATAGTTACCACACTAGTGGGGGTGAGGATTTAATAACATGGGTAACTGTTGAACTACCATGTTGTACACTTGAAACCAATATAAGATTATTTATCAATGACACTTCGATAAATAATACATAAATAAATGTCCAAAACTAAAGTCTATTTTTCCATCAAACTTATGTACTCCCTGCCCAATCTCTCAGTAATCATCTAACCATGCAAGTTACTGAAACCAAATTAAATCCACTTGTTATTATTTCCCAAATATATCTCAAACACATCAGTTTCTTTCCAATTCCACTGTCATCATCTATCCCAAGCCCTTACTAGAATACTGCAATAGAGCCCAACTGGACTCGCTCACATTTTCCTTAATATTAGTTGATTTCCTTAAAGAATTTAATTATTACAATTGGCAATATTTTTACCTGTGTACTTGAATTTTATCTCTCCCTCCTATTAGAATGCCTTCATAAAGTCAAGGACCATAAACTGTCTTGTACCTCTTTTAGTGGATGCTCAATAAAATATTTCTTGACCAAATAAACGAATGAGAAAGAGAACAAAGAAAATAAATAGAAGAATTGATTAGGGGATGTGTTGAATTTGAAGTACTTAAGAGAAGGCTGTGAGGTATAGTGGAATAGTTATAAATTAGAGATAAGCAATCAGAAGTCATCAGGTTCTACTGAAAGCCAACTATAAAATGCAAGCCTCAATATAAAAAGTGATTATATAATTTGAGCAATCAGATGTACTCTTAAACTACAAACATTTAGATCCAACTCTGTAATAAAAACATGTCTTAACAAAGCACAGAATGCCCCATTAAGGCTTGACTGTGCCTTCAAAATATTTTGTATGGCTAATAAGAAATTAAGTAATTGCCTTTCTTTAAGTAATACTCAGTATCTACGTAATTGTCAAACTTTTATTTTCTTAAAATATAAAATACCACAGATTATTTTGACAAAATGAAACCAAAATCCATCTAATAAAATACAAGAAAGTGTGAGAATGATAAGAAAATGTCTAAAAAAAGAAAAGACTTACCTACTAGACATCAAAATATTATAACATTACAAAAATTATGATCATGTATATGGTACCAGTTGAAGAAAAGACAGAACAAATAAAACAGAGGCTAACATAATTATGTATAAATTATAAATTAAATGTAAAAACAAATAAAAATTACATGTACATACTGTTTTTATTAACTAATTTCTAAGCATTACAAAAGCTTTTCAAAGCATCACAAATAAACTAGAAACTATGAAAGAGATTTCAACACTAAAATAACTGTGCAACAGAAAAACACCATTAAAAGGTTTAAAAGACAGATTTCAAAATGGGAGTAAAGACGTGCTAAATATGTGACTAAAAGTTAAAAACCCAGTAAGTAATTTATTTATTACGAGACTATGATAGATAACAGACTACTCAAAAAGAGATTAAACCAAAAAGGACAATCTCCATATAAATGATGCTCAACATCAACAGAATTGAATTAGATACAAATTAAATTAATGAGGCCACCTTTTACAATCAGAGTGGATAACAAAAGATGGGAGTGGGTCTTCTCAAACACTGTTAACAGGAAACAAAATGGGCACATTTCTAAGGAGGAATTTGTACTTCTGGCTAAAAAGCTTACCTCCAAAAAGTAATATTTAAGGGATAATCAGGCAAGCATATGAAGATGATGTTCACATCAGAACTGCTTTTAAAAGTTAATAATTGATCCAGTGATTCCAATTCTGGATATATATTATATATACAAAAGAACTGAAAACAGGATCTTGAAGAGATATTTGCGTACTCTTGTTCAATGCAGCATAATTCACAACGGTTAAGAGGTAGAAGCAATCTAAATGTCCAATCACAGATGAAGGGATAAATAAATGTGTCATATACATACAGTGGAATGTTATTCAGCCTTAAAAAAGAAGAAAATCCTGTCATATGCTATAACATGGATGAATCTTTGAGGACATGATACTAAATAAGCCAGTCACTGAAGGACAATACTGCACAATTCCACTTTATGAGGTACCTAAGTAGTTGAATTCTCACAACAGAAAGTAGAATGGTGGTTGCTAGGGATTGTGGGAGGGGAAAAATGTAAAGTTGTTCTTTGAGTACAATTTCAGTTTTGCAATATGAAAAGTTCTAAACGTCTGTTACATGACACAGTACATATACTTACTGTATAGGACTGTACATTTTTAAATGGTTAAAATCATAAATTTTATGTTTTTTATCACAGTCAAAAAGAAAAGTTAATTAAAAATAATGTAGATATCCATCAGCTAGGAATTGGTTATGTTAGAGACAAACAATGAAATACCAGAGAGCCATTAAAATTGATAATACTGCTATATATTCAGTCATATTCACTGTACATTATTGAGTTCTAAAAAAGTTTACAAAAGAGCAAAGTAGTATGATATCATTCACACATATGTCTGAACCTGTAAAAGAGAGATACTTGTAAGGCTACTCACAAATTTAATTGTGGTATCTCCGAGTAATAGGATTACAAATAACCTTTACTTTCTTTTTTATATTTACATGTTTTTAACTACGAGTTTAAGTATTATGTGCACAGCAAAGGATAGCTCAAAAAGGAAGCTGCATTTTGTGCCAGAATGCTCAGCTGGAATTTTACAATTCTATGTGTTTAGAACATATTGGGGAATTAATAAATATTTGAGAGGCAGAATAGGTTAAGAGCTCAGGAATGAGACAGACCTGAATATGAATCTCAGCTCCAAATCTACTAGACAAGGCTTTACAGTCTTACTGAATTTCACTGAACCCCAATTTCTTCAACTGCAAACATAACATAACAATACTTGGACATTGTTGCAGCAAAAATGTACTTAAAGTACTTAACATCATTCCTGGCTCAAAGGAAACATTAAAATAATGGCCATCTTTTACTATTTATTAACTTGATTTACCAAGGAAGAGCTCACAACAACAACAAAAAACAAAACCTAAAAATCAACAGGAGACCATACCACTAAAATACACAGAAAATCGCAACTGCATGAAAAAGAAAGAGATAATGCTTTGTCTGGTGGACCCCACAACACTGGCTGAAAGGTGTGGTTACATTCCTATATCTGGAAGGATTACATCTTAAAATTATCACCCAGTTGATACATAAACGCCACTCATGAATATTAGACACAGACTTACTAGTGCTTCAGTAAAAAGAAAAAAGGAAATATGATTATTTTAATTCACAGGTAGAACGGGAAAAGGTTAACAGAATAAACAGCACAAAACATGACTCATTAAGGCTTTACTTAATTTAGAGAGATTAATAGAAAGAGTAACAC
This sequence comes from Manis javanica, assembly GCF_040802235.1. Classification (NCBI taxonomy): domain Eukaryota; kingdom Metazoa; phylum Chordata; class Mammalia; order Pholidota; family Manidae; genus Manis; species Manis javanica. The sequence continues at coordinate 105,220,997 of NC_133162.1, forward strand.
TACCGATAATTTTCTTTGAGTTCCTCACTACCCCTGGACAAAAAGCCTGTCTTTTTTGGCATTCTTCTACCCCCAAATTCTGGTATAGTGCCTAGTACAGTAAGTGTTCAATAAATACTTGCAAGATGATTAATAGGAGTAAATCTCAGTGAAATCCTAGGGAAAACTGAATTAGAATTTATCTAAGAAAGTTTTAGTCAAAATGATGAGGGAAAGCGTTTAAGAACGAAAGCCATCAGGCCTGGGGAAATAAGGCCTTTTCTGTTAACCCCTTCTGTATCTCGAGGCATCTCAAAGGGAAAGTCCAACTGCCAAAATACACTCAACTTTGCATCCCAAAGGGGGCATAAGCCAGACCCTAATGTGCTAAGCTTACTAGACTATGGGCTCCGAAATCTTTATAGTAATATCTTCATTCAGCAGTATATTACGGCTAGCACCCTGTCACCACTTGTGTGACAAGTGAGTCAAGCATACTCAAAAAAAAAAAAAAAAAAAAGAATGGTAATGAAACCACTATTATCAATCCGGAGCCCTTTTGTAGCTTTTCTCCTTCGAACCAGCTTTTAGAAGTCTGTGAAAGTGGGAGGAGTTAGATCAGAACTTCCGAGCCCGTTCTTTTTAGTCAAAGTGTTAAGAAGCCATGCTTTACTCACGGATAGCGGCTAAAGGCATTTAGAGGCACCTTCCACAAATGTATGGGTGGAATCTAATGGTGAGCAAGTCAGATCAGAAAAATGGGACTCTAGAATTTAAGACTAGGAGTGGAATGGCATCATGGACTTGGGAACTAACCCCATCCCACTTCACCCACTCTTTCCTAAAATGCAATTCAATTCCGTTCAACTTCCCACTGGCCCGCCGCGCCACCCTGAGACGGCCACACCTGGTGTATTCGCTGGTCTCCACTCCCGCCATACGTTTGGCATGTGTCCGCCCAAAGCGGAAGTGACTTCAAAGGCACAAACTGAAAGTAAGAGAGTGCAAATACTGGGAACCTAAAACCTCTCCGGTATTCTGAGAAAACTTTTCGAGTACCTGTTCTTCTATTCCTCTCTTTCCTGGTAGGGTGGCGAAAAGGATTCAATCACTACAGCCTTGCTACTAGATCCCCACCCCAAACGCCAAATTATTCAAAAGTTTGTTCCTTCTCATTGACCAACGAGGCAGCAGAGGCCTGAGAACTACAATTCCCGTCAGGTATCGCGGGAAGTAGAAGGGAGAAAGAATATGGGCAGAAGCAAAGTACACTGGGGACTGTAGTCGGCTCCAGGACGAAAGGGCACTCGCCCCGCCTTCCCTCACAGAGGCTGAAGAAACCAGGTGTTCGGCTTAGAACCCGTTACCGCTAAGAGGAGCCCAGCCCTTAGGCAGCGTTCCTCACTTACTCCCACATGGAGGATGAAAATTTTCCTTACTTCTATAAAGCATTGTAAATATTCCTTGTAGGAATATGGTTGTATTTCCATTATCTCCAGGTCAGTAAAAACTCCCAGAACTCCCCCACCTCAAGCCTCTAACTCGTGGGAAAAGGTGGCTCTTTTATAAGTGGGCAAAATGGCTGTCCTCTTAGTTTTACCATTGGTTGCCCTTTGCGTCCTTCAAGGGCGGTTACTTACCACTGATTGGTTCTTTTACCCTTGAGGGTGGAGAGAGACTTGGCAAGGCTCTCCCGCGGCCCAGGAGATAAAGGGGTGGAGAGAAGGCCGTTTGTTCCAGCGTGATTGGGTGGTCCTCGTGTCACTCCGAGAATGTACAACCTATGATTTGTCGATTACCCCTCAATGCGATGAAGAGGCGGGGGTTAGTGGTGGGAAGGGGCGGGATTTTGCCAGCCGCGGCTGCCGCTGGAGCCGGTGTCCGGGCTGGTGATGGGGTTAATTCCCTTTCGTAAGACTCTCACTTGCACCCACCCAGCCCCGCCGTCGCCCCGCCGCGCCGCGCTCCAGCCGCCTCCTCCTCCTCAGTAACACGGGTAAGAGATGCCCTCCCCTCCCCCCTCCAGCTCCCGGGAATAACGCGCCTCGCTCCCCTCCCCCGTCCGCCAACCGGTAGCGCTAACGGAGAAGGAGGCAGGCAAAGAGAGAGAGAGAGAGAGAGAGAGAGAGAGAGAGAGAGAGAGAGAGAGAGATGTGAGAAGGTGGCCGCCTCAGCCGAGCCGTCGGGGCTCCAGCCAGGCCCGCCGACCTGCTGCAGCGTCCAGCCCGCCGGGAGGTCGGGTTCTAAGGGAGGCCGGCTCGCCTGGCCCGCCGCTGCGGCTGCAGCTGCATCCACTACCTTGTGCCCACCGCCCCCACCCGGGGGCCATGTGAAAAAGCAAACCCCTCGAGGCCTAGCGTAGGAGGCAGAGGAAAGGTTCCCGAGTCCCTCCCATGGCTGCTTGCTGCTGCCCTCGCAGCCCCAGGGACTCGGGAACCGGCCACAGAAGGCCCGCCGGGAGTGGGTGCCGTGCGGGTTCTGCGCTCTCGGTTTGCTGGCGCCAGTGCCCCGGACCCCCCAGCCCACACCACGACCGCAGCCCCGGCCCTGCCCCGGGAGAAATTTTTAGAAATTTAGAAAGGAAATAAGGCATTCCGATCAGTTGGTGAAATGTAGGTGCATCTTGCCTGTGGTACCAATAAAAGCACAATGGAATTACTAAAAAGAAAGTTGAATGACTGTCAGTGCCACGGACCCCAGGGTCAGATTTACACACATTATGGTTGAGCATTAGACTGCCCTCCAAAATCCTGGTGTGTTTCAAGGTTTTGTCGTTCTCGTTTTTTGTTAAGAGGTGCAGAGGAGAGTGCCTCTGTTCTTTGAGTTTCTTTTATGTAGAAACTTAAATTGTTCGGGCTATCATGCCCTGTGTATAATTGTCCAGGGACAGCAAGTCAACTTAGTAAAAAAGTGAGGAGGTGCTTTCTCAAATAGTAACCCTTAGTAAATAGAAGATGATTTTTCTAATATGATTTTCCAGGGGAAACGAATACATATATGTATATATATATATATCTCCAAGGTTATAGTTTGCCTTTCTGTAACTGAAGAAACCATTTACTTGAAGCTTAAATGTCATTGATTGCAAGAACTTTTGAGTAATGAAAGGTTAAAATCAAACTGGAAACCTGTTTATAATATTTGAATCAATAAGATCTATGTAATATTTAATATAGTAGGATACCAGTATTAGTGACTAGATTAATTAGACACACTTCAATTTAACAACATTTGAAATCTTAGGCAAAATTTGAGTGCAAATGCTTCGTCCTCATATATCGATTTAAGTGCTCATCTTTTCACTCCTTTTTTGCCTGGGTGTATATGTCTTAAGTAATGGATTCTGTAATTTGTTGTAGACATGTCCATAATTAGAAATGAAATACTAGGCCTACTTTTGAGGTTTACTTGTTACCAGAATAATTTGGGTTGGGAAGAAATATCTCAGTTTTGACTAGATGTTAGACCATTTCTTCAGGGTCTGAGAAGTCTATACTGCCATAGTAATCTTCCGTGTTCTGTAACTAATACACCTAGTTCCATAACTAATACAGAATTGGCATAGATCCATAGGTTCAGGACCTGGAAGAAATTTGGATATGCCTTAAAATTTTAAAAATGAGACACATAACCCTGGAAGGTAAGTCCCCTCAGTTCCCTACAAAATACTCGTAGCACATACATCGCTCAGCATAGCACTTTTTAAAACTTGTTAATTGATGAATTTATAATTGATGTTTTCAGGTGTCATGTCCTCTGAAAGGGCTGATAAAAATACAGGAAACGTGTACATTCTCTTATTAGCTGTGGGACCCCTCTATGAGCCTCATTTCTGTTTCCTCATTTATAAAATGGGGATGATAACGCTTAACTCATGGAGTTGTGAAGATTAGAGGTGATGTAAAGCCCCTAGCATTGGGCCTAACACACAGTATAGATGATTAAATACTGTTATTTTCATACATATTAAGAGAGCAAGTTACATGAACAGGGTGTTGCAGCCTCAGATCATGTTCTGATTTTGACGGTTTTTATTTATAAAGTAACTTAAGTGCAGTTTGCAGCTGGCCATTTTCAAAGTGAAAGGAATGTGAGAAATTGGTCATCAAATAGAGAAGAGTTGTTTATTTTATGGAATTTTTTTTCTTGTTTTTGCATTAAAATTCAAGAGCCTCTGGTATATGTTTCAAGTGGATTATGTGGAATTAAATATGTGGTAAATTATTGTACTGGTAAGTTATTGTAATATCTGAAATTTTATTTAGCTAATGTGTTTCAAGATCTAGTGTATATAGTTGCTTTCTATATTCATTGATGACAAATACAAATTACTTTTGTGGGCTCTCAGGCTACTGGCAAGCAACAGTTGGACTCTAATACACAGTTAAGATTAAGCAAGTCATTTGAATTTATTATGGCCATAGGCTACTTTGGTTTTATTGCTGTTTTTAATTCTCATTATTTATCAATACTTGATTGTTTCTTTTGTGTGAAACAACATGCCAGACACACTGTTCCTCATCCCAGACACTGTTGAAAATGTACTGAGTCTTTACACATATCAGTGTTCAGTAAGACACATTTAAAGTTAGCGTGAAAACAGTTCTATTAATGAAGTTCTTCTGACAGTAATGCCTGGCCAGGGTACAAGGCCACTGCATCTTATGCTGAATGGTGAGCTGAGATACACATTATGGTGGGTCTCCCAAGATGTTGAAATTAGTACAGCTGGCTGCTCCTTCAAGGGCCTTCCATGGCAGCAGCAAAACATTTTATGAAACTGAAATAAGCTTTTTTAAATACTATACAGAAAACATGCATTTCCATCCCTTGCCGAGTAATAAAAGATTGTACTAGCACTTTAGAATATCTAATTATACCCATTTATATTAGTTATGTTTTAATCCTCAGAAATAAAGGAGCACTTAGAGTTAAGTTTTTTTTTCCATTCTTAAAATGTTGCAGTAATAAAGAAGAATTTGTAATATATTGTTGATATTTGAATTAGAAAATTTCACTATTAACACTTAGTAATTTTTTTCTAAAAAAAGAAAATAACCTTCCACTTAATCCCTGTGAATTCAGTAATGTTTTTTTTAATGATTCAGGCATGTGCAAAGAATCAAATCATGTAATCAAACAAAATTTTATTAGTTTTGCTTCCAAAATAAGGACATGTTACATATCAATCAATTAAATTGCAAATCAAACAATTTTGCTTATACCTGATAAGACATCAACATGTGTAACTTTTCCAGAATTTAATTAAGATAGTCATTGGCTGATGGTTGAAATAAGGGATGGGTTATTTCATCCTAGCTCAAAGCAAGTTCTCTACCTTATTTTACAGCAATTTGGTTTTTTATTCCCAGATTTTATCCTTTAATGCTTCATACCTAGCCTCCACATATGCCTGTTAACTTAAATTTTTACCTGTGAGTTTTGAAAGCCCACACTTTACGGTCTTTGTTCTGTCTTTACCTTCTGAATTGTAGATTGTAACTGTTTCTAAATTTCTACCTGTAAGCTCACTTCTTTGAGCAAGTTGTAAGGTTTTTTGAGCCTTATTTCATAAATACTAGACCACATAGCATGTTTAAATGATTGTTCTCATAGCCTGCTTGACTAATATTTTCATCTACACTCTCTAAAACTACTTCCACTCCAAAAGAAATTAAGTGTGGAAAATAAACATTTGTTTTTGTTCTCCACCTTTCTTCCTGAAGGAAGTAATTTGAGATTGCCTTGTCTAAGAGTTTAAAGTACCATAATTTGACTTCTCCCAACTTTAGTTTGATGACAAATACAAATTACTTTTGTGGGCTATCTGTGCAATAAGCTCCCTAACCTACCTGTTTTCTGCATTAAAAGAAATTCCATAACTTGTATAAAATATCACCATTTGAACTAGAGGTTTAACTACGTATTTATCTTGCTACCTTGGCCCACACTGAGGAGAGAAACCATGGGATTTAAGTAAAAAAAAATTTTTAGTGTTGTGGGGGAAAAAAATCTGAACATGTATGCAAAATGGCTTAAATGAGCACAAGGCCCTCATTTTACAAGTGCTCTTGGGAAAGAAGCATGCTTATTGCAGAACCGTTTATAAATAAGTATATTCTTACTGGAAACAACCCAAATGCCCTCCAATCAGTGAATGGTTAAACAAACTGCTATATCCATACCATGGAATACTATGCCACAATAAAAAGGAATGAACCATTGAAATATGCAGCACCTTGGATGGATCTCAAAGGCATTATGCCAAGTGAAAAATATCTTAAAATGGGACAACCATGTGGTTCCACTTATGTAGCATTCTCAAAATGTCAAAATTATAGAAATAGAGAACACATTAGTGGTTGCCAGGCATAAAGTGGGATGGGCGAAGCAGAATGGTTGTGGCTCTAAAGAAGTAGTACAAGGTATCTTTGTGGTAATGGAACAGCTCTGGATAGATGATCTTGATAGGGGTTGTCATTACATACATCTATACATGTGATAAAATTGCATAGAAACACAAATAAGGGCATGTAAAACTGGTGAAATCTGGAGAAAGTTGGGGGTTATATTAATGTCAATCCTTGGTTTGATATTGAACTATACTCATATTTTCATTGGAGAAAAACAGATGTAGAAGAGTACATGGTAGCTTGTACTATTTCTTGTAACTTGCTGTGAATCCATAATTATTTAAAAATTGGAAGGTCAAGTACCAAAAACAGCTACTTACTTGCATATATGTTCCTGTCTAGTGTTGAAAAAAATACCAGTTATAAAACAAATATCCTCTGCAAAATACCTTCATACATTTTGTATTATTTATTCGTTATTTTTACTAAGCCACGTTCACATGCACCTGAGCACACTAGAAATAGAAATACTCCTATATCAAACATACCCAAGATGCAGTTTGCATTTTCATTTTATATGCCTTCTTTTCCCTAAATGCTCTGTCTTTTCTCATTCTCCTTTTATTAGACTTGCTGCTCATCTGCTTTCCAGCCCTTCTTCATACAATCTAGAAAGGATCTGATATCAGCGATCTATATCGTTCATTTTCCAGTTGTTACGAAAGGGTTTTGTCAAGAGTGTGCATTCATTATTTAACCAGATATTTACATTTTAAACTTATGAGATGTAAAGTGAAATAAAAGATTGTATCCTCTTGTAAAGACATAAGACATATAAAACCAGCAAATGACAACTAAGGGAAAAAGGTGATTTAAGGGCTTGTTAAGTTACACTATGGTTACTGTATGACTATACCTTTTAGTACAAAAGTAATACATTGTTTAAAGCAAACAAGGAGAAATGTGTGTAAGTCAGAAGTAAAGGTATAAACCACGAATTTGGGGAAGATAGGCTTTCTGTGATATGGGTGATGTTAATCCATCTTGAGTTGATTTTTGTATGTAGTGTGAGGTAGAGATCCTAATACATTCTTTTATATGTGGATATCCAGTTTTTGTCCCAGCACCATTTGTTGAAAAGACTGTTCTTTGCCCATTAAGTTGTCTTGGGATCTTTGCTGACCATAAACATAGGTTATTTCTCAACTGTAAATTGTGTTGCATTGATTAATATGTCCATCATTATGCCAGTAGTACCACATTGGTTATGTAACTTAGTAACAAGTTTTAAAATTGGAACATATGAGTCCTCCAACTTTGCTCTCCTCTTTCAAGATTGTTTTGGTTATTCTTGGTCCCTTTTATTTCTCTATGTAGTTTAAGTTTAGCTTGCCAGTTTCTACAGAGAAGCCAGCTTGGATTTTGATAGAGATTGTATCAGGTTAAATTGGCAATTTGATGAATATTGCCATTTTAACGATATTAAGAGTTTTTTAATTGAGGTATTTAAAAAGAATAAATTTACTGTATGTCAACATCCCATATTTCAGGACAAATAACCTTAAGCAAGAAGAATGGCATTGTTTACATTTTTGCAAATCTTAATTGTCTGGCTAATCAGTGTATTGCTAAGTTCTCATATCTACTTTTGCATTTGCTCCGATATGACATGCGGTTTTGATGGAACTGTAAGACAGTTTGGCAGCACACAGATATGTAGAGGAAAAGTACACTTACAGATTGACTTGTCCAAAAAAAGTGTACATTTGAAAATTCAAAAACTTGGTTGAAAATCACAAATCTGCCTCTTAACAGCTGATGTGATTTTGAGAAAGTTGCTTAGTATCTTAATGTGTTTCTATAAATGAGAGTAATGACACTACCTGTTAGGGTTTTTGTAAGGAGGACATCACACCTGTTAAGTTTGGGGTATAAAGAAACCACCAAAAAATGTTTGCTTGCCTTCTTTCATTTGTACTTGTCAACCTATTATATTTGATTACCTCATTTTTTTCCATTAACAGCCTATATATCACAGCATGGTAAACTGTATGTAAATTTGGTTCATTGTAGTGGTATTTACTTAAGAGCTGAACTTTATTCATAAGTTTTCTATTATCAGTCCTTTTAACAAATCATGATAATAAGTAAAAAGAAGGATCAAAAAAAGGAAGGAGTAAAAATGATGTCACCTTACTCCAATTCTGCTATTAACTGTTAAAAATTAGGAAACTACAAAATATAAAACTCACCACTAAAACTCTACATCATTATAGTACTAACTTTGAGTTTATCTTCAAATCTAAAGTGATGTGATTGAAGTGTATGAACATTGAGCATTCATTCAGCAAACATTTATTGAAAACTTATTTGTACCCTGTATTGGTTATAAAAAAACTTTTGCCCTCATTTTCTAGTGAGTGAGACAAAGAATTCAAATATATATAAGATACAAAGTCTGATGGAAATAACTGCAATGAATAAAAGCAGGATGAGAGGTTAAAAAGGGACAGAATGGAGGTGTAGGGTTTGTTTTACTAGAGGGTCAGGAAAGACCTCCTGAAATATGAGCAAATGCCTGAATGAAGTGAGGGAACAAACCACGAGTTCTGTGAGGGAAGAACATTCTGGGTGGAAAGAAACAAAAGTACAAAGGCCTTGAAATGGGGACACACTTGGGTGGAAATGGAATTACCCTTGTTTACTGATATTCAGTGTTTTCCCAACGACAGGATTTAAAGAAACAAGTACAGTTGACTTTTGAACAACAGCGGATTGGGGTGCCAACCCCCTTCCATGCAATCAAAAATCCACCTATAATTTCTGACTCCCCAAAAACATAACTACTAATAGTCTACCGTTGACCAGAAGCCTTGCCAATATTGTAAACAGTTAGTTAACACATTTTGTATATGTATTATGTGCTTTATTCTTAAAGTCTTAGAAAAAATAAAATATTTTTTTTAATGGTCACAAATCTCCAAGTATTGAAAAAAATCTGCATATGAGTAAACTCGTGCATTGCAAACCTGTGTTGTCAAGAATGAACTGTACATTAAGAGTACGTTGGTGTGGCTCTGCGACAGTCAGCTGTGCATATTGATTAGCTAAACGGGTTGTTTCCACTGGAGAGCCTGTAAATCCCAAATGTACTGGACTTCAAGGGACATTTGCAAAGTCTACACCCAAATTTTAATCTCCATCTATAAAGGGTTTCTTGTCTTTTCAGTGCTAAACCAAAAGATGCAGTAGTACTTTAAAATACGTACATTTATGCAGATAAATCTTTGTGTTGGAATGTGAGAAATCATTTGGTCCAGTCTTAGTGGTTCTGATGGGTAAGTGGTGGCAATTATCTGTGGTGGGCAGCTTTTTCCTTTCCTTTCTTCTTCCAGGGCCTCTTCCTGCCTTTTGAGCAAGGTCTTGTGGGATTCCGACATGACACAAATTAGGCAATCATTTAACCTTTGCTTGAATTATTCTAGTGAGAAGTGCATTCTTGAGGGACCTCTTGTCTCTACATTATAATACTTTGTTTCAGAGTCTTTCAGATTAACAGTTTGTTTTGTTTTAATATAGGGAAGGAGAACTAACTGGTTACAAACAAAATTGAAATGTTATCCTAAAGGTGCATCAGTTTCAGTGTCACTTGTCTCTTCTCCCCCTCCCCTTGTAGCTCCAGACAGTAGAAAACTAAGGTGTGGGTAGGGATGGGAGACTTTACCTGCCCAGACCCAAGGCCCTCCTACATGGCCCAGTTATCCTAAAAAAGGGTAGGGTGAAGGAGTAACCCTATAGATGTCCTGAATAAAAGTACTTATCTCCCCTTTGTATTCCCTGTTCAGTGCACTCCTGAGATTTGAGGGTGTATTCATTTTGTTGCTGGCTGAGAAATTAAATGTAGTCTTCAAAGCATGTTAGACTTTATCGCAGAACAGGCAGCTAGACTGCAGTGGTATCTTTGTGATTTTAGGTTTTGTCTTAAGGTGGTACAACCACAGGAAACAAATGTTCTGAGAGAGAGTTTCAAAACTGATTTTTAAATCATTTTGACAACAATCAAGTTGATTTGAGAAAACTGATGTTCAGATTTAAGTGTCTTTACTTGGGTAACTTTGACGACTTCTCTGTCTTTTGAAATAAAAAACATCTTGTTTATTACTCAGCATGCTCAACAGTTTGTAAAATTTTTTTGTATTTTGTTTTGCTTTTTGACTGGAATAGAAAATTTAGCCAATATAAAACTTTCTACATTTATAAAATTAACTTTTGGCAAGTTTGTATTTTTTTTTTTGGTATCATTAATCTACAATTACATGAGAAACATCATGTTTACTAGACTCCCCCCATCACCAAGTTCCCCCCACATACCCCCTTACAGTCACTGTCCATCAGCGTAGTAAGATATTATAGAATCACTACTTGTCTTCTCTGTGTTGTACAGCACCCCCCTGTGCCCCTACACACATTATACATGCTAATCATAATCCCCCCTTTCTTTTTTTCTCCCCCCTTATCCCTCCCTCCTCACCCCTCCTCCCCAGCCCCTTTCCCTTTCGTAACTGTTAGTCCATGCTTGGGTTCTGTGATTCTGCTGCTGTTTTGCTCCTTCAGTTTTCTCTTTGTTCTTATACTCCACAGATGAGCGAAATCATTTGATACTTGTCTTTCTCCGCCTGTCTTATTTCACTGAGCATAATATCCTCTAGCTCCATCCATATTGTTGCAAGTGGTAGGATTTGTTTACTCATGGCTGAATAATTCCATTGTGTATATGTACCACATCTTTATCCATTCATCTACTGATGGACACTTAGGTTGCTTCCATTTCTTGGCTATTGTGAATAGTGCTGCGATAAACATAGGGGTGCATATGTCTTTTTCAAACTGGACTGCTGCATTCTTGGAAAGTTTGTATTTTTTTAAAGCTTTTTTAAAACTAAAAGAATGCATACACATAAAAATCAGTATAGTGGATCCTTTATTTATTGCTTTATTATCAGGATTCTTAAGTCTGATAATTGAGAGCTTAGAATGTTCTAGCACTAAATTTTTTATGCTTCCATCAGTTTATTAAAATCATGTCACATTGTTCTGTTACATGTTAGATGCATGAATTTCTTGTAATTTTTTTTTCACTTTTCTTGGAGTTTCTACTTGCCTTTTCTTCTGATTGACAAACAATACTGTACCATTAACATATCCTCAAAGTTACTCAGTCTCTGTTTCATGGAGGCCTCTTTCAGAGATTTTCTCTTGGATACATGTGTTCTGCTTTCATTCTGGGACTTTTCTTCACTGCCCTGTTAGGCTGAGTCAACTGGTTGCTGAATCCTGTGGATCCTTCCTTTTCTTGATTTTTACACTCTTTTTAATAGATAAATCACCTGAGGTATATTCCTGAGAAAGTTTGCTTATGAAGTAAGCCTGTTGAGACCTTATATGCGAGAAGTCTTTTATTTTGCCATCATGATAATATATTGCCTGATTGATAATATAGAATGCTAAGTTCAAAATTGTTTTCTACTTGTATGTAGGCATATTGCCAGTGTCTTCTAGCAGCTGGGTTGCTTTTGAGAGATCTGCTACTGAAATTTTTCCAAGAATACACAAAATTTGATGATTACTTAATTTATAATCATTAACATTTTGCTCTATTTGCTTTGCTCTATGTCTGTCAATCCCTCTTTTTTTTTAAAGATAAATTACATTTCAGAATAAATTGCAAGGATCAGTATATTTCACTCTGAACACTTTGGCATGCATATAATTACCGAGAGTTCAATATTTGATTTTTTATAAGTAGCTGTGCATATAGAAAATCACAAATAAACCATTCAGTGAGTTTTGACAAATTGTATACCTCCCTGTATGTCTATCTATATAGAACATTTCTATCACCCCAAGAAACAACAGCCGAATGTTACAGTTCTTTTCCACTATATATTTTATTGTCTTTTCCTAGGACTTACATAAATGGAATCATACAGGATGTACTCTCTTATATAAGACATCTTCTCCAAACATGTTTTTCAGATTTATCATGTTGTTGTATGTATGAATCGTTCTTTTTTATTACAGAACAGTATTTTATTGTATAAATGTACAGTTCATTTTTCTGTTTTGTTGATGGCCATCTGTGTGCTGTTTCTGGTTTTTAGTCATTATAGATAAAGGTATGTGACTCACAAGAATACTTGAGAATAAGTTTTAAATCTTTAAATTAGAAATACCTGCTAACATGCAATATACTGCACAAAACCCAGTTTGCTCATTTCTTAGTCCATTCTTTTCCTACTTCTTGAATTTTTGTTAATACAAAATTAAGGCATTACTTAACTGAGAATACTATCACACTTTTTATTTTTTCTTGCTATTAGTAATATGAAGAGCATCTAGGAAGGAGATATAAAATCAGCCCCCTGCCCCTTTTTTAAAAAAAGTTTTGAACATTCTTATTGAAACTCTAGAATTACCCTGTTTTTCTGAATCCATTGACTGACTTTAGGTCATTAGGTGTTTATATTAAATTAGGTGTTATTAAGAGTGTGTCTTTCCTAGAAAGTTAGCATTTCAACCTATATAGTCATTGAATTTTAGAGGTGGAAGTTTATAAAGAATTTGGGATTAACTTTTATATGAATTACCCTTGAGCCAGAGGGTCATAACTTCTTCAGTTACCAACATATTTTGCTTTTTTAAAAAAGAAAGATTATCACTTCTGTTACAGTTTTGTAATGGCAGTTTAAAAGACACAAGTTTAAAGTCATATATTTATGATCTGGAGGATCTTTTCCAGCTCTAAAGTTTTAAATTAAAAAATTTAAATTCTTATGATAAATTAAGAATTAAGTTTTCTGACTGCTGTATTAGATTACACCAAAGATTTTATCCTGGTACAGTGTCTGGTGTACACACTCCACAGCTTTTTGTGAGTGTTGATTTTCTTTTTAATGAATGATGGTCTTGAAATTTAAGTCAGAAAAACTAAAGTTTTTTTTTTTTGTCTAGTATTCAGGCTGTATTTGTGGCATATGAAAATTGCATTCTGGCTTTTCTGAAAACTGCATACCTCTCCCATACAACTTTTTGGTTCCATTTACCTTACTACTGAAATGGAAACCCAGTGATAAAATAGGTGACAGTTTAAGAGGATTGACTTAAATGTTAAGTACAGCTAATGTGTAATTGGCATCTAACACCTATACTTTAATTTTAGAAAGGACTTAATCATCTTTTCTCATTACTTTTTCTCTTGGTTTATGTGCATTTGTGAAAATGCTTAACAAAAATGCTGGTACTGTGATAAGGGATAAATGATGTTTTTGTTTGTGAAAATTACAGTAAATCACAGAAATGGTTACTAATTAGATTGCTTCTGTCTTTAAAGACATACCTCTGCCTTCAAGAATCTCAAGACTTATTGGGGATCCATTGAGGCAAAGTTTCCATATTATTAATAACTGTAGATTCCATTTCCTTTTTTTTTCTTCTCCTCTCTTCTTCCTCTTCTTTCCCCTGTCTTTGGTCAGTTTTGCCTAAAGATAGGGCAGGAATGATGCTATGAAAAAGGAGAAGCAAGAGTCTCAATAGGTTATCTTTTTATTAAATATGTGATGTTCAAAGATTACATGGGATTATGCCTTACTTTTAAATGCACAGTAGAGAACCAAGTGAAAATTAGTTGTCAGGTAACCATTAATTGAATTGCTTTTACATATCTTATCATAAAATTTGACTTTTCATCTTACCCTCATTTCTCTCACAATTCTTTACTTGGCATTATGTGTTTCAAAGATAATAAGTTATTTACCTAAATAATCAACTGGTTGCTTAATATAACCAGTTAACACCCCAGCCAGGACTTTAACATGGGTCTCCAAACTCCAAATCCACCTTTATACTGTACTACCAATAAATGAATTAATCACATCAGTTAATGTGCTTTTTTTAAGCCCTGGAACTTAATGGAGGCAAGTTTATTGGGGAATATTTCAACACAGGTAGCTGGTCAGACTTATTACAGTCAGACTGCATACTTTGTTCTTATAGAATTAATAATGTTACTCTTAGAATTGCCACTTTCTTAAAACTAATTATGTACTTAGAAGACCTTGCCTCTTGACTTAAATGTTAGTATTTATGACTATATTGTAAGTCAACCTGAGCTACTCAGAGTATACTGATTATGAAGTAGAAAATTTACCATGAGTTGTCCATGGAATATTTGAAAAATTATTTCAGTTTATTCACTAGTTTCTTTTGTGTCTACTATGCAAGAGCTCTTTCAGAATTTTGAGACTTACTGGTAAGGAATTATATACTGTAAGTATAAAAGCAAACCTACCTATCCATTAATGTGATGACTTGATCTAATCCAAATTTTAAATTCTTCACACTATAGGCAACTTAACCACTTGTAGTCCCAGAATTTACATATATGAGTGACTTGAGAATGACAACATGGTCCCTGGTGCTACCTGTTTTTATAAATGGCAAAGCACTGTGTTTATTTAGGTTGTGTATTAGTTAAGTGGCTTTTAAGGAGGTTGAAACATAAAAAAATAAAAGTAGTGCTTTGTAGAACAGGATATATTTTTTTAAATGAAGTAAGCTTTGTGAAGTAGAACATTTTAATAGCTAGTTTGTTGTTATCATTGCTTAACATCCATTCCATGAATAGTTTGTTCAGGTTATTTTGATTATTTATTATTATTTTTTAATTTATTTTATTTTTTATAAAGGTATTATTGACATACACTCTTATGAAGGTTTCACATGAAAAAACAGTGTGGTTACTACATTTACCCAAATTATCAAGTCTCCACCCATACCCCATTGCAGTCACTGTCCATCAGTGTAGTAAGATGCCACAGATTCACTACTTGCCTTCTCTGTGCTACACTGTCATCCCCATGACCCCCACAACCACATGTACTAAACATAATACCCCTCAATCCCCTTCTCCCTCCCCACCCACCCTTCCTCCCACACCCCTCCCCTTTGGTAATCACTAGTCCCTTTTGGAGTCTGTGAGACTGCTGCTGCTTTGTTCATTCAGTTTTGCTTCGTTGTACACTCCACAAATGAGGGAAATTATTTGGCCTTGTCTTTCTCTGCCTGGCTTATTTCACTGAGCATAATATCCTCCATCTCCATCCATGTTTCTGCAAATGATAGGATATGTTTCTTTCTTATGACTGAATAGTTTTCCACTGTGTATATGTGCAACATCTTCTTTATCCATTCATCTGCTGATGGACACTTAGGTCGCTTCCATATCTTGGCTATTGTAAATAGTACTGCGATAAACATACGAATGCGTAAGTCTTTTTGAATCTAAGAACTTGTATTCTTTGGGTAAATTCCTAGGAGTGGAATTCCCAGGTCAAATGGTATTTCTGTTTGTTTTTTGAGGAACCTCCAAATGGCTTTCTACAATGGTTGAATCAGCTTATACATTCCCACCAGCAGTGTAGGAGGGTACCCCTTTCTCCACATCCTCACCAGCATTTGTTGTTCTTAGTCTTTTCAATGCTGGCCATCCTAACTGGTGTGAAGTGATATCTCACTGTGGTTTTTTTATTTGCATTTCCCTGATAATTAGTGATGTGGAGGATCTTTTCATGTCCCTGTTGGCCATCTGAATTTCTTCTTTGGATTATTGTCCATCTCTTCATATCTATCCTCCGCCCATTTTTTAATTGGGTTATTTGCTTTTTGGGTGTTGAGGCATGTAAGTTCTTTATATATTTTGGATGTTAACCCCTTGTCAGATATGTCATTTACAAATATATTCTTGCAGACCGTAGGATGTCTTTTTCTGTTGATGGTGTCCTTTGCCGTACAGAAGCTTTTTAGTTTGATGTAGTCCCATGTGTTCATTTTTGCTCTCGTTTCCCTTGCTCGAAGAGATGCGTTCATGAAGAAGTTGCTCATGTTTATATTCAGGAGATTTTTGCCTATGTTGTCTTCTAAGAGTTTTATGCTTTCGTGACTTACATTCAGGTCTTTGATCCATTTTGAGTTTACTTTTGTGTATAGGGTTAAACAACAATCCAATTTCATTCTCTTGCATGTAGCTGTCCAGTTTTGCCAACACCAGTTGTTGAAGAGGCTGTCATTTCCCCATTGTTTGTCCATGGCTCCTTTATCATATATTAATTGACCATATATGGTTGGTTTTATATCTGAGCTCTCTAGTCTGTTCCATTGGTCTGTTGTTCTGTTCTTATGCCAGTACCAAATTGTCTTGATTACTGTGGCTTTGTGGTAGAGCTTGAAATTGGGGGGCATAATCCCCCCAGCTTTTATTCTTCCTTCTCAGGATTGCTTTGGCTATTTAGGGTCTTTTGTGGTTCCATATGAATTTTAGAATGATTTTCTCTAGTTCATTTAAGAATGCTGTTGATACTTTCATAGGAATTGCATTGAATCTGTAGATTGCTTTAGGCAGGATGGCCATTTTGACAATATTAATTCTTCCTATCCATGAGCACAGGATGTGTTTCTATTTACTGGTATCTTCTTTAATTTGTCTCTTGAGTGTCTTGTAGTTTTTCAGGGTATAGGTCTTTCACTTCCTTAGTTAGGTTTATTCCTAGGTATTTTATTCTTTTTGATGCAATTGTGAGTGGAATTGTTTTCCTGATTTCTCTTTCTGCTAGCTCATCGTTAGTGTATAGGAATGCCACAGATTTCTGCGTATTAATTTTGTATCCTGCAACTTTGCTGAATTCAGATATTTGATCTTGTAGTTTTGGAGTGGATTCTTTAGGGTTTTTTATATACAATATCATGTCATCTGCAAATCCTGATAGTTTGACATCTTCCTTACCAATCTGGATGCCTTTTATTTTTTTGTGTTGTCTGATTGCCATGGTGAGGACCTCCAGAACTATGTTGAATAAAAATGGAGGAAGTGGACATCCTTGTTTTGTTCCCGATCTTAAAGGAAAGGCTTTCTGCATCTCACTGTTATGTATGATGTTGGCTGTGGATTTGTTATATATGACCTTTGTTATGTTGAGGTAACTTGCTCTCACTACCCATTTCCTTGAGAGTTTTTATCATGAATGGATGTTGAATTTTGTCAAATGCTTTTTCAGCATCTCTGGAGATGATCATGTAGTTTTTGTCCTTTTTGTTGATGTAGTGGGTGATGTTGATGGATTTTCTAATATTGTACCATCCTTGCATCCCTGGGATGAATCCCACTTGGTCATGGTGGATGATCTTTTTGATATTTTTAGATTGTTTTACTTTATATATTAAGTAGTCTTTCTCAACTAAAGGTTAGTCAAACTGGAGAAAAGTACATTTCACACTGAAATGAAACATCATACTTGGTTCCATTTTTTTGTAAAGTTAAGACTTGGCTTTTTTAGGATCACAGTAAGTTTGTTATGGCAAAGGCAACACAGCAGTGGTTTGCATAAATATTCAGTAGATCTAGGTTAGCATTAATGTTTACAAATAAACACCATGAAAGCAGAAGACAGGATTTGACATATGCAGCAGATGCAGAAGTTGGGGATTTAGGAGTATTGGAATATGGCTCTTCAAGTGTATTGTAATTCCAAAGGTAATGAGGTACTCCTTGGCTTTCATGTGCAAGTATTTGAATATGAGTCACTCAGATGCCCTTGACATAAATCATGTTGAAATTTATTGGCCAATGTTGACTTTTTTCAGATTTTTTAAATATTAAAGTATCATTAATATACAATCTTGTGTTGGTTTTAAACGTATATCAGTGGTTCAGCAGTCCCCGTGATCAAATTATTGTGACCTTTTATTACCCAGCCCCTTCCCCTTGGTAACCACTAGTCACTTCTCAATGTCTATGAGTTTACTGCTGTTTTCTTCCTTCTGTTTTGCTTTGTTATTATATTCCACAAACAAGTGAAAGCTTTTGATATTTTTCTTTCTCCACCTGGCTTATTTCACTGAGCATAATATCCTCCAGCTCCATCCATATTGTTACAAATGGCAGGATTTCTTTTCTTTTTATGGTTGAATAATATTCCATTGTGTATATGTACCACCTCTTCTTTATTCTTCATCTATTGATGTACACTTAGGTTGCTTCCGTATCTTGGCTATTCCGAATAGTGTTGCGATAAACATAGGGGTGTATGTATCTTATGAATCATGGATTTTGTTTCTTCAGGTAAACTAGGAGTGGAATTACTGGGTCAAATGGTATTTCTATTTTTAGTTTTTTGAGGAACCTCCATACTGCTTCCCACAGCAACTGTACCAATTTGCAGTCTCTCCAATAGTGTAGGAGGGTTCCTATTTATCCACACCATCACCAGCATTTGTTGTTTCTTATCTTTTGGGTAATAGCCATTCTAACTGGTGTGATGTGATATCTCATTGTGGTTTTAATTTGCATTTCCCTGATGATTAGCAATGTGCAGATCTTTTCATGTGCTTCTTGGCCATTTGTATTTCTTCTTTGGAGAAGTGTCTGTTCAGGTCCTCTGCCCCATTTTTTGATCAGGTTATTTGTTTTTTGGGTATTGAGATGTATGAGTTCTTTATATATTTTAGATGTTAATCCCTTATCAGATGACTCTTTACGAATATATTCTCCCATACTATAGGATGCTTTTTTGTTCTGCTGATGGTGTCCTTTGCTGCTTTTCAGTTTGATGTAGTTCCACTTGTTTATTTTTTTATTTTGCTTCCCTTGTCTGAGGCGATATATCCAGGAAAAAAGCTACTCATGCTTATATACAAGAGATTTTTGCCTGTGTTTTCTTCTGTTTTATGGTTTCATGACTTACATTCAGGTCTTTGATCTATTTCAAGTTTACTTTTGTGTATGGAGTTAGACAATAATCCAGCTTTATTCTCTTACATGTAGTTATCCAGTTTTGCCAACACCAGCTGTTGAAGAGGCTGTCATTTCCCCATTGTATATCCATGGCTCCTTTAACATACATTAATTGAACATACATACATGGGTTTATATCTGGGGTCTCTATTCTGTTCCATTGATCTATTGGTCTATTTTTGTGCCAGTACCAAATTATTGTGAATACTGTCGCTTTGTAGAGTGTGAAGTCAGGGAGCATAATCCCCCCAGCTTTATCCTTCTTTCTCAGGATTGCTTTGGCTATTCGGGGTCTTTTGTGGTTCCATATGAATTTTATGACTATTTCTTCTAGTTCACTGAAGAATGCTGTCAATATTTTGATAGGGATTGTTTTGAATCTGTAAACTGCTTTGGACAAGATGGCCATTTTCACAATATTCTTGCTATCCATGAGCACAGGATAGATTTCCATTTATTGGTGTCTTCTTTAATTTCTCTTTGTAGTTCAAAGTATGTACGTCTTTCACCTTCTTGGTTAGGTTAATTCCTATGTATTTTATTTATTTTTGGTGCAGTTGTAAATGGAGCTTTCCTGATTTCTCTTTCTACTAATTCATTTTTTGTATGGAGGAATGCAACAGATTTCAGTGTATTAATTTTGCAACTTTGTAGTTAATCCTGCAACTTTGCTGAATTCAGTGACTAGTTCAGATTATTTTTTTATGGATTCCTTAGGGTTTTCTATGTATAATATCATGTCATCTGCAAACAGTGACAGTTTAATTTCTTCCTTACTAATAGGGTGCCTTTTATTTCTTTTGTATGCCTTTATTACTGATGGCTGTGGCAAGTACCTACAGTACTATGTTGAATAAAAGTTGTGAGACGGGAGATCCTTTTCTTGTTCCTGATCTCAGAGGAAAAGCTTTCAGCTTTCTGTTTAGTATGATGTTGTCTGTGGGTTTGTCATATATGGCCATTATTTTGTTGAGTTACTTACCTTATGTACCCATATGTTGATAGTTTTTATCATGAATGATTTTGAAATTTGTCAAGTGCTTTTTCAGCATCTATTGAGATGATAATGTAATTTTTTAATCATTAATCGACACTTACATGCAGAACATTATGATTACTAGGCTCCCCCCTTCACCAAGTCCCCTCAACAATCACCATTACAGTCACTGTCCATCACCATAGTGAGATGCTGTAGAATAACTACTTGTCTTCTCTGTGTTGTAGAGACCTCCCCATATCCCCCCACATTATACATACTAATCGTAATGCCTCCTTTCTTTTTCCCTACCCTTATCCTTCCCTACCCACCCACCCTCCCAGTCCCTTTCCCTTTGGTAACTGTTAGTCCATTCTTGGGTTCTGTGACTCTGCTGCTGTTTTGTTCCTTCGGTTTTTCTTTGCTCTTATACTCCACAGATGAGTGAAATCATTTGGTATTTGTCTTTCTCCCCCTGGCTTATTTCACTGAGCATAATACCCTCTAGCTCCTTCCATGTTGTTGCAAATGGTAGGATTTGTTTTCTTCTTATGGCTGAGTAATATTCCATTGTGTATATGTACCACCTCTTCTTTATCCATTCATCTACTGATGGACACTTAGGTTGCTTCCATTTCTTGGCTATTGTAAATAGTGCTGCGATAAACATAGGGGTACATCTGTCTTTTTCAAACTGGGCTGCTGTATTATTAGGGTAAATTCCTAGAAGTGGAATTCCTGGGTCAAACGGTATTTCTATTTTGAGCTCTTTGAGGAACCTCCATACTGCTTTCCACAATGATTGAACTAATTTACATTCCCCCCAGCAGTGTAGGAGGGTTCCTCTTTCTCCACATCCGCGCCAACATTTGTTGTTTGTCTTTTGGGTGTTGTCCATCCTTACTGGTGTGAGGTGATATTTCATAGTGGTTTTAATTTGCATTTCTCTGATGACCAGCAATGTGGAGCATCTTTTCATATGTCTGTTGGCCATCTGAATTTCTTCTTTGGAGAAGTGCCTGTTCAGCTCCTCTTTCCATTTTTTAATTGAATTATTTCCTTTTTGTTTGTTGAGGTGCATGAGCTCTTTATGCATTTTGAATGTCAACCCTTTATTGGATCTGTCATTTATGAATATATTCTCACACACTGTAAGGTACCTTTTTGTTCTATTGATGGTGTCCTTTGCTGTACAGAAGCTTTTTAGCGTGATATAGTCCAGCTTGTTCATTTTTGATTTTTTTTCCCTTGCCCGGGGTATGTTCATGAAGAAGTCACTCATGTTTATGTCCAAGAGATTTTTGCCTATGTTTTTTCCTAGGAGTTTTATGGTTTCATGACTTGCATTCAGGTCTTTCATTCATTTCGAATTTACTTTTGTGTATGGGGTTAGACAGGGATCCACTTTCATTCTCTTACATGTAGCTGTCCAGTTTTGCCAGCACCATCTGTTGAAGAGACTGTCATTTCCCCATTGTATGTCCATGGCTCCTTTATCGTATATTAATTGGCCATATATGTTTGGGTTAATGTCTAGAGTCTATTCTGTTCCATTGGTCTGTGGCTCTGTTCTTGTGCGAGTACCAAATTATCTTGATTACTGTGGCTTTGTAGTAGAGCTTGAAATTGGGGAGCGAGATTCCCGCCCACTTTATTCTTCCTTCTCAGGATGGCTTTGGCTATGTGGGGTCTTTGGTGTTTCCATACGAATTTTTGAACTATTTATTCCAGTTTGTTGAGGAATGCTGTTGATAATTTGATAGGGATTGCATCAACTCTGTAAATTGCCATTTTTGACGATATTAATTCTTCCAAGCCAAGAGCATGGGATGAGTTTCCATTTGCTAGTGTCCTCTTTAATTTCTCTTTAAGAGTGTATTAGAGTTTTCAGGGTATAGGTCTTTCACTTCCTTAGATAGGTTTATTCCTAGGTATTTTATTCTTTTTGATGAAATTGTGAATGGGATTGTTTTCCTGATTTCTCTTTCTATTAGTTCATTGTTAGTGTATAGGAAAGCCACAGATTTCTGTGTGTTAATTTTGTATCCTGCAACTTTGCTGAATTCCAATATGCGTTCTAGGAGGTTTTGGAGTGGAGTTTTTAAGGTTTTTTATGTACAATATCATGTCATCTGCAAATAGTGACAGGTTGACCTCTTCTTTACCAATCTGGATTCCTTTTATTTTTTTGTTTTGTCTATTTGCCATGGCTAGGGCCTCCAGTACTATGTTGAATAACAGTGGGGATAGTGGGCATCCCTGTCTTGTTCCCGATCTCAGAGGAAAAGCTTTCAGTTTCTCGCTGTTCAGTATGATGTTGGCTGTGGGTTTATCATATATGGCCTTTATTATGTTGAGGTACTTGCCCTCTATGCCCATTTTGTTGAGAGTTTTTATCATGAATGGATGTTGAATTCTGTCGAATGCTTTTTCAGCATCTATGAAGATGATCATGAGGTTTTTGTCCTTTTTATTTATGTGGTGGATGGTGTTGATGGATTTTCAAATGTTGTACCATCCGTCCTTGCATCCCTGGGATGAATCCCACTTGTTCATGGTTTATGATCCTTTTGATGTATTTTTGAATTCGGTTTACAAATATTTTGTTGAGTATTTTTGCATCTGCATTCATCAGGGATATTGGTCTGTAATTTTCTTTTTTGGTGGGGTCTTTGCCTGGTTTTGGTATTAGGGTGATGTTGGCTTCATAGAATGAGTTTGGGAGTATTCCCTCCTCTTGTATTTTTTGGAAAACTTTAAAGAGAATCGGTATTATGTCTTCTCTGTATGTCTGATAAAATTCCAAGGTAGATCCATCTGGCCCGGGGGGTTTGTTCTTTAGTAGTTTTTTGATTACTACTTCAATTTCCTTGCTGGTAATTGGTTTGTTTAGATTTTCTGTTTCTTCCTTGGTCAGTCTTGGAAGGTTGTATTTTTCTTGGAAATTGTCCATTTCTTCTAGGTGTTCCAGCTTGTTAGCATATAGGTTTTCATAGTATTCTCTAATAATTCTATTTCTGTGCGGTCTGTCGTGATTTTTCCTTTGTCATTTCTGATTCTGTTGACGTGCGTTGATTCTCTTTTTCTCTTAATTAAGTCTGGCTAGAGGCTTATCTTTTTTGTCTATTTTCTCAAAGAACCAGCTCTTGGTTTCATCGATTTTTTTTTTCTATTGTTGTATTCTTCTCAATTTTGTTTATTTCTTCTCTGATCTTTATTATGTCCCTCCTTCTGCTGACTTTAGACCTCATTTGTTCTTCCAATTTCTTCAAATTGGAAATTTGTTTCCAATTTCGATAATTGTAGCATTAGGCTATTCGTTTAGGATTGTTTTCCTTCTTTAAAAACTTCTGGATTGCTGTATACTTTCCTCTTAGAACTGCTTTCACAGCGTCCCACAGAAGTTGGGGCTTTGTTTTGTTGTTCTCATTTGTTTCCATATGTTGCTTGATCTCTATTTTAATTTGGTTGTTCATCCTTTGATTATTTAGAAGCGTGTTGTTAAGTCTCCATGTGTTTGTGGGCCTTTTTGTTTTCTTTGTACAATTTATTTCTAGTTTTATATGTTTGTGGTCTGAAAAGTTGGTTGGTAGAACTTCAGTCTTTTTGAATTTACTGAGGCTCTTTTTGTGGCCTAGTATGTGGTCTATTCTGGAGAATGTTCCATGTGCACTTGAGAAGAATGTGTATCCTGTTGCTTTTGGATGTAGAGTTCTATAGATGTCTATTAGGTCCATCTGTTCTGATGTGTTGTTCAGTGCCTCTGTGTCCTTACTTGTTTTCTGTTTTGTGGATCTATCCTTTGGAGTGAGTGGTGTGTTGAAGTCTCCTAAAATGAGTGCATTGCATTCTATTTCCTCCTTTAGTTCTGTTAGTATTTGTTTCACATATGCTGGTGCTACTGTGTTGGGTGAAGATATATTTATAATGGTTATATCCTCTTGTTGGACTGACCCCTTTATCATTATGTAATGTCCTTCTTTATCTCTGTTACTGTCTTTGTTTTGAGGCCTATTTTGTCCGATACTAGTACTGCAACACCTGCTTTTTTCTCTTATGTTGTTTGCATGAAATATCTTTTTCCATCCCTTGACCTTTAGTCTGTGTATGTCTTTGGGTTTGAGGTGAGTCTCTTGTAAGCAACATATAGATGGGTCTTGCTTTTTTATCCATTCTAGTACTCCGTGTCTTGATTGGAGCATTCAATTTAGGGTGATTATTGAAAGATATGTACTTATTGCCATTGCAGGCTTTAGGTTCATGGTTACCAAAGATTCAAGGTTAGCTTCTTTAGTATCTTTCTGTCTTAACTTAACTCACTTACTGAGCTATTATAAACACTGTCTGAATATTCTTTATTTCTCTCCCTTCTTATTCCTCCTCCTGCATTCTTTATATGTTGGGTGTTTTATTCTGTGCTCTTTTGTGTTTCCTTTGACTGCTTTTGTGGGTAGTTGATTTTATTTTTTGCCTTTAGTTAGTATTTGGTTGGTCTGCTTTCTTTGCTGTGATTTTATTTTCTCTGGTGACATCTATTTAACGTTAGGAGTACTCCCATCTAGAGCCGTCCCTCTGAAACCCTCTAAAATACCCTGTAGAGGTGGTTTGTGGGAGGCAAATTCCCTCAATTTTTGATTGTCTGAGAATTGTTTAATCCCTCCTTCATTTTTCAATGGTCATTCTGGATATACTATTCTTGGTTCAAGGCCCTTCTGTTTCATTGCGTTAAATGTATCATGCTATTCTCTTCTGGCCTGTAAGGTTTCTGTTGAGAAGTCTGATGATAGCCTGATGGGTTTTCCTCTGTAGGTGAGCTTTTTCCTCTGTCTATCTACCTTTACAATTCTGTGCTTGTTCTTGAGCTTTGCCATTTTAATTATTATGTGTCTTGGTGTTGTCCTCTTTGGGTCCCTTCTTTTGGTAGTTCTGTGTACTTCTGTGGTCTGAGCGACTCCTCCCCCAGTTTGGGGAAGTTTTCAGCAATTATTTCTTCAAATACACTTTCCAACCATTTTTCTCTCTCTTCTTCTTCTTCTCATACCCCTATAATGCGGATATTGTTACTTTTGGATTGGTCACACAGTTCTCTTAATATTGTTTCATTCCTGGAGATCCTTTTATCTCTCTCTGCGTCAGCTTCTATGCGTTGCTGGTCTCTGGTTTCTAATCCATCAGTGTTCTCTTGCATCTCATCCATTCTGCTTTTAAATCCTTCCAGAGATTGTTTTATTTCTGTTTTCTCCCTCCTTAACTCTTGCATATTTCTCTGCAAGTCCATCAGCATGGTTATCACCTTAATTATTTTTCAGAGACATTGGTTAGGTCTGTTTCCCCAGATTCCTTTTCAGGGGAGACTGTCTGGGTTAATCTGGTCTGTATCAAATTCTTCTGCCTTTTCATGACTATAGAGTTAGTCGTGGGTAGTTGGCCTGTCTCTCTTCTTGCTAGTTTGTGGCGAGAACAGTGACCTCTAGCGGCTTGTGTTGGGCAGTTGCACGCAGATGGGTTTCTGATTCTTGCTCGGCCGCTGTGAAGGAAACTCCGCGCAGTTGCTGTGGGCGTGGCCACTCTCGAGCTGCTGCTCTGCTATGGCGGGACCACACCAGAGTGGGGACAGGCGGGAGGCTGTTTATTGCCGTGAGGGGACTCGGAGCTGCTCTGCCGCCCAGGTGGTTAGGGTCCCTGGTATTCCCTGGTACGCCTCCGTCCAGCTCTGGGGTCCCTGTCCCTTTAAGGCTTTCAAAAAGCACTCTGTTTTCTTTGTTCCCGGGACACCAGCTGTGGGAATCTGTTCACAGATTTTAGTGTCCCATTTCCCTAGTATCCAGCACCCCATGCACTGTGTCTGCGCTAATGTGCGGATGGCTGGGGCTGGGTAATTAGCAGTCCTGGACTCCCTCTCCCTCCCTCCTCTGACTCCTCTCCTCCCGCTGGGAGCTGGGGTGAGGGGCACTTGTGTCCCGCCAGGCCGTGGCTTGTGTCTTACCGTCTTCATGTGGCGCAGGTGTAGCTGTAGTCTGGCTGTTGTCCTGTATCTTCTGGTCTCTCTTTTCGGAATAGTTGTATTTGTTGTATTTTCAAAAATACATATGTTTTTGGGAGGAGATTGCTGCTGCTCTACTCATGCCGCCATCTTGGCTCCTCCCTCTCTCTATGATGATAATGTAATTCTTATCCTTTGTGTTAATGTTGTATGTGATGTTGATGAATTTACAAATATTGTACCATCATTGCATCCCTGGAATAAATCCTTTGTCATGATGGATGATCTTTTTGATGTATTTTTGGATTTGGTTTGCTAATATTTTGTTGAGGATATTTGCATCTTTGTTTGATCAGGGATAATTTTTTGTGGTGTCTTGGTCTGGTTTTGTTATTAGAGTGATGCTGGCCTCAGAGGATGAGTTTGGAAGTAATCTGTCATCTTCTGCTTATTGGAATACCTTAAGGATGGTTATTAGCTCTTCTTTAAATGTTTGGTAGAATTTGGCTGTGAAGCCATTTGGACATGGCCTTTTGTTTTTGGGGAATTTTTTGATTACCACTTTGATTTCATTACTGTTAATTGGTCTGTTCAGATTTTCTGTTCATTCCTCTGTCAGTATTCAAGTGTTATATTGTTCTAGAAAGTTGTTGTCCATTTTATCTTGGTTGTCCAGTTTATTGGCACATAATTTTTCATAGTATTCTCTAATAATTCTTTGTATTTCTGTGGTATCCATCGTGATTACTACTTCTTTGTTTCTGATTCTGTTTATGTGTACATTCTCTTTTAAGTCTGGGTAGAGGTTTATCTATTTTCTCAAAGAACCACCTCCTGGGTTCATTGGTTTTTCTTTGTTGTTTCATTCTTCTCTATTTTATTTATTTCTGCTCTGATCTTTATTGTCCTTCCTAGTAACTTTGGGCTTCATTTGTGCTTCTTTTTACAGTTTCTTTGTAATTTTGGACTTAATTTGGGATTGTTGTGTTTCTTGTGGTAAGCCTGTATTGCTATGTACTTTGCTCTTAAAACTGCCTTCGCCACCTCCCACAGATTTTTGAACTGTTGTTTTTGTTTTCATTTGTCTCCATGCATTACTTGATTTCTATTTTAGTTTGTTCGTTGATCCATTGATTATTTAGAAGCATGTTGTTTAGCCTCCATGTGTTTGTAGGTCTTTTTCTTTTCTTTGTGTAATTTCTAGTTTCGTCGCATTGTGGTCTGAGAAGCTGCTTAATACAATTCAATCTTTCTGAATTTATTGAGGCTCTTCTTGTGGCCTAGTATGTGATCTGTTCTGGAGAACAATCCTTGTACACTTGAAGAAAATGTGTATCCTCTGGCTTTGGGCTGGAGTGTTCTGTCCATTTGATCTAATGGATTGCTCAGTTCCTGTTTCCTTGTTTATATTCTGACTGGTTGATCTATTGGTGTGAGTGAGGTGTTAAAGTCTCGTAAAATGAATGTGTTGCAATCTGTTTCCCCCTTTAATTCTGTTAGTATTTGTTTTGCATATTCAGGTGCTTCTATGTTAGGTGAATGGATATTTATGATGATTATATCCTCTTATTGGACTGATCTCTTTATCGTAATGTAATGTCCTTTGTCTCTTGCTACTGTCTTTGTCTTGAAATCAATTTTGTCTGGTGTAAGAACTGCTTCTCCTACTTTTTTCTCCCTATTATTTGCATGGAATATCTCTTCATCCCTTCACTTTTAGTCTGTGTATGCCTTTGGGTCTGAAATAAGTCTTGTATGCAGCATATAAATGGGTCTTGTTTCTTTATCCATTCTGCTACTCTGTGTCTTTTGATTGGCATTCAATTCATTTACATTTAAGGTGATTATTGATAGATATATACTTATTGCCATTTCATTGTTTTCTGGTTGTTTTTTTATAGCTCCTTCCTCTCTTCCTTTCTCCCTTTGTTACATTCTTCTCTTGTATTTGATGGTTTTCTATAGTGTTATAATTGTAGTTCTCCATTTATTTATTTATTCATTCATTCATTTATTTTGTGTGTATTTATTGTAGCCTTTAGTTTTGTGGTTATCAAAAGTTTAAGGACAGTTTCCTTACTATATAATAGTCTAAAATTGCTGATTACTCTATAGCAAACGCAATCTAAATGTACTTTTTTCCCCTTCTTACTCCTATACTTTTTTAAATTAGATGTTATAATCTGCACTTTTTGTGTATCCCTTGACTGATACTGTGAATAGTTGATTTTTGTTTTGTTTTAATTTCATACTTGCTTGGTAGTTAATTGGTCTACTACGTTAATGTGGGTTTATTTTCATTCGTGAAAGCTGTTTAGTTTTAGGGTCATTTCAATCTCCAGTAGTCCCTTTAACATATTCTGTAATTCTGACTTTGTGATGGTGAATTACTTCAACTTCTGTTTATCTGAAAATTGTTTAATACATGAATGATAAATCTTGCCAGGAAAAGGATTTTTGGTTGGAGGTCCTTCTGTTTCAGTACATTAAATGTATCATGTCACTCCTTCTGGCCTGTAGTTTTCTGCTGAGAAGTCTGCTTATAGCTTGATGGGATTTCCAACACTCTCTCCTTACCCTTATCTTTGCCATTTTAATTATTATATTTTTGGTGTTGTCTTGCTGGTGTTCCTTTTGTTAGGGGATTTCTATGCTTCCATGACCTGAGTGTCTATTTTCTTCCTCAGATTGGGGATGTTTTCAACAGTTATTTCATCAAAGAGACTTTCTGTTCCTTTGTCTTTCTCTTCTCCTTCTGGTATCCTTATTTTGCAAATATTGTTTTGTTTGGATTGGCCATATAGCTCTCTTAATGTTCTTTCATTCCTAGAGATCCTTTTTTCTCTCTGTTCCTCAGCCTGTTTTCCTGTTCTCTAATTTCCATTTCATTTACCATCTCCTCCGCATGTTCTTATTTAGTTTTAAATTCCTCCATTGTATGTTTCATTTCAGATACTGTATTCTTCAGCTTTCAGTGCTCTTCTTTCAGATTTTTTTTCCCTTTGTTGAAGTCCCTGATATCTTGAATACTTTTCTGTAAATCTGTGAGCATGTTTATGACTTTTATTTTGAAATCTTTATCAAGAAGATGGGTAATTTCTGTTTGATTTAGTCCTCTTTCTGGGGTCTTATAGTTTTGTTTGGATTATGTTCCTCTCCCTACTCATTTTGTCTGGGTTGCTGTATTTCTTCCATTGTATTAGATGTCTCTGCTATGCTTTCTGGCCCTTTTCTATGTGATCTTCTCTTCTTCCCCAGGTGTAGTAGGTGGTCTGTTCTGCAGTTTTCAGGTCATGTTCATGTCTAGTTGCTTTTGCTGTATTTTCCTCCTTTATGTGTTTTTAGGAAGAGGTTTCTGCCTTAACTTCCTTTTCTACCATCTTTAATATGTCTTTCAGCAGATATTTTTAAACAGCTTTATTGAGATGTACTTCACATAACATCAAGTTTGCTCATGTAAAGTTTACAGATCATTGTATTTTAGTATATTCACGAAGTTTTGCAACCATCACCATAATCTAATTTTACAACATTATCACCTCTTCAGAAAGAAACCCAAATCTATTAACAGTCATTCTGCATGTTCTTCTCTCATTCTGTAGCCCCCCATTAATCTACTCTCCATCTATGTAGATTTGCCTTTTCTGGACAATTCATATACATGAAATCATAATATATGTTAATCTTTGTAACTGCCTTGTACTTCAGCATTAAGTTTTTAAGGTTTATCCATGTTATAGCAAAATCAGTACTTATTCTCGTCTGTGGCTGAATAATATGCCACTGTGTGAATGTGCCACATTTTTTTTCAATTCCTCTGTTAAGGGACATTTGAGTTGTGCCCACTTCTTGGTGATTATGAATAACACTGCTATAAACATTCTTGTACAAGTGTTTCTGTGGATGTATGTTTTCATTTCTTTTAGGTATATGCCTAGGAGTGGGTCATATGGTAACTCTATAACCATTTGAGAAACTGGAAAACTGCTTTCCAATGTAGCTGCACCATTTTGCATTCCCAGGAGTGATATAAATGGGTTTCAGTCTCTCCACATACTCTCCAGTGCCTATTATTGTCTGTCTTTTTATTATAGCCATCTTCATAAGTGTGTAGTGGTAGCTTATTGTGCTTCAAGCTGCTTTTCCCTATGTTGATTTTATACAGACTTTGATACCTAGATGTTGTTTGTGTCACTCCCATGTACTCTGTGATTATTCAGTTTTTGGGTTCTATATTCCATATGAAATACCATTATGTATATGGACACATTAAAGTCTTCACTCTAAGTCATGCTGGAGAATTTGAGAGATGCTGATTCATCAGTGTTTTCCAAACTTACCTGATAAATAGGGTGGGCACCAGTTTTCCTAGGACAGTCCCAGTTTGTGCCTCTTGGCCTGGCATAATTGTAAAAGCACCCTCTTTCTTTCTGAAGTATGCTATGATTTGGACAATGTACTGTGTGGCCATCCTACTGACAATTAACTCAGAGTGTTTATTTGAATACACACGTGCTACCTACTAAATCAGAATCTCCAAGAAAATGGTCTGGAAATACGTTTTTAGCCATTTCAAGATCAAGCACATGTGTTATATTATTGCTTTAGCAGAATGCTGGTGTTGCTCTAATGACCTAAAATCCATTATCATTTTTTTTTATTGGGACAGTGAGTTCCAAGTTAAAATTGGAGAGAAATAATCTCAACTGACAGGCCAGCACCATCCATCTCCTTAAGTGATGATAGAAGAGGAGTATTAACACGTGTGTTGGGCAAGCTCATAGGGGCAGGAAAGTATGGGAAAAGAAAAGTGAAAATTTTCTGAAAGTAGGGTAGTCTCAGGACAGGTCTCTAGTAAAAGGCAATGGGCAAAGCTGAGCTTCTCAGTAATATTTTCTTTTGAATCTAGTGAGAGTAGAGGAGAGGTTTGTAAAGATGTTTTTCATACCTGAGAACTAGGAGCAAGGATTAGTTGGGAGGAGTGTGGGGGAAGAACTGCATTCAGAGGCTATGTTAAAAGATAGAATGTGGTGCCTTTGGTTTTTATTAATTAGGGATCAGTGAGTTTTGATACTATCTGAGTCATTTTTAAGTCAAGCACAGGTAAAATACCTATAATTTTATACAGATAACAGAGATGCCCATCCAGTTTTAAATAGATTTTTTTTGCTAATTGTAAAACTTCATTTTAAGATCAGAACTAACACATTTGACTCAGTGTAAAGATTATGTACTTTTTATTTGTGGAGGGTCTTGTACTGGGCTTTCCCACTTCGTTTGATTTATTTCTTTTAGCACCAGTGGCACATAAGAAATGGCTGGAAAGGTAGGAATTTATCCATATCCCAGATTAGTATTATTGAATGATATCTCCATAGCCAGAAACTCCACCCACCTCCTCTATAGGCTACAATACCAAGCAACACTGTCTTAAATATAATTACCCACACCATAATATTCCATCCAAAAACTCTGGATAGAGGGGAGAACTTTTTTTAGACTTCATTGAGGTATAATTGAAGTACAGTAAACTTCAATTCAAAGTGTGTATTTTGAAGAGATGCTGATTTTTTAATTGATGGTATGGCAAGTCTACCATTATAATTTGTCTTCTAAGTATACAGTAACAGGGTAGAAAAATGAAATGGCCTGCTAATTTAACTTGAATAAACTGTTGTGAATTATTCACAGTAAGATTATTTACAGTGGATTATTATTAAGATTTGTTCATATTTATGAAACACTTGTCTCTCCAGAATTCTCTCTGAAACTAGTGACTTTTCATTTGTATATATTTAACTGAGAGAATGAGAGCAAATAATTACATTCCAAATAAAGGGCTTAGAGTTAATGAATGCTTGAAAAGTTCAAAGAATAAGTAGTGGTGGGACTGGAGAGGCTAGGGAAAGTTGTGAGAAAGAAAGTAGATCATGAAACAGATGAAGACAACAAGGAGAAGAAATAGTATGCTGGAGATTGAACTAGAGCTTAGAAAATAGATGTGATTCACCAGGCAGAAAATGGGTGGAAGAGCATTCTAGATAAAGACAGGAGCAGCAGTGAGTACAGGTGGTGAAATGTGAGTGGTCTAGCTTGGCTAAAGTCCAGGAAGCATAAGTGGACGTAACAAGGGAAAGTTAAGTTTGGGCAAAATTGTAGATCTTAAATGCCAAACTGAAGGTGTGAATTGTGTCCTTTGAGTCTAAGGGAACTTCTGAGTGTTTTTTTGAACAAGGTAGTGTTGATAACAGATTTTGCTGCTTTATTATTACTAGGGCTTATTTTTCTTGAAGCATTTATGACACCACCTCTGCCTCCTTATGCTGTGAACCTTTTTCCTTTCATACTTCAGTTGTAGTTATAGGAAACTGATTTTAAAATTGTCTTTTATAGTCAACCTGTCACCTCTAGTTTTTGTTAGTAATATCAAATTTCTTAATTTACAGTAAAGTAATACAATCAGATCTGGAAGAGAGAAGGGGAGAAAGATTATCATTACTATTAATAGAATTAGAGTATGACTTAATTGATAAAATATTGGGAATTTTCAAGTAATATGATTCCTGGGCAGCATATGGCATCTTGAAAGGTTCAAAGTATTGGGCCTTCCTTATATATGATGTTCCAAGGTTATATTGTCATTACTTTCTTGTTGTCATTACTATATTGTTATTTACTTAAAATATTTAAAGAAGCAAAGCAAATTCAGCTTAAGAATATTACCCTTTTTTTTTAATGTTTCTAAAGATCCCTAGAGATTATAAATGTTAAGTTGAGGGGGAAATGAGAAGGTCCCAAGAGTGTTTTTTTCTTCTCATCTCATTGTTTATTAATTTCTTAACTCAGATATATAAATAAAAACCATGTTTAAAATATGAAAAATACAAGCAGTTCAACTACTTACCTTAAAGCCAAATTCATAACACTAAGTGATGGAAATAATCTACTTTGAAAGGTTTGTGAGAATCTAATAATACAGTTTCCTTCAGAATGATAAGTCATTTCAGCCAGTGTTGGATTATGTGTCCTTTTAACATTTTTAGGCTTTTAGATTAATTTTCTCTCCCATTTTCTGCTATGATTTTACTTTTTTATTTCCTAGGAATGAACTGCCCCTTAAATGTGACATTGTATAAATTATTTTCATTTAATTTCCTACAAAAGAAAATAATAAACATTTAAGGTTCTGTAATCTGATTCTACTACACCATTCATTCATTTGCTCATTCAGCCATTCCTTGAAAAAAATACTTAGCCAATACCTGCCACATGCCAAGCCGTGGCTTTGAGAATACAAAAATCAATGGTTTAAACTCTTTCCCTAGAGGAATTCAACATAATAGGAAAGGCAATCTTAAAGTCATTACAAATCCACTTGATAAGTTTGGTTTTTTTAAAAAAATATGGTGAGATATATACAGGGTGCAGTGGGAACACCATCCTGGACTTAATTCTACCTCACCCTTTCTTAACCCATAGGGTTAACTCTACTTAAATCAAACAACTGTGAATTACCTAAAACCCTCAAGATTTTCTCGATTTCAAGTCTTTGCTTATAATATTTCTTCTAACTGAAATAAACATTTACCAATCCTTCCCTCCCCCAATATGTATGTCACATGTTTCCATGACTTGTTCTTAAATGCCAATTTGTTTTTGAAGCATACCCTACACGTGCTCTTGCCCATATGTTCTCCTGTGGTACTATGTATATGTTCATCATAACTTTTATTACTCTGTACCTTGTATTGTGTGTAGTTCATCATGTGTATAACCCCCTATCTCCACTTCTGCCTCCTTCCCTATACACCCAAAAAGGCACTACTCCATTTACAAACCACTTAAGGTCAAGGACTTTGTCAGCTTGATAATAATTCCTTGTATACCACTGTATTTAATAAATGCTTGTAGATTTGCTATAATAAAATACCTTGTATTGATTTGACAGAATAGTAGAGCTCAAACTCAATAGCCCTAGAATACTCTATTTAATAAAAGATTAAGAAAAAGAAACTTTGTTTTCATAAATTCAGACATACTCTACTTCAAGTTAAAATGCTGTCAAAATTTTAACCTCAATAAAATTCTCTTGGTTTAATTGTGACCCCAATAAGAAATTACTACAACCTGATGCTTGGCTGATAGCCTTTATTAAATGAACTGATGACTCACATCCTATTAGGCTTATGTCTGTAGTCTAGTCAATGTCATATCCCAGTCACAACACTTAGGATTAGGTCAGTTTGGCTATGGACACTGAACTGTCCTTACCCTTCCTGATACTCTCATTTTTTTCCCCTCTGGACGGAGGCATGTCTTTAGGACTCTGAGGGACTTGTGTTTCTGCCTAGTTAGAATTTGTTTTCAAAACTACAAAAATTAACATTGTCCTCTTGAATTCTGTCATAGTAGGAACTGGTAATATAATTACTAATGTAATTACTAATGATAAAGAATACTATGAAAAGAATATTTTATAGTATGCTTTTGTTCTGTTTAGATATACTAATATCACCTAAGAACCTTTTTAGATAGATGGCTAGCCATCTGCTCACCCATTTTGTTTCATAATAAACTCATTGCTCTCTTAGTTCACTGAGGCAAGTGTTCTGGCCTTCATTTCTAGATCACCCACATGGTCTCCTTTCTATGCTTTTTTTGATATGTGGGCAGTGGTAATAGAAGAGAACTAAACAGATTTAACCTTTTTTTTTTTTTAAGTCAGTGTCTGCTTTGACTTGGAATAATTAACTTTTTTCCATGACTGTATTTCCATGACTTCCATTTAACAGTTGTCTTTCCTCCCTCTCTTTAAGCCCCCTTGCCACCTCCTACCCTTATTTTCATAAATGAATTTCTTCCTATCTTACTGAAGATACTGAGGCTAATATAATATGGGGGTCACTGATTTAGGCATGAGTGCTTTAAAAGTCTGTCTCAGCACCCATGCCCATTTTTCTTCTGTCAGTCTCCCCTGAAGGATATCCCTCTTCTTCAAAGCTATTTCTAACTTTCTTTAGAATGTGTGGACCCCTAACTATGTGCCTGAGACTGTAATAGGATTTCTAGGAGTCACAGTAATGAGTATAATTCTTACTTGCCCAGAAGAAGCTTACTAACCCGTGTTTGTGGTCCCATTTCCTGCTGCTTGCATTATTTGTTCTTATCCTTGTCATTTGTTCAGTCAAGAGAAAGATCGCTTTCCCTCAGAGAGGTAAGAGGAGATAGCCTCTTTAAAATTATGCCTTCTCTTTCTTACCATTTGAGATTTCTGAAGGGAGTATATCTATCTAAAAAAGGCTGGAGATTTCTGCTGTTGTAAGGATTCCCATATCTATTTTATGAATCACAACCATTCAGTAAGTTTAAATCCAGTAATTCCTTATTTCATATATGAAATATATCAACTGTATATATGAAATTATGTGTATATATGTAGTTCCATTTTGTAATTATCTATATACCAATACATTATTAGAATGTGATACTAATACAGCATTAATATGTGCCCTTGTTTATTTTTATCAGTTTGTCCACAACCTTAAATGTAGGGTAAAAAAATACCGTAATACTGTGGGCAGTTGGAAGGTTTTTGGTTTTGTTTTTTTTGTAAAATACATATGACATGCCATTTACCATCTTAACCATTTTTAAGTGTACAGTTCAGTACTAGTAAGTACATTCACATTGTTGTGCAACCAATCTCCAGAACTCTCTTCATCTTGCAAAACTGAAACTGGGTACCCATTAAACAACTCCATATTCCCCTTTTCCCCAGCTCCTAGCAACCAGGATTCTTTCTATATCTATTAATTTGACTATTGATAGATACAGTATTTAACTTTCTGTGACTGGCTTTTTTCACTAAGCATAATGTCCTAGAGGTTTATCCTGTTGTAGCATATAACAGAATTCCATACTTTTTAAAGGCTAAGTAATATTCCATTGTTGGTATATATCATATTCTGTTTGTCTGTTGATGGGTATTTGGGTTGTTTCCAGCTTTTGGCTTTTTTTTAATAATGCTGCCATGAGCATGGGTGTTCAGTTATCTCTGAGTTATTTCACTTGTATTAGGTATACACTCAGAATTGCAATTATTATATCATAATAATCTTTTAAGTTTTTGTGGTATCTCCATACTATTCACCATGGTGCCTGCACCATTTATATTCCCACCAACAATGCACAAATTTTCTAGTTTCTCTGCATTCACACCAACACTTACTATTTTTTTGCTCTTTCAACAGCAAGTATCCTAATAAGTGTGAGGTGGTATTTCCTTGTTTTTATTTGCATTTCTCTAATGATGGTGAGCATATTTTCATGAGCTTGTGTGGCCATTTGTATATCTTTGGAGAAATTTCTGTTGAAGTTCCTTGCCCATTTTTTAATGAGTTGTTTGAATTTTTTTGCTGTTAACTTGTAGGTGTTTTTGTTTTCATCATAGCTTTGTTGACCTTCAGTTCTAAGCAATATTTTTTGAAAAATAAGACTCCATTATTATTTAATGACACTTAAAATGTATTATAATGTGCTGTACATGTAACTAGAAGGCTAAATACTAGATACTTCATCAAGTAATAATATAATGAAGAGTGTTGATATCTTTTTCCCTAGCAACAATTGAAGTTATTCATCACAATATAATTAGATACTGCATAGCTTGAAACTCTTCTCAGAGGACTAAGTTAGAAATGCACAAGTACTCATTAAATTTGATTTTCAGGAGATTAACTTTAGTTTTCAGTTAATTTTTGGTAAAGCAACTTAAGACTATACAATAATGACACTTTTTTTGGTCTAAATTAGAATTCTTAGATGAAGTTTTTAAGAAATGTTATAAATTTCTTATAACTTGAATATTCTAAGTTTACAGCTCAGTCATTAAAATTAAATTTATCAAACATCTAAGAAACGCTGATACTAAAATTCAGATACTCATGAGAGAATGGGTATTTAGTCTACATCTGGGGTAAGTTCAGTATTTCTTTAAAACCCTATTTATTTTCATTTCTCATTTCCAAAACTATCTACAACAGTGCTATATAAGGGGCTATTTGGGGGTAAAGTGACATTCACTAAGGTAAAATGAAAAGTAAGGCAGTATATGAAAAAGTTGAAAGCCAGTGAATTGCCAAAAACTTCTGAAATGAGTTTTTTTTTATGTGTGTGTGTGACTAATATTTCCACTTATATTATTTTGATTGCATGGACAGGAATAGTTTATGAGTCAAGCTGTATGATCACTGTAAAGATTTCAGGTTTGTTATTGCTGACAAAGTTTTATAACAGTAACATTTGGAATTATATTCCATGGAAAAGGAATTCTGACAGAGCAAGATCTAATTTGAAGGGAAATCTAAGACAGAGCTAGGTCCTTTCCTCCATCATCACTTTTTTAAAATCAGAAACTTAAGAAATACTGTATGGACTGAATTCTGTTGTTCCCCCTGCCAAAACTTATGTTGAAGTCACCTCAAAACGTGACCTTACTGAAAGTAGGATCATGGCAGATTAAATTAGTTAAGATGATGTCATTCTGGAGTTGTGTGAGCCTCTAATTCAATGCAACTGGTATCCTTATAAAAAGGATAAATTTGTAAACAGATACTTAATATTGGGAAAATACAACATAAACATGAAGACTTCCATCTACAAGCCAAGGAGAGAAGCCTGGAACAGACCCCTCATAAGTAACCAAACCTGCCAACATCTTGATTTTAGACTTTTAGCCTCCAGAACTGTGAGACAGTAAATTTCTGTTGCTTAAGCCACTCAGTCTTAGTATTTTGCTACAGGAGCCCTAGCAAATTAATACACATGAAGTGGTCCATCTCCATCCTATACTAGCAAATCAGCAAGCAGCTTTCTTTGTGCTGATGACATAATTCTGCTGTTGCATTTAGAAAAAAAATCAGCTAAAAAGCAAACAGGCATCATCAGCCATCAAGGAATTGCAAATCAAAACCAGAGACAGATACTACTTCAAACCCTCTATGATGTCTGTAGGCAAAAAGTCAGATAATAACAAGTGTTGTAGAGGATGTAGAGAAATTGGAATCATCATATTTTACCCATAGTAATATAAAATGGCATACCTGCTTTGGAAAAACTGCCAGATCCTCAAATGGTGAAACATTTAAATGATTAAACATGAGTTACCATATGATCCCAGAATTCCAATCTTAGGTATATAACCAAAAGAAAAGAAAATGTAAGTCCACATAAAACTTGTATATGTCTGTTTATAGCAACCTTATTCACAATAGTTAAGATATAGTAACCAAAATGTCTGTCAAATGATTAGTGGACTAACAAAATGTGGTATATCCATACAGTGGAGTATTATATGAAAACAAAAAAGAGTGAAGTGCTGATTCATGTTACAAAATGAATGAACCTTGCAAATACTCTAAGTAAAAGGAGACAGTCACAAAAGAACACATATTGTGTTTCTATGAATATGAAATATTGAGAATAGGCAAACTATAAAGATACACGGTAAATTAGTAGTTGCTCAGGAATGGGAGAGGTAGAAGGATGATGGTTAACAGGGTGTATTGTTGCTTTTTTTTTGGTATCGTTAATGTACAATTACTTGAGTGACATATTTACTAGACTCCCCCTTTTATCAGGTCAACCCCACATTCCCCATTACAGTCACTGTCCATCAGCGTAGTAAGATGCTATAGAATCATTACTTGTCTTCTCTGTATATACTGCCTTTCCCGTGTCCCCCCCATACATTATGTCTGCTAATCGTAATACCCCTTTTTCTCTCTTATCCCTCCCTTCCCACCCATCCTCCCCAGTCCCTTTCCCTTTGGTAACTGTTAGTCCATTCTTGGGTTCTGTGAGTCTGCTGCTGTTTTGTTCCTTCAGTTTTTGCTTTGTTCTTATGCTCCGAGGAGTGAAATCATTTGGTACTTGTCTTTCTCCGCCTGTCTTATTTCACTGAGCATAATACTCTCTAGCTCCATCCATGTTGTTGCAAATGGTAGGATCTGTTTTCTTCTTATGGCTGAATAATATTCCATTGTGTATATTTACCACATCTTCTCTATCCATTCATCTACTGATGGACGCTTAGGTTGCTTCCATTTCTTGGCTGTTGTAAATAGTGCTGTGATAAACATAGGGGTGCATATGTCTTTTTCAAATTGGGCTGCTGCATTCTTAGGGTAAATTCCTAGGAGAGGAATTCCCAGGTCAAACGGTATTTCTATTTTGAGTTTTTTGAGGAACCTCTGTACTGCTTTCCACATGGTTGAACTAGTTTACATTCCCACCAGCAGTGTAGGAGGGTTCCTCTTTCTCCACATCCACGCCAACATTTGTTGTTGTTTGTCTTTTGGGTGTTGTCCATCCTAACTGGTGTGAGGTCATATCTCATTGTGGTTTTAATTTGCATTTTTCTCATGATTAGTGATGTGGAGCATCTTTTCATGTGCCTGTTGGCCGTCTGAATTTCTTCTTTGGAGAAGTGTATTCAAATCCTCTGCCCATTTTTTAATTGGATTATTTGCTTTTTGTTTGTTGAGATGCGTAAGCTCTTTATATAATTTGGATGTCAACCCCTTATCGGATATGTCATTTATGAATATATTCTCCCATACTGTAGGATGTCTTTTTGTTCTACTGATGGTGTTCTTTGCTGTACAGAAGCTTTTTAGTTTGATATAATCCGACTTGTTCATTTTTGCTTTTGTTTCCCTTGCCCAGGGAGATATGTTCATGAAGAAGTTGCTCATGTTTATGTCCAAGAGATTTTTGCCAATATTTTTTTCTAAGAGTTTTATGGTTCCATGACTTACATTCAGGTCTTTGATCCATTTTGAGTTTTTACCCTGTATTTTGTATGTTCATCTAGGCAGTAAGTTAGTTATGAGTAGTTGCTTCCTTGCTACATGCAAGGTATTGTGCTTAGGAAAATAAGAGAGCAGAGTAAGATCTGGAAGAGTCACATTTCCTACAAGTATCAGTCCTAGCACACAGATTTTTGTTGATATTTCTATTATACTATACATCCATAGAAGACAAATGAAATATAAACAAAAATATGGAAACCAGCCAATAATAATTTATTACCACCCAGAGAAAACTAGTGTTAACATTTGGCATATATCATTCCAGACTTAAAATATGTGTTTTCCACATTCCCTGGCCAAATAGTTATCACTAAGTTAGTTATTTCTTTTTTTTTTTGCAAAAAAACCCAGATCATATTGTACCTACTATTTTGTGGTCTGTTTGCTTTTTCTTTCACCTAAAATGTCATCATCATCTTGGCTGCCAGCAAATGTTTTTCTGAGTACATTTATTGGGTGTATTTCCATTCAATCAGCCAGTCCTATAGTAGTTTTTTAGTCTTTTAAAGAGTGCTATGATGTTAGACTTTTTTCTTCAGGGTAAGTCCTTCAAAGAGTGCTGTAAGTTATACTTTTTTCTTCACGGTAAAATCCCTGTAAGTGGTTTTCCTAGATTCAAGGCTGTGTTCAGTATAAGGCTTTTGATACGTACAGGTAAAACTGACCTCCAAAGATATTTGATCAGTTTTCACTCTCACCAATAGTATACAAGAATGCCCATTTTCCTGGATCCTCCATGCTCTGGCAGAGTTCTCATCTTTTCCTTACCAGTGGAAAAAAAATGCTGTTTTAAATTTGCTCCTCTTTAGAAACCTTTATTTTCTGTGAAATACCTATTTATTTATTTGGTTGTTTTTTCACAGGTATGTTCATCCTTTTCTATTGGAATAAAGTTGATATACAATATTATATTGATTTCAGACATACAATATAGTAACTTGATAATTATATACATAACTAGGTGCTTGCCTCATCTTTTTCTTCCTTATTTGTAAAATCCTTTAATAATCATTAAATTTTCATTACTCAAAATTACTGCACAGAACTAACTGAAGATTCTTTGCAGTTTCAACAAGAATAAATTACTGCCTTGTGCAATAAAAAGGTGTGTTTGAAACTTAAATGCAGATGGACATATAGTAAGATTGCAAACTTTCTTAAACAATGTATGATTCAAATATTACCCTTGCCTTGTATTTTATCTTAAAGAAAGAAAAATTCTCTGTTCAAAGAAACAATTACTCTCCCTGAGCTAGACATGCTATTTAATTAAATGCAACACTACATTTTTTCTTTCTTTGTAAACTTGGCAGTTGCTTTGGAATACTGTTCTAGTATATGTGTAAGACTCTTGATATTACTTTACATGTTCCCTCTGTTAGATGATGAGTTAGGGATAAGAGTGTTTCTGCTGAGAGGTCTCTCAAGATAATCATTGATGTTGATGAATTTACACAACTCTAGTGTTTGGAGCTGAGCTTTAAATACTCAGAAGTTTTGTTTTAGTAGACACACGTAAAGTAAAAGGTGAATGCCCAGGTTGTTTATACTCTTGAAATTTAAAGAGAGTAAATAAATAAGGGTGTCAGATTATTAATTTACTGAGAGAGTTGAGTTCTGCTCTATCATCATTGCCAGTACATTCTTTCCAGGTCAATCTGTATGGGCTAGCTAAATGATAATTAGCAGGCTGTTTAGTGAGAAGGGGTTCAAATTAAAGTGAGTTGGTTGGTTGGATAGTCTGGTAGGAATATACCTGTTCTAGGGAAGAAAACAGTCAAATCTATAGAACTGGATAAGATGGTTTTTCCCTTGTTGGGAGTGGTACTGTTGGCTCTAGTACTTGACTTCAAGGTCAGGTTTTCAACTTTTTCAAGTGTGAAAGAATTTCTTCTTAATGTCAAAAGGTCAGACTACTCACTTCAAATCTTTCCTTTACCACTCACTAGTTGTGTGGCCTAGAGCAGGTTACTTTTGAAAGGAAAGGAGCGACACATAGCAGCAATTCACCGGAGAGTTCCGCTTTATTAGGGAATGGTGCTGGGTTATATAGGAGGGGGCATGAATTGATTGAGGTGTCACTTCTACGGGGCTGTTGGCTGTTGGCTAGGTGCTGGGATTGGGAGGGGGGCGAGAGGTGATTGGGCTTCAGGTGGTGCCGGCGGGAACTGAGGACCCCGAAGAGAAGCCGGAAGTTTGCCATCTTACTGGTGGGGACCCTTCATTCCCCCCTTTCTCCTCTGGGTTTGTGGACGTTGCTTTCTCTCTGGCTGCTTCCTGCTGAACAGGGGCAGAGAAGGGAGTGAGGGCTTGAGGATTGGGAGGAAAGGGTTGATAGGACTCCCCGCAGTAAGGACAAGTAGATGTGGACTTCTTCAGGTTTGGAAATCAATGAAGGTTCCCTGTAACCATAGGTTGGCCAAGAGGATATGGGTGTCAGGAGACAGGCGTCTGTGGCTATTGTTTCCAGGAACAGTTTCCAGTGGAGAGAGGGGTCCATCTCAGCGTGTGGTGAGGAGGTCACATGAGGCTGAGGGATCTTCTGTGACCAGAAGCTGGTAGTTCCTGAGTAAAAGCTGGTTGAAAGCTTGATTAGAGATTTTTCCGACTTGGGATTTGATGAACTTTATTATACAGGGTAAGAAGAGACAGGCGAGAAGAATGATTATTATGGGGCCTGCGATAGGCCAGAGCCAGGTGAGGAGGGGGTTTGTTAGTATTGACGAGAATGGGTTGGAATTGGAAGCAGAGTGGAGACTGGAGGCAAGGTCAGTGAGTTTGGTAATGTCAGTTTCTACAATGCCAGATTCGTTGATGTAATAGCAGCACTCTTCTTGGAGGAAGACGCAGGTGCCGCCCTTCTCGGCTGTAAGCAGATCTAAGGCCCGCCGGTTTTGAAGGGTGACTTTAGCTAGCGAAGTGACCTGTCTTTGGAGAGAGGCTAGGGAATCGGCAGTGGATGTCAGGGCTCCCTCAAGTTTGGTGTTGAGATCTCTAACTGCCTATAGAGAGTGACCCAAGGCTTCTCCCGAAAACCCTGCCCCAATGGCTGAGGTGATCAAAGAGCTACTGACCATGATGGGAAGGAAAGCAGCTCTTTTTGTGCGCAAGGGCAAGGGAGGTTGGAGCTCAAGGAATTCTGCCATGCTGTAAAGTGTTAACTGTGGGATTAGGGTGACGAGAATGCAGGGTGTATCGGAGTTGAGAGGCACTGAGTTGAAAAGGCTGCCATTACACCAAAAGAAGTGTCCTGGTTGCATAAAAGTCTTAGAGCTGGAGGTAGGGGTGTAGATAGAGAGGCAGTGAAGTGCACTGGAGTGGGGTGGAGTTGGGCCTACACAGTGGTGAATGGTGAGATTATCTGTGTATTCTGGTTCCCATAGGGGTATGTCTGCCAGGGGGCAGAGGGGTTGTCCTTCTGCATGGAAGGAGTAGTTGGAAATATTAAGGGGCACGGCGGCCAGCAGTGGGCGCTGTAGTGATGCGCACAAGAAACTATTGGCTATGTTAAGGGTGTGGTTGAGAAAGATGGTGGTGTCCGGAATGAGCTGTAATGAAGACTAGGAGAAATGGGAAGATGGGCGGGGATAAGAAGATGAAGAGGCGCCGTCAAGAGTTTGGATAATGACTTTTTCGGAATGTCTGATATCTAATGCAATTT
Organism: Manis javanica; assembly: GCF_040802235.1. Classification (NCBI taxonomy): domain Eukaryota; kingdom Metazoa; phylum Chordata; class Mammalia; order Pholidota; family Manidae; genus Manis; species Manis javanica. The sequence goes on from NC_133162.1 coordinate 105,264,664, forward strand.
GAGAGGTCTGGGAATGAGAGGGAACATACTTTTGAGAGATATGAAGGGTACTGTGGGGGTCGAGGACCCCCCCATAGTAAACTGAGGCTGTGACTCTGGCAGCTCATCGAGAGTCCCAGGGATCTGGGATTGATAAGGAGAATGAGCCGTTGGGATATTTCATGAAACGGTTGGAGGAGTAATACTGTGGGTACTGGAAGTTACCCATGTAGTGAATGGTGCAAGACCAGTAGGGACATCCCCTGTAGGTGTCTGGCCATCGCCTGCAATAGGCTTGTTTTTGGTCATAGAGGAAGCAGAGGTAGGGAGAATAAGGGTAGCTGCTAGTGAACACTTCAGTGGAGGGAGGAAAGTGGAGGTATAAAGGCTCAGAGCAGCTTTTCAGAGGGCAGTCTGGTGTGGCAATGAGGGCAGTAACTTTTGTTTGATGCTGTGTGTAAGTCTGTCTGACTTTGAATCGCCATACAAAGGAGGCTGGGGTGGTGGGGGAGACAATAGGAATGAGGGGAAAAAAAGCAAGAGCGCAGTAAAGGAGGAAAAAGTCATGATTCGGGTATGGATGGCAAAGGGGGTGAACGGGATTTTGGAGGAAAGAGGACAGTAAGGTCAGGAGTCTGGAGGAAGGGAGAGTCTGTAAACTTTTGTAGGTTAAGAGATCTTTTAGGTGATGTGGGGACAGAATGGTAAGGGGCGCCCTGAATGTCAATTTATGTATGAGCTGCCTTCTGCAAGAGCTGTCCAGCGGCTAATGCCCGTAGGCAGGGGGCCCATCCCCGAACTGTGGGGTCTAATTGCTTGGAGAGATAAGCTACTGGGGCAAAGGATGGGCCATAATATTGGCCTAGGACTCCTAGAGCTTGACTGGACCTCTCATGAATGTATAATGAGAAGGGCTTCGACAAATCAGGAAGATGGAGAGCTGGGGCTTCCACAAGAGCTTGACAGAGCTTAATGAAGGAGTGTCCGGGTGAGGAGGATAATGGTTTTTTAGGGGGGGCTCTTGCTGAGGTCATATAGGGGTCTTGCCAGCAGGGAGAAGTTAGGGATCTACGCTCTAAAATATCTAGCCAGGCCTAGAAAGGAAAGGATTTCTGTCTTGGTTTTGGGAATGGGCAGGTTAGAGAGGAGCCATTTTCTGTCTAAGATAATGGACTTTCTTTGTTGAGATAGAAGGAATCTGAGGTGAGTGACAGGAGGGGAAGAGATTTGATCTTTGATGGGGGATACTCGGTAACTTCTGGAAGCTAGAAGGTTAAGTAGGGAGGCAGTGTCAAGTTGAGACTGTTCTCACGAGAGACTGCAGAGTAGAAGATTGTCCATGTATTATAATAAGGTGGACTTGGAGTGATCATGATGAAACTGTTTGAGGTCCTGAGCTAGGACCTGTCTAAAAATATGGGGACTATCTCAGAAGCTTTGTGGCAAAACTGTCCAAGTGAGTTGTTCAGAATGTCTTTTGTATGGGTCCGTCCAGGTGCAGGGTTTTAGAGGGAGAGAAAAATGGGTCCTTGAGATCTAGGACTGAGAAGTGGGATGCTGAGGCAGGGATCTGCAATAAAAGACTGTATGGATTTGGAACTAAGGGATGGATAGGGACAACGGCTATGTTGATGGCTATGTTGATGAGGCAAAGGTCTTGGACAAGACGGAAAGATCTGTTGGTTTTTTTAACAGCTAATATGGGGGTATTAAATGGGGAGTGAGTGGGTCTGAGGTAATTTTTGTTTAAGAGATCTTGAATGATGGGTTGGAGGCTTATGAGGGCTGAAGTGGTTAGGGGGTATTGGGCCTGACAGATATACTGAGAGGGGTCACGTAATTTAATAGAGGCAGGGGGACATAGGGCCACGGAGGGGCTTGTAATGTCCTAAACTTGGGGATTTACAGGGTGTATGAGGGCAGAACCGGAGCTTTCGTTTGGTAGAGGGGGGTTGTTGGCTATGAGGGCCATCAGAAAGGGAGTACTGGGGGCTGTGGGAGTGGATATAGTTATGGAAACGTGGAGGAGGGAAAGGATGTCCCATCTTAGTAAAGGGATGGGACACTGGGGCATAACCAGGAAGGAGTGGGAGAAAGGTATGGGATTGTCTTGGATTGTGCATAAAGGCGGAGGGGGGGGTTTAATGGGAAAATCTGTTTACCTCTTACCCTGACTATAGGAGTAATGGCAGGTATGGTAAGGCCCCGGTATTCTCGCAAGACTGAGAAGGTGGCTCCTGTGTCTAGGAGGAAGGAGATGGGGTGACCGTCTACTGTTAAAGTAACCCTGGGCTCCTGTTGATGGAAATGGTCTGGCGAGAAGCCCCCGGGCCCCATCAATCTTCTTCTGCCAGCCCCACTACAGCGGGCTTAGGATGGGGGTTGTTCGTCCGGCCTCCCCTTTGGGTGGTTGGGCAATCAGACCCTCTGTGGCCCTTTTGTGGCTTTTGGGGCATGGGGTGGTAGGAGATCTGGGGGAGGGGCACGCCCTTGACCAATGTCCCTCTTTTCTACACTTGAAACAAGCTCCTGGGGGATCTTGTTTGTAGAGGGGCGCCCAGGTTGTGGTTTTATAAGCTGGGCCAACATTTGGAAATTGGCCTGATCAGCCTTTTGTTTACGGCGTTCTTTCTCCTCTTCCCACTTATGGAAGACTTTAAAGGCCACTGTTAGGATGTCAGTCTGTGGGGTAGCGGGGCCCTGTTCTAACTTTTTGAGTTTAGCTTTAATGTCGGGGTAGCCTTGAGCTAGGAAGTATGTTATAAGGACATGTCTTCCTTCATGTGTTTCTGGGTCCAGGCTGGTATACTGTAATAGGGCTTGAGTGAGTCTGTCTAAGAACTCGGAGGGGATTTCATCTCTCTTTTGAATATCTTGGAGCTTTTGAAAATTGACTACTTTACAAGCTGCCCTTTTTCAGACCTGCTATTAAGCAGGAGGCAAAAATATCTCTAGAGCGGAGACTCATGGCGGTGTTATAATTTCAGTGTGGGTTTTGTTCGGGGACAGCAGTGGGGCCAGGGGGATAGGTGGGGTCAGTCCTGTGGGTTTCAGTAGCGTGCGTTTGGGCGAAGTCCCAAACTCGTCTACGCTCTACAGGTAGGAGAGTATTGGCCAGGAGCATGAAAATGTCATGATGTGTGAGGCTGTAAGACTGGAGGGTCTATTGAAACTCCCTGATGTATGTCATGGGATCATTGGAAAAGGAACTTAGGCATTTCTCTAGTTAGGCTAAATCTCTTAAGGAGAAAGGGACGTGAACGCGCACGATGCCTTTGGATCCTGCTACTTCCCGGAGGGGGGCGATAATTTTGGGAGGCTCTCGGGACTGAGTCTGAGGGGGACTGAAGGGTTCTGGCTCAGTCTGTGGGGGAGTGACGCAGTCTAGCTGTGCCTAGTCGAGCAGGTCCTGAAGTGCAGAAGGGGGGCAAAGAAAATAATGAAAGATAGAATCGGACCCACATGTCGCCAGCTAGCAGCCCAGCTGCTTGCCTCTGCTGCTTTAGTTGGGCTTGAACTCATGACTCTGAGGTTAAGAGTCCCATGCTCTACTGAGCTACAGCAGGGCTCCAGTTAATTGCTTATGGAATGCGTTGTTTTCTATTCCTGCCACATCGGCAAGTGGGGGAAGGGCATAGCTAGAAGCAGGGGCAGTGTTTCTACACATCTTGAAGGTCTCCCTATTTTCAGAATGAGGAGTCTTGGCAAGATATGTTTTTGTGGACAGATAACTTCTAAGGACTGCACCGGTTGTTCTCTAGCTTGTGCTTTCCTATGCTGCGTTCAGACATGGGGGGAGGTGCTTTCCCATTCTCTCTACAAACATGTGAGAAGACAAAGGCGGTCCCTAACAGGGGAGAAACAGGTGATGAGGGCAAAGACGGAGGAGGCCCCTGGGACTTAGTTAAAGGGGGGCTGAAAGGCTCAGGCTTAATCTGCAGGGAATGAAGGTGGAGTTGGTGAGATGGGGGAGGAGATGGTTGGGGAGGAAGGGAGAAGGGCTGTTGTAGGAGAAGAAGGGGAAGGGAGTGAACGGGAGGCTTCTGCGGGGGCGGCGGCTTGCAGGCTAGGAGAACTTGGGAGGGGCGGGGAGAGGAGGAGGCGAAAGCTTTGATATAGGGAATCTCCTTCCATTTTTTCAGGCGCTGGCAGTAGTTAAAAAGATCACGAGTGATGTTAGGATCAAGAGTTCCCCCTGCAGGCCATTGGTTTTTATTGTCTAGGGGGTATGTCGGCCAATCTTGGGAGGAATATTTATGGAGAAGTTTTGGTTTTATATCAGGCATCAGGGAGAGGGTAGCCAGATGCTTAAGCAGGCATTCAAGAGGTGAACTTTCAGGGAGGGATGAGGAGGCTCCCATGGCTAAAGGACAGAGAAGGAGACAAACAGGGGAAGACAAACAGAGATCTTTGGACTGGAAGCAGACCACAAGGAGAGAAAGGGCGTTTCCGATGATCCTTGGTGGTCTGCGGAAACTCGTATACAAGTCGGAATTTCTTGGGAAGTGTGGGTCGTCACCCAGACTTCCCTAAGAAGGCAGAGTGCCGGAGTCACGAGGTACCTAGCGCTAGGCGTTTTCGGCGGACGGAGCAGAAGGAGGAGGGGGGAAAGGGAGCGTTCTCATCTACAAAGGAGTCACCTCGTTTATATATATATAGCTGTTGAAGGGGGGTGCCTGAGAGTCAACCGCAGCCGTGAAGGCCTGAGGCGGGGATTTATGACTGTCGGAGAAGGGGCCTAAGCATCTGCCGCAGCCGTAAAGGCTTGAGGTGGGGATTTATGGCTGTTTGGGGAGGGGCCTGAGGGTCCGCCGCAGCCGTGAAGGCTTGAGGCGGGGAGAGTTCCCTCCTCATCCCGGAGCGTCAGGGCCTTGCAGGACGATCACAGTCAATGGCACTGCGATAGCTCGGGGAAGAGTGGCCCACCCCGGAGAAATTTTGCTTAAAAACTTTCAGCACTGATGGAAGGGATGGTGAATGCGTTTGACTGTCGGAGGAGGGGCCTGAGCGTCCGCTGCAGCCATAATGGCTTGAGGCGGGGATTTATGGCTTTTGGAGGAGGGGCCTGAGGGTCCGCTGCAGCCGTGAAGGCCTGAGGCGGGGAGCGTTCCCTCCTCATCCCCGAGCGTCAGGGCCTTGCCGGACGATCTACGGTCAATGGCACTGCGATAGCTCGGGGAAGAGTGGCCTACTCCGGGGGGAAAACTTACCTAAGGGCCAGAGAGGAGTGGTGAGTGTGATGAGCCAGCGCCGGAAAAAGAGGACGAGGGCAAGCTACTGCTGGTGTCGGGGGAATACGGGGCCCAGTTGGGGTGTCCCGTCTCCCGGGTTTCGGCACCAATGAAAGGAAAGGAGCGACACATAGCAGCAATTCACCGGAGAGGTCCGCTTTATTAAGGAAAGGTGCTGGGTTATATAGGAGGGGGCATGAATTGATTGAGGTGTCACTTCTACGGGGCTGGTGGCTGTTGGCTAGGTGCTGAGATTGGGAGGGGGGCGAGAGGTAATTGGGCTTCAGGTGGCGCCGGCGGGAACTGAGGACCCCGAAGAGAAGCCGGAAGTTTGCCATCTTACTGGTGGGGACCCTTCAACTTTATCTACCTACCTAACTCTGTGTCTCAGTTTTCTCTACTCTAAAATTAGGTAACTTAAACTACTTACTGCATAAGGAATGTTTAGCTCATGGTACTTTTTGTTGCTTTTGTTCAGGAATTAGAAGAATCTGTCAGTCAGCTGAGAAAATTGAATCTAACTACTGACTATCAACAGCATGTTTATTTAGTGGGGTATTTGAGATGAACCATTTTAAGATTTAAGCAACGAAATCCTCCTTATTCTCTGCCACTTAAGCTTAAGCTCCACCAATTGATTCTGGATTAATTCTGACTTTGTTATTTGCTATACAAGTTAAGTGATCTGGGTGTTGATGTCATGTTTGATTGTAAAGCATTTTTTAAAATTTATTTTGCACATGTAACGATGTCTCCATATTTAAGAATGCATAAGCAAATACTGCCCTGGCCCATAAACTTGGCAAAAATATCATCTTTTATTTGTGGTTAGTCAGTAGATGACTTCATCATAATTGGCTGCCTTCAGCCTCTCAGAAATCTATTTTGTATGATTAATTATCAGCTAAGAAGTGTATGATCAACACTGAGAAAACTGGTTTGTATTTACAAATGGACAGAAAACTTTTTTGCCAAAGAAATGTATTGATTACATTATGCGTCCCACACCTAGTGCATGAATAAGAATCAGTTTCCCATTACAGCTGTTTGATTCTTCCTAAGTTGTAGAAATGAGCATGATAAGAAAGAAATCAAGTAATTCTCAGACACTGTTGTAGAAATATGTGTAATAAAGCTTCTCACCAGTATTGTCAGAAGCCTTGCTGATCTTATATGACATCAGATGTAAATTTCATTTTTCTAGGTCCTTTGGTCTTTCATTTGGCTTTGTCATCTCATTTTGAGCAGTATTGTATCTGTGTCCTTTGTGGCCACATTTTCTTCAGGAAGATTCATTTAGGTAACAACTTTATGCAAAATTGCCTTGCTACTCCTCAGAAAAGTCAGTTAGCATTTTTTGGCTCATTTCTTTTGAGTCCACAGATGACTATACATTGTTCTTCAACACATGTCCATCTTACCAGGATTCCTAGAGTCCCTATGTATTTTAGTTAATGAAGAGTATAAAATGTTTGTTGGAAATTTTTTTTGAATATGTCAGATATAAAAATATTGGACTTTGTCAAATTAAAAGGTTTTATGTATCAAAGGACACCATTAAAATGAAAGATAATGAATAAAAAGGGAAAAAAATACTTGCAATTATTTATATGATAAGGGACTTACGTGAATACAGAACGAAGGCTTACAACTCAATAGTGAAGATACATGACCTAATTTAAAATGGGCAAGTGATCTGAATAGACATTTCTCCAAAGAAGATATACATATGGCCTATAAGCACACAAACAGATTCTCAACATTGTTAGCCGTGAAGGAAAATGCAGATCAGAACCACAGTGAGATACTACCACTAGGATGATTGTACTGAAAAAGACAGATAACGTTAGCAAGGATGTAGAGAATTTGGAATGCTCCTACACTGCTGGTGGAAATGTAAAATATTCAGCCACTTGATAAAATACAGAGTTGCTATTTGACTGACAGTGACTCCAGGTATATAGCCAATAGAAATATTCATAGTAACATATTCAGCCAAAAGATGGGAAATTACTGAATGTCCATCAACTAATAAATGAAACAATTTATGTGAAATTTCCAGAATAGAGGAATTTATAGAGACAGCAGATCAGTGATAATCTGGGGCTCAGTGTGGGCATATAGGGATTAGGGGATGATAGCTGAAGGGTTCAAGGTTTCTTTACAGATTGATGAAAATGTTCTAAAATTGATTGTGGTGATGGTTACCCAACTCTGAAAATACTAAAAAGTATTGAATTGTGCACTTTAAATAAGCAAATTATATGAGACGTGAATTTGAGAACTGTTTCTAAAAATAAATATCAGAAAGGACTTTCAGCTAGTGGTGGCTATCCAGGTACTGCCTCCCAGTTTTCCCTCAAAAAAATATAGAATAAGGAAAAAAATCTGAACACATAGCAAACTTTGAGAGAATTTAAAACTTCAAAATAACTATAAGTAAAAAGAAAAACCAAATCCAGCATGTGATCTCACACTCTCATTCCACTCCTGCCTGCCACAAGACTTTGTGGCAAGCAAAGGCAAAATAAGGAGGGGGCAAAACAAAGGGGGAAGCTAAGCTTGATCTAAATAAATACTTAGCCAAAAAGACTCCACCTAGAAAGTTGTAAAAGAAGAAAAAAGGATCCAAATCGGAATAAGAACCATAGGGAAGGGACTTAAAGTGACATACAATTTGAAGAGGCAGCCTTCAAAATGCATCACTTCTAGGGAAGACAAAAAGGCACATAAGGGAGAAACATCCTTTGGCAGTTGGGTGATGAAGGGAGACTAAAAGCACAGGGAGGAAATTGAGAATCTAGCAAGACAAAATGAATCACAAAGCTCCAGGAATTATAACCAACATCTTCCCCTAGAATAAAACAGACAGCTGAAATATCTGGACTTTGCAATGTTGACAGGAGAGGGCACTGTTAAAATAGGAATGTGTAAAAAACGTCCCAATAAATTAGTGTTCATAACAGTAATTAGTGAAAGTTCATAGCAGTAAAGTCATTTTAAAATGGGTTTACTGTAAAAAATTTAAAAAATCTATAAAAATGGAAGTTAATGGATTAAATTTCCAGCTCAAAACAAAATCTAGAAACCCAACAAAGTAAATCTAAAGAGAGCACAAGGAAGGGAATAATAAAGATAAAAGAAATTAATGAGGTAGAGAGTAGAAAAACAGGCCTAATTAACCTATATTACGAGTTTTTTAAATTCTCCCAACACATTGCTAGCTAACTTGATCATGCAGAGGAGTAAAGCACAGATATGCAAAATAAGGAAACAAGGGTGAAAATAACCACTGAAAAATTTTTTTTTAATTTTAGGAATCACAAGAGACTGTTTAATAGACCTCACAGCTATTTATTTGAAAACCTGGGTGAATAATTTCCTAAGGAAATATAGATTACCAAAATTGAGTTAGAAAACAGACCAATTTCCACAGAAGAAATAAAGAATGTTATTAAGGAAATTACCCCACTAAAAAGCATCAGCTAAAAACCAGATGGTTTCACAGAGGAATTATGTCAAACTGTCAAAGACCAGATGTCTGGTCCAGTGCTCTATAAATTGTTCTAGAGCATTCTAAATGATAGAAAGCTTCCTAATTGCTTTTATGATGCAAATATAGTATTGATACTTAAACCTAATAAGAACAGTACAAAATGAAAGAAAAACTGTAAACCAATACCCCTTATGAATATTGATACAAAAATTCTAAATAATGTAATTGTTATTATTAAGTAATATGCTGTGACCATGTAAGATTTATTCCAGGAATGCAGAGATGTTTCAGTATTAGGATATTCATTATATCATATTCCCTATTAATAGATTTGGGAATAAAAATCATTTATCTGTAAGTACTGAAAGAGCCTTCTAAAAACTTATGATAAAAATAAAAAACACATACACATACATACTCAAGAAAACAGAAATTTCAGGATACTTTTTAAAAATAATTTTAAAAATCTGTACCTTAGTCTTAACGTCACAAAGCTTATATAATGGGAAATACTGGAGCTATTTCCACAATATATAGAAACAAGGTTAAGTGTCCACTATCTCCACTAGTATTCAACATTGTAATAGAGTATTAACCAGTACAGTTGGATTCGAAATCAGAGGCATGAGAATGGGTAAAGTCAAACTCTTTTTGCTGATGGTATGGTAATTTAGCTAGAAGACTCTAGAAGATCACTGATAGAACTAACTCAAATAATAGAAAAGTATTGAGTAAGGTAGCAGGATATAAAATTAGAAAAACCAGTAGCCTCATACATACACACAATTACCAGTTGGCAGATAAATGGTAGTGAAAACCCCATTTGCAATAGTAACACAGAAGATTAAATACTTAGGAATAAAAAGAATTATACAAACCTATATGAGGATAATTTTTTAACATTTTTGAAAGTCCAAGGTAAATTTGAACAGGATGACTCAACATTCTAAAAGATGTTGGTTCTTAATTTCTAAAACTAACGCAATCCCACTGAAAGTACCAGAAAACATTTTTTTTAATGTACTTAGACACATTTAAACTAAATTATTTGAAAAAACAAAAATGGAAGAATAGTCACAGAGAGACTGAAAAAAGAAAAACTGCCAGGGGGGACCCCACACACACCAGGTGTTAAAACATGTACTGTAAAACTTACACAGTCAAAAGTGTTCTACTGACACATGAGTAAACAAGGAAAGCAGTGAAGTAGAAAGTCCAGAAACAAACCAAGGTACAAGTAGAAACAATAAAGGTCATATTTCAAATCACTGAAGTGTAGGTATGAACATGTTAATAAGCAGTGCTAGGACATCTATATAACCATTTGGTAAGAGATCCAATTAGATCCTTATGTTTCACAAGAGTAAACTCAAAAATGTGTACACAGATGTTCATAGCATTATTCCTAGTAGCCAAAAAGTGGAAATAGCTCATATTATCAACTGATAAATGGATAAACAAAATGTGGTATATCTATACAATAAAATATTACCTGACAATAAAATATACTGATGCATACCACAACATGGATGAAACTTAGAAAACATTATGCTAAGTGAAAAAAGTCACAAAAGACCACTTGTGTTATTCTATTTATATGAAATGTCCATAACAGTTAAAGTATAGCAACATAAAGCATACTAGTGTTTGCTTGGTGTACAGAGGTTTAGGGGAAAGAGGAGTGCCTGCTAAAAGGTACAGTTTCTCTTGGGGTGGTGAGGTGTTCTAAAGTTGGTTGTGATGAGCGGTTGTACAACTCTGAACATACCCCAAATGATTGCATTAGATACTGTAGATGGGTGAATTGTCACCCTTTTTATAGGCTGCTGGTGGAAATGCCCATCTTCTGGAGGGCAAACAGCAATATCCAATAAATCTACATATGCTACTTTTGACACAGCAATCCCATTTCTAGGAATCTTCTCTAAACACACCCTTCCATATGCACAAATGTATTCATTTCAGTAGTGCTTGTACCTGCAAATTATGGAATGCCCAGACATGACAATGTTGAGTAAATTTTGGTACAGCCACACAACACTGTACTGTGCAGCTTTAAGAAAGAATGAGGAAGATCTCTGAGCTTCCTCATTCTTTCATAGAGTCCAATTAGTGAAAACAGTAAAGTACAGAGTATCTATAGTACGCTTCTCTTCATGTAAGAATGGAGATGTATACATATTTATCTCTGCCTGTTTGTGCAAAAAAAATACAGATATGATAAATAAGAAACCAATGGAATTGATTTCCCCCAGGGAATGGGTGGGAATGGGGAAGCAAGTTGGAAGATAATGGAAATGAGATAATAAGGATGAGAGGTGAGCAGTACCTCACTGACTACGCTTTTTTGTGTAACTGTGACTCTTAGCACTCTGGTAATTTTTCACATGCCTTCCAGAAATAAATACAAATCAACCTGAATGTGTATGTTTCTGGTAGGGAAAGGACTTGATTACAAAATCAAGTACAAACACTAGCAAATGAACCTAATTATACTACAAATGAATAACCACCATACTGACTTGAGTAAGGAAGAAAGGAACAAAGTAACTTTGGAAAGCAGTATTTTTTTATTGTGTACTCTAATGCTAAAAGGCAAAAAATCACGAATATTGTACTCTGTGGTAAATGTATTTCTCACAGAGGTATTGGGTAGGAATTCTGAAACTGTTATGTATTGTGAGATTGAACAAATAAGTAAATATATTGTTGATAATGAAGGTATGATTTCTCACTGTTGGATAAAGCAGTTATAGATATAGGAATAGGTGAGAATGAACCCTGTTTTCTTTACTGGAGTTGGAAGTATCCATATGAACCCATGATTTTTAATATATATCCATATGCAGAAGTACAAAAAGTAAATATGTATAGATGTGTGTGTCTTAGTTCTGTCTGAGAGGGACAAACTGCAGTGAGACCCTAAATAGAGTAAGCACATGAGTTCTCAGATCTTCTCTAAATACCATTCTACAGAAAAAGGAACCATGGATCCTTGTAGAAATGGTTGAGCCTGAGGCAGGAAAGATACAAGATGAGCCTGGAATATTACGTGCTACCAGAAAGTAATTTTAAAAACAAGAATATTAGATTATAACATACAGAATAAAATACATGTTAAGACATTCATACATATAAATAAATAAATGGAAAGATGGGATAACACTTTCTTACAATGAAATTGCATATAAATAAATAAATGGAAAGATGGGATAACACTTTCTTACAATGAAATTGCAGTTAATATAAAAGAAATGAAGGAAATTAAAATCACCATTAAGCAAACAAAACTGTAATAGTTAATTGCATGCAAGAACCATCAATGGATACAAAAAGTAGCAAAGCTTTGATGATAAGGTATTTTTAAAGTCACAAAATGCCTCCCCACAAGACTTTATAAAGGGGAAAGTAGTGACTGTATAGGCAAAACATGGCAGACACCACCTTAAACCAAGTAAAGTAAAAATCACCAGCTGTAAGACATACCAACATCATGTATACTCTGATAGGATACACGGAGAAAGGTACAGTTTCCCTTTTATGGACTTCTTGCCAAAACTACATAAACTCAATCTTCACGAGAAAACATGTGACAAACTTAAATTGACAGTCATTCCACGAAATAACTGACCAGTAGTCTTCAAAACTATAAAGGTCCTGAAAGACAGTGTGAGGAGCTGTCACAGATTGAAGGAGAGTAAGCAGACATGATGACTAAAATGCAGTGTGATATCCTGATTTGAATCCTGGATCAGGAAAAAAGATATTGATGGGAGACTGTAGAGTTCATTTGCTTAAGGAGTTTAAATAAGGTTTGCAGATTAGTTAATACTATTCTTCTATCATATTAACTTTCTGATGTCAGTAGTTTAATTATGTAACATGTTATGAGGGGAAGTTGAATGAAGTATAACTCCTCTCTGCTATTTTTTTTAATAACTTCTCCATCTCTAAAATTATTTCCAAAAAAAAAAGCTTTTTAAACAGGTAAGGGCTTGAGATATAGGTATCTCTTGCTACCTGAACTCTCATTACCTGAACTCAGAAACCAGATGGATTTTGATAGCACAGTAACCTTTGCTATTAGAACCAGGCTGAATAGATTTACAAGATAAGTGTATTGATTAATTTATTATAGATATTTTTGTTGCAGTAGTACTAAAAGTTCATCGAAATAGAATGTATTTCATTCCCCAGGAGTCAGTCTTCAACTCCTTGCTTGTTATCTCTATGTACTGTCCCTTAGAGGGCTCTCCATTAATTTGGCATCAGCTGTCGGCCTGTAGTGAAAAATCTGCTTGTGTCACTAGCCTGATTGTCTTCATTGTCTTCCTAATTAATTTTAGGAAAAGTTCAGTTCATCAGCTACTCATAAGATCTTGCCTATTTTGCTCCTACTTATATTTTCAGCCTCATTTTTAATTTTTAAACCCTTCCTTGGAGTTCTTGCCTTGCTAAGCTATGCTCAGTTCACTAAATCCACTCATCCTATGCCTTTGACTCTTGTTCGTATTGTTCCTTCTCCTCCAAGTCCTTCTTTTCTCTTGTTCACCTGGCATATTTCTTCAAATGATAGCTTAATATTACTTCTTCCACAAAGCATTTCTTGACCCTCCAAGACTAGCCTTCAGTGCCCCCTCCGATGCTTCCCTAGCATTCTTTAATTCCTCTACCCTAGCACTTACCACACTATTATTATTATGTTTGTATCTTTCACTAGACCATCTCTGGTTTAACAAATAAAATGGAAGGGGATCAGACCATTTGTGAAAGGCAAGAGACCAGTAAGAAGCCTCTTAAGAAAATGCAGCAGGATATCATGGTTGCCTATGTTAGGATATTGGCAGTGGGGATGGAATCCAGAGTTATTTAGAAAGTGGGTTGTAACACCCTTGAGGACAAGGTTTGTCCTGTTTGCCATTATGTTCACTGCAGGGAACTCATGAATCCTTATAATCACAACTCCAATTCCATTTCCTGCCTACAGAACATTTCAGGTTCTCCATAACTGTCCTAATGCTTAATTTCTGTAATTTTCTGTGGAGGTTCAAATGCCAAGATCATCTTGTGTCCACTGGGCTGTTGCCATGTGTCTCTGGTACAGAATATCACTTGGGGAGACTGGTTTAGTCAGCATGAGCATGTTGGATGGTGGTGCAGAAACCCACATTGTTTGGCATGGAGTAGTGGAAAGAACTCTCCTTTAACAGAATAATGTCCTGCTGCATCCTATTGTTTTACACTTCATATAAGGTATTTTTACTTCAGAGTTTACCTCATTACAAAATTTTGAAAAGGAGAATATAGTATATATGCTGACAGGTATTGTCATATAGTTACCCACACACATACCTTTTATAACACTGTTAAAAAAAATAGTCTTGTTAAAAGTACTATCACAGTTTAAAAGGTGTTTTAAATTCCTGACAAATAAAAAAATGCTACAGTAAATCTAAGACTTTAACTCAAAAAGAAAAAGAGGACTGCTGGAAAAAGTTGTACAGAAAAGTTGAAAGTATAATGAACATGCAAATACATCTGGCTTTACCAGTTCTTAACATTTTCCCACATTTGTGTGTCTGTGTGTGTGTGTCTTTTTCTCATGTGTTTTTATCTACCCCCAAAATTTAACATTGATAAAATATTATCATCTAATATTTTGACCGTACTCCCCCAGTTGTTTGTAAATATCCTTCATAACTTTTTGAAAAATCCAGAACCAAATCAAGCATAACACTTTGTATTTGTTGTCCTGTCTCTATAATCTTTTAGAATTTTGCCTGTTTCTTTCTTTCATAATATATATATTGATATTTGAAGGGATCAAGCTAGCTGTCTTGTAGAATGGTCCACAGTCTAAATTTGATTGTTAGAATCAGATTAAATATTTTTAGTGGAATATTGCATAGGTAATTTTTTTTGTCCCGTTTCATTAGATCAGGAGGCATATAATGTTTGTCTTATTACTAATGATGTGTTAAATTAGGTCACTTAGTTAAGTTAGAGTCTGCTTGTTATAAACATACCTTTTTCTCTGTGAAATTATAAGTTACCAGTAATCAAAGAATATCTTGTTCAGTAACAGTCTTTCATCCAGTAGGTTTTTGTCATCTTTGCCATGATCTTTGCCAAAATGTTTTTACTTAGTGGTTACAAAATACTGATATTCTACTTCTGAGAAAATGTCAAATTTCTAAAAATAAATTACTTCCCATAATATGGCTCCTGGTTTTAGTAATCATTTGCTATTTTTTATCAAGAATGTCTTAGGAAGGAGATTGAGGAGATTGTGAGAATTAGGTTCAAATATTATTTTTACCTTTTTTAGCATTAAAAATGATATATGAGCTAAGGCACCAAAAATTAAGAAAGTTTAATTAGCAATGTCAGTAATTAGATTTAGACAACTGAATTTCTGATATTAGCCCCATAGTTGACCCAGTCTCTATAATTCAGTCGGCAATTATGCTTTTGCCATGTAACTAGTTAAGCACTGTGTTCATAGTCAGTGTGCTTCTGTTTTTGCAGAGTACACTGCTGAGTGTTCTAAGAAATACAGTACAAAACTTGAAATGCAAGCAAAAAAATTAAATCTCATTAAATCATATTTCTTTAATTGAAGATTTACTCTTTGATTGTCTCCTTTATTTTCTGACCTTGATAGCTCATTCTAAGCACAA
Source organism: Manis javanica (assembly GCF_040802235.1). Taxonomy (NCBI): domain Eukaryota; kingdom Metazoa; phylum Chordata; class Mammalia; order Pholidota; family Manidae; genus Manis; species Manis javanica. The sequence goes on from NC_133162.1 coordinate 105,280,050, forward strand.
TTATAAGACATAAGAATTCTTTCTAAATCTGTTGCATTATTTGTATTGAACACTTAGAAGGTACAGACATGTAATTAATGGTGTAGTATCCAAAAAGAATAAGGAAGCTTCTGTGTCTCATTAGCTAGTTGTAGGTTGTCCCTAAATTATCAGTGGAATTCACTATAACAGCCAAGTCCTTTCCCTTCAGAATTAGAGGATGGCCTCTCTTTTTGTAGTAAAAAACAAAAAACTGCATCTTAAAACATTTTAAATTATGAATTTCACTGCAAAATTACTTGAATTTATAAATGAAAGGAAAGGAGCGACACATAGCAGCAATTCACCGGAGAGTTCCGCTTTATTAGGGAAAGGTGCTGGGTTATATAGGAAGGGGTATGAATTGATTGAGGTGTCACTTCTACCGGGCTGTTGGCTGTTGGCTAGGTGCTGGGATTGGGAGGGGAGCGAGAGGTGATTGGGCTTCAGGTGGCGCCGGCGGGAACCGAGGACCCCGAAGAGAAGCCGGAAGTTTGCCATCTTACTGGTGGGGGCCCTTCATTCCCCCCTTTCTCCTCTATGGGGTTGTGGACGTTGCTTTCTCTCTGGCTGCTTCCTGCTGAATAGGGGCAGAGAAGGGAGTGAGGGCTTGAGGATTGGGAGGAAAGGGTTGATAGGACACCCCACAGTAAGGATGAGTAGATGTGGACTTCTTCAGGTTTGGAAATCAATGAAGGTTCCCTGTAACTATAGGTCGAGGACCTGTTGATTCTAATGGTGCCAAGAGGATATGGGTGTCAGGAGCCAGGCGTCTGCAGCCATTGTTTCCAGGAACAGTTTCCAGCGGAGAGAGGGGTCCATCTCAGTGTGTGGCGAGGAGGTCACGTGAGGGTGGATCTTCTGTGGCCAGAAGCTGGTAGTTCCTGAGTAAAAACTGGTTGAAAGCTTGATTAGAGATTTTTCCGACTTGGGATTTGATGAACTTTATTATACAGGGTAAGAAGAGACAGGCGAGAAGAATGATTATTATGGGGCCTGCGATAGGCCAGAGCCAGGTGAGGAGGGGGTTTGTTAGTATTGACGAGAATGGGTTGGAATTGGAAGCAGAGTGGAGACTGGAGGCAAGGTCAGTGAGTTTGGTAATGTCAGTTTCTACAATGCCAGATTCGTTGATGTAATAGCAGCACTCTTCTTGGGGGAAGACGCAGGTGCCGCCCTTCTCAGCTGTAAGCAGATCTAAGGCCCGCCGGTTTTGAAGGGTGACTTTAGCTAGCGAAGTGACCTGTCTTTGGAGAGAGGCTAGGGAATCGGCAGTGGATGTCAGGGCTCCCTCAAGTTTGGCGTTGAGATCTCTAACTGCCTATAGAGAGTGACCCAAGGCTTCTCCTGAAAATCCTGCCCCAATGGCTGAGGTGATTAAAGAGCTACTGACCATGATGGGAAGGAAAGCAGCTCTTTTTGTGCACGAGGGCAAGGGAGGTTGGAGCTCAAGAAATTCTGCCATGCTGTAAAGTGTAAACTGTGGGATTAGGGTGACGAGAATGCAGGGTGTATCGGAGTTGAGAGGCACTGAGTTGAAAAGACTGCCATTACACTAAAAGAAGTGTCCCGGTTGCGTAAAAGTCTTAGAGCCGGAGGTACGGGTGTAGATAGAGAGGCAGTGAAGTGTGCTGGAGGGGGATGGAGTTGGGCTTACACAGTGGTGGATGGTGAGATTATCTGTGTATTCCTGGTTCCCATAGGGGTATGTCTGCCAGGGGGCAGAGGGGTTGTCTTTCTGTATGGAAGAAGTAGTTGGAAATATTAAGGGGCACGGCGGCCAGCAGTGGGCGCTGTAGTGATGCACAGAAGAAACAATTGGCAGTGTTAAGGGTGTGGTTGAGAAACATGGTGGTGTCCTGAATGAGCTGTAAGGAAGAGTAGGAGAAATGAGAAGAGGGGCGGGGATAAGAAGATGAAGAGGCGCCGTCAAGAGTTTGGATAATGACTTTTTCGGAATGTCTGATATCTGATGCAACTTGAGAGATCTGGGAATGAGAGGGAACATACTTTCGAGAGATATGAACGGTACTGTGGGGGGTCAAGGACTCCCCGTAGTAAACTGAGGCTGTGACTCCAGCGGCCCATCGAGAGTCCCAGGGATCTGGGATTGATAAGGAGAATGAGCCATTGGGATATTTCATGAAACGGTTGGAGGAGTAATACTGTGGGTACTGGAAGTTACCCATGTAGTGAATGGCACAAGACCAGTAGGGACATCTCCTGTAGGTGTCTGGCCATCGCCTGCAATAGGCTTGTTTTTGGTCATAGAGGAAGCAGAGGTAGGGAGAATAAGGGTAGCTGCTAGTGAACACTTCAGTGGAGGGAGGAAAGTGGAGGTATAAAGGCTCAGAGCAGCTTTTCAGAGGGCAGTCTGGTGTGGCAATGAGGGCAGTAACTTTTGTTTGATGCTGTGTGTAAGTCTGTCTGACTTTGAATCGCCATACAAAGGAGGCTGGGGTGGTGGGGGAGACAATAGGAATGAGGGGAAAAAAAGCAAGAGCGCAGTAAAGGAGGAAAAAGTCATGATTCGGGTATGGATGGCAAAGGGGGTGAACGGGATTTTGGAGGAAAGAGGACAGTAAGGTCAGGAGTCTGGAGGAAGGGAGAGTCTGTAAACTTTTGTAGGTTAAGAGATCTTTTAGGTGATGTGGGGACAGAATGGTAAGGGGCGCCCTGAATGTCAATTTATGTATGAGCTGCCTTCTGCAAGAGCTGTCCAGCGGCTAATGCCCGTAGGCAGGGGGCCCATCCCCGAACTGTGGGGTCTAATTGCTTGGAGAGATAAGCTACTGGGGCAAAGGATGGGCCATAATATTGGCCTAGGACTCCTAGAGCTTGACTGGACCTCTCATGAATGTATAATGAGAAGGGCTTCGACAAATCAGGAAGATGGAGAGCTGGGGCTTCCACAAGAGCTTGACAGAGCTTAATGAAGGAGTGTCCGGGTGAGGAGGATAATGGTTTTTTAGGGGGGGCTCTTGCTGAGGTCATATAGGGGTCTTGCCAGCAGGGAGAAGTTAGGGATCTACGCTCTAAAATATCTAGCCAGGCCTAGAAAGGAAAGGATTTCTGTCTTGGTTTTGGGAATGGGCAGGTCAGAGAGGAGCTATTTTCTATCTAAGGTAATGGACTTTCTTTGTTGAGATAGAAGGAATCTGAGGTAAGTGACAGAAGGGGAAAAGATTTGAGCTTTGACGGGGGATACTCGGTAACTTCTGGAAGCTAGAAGGTTAAGTAGGGAGGCAGTGTCAAGTTGAGACTGTTCTCACGAGGGACTGCAGAGTAGAAGATTGTCTATGTATTGTAATAAGGTGGACTTGGAGTGATCATGATGAAACTGTTTGAGGTCCTGAGCTAGGACCTGTCTAAAAATATGGGGACTATCTCGGAAGCTTTGTGGCAAAACTGTCCAAGTGAGTTGTTCAGAATGCCTTGTGTATGGGTCCGTCCAGGTGAAGATGAAAAAGTCTTGGGAGCAGGGGTCTAGAGGGAGAGAAAAATGGGTCCTTGAGATCTAGGACTGAGAAGTGGGATGCTGAGGCAGGGATTTGCAATAAAAGGCTGTACGGATTTGGAACTAAGGGATGGATAGGGACAACGGCTATGTTGATGAGGCTTGGACAAGGCGGAAAGATCCGTTGGTTTTTTTAACAGCTAATATGGGGGTATTAAATGGTGAGTGAGTGGGTCTGAGGTAATTTATGTTTAAGAGATCTTGAATGATGGGTTGGAGGCCTATGAGGGCTGAAGTGGTTAGGGGGTATTGGGCCTGACAGATATACTTAGAGGGGTCACATAATTTGATAGAGGCAGGAGTATATAGAGCCACGGAGGAGTTTGTAATGTCCCAAACTTTGGGATTTACAGGGGGTATGAGGGTGGAACTGGAGCTTTCATTGGGTAGAGGGGGGTCGTCGGCTATGAGGGCCATCAGAAAGGGAGTACTGGGGGCTGTGGGAGTGGATATAGTTATGGAAACGTGGAGGAGGAAAGGATGTCCCATCTTAGTAAAGGGATGAGACACTGGGGCATAACCAGGAAGGAGTTGGAGAAACGTATGGGATTGTCTTGGATTGTGCATAAAAAGGCGGGGGGGTTAAATGGGAAAATCTGTTTACCTCTTACCCTGACTATAGGAGTAATGGCAGGCATGGTAGGGCCCTGGTATTCTCGCAAGACTGAGAAGGTGGCTCCTGTGTCTAGGAGGAAGGAGATGGGGTGACTGTCTACTGTTAAAGTAACCCTGGGCTCCTGTTGATGGAAATGGTCGGGCGAGAAGCCCCCGGGCCCCATCAATCTTCTTCTGCCAGCCCCACTACAGCAGGCTTAGGATGGGGGTTGTTCGTCCAGCGTCCCCTTCGGGTGGTTGGGCAATGAGACCCCCAGTGGCCCTTTGTGTGGCATCTGGGGCATGGGGTGGTAGGAGATCTGGGGGAGGGGCACGCCCTTGACCAATGTCCCTCTTTTCTGTACTTGAAACAAGCTCTTGGGGGGGCTTGTTTGTAGAGGGGCGCCCAGGTTGTGGTTTTATCAGCTGGGCCAACATCTGGAAATTGGCCTGATCAGCCTTTTGTTTACGGCGGTCTTTCTCCTCTTCTCGGTTATGGAAGACTTTAAAGGCCACTGTTAGGATCTCAGTCTGTGGGGTAGTGGGGCCCTTTTCTAACTTTTTGAGTTTAGCTTTAATGTCAGGGTAGCTTTGAGCTAGGAAGTATGTCATAAGGACATGTTTTCTTTCAGGTGTTTCTGGGTCTAGGCTGCTATACTGTAATAGGGCTTGAGTGAGTCTGTCTAAGAACTCGGAGGGGATTTTGTCTCTCTTTTGAATTATGTCTTGGAGCTTTTGAAAATTGACTACTTATCAAGCTGCCTTTTTCAGACCTGCTATTAAGCAGGAGGCAAAAATATCTCGAGAGCAGAGACCCATGGCGGTGTTATAATCTCAGTGTGGGTCTTGTTCGGGGACAGCAGTGGGGCCAGGGTGATAGGTGGGGTCAGTCCTGTGGGTTTCGGTAGCGTGCGTTTGGGCGAAGTCCCAAACTCGTCTTCCCTCTTCAGGGAGGAGAGTATTGGCCAGGAGCATGAAAATGTCATGATGTGTGAGGCTGTAAGACTGGAGGGTCCATTGAAACTCCCTGATGTATGTCGTGGGATCAGTGGAAAAGGAACCTAGGCGTTTCTCTAGTTGGGCTAAATCTCCTAAGGAGAAAGGGACATGAACACGCACGATGCCTTCGGATCCTGCTACCTCCCAGATGGGGCGATAATTTTGGGAGGCTCTTGGGACTGAGTCTGAGGAGGACTGAAGGGTTCTGGCTGAGTCTGTGGGAGAGTGACGCGGTCTAGTCGCGCCTAGTTGAGCAGGTCCTCAAGTGCGGAAGGGGGGCAAAGAAAATAAAGAAAGATAGAATCGGACCCACGTGTCGCCAACTAGCAGCCCAGCTGCTTGCCTGTTGCGCTCTAGTTGGGCTTGAACTCATGACTCTGAGGTTAAGAGTCCCATGCTCTACTAACTGAGCTACGGCAGGGCTCCAGTTAATTGCTTATGGAATGCGTAAACAGAATGTTCTTTGTTCTCCATTCCTGCCACATGGCAAGTGGGGGAAGGGCATAGCTAGAAGCAGGGGCGGTGTTTCTACACATCTTCAAGGTCTCCCTATTTTCAGAGTGAGGAGTCTTGGCAAGATATGTTTTTGTGGACAGATAACTTCTAAGGACTGCACATGTTTTTGTGGACAGATAACTTCTAAGGACTGCACCGGTTGTTCTTTAGCTTGTGCTTTCCCATGCTGCGTTCAGAAATGGGGGAAGGTGCTTTCCCATTCTCTGTACAAACATGTGAGAAGACAAAGGCGGTCCCTAACGGGAGAAACAGGTGATAAGGGCAAAGATGGAGGAGGCTCTTGGGACCTAGTTAAAGGGGGGGCTGAAAGGCTCAGGCTTAATCTGCAGGGGACGAAGTCAGAGGAGGTGAGATGGGGGAGGAGATGGTGGGGAAGGAAGGGAGAAGGGCTGTTGTAGGAGAAGATGGGGAAGGGAGTGAAGGGGAGGCTTCTGCGGGGGCAGTGGCTTGCAGGCTAGGAGAACTTGGGAGGGGGCGTGGGGAGGAGGAGGCGGAAAGCTTTGATATAGGGAATCTCCTTCCATTTTTTCAGGCGCTGGCAGTAGTTAAAAAGATCGCGAGTGATGTTAGGATCAAGAGTTCCCCCTGCGGGCCATTGGTTGTTATTGTCCAGGGGGTATGTCGGCCAATCTTGGGAGCAATATTTACGGAGAAGTTTTGGTTTTATATCAGGCATCAGGAAGAGGGTAGCCAGATGCTTAAGCAAGCATTCAAGAGGTGAACTTTCAAGGAGGGATGAGGAGGCTCCCATGGCTAAAGGACAGAGAAGGAGACAAACAGGGTAAGACGAACAGAGATCCTCAGACTGGAAGCAGACTGCAAGGAGACAAAGGGCGTCCCCGATGATCCTTGGTGGTCTGTGGAAACTTGTATACGAGTCGGAATTTCTTAGGAAGTGTGGGTTGTCACCCAGACTTCCCTAAGAAGGCAGAGTGCCGGAGTCACGAGGTACCTATCGCTAGGCGTTTTCGGCAGACAGAACAGATTTCGGCGGACGGAACAGAAGGAGGAGGGAGCGGGGAAAGGGAGCGTTCTCATCCGCAAAGGAGTCACCTCTTTTATGGCTGTTGGAGGTGGGGGCCTGAGGGTCTGCCACAGCCGTGAAGGCCTGAGGCGGGGATTTATGGCTGTCAGAGGAGGGGCCTGAGGGTCTGCCGCAGCCATGAAGGCCTGAGGCGGGGATTTATGGCTGTCGGAGGAGGGGCCTGAGGGTCCGCCGCAGCCGTGAAGGCCTGAGGCAGGGTGAGTTCCCTCCTCATCCCCGAGCATCAGGGCCTTGCCGGACGATCACGGTCAATGCCACTGCGATAGCTCAGGGAAGAGCGGCCCACTCCAGGGGGAAAACTTACCTAAAGGCCAGAGAGGAGTGGTGAGTGTGATGAGCCAGCGCTGGAAAAAGAGGACGAGGGCAAGCTGCTGCTGGTACCCCCGTCCCGTCTCCCCGGTTTTGGCACCAATGAAAGGAAAGGAGCGACACATTGCAGCAATTCACCGGAGAGTTCCGCTTTATTAGGGAAAGGTGCTGGGTTATATAGGAAGGAGTATGAATTGATTGAGGTGTCACTTCTACGGGGCTGGTGGCTTTTGGCTAGGTGCTGGGATTGGGAGGGGAGCGAGAGGTGATTGGGCTTCAGGTGGCGCCGGCGGGAACCGAGGACCCCGAAGAGAAGCCGGAAGGTTGCCATCTTACTGGTGGGGGCCCTTCAATAAAGCCTGACAGTTTCCAAAGCTCAAAGAGAAACAGAATCACTTGAAATAGTATCATCTACATATACAAGTGGATTTACCTTGACCTTTCAGACTAGTAGACATACTCATTTTCATTTTTGCTACAGTGAAAGTAGGTTCCTTCATTATGCTGTGTTTTAGTTTGCCCATCTGCTTCAAAATAAGAGCTTTTATCATAGTTTTTAAGGAATACTGCCTTGAGTTTTTATTTCTCATAGTAACAAAATATTTTATCCGAGAAAACATCATTTGTACTCTTTGATAGAAGCAGTAGCCATTTATGGGAAATTCAGGGACTTGGATATTTGTTTTGAGGGTAGTCCGGCTGGTACTTGATTTTCACCTCTTACACTTATCTGGGCACCAAAAAGTACAGGGCACAGTAAAGGATTCTACACTGGGGAAATAGGTATTCGGGGAAAATTAAATAAATTAACATGAAACCTCTCAGACAAGAATCACTGATGTTAGCTGCCTTATCACTTTTGTTGTTGAGATAGGTAGTTTTGTGGATTTATTTCTGTCATTAACTTAAATTTTTTATAGGACTAAATATAGCCTATTTTTGAAAAAGCAATAACCTATTTCCAAGTTAAAAAGTCAGTGTCTTTTACTTTGCTTTTTGCTTAACCTGGTGTACAGAGCTCTCTTGATCTGTTAGGCTGTATTGTTGGGTTATATATACTCTGTGAGACTTTCTAGTGGCAGAGAAAAGCAATAGTACAGGTAATTATCTGATAGGATCCTTAACAGAATTCCTGTATGCATACCAAAAGTATGATCTGTTTCACAAAATGGGGAACAGGAGAGAGGTATGTGCTTTACCCAGCTATTGTAGAAACAATGGTTAGAATTTTTAAAGCACACTTGTCTGCTTATTCAACATTTTGCCTAATAGACACAATTAGTTTTCTATTTTCTTCATTTTATTTTGTTTGTCTTCTCATAGTTACTGAGCACTGAGTTTTTAAAATTTGGTGTAGTTAATTCCTTTTCTTCTAAGTCCACCATATGAGCTAATATAGACAACAAGCATCTGACACGAGGCAGAATTGTCCTCTGATCACAGTTCTATTGCTATCTCCATCTGTTGGTATGAAGAAGAAATGCTCTTGCCAGAATAAGCAAGCTCATTTTAATTTTAGGAAAAGCAAATTAAGAAATAAGGAATTATGCTCTTAACGCATTTTATTTGTGACAAAGTTAGTTTGAAGAAGGAAAACTTATCAGGGGATGTCAGCTTTTTGGACAGATTATCTTTGGGTTTGTTTTTTTTTTAGGCTTTTTGTTAGTGATATTAAAAGTGTCAAAGAGTTATTAAAAATCCGATATATTAACCATGCCTAGGTTCCATACGTTTTGTTCATTAGGGAATTAGAGAGAAATATAATTATCTCAGCTATGTTCGTAAGTGTGAGGTCAGGCATCAGTGTGCAACAAAATTTTTAATAGCGAGAAATCTCAGAAATCCTGACAGTCTTTGCACATTCACAGTTTCATGGGCTTTTGCATCATTGCTTCTGAATTGCTAATGAAGAGCTCAATATAGCTTATGATGCATTTCAGATATTCTGGGTGGTGACTGGCTAGAGTGTTACTGACATCACTACATACAGCTGTTGACTTTCTATTGTCTCTGAGTCCTCGGCAAGTGCTGTAGGCTGCTCTAGCAGCACTCTCCCAATGCCTGACTAATCAGCTGCTGGCTGTGTGTGTGCAGTGAGCTCCGTAGAAGAGCAATGCAGAGCATCAGTTTACAGATCCTGTGGAAAGTACATCTTCATTCACTCTGTATGATGAAGCAAATACCAATACAATGAAGGTATGTGACTTCATTCATTTGCTAAATGTGTACAAAAGATAATCAAATATATGAAGAGTTATTCATGTTCACTTAGTACTATAATTTTTGCTAGAGGCACGTGTGCTAAAATCCTTACCATGTCAAAAATGAGACCATGTTTTTAAATGGTTTTTGTTTATTTGCAAAGATATATTTGTGTAGGTGGATAGAATGAAGAGTAGGAGTCATTTACTTCTCAACTATAGTACAAGTTTCTTTCCCCTGCCTCCAAAATTTTTGATACTCCTGTTACCTTATTGATCAAATCGTTTACCTGTGTGTTCATTGGCATTGTGTATAACAACAAATTATAAGTTGGAAAAATGATTTTTCTTTCAGGTTCCTCTTAAAATAGACAAGTTTTGTGGCTATTTTGATCTAAAAAATTTCATTGTGAAACAAATACAGTATGGATAAGACTTTTTTTGGAAATTAAGAAACTAAGAACCTTAACTTTCAAAACTGGTAAATTTTTATACCCTTTTTGGGGAAGAGTAGAATAATTTATATTCAAAGTGCTTATAATAGAGCAAACCTCCATCTGTCATTGCTATCACTAGCATAACCAAATACCACATTGCAAAAGAGAACAAATGCTAATCAAACTGTAATTTTTGAAAACTATCTGATTCTAATTGCACTGTCTGAACACTTCATGACATTTTTATAATTCTTCAAAACTGAAATCTTTCCCATATAGGTGACACTGAATAAGTAAAATATGTCCATTAGTGTGAAACTGACTTGTTTGAAAGGCCTTTGAGAGTTTTGCTTGCTTTTTATCTGGAATTAGCCAAAATTTTAGCAGTAGTTGGAATAGCTAATATTCGAACACACCACCACCACCCCACCATATAAAACAATTTTGATCTTGAGAGATAAGTCCTTTCGTTTTTAAAGAAGGTAGGAGGAAAATCACTAAATGGCATTTTATCAATGCTTAATGTCATCATTACTCCTCTTTTGTTTCTCATTCCCAACTGTAAGTAATTAGGATCATGAGAATGTTAATAGTCATTATTAAATAGGGCCTTTTATCAGATATAGTATTTCAACCTAGTTCCAGGAGAATTTCATCATCATTTCTTCTTTAAGCTTCAGGTTTTAAGTCTTATGTAGAGAACTACAGAAGAAAAAAATTAGACAGCATATACTCTTAATTCTTGCCTACAATTGCTTTTATCCCTCTGTCTCAGTCTCCCTCCCCTTCTGTCCATCTCTACTGGGTATCTCAGGATCTCTCTCTCTCTCTCTATCTCTCTCTCTCTCTCTCTCTCTCTCTCTCTCTCTCTCTCTCTTTCTCTCTCTCTCTCTTTCTTTTTCCTGCTCACTTGACTCTCTCCCTCTCGCTAGTATCTCCCTCTCTGTGTCTCTCCCTGTCTGGCTCTCTCTGTACCTCACTGTCTTTCCTCTTTCTCCCACTTTCTGTTAGGCTCTGTCCATCTTTCCTTTGTGTCTGGTTCTTGATGGGCCTCTTCTCTCTGTCTGGCACCACCTCTACCCCTTCCTTCTTCCTTTCTCACCCTCCTTTTACTCCTCCAAGCCTCTCTCTCGCCCTTCATCTCTGTCCCTAGTTGTCCCTAGCAGTCTCCCTGACTGTTATTTCTCTTTCTGCCTTCATCTTCCCTCTCTTGCATTTTGCTCCCTTTGCTACCCTCCCCACAGGTCTCTTTCCTGTCCAGGCTTCACTCACACACATACACTCTCCAAATTTTCATTGTAATACAGGCTTTCAGTTTTCACTGGAACCAGGTCTGCACTTGACTTTAAATTTTTTGGTTAATTAATAGCAGTTACTGATTGCATTTCAGTTTATGTTAAATCTTGTTCTTTGTAGAAGGAACTATTAGGTAAATAATTAGATACATTTTAAATAAACAGATTTTACCCTTTGTTCCATTTTTTTAATTTCTAGAAACCTATGCTTCAGGCCTTAAAAGAGGATTGAAATTTCATATACCAAAATTGTCATTTAAAATGTTTTGTCTTCCAAGAGTACATGTTTCAAAGTGTTAAAGGGAATTCTTTTTTCTCTCATGATTGTTCTTTGAATTTTTCAGGTTTTTTTAGAAAACAGTTTTTAAATTTTTACTTTTCAAGATATTTATGACATTATTCCACTTTATAATTAGGTTCCATGTTATGGGTTAACTTGCATTTTTTAACATTTCAAGTCATCATCTTAAATTGTGGCTTTTTTTTATACCATACAGTATTTTCCAAATGTGGTACACTGGGTGTATGTTGGGGTTTTTTTTAATTTTTAATTTTGAAATAATTACAGATTCACAGGAAGTAGCAAAAATAGTACAGAGAGATCCCATATGGTTTTTTTTAAAGATTTTTTAGATTTTATAAATGAAGATTTTGTATCTTGTATCTCAGTATTTACAATAGTCATAAAAACAAAACATTTAGCATTTACATGTTTATATAACTACAGACCTCACAACTGGCTCATTGGCTGTTTTTTTTTGCTTTGTAAAACAGATTAAGACAACAATTTGATAAAGGGGTTGTATATCTTAATAGCACCTGGTCTTGTAATGGCTAACAGTTATCAGAAGAAAATTAGATTACAGTTAACTAGTTATACATGTTTAAGAAGCAAAGAAAATTGTGTGAGATGAAAATATTTTCAGAGCTGAGTTGTATGTCATTTTCATTTATAACTCTCTCTTTGAAATTGTCACTTCTCATTCCTACATTCTTTTGCTGCCTCTACTGTTTGGTGTAGTTCTCTGCTGTATAATCAGATTACTGGTCATGTGGGGCATGAGGTGGAGGTGAAGTAGGACCAAAAAAATCATTGTCTTGGTAGACCCTCTTGTGACACCTCCATAGCAGTCCAACATCCATTCTGATTACTATATGGCATCTTTAATAGAGTTAGTACAATGACTTGTTTTTTCAAACAAAGTTCCTTTCAGCCCTGGAGTTCCACAGATGTACTTTAATAACTAGAGAAAAGCCTAAAGCCCAGTTAATCTCTCAGCCCAGCCATACGTTCTCACTTGACCAGAGCAAGTTTGTATTGAAAAAAGGTGTGTGTATAAATATATATACATTTATATATAAATACATGCATATATAGAATTCTTGGTTTTCCAGAGCCTATACATGAATCCTAGTTAATAACCCTTGTTTTATATTTTATAGATAACATGCATATATGTAGTATATGTCTAATAACATGAGTTTTTAAAATATTTATAACATGTATTTAAAGCATATAACAGGAGTTGCTGACTAGGATTCATGTCTAGACTTCTGCAGAACCAAGAAATGCCTAAAACTACGTATAAAAAATGTCATTGAGTATACACACATACATGAGTGCTGTGTTTCTGCAGAGAGAATCATGGATTTAATCATACTCTCAAGGGGTATCCTTTCATGATCTAAAAATAATTAAGAATTATTTCCTTATAGTATCAAAATCATTATTCAATCTGCTATGTTGATTTGACATTTTCTATCTTTTCCTTTATTTTCAAATTCTTAGAAAAGTATATGATTTCCTCTTTGAATAGCAGGCACTTCCACAAAAATCACATGCATTCTTTTTCAAGTAGTTTAAACTTATGCAGTGACTAATTACCAGGCACATCTGATGTCAGTCTATAATATAGAATCACCAGAGAGAGAGCAGAATATTTTATTTTCTCAGTACTTTCAAAGTGCTAGTGAAACCACAACTTCTTTTTACAGGTAGGAGATGAATGATAACCAAAATTGAAGACTGTATGCCCCCATTGAGCTCTGAGACAATTGTAAAAAAAGCACAAGAAATTTATTAATAACTACTAAAACAATTTGATGTGGACATAGCTAGGAAATTTTGAACACTGTTAAAAAATCAAATCTGAAATGTATTGAACTCTGTGTTTATTCATATTGTGCAAAGCCACAGGAAATTGAACTAGTTAAATTGGACAAAACTTTAGATACTTTAAGGAGATGTTACATCTATCTGCTCACTCTACAGGCACAGTGTATAGTGTGGATTTCCAGAGACCATGAGGTTCTCAGTGGTGTTCACTTACATTTAGTAGCAACATCTTCATGGTGTAAAAGTGTTTGCACTTTGTTGCCCACATTCTTTTATATAGTATGCTGGTAGAAGATGGCAAGTGAACTATACTTGTTCTACCTCAAGCTTTTTTTAAGCTATTTTTACTGATGATGAAATGCTCTTTGATTGAAAGAAGAAATAAAACATTTTTGAGCCTTTTTCCCTGAACATAATCCCTAGGTGCTTTCTTGAAAGAGGGTTGTGATCCTTTGTTAGAAAAAATGTAGTTGGCAGTTCAAGAGAAGGGTGGTACATTAGTAGTTTTAAAACAGAATGTCTGCAAATTGTAACCTAAATTAGAATCCTACAAAGGAAACAGATTTTTATCATAAGAAGGAAATGGGTCCTGTTAGATCTACTGATTCAAATGCTAGAGAATATGAAGTTTCACATGTTGATGAAATACATTAAGCCATCAAAGAACCATGGGGTGGTTTGGCTAAATGTGCCAGGATCCCACCCAGTATAAGTATTGCTAAAACTTTTTGATAACAGAGCTTAATGTTTTTAAAGCCCTCAAAGAATTTTCATTGTGATCCTGTGATAAGAATGAAATGCTAGTTATGAGTTAAAAAGTACAAGAAGATAAATTCATTTAGTTATATTAGTAGTACAGAGAAAAAATATCAAATGAAATAGAACTTTGAAGGAATAATGGGAATACCACATCTGAGTCTAGCTAAGATACTGTAAAAACTGAAGGTTTCTTACAGGATAGCCTAGCACTTGCTACAGTCTGTGTAAAGCATATGCCTTCTTCTTGTTTATGACATTAGGAATGACTGAATAAAGACTCTGGGATGATGTTCATCATGATGTTCACTTTTATTCATGAACTGTAAACTGCAGCTATTATATTAGGAACCTACCATAAAGATGTAATGAATGAGACTAGATTATGCAAAAGGTTAATACAACTTCTGACACTTAAGTAACCCAGAGTTAGACAAAACTTCACAGGTTAAGGTCAGTGTCCTCCACAAGTCTGCCCTCACTTCAGACACCAGCCCACCTCCTTTACGACCAGCTGGCTACAATTTTTTTTTTTTTCCACAACCCTCAGTTGGGTATTTCACTAGAACTAAGGAAAGTGCTGCACTTACAACTACAATTTTATAATAAAGGATGTAAATCAGGACCAGCTGAAAGAAGCAACACATAGGTCAGGGTCAGGGAGGGTCTCAAATGTAGAGCTTTCCTTTTGCTCTCCCCATGAAGGTAGGATACATTACTTTCCCAGTGCAGTGACCATGCCAATATGCATAATACTGCTGTCCAATAAAGTTCACCCAAACTTCAGTGGTTAGAATTTAGTGGAGTTTCATTACATAAGTATGATTGGATCATTGGCTATACAGTTAAACTCCATCTCCCACCCCCATTACCTTTCATATCAGGAAGTCAGGCTGATATCAAATGGCTCAAAGCCCAACTTTCTAATCATGGTTAATCTTCCTGGTGTGGTGAGTCCCCATCCTGAGTCATCATTAGCATAAACTATGTAGGGGCCTACCATCAATGGCAAAGACACTCCCATCACTCCAGAAACTCCAAGGATTTAAAAGCAACCTCCCTGGAAAAAGGGACAAAGTAAAATTCTTCATTGCACAATATCCTATTCTCTAACTACTGATAATGTCTTTGGTGTGCTGTATTAGGGAAATAATTTACTTTTCTGGTTCTCATTATGTTTAAGAGTTAATTCTGAGGTCAAGACTGAATACATAGATACTTCTCCCTCTAGTAAGTTCATAGCTTAAAAGCATCTGTAAGAAGATAATACACTATTTATTTAAAAAATGAATTATAATCAGTTCAAACTCAATATGGAACAAAAATCTATATTCTCTCTTCTTACATGCTCGTTATCTTAAGTTCTCCTCTCACATCCTTATTCTCTGTGCTCAGTTTCTAGGAATCTAAAACTTTGGATGCTCTTTATTTCCCAAAGTATGATCAGATGGTTAAGACCAGTGTTTTTTTCTCCATATAGTCTTTAAAATATTTTATTATATGTGCCTAAAGATTGTATTACAGCCTGATTTATTTATTTCATTCTGCATTTAGTACATTAGTACAGAGCTCCCCGAATAATCCTGGTCTGTGGTAGGTTTAGAATTAAGGCAAAACACATTTTACACTAACACTATATTAGGAGGTAATTAATAAAGCTTTCTGGTAGAGAATTACGTTAATGGCCCTAACTTTATTGCAGTGCTTCTTAACCTTTATCTGCCAGTACACCTTGAGAATCTCACCAGGTTGTTCCAAGATTCTCCAAGGTATCTCCTGTGAGCTCATGAACAGCCTTTTCATGCTCCTCCAATTTTGTCCTTCTCTGGCCTGCTGCTGCTTTTGCTAAGTGCTTGCCATGTATTTGCTCACATCCCTGCCGAAGGTGCTATGTCTTAGAGATCCCAGCATCATTAGTCTTCTTCATACCTATTCACTGGAATCTTCTGTGCTGGGCTTGGTCATTTGGGTACTAGGAACCTGCCACTTCTTTGGTTGTCTGATGAAAACACTTCCTTTAGTTTCTGCCTTGACTCAGACTAGGACCCCTGCTACATGAAGATATATGTAGAGTTCATTTAGTACTCAAGCATTCCTAATTTCCACCTTAACTACATTTTGATTCGGTATTATTAGGCTTCTTAAGCACCTCACCACACAATGATGTGAAGTCAGATTTCGAAATGGCTGTGAAAGGATGCTTTAATTTAACCTGTTCCATAGCCAAGTAGCACCTGAGCTGTCTCATTTAAATTCCTCCCATTGCACTGACCTCTGTTAAAGAATTGCAGAAACCTTCAGTTTTGTAGTCTGCAGACCTCTCTTCAGAAGGACTATGCCAGAACAGACTGGAATATTGATGCAAACCTACTGAGCCTCCCCTTAGAAGCTCACTCCAGTATTCTCCCCACTGTTCTCCCCAAACCCCACAGAACCATCCCAGCTTCCTCACTTCTAGCAAATAACGTTCTAGGTAAATAGAAAAAGAGTTTTAAGATGTGAATTCCCTCAGTTACCAAGCACAGTGAATACTTTTGAGGCTCATTCCTCAATTGGTGCTTCTGACTGCTTTTCCTCATTTCTTGTCACTTCCGATTTTACCCCTCTCTCATCCATTTTTCCTCATAAACCTCTAGCCTCTCTCCCTCCATTCTCTCCTTGTTTCTTGTCTTTGGCCTATACATTTTCCATCCTGACAGACTGTCCCTAACTTTGCATCTCCTGCTAACCTTATTGCCCAATCCACTAGCTGTTTTTTGGCCCTCCATCTCCCTCCTCATCTCTAAAGGGTTTGATGTTCCTTAGGGATTTAAATGTCCAAGCCCACTTCTTTTTTTTTTCCTTTTAATTGAAGTATTGTTTTTTGTGTTTTGTTTTTTATTAAGGTATCATTGATACACACTCTTATGAAAGTTTCACATGAAAAACAATGTGGTTACTACATTCACCCATATTATTGAGTCCCCCCCATACCCTATTGCAGTCACTGTCCATCAGTATAGTAAGATACCACTAGTTGAAGTATTGTTGATATACAGTCTTATATTGGTTTCAGATATAGGACACAGTGATTTAACAATTCGTTATCGTGTTATTAAATTCTTACCTCCCCTAGTGTGGTTACTTTCTGTCAACATAGAAAGATGTTACAGAATCATTGGCTATATTCTCCATGCTGTACAACTATCCCCATGACCAACCTATATTATGATTGAGAATTTTTGTGCCCCTTTATCCCCCTCACCCTCCCTCCCTACCTACCCCAACCCCTCCCACATGGCAACCATTAGTCACTTCTCAGTGTCTGAGTATACTGCTGTTTTGTTCATTCTGTTTTGCTTTGTTTTTATATTCCACAAATAAGTGGTGTCTGTCTTTCTCTACCTGGCTTATTTCACTGAGCATAATACCCACTAGATCCATCCATCCATGTTGTTGCAAATGGCAGCATTTCTTTTCTTTTTACCCAAACACACTTATTTTCTTACTCAATGGCTCCTGGGAAACTTCATCTATGTTGATAATATAAAGCTTCTATCTATACAGGGATTATACCCACATAAATAGCATCAGCCCTGCCTTCTCTCTGTAGCCTCAGGTCAGCCAGCTCCCTGTTTGGTTTCTCAACCTGAATGTCCTGAAGGGACTTTAAGCTTCCTGTGTGCAAAATCGAGTTCATTGTTCTGTACTAATCCCCTTTTTCCCTCTCGTATGTTTCCTCTGCTAGTAGGTAGCAAGCACCACCTACCTGTACCTTCATTGTATCCTGTTGTAGCTTTTCCAACTGCCATAGCCCTGACCCCGTTTCCCTCACCACCGCTAGGGAAGTCTAGTTTGCTCCTCCCAATTAGTTAATTTCTGTTACATTAATCTTTTCATTTCTAGAGGCAGTATATACAGATAGTGGCTAATAGTAAGGGCTCTGGAGTCAGACTATCTGAATTGAAATCCTAACTCTGCTTCTTACTACTCTTGCAACCTTGGGCAAGCTGCTTAATCTTTCTGTGCCTCGGTTTTGTTTTGTTTTTTCATTGTAAAATGGGGATAATAAGATCACTTACCTGATGATTGTTTTGAGGATTAAATGAATCTGTACAGTTAAAGCCTTGGGAATAGTAGTTTGTGAATAATAAGTAGGTATTTGAAAGTTTGCTGTTAATATTGGTTTTAAAACACATATCACAACCAGTGATTACCATGTTTGTATTGTCTCTGGGGTAGAATGTAAGCAAAGCACCTTGGGTACTGGGTACTGCTATATTCTCTGTACTTAGAAAAGTACTTAGCACATAGTATCCAATCAAGATTAGAACACATGACTAAAATCTCTTCAACCTTCACCTCTTAATCTTTGTCTAATTTGTAGTCACTTTCCATTACAATTCTCCATAACATTTCACCTCCTCGGACAGAGTCTGTGTATATTGTAACTAAAATAATTCTCCATGGCATCTCTTAAAATATGCTCCTCTGTCATTCAGCTTATCTGCCCTCATGAGATAAAGGTTAAACTTAACTTAAAAAATATCCACCCTTTGATGCTAGTCTCCTGTTTGTTTTTAGAGCATTTTTAATGGAAAATGTCAATGCCAAAAAAGCAACATTATAACGTTCAATACTTACTATTTGGAATTAGCAAAATCTAACCTTTTGTTGTATTTGTTACAGATTTTTTTTTCAAGAAGTAAACTGGTAAAGACATGATTGATGCCCCTTTTCTGTCTCATCTGAAACCCTTTTCTTATCTTTCTCTATAGAGAATTACTAACCTGAAATAGGTGTGTACCCTTCCCATCCATGCTTGTGTGGTTTTTAAAAAAATCTTTACATAAGTTGCATTGTATTGTAGAGATCATTCTGCTTTTTCACTAAATATTCTAACATTCTTTTGGTGACTTATGTTGGTCCAGCTTTAGTTCATTCATTTTAACTTTTAACCATATTGTGCAAAATGAGTATACCAGAGTTGTTTTTTTTTTAGTCGTTTCCCCGTTGATAGACTTTTTTTTCCCATTCTTTGCTATTTTTTTTTAATTGAAGTATGGGTGAGATGCAATATTATATTGGTTTCAGATGTATAACATAATGATTCAATGATTATATATATTATGAAATGCTCACCAATGGTTTATGTCAATTTATAACCTTAGGAGAAACTGTGTTTTTCTGCATTGGTTTATCTTATAAATGTGCCTGCCTGATTAGATTTTTTACTCTAATGGAAGAACTACAGCATAATATCCATCTGATTAAATGACTGGATAAACAGGTAGTCATAAGGAAAGAACAGTGCATTGTGCTTTGCCAAATTGTATTCAGATAGCTTAAATAATGTAACTCTGTTTTCCTCTTTATATTCACGTGAAGAGTAGTTTGTTTTTACCTGTAGGAGCCAGATTACTTTCCCACAAAAAAATTAAATGGATTTTTGATATTTTGTTAACCTGGAGTAAACTGATTTTCATTGTGTGAAATTACAGGGTTTTTCTCTTTTTTTATTCACCTAACTTTTTACTTATTTTGTGCCAGAGAGCCAAAAATTAAGCCCTAGGCATAATAAAATGATCCTTTGAATTAGCAGTATCAGAATAGCATTTTTGTTGATGAAAGTTCCTTCTGCAATTTTTACTTGAGAAAATTCTCAGTCATAGACGACATATAATAGTGTGCCTTTCCAAACGTTAGTCCTAATTCTTTGTTCATAGCCACAAACTGAATCCTTATTACCAGCCAGGTTTACGTAGTTTGTTACTTAGGCTCACAAGAGGAGAGAGATTAAGAGAAACTAGTTGCTTACCTGCAAGTTTTGATAATTCAGTAACAATTAGCCCTACTGACCATTAATACTGATAATTCAGTAACAGCCTTACTAAGTTAATAGTGCTATCTTCCTGTGTACAAAGAAGAGCACGTGGCTCCTTTCTACATGTAAAGGAGAAGTTTACTTTCTGTATTGAACACAATGTTAAGGAGTTACCACATGTTATAAGTACTCTTGAAGTAAAGGTGTTCTGTACACCTAAATTGTCCTTCTTCTCCGTACAAATGAATGATGATAAAACATTACGGGTAAGGCCTGGAGTCGAGCACCTCTTAGGCCTGGTTCATAACCTGGTTACCACACTTGATGGCTCCGTGACTTGGACAAATCATTTAATTTCTCCATGCCTTAATTTCCTGATCTGGAAAACAGGAATAATAGTAGGACCTACTTTTTAGAATTGTTGTGAGCTTTAAATTAATTAATTACGAAAAACAGTACCTGATACATGTTAAGCTATATGTTAGTAGTAGTAGTTTTTACTGATGATTATTTGTATTTATTTTGTGTATTGCCTATCCTCCATTTCTCAATTTTCCCTTGATTTATAAGAGGCTCTTTAAAGAGTTTGACCCCTTCATGTTGGAAATACTTTTATTATACTATTTGCCTTTTAATCTTTGTTATGTTTTGTTGTACAGAAATACTAAAACATTTTAAGTTTTGTTAACATTTTCCTCTTGATAGCTTCTGGATTGTTATGTCATGCTTGCAAAGGACTGTTCTACCCCATAATTATAAAAATATCTCCTATATTAACTAGTACTTTTATAGTTTTACTGTTTTTAGGGCATGATCTTTAATTTTACCTTTAATTCTCTTTTGCTGTTGGTGCCAGATGGGTGCCAACTGTTTTATGACTATTTTATTATATATACACACATGTGGGTGGCATTTTTCTTTTGTTGGCAGTCTGGTAGCACAAAAATTGTATGTAATCAAATCTCTGACTTTCCTGATAAATAATGTTAGTGATTGGAAGCATGTTTTTGCAAAATTGAATATGAGTTTTGAGCACATATGTCCATTTCTTTTAGGTTGAAAAAGATTCTGAGAAACTCAGTTTTTAAGCATCTGTAACAGTAGGTACTCAGATATATAAACTTAATAAATGACAACATTTTGTTCATTTCTTTTTCTAAGTAGTCTTTCTATTGTAGGAACTTACCAAATTCATATAAGTTCCTTAATCACTTAATGTACTGTGTAACTATTGATTACATTAGGGTGTAGGCTTAATTGACTCCTACATGTTGAGGCAGTGACACGATGTACCTTGTCTATCTTGTGGCTTCCTATATGTGACGATCACATGTCCACACATCTTTAGGTAACTCCAGAAGTGTAGCCTTTGTGCCAAGATAAAAGGGTTTTTGTTTTAGTGAGGACCAAAAAGCTGGATTATCTCTTTAACCTGAAGATAGATAGATTTGAAGAGGAAAAACACTTCTATTTAAAACAAATGAATTAATATCTTGGAGAAGAATGCGAAGTTTGTGTGCATTTCATGTTTAATCACATGTCTCAAATTGAGACCCCCTTGAGACTGTGCTGCCAGGCAAGCACTCACTTCCCTACACATACATCTACAGGAACTCTGGTGTTCATTCTCCTCTATTTACCTTTGTAGGGTATATGCATAAGAAAAATTGAAGTATGCAGAGCCACCATTTGACCACGTGGTGGGCCTCTTGTCAGTCTACTTACCTTGTGGGATGCAGCCAAGACAGCCAACAGCCTCAGTCAACTGCTGCTGGCCTAGAATGATTCTCACCATGGAAAAATGTGAGAGGGCTGTGGTGGGTGCTTTACATTTAAACCATTAAGTCCAACAAATTTATGAGCTAAATATTCTTACTCCCACTTTGTAGGTCAGAAAATTGTAGCTCAGAGTGATTAAGTAATTTACCAAAGTCATAACTGACAGAACTGGGACTTAAACTCAGGTCTAATTCTGGTGCTCTTAATTTGTTTATTATACCATTGCCTCCTTCCCAGGCAATAATTGGTTTATTTTGGTTCATAGTCATTTATGTATTTAATTGTTGTCAAGTGGTGTGGTGTATTAGTAAGTATTAGTCACACAAATTGGTTGTGTGACGTTGGACGAGTCATTTGACCTCTGGGCACTAATAACTTGAATGGTAAATTTTAAGATTGGACTAAGTGGTCTCTGAGGTTCCTTAGGGCCTGGTTTATTAGAGGATCCTCTGATCCTCTTAGAATTCTGAGTATTCACCTCTTCACATTGTGCCTCTTCCTCATTACCTCTTGCAGTTATTGCCTTATTCATTACTTAAATGTATTGCAGCCTTGCTTTTTTAGAATTGAAAATTGAAAGGATTCATGATTAACTCAAAGTTGCTTTACAAAAATACAGAATTTGGCTGCTTAGTGAGTGCTGCCATCTTGTGTCTACCATGTAATCAGAGTAAAAGTTAAAAATGAAAAAAATTACATTGAAATGTTTTGGTTTTGATGGAACTTAAAAAAAAAAACTCTGTCATTGGATTTAGTGGCCTAGTAACCTTGGCCAGATAGAAATAATAATGTCAGTTAAAAAGCAACTTTGACATTTGTTTGTGTTAATTCATTTTCTATTATTTCTTAGACATCATGAAATTGAGATGTGAAAACTAATGTGAATCTATATTAGGGTTCTAAGTGATTATATTTCAAAACAATTTTTGAAGAGTTCAGATAAGATGTGAATTGTTCTATTATGCATGTTGGGCAGTATTACTATTATATCTCTTGGTGCTTAGATCTTGGCTCAATTGTTTTACCTTAAAACTGTACTGCTCTGTTTATTAATAACAAAATTGTCAAAGGAAGATGGGATAGCTGTATAGGACCTTTAGAGTTGTTTATTTGCTATGATATATTCACTTGTGCCAAAAAAATAAATAAAATGAAACTCACTTTAAAAACAGATGACACTGAGAATCTTGGCATTTCAGATGTCCTTAAAAACAGTCATTCTACCCTTTCTAGACATTTGCTTTTAACAGACTATATGAATTTCTTTGAAAATATTAAATGACTTATTATAGTCTTTTGTTCTTTTACTTTTAGAATCTTGTTACTTTTACTTTAGAATCTGTGATTATTATTCAGAATTACAGCCTTAAGTCCATAGAGTTGAAGCTCTGGAAGAAAACTCTAAAAATCATAGTTCTTGGAGTCAGGCATTCCTGGTTGTGATCTTGGGTGGACCTTATCGATAAAATGAATATAATATTGCCCTTAAAACACTGGAGTTCACATACTAGGTTCTTATTATATAGTAGTTTCCTTGCTTCTCCCTTCTGCTTTTACTGCTAAACTCTCTAGGTGGGCTTTGTGAGTTATTCAGGCTCACAAAACCAATACATGTCAAAATTAGTTGTAATTTAGTGTTTGATTCTTGTTTAGGACAAGAATATAATAAAATCACCAACAGTAATATTTTCATTTCCAAATTACTGTGGAGTGTTCCATTTCCCTTGGCTGTTTCATTAAGTGTTTTCTTGTTTGTTTTAATTTTAGGCTGTTGAAAGGTATGATATATTTGATCCAATACAGTCCATTTCAGTCCAGGAATCTACAGTGGTGACAAGGACATGGGACTCCTCCTGCCAGATTCCAAATGGTTCAGTACAATTGACATCCTGGCTGACAACTGTGAAAAAGAGCCTTGGATTATTTTATTTTTTGTGTGTGGGACACCACAATCCCAAATCCATAGGACACATCAGGTAACCTCTCATAACTTCATAAAAACACGTCACTTTTTCTTTCAAAGTGTTACCTGTTAAAAGCAAAAAGCCAGAGTATTTTAAATAATTTCCACCCCCTTAGTAATCTTAACTGTGTCGAGAATGAACCAATTAACCTTTGTATGGAATATAATTAAGGAAAACATGATTTTATTCAATGTACCTACCCTGTGACTTTAGAATCTATTTTTTCTTTACTTTTCAGATATATTTATAGATTCTGGATACCTAATTAGGTATTTAATTGCAAAACATTCTTTCAGGAAAAGAAGTCTTGAATTTTCCAGATTGATATAGAGAAGACAAATTCTGAGTTTTTTTCCCCGCAAGATTTTATTATGTTTTCAGAAATACAGGGGAAAAAAAACAAATTTTACAGTGAACAACCATATAACCAACCCTAGATTCTACCATTAACATTTTATCATACTTGCTTTAACCTGCATCTGTCCATCTATAGCTATCCCTCTATCCATCCATTCATCTTAATTTTTTTTTATGCAGTTTGAAATACATTATTTTTGTTTTCACTGCAAAAAGAAAATTGTAATTCCGTGAGATGATGGATTTTGTAGTAATCATTTCACAGTATATACGTGTATCAGTTATCATGTCACGTTAAAATTATACATTGTTATATTGTCAATTATATTTCAGGAAGAAAAAGTTTTGTTTCCGTCAAGTTCTGCTTTTCAAGTTAACATTTTTCATGTCCTAAAATGATAGCTATCTCTGGTACATTCCTGTTTGATCCAGTGGATAGCCCCAGGGTTCTCTTGAACTCACTAAAGACTTGGAATATATTAGTATCTTACAAAGGTGACCTCCTATGGACTCCATATATTAGACCATCTGGTAATATGTGTTGTTTTACACTGAATCACATAAGTCATGTTAAATACAAAATTCAGCAAAACAAATCTGAAGACACAAGTGGCTTATTGAACGATTCATGAAATGGGCATCATCCCACCTAGCAAGGAAAGCAATGCTCCAACAGCTATTCAAAGGGAGAAGTTTTTAATGACAGGACAGGGAAGTCCTAAACAAACAAAGGGATTATTTTGGGTGAGGTTACCTTCCTTTGAGGGATGGAGAGGAGGGTACTTGTGACAGATTACCTCATTGATGCTGACCAGAATGTTCCTGACTGATGACATTTCTGGGGAAGGTTGAAACTGCAGTTAGGTTAGGTGTATTGTTTCTTTTTTTAATTACTTCCTTTCAAAATTACAGGATAATTTAATGTAGAATTTGAGAATCAGATGAAAGATCTGATAGGAAAGTATTTTTATCACAGGTTGATACTCATAATATCTCTTTAGAGAAAATATTTTTTAATGTGTTCTAAATAGACATTTATAACTCTCCAACCATTACCTTCCATCTCAATATGGCTCATTCCTTAATGTTTCCTAAGAACTTTCAAAGGACTGTGTATATTAAAATCCCTTCATAGCCTTATTGTTTCTCTTATCTCATTGTATTAAGACTATTTCAACACGTCTGCCACTAAACTCTACTCTTTGAAATAAGGAATTTTATTCTATATGTGCTCAACATTATTCCTAGAATATAGAAGGTACTCAGTCAATATCATACAGTAATTAAATGTAAGAAATGTTTCAAACTGAATTAACTTTTTTTTTCTTGCTAAGGCTTCAAGTTCCCTGTAGAATTCTAAAATAACCTTTGCTAATGAGGATGTCTGATACTGTTACTGTAAAAAATGAAACTGAAACAATGAATGATTTGGACACAGAAGTGAAAGATACAGCCAAAGTTGAAAATCTTACCAAATCTGAAAACTATGGGAAGATTCTGGCAGAGAAGAATGAACGTTGTATTGACAACAGTATTGATTTTCAGGTAAACAAGATTTTCTCTCTGGCTATAAATACTAAGTATTCCTTATCTCGTTATATTCTTCATATAATACTTACTTGCAGAATCCTAAAAGGGTAGGTTGACCCTTTGGGACATGCTTACCAGCTAGTTTTTGAACCATCTGGATTAGCTTGTTGAGGCTAGCTCTTTGATTTGCTTGTATCCATGTAATATAATTACTTTTACCTGTATGTGGCCAATATGTTTTGTTTTGTTTTGTTTTATTTTTTGGCTTTGTAACTTTTTTATTCCCTTTGCATCTCTCAGGTTGAATTCGAATTTACCCTAAGAGCTCTTAGAGGAAAGGAAAATAGAGAGATTGAAACTGTAGAAGTTCTCAGGGAAACAGTCAATCAACCATGACTGAGAAAGGAGGTTGGTGGGAAAAAAGGCACTTGAGGCTTTTGATGTAACACATATATGATGACTTAAAACTTAGAACCACCAGGAAGGCTTTTAATTCCAGGCATAGATGGAAATGATGAGTTGGTCAACGGATTGAGGATAGGTAAAAATTGTTTCAAGGAGTACCTATTCACTTCTAAGTGGTCTGGTTATCTGTTGCTGTATAACAAATTATCACCAAAAAAAAGTGCTAACAATTTTATTTTTTAGTATCTCATGACTTCTGAGTCAGGAAATAGAAGAAGGGCATGGCTGAGTGAATTTTCTGTCACACAAGGCATCAAGAAAAGTCCCTTGCTGATATTTAACTGATAGATGAGCTGGTCAAGAAGGTCCAAAACTGTTTCACTCACTTATCTGGCACCTTGGTGGGGATGGATGGCTGGAAGGTAGGCTCAGCTGTAACTAGGAGCATGTGCTCATGGTCTCTCCAGCATGGTAGGTCCAGGGTCAGACTTACTGTGTGGTGAACCAGAAAGAGTGATCCAAGGGCCAAGCAATGCTGCAAGCTTTCTTTTGTCCTAGGCTTAGAAGTCCTAGAATGTCATTTCCACCGTCCTCTTTTGATGACACATGTCAGTAAAGCCAGCCTGGATCAAAGGAAGGGAAATCTGCCTCTCAGTAGGAAAAAGACCTTTAATCTACCATGAAAAGTTATCTTAAAATACTGTCTTTGACACTTCTTATTTTAGTTTAGCCCTATGATAAAGATTTCTGTTTTTGGAGAAAATACTGTCATTCCTACTACATCCTAAAGACATTAAGGGCTTTATACAAAAATTATACCTTCATTTTTTTTATGATAAGTTAAAAAAGTTCCTTTAAAGATTATTTCATTCCTTCATTTAGTCAAAAACTCTGTTTATTCCCCCATTATGTGCCAGAAATGTGTTAGAAAATGATAGAAACTCATACAGCCATAAAAAGGCACTTAGGCCTCACTGATTAAGTATACTCAAGTGGTAATTACCTAAGAAATTGGGAAGAAAAACATTTTTTCTACTCATTTTTAGTGATAACACTTTTTAAAACAAAAAATTGCCATGCCTACCATCAGTATACTGAGAATTGGCAGCATGCCACTATCCTGATTGAATCTGAGAAAAATCTGCTAAAATTCTGTGGTATTCCTGATCAAAATAGTAAAAGATATTCTTTTAGCTTTTTTACTATACCTCATGTTCACTTCTCCATGTGAGGTTTATCAACAAATGATAAATTGGGATTATTGCATTTCCGACTATGTCTGTTGTGTTGCACTTAGCAATAAGCCCAAGAACATTCTGATGACCACTATCAAGTCATGGCCCAGTTGTTCATACTACAAGAAAATTTCATGCATTCCCCAAACACTTATTGAAAGCCTATTCTATGACAGTGGAATACTGTAGTAAGCGAAAATGGGTATGGTCTCTGACATTATATTCCATATAGCATGGTGACTGAAGATTGGGAGGAGGAACAAAGAGAATATGAGAATCCTTTTTATGTTGGTCCATTGAGTGCTATATTCATTATCTGTCCAAATGTTTGCTAATATTTACTATATGTGGTAATACTGTGGAGCTTTTTGAGACCCAAAATACTGCCATTTTGACTGTGGAGCAGTCAGGACATACATAACATTTTTGTCAAGTTTGCCATCTTCTATGGGTGTGGTGTGTGGCACCCCAAAGCAATTACAGTAGTAACATCAAAGATCTCTTAACACAGGTCACCTTAACAAATATAATAATAATGAAAAAGTGTGAAATATTGTCAGAATTACCAAAATTAAACATGGAGACATAAAGTGAGGAACTGCTGTTGGAAAATGATGCCAATAAGCTTGCTCAATGCAGGGTTTCCACAAACCTTCGATTTGTGAAAAAAAAAAAATCTGCAAAGCACAATAAGGTGAAGCAAAATTGAACAAGATGTACCTGTATGAAAGTGACTTAGGAAAATGAAAATGTTTTCCTAAAGAAGTACACCTTTCATCCATTTCCAAGCCTTAATTTCCTGACTATCCCCTTAATATTTTATTTTTAAAAAGTCATTTTTAAGTGAAGGGATATGATAGCTTCTTAAATACTGTGAAGAACTCTTAGGATTTTCTACTATCTGTTCAGGATAGAGTTTACATAAAAATAATTTCATCAAACTAGAGAGAGATGAGCAGACATTTGATATTATGTTGAATTGTTCCAAGCAGAGATTATCTCAGAGTTCCTTAATCATTGCTTTCATAAGTGATTAGGCTTGTATGACTCTCTACTCTTTAAAAATATTAGTTGTGTTTTTTACTCAAAGTTTTGTTTTTACTGTTACCTTTATAGAAGTGTTAAGATTACATTCTTAAGTATTTCTTGTGATTACTTTAGATCTAATTCAAATAATGACTATGCATTAATGACAGGGCATTAACTTTGCTACACAATTGCTATGGAGTTGTTTTGAATTGTTGATTATCTTTCCAAGTAATTGTGCAAAGCATTTTTGCTTAGTAACTTTTCTGTTGACATACACTGTTCCTATTGCAAATCTTGAATTATATGCTGGACTTTCTCTGATTATGAAGTATTTAGAAGATTGAGTTGTGAGGTGTCAGGTTTCTAAATCCAGAAAAATTTTAATACATTAGACTACTACCATTCTTTAACATGGTGTAAATGAGAGGGAAAGTGTTTGCTCTCATTTCATTCACTTAACTTATTTATATGGCCTCCATTGTTTAATTTTTCTCAGGGATAGAACTTTCAGAGTCAGTTTAGGGTAAATTACTTATGTTGATTTTTGCAGTCATTCATTTGAAATGTAAAATTAGAAATCATGTGCTCTGCTTACTTATTAGTGGTTCAAAGTCAACTTTCCTGTCCTTTTACAATTATATATTTGTACTTGACAAATATTTTGTCTAGGGGTGTTCATATGTATACACTGAACTGCTCCAAAACTGTGTTTATACACAAACAATGATCCCTCTCATTACAAACTATTTATTGAACAACAGGAATATTCCAGTCTCAATTGTGTTGGCAATCCTTGTTGTGGAGGAAATAAGAGAACTAATTTTTGTTAACAGCTAGGCCATTATGTGCCCGAGGGCATGAACAGCTTCCAATATTTATGACTAAATTTTCCAGTCACAGAATCAGTTTAGTATATTCTCAGTTCTGTAGCAAGCCCTTAGATAGTCAAAATGAGACTCACATCTTTTATCCTAAAGTTAGTTCTAGTGCATTTCTTTAAAAAGAGGAGGATGGGTAATTAAGGGGCAAGAAGACAATGGCCATCCAATAAGGTTATCAGAAAAACTCAGGGTACATGCCACACTTCCATCAGTGAGGTTAGTGGGCATTAAATTCCTTAATTGATGAAACATGTGAAGAAGTTTCTTTTAAAGGGTTGAATAAAAGTCAAAAAAATCTTAACTGTTTTTCTATTTGTCCTTACCTAAAGCATCCTATTTATCTTTTATCCAAAGATAAAAAGGATGAGTGTAAGTACCTAGTACATAGTTACAGCCTATCAAAGGGTAGATGCTATTAATAGTATGTTTATAATCGTGATTGTTACTAATTATTTATTAGCAACAGCACAGTTATATGGCTTCTCACATAGGTCACTTTATTGTTACACAACGTAGATTTTTTTTCTTCAATCATAAAATAAAAAGTAAAACTTAACTTATTTCTGATGTAAGCTCCCCCAAGTTTCAATGTATAGTTTTGTTCCTTTGAATTGTTTCTTAAATGTATACCATACTTTTATTAATATTCAGTGAGTTCAACTTTAAAAACTTTAAACTCACTTCCTATAGTGCACTGTACTTTTCATATTTCTAGGATTTAATACTCCTGTTGAACCTGGGTCATAGTTACACATGATAGCTAGCACTTATAAATACATTTCCTTTTCACAGTGCTTTATTATGGCATGTATAAAGAAGATACTCATCATTTCTTACAGATGTAGAAATGCTTTTATATATTTACTTCCTCAGATTATTTTCATGTATACCACCAGTAGGATCCTTTATCTTAATTTAATATCAGGGGTAACTGTAAATCCAAGAATCTGACTTTCTCCAGGAATTTTTCCTTACTTAAGACTTAGGCCTTTAAAAGACCTGCGCTCTTTTGCTCAAAACTTTAGATGATATTATCAGATGACTGATAGGGGTTGGTTTGTTTGTTTATCAATTTTTTTAAGAAGTTCACCCTCCGAACTCAGAAAACTGTGTTCCCTGTTACTCCAGTGGAAGTTATTAGCCTGGTCTCTTGTTTTAACCACTACTGACATTTAGCTAGACACTTTAATTCATTATCTTCTCCCACATAATTACCATTAATCCTTACTATTACCTGGAAAAGTATTTAAGAATTAGTAAGCTCTTCAGGGTCTATTAGCCTTAGTTGAAAAGTTTCAACTATTATAATTTATTTTATTCATAATAATTACAAATGAAAAAATCCCCTTCTTGAAATAAGTTAGACTTCTTAACTGAAAAATACTATTTTTATGCTAACACATAGTATAATTCATAAAGATTATTCAGTTCTTTCTTAGCTATATACAAGTCTCATGGTTAATGATTTCAGTATTTTCATTTTTTTTTACTTTTATAATAAAGAAGCTTTAAAATCTAAACAGTGTAAAGATAGACAAAAAAAAATTTTTCAACTATTAGACCGAAAGAGATATTATCTATGTACATCCCTTTATATTAACTTGACTATATAGATTTAGTTTTTCTTTTATTATTAGTTGTAAAGCTCTTTGGTTTTGGTTAGCAAATAAGATACAAGTAATGTTTTGAGGATCCTTTCAGATTCATAATCTAAATATATTTTAAATCTGTTTTAAGTTCCTCTGTTTTATACAAAAGACCAAAGTACTGAAATCATCAACTGTGTTTGTTTTTGCCTTCAAAGTTGATCTCTAGGGCAGCAAATTTAAGAACAGTGTGTTCATTGCAATATTACATCTTAACCATTTATGGTACCTTAGTTTTTTCTCCAAGCTGATAGCTAGCAGATCTGATATTCAGTTTCAAACTGAAATTCTATTAAGGATATTTCATACTCTGCACCCATTTTTTGGCCTAATTCCTGTCCTGTACTGCATAATCAATGTAAATTAAAAATCGTGGACTTTATCCCTACCATCTTATAAATTCTAACTTAATTAGCATATTTATAAAAGAATATTAAAAACCTGTTAAGCTATTAAATTTTGCTGTGACAGGGAAAGGGAAACTCTGTTAAAAGTGAAAAGCAAAATAATAGAGTATATCAATGAAACCAAATGCTGATTTTTCAAAAAATCAACAAAATCCACAGACTTTTAGTGAATGGACTAAAGAATAAAGAGAAAATACTCGAATAACTAAAATCAGAAACCAAAGTGGGAACAGTACAACCAATTCTACAAAATAAAAAGGATTATAAAAGGGTACTGTGAACAACTGTACAGCAACAATTGGATAATCTAGAGGAACTGGACAAATTCCTAGAAACACAAAACCTACCAAAACTGAACTGCAAAGAAACACAAAATCTAAATATACCTTTGGCTAATAAGGAGATTGAAGTAGTAATAAAAAAGCTCTGGACCTAATTCCTTCACTGGTCAATTTCACTAAATATTTAATAAAGAATACCAATCCTTTTCAACTTTTCTGAAAAATTACAGAGGAGGGAACACTTTCTACCTCATTCTATGTGGCCAGCGTTAACCCTGATACCAAAGCCAGACAAAGACACTACAGGAAAACTACAGATCAATAGCCCTTATGAGCAGTGATGCAAAAGTCTTCTACAAAATACTAGCAAACAAAATTTAGAAGCATATTAAAAAGATTATATGTCATGACCAAGTGGGATTTCTTCCTGCAGTGCATATGAAAAACAATCAGTGCAATCACCATATTAACAGAATGAAGGGAAAAAAACACCTGATCATCTCAATGCAAAAAAGGCATTTCACAAAATTAAACACCCTTTTATTATAAAACACTCAAGGAAAAAGAAAAATTAGGAATAAAAGGAAACTACAACATAATAAAAGCCATATATTAAAAACCCACATTTAATATCATACTCAGTGATGAAAAAAGCTTCTCTAAAATCAGGAACAAGGCCAAGATGCCCTCTTTTACCACTTCTATTCAATGTAGTACTAGAAATTCTAACCAAAGTAATTAGGTGACAAAAAGAAATCAAAAGCCATCAGAATTGGAAAGGAATAAGTAAAATGTTTATAGATGATATGATGTTATATTGAGAAAACAACAAATATTACACACACACACAAAATACTAAAACTAATAAATGAATTCAGTACAGTAGAAGGATACAAAGTCAATACAGAAAAACAGTTGCATTTCTTACACTAACTGAACAATCTGAAAAGGAAATTACAAAAGCAATTCCATTTATACTAGCATCAAAGAGAATAAAATACGCATTGACTTAATCAAGGAAATAAAAGACTGAATCATGAAAACTATAAAACATTGCTGAAAGAAATAAAGATGACATAAAAATGGGAATACATATGTGTGCTTACATATTAAGACTTGATACTATTAAAATGTCAGTACTACCCAAAGTGACCTACAGATTTAGTGTAATCCCTATCAAAATCCAAATGACATTTTTTACAGAAGTTGAGAAACCCATTCTTAAATTCATATGGAATCTCAAGGGACCTGGAATAACCAAAACAGTCTTTTTAAAAATTGAAGTATAATTGACATACAATATTATATTAATGTCAGGGGTACAGCATATTTACTCCACTTCTGTGTATATTGTGAAATGATCACCTCAATAAGTCTAATTATTATCCATCACCATACAAAGTTAGTACAATATTATTGACCATATTCCCTGAGCTCTACATTATTATGACTTAACATAATTTATAACTGGAGGTTTATACTTCTTATTCCCGTTTACCCATTTCAATCCCCCAAATCCCCATGACCACCAAAACAATATTGAAAAAGAACAAAACTAGAGAACTCACACAAAGCTACAGTCATCAAAACACTGTGACACTCATGTAAAGACAGACATACAGACCAATGGAATAGAATAGGGATCCCAGAACTAAACCCTTGCATATATAGTCAGATGATTTTTGATGGGTGCCAAGACAATGGAGGAATGACAATCTTTTCAGCTACTGGTTCTGGGACTACTGAATGTCCACATGCAAAAGAATGACATTAGACCCTTATGTAACACCACATACAAAAATTAACACAAAGTGAATGGAAGACCTAAACAGAAGAACAAACTACAAAACTTAAATGAAAACGGGAGAAGCTTTATAATATTGGATTTGCAATGATTTCTTATATAGGACATCAGAGGAGCTAGCCAAGGGGTCCCCAGTCCTCACCTCTAAGATGTAGATACCTGCTGTAAACTGCATACCCTAAAAAAGGGAGGGTCTTGATGGAGCTTCCAAACCCATTTAAAGTGGACTTTAAGAAGGAAAAAGGGTGAAGACTGCAAAACCACAAAACAGACGGAAGAAAGTGTTAAGACCTCAAGATTCTGCATCGCAACAAGCTCCCAGGTGGTGCTAGTACTGCCAGTAGATAGGCCTATGGGCAGTTCTTTGAACAGGGAGGGTGTAAGATGCCTAAGAGAAAGATAACAATATTGATGAAAGAAAATGACCTTTAAGCTGTGGAAGCTACTCTTAACTAAATGATTAGAGAATCCAGACGCCCTGCTCCCTGGGCATCTTCCAAGACCACAGGCCTCTTGTGACATTTACAGCAGAAACACCCACAGCCCAGAGCAGTGATACACTGATCCTGGCCCTGCAGAAAATGAAAGGAAAGCCACTGGGCTGGTTATTTTTTATGAGAGTGAATGTGGCATTTCCAAGAAGGAGTCATTACGGAGTCTGGCAAGACTAAATATCATTAGGCTCCTGATGCCACCCCAGCCCCTGAGAACTGACACTGTGCATTTGGGCTCAGGATGAATGGGTTTCTATTTGAAAAACGTGGACATTTGTAGAAGTTGTCATCACCACTACCACTCCTGCAGAATATGAGGAAGAAATGTCTTAGCAGAGAGATGTTCTCTGTTAATACCATCTCCTGCCATTACTTCCAAAAAACATCCTGAGTTGGCAAGAGGAACTCAGGGTAGTGACCAGCCACATCAGAGTTAAGATTCATGGAACTCAAAAGGATTGCAGATGAAGTTCATTCCATAGTTCATCTGCAACCTGTCCATTTTCCAGAGACCATTACATCCATGGGAAGGGATTGCCATTGTCACCTGAAAA
Source organism: Manis javanica (assembly GCF_040802235.1). NCBI lineage: Eukaryota > Metazoa > Chordata > Mammalia > Pholidota > Manidae > Manis > Manis javanica. The sequence continues at coordinate 105,314,022 of NC_133162.1, forward strand.
GCCAGTGGCACAGCTGGGACTCAGCCCCAGTCTTTACCTCTATGTACTTTTTTCCAGAGCACTATGCTACCACAATCATGACCTTTCCCAATCTTATTTGAGCCCAATTATCTTAAAAGCAGCATCTGTGTTCTGACACATTTTACAGTAAACTCAAGAAGCTCTTTTTGCTGATCCTTATAAATTCTACATTTGCTGAAATGAGGACACTGTTGAGGGCAGGGACTTGCTTCCTAATTTGTGAGATTTGGCTAGAAAAGTCAGGTAAGCCAGGCAGGTTGTTCCCAAGATAGATGGGTTTTGAAAAGTTAAAATGCTAAATACACACACATAAACCACAATTTCGCCCAGGGTGGTGCTCAGTGTCTCTGTCAAGCAGGCGAAAGGAGACTAGGGACAGATGACTCTTGCTTTATTTAACACAGTTCTTGCCACAAGAAGCTTTCCTCAGCTGAAAATTACCACAAAGGCTTATTGCAGAATGGCTAATCCAGGTGTGTTAAGCAGTGTTAGACTTCAGTTTTCCAGAAATACTGAAAGTGTTTTGATGGTCATTTTTCAATGTGCCCTGAACCACACTACTTTCTTTGCCAAGAGGCTCTACTATTTCATGGAAGGTACCAGCATATATGACTCTACCTGGTCAGGATCGTGGTTACTCAAAGTGAGATTGATCTTTAAGTAAAACAGGTGATCAGTCAGATGTATCAGAAGACCCCAGGCACCATGATTGCAAGTGATATGGGTGGAAGATACTGAAGGCTTCCTCTGGCCATTGTGCTCCCGTAGGATGGATTTTTTTTTTTTTATGAATGAAGCCATTATCCTCATCCTTCAAAGCAGTGACTGACCTGCATGCAGCAATATCAACCATCACCTAACCTAAAGAGCTTTTTAGTAAGGACTGTATCAGGATAAATTGCTTGGTTTGCACATACAGCTTTTGCCTTAATCCCAATGTTATTTTTTCTATGTATAATCAGTGAATCAGTGTGAAGCCATCATCACAGTGTAGTAATAATGCAGTGTTTGTAAAGTATAATTATCATGCTCTTATTCTAATCAGGATACCAAAAGGAATAAAAATGACAACAGTCTCAAAAATAAAATAGGACACAACCTGTACAGTATTGGGTTTAGCAGTGGTTTGGATATGACACCAAAAGCACAGGTAACAACAACGAAAAGACAAATTGGATTTCATGACAGTTAAGAAGTTTTGTCTTTCAAAAGACATTATCGGAGGCGGAGCCAACATGGCGGTGTGAGTAGGACAGTGGGAATCTCCTCCCAAAAACATATATTTTTGAAAATACAACAAATACAACTAATCCTAAAAGAGAGACCAGAAGACACAGGACAACAGCCTGACTACGTCGACATGTGCCAGAGCCCAGCGCCTGGTGAAAGGGGTAAGATACAAGCCCCGGCCGGTGGGACCCCAGCACACCTCCCCCCAGCTCCCGGAGGGAGGGAGAGGGAGCCCAGGACTGCTTAACACCCAGCCCCAGCCACCCACACCACAACACAGACACAGTGCATGCGTGGAGGGCTGGAAACTAGGGAAATAGGGCAGCAAAACCTCTGAGCGGGTGCCGAAGCTGATGCCCCTGTGACAAAGAAAAGACAGTACTCTTTGAAAGTCTTAAAGGGACAGGGATTTAACAGCTAGACGGAAACAACACAGGTCATAGCCCAGTGGCTGGAAATTACAGGGAAAACTGGGTGCACTAACCCCCTGGGCACCAGCTCTGAGACCCCTTACGGAGGTAAACAGCCAAACAGCCCCCCCCCCCCCCGCAGTCCATTACCCCTCCCGGCGCTGCAAAAGCAGAGAAACAGCCTAAGGCAAAACACGCCCACAGAAAGGCAGAAAGGAAAATTCCTACACTTCGGCAGGGCAAGACACAAAGACCCAGCCTACACGCAATTAGCCAACACAAGCCACTAGGGGTCGCAGTTGGCCCAGTAAAGAAAGGCCAGTAGGAAGTGAAAAGTTTGGCCCTCCCAGATGACAGTCAATAGCACCTATCAACATGAAAAGGCAAAAAAATATGATCCAAACAAGACTAACCCAGACAGCTCCGGCATCTGCTACATCTTCCCCTGAGAAGGAACCTGGGAAGATAGATTTAGCCAGTGTTCCTGAAAAAGAATTCAAAACAAAAGTCATAACCATGCTGATGGACTTGCAGAGAAATATGCAAGAACTAAGGAAGGAGAATACAGAAATAAAACAAGCTCTGGAAGGACTTCAAAACAGAATGGATGAAATGCAAGAGACCATTAATGGTCTACAAAACAGAGAACAGGAACGCAGAGAAGCTGATGCAGAGAGAGATAAAAGGATCTCCAGGAATGAAAGAATCCTAAGAGAGCTGAGTGACCAATCAAAAAGGAAAAATATACGCGTTATAGGAATAGCAGAAGAAGAAGAGAGAGAAAAAGGAATAGAAAGTGTCTTTGAGGAAATAATTGCCGAAAACTTCCCCAAACTAGGGGAAGAAATGGCCTCTCAGACCACAGAGGTACACAGAACTCCCATGACAAGGGATCCAAGGAGGGCAACACCAAGACACATAATAATTAAAATGGCAAAGATCAAAGACAAGGAAAAAGTATTAAAGGCAGCCAGAGAGAAAAAAAAGGTTACCTACAAAGGAAAACCCATCAGGCTATCATCAGACTTCTCAACAGAAACCCTACAGGCCAGAAGAGAATGGCATGATATACTTAAGGCAATGAAACAGAAGGGCCTCGAACCAAGACTACTGTATCCAGCACGAATATCATTTAAATATGAAGGAGGGATTAAACAATTCTCAGACAAGCAAAGGTTGAGGGAATTTGCCTCCCACAAACCACCTCTACAGGGCATCTTACAGGGACTGCACTACATGGGAGCACTCCTAAAAAGAGCACAGAACAAAACACCCAACATATGAAGAAAGGAGGAGGAGGAATAAGAAGGGAGAGAAGTAAAGAATCATCAGACCACGTGTATAACAGCTCAACAAGTGAGTTAAGTTAGACAGTAAGATAGTAAAGAAGCGAACCCTAGACCTTTGGTAACCACAGACTTAAAGCGTGCAATGGCAATAAGTTCATACCTTTCAATAATCACCCTAAATGTAAATGGACTGAATGCACCAATCAAAAGACACAGAGTAATAGAATGGATAAAAAAGCAAGATGCATCCATATGCTCTTACAAGAGACTCACCTCAAACCCAAAAACATGCACAGACTTAAAGTCAAGGGATGGAAAAAGATATTTCAGGCAAACAACAAAGAGAAGAAAGCAGGTGTTGCAATTATGGTATCAGACAAGACAGACTTCAAAATAAAGAAAGTAACAGAAGACAAAGGACATTACATAATGCTAAAGGGCTCAGTCCAACAAGAGGATATAACCATTATAAATATATATGCACCCAATACAGGAGCACCAACATACCTGAAACAAATATTAACAGAACTAAAGGAGGAAATAGAATGCAATGCATTCATTCTAGGAGACTTCAACACACTACTCACTCCAAAGGACAGATCCACCAGACAGAAAATAAGTAAGGACACAGAGGCACTAAACAACACACTAGAACAGTTGGACCTAATAGACATCTACAGAACTCTACATCCAAAAGCAACAGGATACACATTCTTCTCAAGTGCACATGGAACATTCTCCAGAATAGACCACATACTAGGCCACAAAAAGAGCCTCAGTAAACACCAAAAGATTGAAATCCTACCAACCAACTTTTCAGACCACACAGGAATAAAACTAGAAATAAACTGTACAAAGAAAGTAAAAAGGCTCACAAACACATGGAGGCTTAACAACATGCTCTTAAATAATCAATGGATCAATGACCAAATCAAAATGGAGATCCAGCAATATATGGAAACAAATGACAACAACAACACTAGGGACAACAACAACTTCTGTGGGACACAGCAAAAACAGTCTTAAGAGGAAAGTATATAGCAATCCAAGCATATTTAAAAAAGGAAGAACAATCCCAAATGAAAAGTCTAAAGTCACAATTATCGAATTTGGAAAAAGAAGAACAAATGAGGCCTAGGGTCAGCAGAAGAAGGGACATAATAAAGATCAGAGAAGAAATAAATAAAATTGAGAAGAATAAAACAATAGCAAAAATCAATGAAACCAAGAGCTGGTTCTTCGAGAAAATAAACAAAATAGACAAGCATCTAGCCAGACTTATTAAGAGGAAAAGAGAGTCAACACAAATCAACAGAATCAGAAACGAGAAAGGAAACATCACGACGGACCCCACAGAAATACAAAGAATTATTAGAGAATACTATGAAAACCTATATGCTAACAAGCTGGGAAACCTAGGAGAAATGGACAACTTCCTAGAAAAATACAACCTTCCAAGACTGACCCAGAAAGAAACAGAAAATCTAAACAGACCAATTACCAGCAACGAAATTGAAGCCGTAATCAAAAAACTACCAAAGAACAAAACCCCTGGGCCAGATGGATTTACCTCAGAATTTTATCAGACATACAGGGAAGACATAATACCCATTCTCCTTAAAGTTTTCCAAAAAATAGAAGAGGAGGGGATACTCCCAAACTCATTCTATGAAGCTAACATCACCTAATACCAAAACCAGGCAAAGACCCCACCAAAAAAGAAAACTACAGACCAATATCCCTGATGAACGTAGATGCAAAAATACTCAACAAAATATTAGCAAACAGAATTCAAAAATACATCAAAAGGATCATACACCATGACCAAGTGGGATTCATCCCAGGGATGCAAGGATCACACAACATTTGAAAGTCCATCAGCATCATCCACCACATCAACAAAAAGAAAGACAAAAACCACATGATCATCTCCATAGATGCTGAAAAAGCATTTGACAAAGTTCAACATCCATTCATGATAAAAACTCTCAGCAAAATGGGAATAGAGGGCAAGAACCTCAACATAATAAAGGCCATATATGAAAAACCCACAGCCAACATTATATTGAACAGCGAGAAGCTGAAAGCTTTTCCTCTGAGATCAGGAACTAGATAGGGATGCCCACTCTCCCCACTGTTATTTAACATAGTACTGGAGGTCCTAGCCATGGCAATCAGACAAAACAAAAAAATACAAGGAATCCAGATTGGTAAAGAAGAAGTTAAACTGTCACTATTTGCAGATGACATGATACTGTACATAAAAAACCCTAAAGACTCCACCCCAAAACTACTAGAACTGATATCGGAATACAGCAAAGTTGCAGGATACAAAATCAACACACAGAAATCTGTGGCTTTCCTATACACTAACAGTGAACCAACGGAAAGAGAAATCAGGAAAACAACTCCATTCACAATTTCATCAAAAAAAATGAAATACCTAGGAATAAACCTAACCAAAGAAGTGAAAGACTTATACTCTGAAAACTGCAAGTCACTCTTAAGAGAAATTAAAGGGGACACTAACAGTTGGAAACGAATCCCAATCTCGAGGCTAGGAAGAATTAATATCGTCAAAATGGCCATCCTGCCTAAAGCAATATACAGATTTGATGCAAACCCTATGAAACTACCAGCAACATTCTTCAATGAACTGGAACAAATAATTCAAAAATTCATATGGAACCACCAAAGACCCCAAATAGCCAAAGCAATCCTGAGAAAGAATAAAGTAGGGGGGATCTCACTCCCCAACTTCAAGCTCTGTTATAAAGCCATAGTAATCAAGACAGTTTGGTACTGGCACAAGAACAGAGCCACAGACCAATGGAACAGACTAGAGACTCCAGACATTAACCCAAACATATATGGTCAATTAATATTTGATAAAGGAGCCATGGACATTCAATGGTGAAATGACAGTCTCTTCAACAGATGGTGCTGGCAAAACTGGACAGCTACATGTAGAAGAATGAAACTGGACCATTGTCTAACCCCATATACAAAAGTAAACTCAAAATGGATCAAAGACCTGAATGTAAGTCATGAAACCATTAAACTCTTGGAAAAAAACATAGGCAAAAACCTCTTAGACATAAACATGAGTGACCTCTTCTTGAACATATCTCCCCGGGCAAGGAAAACAACAGCAAAAATGAACAAGTGGGACTATATTAAGCTGAAAAGCTTCTGTACAGCAAAAGACACCATCAATAGAACAAAAAGGAACCCTACTGCATGGGAGAATATAATTGAAAATGACACATCCCATAAAGGCTTGACGTCCAGAATATATAAAGAGCTCAGACGCCTCAACAAACAGAAAACAAATAACCCAATTAAAAAATGGGCAGAGGAACTGAACAGACAGTTCTCTAAAAAAGAAATACAGATGGCCAAGAGACACATGAAAAGATGCTCCACATTGCTAATTATCAGAGAAGTGCAAATTAAAACTACAATGAAGTATCACCTCACACCAGTAAGGATGGCTGCCATCCAAAAGACAAACAACAACAAATGTTGGCGAGGCTGTGGAGAAAGGGGAACCCTCCTACACTGCTGGTGGGAATGTAAATTAGTTCAACCATTGTGGAAAGCAGTATGGAGGTACATCAAAATGCTCAAAATAGACTTACCATTTGACCCAGGAATTGCACTCCTAGGAATTTACCCTAAGAATGCATCAATCAAGTTTGAGAAAGACCAATGCACCGCTGTGTTTATCGCAGCACTATTTACAATAGCCAAGAAGTGGAAGCAACCTAAATGTCCATCAATAGATGAATGGATAAAGAAGATGTGGTACATATACACAATGGAATACTACTCAGCCATAAGAAAAGGGCAAATCCTACCATTTGCAGCAACATGGATGGAGCTGAAGGGTATTATGCTCAGTGAAACAAGCCAAGCAGAGAAAGAGAAATACCAAATGATTTCACTGATCTGTGGAGTATAAGAACAAAGGAAAAACTGAAGTAACAAAATAGCAGCAGAATCACAGAACTCAAGAATGGACTAACAGGTACCAAAGGGAAAGGGACTGGGGAGGATGGGTGGGTAGGGAGGGTTAACGGAGGGGAAGAAAAAGGGGGGTATTAAGATTAGCATGCATGGGGGGGGGAGAAAAGGGCTGTACAACACAGAGAAGACAAGTAGTGATTCTTCAACATTTTGCTACACTGATGGACAGTGACTGTAAAGGGGTATATAGGGGGGACCTGGTATAGGGGAGAGCCTAGTAAACAAAATATGTGTCATGTAAGTGTATATTAATGATAAAAAAAAAAAGCAGTTCCTGTGTGGTGAGCTCCAATGAGTTCTACACAATGATATAAAAGGCATATAAAAGTGTAGACAAAGGGTCTGTTTGTGTTTATACAGAGGATCAAAGCCTAATTTGGCTACCCCAAAAATGAACTGAGACACGATATGAAAAAGAACTTCCAACATCAGCACTCTCGGGAAGACTCATGCCAGAAGATGACCATCAAAAAACCCCAACAAAGATCCATGCACTGCTACAGGTGTAGATGCACTCATCCCACCAGTTCCTGGACTTGCCATGGGAATGAAGAAGGAGATATCTAAGCTGGCCTGTGCATACAGCAAAACAACAAATTTGACAGGATCTAAACTGTTGGATCTCAACCAAGAATTAGGAGAAGTGCAAATTGTAGCGCTTCAAAATCTTACAACTACAGACTATTTACTGTTAAAAGAACATATGGGATGGATGTGAACAGTCCCCAGGAATGGGTTGTTTTAATTTGTCTGATTTCTCTGAGACTGTTCAAGTTCAGTTGGACAATATTCACCGTATTAGAGATAAGTTTTCACAAATGCCTAAGGTGCCTAACTGGTTTTCTTGGTTTCACTGGAGATGGCTGGTAATTACAGGTATGCTTTGGTCACGTAACTGTACTCCTATTATGTTAATGTGTGTGTGCAATTTAATTAGTAGTTTAAAACCTATACATGCTGAAGTTACTCTACAAGAAGGTATGTCAAAGAAATAATCAATCTTCCCAGGTTTTCTTCCACCTGCTACTTCTATAGCTTTTCTTCTTCCTTCCTAATTACAACCCTTAAGTAGAATTCGTGCCTCATATCGAATTTACTGAGTATCATAATTATTCCAAGTGGTAAAGACACCTCAAGACAAATGCTGGGCATAGAATCCACAGGGCATAAAATATGCAAAGAAGTAAAAAGCTAACCTTTTCTAACAATAAGGCTTCTCTCTCACTTACCAACTTAACATTTCCCTGTATGGCCCCAGAAGATGACTGGTTAGGCAGAGACGGGTAAGATTCCTCAAGGGAGGAACAACCTAAGACAGGCACAGTCGCAGGGGGGCCATCAGGTGAGAAAAACGGGGATCAACAGGGGTGTGGCTTAGAACCCCCCCTCCCCCCGTTCTGAGAGAAATCTTCTGCACACGTGGATGTTTTATTGCCCTTGTCTAGCTTGGATTAACACAGTCTACAGGCACACACCTGGTCATCTACATTTGCTCTCTTACAACACTAAACTATGTTTTCTGCCTTTATCTTGTATCTACCTACTACTTCAGCATTTTATTAAAAATAATAATAATCAAGAGAGAAATGTGGTATCCACATATAAATCAAGTATAAAAATCAAATGAATATTCATATTTGAACTGACTGTTTATAGTTCATAATGCATGATCAAAACCAAAAGCCTCTCTGATGATTGCCCTTGTAATGTTCACCATGTAACTTATTCACTATGTAAGAATTTGTTCTCCATGTAAGAACTTGTTCGTTATACTTCAGAAGATTGGAGACTGACGAAAATTAGGCTTGGGGTGGATTAATGATTGTGCATTGAGCATTGACCCCCCTATACAGAATTTTATTGTGGTTAACAACCACTTGATCAATAAATATGAGAGAATCCCTCACAAAAAAAGAAAATGTACACACTTCCAATTGTAAAATAAATAAGTAACCGGGATGTAATATATAGCATAAGGAATATAGTCAAAATATTGTAACAACTTGGTAGGGTGATAGCTGGTGCCTAGAATTATCATGTATATAAATGTTGAATCACTGTGTTGTACACCTGAAACTAATGTAATACTTCCTTCATATTACATTACCCTTCAATAAAAAATTTTTTAAAAAAGACATTATCAACTGATGGTACAAAGGCAATCCATTGAATAGGAGAAAATACTTTCAGATTGTATATCTGATGTGACCAAAAACCAGAATCTATAGAGAATTCCTTTAAAAGCACAACAAAGAAACAACCCAGTTCAAAAATCGACAGAGTACTTGACCAGACATTCTGCAAAAAAGAGACATGAAAATATGCTCAGCATCACTAATCTTTAGGGAAAAGCGAATCAAAACTACAAGGAGACGCCATTAGGATGGTTACTATCAGAAAACAAGTGTTGGCAAGGATGTAAAGAAATTGGAACCCTTGTACACCATTGGTGGGAATTTTAAGTGGTACAGCCTCTTTGGAAAAGAGTATGGTGGTTCCTCAGAAAATTAAAAATAGAATTACCATATGACCCAGCAGTTCTACTGAAAGTAGGATCTTGAAGAGGTGTATAAATACATGTTCATAGCAGCATTATTCACCATAAGCTTAAATGTGGAGTTAACCCAAGTACATCTATCAAAGGATAAATGGATAAGTAAAATTTGGTATATTTGGGAATATTACTCAGCTTTAAAAATGAAGGAAATTCTGTAATATGCTACCACATGGATAGTAATATGTTACAAAATGCTATAAATTTGAAGTCATTATGCCAAGTGAAATAAGCCAGTTATGAAAGGAGAAATACTGTATCTTGCTGCTTTTATCAAGTACTTAGAGTAGTCAAAAACAGAAAGTAGAATGGTAGGTTGTCAGATGTTGAGAAAAAGGGAGAAGAGTTACATTAATGGGTCCAGAGTTTCACTTTTACAAAATGAAGAGTTACAGAGATAGATAGTGGTGATGGTTACACAACACTATGAATGTATTAATATTACTGACTGTACACTTAAAAAGTGTTAAGATGATTAGTTTTATGTGTATTTTTCCACAGTAAAAAAAAAATTGGGAAAACATGAGAAAGATGCTTTGAAGAACCCATTTTTAAAATTATTCTTAAACCCATATTTGGCTCTCAAAGTGGCACCAGGAATATTAAACAAAGGCTGTTTAATACACAGAACTTGTTGTCTCTGCTTTATTGTGTGTGCATGTGTGGATAGCAGGTTTTCTGATATATATTGTATAATTTCAGCTTTGCTATTTGAAATGGAACTGAAAATTATTTTTATTGAGTAATGCCACTTTAGCTGTTTGTAATTTACATGTAGTAGTTTTCTGTTGCTGAATGGTGTATTACCACAAACTTAGAACAATATGCAATTACTAACTCAGTTCTTCAGATTAGACGTTTTGGTCATGCTTAACTGAGTTCTCTTTTTAGCATTTCAGAGATTGAAATCAAAGGCCTTGGCCAGGCCAGGCCCTTATCTAAAGACTCTAGGGAAGGATTTGCTTCTAGGCTCATTCCAGTTGCTGGCCGAACTCAGTTCCTTGCAGCTGTAGGTCAGAGGTCCTCATTTTCTGGCTGACTGTCAGCCAAGAGCCTTTCTTTCCTAGAGGCTGCCTGCACTCCTGACAAGTCCTCTCCACCTTCAAAGCCAGCAATGATGGGTCAGGCCCTTATCACCATTTGAATCAGACTTGTCCTTCTACTCCCAACCAAAGAAACAGCCTTTAAAGGGCTCACTTGACTGGATCAAATCCACCTGAATTATCACTGTCTTAACATTCAACTAATTTGGGACTTTAATTACATCTGCAAAATCCCTTCACACCCTTAGATTAGTGTTTGGTTAAATAACCAGAGGAAGGGAATGTTGGGAAGTCATCTTTAGAATTCTATTAGGAGTAGTTGATCCACAACAAGTTTTTTATAATAAGTCTGATGTAAAGTGCAATGGACAAAGATTCTGAAAGTCTTGGGTTCTGTTCTATATAGTAGCTGATCCTGCATGCAAGGTTCTTGAGACCAAGAACTATGCATTACTCATCTTTATAGCCCATGTCCGGTCTGTAGTAGGAACTCAGAATACATTGATTAAATGAAGTCACTGAGATAATTTTACCTCTCTGTCCTTTTTTTTTTTTTGAATTCTCCATCAAAGTCTCCTTATGAGTTAAAACTAAAGCCATGAATATCTATGAAAACTAAAACTGAAGTTAAAACTGAAGCACATGTAAGTCTATGAAAATTATAAACCATTATTACTACAGGGATAGATACAGTATCCCCATTTTGTAGAATTGTTTTTTTAAGTTAAATCTCAGCTAGTAAGCTGAGGTAGGACATTGGTCTTCTAACATGCTATATTCCTAACCTTTAATAAGGTATTACATTTATATAGTACTTGAAGTTTTTCAAAGCCTTTTTTTTTTAAATCTACCCTTTCATTGAACCTATTCAGGAACCTTGAGAATTAACACAAACTGAATGAACTTTTGGTACAGATTAGAGTATAAACTGAAATAACTTGACCAGGGACACCTACTAAGAAGCAAAGCCACAAATTTAAATCCAACCCTTCTGGATATGAATACAGCTTTTACTTACCAGTTAATCATCTCTTTTTTTTTTTTTTTTTTTTTTGAGAGGGCATCTCTCATATTTATTGATCAAATGGTTGTTAACAACAATAAAATTCAGTATAGGGGGGTCAATGCTCAATGTACAATCATTAATCCATCTCAAGCCTAATTCTCGTCAGTCTCCAATCTTCTGAAGCATAACGAACAAGTTCTTACATGGTGAACGAATTCTTACAGAGTGAATAAATTCTTACATGGTGAACAGTACAAGGGCAGTCATCACAGAAACTTTCGGTTTTGATCATGCAATATGACCTATAAACCATCAGGTCAAATATGAATATTCATTTGATTTTTGTACTTGATTTATATGTTGATCCCACATTTCTCCTATTATTATTATTATTTTTATTTTTAATAAAATGCTGAAGTGGTAGGTAGATGCAAGATAAAGGTAGAAAACATAGTTTAGTGCTGTAAGAAGGCAAATGTAGATGATCAGATGATCAGGTGTGTGCCTATGGACTAAGTATTAATCCAGGCTAGACAAGGGCAGCAAGACATCCACGGATGCAGAAGATTTCTCTCAAAGCAGGGGGGGTGAGGTTCTGAGCCTCACCTCTGTTGATCCCCAAATTCTCACCTGATGGCCCCCCTGCGACTGTGCCTGTCTTAGGTTGTTCCTCCCTTGAGGAATCTTACCCGTCTCTGGCTAACCAGTCATCTTCCGGGGCCATACAGGGAAATGTAAAGTTGGTAAGTGAGAGAGAAGCCATATTGTTTGCAAAGGTTAGCTTTTTACTTCTTTGCAGATTTATGCCCTGTGGCTTCTATGCCCAGCACTTGTCTCGAGGTATCTTTACCACCTGGAGGAATTATGATACTCGGTAAATTCGATATGAGGCACGAATTCTATTTAAAGTTTGTAATTAGGAAGGAAGAAGAAAAGCTATAGATGTAGCATATGAAGGAAACTTGGGAGGATTGATTATTTCTTTGACATATCTTCTTGTATAGTACCTTAAGTATGTATAGGTTTTAAACTACTAACTAATTTGCACACACATATTGACATAATAGGAATACGGTGACATAAACAAAGCAAATCTATAATTACCAGCCATCTCCAGTGAAGCCAAGAAAACCATTTAGGCACCCTAGGCATTTGTGAAAATTTATCTATGATATGATGGATATTTTCCAACTGTACTTGAACCATCAGACAAATTAAAGCAGCCCATTTCTGGGATCTGTTCACATCCCATATGTTCTTTTAACCATAGATAGTCTATAGTCATGAGATTTTGGGGTGCTACAACTTGCACCCCTCCCAACTCCTGGTTGAGTTCCAACAGTACAGATCCAGTCAAATTCATTGTCTCACTGTATGCACATGCCAGCCTAGACATCTCCCTCCTCCTTCTTATGGCAAGTCCAGGAGATGGTGGGCTGGATGCAGCCACAACCGCAGCATCGTCCGGATCCCTGTGGAGGCTTTTTGATGATCATCCCCCGGCACGAGTCCTCCAGAGAGTGCTGATGCCGGAAGCTCCTCCTCATATCGTATCTTAGTTCATTTTCTGGGTATCCAAGCTAGGCCTTGATCTTCTGCGTAGAAACAAACAGACCCTTTGCCCACACTTTGACATGCCCTCTATACCACTGTGCAGAACTCATTGGAGGTCAGCACACAGTAACTGCTTTTTTTTTTTTTTTTAATTAAGAGAAAGGAATATTATCAGAAAAGAGTACCTCCATAGCTGATCATCTGACACCCTTTAAGTGATCAACATTAAGGATATTTAAAGCATGCGTTGATCTTTGATTTACCAATAGTTTTATCCTGTTAAGGAGTAATCCCCCTTTTCTTTCTTTCTTTCTTTTTTTTTTTTTAAATTTTTAATCTACACTTACCTGAAGAATACTATGTTTACTATGCTCTCCCCTATATCAGGTCCCCCCTAACAACCACATTACGGTTACTGTCCATCAGCTTAGCAAAATGTTGTAGAGTCACTACTTGTCCTCTCTGTGTTGTGCAGCCCACCCTCCCCTTTCTCCCTCCCCCCCATGCATGCTAATCTTAATACCCCCCTTCTTCTTCCCCCCCCTTATCCCTCCCTGCCCACCCATCCTCCCCAGTTCCTTTCCCTTTGGTACCTGTTAGTCCATTTTTGGGTTCTGTAATTCTGCTGCTGTTTTGTTCCTTCAGTTTTTCCTTTGTTCCTATACTCCTCAGATGAGTGAAATCATTTGGTATTTCTCTTTCTCCGCTTGGCTTATTTCACTGAGCATAATACTCTCCAGCTCCATCCATGTTGCTGCAAATGGTTGGATTTTTCCACTTCTTATGGCTGAGTAGTATTCCATTGTGTATATGTACCACATCTTCTTTATCCATTCATCTACAGATGGACATTTAGGTTGCTTCCAATTCTTGGCTATTGTAAATAGTGCTGCGATAAACATAGGAGTGCATCTGTCTTTCTCAAACTTGATTGCTGCGTTCTTAGGGTAAATTCCTAGGAGTGGAATTCCTGGGTCAAATGGTAGGTCTGTTTTGAGCATTTTGATGCACCTCCATACTGCTTTCCACAATGGTTGAACTAATTTACATTCCCACCAGCAGTGTAGGAGGGTTCCCCTTTCTCCACAGCCTCGCCAACATTTGTTGTTGTTTGTCTTTTGGATGGCAGCTATCCTTACTGGTGTGAGGTGATACCTCATTGTAGTTTTAATTTGCATTTCTCTGATAATTAGCGATGTGGAGCATCTTTTCATGTGTCTCTTGGCCATCTGTATTTCTTTTTTGGAGAACTGTCTGTTCAGTTCCTCTGCCCATTTTTTAATTGGGTTATTTGTTTTTTGTTTGTTGAGGCGTGTGAGCTCTTTATATATTCTGGACGTCAAGCCTTTATCAGATCTGTCATTTTCAAATATATTCTCCCATACTGTAGGGTTCCTTTTTGTTCTATTGATGGTGTCTTTCGCTGTACAGAAGCTTTTCAGCTTAATGTAGTCCCACTTGCTCATTTTTGCTGTTGTTTTCCTTGCCCGGGGAGATATGTTCAAGAAGAGATCACTCATGTTTATGTCTAAGAGGTTTTTGCCTATGTTTTTTTCCAAGAGTTTAATGGTTTCGTGACTTACATTCAGGTCTTTGATCCATTTTGAGTTTACCTTTGTATATGGGGTTAGACAATGGTCCAGTTTCATTCTCCTACATGTAGCTGTCCAGTTTTGCCAGCACCATCTGTTGAAGAGACTGTCATTTTGCCATTGTATGTCCATGGCTCCTTTATCAAATATTAATTGACCATATATGTTTGGGTTAATTTCTGGGGTCTCTAATCTGTTCCACTGGTCTGTGGCTCTGTTCTTGTGCCAGTACCAAATTGTCTTGATTACTATGGCTTTGTAGTAGAGCTTGAAGTTGGGGAGTGAGATCCCCCCTACTTTATTCTTCTTTTTCAGGATTGCTTTGGCTATTCGGGGTCTTTGGTGTTTCCATATGAATTTTTGAATTATTTGTTCCAATTCATTGAAGAATGTTACTGGTAATTTGAGAGGGATTGCATCAAATTTGTATATTGCTTTCGGCAGGATGGCCATTTTGACGATATTAATTCTTCCTAGCCATGAGCATGGGATGAGTTTCCATTTATTAGTGTCCCCTTTAATTTCTCTTAAGAGTGACTTGTAGTTTTCAGAGTATAAGTCTTTCACTTCCTTGGTTAGGTTTATTCCTAGGTATTTTATTCTTTTTGATGCAATGGTGAATGGAATTGTTTTCCTGATTTCTCTTTCTATTGATTCGTTGTTAGTGTATAGGAAAGCTACAGATTTCTGTGTGTTGATTTTGTATCCTGCAACTTTGCTGTATTCCGATATCAGTTCTAGTAGTTTTGGAGTGGAGTCTTTAGGGTTTTTTATGTACAGTATCATATCATCTGCAAATAGTGACAGTTTAACTTCTTCTTTACCAATCTGGATTCCTTGTATTTCTTTGTTTTGTCTGATTGCCGTGGCTAGGACCTCCAGTACTATGTTAAATAACAGTGGGGAGAGTGGGCATCCCTGTCTGGTTCCCGATCTCAGTGGAAATGCTTTCAGCTTCTCGCTGTTCAGTATAATGCTGGCTGTGGGTTTATCATATATGGCCTTTATTATGTTGAGGTACTTGCCCTCTATTCCCATTTTGCTGAGAGTTTTTATCATGAATGGATGTTGAATTTTGTCAAATGCTTTTTCAGCATCTATGGAGATGATCATGTGGTTTTTGTCTTTCTTTTTGTTGATGTGGTGGATGATGTTGATGGATTTTCGAATGTTGTACCATCCTTGCATCCCTGGGATGAACCCCACTTGGTCATGGTGTATGATCCTTTTGATATACTGTTGAATTCTGTTTGCTAATATTTTATTGAGTATTTTTGCATCTACGTTCATCAGGGATATTGGTCTGTAATTTTCTTTTTTGGTGGGGTCTTTGCCTGGTTTTGGTATTAGGGTGATGTTGGCTTCATAGAATGAGTTTGGGAGTATTCCCTCTTCTTCTATTTTGTGGAACACTTTAAGGAGAATGGGTATTATGTCTTCTCTGTGTGTCTGATAAAATTCCGAGGTAAATCCGTCCGGCCCCGGGGTTTTGTTCTTGGGTAGTTTTTTGATTACTGTTTCAATTTCTTTGCTTGTAATTGGTTTGTTTAACTTTTGTGTTTCTTCCTTGGTCAGTCTTGGGAGGTTGTATTTTTCTAGGAAGTTGTCCATTTCTTCTAGGTTTTCCAGCTTGTTGGCATATAGGTTTTCATAGTAGTCTTTAATAATTCTTTGTATTTCTGTGGAGTCTGTCGTGATTTTTCCATTCTCATTTCTGATTATGTTGATTTGTGTTGACTCTCTTTTTCTCTTAATAAGTTGGGCTAGAGGCTTATCTATTTTGTTTATTTTCTCAAAGAACCAGCTCTTGGTTTCGTTGATTTTTGCTATTGTTTTATTCTTCTCAATTTTGTTTATTTCTTCTCTGATCTTTATTATGTCCCTCCTTCTGCTGACTTTAGGCCTCATTTGTTCTTCTTTTTCCAGTTTTAATAATTGTGATGTTAGACTATTCATTTGGGATTGTTCTTCCTTCTTCAAGTGTGCCTGGATTGCTATATACTTTCCTCTTAAGACTGCTTTCGCTGCATCCCACAGAAGTTGGGGCTTAGTGTTGTTGTTGTCATTTGTTTCTATATATTCCTTGATCTCTTATTTTGATTTGTTCATTGATCCATTGATTATTTAGTAGCATGTTGTTAAGCCTCCATGTGTTTGTGAGCCTTTTTGTTTTCTTTGTAGAATTTATTTCTACTTTCATACCTTTGTGGTCTGAAAAATTGGTTGGTAGAATTTCAATATTGTGGAATTTACTGAGGCTCTTTTTGTGAGCTAGTATGTGGTCTATTCTGGAGAATGTTCCATGTGCACTTGAGAAGAATGTATATCCTGTTGCTTTTGGATGTAAAGTTCTATAGATGTCTATTAGGTCCATCTGTTCTAGTGTGTTGTTCAGTGCCTGTGTGTCTTTACTTATTTTCTGCCCGGTGGATCTATCCTTTGGGGTGAGTGGTGTGTTGAAGTCTCCTACAATGAATGCATTGCAGTCTATTTCCCTCTTTAGTTCTGTTAGTATTTGCTTCACATATGCTGGTGCTCCTGTATTGGGTGCATATATATTTAGAATGGTTATATCCTCTTGTTGGACTAAGCCCTTTATCATTATGTAGTGGCCTTCTTTATCTCTTGTTACTTTCTTTGTTTTGAAGTCTATTTTGTCTGATATTAGTACTGCAACCCCTGCTTTCTTCTCACTGTTGTTTGCCTGAAATATGTTTTTCCATCCCTTGACTTTTAGTCTATGCTTATCTTTGGGTTTAAGGTGAGTTTCTTGTAAGCAGCATATAGATGGGTCTTGCTTTTTTATCCATTCTATTACTCTATGTCTTTTGATTGGTGCATTAAGTCCATTTACATTTAGGGTGACTATTGAAAGATATGTACTTATTGCCATTGCAGGCTTTAGATTCGTGGTTACCAAAGGTTCAAGGTTAGCTTCTTTAGTATCTTACTGCCTAACTTAGCTCGCTTATTGAGCTGTTATATACACTGTCTGGAGAGTCTTTTCTTCTCTCCCTTCTTATTCCTCCTCCTCCCTTCTTCATATGTTGTGTGTTTTGTTCTGTGCTCTTTTTAGGGGTGCTCCCATCTAGAGCAGTCCCTGTAGGATGCCCTGTAGAGGTGGTTTGTGGGAAGCAAATTCCCTCAGCTTTTGCTTGTCTGGGAATTGTTTGATCCCACCATCATATTTAAATGATAGTCGTGCTGGATACAGTATCCTTGGTTCAAGGCCCTTCTGTTTCATTGCATTAAGTATATCATGCCATTCTCTTCTGGCCTGTAGGGTTTCTGTTGAGAAGTCTGATGTTAGCCTGATTGGTTTTCCTTTATAGGTGACCTTTTTCTCTCTAGCTGCCTTTAAAACTCTTTCCTTGTCCTTGATCCTTGCCATTTTAATTATTATGTGTCTTGGTGTTGTCCTCCTTGGATCCTTTCTGTTGGGGGTTCTGTATAATTCCATGGTCTGTTCGATTATTTCCTCCCCCAGTTTGGGGAAGTTTTCAGCAATTATTTCTTCAAAGACACTTTCTATCCCTTTTCCTCTTTCTTCCTCTTCTGGTATCCCTATAATACGAATGTTTTTCCTTTTGTATTGGTCACATATTTCTCTTAGTGTTGTTTCATTCCTGGAGATCCTTTTATCTCTCTCTATGTCAGCTTCTATACGTTCCTGTTCTCTGGCTTCTATTCCTTCAATGGCCTCTTGCATCTTATCCATTCTGCTTATAAATCCTTCCAGGGATTGTTTCACTTCTGTTATCTCTTTCCTGACATCTGTGATCTCCTTCCGGACTTCATCCCACTGCTCTTGCATTTTTCTCTGCATCTCATCCCACTGCTCTTGCATTTTTCTCTGCATCTCATCCCATTGCTCTTGCATTTTTTTCTGCATCTCTGTCAGCATGTTCATGATTTTTATTTTGAATTCTTTTTCAGGAGGACTAGTTAGGTCTGTCTCCTTCTCAGGTGTTGTCTCTGTGATCTTTGTCTGCCTGTAGTTTTGCCTTTTCATGGTGATAGAGATAGTCTGCAGAGCTGGTACAAGTGACCGCTGGAAGAGCTTCCCTTCTTGTTGGTTTGTAGCCTTTTCCTGGGAGAATAGCGACCTCTAGTGGCTTGTGCTGGGCAGCTGTGCGCAGACAGGGCTTCTGCTTCCTGCCCAGTTGCTTTGGGGTTTATCTCCACTGTTGCTGTGGGCTTGGCCTGGCTGGGGCTGTTCCTCCAAAATGGTGGAGCCCCGTTAGAGGGGGAGCAGCCAGGAGACTATTTATCTCCGTAAGGGGCCTCTGTGCTCCCTGCTGCCCAGGGGGTTAGAGTGCCCAGAGATCCCCAGATTCCCTGCTTCTGGTCTAAGTGACCTGTCCTGCCCCTTTAAGATTTCCAAAAAGCACTCTCCAAACCAAAACAACAACAGCAACAATGAGAGAGGGAACAGAAAGGAAAAAAAAAAGAAAAAACACGCGATTTTTTTTTTTTTTCCTCAGGTGCCGGTCCCAGGCACCCGCGCACTGGTCCTGCTGCCCTGTCTCCCTAGCACCAGGGTCCCTGTCCTTTCAAGGCTTCCAAAAAGCACCCACCCACCGGTCCCGCAGGGAAGGAACGCTCAATATTCTTGGTCCTCAGGCACTGGTCCCACGCACCCGCTCACCAGTCCCGCCGCCCTGCCTCCCTAGCACCGGGGTCCCTGTCCCTTCAAGGCTTCCAAAAAGCACTTGGCAAAAAGAGAGAAAAAAAAGGGGAAAAACGCGCGATTTCTTCCGTCCTCAGGTGCTGGTCTCAGGCACCCACCCACCGGTCCCACAGGGAAAAATGCGGGATATTCTTTGTCCTCAGGTGCCGGTCCCAGGCACCCGCTCACCAGTCCCACCGCCCTGCCTCCCTAGCACCGGGGTCCCTGTCCCTTTTAGGCTTCCAAAAAGCACTCGCAGAAAAGAGAAAAAAAAAAGGGGAAAAACGCGCGATTTCCTCTGTCCTCAAGTGCCGGTCTCAGGCACCCGCCCACCGGTCCCGCAAGGAAAAACGGGGGATATTCTTTGTCCTCAGGCGCCGGTCCCAGCCACCCGCTCACCAGTCCCGCCACCGTGCCTCCCTAGCACTGGGGTCCCCGTCCCTTCAAGGCTTCCAAAAAGCGCTTGCCAAAAAGAGAAAAAAAAAAAAAGGGGAAAAACGCGCGACCTCCTCCGTCCTCAGGCACCGGTCTCAGGCACCCGCCCCCAGGTCTCGCAGGGAGAAACGCGGGATATTCTTTGTCCTCCGGCGCCGTTCCCAGGCACCTCCTCACCGGTCCCGCCACCCCGCCTCCCCAGCAACGGGGGCCCGTCCCTCTAAGGCTTCCAAAAAGCGCTCGCCAAAAAAAAAAAACTGCTCCGGTTTCTCTCCACCCGCCGGGAGCCGGGGGGAGGGGCGCTCGGGTCCCGCCGGGCTGGGGCTTGTATCTTACCCCCTTCACAAGGCGCTGGGTTCTTGCAGGTGTGGATGTGGTCTGGATGTTGTCCTGTGTCCTGTGGTCTCTATTTTAGGAAGATTTTTCTTTGTTATATTTTCATAGCTCTATGTGTTTTTGGGAGGAGATTTCCACTGCTCTACTCACGTCGCCATCTTGGCTCCCGCCCTAATCATCTCTTTTATTTTAAAAAATTTTGATAGAAAGTTTTATTCCCTTGATACTTAAAATTGTAAGGAATTAAAGCAGAGCATGGGAGTGAGTCACAAGTTCTCTTCTGCTTCCTTAAAAATCATTTAGTCATGTGCATTTTGCTAAAATTTATTCTCTCCCATTTTTTTTTCCTATAAGCATACTTTTTTACTCTATGTAGCATAAATTCTTTTAATTCTATCTTTAGATGCTAGTTACAATTAGAAATCCTCTTAAATTGCAGAAGAGAGTAAATACAAACAGAAGATAGCACCAACATGCAGAAGCTCTCAGCACTGCCACTTGCATATATATGCACATGTGTGCCATTTTCTTCTCTATAAGAAACAAAGTCATTTTTCTGTATTTTTTCTATTTTCCTTTTGTTGTTGTTACTGCTAATTTGTAGCATGGGTATTCCAGAGTTAAAATCCCCAAAATACAATGCTTCTTATCTTTCAAAAACTTGGGCTCAAAGTGGGGGCAGGACACATGATGCTGCAGATTCACATTTCTGTTGGTTTTACAAGGAAGGCTTTTTTGGATATTAGAGTGAAATGGTGGCGTTTTTTCATATGTGAAGCATACTAATCTAGGTATTAAGGATCTTTTATCTGCTTTAAGTTTGATACCAAACTGGCTCTTGGTTTTATGAGAATAAATGATGAATATCTGGACCGTGTACTGTTAGGGGTTAGGGTTAGACAGATTGGAAAGGAGCTGGAAGGATGGAAAGCATATTTAAAACCTATCTGACTGGTTGACAGGCACTTCAGCTCCATTCCCAATCAAAAGCTGGCATCATAGAGGAGAGCTAGCTGCCCCAGCAGGTTCCCAGTCGTGTGATTAATGATCTTGCAGGTGTGCTAAACATGCATATTGGAACCTTGCCCTCTTTTCTTCATTTCTGCTATGTTCCTTTACCTAGACCAGGCAAATAGGATTCTTGTCACTAATGAATTAGTGGTGTACTTCATACAGTGCTAAAAAGGCTCAGTAGATAGATGGTTGTACTCTGACTCCACGTGCAGTAGAAACATTCTTAGTAAGTTTGGAACTTGTCTAAGCATAGCTGTTTTGTGCATGTGTGTGTGTGTTTCCCAAACCTTGGCTAAAGTCTAATGTGTTATAAAATGCTGAAGAAGCATATTTTGTTACTATCTGAAAAATTACCTTATAAGTTCCTTTTGGTTCAGTTACTGCAGAACTTAGAGCCACTTGCTGACTTAAAATGCCAACCCACAGAGGGATTTTAGATAATCTTCTGCAAGTGTGCTTCTAGGAGGAATCAGTACATTTTTACTTGAAACCAACTTTGATTTCCTCATTTTCTATACATTGTGGAGTTAGTTTCTCTGTAGTATAGAATTATGAATTAAGAAACAAACTTTCTTTTTTTTCAGTATGAAATTTAATACAAATCTTTCTTGTGTATTTAGCGGCCATTGCAGTCATTTGGACAGACAGGAAAAAGGTCTAAGGTATAGTAAATATTTTGTGCTGGCATGCCAAGGGCCTTCCTTCATGCTTGATGAATCCTTGTTTTCATATAGCGCTGCATTCGGTTTAGTTTTGTCATATTTTGTTTGGAGCAGAAAGCTTATTTTGTTTTATTTGGGGTTTTTGTTTTGCCTACTCGCTTTTGTGCACTGCTTTTATATCCTTAATGGTTCTTTGCAGAGAAAATGGCTTTCTCACCATTCTTTGGTTTTGAAATTGGAATTTTTCCCACTCCTGCTATTGCTATAATTTTCAAAACTGCAATTGTTTGCTTTCCCTGTTAGTGAAGGGTTGTAGTGGCATTTAATGATATATGTAACTTGTGCATTTCACCTTTAAACATGGCAGAAACTATAAAGAAACTTAAGAAACTGTAGGGGGCTTTTGGATATGCCCAAGACTTGTGAAATGTAGTGTTAATTTTAAATACTTTTCTTTAGTCAAGCTCAAAGTTAAAGCTAGTTCGGAGCCTTGCAGTGTGTGAAGAATCTCCACCACCCCCTACAGCAGAGCTATCACAGGAGAACCAGGTAAAAAGCAAAATCAAAACAAAACAAAAAATGTTATTTAAAGACATGGTGGAATGAATAATCTGCCTCCTGGAGAATATTTTTTCATAAGATTAAATAAAAGCTGTATGTGCACATGTGTGTTACGTGTGTTTGTTTTATTTTTACGGAGTGAAACTGATTTGGGAATACTTGTCACCGAGATACTGATGAAAAGTTGGAAGAACGTTGTTACTTCAATTTAGACTTAGTGCAATGGTTTCTCTCTGGAAAAATTTAGGTCATATAATTAATTCTGAATATGGATTTAAGGGAGTTATAAGTTATTGAAAAGCTATGGAATATTAACGAGCACTTGCAGTGAATGTAATTGTGATGCAATTTGCCTTCTTGATTTTAGCTTTTAGAAATTTGTCAGGTACTTAACCCTTGTGTTGGAAGAGGAAACTATCGAAGACTAGGACTTGATAGATTATTTTACTTGACCTGAATGCATGGTGAAGCCAGTTTTCATGTTAGATTGGCTCAAATAGTGGTTTGATATTTCTGATTCCTCTTATGTCTATGCTCGTAAATACAGAACTGAGTTTCAAGCAAACAGTTCAGTTTGCCTTTTCTGTTCTTTTTAATGCTATGACTTTTACTTTTCTGTTAATCTCAGCTATGGATTGATTTTTGTCTTATGTTACATTTGGACATTTATACATAAATGTGGACCCTCTGCCAATGTGTATCAGTGTGAAACTCTGGCTGTTACAGCTTTTTCTACTTTTTAAGAGTTTGAGCAAGCCAAATCCCCTTATGTCCCACTGTTCTGTTCCAAAGAATCAAGGCAACTTTGTGGTTATTTAATTAACAAGACATGACTGGAAAAAAAAAAGACAGGTTCTACTTATTTTTTTAATAAACACCAGCTGTACATTTGTTGATTCAAGTAAAGAATTGAATCAAGAGTTTGCCTTCATTTAGATGATGCCCTCAAAAGCCTACTATAGTTACTGAAAATGATTGTCACATATTTTGAGTATGTTGTTTTTTTAAAGCACTAATACCTGTTCTCTTTCCAAAATGCAAGAAAAGGGAGGCTTTTTAAATAGATTTTTTATTGTCAATGAAAAATACTTTAAAAATTACAGTTTGCTTTGAAATTTGTCAAGCATCAGAAACTTAGTTTTCAAAATCTGATTTTTAATTAAAATTTAACTATATAGATACAAGACAGCTATCTGTATTCATTCTGTAAAATATATAGTTCCATGATAAAATAACACACTTTCTAGCAAAAGACAGAAATGCAGTGAAAATATTTTATTAAGAACTATTAGGTAGAGAACATTTCCAAACATTAACCTTTGGCTTCTGCCTGGCTGTTAATATGTCTGAAGAGTTATGATGAAAGAAAACTTTGAAAAAAATAACTCAGTAAAAATTATTTTTGAAGTAGCAATTTTTAAAAGTTATTTTGTACAAATCAGAGTAAAGAATATACCTGTTCAGGGTAGAACAGTAGGGAGTGTAATGTTTTTTGAAAATTAGTTTCTTCTGTTGACAAAATATTATACCATCTTAGCCTCATGGAATAATTAGCCAAAGGAGACTGAGGAAATGGTAAGGATCAGGCATTCATAAGAATGTTAATCCAGAAAAAGTGTATTCTTTTTAAGAAAAACTGTACAATGATCTTCGGTTTTATTTACATTTGACCTTACCTTACCTGAAAAACACTGGGGGAAAAATTCTTACAGTACTACTTAAATTTGCCTAGTGAAAATTTATATGAGAAGAAAATTAATGTCAATGGTATGTGCTATATATTCATGTATATATTATTGATTCACTGATAATTTTTGTGTTTACAATTCAAAAAGCTAAGTAGTTATATTGTATGAATAATGAATACTTAAACCAGAATTCAGTTATTCCACTTAATGCATTCTTTCTCTTGGATACAATAAATTTTTTTTCTTTTTGGGTAATAACCCACTATTATTCTCTGAACAAAAGATACTCCTTTTAGTAGAAAGTCTTTTCCCAAGCTTTGAGTTAACTGAATTGCACCTCACTGAGAATTGAAAAATAAATGATTTCTTAAGCTCATTGCTAGTGTCTAGTATTTGATGGTTAGAGACACTTTTTCAACTATTAATGCTTGCTTCAGAATGTAATCTTTGAGAAACTAATCTGGAATAAAATTCGTTATTGAAAAGGTTGAGAGACAATTAAGAGAGAGAAGTCACTGTGTCTGCTGAGAGCTTATGAGAGGGATGTGACCTCAATAACATATGTCAATGACAAAGTGAAAAGTAAAGGAATTACAGCTTGCTATCATTCCAGCTATGTATAGTCCTAGAGAAGTTGATGTATAAAGACTTCAGCATTTAAAATACCTTGTTTATTTGCTACGGAAAACAAGGCCTCAGTGCCATTTGAAAACAAGGCCTCAGTATATTAAGCCTACTAGACTTTTAAATACAGTCCATATTGATAAAATTGTTTAATGTCTGTAATTAAGTGCATGGCTTTGGAAGGACAACTTAGAAATGAAATCTCATTGTCATTGGAAGTGCCTTTTAGTGACGGTCTACATGAGAAATATTTTCTTCCAACTTGGATTGCATAGATTATCCTTGAGTAACAGGAACAGAAGTTGTAAGTACAGAAGACGTCTAAATACTCTACTTTCAAAAAGTAGTTCTGAGATTCATTTTTAAGTATCTGTTTTATAGTTAATGAAAAGAAGGAAAGTAGATTAGAAAATGAGTCATAATGAGAAAAATGACTTACTGGTTGATGAATCTATGAAGTTGATTAATATATAAAGTTTGATAGGCAAGACAAAAAGTAGGGTATAAATCAAGTAAGTGTTCACCATTTTAGTGAAAATTACCAGTGCACAGCTTTTGCCCTATTTTCTGAGCACAAATTTGAACTGAGATGTAATGGGAAGCAGAATTGAAAAGAAAGGGAAATAGCAGTCAGCTACCCTAGAAGAAAAAATAAATATTTGATCCAAAATTCTGCTGTTAGTTTGAAAAACGTTATGTGGGGGGAAATAGTTTAATAGAAATCTTGGTGACTGTAGTTTAAGAGTCCTGAAATTTATAGCCCCTTCAATATTGACATCCCTACTACCACTAGCAGTCATCACCCAGAAAGAATAAGTATGTTTTTCATCACTAAAGAGTAACAGTCATTTAGTCTACAAGTATACTACACCTTTATCTTTAGTAGAAAAGGTCTGGAAGTCACTCTGCCTTTCTTTATAGCTGCCTGAATAAACAGAGCTATGTGATTTTTACCTTTTTAGGTTATGTGAATTATTCAAATTCTCTGATTTCTGAAATTACACATAATAACATTTTTTAAAATGAAATGTAAAATTGGTTCTCCTTTTCTCTTTTATACAACATGGTTATGTCACAATTAAATGTTACATATCTGGAAGGAAAACAATCTTGTTTGAAACTGTTGTAAAACAACTTTGTAGTGATTGAAGGAGGAACGGTGATATATGTCAGAGGTAGGAAATAACGTCATGTGGATTTGATTTGGTTTTGGAAAATTTGTACTTACATTTATATGTGTCAAGAGAATAAAGGAATCTGAGATTATAATGGATACTCTATAAACTATTTTTTATTAAGTACTGACACTCATACATTTCTTTAGTCATGGTTGATGATAATTATCATGCTTTTGCTTGGCTTGGCATCTCCACAAAAAAATAAGACCTTGGTTCTGGTCCTCCAGGGGTTTTACAAGTAGATACATTTAAACTGTAATAGAAAACATTTAGTTTCTCAAATAATTTTGAGTATATGTTTCAATGATATGTTCAACTCAAACATTAATTTTAACATTTTCTTTCAAGACTTTGATAAAAATGTTAAGTTGTATTCTAGTTTGAAGAATCTGATCAGATAAAATAGTCTTTTTGTCCTTTCCTCTGTACAATTTTGTGTGACTCAAAAAACCAAGTGTATGTTATTAAAACTGAGTCACTTTATATTTTCATTTATTAATTGATTTTGCTTTCCAACAGGAGAAAATTCAGATCCAGTTAACACAATCATTTGAAAAAGAAGAGAAACCCTCAAAAGATGAAGCAGAAAAAGAAAAAGCCAGTGATAAGTTGCCCAGGAAAATGTTATCAAGAGGTTTGCAATTTATTTGTGTTCTTAACAGAATTTTAGTTTCACCTTTGGTGACTCTATCCTTTATCCCTTGAATAATTAACACAGCATATCTGTATTTAAAATAATACAGAACAGACTGAAGGGATGATACGGTATTTGCTCATCCAGGCAAAAAAGTCATAACACAATTCTGAACATTAGTAAGATACATTAACCAGAACAACATATGCCAGAGTTACTGAGGAAGATAACTGTTTTGATCTTGTATTGGTCTCTCATATTGAAATACCAGAATCACTATAATATGAATACTGATTCCACTAACAATATTATTACTCTTCAGTTTCTTATTATAAAATGAGCTAATGCCAAAACATCCAGTATCCAGTAAGAATAGTCTTGGAAACCCAGAATATTTATCTTTCATAGATGAGTTTTAAGTGACTTCACCATCATTTATCATTGTAAGTCAATAAAAGTGCTTTTCTAATTTATAAACCCAGTTACATTGACCAGTTTTATAAATGGCATAAGAATATTACATTTAAGAAGAAAAAATAAACATGAGTATCTGAAAAACTACTGTAAAGCAAGCCTCTAGTGATAGACCTGACCAAATCTAAGTCATTCTTTGAGAACTAAAATTCCTATCTGCCTCCAAATTATTTCCTCCACTTATATTCATAACTGAACTAAATTGCCTTAAATGCTACAAATGTAGGTGATTATCTAAATCATTCTAATTTTTCACTTAAAGAGACATTTTTGACCATGATTGTGGTAGTATGAAAGGATCTTTAAGGAATTCAGAGTAGATTAAGCCACACATATAAGATAAATTTTTTAGGAATGTGCATGTACCTGCAGTTATATAAACACAAGTCGTGCTCATTATGTAAGAATAGAAAATTTATGGTCATCTTAGTACACCATAAATTCCCTTTTCTACTCTGGCAATTTTTTTCAGTGTGGGGCATCTCATCTTATTTAAGATATGTGTCATGTGTAAAAGGGAAAAGGATTTGTTTTCAAACAACTTTATATTGGGTTTTTGTGTTGTTGTTTTTTAGATTCCAGTCAAGAATACACTGATTCAACTGGCATAGATCTACATGAATTTTTAGTAAATACATTAAAAAACAATCCCAGGTAAAAGTTAAATTTATAAAATTTACATTGCTTCTAGAGTACCATAATTTTGCTAAATACATATTTATTACTGAGTTAGAATATTAGAATAAGATCGCAATATTATTGAAGTACACCAGAAGCATTTTAGTTTCTTATGGCTAAGGTGGTGTTGGTGTGTTATAAGCACATGTATGAGTATTTTTTTGCATTATGCGTGTCACCATGATATAAAAATAATTCATACTCTGTAGGAATTTTGGGAAATGCAGAATCATCAAGATAATTTGACTCTTAATTGAGATAGGTAATAATAAATCATGAAAAAAAATACAGCTCATGATAATACACTCAACCAAATAAGAATTTAGTATTCGTAATGAGTTTTCGAACTTAAATGCAGAATTTTTATTTCTTCTTACTTATAAACCTTCAACCCAAAGATTTCTAAGGTACTTATATAAGTCATTACTTTTACTAGTTGTGTAATCCTTTGTTTTGCCAGGGTACTCAATGAGTACGCTTTAACTTTCTGGCAGGTATCAACTCTGTTGTGGCATTCTCCCCACAAAAAGGCTTACCTACAAAATCTCTGACCAAGACATTCATGGAATAGAAGAGTCCAAGGTTAAAAACCTCTCCTCTAGATGTTAGTTTCAAGAGTAGTAAGTTAACATACATTAACATAAAAATAAAGTTCATTGGGTATGTGCACATGGAAGAAAACATGAACAATTTTGTAGTCTCTGAGACTTATGCTTTAAGATAACTTTTATTTTCATTTGGAAATTATTTTATTCAGTACCACCTTGATTTTCTGTTTCACATTTAACATAAACTTCAGAAGGAAAACCACCAAAATGAAAAGTGGTCTCGTAATAGGGGCTGAAGGAGTATAGTATGGAATAAGGAAGAAGGTAGACAACTCTGCAGGACTTATTTTTTCCTCAGTTCAAATTTATTCCACAGTGGTCCCAGTAGAACAATAGGTTTATTAGACCAGTGAACAGGCATTTATTGAGCATCTTTCATTTGCCAAGCATTGTAGATAGAAAGATGAACATGATATAATCTCTAACCCTAAAGTATCCCTGTCTCTGAGGTAAAAAAAAAAAGATGCATAACTAATATAGATATTGTAAGTTTTTCAAGGTGCTGTAAAAACACTGGGAGGGGGCCCCAAGGCTTCACTGAGAAGATAATGTCTGAATGGAGTCTTGAATGCAGTGCTTTAAGAGCAAACTGTCCTTACAGAGAAGCATGAGAAAGGGATTTGAGATAGAGATAAGAGCACTGTCAAGACACAGTAGTAGTAGAGGAAGTGTTAGATCCAAGGGAAGACAAGATTGTACATCCTAGGAACAGCAGGGAGGCATGTAGCAAGTGATGCTAGAAAGTGATGGGGAAATGTGTTGGTGAGATGAAGTCAGATTATACCTAATTGCTGGTGGGAATGTAAATTAGTTCAACCATTGTGGAAAGCAGTATAGAGGTTCCTCAAAATACTCAAAATAGAAATACCATTTCACCCAGGAATTCCACTTCTAGGAATTTACCCTAAGAATGCAGCAGCCCAGTTTGAAAAAGACAGATGTACCCCTGTCTGTCACAGCACTATTTACAATAGCCAAGAAATGAAAGCAACCTAAGTGTCCATCAGTAAATGAATGGATAAAGAAGATGTGGTACATATACACAATGGAATATTATTCAGCCATAAGAAGAAAACAAATCCTACCATTTGTAACAACATGGATGGAGCTAAGAGGGTATTATGCTCAGTGAAATAAGCCAGGCAGAGAAAGACAAGTACCAAATGATTTCACTCATCTGTGGAGTATAAGAACAAAGAAAACCTGAAGGAACAAAACAGCAGCAGAATCACAGAACCCAAGAATGGACTAACAGTTACCAAAGGGAAAGGGACTGGGGTTGATGGGTGGGAAGGAAGGGATAAGGGCAGGGAAAATGAAAGGGGACATTACAATTAGCATGTATAGTGTTGTGGGAGGGTACAGGGAGGGCTGTACAACACAGAGAAGACAGGTGGTGATTATACAGCATCTTGCTACGCTGATGGACAGTGACTGTAGTGGGGTGTGGGGGGGGACTTGGTGAGGGGGAAGCCTGGTAAACATAGTGTTCTTCATGTAATTGTAGATTAATGAGAGCAAAAATAAATAAATAAAAATGAAAAAAGATTATACCTAATTGTCTCAGTCTAGGATAGTACCAACACTCTGGAGTGGTGAGCTACTGAGAAGGCAGGGATGCTAAAAAATTCTGTAAGACAGTCACAAACAATGAAAAATAGTCTTGATTGAAATGCCAAAAGTGCACCATTTGAGGAAGTACTGAGTGTGGCATGGTAAGTTGAGGAGTCATTAGAGGATTTGCATTTTAGAAAGGTTCATTTGGGAGTGAGGGGCCAAGACCATAAAGAAGCAAGGAATGTGGGTAAGACACTATAAGAGAGGAAAGCACACATTTGAAAGTTATTTAGGACCTATCATGGCAGGACCTGGTGCTCATTTGGATGTGGAATGGTAGAGTAGAACAGAATAGCTACTAGGTTTCTGGCTGGGCTGAGCAGTCCCATAACTGAGAAAATAAATATGGGGCAAGCTGAATGGAATAGGGAACGTTCTGTTACAAGTACAGTTTGAAGTGCATAATGGAAAGCCAAGAGGTAAGGACTGAGCAGTAAAAAGACTTTGGTTTTCAAGTAAATGAGCCCAGCTAGAGTTACATATTCAGGAGTTACCAGCTGGGGTGAAACTTGCTATGGATGAGTTTGCCCACAGAGGTGAAATAAATGACGAAGACGGGTTTCTATGGAACAATGAAGAATCATGAGGACATTTTTTTTAGAAGTCAGCCAAGGCGGAACAATTTAATGGAAGGTAAAATAATAGAGCATGATAAAAATAAAAGTACCAAAAACGATGTATTTTTATTGAGAAAGTAGGAAGTTGTTGGCTATTTTAACAAGTTTCATTTGGGGTAGGATAATGGAAACCAGAACTCAGTGAGTTGAAAAATAAGGGGGAAGATAGAAAATACATAGCTAATTTGAGTAAAGTAAGAAAGGATCCTAGAAAAGCAGAAATTTTCTTTCCTAGACCTTTGGTATAGACATCAATAAGAACAAAGATTAGAAATCTATTTTTATGCATTCTAAAATATTTTCCTATTGTGTGGTTCTCTGTTTTGCTCTACAAATGCAGACGTCTTTAAGTTATCTTAAAGTGTACAGTTTAATGGTTTTTTAGTATATTCACAAATGCATGCAACCATCTCTACAGTCAATTTTAGAACTTATCATCCCAAAAAGAAACCCTGTACTCTAGCTATCACCCCTCTATGCCCTGAGTCATAATCCTGATTTATGTCTCTACAAAGTTCCCGTTTTTTGGACATCTCATATGAATGAAATCATATATAAGTAGTCTTTTGTAACTGGCTTCATTGATTTAGCATACTATTTTCAGGGTTCATCCATGTGGTGGCATCTATCAGTACTTAATTCCTTTTCTGTGTATATGTTTTTATTTTAATAAATAGGTGAATAATTCATGTAATGGCTAATGTATAAATTATTAATGTTGCCATGGATTATGAAGTTGTAGCTAATGTTAAGTTTTTGTGAGAAATAAGGGTGACTTAATTATTGGGTCAGGATTCTCTGAAAGACACAACTAATTGCCAGATATACATGGCACAAAATTAGTAATAAGTATGGTAAATTTCCCCTAACACTTTCAAAGTTGAATATTGCTCATAGAATTCTTCTAGATATTAAACAGATTTTTAGCGATACTAAAGTATAATAAATTTCTTCAGATCATTGAATCTTTATCTTGCTTTCATCCCAATAAATAAACTTAACTTCAGATGTTAAATAACAATGTATCTGGACCTGTTTGCAGGAAATGTTTTCAGAGGTTACAGTAACTAGTCATTCCTGAAGTAGAATCTAGAAACCTGAAGTTGTTCTTGATAGAGATTACACTTCGATGAAATTCAAAATGTAGTAAAGAAGTATAGATAATACAGGGTAACTCTATTATGTAACTATTAGAGGGGAGCAATTCCATGGCTTAATCCTGAGAATGGATATTTTAAAAGGAATTTATTTTGCTCTGAGGAACATCATGTAATTGTTCTTTGTTGGAAATCTTCCTAAATTACTTTTGTTGGAGGTAATGTCTAAGTAGCTCTTTGACCAAGGTCATATGGAACATTGGAAAGGGGATAGTCAGAAGGAAGCATTGTTTTCTGCTTTTTTATTTGCCACAACCTACATTTGTATACCAGCTGCACTTAGTTTCTCTAACATTAATTCTGGTACAGTGACTAGAACACTGATAACTAAAAGATTGTTGTCTCTTGATTTTGTTTAGTTAGTAAGTTATTGATCAGTTTGATTGAGATTATTTTTTTATTTAACAATAGAAAAGCATGTATTGGTTCCTTTTAAAGGTTATACGATAATTCAGTAAGTGCCTACTTTTAGGTCCATTTGCTAAACCTTACTCCGTAAGAAAAGTTATTTGTGGATCTGTTAGTTTAAGTCCTAAATGCAGTGCTTCTATAAAGGATTATTCATTTTAATTGATGGCCATTACCAGAAAAATCTAACCTTAATGACGGATTACAGGAAGGTTGGACTAAGCTATAGTGGATAAACGATAGGAAGTGTAAATCTTAAAAATGTACTAGGAAAGTTATTGGCCTTAATTTTCTAATAAGTTCTACTTTGTAATAACTAAAAGTTCAGTAAACTAAGAAGGGGAACTTAGTTTAAATATTAAATGTTCTAGATAACAATAGAAAATCCTCTGTAACCCATAGATCTACTTATTAAAGGGGAGAAACAGCCAGAATTGGTTATCAGTGACTAGTAAAATTGTTAGATTTTTTTTTCTCTCATGGAGACAACAGAAATTTCTTTTCAATTGCAGTACATTCACAATAGAATATTTCGTATGTCCTAAACTTGCTGGTTGAGCTCACAGAAACCCAATTTAAGTGTACTGTTTCATGAACACTGAAGAAGTGTGCCTCAAAAAAGTCTGCTTTTTTTTTTCCTCTACAAATGTATATATCAGGAAAGTTACTAAAAATTACATTACCTCAGTACAAATAGACTCCAAAAGGCTAGGAGAAAAGGGGTCCTTACAGTTAATGTAAATTAGCCTATTTTGGGGGGAAAGCCTTGTGAAGAAAAATTCCATCCTCCCCCAAAAATTCAAAGGAAAAAAAATAATAATAAAAGAACTTCTGGATGAAATAATTTGGTTAATTTATTTCATGCAAATACATATGTTGAGCTCCTCTGTATAATCCAATTAAGTATATAATGATAATTGTGATAAATTGTATTAAAGAAAAGTGTGAAAAAAATGTAAGAAAGAGTGTAAGAAGCTGTTATGGGCAGAGGAAACAACATATTCAAAGAACCTGAGAAACGAAGGAGCTTGGCAAGTACAGAGATAAACCAAAGTGATAAGAGTTTTGTAAGGAGCAGGAGATGAGGTTAAAGAGGTAAGTGAAGACCAGATCATTGCTGCCTTGTAGGCCACATTACTGATGTTAAGTTGAAAACTTACGGACAGTGGGAAACCTGTGATAAATACTTAACCAGGGCAATGACATGTGGTCACACTTGTGATTTTAGAAAATCATTTTGGATGCTCTAGGTAGAATAGATTAGGAGTGAACAAGGGATGATAACAGAGAGAAGACATGGTAGTAGTCAAGCCAGAGATCCTGATTGCTAAGATCCAGGCTATTGGCAGGGGAAATAGAGGAAAAATAGATAGAAGATAGGTAAAATTTGCAGTAGTAATTAACTGCATAGGAGGATTGGAAAGAAGATTCTAACAAACCAGAGTGCTTTTACTATAATCTGTGCATGCCACTTACTGAGAAAGGGAATACTAAAGGAGAACCAGATTTGGGGGCAAAATTGAATGTTGCTAGAATTTGTGTAAAAATGTAATCCTGTTTTCAGCTCTGGATTTTAAATGTTTTTCTCTTGACTTTTAAACTAATTGAAAATTATATACATATATACTCAAATAACGCTCAGTTTTGTGAGGTTTCTTTTGCAATATAGAGGGACGATAAAACTCAGGGTTGATGTGTAGATTTTCAGGTGACTAAGCCCAGGGCATTGTCTCCCTCTTAGATCCCTCTTAGAATTTGAGAGCGAACCTACCATATATGTATAGTGCTTATTTGGGAGGGGAACATTAAAAAACTCTTGGCCTAGTTTTCTTGATCTGTAAAATCTCAGGGACAGAAGTGGTCTGTAAAACTACTACTTCTAACTTTAAGGTTCTTTGAGGTTTTTTTAATATTGTTTTGCTTTGTTTCACATGCACTTGGGCATACTCTCTTGAGCCATGTTCTTGGTGTGTGAGCAAGGAGGTCCTTTGGGGAGCAGTGGCACCTTTAATTTGTTACAGCCTTTATAGCGTCAGTGCACTAAATAGGACCCAGTAATTTAAAGGAACACATGCAGGTACTCCCTAGAGTCCTTATTTATTTTACATTTTGGAGGCCTTAGTTCATTTTGATTTTTATGAGAAAAATTCCCAAAGTCTTGAAAATATATAATAGCAATTTACAAAATGACTTGAAAAGGCTTCTCCTTCTGAGTTAGTAATGTACTTCCTATTTCTCTGTAAATTTCCCTTCTAAGTACTGGCACTGGATTCCCATAGGAGTGTTCCTGTTGTTACTGGCAATGCACGTTCTTTAAAGTACTGTTTCTGTGGAATTCAGCATGATTGCAAAGTCAAGAATCTAAGAAAAAGATTTGTTTTCCACTACCTCAGCTTCATTAGGAAGCAAAGACTAGTATGCTCTTATTATCCATATATTTACAGAACAGACTCCAGTATAGTGACACTTAGCAGATCGGAATATATCTATTTTAAGAATGACCACATGTTGACAACTGTTGAAGCTGGGTAATGGCTACACTGAGATTCAGTGCACTGTTCTGTCTACATTTCTGTATGTGTGAGATTTTTCATAGTAAAAAATTAAAAAGTCATCTTTCATTCTTTTGAAACTACTTTTTAAAAGTGTGTGAATATTTCTAGCATCCATCTTGACATAGCCCACAAAGGAATAAATTTTAGGTAAATTCAGCTTTTATGATTATTTCAGTGTTAAGTTTTACATATAAGAGTCTTCATATTTTGTTTCAGGGACAGAATGATGCTGTTGAAATTGGAACAAGAAATTTTAGATTTCATTGGTAATAATGAGTAAGTCCTGACATTTAACAAGAAAACAAATTGTCATCACAGTTCTCCTTGACTTACTAAATTAGTTTTTCTCCTACTTCTAGGTCTCCACGTAAAAAATTCCCCCCAATGACATCATACCATAGGATGCTATTACACAGAGTAGCTGCTTACTTTGGATTAGACCACAATGTTGATCAGAGTGGCAAGTCTGTCATAGTAAATAAAACTAGCAATACAAGAATGTAAGTATCAAGAAATACAGGTTTATGTTATCTGAATGTGTAATGATACTTTGTCTTTCTACAGCACTTTTCATGTGAGGTTTTCTACATATTTTAGCAACCTAATTAGCTTCATAATAAATGCAAGTGATAGAACCAAAAAATACATTCAGCATACCAGATGCAAGGTGCACCGGTCTAGACTGAAATAAGGCAAGTGAAATGATGATTGGTTTAAAAAAAAAAAAAAAAAACCTCAGAGGTCATAAAATCAGTGGTGTCCAATAACCATTCCATTATTGTTTAAATTAATATAATTTAAATAGCTATGGCCAACCTTAGGCAAACTTGTTTAAAGAAAAAAAGCAGATTTTAACACCTTCACATTCAGTCTGTCAGTTTGCCATCTTTTCAACCTGTTTTTGCCCCTTTGCTTCCACAAATCTCAGGAGGGTAGGACTGTAGGTTAATGAAATATTGTCCTTAAAGTGTCCCCCATCTGGGCTATGTATAATTTACTGAGGAAAATTTTTTAAGGAGTTAGGAGGAACCATTTACTTTGAAAAGTGATAGCTTTACACTATTGGTGAACTAAATAGTGCTGGTGTTCCTGCCTATTTTTAAACCTAATCCTAAAGCAACTAGTTGAATAGAGCTAAAATTTATACTTTTGTTGTGACCTGCCTAATCAAAAGAATTTTCTGTATCAATTTCATATATGGTGGCAGTGAATCTCTGGTAATGAGCAGCAGTCAACTTCAGTTGTCAAGTAATGCTTTTCAGTTCATTATTTGTCTCCCTTTCTTGAAGCTAGACTTATCTTAGAGTCTTAATCTGTGAACCGTTCAATTTCATGGTTGTATTTAATTCACTATGTCCATTCTGTCATAATGGTCTTTACCCTTACAGCTGCCATATTGTTTGCTGGAACGAAGTTGGTTTTCTTATAGTATTTGTATTTTACTTTAATATAGTATTTTCAGATAGTTTTTTGTTAGCTAAATAGGTATATTGGTGAAACTTAGTGTTTTTAAATAATTGTTCCTACAATTCCTGCAACTAAAATTAAATTAATGTAAGTAGATGTCTTTGAAAAGGATCCTATCTGTCCTTAAGGATTAAATTTTAAACTTCAAATGTGAACCTGATTAAATTTTCCTCTGCCTGTCCTTTAGTCTTTTTAAAATACCTTCATCAGTTAGTCTTTTCCCATTAATTATATCATAGCTAAAGTAGGATAGTAACGGTAGGATACAAGCTGCACTGAAGGTAAATGGAACTCTAATTTATTTAACCAGTACCTTTCAACATTACTCAGAGCTGCTGGATACCCAAACATGTACATTAGCAGGCATTTTGACTAACATTTCGACTGGTGACTCTCTAAGGTTTTCAATACAGTGTAACCTCAGTTATTTGAATGCCGTGAATGATGTCAGAAAGCCTCAGGGTTCACTTTATCAAGGTATTCAAAAGTTAGCTAAACACAGATGTTTATGATGTGCTTAAATAAAAAATGGATGAATAGCATAATTAGACATTTCAGATATTGAAGTTACACTGTATTCTTATTTTTTATCTTCTGAAATATGAAGAAGGCTATAAATCAGAAAACCTTAGAGATCATGCTCCACATTGAATAAAAACAAACTTACCTTTTCCTCATAGGCATATTACCCGCTCCAGCCTTGAACCAGTGGTGTTGTGGATGTCAACAACCCAGTGCCCACTGGGGTGTCTCAATGGAGCGGGAAGTTGGCGATTGCAGGGCAGTAAATTCAGGCATCTATAAAAGAAAGAGGTAAGACAGTCTTAAGGTTAGCTAAAATGCCTGCCAATGCTATTTGGTGTGGGAATCCAGCTGCTCTTAGAAAAGTTGCCAGGCCCTTGATTAAACCTTTGGTTCACTTTGGGTAACAGTCTTGCACCCAAGTACAGTCTTCTTGGGGGAAAAAAAATGTGACTTTGAACAGCTACAAAAATAGTTGGTATAAGTAAATGGGGCAGTTATGTGACAGAAATAACAACATACATGGGCAATGTCACAACTAATAGGCAATCTTTAAAATTTGTAAAGAAAGCAGTTCTTCTATCAGTATGGTCATGAGACTGTTTTTACTCTTTATCTTTTGCTTTAGTTCTGTATTTAACTTTATGTGAAGATCTGCTTTCTGTTTCAGTTACCTTAAATATATTTTTAAATAGAGATTTTTCAGCTTAGATGGTTCTCATCCTAAATCTTCTTTTATAAAATTTGACAGGAGATAGATAAGAGTACCTCATTAAATATTCACTAGGTTAAAATAAATATTCACAAGTGTTACTTGAGTATTATATATAATGAAAAATCTAGTCAAGTTTCCTGAAAATCATTTAGACTTAGTTTAGAAACTTATGTAGTGTAGTCACAATATATTATGTGGCAATATAATGTACAGTTAAACTGTAAAAACTTGTGAGTTCAGTTAGACTTCTGTGTAGCCTCCAATTATATTTTTATGTATCTCATATTTCAAAAGAGTAATTCCAGTTTTATAGTAGTATGGCATTAAGTAACAAGAATGTTAAATGAAATAATTTATTGAAGCTGAGAATATATTTTAGAAAGTGAAATTTTACATAACTAATTTTCCAAGACCCCAGCCTTCTGTCTATCTTCTGGATCCTAGTAGAATTTGCAGCATTTCCATAGAGGAAAGACCAGTCAGCCATAAAACATATTGTTACAGTTTCATAAGTCATTACTTTAGTTTACAGTGTTAACTTCCCAAAAAAAAGCATCTCTCCTTTCTAACCTATTTTAATAAATGAAAAAAGATGTATCCTGCTGTAATTAAGTTTTCTTGGTAACTAGTAGGTTGCAATTTAAAAGTCTCTTAAGTTTTAGTTAATTCAAACTCAAAATATGTCATTACTTTCAATCATGTAACACCAAACCAGCTAGTTTAGGTATATATCATAAGATTCACCTCCATACTTTTTCCATTGTCCCAGAATTTTTTCTTAAATTCGTAAGAAGCTATGCAAAGGGGCTATACAGGCTTTGAGTCTGATACCAGGGCTCTGACTATGGCTTAGTTGTATATTTGCCCTTTGATGTTTCATCTTCGACAGATACTTAAGCTATTTGAACTTGGGGTTTTTTTCCAGTAACACTTACAATAATAAAAAAGCTTCTGAGTGTTTACTCTTTTAAGTGCTACTCATCTATTAATTCATTTCATCTTCAGAATAACCCTATTAAGTACGTACACTATAATTCCCATTTACAAATGAGAAAATGAGGGAATAGAAAGGTTAAGTAACTTGTGCAAGTCATAAAGCAGCTAAACTGTGTAAAGCTGAAAATACTTGAACCAACTCTCCAGGTCCATAGTCCACAGCGTATTTCATACAGCCTTTTAATCATAACATGGCGTAGTTAATATTTTCTCATTAGACTGTTATGAGGAGTAAATGAGATGACACAATGAGTGGTAACTTTTATTGGTTATATAATGTTATATTTAACTTTTCTATAAATATTGTGTATTATCTTCTTTGTTCCCTTGGTTTGTTTTTTCAGACCTGATCAGAAATTTAATGAACATATTAAGGATGAGAAAGGTGAAGATTTTCAGAAACGATATATCCTCAAGAGAGATAACTCTAGCTTTGACAAAGATGATAACCAGGTAATATAGCACAGTTAGAGCATTTTTATAAACATGGGATTTATACCAGCAGATAATTTTCCCAAGAATTAAT
Organism: Manis javanica; assembly: GCF_040802235.1. NCBI lineage: Eukaryota > Metazoa > Chordata > Mammalia > Pholidota > Manidae > Manis > Manis javanica. The sequence goes on from NC_133162.1 coordinate 105,352,891, forward strand.
TGTTCTCTTTTCTTTAGATGAGAATACGTTTGAAAGATGACAGAAGAAGCAAATCTATAGAAGAAAGAGAAGAAGAGTACCAGAGAGCTAGAGACCGAATATTTTCCCAAGATGTATGTACTGACTTATGTATAGTCTGCATGTTAGAACATACGCTGATTACATTGTATGGGCTTGCTCCTCCCTTAATCCATTAATCACATTTGTTTTAACCACTTTTATACATATAAAGCCACCTTTTAGAAATACTGAGGTCTGTCTTACTCAGTGTTAATTTAGAAGTTACATAAATTTTGAAAAGTTGGAAGCAGACTACAGAAGTGCTATATTGGACTGAATATATAGTTTTTGTAATTTTTTTCTTCCAGACCCCTCACAGTCTTGAGATTTTTAGAACATTGATCATAGTCCACAAAACCATGTGCTCTAAATCCTACTTGTTAATGGACTTTTCTTAATAAATAACTTGTTTCTTCTTTTAAAGTAAAGTTAAATGATTTTTTAGGTTAATATTTGTTTTCTACTTTTATAAGTGATTATATGAAAAAGATATTTTAGTTGGCTATTTTGTACATATGTGTGAGAAGAAAATCAGTTTGGTTTTACCAATATTGCAAAGCACATGTTCTGTACAATACTAGGTACTATTCAAGGATATAAGTATGTTTGTAATTTTGTTAATACTTCTAAGATTGAAATTTCCTCCATATTAAAAAACAAGTAAATAACATTAAAATCTAGACTATCAGTTATGAGTTTATGATATTCAGCAAATCTTACTGAGCTATACTGTGCACTGGAGAACATATCCATGGACAGCTACAAAAACTTATCCCCTAAACAACCCTATATATGGTAGATAATATCATTGTTTTTATTTTACAGATAAGGAAACTGAGGTTTCAGGGGCCAAGTAAAATGGCCAAAGATCATACATCTAGAAATGCACAGTGGGGATCTCAACCTAGGGCTGCTGAACTCAGAGCCTAAACTTAGATGTATTTCTCTCTTTAGCTTATAAGATAGATGATGACAGCATGGTTTGTGATTTGTGTAGAGACATGAAGGTGAAGTAGGGAACACAACAGAGAAGCACCACAAACCAGAATTGAGGAGTGAAAGGAAGAGTTAGCTTCCAAGAGACCTAAAGAGTGAAGTGTTCCAAGTAGAGGATCAGTATTTGCAAAGGCCCGAAGATAAAAGAGAACTGACAAATGAGGTAGTAAAAGATTCAAAGTGTCTGTATTATCATCTAGGTGACACAGCAAGTGGAGAAAGTTGAGATTAGAAAGGTACACAGGAAGCAGATGACTTGATCTTGAAAGCTAGTTAAAGTGGTTGGGCTTTTAGCTAGGGCAGGAGTTAGCAAACTTACTCTGTAAAGGGCCAGATAATAACTATTACAGGCTTTTAGAGCCATACAGTTTTTTATTTTTAATTGAAGTGTTATTGATACACAATCTTATATCGGTTTCAAATGCATAACAGTGGTTCAGCAGTTACCTGTATTATTAAATCCTCACCCCTTCTAGTGCAGTTACTATCTATTAACATAGGAAGATGTTACAGAATCATTGACGATATTCTCCATGCTGAACTACCATACCCATGACCAACGTAAATTGTGACTGCGAATTATTGTGTCCCTTTATCCCCCCACGACCTATCTCTCCCCCACCCCTTCAGTAACCAGTAGTCACTTTTCTCAGTGTCTTTGAGTCTGTTGCTGTTTTGTTCCTTCTCTTTTGCTTTGTTTTTATATTCCACAAATAAGTGAAATCATATGGTATTTGTCTCTCTCTGCCTGGATTATTTCACTGAGCATAATACCTACCCTCTAGGTCCATCCACGTTGTTGCAAATGGCAGGATTTCTTATCCTTTTATGACTGAATAATAATCCATTGTGTATATGTACCACATCTCCTTTAACCATTCACCTATGATGAACACTCAGGTTCCTTCCATATCTTAGCTGTCGCAAATAGTGTGGAGAGAAACATAGGGGAACATATATCTTTTCAAATCAGGGATTTTCTTTTCTTCAGGTAAATTCCTAGAAGTAGGATTACTGGGTCATATGGTATATCTATTTTTAGTTTTTTGAGGAACCTCCATACTGTTTTCTGCAGTGGCTGCACCAATTGATATTCCCACCAACAGTGTAGTGGGCTTCCCATTTCTCCACATCCCCTCCAGCATTTGTTATTTCTTCTCTTTTGAATAGTGGCCACTCTTAACTGGTGTGAGGTGGTATCATTTTGGTTTTTATTTGCATTTCCCTGATGATTAGTGATGTTGAATGTTTTTTCGTGTGCCTGTTTGCCATTTGTATTTCTTCTATGGCAAAACGTCTGTTCAGGCCCTCTACCCATTTTTTTTTTTTTTTGAGAGGGCATCTCTCATATTTATTGATCAAATGGTTGTTAACAACAATAAAATTCAGTATAGGGGGGTCAATGCTCAATGTACAATCATTAATCCATCTCAAGTCTAATTCTCATCAGTCTCCAATCTTCTGAAGCATAACGAACAAGTTCTTAAATGGTGAACGAATTCTTACATAGTGAATAAAATCTTACATGGTGAACAGTACAAGGGCATTCATCACAGAAACTTTTGGTTTTGATCACGCATTATGACCTATAAACAATCAGGTCAAATATGAATATTCATTTGATTTTTGTACTTGATTTATATGTTGATCCCACATTTCTCCCTTTATTATTATTATTATTTTTATTTTTAATAAAATGCTGAAGTGGTAGGTAGATGCAAGATAAAGGTAGAAAACATAGTTTAGTGCTGTAAGAGGGTAAATGTAGATGATCAGATGATCAGGTGTGTGCCTATGGACTAAGTATTAATCCAGGCTAGACAATGGCAGCAAAACATCCAAGGATGCAGAAGATTTCTCTCAAAGCAGGGGGGTGAGGTTCTGAGCCTCACCTCTGTTAATCCCCAAATTCTCACCTGATGGCCCCCCTGCGACTGTGCCTGTCTTAGGTTCTTCCTCCCTTGAGGAATCTTACCCGTCTCTGGCTAACCAGTCATCTTCCGGGGCCATACAGGGAAATGTAAAGTTGGTAAATGAGAGAGAAGCCATATTGTTTGAAAAGGTTAGCTTTTTACTTCTTTGCAGATTTATGCCCTGTGGCTTCTATGCCCAGCACTTGTCTCGAGGTATCTTTACCACCTGGAGGAATTATGATACTCAGTAAATTCGATATGAGGCACAAATTCTATTTAAGGGTTGTAATTAGGAAGAAAGAAGAAAAGCTACAGATGTAGCATATGGAAGGAAACATGGGAGGATTGATTATTTCTTTGACATATCTTCTTGTATAGGTTTTAAACTACTAACTAATTTGCACACACATATTAACATAGGAATATGGTGACATAAACAAAGCAAATCTATAATTACCATCCATCTCCAGTGAAGCCAAGAAAACCATTTAGGGACCCTAGGCATTTGTGAAAATTTGTCTATGATATGATGGATATTGTCCAACTGTACTTGAACAGTCTGAGAGAAATCAGACAAATTAAAGCAGCCCATTTCTGGGATCTGTTCACATCCCATATGTTCTTTTAACCGTAGATAGTCTATAGTCATGATATTTTGGAGTGGTACACCTTGCACCCCTCCCAACTCCTGGTTGAGTTCCAACAGTACAGATCCGGTCAAATTCATTGTCTCACTGTATGCACATGCCAGCCTAGACATCTCCCTCCTCATTCCTATGGCAAGTCCAGGAGACGGTGGGCTGGATACAGCCACAACTGCAGCATCGTCCGGATCCCTGTGGAGGCTTTTTGATGATCATCCCCCGGCACAAGTCCTCCAGAGAGTGCTGATGCCGGAAGCTCCTCCTCATATCGTATCTTAGTTCATTTTCTGGGTATCCAAGCTAGGCCTTGATCTTCTGCATAGAAACAAACAGACCCTTTGCCCACACTTTGACATGCTCTCTATACCATTGTGCAGAACTCATTGGAGGTCAGCACACAGTGACTGCTTTTTTTTTTTTTTTTTTTTATTAAGAGAAAGGAATAATATCAGAGAAGAGTACCTCCATAGCTGATCATCTGACACCCTTTAAGTGATCAACATTAAGGATATTTAAAGCATGCGTTGATCTTTGATTTACCAATAGTTTTATCCTATCAAGGAGTAATCCCCCTTTTCTTTCTTTCTTTCTTTCTTTTTTTTTTTTAATTTTTAATCTATACTTACATGAAGAATACTATGTTTACTATGCTCCCCCCTATATCAGGTCCCCCCTAACAACCACATTACGGTTACTGTCCATCAGCTTAGCAAAATATTGTAGAGTCACTACTTGTCCTCTCTGTGTTGTGCAGCCCACCCTCCCCTTTCTCCCTTCCCCCCATGCATGCTAATCTTAATATCCCCTTCTTCCCCCCCCTTATCCCTCCCTGCCCACCCATCCTCCCCAGTTCCTTTCCCTTTGGTACCTGTTAGTCCATTTTTGGGTTCTGTAATTCTGCTGCTGTTCTGTTCCTTCAGTTTTTCCTTGTTCCTATACTCCTCAGATGAGTGAAATCATTTGGTATTTCTCTTTCTCCGCTTGGCTTATTTCACTGAGCATAATACTCTCCAGCTCCATCCATGTTGCCGCAAATGGTTGGATTTTTCCACTTCTTATGGCTGAGTAGTATTCCATTGTGTATATGTACCACATCTTCTTTATCCATTCATCTACCGATGGACATTTAGGTTGCTTCCAATTCTTGGCTATTGTAAATAGTGCTGCGATAAACATAGGGGTGCATCTGTCTTTCTCAAACTTGATTGCTGCATTCTTAGGGTAAATTCCTAGGAGTGGAATTCCTGGGTCAAATGGTAGGTCTGTTTTGAGCATTTTGATGAACCTCCATACTGCTTTCCACAATGGTTGAACTAATTTACATTCCCACCAGCAGTGTAGGAGGGTTCCCCTTTCTCCACAGCCTCGCCAACATTTGTTGTTGTTTGTCTTTTGGATGGCAGCTATCCTTACTGGTGTGAGGTGATACCTCATTGTAGTTTTAATTTGCATTTCTCTGATAATTAGCAATGTGGAGCATCTTTTCATGTGTCTCTTGGCCATCTGTATTTCTTTTTTAGAGAACTGTCTGTTCAGTTCCTCTGCCCATTTTTTAATTGGGTTATTTGTTTTTTGTTTGTTGAGGCGTGTGAGCTGTTTATATATTCTGGACGTCAAGCCTTTATCGGATGTGTCATTTTCAAATATATTCTCCCATACTGTAGGGTTCCTTTTTGTTCTATTGATGGTGTCTTTCACTGTACAGAAGCTTTTCAGCTTAATGTAGTCCCACTTGCTTATTTTTGCTGTTGTTTTCCTTGCCTGGGGAGATATGTTCAAGAAGAGGTCACTCATGTTTATGTCTGAGGCTTTTGCCTATGTTTTTTTCCAGGAGTTTAATGGTTTCATGACTTACATTCAGGTCTTTGATCCATTTTGAGATTACCTTTGTATATGGGGTTAGACAATGGTCCAGTTTCATTCTCCTACATGTAGCTGTCCAGTTTTGCCAGCACCATCTGTTGAAGAGACTGTCATTTTGCCATTGTATGTCCATGGCTCCTTTATCAAATATTAATTGACCATATATGTTTGGGTTAATGTCTGGAGTCTCTAATCTGTTCCACTGGTCTGTGGCTCTGTTCTTGTGCCAGTACCAAATTGTCTTGATTACTATGGCTTTGTAGTAGAGCTTGAAGTTGGGGAGTGAGATCCCCCCTACTTTATTCTTCTTTTTCAGGATTGCTTTGGCTATTCGGGGTCTTTGGTGTTTCCATATGAATTTTTGAATTATTTGCTCCAGTTCATTGAAGAATGTTCCTGGTAATTTGAGAGGGATTGCATCAAACCTGTATACTGCTTTGGGCAGGATGGCCATTTTGACGATATTAATTCTTCCTAGCCATGAGCATGGGATGAGTTTCCATTCGTTAGTGTCCCCTTTAATTTCTCTTAAGAGTGACTTGTAGTTTTCAGAGTATAAGGCTTTCAATTCTTTGGTTAGGTTTATTCCGAGGTATTTTATTCTCTTTGATGCAATGGTGAATGGAATTGTTTTCCTGATTTCTCTTTCTATTGATTCATTGTTAGTGTATAGGAAAGCTACAGATTTCTGTGTGTTGATTTTGTATCCTGCAACTTTGCTGTATTCCGATATCAGTTCTAGTAGTTTTGGAGTGGAGTCTTTAGGGTTTTTTATGTACAGTATCATATCATCTGCAAATAGTGACAGTTTAACTTCTTCTTTACCAATCTGGATTCCTTGTATTTCTTTGTTTTGTCTGATTGCCGTGGCTAGGACCTCCAGTACTATGTTAAATAACAGTGGGGAGAGTGGGCATCCCTGTCTGGTTCCCGATCTCAGAGGAAATGCTTTCAGCTTCTCGCTGTTCAGTATAATGCTGGCTGTGGGTTTATCATATGTGGCCTTTATTATGTTGAGGTACGTGCCCTCTATTCCCATTTTGATGAGAGTTTTTTATCATGAATGGATGTTGAATTTTGTCAAATGCTTTTTCAGCATGTATGGAGATGATCATGTGGCTTTTGTCTTTCTTTTTGTTGATGTGGTGGATGATGTTGATGGATTTTCAAATGTTGTACCATCCTTGCATCCCTGGGATGAATCCCACTTGGTCATGGTGTATGATCCTTTTGATATACTGTTGAATTCTGTTTGCTAATATTTTATTGAGTATTTTTGCATCTACATTCATCAGGGATATTCGTCTGTAATTTTCTTTTTTGGTCGGGTCTTTTCCTGGTTTTGGTATTAGGGTGATGTTGGCTTCATAGAATGAGTTTGGGAGTATTCCCTCTTCTTCTATTTTGTGGAACACTTTAAGGAGAATGGGTATTATGTCTTCTCTGTGTGTCTGATAAAATTCCGATGTAAATCCGTCCGGCCCTAGGGTTTTGTTCTTGGGTAGTTTTTTGATTACCGTTTCAATTTCTTTGCTCGTAATTGTTTTGTTTTTGTGTTTCTTCCTTGGTCAGTCTTGGGACGTTGTATTTTTCTAGGAAGTTGTCCATTTCTTCTAGGTTTTCCAGCTTGTTGGCATATAGGTTTTCATAGTAGTCTTTAATAATTCTTTGTATTTCTGTGGAGTCTGTCGTGATTTTTCCATTCTCATTTCTGATTATGTTGATTTGTGTTGATTCTCTTTTTCTCTTAATAAGTTGGGCTAGAGGCTTATCTATTTTGTTTATTTTCTCAAAGAACCAGCTCTTGGTTTCGTTGATTTTTGCTATTGTTTTATTATTCTCAATTTTGTTTATTTCTTCTCTGATCTTTATTATGTCCCTCCTTCTGCTGACTTTAGGCCTCATTTGTTCTTCTTTTTCCAGTTTTGATAATTGTGATGTTAAACTATTCATTTGGGATTGTTCTTCCTTCTTCAAGTGTGCCTGGATTGCTATATACTTTCCTCTTAAGACTGCTTTCACTGTGTCCCACAGAAGTTGGGGCTTAGTGTTGTTGTCGTCATTTGTTTCTATATATTCCTTGATCTCTATTTTGATTTGTTCATTGATCCATTGATTATTTAGTAGCATGTTGTTAAGCCTCCATGTGTTTGTGAGCCTTTTTGTTTTCTTTGTAGAATTTATTTCTACTTTCATACCTTTGTGGTCTGAAAAATTGGTTGGTAGAATTTCAATATTGTGGAATTTACTGAGGCTCTTTTTGTGAGCTAGTATGTGGTCTATTCTGGAGAATGTTCCATGTGCACTTGAGAAGAATGTATATCCTGTTGCTTTTGGATGTAAAGTTCTATAGATGTCTATTAGGTCCATCTGTTCTAGTGTGTTGTTCAGTGCCTGTGTGTCTTTACTTATTTTCTGCCCGGTGGATCTATCCTTTGGGGTGAGTGGTGTGTTGAAGTCTCCTACAATGAATGCATTGCAGTCTATTTCCCTCTTTAGTTCTGTTAGTATTTGCTTCACATATGCTGGTGCTCCTGTATTGGGTGCATATATATTTAGAATGGTTATATCCTCTTGTTGGACTGAGCCCTTTATCATTATGTAGTGTCGTTCTTTATCTCTTGTTACTTCCTTTGTTTTGAGGTCTATTTTGTCTGACATTAGTACTGCAACCCCTGCTTTCTTCTCACTGTTGTTTGCCTGAAATATGTTTTTCCATCCCTTGACTTTTAGTCTATGCTTATCTTTGCGTTTAAGGTGAGTTTCTTGTAAGCAGCATATAGATGGGTCTTGCTTTTTTATCCATTCTATTACTCTCTGTCTTTTGATTGGTGCATTAAGTCCATTTACATTTAGGGTGACTATTGAGAGATAAGTACTTATTGCCTTTGCAGGCTTTAGATTTGTGGTTACCAAAGGTTCAAGGTTAGCTTCTTTAGTATCTTACTGCCTAACTTAGCTCGCTTATTGCGCTGTTATATACACTGTCTGGAGATTCTTTTCTTCTCTCCCTTCTTATTCCTCCTCCTCCATTCTTCATATGTTGTGTGTTTTGTTCTGTGCTCTTTTTAGGGGTGCTCCCATCCAGAGCAGTCCCTGTAGGATTCCCTGTAGAGGTGGTTTGTGGGAAGCAAATTCTCTCAGCTTTTGCTTGTCTGGGAAATGTTTAATCCCGCCATCATATTTAAATGATAGTCATGCTGGATACAGTATCCTTGGTTCAAGGCCCTTCTGTTTCATTGCATTAAGTATATCATGCCATTCTCTTCTGGCCTGTAGGGTTTCTGTCGAGAAGTCTGATGTTAGCCTGATGGGTTTTCCTTTATAGGTGACCTTTTTCTCTCTAGCTGCCTTTAAAACTCTTTCCTTGTGCTTGATCCTTGCCATTTTAATTACTATGTGTCTTGGTGTTTTTCTCCTTGGATCCTTTCTGTTGGGGTTCTGTGTAATTCCATGGTCTGTTTGATTATTTCCTCCCCCAGTTTGGGGAAGTTTTCAGCAATTATTTCTTCAAAGAGACTTTCTATCCCTTTTCCTCTTTCTTCTTCTTCTGGTATCCCTATAATATGAATATTATTCCTTTTGGCTTGGTCACATAGTTCTCTTAGTGTTGTTTCGTTCCTGGAGATCCTTTTATCTCTCTCTATGTCAGCTTCTATACGTTCCTGTTCTCTGGTTTCTGTTCCTTCAATGGCCTCTTGCATCTTATCCATTCTGCTTGTAAATCCTTCCAGGGATTGTTTCACTTCTGTGATCTCCTTCCTGACATCTGTGATCTCTCTCCGGACTTCATCCCACTGCTCTTGCATTTTTCTCTGCATCTCATCCCATTGCTCTTGCATTTTTCTCTGCATCTCTGTCAGCATGTTCATGATTTTTATTTTGAATTCTTTTTCAGGAGGACTGGTTAGGTCTGTCTCCTTCTCAGGTGTTGTCTCTGTGATCTTTGTCTGCCTGTGGGTTTGTCTTTTCATGGTGATAGAGATAGTGTGCAGAGCTGGTACAAGTGACCGCTGGAAGAGCTTCCCTTCTTGTTGGTTTGTGGCCTTCCTCACCTGGGAGAATAGCGACCTCTAGTGGCTTGTGCTGGGCAGCTGTGTGCAGACAGGGCTTCTACTTCCTGCCCGGTTGCTATGGGGTTTATCTTCACTATTCCCGTGGGCGTGGCCTGGCTGGGGCTGCTCCTACAAAATGGTGGAGCCCCGTTGGAGGGGGAGCGCCTGGGAGGCTATTTATCTCCGTAAGGGGCCTCTGTGCTCCCTGCTGCCCAGGGGGTTAGAGTGCCCAGAGATCCCCAGATTCCCTGCCTCTGGTCTAAGTGACCTGTCCTGCCCCTTTAAGACTTCCAAAAAGCACTCCCCTTCACAAGGCGCTGGGTTCTTGCAGGTGTGGATGTGGTCTGGATGTTGTCCTGTGTCCTGTGGTCTCTATTTTAGGAAGATTTTTCTTTGTTATATTTTCATAGCTCTGTGTGTTTTGGGGAGGAGATTTCCACTGCTCTACTCACACCGCCATCTTGGCTCCACCCCCCCCCCACCCATTTTTTAATCAGGTTATTTGTTTTTTGGGTATTGAGGCATATGAGCTCATCATATTATTTTGGGTGTTAACCCCTTACCAGTAGAGCCATACAGTCTTTATTGTAGCACCTTAAGTCTACCTTTTTAATGTAAAAGCAGCCATAAACAATACATAAGTCAATATGCACGGCTGTTCCAATAAAACTTTATTGTAGTAAGTAGGTGGCTGGCCATTGTTTGCTGACCCCTGTGCTAGAACATCACTGATCTATTAAGGAGAGAAGAAGCATGATCAGATTGATATTTGAGAGAGATTGCAATGGCTTCTGTAGTTTGAACTGGATAAAAAGGGTAAAAACTGGTATCTGGAAAACTAGCTTAGAACACTGTTGTTATGTTGCTTGCCTGAGCAGTCAATAACATGAGACGAGTTTGGCTATAAGCTTCACTGAGACATAGCTGCTTGTCCACTGCTACAGCCAAAGCCAAAGCACAGATCAAAATTTTTGCAGAGTAAATGAGGTGCAGTCTACAGTTTGGTTTATACTTTGAATTTATAATGAAAATTGGTTCACTTGTTTGGAAGAGAATATTTGAATTTCAGATTAATTTGTACTACAAAAATGAATGACTTGAAGACTGTATATCTGTTAAAAGTAAGCATAGTGTTTCCAAGCCAAAAAAAATTCCATTACCATTTATTTGTATACCATTATCACCACTTTGGGTATTTTGGGGGTTGGAAGGCAATGGGGTTACTTTTTAAATATTATTACACATTTTTATTGTCATCATTGCTTTACAGACAGCATTATGTATTTGACAATAGCTCAACTTTTTATATCTGTTTTTTCTTTCTAGTCCCTGTGTTCCCAAGAGAATTATATCATTGACAAAAGGTAAGGGGATTTTTAACATCTGATTTGGTAACTGTCTGACTGGTGCTATTAAATATAAAAATATCTTATTATAATGCCAACAGAATCCAAGATGAGGATGCTAGTAGTACCCAGCAGAGGCGCCAGATATTTAGGTATTGGAAACATGTTTTCATGTAGTACTAAAAAATTTAAGCATTTTTTCTTTATTATTTCCTTTTTTGTATCTATTAGCTTTTCAAAGTTTTATTTCTGATTAACAGAGTTAATAAAGATGCTTCAGGGAGATCAACAAATAGCCATCAAAGCAGCACTGAGAATGAGCTGAAGTACTCTGAGCCACGACCCTGGAGCAGCACAGACTCAGACAGCTCGCTCCGCAACTTCAAGCCTGCTGTCACCAAAGCCAGCAGCTTCAGTGGAATTTCAGTCCTGACAAGAGGTGATAGTTCTGGAAGCAGCAAAAGTGTAGGCAGGCTTTCAAAAACAGGTATAAATATCTGTCTAAAATTGTGTGGTCAAAACATTAGTTTCCTTAATGTTGTCTTAGCTCTTTATTTTTGATATGGCTTCTCTGTTTACCCTAAAATATAAAATTCCTACTAGCAGTGCACTGAGCCTCCAAAATACTTAAGAAGTAATATGTTTATTGACATTAGTATCCATTCTCTGTGCAAAAGAGATTTACAGACATCAATTAAGAGTTCTCTGTTGTCATATAAACCTTATCAATTTGGTTCAATGTAATGTCATTTCTTTGAGTACCTAAAGGTGGTTGGAAATCCTTCATTGCTTATTTATGATTGGAAAGCATGGTTTCTCACCAAGATTATTTAACATTTATTGCATTTTCAACTAATACTATCAATTATTCATTGTATTTTTTCATGTTAAAGTCCTTCATTTGCCATTCAAAATAATGAATAGGATTGCTAAGAAGTGTCTGAGGAATTTAAAAACTAAAGAAAAATAATACATAATTATTGTGAATGAGTGAAAATTTCGATAGCATCCTCATTCTCCTTGCCTTTTTGCTTTTAGACTATGTGACACTTAGTCTTACAACATTTCCTCTTTTTGCTTTCACTAACTGGCTTCAATACTAAAGAAGCTCACATCTCTTTTAGGATCCTTGAGATTTTTCTTTTTAACCCAAAATAAGCATGAAAGTTAACAGAAATAGCTCTCTCTCTTTAGCCTGTTTGGGTTAGTCTACACTTAAAGTACTGAACAGATAACATCTGAAGGGAGAGAGATGTTTGAAGGTGACAGAGTAGTGTTTTTACTTTGACTATAGTCAATGCTTAAAATTGTTAAGGCTTTTGAGTTGCATTTGTTACCTTTTAACTTACAATGTGGATATTAAAAATGTCTTAGTGTATATGATAGAATTGTTAAAGATGGATAAATTTTATGAATATAAGAAATATGCATATGTACCAAATACGCATTTATTTGAAAAATGTCCACTTAGTCGTCATAATAGAAAACAACTACTCATACATCAGGAGAAAGTCATTTAGACACACTGCCAAATTAAAACATTTTAAGATCATGTAGTATTTATAATCTGTATTATCTTTAGACATGAAAAGTAATATTTAACTCTTAATAGAAAAAAATTATTTTTGATAGTTATTTTGGCACAACTTAAAATATAAGTTATTCTACAGAAGGCAATCTGGATAGTGTATCATATTTATTTATTTCATTCATTAAAGATTAATTCTCAATCCCAGAGTCAACTCTGTTATTCAAAACCTCATTAATTGTATACATCCTCAAAATCTTTTTCTTTCTTTCATTGTCTTATTATCCACCTTTAGCCATTATGCTGAAAATCAGTGACTTTTTCAGTCTCCATGTAATAGAAAATAAAATTGTTTGCAGGCATAAAAGCAGTTGAAAATAAATTATCAAATTAATTTATTAAGTACAATGAAAAATACATTTTAACCTAATGCTAATATAAGTACTTGGACTACTTTTCATGCTATCTTTATCTCTTGATTTAAAAATTGAAAGTTGGCTTTACATAGGGAGATGCTATGATTATGAGCTGAAAAATGAAATTCTGCCGTGAAACTTGCCAATTATTTCTTTTGATAGAGGATTTGTCATTTTTGTTATTTCCTACACTACTCTTAATCTTTCTGTGTTCTTATAGATATGGGGTTTCTGATATCTGATATAAGAGGTTTTGGGCATTTGGCTGTGCTAAATTCTTTTTCCTTGGGGAAAATTATTATCTGTATATTCCTAGGTGTTAATCTAAAAGGTAAAATGTACATAACTTTGTCCTTTTGGGAATGTGGGTAATGTGCTTTTTGTGGCTGTCTGTGGCTGATGTTCTTATATACTTGCTTAAGTTGCATGCTTTGGCTATGACTTCTGACAATTTACGTGATCAGTTTGCATATTAAACTTGTTCATGGTGGGCAGGGGAAGCAAAATTGTACAGTAAATCTAAAATAACTGATGCTTTTATGTGGTAACTGCATGTTATATGATGTAAATTTTATTGTTACATATTTAAAACCTGCACTTTATATGAGGTTTTTAAAAATCCCTATTTTTCATTACTCCTCCCCTAGGTTCTGAGTCTTCTGGTAGTGTAGGTTCATCTACGGGCTCTCTTTCTCACATCCAGCAGCCTCTTCCAGGTACAGCTCTCAGCCAGTCTTCTCATGGCGCACCTGTCGTCTATCCAACTGTCAGCACTCATAGTTCTCTTTCCTTTGATGGTGGCCTAAATGGGCAAGTCGCATCTCCTAGCACTAGCTTCTTTTTGCTTCCCTTGGAAGCGGCAGGCATACCACCTGGCAGTATTCTGATCAACCCACAAACAGGTTGGTATCCAGAAAAAGCTGTTTATTTTGGTTGAGATATCAGGATTTATCTGAAAATTAAAGAATATGTATTAAATGTATTATCTACATATATATTGTCAACATTTATTTTACTTTTAATTAAAATTTCTCTAGAACTTTAATAACAACATGCTAGCAAATGTTAAAAGACATATTTATATCAGAAAGTATTTTTCAGCTGTGTCATCCATGATATGTTTTAGACCAAGTAATGGTCAAGCTATAATTAAAAAACAACTAAATTCCTAGAAACAAAATAACCACCTTTAAAAGAACTTTACTAGATAACACAATTTTATCTTGGGGAAAATAGTTACATTTCTTGAAGAAGGAGAAAATAAACAGCTTTGATAGGTTCTTTCCACTTCATTATATAATGAGTAAGTAATTGTCTTGCTGAATATGGTAATTGTTTTCTACTGAAGAAAAGCTAAAGGACATCTTATTAGTAAAAGTAAATACGTAGTCTTTATGAATTGATAGCAGATAGTCTTTGCAATGCATAATGATTTGCATTTATTATGTGTAATGTACTGCTAAATTAGGTTCTTTAAATACCTTATTTATAATCTTTATAACAACTTTGTTTATGTAAGTGAAATCCCCATTTACAGATAAGGAAACTGAACATAAGATAAATTAGGACTCTACAGTCACAATGTGTAATTGGCAAAAATGATGTTTATAGATCACAAGGAATCTTGGTCTCTATACAAAAATAACATAACCCAATCATTTGTTAATAATAAAAACAACCTTAACTCATTTGCTAACCTTCCTTAAAAGTTCACAGACTTGGCTGGAGTGACTACATCAGCATGATAGTAATTGGGCAAGGTAGATACAGATGTCAGGGTCTCTGAATGTACCTGGACCTTTCCCTTTGTTGTAGGTATCAACAAATAAATGTCTTAGAACTATGACCTTCAGATTTTATTTGCATTTCTTTTTTCAGATAATGTATTCAAATAATTGTCTCTATTGAATCAACGTTAATGATTCTTGAGAAGTTCAGTTTTTTCTTAATAACAGCTTCTATCCCTCAGATCTACTGTATTACTAAATTTCCTGTTTTCCTTTGGCAGAATATAAGATGATTTAATATTTTACTATTTCATATTATTTTTCATTTAAAACAGATGAGTTTTTAGTAACATGAAAGAATTGAGTAGGAAATGATAGTGAGAAGCTGATCAACCTGAAAATGAATTGTATTCTTAACTGTACATGAGTCAAAAAGTGATCTCTGTGTTTCAGAACAATATTATAGCCATTTAACTTTATTCACATAGTCCTTAAGTTACTTTTAAACATGTTTTCACCCAAATATACTCTACCATTTTGTTTCATAATTATTTGTAATACTCAGCATGACTTGTTTTTAATTATACCTATCACATGAATTACCAGAAACTGATGAAAATAATTTAACCTTGGAGGACATTTCCCACTTGATAGCAGTGGAACACTGTATTCTTCTCTCCCAGATTTTGTTTTATTATATGTGATAAGTTTCCAAAAACAATAAAAAATGAAGAGGGGCTTACCAGGGAAAAAAGGTTGTTTTGAAAGCAGATTGAGAAACTATTAATTCAGTCACATTTCTCTTTTCTTTTCTAATCTTCCCATTCTAAATAAGTATCATTGTCAAAGTCAGTTTATTTCGCATAGTCCTTTCTTTTGTTCTTCGTTTTTAAAAATAATGTAGTATATAGTAGGGAAAAATACTAATTTTTGAATCTGCTCCTATGTGCACTGAAAAAAAAAATTTGGAGAGTGTTAACTATAAGATTATGGAGGATTTGTATTCTTTTTAATCATTCATTTTTCTTATTTTCCCACTATAAAAATATTACTTTTTATAAAACTTGTTCAGAATGTATGTGTAGAAAAAAGTAAATTTTATTTTACTTAAGATATCCCCTCAATAATTAGTAAGTAATAAGAACAAGGTTCAAAATCAATACTAAAATTCTTTGTAGTTTATCTCTTGCCTATGAACAAAGCTCACGGGAATTCAAAAAATTATTATAGAAAATTATTTAGAATTCAAAAAATACTTGCAACTTTTAACAAGTTATAGTTATAAAATAAGGACATTGCCATCCAGTCCATTGGAAATTTGAAGCTCTCAACAACTTAAATTTCCATCGGGTCTAATTTTATTAATTAAATATGTGCAGTGTGATCTATAAATTTGATATTTTTCACTACCTGATAGAGGCTAATTAATAATTTTCCAGTATCCCAAAGTCAATAATTTTCTTGAAACTGAAATGCATTACAGCAGTATAATTCTATAACAATCTCATGAGTAAGATGTGTTTCAGAATTCAAAGTTTTTCAGAAAATGCTATGTATTATAAAATAACTTCAGTAGGTTTTGGAGCCAGACCCCCATAGTAAGACACTGCAGGAAAAATTTGAATATTTACTCTAAGTGGGAAAAATAAAGGTATTTCATAGCCTCATGTAATGTCAGACTTTGCTTCCCAAACTAAGAAAATCATTTGGTTTTCACAGCTTGAGATTTTTGGAATTGTGAATCAGGATTATAGTTGTATGTTGTTAATTGTTAGTGGAATGACCTATTTTTGATCTCTAAGGTGAATTGCTTTTTTCCTCTTTTTTTAACTTCTCAGGTCAGCCCTTCATAAACCCAGATGGGAGTCCAGTTGTGTATAATCCTCCTATGACTCAACAACCAGTTAGAACCCAAGTGCCTGGACCTCCACAGCCACCTCTGCCACCCTCAGCACCTCAACAACAAGCAGCTAATCACATTTTCTCACAGGTGCACATATCCATGATTATGTAATGCTAAGTTCACCTGTCTTCCCATATTTGGGACTAAATTCACTAATTATAATGGAGGTAGCCCAAGTGAGTATCTCTTAGAACTTTAATATTCTCCACCAGATGATGTTCCACTCACTACTTACAGGAAGAAAGGTTAGCTTCAAGGGCTTTTCAGCTAGTAAATAGAGAATATATACTGGAAAGAAGGAAATTTTGTCTCTTGAGCCTACGTGGTGAGTATTTATCCCTGTTTCACAACAGCAAGAAGTGGACAAGAGGAATAAAAATAAAACTGACATTGTTCATTATCCCAGTGAGCAAAGTGAATTTTAGGATTCAACAGATGAGGCAGTCAGAAGACAACTGAGTTGTTCAAGTTCTGCAGGGTACTCTCTATCTCATCCTGTGAAAGACAGAGGCAAAAATATTCTCAGAATTCTCAAAAGCACTCTTTATATCTTGAATTGGTATAAATGTTTAGAGTTTACAGAATGTATTTTCACCTTCTGGCTTTTTCATCTATAGCTTTGTTATTCTTCCTCCAGTGTAAACTCTTTTGCTTTCATTAAATCTTTTAAAGATTGCGTACCATTCCCAAGACAGTTTGTACAGTTAGTTACACCACTTTTTCCCTGTAAGACTCTCTAAGTATTCCACTAGTGAGACCTGCAGAGTAACTTCTTGTGAGAGAAGTATGGTAATAAACTTTAACTAGAGAAATTTCATTAGTTTTGCTCACAAATTATAGCATATGTATTGCAGGGGTAAAGAATGTATGAACACTTTGATAAAGTTATCAAATATTTCAAAAGTCATGAAAATAATTGTATGTCTGGCAAGGCAGTGTATTTAAAGTAGAAGGACTTCTATCTAGTTTTTCATGCCCTTCCAAGATAATACAAATAAATTCATGTATGTAGAGAAAATGGCTTAAAACTATTTCCAAAGACTCCCGTATCTACTTCCCAGCCCCATTTGATTATATACACTCAGGTACATATTAAACTACATAAAATTCCATCCCTGGCCTTCTCTGTCTTGGCTTCATTCAACTTGGTTCTGAAATGTTTCCCTTTCATTTTGCTATCATATAATTATCTTTGCAGTACTATGTATTTCACCAAGAACTTTATAGAACTAATAGGCATTTCATTTAATTCAGAGGGAATAATGTAAGTCTTGGCAGCTTTAAAAAATTCCAAGGATTTATCTGTGGTTATTTATTTCAGAGTATTATCTCTTAGAAATAACTTCATCTGATTTAGATATGATACAATCCTAAGTGAAGGTGTAGGCAATTTAATTTAGAAATGAATGCTTTAATGCATCTTGAGTCTGCATCAAACCTCATGGCTGATTTCCCTGGCCTTGCTTCAAGTGTTTATGATAATTCATCAATCAAATACAAAAATAGAGAATTGATGAGCAAATGATACTCATTAACTGTCTTTTGCACACTGAGATAATCCATCCATGAAATTTCAAATAACCAAACAAAATAATACTAGGATTTCCAAAGCTTTCAGATGAGCCACCTTTCTTGACATCAGTCACTTTTAAGTGGATATTGTTTTGAGGCCAGCTGCAATTCAAATAGGAAAAGGAAGCACTAAGACTTTTTCTTTTCTAAGTGTTATCAGAATTTCACTTTGATAGCCAATCTTCTGGCCCACATTTTTCTCATTATCACTTGAGACTCTGGGAAACATTAATTCATAGCACTGGTGCTCAGTATACTCTTCTTCCTTTTTTTTCTTTTTTTTTTTTTTATTAAGGTCATTGATATACAATCACATGAGCAACATTGTGGTTACTAGATTTCCCCCTATTATCAAGTCCCCACCACATACCCCATTACAGTCACTGTCTATCAGCACAGTC
Source organism: Manis javanica (assembly GCF_040802235.1). Classification (NCBI taxonomy): domain Eukaryota; kingdom Metazoa; phylum Chordata; class Mammalia; order Pholidota; family Manidae; genus Manis; species Manis javanica. The sequence goes on from NC_133162.1 coordinate 105,371,315, forward strand.
ACTACTCGTCTACTCTTCTTCCTTTTATCCTCTGGTAGACTAACACTTTCTTTCATCTGACAACTTACATAGTGTAGGTCAAGTTGTCTGGAAGAAAGTTATGTCTTAATGGTTGCCTGACTTGATAACACTAAAACAGCCTGTACTTGGAAGTTCTAAAGCCATTACTGCACCTCAGTGTGATATATGCTGTTACTATTTAGGAAGCTTGCTCACTTCTAGTCAAAAGTTTTGTGAGAAACCAATGGCTACTCTATACATCTTTCAACCCTTACTTTTTTAGTACTTTTACTTTAATTCTAGATTTTTTGTGGGACTCTAATCCTGAGCCTTTTATTTTTTAGAAACTATTATGTTGATTTTGTGGTGAAAGTGCAACTCACTTATACATCTTAGTTGACATAAGAATTTCTCCTTATCGAATATTCCCTGGGCAATTTTATTCAGTTAGTTTATTTTGCACTTTTAAAGCATTCTCTTTGGAAATATTGGCCAGAGGGAAATATATGTATATATATTTTAACCCATACTAAGAGTTTCATCAGGTAAAATTACCTGGGTTCCTCCAGTGCTTGCTTACAGGTCTTTCTACAGGTTAGTTTATTACCCTAATTGCCACCTATACAGTGGATTATGAGAGCATTTAAGACAGTATGTGTGTTACCCCTTTGTAATAAACTACATAAATATAAGATTGAGAAACTAAATTGCCTAGTTAGCTTGTAGATGGCCAGCTGTGTTCCCTAAGATTTAGAAATGATGAAAATGTTTTTCATTTTTAAAAAAGCGCTTGTTTTTAAATGCCCCCAGGAAACCTAAAACTTTTTTTTCCTAAAATACAGGAGTATTTCAGTAGTGAAAAAATTTCTAGTAGTTTCTCAGCTCCTAACATAAACTCTCTCAATAAAAATTTTTAGTTACGAGAAAAATGTATTCATTGTCCTTATATGAAAGAGGTGTGTGTGTGCGTGCATGCATGTGCCTGTATGTATTACTCTTTAGGCTGTTCTTAATGGTACCTACAGTAAATTTTTCTTAAAAAATTACTAACGTTTAGGCTATTTTGTCCCGAAGGAGTATCTAATCATGCCTTATCAAATAGAAAGGGTAATGGGCATAGATATATTATGTAGGTCACTACTGTCTGATAATAAGAATGAGTGAAGTTTTTCTTTTATCATTTAGTCTTAGATAGCTAAATGTATAGAGCATTCCCTTCATCAAACCATAAAGTAGGGATAAGTGTTTTTGCTTTTCCTGCCTTGCTAACCTATGGGTCTTGGTTAAACAGTAGGATTTAAAATGTCTAAGTTACTTGTTTTAGTGAATCTGATAAATATTTTTATGAAAAAATATCTTTCTAATTATATATTAAATTGAAGCACTGGTATGTTCTCAAATATTTTGCGATGTAGAGTTTCTCCTTTTCATTTAGCATTGTTTTTGTTGTTTCCTATAGTGTTGTATTTAAGATGACTTTATAAATGTAGTTTAAGCTGTTACCAAATAAAGTGTAACTTTCCATTTTATGCAAGTCTTTTAATATTTTATTCTGACATTAACATTGTTTGCCAACCTGTTATTCCTTAGCCTGTTCGTCCTCTGCAGTCCTCTTCACAGCCTGTTCAGTACTCCACAGCCCCTTACCCATCCCCGCTCCTGCCAGTCTCACCCACCCAGCAATACTCCGTGGTACTATATCTCTATTCACCTCCTGTTGTGGTTTTTGTGGATGGATGGATGATGAACGCTTGTGAATGTGATTAGTGTGATATGATCTTTGTGATTTTTTAAAGTCACAGATACATATATACTAAAAAATGTTTCTAACCTCTCTTAGAAATAAATTGATTTATTCTTGTCCATAAAATATTTGTTATATGGGCTTATTACAATAATTGTATATGCACTGATCTTTTCCTGCTTTTTCATAATGAAATAATTTTCAGGTCAACTATTCTAGTCCTAAGGTTTCAAATGCTTTTCTCATGGAAGGTAGTACAGGTCTGTGGAATCCTGGAATGGCATCTTTCATCTGGGTTTAGGCTTTCTGTTCTTGTCCCAGTGCCGTATCTCCAGTAGAATTAGTATTAGTTATTAGAGTGATTTGGAGCTTACAACTACATAAGACATCCTCCTTAGTTTATTTCGAAAGGAGATCTCTAGATACTTTAACTGAGTGTAAAATAATGGTGCCTTCTTTAACCCAAGTATGCCCCAAGTTATACCTCTCTGTAAGAGCTTAGACACACCACTGCCATGTGTTCTCTGTATGATGTTCTCTGTATGACCTTCTGTAGTTACTAAACACATGAAACAACAGTGTGTAAAGTACTTCCTGTATAATGCCTAATATGATAATAGGTATCCAGTGAATGTTAGTTTCCTTCCCCTCAACAGCCTATATACTTTCCCCAATAATGGTGTTAAATTTTTCACACTATATGCCATCCCCTTTTGAATTGCTTCCCAAGTTACATTATAAGCTACATCTTAAAGTCAGCTTTTAAGAAATGTTTTGCTTCATTAGGATATTTTTGTTGTGAGTTGGGGTCAGAGTGCCTCATTTGCCAGCCTTGGCTCTGAATAATCTTTTGAAAATCACTTTCAGTCTGAAAAAAATGAAATTTTGCCCAGTATTGAGAAGGCTGAAAACATTTTTTTAAAAAAAAGCTTCAAAGACTCAAAAGTGTTTTGAAAAATGGCAGATCATTGAAATAAGAAATACCTTCTTGCCATGATGACTCTGATGGCAGTATATAGTTACGGTACTGCTTTTTAAAATATTTGGCCATATTACTTTATAATTACAAGTAATAGGTATATTTGAGTATATTTTCTCCTTTTGAAACTATTCATTGATTTAGGCTAATAGTGCTAGAAATGTCAGAGCTATCACTTGGGAAGAGTAAAACCATGTATTTACAATAATCAAATCAGGTTTCCCTATGTCAGTCCCTTATCTTTTGCATAACTGTAATTTTCTTTGCAACATCCAGCAGACTAAAAATTGCATGTCACCTTTGATCTGACAACTCAATTGCTACAATTCTTCAAGTAACTTTTTTTCAAAATTCTCTTAACAAAATGTGATACATGTTGTTCCCAATCTGTGGCTTCTTGGGAGCAATGGAATGCCATTTTAACCCTGTTATTATCATTTTAGTGATATTATTTAATTATTCACAACTGGTCGTTGTGATGTTAAGTCAGACAAGACATTTGTCAGTTGGCATATAAATCATAACCTTGTCTTTCTTGGTTGGGCACCATTGCCTGCTCACCAAGTAGCAAAAACAGTAGGAAACTCATTTGGATTACATTTATCTTAACATTGGAGTTTATAAACAGACTAAAAACCTAGGGAAAGAATAAAATTTATGGTCAAATTAATTTTGAAAGATTAGACAGAAGACCAAAGTGGGTGGATTTCAGGTATTTTATTTCTACTCGTATATTTGATTGTTAGGTAGGATAGGAGGTACAAAAATGCATAGAACCTAAACCTTGCCTTCTAAGAAGAGAGGCGATGATTCAGAGTGAAAAGTAATTAGTACTGTACCTTGCTAGTTATGTGGTCTTTTAAGCCCTTCCAGAAAAAAATGTTAATTATATAATAGAAAACTGTGCAGTTTCACTTCCACATTCTAATGTGCCTTTAATCTTCATTAAATAAGTATTTTTTCATTTTTTTATTTAGAAATGTTTTTATATTCTTCATGCTATGCATTTCCACTAGATATATAAGTAATTTGTTAATGACAACATTGTAACACTCCTACCTTTCTGCCTTAGGGTTCTAATTTTTTGAAGCTGTTCTACTAAAGCATGTCTGTAGATAAATAGTTTCCATGTTACATACCACTGCAAATCATCTTAAAATATATGAAGTATTATCTTTGATAAGTTTGGTCAGTGTATGGATGGTTTACTGATTTCTAACTTTTCCCTTTTCTAGCAGGACAACCTTGGGTCTCAGTTTAGCCATATGAGCCTTGCCCGCCAGCCCTCTGCAGATGGTTCTGACGCTCATGCCACTATGTTCCAGTCCACTGTTGTTCTTCAGTCCCCGCAGCAGTCGGGTTATATCATGACGGCTGCCCCTCCACCACCGCCGCCACCACCGCCTCCTCCGCCTCCCTTACCCCCAGGGCAGCCCATCCCAACTGCTGGCTATTCTGCCTCTGGTCATCCTGTCAGCCAACCCATGCTCCAGCAGCAGGGTTATATTCAGCAGCCCTCACCACAAGTAAATCCCTTTTTCATCTTCTCTCTCCCATGGTAGCTTCTCATTTAAGATCAGTTTTAACCTTGCAGAGCTCATTTTAATTTTGCATAGAGAGAATTCTTGAGAATGTGTAAACAAAGCTTGTCATGGAGATTTTCAAGTGCATGCCAGGCAGCCATATAACTGGTGCCCACTTCATCATGGATGCTTCAACTATATGACCTTTGAGTTTCCTTTTGATTCTGAGAGGTTTTTGTTGTTTTAATTACCTTGAGAGAAACACAATAAAGTGTATGCACTATAAGAATTAAATCATGCATTTCAAGGAGAATGGATCAGTGTGGGGAGAATTAACATCCTAAGGGTATTGAGGTGTTAAGAAACAAAGTTCTCTCTTTCCATTTACTTAGATGTTCATTGATTTTTCTCAACAGTATTTTGTAGTTTTCATTGTACACATATTGCACATACTTTATTAAATATCTCCATAAGTACTTAATGTTTTTAAATGCTACTCTAAAGGAGATTATTTTAAAATTTCATTTTCTATGTATTATTTTCTAGTATAAAGTTGACTGTATATATTGATCTTATATCCTGCACATTTTCTAAATTGAATTATCCTACTACTTCTTTTGTACACTGCTTAGGATTCCTATTTAGAGGTCATTTCCACATATATTATCCTTTTCAACTGCTCTGCCTTTTCTTTTTCTTGCCTTACTGAATTAGCTGGGAGCTCCAATGATAAATATACTCACAGCACAAATAGAGGAAGTAAAATCCCTACAATCCACATATTAACTTGACGATATATTTGAAAGTATAGTTCACCCTTGAACTATGCATGTCCATTTATACACAGATGTTTTTCAATAAATATATTGGAAAATTTTTTTCTGATAATTTGAAAAACCATTTTCAATAGCTTTATTGTAAAAATACAGTATATAATACATGTAACATACAAAATACATGTTAATTCACTATTTATCTTACCAGTAAGGCTTCCAGTCAACAATGGGCTGTTTGTAGTTAAATTCTGGGGGAGTCAGAACTTGTACGTGGATTTCTGACTGTATGAGAGGTCAGCACCCCAACCCCAATGTTGTTCAAGATTGAGCTATACGTATTCTTCCCTTGTTTCCAGTCGTCAGGGTAAGCATTCAGTCTTCATCATGAACTGTGACAGGTTAAGGCAGTTCTCTTATAATTTGCAGAAAGTCTTCAGCATGAATGACTTAAATCTTCTCAAATGTTTTTTCAGCATCTATTCGGGTCATCATGCCACATCTCCCCTTTGTTAATATAGTGAATTCTGTTGACCAACTTTTGAATGTTAAATTGGCCATTCATTTCTGGAACATAACCCACTTTGTCATGATAACAATATCTTTTATGTATCACTGGATTCGATTTGCTAATACCTTCTTAAGGATTTTTGCATGTATGTTCAAGGATATTGGTCTGTAGTTTACTTGTACAAGTTTTTTTCAGGATGTAAGGAAACAGTGGTACTAGCCTCAAAATGAGTTGGATATTGTTCTCTCCTTTATTTTTAAAAAGAGTTTTTGTGAGATTGATGTTTCTTCCTAAACATTTGCTGAGTTCACTAATGTGTTCATCTATTTTTACTTTCTACATGTATCCTTCCATTTTGCTTTTAATTTGCTCCTTTGTTTCTGGCTTCTTAAGGTTAATTGTTAGATTGTTCTTTCTTTTTTTATTTAGGTATCATTGATATACAATCTTAAATTGATTTCAAATATACAACACAGTGGTTCAACAGTTACCCATATTATTAAATCTTCACCCCCACTAGTATGGTTTCTGTCTGTCAACATAAGTGTTATAGGATCATTGGCTGTATTCTCAATGCTGCCATGACCAACTTTTATAATAATTTAAGAACTTTGTGCCCTTTTATCTCCCACCCACTCTGCACACACCCATCCCAACTCCTCCCTCATGATAACCAACAGTCACCTCTCAGTGTCTGTGAGTCTACTGCTATTTTTCGTTCGTTCTGTTTTTTTTATTTTGAGATTCCACAAAAAAGTGAAATCATACAGTATTTGTCTTTCACCGCCTGGCTTAGTTTCAGTTATCCTAACATCCTCTCGACCCAATCTATGTTGTAACATAAGGCAGAATTTCTTTCTTTTTTATGACTGAATAATATTCCATTGTGTATATGTGCCATATCTTCTTTATCCATTCATCTATTCATTGACACTTATGTTGCTTCCATATCTTGACTATTGTAAATAATGCACCTGTAAACATGGGGATGTGTATACCTTTTCAAATCAGGGATTTTATTTCCTTTGGGTAAATTCCTAGAAGTGGAATTACTAGGTTGAAAGCCATTTCTATTTTTTTTTTTTTTGGTATCATTAATCTACAATTACATGAAGAACATTAGACACGCCCCTTCACCACCTGCCCCCAGCAAACCCCATTACAGTCACTATCCATCAGCATAGTAAGATGCTGTAGAATCACTACTTGTCTTCTCTGTGCTGCACAACTCTCCCCATGCCTCCACCCACATTATACATGCTAATTGTAAGGACTCCTTTCTTTTTCCCCACCCTTATCCCTCCCTTCCCACCCATCCTCCCCAGTCCCTTTCCCTTTGGTAACTGTTAGTCCATTCTTGGGTTCTGTGATTCTGCTGCTGTTTTCTTCCTTCATTTTTTCTTGTTCTTATACTCCACAGATGAGTGAAATCATTTGGTAATTGTCTTTCTCCACCTGACTTATTTCACTGAGCATAATACCCTCTAGTTGCATCCATGTTATTACAAATCATAGGATTTGTTTTCCTCTTATGGCTGAATACTATTCCATTGTGTATATGTACCACATCTTCTTCATCCACTCATCTACTGATTGACACTTAGGTGGCTTCCATTTCTTGGCTATTGTAAATAGTTCTGCGATAAACATAGGGGTGCATCTGTCTTTTTCAAAGTGGGCTGCTGCATTCTTAGGGAAAATTCCTAGAAGTAGAATTCCTGGGTCAAATGGTATTTCTATTTTGAGCTTTTTGAGGAACCTCCATACTGCTTTCCATAATGGTTGAACTAATTTACATTCCCACCAGCAGTGTAGGAGGGTTCCCCTTTCTCCACAACCTCGCCAACATTTGTTGTTCATCTTTTGGATGGTGGCAATCCTTACTGGTGTGAGGTGATATCTCACTGTGGTTTTAATTTGCATTTCTCTGATGACTAGCGATGTGGAGCATCTTTTCATGTGTCTGTTGGCTATCTGAATTTCTTCTTTGGAGAAGTGTCTGTTCAGCTCCTCTTTCCATTTTTTAATTGGATTATTTCCTTTTTGTTTGTTGAGGTGCATGAGCTCTTTATGCATTTTGGATGTCAATCCTGTCAACCCTTTATTGGATCTGTCATTTATGAATATATTCTCCCATACTGTAGGGTACCTTTTTGTTCTATTGATGGTGTCCTTTCCTGTACAGAAGCTTTTCAGTTTGATGTAGTACCACTTGTCCATTTTTGCTTTTGTTTCCCTTGCCTGGGGGATATGTTCATGAAGAAGTTACTCATGTTCATGTCCAAGAGATTTTTGCCTATGTTTTTTTCTAGGAGTTTTATTGTTTCATGACTTACATTCAGGTCTTTGATCCATTTCAAATTTTCTTTTGTGTGTGGGGTTAGACAGTGATCCAGTTTCATTCTCTTACATGTAGCTGTCCAGTTTTGCCAACACCAGCTGTTGAAGAGGCTGTTATTTCCCCATTCTATGTCCATGGCCCCTTTATCGTATATTAATTGACCATATATGTTTGGATTAATGTCTGGAGTCTCTATTCTGTCCCACTGGTCTGTGGGTCTGTTTTTGTGCCAGTACCAAATTGTCTTGATTACTGTGGCTTTGTAGTAGAGCTTGAAGTTGGGGAGCGAGATTCCCACCCACTTTATTCTTCCTTCTCAGGATTGCTTTGGCTATTCGGGGTCTTTGGTGTTTCCATATGAATTTTTGAACTATTTGTTCCAGTTCATTGAAGAATGTTGTTGGTAATTTGATAGGGATTGCATCAAATCTGTATATTGCTTTGGGCAGAATGGCCATTTTGACGATATTAATTCTTCATAGCCAAGAGCATGGGATGAGTTTCCATTTGCTAGTGTCCTCTTTAACTTCTCTTAAGAGAGTCTTTTAGTTTTTAGGGGGTATTTTATTCTTTTTGATGCAATTGTGAATGGAATTGTTTTCCTGATTTCTCTTTCTGTTAATTCATTGTTAGGGTATAGGGAAACCACATATTTCTGTGTATTAATTTTGTATCCTGCAACTTTGCTGAATTCCGATATTCTAGTAGTTTTGCAGTGGAGTCTTTAGAGTTTTTTATGTACAATATCATGTCATCTGCAAATAGTGACAGTTTGACTTCTTTAGCAATCTGGATTCCTTGTATTTCTTTGTTTTGTCTAATTGCCATGGCTAGGACCTCCAGTACTATGCTGAATAACAGTGGGGAGAGTGGGCATCCCTGTCTTGTTCCTGATCTTAGAGGAAAACCTTTCAGCTTCTTGCTGTTCAGTATGATGTTGGCTGTGTGTTTATCATATATTGCCTTTATTATGTTGAGGTACATGCCCTCTATACCCATTTTGTTGAGAGTTTTTATCTTGAATGGATGTTGAATTTTGTTGAATGCTTTTTCAGCATCTATGGAGATGATCAAGTGGTTTTTGTCCTTCTTTTTGTTTATGTGATGGATGATGTTGATGAATTTTCGAATGTTGTACCATCCTTGCATCCCTGAGATGAATCCCACTTGGTCATGGTGTATGATCCTCTTGATGTATTTTTGAATTCGGTTTGCTAATATTTTGTTGAGTATTTTTGCATCTATGTTCATCAGGGATATTGGTCTGTAATTTTGTTTTTTGGTGGTGTCTTTGCCTGGTTTTGGTATTGTGGTGATGCTGGCTTCATAGAATGAATTTGAAAGTATTCCCTCCTCTTCTATTTTTTAGAAAAGTTTACGGAGAATGAGTATTATGTCTTCTCTGTATGTCTAATAAAATTCCACAGTAAATCCATCTGCCCGGGGTTTTGCTCTTGGGTAGTTTTTTGATTACTGCTTCAATTTCCTTGCTAGTAATTCGTCTGTTCATATTTTCTGTTTCTTCCTTGGTCAGTCTTGGAAGGTTGTACTTTTCTAGGAAGTTGTCCATTTCCTCTAGGTTTTCCAGCTTGTTAGCATATAGGTTTTCATAGCATTCTCTAATAATTCTTTGTATTTCTGTGGGGTCCATTGTGATTTTTCCTTTCTCCTTTCTGATTCTGTTGATGTGTGCAGATTCTCTTTTTCTCTTAGTAAGTCTGTCTGGGGCTTATCTATTTTGTTTACTTTCTCAAAGAACCAGCTCTTGGTTTCATTGATTTTTTCTATTGTTTTATTTTTCTCAATTTTATTTAATTCTTCTCTGTTCTTTATTATGTCCCTGCGTCTGTTGACTTTGGGCCTCATTTGTTCTTCTTGTTCCAGTTTCAATAATTGTGACTTTAGACTATTCATTTGGGATTGTTCTTCCTTCTTTAAATAGGCCTGGATTGCTATATATTTTCCTCTTAGCACTGCATTCACTGCGTCCCACAGAAGTTGGGGCTTTGTGCTATTGTTGCCATATTTCTCCATATATTGTTTGATCTCTATTCTAATTTGGTCATTGATCCAGTGATTATTGAGGAGCATGTTGTTAAGCCTCATATGTTTGTGAGCTTTTTTGTTTTCTTTGTGCAATTTATTTCTAGTTTTATACCTTTGTGGTCTGAAAAGTTGGTTGGTAGGATTTCAATCTTTTTGAATTTACTGAGGCTCTTTTTGTGGCCTAGTATGTGGTCTATTCTGGAAAATGTTCCATGTGCACTTAAGAATGTGCATCCTGTTGCTTTTGGGTGTAGAGTTCTGTAGATGTCTATTAGGTCCATCTGTTCTAGTGTGTTGTTCAGTGCCTCTGTGTCCTTACTTATTTTCTGTCTGGTGGATCTGTCCTTTGGAGTGAGTGGTGTGTTGAAGTCTCCTAAAATGAATGCATTGCATTCTATTTCCTCCTTTAATTCTGTTAGTATTTGTTTCACATACATTGGTGCCCCTGTATTGGGTGCACATATATTTACAATGGTTATATCCTCTTTTTGGATTGACCCCTTTATCATTATGTAATGTCCTTCTTTATCTCTTGTGACTTTCTTTGTTTTGAAGTCTTATTTTGTCTGATACTAGTACTGCAACACCTGCTTTTCTCTCCCTGTTGTTTGCATGTGAAGTACCTTTTTCCATCCGTTGACTTTAAGTCTGTGCATGTCTTTGGGTTTGAGGTGAGTCTCTTGGAAGCAGCATATAGGTGGGTCTTGCTTTTTTATCCATTCTATTACTCTGTGTCTTTTGATTGGTGCATTATGTCCATTTACATTTAGGATGATTACTGAAAGATATGTACTTATTGCCATTGCAGGCTTTAGATTCGTGGTTACCAAAGGTTCAGGGTTAGCTTCTTTACTGTCTAACTTAACTTGCTTATTGAGTTGTTACAAACATGGTCTGATGATTCTTTATTTCTCTCCCTTCTTATTCCTCCTCTTCCATTCTTTATATGTTAGGTGTTTTATTCTGTATTCTTTTGTGTTTCCTTTGACTGCTTTTCTGAGTAGTTGATTTGATTTTTTGCCTTTAGTTAGTATTTGGTTGTGATTTTATTTTCTCTGGTGACATCAATTTAGTGTAGGAGTGCTCCCATCTAGAGCAGTCCCTCTAAAATACCCTGTAGAGGTGGTCTGTGGGAGTCAAATTCCCTTCACTTTTGCTTGTCAGGGAATTGTTTTATCCCTCCTTCATATTTAAATGATAATCATGCTGGATACAGTATCCTTAGTTCAAGGCCCTTCTGATTCATTGCATTAAATATATCATGCCATTCTCTTCTGGCCTGTAAGGTTTCTGTTGAGAAATCTGATGATAGTCTGATGGGTTTTCCTTTGTAGGTAACCTTTTTTCTCTCTCTGGTTGCCTTTAATACTCTGTCCTTGTCCTTGATCTTTGCCATTTTAATTATTATGTGTCTTGCTGTTGTGTTCCTTGGGTCCCTTCTGTTGGGAGTTCTGTGGTCTGAGAGACTATTTTCTCCCCCAGTTTGGGGAAGTTTTCTTCAAATTATTTCTTCAAATACACTTTCTATCCCTTTTTCTCTCTCTTCTTCTGATACCCCAGAATGCAAATATTGTTCTGTTTGGATTGGTCACACAGTTCTCTTAATATTCTATTATTCCTGGAGATCTTTGTATCTCTCTCTGCCTCAGCTTCTCTGTGTTCCTGTTCTCTGATTTCTATTCCATTAACGGCCTCTTGCACCTCATCCAGTCTGCTCTTAAATCCTTCCAGAGATTGTTTTTATTTCTGTATTCTCCGTCCCTACTTTATCCATTAGCTCTTGCATATTTCTTTGCAGGGCCATCAGCATGGTTATGACCTTTATTTTGAATTCTTTTTCAGGAAGATTGGTTAAATCTATCTCCCCAGGCTCCCTCTCAGGGATTTTCTGGGTTATTCTTGTCTCGATCAAATTCTTCTGCCTTTTCATGGTGATAGAGGTAGTCGTGCACAGTTGGCACGTGTGTCAGCTGGGAGAGCAAAGTCCTTTCTTGCTTGCTGGTCACCTTCCTCTCCTGCGAGAACAGCGACCCTTAGCGGTTTGAGCTGGGCAGCCTCACGCCAGTGAGGCCTCTAAGTTTGGCCCAGGTGGTTGTGGAGAAGGCTCTGGGCGCTTGCTGTGGTCAGGGCCGCTCTCATGCTGCTCCCCTGCTATGGCGGGTTTGCGCCAGAGGGGAATTGATGGGAGGCTATTTATCGCCATGATGGGCCTCCGAGCTGCACTGCCTCACATGGGTTAGGGTGCCCGGCTTTTCCCGGGATTCCCAGCTGCTGAGCTGAGTGTACCAGGTTGCTTCCGTCCAGCTGTGAGGCCCCTGTCCCTTTAAGACTTTCAAAAAGTGCTCACTTTTCTTTTGTCTGAGGGGCGCCAGCTGCGGGGACCCACTCGCAGATTTTACTGTTCCGTTTCCCTAATATCCAGCACACCATGCACTGTGTCTGCCCTCCCAGTGCAGATGACTAGGGCTCAGTATTTATCAGTCCTGGGCTCCCACTCCCTCCCCGCTTCAACTCCTTTCCTTCTGCCAGGGAGCTGGGGTTGGGGGGGCGCTCAGGTCCCACCAGGCCACAGCTTGTATCTTACCCCCTTCATGAGGTGCTGAGTTTTCGCAGATGTAGGTGTCGCCTGACTGTTGTACTGTATCTTCTGGTCTCTCTTTTAGGAATAGTTGTATTTATTGTATTTTCAAAAATATATATGGTTTTGGGAGGAGATTTCCACTGCCCTACTCATGCCACCATCTTGGCTCCTCTCCATCATTTCTATTTTTAATTTTTTAAAGAACCTCTATTGTTTTTCACAGTGGGTGCACCTTTTGACACTCCCACCAACAGTGTAGGAGGGTTCCCATTTCTCCCCTTCCTCGTCAACTTGTAAATTCTAATCTTTTCAGTAGAGGCCATCCTTACTGTTATGAGGTGATATCTCATTGTGGTTTTGATTTACATTTCCCTGATGATTAGTGATGTGGAACATCTTTTCACATCTGTATTTCTTCTTTGGAGAAATATCTTTTAAGGTTGTCCACCCATTTTTTAATTGGGTTATTTGTTTTCTTTGGTATTGAGGTATGTGAGCTCTTTATATATTTTGTATGTTACCCCCTTCAAAGATAAATTCATTGTGAATATATTCTCCCATACTGTAGGTTCCCTTTTTGTTCTGCTGACAGTGTCCTTTGTTGTACAGAAGCTTTTTCATTTGATTTGGTCGCACTTGTTCATTTTCTATTTTGTTTTCCTTGCCCAAGGAGATGTATCCAGGACAAAAATTCCTCATACTTATGTTCAAGAGAGTTTTGCCTCTGTTTTCTTCTAAGAGTTTTATGGTTTCATGAATTACATTTAGGCCTTTGATCCATTTCAGATACTTTCGTACGGAGTTAGGCAGTCACCCAGTTTTATTCTCTTGCATGTAGCTGTCCAGTTTTTCCAACACCAGTTATTAAAGATACTGTCTTTTCCCCATTGTATGTTCATGGCTCCTTTATCGTATATGAATTGCATCGTATATGTATATTGTATATGTATATGCATCGGTTTATATCTTGGCTCTGTGTTCTTCTCCATTGATCTATGGGTCTGTTCTTGTGCCAGTACCATATTGTTTTGATTCCTGAATCTTTGTAGTAGCATTTGAAGTCAGGGAGCATAATCCTCCCAGCTTTCCTCTTCTTTCTTAGGATTGCTTTGGCTATTTGGAAACGCTTGTGGTTCAATATGAATTTTAGAACTATTTGTTATATAGTTCTCTGAAAAAAGCTGTTAGAATTTTGATAGGGATTGCACTGAATCTGTAAATTGCTTTGGGCAGGATGGCTATTTTGACAGTATTGATTCTTCCTGTCCATGAGCATGGGATCAATTTGTGTTTATTTGTGTCCTCTTTAATTTCTGTCATGAGTTTCTTACAGTTTTCAGAGTACAGGTCTTTCACCTCCTTGGTCAGGTTTATTGCTAAGTATTTTATACTTTTTGATACAATTGTAAATGGAATTCTTTTCCTAATTTCTCTTTTGCTAGTTTGTTTGTAGTATATAGGATCACAGCAGATTTCTGTGTACTAATTTTGAATCCTGCAACTTTGGTGAATCTAAGATTTATTAGTTCTAATAGTTTTTTGGTGGAGTCTTCAGAGTTTTCTATATATATATAGTATCCTGTTACCTACAAATGGTGATAGGTTTACTTCTTCCTTACCAGTTTGAATACCTTTTTATCTCTTTATCTTGTCTGATTGTCATGGCTACGACCTCCTGTAGTATGTTGAATGAAAATGGTTAGAATGGACATCCTTGTTTTGCCTGATATTAGAGGAAGAGTTTTCAGCTTTTCACCACTGAGTATGATGTTAGCTGTGGGTTTGTATATGGTCTTTATTGTGTTGAGGTACATAACCTCTATACCTACTTTGTTAAGAGTTTTTATCATGAATGTATGTTGAATTTTTTCAAATGCTTTTTCAGCATCTGTTGAGATGATGATACGGTTTTTGTCCTTCCTTTTGTTAATGTGGTATATAAAACTGATGTATTTACAAATATTGTACCATCTTACATCCCTGGAATAAATCTCACTTGGTCATGATGGATGATCTTTTGATGTATTTTTTAATTCGGTTTGCTAATATTTTGCTGAGGAGTTTTGCATCTGTGTTCATTAGAGATATTGGCCTATAATTTTCTTTATTGCAGTATCTTTGTCTGGTTTTTGTATTAGCATGATGCCAGCTTCATATAATGAGTTTGGAAGTATTCCCTCCTCTTCTACTTTTTGGAATACTTAAAAGAAGGATGGGTACTGCTCTCTTTTAAATGTTTGGTAGAATTCAACTGTGAAGCCATATGGTCCTGTGGTTTTATTTGGAGTTTTTTGATTACCAGTTCAATTTTGTTACATGTAATTGGTCTGTTCAGATTTTCTCCTGCTTCCTGGATCAGTCTTCGAAGGTTGTACTTTTTTAGGAATTTGTTTATTTATTCTAGGTTATCTGACTTACTGGCATATAATTTTTCATATAATTCCCTAATAATTCTGTCTTTCTGTGGTATCTGCTGTAACTATTCCTTTTTCTTTCTGATTTTATTTGTGTACTCTTTTTTTTTTTTTTTCTTGGTAAGTCTGGCTAGTGGTTTGTCTATTCTGTTTATTTTCTCAAAGACCCAGCTCTGGTTTTGTTTATTTTTTTCTACTGTTTTATTCTTCTCTATTTTATTTGTTTCTGCTCTGATCTTTATTATGTTCCTCCATCTACTAACTTCAGGTTTCATTTGTTCTTCATTGTCTGGTTTCTCTAATTGTGAGTTTAGACAGTTTATTCGGGATTGTTTTTGTTTCTTGAGGTATTTCTCTGTACTTCCTCTTAAAACCACTTCTGTGACGTTCCACAAATTTTCAACTGTTGTATATTTGTTTTCATTTGTCTCCATGTATTGCTTGATCTCTACTTTGATTTGGTCATTGATCCATTGACTACTTAGAAGCATGTCACTTAGCCTCCATTTGTTTGTGGTGTTGTTCTCTTTGTGCAGTTTAGTTCTAGTTTCATAGCACTGTGGTCTGAAAATTTGCTTGATACAATTGGAATCTTTTTTAATTTATTAAGGCTCTTTTTGTGGCTTACTATGTTTTCTAATCTGAATAACATTCCATGTGCACTTGACAAATGTGTATCCTGCTGCTTCTGGGTGGAATGTTCTGTGTATATCTGTTAATTCCATCTGTTCTATTGTGTTGTTCCATGCCTCTGTTTCCTTATTTATTTTCTGTCAGGATGATATGTCCATTGATGTATGTGGGATGTTAAAATCTTCTGGTATAATTGAGCTGCTGTCTATTTCTCCCTTTAGTTCTGTTAGTATTTCTTTTACATATTTAGGTTCTCCTATTTGGGTGCATAGATATTTACAATTATTATATACTCCCCTTATCATTATGTAATGTCCTTCTTTGTCTCTTTATTTGTTTTGAAATCTACTTTGTCTGATATAAATACTGCTACTCCTGCTTTTTTCTCCCTATTATTTACATGGAATATCTTTTTTTATCCCTTCACTTTCAGTCTATATATGTATGTCTTTAGGTCTGAAATGTGTCTTTTGTAGGCAGCATATAGATGGGTCTTGTTTCTTTATCCATTCTGCCACCCTGTGTCTTCTGATTGGTGCATTCCATCCATTTAACATTTAACATAATTTATGATAGGTAGTACTTATTGCCATTTTATTAATTGTTTGTCTTTGTAGTTCCTCCCTGTTCCTTTCTTCCTCTCTTATATTCTTGTTGTTTGATGGGTTTTCTTTTGGTAATGATTGGATTTCTTTTTTTGTGTGTCTATTACTGGCTTTGTGTTTGTGGTTACCATAGGTTTCATGGATAGTTTCCTAAATATGTAACAGTCAATATTAAGTTGATGGTCCCTGTATGGCAAGCACAATCTAAAAGTTCTTCTTTTGTATTCTTCTTCCTCCTCCACATTTTATGTATTAAATTTAATAATCTGATTTTTTTGTGTATCCCTTGACTGATTTGTATATAGTTGGTTCTACTATTTTTATGGGGTTTTTTGCTTTGCTTTTTATTTTTTCATTCGTGCTTAATAAGTAATTGGTCTACTACGTTTACTGTGGATGTCTTTTTACTGGTGTAAAATAAGCTTAAGAACATCTTTTACAGAAGTTCCTTTAACATACCCTGTAGGGCCAATTTAGTGGTGGTGAATTGTTTTAACTTTCATTTAGCTGGGAAACTTTTAATCTCTACCTCAGTTCTGAATGATATACCCCTGCTAGGTAGAGGATTCTTGGTTGAATTTCTATTTCAGTACATTAAGTATTTCATGCTACTCCCTTCTGGCCTGTACAGTTTCTGCTGAGAAATCTGCTGATAGCCTTACGGATATATGTACTTTTTGCCACCCTCTAGCTGCTGTCAGAACCCTCTCATTATCCTTAATCTATGTCATTTTAATTATTATATGTATTGGTGTTGTCTTCCTGGGGTTCCTTTTGATGTAGGCTCTCTGTGCGTCCAGAACCTAAGTGTCTGTGTCCTTCCCCAGGTATGGGGAAGTTTTCAGCAATTATTTCTTCAAAGAGACTTTATACACCTTTGTCTCTCTTTTCTCCTTCTGATACCCCTATTATGTGAATATTGTTTCTTTTGGAGTTGTCACACAGCTCTCTAGCATTCTCTTATTTCTAGAGATTCTTTTTTCTCTCCATTCCTCAGCTTCATTGTTTTCCTGTTCTCTAATTTCCATATTAATTGTCCCCTGTGCTTGGAACAACCTATTATTCATTCCCTCTGTTGTATTTTTCAGTTACTGTATTCTTCAACTCTGAGTGGCTTTCAACTTTTTTATCTCTGTTGAAGTCTTCACTTGAGATCATCAATACTTTTCTGCAGATAATTAAGCATATTTATGACTGTGACTTTGAAATCTTTATCCAGAAGATAGGTGATCTCTGTTTCATTTAGCCTCCTTCTGGTGTCTTATCCTGTTTTTTTGTCTGAAACATATTCCTCTGCCTCCTTAGTTTGTCTGGATTTCTGTGCTTATTCATTTGCATTAGATAGATCTGCTATGCCTCCTCATCTAGAAAGTAATGGATTTATCAAGAAGGCATCCTGTGGTGCCCAGAAGCTCAAGACTCTGCTCACCTGTGCCTGGCTCTTTGGAGTGGAGCCACAGTTGCTTTTTGTGGGCTGTAGGTGGGTCCACCTTTCTGCCTGCTGCCAACAGTCCCGCTGAGACCCAACACAGAGGTGGCAGTTTGAAAGACTTACCAGCAGCAGGAAAGGTGCCAGAGGGGCAGGGGTCAGAGGGCATGCTCTCTGCAGAAGAAAGGGCAGGTGGGATCTCTGGCAGCAGATGCTGTTTGTGAGCCATGTAGAGGTCCTCTGTTGGGATCATTGTGGGCCAGGCCAACTTTCTGCCTGTCTTGCAGCAGTGACTGATCTCAGTCTGCCATAGCTGGCAGCTCACCTCTTCCAGCCCTTTATGAGCCATGCAGCGGCACTCCTGCCAGAATTGCTATAGGCAGGGCCGCCCTCTGCCTTCCCAATAGCAGTGGCAGTGCTGCTGGGACAACAGGGTGGGCAGTGCAGTGTGCAGGGGAGTGCATGGGTCTGGGCAGCCAGCAAGGAGGAACAGCATTTAGCTCTGGCTCCTGCAGATGCCTCATCAGTTGACCTGAGAGGGGCCAAGAAAGCTGGGAAAGCCTCCCTCTGCTTGCCAGACGGCAATGTCTGCCTGTACCTGCCAGGCAGCAAACTGTCCACTGCTGGGCCTAGTGGGCTGGGCTTGCAGGCATGCAGGTGTACATGCAACAAAGCACTTTGGGGCTGAGGCACCAGCGAGGAGAATGAAGAATCTGGGGCTGGCTCCCTTGAGCACCCAACCAGTTGACCTGAGCGAGAACTGGGGAAGTGTCACCCACCTGCCCTTTCTTCTGCAGAGAGTACTCCCTCTGACCCCTGCCCCTCTGGCACCTTTCCTGCTGCTGGCAAGTCTTTCAAACTTCCACCTCTGTGTTGGGTCCCAGCGGGACCAACGGGACGTGCCTGTCCTCCATAAGCAGCAGGATTCTCATCCTCCCAGTGTGCTCCAACTCTCCCTGGGTGAGAGTTGACAGGGTGTCCAGCCCTGTTAATCCACAAAGCCTAGTACAATGTTTCCAGAGTAGATCAGAGCCAGGTGTGCAGAATTCCTGTGCACTTATTCCCCCCTGCTCTATTCCTCTCCCTCACACATGTGGACTAGGATGGGGGAAGGGCTTGGCTCCCACTGGATCATGGCTCTACCACTTTTACCCTTCTCCCTCTGATCTTCTCTTCTTCACCAGGTATAAATGGTCTGTTCTGCAGCCATTAGGTTGTTTTCAGGGTTAGTTGTATTTGCTGTATTGCTTCCTTGGTGTCTGTATAGAAGGAGGTTTCTACCTTGCCATTCTACTCCACCATCTTTTTCATACCCCTTTGTTTTTCTTTTCCAATATGTTTTTTAATGCAATAAATTTCCCTGTAAGCACTATTTTAGCAGCAATCCACAAATTTGAGTATGTTGATTTTTATTATCATTTAGTTAAAAATACTTTCTCTTTTTTGTGTATGACTTTTTTGACCCATGATTTAGGAGAGAGTTGTTTAATTTCCAAATATTTGGGGGCTTTCTATATAACTTATCTTTTATTTTTGTTTTTATTCCATGTGGACATAGAACAAACCTCAAAGATTTCAATGTTTTGAAATTTGTTGAGTTTCATTTTATGTCCTGGCATGTAGTCTCTCAGGGGATGATCCAACTGCACTTGAAAATAATTTGTATGTTATCATTTTAGTGTTTTGTGATTTGTTTTTTGAGATAAAGTTCACATAACAAAACTCTTTAAAAGTGAACGATTTAGTACATTCACAGTGTTTTGCATCTATCACCTCTTTTCTAGCTCCAAAACGTTTTCATCACCCCAAAAGAAACCTACACCCTCCTAGCAGTTGATACCCATTTCCCCCAGCCCCTGGCAGCAACTACCAATCTGCATTTTGTCTCTATGGTTTTACCAATTCTGAACCCTTTATATTAATGGAATCATGCAAAATACTACCTTCTGTGTTTGGCTTCTTTAACTTAACAGTGTTTCAGGGTTAATACATGTAACATGTATCAATACTTCACTTCTTTGTATATGTGAATAACATCATTGTATGTATGTATCACAATTTGTACACAATTGGCAAGCTTGGGATATTTATACCTTTTGCCTATTACCGATAGTGCTGTTAGAAACATGGGTGCGTGTATTTGCTCATGTATCTATTTTCATTTCTTTAAGTATATAATTAGGAATAGAATTGCTGGATCATATGATAATTCTATGTTTATCTTTTTGAGGAACTGCCAAACTGGTTTTTGTTGTGTCTGAACCATTTTAAATTCCCTTCTGCAATGTGTTACAGTTCCAGTTTGTCCACATTCTTTCCAACACTTGTTACTTATCTTTTTTATTGTTATTATAATTCTTTGGATGTGAAATGGGTATCTCACTGTGACTTTGACTTGGCGTTTCCCTAATGATAAGTGATGTTCATGAACTTTTCATGTGTTTCTTGGCCATTATATATCTTCTTTGGAGAAATGTTTAAGTCCTTTGCCTATTTTTTTCATCAGACTGTTGGTTATTATAACTGTCTTTGTTGTAAATTCTTTATATATTCTAGATAGTAGACCCTTACCAGATGTGTGATTTGCAGATATGTTTACCTATCCTGTAGGTTGTGTGTTCATTTTCTTGATATTTTTAAATGCATAAGAGTTTTTAATTTTGATGAAGTCTACTTTATCCCTTTTTTCATTTTATTACTCATGCTTTTGGTGTCATCTAAGAATCCATTGCCAATTCAAGGTTATGAAGATTTATCTGTATGTTTTCTTCTGAGAGTTTTCTGATCTTAGGTCCTATATTTAGGTCATAAATCCATTTTGAGTTAGTTTTTACATACGATATATGGTTAGGGATCCAGCTTCATTATTTTGCATGTATATATGTATTTGTTCCAGCATCATTTGTTGAAGACATTATTCTGTTCCCATTGAATAGTCATACCCTTGTTGAATATAAGTTGACCATAAATATAAGAGTTTATTTCTGGACTCTCACTTTTACACTATTCTGTATTTCTATCTTTATGCCTGTACTGCATGCATTTTTTTATTACTATGCCTTTATAGTAAGTTTTAAAATCAGTAACTGTGAGTCCTCCAACTTTGTTCTTTGTCTTTAAAGTTGTTTTGGCTGTTTGGGTCCCTTCTGATTCCATATGAATTGGAAGATCTCCATTTCTGCAAAAGAAACCATTGGAGTTTTGAGTCTATAGATTTCTTTGGGTATTACTGCCATCTAAAACTATTACATCTTCCACCTTAATGAACATGGGATGTTTTTCCATTTACTTAGGTTGTCTTTTATTTCTTTCATATTCTGTTGTTTTTGTATTTAGTATTCTCAAAACACCAATTGAGTCAGTGTGGTTGATAGTGTCTTTTAGATGTGCATCCTTATGTAATTTTTACGTAATTTCTATCAATAAATGATAGTAGATATGTTTGTTTCTCCCTTAAATTCTGTCATTTTTTTATAATTTTTGAACCTATATTAAACAATTTTTATTTATCACATCCTCCTGGTATGTTGACTCATTATGAAATGTTTTTTCTCTGTCACTCGTATTCTTTTTTGCCTTGAAACCTATTTTATCTGCCTTTACTATAATGTCAGCACTCTTTTGATTAGCATTTAAATGGTATGTCTTCTTTTCATTATCTTATTTGCAACTATTTTATTGAAAGTGTGGTTTTTTTCATACAGTATAGGTTCAGTTTTGTTGTTTTATCCAGTCCAGTTGAAGTGTCTGGTCTTTCTATCTTTAGTATATCTGTTCACATGATTAGATACAGGTATGCCATGTTGCTTTTTGTTTTTCATTTATCTCTGTTTTATTCCTGTCTGCCTCCTCCTCTGCCTTTTGCATTACTTTAACTCTTATAATGTTCTATTTTATTTCTTCTGTGGCTTTTTTATCTATAGCCCTTTGAATCTTGTGTTTGTAAGATTCTTTAGGGACTATGATACTTATTTTTAGCTTTTCACAATCTACTTCTAGTTCATATGAAATTGCAGATAAAAAATATAGTGATCATACTAACAGTATAATTCCATTTACCCTCTCTCTATCGTTTGTGCTTTTGTTGTCATATATATATTGCATTTTATACATTGTAAACAAGAAATATAGTGTTACAATTTTTGCTTTATACAGTGTTGTCTGTTTTTTAATTAAGAAGGAAAAGAATAAGTTATTTATAAACATACACACAAAGAGAAAAATATAATAATAGAAAATATCTGAATCAGTATATACCTATTGCTTGCTGATAACTCCAAGAACAATTAAGGGACAACATATGTATTATGTCTGATATTACAGAATATTACAGTAAATTTAGAAGATTCTTGGCTTATAACTGATCTAGAAATTCTGTGCGTGGCTGGTTTCCAGATGAAATAGGTACTCTTTAAGATCTCCACAGACCTCTGGTCTTGTAGAAAGAACCCAGTCAGAAGAGCAGAGCCTAAGAGAGCCCATGAACCTAATAACATTAACTTACTGCATACTTCTCTATCACTGAATGAACTGTTTATTCTTCACCCCAGACTAGGTCAGATTACTTTAATAAGAGAAATTCACAACTGATATAAAAAGCTCTGGAAGGGAAAACAAGCCAAGCTAGTGCTATTGGCAGCTTTTTCCAGCTATATTAAGATATATTTGACAAACAAAATTTGTATTGGCATTAGAAATATGAGAAAAATTAAAGAATGGAACCAGTGCCAGCTGTATTAGTAGGTGAATGGATAAACTAGCTAATTTATACACTGGTTGCTATTAAGCAGTTAAATTGGATGAGCTAATGGTACATGTTTCAACCAAGAGAAGTCTCAAAAAACAATGTTAATTACTAAATAACTTGCATGAAGTTATAGAGTATCAATGTAAATTTTTAAAATCCTCAACAGTTCTATGTACAGAAAAGATAAATATATAGTAGAAATTTAAAAATATAAGTAGGAATGATAACACACCAACTACAGGATAATGGTTTTTTTGTGGAATAGAGCAAAGGATTATTGGAGTGAGCCTTTAGTTATTTGTGAAATAAATATGGCCAAAAAAATCAGAATCTCTTAAATCTGATTGGTGGGCAGACTGGGAAGTGTCTTTTGTTATGCATAGTGTATGTTAGAAATTTTTTTAATTTTTTTCAGTTAAATTGAAAGCTAAGAAAATCATTTTTAGATGACTGGTGTTAGAATATTACTTGTTATACTCTGATATTCCTCACAGACGACAATTTGTATTGCAAGTAAATTTGATTTGTTTCCTTAATACTTATCCTAGATGCCAGCCTGTTACTGTGCTCCAGGCCACTACCACTCCAATCAGCCTCAGTATCGTCCAGTTCCTTCTGTCCATTACAGTTCACATCTAAACCAACCACTGCCACAGCCTGCACAGCAGACAGGTGAGTCGTATTTCTGAGGTCATGAATTCTTAGCTGTGGATTTTGCTTTTTTTCATCCTGCTTTATTTCAGTCTTAATATTAAGATACTACCATATTCAGTCTATCAGGGATCTCAGATATGGGCATGCATGTGAATGTGCAAACCAGTGAGATTAAATGAGTAGCCAAATCTTAGCACCTGCCATAGAATAACACACTGTCAGGATTAAACTTTCATGCTAAAGGATTGGGATCCATAGTGAGAAGATTGTACCAGACCAACCATAGTGAGCAACTTGCTGGTTCTCACTGTCATTGTAGTTGAACCCTTCTCTGCAGCCTGATGATCCACCTTTAGTAACAGCATAGAGAAACAGGGCAAGTTCAGATGTCTCCTAAAGAACTAACCAGAAGCAGGGACCAAAATGACCTAACTTTGATTGAACTCTAGCCTAGTGAAGGTATTTTGATGTCTTAGTCTAAGCATGGCACTAAAGGAATGATGGTCTTACATATCTTTTTTGTGTTTTGTTTTTCAGTTTGCTAGTTGTTTAGTGAAAGTTATCTTAAACCAAATGCAGTCTAATACTTGGGCATATCAAATATATTACAACTCAAAAGACTATTTTCCTTTTGCTCCTTTTTAATTTTCTTTAAGCATTGAGTGAACACAGTGATCTATCTTAATAATTTTACTGAATTCACTTCTTTCTATGCTTCCCACCTAGATTTGTACCTCTGCCCCAGATGTTGGATAAGGTATTCTTTCAGCTTTTCATAACTCTTGGTGTTGAAGTAGAATTTTATTGGTTTCTTTGGATCCTTTTTTTAGTTGGATGTCACTATTAGAGGCTCTGAGACTTATGTCAGCAGGATTCACTGAGGCCACATAACCCTTCACCTCTTCTTTAGACAGTTTCTTGCTCTTGATATTATGTGGAACTCTGACGTGGAACTCTGCTGCAATTGCAGGAGAAGGTGTCTGCCCAGGGCAATCTAATGAGAAATGTTCTTGCTTCTCCTCATTTGTGCAGTTCTCAGTGATTGTGTGACTCACCAGCTTCCTTAACCAGATATGATTCTTATTTATCACCCCTGTAGGGGAACTTCCAGGTTCTTAATCTGTTGCTCCCAGGAGTTGTCTTGTGCTTAGTATGTAGGTTCTTCCTTTTTTTTATTAGTGGCCCTGTATTGTGTGTGTGACAAATATTCTTACAAAGGATGTTTAATACAAACATTGGTCATTTTAGCAACTTAGAATCTGTCCTCTGTCTCTAATATGACTCCCTTTAGTTTCCACTTTTCCTGAAGTATAATACAGTCCACTTCAAATAATGTAAACCAGTATATGCTGTAATTTTGAAAGGCATCAAAAGTTGTTCTTTGTAGATAGGAACATTGGTTGTGACACTACTCGTTAGCTTCAAATACATGTTGTTTTACAATGCTAATAGAAATTATGTTCTGAGTTTTCCTGGCCTTCAATGACTGATGGTTTTGTTTTAAGTTATTTCTTCTAAAATTTTAGTACAGATTATAGCTAATATGATAATAATAAAAAATTTACCTTTACCCTTCCCATTCAAATACCTTCTGTATAATTAACTTAGTTCATAAGTACCCTAGTAATGAAGCAAACAAATAACCTCTTTTCTGTATTTATGTGAGCTTATTAGTTCTGTTCTTTTCCATGGCTTAATTTTTATTCCTCTGTGTTGTCAAACTGTGTGCAAAATTAAAACTTGTAATCACAGGCTGGACCAGTGTGATTGGACAGATGCATCTCTGCAAAAAGTATTCCCACTAACAGAAAACTAAAAATGCCACTCCTGATCAAGGGCCAAAATATCTGTATGACAGAT
This sequence comes from Manis javanica, assembly GCF_040802235.1. NCBI lineage: Eukaryota > Metazoa > Chordata > Mammalia > Pholidota > Manidae > Manis > Manis javanica. The sequence goes on from NC_133162.1 coordinate 105,396,155, forward strand.
AACGTGTTTATCATCAGTGATATTTTAATTGTGTGGTTTTTTCTAATGCTAGTTATGAGAAGGAAGGAAAGGATAGTCAGATTGCATCTGGATAGTACAGGCACAGAAAAGAGAATATGTCTGACTATGTTGCATTTAACTTAAAGGCAGGCAAAATACAGCATTTTATAACTAAAGTTTGTCCTTACAGTTATTTTATGTAGTATCCTCTTAACTACAGCTTAAGGTAGTTGAATCTCATTCAGTTTGAAATATTAAAGAGAAATAAATCCTCAAACCGTCTTTATCTGAATGGAAAGACTTTTGTTATGCTAATAAGTACAGAAGAAAATTTAACCTTTACAGAAGAGTTCAGTAGTGCCAATGCCAAGTATTGCGTTGGTAATTCTATTGAACCTTTTTATAGAATCAGTAGTATTTCAAATATTTTTTAAAAGTTAAAGACTTCTGCAGTTAGCTAATGGTTTTTTTTTATGTCAAAGCTTACAGAAAAATGTGCATTTATGTTTTTGTGTCTCCTAATGGAAAAGTAAAATGCTCTGGGAAGTGGACAAGGCAATTTTTGTTTCTGATTTTTTTCAGATTTTAGGAATTTCTGCCTGAATAATTATACTATTGTACATATACCTCATACTCTCTGGATTTCATTTTTTTATTTTTTTCATTTTATTTCCCTACATTCCACCATCCCAGTCTGATTAAAATTAGAATGATTTGTCACATCCCTTAACAGTTTTTTTCTTGTCAAATAACATTTAGTCAAAGAATGTATTATTTTCTTTTATTACATAAAAGGGTTGAACTAGTCAACCAAATAATGGAAGCATTGATAAGTTTGGAACAGGTTTTCTTCCCTGAGGCAAAATTAAATAATGTTTTAAATGTTTGTTTATGAATTTAAAGAAATTTTGCCCTAAATTAACAAACCCAGTTGAATTAAGTATTCTTAGTATCCAGATAAGGTATGGCAATAAAAATACAAGGTTTCTGTTATTTTCCTCTTTGGGGGCAATGGGATTGGTATTGGAGAATATATCAAGGAGAAAATGCTTTTGTCTTCCATCCATGTGTGCCAGAACACAGTAGTTATTGATCCCCTTGACAGTAAGCCCTCTCTAATATTATGGAAACTGAGTTGAAAAGAACACTAACATTACTGCTGGGGAATGGATATACAAATTTTGTGTTGTGAATATGAAACTACCGTGATCATTCAAAACAAAGTCAAATCAACCAGTATCAACAGAAGCAGAAGAAATTCTGGCTACATGAGGCTTTTTAGTCAATGTTTAATGTGAAGAAAAACAAAATAGGAATCAAATCCTAACAGCTCTTACTTGTTTTTTAGCTGGTAATAGATGTAGCACTTAAAACCTCTGGGTTCCAATTTGCTCACTTGCAAAGTAAGAGGGTTTTACTGTATTGTCTGTTGAAGCCTCTGTGTACTCTAAAATTGCAGGGTTCTGTATGTCTATCTTATGTGAGTCATTTCTAGTTGAGAAAGATGGTATATTGGAGAACTGGTTGGCAATAGCTTAGTGACTTACTGTCAATATTTGAAGTCATAAAAGCAACTATTTCAAAAGATCTGGGTGCTTGCCAGTTATAAAAATAGGGGTGTATTGTCTTAATCCTTTATTGTAAAATTTATATCTTAAATACCATAACGTAATGCTACATATAAGGAGCTTGGTATACTATAAAGAAACCTTTCCAGTAGGTAGTAATTATAGCAAGACTTTAGGTTTGTTAAGCCCTGGCTGTTTTCTATGTAGCCGCTCTCGTTCTTGTGACTCTTTTGAAAAGCTTGCAGCTTCACCACTTATGTTTAATATTTTGCAATAATTGGCCTTGTTCCTGAGCTGTTGGATTCGGGGCCGTAGCACTGTCTGAGAGGTTTACATTTCTCACAGTGAACCGGTCTCTTTTTCAGCTGCTTCCTGGCTTCTTTTTACTCAGGTTTCCACTGCCCTTTTTTTTTTTTCTTAATGTTGTATTAAGGTATTAACATTTGCTTGTATTTTCCATTAATTGTAATGCCTTTTAATCATGCATCATACTCAGAAATAGGGATTTGAATTTAAATGATAACCTTGGCTTAATATAATTTACCTTTTAAAAATTTGCAAAAGCTTTGCTTTAATCTATTTTCCAAAACAGATTTGAATGGCAGATTGAATTTAGTTTGGAGCTTTTCTTAAAAGTGTAATGTCTTAAACATGCCAAACTCATTAGCAAAAGTCAAGTGCATCTCTTTCCTTATTGCTACATAACTTTTTTGGAATATTACTATGCATTAAAGCATGCCATCAAATGGTCCTAAGATACCTAAAAGCATACTTGGGCTCTGACCAGGGATATAATTCAATTTTTTTCCATAATTGGGGTATTTATATGCATGTGGGAAGCAAAATGCCTTTGTAAATATTGTTTTAGTTTTGCAACCAGTTGATAAATTTAAAGAATATCATTGCATTGTATCTTCAGCCTTAGCTTTCCAAGTAACTCACAGCCATGTGGTTCCAAACTGAACTTTGTTACCAGCAGACTCTGGGAGTGTCCTGATGAGCTACTATAGAAGGAACACTTTAGGATAAATATACCTTAACAAGTACAGAATATTAGCAGCATTTCAGGGCACAAATTTAGAAGTAACTAGGGTGTAAATGGCAAGCAAGGAAGAAATGGCACTGTTGAATAAGCAGAGACAGTTGAAGGATTTAGTTATGTCAAATTGGGATTCTAAGCACAGAGTCAGTTTCTTTACTGACAACATTGGACTTGAATAATAGGAATTTTGTGTTTATATTAATAGGTGGTCCTAGCTATCATTGTTTTTCATTGATTTTATGAGCATTTTTTGGTATTGGGTGACCAGCACAGATTCAGACATTGTATAATACCTATAAATCCACCTATTTCCCTTTTCCCTTCTCCATTAACCTGCCGCCACTGAAATCTGGAGCCAAAAGTATCTGGTAAGTACACGTAGATTTCCTTGAGTTGTATAGACTCTTCCATAGGATCTTCATTTAAACAGCTGTGAGCTAACAGCTAAGAGCTGTGGCTGTTTTTATTAGATTTGTTTTTTGTGTTTGTATTTACATTTATTTCAGGCACAAAAGTAAGGGAGCAGAGGATGATAGAAAAGAAAGAATAGTGAAGGTGTGCTGGCAACTGAGCCTTGCAAGTTCACTTCAGTGGCAATCCTTCGTTGAACTAGCTTCCTCACTTAAAAAGTACCACAGACATGAGACAGACCAGGATTACAAATTTAAGATTTTGATGATTTGAAAACAGTTCTTCTCAGTTGTCTAATAGACACCTAGTTACAAATAAATTCAGAGTTGGCAAAATGGCTCATCAAAAAAACAAATCTGTCCTCACAGTGTGTATGCCATTACAAGTTCAATCTTAAAATAGCCTTAGATTGAAGACTGTTCCAAGCAGTTCAGTTCCTTTTATGATCTTTCTGATTATGTCTAATCCATATTACTAAGAATGCTTTTCTTTAATACAAATGCTAGTTCACATAACCTACAAAATACACTGGCCTGTCAGACAAAGCCTGTGCAATACTTTTCTGCTGAGTGTGTATTTCCTTATTACTCTCTTCTCTCTTGAAATGAAAGAGGGTTAAAAATAGATATTCTTTGGAGCCCTCTAGGGAAGAGCCTAAGCCATCAATTTATATTGTCCCAGTTCTTTCAGCTTGCAGAACTGATTGTGCCTTCCTCTGAAAGTGCTGGAAGAAATTAGATAATACTGCTATTGCAATCCTTTAAAAAAGTAGAATGATAGTATAAATAACACCTATATTGAAATCTGGATGTTTATTCTGTGGTTCATTGGCTTTGCTTGCTTTACAAAATATGTGCTTTCCAGTAATATTTATAGAAATTTCTATCAAAGCTCTCCTGTTTTCCTCTAACTTCCAGGTTAATTCCAGATACATCACAGGAAAGATTTTTTTTTTTTAATTCTTATACAGAAGCACACTCTTCATCAAAGACAATAATACAGGTGATAGCCAAGTTGGTGATATATTGAGTGTCAGAATACTGGAAATACTCTTCTTGTAGAATTTTTTAAACCTAATGGTACTTTTCAGTCTCTAGGAATCTACTTCATACTTCCTAATCTTCAGTCTTCTCCCTTTTTTCCAGATAATTGGACTTTTTTCTCATTTTCACTTCACAGTCTTCAGGCTATATTTTTGAAACTGTCAGAACCATGTCTCTCCCTTCATTTTAAATAGAAGGAACACTTTAGGATAAACATACTTTAACAGGCATAGAGTATTAGCAGCATTATAAGCACAAATTTAGTAATCTAGTTATCAGACAAATAACCTGAACCACAGCGCCACTCCTCTAATAATAACTTTGATGCTCAGCACCCTGAAATGCTTTTGTTTAAATACAGATTCATAGGAATTTGTGAGCAACTTGAATATTTTTTTAAGATATAAATTGTATTAAGTTTGCATAAAGTGAGGCATACCTGTGCTTAGATGATCCTTTATGCTAATAAATAATTTTATTAGTGATTTTGTCTTGCACAGATAACAGTAAGGTTCTTCTCTTTAATTGGATTAGTGGAATGCTGTGGTGGAATTTTGATTTGCTTTTAGTGCTTTCCAACTGAACATTTCTCTTTTTCCTTGTGATTATCATAACTTTAATCAACAGATCCCATAGTCTATGTCATCCAGAAAAGTCCAGGAGTAATCTTATTTCAACTTTTTAATATCCTGCTCTTCAGCTAGTTTACTCCAAAATTATATACTTTTCAACCAGTTACTAGGTTGTTGATTGTTGTGATTAATGGAATGACTGGTCAAACATATCATCATGACTTCTGGAAAAGCAGGAGTTACTGTCCTAATAATAGTAGAATTTCCCTGCTCGGGTAACCAGTCACACAGAGTATCAAATTGTAAATGATGCTTTTTTTTTTTAAGCTGTGACAGGTTTAGAAAGATTCCTCAGGCCCTAACAACTTCCTGCCCAGTGTGGTTCAAACCTGGTGGGTTTTCCTGCCTCAAACATAAAAATGAATGTAAAGCTACTCAGTGTATGCAAAAGAGCCATCGTTTCATAAAAACTTTAAGACTTCACCCATGATACAGAACATGTCCTCTTGTTACACAAAAAGTCCAGGTTATAGCCGTCATTGCCCAAGCTTTGTTGCAGGCAAAGCAACTCAACTTTGTGGAGAAAAGAAAGAGAGCCAAATTTATGAAAATTCTGATAGAGAAATCTTCTTTAGATTCATCTGGGATATGGCAACAGAGTGTACCTTTTGAAGAAAAACAGCCTTTGAGGCAAAATAAAGAGCTAAAACTCAGAGGAATATTGGAGATTGCCATGAAAATATTCAGGCTGAGAGACACTAACCAAGGTACCTGGAACCTGATATATGTCACCATTTGAGCCTCCTCTTCCTCTTACTGATTGTTTTATATACATGTGAAATCTAAGTATAATAAGGCAAGGAAGTATAACCTTGAAATACAGAAGTCCTGAAGCATGCATCATGGGAGTGGCGGGTAAAATCAAGTGAAGGAGAGTCCTTCCGGGAGAGAGGCTGATCATCTGAATTCTTTGATACCTGGTCTTTTTTTGCCCCCAAGTTCATATAGCTCCATCTAGACTTAACTGTTCAGTAACCTTTCAGCCTGACTTCTCTATTGTGGATAACAGCACTTATACTCACAAATAAAATTCAATTTAAATGAAAAAAGTTTCCTGGTTGATTGGCTATTTACAGTAACAATAATTCTGTTTTCCTACAATTAAATCTATCTTGAGACTTAGGTATGTTAAACTGTGGTAAGTCTTCATTAACCAAAATTCTCAGAAAATGGAAGGAGGCTAGGTGTTCATAGTGTTCTGTGTCTGTGAGCAGTATACTGTAATACTCTTTCTACTTCAGCATTTGTCCCTAAGAAAAGTAAAGTTTAGCAACAGACTGCAGTATACAAATCCCAGCTACAACACTTACCAAATGGTTACCTTGGACAAGGTATGAACCTCTGGGTTTCTGTGTCTTCATCTGAGAAATGAGGACAGTGAGGATATCTGTTTCATAAGATGGTGACCAAATGAGCTAGCATATCTAAGAGTGCTTAGAAAAGTGCCTGAAATCTAATAAATGTTATGTGTTAGCTACTAATATTACCTTGTGGTGCCATTGAAGACATAATGAATATTTAGTATTTTAAATGAAAAGACATAGTGGTTTTAGGCTAAATTTGTGTTTGAGCTGAATTGCAGAATGGACACAGGAAGCTGACATAGTTTATCTAAAATACTTAGTGTTTTCATCTTGTTAGTTTCTTGACACATGCCTTTTCCGTAAAGTATAAATGAGAGTTCAGAACAGTTGAGCTCTTGTCTCATCCTTTGATTGTTAACTTGAGGTCTCAGTATATTTTTAGAAAATTTACTTAAATACTTCCTTACCGTAGCTTTGTAAAACGTCTGTTGATCAGCTCTGAAAACATTACATGGAAAAATGCCTTGAAACAGTATGTGCCATATGGTCCATTTCTATAAATAATCTAAGTGGCTATGTATGTTAGTATCAGTAAGTAGAAAATAAGGCTAGCCATATATATACAAGTAAACTGATAATCTGTAAAAGTTTTAGAAAAATGATTTTTTCCATAATGGCCTTTTCCTTTTTTTGTATTTTCCAAACTTTGTACCATGAAAACCTATTTTATAATTGAATAAAGCTTTTTTAAAGGTGTTTTTAATGTCCGGGTTTTTTCAGAAATGTTCAAATAAAACCTTCACTTTAAGCTTTACATATTAGATACAGACTAAAACAATTGTGTTCTTCCTTATCAAGTATGCACTTTAGGTTAATTACATGAAATTAGTGATTCAGCTTCTGGGCAGCTTTCAAGGAGAGGCCTAATGAGTGACCCATGAATTCCAGAAAAAGGTGATTTGTATTCATGGGATTAAGTTTCATTTTAATGAAAAGACAGTTAAATGTGTTTAACCTTATTATAAACATGTTACCTTTAAACATGAAGTTCAACTTTTGCCTTCAGGAGCCATTCACTAAACTCGTACAGTGAGAAACATATCATTCTCAGTCAGCCTGTGAGCACATAGCAAGCTTCTGGTGTGATGTAGGAGCATATATTACTTTAATACCATTCTTGTAAAAATATGTTGTTCCCTGTTGTTCAGTACGTACAGGTATTGAATGCCCACATTTTTGCTTAGCTGTATGATAGCTGATGTGGGTTTGGTTTGGGTTTTTTTTTAATGGGAGGTGTTAAACTTTCTAACCTTAACCTTAAAAAACACATCATTTCAATTTTTTTAAAGGCATACACAAACCATGAGACAACAATGAACAATTTTATATTACCTGTAGAGTTTTTTAAAGATGTGGAAAAGGCAATGAACAAAATTATGAGAAGATTAATGAGAGCTTCTTAGAAAAGATATTTTCTTTTAAAGTGTATAACTTTATTTTTAATAGGCCTACTATTATTTAAGAATATGTGCCCAGTTTATTTATGCTCCTCCTGAATGAAGTGCAAGTATTAGTCATTTTCCTACTTTTATAATCTTTAAAATCTAAAACTCCCTTGGTCTTACCACTCTTCTACTTATAAAATCTTTGGTTCTCCACCTTTATTCTATTCTGACCTCATCTTGCCACTTGCCAATCCACGTACCATATCCAGCCACTCCCGACTATTCCCTGTTCCTCAAACATTACGTATTTTTTACTTTTCAGAGGTTTTTCTTTAAGTCCAAGCTCAAATATCACTACATCTATGCATATAAGCCAGGATTGATATCATCCTTATTTTCATAAGGCATCATTTATACTGCTATTCTGATAAGGTGTCATGGCTAAGAATGCCTAATTTCAAAGGTAGGGACCATGTCTTACTCATCTTTCGTCACCCACCAGGCACATCCTGGGCTCACAGCATCCTTTTTACTACCCTCTGTAACAAATGAGGTGCTGGAGTCAAATGTTTTAGATTTCATATTATGTTGTGACACTTTCAAAATGTGCATGTTGTTTGTTTAGCTATATGTAGATATAGTACCCAAGTGACTTTATGGCATGGAATCTGTAGGTACTTATTGAAAGCCTTCTATGTCAGACACTTACTTCATAAGAGAATTTTAAGTGGGAGGTGTCCAAGGTGAATCTTCAAAATTAGTTAATTTATATACTAAAGGAAATCAAAACCACATTTCCACATAAATTGGCATTTTTTTTTTCAGCTTTCTTTCAAAGCAGCCTATGACTTTGAATATGTTTCTAATAAACTACAAGACAAGTACGAGAAACTCTTTAAGTTTCTTAGGGGGATGTGACTATTTAAGAGAAGTTATTTCAAGTCAGATTATGTTATAGTGAATTCTGCCAGGTATCCACATTGTTCTTTTTAATTTTAGTGGGTTGTATTTCTGATAAGTCCATTGTAAGTTACTTTCCCAGTCTATAAAGAGCTGAGGCCAAATTCTGCACTGCAGTATATGCTTGTGTATGTATGTGTTTAGAGATTTAGATTACTGACAAGTCATTTGAAACATGGTCATAAAGCATTGTTGCCATAGAAATAGGATCCTTTTATAAAGCCCTTCAATATTAAAGAATTCACTGTAACTGATTTTTTACTTTGTTGTTGTTATGTTGCTTAGTTACCAGATTGTATTTACATCTTTAGGGAAGTTTGATGCTAGATTTTATTCAGTTATTCATTGAGCAGAATCATTGAAGCTTCCAAGCAACTACAGAAATGCTATTATCTACAATCAATACCTGAGATGGGATCTTTGCCATTTCTATTGCTTTAGGAATTAATAAGAATGGAAATGAAAAATGATATTTATAAGATAGCAAAATACATTTATGGCATTAGCAAAAGAACATTTTACTGACCTTTAGTTGGTAGAAGTTTACACAAGCTTACAGGCAATACTATAGTTTCGTTCATTTTTGTAGAAAATTTTTAAATACTCTGAAGCTAGGTGGTTAGCTATTTATTTTTATATGGTTTCTTTAAAAAAAAAAAAGGATTTGTGGTACCTTCTATTAATTCACATAAGTCTAGAGCTAATTGATTTGCCTAAAGGAATCCTCTTAGGATCAGGAGACAAAACTGTAATTCATATTCACTACTCAAAGCGTATCATTGTGGATTCTTATGTAAATGATGGGTAAATTCACTTGATAAAAGTAAATTTATACTATTAATTTGCTTCATCATCATCACCAGTAGTGCCTTCAGTTTAGGGAAGAGCTATCCCTTAGGGATTTGATTTGGACTTCTGGAAGATTACTGTTAAGTAACCTTAATACAATAAGGAAATAATCTTAAATTTTTCTAAAATACTCCATTTCCTTATACATTTGACACATTCCTAGTATAAGTGGTCCCCCTGCAATTTCCCTTTTTTTTTTTTCTTTTGGTCTCCAAAAGAGCCAGCGTCACAGGCATGCAACCCCTGCTGTTGCACAGAGCTCAATATTGGTTTAATGTTCTATTACCAACGCGAAATTCCCAATAATGTTTTTAACAAGGGGCCCTGTATTTTCTTTTTGCACTGGGCCCCCCAAATTATATAACCTGTTCTGGTCCTCAAACACTAGCCATAATAGATTGTAAAACACACTGAATATTGTCTGTGTAAACCAAGTCCATGACCCTGTAAATTTCCTAACTACAAAGGAAATCTTTGTACACAAATTTTATTTGAATGTTAAGGAGAGCAGGGGGACAAGTAGCTGACTTCAGTTACCTACATAATAAACCTTTTAAATGTTAGAGGTTTTTAAGATTTGCTGTTTTAACAAATTTCTGTCATTTTTGAGCACAAAGTATTTGCTTAAAAACAAAAACATTCTACTAGATGAAACAAATGAAATTCAAAACAGGATTTAACCCATTGTGCCATTACAGGTTATCAAGTTATGCCCAACCAGCAGCAAAACTACCAAGGAATAGTTGGAGTTCAGCAACCCCAGAGTCAGAGCCTAGTTGGTGGCCAACCCCACAGCATTGGAAATCAGATTCAAGGAGTGGTCATCCCCTATCCTTCAGTGCCATCATATCAGGTACATTGTCAAGTCTTAACTTACTTTAAGTAGAGCTGACTTGATTAAATAAAATGTATAGCTACAATGCATTCTCTTTTTTCCTTCTAATATAGGGGAAATGCTTCTTTAATATATAACATTATAGTCTTAAGAGTTATTAGTCATAGCAGTTTTGTTATATCCTCATTTTATTGCTTTACTCATTCACTTCATTAATTTTTGGGAAAAAATACCTAAACCACATTGACATTGACCAGTTTTGTCCGGCATTGTCTGTGTTTCCAACTACTTAAGTATATAAGCAAGTGTGTTACTCTTCAACTCCTTAGAAAGTCTCTTCTTGAGGAGAGAGTGGAAATGAGAGGGAAAATAGAGGTGAAGGTAGATATTTGAAATAGTGAAAGAGTACAGACTATAAATCTGTTTATAGAAAAAAGAAGAGTATTCAATTTCCCATTCTCAAACTGAGTATCTCCTCACCTCAATCCCAAAAAGAATGAATGTCATGTATTAAAAATGCCATGGATTTTTTAATTTATAGTTCTAAAATAGAAATACTTTTGTTCCATAATTAAGTCAGATGTCTTTATTATAAAATGGCACATTTTCAGAGATTTGTTTTACCTTCCTTCATCTTTCTGGAATAACTTGCAAGTGAGTTTATTTTATTGATACCATGATTGTTCCATAGCTGTGCCTAATGTTACGAGATTTCAAAGGCCATTGTCATTCATCTCAACAATGTCTAAACAGTCTAGCTGGGAAGATAAATATATTTTATCTAAACACATGTGAACAAATTGGTGATAGTATTCAGCCCAATAACTGAAGGGATACGGTAATATTGCCATGAAGGTTAGGGACTTAATACAGAAGTTTTCTGGAAAGATTTAAACCCTTAACGAGGTTTATGACTCTTTAAACAAAATTATGGTCATAAAATAGTTAAGAAGACATTCTGGAAATGGGAAGGATATGAGTAAAGGTGCCACTGTGTTCTATATAATTCCAGAAAATTAAAATTGAAGTTAAAATGTAAAATGTTAAATTTCAAGGATTATTAAGTACTAAGAGTATATCTATTTTTGAAGCCCCTTGATAATAGAAAGCAACTGAAGGGGAAAAAATGATACGTCATGAAACTAGATTTTGAATCTTTCTTTTCTGTTATATCCCCTACAGTTTCACTCCTTAATAACCTCCCTGCAGATCCTAGGCACATGAGACTTCCAATCCCCTACTTTGTGATAGCTAGACATTAGACAAGATAAGTACCAAGCCAGGAACTGTCCCTTCTCAAGTACCTTGGTTATACTACCTCATCTAGGACAGTGAGCGTCTAATAGATTCCCAGGCCTGTGTAAGTAAGATCTGCCCTTCACCTTTAGGGGCTGACAGTCTAGTTAAGAAATAGAATTTTTAAATAAATTATGTACTTGTTAATGCAATTTTTTTAATGGAGCTAGATACCAAAAATGTTTTAATTTCTACAGCACACCTTTTTTAAGTTATAAATTATTTTTTATGGTATTTCATATACTTAACAATTCTCATACTGGGTGAATGATTATGAGACGTGTTGCTCTGAAGAACAATGAATGACAGCTTGTTTTATACTTCTACTACATTTGGTAGATAAGCTTGGTGGTGAAAAGTTGTCATCTGAAAAGTCAGAAAAGTTATCCTCTCAGTAGAGTGTATTCTGTCACTGTACATTCTCAAGTATTATTCTCTCTTTTTTGGTCCTTCAGTTTTTTTCTTTACTACTAATTATAAATGTTTTCTATAGTTTAAATTATCTAGATTGAACTGTCATTTTCCCTAGATCTGCCTTGCATACATATTAATTTAGATACAATCAGAAATAATAATTTCAGAATGTTACCCTGCCTCAGTAGACAAAAAGACTGAAATACATTGTGTTATACAGACTTAGAAAAATCAAAGCAGTAACTTTCTCTTTGCAGTAATTGAGCTAAATTGAAAGTCATTAAAAGATTACTGTGTATTTTAAATGGACTAGTTGCATTTCAGAAATGTTAGATAGGCAAGACTTTTAAGTTAATCATTAATTTATAAATTAAGGAGCCCTGGCATTGAGAATAGTAAAGAACTGAGCTCTAGAGCTAGAGGGCATAGGTTCAAATCCTAACTTGCTTTCATACCAGCTGTACAGTCCTGGACAAGTCACTCTACCTCAATTTCCCCATCCATAAAACAGAGATGATAAAAGTACCTTCTTGGGGTTATGAGAACAACTTAATGTTATAATACACATAAAGTTACTAGAACAGAACCTGATGCATGATAGTAAGTACTCAGTAACATTCGCTTTCAGTATCATCACTATTACTACTTCCGTTATCATTGCTGCTGCTATTGCTAACATCATCATCATCAGAACCATCCAAAGCTTTTACATTGGCTTTATTTACCAGAATTGCTGTAATCCAGTTGTAATGTGGCACATTTGTACATTAAGAACCCATTGTGCCTATGTGATTTCTATTTTAGAAACTGTGTAAAAATAAAGGACTGAAGTTGAAGAGTCCATTGTGTTCATGTGGTTTTTATATAGATAATATAGAAAACAGAATTGCAACATCTACTGTTCACCAAATGCCTATTGTAATGGAGATAATACCTCCCCTGAGATGGAAGTAGCATCCCATTTTTATTCTGATAGGGAACTGTGGAGCCTCAGAATAGTTTAGTCATTCCCCTGTGTCAGATAGATAGTAAAGTGATAGAGATGATGTTGCAGCCAGGTATCTTAAGCTCCAAAGCTCACGCTCTCTCTGATCAGTGTATCTCACTGGTGCCCCAGCTGTGTTTTACTTAGCTCTGCCTGGGGTAAACTATTACTCTTTCCATGTCAAATGGTCATTCATCCTTATTTGGTAACAGTTTCTTTCTTCAAATAACTTTCACTTAGAAACATAAGTCATATCTTTTTTTGATAGTCTAATGCATCTAGCCTATTGTACAATTGATAAATGCTAGCCAGAAACAATAGCTGGCTGAAAATAATGTGAAATAAAGTGGTAGTGCCCTGGCTAACTTAACAAACAGGACAGCCTTTTGGCAGTTCTAGCTTATTTCTAAATGCTAATACTGAAAAGGCTGGAGGTTTACATTTACATTTGCAAGGTTTTAAAGAACCTTTGCTATTAAATTGTCTTTCAAATTTTAGGTTTCACTGCCTCAAGGTTCTCAAGGAATTGCCCATCAGACTTATCAACAGCCTGTTTTGTTCCCCAATCAGTCTAATCAAGGATCTATGCCCACAACAGGAATGCCAGTTTACTATAGTGTCATTCCACCTGGCCAACAAAATAATTTAAGGTGAGTATGACTAAGAATCCTAATCCTATACCTTCTCATTGTTAGGCAGGATTATGGTCTGTTGCTAATTTTAAAGTTGCCTAAGGTGTATTCCCAAGATCATTCTCTAATATAGAAGAGAAAAAAATGATGATATGGCCTATTTTTCTAATAGTTCATTCAATAAAATGAGTATAAGCAAAGCATTCTACGTGTAAACTAAAGGAGAGTCAAGTCTTCTAGCATGTGCCTTAAAGTAGGCCAGTCTCCTTTTACTTAACCCAAATGGATTAATAGTTGGCCATAGACTTTGAGGTTTAGAGCATTTGTTCATTAATATTTCAAGTTTTTGTAAGAGTTTAGGGAGATTGTATTTCCTGTATATAAGCTCAGCAGAAAAATATCTTGCTGAAATGTTTCAGGCTCTTGGGAGCTAATTTTTCATCAGTAAGAGGAGGGAGGCTGTAGCTCCAGACCAGAGGGGGTTCCCGGCTCTGAGCATCTCTATGGATTTAGTTAAGACCAAGTAACGACAACGGAACATTGGGCGTTAAAAAGGACTCATACCAAGCTTTATTCTCAGACCTAGACTTGCATCCACCTCTGTCTCTGCCCCCAGCTCAGCCTCTGCTCCCCTCCTGTTCTCTCCCTTTCTTCTCTAAGCTCTGTTCCCCAGGGTGTCTGCTTATGCTTCTGGCTACCCCCTAGCACTGGGCTGAGTTCTTTATATAGCAAAACACGCAGTAATTGCTTATCGCCAACAGGTGTGCAAGCATGGGCCTGCTCAGTAAGCTAAGTATTACCTCATTGTATGTACATAGTGGGTATCAGTGAGGATCCTGGCCATGCACTTTCCATTTTTCCTACAGAGATATATAAGAGAAGCAAATAAAAGTAACTTTATATTAAAGTAAGTAGTGAAGTATTCCATTAGCTACTTCAACTTAGAAGAGCAAAAGCTTCTTTGGTAAGCCTAATGTGTAAAATAGGAATCTTCCTTTGATTTGGGTGTCTTTAGTCTGTTGTTCAGAATGTATTAAGAGACTTTCATTTATTCTCATGGTATCCCTCTAAGGTTTCTATCGTGGTCTTTTTAAGAAGGGGGACCTAAGTTTTAACTGCTGTTAGGAGGTCGTCACCCATTATGGTTACAGATGGTCTTTAGGTGTGAAGAAGGGATTGATGTACTCCCTTCATTGAATCTGCTTGGGAAAGTGGGGACTTGGTGCCCGCGTGCTCGCGCGCACACACACACACACACACACACATACACACACCACCCACCCCCACAACACACACACACACACACCCCCACCCCACCCCACCCCCCAGAAGAGAGGAACTCATATAGTTCCTTTTCCTTCCCAGTTCTATGGCTGCCACAGATGGAAGAGGCCCAGGAATTCTGAACAGCAAGTTGGTTGTGAATCTCATGGGCAGCTTTGAAGTTCTATATTATGAGCCCCAGCTCTTTTGAGGTGGAGCTGCTACACAACAAAAATTGAAAAGTATACTGCATCAAATGTCCCATTCGTTGTGTAAATTTAAATTCTATAAATAAGGAGAAAAAACTCGCAATCTGAGTCTCTTTTTCCAATTTATGTAAGTTTGGGGTCTATAATGCCAATTCAGAATTGACATTTCAGCATTCTGTGCTAAAACAGGTGAAATGGATGGTGTGAAATTGCTGAATGACCTGCATTTTGGGCCCAAGTGTAAGCTTTTATTTCTCTGAGAGAAAATAACCAAAGTAATCATTTCTGAGTAGGGCAGAGGCTGAGAGAAGTAGGTATTATGTAATACGGTGATTCATTTGAGACCAGAAGACACCTGTTTTTTAACTTCTGTAGGCCCGCATGCTGGGTAGAGGGGTTTTCATGAAAGGAGATCTTACCTGTAAAAACCTGTATAAAACTTGCCTGTAGTTTGCTCTATTTATAAATCCCTTGAAACAAAAAAGATCTTGTCTACTTGACTTCTGAGGAAGCTGGGCCTGGGAGCATGTGTAGAGATGACAGTACAGTTCTGTATCCCCTGTACATTCAGCTTTATTTTAAGCATGATGGCAGAATCCAAAAGCTGTCAGGTAGATGCTGATGACTACAGTTTGGAAAATACTATACTTAACTTTTAGTCCCTGGGCCTGTTTCTTCAAGGAAAATTAAAATTTGGAGAGCTAGTCTTAGCCTGAGGAATAGCTTGGAAACAGCAGTTCAGTGAGGTTCCCCAACAACCTCCAGTTTGAATCTTGAGAAAAAGTCTTTGGAACTACTCACAGTTTACCTAGATGAGTCAGATAAATTTGAAATAAGCTAAGTATAAGTTGACAGTAGTGATTGGACCATGTAACAAACTATAGGTTACCAGTATGAGAAATAGAATGGGTTGCGCATAGAGCAGTAATCTGTATCCTGTCACCCTTGTATCCTGGTGCCTTTTAGACTGGTAGGAAGTCAAGTCATATACAGAATTAAGGATTCCAAAATTGAAAAACAATTTTGATTAATGTCATTTTTCAAAATATAGTAGCATCCTTTACATAAAATTTTATTTCTGCTTCTGGGTAATATTTAGTAAGCAAGTTATATATTTCAGGTTTCTAAATTAAAGCATAATTGTAAACATTTATTATTAATCAGATTATTTAATTACCATCTAAGAGCTAAAATATTGAGAGACCATTCCTTCATAATTCTAGATTTGCTACCTTATATAAATTATGTTTTATCTTAGATATTCCAGTGTATTTACATGCAGAGGAGCAGTTTGTCTGAATGCTCAAGTGCCTGGAAAAGGGCGTGCCCCAGAGTATAAGCTTGGTAAATCCATGCTGAATGAACACTTTTAATGGAAAATAACTGCTTACACATATGTATTTGTACATACATGTAATTCATTCTTATTGATAAGCATATTGTTGGCCTTAATATTACTAGTTTTAGTAACCTCTATATACTTTTTAAATTTTTCCTTAATTTTTTAAATTACAAAGTAAAGTATGCTCTTAACAGAAGGAAAGCAATCAGTACAAAGATGTATAAAAGGAAAGCTAATCATCAAGTCCCTCTGTGCACCAACTTTCAGGTAACCAGTGTTCACAGGTTAGTGTGCATTCTGTCACATTAGCTTCCTGCGCAAAGAAACATACACATATATAAAAGCACGTATATTGGAATTGGTTGATAGGTTATAATGAAATAGACATTTTCTTGTATTTTTCCCCTAATAATATATTGTGAATTTCAGATCAGTAAATATTAGTCTAAAACATTCTGGTTTTTCAGTTTTTTTTCCTAATTTCTTTACAAACATAATTTTACGTAAATGGGATCATGATATACAGGCAGTCTTTTGTTATTCTAATCTCTCTCTCCCCTTACCCCTTCCACCTAGATCATTTCCCACACATACACATGCTGGCTAGCCCATATGTCTATTCTGGTTTGTATCCTTCCTCACTTATCTCCTTACACCTAATCATATACTAACGTAGATATGGTTATGGGAGCATGAATGAGGTTGACTAGCACTTACACAAAATGGAGTTTTTAGATAATTTTACATATAAAATGTCTACAACTTTGTTTTTTATACAACCATATCATGTCTAAAATAGAATTTAGTCCATTCAAATTTAGTGTTATAACTGATATAGTAGATATTTTTTCGGCCAGCTTAGTTTATTTTACCACACCGTACTTGTAACTTCTGCCTTTTTCTCAAGAGTCCAGATGTATGCCATATTCCTTGAGGCTCCTCATGGAATCTCACTGACCTGATATCAGGGCATGCAATGGTCTAAATTAGCTACTTTCTGAGATAACTGAATGTTGTGCTATTAGGCATTAGTTATCAGGTAGCTAGCATGGTGTGGTTAGTAAGAACATGGGCTTTGAAATCAAACAAAATGTGACTTCAAGTCTGTATGACTTGAGGCAAATTTGGTCTTTTTGCACCTGGTTTTCTCATTTGTAAAATAGGAATAGTACCTTATAGGACTGATATGAGCAATTACCTGTCCCAGGACTTTGTGTATGGAAATTAATCTAAAATATATGCTTGCCTGTGTTCATAAATAGAGTTCACTGAAAATAATTAAACATTTTATTGCTGATCCAGAGCCATAATCTTGAGCATCAGTGATTATATTGTTCCCCCACAGTATTTTGAAACATGTTTGGGATATTTTCACTTACTTTCTAAACTTAAGGTCTCTTTCTTTGCTACCAGTTATTATCAGTGGAGTTAAGAGAACCAAGTTTTTGAAAAGAAAGGCTGTAAGATTCTAGAAGACTCTGCTGTGAAAAAAAGTTGTGGTGTCCTTCAGGAACTTGTGACATCTATTTTCTGTTTTTTTTTTTATTAAGGTATCATTGATATAAACTTGATATAAACTCTTATGAAGTGGTTACTACATTCACCCATATTATCAAGTCCCCCCCACACCCCATTGCAGTCACTGTCCATCAGCATAGTAAGATGCCAGAGTGTAACATCTGTTTTGATAGTTCCCATGCCTTTAGTGCTTACCTGGTTCTGAGGTCTGTTCCAGGTTATTGTGGTAGTGAGACTCTTCCCTGAAAAGCAAGTAAGAAAGCTAGAAAAAAACAGAATACCACTGGTTTGTCTATAAGCAACAAGTATTTTTATATTGGATATTATTCCCAAATAGACTAAATTTAGTAAGATGTGAATTTTCTTTACTGTGACTTTCTTCTTTTCTGATCTACCTGTTTTCTATGTGCCCAGAATCTTCATCTTTGTCCTTCTCTAGTATGCCAAACCAATACTTCTTTAAAAAGACTCCCCTTTTTAGATTTAAGAAAATTTATCTGTCAACTTACCTCACTGACTTTAAAATCCACATTTTTACAAAAGCATTAAGCTGAGAAATGAAAAAATATATTACATTATCTCTTCCTTACCTAAAGGAAAATAGGTACAGTTGATCCTTACTGTGGATTTGTATTTGCGAATTTCCCTGCTCACTAAAATTTATTTGTAATCCCGCAGCACTTCCTCAGTCATTTGCAGGCATGCACAGAATAGTGAAAAATTTGAGTCACCCAACGTATGCTTTCTCAGCTGATGTCAAACAAGTTGATGCCCTGCCTCCTTATTTCAGCTCTCATACTACAAACAAGTGTACTTTTCACTGTCTACTTAGAGCCACAGTTCTTGAATTTTTGTGCTATTATTTGGTGATTTCAGTGCTTAAAATTGCCCCCCACCATAGCTTTAAAAGTCTCTCTAATGTTCCTGTTTGCAAACAGACTATGATTTCTCCTATGGAGTATGTATATTTGGGCTTGAGTAAAAAATGTTGTTGGCCATCAGCTCAGTGTTAATGAATCAACAATATGGCACATCAAGAAAAAGACGAAATTCACCAATCTGTATGTGAGACCAGAAAGTGCTAAGGTAACACCTAAAGTGCATGATGAAGCTCTGGAAAAGATGGGAAAGCAACTAAATTTGTGGATTCGTGAGATGACAGTCAATAGAAAAAAGCATAGTGACAGCATTGTTGTAAGGCCAAAAGCCAGAGAGATATGGCCAAGAATTCAAGGTCAGGAAACGTTAAAGCCTTCTCAAATGTTTTGTTATAAAGAAGTGCTACATTTAGTATTGTAAGATACATATTAAATAAAATGTCTTTAAACAGACACAAAAAAATGAGGTTATGTATTGGTCAGTTGGTGAAAATATTGTGACCAGTGGCCTACAGTAACCTAACCCTCTATTTTCCTTAGGTACAGGGCTCAGTATTTTCTAGTTCAGTGTTCACTTGACTTTATAGAACATACCTGTCATGAATAAGATTTGTTGGGCACCATAAAGTTATGTAGAATGCATAATGATATAAGGGTTCATATTGTTACTGAGTTTTAATCATTTCCACTGCTAAAACCTGCTAAATCTTAACTAAAGCATGATGTTCAAGTAAACAGTATAAAATTTGACTATAGCCTTCATTTTTCAGAACCAAAAAAGTTTGCTTTTCTCTCAAATGTCAGACTCAGTCCAGCAATAATTTACTTTTTAAAATATATGTAGATAAGGAAGAAAGGACATAGCCCTTGTCCTTAGGGAGCTACATTTTTTTTTTTTTGAGAGGGCATCTCTCATATTTATTGATCAAATGGTTGTTAACAACAATAAAATTCAGTATAGGGGGGTCAATGCTCAATGTACAATCATTAATCCATCTCAAGCCTAATTCTCGTCAGTCTCCAATCTTCTGAAGCATAACGAACAAGTTCTTACATGGTGAACGAATTCTTACATAGTGAATAAATTCTTACATGGTGAACAGTACAAGGGCATTCATCACAGAAACTTTCGGTTTTGATCATGCATTATGACCTATAAACAATCAGGTCAAATATGAATATTCGTTTGATTTTTGTACTTGATTTATATGTTGATCCCACATTTCTCCCTCTATTATTATTATTTTTATTTTTAATAAAATGCTGAAGTGGTAGGTAGATGCAAGATAAAGGTAGAAAACATAGTTTAGTGCTGTAAGAGGGTAAATGTAGATGATCAGACGATCAGGTGTGTGCCTATGGACTAAGTATTAATCCAGGCTAGACAAGGGCAGCAAGACATCCACGGATGCAGAAGATTTCTCTCAAAGCAGGGGGGTGAGGTTCTGAGCCTCACCTCTGTTGATCCCCAAATTCTCACCTGATGGCCCCCTGCAACTGTGCCTGTCTTAGGTTGTTCCTCCCTTGAGGAATCTTACCCGTCTCTGGCTAACCAGTCATCTTCCGGGGCCATACAGGGAAATGTAAAGTTGGTAAGTGAGAGAGAAGCCATATTGTTTGCAAAGGTTAGCTTTTTACTTCTTTGCAGATTTATGCCCTGTGGCTTCTATGCCCAGCACTTGTCTCGAGGTATCTTTACCACCTGGAGGAATTATGATACTCAGTAAATTCGATATGAGGCACGAATTCTATTTAAGGGTTGTAATTAGGAAGGAAGAAGAAAAGCTATAGATGTAGCATATGGAAGGAAACATGGGAGGATTGATTATTTCTTTGACATATCTTCTTGTAGAGTACCTTAAGTATGTATAGGTTTTAAACTACTAACTAATTTGCACACACATATTAACATAATAGGAATACGGTGACATAAACAAAGCAAATCTATAATTACCATCCATCTCCAGTGAAGCCAAGAAAACCATTTAGGCACCCTAGGCATTTGTGAAAATTTATCTATGATATGATGGATATTGTAGGGAGCTACATTTTTATGGAAAGTTAAATTTATGCATATGAAACATTTAGAAAGTCATGTAAAATAAATATAGGGAAGGTTAAGGACTAAGATTTCTGTAAGAACTCTGGTTTGAAAAATGTCTTCCTTAGCTTGAGTTGCCTAGCAACCTCTTTTTCTTTTCTTTTTTTTTTTTAAGCAACCTTATTTTCTTACAGAGGCTCCTAATGCAAAAAAAAAGAGAGTCTGAATGATTTTTTTTTCCAGCTCAACCATTCGGTTTTCAGTGAAGCACCTTGTATTTGGATTGGATTGAATTGTTACTTGTGCTGTGAAGATTTAGCATAGTCTCATACATGTCACATGTTTTACCACTTTGAGCAAACCATGTGCTTGTCAGAGAAACTAGTTTTACAATGAATTTCTCTCAGTCTTCAGTATGGAGATAAAATTCATTTAATTCCTACACTTTTCAGCAGTGGCAGGCTGGTTGGATATCTTCAAAATGCACTCATTTTGACTTTTACCTTTCATTTTCCCATTTTTATCTTGAAAATCAATGAGAGAAATGTGCCTCTGTTTTTTATCTGTAATCTGAAAGAGCTATAGCATACATAGAAACTTGAAGAAACTATAACCTTTATTTTTTGAGAACTCCCTAAAAAATTCTTCACTGGATCTTTCTGAAATAATGAAAAAGAAAACCTTCTTTTATGTTTTTTTCCCCTTTTTCCTCTCCGTAGTCTGTTTTTCCTCATTTTTGTATCCTAGTATTCCTCTAATATCCCCTTTGTCCTGCTTCTGGAAGCTGTCCAGATTCATTTTATTTCTCCTAAACTTCTAGTTGACACATTTTAGATTTTTTGTTTGCTCAGCCATCCTTTGAAATAATTGTCAATTACAAAGTCTCAATTTAAGCTTTTAGTGAAGTTTCGCTTTTGTTACTAGTAAAAAGAAACTTAACACCTAGCCTAGAGAAATAAAATGTAATAAGAAAGTTACTTTTGGTGCTAAAACATTGCCTTGTCGTAACATTCATCTTTTTATTATTTTTGTAGACATGTATTTACCGGCAAAAATCATTAAGGAGTTAAGTTTTATTGAAAAAAAATGATATTAAATGGAGAGGGAGGAAGATACTATAGTTATTTTACTTCTTGTGAACTCACCAAAAATGAGTGTTAATATTAATATTTTGGATTAAAATAATAACATTTAAATAGGTACCTTTAAAGAAAGGGGAGAGAGAGGTGATCTTTCATGCAAAACATTCTTCATTTTATACTTACTTAATGGCTCTTCCTCATTCTCTCTCAAGTAAGTTTCTTTTGCTGAAAAATACCCAAAATATTTCTCTTACTATCTGTATTTTATCCCTTAAAACAATTTTTTTCCTATTTAATTTGTTTGGGTCTTTCTGATTATGTATATGATGCATAATTAATGTATAAACTTCAAAAATATAAAAAACTTAAAAATGTAAAAAACTCTGAAAAAGCAAGTCAGCTACAGTCTCACCACCCAGAGATAATCACTGTTAAATTTTGGTGCACTTCACTCAAGTCATTTTTCATGCACACATAATATGTGAAATTTGTGGAGTTACATGTTTTAAACATTGTATTTTCTTTATATTTAATTACATTATTCCTAAGCTCTGGTTTAAAAATTAAACCGTATAAAAATATATGGAGTACAGTATTAAAATTCTGCTTTATGCATTGCCACAAAAGCAGTTATAGTTCACCAAAATAATCACTGCCTAGAGTTTGGTGTTTATCTTTCTAACATTGTTACTAATTTTAAGTAGGTACATGAAAAACTTATAGTTTGGAAAGGGAGGGGTGGGTGTTTGTGTTTTAAGGTAGAGAGATTAGGAATGTTTTTATTTGTGTTACTGTGAATTTTTCTGAATATGTGGAATTACTTTTATGAATTTTTTATTCTGCATCTTGCTGTTTTCATTAAACATTATCCTTGAACATCACTCCACAGAGTATCTGAATACTTTTAGTTTGAAATAGAGAGAATTCAGTTTGAGTTAAAGGTCAGGCAAGGAATTTGTATTTTAGGCTCTTAATAGCAAGTAATTGTGGTGTCTGAAGTATGAAGTTGATGAAATAAAATTTATCTTTTAAAAAAATTGATTCAATAGTAGTCGTTGAGATGGATTTGAATTGGGTAGAGACAAAGGTGTCATAAGCATCAAGTGGTAGGATCCTTGGCTTTGGTGGTGGCAATAGGAAGTAGATACATCTGGTAGGCAAATCAGAAGAAGAAACAAGTATTTGGTAATAATATAAAGAAGGATTTAAGAAAATTTTGAGATACCACAGTGGAAAATGCCCTGCTAGCAACAGTAGAGTGTTAGAGTTGTAAATGAAATTTGTATATTGTTTACTTGAAAATACCTGCTAGATCAAGGGTCAGCAAACTTTTCTGCAATGGCCAGAAAAGGAATATTTTAGGCTTTATAGGCCAAGATATAAAGTTGTGAATTCTTTTTAGGTATTTATATATAATAAGAGAGAAAGTAAATTTCCAAAAACTTTATATTGACAAAACTCAAAATATAGTAATAATTGAGCACAAGGTTTTTAATAAAGGTCTACTAAGAAGAATGGAATTACTTTAGGCTGGGGATAAGATTTCATTTAATTAGAGTTCAGAGTTAGTGTTCTCTGTCATCAAATTGCAAAAATTTATTTATGAAAACAATTTTTTAAATGTTTTATTAAGGTATTATTGATACACACTCTTATGAAGGTTTCACATGAAAGAACAATAGGGTTACTACATTTACCCATATTGTCAAGTCCCCATCCATACCCCAATGCAGTCACTGTCAGTGCAGCAAGATGCCACAGATCCACTATTTGCCTTCTCTGCTCTACACTCTTCTCCCGTGATCCCCCACACCATGTGTACTAAGCATAATACCCCTCAATCCCCTTCTCCCTCCCTCCCCACCCGCTCTCCCACACCCCTCCCTTTGGTAATCACTAGTCCCTTCTTGGGTTCTGTGAGCTCAGCAGACTTCTTTTTAGAAACAGTAGAAGACAAAAGACAATAGCACAACATCTTTATTTGACATTATGCCAAAAAAAAACACCTTGACTTCTATGCCAGTAAAAATATTTTTCATAAAGGTCAAATAAAAAGACTTCCCAGCTAGACAAACTGAAAGAATTAATCACTAACTGACCTACACTGTAAGAAATGTTAAAGTGAATCATTTTGAAAGAAAATTATAGGAGATAGAAACAGGCTCTACACAACAGAATAAAAATGAAAAGTCAGGCAATATACTAGATAGAAAATAATATTTCTGGAAAAGGACTATATAAAGAGTTTATCAAGAATTCTCAAACCTCAATAATTAAAAAAACAATCTCTTTGGGAAATGGTTTTTAAAAGTTAAACTCACCCCTACCATAGGACCCAATTATTCCACTTCTAGATATTTAACCAAGAGAAATGAAAGCTAGAACCAAGCCAAATGTCCAACAGCAACTGAATGGATAAACAACTTGTGTTGTATTCATCAATGGGATATTACTTAGTAATGAACTAATGATACACACAACAACATTGATGAATTTTATAATTATCTTGAGTGGAGAAAAGCCAGACTAAGATATATACCATATGATCCCATTTGCATAAAGTTCTAGAAAATACAACCTAACCTCTGATGTGACAGAAAGCAAATTAGTGGTTGATGGGCAGAGATGGGGAGAAGTTGTTGGAGAAGAAAGGAAAGTATGAGGCAACTTTTGGGTTTGGTGATGGTTTCATAGTGTATACATAAGTAAAAGCTCATTAAATATACAGTTTATGTGCAGTTTATTTTCATCAATTATACCTCAGTAAAGCTTTAGAAAATAATCTTGGTCTTTTCTAAAAGTTTGATCACGACTAGTTTTATTTAAAGTAAAGTGAAAAGCTACAAAACTAACAAATCTTCAAAGATAAGTATCTTTAAGGAAAAATATCCCACAGATCATTTAACAAACAGATAAAGGTACACATTGATTTTAAAACCTGTTACAGAATCATTTTGGAAATTAGATTCTTTAATTTCAGAATTTTTAAAAATGTAAATGCCTAAAAAATAATTATGGCAAAACATGTAAACTATGTATAAAACAGTAAAACATTGAAACTGTACATCCTGTGATGCTGGAAATGTACATACCCTATGGTGTAGTTTTGCTATGAGGTTTATACCTTAAAGTCAACAATAAGCCATAAACCAATTATGGCACACAAGCTGAGAATATTTTTTTAATTTTTAAAGAATAATTAATCAAAGAAAAATATGCAACAGAGACCATATGTATCCTGCAGCATCTAAAAATGTATACTGGCTGGCCCTTTGCAGAAAGGGTTTGCCAGCCTCTGCCTTAAAAAAAAAAAACCTTCACAGCTGTGTACCAGGGACCTGTACGTGAATGTTTAGCAGCAGTGTTAACCCCAATACCCCAATACTTGTAGCAACCCAACTACAGTGGAATAATATGGATAAATGTATTATGGTGTGTTCATTCAAATCACTACTATCCAACAATTAGAGGTGCATGGTGGGGAAGGTGTGGAGACTTCCAGTTAACTAGTGTTCTGTTTCTTAATTGGAATAGAGATTACATAATTATTAATTTTATAATTCTTTAAACTGTATAACCTATTTTGGGGTGCTCTTGTATATATATTTCAAACCCTCTAAAAAATAATAGAACAGTTGAAGAGAGACTTAAGTACAGGGGAAGACTTTAGGAGACAAAAGCTAAGAGAATGGGAGGAGAGGAATTGGAGACAATGAATAGAGACAACTTGTGTGGGGAATTGCTTTCGTAAGAGGGAGCATTGAATTGCAGGTGTATAGGGATGGGAGAAATGAGGTAAAAGAGCATCCTTAATTGAAAATGTTTTTTCAATTACGCTGATGAGAAGACAGTAGAATGAGATTTGCTGCTACAAGAGAAGAGAGTTGTAAGATCCTCATGCAGGGGAGGGCAAACACTCAAATAGAAGTCTCTGCCACCTTAGATAAGAGTGCAAAGGATTAACACACGGTAAATGGAAGAGCAAAGTACATGGGTACAGATACTGGTAGGTGTATAGGTGTGAAGAATTTTTTAAAATACTCTTCTGATTTTTCACTGATTTAGATTCAGGAGATGAAGTGCATTATCAAAGAATAGTGAGTGTTCTCAATTTTTCCTAGATGTAAAAGATTCAGTACAATTAAGATAAGGATGTGGGGAAATGTGACATATATCTGTAAAAACTTACTATATGAAATATTTTTGTCACTTCTGTATGTTCTGGAATAATAGACTACAAATAAACAATTCGTGGAAATAAATAGTTAACTCACTTAGGCAAAACCTAATAATAAATTATTACATGATAGAATGTTCACTGTAACCAACAACCTAAAAAGTGGAAACTTAAGTAACTTGAACCAAAAAGGATGCTAAAACACTTAGTTAAATGTACTACGCAGTGGCTGCTGGTATCATACAAAGCCTGTTTTTTTCTAAACATGTCTGACAATATTTAACACAAAACTACTGTGTTTTTTCATTCTATACTTCTACCTCTAGGTTTACCACAAATAGAAGCCACCCCTAAAATTAAAATTGCTGCAGAACAAATTACAATAATATTGTTATTAATAGGAACATCCAGCCAAAAGATCCAAAAAAGTAAGGAGTGAGTTTTAAATAGTTCAAACTTTCTATTTCTTTTTTTCCTGTTAGGTTGATGACGTTTGATTTAAATTATAGTGATTTTGCTTAGTTGTCACAGTTGGGAATTCAGACATTGAGACCAGTGAGTTTCAAAGGGTTTGCTCCGTGTTAACTGCTTCAGTCCCTTCAATTGAAAAGAAGTAAATGTGTGATGATACTCTGACTACATCAGTCCTCAAATGGATTATATTTGATTACTTACAGCATCTTCAGGGAACATAGCCCATGTCCCCTAAGTAATGTTATAAGTTCAGGAAGCTTGTTTAACTGCCATTAGCACTAAGACATAAGATGGTTTAAAAAGACTTTATAGTACACCTTGCCAACTGTTCATAAATTTTCAAAGACATCATCTTTAGTAGCCACTAAAAGCTGTAGCAGATGTGGGGCTTGCTTTTCAAATGAAATAATTATTGCTTGAGAAGAATACACTGGGTCCTATTCTTCCATCAAAAACATAATAATAATTTGAAGAAGCAACCATGATATTTGCAAAACTATAAAGAGAAGAAAGTCATGATGGCAGCAACATTTTTATCTAGAGTTCCCATACTACTGCTTTTGCTAAATCATCAACCTTTTTTTAGGCAATTTCATATAATAGGACTTTGTGTATGTTTTTTATTTATATACCATTTTTGTCTGTTGTCCCATTTCCTTATTTATTTTGTTTGAAACAGCATTATTGAGATACAATTCATATACTGTACAAGTCACCACTGAGAGTGAATTTAATAATTTCTAGTATATTCGCAGATGTGTAACCATCACTACAGTCTATTTTAGAACATCTTCATCACCTCAAAAAGAAACTCTGAAATGGAAGCAGTCTCCACCAACAGATAAATGGATAACAAAATGTGGCATACACATACAGTGGAATATTATTCAGCCTTAAAAAGGAAGGAACTTCTGTCACATAGAACGTGGATGAATCTTGAAGATATTATGATGTGAAATAAGCCAGTCACAAAAGGATAAATATTGTATGATTCTGATCACGTGAAGCAGGTAGACTAGTCAGAGTCATAGAAACAAAGTAGAATGGTGGTTGTCAGGAGCTAGAGAAAGGAGGAATGGAGAGGTTTTTTCTTTAATGGGTACAGTAGATGGTGGTAGTGATTGTATAATAGGACACTGAACTGTACACTTAAAAATGATTAAGATGATTATGTTATATGTATTTCACTGCAATTAAATTTTAATGTGAATATACTGATGAAGGAAAAAAAAACTGTACTCTTCAGCTGTCACCCTCTGAGATCTCCATCATCTTTCTGTCTATAGATTTCCCTGTTTAGGACATTTCATGTGATGGAATCATATCTAGTCTTTTGTGACTGGCTGTTTTCACTCAGCATGTTTTTAAGATTCATTCATGTTATAGCATATATGAATGATTATTCCTTTTTATACCTGAATATTATTCCATTGTATGGCTATACTACATTGTGTTTATTCATTTCTCAGCTGACGATCAATTGGGTTGTCTCCACCTTTTGACTATTTTGAATAGTGCTGCTACAAATATTACTTTGTAAGTTTTTCTGGGGGCATTTGTTTTCATTTCTCTTATGTATATACCTAGAAGTTGAATCACTGGGTCATATGGTAACTATGCTTAATTATTTCAGGAGCTGCCAGACTGTTTTCAAAAGCAGCTACACCTTTTCACATTTCTGTTGCAATGTATAAATGACCCAGTGTCTCCACATCCTTGCCAATACTTGTTTTTTGTTTGTTTTTTTGGAGGGGATAGGGTGTTTTAATAGCTCAGATTCTTTTTTGTTGTTGTTGAAGTATAGTTGATGTACAATATTATATTGGTTTCAAGTATACAACAGTGTGATTTGACAGTTATGTTCATTATTAAATGTTGACCCCCAACTAGTATAGTTACTATCTGTCAACAGAAGAAAGATGTTACAGAACTGTTTACTATGTTCTCTATGCTGTACCTTCATCCCTGTGACTAATTTACATTATTGAGATTTTATGCCTCTTTATCCTCTTCACCTATTTCCCACCCCACCCCAGCCCCTCCACCATGGTAACCAATCACTTCTCAGAGTCTGTGAGCCTGCTGCTATTCTGTTCATTTTGTTTTGTTTTTAGGTTCCACATGTAAATGAAACTGTATGGTATTCCTCTTTGACTGACTTGTTTAACATAGCATAATGCCCCTCTAGATCCATCCATGTTGTCGAAAATGGCAAGATATTTTCTTTTTTCTGGCTGAATAATACCCATTGTGTATATGTATCTCACCTTCTTTATCCATTCATCTTTTGATAAGACACTTCGGTTGCTTCCATATCTCAACTATTGTAAATAATGTAGCATTAAACATGGGAGTTCATGTATCTTTTTGAATCACAGATTTTGTTCAATGCAGGTTAATTCCTAAAAGTGGAGTTACTGGGTCATATGGTATTTCTATTTTTAGTTTTTTGAGGAACCTCCGTACTACTTTATGTAGTGGCTGCACCAATTTACATTTCTACCAACAATGAAGGAGGGTCTCCTTTTCTCCAGGCGTCCTCACCAACTCTTGTTATTGCTTGTCTTTTGGATAGTAGATATTCTAACTGGTGTGAGGCGGTATCTCCTTGTGGTTTTGATACACGTTTCCCTGATGATTAGTGATGTGGAGCCTCTTTTCCCAGTACTTGTTAATTGTCTGGCTTGTTTAGCCATTCTAATGGGTGTGAAGTGATTTCTCATTGTAATTTTGATTTTTATTTCTCTAATGATTAAAGCTATTGAATATCTTCTCATATGCTTATTACCATTTGCATATCTTACTTGGAGAAATGTTTATTTGGGTCCTTGGTCCAATTTAATTGAGTTATGTATCTTTTTATTATTAAATTGTAAGAGTTCTTCACATACTCTGATACATATCCCTTAGCAGATTTATGACTTGGCAGAAATATTTCCTCCCATTTTTTGGGTTGCCTTTTTACTTTCTTTATGCAGTCCTTTAAATCACAGAAATTTTTCACTTTGATGAAGTCCAGTTTATGTATTTTTCTTTTGTTGCTCATACTTTTGATGTCATATGAAGAAATTGAATCCCAAATCCAAGATACAAGATCTATGTCAGTTATTTTCTCTAAGAATCTTATAGTTTTAGCTCTAACGTTCAAATCTTTAATCCATTTTTAATTTTTTATATGGTATAAAAACGGCATCCAATTTCATTCTTTTGCACATGACTATCTAAATGTCCCAACACCATTTGTTGAAAAAGCTATTCTTTTTACCATTGTATGGTCTTGGCACCATTAAAATCAGGTGATCATATATGTGAGGGTTTGTTTCTAGACTCTCAATTCTGTTCATCTGTATGTCTGTCCTGTGCCAATGTCACATTGTATTGATGTTTTGAAATTTGGATGTGTGAGTCCTCCACCTTTGTTCTTTATCAAGACTGTTTCAGCTATTCTGGGTCCCTTGCAATTCCATATGAATTTTACAGTCAATTGTTAATTTCTTTAAAGATGCCACCTGGGATTCTTATGGGCACAATGTTGAATCTGTAGATTAATGTGGAGTATTGACATCTTAACTATGTTATCTCCTTTTATTTCTGTCAATAATGTTTCTCTAGTTTTCAGAGTTAATTTTTCACTTCTTTTATTAAATGTATTCTTGTTCTATTCTTTTGGATACTATAGATGGAATTGTTTCAATTTCATTTTTGCAAGTATACAGAAATGCAATTTATTTTTCTATATGGATTTTATATTCCATAACCTTGTTCAACTCATTTTACTAGTAATAATACTTTTTTAGAGTATTTCTCAGGATTTTTCCAAGTACAAAATCATGTCATCTGTGAAGAGATAATTTTATTTGTTCCTTTTTCAATCTGGATAACTTTTATTTTGTTCTTGCCTAACTGCTTTGCTAGAACCTCAGTATAATGTTCAGTATAAGAAGTGAGAATGGACATCCTTGTCTTGTTCATGATCTCAATGGGAGAGCATCCAGTCTTGACCTTAAGTATGATGTTAGATTTTTCATAGATACTCTTTATCAAGTTGAGGAAATTCCCTTCTATTCCTAGTTTGTTGAGTATTTTGTCATTAAGGAGTATTAGATTTTGTCAAATACATTTTTGTGCCTATTAATATGATCATGTGATTTTATTTTTCTATTGATATGATATGTCACTTTAATTGATTTTCACATATTATCTTTGCATACCTGGGACTAATGCTACTCCATTTTGTTTTATAATTCTTTTTATGTGTTTCTGAATTCAGTTTGCTCATATTTTGTTAGATTTTTGCATCTGAATGCATAAGATAGATGGGTCTGTTGTTTTCTTGTGATGTCTGTTTTTAGTATTAGGGCAATAGTGATAGAATGAGTTGGAAAGTGTTCTCTTTTTGGGAGAGTTTATGAGAATTGTTAATTCTTTAAACGTTTGATAAAATTTGTGATGAAGACTTATGTGCCAGGACTTTTGTATGTGTGTGTAAGTTGTTTTTTATTACCACTTCAATCTCTTCATTTGTTAGAGGTCTATTCAGATTACCTGTTTTTCCTTGCATCCATCTTAGTAGTTTATTTATTTCTAGGAATTTGATTTAGTTTCTTGGTATACAGTTTTTCTGAGATCCTTTATTACCCTTTTTATTTCTATAAAGTCAGTTATAATCTCTTAATTTCTGATTCTAGTTATTTGAGTTTCTCCTTTTTCTTGATCATTCTAACAAAAAGTTTGTCAATTTTGTTTATCTTTCAGTGAATCACATTTTGGTTTTAAATGGTTTTCTCATTTTTTCCTGTTTTCCATTTTGTTTGTTTCCATTGTAATCTTTATTATTTACTTCCTTTGTCTTGCTTTGAACTTGGTTTGCTCTCCCCTTGCCCCAACAGTGTCTTAAGACGGAAGTGAAGGTTTTGATTTGAGATCTTTCTTCAATCTTTCTTCAGAGAAGTTTCCTTCTGAGCACTGCTTTAGCTACATGACATAATTATTGGTATTTTGTATTTTCATTGTTCATCTCAAAGTATTTTCTGGTTTCCCTTTAGATTCCTTCTTTGACCTATGGATTATTAAAGACTGTGTTAATTTCCCCTTAGTTGTGTGCATCCCCAATTTTTTCCTGCTGTTGATTCCTAATTTCATTCCATTGTAGTTGGAGAACATACGTTGTATTATTTCTATCCTTTTAAATTTTGTGGGATTGTTTTCATGGCCTACATGTGGTCTATCTTGGAGAATGTTCCATTTGCACTTGGAAAGATTGTGTATTTTGTTGTTGGATGGCTTGTTCTGGAGATGTCTACTAGGTATAGTTGCTTTATAGTGTTGTCCAAATCTTCTATTTTCTTGTTGATCTTCTGTATTGTGATATTTAACTATTGGAAGTGGGGTATTAAAGTCTCCAACTACTATACTGAATTGTCTGTTTCTCCTTTCGCAGATTGATAGTTTGATTCATGTGTTTTAGTTCTCCTTCATTGGGGGCTAATATGTTTATAATGTTTTATTTTCCTGGCTTATTGATACTTTTTCATTATGAAATGCTTTCTTTCTCAAACTTTGTTTTAAAGTCTGTTTTATCTGATACTAATATAGATACTACAGCTTTCTGTGGTTACCATTTCCATGATGAATCTTTCTATCTTCTATTTTTAGTTTGTGTGACTCCTGTAGACAACATGTAGTTGGATCACTTATCCTTTTGACAGTCTTTTGATTGAATTGTTTACCATTAACATTTAAGGTCACTATTGATGTAGTTAGCTTATGTCAGCCATTTTGCTTTTTGTTTTCTATTTGTCTCGTTTTGTTTCTCCCTCCCTCTTCCTGCTTTCTTTTGCATTAAGTGAATATTTCCCCAAGTAGCATTTCAATTTTTTAATGCTTTTTTTTTTTTACTTTTTTTTTTTAGTGGCTTCTGTAGGATTTAGCATATACATTATAACTTACCTGAATCAGCTTCTGACTTATACTAGCTTAATTTCAGTAATGTATAAAAAGTTACCTCTATATAGCTCTATTCTTTGTTCCCTTTTAGCAGTACTTTCTGTTAATACATTTTATATTGTTAGAAACTCAATACATTGTTATAATTATTACCTTACTATTCGTACACATTTCCTTAGCCCAGTAGAGCTTTGCTCCTACCTACCTCTTTTTTGCTATAATTGGCAAATATATTTCATTCCTATGTTATAGGCTCACCATTACATTATGTACATATTATTTGATATATTTGCTTTTTAAATCAATTAGAAGAAAGGAAGAACAATATGCATTTTTGCTGTCTTTTACAGTTGTATAATTACCTGTACTGGTTATATTAGTCTGCTCAGGCTGCCATTATTAAGTACCATAGACTGGGTGGCTTAAACAACAATAATTTATTTTTCTCATTGTTCTGGAGCCCAGAAGTCCAAATTCAAGATGGTGTCTGACGAGGGTCCCTTTAGTTATAGGCAGCCACCTTCTCACTGTGTGTTCATATGTACATATCTCCTTAGTATGTGCAAGCAGAGAGAATGAGATAGCAAGCTCTCTAGTGTCTCTTATAAGACATTAATCCCACTGGACCAGGTCCCTACTCAAATGACCTCATGGAATCCTAATTACCTCTTAAAGGCCCAATCTCCAAATACCATCAGATTGGGGTTTGGCCCTCAGCATAAGATTGAGGGTGGTGGTGCAAACATTTAGTCCATAATACTGGTATTCTTTATCTTTTGTTTGTATGCTAATTAGTATTTATTGCAAGGTGTATCTGCTAGCAACAAATCCTCTCAGTTGTGTTTATTTGGGAAAGTTTATTTTGCCTTCATTTTTGAAAGATAGCTTTACTAGATGTAGGAATCTTGGTTGACAGTTGTGTTTTTCCTCTGACCACTTTGAATATGTTACCTACTGCATTTGGCCTGCATCATGACTGCTAAGAAGTCATTTGTTAATCTTACTGAGGTTCCATTTGTATATAACTAGTCAGTTTTCTCTTGCTGCTTGTCCTGGATGAGTATGTTACTGTTTTTCAATTATTTGGGGAATATTTTCAGCCATTATTTCTTGGAATATATTTTCTGCCCCTTTCTTTCTTCTCTGATAATCCCATTACACATGTATTGGTTTGTTTAATGACTCCCACATTTCTAAGGGTTTTTTTTTTCCATATTCTCTTTCTTTAGCTTTCAAAATCTCTATCAATATCTTCAAGTTCACTTACTCTTTTCTTCTGCCAGTTCACATCTGTTTTTGATCCTAGTGTTGATTCTAGTGAGTTTTTTGTTTTAGCTGTTTTCAACTCCGTAATTCCATTTTGTTTTTTATAATTTGTCTCTTTATTAATACTCTCTGTTTGTTAATGTGACATTGTCACTATTTCTTCTTTATTTCCTTGATGATGTTTTCCCTTGGTTCTGTGAATGATTTATAATGGCTACTTTTGGGTCTTTTCTGATAAATTTTGAAACATCTGTTTTTGGGTTATACTTCCCTGTTTCTTTGTATGCCTTGTAAATTTTTTTAATTGGACATTTTAGGTAATATATTGCAGCAACTCTAGGCACTTGTTATTGTTCACTTGTTTGTGTAAGTGATTGACTGAATTCTTTTAGTAGTCTATCTAATGCCCTCATCCCACCCCACCCCCCACATCAAATGTACAGTCTGTGATGTTCCTCAAAGCCAGGAAAGCTGTGGGTCTTCTTAAAGTCATCCTAGAATGAATGACAGTGGTTTTGGTAGGACTCTCTGCCTCTCTCCCTAACAACACCCAACTGTTAAACTCCACCAACTGATTGCTCTACTGTTTTAAACAATGCCCCAGCATATAAACTGCTCAACAAAGTAATCCAATCAAAAGCTGCCTCTTTTGAAGGAAAAGTTTCTGGGGTCTGTGTTTGATTCTTTTATTCTGACCTCAGAAATGTCCTTCCAGCTGTCTTTTTACCTGGTTCTGTTTCACAGTTGGTGGCCTTAATGTTTAGTCTGAATCCAGTTATCTTTACTACAACCTCCACTGTTCTAGAGAGCACCTGTTTCCCCCTCTGTAGCAATTGAAAACAATTCTTTTGGGAAGACAGTAGGCGCTGTTTGTTTTATGGTCTGTTTTCTCCCCAGAATAATCTCTGAGCCAGAGCTCCAGAACTGGAGATGTGGACAGTTGTAAGCTTCTCTTAGAGTGACACCCTCCACTGTGAACTGAACCCTTGGTAGAGGTTGAGGGCACACATTTCCTCTTCACTGAGTTACTAAACTGATACATTCAACAGGTCCACTAACACAGCCTGATGATAGCACTTTCATGCTAGTGGGTCAGTTAGAATATATATGGCCTTTCTCAAAAACAGATATTCTTCCAGGAGCACCAGAGATATCTTTGTGTTTAACAATAGCTGCCCCTAAAGTTCTTAAGCCAAAGGCATCTTTTATGTAAAACATGTAGTGTAGACCCTTGAATTTTATTCAAGTACTTGAAAAATTGAAAAATTCATTTTTAAGGAAAATGTTAGGCATTATTACAGGTATTTCTGCATTCTACTTATTTATCTAATGGGAACTAAACCTCTCTTCAGGCAAGATTTCTACCCTAGCCCCCTCAGTTTCCTAGTGAAATATGAACTGTGTCTGATAATCTTATATCAAAAGACTGGATTCTGCTATAATTAACTACATGCTTTAAATTCATTACAGAGTACAGTTATGATATATCTGTAATCCAGGACCTGCCAGAGACTCAAATGCTTACTTCCTTTATCATCCTGACAAAGTTGTATAATCCTGTGGGTTCACCATTTGCCTTTGCTACCAAGAATCTCCCTGTGATTTACAGTCCCAGTGGGTACTGACTTGCTTTCATGTTTCACAAATTAAGACATCTCATTTTAATTGTCTCTTTGATTATTAGTGAAGTTGTCTTAAACTGTATTATTCCCACAGGTAGCTAATACTTAACATAATGTATTTTGATATAATTAACATAAACTTCAGAAAGTACTATTTTGACATTTTGTCATATAAATGTTAGAATGCCCAAAATCACTTCTATGAAATGTTCTCTGTACACCCCTTTTTTACCCTGTTACTGAACCACTCTGAGTTACTGCCACTGAAAAATAATAAAACTTTATTAATTCTTATTATTAATTGGAGAATTGTCAGGCTGAATTAGAGAATCTTTTTTTTTTACTTTTTCTTACATTTTAAATAACACATAAATGTAAGAAGTGTACTAAACCCCCATTTACCCGTCACTTAGTTTCTGTAATTATTAACTAATAGCTAATCTGTTTTCATTAAACTTTTATTCATCCTCCTCCCATATTATTTAGAGATAAATCCAGACATCATACTGTTACATTCATGAGTATTTCAGTATCCCAAATAGGGTTTTTATAAACCCACATAACTATAATACTATTTCATATCTTTAAAATTTTAAGTAAATTTCTTAATTATATCAAATATCCAGTTGGCATTTGTATTTCCAGCTACCCCACAAATACTGCTTTTGTTTTTATGCGTTTGTCTTGTAGAAGGTCCCATAGTCTGGATTTCACTGATTGTATTACCCTGGTGTTACCCTGTCCCCTGTATTCTCTGTAATTAAGTAGTTGAATCTAACAGTATTTTTAATGCAGTTACATGAGATGTGAGTGCATAAAATTGTTAAAGCTAGTTTTGGAAATAATAGTATGTAAAGAAAATTACTTAAATGATGAAAAAAGAATGGCAACTAATATTGTTTTATATATAAATTACGGTTTCTGATTACTTGAGAATTATCAGAAAGAAGTGTTGCACTAAGATTTTAAACTATTCTCTTGAATTTGCTAAACAAATATTTGAAGATGTATTATGACAAATCCCTTGTTAGTCTGAGTCTCAAAGACCACTGTTGAAAAATACAATAGTTTTACACTAACAGCCTTTTTTTTCAGTATTTATGTTAAATATGTTAGAATCATGTTCTATTGTTTCCTTTATTCTTAGATAGTACATTTTTTTCAGCAATACATTTTTTTTCAGCGATAAAATATTTTTTTTGAGGCTCATCATGGTCAAATTTTTTTTTTTTTTTAGGAGAGCAAGGTACAGGCTTTTATTTAGAAATAAAGTGAGAGAATAGAGCTCCTGGCTCACACCAGGAGGGGACAAGAGAGCCCCATCATGGTCAAATTTAATATTCTTCTAAAATATAGCTTAGTGAGATTCAAATAAACTACCTGTTAATTATGTAAACTTAGTTGTTTTACTTTTTTTAAATGATGATTTGAACAATACAAAGGTCATATTTTAGAATAAGTTATGAAAGAGAGTGATGAAATTAGGAATGTTTTTCCAGGTTTTAAAAAATCAGTGTTATTTTCATAAACATAAAGTGATTTCTATCCAAAAGGTAATTATGACTCAACAGAGAGAAGAGATTCTACCTTTCCTGCTAACCAATTGAAAAATAACTTTGTTTTAAATAACTTTGTAACTATTCATTCAAAGTATTTTTACTGTCATCTCCATCTCATTGTGCTGTGATTTTGTGTGTGTTTGATATTTCTTCCCCCATAGCTCATCAGTAGGTTACTTGCAACATCCAGGATCAGAACAAGTACAGTTTCCTCGAACTACTTCACCATGCAATTCCCAGCAGCTTCAAAGCCACCAGTGTGCAGGTATGAATAGATAATTGAATCAGAGGTAATGGTTTGTCCATTTGAGAAATAATTAAGTTCTTTAGGCATTTCTAGAAAAGGGTTTCATCTTGCTACATGCTGAAATGCCCAGGATATTTAGGGTGCCACACAAGTCAGAGTCAACAGGTCTGACCCACTTCCTTTTCTCCTACTATTACCACCATACTGCCATCCGTTTCTCCTCCTCAGGCTCTGCTTTCTTCCCTGTCTCAGAAAGATTGATGTTTGTTCTCTGGGATCCTTTCCTAGGTACTCTCTCATTCCTCCTCAAGCTCTTCCTAGGTAATCCAGCCACCTCCTAGGTTTCAGCTACTGCTTCTTGCCACTACCTCCCAAATCTTACTTCTGCATTGACAAGACCATATAGCCATCTATCTACTGAACATCCCTACCTAGGTGTGTCAAAGTCACTTTAAGTTTAATATCCCTCCCTCTTCTTACATCCTTACTTCACATTCTATCTAGGGACCAACACAAATTTCAAAGTCATAATTAACTCACTTCTGTTCTACCCTTTCAGACTCAGTAGCCTAACCATTTCTTCAAATCTGCTGCTTTCTTTCCTTTCCACAGCTGTGATTTTTGTTCACTTATTTTTATGTCTCATTTGCAGTAATCTCAAGTGCTTTGCTCATTTCATGTTTCCCTTATTCCCAACTTTCCTCCTTTCCAACACACACACACATTCAAGAATTATTGTCCTGAAACAGAAGTCTCTTCATGACATTCCTCTGAATAAAAAATTTAACATGGATTCTCCATCTAAATTCCCTAGCCAGTAAGCCCCCTATTTATACTTATATGCTCAAGTCAAACAGAGGTTTGGTTCTAGAGTGTACTATACTTTTTCATGCCAAAGATACTTTTGTACCTGTTCTTCCCTGTGCCCGGAATGCCTGTCCACCACATTCTGCTGAAATCGTGCTCATCCTTAAAGCTCAAAAATCACCTCTCCTACAAAGGCTCCCTGGTCCTTAAGACAGATTGTTGCTTCTTTTTCTCTGCTTTTATGGTGTCTTAAACATCCTTTGTTATAAATATAATGCCATGTTATTATAATGACTTGTTAACATAAGTAATCTGATAAACAGAGAATAAATTCTTATCAAATAAATCACTGTTAATTGCTGCATCCAGCATGGGCTGCTGGGGCTGAGGAGAACTTCTAGGTGTTTCTAGCAGTCAGTCCTTGTTCTGCCTAGCCAGTCAGGTTGGTTCTATTTCTAGGGAATCAGAAACTACCATTATGGCTGCTGCAGTGCAAACTACGGCCCTTGGAGGCCAGGCACGGGATCCTACCTTGCCTTACACTGAAGTGGTAAATGGCAGGCAAAGTACAGCCCTAATACCAGTAGTAGTGCAGAACTGGTAAGAGAAGTAAATCAGACAAGAAGACAGATATAATAGCCCACTTACCTCTACTCAGATCTAAAGTCTGATGAAGAAAAGTCAGCAGAGTGCATACATGTGACCTTCACAACTCTTTGAAGTCAGCCAAGGAGGTCTTCCTAAGCCTCCTTTTTTAGATGAGAAAATACAATAAAAGAATTTAAACAATTTTGCCAGAGTTACAGGATATTTCATGGTACTAAAATTATTCTTTCTGATTTCCACATCCCAGACTTTTTTCACTGCATGAAACTGAAACACTGAAAAAATGACTTTTTAGTATATGTCAGAATGTCTGTAGGATATTAATTTTTCCCAGAGTTTTATTTGGTTTATTTAGAATAATGCCTGTTTTTATATTAGTTCATTTTTTTTGAAGTTCAGTAATTCATAGATCATATCTCAGTTTTTCTATTCTCTCATAGGTCCTGTTGCTGGTAATTGGACTTTCCTAAAAATTACAGACCTATTATTTTTAGGATAAGTGAGATGTTTAGGTCTACAGAGTCCATTTTAATGCCTTTTTAAGCACAACTTGTAGCATACAAACTAGAGCTTAAGTCAGACTTGCATATATAATAGTAAAATTTTGTACAGAAGTGTAAAGTTATTGCCATTATCTTAATGTTTAAAGATACCAGCTAGTTGCTAACTGCAGGGCCTTAATTATGATTTCCAGCCGTGCCACCCCCACCACCGAGTGGAGGAATGGTGATGATGCAGCTCAGTGTACCAAACAATCCACAGTCTCGTGCCCACTCACCCCCTCAGTGGAAACAAAACAAATACTACTGTGATCACCAGAGAGGACAAAAGTGTGTGGAATTTACCAATGTAGACAATATTGTTCAGGTAAGTTTCTCATTTTATTATAATGTGAAAACTTTCAACATTTTAGTCACATAAGATTTAATCTATATGGCTTGACAAGAAATTTGAAATCTTCTCAAACAGGTTTAGTAAAGAATTTTGAACACTCTATATCCTGACAGTTTCTGTCAACATTTAAGTATTCTTTCCCAACTTTTTCATATTCAAAATATTTTTAATTTAAAAAATCAGATCACACTAGATCTAAAGTCTGATGAAGAAAAAGAGTTGAACTGCTATCCTACCTTTCCCATATGAACTTTTTTAATGTAACCAGAAAGTTGATGAAGGAATGCTCTTCATCATAGAAGAAATACAGATAAATGTAAAATGTAAAAAATGTAACTAATAATAATAAGCAATGGTAGATTTTAAAATCACCACTTGAAACCCTAGTAAGATAATGAATCAAACAGTTAACAGAAGATGCCAAGAACATTAGGAAAAGTTTTATGAAGAGCTTTAAGATGGATAGGTAAGGCAGACAGTATTTGAAGCAACTGATCAATTGTAGCATCACTAAAAGTTTGATCAACCAAACATTATTTGCCTCTATATATGTGGTATAGAAAGAAGTTCACAGCATCACCTATATAATGTACTCTTTTGTTAAAAAGAAAAAATAAACTGGAATTTAAGTGTCTAAGTCTAGCTATTGATTTACACAACATACAGAAAGGAAATAAACAACTTACATGATACCACAGAATATTTTACTGAACGAATTGGCCCTATTTCTTTAACAAATAAATAGCATTTTTGAACAAGAGAATATTTAAATATGTTAATTTGTTAGTATGATACTGCTGGGTTTTTTTTTTAATCTTGTCTGTTAGGTAGAAATGCTTACATACTAAAATATTTGCAAGTGAAGTGCTGTGATATCTGAGATTTGCTTCAAATACTTAAGGGAGCAAAAGAGGGGAGATCACAAAGCTTGATGGGTACATGGAAGTTCATTATACTCATATCTACAATTTTATATACTTTAAAGTATTAAGAGGTTTTTAAATGTTTAAGATAAAAAGTATTCTCAATGCACATGATAAAATCAGGAGAATATAAAGGACAAGGGTCATTTACAGGCTAGCTCATAAAATATAAATGGCCATTGGACATTTAACATGAACATATAAAAATGTTTTTTGTCTATGTAATTGGGAAAATTTAGGAAAAATAATAATTTTCAGTTTTGACAGACATATCCAGTTACAAACTCTTTTCTACACTTGGTAGTACCATAAATTAATACAAGTCATTTTGGAGTGCAGTTTAGCAACATTTTTCAAAATGTAGCAAGTGCATAGCCTTTGATCCACAAATTCACTTCTAGGACTTTTTCCAGTAAAAATTATGGAACAAGCATACAAAAAATAAATGTACAGGATATTTATTTCTTCCCTGCTGTAACATTGAAAAACTGGAAATAGTCTTGATGTTCATCAGTAAGTAACTGATTAAACAAAATACTGTGCAATTTAGGAAACATTCTCAAGTGTATGTACTAAAAAGTATGGTTTTGCACCTACTACCCAGATAGTAGATTCTAAATACCATTCTCCACTAATAGCACCTAGGGCTTCTTAGTGAAATGACTGTTTCAAGGGTTCATTCATGGAAATTAAAAGATGCTCCTGTGCCAGAAAGTATTAAAGTACTTAAGAATGATGGAGATGTGTCAGAGGATACAGGATTAGGCTCAAAGGCTTTGGGCATAAACTAAGAATTGAATGATTGCCCATAGGATAAAATGGGAGTCCATTACTTCATATTGATATGAACGAGTAAATAGAAGAAAAAGTGAAGCTCGTCTTCACAAGAAAATGTGAACTAATAAATATAAAAGGAATGATGGAGTTAGAAAATCACCACTTCAAGAAACCACCAGGCAAGAATCACCACCAGAGAAGAGAGGGTTCTGGGAAGATGGCAGGGTAGGAAGCACCAAAAATCTAGCTCCCCACCTAGAAATAATTACACTAGCAGAATCTGTTTGATGTAACTATTTTGGAACTCTAGAATTTCCATATATTGAAGGCTTGCACTTGCCAGGGAAAAGCTTGTGCAATAAGTTGTGGTTAATTTCAGTCCATTTCAGCTCTTAGCACAATAGCAGCTGCCCATCACTACCCCCAGCCCCATGCCGGCCAGCTGTGTACATGTTCCTGGAATAGCCTGCAGGAGCCCAGGTGGGCAAAAAGGACACTGTGCCCCAAATACAGAGGATTTGTGTTCTCCTGATGGATTTCTGCTTCTGATCCCAGAGTTGTAGACAAAGTGGTGGTAGCCATTGGTGTTGCATGTCCTCACATTGTTGCCACCCTCTCTCTCTCCAGTTTTCAGGGGATTTAAAGT
Organism: Manis javanica; assembly: GCF_040802235.1. Lineage (NCBI taxonomy): Eukaryota > Metazoa > Chordata > Mammalia > Pholidota > Manidae > Manis > Manis javanica. The sequence goes on from NC_133162.1 coordinate 105,437,848, forward strand.
ACTAGTGCCCTGTTTTTTCTCCTTTCATTTTTCTCTTTGCACCCCTTTTGGGAGCCATACATTAAGGTGTAGGATGGTCAAAAGCAACTGAATACATGGGAAAAAATAGAAAGTGACTGCACATGCCCAGGGAAAGGCACAGGCTTAGCAAAGTCCTGAGAGGACCTTAAGGTTATACCTCAGGCTGATCCTCAACACAGAGACAGCCCACAGCAATTAGTAAACAACAAAAACAAACAAACGAACCCTAGAACAACTGGATACTCTGATTTCCACACTTACCACATTAGTAGGCTCAAATGTCCAGTTTTCAACAACAAAAAATCGTAAGACATACAAAGAAACAAGTATGTCCCATTCAAGTAAAAAGTAAATAAATCAACAAACAGTCCCTGAAAAAAGACCTTATGGCAGACCTAGACAAAGACTTACACAGGTGTCTTAAAATGCTCAAAGAACTGTAGGAATATATGGAGAAAGACAAGAAAAAATATATGAATAAAATGGAAATACTAATAGAAAAACTTAGAAGAAACCAAACAATCCTGGTGCTGAAAATACAATAACTGAAATGAAAAAACTCACTGGAGGGATTCACTGGCAGATTTGAGCAGGCAGAAGAAAGAATGAGAATGTGAAGATAAAATAGTAGAAATCAAGTCTGAAGAACAGACAGAAAAAGAATGAAGAAAAGTGAAGAGAGCCTAAGACACCTGTGGAACACCATCAAGTGGACTAACACATATGTAGTGGGTGTCCCAGAAGGAGGTGGAGAGAGGGAATATTAGAATAAGTAATGACTGAAAACTTCGCAAATTTGATAAAAGACATGAATACAAATGTCAAGTAGCTTGACAAACTTCAAGTAAAGTGAACTCAGAGATCCAAAGACAAAGACAGAATATTAAAAGCAACAAGAGAAAAATAGCTCATCACATTAAAGGGATCCTCAGAAATATTACCAGCCGATTTCTATTCAGAAACTTCAGAGGCCAGAAGCAGCAGGCAAATATATTCAGAGTGCTAAAAGAACAAAAAAAAACCTGTCAAGCAAGAATCCTGTATCTGGCAAAGCTGTTCTTCCCAAGTAACAGAGAACTTAAGAATTCCCAGATAGACAAAAACTGAGACCTGCCCTGGAAGAAAATCTCAAAGGAGTCCTGCAGACTGAAATGAAAAGACACTACACAGTAACACAAAGCTAAGAGAGTAATGCACTCAAAGATTCGTTAGATTATGTTTTGGGTCACACAGTGTCTAAAGATGTAATTTTATGACTGCAGCAACTAAAAGTGGTGGGGAAAGAGCTGTAAAGGAGCAAGTTTTTGTGTTATTGAAGTTAAGCTGCTATATAACATTAGGATATTAAGAGTAATTAATCCCCAAGGCAACCACAAAGAAAAAACTATGGAGTGTGAACAAAATAAAATGAGAAAGGAATTTAAACATTTTACTACAAAAAAAAAAAACTAAAGACAGTAATGCAAGAAATGAGGAACAAAAAATCCATAAGGCATATAAAAAAACCAATAAAATGACAAAAGTAAGTCCTCTATTAGTAATTACTTTAAATATAATGGATCAAACTCTCCAATCAAAAGACAGATTGTCAGAATGGATTAAAGACACATAATCTAATTATATGCTTGCTTTAGATCCAAAGACACAAATAGATTTAAAGTGAAAGAATAGAAAAAGTTTTTTTTTATTTTGATATCATTAATGTGCAATTACTTGAACATTATGGTTACTAGACTCCCCCCATTATCAAGTCCCCCCCACATACCCCATTGCAGTCACTGTCCATCAGCATAGTAAGATGCTATAGAATCATTGCTTGTCTTCTCTGTATATACTGCCTTTCCCATGTCTCCCCCTACATTATGTGTGCTAATCGTAATGCCCCATTTTCCACCTTATCCCTACCTTCCCACCCACCCTCCCCAGTCCCTTTTACTTTGGTAACTGTTAGTACATTCTTGGGTTCTATGAGTCGGCTGCTGTTTTGTTCCTTCAGTTTTTCCTTTGTTCTTATATTCCACAGGTAAGTGAAATCACTTGATATGTGTCTTTCTCTGCCTGGCTTATTTCACTGAACATAATACTCTCTAGCTCCGTCCATGTTGTTGCAAATGGTAGGATTTGTTTTCTTCTTATGGCTGAATAATATTCCATTGTATATCTCTACCACATCTTCTTTATCCATTCATCTATTGATGAACACTTACGTTGCTTCCATTTCTTGGCTATTATAAATAGTGCTGCAATAAGCATAGGGGTGCATCTGTCTTTTTCAAACTGGGCTACTGCATTCTTAGAGTAAATTCCAAGGAGTGGAATTCCTGGGTCAAACGGTATTTCTATTTTGAGCTTTTTGAGGAACCTCCATACTGCTTTCCACAATGGTTGAACTAATTTGCATTCCCACCAGCAGTGTAGAAGGGTTCCCCTTTTTCCACAACCTCACCAACATTTGTTGTTTGTCTTTTGGATGGTGGCGATCCTTACTGGTGTGAGGTGGTATCTCATTGTAGTTTTAATTTGCATTTCTCTGATGACAAGCAATGTGGAGCATCTTTTCATGTGTCTGTTGGCCTTCTGAATTTCTTCTTTGGAGAACTGTCTATTCAGCTCCTCTGCCCATTTTTTAATTGGATTATTTGCTTTTTGTTTGTTGAGGTGCATGAGCTCTTTACATATTTTGGATGTCTACCCTTTATCGGATTTGTCACTTACGAATATATTCTCCCAAACTGTAGGGTACGTTTTTGTTTTATTGATGGTGTCCTTTGCTGTACAGAAGCTTTTCAGCTTGATACAGTCCCACTTTTCATTTTTGCTTTTGTTTCCCTTGCCTGGGGAGATGTGTTCAGGAAGAAGTCGCTTGTGTTTATGTCCAAGAGATTTTTGCCTCTGTTTTTTTCTAAGAGTTTTATGGTTTCATGACACACATTCAGGTCTTTGATCCATTTCGAATTTACTTTTATGTAAGGGGTTAGACAGTGATCCAGTTTCATTCTCTTACATGTAGCTGTCCAGTTTTGCCAGCACCATCTGTGGAAGAAACGGTCATTTCCCCATTGTATGTCCATGGCTCCTTTATAATACATTAATTGACCATATATGTTTGGGTTAATATCTGGGGTCTCTATTCTGTTCCACTGGTCTGTGGCTCTGTTCTTGTGCCAGTACCAAATTGTCTTGATTACTCTGGCTTTGTAGTAGAGCTTGAACTTGGGGAGTGAGATCCCCCCCCTACAATTTATTCTTCCTTCTCAGTGTTGCTTTGGCTATTTGGAGTCTTTAGTGTTTCCGTATGAATTTTTGAACTATTTGTTCTAGTTCGTTGAAGAATGTTGTTGGTAGTTTGATAGGGATTGCATCAAATCTGTGTATTACTTTGGGCAGGATGGCCATTTTGATGATATTAATTCTTCCTAGCCAAAAGCATGGATGAGTTTCCATTTGTTAGTGTCCTCTTTAAGTTCTCCTAAAAGAGTGTCTTATAGTTTTCAGGGTATAGGTCTTTCACTTCCTTGGAAAGGTTTATTCCTAAGTATTTTGTTCTTTTTGATGCAATTTTGAATGGAATTGTTTTCCTGACTTCTCTTTCTATTAGTTCATTGTTAGTGTATAGGAAAGCCACAGATTTCTGTGTATTAATTTTGTATCCTGCAACTTTGCTGTGTTCCGATCAGTCCTAGTAGTTTTGGAGTGGAGTCTTTAGGATTTTTTATGTACAATATCATGTCATTTGCAAATAGTGACAGTTTGACCTCTTCTTTACCAATTTGGATTCCTTGTATTTCTTTGTTTTGTCTAATTGCCATGGCTAGGACCTCCAGTACTATGTTGAATAACAGTGGGGAGAGTGGGTATCCCTGTATTGGTCCCAATCTCAGAGGAAAAGCTTTCTGCTTTTCACTATTCAGTATGATGTTGGCTGTGGGTTTATCATATATGGCCTTTATTATGTTGAGGTACCTGCCCTCTATACCCATTTTGTTGAGAGTTTTTATCATGAATGGATGTTGAATTTTGTCGAATGTTTTTTCAGTATCTATGGAGATGATCATGTGGTTTTTGTCCTTTTTGTTGATGTGGTGGATGATGTTGGTGGATTTTTGGATGTTGTACCATCCTTGCATCCCTAGGATGAATCCCACTTGGTCATGGTTTATCATCATTTTGATGTATTTTTGAATTTGATTTGCTAATATTTTGTTGAGTATTTTTGCATCTACATTCATCAGGGATATTGGTCTGTAATTTTCTTTTTTGGTGGGGTCTTTGCCTGGTTTTGGTATTAGGGTGATGTTGGCTTCACAGAATGAGTTTGGGAGTATTGCCTCCTCTTCTATTTTTTGGAAAACTTTAAGGAGAATGGGTATTATATCTTCCCTGTATGTCTGATAAAATTCTGAGGTAAATCCATCTGTCCTGGGGGTTTTCTTCTTGGGTAGTTTTTTGATTACCGCTTCAATTTCTTTGCTGGTAATTGGTTTGTTTAGATTTTGTGTTTCTTCCTTTGTCAGTCTTGGAAGGTTGTATTTTTCTAGGAAGTTGTCCATTTCTTCTAAGTTTTCCAGCTTGTTAGCATATAGGTTTTCATAGTGTTCTCTAATAATTCTTTGTATTTCTGTTGGGTCCGTCGTAATGTTTCCTTTCTCATTTCTGATTCTGTTGATGTGTGTTGATTCTCTTTTTCTCTTAATAAGTCTGGCTAGATGCTTATCTATTTTGTTTATTTTCTCAAAGAAACAGCTCTTGGTTTCACTGATTTTTTTCTAATCTTGTATTCTTCTCAATTTTGTTTATTTCTTCTCTGATCTTTATTATGTCACTCCTTCTGCTGACTTTAGGCCTCATTTGTTCTTCTTTTTCCAATTTTGATAATTGTGACATTAGACTATTCATTTTGGTTTGTTCTTCCTTCTTTAAATATGCCTGGATTGCTATATACTTTCCTCTGAAGACTGCTTTTGCTGTGTCTCATAGAAGTTGGGGCTTTGTGTTCTTGTTGTCATTTATTTCCATCAGGGTAGAATTTAAGATGGAAATTCAATCATTAAGAAATTCCATATCTGAAATGAAACATACAATGCAGGGATTTAAAAGCAGATTAGGTGTAGTAGAAGAGATAGTAAGTGAAATAGAAATTAGAGAGGAGGAATACAAAGAAGCTGAGGCACAGAGAGAAAAAAGGATCTCTAAGAATGAAAGAATATTGAGAGAAAAATGTGTGACCAATCCAAATGGAACAATATTTACATTATAGGGGTACCAGAAGAAGCAGAGAAAAAGAGATAGAAAGTGTCTTTTAGGAAGTAATTGCTGAAAACTTCCCCAATCTGGAGGAGATAGTCTCTCAAGCCATGGGAGGTACACAGATCTCCCAACACAAGGGACCCAAGGAAGACAACATCAAGACATATAATAATTAAAATGGCAAAGATCAAGGACAAAGACAGACGTTTAAAAGTAGTTGAGAGAGAAAAAATATCACATACAAAGGAAAACCCATCAGGCTGCCATCAGATTTCTCAACAGAAACCTTACAGGCCAGAATGGAGTGGCATGATGTATTTAATGCAATGAAGCAGAAGGGCCTTGAACCAAGAATACTCTACCCAGCAAGGTTATCACTTAAATTTGAAGGAGGAATTAAACAATTTTCAGATAAGCAAAAGCTGTGAGAATTTACCTCCCACAAACGACCTCTACAGTGCATTTTGGAGGGACTGCTATAGATGAAAGTGTTCCTAAGGCAAAATAGATATCACCAGGGGAAATAAAACCACCGCAAAGAAGAATTAATTACTAAACACATGCAAAATCAAATCAAATACCCCCAAAGTCAATCAAGGAATAGACAAAGAGTGCAGAATATGATACATAACATACGAAGAATGGAGGAGAAAGATAACGGGAAAAAAAGAACCTTTAGGTGGTGTTTGTAATAGCATACAAAGTGAGTTAAATTAGATTGTTAGATAGTAAGGGATTACCCTTGAACCTTTGGTAACCACAAATCTAAAGCCTGCAATGGCAATGAGTACATACTTGTCAATAATCACGCTAAATGTAAAAGGCCTGAATACACCAATCAGAAGACATAGAATCACTGAATGTATAAAAAACAGAACCTGTCAATATGCTGCCTACAAGAGACTCACTCAAACCCAAAGATATACACAGACCTGAAGTAAAGAAATGAAAAAGATATATCATGCAACTAATAGGGAGAAGAAAACAGGAGTTCCAGTACTTGTGTGAGACAAAGAATACTTCAAAACAAACAAAGTCACAAGAGACAAAGAAGGACATTACATAATGATAAAGGGATCAGACAAGAGGATATAACTATTATAAATATCTATGCACACAACACAGGATCACCTACATATGTGAAACAAATATTAACAGAATTAAAGGGGGAAATAGAATGCAATGCATTCATTTTAGGAGACTTCAACACTCCGCTCACTCCAAAGTATAGATAAGCCAGACAGTACATAAAGTACATAAAGAGACAGAGGCACTGAACAATGTAATAGAACAGATGAACATAATGAACATCTACAGAATACTTCATCCAAAAGGAACAGGATACACATTCTTCTCAAGGGCACATGAAGGACAACATTTTCAAGAGTAGATCATATACTAGGCTACATAAAGAGCCTCAGTAAATTCAGAAAGATTGAAATTGTGCCAACCAGTTTCTCACATCACAAAGGTATGAAACTAGAAAGAAATTACACAAAGAAAATGAAAAAGCCCACAAACACATGGAGTCTTAATAACATGCTCCTAAATAATCAATGGATCATTGAACAAATAAAAACAGAGATCAAGCAATATATGGAGACAAATGACAACAATAATGCAACACCGCGAAATCTGTGGGACACAGTGAAGGCCATGCTAAGGGAAGTAAGTGTATTGCCATATAGGCCTACTTCAGGAAAAAAGAACAATCCCAAATAAACAGTCTAAACTCCCAATTAATGAAATTAGAAAAGGAATAACATATGAGACCCAATGTCAGTAGAGGGAGGGACATAATAAAGATTAGAGCATAAATAAATAAAATGGAGAAGAATAAAACAATAGAAAGAATCAATGAAATTGGAGCTGGTTCTTTGAGAAAATAAACAAAATAGATAAAGCCCTAGCCAGACTTATCAAGAAAAAAAGAGAGTCTACACACATAAGCGGAATCAGAAATGAGAAAGGAAAAATCACTACAGACACCACAGAAATAAAAAAATTATGAGAGAATGCTATGAAAATTATATGCTAACAAACTGGATAACCTAGAAGAAATGGACAACTTTCTAGAAAAATAAAACCTTCCAAGGCTGACCCAGAAAGAAACAGAAAATCTGAACAGACCAATTACCAGAAATGAAATTGTATTGGTAATCAGAAAACTACCTATGAAACCAAACCCCTGGAGCAGATGGTCTCACTGCTGGATTTTATCAAACATTTAGTGAAGACCTATAATACCCATCCTGCTTAAAGTTTTCCAAAAAGTAGAAGAAGAGGGAATACTCCCAAACTCATTCCACAAGGCCAACATCACTCTAATACTGAAACCAGGCAAACACACCACAAAAAAAGAAAATTACAGAACAATGTCCTTGATAAACATTGATGCAAAAATACTCAACAAAATATTAGCAAACCGAATTCAAAAATACATCAAAAAGATCATCCATCATGATCAAATGGGATTCATCCCAGAAATTCAAGAATGATACAATATTCAAAAATTAATCAACATCATACACCAGATCAACAAAAAGGAAAAAAACTACATGATCTTCTCAATAGATTCTGAAAAAACATTTGACAAAATTCAACATCCATTCATGATAAAAGCTCTCAACAAAATCGGTATAGAGCGGAAGTACCTCAACTTAATAAAGGCCATATATGACAAACCCACAGCCAACATCATACTTAACAGCGAGAAGCTGAAAGCTTTTCCTTTAATATTGGGAACAAGACAAGGATGCCCACTCTCTCCACTTTAATTCAACATAGTTCTGTAGGTCCTAGCCACGGCAGTCATACAACACAAAGAAATAAAGGGAATCCAGGTTGGTAAAGAACTTAAACTGTCACTATTTGCAGATGACATGATATTATACATTAAAAAAAACCTAAAGAATCCACTCCAAAACTACTAGATCTAATATCTGAATTCATCAAAGTTATGGGCTATAAAATTAATACTCAGAAATCTGTTGCACTCTATACACTATGAACTAGCAGGAAGAGAAATCAGGATAACAATGAAATTAAAGAAGATACCAATAAATGGAAACACATCCCATGCTCATAGATAGGAGGAATTAATATAATCAAAATGGCCATCCTGCCTAAAGCAATCTGAAGATTCAGTGCAACCCGTATCAAAATACCAACAGCATTCTTCAATGGACTAGAGCAAATAGTTCTAAAATTCATATGGAACCACAAAATACCCCGAATAGCCAAAGCAATCCTAAGAAGGAGGAATAAAGTCAGGGGGATTGCACTCCCTGACTTAAAGCTCTGCTGCAAAGCCAGGGTAATCAAGACAACTTGGTACTGGCACAAGAACACACCCGTAGACCAATGGAACAGACTAGAAAGCCCAGGTATGAACCCAAGCATATATGGTCAATTAATATACAATAAAGGAGCCATGGATATACAATGGGGGAATGACAGCCTCTTCAACAGCTGGTGTTAGAAAACTGGACAGCTTCATGTAAGAGAATGAAAGTGTTTTGTTGTCTAACCCTATACACAAAAGTAAACTCGAAATGGATCAAAGACCTTTATGTAAGTCATGAAACCATAAAACTCTTAGAAAAAAACATAGGCAATGATCTCTTGGACAGAAACATAAGCAACTTCTTCATGAACATATCTCCCCAGGCAAGGGAATCAAAAGCAAAAATGAACAAGTAGGACTATGTTAAACTTAAAAACTGTACAGCAATGGACACCATCAGGATAACAAAAAGACATCCTGCAGTATGAGAGAATATATTCATAAATGACATCCGATAAGTGGTTGACATCCAAATTATATAAAAATCTCATGCACCTTAACAAACAAAAAGCAAATGAGCCAATTAAAAATTGGGCAGAGGAGCTGGACACTTCTCAAAAGAAGCAATTCAGATGGCCAACAGGCATATGAGAAGATGCTCCACATTGCTAATTATCAGAGAAATGCAAATTAAAACCACAATGAGATATCACCTCACACCAGTTAGGATGGCCAACATCCAAAAGACAAACAACAAATCTTGGCGTGGATGTGGAGAAAGGGGAACCCTCCTACACTGCTGGTGGGAATGTAAACTAGTTCAACCATTGTGGAAAGCAGTATGGAGGTTCCTCAAAAAAGTAAAAATAGAAATCCCATTTGACCCTGGAATTCCACTCCTTAGAATTTATCCAAACAATACAACTTGTCAGATTCAAAAACACATATGCAACCCTATGTTAATCGCAGCACTTTTTACAATAGCCAAGATATGGAAGCAACCTAAGTGTCCATCAGTAGATGAATGGATAAAGAAGACATGGTACATATACACAATGGAATACTATTCGGCCATAGAAAGAAACAAATCCTACCATTTGCAACAACATGGATGGAGCTGGAGGACATTATGTTCAGTGAAATAAGCCAGGAGGAGAAAGACAAATGCCAAATGATTTCCCTCATTTGTGGAGTATAACAATGAAGCTAAACTGAAGGAACAAAATGGCAGCAGACTCAGAGACTCCAAGAATGAACTAGTGGTTACCAAGGGCGAGGGGTGTGGAAGGGTGTGTGGGGAGGGAGGGAGAAGGGGATTGAAGGGTATTACATTTAGTACATATGGTATGGGGGATCACGGGGAGAACAGTGTAGCACAGATAAGGCACATAGTGGATCTGTTGCATTTTCCTACACGGATTGTCCATGACTGCATTGGGTATGGGTGTGACTTGATAATATGGGTAAATGTAGTAACTACATTGTTTTTTCATGTGAATCCCTCATAAGAGTGTATATCAATCATACCTTAATAAAAAATTTTAAAGAAACAATACTTGCAATAGAAATACCATTTGACCCAAGAATTCCACTCCTAGGAATTTACCGTAAGAATGCAGGAGCCCAGTTTTAAAAAGACGTGCACCCCTATGTTTATCACAGCACTATTTACAGTAGCCAAGAAATGGAAACAACCTAAGTGTCCATCCGTAGATGAATGAATAAAACAGATGTGGTACATATTCACAATGGAATATGACTCAGCCATAAGAAGAAAACAAATTGACAGAGGTAGTGGGTATTATGCTTAGTGAAATAAGCCATTCAGAAAAAGATAAGTATCAAATGATTTCACTCATCTGTGGAGTATAACAAGGAAAAAACTGAAGGAACAAAACAGCATTAGACTCACAGAACCCAAGAATGGACTAACAGTTACCAAAGGGAATGGGACTAGGGAGGATGGGTGGTTGGTTAGGGAGAGATAAGGGGGAGAAGGGGAGCACAATAATGTAGGGGGTGACACGGTGAAGGCAGTACAGCACAGAGAAGACAAGTAGTGATTCTATACTCTGATGGTATGTTGTGGGGTGTAATAGGGGAAGTCTCATAACCGTAATTTTCTCATGTAACTGTATATTAATGATACCAAAATAAAAAAAGAGAAAGAAGAAATAGACTTTTGATCAAAAAGTTTACAAGATACAAGGGACATTATGTAATTTTTAAAGTTTTTGTAAATTAAGAAGATGTAATAGTTATAAACGTGTACCTAATGACAGACCATAAAAATACACAAAGCAAACCCTGTCACAACTGAAGATAAAAATAAAGTTCTACAATAATAGTTGAAAACTTCAATATCCCACTCTTGATGGATAGAACAAGACAGAAGATAAGTAAATAAAAAGACAAACATAATAAACCAACTAGATCTAACAATCATATAGAGAACACTGCCTGATAGCACAGCATATGCATTCTTCTCAGATGCACATGGAACATTTTCTTGGATAGACCATATGTTGAGCCACATATTAAGTTGCAAAGATTTTAGTTTAAAAGGTTAATATCATTCAAAGTATTTCTCCACCAACACTGAATTGGAGGCTAGCTCAGAGCAATAAGACAAGACAATAATAAAAGCATCCAAATTGGTTGAAGTAAAATTCTCTCCGTTGATAATATGATCTCCTCACAAAGACACTTACAACTAGAAAGGAAAAAATAGTTACTAACAATGGAGGAAATTGGCAAGTACCACCTTAGCCAAAAAATCAAAATAAGACCACTACTCTGATGACAAACGGACAACAGGCAAATCCATATTGAGGGACATTCTTCAGAGAAACTGATCTTCAAAATGACCTTGAGAAGCTGATATTCAAAAATGTCAAAATCATGAAAGAAAAGACAGACTGTGGCTCTATTCCAGATTAAAGAAGATTAGAGTCATGACAACTAAATGCAACACTTGAGTAGACTGGATTCTAAACTAGAAGGAGAAGCTTTTCTTTTCTTTTTCTTTTTGCCATGACATACATTAGTGGGACAGTTAGCAAATTTTGAATAAATTCTGTGGATTATATAATTCTGTTAATTGCCTGATTTTGATAATTCTACAGTGATATATGAAAAAGTCATTTTTAGGAAATAGACACTAGTTATTTGGGGATAGACGAATATTTTGAGCAACTCATTCTCAAATAGGTAAGAAGAAAATAATTACATATATACAGAGAAAATACAATAAAATATTAACATTTGGGAAATCAGAATTTTTTTGTACTACTTTTGCAACTCTTCTTTAGTGATGAATTATTTAAAAATGAAATGTTAAACAGTTAACGTGACAAAAGGAGTGATGTAGATATATATATTCCTTCATGCAAAATACTGTTATTGTCAAGGTACAAAACAAAATTCAAAAATAGGAAGATCTATTTCCATTTTCATAAAATATAGGTGGATAAATGCATATGCACGGAAACCATCTATCACTGCTATCTTTGGGAGTTGGAAATTATAGATTCCTATAAGGTTTTAATTTTTTAAGAACAAGTACATATTGTAATAATGTAACAAGTACATCTTTATAATCAGAAAGAATAAAATTTTTGTCCAAAAGGAAATTTTTCAGAGCCTGACTAAAATGCTGATCCATTTTCTTGGTGTAATTGCAGCACAGCCCTCAACTCAGTAGTCCAATTATTTCACCAGCTCAGTCGCCAACACCAGCTCAGCTGTCCACCTTGAAATCTGTCCGTCCATCTGGACCACCACTTTCCATCATACCCCAGTTTTCTAGAACTTTTGTCCCTGGCCAAGGTAAGTATGCGCAAAACTAGTCACAGCCTCAGGGACTTCGGGGTTTACCTCGGTGCTTCTGCTTTCTGTTTCTGCAGGGCTACATTTTTACCTCTCCTCCAGGTATATTTGTTTATTACTGTATGTTGTTATTTATTATTACATATTATTATTACATACTCTCCAAACTTTAATGTGTCATCGCTAATAATTACTAATTTAGTAACTATTTATATTCAGTAATTAACTTACATGATAGAATTTAAAAGCCTTTAACATAATAATACTAGGCTCAATTTCTTTATTATAGTAATATGTTATTACAGTTCAAATTTCTATATTAGGGATATATATATATATATCAATTTATTTTTAAACTAATTCAACAAACAATTGTTGAGGACTTACTGTACCCCAATATACAAAGATGAATAAGGTCAGTCATCCTCACTGATCCTCAGTCTAGTTGGGAGGAACAGACTTGCAACCAGATGATTATAAAATAATATGAAACCATTAATTTTATTTCCTGGAATTTATTCTAGGGGTAATGTACACAAAGATTTATGCACAGAAGGGTTTACCCTGCTGAAAAAAATTCAAAACGACCTTAATGTCCATCATCAGTAAGGATTAGATTACAGTGTAGCCATATAAGGAATACTATGCAGTTACCTAAATATCACTCTTTAAAGAATCATTAAAAGAGGAAATATTCACAGTACAGCAAGTGATTTTAGAAAGTTACATGGACATTTCAAAAAGGATATACAGGTGTCCAATAAGTCTGTGGTAATGTGTTCAGCATCATTAGAGAAAGAAATTAGACTGTGAATGAAGTATCACTTTGCCCCCAATCAGATGGCTATAATCAGAAAGATTAACAATACTGAATATCAGTGAAGATACAGAGCAAATCAAATTCTCACACACTGCTGTGGGAGTATAAAATAATAAAGCCATTTCGGAAAAGGATTTGGCAGTGTCTTAACAGAGTTCATCACTACCTTAAAATGCAGCTGTTCCACTCCTAGGTATTTACCCAAGAGAAATGAAAACATATCTGTACAGACTTGTACAAGAGCATTTACAACAACCTTATTTTGTTATAATAGCCTGAACTGGACATGACCTAAAGTCCACCAACAGGAGACTGGATAAACAAATTGAAGTATATCCTTATAGAGTAATACTACTCAACAGTAAAAAGGAGCAAATCAAACTACTGACAATGTAACAACATGGATGAATCTCAGAGTCATTATGTTAAGTAAAAACAAACCAGACACAAAAAGAAGACATACTATATGATTCTACATATATGAAATCCAACTGTAAAGCAAGCTAAACTGTGATATTAGAAATCAGATAGTGTTGATGGTATGGAATTGACTGGAAAGGAACTTGAGGGAACTTTTCAGGGGAGGCAAATGTACATCTTTTTTGAGTCACAGCTAAATGGACTATTATTAGGATTCATCAAACCCATTCTGAGAAGGAAGAATAAAGCTGGGGGGTTTATGCTCCCCGACTTCAAGCTCTACTACAAAGCCACAGCATTCAAGACAATTTGGTACTGGCAAAAGAACAGACTCATAGACCAATGGAACAGACTAGAGAGCCCTGATATAAACCCAACCATATATGGTCAATTAATATGTGATAAAGGAGCCATGAATATACAATGAGGAAATGACAGCCTCTTCAACAGCTGGTGTTGGCGAAACTGGATACCTACATGCAAGAGAATGAAACTGGATTTATGTTTAACCCCATACACAAAAGTAAACTCGAAATGGATCAAAGACTTCAGTGTAAGTCATGAAACCATAAAACTCTTAGAAGACAATGTAGGCAAAAATCTCCTGAATATAAGCATGAGCAACTTCTTCCTGAACATATCTCCTCAAGCAAGGGAAACAAAAGCAAAAATGAACTCATGGGACTACATCAAACTAAAAAGTTACTGTACAGCAAAGCACATCATGAACAGAACAAGAAGGCATCCTAAGTATGGGAGAATATATTTGTAAATGACATATCTGACAAGGGGTTAACATCCAAAATATGTAAAGAACTTACAGGCCTCAACACCCAAAAAGCAAATAACCTGATTAACAAGTGGGCAGAGGATATGAAGAGACAGTTCTCCAAAGAAGAAATTCACATGGCCAACAGACACACGAAAAGATGCTCCACATCAGTAATCATCAGGGAAATGCAAATTAAAACCACAATGAGATATCACCTCACACCAGTAAGGATGGCCAGCATCGAAAAGACTAAAAACAACACATGCTGGCAAGGATGCGGAGAAATGGAAACCCTCCTACACTGCTGGTGGGAATGTAAGCTAGTTCAGCCATTGTAGAAAGCAATATGAAGGTTCCTCAAAAAACTAAAAATAGAAATACCATTTGATCCGGGAATTCCACTCCTTGGAATTTACCCAAAGAATACAACTTCTCAGATTCAAAAAGACATATGCATCCCAATGTTTATTGCAGCACTATTTACAGTAGCCAAGATATGGAAGCAACCTGTGTCCATCAGTAGATGAATGGATAAAGATGTACATATACACATGGAATACTATTAAGCCATAGAAAAGAAAGAAATCCTACCATTTGCAACAACATGGATGGAGCTGGAGGACATTATGCTCAGTGAAATAAGCCAGGTGGAGAAAGACAAGTGCCAAATGATTTCATTCATTTGTGGAGTATAACAATGAAGCAAAACTGAAGGAATAAAATAGCAGCAGACTCAACACTGAACTAGTGGTTACCAAAGGGAAGGGTTGTGGGAGTGCAGGTGGGGAGGAAGAAGAAAGTGGATTGAGGGGTATTATGGTGTGGGGGATCACGGGGAGAACAGTATAGTACAGAGAAGGCTCAGAGTGAATCTGTGGCATCTTGCTGCACTGATGGACAGTGACTGCATTAGAGTATGGGTGGGGACTTGATAGTATGGGTAAATGTAGTAACCACATTGTTTCTTCATGTGAAACTTTTATAAGTGTATATCAATAATACCTTAATAAAAAAATTTTTTTAATTCATCAAATCCAACACTAGAGATGCACATTTTATATTAATCATATCTCAGTTTTTAAAAATAATGATACACACATATCCACATGTGTGAGCACACACTTGCAGAACAAAAACTGAAAAGGTGCACAATCACACCAAAATGTGAGAAGTGATGGAATTACCAGGGTATTTTTTGTTTTCTCTTTTGTAATTCTCTATTTCCAAATTTTCTACAAGGGCTCTTACTTTAATAATCTACAAAAATAAAGCATATTACAAAAAATACTTTGAAACTGTGGGTTGAAGAAATGTGGCAATATAGTAATAATGCATGTTCTACTATGAATGCCACAGGAAGAGTGTGTACCATGGCCAGTGAGGAGTCATCTTTGGTTACTGCTGACTCTCATATCTTCTCCATATTTGGAAAGATTACTGCTGCCAAGTCCTAATCTTACCTCTGACATCTTTATACCTGTTTTTTATGCATCTTCACATTTCACAGTCATTCCTGGTCTTAGTGCTAAGCTTTCATGTCATATCTGCCCTTCAGCTAGTGCTTGGGAAAGATCATGTCATGAGTGTGGCCTGACAGGGAGCTGCACAAGCACCTCACAATGTTCATTAGAAAAGAGCCCCACAGAAGAGTCAGAAGGCTATGCCTTGCTTCTCTCTGTTTGAAAACTTTTGGGAGAGCGAGTGTATGCTTTCCTGAAGATGCTTTCCAAACTCCTACGCATAACCTTCCTCCAAACACAGAATGTGCTAAATTTGAAGATTTCTGGTTAAAATTAAATGGGACTATAACAAATGAAAATATTGTCTCCAGGACAAGGTTTTTGAAATCAGCATTTATTAAACCCTTTCCATGTGATGTCTTTAGGCCTTCCTGAGTGAAAGAAAAAAATCAGAGTATCTCCATCCTGAAAACCCCAAATTTGTTGATTTTGGAAGGGGGGATACCTATTAATGAATAGACTTAAGAACTGTGCCACTCTTTCTAAACAAGTTCAAATTATAAAGATAAACTTCCATTGAAAGAGAACTTAGGAGCAGATACAAGACATAGAATGTAAATACACCCACTCTTTAAGACTGTAAAATTCTTATATGAGTATGTGTAAATTTGTGTATGCATTTATTTACAGTAGTTAATAATAAATTAGGGGAAGAGGATTAAAGATGGCAGCATGAGAGGTGAGACAGAGGCTTCCTCCTAAAACCGCATATAATATGAAAATATAATACAACTAATCCTGAAAGAGCAACAGGAAAGAGGGCTATGCCAGTCTGCATATACCTAGAGAAAAGAATAGACGTAACAGAACAGGGTAACATACCAAAGCCATGGCCCTGTGGGACCCAAGCCCTTTCCCCACGCCACCTCACCAGCAGGAGGAAGAGAAATGGAGTGGAGGCCTGGGACTACTGAACACCTACCTCTAGAGATCTGCTCTTGGAGCACAAACCTACATTGCATGGTACTCTCATGACTAGGGAGGTTGGAGGGCTAAGACCAGCAGAATACCTGGAGAGACTGAGCTTCCACCTGCTTCTGGAAAATAGGGATCCATATCAGGCTGCTCTGGGACAAGAAAAAGGTAGGAAGTCTTCCTAACAGCAAGAGGGCTGTTGGGCAAGGATCACGCAGAGCTTATTGCTCAGGAGAAAGGACAGGTAGACAAAATTGTATGGGTGTACCCTGCCCAGCAGGTTGGGAACTTACATGTTTTTCAGGTGCTCCAGCTCCCTGGCAGGCTGTGTAGCTCCAGGCACCCCCTCCATGATATACAGCCTGCTACGCCTTCCTCCCGGTCAGCCCACACATGACTTGCAAAACAGCAAACCCTGCCCAGGCATTAGGCCAGCCACAGGGAAGCCCTACCTACAGCAGCTACAAATGTAAAGCATAGAGGCTTATAGCTGTGAGCTCAGCTCACTGGTTCTAGCAGTGGAGACAGGCATAGCAGCCAGGAAGCAGGAAACAGCTCTTCCCCCCACTGAGGAACCAGCACTGCTCCCCTGTGACCCCTGACATTGCTCCAGGTGCTGAGGAGCTCCAGAGAGTAGAGCTTCTGGGCACTACAGGGCACCACACACAAATAAGAAAGATCAAAGGAACCCGCTTCAAAGCAGAATTGTACATAACACCAGAGAAAGAGTCAAATGAAACCAGCCTCATGAATCTTCCTGAAAGAGATTTCAAAATAAGTATAAACAAGCTCATGGAGGTACAGAAAAATATTCAAGAACTCAGGAATGCTGGTCAGAGATCCAATCATTGCGGAACACAGTTTCTGAAATTAAACATATAAAAGAAGGTTTTAAAAGCAGAATAGATATGGTAGAGGGGACGATAAATGAAATAGAAATTAAAGAGGAATACAAAGAAACCGAGGCACAGAGAGGAAAAAAGATCTCTAAGAATGAAAGAATATTGAAAGAACTGTGTGACCAATCCAAATGGAACAATATTCATATTATAGGGATACCAGAAGAAGAGAGAGAAAAGGCACAGAAAGTGTCATAGAGGAGGTAATTGCTGAAAATATCCCCAGTCTGGGGAAGTAGATAGTCTCTCAGGCCATGGAGGTGCACAGATCTCCCAACACAAGGGAGCCAAGGAAGACAACACCAACACATATAATAATTAAAATGGCAAAGATCAAGGATAAGGACAGAGTATTGAAAGCAGTCAGATGGAGAAATAAGATCACATACAAAGGAAAGCCCATCAGGCTATCATCAGACTTCTCAGCTGAAACCTTACAGGCCAAAAGGGAGTAGCATGATATATTAAATGCAATGAAGCAGAAGGGCCTGGAACCAAGATTACTTTATCTGGTAACATTATCATTTAAATTTGAAGGAGGGATTAGACAATTTCCAGATAAGAAAAGCTGAGAGAATTTACCTCCCAAAAACCATCCCTAGAGTGTATTTTGGTGGGACTGCTATAGATGGAAGTGTTCCTAATGTTTAATAGCAGTCACCAGAGGTAATAAAACCACAGTAAAGAAAGTAGTACAGTTAATTACTAAGCAAATGCAAAATTAAATCAACTACCCCCGAAGTCAATCAAGAGTACAGAAAATGATACCTAATATATAAAGAATATAAAAAAACCTTTAGATTATGTTTGTAATAGCATACTGAGTTAAGTTACTCTCTTACATAGTAAGGAAGTTAACCTTGAACCTTTGGTAACCACAGATGTAAAACCTGCAATGGCAAAAAAGTACATACGTATTGAAAATCACCCTAAATGTAAATGGCCTCAATGCACCAATCGAAAGACAGAGTCACTGAATGGATATAAAAACAAGACCCATCTATATGCTGCCTACAAGACATTCATCTCAAAACCAAAAACATACACAGAATAAAAGTGAAGGGATGGAAAAAGATATTTCATGCAACTAATAGGGAGAAAAAAGCAGGTGTTGCAGAATTTGTATCAGACAAAAGAGACTTTAAAACAAAGAAAGTCACAAGAGACAAAGAAGGACATTACATAATGATTAAAGGGTCAATCTAACAAGAAGATATAACCATTGTAAATATCTATGCACCCAACACAGGAGAACCTACATATGTGAAACAAATACAAATAATTAAAAGGGCAAGTAGAATGCAATGCATTCAAACTAGGAGACTTCAACACTCCACTCACTCCAAAGGATAGATCAACCAGACAGAAAATAAGTAAGGAGACAAGACACTGAACAACACATTAGAACAGACGGACCTAACAGACATCTACAGAACTCAACACCCAGAAGCAGGAGAATACACATTCTTCTCAAGTGAACATAGAAAATTTTCAAGAGTAGATCATATACTAGACCACAAAAAGAACCTTGGTAAATTCAAAAAGATTGAAATTGTACCAACCAGTTTCTCAGACCACAAAGGTATGAAACTAGAAATAAATTATGCAAAGAAAATGAAAAATCCCACAAACACATGGAGGCTTCACAACATGCTGCTAAATAACAAGTGGATCAATAAACAAATAAAAACAGATCAAACAATATATGGGGACAAATGACAACAGTAATTCAACAATGCAAAAATCTGTGGGATGCAGCAAAGGCCATGCTAGGAGGAAAGTATATTGCCATACAGGCCTACCTCAGGAAAGAAGTACAATCCCATATGAACAGTATAACTCACAATTAAGAAAAATAGAAAAAGAAGAACAAATGAGGCCCAAAGTTAGTAAGAGGAGGAATGTAATATAGATTAGAGCAGAAATAAATAAAGTTGAGAAGAATAAAATAGAAATAATCAATGAAAGCAAGAGCTGATTCTTCAAGAAAATAAACAAAATAGATAAACCCCTAGCCAGACTTATCAAGAAAAAAAGAGAGTCTACACACATAAACAGAATCAGAAATGACAGAGGAAAAATCACTACGGACATCACAGAAATACAAGGAATTATGAGAATACTATGAAAAATTATATGCTAACAAACTGGATAACCTATAAGAAATGGACAACTTTCTAGAAAAATACAACCTTCCAAGGCTGACCCAGGATGAGGAGAAAATCTGAACAGACCAATTACCAGCAAGGAAATTTTATTGGTAATAAAAAAAAGTACCTAAGAGCAAAACCCCATACAAGATGGTTTCACTGCTGAATTTTATCACACATTTAGTGAAGACCTAATACCCATCCTTCTTAAAGTTTTCCAAAAAGTAGAAGAGGAGGGAATACTCCCAAACTCATCCTAGAAGGCCACCATCACTCTAATTCCAAAACCAGGCAAAGACCCCACAAAAAATGAAAATTACAGACCAATACCCCTGATGAACATTGCAAAAATACTCAATAAAATATTAGCAAACCTAATTCAAAAATATATCAAAAAGGTCATCCACCGTAATCAAGTACCATATATTACAGGGATGCAAGGTTTCTGTAATATTAGAAAATCTAACCAAATTATCAACATCAACAAAAAGGACAAAAGCCACATGTTCATCTCCATAGATGCTGAAAAAGCATTTGACAAAATTCAATATCCATTCATGATAAAAACTTTAAACAAAATGGTATAGATGTCAAGTACCTCAATATAATAAAGGCCATCTATGAGAAATCCACAGTCAACATCATACTTAACATCAAGGAGCTGAAAGCCTTTCCTTTAAGATTGGGGACAAGATAAGGATGCCCACTCTCTCCACTTTTATTCAACATAGTTCTGGAGATCCTCGCCACAGCAATTAGACAACACAAAGAAATAAGGGCCTCCAGATTGGCAAGGAAGAAGTCAAACACTCCCAGTTTTCAGATGACATAATATTATACATAAAAAACCCTAAACTATCCACTCCAAAACTACTAGATCTAATATCTGAATTCAACAAAGTTGCAGGGTACAAAATTAATACACAGGAATCTGTTGCATTCGTATACACTAACGATGAACTAGCAGAAAGCGAATTGAGGAAAATAATTCCATTCACAATCACATCAAAAAGAGTAAAATACTTAGGAATAAACCTAACCAAGGAAGTGAAAGACCAATGGTCTGAAAACTACATGACACTCTTAAGAGAAATTAGAGAAGATACCAATAAATGGAACACATCCCATGCTCGTGGATAGGAAGAATTAATATAGTCAAAATGGCCATCCTGCCTAAAGCAATCTACAGATTCAATGCAATTCCTATCAAAATACCAACAGCATTCCTCAATGAACTAGAGCAAATAGTTCTAAAATTCATATGGAACCACAAAAGACCTCAAATATCCAAAGCAATTCTGAGAAGGAAGAATAAAGCTGGGGGCTCCCCAACTTCAAGTTCTACTAGGAAGCCACAGTAATTAAGACAATTTGGTACTGGCACAAGAACAGACCCATAGACCAATGGAACAGACTAGAGAGCCCTGATATAAACCCAACCATATATGGTCAATATACAATAAAGGAGCCATGAATATACAATGGGGAAATGAAAGCCTCTTCAACACCTACATGCAAGAGAATGAAACTGGATTAATGTTTAACCCCGTACACAAAAGTAAACTCGGAATGGATCAAAAAAGACTTCAATGTGAGTCATGAAACCATAAATTCTTAGAAGACAACATATGCAAACATCTCCTGAATATAAGCATGAGCAACTTCTTCCTGAACGCATCTCCTCAAGCAAGGGAAACAAACAAGCAAAAATGAACTCTTGGGACTACATCAAGCTAAAAAGTTTCTGTAGAGCAAAGGACACCATCAACAGAACAAAAAGGCATCCTACAGTATGAGAGAATATATTTGTAAATGACATATCTGACAAGGGGTTAACATCCAAAATATATAAAGAACTTACATGCCTCAACACCCAAAAAGCAAATAACCTGATTAACAAATATGCAGAGGATATGAAGAGACAGCTCTCCAAAGAAGAAATTCAGATGGCCAACAGACATGAGAAGACGCTCCACATCATTAATCATCAGCGAAATGCAAATTAAAACCACAGTGAGATACCACCTCACACCAGTAAGGATGGCCAGCATTGAAAAGTCCTAAGAACAACAAATGCTGGTGAGCATGTGCAGAAGGGGAACCCTCCTACACTGCTGGTGGGAATGTAAGGGAGTTTAACCATTGTGGAAAGCAATATGGAGGTTCCTCAAGAAACTAAAAATAGAAATACCATTTGATCTGGGAATTCTACTCCTTGGAATTTACCCAAAGAATACAACACAGATTCAAAAAGACATATGCACCCCTATGTTTATCACAGCATTATTTACAATAGCCAAGGTATGGAAGCAACCTAAGTGTCCATTAGTAGATGAATGGATAAAGAAGATGTGGTACACAATGGGATATGACTTACCCATAAGAAGTAAACAGATCATACCATTTGCAACAACATGGTTGGAGCTAGAGGGTATTATGCTCATTGAAATAAGCCAGGCAGAAAAAGACAGGTACCAAATGATTTACCTCATTTGTGGAGTGTAACAACAAAGCAAAACTGAAGGAACAAAACAGCAGACTCACAGACCCTAAGAAGGGACTCGCGATTACCAAAGGGGAGGGGTGCGGGAGGTCGGGTGAGGAGGGTGGGAGAAGGGGTTCGATGGCTATTATGTTTAGTACACATGGTGTGGGGGTCACAGGGAAGACAGTGTAGCACAGAGAAGGCAAATAGTGAATCTGTGGCATCTTACTACACTGATGGACAGTGACTGCAATGGGGTATGGGTCAGAACTTGGTAATATGGCAGATGTAGTAACCACATTGTTTTCATGTAAAACTTTCATAAGAGTGTATATCAATACCTTAATTAAAAAAAGGAAACAAAGTAATAATAAATTAGAGGATATCAAGAGCTTATGTTTTCCCAGGGATTTTTCCTTCCTCTAAAGTGTAACATTAATTTTCAGTCATCATAGAAAATATGGATTTTAGCATCTCAAGTGGGTGGAGTGGGTATTCTTGTTATTTTGTGGATTACGTGGAATGTTAAGGTATATAGAGGTTTCTGTGCAACCTATCTGCATCTACCCAAGTGTCCACCATTTACCCTCCTTCTTAACCACTGTTACGAGTCTAGTCCTTTCAGAAGTTTACCCTAGGTCTTTAAAGGAGATATGGACACTTTTATATCTTTTAAAAAACCATGTCAATACCTACACTTTGTATTGTGCAAAACATGTTACCCCTATTTGTCTTAAGTGTTCTGGACAATTTAGAAAACTCTGCAATGTACTTTGTAACAGAGAAGAATATATAAAAACGGTGTGTTGTTGTTTGGCTTTCAGGTGATGCCAGATACCCCTTACTTGGCCAGCCACTGCAGTACAACTCTCCTGCTGTTCTACACGGACACATTCCAGCCCAGCAGGTGTGAAAGCCAGTTGTGTGAGCACCTGGGCTTTGTTGACAGAACCTCATAGTTCTTTTGTCCATGGGGTCAGGAGATGGGGGTAGTGTGGGCTATGGCGCACCTTTTGGTGCTGCGCAAGGAGAAGCTCGGGTCCTTGCCACCTGGTGTATTGACCTTTTCACTAGCCCCACTGAGAGTAGAGCAAGGGAGAAGGTGATGTGCTTGGCTGAGCAGAAATTCACTAGTGCTATCCAAAAATCAGTGGCAGCTGGGGCATTGGGGCACCTTTCTTATGAAAGACAGTCAGCAAGTGACTGGCCATAGTGAGGAACAGAAGTGCCATTGCACAGAGGCAGAATTCAGAAGGCCTGGGATTGGATTTCTTTGAAGGACAAAACCCAGTAGGTTTTGTGATTGAGTATGTTTATGTAATAAGTATGTTTACATCATGAGTATGTTTAGGTATTAAGTGTTGGAACACTACAAACACATTTGTCAGCTTTATTGTCCTAATTTCTCATTTATTTATGGATTTCCAGGGTCAGTCTGGCAACAGGCATGGAAATAGAGGAAGGAAACAAGCTAAAAAAGCTGCATCCACTGACCTTGGTGCAGGAGAAGCAGGTGTGTCCTTTAGCAACAATGGATGTGGTTTGACAAACTATTGACAGTTTGTCTTTAAAACCATGCCATACCACAGAAATGGATTTCCTCTTTCTAGAGTCCTGCAAAAAGTTGTAATTACGTAGAACATAAAATTATGTTGTCTATATTGTAGGGTTCTTGAATATGTTCTTTTCATTCTGTCTCATTTCCTATTTGAAAATGTGTAAGATACAGGTAAGTTGAGGAGGAGTGAAGGGACCAAAGGGGAAAGATGTGTGTAAGAGGAGCAGGTAGAATGAAACTCTTTGCCTCTGTATCCTCTGAGAAAGGAAGTAATCCTTACACTTCTGTGTGGAGATGGTCTAAATGAACAAATGAATCACCTGTCCATGGCAAACTGCTTTCAGATGTGCCTTAACTTTCTATTAAACAGCCTTGGAGTGGTTACAGCAAATGCTCTTATCTTAATTTTACAATGGGAACATGAATTTCAGGAGACTGTTTTCCTAAGATCACACAGCTAATTTAGAGAAGCCTCTACAGTGCTGTGTTTTGTATGTGCAGCTATCAGTGAAGACTAAAATGGGTAGCTCAGCACCATTAGCTCCATACCCCTTGCTTAAGAGGTTAATAGGAATGATTTTCAAAATAACCATAACAATTAGAATTTTGTGGATTTGAATGGTTTCAGAAAATTCTCTTATGTCATATTTGGATCTGCAGTACTTTCTGTACACCTTTAGTAATAGGGATTATTAATTCTAACCTTTTCCATTCTAGTTGTTGGGAAGGTCTTGGAAATTACTGAACTACCAGATGGAATAACTCGCATGGAGGCCGAGAAGCTTTTTGGGGAACTCTTTAAAATTGGCGCCAAGATCCGGTGGCTCCGGGATCCCCAGTCCCAGCCCCAGCTACGTCGTCACCCTCTCTGCTGTGGCAGTGGGGACAATACTGTCAACCCTGAACGCTCTAAACCCAGTGACTTGGCCTCCACATACACTGTCCTAGCCACATTCCCCTCCATTTCGGCTGCACAGAATGCATTGAAGAAACAAATTAACTCAATTAACAAGTTTAAGCTGAGAACAAGCAAGAAGCACTATGACTTTCACATTTTGGAAAGGGCAAGTTCTCAGTAACAGCCACCTTGGACCCTTGGCCTTTATGATTCCCCTGTCCTCTCCCATCTTTAATTAGGTTGGTATTTGGAGCTTCTCTTAACATGATAGAGACTCCTAGGATGTGTGGTTATCGTGTTACAGCTTTTGAAGACAGGCCAGTGATCCAGCAAGGGGGGTGGAAATACACATTTCACCCCGAATAACTAGGAATCCACATCGGAATGATACAGAGTTAGCAGCTTTTTCTGGGGAAATGCTGTTCAAATGCCTCCTAACTTTTATAGTTATTTTGTTTTATATTTCTGAATTCTTGTATCAGATCCAAAGCTCTATTGTACAGCAAATTATTCTTCAAAATGATTACAACCAGTTGGAGCCTGTATTTCTTTTTTGCAGCCAGCATGTGTGACCCAGCATAGAATTTGGGGGAAAAGAATGGAGGAGTAGTGTGACCAGGTCGAGACCATCTGCTCTTTTTGGGAGGACTTGAGGGTGACTAAGGAGCCCATAAATAGAAATCACTCTCCCCCTGTATCTCTAAACACAGTAACAATTCCCAGAAAATACACAACTCCCTCATAGGGTCCTTCCATTACTCATTTAGGTAGTATGAACATTAAGTATAAAGTAAATTATGTTCTTAATGCTTCTTAGTCAAACCGCTTAAGATTCAAAGGGGACTAGGAATCAAATCATTCTAGGCAGGAAAATACTTCCACTTTGTTTTTTAAGTGTCCCTCCAATAACTGAATGCCACTTACTTGCATTCCCATTCTTGTGGATTTTTTGTCCCTTAAGGAAATGCATCTGATGAGTGCTGGGAATTTCCTAAGTGGTTTAAAATGTGTTTTCATTGTTTGCAGCGGATCACTGGACATCAAAGATTCATTGCACTTATGAACAAGGAACCTTTTTTTCAATTTCTGTGTAATTTGCAAAGCTGTACAATGTGTGCTGATGCAAGCCTTTTTCAGTTCAAAAAAATAAATGTTTACAAATACAGACCCACTTTGTCTTTTGTAAATTAAAAATACCTTTTTAAATGAGTGTGGGTACTGAAGACTTCACCTGTCTTGACAATTTCAATTTCAGACTTAGAGAAGGTGAAGAACAGTAAACCTCCTCCTTTTACAAATGTCCTAGGAAGCATCACTTTTTCTGTAGGAATGATTCCTATGAGCATGATTCATGTTTTTTTTTTTTGGTCTCTCATAAAGGTAATACCAATGAATTGTAGACAGTTTTGAGTATGGATACAACTAAAAGTAGAACATTGTTTAGTTAAATAAAGAATTTGTGGTTTTAGCCAATATTTTGAGCTCCTAATTATTCAGTTTTGCTCAAATATTTTATAGAAAGCTATTCCCATTTGCTAGACAAGCAAAGTCAAACTGGTAAGAAACCCAAATGGTAGGAGATCTGTCATCTACAACTTGCCTCAGGCCTGGTTTGCTTCCAGCCCAGATTAGGGGTTTAATTTGCAACTCAGAAGCAAGATGTACTCTGGCACAGATGTTCACTCACTGAAGGTTTTTTTGCAAAGTCGCACTCCCAGGCCTCTCCATAAGTTGGTGCATCCCAGTCGTGAATATTGTACTGCTGAGAGCAGAGTTGGAGCTGCCTTTGAACCATGTCAGACTAGGGAGCCAGGCACAGAGGAAAAGGAAGAGTGAGGATGGTGAAAAGGCATTCCTTTCCAAAGCTTGTTTGATTTTTATTATTTTTTACTACAGAGACTTAAAAGATGGAGAGGATACACATTTAAGGCCAGCTTAGCAAGTATTCAATCTTACATGAAATTAGAGACAAAAAAACAACCCTATGGTTCATTTCAATTTTCTGAGTATTTTCTTCAACTCCTGAAGTAGGAATCCTTGTAAAGCTCAGTAAGTTTTTTGTTTTATTTTTTTTAATTGAGGTATAATTAACATATTCATTTCAGATATACAATATAATGATTATTTGTATAGATTACAAAATGATCACCACAAGTGTAGTTAACATCCATTATCAACATAGAATAATTTTTTTTCTTGGGATAAGAACTTTTTAAGATCTACTTTCTTAGTGAAAGAGCAAACCAGGACCACCTCCATTTTGTTCTGTGCCCTCCATCTTGAGTAACTATGTCCTGGACCCAGCCCCATTCCCGCTCGAACCACACCTGGCAACCTGTGCAACAGGGCCCTGACCCTTCCCCAGCCAATCGGCTAAAGCCACAACCATCACCCCACCAACTGCCCCTAGACCCCTATAAAACCTTTTTGCTTTTTGAAACGTGCTCACCGGCATCTCGCCACTGCATCGGCGCAGGTGGAGATTGAGCTCGAGCTAGCTCGAATAAAGGCTCTTTGCTTTTGCACTGGACTCAGCTCCCTGGCAGTCTTTGGGGATCACAAATTCTGGGCATAACATTTGGGGGCTCATCCAGGATCCCCAAAACCCCCAGGGAACCCGACCCGGAGAGCCTGACTGGCCACAGTAGGTATCTGTTCATTCCCTGTCTCTTGTTTGTCTGCTTCCTGTCTCTGTGTGTGAGCTCATTTCTGGAATTCTGGTAATGCCTGGTGTGGTCTAAGTGGACGCACTGGAAGACCGCGGGCTGGAGGATTCGGAAAACGTTCCGATCCTCCCTTCTGGAGGGGCGTGGATTCCCCTCAAAGGTCTGAGATGAGGCGGGTCGCTCCCGCTGGTCAGTGTGAGGCTGTCGTCTAGCTTTCGGTTTTGCTTCCACGGAATTGGAAGACTTTTCAGGGCCCTCTGTTTGTCTGTTTCTGTGTTCTGTTTTGTTTTGTGGACTTACTGGACGACATTATGGGACAGGCTCAGTCTACTCCTCTAAGTATTATAATTGATCATTTTAAAGATACCAGGGGAAGAGCTAACAAACTCAGTGTGGAAGTCCAGAGGGGTCGATGGCAGACTTTTTGTTCTAGCAAGTGACCAGCTTTCAATGTCAGATGGCCACCAGAAGGAACCTTCGGCCTCCCTACCATCCACCGAGTCAGGGATATCATCTCTCAGTCTAAGACAAGTCATCCTGATCAGCTCCCTTATATTATCACTTGGCAGGACCTTGTAGAAGACCCACCCTCCTGGCTTAAGCCCTTCCTGGCCCCATGCCTTCCAGCTGAAACCCATTCTTGCTTTGCAGAGGACAGAGAAGAAGGAGAACAAGAAAAGTCTTACCCAGCCTTCAGCATCCCTTTACCCTGTCCTACAGGGGGGCTGACGAAGAACTAATTTTTCCTCCCCCATATCAGCCCTCTAGGATGCCGGAGGGACACCAGCATCCCCCTCCGGGGCAAGCAGATGCCACTCCAAGAGCAGGAGGTGGAGGTGCTCCAGTGGGAAGCCCACCCTTTACCAGACAAAGGGTCCAGAGGGAGCAGTCTGCCTCTGCTACTGAGTCCACCATTCTACCCCTACAAGCCACCGGCCCCCCAGATGAGCAGGGAAATCAGCCCACCACTACTGGCCCTTCACCACTAGTGACCTCTACAATTGGAAGGCTCAGAATCCTAAGTTTTCCGAGAGACTGGGAGGCCTTACTGATTTATTAGACTGTTTCCTTTACCCATCAGCCCACATGGGATGACTGCCAGCAGCTTTTGCAGGTCCTGTTCACAACCAAGGAGAGGGAGAGAATCTTCAATGAGGCCCGAAAACTAGTTCCGGGTGTAGACGGGAATCCTACCACCAATCAGGCTCAGATAGACACCTCCTTCCCCTTGACTTGGTCTGAGTGGGATTTCAACACGGCAGAAGATAAGAAGAGGCTTCGGGTCTACCACCAGACTCTAATGGAGGGTCTCTGAATGGCTGCTAGAAAGCCAACCAATTTGGCCAGGGTAGGAAATGTACAGCAAGAAAAAGATGAATCTCCAGCTGCCTTTTTAGAACAGATCATGGAGGCATTCTGTACCTACACCCCCATGGATCCAGAGGCTCTGGGAAGCAAGGCAGCTGTTATCATGGCCTTTGTAAACCAGTCAACTGCCGACATTAGAAGAAAATAACAGAAAATAGGAGAAAGAAGTCTGCAGGACTTACTGGTAGTAGCCAAAAAGATATACAACAACCAGGAGCCTCCTGAAGATAAGCAGGCTCACGCCATGGCAGCTGCCAACAGTAAACAAACTCGAGACCTGGCCAGAATACCACTAGCTACTACTGCAGGCTCCCCTGAGGAACAAGACCGCCATCTCCGGCAGCTGGCAGATGACCCAAGAGAAGGTAGAGGAGCCAACAAGGGTGGGGAGGTGGAGGCTACAGAAAGACCAGTGTGCATACTGCAAAGAAATAGGGCACTGGGCCCAAGAATGCCCGAAAAAGGCCAACAGGAAGGGAAGCAAGACTGATCAAGTAAAAGTCTTAGAGCTGGATGAACGGAATGATTAGGGGAGTTGGGGTTCAGACTCCCTCCCCAAGTCCAGGGTAACTCTTAGAATGGAGGAGACCCCTGTTGACTTCCTTGTTGACACCGGAGTGCAACATTCGGTCCTCCACACCCCAAAAGGAAAACTAGTGAGCAAGAAGTCCTGGGTACAAGGGGCAACTGGTATGAGCCAGTCTTCATGGACTACCTGAAGAATAGTAGATTTGGGGATGGGCTGGGTATCCCACTCCTTTATGGTAATACCAGATGCCCCTACCCGCTGTTGGGAACGAACTTACTGACAAAGATTGGACCTCAGATAACTTTCAAACAAAGGGGGCCTCAGGTCACTGATGGCAAGGGCCACCCTATCCAGGTCCTGACCATGAAATTAGAAGATGAATACTGTCTCCATCAGAGGGTGCTCCCGAGAGAGGGTAACATGGACAGATGGCTACAAAAATTCCCCACAGTTTGGGCAGAGATGGGAGGGATAGGACTAGCCACTCACAAGACCCTGGTCCTAGTAGAGCTCAAGCCAGGAGAAGGTCCCGTAAGGATCAGGCAGTACCCCATGTCTCAGGAGGCCCAGAAGGGAATCCAGCCACACATCCGGAGACTATGAAGCCTAGGAGTAATAGTTCCCTGCCAGTCTGCCTGGAACACCCTCCTACTGCCAGTCAAAAAGCTTCATACGAATGACTACTGACCGGTACAGGACCTCTGGGAAGTAAACAAGAGAGTCATGGACATACTCCCAACTGTTCCCACCCCATATACTCTCTTGAGGTCCTTGGCGCCCTCCAGAGTTAGGTATACTGTACTAGATTTAAAAGATGCCTTCTTCAGATATATCAAAGAAATAATCTTCCCATGTTTTCTTCCATCTGCTACTTCAATAGCTTTTCTTCTTCCTAATTACAACCCTTTAGTAGAATTCGTGCCTCCTATCAAAAATTACCAAGTATCATAATTCTTCCAAGTGGTAAAGATACCTCAAGACAAATGCTGGGCATAGAAGCCACAGGGCATAAATCTGCAAAGAAGTAAAAAGCTAACCTTTTCAAAGAATACTGCTGCTGTCTCACTTATCAACTTTACATTTCCCTGTATGGCCCCGGGAGATGACTGATTAGCCAGAGACGGGTAAGATTCCTCAAGGGAGGAACAACCTAAGACAGGCACAGTCGCAGGGGGGCCATCAGGTGAGAAATTGGGGATCAACAGAGGTGAGGCTTAGAACCTCATCCCCCGCCCACTGTTTTGAGAGAAATCTTCTGCATCTATGGATGTTTTGTTGCCCTTGTCTAGCTTGGATTAATACTTAGGCTATAGGCACAGACCTGATCATCTACATTTGCCCTCTTACAGCACTAAATTATGTTTTCTACCTTTATCTTGCATCTACCTACCACTTCAGCATTTTATTAAAAATAATAATAAGGGAGAAATGTGGGATTCACATATAAATCAAGTATAAAAATGAAATGAATAATCATATCTGACTTGATTGTTTATAGTTCATGATGCATGATCAAAACTGAAAGTTTCTGTGATATGACTGCCCTTGCACTGTTCACCATGTAAGAACTTATTCACTATGTAAGAACTTGTTCACCATGTAAGAACTTGTTCGTTATGCTTCAGAAGATTGGAGACTGTTGAGAATTAGGCTTGGAGTTGATTAATGATTGTGCATTGAGTCCTCTATACAGAATTTTATTGTTAACAACCATTTGATCAATAAATACGAGAGATGCCCTCTCAAAAAAAAAAAAAAAAGACACCTTCTTCAGTCTGCCACTAGCACCCTGAAGCCAATCCTTGTTTGCCTTTGAGTGGCATGATCCAGAGGAGGGCTATAGTGGGCAGCTCACCTGGACACAGCTGCCTCAGGTGTACAAAAATTCGCCCACCATCTTTGATGAAGTGCTACACAAGGACCTAGGTGAGTACAGAAGGGAGCACCCTGGCCTCACCCTCCTACAGTATGTAGATTACATCCTGATTGCTGCTGACATGGCCGAAGACTGTGAGTGGGGGACCCAGGACCTGCTGACAACCCTGGGGGCCTTAGGGTACCGGGCATCCATGAAGAAAGCTCAGATATGCAGGGAGAGGGTAAGTTACCTGGGATACCTCTTGGAGGGTGGACAGCAGCAGTTATCAGATGCCAGAAAAGAAACTGTCCTGAAACTCCCTACTCCCACCTCCCGAAGGGAAGTAAGAGAATTCCTAGGATCAGCCGGCTATGGCGCCTCTGGGTTCCAGGTTTTGCTGAGATTGCCAGATCCCTATATGAGGCTACCAAAGAGGGAAAAGCATTTAAATGGACTGGAAAGGAAGTAACTGCCTTTAATCAGTTAAAAGGGGCCCTCCTAGATACCCCAGCAATGGGCCTACCAGATACTATGAAGCCCTTCCATCTCTATGTAGATGAACACAAGGGAATAATGAAAGGGGTTCTAACTCAAACCCTAGGCCCCTGGAGCCACCTGGTAGCTTATTTGTCCAAGAAGCTGGATTCAGTGGCTGCTGGCTGGCCACCATGCCTAAGAATTATTGCAGCGACTGCACTCCTAGTCAAAGACACAGACAAACTGACCCTAGGACAGGAGATCTGGATCACGACCCCACACACCATTGAAAGGGCCCTGAAACAGCCTCCTGATAGATGGATGAGCAACACACGTATGACTCATTACCAGAGCCTCCTACTCAACCCTCCACGAGTGCAGTTCCACTCCAGTGCAGCCCTCAATCCTGCAACCATACTGCCCAACCCTGTCCTAGATGCTCCACTACATGACTGTGCAGGGATCCTGGAGGAGGTACACAGATTCCGGACGGACCTAACCAACTGGCCCCTCCCTGATGCTGAACTTGGTTCACTGATGGCAGCAGCTTTGTGCAGGATGGACACAGGTATGCAGGTGCAGCGGTGGTCACCAAAACAGACACCATGTGGGCGGGGGCTCTACCCTCCGGAACATCAGCCCAGTGAGCAGAGCTCATAGCCCTCACCAAGGTGCTAACATTAGGAGCTGGAAAACGGATCAACATCTACACAGATAGCTGTTATGCATTTGCCTTGGCCCATGTTCATGGGGCAATCTACCAGGAGAGAGGGTTATTGATGGCAGAGGGATGGACTATAAAAAATAAGCAGGAGAAAAAATTCATATGGAAACACCAAAGACCCCGAATAGCCAAAGCAATCCTGAGAAGGAAGAATAAAATTGGGGGGATCTTGCCCTCCAACTTCAAGCTCTACTACAAACCTACAGTAATCAAGACAGTTTGGTACTGGCACAAGAACAGAGCCACAGACCAGTGGAACACAATAGAGACTCCAGACATTACCCCAAACATATATGGCCAATTAATATATGATAAAGGAGCCATGGACATACAATGGGGAAATGACAGCCTCTTCAACAGATGGTGCTGGCAAAACTGGACAGCTACATGTAAGGGAATGAAACTGGATCACTGTCTAACCCCATACACAAAAGTAAACTCAAAATGGATCAAAGACCTGAATGTAAGTCATGAAACCATAAAACTCTTAGAAAAAACATAGGCAAAAATCTCTTGGACATGAACATGAGTGACTTCTTCATGAATGTATCTCTCCGGGCAAGGGAAACAAAAGCAAAAATGAACAAGTGGGACTATATCAAGCTGAAAAGCTTCTATACAGCAAAGGACACCATCAATAGAACAAAAAGGTATCCTACAGTATGGGAGAATATATTCATAAATGACAGATCCAATAAAGGGTTGACATCCAAAATATATAAAGAGCTCACGCACCTCAACAAACAAAAAAGCAAATAATCCAATTAAAAAATGGGCAGAGGAGCTGAACAGACAGTTCTCCAAAGAAGAAATACAGATGGCCAACAGACAAATGAAAAGATGCTCCACATCGCTTGTCATCAGAGAAATGCAAATTAAAAGCACAATGAGATACCACCTCACACCAGTAAGGATCACCACCATCCAAAAGACAAACAACAACAAATGTTGGCGAGGTTGTGGAGAAAGGGGAACCCTTCTACACTGCTTGTGGGAATGCAAATTAGTTCAACCATTGTGGAAAGCAGTATGGAGGTTCCTCAAAAAGCTCAAAATAGAAATACCATTTGACCCAGGAATTCCACTTCTAGGAATTTACCCTAAGAATGCAGCACTCCAGTTTGAAAAAGACAGATGAACCCCTGTGTTTATGGCAGCACTATTTACAATAGCCAAGAAATGAAAGCAACCTAAGTGTCCATCAGTAGATGAATGGATAAAGAAGATGTGGTACATACACACAATGGAATATTACTCAGCTATAAGAAAAAAACAAATCCTACCATGTACAACAACATGGATGGAGCTAGAGGGTATTATGCTCAGTGAAATAAGCCAGGTGGAGAAAGACAAGTACCAAATGATTTCCCTCATATGTGGAGTATAAGAACAAAGAAAAACTGAAGGAACAAA
This sequence comes from Manis javanica, assembly GCF_040802235.1. Classification (NCBI taxonomy): domain Eukaryota; kingdom Metazoa; phylum Chordata; class Mammalia; order Pholidota; family Manidae; genus Manis; species Manis javanica. Next base: position 105,471,702 of record NC_133162.1, read on the forward strand.
ACAGCAGCAGAATCACACAACCCAAGAATGGACTAACAGTTACCAAAGGGAAAGGGACTGGGCAGAAGGGGAAGGGAGGGATAGGGGCAGGGAAAAAGAAAGGGGGCCTTATGATTAGCATGTATAATGTGGGTGGAGCATAGGGAGGGATGTGCAACACAGAGAAGACAAGTAGTGAGTCTACATAATCTTACGCTGATGGACAGTGACTGTAATGGGGTTTGTCGGGGGGGGACTTGGTGAAGGGGGGAGTCTGGTAACCATAATGTCCTTCATGTAATTGTAGATTAATGGTAATCAAGTGAATATAAGAAAAAAATAAGCAGAGATACTTGACCTGCTCACGGCCTTATAGCTACCTGCCAAGTTGGCCATTATCCACTACCAAGGGCACCAGAAAGCTGATGACCTGGTAGCAAGAAGTAACCGAAAGGCTGACCAGGCAGCCAACACAGTGGCCCTTACTTAAGTCCCCACCATAGCCCTACAACTACCAGACCCGGGAGACCCAGTTTTACCAGACCAGCCCAGATACTCCCAGGAGGAGTTGCAGTGGATCAAGAGACTCCCCATGGCCCAGGAGATAAAGGGATGGTGGTATACACCTGACAAAGAGCTCTTGCTGCCAGACCAGCTCAGAGTCTCAGTATTAGAACACATGCACCGGTCTACTCATCTGGGGGCCCGAAAATTAAAAGACTTAATCCAACATGCTGGAATTAAGATTCACCAACAGGACACCAAAATAGAACAGGTTGTATCTGCCTGTGAGACCTTTCAACTTACAAATGTGAGAGCCACATTGAATGAAAAAGGAACCAGGCTCAGGGGCACCAAACTGGGAGCCCAATGGAAAGTCAACTTCACTGAAGTTAAACCAGGAAAGTATGATTATAAATATCTTTTAGTATTTATAGACACCTTCTCTGGCTGGGTTGAGGCATACCCAACCAAGTACAAAATGGCTCAGACAGTGGCCAAGAAACTACTGGAAGACATCCTACCCAGGTATGGTTTTCCTGCCATGATAGGATCAGACAATGGACCAGCTTTCATCTCGCAGGTAACGCAGGCAGTAGCCAAGGCTATTGGGGCAAGTTGGAAATTACATTGTGCTTATAGGCCTCAGAGCTCAGGACAGGTCAAAAGGATGAATGGAACCCTAAAAGAGACCCTTACCAAATTAACCATAGAGACTGGGAGGGACTGGGTAGCTCTCCTGCTGTACGCCCTTTACCAGGTGAGGAACATTCCTCACACCCTGAGTTTTACTCCCTATGAGATCATGTTCGGCAGGCCACCCCCTATCATTCCCAACCTTAAAGCTGAACTTCTTGCTGAATTCGAAAACCAAGAACTGTTTTTTTCCTTGAGAGGGCTCCAGAAGACGCACAAGGACATTTGGCCTCACCTCCGTGCCATCTATGAAGCTGGCACAACCCTGGCACCTCATCAGTACAGGCCAGGAGACTGGGTCTATGTCAAAAGACACCACTGAGAGACCCTTGAGCCATGCTGGAAGGGACCCTACGTCGTGGTACTGACAACTCCCACTGCTCTCAAAGAAGACGGCATTGCGACCTGGGTCCATCACACCCATGTTCGGCCAGCAGATCCTTCCACAATCTGGAAAAACTTTGTCACCCAATGGACCGTCAATCAGGACCAACACAACCTGCTCAAGCTCAGGCTACAGTGCACTCAACCTACCTGATGTTAGTAACTCTGTTAGTTCTACTGCTCATGCTGCCGAGAGTCCCCACACACCCCTGAACGGTATGTGGCAAATCATAGACACCAGCTCAGGGACATTTCTTAGTCAGATTTCCCAGACCCACCCCAGAGACACTTGGTTTCTGGAACTCAGGTTTAACCCACTAAGCCTCTTCCATCTTGAATGCCCACAACCCTGCCTCAGACCCAAACCCTTTAACCCCCAAAACCCCCTGCCCCACTTTTACATCTGCCCTGAACCTTCTCGGATGTCAGGGGACCCCTACAGATCAGCAGCAGACTATTTCTGTGCCTCCTGGTCCTGTGTCTCAAGTGGACACATCTGGTGGACACCCCCAAAATCCAGTGATCTAATCACCATTGGGCGGCTGCCTGCACCACCTTGCAGCTCGAGTCCCTGTTACCCCATAAGTATCTCTCTTTCACAGACCAGGGAGAAAAAGCAATGTCATGCGAAACTGGCAGGACCTGGGGAATTCATTTCTACGAAAAAGTTAGACTTGGAGCCTGAGACTCAGGTGGGCTTTTTACTGTCCGAATGCAAGCAGCCCCCCTTATTCTACAGTCCTCCATAGGACCCAACCAGGTGCTTGCTCCCTGGCCTACCCCTGCCCAGGCGGTCCCACCCAGAAACACCCAGGCCCCTGCCTTGTGACCCCCCCACATCCCTTGCCCCTACCAGAGCATCATTTGTGTCTCCTGCCCTGGGCCATAACTTACCAGCTGATACAGACCCCTATGGAGAATATTTGTTGGAGCATACTGTGTTCTGAACACTTCCAGGCCCCACCTGACCAAGTCCTATTGGCTCTGTCTAGATGTCCGGCCACCATATTACGAAGGTTTTGCCATCAAAGGCAATTATACAGCAGCCTCCAATCCCAGCTCCTGCAGGTGGTGTCAGGATAGTGCAAGGCTAACCCTCCAGGCAGTAACTGGACAAGGCACTTGCTTAGGCCACATGCCCCCGGGGCAGTCACACCTCTAATGAAACTCCAACTGTCCTCAGAGAGACAGTGTATCTGCTTCCCCCCGAAAATGCATGGTGGGCCTGCCTGTTCCAGTGGCCTCACTCCCTGCATGCACTCCCAAGTCCTTAACTCCCCAAAAGAAGGCTTCTGCATACTCATGTAGTTGACCCCCAAACTAGCATACCATTCGGGATAAGAAATACTTAACAGGTTAGACTCTGCTAACCCCCAAAGTAAAAGAGAGCCTATCACAACCTTAACCGTAGCTGTGCTCTTAGGTCTGGGGTTAGGGGGAGCAGGGACCAGAATATCATCACTCGTCATCCAGGACAAAAACTACAGAACCCTAAGGGCAGCCATTGACCTAGACATAGAAAAAATTGAAAATCAGTTTCTCATCTACAGGAATCCCTTACTTCCTTGTCAGAAGTAGTGCTCCAAAACAGAAGGGGGTTAGACTTATTATTCATGCAGCAAGGAGGACTATGTGCATCCCTAGGGGAAGAATGTTGCTTCTATGTCAATCACTCGGGGGTCATAAAAGAATCTATGGCCCTCATAAGGGAAGGGCTGCAGAAATGAAAGTCAGAAAGAGAGCAATCTCACTCCTGGTACGAGTCTCTGTTCAACTGGTCTCCCTGGTTAACTATCCTCATCTTGGCCCTAGTTGGACCCCTCGCCATCCTACTCCTGTTACTAACCCTCGGGCCCTGTATATATCAACAGGCTGGTCCAATTTGTCAGAGACCGCATGGGGGGCATCCAACTAATGGTCCTCTGTGCTCAATACAAGCCCCAAGTAACAGAAGAAAGCCGAATAGCAATGCAGCCGGTCCCATGATTGGGCCCATAAGCAACATGACAAAGGGGGATTCAAAGAGCAAACCAGGACCGACTCTATTTTGTTCTGTGCCCTCCATCTTGAGTATGTCCCCGACCCAGCCCCGTTCCCGCTCAAACCATACCCTGCAACCTGCGCAACAGGGCCCTGACCCTTCCCCAGCCAATTGGCTAAAGCCACAACCATCACCCCCGCCAACTGCCCCTAGACCCCTATAAAACCTTTGTGCTTTTTGAAACGTGCTCTCTCTCTCCAGCATCTCACCACTGCATCAGTGCAGATAGGAGATTGAGCTTGAGCTAGCTCGAATAAAGGCTCTTTGCTTTTGCACTGGACTAGGCTCCCTGGCAGTCTTTGGGGAATCACGAATTCTGGGCATAACATTAGCAACTTTCCAATATATAGTAGTATTAACTGTAGTCACCATGCTGTACATTAAAACCTAAATTTTTGCTTTAAGACCCGTGGTTTACCATATGGAAGATGAAGACTGTCCAGAGATTGAAATAAGTAAGAAACCAGAGCAAGGCTATTGTGAAGTCAGTTCTTAGCCACCCCCACCACCCATTCCCTGAATGTCACATGGAAATACTAATAAAATTACCACCTCCCCCACATCACAAAAATATGCACACATTCCTTAGACTATATCCCCCTGTTCTTTTTAATCTTCTAAAATCTGACTTCACCTATAGAGAAATGGTGGGAGGAGGAAGTACACACAGGAGGAACTTAAGATGTGATTTAGCAGACTTTAAACCTTCCTAAAAACAGCTTTCAATGTCCACAGCCATTGCTGTGGATTTTCCCAGAGCACTTTGCAACAAGTATTTAGGGACAGATAGTACTTTTACCAATAAATGGGCTATTCTTACCTGTATCAGTATTAGCAGCTCCAGCAGTCCCTTCTTTAGGAATGATAGAGGTCGTTTCATGATTTTCTGTCTACTTCTGCTACTTTATATTTTGGAAAGCTGAGAGTATAGCTTATCGTTTTTAAGCCCTTGATGTATGAAGAACATGGATATACTGGGTGTTTGTGAAACAAGCACAAAAAGCATTTGCCATTGTTGGGGAGGAAAGGGCTTGGTTCGGTGTCACAGGGAAGTCAGATATAGTGAGATGAGAGACCAAAGTCAAGAAAGCATAGTTTTAATACACTATGCACAGGGTAGCAGAGTGGGCCGGCCCAAGATATGACAAGCAGGCATGGATGCTTATTCTGAGACTTCTTTTAAGAGGTTTTGGCAGGGCAGAGAGGTCCTTGATTGACAGCTCTCAGCTCTCTAGGCTTGTTCTGATTGGTGAAATGGGGATGGGGGCTGTGCTGTGCTTGTGCCTCTGATGTTTCTTATCTGGAGGATCCTGGATATTTCCTGAGTCACTCTTGGACCCTGTGGCTTCATCTAATTAACTCCTTGAGTCATTTCTGGCTTTCTGGTTCTATTTGATCAACTCCCTGAGTCATCTTTGGGGGACCCTTTCTCCTTTTCATCCCACTCATTTCTGTCTTTCTGCCTGACACCATGGTGCCAACAGTAATCAAAAATAATAATGGGGGGGCGGAGCCAGGATGGCGGTGTGAGTAGAGCAGTGGAAATCTCCTCCCAAAAACACATAGAGCTATGAAAATATAACAAAGAAAAATCTTCCTAAAATAGAGACCACAGGACACAGGACAACATCCAGACCACATCCACACCTGCAAGGAACCAGCGCCTTGCGAAGGGGGTAAGATACAAGCCCCGGCCCGGCGGGACCCGAGCGCCCCTCCCCCCGGCTCCTGGCGGGTGGAGTTTTTTTTTTTTGGCGAGCGCTTTTTGGAAGCCTTAGAGGGACGGGCCCCCGTTGCTGGGGAGGTAGGGTGGCGGGACCGGTGAGCAGGTGCCTGGGAACAGCGCTGGAGGACAAAGAACACCCCGCGTTTCTCCCTGCGGGACCGGCGGGCGGGTGCCTGAGACCGGTGCCTGAGGACGGAGGAGGTCGCGCGTTTTTCCCCTTTTTTTTTTTTTTTTTTTTTTTTCTCTTTTTGGCGAGCGCTTTTTGGAAGCCTTGAAGGGACGGGGACCCCAGTGCTAGGGAGGCAGGGTGGCGGGACTGGTGAGCGGGTGCCTGGGACCGGCGCCTGAGGACAAAGAATATCCCACGTTTTTCCCTGCGGGACCGGTGGGCGGGTGCCTGAGACCGGCACTTGAGGACAGAGGAAATCGCGCGTTTTTCCCCTTTTTTTTTTCTCTTTTCTGCGAGTGCTTTTTGGAAGCCTAAAAGGGACAGGGACCCCGGTGCTAGGGAGGCAGGGCGGCGGGACTGGTGAGCGGGTGCCTGGGACCGGCACCTGAGGACAAAGAATATCCCGCGTTTTTCCCTGTGGGACCGGTGGGTGGGTGCCTGAGACCGGCACCTGAGGACGGAAGAAATCGCGCGTTTTTCCCCTTTTTTTCTCTCTTTTTGGCGAGTGCTTTTTGGAAGCCTTGAAGGGACAGGGACCCCGGTGCTAGGGAGGCAGGGCGGCGGGACTGGTGAGCAGGTGCCTGGGACCAGTGCCTGAGGACAAAGAATATCGAGCGTTCCTTCCCTGCGGGACCGGTGGGTGGGTGCTTTTTGGAAGCCTTGAAAGGACAGGGACCCTGGTGCTAGGGAGACAGGGCAGCAGGACCAGTGAGCGGGTGCCTGGGACCGGCACCTGAGGACAAAAAAAAAAAAAAAAAAAAAAAAAAATCGCTTGTTTTTTCCTTTTTGTTGCTGTTGTGGTTTTGGTTTGGAGAGTGCTTTTTGGAAGTCTTAAAGGGGCAGGACAGGTCACTTAGACCAGAGGCAGGGAATCTGGGGATCTCTGGGCACTCTAACCCTCTGGGCAGCAGGGAGCACAGAGGCCCCTTACGGAGATAAATAGTCTCCTGGCTGCTCCCCCTCCAATGGGGCTCCACCATTTTGGAGGAACAGCCCCAGCCAGGCCAAGCCCACAGCAACAGCGGAGATAAACCCCAAAGCAACTGGGCAGGAAGCAGAAGCCCTGTCTGCGCACAGCTGCCCAGCACAAGCCACTAGAGGTCGCTATTCTCCCAGGAAAAGGCTACAAACCAACAAGAAGGGAAGCTCTTCCAGCGGTCACTTGTACCAGCTCTGCAAACTATCTCTATCACCATGAAAAGGCAAAACTACAGGCAGACAAAGATCACAGAGACAACACCTGAGAAGGAGACAGACCTAACTAGTCCTCCTGAAAAAGAATTCAAAATAAAAATCATGAACATGCTGACAGAGACGCAGAAAAAAATGCAAGAGCAATGGGATGAGATGCAGAGAAAAATGCAAGAGCAGTGGGATGAAGTCTGGAAGGAGATCACAGATGTCAGGAAAGAGATCACAGAAGTGAAACAATCCCTGGAAGGATTTATACGCAGAATGGATAAGATGCAAGAAGCCATTGAAGGAATAGAAGCCAGAGAACAGGAACGTATAGAAGCTGACATAGAGAGAGATAAAAGGATCTCCAGGAATGAAACAACACTAAGAGAAATATGTGACCAATACAAAAGGAAAAACATTCGTATTATAGGGATACCAGAAGAGGAAGAAAGAGGAAAAGGGATAGAAAGTGTCTTTGAAGAAATAATTGCTGAAAACTTCCCCAAACTGGGGGAGGAAATAATCGAACAGACCATGGAATTATACAGAACCCCCAACAGAAAGGATCCAAGGAGGACAACACCAAGACACATAATAATTAAAATGGCAAGGATCAAGGACAAGGAAAGAGTTTTAAAGGCAGCTAGAGAGAAAAAGGTCACCTATAAAGGAAAACCAATCAGGCTAACATCAGACTTCTCAACAGAAACCCTACAGGCCAGAAGAGAATGGCATGATATACTTAATGCAATGAAACAGAAGGGCCTTGAACCAAGGATACTGTATCCAGCACGACTATCATTTAAATATGATGGTGGGATCAAACAATTCCCAGACAAGCAAAAGCTGAGGGAATTTGCTTCCCACAAACCACCTCTACAGGGCATCCTACAGGGACTGCTCTAGATGGGAGCACCCCTAAAAAGAGCACAGAACAAAACACACAACATATGAAGAATGGAGGAGGAGGAATAAGAAGGGAGAGAAGAAAAGAATCTCCAGACAGTGTATATAACAGCTCAATAAGCGAGCTAAGTTAGGCAGTAAGATACTAAAGAAGCTAACCTTGAACCTTTGGTAACCACGAATCTAAAGCCTGCAATGGCAATAAGTACATATCTTTCAATAGTCACCCTAAATGTAAATGGACTTAATGCACCAATCAAAAGACATAGAGTAATAGAATGGATAAAAAAGCAAGACCCATCTATATGCTGCTTACAAGAAACTCACCTTAAACCCAAAGATAAGCATAGACTAAAAGTCAAGGGATGGAAAAACATATTTCAGGCAAACAACAGTGAGAAGAAAGCAGGGGTTGCAGTACTAATATCAGACAAAATAGACTTCAAAACAAAGAAAGTAACAAGAGATAAAGAAGGCCACTACATAATGATAAAGGGCTCAGTCCAACAAGAGGATATAACCATTCTAAATATATATGCACCCAATACAGGAGCACCAGCATATGTGAAGCAAATACTAACAGAACTAAAGAGGGAAATAGACTGCAATGCATTCATTGTAGGAGACTTCAACACACCACTCACCCCAAAGGATAGATCCACCGGGCAGAAAATAAGTAAAGACACACAGGCACTGAACAACACACTAGAACAGATGGACCTAATAGACATCTATAGAACTTTACATCCAAAAGCAACAGGATATACATTCTTCTCAAGTGCACATGGAACATTCTCCAGAATAGACCACATACTAGCTCACAAAAAGAGCCTCAGTAAATTCCACAATATTGAAATTCTACCAACCAATTTTTCAGACCACAAAGGTATGAAAGTAGAAATAAATTCTACAAAGAAAACAAAAAGGCTCACAAACACATGGAGGCTTAACAACATGCTACTAAATAATCAATGGATCAATGAACAAATCAAAATAGAGATCAAGGAATATATAGAAACAAATGACAACAACAACACTAAGCCCCAACTTCTGTGGGATGCAGCGAAAGCAGTCTTAAGAGGAAAGTATATAGCAATCCAGGCACACTTGAAGAAGGAAGAACAATCCCAAATGAATAGTCTAACATCACAATTATTAAAACTGGAAAAAGAAGAACAAATGAGGCCTAAAGTCAGCAGAAGGAGGGACATAATAAAGATCAGAGAAGAAATAAACAAAATTGAGAAGAATAAAACAATAGCAAAAATCAACGAAACCAAGAGCTGGTTCTTTGAGAAAATAAACATAATAGATAAGCCTCTAGCCCAACTTATTAAGAGAAAAAGAGAGTCAACACAAATCAACATAATCAGAAATGAGAATGGAAAAATCACGACAGACTCCACAGAAATACAAAGAATTATTAAAGACTACTATGAAAACCTATATGCCAACAAGCTGGAAAACCTAGAAGAAATGGACAACTTCCTAGAAAAATACAACCTCCCAAGACTGACCAAGGAAGAAACACAAAAGTTAAACAAACCAATTACAAGCAAAGAAATTGAAACAGTAATCAAAAAACTACCCAAGAACAAAACCCCGGGGCCGGACGGATTTACCTCGGAATTTTATCAGACACACAGAGAAGACATAATACCCATTCTCCTTAAAGTGTTCCACAAAATAGAAGAAGAGGGAATACTCCCAAACTCATTCTATGAAGCCAACATCACCCTAATACCAAAACCAGGAAAAGACCCCACCAAAAAAGAAAATTACAGACCAATATCCCTGATGAATGTAGATGCAAAAATACTCAATAAAATATTAGCAAACAGAATTCAACAGTATATCAAAAGGATCATACACCATGACCAAGTGGGGTTCATCCCAGGGATGCAAGGATGGTACAACATTCGAAAATCCATCAACATCATCCACCACATCAACAAAAAGAAAGACAAAAACCACATGATCATCTCCATAGATGCTGAAAAAGCATTTGACAAAATTCAACATCCATTCATGATAAAAACTCTCAGCAAAATGGGAATAGAGGGCAAGTACCTCAACATAATAAAGGCCATATATGATAAACCCACAGCCAGCATTATACTGAACAGCGAGAAGCTGAAAGCATTTCCACTGAGATCGGGAACCAGACAGGGATGCCCACTCTCCCCACTGTTATTTAACATAGTACTGGAGGTCCTAGCCACGGCAATCAGACAAAACAAAGAAATACAAGGAATCCAGATTGGTAAAGAAGAAGTTAAACTGTCACTATTTGCAGATGATATGATACTGTACATAAAAAACCCTAAAGACTCCACTCCAAAACTACTAGAACTGATATCGGAATACAGCAAAGTTGCAGGATACAAAATCAACACACAGAAATCTGTAGCTTTCCTATACACTAACAACGAATCAATAGAAAGAGAAATCAGGAAAACAATTCCATTCACCATTGCATCAAAAAGAATAAAATACCTAGGAATAAACCTAACCAAGGAAGTGAAAGACTTATACTCTGAAAACTACAAGTCACTCTTAAGAGAAATTAAAGGGGACACTAATAAATGGAAACTCATCCCATGCTCATGGCTAGGAAGAATTAATATCGTCAAAATGGCCATCCTGCCCAAAGCAATATACAGATTTGATGCAATCCCTCTCAAATTACCAGCAACATTCTTCAATGAATTGGAACAAATAATTCAAAAATTCATATGGAAACACCAAAGACCCCGAATAGCCAAAGCAATCCTGAAAAAGAAGAATAAAGTAGGGGGGATCTCACTCCCCAACTTCAAGCTCTACTACAAAGCCATAGTAATCAAGACAATTTGGTACTGGCACAAGAACAGAGCCACAGACCAGTGGAACAGATTAGAGACCCCAGAAATTAACCCAAACATATATGGTCAATTAATATTTGATAAAGGAGCCATGGACATACAATGGCAAAATGACAGTCTCTTCAACAGATGGTGCTGGCAAAACTGGACAGCTACATGTAGGAGAATGAAACTGGACCATTGTCTAACCCCATATACAAAGGTAAACTCAAAATGGATCAAAGACCTGAATGTAAGGCATGAAACCATTAAACTCTTGGAAAAAAACATAGGCAAAAACCTCTTAGACATAAACATGAGTGATCTCTTCTTGAACATATCTCCCCGGGCAAGGAAAACAACAGCAAAAATGAGCAAGTGGGACTACATTAAGCTGAAAAGCTTCTGTACAGCGAAAGACACCATCAATAGAACAAAAAGGAACCCTACAGTATGGGAGAATATATTTGAAAATGACAGATCCGATAAAGGCTTGACGTCCAGAATATATAAAGAGCTCACACGCCTCAACAAACAAAAAACAAATAACCCAATTAAAAAATGGGCAGAGGAACTGAACAGACAGTTCTCCAAAAAAGAAATACAGATGGCCAAGAGACACATGAAAAGATGCTCCACATCGCTAATTATCAGAGAAATGCAAATTAAAACTACAATGAGGTATCACCTCACACCAGTAAGGATAGCTGCCATCCAAAAGACAAACAACAACAAATGTTGGCGAGGCTGTGGAGAAAGGGGAACCCTCCTACACTGCTGGTGGGAATGTAAATTAGTTCAACCATTGTGGAAAGCAGTTTGGAGGTTCATCAAAATGCTCAAAACAGACCTACCTTTTGACCCAGGAATCCCACTCCTAGGAATTTACCCTAAGAACGCAGCAATCAAGTTTGAGAAAGACAGATGCACCCCTATGTTTATCGCAGCACTATTTACAATAGCCAAGAATTGGAAGCAACCTAAATGTCCATCGGTAGATGAATGGATAAAGAAGATGTGGTACATATACACAATGGAATACTACTCAGCCATAAGAAGTGGAAAAATCCAACCATTTGCAGCAACATGGATGGAGCTGGAGAGTATTATGCTCAGTGAAATAAGCCAAGCGGAGAAAGAGAAATACCAAATGATGTCACTCATCTGAGGAGTATAGGAACAAAGGAAAAACTGAAGGAACAAAACAGCAGTGAAGTTACAGAACCCAAAAATGGACTAACAGGTACCAAAGGGAAAGGAACTGGGGAGGATGGGTGGGCAGGGAGGGATAAGGGGGGGGAAGAAAAAGGGGGTTATTAAGATTAGCATGCATGGGGGTGAGGCAGCAAGGGGAGGGTGGGCTGCACAACACAGAGAGGACAAGTAGTGACTCTACAACATTTTGCTAAGCTGATGGACAGTAACCGTAATGTGGTTGTAAGGGGGGACCTGATATAGGGGAGAGCATAGTAAACATAGTATTCTTCATGTAAGTGTAGATTAAAAATTTAAAAAAAAAAAAAAAAAAAAGAAAGAAAGAAAGAAAGAAGGAAAAGGGGGATTACTCCTTAACAGGATAAAACTATTGGTAAATCAAAGATCAACGCATGCTTTAAATATCCTTAATGTTGATCACTTAAAGGGTGTCAGATGATCAGCTATGGAGGTACTCTTTTCTGATAATATTCCTTTCTCTTAATTTAAAAAAAAAAAAAAAAGCAGTTACTGTGTGCTGACCTCCAATGAGTTCTGCACAGTGGTATAGAGGGCATGTCAAAGTGTGGGCAAAGGGTCTGTTTGTTTCTATGCAGGAGATCAAGGCCTAGCTTGGATACCCAGAAAATGAACTAAGATACGATATGAGGAGGAGCTTCCGGCATCAGCACTCTCTGGAGGACTTGTGCCGGGGGATGATCATCAAAAAGCCTCCACAGGGATTCGGACGATGCTGCGGTTGTGGCTGCATCCAGCCCACCATCTCCTGGACTTGCCATAAGAATGAGGAGGGAGATGTCTAGGCTGGCATGTGCATACAGTGAGACAACGAATTTGACCGGATCTGTACTGTTGGAACTCAACCAGGAGTTGGGAGGGGTGCAAGTTGTAGCACTCCAAAATCTCATGACTATAGACTATCTATGGTTAAAAGAACATATGGGATGTGAACAGATCCCAGAAATGGGCTGCTTTAATTTGTCTGATGGTTCAAGTACAGTTGGACAATATCCATCATATCATAGATAAATTTTCACAAATGCCTAGGGTGCCTAAATGGTTTTCTTGGCTTCACTGGAGATGGATGGTAATTATAGATTTGCTTTGTTTATGTCACCGTATTCCTATTATGTTAATATATGTGTGCAAATTAGTTAGTAGTTTAAAACCTATACATACTTAAGGTACTATACAAGAAGATATGTCAAAGAAATAATCAATCCTCCCAAGTTTCCTTCGTATGCTACATCTATAGCTTTTCTTCTTCCTTCCTAATTACAACCCTTAAATAGAATTCGTGCCTCATATCGAATTTACCGAGTATCATAATTCCTCCAGGTGGTAAAGATACCTTGAGACAAGTGCTGGGCATAGAAGCCACAGGGCATAAATCTGCAAAGAAGTAAAAAGCTAACCTTTGCAAACAATATGGCTTCTCTCTCACTTACCAACTTTACATTTCCCTGTATGGCCCCGGAAGATGACTGGTTAGCCAGAGACGGGTAAGATTCCTCAAGGGAGGAACAACCTAAGACAGGCACAGTCGCAGGGGGGCCATCAGGTGAGAATTTGGGGATCAACAGAGGTGAGGCTCAGAACCTCACCCCCCCTGCTTTGAGAGAAATCTTCTGCATCCGTGGATGTCTTGATGCCCTTGTCTAGCCTGGATTAATACTTAGTCCATAGGCACACACCTGATCATCTGATCATCTACATTTGCCTTCTTACAGCACTAAACTATGTTTTCTACCTTTATCTTGCATCTACCTACCACTTCAGCATTTTATTAAAAATAAAAATAATAATAATAGTAGGAGAAATGGGGGATCAACATATAGATCAAGTACAAAAATCAAACGAATATTCATATTTGACCTGATTGTTTATAGGTCATATTGCATGATCAAAACCGAAAGTTTCTGTGATGACTGCCCTTGTACTGTTCACCATGTAAGAATTTATTCACTATGTAAGAATTCGTTCACCATGTAAGAACTTGTTCGTTATGCTTCAGAAGATTGGAGACTGACGAGAATTAGGCTTGAGATGGATTAATGATTGTACATTGAGCGTTGACCCCCCTATACTGAATTTTATTGTTGTTAACAACCATTTGATCAATAAATATGAGAGATGCCCTCTCAAAAAAAAAAAAAATTAAAAAAAGAAAAAAAAATAATAATAATAAGCTTGTCATCTGAGCTGACAAAAAAGCAGGGATCAAAGCCCTTCCCCAAACTAAGAAACTGCTTTTCTTATCCCACCAGGGAGGGTTCCTGTGGCCTGTGAATAGCGTGCAGACACAGGTCTCAACAGAACCCACAATGCCAAAGTGCCTTGGGAGGAGTTCAGCCTGCATGTCCGCAGCTACCTCAGGAGGTAGCTGAGTCAGGTTCTCCACATGTCATCAGCAACAGAAAAAAGATGCAAGTATAAAACTTGAGCAGAGGCCAGCCACAAGGCCTTTGTGAAGGTGTCCAGATACCCCAGTCCCAGCCTACTGCCTGCCCAGCAAGCACATGGGTATGTGATATGTATAGTCTTCATAAAGGCAGAGAGCAGATTCCATCTTCTAGTGCCCAGTGTGGTACTAGTCTGATGCTGCTCTATATATGGTGGCATGATTTAAAACCATTGCCATGTTGCTTAGAATTCTAGAACTCTTTATGAGCTGATGCAAAAAGAAAACCAGAGGCTCACGTGCACACATTCAGCCCATAGACCATCACCAACCTGAGAAACAGATGCTCATGCTGCATACTGCATATTTATTATTTTCCCCTTTACTGTCTACACTTAGGTTTATTTTGGTTTGATTTCACCAGCATAACAATATTGGAGGAATGTAAGGAAAAGAGAGGAATTTCTGAGTCAGCAAGAAACAGATAAAAAGTGGTTTCTTGAAGGGGTAGAAGGAAGCATTAAATCATTAGCTACACAATCTTTCCCTATACTTCCACCAAAAGGGACCATAGCACTGTTGCAATTAACTCTTGGCTGCTTAACAGTGTGTCACTTACCTCTTGCTGCTTAACAAACCACTCAAAATTTAGTGGTTTAAAGCAGCAATACTGTGGGTCAGAAATTTGGACCATGCTCAGTTATGGCTTGGCTCAAGATGCCTAGGCTTGTCTCCACCTGGTATCAGCTGCTCTCAGTTGTGACTGGGCTGGGTGGGAAGTTCCAAAACGGCCTCACTCACATGTCTAGGATCTCACATCTTAGTTCCAGGGGCTGACTGCCAACTGATGCCTCAGTTGTCTACGTGGACACTCTCCTCAAAGTATCTCATTCTTCAAGGCATCTCTACCCACATGAATTCTCTTTCCCACAGCATATCCTGGACCTGTTTGTAGTCTCCATTCTGTACATTAAATTCCCAGAATTTATTTATCTTATAACTGTAAGTTCATATTCTTCAACCACACCCACCTATTCTCCACCCCCACCTCTGGCAACTGCCAATCTACTGTTTTCTGTAATTTAGAGTTTTGTTTAGGTTCTACATGTAAGTGAAAACATACAGTATTTGTCTTTCTCTGATTTGTTTCACTTAACATAATGTCCTCAAGGTTTGTGAAACTGAATAAAGGAAACCTCATTTAAAGCAGTCAGGCGACCAGAAGGGGAGCTCTCACACACTGCCACTCATATCAATTGCAGACCCTAACAGGAAGAGACCTACTTTGCATTCCCAACAGGAAGAAGCCTACTTATTGCCCCAACAGGAAGAAGGAAGAAGGAAGAATTTCTCCTTGCCCAGCAACAAGCTCAGCCTACAACAAAATACCACAGTACAGCCAAGGAGAAAATATCACCACCCTCACCCTAAACTCTCACTTTCCCCCAATGGACTTGTTGAAAGCAGCCTCTCCCAACCTACTTCCTTTACTTTGTAATACTCCTCTCCTTCATTCTCCAGATTTGCCTGTGATTTTGCTAGCTTGCTTGTCCCAGATTGCAATTCCTTGCTATTCCCAAATAAATTCATTTTTCTGATAAAACGACTGCTTTATTTTTATGGCTGACATTACTAGGTTTCAAAAGTGGGATCCAGCGAAAGCAGCCAACAACTCTAAGGTTGGTGAGCAAACAGGTGCCAGTACCCACAGAGCCGATGAAGTTCACACTTCTCACCAACTCTGGAGATTGAGGGTAAGTCCCTTCTGGATCCAAGCTCCATACTGTCTGTGTCCTGAGCTATCCAGCTTTTTTCAGGATCTGTTTGAAGGCTTTGTTCTTTATTTTTCTGTGAAGGTTTTGTCCTTTCTGGTGAGTACTTGTTTTTCTGGATGTCTGTTTTTGACTAAAGGGATCCTAATCTTCTAAACTCTCAAGAGAGCCCTCCTTCTGGACCCTAGCTGGGTTTATTATTTAAAACTATGGTCCCTGAATCACTGTGTTGTACACCTGAAACTGTTACAATATGTCAACTCTACTACAATCAAGAAAAGACAAAACTCTGGTCCCTCTTTGTGCACATATTTAATTCAATAGACCAACTTAGCTAAAGATAATTTAGAACTTTTTATCTCCCCAAATTTAACTTTTCTCAGAACCAGATTAAAAGACCATAGCTCTAAAATTAAAGTGAATGGAATGCCTGTTTCAGTTGGTACCTGGAGGCTTCCAAACACAGGATTCTAAAATTTCCTCGTTACAAAACATTTCTAGATTAACTGAGGCAAGAAAACAATTGAACTCACATGGCTTCTGAGGCCTCATCTTCCCCTCCCACTTCTTTGTTTCCAGATTTGTAGCAGCCACCTTGTAAGCCTCACCTCTGCAGCCATCTTCCTCTTTCCCATCATTGCCACCCCACTTATAGTCTCCTTTCCCCTCCCTCATTCTAATCCCTTCACAAAACTTCTATTTTCCTCTGAAACTCTCCCCACTCTCTTCTCCCCTGAACCTATTAAAATCTGCTACTTTAAATTAAATCTTCTAAGGATCCAAATAAACCCTAGATTTCTTATGTTGCCTTGACTAAGGCTAGATTTTAAGCCAGAAAGACTTACCCAGAGTGAGGAACCCCATAATTTTGCTGAAGAATTTAATATAGTCATTGAAATGACCAACCTGGTTTCTCAGATTTGTATCAGTCCACATGTCTGTTGGTGAGTGTCAAGCCCAACACTGGGTGAAACTTGCCTGATGGGAAAATCCTGAGAGAGGATTTAGAGAAACAGATCCCTAACTTGTGGCAAGATGCTATAAAACTCAGAGGCAAATCCACCAGCAATTTCAGTACCTTTCCCTAAACATGTTGGTTGGAAAAAAATTCAGGCTCATACACAAAAGCCTGGTTAACCTGTTCATGACTATTACAAGCAACTTGAAATTGTTTTTAAGAAAAATTATGGCCTTCCTTTGAATGTTTGTGGGTAAAATTGTAATTTATCCAGAATGTCTCTCCTGGCTTTAATACATATGCATATCAACAGGAGCTCAAGGGTGGAGGGAAGTATAGCTTTAGTGCATTTGCCTCATTCCTCAGGGGTGGAGAGAAGTTCATCTCCATATCAATGGGTAATTACCTGGGCAACCTAAGGCTTATCTCTGAGAGGTGAGGAGGATGGGTTTTGCTGCTGCTGGAGCAGAATGGAGAGATGGGCCCTGGACTGCAGTTTGTAAGCAATAAATGGTTTTTTAACTTTATTTCTCCCTTTGACTGATTTAGGTTTTTAGAGGTATTTTGCCCAGGATTTCCTCTCCCTGGACTTACAATGTTGGATCTACTTATTGTTGTGCCCAAAGTTGCGAATCTCAGGAGACCACCAGGGAGCCAACACGGATGCAAAAGCAAAGAGCCTTTATTCAAGCTAGCCCGAGCTCAATCTCACACCTGTGCCAACGCAGTGGCCAGGTGCCAGAGAAAGAGCGAGTTTCAAAAACACAAAGGTTTTATGGGGTTCTAGGGCAGTTGGTGGGGTGATGGTCATGGCTCTGGCTGATTGGCTGGGCCTAGGGGTAGTTGGTGGGGGTGATAGGTCGTGGCTTTGGTCAATTGGCAGGGTCTAGGTGTGGTGCTGTGCTTCTTGCTGACTGGAGGAGAGAGAGAAACCATGCTCCAATTGGCTGAAAATAGGATCCAGGTCCCGATTGGCTGAAATAGGACCTGGGTCCCGATTGGCTGAGGTAGAATCCAGGAGCTTGCCCTTTCACTCCCCCCTTTCTCTGGATCCTAAAAAGGGATTCAATCATGGGTCTAATGAGGTTTCACAGTTGTAAGGAGATAAAGGCTGATACTGTTGTCTTAGCACTATTAGCTGGACTGTATTAATTCTATTTTTGACAAAAGTCATCAGTCTATTGAGGATACATGGTCTAAAGGTAAGCAGGAGTAACAGTATTACTAGAGGGCCCATTAGGGTGGAGACTAACGTTGTTAACTACTGGGAATTGTTAAATAGAGATTCAAACTATCTTTGTTGTTGTTCCCATTCTCTCTTGTGTTTGGCTAAGCCTTCCTGGACTTTAGCCATAGATTCTTTGGCAATTCCCAAGTGATCTGTAAAGAAACAGCATTCTTCCCCTGATAGAGGAATTTCTTGCTACACAAAAAGATGACCTGTGCAACTTTTGGCTCATGAGTCATTGTAACTATAAGTTAGGTGAGGAAAAATTATTTTCTGGAATGAGTGATATATTTAAATACACATAATTACTCTTATACAATATGACAGGAGTTCTTTTTTGAAACTTTTCACAGGTATAACTGCTAATATCTTCTCAGGACAAAACTGCTTTATAAATATCACAATGATCACCATCTCTAACAGACTAATCAGCAATATCATTCTATCTAAGTTTTCTTCCATCATTTGTCTATATATTTCTTCTGTAGTATGTACATACATAAGTGCCATTATTGGAAATAATAATAAAAAAAGATACTATTATTTAGTGGGCTTCAGTTTTTCTGTGTCTGACGTGCAGACTTTTGTTAAGGTTTTTTGATGGTCACCTTCTGGAAATGATTCTTCTAGAGGATGTTGATGTTGGAAGTTCTCTTTCATCTTGTATCTGAATTCATTTTCTGGGTAGCTAGATCAAGCATTGATCTTCTGTAACAACATAAGCAAACCCTTTGCTCTACACCTTGATATGATTTTTATGCCATA
This sequence comes from Manis javanica, assembly GCF_040802235.1. Taxonomy (NCBI): domain Eukaryota; kingdom Metazoa; phylum Chordata; class Mammalia; order Pholidota; family Manidae; genus Manis; species Manis javanica. The sequence goes on from NC_133162.1 coordinate 105,490,465, forward strand.
GTGAAGAACTTATTGGAGACTACCACACAGGAACTGTTGTTGTCTCAGAAAAGGAAATATTATCAGAAAAATGTATTTCCACTGATGATCATCTATCACTTTTTAGAAGATCAAAATTAAGGATATGTAAAGCATGCATTGATCATTGATTTGCAATTAATTTTATCATATCAGGGACTAATCCTCCCTCTTTGTATTACTAAATAATGTTTAAGAATAAGATGAAAATATTCAATGAGAGCTTGGCTTGTAGAATTGTATGAAATGCCTGTTTTATGAGTGATGTTATATAGCTGAAAAAATGTATGTAACACAGAAGAGAGGTAAACTGGAGCATTGTCAGTCAGCTTAAGAGATAAAGCTTAAAACATTTTATCAGCAACACTTGAAACAAGAAGCTACAAAACCATTTTTCTTTAGTTTACTTAATTTTAAGTAATATTCATTTTGCTGAAATATAGTTTTTTACTAGTTTAGTAGTAATTAAACAGTGATTATAAACAAGAAAAGATTTACAAATGACAATGGTTAAAGATTTGATGAGAACTTACTGTAAGATAGTTGATATATGGAAGTTTGGATATTTCTGTAACATAAAACACTTAATAATAAAATTTAGCATTATTCCTTTTCACAGCACTTTTTAGGTAAGTATATATCAGGTAAATAAGCCAAATTAGTTAAACATTTTCTTTGATGAGGAGAAGAAATTCTACTGATATGTTCCAGGGGCCTCTGGAAAATATCAGAGTTAATTGAGAGGTAAAAATACTTTTTAAAATTTTGGTTTTGGGAAGCTGTCAAAAGCTTTTAAGGTACTTGCCTAAATAGAATTATAGTTATTAAATAACACTTATTATTTAACCAGAATGATAATAAGAAAGTTTAAAAGCAAATGCAGAAGGTTACACAGTTGTTAACACTTAGCTTACAGTCCTTTTAATATTAAGATCTCATTTTCTTTAATACTCAGACAATTCATGGAGACTTTAAGCATAAGAAACTTTCAATAACTAATTAGAAAACTTTCTACAATCTTTCAACATTAAAGGTAGAGCAATAAACTTTTGTTCGTTTAACAAGCAAAAATTCTAGTCCTGCTGTGTACTTGATATCAAGATCCATTTGCTTTCAATTTCACACAGCAAGACCATATCAATCCTTCACAACCTTCCCACAACTTTCCTCTTACATTCAGTGTTTTCTTTCCTTGAACAAACAACTGTACTTTTGAATAGTTATCTTCTTTAACTTTCAACAGAATGCATTTTTATTCTTTATACCTTCTCTTATTAAAACATACATTCTTTAACATACATAAATGTTTTCATTATTATATTAAGTAGTTTTAATTAGAACTTAAAACCATTTGGTAACTTAACCTTCAGTGAACACTGAAAAATAGACTATTGTAAATTGTTACATCAGCAGTCTTCAGATTGATACATTTATGAATATATTTTATCATTTGTGGAAATGTGCCTTACAGCACAATTTCTCATTAAGCACAAAATATGTCTATATAACTTAGCAAACTTTAAGAATTTTGGTTATCACAAAAATTCTCAGGCTGTTTGCAGATATATACATTGTTATACATTAATACAGTATTATTATTAAGATGTTTATTTGCTACATTTGTTTACTTTTTTTTAGCAACATGCCAGATTACTTATAAAACTTTTACTAAACATCAGACAAAGTCAAGCTTTTCTTTAAGCATTCTCTTGAAATATTTAACAGGTAACATCAACTTAAATGACTTGAAGTAAACTTTGGCAGCTGTTAACTATAAGGACATGTCCATTTCAGTTAAGCTTAAATTAGCATTAATGCATAATATTTTTTATTATATTTTCTGGAAATTTTAGAATGCCCAATTTTCACAAGCACTTGTTTTTAAATCAATTTTTATTAATACTCTCCAGAGGTAGAAAATATTTTTTGTTTACATACTTAGACACGCAAACATACAGACTGAGACATAAGACTATAGTTAGCAACACTTTTCATATAAAAACATATACACAGACAAACTGACATAAGGATTTGAATTACTAATATTTAATTGTCTTCTTTCTTCTTAGTTTATTTGATTGAAAGTACTTCAGTTTTCAAGAATACACTCTAAGAGCAAGCAGTTTACATTACTGTGTTAAGGTTTAGACAGCCCCACTCCAGGGGGCTGGAAATAAAATGCATGTACAATTCTAACACAAGTTATTTAAAGCCAGGCTGTATTGCAAAATATAAATTTCTTCTATCTCAGGGACTCTAGTTTAAAACTTCCCAATTTTCAAAGATAATGATGAACCTAGTAAGTAGAATAGATTTTCACTGAAAGAATTTGGAAAACTAGTTCCATATTGTAGTAGTTCACGAGACTTTTGACTACTTCCCTTGTGGCAAATATATTTAGCTGCATAACATTATATTGCATATCTCTTTCAGGGGCTAAGCCTCTCTAATCGGGGAGTTTGTATTGAGGCCAGGTTTGTGTGCAAAAGATAAGACACTTCTTTCTTAGAGTTTAGGGATTGAATTACTCTCAGTTTTCCTAGTTTTTTCTGCCTGAGCTTTAGTCATTTCTTGAGAGCCCCTTGCCTGTCTGATAAGTGTAGGGACTGTGTGACTTCTCACTGCTAGAGCCTTGATTTGGGTTATAAGCTTGTTTCACTTCCTTGGGGCTGCAGACAAGGAAATGCCTAGCTCTAGGACGACTGCCTCTAAGGAAAGGAGTTAATAGAATAGAGCTATTTACATGTTGATTTGAGGGTGTAGCTTGATTATTTTGCAGGTTCTATTTACATCGTGTTAGTTGCAGGACTACCTCCTAAACTGAAAAACAGCATCTTTTAAATGAGATACCTTCTTCAGGGAACCAAGGACATTGTTCTATAAATTCTAAAAATTTTGTTAGTTGTGTTGTGCCCAAAGTCACAAATTCCAGAAGACCCCCAAGGAGCTAACACCAATGCAAAAGCAAAGAGCCTTTATTCGAGCTAGCTCGAGCTCAGTCTCTCATCTACACCAACGCAGTGGCAAGATGCCAGAGAAAGAGAGTGAGTTTCAATACCACAAAGGTTTTATGGGGTTCTAGGGCAGTTGGTGGGGTGATGGTCATTGCTCTGGCTGATTGGCTGGATCTAGGGGTAGTTGGTGGGGTGATAGGTCATGGCTCTGGTCAATTGGCAGGGTCTAAGGGTGGTGGGTGAGCTCTTTGCTGACTGGAGAGGAGAGAGACCAAGCTCTGACTGGGTGAAATAGGATCCGGGTCCCGATTGGCTGAAATAGAATCTGGGAGCTTGCGCTTTCAGTTGTTGTCCTACTTTTGAGCCACATGTCCACAGCATATACTTAAGTATCTTTGCAAATAGGACTCAGATGTTTCCAGTTCCTATGTTACTCTCAACCCTTTTCGAGGAGATTAGTGAGTTGCTCGATCTGCTCCTGGGAGGCAATGACTTGAGCTTTTAAAGACTCATTAAATCCTCTCGCGGATCAAAGGGCGGCGCAGAGGGCAAAATCTGAGAGGTGATTATCTGATTTTGAGAAATTGTCAACTGTTTTCTTAAAGACTCAATTATTTCTTCCTTTGTATCTATAGGAGGAGCTGAGGGTAAAACTACAGAGGAATATCTCGGAAGAGGGGGATAGATCTTTTTTACTCTTATCTCTTTCCTTGGTGTACTGTCGTCTCTTCTAAGTTTTTGTCTCTCCTGATCATCTCTTTCACTCTTCTCATTTTCTGAATTTTCTGAATCTGAGCTTGAGGCATTTCTCAATTTTTCCTTTTTCTTTCTGGTTTTATATTCATTATCTACTCCCTCTTTTTCTTGCATTGTCTCCAGTGAACTCTCAGCACAGTCATCTCCTGTCTGTGACTCTCTTGAATCTCACCTAATGTTTTTATGTGGTCCTGAATATGTTCTTGAATCACAACTTTTGGGGAGGAGAGGCAGTCTTTCACTAGAGCCCAAAGAGAGAGTATACTGGGAGGAACTGAGTCTTCTCCATTCTCTCTCATATATCTTGCAATATCTACCCTGTGCTTCTCCCAGTCCTCTCTACCAAAACTTCCTCCTGTTAGCAGCCAGGGACTTATATCTCCTACAGCATTAATGTAGGTCCTTGCTGTCTCATCCTTTATCCCAGTCCCTGCTGCCTTAAGCAGTTGTTTCAAGCTGCTCTTAGCCTGATGTTTAGACAGATCTGATCCCATCTTGTAGCTATGAGAAATAGAAAGCAGCTTAGCAAAAATATATGACAAGGACAATTAGCAGAACAATAGGCAAAGAAAGCCAGCTAGGATGAAAATCCTCTCAGAGCTTGCACAGATATACTTGAGAAATTGTCTGCGCACTGCCTCTTCTGTGGGCGATTTTCCCCAACAGCCCATGAATTTTATAAGGCTCCCTGCACTTGAATGCCTTAACTCTAAAATTTTAGCTCTGTTTTTTGCTTCTGCAAGACAGTAAAGCGAAGGAAAATCATTAGGAGGAGGATCCTTCTCGAGGCTGGCACAGAGATTATCTTAAAACTCTGCTCTCATTAGTTTCTACAGCCCATGGGACCTCTATTTTTTCATTCTTGTGCAGAGGATCCTTCTCGAGGCTGGTACACAGCCCATGGGACCTCTATTTTTTCATTCTTGTGATCTCTCTTTAGGGGATCTGCTCACCTTTGCAGTAGCTGAAATCCCAACTGTCTGTGAGCCTGAACTCAATTCCCGCTTACCTTGTCACGCCGGCCAACACTTTTCTTCCGGGAATTCCTTGGGGGGTCCTTTCTCTTGACCCGGGGTCCTCAGTCGCTTTTGCCATCTGCTTCTGGTATGGGGGACGCCAAGTCCCCGTACGGGCCACCACTTGCTACGTCCAGCAGAGCTGCGGGTTGATCGTGGCAAAACACTGAGACCTAATTACTCAAGCACTTTTTATTAAGCACAATAAGCGAAATAGAAAAACTGCTTCAGAGAAAGCCTAAGCTTAGTGGGTGAAATGAGAGAACAAAAAACACAGACAACACAGACAGACAGACAATGGCTGCAGCCCCGATGTGGCGCAGCACCTTTATTTTTATACTGCCTTTCTCGGACCTCAGCCAAGTGCTATACTCATCTTTCCCTTCTCAGGGTGGGTGGGGGGCAGGCCAGAAGCAGGGGCGGTGTTTTCACATATCCTCAAGGTCTCCCATTCTCAGAGTGAGGAGTCTTGGCTTGTCTTCGAGGACAAGATATGTTTTTGTGGGCAGATAACTTCCAAGGACTGCACCGGCTGTTCTCAAGCTTGTGCTTTCCCATGCTGCGTTCAGACATGGGGGAAGGTGCTTTCCCATTCTGCCTACAAACATGTGAGAAGACAAAGGCCATCCCCAACATTCCCCTAGGGCTGCACATAACCCTCCTTGCTGTAAGAAAATTAAGTCTAAACCTCTCCCATTCTGAAGGACAACTTCTGATAAAGAGGTTAAAGATTCTTGAAGGTGGGAGATGGAGGTTTCTATTCTCTCGAGGTCAATCTATAGCAGCTCTCAAGCTATTATAATGGGAGCTCTGCATTGTTAATGAAGCTACTCCAGTCCCAACCCCTGTCAGCCCTATTCTAAAGAGCATTGCAATAGTTAATGCTGAAATGGGTTCTCCCTTAGCACGTCTGATCTCACTCGAATATCTCTGATATATTTCTTCTTCTGAGTGATATATGATTTTAGGGAGAAACTGGACTAAGACACAAAATCTTCTACTCTTATTTAAGACCTGCCCGTGGACACAAGGTGTCAGGCCTGTTGAGCAGACCTACCATCCTTCCTGGGGGGGGGGGGTTTACATAATAGTCCAGACTGGAGGGGTTTACAGTTTCATTACAGAGGGGTTGATATTGAAGGGGGGGTATCTTAAACAGAGGCCATGACCTGACACTGACTGTAAAGTGAGTTCTTGAGTTTTCTGGTGCCATCTACAGGCATTAGGGTCAGAAGTTGTGTTGTACTGACCTAATATCACAATTTCCTCATAGAAGGGAGGCTGGATGTCATAGCAGAGCCAGCAAGATCGGGTAAGGCTGGGTCTGGTTGCATTGAGGAACCTGTAAGCTTGGACCATCAGATCTCAAAGTGGATGTTGAGAGGGGCCAAGGAAGGGAGGGTTCTGTGGGAAGGAGGTCAGGATGGGGGTGATTGTGTCTACATCAGAGGTGTTATTGGACGCAGATGTTATGGCAGGTATAGGGGAGGGCGATGGGGAGATAGGCATTGTAGTTGTCCAAAGTTTGGGTGGAGGAGGTGCTAGCACAGGGTTTGGGCCTATTCTCTGGGACCTGGCTAGAGGCCTTTCAAGTAGCCTGAGCATAAACAAGACTCTATTATCATATCCGTTCTGGTAGAGTCGTATTCCCCACATAAGCCCTACTTCCCAGTTTGTTTCTTTTTTTCCTGCCTCTTTAAAGGAGATGTCAATTAGGTTGCAGGTGGGATTAGTCATGCATTGGGTGTGAGTTGTATTTCGTTGGATTTTCATGAGGCCTTGGGGAGGCTTTCCCATCAGCCAATGGCATGTCCCAGTCTGCTCACAACCCTAATTTTTACAGAAAAAATCTGTCCACCCACCACACTGTGAGATCTTGGCACGGTCAGCTGAGGGGGATGGACATATATAGAAGCAGGTATTTTGGAGTTCTTTCATGGAAGTCTGGGTACTACATCCCAGTATCCTTATTCTACCTTTGTGCCAAGGGTCTTGTTTGAAGAGAGTGCACAGGTCCACAGTGAGGGTAGGCCACCAGGTTCTCTTAGGGTATTGTCCTGTTAACTGGACTACTATCTGGTGGGAAGTTGGGGTAATGATTTGCCATGTACTATTATAGGGGGTATGAGGGTTAGGGTCGTGGGTTTTGGCATGAGTAAGGCATAGTATAAGCAACATTAGTGGGGTAAGTGAGAACGGCACAGTCTTAGCTTTAGAGGATTGTCTTTGTCTGGCTGACTTTTCTATTCTGGAACAAAGTCCTTGAGAATGGCGTGTGGGTCAGCTGGTCGGACATGGGTGCAGTGGACGTAGGGAGTAATCCCATTGACCTTGAGAGCAGTGGGAGTGGTCAGGATCATGATGTAGGGTCCCTTCCAGTGTGGTTGAAGTGTCTGGTGTTGGTGTCTCTTGACGTACACCCAGTTACCTGGACGATAGCAGAGCGGTTCTGGAGGGGGTCCGGTCTCATAAAGAGCTTTCAGGTTAGGCCAGACCTGCTCATGGGTTTGTTGCAACACTTGGAGGGTAAAAATGAATTGGTGATCATCAAATTCAGCAAGTACTTCGGGTTTGAGAGTGGGAATAATAGGTGGAGGAATGCTATACATGATCTCAAAGGGAGTAAGTCCCATCTTATATGGGGAGTTATGCACCTGATAAAGGGCAAAGGGAAGGAGAGTTACCCAGTCTCCACCAGTCTCTAGGGCTAATTTAGTCAAGGTCTCTTTTAAAGTTCTTTTCATTCTTTCTATCTGTCCTGAACTTTGGGGCCTATATGAACAATGTAATTTTCAATCTGCCCCAAGAACCTGTGCTACTCCCTGTGTTACCTTGGAAGCAAATCCTGGTCTATTGTCTGAGCTTATCTTAGCAGGAAAACCGTACCTTGGCAGAATGTCTTCTAACAATTTCTTGGCCACGGTCTGCAATGTCTCATGCTTGGTGGGAAACGCCTCGATCTAACCTGAAAAGGTGTCTACAAACACTAGCAAATACCTTTACCCATATTTTCTGGGCTTTACTTCCGTGAAGTCTACTTCCCAATAAGCGCCTGGTCTGTCTCCTCAGAGTCTGGCACCAGGGTTGGGTGCCTGGGTGGTCGCATTTGTCAGTTGGCAAGCCTTGCAGCTTGCTGCGATCTGTCCAATTTTTGATCAAGAGTTTTTGATAGTGATGCGAGCATGTCGCACCAAGTCTTCCATTTTTCTCATCTCCATGTGTGTAGCCCAATGCATTTTGGTCAGGACATGTTGTCTTAACTCTTCGAGTAGAATAATGTAGCCGGCAGCTCTCCACCACCCATCTAGGTAGTTGGTCATAGGCAGCTGCTTGATCCATTTTGTGTCTTCATCAGTGTAGAAAGGGGTGTCTGGAAGGTTGGGGGCCCCTGGATCTGGCACTGTGGTCACTAGGGCATGGTCCACAGAAAGGGCTGCCTGTTTAGTGCATTGGTCTGCCAATTTAATTCCTTTGGCAACCGGGGTGTCAGAGTTTTGATGGCCCAGGCAATGAATTATTGCCAGTGCTTTGGGTAGCTAAAGGGCTCATAGGAGGCCAAGAATTTCTTCTTTATTTTTGATTATTTTTCCCTCTGCAGTTAATAGCCCCCTTTCTCTTTAGATGGCTCTATGTATGTGGGCAGTGGCAAATGTATACTTACTGTCCGTATAGACATTAAGGCATTTGCCTTTGCCCATAGTCAATGCTCTAGTCAGCGCGATCAGCTCTGCTCGCTAGGCTGAAGTCCCTGGAGCCAGCGGCTCAGCCCAGACAGTTTCTGTCTCGGTTGTTACAGCCACCCCTGCATACCTTACTCCATCTTGCATGAAGCTGTTTCCATCAGTGTACCAGGTGGCATCTGCTTCTGCCAGTGGCTGATCTCGCAGGTCGGTTCTGACTCCGTGAACATGAGCCAGGATTTCTCCACAGTCATGGAGTGGTGCCTCCCAGTCTGGGTCAGGAAGGAGGGTGGCTGGATTCAGCAAGGCGGGTGTCTGGAACAGAATTCTAGCAGGATTTAAAAGCAGTCCTTGGTAATGCATTAGTCAGGCATTACTTATCTATCTGTCTGGTGGCTGTTTGAGCACCCCTTCAATTGTGTGTGGGGTAGTGACATTTAATTCTTGTCCTAGTGTTAGTTTGTCTGTGTCTTTGACCATGGTAGCCATGGCAGTGATGATTCGCAGACAGGGGGGCCATCCAGCGGTGACAGTGTCTAGCTGCTTGGAGAAATAAGCTATGGGCCTTTTCCAAGGGCCAATGTACTGTATCAGCACTCCTTTAGCTACTTCTTTACTTTCATCTATGTATAGGTAGAAAGGTTTGGTTAAATCAGGGATCCCCAGTGCAGGTGCAGAGAGTAAGGCCTGCTTCAGTCTAGTGAATGAGTTCTCCATAGTCTCTGTCCATGTAAACTCCTGTTTTTCTTTGGTGGCTTCATAAAGGGGTCTAGCTATTTCCGCAAAACCTGGGATCTACAATCGGCAGTATCCTGCAGATCCTAGGAATTCACGCGATTGGTGGACATTTTGTGGGCATGGTATTTTTAAGACAGTCTCTTTTCTTGCTTCCATGAGCCATCTCTGTCCCCCTTTTAACTTATAGCCTAAGTAGCTTACCTCCTTGCAGATTTGGGATTTTTTGGCTGAGGCTCGGTAACCCAAGGCTCCTAGTGTAGAAAGCAGGTCCTTGGTGCCTTGCAGGCATATCTCCTGGTCTTCAGTGGCTACCAGGATATTGTCTACAAACTGTAAGAGTTAATTCTGGGTGTTTAGATCGGGACTCACTTAGATCTTCATGTAGGACCTCATCAAAGATGGTGGGCGTGTTCTTGAATCCTCGGGGGAGCTTGGTCTAGGTGAGCTGGCCACTAATTCCTTTTTCTGGGTCAGTCTACTCAAAGGCAAAGATGTTCTGGCTCTTAGGTGCTAGGGGCAAGCTGAAAAAGGCATCTTTTAAATCTAGGACTGTATACCAGGTTCGGATAGGAGGCAATGAGCTGAGGAGGGTGTACGGATTTGGGACTGTTGGGTGTACATCTGTCACCCGCTTGTTTACTTCACACAAGTCTTGGACTGGTCAATAGTCAGTTGAATTTGGCTTTCGGACTGGTAATAGGGGGGTATTCCATGCTGACTGGCAAGGTCTCAGTATGCCTAACTCGAGTAATCTTCTAATGTGTGGAGTGATTCCAGCTTTTGCCTTGAGTGGCATCGGATATTGCCAGACCCTGACTGGATCCACACCTGATTTCAGTTCTATAAATATTTCTGGCCTATGTTGAGGTAATCCCACTCCCCCTGTCTCAGCCCAGGCTTGGCAAAATGTCTGTAGCCAATATTTTAAGTCATGCATTGGTGATAAGGGTGGCTGGTGCAGGCGGTACTCATCTTCGAGGCTTATAGTGAGCACCTATATTGGATGTCTTCCTTTGTTTAGAACTTTTGTCCCTTCTTGGTGGAAGCTGATTTGTGCCCCCACCTTGGTGAGCAAGTCTTGGCCTAATAAGGGGTAGGGGCATTCTGGTATGACTATGAACGAGTGGGATACCCGGCCCATGCCAAGGTCTACCATCCTTTGGGCAGTCCATGAATATTGTTTCATCCCAGTAGCTCCCTGTACCCATGAGGTTTTATCTGCCAATTTTCCCTGGGGTTGTAATAGGACAGAGTGCTGAGCTCCAGTGTCCACAAGGAATTCTATAGGTCACCCCTCCACTTTTAGGGTTACCCTGGGCTCTGGGAGGGGTGCCGAACCCCGTCTCCCCTAGCCATCAATGCCTTTGGTACTCAGGATAGTAATGGGGGCCTTTTTGGGTCTCTTGTTAGGACAGTCTTTGACTCAGGGGCCTTCCTCTTTGCAATATGCACAGTGGTTCTTATTTAACTTGGGGTGGTTCCCTCAGGTGAGGTCTTCCTTACCTTGTCCAGTGGCCAGTTTTTTAAGGCATCTCTCTCGCTCCTGAGGGCTATCTGCAGTCGTAGCCAGCAGTATTTTAGCCAGGTTTCAAGTTTGGTGGTCATTTATTCTCATCTGTAGTTCATCTGGGCTCTCTTGATTATTAAAAACTCTTTCTGCCACCACTACCAGGTCCTGCAAGCACCTTTCTCCTAATCTCTCTACTCTCTGTACTTTTCTCCTTATGTCTGGAGTGGCTTGGTTAATAAAAGCCATAACTATAGCGGCTCTATTCTCTGGAGCTTCAGGATCCATGGGGGTGTACTGTCTAAAGGCCTCTATGATCCCCTCTTGAAATGCCACTGGGCTTTCATCCCTGCCTTGTTGAGCATTATATACCTTAGCCAAATTAGTGGGCTCTTGTGCAGCCGCCCTGAGACATGCCAACAGAGTCTGGCGGTAGACCCGGAGTCTCTCCTTACCTTCTGCTGAATTGTAGTCCCAGTTTGGACAAGAGAGGGAAAAGGCAGCATTTATGAGATCTCGGTTCTAGGTGGGCTGTCTATTGCCACCCAGAACTGACTTCCGGGCTTCCACCTGGATCCTTTCTCTCTCCTCAGTGGTAAAAAGAACCTGTAAGAGCTGTTGACAATCATCCCAAGTGGGCTGATGGGTAAAAAGAACAATGTCTAAGAGGTTAATAAGATCTTTGGGGTTTTCTGAGAACTTAGCATTCTGAGTTCTCCAGTTATAGAGGTCGCTAGTGGAGAACGGCCAATAGTGCATTGGTTGTTCTGTTTCATCAGGGGGCCCTGCAGAATGCAGAGGGAGGACAGTTGAGTCAGCGGGTCCTTGACTGAGGGCTGCTCCATGGACTCAGCCCCATGTCCCCACCACAGGTCCGTGTGTAGGCTCTCCTCCTTCAGGAACAGGAACCGGTTCTTCTGGAACTGGTTCCCCTCCATCTGGTTCTACTGGTTCCACCAGCGGGGCAGTTAGGAGGGGCTGATAGGGTGGTGGAAAGATCAACTCCTCTGAGATGGTGTCCTGCAGGACTGGGTAAAGGGAGGGTTTGGTTTCTTTAGGTCCTGAGTCTCTCTGAGACGTTGGGACTGTACCTTGTAGGACCAAGACTTTGGGTGTGGAGCCTGTCCTGGATGGAAGGAAAGGTTTAAGCCATGAGGGAGGATTTTCAATTAGGTCCTGCCAGACTAAGATGTAGGGAATTTGGCCTGGATGGCCCTGGGCTCCTTTCCTGAAGATAACACTTTTCACCTGTAAAAGAGTGGTTAGATCAATAGTTCCCTCCGGCGGCCAGCCAACGCTAAAGGACAGCCACTCAGAGGTGCAGAAAACACGAAATTTTCCCTTCCTGATGTCCATGCTCAAACTGTGAGCCCTCTCCCTAACATCTGAAAAATGGGAGATAAAGAAGTCGTCTGCATCTGTCCCATTTCTTCCGTCAATAAGATAAACATGATAGCCAACAAACAGGTGCCTACAGAGAAGAATCTGCCGTGGCCGCAGAGGCAAAACTGAAAGTAAGTTGAGGGCCTGATGGACTACAGTGGAAGCTGACTTTCCTCACAGATGAGTACTTTGTCCTCCAGACGGGGACAAGGAATGTCTCCCAAGACCCCTAGTCAGCGACCCGCCAGCACGTCTGCCTAAGTCAATTCTGACCCGGATACAAATTGGAGCTCCTACAGGCTTATACAGGCTTATTTGCAAACAAAAACAGTGAGACACAGATAGATAAAGAGTGAGACATAGGTAGACAAAGACAGACAGATAACCGAGTGCACTCACCAACCGGCACTGGGCCCTCCGGGTTGGGAGTCCTGGGGGTCTCTGGGATCCTGGATGAGCCCCCAGATGTTGTGCCCAAAGTCTCAAATCCCAGGAGACCACCAGAGAGCCAACATGGATGCAAAAGCAAAGAGCCTTTATTCGAGCTAGTGCGAGCTCAATCTCACACCTGTGCCAACGCAGTGGCCAGGTGCCAGAGAAAGAGAGCGAGTTTCAAAAACACAAAGGTTTTATGGGGTTCTAGGGGTAGTTGGTGGGATGATAGGTCATGGCTTTGGTCAATTGGCAGGGTCTAGGGGTGGTGGGTGTACTTCTTGCTGACCGGAGGAAAGAGAGAGACCATGCTCCATTTGGCTGAGGTAAGATCTGGGTCCCGATTGGCTAAAATAAAATCCAGGTCCCAATTGGCTGAAGTAAGATCCGTGTCCCAGTTGGCTGAAATAGGATCCAGGTCCCAATTGGCTGAAATAAGACCCGGGTTCCAATTGGCTGAGGTAGAATCCAGGAGCTTTCCCTTTCACTTATGTAGCTTTTGATTCTGTATTAACAGATTGAACTGGGATCTTTCTCTTCTAGTGCAAAAGATCAGGATGGACTAGGAAACTGTCGATTCCAGGTCTAGATACTTGAGCAAAGAAGTGTGCCACACCAAAGATTATTCAACTTAAAGGAAAACTGCTAAAATACTCAGTTTTCAGCTCCAACAGATGGAGGCTCCTAAACAAAACTAAAACCCTGTGGTCTCTGCCACTACTGCAAAAATCCAGAACACTGGGGAAAAGACTTAACATACTTAAACACTCCAGACACCTTCAGCCCTCTAACCAGTCTTTCCAATGTCCGCCTAATCCCCAGTGTCAGAGCTCTGTGGAACTACAGGGATTCTTTCCAGTCCTCTTAACTGGCTTGGAGAAGCAACTCCCCAGATTTTGGATGAATTTCTATGTATCCTCATTTACACTGGAGCTACATTCTGAGTGCTCAACCCGAGTGAAGCAGCCCCTCATTCGAATAGTGAGGATCTCTAATATAACTCAACAGGTTCCTATTTCTAAACCTATTCCTTTTTGTTTAGGTTGTCTAACAGATACTCCCCCTTTTCTCCTTAGTTCTTCTGCCCTGATTCAATTATTATACTGAGGTTTCTTAGAAAAATATCATGCTGGAATTTCTTTATCCCAAAAGGGGGTAATGATTCTAGAATTTGATAGTAGCAACCAAAAAAAGCCAACCAGGTGAATTAAGTGATATTTCAACATCTTTTATTTGTTACATCCCTGATGGCACTGGAGCTAATTCTAAGAACTCTGTGAGGAAAATGGAAGTTCCTATGGGCCAGGATCCTCACCTGAACCTGAACTACTTGATGATGTAAATGTCCTGCTGATAGGCTACTGCTTCCACACCCATGGGCAATAAGATATTATTGACTGAGTCACTATATACAAGCTCTGCCCAGTGCTCTGTGCAAAGACAGAGACAGGGGATTATAGACCTGCACTGTTGGATGCAGACATAATTCTAGTGCTCAATCTATCACCGAGAGAACAAGCCAGGTAATAAACCCTGTACTCCAAGAACATTCCATTGTCCATTCCTCAGTCTCACTGAATTCATAGTGCCTGGGACTGAAACCCATTGGCAAGACAGACACTAACTATTTGGATTAGCTGCAACGCTCCTTATGGGCAAAACCTTCAACTGATAATGGCAGAATACACAGCACACCTATTAAGATGCAAATAGATCCCCAAAACCTCTCCGCAGGATTAATACCCTATAAATAAATAAGCTCTTCAAGGCATCAACCCCATAATAGACTATATGGCTCAGGTCCTCATTATCTGCTGCACTAGTTCCTGTAATACTCATATTTTACCTGTGAGAAAACCCGATAGCCAAAGATGGAAGTTTTTCCAGGACCTCTGAGCAATAAAAAACATTATCCCTCAGCACCCTGTTATTCTTAACCCCTATAAGCTACTGATATCCATTCCTATGGAAAGCAAATTGTTCACTAGTAATCTATGCAGTGTCTTATTTAGTATTCTAGTTAATAAGGCTAGCTGGTTATTCTGCCTTCACTTAGGAAGAACAGCAGTACACCTGGAATAATGCCCATGTCGCACAGGAAAACTTTGCTACTTTTCACAAAGCTTTACGGCTGATTTGGATGATAGAAAGTTTTCCGCAGGCTTGACTTTGTTACAATACATAGACATCTCTGCTACCCTTCTCAGGCCTCTTAAGAGGAAGATAGCATCCACCTGTTAAAACTTTTAGCCTTAAAGGGACATAAATCTCCAAAGAAAAATTGCAGTTTGCTTAAACCTAGATTCTATATTTAGGGCACCTGATCTTGGAACAGGAGCTACATTTAGATCCAGATAGACTTCATGACATCCTGAACGTCCCCAAACCTAAAACTAAGCACCAGTTACAAGATTTTCTTGGGCTATCTTGCTACTGTCAAAATTGAGTTCCTATCTTGCCAATGGGTTTTAGCCCTGGGCAAGTACACTATGGCTTCAGAGAGACCAAGGAATGACAGTGGAACTTTCTTGGGGTGAAAGGGTCTATTACCTGGCTTGTTCTGTCTGTGAAAGGTCAAGTACTAGAATTATATCTGCCTCCAACAGTCTGCAGATCTATAATCCTCCTTTGTCTCTGCCTCTGCACAGAGCACTAGGCAGAGCTCTTTACATAGTGACTTAGTCAATAATAGCTTATTGACTATGGTTGTGGAAGCAGTAGCCTATCAACAGGCCAGTTACATCATCAAGTAGTTTAGGTTCAGGTGAGGATCCTGGTCACAGGAACCTTCACTTTATCCACAATTCCAAACTTCTCTTTTATGGCCCAGCCCCTATAAGTTTTACTGAAGAGCAGCAAACCTCACCCTATTGTTTGGAAATATCAGGATGACATAGCCTTTGACACCTTAAAGAAAAGCTTAATAAAGCCCCCTGTCCTTGGACATCCTAGTTATCAGCTTCCCTTTTTCCTCTCTGTGAGAAGGAAGGGAATGCTCTTGAAGTACTCACCCCAAAAACATGGAGACTATCATCAACCTATAGAGTATTATACAACTAGACCTTATGGGACAGGGATATCCCTCTTGCCTCAGCACCATTCCTGCCACTGCACTTTTGACTAAGGCCACTGGGGAAACTAAGGTATGAACCCAAGTAAGGAGCTCAGCCTGTTGAGCTAAAGTAGCCAAAGGACAGGTGCTGCCTCAGTGACTTCAGGAGTTGCACTAGCATACTCAGCTTGATGTTACCACCTGATGATGTAACTGCCCTGTTGCTAGGCTACCGCTTCCACACCTTTAGGCAATAAGCCATTATTGTGTTATATAGAGAGCTCGGCCCAGTGCTCTGGGTGGAGGCAGAGATGCTAGTGCTTGACCTTCCACCTTTCATCCCAAGGAACGTTTTGCTGTCAATTTCTTTGGTCACAGTGAATCCATAGTGAACTTGCCTGGGGCTGAAACCCATTTGCAAGACACCCATATGAGTAGGTAGTCTTTCAGTATGCAATAATACAAAGTCTAAGTCTTGGTTGAATGATGCTGTAGGGAAAATGTAAGTTCCATGGCCATGAACCTCAAGGCCTTCATCTGCTTGCCCACTACACATGGGCAATGGTCACAGGCACTTGCTTGCACATGTGTTGGCAATGGGCTATCATGGATTATATATAAAGGGCTCCACTGAGTGCTCTGGGGCTGTGAGGCAGCGGAGCAGCCTTGAGGTAGAGAGTGGCTTACTGCGTGCAGACTGAGCTGGAGGCAGACAGCATCCTAGCGCTTGACCTTCCATCAAGAGAATAAAGTTTGGTGTGAGATATTGTGGATAAGATGAGAGTTCCTGTGGCCATGATTCTCACCTGGCCCTGGTTGACTAGCACACCTGTGGGCAATAAATACATGGCTGTTGACTCTATAAAAAGAGCTCCGCCTAGTGCTCTGGGCACCACCTGGTGGCAGGGCTGCAAGGCTGCAGGAGAGCAGAACAGAGGCTGGAGTGGTGGCAGTGCTGAGGACAGAGGCCCAGAGGCAGAGACTGGCTTGCTGCATACAGACTTGCTCTGAGTGAAAGGGATTCTAGTGACTGACCTGCCACCTGGAAATAAAGTTGGGTATAACCCTTTCACCCCAAAGAATGTTTTGCTGTCAATTTCTTTGGTCACACTGAATCCATAGCAAACTTGCCCCGGGGCTGAAACCCATTGGCAAGACAGACATTTTACCCCAAAAATGTTTCATTGTCATTTTTTGGTCTCACTGCATCCAGAGTGAACTTGTCCAGGGGTGAAACCCTCAGGCAAAACATTTGGTGAAGTTGGAAGGATTTGCTGTAGACTGAAAAATGGCACAAGTTGCCCTCATGGGAGGCGTGCTTCAGCAGGCTGTGCTTATGGCTGGGGAAATACTGCAGGAATCCTTTATGGGTGAGGAAGAATTTAGGTGTCCCCCAGTGGGCATGAATGGAGGTGGCTTTCTTCCTAAAGGGGTGGGCCCCTCCCTAAAGGAGTGGGCCCCTCCCCAGGACTTAGGGACCACCCTGCTTGGACCCTCACAGGAAGATGACTGGGTGATACAGTTGACTGAGGAGAGGGTCAAGGCACCTGCCTTGGGGGACTGGATGGGGACAAGAAGCCACATGTTGAAATGTCAATTAATTGGTCCTCAGTGAATGTACAATGTGACCTGGCTCTGGAAGACACAGGAGCTGAATGCTTACTGATTTATTGCAACCTTGAGTGGTTTCCTGGGCCCCCTGCTATTGTAGATGGATACAAGGGTAAGGCTATGAAACAAGCCCGGATCCTGTTGGGAATAGGGTATCTACCCCCAAAGGAGTATACTGTGTACATTTCTCCCATCCCTGAATATATTTGGGGGATAGATATCCTGCAGGACCTATGGTTACAGACCACTGCAGTGAGTTCACACCGTGGATACATGTGGTGAAGGCAGTTCTGAGTGGACATGCTAGGCACCAGTACCCATAGCTTTGCCTGTGCCTTGGAAGGTGATAAATACCAAGCAATAAAAATTGCTTGGAAGGCATAAAGAAATTTGAGAAACCTTCCAGGAACTGGAGAAGATGGATATTATAAAGCCCACCCATAGCCCTTTTAATTCCCCAGTGTGGCCAATGAAAAAGCCAGGTGGATCCTGGTATATGACTGTGGATTATAGAGATCTGAATAAAGTCATACCCCCTATGCATGCTGCTGTCCCCTCTATTGCAGGCCTGATGGATAACCTCAGCCATGAACTAGAAACATACCACTATGTGGTAGATCTTGCTAATGCCTTCTTTTCCATTGACATTGAGCAGGAAAGTTAGGAACAGTTTGCCTTCTACCTGTGTCAGATGGGTATTGTTATGTCATGGCTGGTGTGGTCACAGCTACTGGACTTTTGGTTGCTTTTCCCGTGTGTTGCCCAGACCAATAGATCACCAGAAGAGACCTGGATCATCTCTTTGCAGCCAATGGCTGACCGCAGGTAATTGAGAGTGATCAAGGCACCCACTTTGCTGGACACGCACTTTAAGAATGGATGCAACAATTAGAGATAAAGTGGAAGTTTCATGTACCATATAATTCTACTGGGGCAGGCATAATAGAGAGATATAATGGTTCGTTAAAATCTGGTCTGAAGTCAGACACTAATAATCTATGGGAATGGTTAGTCCACTTATGGACAGTGCTACAGCATTTGAAATGAAAAGTCCTAAAAAAGTGGCATTGAGCCCCATAGACGTGCTAATACATATTGCTGCCTCTCCTATACAACCTCCAGTACAAGGAGGAATCTTTGAGGCTAGGGTTTGGCGGCCAGAATAATATCTCATTATCAGTACTGACTGCAATAAACCCTGTAAACTTCATTCAGTGGATGTGGTCTAGGACATTTTGACACATGGACCAGCAATGGTTGACCCTACTCACACCTTGGTGACAATGCCTGGAGGCTGGCCTCCTATGTATTCCTGAAGTAATGGCAGATTGGCCTCCAAAGATCATGGTAGTGTGCCCAAAATGACTGGAAGGTAAGAGCATCTTACCAGGGAGTTCTGCTTTATATTTATGGCCAGTGCATGCACCTCCAGTAGCACTATACATAGACCCCTCAGTAATCCCCATAGGGAGAGGGGTAAAGGTATGGAAGGGACCCCCTTCCTGCTATGGTCCTATCACAGGAGCACTTTTTTGCATGCATCCTACCTGATGGACAAGATTTGCCTGTGTTGGTATCACTAAAACATGTGTCTTATTGCCCTTTGGGTTAATCTTCTCTAATGTCTGTGTAGATTGGATACACACCTTAGCAAAAACTGCTGCTTGCTGGGTGTGTATGGAAAGTGGGGTCATGAACTCATCTGAGTAGAACTGGTGTGAATATAGCTGGAATGACCAATTGGTGGTAATTGATTTCTTCAGGCCTGAGGATTACAATAATTTCTGTTGTTATCTGTATCATGATTTTTGTTGTTATTTGTATATTGTTATAGTTTCTGTTGTGGAGTTTGGTTACTATGTTCCAGCTTTCTCCCACAGAGACCTGTGTGGAGGATTGAGGGCACATAGATTGTGAGGCAAGAATCCTGGAGGGATAGAGTGTAGGGAAAATGGAAGTTCCGTGGCCAGGATGCTGAAGGCCCTGGTCTGCTTGTCCACTACTCATGTTCATTGCTCACAGACGCTGGCTTGTACGCGTGTTGGCAATGGACTATCACTGACTCTATATAAAGAACTCTGCCTGGTGCTCTGGGGCTGTGAGGCGGTGTAGCAGCCCAGAGGTAGAGACTGGCTTGCAGCATTCAGACTTCCCTGAAGGTGGACAGGATTCTAGCCCTTAACCTGCCATCATGAGAATAAACCTTTTACCCCAGAAATGTTCTGTTGTCACCAAATCCAGAGTGAACTTGCCCAGGGCTGAAACCCTCAACAAGACAGATGTTAATGCCTCTCTACCAGCCTATAGGTCCATAGATACTACTACTTGTGAGATGGCCTTTGCTGATCAGAGTGGGGGCTAGAAAAAAGCTGTTTTCAGCATTACCAGAAAGCTTGATACAAATGTAGAATCTCAGGTCCAACCCCAGACCTACTTGAATTAGAATCTGCATTTTTAACAAGATCTCCAGGTGATCTGTGGACATTGAAATTTGCTTTTTGGCTGCATGTAGATGATCTAATGGAGATCTCTGTTAAGAAAAGGAAGAACCACCAGATGGGAAGATTCATGAGTTGACTGTTTGGAGAAATGCCTCTTGAACCAATTCTCCTTTATACTTCTGATGAGCATTAGTCTGTGAAGTGGAGAAATAAACCTTTCTGTGGTTAAGCCATTGAAGTTTCAGGTTTATTTTTTTAATATGTAATTCATCTTCTGCCTGGAACATTTATTCTTCCCATTCTGCCCTCCAACATCTGGTGAATTTGTACCCACCCCTCAGATCTCACCTTAAATATTACTTCCTTCAGGTAGCCTACTCTTCCTCTTGAGCTCCCTAGTTTAGTCCTCCAGACTAAGTCATCTCTGCCAGTCATAACTCAAATAATATCCTGTACTTTCTCTTCAAAATGTTAATCACAATGGTAATTATATGAATAGTTGGCCAATTAGTTGCTTAATGTTTTTCTATCCATCAGTAGGTAATTCTCAGGAGAGGAAAAATGTCTATTGCTTTTGTTTACTAATATGTCCTCACCTCCTACTAGTACCTTTCTCAGTAAATATTTATCCAGTAATTAAATGAAGAAATGATCTGATTGAGTCAAATGCTTTGAATCCAAAGGCACATACATATTTTTCTTTAGCATGGTTTTGGCAGGCAGGCAGAAATAATACTTAACATGTGTAAATAAGCAGTCAATTACTATGAGCCAAGCACTGGCTAAGCACTTATAAGGGTCCTATTTAATCATAACAATAGTCCTGAAAGGTAAGTTTTTTTACTATCCTAGTTTACAAGTGAGGCAGTTGAAGTGTCAGAGAGGTCACACTGTATATACTGACCAGGATAGGCTGGCTCCAGAGATCATGGGCCTAACTGCATAAGTTACTGCCTTCAGCCTTGCCAATGTAGTGACTGCCATTTCTGATTTGTCTTACTCACCTGAATCTGTATGAGAAGCCAGAGAGTACAATCCTGGAAAATCCAACTGTTGAGAGTGAAGGTTGAAACATATTCAAATGTTCCTTCTCTCTTCTCTCAATTTTATATGCATCTGTAAGACATATGCAGTAACTAAATTATTCTCTTATTGACCGATAGGCAAGTGATTATGCTTTTTATAATCAATTAATTTTTTTGTATACCTTTCACTCTTTCATGTAAGAAAATACAAGAACAGAGGATATTTTTTCTTTACATGTTTTTCATACAAATGGCTTTGTAATACATAAGTCATATAGCCTCCTCTGGTGGTAAACAGGTAGGAAGCTTCTATTGAACAGCAAAAAGAAATGTCTTTTTTTTAAAAAGGCAGGTGTGGCAGTTTTTATTTCAAGGGAGTTTACATTACCAATCCACCTTCAGTAAGAAGTGAACTTTTTTTTTCAAGCAATGGTAAGAGCTGGCACTGAATCATTCACCTCATGAATATTGGGACACATTTGAGTGACCAGAGTTAAGAATTCAGTCTGTGATGTGTTTACCTGTGCCAATTGAAATAGAACATTTGTGGTGGGGAACCTTTGGCCACCTGATGCTAAAAACTCATTCAGTCCACAAAAGACATAAGGCGTCGTGGGGGATAGAAAGATCAAGTAGAGTTGTAGGTTTTCATCTTTTGAAGGAAAGAAGGCAGAAATCCAGAAATTTAAATGGCTACATAAGATAAAATGTTCACAGGATAAAATGAGCATGAGGAACTGAGCTCCTCCTCCAGATGTTCCACTTTACCTGATTGTCTTTCAGCGTCTTGGATGGAAGCTGGTACTCAGCCAGTTGGTGCAACACCAGCCAGGGTTGTTTGTACACTTACGCCTGTCTGATGCCTTGAATGTGTTTAGCAAATATTTGATACTGCCAGAGAGTAAGCAAAGGAGTGACGCTCAGAGGTGGGAGAGGCTGTGGCAAACTAGAGTGCACAAATGTTCTCTAAAACCTCATGCAGGCCTCGTAAGAAGAGCAGGAGACCAGATACAGTCCATGGGCTCCAGCATGAGTGCAGGGCCAAAACATTCCAAGATTCCACTCTGCTGAGACATGAAGAGTTTGGGGTCCTGTTTTGGTAAACAGCTGCAGGACTGGTGTGGGCAAACCCAAAGCAGCATGTCTATCATCAATCAATTGCAAATAGTATTATCCCAGCACCTAGTCTGCTAGTGTGCCTCATAAAAGGCACTCAACTATTTGTTGACTGGGAAAAGGAGATAATTTTATGTAAGAGGCATGGTGAGAAGAAAAACAGAGATGGTGAGGAATGACCTGGACAGGAACCACAGTCACCTGGTTGCCTGGAGAGCTCATGTGGGGAAGTATAAGAAATAAATGTTGGATAAGTAGTTTGGAAACAACCTGTAGAGGATTTTGAAAGTTGGGCCACAGGGTTTGTACTTTATTTTTGGAGGCACTACAGAGCCAGTAAAGAATTTTAAGCATGCCAAAAATAATTTGAGGGAAGGATGGATATGTGTTGGGATCTGGGGGTTGCCTTTGAGGTTTTGGGGCAACACAAAGAGCAAAGAAAGCAGCAGGAGTCATCATGGAGGGTGCTCAAAGAGGCCACTTTATTCTGCACAAAGCTGTACTTCTTATACTGCTACAGTACTAAATCATGGTTACAGAAGTATTTGAAGATATGCATGCATGTGGCCTTCATGGCCAGGTGCCTGGCCTTCAGAGCCCTTACCTAGATCCTTTCTCATGGGTACAACATGCTGTGTTTTCAGGTTTCTCAAGGCTAGACATATCTGGGGTGAAGCAGCTGTCCTCATAGAACAGTAGGGGAAGGTTGGGGGGGGTCTTCCCTACAATATGACATCATTGTGTGGAGGGGACCAGAGAGAAGACAGAGAGTAGTTAGGAAAATTGTAGGAATCTTTCAGGCAATTAGAGTTCTCTCTCACTCAGGTACATGGAAACAGAGGAAGATCTGCTTGCAGGATGTGTGTTAAGGAGTGAACAACATTGGTAATAACATTGGTAAAATGCAGATGTAACTGAGACCTAGGAAAATCCCAGGGGGAAGCCTGGAGATCAGAGGCCCTTCAGAGGCCAAAATGAGGCAAGAGACCTAGGCCTTTGTGCCCTCAGCTGAGTGCAACTCCAGAGAAGGACAGGGCTTGGAGCCTTCAGCAACCGACACTCCCAGCAGCTGGGCAGTGAGGGTCTTGGCTCTGAAGCAGGGCTCTAGGATGCACTAGAATCCACTTCTTTGAAATTAAAAAGGTTTAAGAAAGCAAAAGAATGGAAATATTGCTATGGCTGGTTGCATACAGAGTCAAGGGAGGAGACTGGTTTCAGTCTGTAAGACAGAAGGAAGATGGGCACAATGATTTCAGGAAAGGATACGTTCTAATTGAATTTGACAATACTGAACTTCAAAACTCAAGAATATCAAAGAAATCAGGGATTACTATAATTCTTGACTGCAATTTTTCCCAGAAAACTTAACATTTAAAAAATCCTGTATTGCTGACCATAGTCTTGGCCCACCCCTCCCTTCAAGGCCATTGCCTCGCATCCTTTCAGCATTTTCTCTCCCTTCAGGTCAAATTCCATGTTCCATCACATTGCTCACTCTTGCAAATCTCCTAAATTCCCTTTGCTCCTTTGTTCTTCCTTACACTTTCTAGCATCTACAGCCCTGGGTAAACCTAGTTCTCCCACTTTTTCAGTGCCTATATCCAGGGATTGAGTGACCATTGGAGAAGATAACACAATTGGGCAAGTTAAAGGCCACCAATTTCAGCTGGTCCTCAGACTGCCTGGTGTGCTATGCTTCCCTAGTCCCCTACCCTGAAGCACTCATCAGTATTATTTCAAACTTTGTCCCCTAACTTCAAGGTACCAGTTCCCTTACCTCTCTTATCACTCTCAGCAAGTGACTTCTCCTTCACAGGGAAATGTTTAGCCTTTTGATGAAAACTTCCTCAATGTACTGTCCTGATACTTATAAACTTAATTACATCCAAAGTTATTTTTCCTCTTTTTCCTGTTAAAATGGAAAGGGTGTCTCTTCTGTCTGCCCGTGTTCTGGATCTCATCCTAGCTTGTGTAGAATAGTGATGATTTTAAGAAGCAATATCCAACTTAAAATAGCCTAACCAATGAGAACAGTTATTGTCTCATGTCATCACAGACAGCAGTTGCTTTCCATATTTCATTCTATCATTCTCAGAATGTTGGCAGTGTTCCTCATGGCCACAAGATAGCTGCAGCTGGAGCAGGCACCATATACACTGAACCACATCCAGCAAAGGATTGTGCTTTATTCCATGAGTCTCTTTTTATTAAGAAAACTTCTCTTAGAAGTACCTAAACCCCTTTCCCACAGTAGTACCTGCAAGGAGAGGTTATTTTTTCAGTGAGACATAATGGGAGGTGTAGTAGGAGAATGACTGTTGGATGGATTATTTATAGAAGTTGCTGTATATCTCATATTCCTTCCTTTCTTCATAGGGGAGATAACAGTCTTCTCTCCAAGGCTAACTCCTTTCCATCAGTACTTAATTGTGTACAAGTCTCTCCAATCTTTAAAAAGACTGTCTTTCCCAATCCAAATCCCTGTCCAGCTAATGTCCTTTCCTCTTCCTTCCCTTCACACTTACTGACATCCCCTCCTTATCTCCCTCACTCTTCAACCCATTGCCTTCTGGTTTCCACAAAGAAGAACCCACCAAAAACCCTCTTGCTAAGTTGATAATCACTTGTAGGTTGCTAGAAACGGTGGACATTTAAAAATCTTATTTAAATTGACATTCAGCATAGCTGCTTCTCCCTGCTTCCCAAAACTTTCCCGACCCTGGCTTCTTCAGTATCATGTGCTCCCATTTTCCTCTACACACATTCCCGCTACCTTCCCCAAGTCTCATTTACTGGTGGTCTATACTTCTCTTTACAACTCTGTAGATGTACAAGAGTATACTCAGTCATATACTCTTGTCCTACCTCCCTCTGCATATTCTGTAGAGAAAGTGTCCTCTAGAACCTCAATTATTCCCTGTATGTAGAGAAATCTCAAATTTGTCTCCAGGTATGAACTGTTTTCTGAGCTCCAAACTTAGTACCTATCTGCTTACTTAACATTTCTCCTGAATTCCAAACAGAGGTCTAATACTGAACTCACATCTTCCTGCACTCCTTCCCACCAACTGCTCTTCTTTCAAAGGTCCTTAGGTCAGTACTGTCTTCTCTACAATTTCTCAAGACAGAAACCCAAGATCTCTCCTTAACTCCTCTTGCCACGAATTCCATACCTAATCAATCAACAAAACCTGCTGGGTCTGCTTCCATAATATCAAAAGTTTCCATCTCCTTTATACCTGACAGTCTCTTCACATTTACCCATTCTACTTCAAGTCCAGTCAATTTAAATTGCAGCCTAGCTGTATAATAAAAACACAAATCTTATAATTCCTCTTTGAAATTCTTCAGTGTCATTCTACAATTCCGAAAAATGTCTGCAGTTCTTAACACGTCTTCCAAGGTCCTGTAGGATCTAATCCTTGCCTATCTTTCCAACCTTATTTGTACCACATTCCCCTTTCTAAGTTCTAGCCATACTAGACATTTTTCAGTTCTTCAAATGTACTGATTTCATTTGCTCCTAAGCCTTCCCATTGCTATTTCCTCTGCCTTGAAGCATCTTCTCCTTCACCTGACTAGATTTCTCTTGACACGTGACTCCCTCAGGAAGGCCTTGTTTAACCCCGCTATCCATGTTTGGTCACATCAACACACATTTCTGAAACATTCAGAATTTCTCCTTTTGTGGCATTCATTATCACTCACCATCACTTGCTTAATGTCTGCCTTCCTCTTGAGACTGTGCAGTCACAAAGGCTTGTCTGCCTCATCTCCTTATCCATGCCAAGTACCATTCCTAGCTCATAGTAAATGAGCAACAAACGTTTGATGAATGAATGAAAGGCTATGAATGATTCTTATAACAGTTAATTCTAACATTAGGAATAATTAAGTACATTGCTCTATGGAAAGGATTAATAGGTTGATTGAATGCAGCATAATGTTTCAGTTTATAATAATGCTGTATGAGAGTTCTGATTGGAAAAAATAAAAATTGAAGTACAATCTGTTGGCTATTTTTAGGCTAATATTTGCAGGAAAGGGATATTTTCAGATGAAACACCTTTTTTATCCTGCAAAGACTGTCAGGTGGTTGTACTACCAGAGAAATTTAATTGATAGAGAATGTATATTTGTGTCTGCAACTTTAAACCATACAAGCCTTTAGCTAATTGTTATGAGACCACGTTAATTTCATTAAAGTATTAAATATGGATTTTTCATTTTAATGGCAACCAACCATGGTGTGCCATATCTTGATTACAGAACATTCTCACACAAAATTGTAAAGCAAAATCATTATCTGCTGTTTTACCATGGAAAGTGTCTGGAAAATAAATCATCATCTATTCTCTGCTTTTGAGTTACTTTAGAAAGCATCTGTGGCAATAGCATAGCTATTGTTTTCAGGTTTTGGAATGAGCTCTAGCCAATGACTAGGAAATTGCTAAAGGTTTGTGTTCTATTAATATTTCCCATCAGGAACCTGGGTTGTCTGGTATTACAGAGGGTGACTGCTGTGGATTTTATCCTGTCTTTTCTTCGAGGTTCAGCTAAGTTAAATAGAAATCAAAGCCTTGCAGTAAATCCCTACAAGTCCATTTAGTTTCATAACCGAGAGACGCCCAACCCTGTAACACAATGGCCACTGGTCATAATAATTACATAGTCGTCCGTTAGATAGGGTTCCAGTCTGGCGGGGAGGATTTGCTCTGCACTTAAGGTCTCCCCGAGGCCAAGGATATCTCCTGGTTAGTGAGCCTCGGCTCCTCTCCAACTCCTTACATATTGTGAAGTGGCTCTCACGGCTGCCTCCTTTAAATGCCCCGGAGACCACAGTTATTTTTTCAACAATGTTAAGGAGAACAAGAACAAGAAGACTACAATTCCCGTCATGCCACAAGAAGGAGCCACCAACGCGCTGTAGCAGTTAGTCGTCCTTCACTCGGTTTCCTTGTACTTCCGGGACTGCAGGGACTGAGGCCGAGCGGGCGCGCGCACGCACCAACTTGCTAACGCGACAAGGCACGTGAGCGCGGTGCCGACGGCGATGGGTGGCGTCACGTGACGCGGGGCGTCCCGCGCTTGCGCGCCTCTCAGGGAGCCGCTGACTGGCCCACGGGCTTGCGCGTTTGTGCGGAGGCGGGTTGGGGGATCGCGGGCCAGCTGGGGCCGAAGGGGGGCCCGACCGGACGAAGGGGAGGGCGGGGCCGGCTCCTGGACCGCGGCGACTGCACCCCGAGCCAGCGCCTCGGCCCGAGGGAAGCGATGCTGTGGTTCCAGGGCTCCATCCCGGCCGCCATCGCGTCAGCCAAGAGAAGCGGCGCGGTGTTCGTGGTGTTCTTGGCAGGTGAAGGGGGCGGGAGCCCAAGATGTGGCCGGGACACTCCCTCCGGCCTACCACCAACCACAGGGGCCTCCAGGCTTTCCTCGGTCCCCCGAGAGGTCCGGGCTGCCCGCCCCTGGCTTCTCAGCGTCTCCTCCGTCCGTTTGGGGCACACCAGTCCGTTCTCCACCGCCCGCTTCTCCCAGCGCCCGGCTCGGAGGCACCGTCGTGTCTCGCCCTCGAAGCGCGCCGCGCTCCGCCCACTCGTCTGCGCAGGGCGAGGGGACGCGTCCTGCAGGCCCTGGTCGCCGCTCCGCGCCGAGCGTCCCTTCCGCGCGCCCGCCGGGAGAGTAGTCTCAGAGAGGGCCCCACAGCCCCCTCTCCTCGGGCGCCCCGATAGGCCTCTCCGTCCCCGAGGACGCCGTTCTGGATGGTTTCACGCCCTTGCAGTTTCTAGTGTTTAGGTGGGGCTAGGGATAGGCTATTAGGCAGTTGGGCTCGTAATCAGTTGGGGACTGTCAGGAATAAAGCTGTGTCATCGGTAAGCAACAAAGAGAAACCACCTGATG
This sequence comes from Manis javanica, assembly GCF_040802235.1. NCBI lineage: Eukaryota > Metazoa > Chordata > Mammalia > Pholidota > Manidae > Manis > Manis javanica. The sequence continues at coordinate 105,518,092 of NC_133162.1, forward strand.
TTCACGGTTACTTGCGTTTGCATGTCCCTGAAACGCAAACTTTTTAGCTTTATATAGATTTGACCTTTTTAAAAATGATAGTGGGGAGGGCTCTAGAGTCTGACATGGAATAGTTTTTTTGTTGCCAGTTGATTTTTTTACTGTTTGTTTTGGAAGAGGTAGACGTTCAGTCTTCGGTTCTTTTTGTTGCCTTCCTAGTTCAGTATCTACAGTTTTGTGAACCTGTACGAACTCAGCCTGTGCTGCTCGGTGTTATTTTGCTCCATATTTTATTACTCCCCTATTACTGAAATCCTCTAGATTTACAGTAAACCTACTCCTTTATGGTTTTGCTGATTTTCATTACATGAACTAAATCAATTTTTGTTACTTTGGGGTGTATTGTTTCAACTATTTGTGTTTAATAACGTTTTACTCATTAACGACTGGGGAGACTAGATAATGGCTCTGTAACTTAAGCACTGCAGTGAAGAATAAGTTACTGAAATGAGTTTCATTTAAAATTAAATTTGAAACTTACAATTTTTCTAAGTCATTCTAAATTTTTAGCCTAATGTTATTGCATAGAAGGGCTTGAGTTCTTTAGATTCTCTTATGCTGTTTTAGACTTGTAATTCATATAAAGAAAAAACGGCTGTAATCCTATAAGGAAAAGAATGGATTAAAAAGAAAAGGAAAATTAAATGATACTATGCTTATTGAGAGTACAATAATAGTTTTAAGACATTTCAAGTTCTGTTTTTTGCATAAAAATCTCAATTGATCCTTGTGGTAAGTGAATAGATTTTATTAACTCCATTTTATAGATGAGAAAACTTATCTTCACAGTGGTTTAGTGACATGCACCAGGTTCACAAAAAAGGATTATATCTTGTCACATTTTTTAGCAGCTTCAAAAGAACTGCTTGTTTCTTAAGGAAAAATAGAACAATATTGTAGGCTTTTTGTAGATATCAAAATTGGTGTAGAAATTAGAAAACCTAGGATTATGGTAGTTATGTTGGGATTATGGTAGTTTTTCAACAAAAACACACAATTGATGGTTTCCAAATGTTCTAGGAGTTAATCTTAGGCAAATCAATTAATTTGAAAGAAGAAATGCTATATTTAATTAACATTTGGAAACAATAGTGCTAATTATTATAATAGTAAAATAAGCATACGTTTATAGTTCTTTGGTCTTTGTGTGTATATATACATTCTTCAGTTAACTTTTTACTGCTTAATATATATTATATGCTTTTAGAATATCAATGACTGTTGAATGTTTACAGGAAGACTGGTAACAATCTGTCAAAGGAGTCTGTCCCGTGATCCATTCAAAATACTGTTGGCTTTCTAGAGGTTTAGGAATTAATCTCCAAAACTAGGTAGGATTAGTGTCACTCGAGGAATATGTAGACAGTGGGGTAATGAAATTGCAACACTCACGAGTTAGAACTTGTTATTTATAGCCAGAACTCATGATTTTCTTAGATCTGAGACTTCAACAATGGTTACTAATTCAGTGGAAAATTAAAAAACTTACAGCTAGGAGTGGTGTTAAGAGTGTACTTTGGTTCATATAACCACTCAGTGGGAAACATTTTAGGCAAGTTGTTTATATTTAGTGAAAATTTCATGGATAAATTAAAGGATATTGTGAAACTGATACTAGAAGACTGGAGAGATTACTATAGTTCAGCCAACAAATTAACAAGGATTTTCAGTGTTGTAGTTACGTAAATTGAAAGAAAGAAAGTGGAGAAATTTTTATTGTGTTCTGGGGAAAGAATAATTGGACAAGGCTCTTGAAGCAGAGGTGTCAGATCACTGACTAGTGTTGCTAGAGGGCTAAAATTTCCTTGACAGACACTGTTCACTGCCTTTTTTGTTTAAAATAGACCACTGAAAGCCTTTAGGTTTTGACCAATTGAGGTTTTCTAGGTTGGAATTGTTAACTGTATTAGGGTGTGCACCTCTTTGCTTTTCAGTTTGTACTGTTCTCTTGAAGCAGATGCTCTGGATACAGCTGATACCACCAATGTTTTCTCCTAAAATCTTAGGCCCAACTACGTCCATCTCATAGTTCATAATTTGATTAAAAATAATCATGGTTCAGCTCTTTCATCCTGTAGGTTTTACCTTAATGTTATCTCAGATAGGGCTTCCCTGACCGATCTAAAGAGGTCTCCTTATTTTCTCTGTTTTTTTTTTACAGCATTTATTACTATAAAGTTGTTTACTAAACAAGTACTTATTTTGCCATTAGAGATTAAGCTACACTGAGAACAATGTCTTACTTGTTTTGTGTTTAGTATATATAGCCCAATGCCTAGCACAAAGTAATTGTGGAATAGAATAGGGAATGTATGAAAGAAAGAATGAGTAAAAAGGATCTATCACATCTCACAACCCTCTTTAAGAAGTGTTTATAGTAAGAATGTTCTCATATAGCTACTTTTTAGGTTGATGATCTTGTCCTTAACTTTCTTTTTTACATCTCTCCTCACCCCACAGAATCTGAAGATGTGCTCAGAATGATCTCACTGCAAATGACAGTTTTCCACATCTACAGATCTGCTAATGGGCATTATTTTTTACTTGGTCTGTGGATGCATTCTAGCCTCTTTCATTTTCCATAGCCAGATTTCTCAAGCCTCTGTTCCTGGCATTTTTAGATCTCATCTCACATAGTGTAGATTCACATGTGCAGCATTATTAGTCAAGTATTGTAGGCATTCCAAGATACTTAATATACCAGAAATTTACCTATTCATTCCACAGAATACTTACTGAGAGCCTGCTGCTATATGCCGGGTACTTACTGTATGCTAGGTTCTGTTGTAGGCATTTGAGTTATATCAGTAAATAAAAAGGAAAACAGTTCTTGCCCTCATGGAGCCTGCATTCTAAGGGAGGGAGACATAATAAACGGGAAACATAATAAGTAAAACACACAGTCTTAATAGTGTGATGAAGATGGTAAGCATTACAGGAAATTAAGAAATAAGGGAGTTTTTGGGAATGACTGGAAGGGTGTATTTTAAAGTGATTAGGGCAGACTTTATTAAGAATATTTGATCAATAACTTAAGGGTGTTGAGAGTTAACCATGGGGTATCGGGGCAAAACATTCCAGGGAGAAGAAGCAACTAGTGCAAAGACCTTAAAGCAAGAGTGTCCCTTTCGTATTTGAGGAAAGGAAAGAATTAGCAAGAAGGTAAAAGGAAATGAGGTCCAGAGGTAACTGGAGGCCTGAGGCCATTTGTAAGGACTTTGGCTTTTATCTTGAAGGAAATTTGGAGCCATTTGTAGGATTTTGAGCAGAGGGTTGATGTGATCTGACTTTTTAAAGAAAGTTGATGTGTTAAGAATAGGCTGAGCAGGGAGACCAGTTAGGGGGCTATTGTAATCATCTAGGTGAGATATGACAGCTTTAATCAGGGTGGTAACAGTGAAGTGGTGAGAAATAGTTACATTCTGGATACATTTTAAAGATAGAGTCAACTGAAGTCAAGGATAACTAGTTTTTGGCCTGAAAACTGAAAGGATGTGTAAGGGTGGATTGAATTGGGAAAGAGGGGGAGCACTTACAGGGGAAGAAAGCAGCTTACAAAAGAATAGGTAGAGAATGGTCTCATTTTTGTAAAATGAAAAATGTGGCCTCAACTTTTTGTAGCTGTAAATTGGCAAAGCTTGTTCACCTTTTACAAAGCACTTAGCTCTGCTAACTTCAGAAGTATTTCTCAGTGACCTACTCAGGTAAATTTCTCTCTGGTACCAATAAAAGGTTATGCCAAAATCTAGACATAGAAGTCTAAAATGTAAACAAGGACTTATTTCGAACTGAGATATGATACATTATGTTAAGTGAAATATATTGAGTGAACTGCTCCCTGAATTTTTATGTATGAATACACTAGTATAACTGATACCCAGATTAAGATGCAAACATTTCTAGCACCCCCCAGAAGGCCCCTTCATGCCCTTTCCCAGTCAATAGCACCTTTACCAAGGTAGCCAGTAGTTGAATTCTATTACCATAGTTAGCTTTGGACCATTGTAACTTTTATAATTAGCATACCTATAGTAAAAGGCAAGTTCAACAAAACAACAAACAGAATTGCACTTGCCTTTGTCTACCTTGGAGGAATTCTGGAGAAAAAATGCTGTAGTGTGGAGGACATTGAACTCAACTGAAAGGTCTCCATTAAAGAAAAGTATTACACATTTCCTTTCTAAAATCCTATGTGCAAAGCCAAAATAGTCACTGTTTATTTCTACCCATGAGTTCTAATTTTTGTGATACTGTTTGCATCATAATTTAGATGTCTTCTTGTAGAAAATATTTTGCATAATATAAATGACAGTATTTTTTCACTACTGTTTATTATGTTAACAATGCATATATTAAGTCATACTTTTAATTTTACGGAAAAACTAGTTTTCAAATTTGGTAGAAAATAGTATTTGTGGGATTATATTTTATTTGAAGTTTCAGATTTCCAGGGAAAATTTTCACAGACACTGGTCATATATTGTAAAAATCCTTGAAATGTTTTACAGGTGATGATGAGCAGTCTACACAGATGGCTGCAAGTTGGGAAGATGAGAAAGTTAATGAAGCATCTTCGAACAGTTTTGTTGCTATTAAGATCGATACCAAAAGGTTTGCTTATGTTTCAATCTTTCAGTTTTAAAAACAACAGTAGTCTTTGGTTGTGACTTACAGTGCTACTCTCAAATGAAAAGAATGTTAATTTTTGTCTAAGGCATATTGGGGACTTAAATTCTGATTGCTGTTTTCCAAATTCATCATTATATATTGCTGAGAAACTTTTTCTAGTCTACCACGCAGCTGTGAGACATATACGAGGAATGTAAAAGAACTGTGATCCTCAGCTTCTGTGAATTTGGAAGTAACTATGAATCATATATTGAATATCTCTGTAGGTTGACTACTCTTTTTGACCTTATTTTTAGGAATGGAGCCATTTAATTCAGTAGGAATAAGGACACTTGTAGGTCCCTCATAGTACCTGATATCTACAAGTCTTTTTTGTTAATCCACCCCTCCTCCCCACCATTAAGATTTTGTTTTATTATAGAAAATTTCAAACATACATGGGGTAACTGCATAATGCAGTGAACCCCCATGTAGTTGTAGACTGCTTCATTAATTAGCAGCTCAAGTCAGTCCTGTTTCATCTGTTTCCCATTTCCCACCCATTTCCACTCATTCTGTATCATTTTGAAACAAATCTCAGTTATTGTATCACTTCATCTGTATTTTAGTATATCTCTGAAAGATAAGGATTCACTTTTTTTTTATCGAGGCATCATTGATATACAATCTTATGAAGGTTTTACATGAGCAGCATTGTGGTTACAACATTCACCCATATTGTCAAGTCCCTCCCTACCCCACTGCAGTCACTGTCCATCAGCATAGTAAGATGCAACAGAGTCACTGCTTGTCTTCTGTGCTATACTGCCTTCCCCGTGACCCCCCTATATTATGTGTGCTAATCATAATGCCCCTTAATCCCCTTCTTCCTCCCTCCACACCTACCCTCCCCAATCCCTTCCCTTTTGTAACTGCTAGTCTCTTCTTGGAATCTTAGAGTCTGCTGTTGTTTTGTTCCTTCAATTTTGCTTTGTTGTTATACTCCACAAATGAGGGAACTCATTTGGTACTTGTTTTTCTCCTGTCTTATTTCACTGAGCATAAAAGGGGGTTCTTCACATTTTAACATAACTAATACTTCAAAAATTAATGATTCCTTAATATCAAATATCCACCTATTGTTCAAATTTTCAATTGTCTCATCAAAGTCATAGCTTTATTATTAATTTATCAGTTTGATTGTTTTAGGACCCATCAAGGTACACACATTGTGATGCATTCAACTGTGTTGAATCTATTGCTCTATAGGCTTCCCTTCCTCTCTCTCTCTCTCTCTCTTCCTTTGCAGTTTATTTTGTAAGAAACCAGGTCATTTGTTCTGTAGTTTCCTACAGTATGGATTTTGTTGACCAGCCCTGTTAGTGTCATTTAGTTTACTCCTCTGTCCACTATTTCCTGTTAATTGACATTTGGATTCAGGTTAGATTTTTTTTCCCCTCAAGACTGTTTCATAGATTAGATGGTAGTATGTCTTCCATTCTTCTGTTAGAAGGCACATAATGCTAGTTCTGTTTATGTTAGCAGCAACCACCAATGATCATCAGTGCCTAGAAAAATTGATTCATTAGCAATTACAAAGTGATATTCCTTTCCTTTTGATATCGATATCAGAATGTATGATGTTTGAAAATTACTGTCAATATTAACCTATTCAGAAATTTACCCGTAAGTTTGTAAATTTCTCATTAAAAAATTTTCAGTATTAGCAGAAATGTCATAATCATAGTAAAATCTGCCTTAAAACAGTTACTAACATATATTTATTGAGCTTGTAGTAGTTTTGTTTAAAAGGAATCTTTCATTTTAATATATATGGTGTCATTTATATTGTCCATTATCTTCCAGAAGCAGTTTTTAGAGTGTGCAATGGCAGGTAGAATATAGGAGTTTATTGGGACTGTGGAAGAAATGAGAATTTCAGAAATCTTGCGATTAAATACAGACTGCATTATCTAGCATTTTTAAAAAACAAATTTCTAAAAATGGAGGCAGGGATACCTATGTATAGTGATGGTTAATATTTGTTTCATTGTGGACTAATTTGTTTCATTGTGGACTAATAAAATTTAATATGTCATTTAAATTATGAAAAGTAAAACTTATTATATAGTAATAAAATTGCCTAATGTTTTGGGATCATTTTAGTGTTTATTTATGGAGTTAGCCTGCATTGAAAATAATTGGTAGGAAATGCATCACAATTTTACATTGGTTATTTCTGAGAAGATAGGATTCTTAGTGATTTTTTTTCTTTATACTTTTCCTGTATTTTTAGACATTTTTATGATAATTTTGCTTTATTTCAGAAAAAAATGAAACATTTCTAGTTCTTGGAAGCATGAATTTGATTCTTGGAATTGCTCACCTACATTGATTAGTAACTTTTACTAGCATTTTGGTGAGAAGACTCTTCCATTCCTGTCCTTAACTACTCAGTTCCCTTTCTGGAGGCTGCCAAATCAAGAAAATATATTTACATTTGTTTTCCCTTGTTTTTACAAAGATGGTAGTATTTTGGCATACTTTATTATACCTTTTTCCTTTTTATGATTGCATTACCTAATAGTTTTTATTGGTGGATATTTAGGTTGTTTTGAATCCTTTGTTACCACAGTATATTATCATTTGCACAAGTAAGTCATAGACATTAATATCTACTTGTAAGTTAAGATACTGTTTTCATATATACTTGGTGTTGAAGAAGCAAAATGGCAGATACTAATTGATTTTTAGTCCCCAGGTCCAGCCACTCATTTCTGGGTTGCAAGAGCAAATGACTCTTTAATTTAAAAATTTAGAATACCAAAACAGGTCTGTGAAGTAAGATTTACATTTTTCTCCTGCCAGCTGAAAGGAACTAGTAATTTCAGAAAAATACTTGTAATTTGTTCAGTAAATTTTTGTAAAAACAACTCAGTATATGGGAAACACTTGCATTCATCTAGTGATTTTTCTGTTTGATTTTTTTTGTTTTACAGTGAAGCCTGCCTACAGTTTTCACAGATCTGTATCCTTTCAATGAAGGATTGGTTTTATATACTTTTTGCTTAAGGATTAATCTTTCTTTTGGTTAACTCATGACATTTAGAAATTATCCATTATTGTTTTTGTTTTTTTTATTTTTTTATTTTGGTATCATTAATCTACAATTACAGAAAGAACATTATGTTTACTAGGTTGCCCCCTTCACCAAGTCCCCCCCACATACCCCTTCACAGTCACTGTCCATCTGTGTAGTAAGATGCTGTAAAATCACTACTTGTCTTCTCTGTGTTGTGCAGCCGTCCCCGTGTCTCCCACGCACTATATATGCTAATCGTAATGCCCTCTTTCTTCTTCCCCGCCCTTATCCCTCCCTTCCCACCCATCATCCCCATTCCCTTTCCCTTTGGTAACTATTAGTCCATTCTTGGATTCTGTGATTCTGCTGCTGTTTTGTTTCTTCAGTTTTCCTTTGTTCTTATACTCCACATATGAGTGAAATCATTTGGTACTTGTCCTTCTCTGCTTGGCTTATTTCACTGAGCAAAATACCGTCTAGTTCCATCCATGTTTTTGCGAATGGTAGGATCTGTTTTTTTTCTTATGGCTGCGTAATATTCCATTGTGTATATGTACCACATCTTCTTTATCCATTCATCTACTGATGGACATTTAGGTTGCATCCATATTTTGGCTATTGTAAACAGTGCAGCAATAAAGATAGGGGTGCATCTGTCTTTTTCAAACTGGATTGCTGCATTCTTAGCATAAATTCCTAGAAGTGGAATTCCTAGGTCAAATGGTATTTCTATTTTGAGCATTCTGAGGAACCTCCATACTGCTTTCCACAATGGTTGAACTAGTTTACATTCCCACCAGCAGTGTAGGAGGGTTCCCCTTTCTCCACAACCTCACCAACATTTGTTGTTGTTTGTCTTTTCAATGATGGCGATCCTTACTGGTGTGAGGTGATATCTCATTGTGGTTTTAATTTGCATTTCTCTGATGACTAGCGATGTGGAGCATCTTTTCATGTGCCTGTTGGCCATCTGGATTTCTTCTTTAGAAAACTGTCCATTCAGCTCCTCTGCCCATTTTTTAATTGGATTATTTGCTTTTTGTTTGTTGAGGCATGTGAGCTCTTTATATATTTTGGATGTCAATCCGTTATTGGATCTGTCATTTATGAATATGTTCTCCCATACTGTAGGATACCTTTTTGTTCTATTGATGGTGTCCTTTGCTGTACAGAAGCTTTTTAGCTTGATATAGTCCTACTTGTTCATTTTTGCCTTTGTTTCCCTTGCCCAGGGAGATATGTTTATGAAGAAGTCACTCATGTTTATGTCCATGAGATTTTTGCCGATGTTTTTTTCTAAGAGTTTTATGGTTTCATGACTTACATTCAGGTCTTTGATCCATTTGGAGTTTACTTTTGTGTATGGGGTTAGACAATGATCCAGTTTCATTCTCTTACATGCAGCTGTCCAGTTTTGCCAGCACCATCTGTTGAAGAGACTGTCATTTCCCCATTGTATGTCCATGGCTCCTTTATCAAATATTAATTGGCCATATATGTTTGGATTAATGTCTGGGGTCTCTGTTCTGTTCCACTGGTCTGGGGCTCTGTTCTTCTGCCAGTACCAAATTGTCTTGATTACTGTGGCTTTGTAGTAGAGCTTGAAGTTGGGGAGTGAGATCCCCCCAACTTTATTATTCCTTTTCAGGATTGCGTTGGCTATTCGGGGTCTTTAACGGTTCCATATGAATTTTTGAGCTATTTGTTCCAGTTAATTGAAGAATGCTCTTGGTACTTTGATAGGGATTGCATCGAATCTATATTGCTTTGGGCAGGATGGCCATTTTGATGATATTAATTCTTCCTAGCCAGGAGCATGGGATGAGTTTCCATTTGTTAGTGACCTCTTTAATTTCTCTTAGGAGTGTCTTGTAATTTTCAGGGTATAGGTCTTTCACTTCCTTGGTTAGGTTTATTTCTAGGTATTTTATTCTTTTTGATGCTATTGTGAATGGAATTGTTTTCCTGATTTCTCTTTCTGTTAGTTCATAGTTAGTGTATAGGAAAGCTACAGATTTCTGTGTGTTTATTTTGTATCCTGCAACTTTGCTGAATTCCGATATTAGTTCTAGTAGTTCTGCAGTGGAGTCTTTAGGGTTTTTTATGTACAATATCATGTCATCTGCAAATAGTGACTATTTGACTTCTTCTTTACCAATCTGGATTCCTTGTATTTCTTTGTTTTGTCTGATTGCTGTGGCTAGGACCTCCAGTACCACGTTTGCTAATATTTTGTTGAGTATTTTTGCATCTACGTTCATCAGGGATATTGGTCTGTAGTTTTCTTTTTTGGTGGGGTCTTTGCCTGATTTTGGTATTAGGGTGATGTTGGCTTCATAGAATGAGTTTGGGAGTATTCCCTCCTCTTCTATTTTTTGGAAGACTTTAAGGAGAATGGGTATTGTGTCTTCTCTGTATGTTTGATAAAATTCCGAGGTAAATCCATCTGGCCCGGGGGTTTTGTTCTTGGGTAGTTTTTTGATTACTGATTCAATTTCATTGCTGGTAATTGGTCTGTTTAGACTTTCTGTTTCTTTCTGGGTCAGTCTTGGAAGGTTGTATTTTTCTAGGAAGTTGTCCATTTCTCCTAGGTTTTCCAGCTTGTTAGCATATAGGTTTTCATTGTATTCTCTAATAATTCTTTGTATCTCTGTGGGGTCCGTTGTGATTTTTCCTTTCTTGTTTCTAATTCTATTGATGTGTATTGACTCTCTTTTCCTCTTAATAAGTCTGGCTAGAGGCTTATCTATTTTGTTTATTTTCTCAAAGAACCAGCTCTTGGTTTCATTGATTTTTTCTATTGTTTTATTCTTCTCAATTTTATTTATTTCTTCTCTGATCTTTATTATGTCCCTCTGTCTGCTGACCTTAGGCCTCATTTGTTCTTCTTTTTACAAATTCGATAATTGTGACATTAGACTATTCATTTGGGATTGTTCTTCCTTCTTTAAATATGCCTGGATTGCTGTATACTTTCCTCTTTAGACTGCTTTTGCTGCATCCCACAGAAGTTGGGGCTTTGTGTTATTGTTGTCATTTGTTTCCATATATTGCTGGATCTCCATTTAAATTTGGTCATTGATCCATTGATTATTTTGGAGCATGTTGTTAAGCCTCCATGTGTTTGTGAGCCTTTTTGCTTTCTTTGTACAATTTATTTCTAGTTTTATACCTTTGTGGTCTGAAAAGTTGGCTGGTAGGATTTCAATCTTTTGGAATTTACTGAGGCTCTTTTTGTGGCCTAGTATGTGTTCTATTCTGGAGAATGTTCCATGTGCACTTGAGAAGAATGTGTATCCTGTTGCTTTTGGATGTAGAGTTCTATAGATGTCTATTAGGTCCATCTGTTCTAGCATGTTGTTCCATGCCTCTGTGTCCTTATTTTCTGTCTGGTGGATATGTCCTTTGGAGTGAGTGGTGTGTTAAAAGTCTCCCAAAATGAATGCATTGCATTCTGTTTCCTCCTTTAATTCTCTTAGTATTTGTTTCACATATATTGGTGCTCCTGTATTGGGTGCATATATGTTTATAATGGTTATATCCTCTTGTTGGACTGACCCCTTTATCATTATGTAATGTCCTTATTTATCTCTTGTTACTTTCTTTATTTTGAGGTCTATTTTGTCTGATACTAGTATTGCAACACCTGCTTTTTTCTCTCTGTTGTTTACATGAAATATATTTCTCCAACCCTTGACTTTTAACCTGTGCATGTTTTTGGGTTTGAGGTGAGTCTCTTATAAGCAGCATATAGATGGGTCTTGCTTTTTTATCCATTCTATTACTCTGTGTCTTTTGATTGGTGCATTCAGTCCATTTACATTTAGGGTGATTATTGAAAGATATGTACTTATTGCCATTGCAGGCATTAGATTTGTGGTTACCAAAGGTTCAAGGTTAGCTTGTTTACTACCTTACTGTGTGACGTCACTCGCTTATTGAGCTGTTATAAACACAGTCTGATGATTTTTTCTTTCCCTTCTTTTTCCTCCTCCTCCATTCTTCATATGTTGGGTGTTTTGTTCTATGCTCTTTTTAGGAGTGCTCCATCCAGAGCAGTCCCTGTAAGATACCCTGTGGAGGTGGTTTGTGGGAGGCAAATTCCCTCAACTTTTTCTTGTCTGGGAATTGTTTATTCCCTCCTTCATATTTAAATGATAATTGTGCTGGATACAGTATCCTTGGTTCAAGGCCCTTCTGTTTCATTGCATTAAATATATCATGCCATTCTCTTCTGGCCTGTAAGGTTTCTGTTGAGAAGTCTGATGATAGCCTGATGGGTTTTCCTTTGTAGGTGACCTTTTTACTCTGTCTGGCTGCCTTTAATACTCTGTCCCTGTCCTTGATCTTTGCCATTTTAAGTATTATGTGTCTTGCTGTTGACCTCTTTGGATCCCATCTCTTGGGAGTTCTGTGTGCCTCCATACTCTGAGCAACTATTTCCTCCCCCAGTTTGGGGAAGTTCTCAGCAATTATTTCTTCAAAGACACTTTCTATCCCTTTTTCTCTCTCTTCTTCCTCTGCTACCCCCGTATTGTGGATATTGTTCCTTTTGGATTGGTCACACAGTTCTCTTAATATTTTTCATTCCTGGAGATCCTTTTATCTCTCTCTGCATCAACTTGTATGTGTTCCTGTTCTCTGGTTTCTGTTCCATCAATGGCCTCTTGCATCTTATCCATTCTGCTTATATATCCTTCCAGAGTTTGTTTCACTTCTTTAATCTCCCTCCGGACATCTGTGATCTCCCTCCGGATGTCTGTGATCTCCCTCCGGACTTCATCCCTTCGCTCTTGCATATTTCTCTGCAGCTCTGTCAGCATGTTTATGATTTTTATTTTGAATTCTTTTTCAGGGAGACTGGTTAGGTCTGCCTCTGCAGATCCTTTCTCAGGTGTAACTATCTTGGTCTGGACCAGATTTTTTTGCCTTTTTATGGTGATTGCAGTGGCTGTAGGCAGGTTGCGGGTGTGTCAGCTGGGAGAAGAAAGTCCTTTCCTGCTTGCTGGATGCCTTACCCTTCTCCGCTGCCTGTGACGGCTACCTGCACTCCTGGAGCAGCCACTGGGTTAATCTCCTAAGCTGCTGTGGGTGGAGTGTCCATCAGAGCAGCGCAGAGCACTGCAGGGAGTGGCAGGCCCGCCAGGTGCGCTCCTCCGTGCTAGCAGCGACCCTGCCAGGCAGCTGTGTGGCAACAGCGGCCTTTGGGTCTGGCCCAGGCGGATGTGCGTTGGACTGGGATTCCGGTCAGCTCCTGGGAGTGCGCCTGCTCCCTCTGGCTCCACTGCTGGTGCGCGTGGGGCTTTTCTGCGCAGGCTTCTACCGGGCTCTGGCTTCACTGCTGCCGGTGCGCACAAGCCGCGCCTGGGCTGTTCGGTCGCGCCGCTGCGGGCTATCCCTGTGGCCCACGGATCTGCTCTTGGTTCCTTCTAGCGCTTCCGCCCCCGGCGTGCGCTCCCACTCTCCTGCTACTGGGCCCGTGTGTCAGGGTCTGCGCCAGTTGGAGGAACGACTGGCAGGCTGCCTAGTCCTTTGAGGGGCTTCAGAGCTGCACTGCCTCTGTTTAGAGCTCCTAAGTTTCCCCGGTACTCCCAGCTGCCAGGACAACTTCGTCCAGCTATGGGGTCCCTGTCTATTTAAGACTTGCAGAAAGCACTCGCTTTTCTTTTGTCTCAGGGGCGCCAGTTGCAGGGACCTGCCCCCTGGTTTTGCTTTTCCGTTTCTCTAATATCCAGCACCCCATGCACCTTGTATCTGCGTTCCGGGTGCGGATTTCTAGGGCTGGTTGTTTAGCAGTCCTGGGCTTTCACTCCCTCCCTGTTCTGACGCCTTTCTTCCTGCCAGGTTTTGGGGTGGGGGAGTGTTCGGGTCCCGCCTGGCCATAGCTTGTATCTTACCCCCTTAGTGTGATGCTGAGTTCTCACAGATGTAGATGTATCCTGGCTGTTGTACTGCATCCACTGGTGTCTCTTTTATGAATAGTTGTATTTATTGTATTTTCATAAATATATATGTTTTGGGGAGGAGATTTCCTCTGAACTACTACTCACGCTGCCATCTTCCTGTTGAAATTATCCATTTTTATTAAGAAATTCATGCATTCTTGTTTATGGAAAATTTATGTTACTAAGTGTCTTTTGAGACAATACGTTGTTGCAAATGGGGTCATAGAGAGTTTTTTATTGAGAGTATCAGGAAAGCAGTATGGAGCCGTCTGGTTGGAGTGTTAGAAGTAGCTGGCAAGAGGCAAGATGGATGTTAAAGTTAGGCTGGAGGGAAATGTAGGGGATGTTCTCCATTCAAATATGCAATACAAATAAATCACAAGTCACATGTTATGTGAACTAAAGGCATAATGGTATAGTAGTTGAAATTATTTTATATTAGCTGATTATATTGTACAATGCATAAAGATGATTTGCTTTGTTATCAGTAGTGTTTTTTAAGATTATTCCTGTTTCCCATGAATTGTTAGACTTAATTAAAATGTACAGATCCTGTAGTGTGTGTTCCATCCAGTTTCTTTATAGGAGACAATGGAATTCCTTTGGAAGTAATAGCAGGAAGTGTTTCTGCAGATGAACTTGTTACCAGAATTCACAAAGTCCAGCAGGTGAGAAGAAACAGAATTGCTCTTTGTATAAATATGGGAAAATGATATGTCAGGAACTTGACATTGGAATATTTTTGGAGCTACTCTGTATTCAGGAACCTGCCATGCCATTAAACTTAAAATATAGTAAAAGCTATTTGCCTACACTGGTTGAAAATAGCATTATGAAATTATAAATGTCTCTCTCTTATACATGAGTGTCTACTGCTCCCTTCTCTTTTCTTCCCTCACCCAATCATATAATGCACATCACTACTGCAAGATTTGCCATCACATTAAGGTCCCTAATGGTATATTGCTTGACATGTTTTAAGGACTTTACTCACTTTCTCATTTGCTTCCACTTTGGACAAATGGATAATACAGCTTGTTATCCATTTGTCCACTTTGGATAATAGAGCTTTTTTCTTTGAATTCTAATCTGAAGGAAAATCAGTAGGATGTTTTAAAAATCTTTTTATGGTCTTGTGACCTTGTAACTGAATGTTTAGTGTTACACATTTTAGATTCATCTACTCAGAACATTCATCTCCTTCCTGTAGAGTTTAAATTACTCATATTTTGGTCTCATCTACCACAGTAAATTTAGATTCATCTCTGTTAAATGTGTTTCCTCTTTAGATGCACTCATTGAAAGCTGAAACATTGGTGGCAAATGGCAGCCAGTTAGAAAGTTCAGTGTCTACTCCAGTTGAACCTAACAGCACTTCTGAAAACTCTCAGTCCAGAAACATAGAGCTTTGTGAGGCACCACCCACTTCTGATACAAAGTCAGATTCTGCAACAGGTAATTTTTAGTGTCCTTTTATGTACAGCTGAAGTACTCCACTTCATTTTAAAGGCCATGGATTAATATTCTTAAAAATACTCTTATTTTTTCACCGTCACATTCATTTAACTTAAAATTTAAGGGTTGTCTTAAATACATGTGTTTGACATTTAGTGGCAAAAAAGGGTAATGTCAGTGTATATGCCCTTCAAACCCAAATAGGCAACAGTCCAAACAGTTGATTTGTAGTTTCTGCTTCTCTTTGCTATGGTTCAGAGATTGTTAACACCTAGCAGTTTTATAAATCTTTTCCCAGCC